>NC_060015.1:0-4800000 GCF_912999745.1 Papilio machaon | reverse complement strand
TGCCGCCGCCGGACACCTCACTAGGGCAGAGCCCCCACCCCAGAAGCTGGGCCTGATTAGGCCCACTTTGACAGTATCAGGGTGGCAGCCCCCGGTTGTTGCCAGTTTGGCTGCCACCTCCTCGCGCGTAACCGTCTCGTCCAAACCCGAGACCCGAAGGTCTGCGAGTTTGGACGGACGCGCGATGTCCGCCCAGCCGCCGATGACCCGAGACAGTTCGGCAGCCAGGCGGTCGGCCGTCTCTTCTGGGGTGTTCCCCCCCACTTCCATCAGCTTGGAGCCGGTCATGCTGGTCCGCACTTTGACCGTCTCCAAGCCGAAGTCTCTGAGGCAGATCGACGCCTTAGCCTTGGCCAAGACGTCAGTATATTTGGCCTCAGAGACCTGTCCCTCTGTTGTCGTGATCGTGGCCCCCGGTTTAAGGGTGACGGTTATGGCCGCCGTCTTGGGGGCCACGATCTTTACTGCTTTAGGGGGAGGGGGAACCCGCTGCGCCCCATTAGGGTGAACTGGCGCAGCAGGCGGGGCCCCGGCCGGAGCCTTTTTCTTCTTTTTTGCCTTGCGGCCGACTACCTTAGACCACTGAACTTCACCCCCGGGAGTTTGGGGTGCGGGTTCAGCGGCTCCGGCTTGAGCCTTCGCGGCTTTCCCTACGCGCCCTCCTCCGCCAGCAGGTGGAGGGGGGGGAGGGGCAGCCGGTACAGCTGTAGGGGCGATCCTCCGTTTGGGGACCGGCCTGGCTTTGGCTACAGGGGCCTGGGCTGGTCGTGTCTCCACGTTTTTAGGGGCACTGGTCGCCAGGTTGGGCCTGACTACAGGGCGCGGCGGCGGCGGATGTTGTTTGTCCGCCTGGAGCGGTGGTCTGATCACCGGCTCAGGGGGGAGGCGCGTCTCCAGGTCTTGTAGGCGGGCGTTCACCATCCCGCCTACTGACTCTAGGAGTTCGCGCCTCATCTCTTCGAGAGCGCCCCTGAGAATCGCCTCCACCCCCTCCTGGGCCTGAGGAGCCTCCCTCGGAGTCGCTTCTGACCGCTTTTGCGACTCCGAGTACGCTTCTTTGAAAGCACGCAGCTCCGCGCGGATCAGCTCCAGCTCTCTAGCTAGTCTGGCATTCTCCGCGCGGAGCCGGCGTTGCTCCTCCTCGGGGGTGATCGCTCGGAGCTCCTCCACCGCTTCTATCACTTGTTGGGTGGCCCTGTTAATCTGGCCCCGCACTGTTCCCTTTAGGTTTCCGCTCTTCTTAACCTCCCCCTGAATTGTGGAAACATTCAGGAGGGCCTTCGCAGCCAATGCCTCTATGGTGGCGGCCTCCGGTTGCGCAGCCCTGGGCTCCGACAAGTCCCTGGGCAGGCATGGAGGCTGGTAGGGGGGGGGGGGGTCCGAGCCAGCTGCTCGACTCTCCTCCCCCTCCGCTAAGTAGGCTTTCGCCTCCTGCAGGAAACTGCTTTGGGCCCCCGGTCGTCTGGTACGGCCTCTTGTCGCTGTCGACACTTTTTTGACCGGGCCCGCTGCTTCCGCTTCTTTTAGCGCCCTCTTCTTCCCCTTGCTCTCTGTCCCAATTGGGAACTTGAGGGCGATTTTTGGGGCCGCGGATCCGCTGATCTTTTTCCGCGCCGTGCTCGCGCTCGCCTTCCTCCCGTCCAGAGTACTGTCTGAGTCGGAGGAAGACTCCGACATAGAGACCACCTCCACGTCGCTCTCCCCGCCTTCCTCTGCTCTTCCAGGCGTCGTCAGTTCCAAATCGTTTGCTTCGTTGTCAGTTGTTATCGCCGAGGTCGTTGGTTGGCAGTCTTTGGCCCCCCCAGAATACGAGGGCCGGCCAGAGGTCAGAGTGACCTCTGGGAGGGATTCTCCGCTGGCGTTGCCAGCGGTACCCTCCTGGGGTAATGAGTTTTTGAAGCTTGCCATGTCCATTGTTTTTCCAGTGTTGTCGGACATCGGAAACCGCCTTTTTAATGCAGGGTGGGGTCCCCTAGTCCTGAAGCGCGTCCTTGAAGGCCGCCATACACCGACCGAAGTCCACTGCCTTTTAACGTGTTGCCGCACGCCCTCACCGATGTTCCGCAGGCCTGCCCGGTATGGGTGGCCCTATCCGGTGTAGCCCCACGGAACATCCCTCTCCTCAGGGTAATTTTTTATAGAGGTTTTCTTCCTCGCGGCCCCGCGCTAGGCGCAGAGCCCCCGTTTCCGCTCAGTGCGGACTTACGGGTTTGTTGGTGTTTGGTTCGCGGGGCAAAAAAAGCCCTACCCCGGCAATATGCCGGGGCGTTCCCCTATCCACCACCCGGGGACGCGCCACGTCGGAGTTCACCTCTCCGCCCACTCGGACAACCGAGCAGGTCCGTGGAAAATGGGCCCGCACCCTAGCCTAACTAACCTAGCTTAATCTAGCCTATTCTAACTAACCTACAGGTTCGCCCTCACCTTTCGCTGCCCTACTACAGCTACTCGGTTCGGGCTCGCCTCCCTCTATTCTGCGAGCCCATAAATGAGCCCGCAGCCTAACCTACTTAGCCTACTTAAACTAAAAGACTCTCGCCTTACGGCGAGACGCCGCCCTCAGTGGCGAGCCCACAAGTGGGCCCGCTGGGGGGCTGTGGCCGGTGTGGTGAGCCGGCAACCCCGGTCGCCTGTGTATATATATGTATACATATATATACACATGGCTGTCGGCGAGCGGGGTAACAGACCCAGCCACCAACCCCAACCCCTCATCCTAATCTAACTAGCCTAAGTTACCCTAGCTAACCTAACAGTGTTTGGTTCGCGGGGCCGAAGCCCTACCCCGGCATAAGGCCGGGGCGTTCCCCTATCCACCACCCGGGGACGCGCCACGTCGGAGTTCACCTCTCCGCCCACTCGGACAACCGAGCAGGTCCGTGGAAAAATGTGGAACGCTTCACGATTTTGCGTGTCATCCTTGCGCAGGGGCCATGCTAATCTTCTCTGTATCGTTCCAATTTTTAGCCGACTTCAAAAAGAAGGAGGTTATCAATTCGACTGTATTTTTTTTTTTTTTTATGTGTGTTACCGCGAAACTCGGCCCCTGGTGGTCCGATTTTGATAAAAATTATTTTAATCGAAAGGAAGTGCTTGCAGGTGGGTCCCATTTTTTTGTTTTTTTTTTTAAATAACTAGAAGACTAGTAGATTTCGAATATAGCTTCAAAATTTGTTGCGGAAATTAGGGACATTTTTGCTTTCAGCGCTTACGTAGGCTAAACTATAGGACCTACATAAAAATGATGTATGGCGAATTGTAGCTCTTTAAATGTGCTAAATAAAAGTCCGCGATAGCATATATCTATCTTTTATAGTTTTCTCACAATAACCATTTTTTTCTTTAGAAACATTAATTAAATTCATGCCCTATTTCCGACGCTATTATTCAAGTTCAGTATTAACCCTTATGTAAATAAATATGTTCATTATCAAGAGAATTAAATGTAGATTATATTTGCAATTGAAACTATATCATTCTGTCTAATAGTTTAGGAGATATCGTAAGAATAAAATTACGCGGAAACGAAAAATGCTACATCGTGTTACAATGAATAGCACAAATTTGCTTTCTGGGCTTACGTAGGTCAAACTATATGACCTACATTAAAATGATGTATCGAGTAATTATAGATCCCTAAATTTGCTAAATAAAAGTCTCAGGTGGCATATATCTATCATCTATGGATGTCTCACAAAAACCATGTTATTATGAACAAACTTCGATTAAATTGCACACGAAAAACAGCGTCGTAAGCTTACGGCGCTATTATATTATATTCGATATGAATCCTTATCCAAATAACTATGTTTGATGGCTAGAGTATTAAATGCAGATTACATTAGCCTTTAAACTATGTAATTCTGATCAATAGTTTGGAAGATATTAAATTATTAAAAACTACGCGCATTCGAAAAATGCTACTGCGGCGCGCGGCTGGACAAAATTAAAGGCACGCTACGATGTATTAGTTCGTTAATTTTCAATTTGTATACCGATTTTGATAATTATTTCATTGTTTAAAGGATAAGTGGTTATCTGGTGTATTCTAAATTAGTTTTTGAATTGAAGTACACACATATTAAATAGTAAGGTCCTTTTCTTTATTTGTCTTATTTATGTCCTTATACGTATTAAGGAAATTTGTAATTGAACTTCAAATTCACTAAAAATTGAGAAATAAAACAAACATTTTAAGAAAAAAAAATAGCCGACTTCAAAACAAAAAAAACTATCTCAAACAAAATGCGCTCAAAAGTAACTTAAAAAAAACAATTTCAAACAAAATGCACTCAAAAGTAACGTAAAAAAACAATTTCAAACAAAATGCACTCAAAAGTAACGTAAAAAAACAATTTCAAACAAAATTCACTCAAAAGTAACATAAAAAAACAATTTCAAACAAAGTGCATTCAAAAGTACCATAAAAAACAATCTCAAACAAAATACACTAAAAAGAAACAAAATAATGTCATGAAAACTTCTTTCTTTCTTTCTTCTCTCTTTCAAAAACCCTCTAAACTCTAAAGAGAGTTCTCTTCTTTCTTGTAACAAGTCTATATTGTATAATTATTGTTATTTTGGAGTCGGTTTCGGCCTAAGTAGGGACATAAACGTAAGTATGTCTAATACATCTCAAATATAAAATGTCACCTATTTACTTCGGCCGACACCGACTGCGAAATAACAATAATTATACAATATAGACATGTTACAAGAAAGAAGAGAACTCTCTTTAGAGTTTAGAGGGTTTTTGAAAGAGAGAAGAAAGAAAGAAAGAAGTTTTCATGACATTATTTTGTTTCTTTTTAGTGTATTTTGTTTGAGATTGTTTTTTATGGTACTTTTGAATGCACTTTGTTTGAAATTGTTTTTTTATGTTACTTTTGAGTGAATTTTGTTTGAAATTGTTTTTTTACGTTACTTTTGAGTGCATTTTGTTTGAAATTGTTTTTTTACGTTACTTTTGAGTGCATTTTGTTTGAAATTGTTTTTTTTTAGTATATGTACTGCCGAAGCAAGTACAAGTTTCAAGCTTCTACCTGTAAAAATGACGATAACTCCATACAAACTTTCACCCCCACTTTCAACCCCTTACAACCCTTTTTTCGCGTTAAAATGTAGCCTATGTCCTTTCTCGGGCTCTAGACTATCTGTGTACCAAATTTCATTTAAATCGGTTCAGTAGTTTTGGCGTGAAAGCGAAACAGACAGACAGACAGAGTTACTTTCGCATTTATAATACTCGTATTAATATATTAGTAAGGATTTTATTTTTCTTCGTCTTGCATTTATTACTGTTATCTACTTGTTCATTTGAATTGTTCTTCACACTTGTTTGTATTTGTTGAGGCGACAGTGCCATATTGTGTTTGTACGTTTGCAAATTTCCTCCTTGAAATTTTGTGTTTTGCCTAGTGTGTTATGTAGCCAAGGGCCATCTTTAAAAGATTGCAGTAACGCAATTGCAACCCTTCGGTTTGCGGTTGATCATGCGCAGCAGTTATCATTTAACACCATCTAAAAGAGCCCAACAAACAAAAGTTCGTTTTCAGTCTGAGATTATGCTTGAAGTTTTTCGATAGCCAACATTGTAACAAATAGAAGATAAGTAGGCTAAGTAGGATATATAAACTTAGAACTTACCATTAAATTCACAAGCAAAATAACACTTTCTTTGCATGTTTGATGCTGTTAGTCACCTTTCAACAAAGCTAAACCGTTGAACAATCGGAAATCAAGTAGTCAGAGCGCCAAGGTCAATAATAATAAGCAAAGATCAGTCCAGAGTTAATAGCGGGGTCAATTCGTAAAGGCAAATATCAAATAGTCCAAACAGAGCACAAGTATTCCGAAAAAGCAAAAATTGATCAAACACAACAGCGCACCGTCAAGTTTTGAAAACTTGCGTTGATTTTTATAATGTAACTGTCACTTGTATTACCAGCCTGCCTAAAAATTATTACCATTTTTTTATTTTTTTTTATTTTATAAAATCACATCTACAGACGCTTGGTCCGTACTCTTTTCTGCACAGGTTTTAGTTATCTTTTTTTTATTTTTTATTAATATCCCTGTGCTACATTGTAAGTAAGTCACGTATGTATATATATATATGACTTACTTATAAGTACATATAATTTAACTTAATTATAATTTTTTTTTTTAACCATTTACTATAGTTGAGTACTGAGTTCGTTAGAGTTCGTTCAGTTCGTTCGGTGTCAAGCAAATTACCTCTGTCTATTTTTAAATTTTTAAAATATTTAAGTGCTTTTCTAAACGTTCTTATCAAATGAAAACATAGTAAAACCATCAAAAATGAAGTGACAGTGTTATCTTGCATTAAATCAAAGTATAAATAAAATTTTAACCTTAAATACGTGTGAGTGTAAAACACAAAGAAACTTATTTAAAAACAAAGTTACTGTTACAATTGAGTAAATTGAACTTCAAATGTGTTTAATTTTTAAGAATATAACCATCTGAAGTATTCTGATAAGTAAATAAGCAGTGTTTTTAAATGTGATGTTAAAAAGATTAAATAGTGAAAAAGGCGGTAACTCTAAATACCTGAGATCATACACCATTGAATCATTCGATTCAATAATGTTGAGTTGGAATAAGGAGTAATTTTACATCGAATAATCATAAGTAAATTTGGCGCAATTTCTAGTGCATAGCACTTCTAACGAAATTGATCAAGGTTCAAGACCCCGCACGGTAACACTTTTTTCTATGTTTTTTCACTTGGATTTTGTGATAAATTAAATTTTAAGAGACAAAAAATTCTTGTTATCACCAATTACATTAAGAAGGATCGTTTCTACAAATCAATATAAGAGGCTAATTAGCAAACATGGCAACTAAGGGGAAAAGTAACCAATTTTATTGTGAAAAATGCCGAAATAGTATAAAGGGAAAAGAATACCTTACATGTTTCGTTTGTCAAAAACATTATGAGATTGAATGTACAAACGTTAGTACAAAAAGATTTTATTTGATGTCTTCCGAAAATAAACAAAAATGGAAATGCGCCTTATGTATAAAAAACCCATCAAAAAAAAAAAAAAACAATCTCAAACAAAATGCACTCAAAAGTAACCTAAAAAAACCAATTTCAAACAAAATACACTCAAAAGTAACCTAAAAAAACGAATTTCAAACAAAATGCACTCAAAAGTAACATAAAAAAAACAATTTTAAACAAAATGCATTCAAAAGTACCATAAAAAACAATCTCAAACAAAATGCACTAAAAAGAAACAAAATAATGACATGAAAACTTCTTTCTTTCTTTCTTCTCTCTTTCAAAAACCCTCTAAACTCTAAAGAAAGTTCTCTTCTTTCTTGTAACATGTCTATATTGTATAATTATTGTTATTTCGCAGTCGGTGTCGGCCGAAGTAAATATAATATTATACATTTTATATTTGAGATGTATGAGACATACTTACGTTTATGTCCCTACTTAGGCCGAAACCGACTCCAAAATAACAATAATTATACAATATAGACATGTTACAAGAAAGAAGAGAACTTTCTTTAGAGTTTAGAGGGTTTTTGAAAGAGAGAAGAAAGAAAGAAAGAAGTTTTCATGTCATTATTTTGTTTCTTTTTAGTGCATTTTGTTTGAGATTGTTTTTTATGGTACTTTTGAATGCATTTTGTTTAAAATTGTTTTTTTTATGTTACTTTTGAGTGCATTTTGTTTGAAATTCGTTTTTTTAGGTTACTTTTGAGTGCATTTTGTTTGAAATTGGTTTTTTTAAGTTACTTTTGAGTGCATTTTGTTTGAGATTGTTTTTTTTTTTTGAAGTCGGCTATTTTTTTTTCTTAAAATTTTTGTTTTATTTCACAATTTTTAGTGAATTTGAAGTTCAATTACAAATTTCCTTAATACATATAAAGACATAAATAAGACAAATAAAGAAAAGGACTTTCCTATTTGATATGTGTGTACTTCAATTCAAAAACTAATTTAGAATGCAGCAGATAACCACTTATCCTTTAAACAATGAAATAATTATCAAAATCGGTATACAAATTGAAAATTAACGAACTAATACATCGTAGCGTGCCTTTAATTTTGTCCAGCCGCGCGCCGCACTAGCATTTTTCGAATGCGCGTAGTTTTTAATTATTTAATATCTCCCAAACTATTGATCAGAATTACATAGTTTAAAGGCTAATGTAATCTGCATTTAATACTCTAGCCATCAAACATATTTATTTGGATAAGGATTCATATCGAATATAATATAATAGCGCCGTAAGCTTACGACGCTGTTTTTCGTGTGCATTTTAATCGAAGTTTGTTCACAATAACATGGTTTTTGTGAGACATCCATAGATGATAGATATATGCTACCGAAGACTGTTATTTAGCAAATTTAAGGATCTATAATTACTCCATACATCATTTTTATGTAAGTCATATAGTTTGACCTACGTAAGCCCAGAAAGCAAAATTGTGCTTTTCGTGTAGCATTTTTCGTTTCCGCGTAATTTTATTCTTACGATATCTCCTAAACTATTAGACAGAATGATATAGTTTCAATTGCAAATATAATCTACATTAAATTCTCTTGATAATGAACATGTTTATTTACATAAGGGTTAATACTGAACTCGAATAATAGCGTCGGAAATAGGGCATGAATTTAATTGATGTTTCTGAAGAAAAAAATGGTTATTGTGAGAAAACTATAAAAGATAGATATATGCTATCGCTGACTTTTATTTAGCACATTTAAAGAGCTACAATTCGCCATACATCATTTTTATGTAGGTCCTATAGTTTAGCCTACGTAAGCGCTGAAAGCAAAAATGTCCCTAATTTTCGCAACAAATTTTGAAGCTATATTCAAAATCTACTAGTCTTCTAGTTATTTTAAAAAAAAAAACAAAAAAATGGGACCCACCTGCAAGCATTTCCTTTCGATTAAAATATTTTTCATCAAAATCGGACCACCAGGGGCGGAGTTTCGCGGTAACACACATAAAAAAAAAAAATACAGTCGAATTGATAACCTCCTTCTTTTTGAAGTCGGCTAAAAAGTCAAGAAGACATTGTTAATTACTTCTTCTCCAGAACAATCCAATGTGCAAAATCCGTCTTCTAAAACAGCACAAATTTCAAATACGTGCAATGAAAATGAAAATATAACATTGAGAAATAAATCTCACAAAAACAAATTGTCTTTAATAAGACTTAGCAGATCTGAAAGTGACTAATCCATCAACTGATGACTCTCCAAAGAGCTCCATCGACACTTCATTGGTAGAAAATTCTCAAATAACGGACTTAAAGAACGAAATAGATCAACTTCGTCAACAACTTGTCAGTGCCGAAAATAAAATTATCCAACTTAACTTAGAAAACACCAAATTAAAAAAAGCTGTGTATAAAGTCACTTTCTTCACGAAACAATTTGATCATTCCAATAGTTCGAAAGACAGCCCTAATTATGAAACAACCAACAATGAACCTACTAAACAGGTGTCCGCTAATCACTTACAAACTGAGCCAATTCACCATGATCAAAATAACTTGAACGCCAAGGACAAGGGAAATATTACTGAAAGTAATACCGCTTCTAAATTGAGAACGGATGGGGTAGACAGAAATCGACCGGCATTTAAAGACCCAAATCTGGATGGCCAAGAAGACCTGGAGAAGAAAAATAAGATATACATTCTAGGTGATCAACAAGCTTCGGGAACTGCTGCAGCTTTGATTAAATTAAGATCTAACTATAAGAACCCATGTAACTACGACATAACAGCCTTTACGTATCCGGATACACCATCAGATATTATTTTAAGAAAACCACTTAAAGAATTGAATAAAAATGATTGGATAATTCTCTCTTTGGGTAGTTCTGATACTAACCCCTATAAAGTATTCGCGGAACTATATACATTTTTGAAACTACATATGGAGCAAAACATAATCATAACAAAAATTATTTCTAGTCGTTCTATAAATGAGCGTAAATTAAATAATTTGTTGAATTCTTTAAGTGTTTGTTGCGAAAATTGTTCGTTTATTAATGTCCCCGATCAAGATAATGTAAATATTAAACAAAATATACTTTATGCCTTAAACAATTAAATAGATACTAAAGACTATATAACAAATACTTCTTGCGTCGAAAATTGCTACGAATGGGTCTAAATAAAAAGCATTTTTACAAGCCAGGTACAATTCCGTATTATTTTGCTAAAATGAACTGTAATGTAAAACGTAATGTAGCAGTAGATTCAATGGGAAAAATATTAAAAAATTCTGATTGTGTCGAGAACAACCTATCTTCGCCTAAAAAGGGAACTATTCCTTTTCATTTCAAAAAAATAAGTAAAGATCTTACTAAAAATAATTCTGACAACCAGTTTTTTCGATAGTGAAAATGTATTAAGTATCTTTCATGCGAATATACAAAGCTTAAAAAGTAAATTATGTGACTTAGAAGCACTTTCATTAGACACTAAGTTAGATATAATATGTCTTAGTGAAACTTTCTTCTTACTTAAACTTCTACCGCTTTTTGGAGGGTCGAAGCATCAAGGTCGTTGTCGACGGTGCATGCTCGGACCCCAAACCAATTAATGCTGGTGTCCCACAGGGCTGTGTACTGTCGCCCACCCTGTTTCTTCTGCATATCAATGACATGCTGCAAATTAGCAACATCCATTGTTATGCAGACGATAGCACGGGTGATGCATTGTACACGGCCCGCGCTAACGTTTCTCGGGCTACTGCCGATGAGAACCGGACCAAACTTGTGTCTGAACTGGAGACCCTACTGGGTGAAGTTTCGGATTGGGGTCGACGAAATCTCGTTGATTTCAATCCCAAAAAGACACAAGTATGCGCCATTACCGCTAAAAAACAACCCTTTGTCGTGGATCTTCGTTTCGAGGGCACTCCCCTGGTTGCCTCAGCCAGTATCAGTATTCTCGGCGTTGACATATCGAACGACGTTCAGTTTCGCGGTCATTTGGAAGACAAGGCCAAGCTGGCCTCCAAAAAACTGGGTGTGCTCGGTAGAGCGAAGCAGTATTTCCTACCGGGCCATCGCCTTCAGCTCTATAAGGCGCAAGTTCGGCCCCACATGGAATACTGATCGCATCTCTGGGCGGGAGCACCCCAGTACCAGCTTCTTCCATTTGACCGCATACAACGGAGAGCGGTTCGAATCGTCAACGACCGAGTTCTTACTGATCGGCTCGACACTCTGGCGTTGCGGAGGGACGTTAGTTCCCTCTGCATTTTCTACCGTATTTACCACGGGGAGTGTTCAGAAGAGTTGTTTGGAACAATTCCTGCCGCCGAGTTCCGTCATCGGACGACCCGACAGACCGCCAAGTTCCATCCACACCACCTCGATGGCTGGCAATCCACAACCGTGCGGTTTTCGCGTAGCTTTCTACCGCGTACCGCCGTGTTGTGGAATGGTCTGTCCTCGGCGGTATTTCCAAACCGCTACGACTTAGGGTCCTTCAAGAAGCGAGCGTATCATCTTCTCAAAGGCCGGCAACGCATCTGCGATTCCTCTGGTATTGCAGATGTCCATGGGCGTCGATGAACACCTTGGTGTTCCCGCTGATCGTTTGCCCCCTTCTCTTATAAAAAAAAAAAAAAAAGAAGTTAGATTATCTTTGTGACTTGTCAGTCGATGTCCATTTTGAAATATGTGGTATAATACTAACTGAAATCAACCTTGTTATAATATGCGTATACAGAACTCCAGATAGTGATTTTAACATGTTTATTGAAAAAATGGATACTTTACTCTCAAAGCTAACAATACGATTACGCAGTGTTAAAAATAAAATAGTTATAGCGGGTGATTTTAATATCAATATCTTGGAAAAAAACGCTAGAACAAATATTTTCACTAATACATTACTAAAATATAACCTACATTTTACTATACAAGAAGCAACTAGGATTACAGTTTATTCTGCAACATGTATAGACAATATCATTACAAATTTGAACAAATACAAATCCCAAGTTCTAAATCTGGGTTTATCTGATCACACTGCTCAAATCATTAAAATACCGTGCAACATTAATTTTAGAAATAAAACGTGTTATATCTATAAAAGAAACATCAAAACAAATTTACCAATTTTTCTCAACTATCTAGCTCAAATAAATTTTAGTGACGTATATGAAAAGACTGATGTAAATTCAGCTTACAAAACATTCTTTGATATTTATAATTTAATCTTTATGTTATGTTTCCCCATAGAAAAAATTAAAATTTCCCAAAAAAAGAAAATGAGCTGCTTAACGAAAGGAATTAAAATTTCCATTAGGAATAAGAGAAGGTTATATCGATATACACTTAAAAATAAATTATTTACTAAATCAAATAGGTACAAAACTTACAAAAAAAAACATTAAAAAAAGTTATTATACAATCAAAGAAATTAAGCAGTATAAATTATATAGAATCAAGTGTTAATAAAATAAAAGCAACTTAGGACTTGATAAAGAATAAAAATAACCTTATTGACACCTCCGTACCAAGCATTCATTATAAAAATCAAATCTACAGAGATGCAACGGATGTAGCTGAAATTTTTAACAATACGTTTATTACGCAAAATCAAAAAAGCGTAAATCCAAATTCATTTCAAATTAATGACAAAGTATCTAACTATAAAAGTATGTTCTTGTCACCAGTAACCACTCATGATATAAGTAGTATTCTTAAATTAAAGCCTTAAGCCTAAACCTTAAAGCCTAAAAACAGTTATGGATACGATCATATTCCCATGTATCTAATTAAACAAAGTATATCTTTTATTTCTGAACCTATTACTTTTATAGTCAACTTGATGCTAGAAACAGGAACATTTCCCAGTTGTCTCAAAACTGCGCTCATCAAACCCATATACAAAAAGGGATCGAAACAAGACTTGAACAACTATAGACCTATAGCACTTTTACCAGGCTTCTCAAAAATATTTGAGAAGGTGATATGTAATCAGCTAATGAACTTTCTCGCAATAAATAACATTTTAAATACTAATCAATACGGATTTCAAAAGGGTAAAAATACATCAGGAGCTATATTTAAAATTATGAATGACATTTGGAAAAACATGAACGATAAAAACTCAAGCGTAGCATTATTCTTGGATATGTCTAAGGCATTTGATTGCGTAATTCATAAAATATTACTGATGAAACTAGAAAATTTGGGAATTCGCGGAATCGCCCTTAAACTGTTTCAGACTTATTTAGAGGATCGCTATCAAGCAACTATTTTAACAACTTACAATAAAACTACAAAAAGCATTGAAACTGTTCAATCTAAGCTTAAAAAAGTAAATCTCGGTGTACCACAAGGTAGCATATTAGGTCCTGCTCTCTTTTTGATCTATGTCAATGATCTGTTTAACGTCACCAAACATCTGTGTGTAATGTTCGCAGATGATGCTACTGTCTTTTTCTCAGGTAAAAATTTAAATAAAGTAGATTTTGAAAATGAAATTAATAAATCCTTAAAATTAATGATAACGTCTCTCAAGTCTATTAATCTTTCGGTAAATTTATCTAAAACTAAAATACTACATTTAAGAAATTATAAAACTTCTCCACTTAACTTAAACATAACATGTGATAATATTAAAGTAGAAGAAGTAGACAACGTAAATTTTCTTGGCATAAAAATTGACCCACATTTAAGTTGGAAACTACATGTAGACAAAATTAATAAGAAAATATCTAGCTACTGTTATGTACTCTCGTTACTATCGAGATCAACACAAGTATGTGTAACAAAGAATGCGTATTTTGGTTACGTGTATCCTTTGCTTTTATACGGCATAGTTTTTTGGGGCAATGCAACTAATATTCAAGAAACATTTGTACTTCAAAAGCAATGTATTCGCATAATATATAGTATGGAAAATCGAGAAAGCCTAAGAAGTATATTTAAAGAAAAAAGAATTTTAACGCTGACTTGCATTTATATTTTGGAGTTATGTCTGTTCACAAAAAGTAATCATCATTATTTTCAACCTAAATCTGCTGAGAGCCGTAACTTACGTCCTTTTCACCAACATGAACTTAAATTACCTAACATAAAAAGTCAAATATATTACAAAAGTGCATATGTCACTGCTATAAGAGTTTTTAACCATTTGCCAATTAAGATAAAATCTATGAACGGTAAAGTTTTTAAAATAAATCTAAAAACTGGTTGTTAGATCAAGCCTTCTACTCGATGCACGATTTTTTTAACTATAAAAAAACTAAATAGTGGCAATAGATACGGACTTGACCGACCCGCAAGCAAATTCTTGTTAACATTGCAATTCACTTATCAAAAAAAAAGGCGACTGTGTTTTACACTTATTAACTATATTATTATTATTGTTGATAGACGTTCCCAAGTTCTTGCTCTTGTTGTATTTGTTCTGTTTTTGTTTCTTTACTTCATTCTATTACACGAAAATATACCTCATCATTATCATCATATTGCACGCCCGAAGGGGTATCTAACTGTGTTGTAGCTGTTTATAAATGTTTGTAACTTTATAACAATGTAATACAGTTTGCAATAAATGAATTATTATTATTATTATTATACTAAACTTACTAACTAAATTACTTATACTATAACTTGTTTTTTTTTTATATATTCATACCTGTTTTATACCTGTTTAATTACAGCATTTTCAAGAAATTATTTTTCATAATAATCGTATTTATTTATCAGTAACAACGGTGATTTAATCTACCATTTCTTTGATTTTTTTTAAATTATGGCAATACTTTCGTTGTCACTGGCCTAACTGTCTCCATCTATCTCAAACTAAGTAACAATTACTAATTTGCCCTGCTTTCCATACATTAATTTTTGTTCATACTTTTGTATTGAAGTTTCACCCCCTGGTTGGTGAGCTGAAAATTGATGCAATGAATGTTGAAAGTGTGATAAAAGAAGGTCGAACCCAAAATGATGCCAATAATTTATTGGTAATTGATCCTGTGAAGAAAAAGCGGATTAAACCAAGAATATACAAGAACCCTGAAAAGTCTTCTACTCCAAAAAAAAGAAATGTTAAGACAAGAAAAAATAGGAGAAAACAACACAAATGCAGGGAATGCAAGAAGATATTCAAAAATCTTAATGCTTTCAATATTCATTATAGATTTAAACATGTAAGCGGAAATTAAGAATGTGCTCATTGTTCTAAAAAGTACAAAACACAAACATTCTTCGATAGGCATATTAAGTTGCATTGCAACATATGTTATGTACTACAGAAAAATGAACGTCAACTTTTAGAACATATAGCTCACTGCGCCCGAGTCGCGCTGGGCGCAAATCGAGAAAGAAATGTTAGCTATCGTTTATGGCTGTACAAAATTTCACCAATACATTTATGGTCACAGACTAGTCACAGTTGAGAGTGATCATAAACCGCTTGAATCTATCTTTAAAAAGCCGCTCAACGAAACTCCCGTTAGGTTGCAAAGGATGCTATTGAGATTACTGTTACGTATTTGGAGTAATGAAACGATTGCTTGCTTAGCGCAGACTCTTTATTCAAAATGTTGTCACATTGACGGCGGGCGTAGCCGCCAGTTCAGAAACATGCGCTGTGCAAACGCATACACAACATCCCTCCCCCTTTAGATGTGACCTTATAAATAATTAAAAATCAAAATAAAGAATAAACAATAAACAAATAAACAACAACAAATTAACAAGAAAATAACAATACAATTACACAATACTGACATGCAGAGCTTATGACACATATAACAAATTTAATTTCTAAGCTAGCCTAAACAATCATCCTCTTCGGACTGCGCAGGGCGCCTAACACCCCTAGCTACTGTGACATTAGGATGGTTGATAAGCGGTGTGTGCGGCGGCGAGCACGCCTCCTCACCTTCCCCCTCAGGCTGTTCTCCATCACTAATGCCCTGTGCGACTCCTGGCTGTCCGGAGGATGTTGGCGATGTTGGGATACTCACTACTATTTCATCATCGTCATCGTCAACATCCCGCGAGTTTACATTAGTAGCAGTAACGTCGGCTTTGCATAACCACAATTGATTTTTGTGTTTTTAGTGGTAACTAAAGTAGCATTATCCTGTATAACATATAACACTTTTCCCAGTCGCCGTAACACCGTACCTTTATGCTAGGTGAATTTATTATTACCACTAAACTTTTTATAAAATACCTGTTCACCTGGGGAAAAGGAAATTTTATTTTTCCCACCATGGGCTACGATCTGTGCCTGCTGCCTATCATGCACAACATCGGCAAGGGCGCCGAACGAGGACGACGGCTCTTTGGAATTAATTAAATCCAACCGCGACCTGAGTTTACATCCGTATACAAGTTCAGCCGGGGAGAAACCTGTGGTGGAATGAATCGAGTTCCGATAATCGAACAAGAACTTTAGGAGACGTAACTTACATTCCTTCGCTGTACGACTAGACATGATGCTGCTTCTAATACCCTTTTTTACAACCTTTACCGAACTTTCTGCCTGGCCGTTGCTAGCCGGATGGTACGCCGGTGTAGTAAGATGACTGATCCCATTGCCTGCGCAAAACCTTGAAAATTCTTGCGAGGCAAAGGAGGGCCCGTTGTCGCTCACTATCGTTTTCGGTAACCCATAACGCGCAATGTACTCGTACAACCGCTCAACTACTGCACACGACGTTGTGTTCGCATTCATGTCGTATACCTCGACCCATTTGGTGTACGAGTCTACGACGACCAAATACGTAAGACCGTTCAAGGGTCCTAAAAAGTCGATGTGCACTCTGTAAAATGGCTGAGGAGGGAACCTCCACGGCACCAGCTTCGCCCGCGGCGGTGACGGCCTCAGCCGGGTGCACACCTCGCACGACCCGATAAAGTTTTCAATCGCTTCATCGACGCCCGGGAACCAAAATCTCGACCTCGCATCGGCCTTGGTTTTTACTACACCTAAATGGGACGTATGTAATTCGTCCATTACTCTTTTACGTAGTGAGCTTGGAATAATAACCTTGTGCCCTCTCATTAAGCAGCCGTTTTCTACCGATAACTGATTTCGACACAAAAAATACGGCTTCAACTTTAAATCGACTACTTTGTTCGGCCAGCCGTTTAAAACATGATTCATGACACGGGACAAAATAACATCTTTAGCTGTTTCGTGACGTAATTCGCTGACGGTCATAGGCAACGTTCCGTCCACGACGAAACAGACGTATGCGGCCCTATCGCACAGCGCCGCGGCGGCGTCTGCGCACGACGCGCGCCCCGCCTCTGTGGTTCTCGCGCCGCGCTCCCCCGCCCCCGGCAGACTCGCGCGCGACAGATAATTTGCGGTATTATCGGCGCTGCGAACATATTCTATTACATAGTTATATGCGCTTAAAAACATTGCATAACGTTGCAGCCTATTTGCCGACACTTCCGGGATACCCTTATGCGGACCAAAGATAGTAATTAGCGGTTTGTGGTCGGTTCGTAAGACAAAAGGATCCGCTCGACCATACAAGTATTGGTGAAACCGACGCACTCCGAATATGATCACCGTCGCCTCTTTTTTAGCCGACTTCAAAAAGAAGGAGGTTATCAATTCGACTGTATTTTTTTTTTTTTTTTATGTGTGTTACCGCGAAACTCGGCCCCTGGTGGTCCGATTTTGATAAAAATTATTTTAATCGAAAGGAAGTGCTTGCAGGTGGGTCCCATTTTTTTGTTTTTTTTTTTTAAATAACTAGAAGACTAGTAGATTTTGAATATAGCTTCAAAATTTGTTGCGGAAATTAGGGACATTTTTGCTTTCAGCGCTTACGTAGGCTAAACTATAGGACCTACATAAAAATGATATATGGCGAATTGTAGCTCTTTAAATGTGCTAAATAAAAGTCCGCGATAGCATATATCTATCTTTTATAGTTTTCTCACAATAACCATTTTTTTCTTTAGAAACATTAATTAAATTCATGCCCTATTTCCGACGCTATTATTCAAGTTCAGTATTAACCCTTATGTAAATAAATATGTTCATTATCAAGAGAATTTAATGTAGATTATATTTGCAATTGAAACTATATCATTCTGTCTAATAGTTTAGGAGATATCGTAAGAATAAAATTACGCGGAAACGAAAAATGCTACATCGCGTTACAATGAATAGCACAAATTTGCTTTCTGGGCTTACGTAGGTCAAACTATATGACCTACATTAAAATGATGTATCGAGTAATTATAGATCCTTAAATTTGCTAAATAAAAGTCTCAGGTGGCATATATCTATCATCTATGGATGTCTCACAAAAACCATGTTATTATGAACAAACTTCGATTAAATTGCACACGAAAAACAGCGTCGTAAGCTTACGGCGCTATTATATTATATTCGATATGAATCCTTATCCAAATAAATATGTTTGATGGCTAGAGTATTAAATGCAGATTACATTAGCCTTTAAACTATGTAATTCTGATCAATAGTTTGGAAGATATTAAATTATTAAAAACTACGCGCATTCGAAAAATGCTACTGCGGCGCGCGGCTGGACAAAATTAAAGGCACGCTACGATGTATTAGTTCGTTAATTTTCAATTTGTATACCGATTTTGATAATTATTTCATTGTTTAAAGGATAAGTGGTTAGCTGGTGTATTCTAAATTAGTTTTTGAATTGAAGTACACACATATTAAATAGGAAAGTCCTTTTCTTTATTTGTCTTATTTATGTTCTTATACGTATTAAGGAAATTTGTAATTAAACTTCAAATTCACTAAAAATTGAGAAATAAAACAAACATTTTAAGAAAAAAAAAATAGCCGACTTCAAAACAAAAAAAACTATCTCAAACAAAATGCGCTCAAAAGTAACTTAAAAAAAACAATTTCAAACAAAATGCACTCAAAAGTAACGTAAAAAAACAATTTCAAACAAAATGCACTCAAAAGTAACGTAAAAAAACAATTTCAAACAAAATTCACTCAAAAGTAACATAAAAAAACAATTTCAAACAAAATGCATTCAAAAGTACCATAAAAAACAATCTCAAACAAAATACACTGAAAAGAAACAAAATAATGTCATGAAAACTTCTTTCTTTCTTTCTTCTCTCTTTCAAAAACCCTCTAAACTCTAAAGAAAGTTCTCTTCTTTCTTGTAACATGTCTATATTGTATAATTATTGTTATTTTGGAGTCGGTTTCGGCCTAAGTAGGGACATAAACGTAAGTATGTCTAATACATCTCAAATATAAAATGTCACCTATTTACTTCGGCCGACACCGACTGCGAAATAACAATAATTATACAATATAGACATGTTACAAGAAAGAAGAGAACTTTCTTTAGAGTTTAGAGGGTTTTTGAAAGAGAGAAGAAAGAAAGAAAGAAGTTTTCATGACATTATTTTGTTTCTTTTCAGTGTATTTTGTTTGAGATTGTTTTTTATGGTACTTTTGAATGCATTTTGTTTGAAATTGTTTTTTTATGTTACTTTTGAGTGAATTTTGTTTGAAATTGTTTTTTTACGTTACTTTTGAGTGCATTTTGTTTGAAATTGTTTTTTTACGTTACTTTTGAGTGCATTTTGTTTGAAATTGTTTTTTTTAAGTTACTTTTGAGCGCATTTTGTTTGAGATAGTTTTTTTGTATTTGTGAATACCTATGTTCAGCGGGCGTTAGCGTGCGCGACGCAAAAGAGACAGCGGGGTTAGGCAGTAAAAAACAAAAACGAAACGAAAGCGACTGTCGTTCGATTGTGATTGGTTGAGAGACTGACGTCTGACGTCACGCGTTAAAACCGTAGGCAGTAACACGCACGAAAGACGAAAGACGAAGCGTCGTCTATCGTCTATCGTTTTTCGACCAATTCCTTTGAAATTCTTAGGCAGTTACACGAAATGACATTTCCAATCGTTTTAAAAGCGACACGATCGTTCGTTTTTGAGACGATCGACAAAGGTGTCTCGTTTTGCCGCGAAGTCAACCGAATCAACTTTAGTTAAATATCTTAAACTATTATTAAATATTAAATAAAACTTCTAAGGTGAGAAATCAATTTGGTATTATGTTATAAATGATTTGTTAGTTGAATAAAGTAAACAATTTATGATTTGGCATATTATAGATATGTCTCGCATGTGGAACGCCTTGATGTTAGAAGCTGCAGATGCCGAAGCTAAAAAGATGTCTCGGCAGCGTATGCTTCTACAAAGATTAAAGAATCGCGAACGGTTACTCCAAAAAATTCCGGAGTGGCAGTTTAGAGCTCATTACAGGCTGAATAAGGAAGAGTTCCACTCGTTGTGTGACGAGCTCAGGCACAATACCAGTTTAAAAGGTTCGAAAACAACTTCACTGGAACTTAAGGTAAATTGATTTCTTATGATATATGTTTTTTTTAATATATGTGTGTTAAAAGGTGATTATGTATTTAATATGATTAATGTTAACTTTAGTCACTTTGAGTCTTATACTGACACAATTATTATATTTTAGGTGCTGACAGCATTGAACTTTTATGCCATGGGTTCATATCAGAAAGGTGTTGCTAATGAGGTACATATGAATCAAAAAAGTGTAAGTCGGTGTATCAGAGAGGTGACAAAAGCTCTGAATGAGATTTCAAATAAATGGATACAATTCCCACAAACAAGCACACAAAGAACTAAAATTAAGCAAGGGTAGGGGTTACTATATATAACTTCCGTCATTTTATTTTTATTACCTTGAGCACATACAACTACTTACAAATATTATTTTACAGATTTTATACTAAGTTTAATTTTCCTGGTGTAATTGGTGCCATTGATTGCACCCATGTGGCCATAGTTCGTCCAGCTGCAGATGTACTTTGTTTTTATAACAGAAAAGGCTTTCATTCTCTTAATGTCCAAATGGTATGAACCTTTTTATGTTTATTATAATAATTATAAGATAATTAAAGATTAATCTCAATTAAATATTTTAGGTATGTGACAGTGATCTCAGAATCACTAATGTTAATGCCAAGTTTGGTGGTGCAAGTCACAACAGTCATATCTGGGCAAGTAGCAGACTGCAAAGCCATATGGAGGCTCTGCAACTATCTGGCAAGTCAGTTTGGTTGTTGGGTAATTGCATTTTTAGTAGAAAAATATTCAACAGGTGATGTTCTATGTTAAATATTATTTGTAACTTTAATATTACTTATAACATTTTAGGTGACAGTGGTTACCCTCAAAGGATCTACCTTATGACACCTATTCTGAATGCAGAACCAGGATCTAGAGGAGAGAAATACACTAGAGTGCATGTCAAGGCCCGAAACTGCATAGAAAGGGCATTTGGTTAAATATAGATTTTGATATTTGTTAGGACAGTGTATCCTTTATTATCAGCATAACATGCTCATAGATTCAAGAGGAACTCCTACAGATGATGCAGAAGTACTTTTGTCCACTGCTCTTACACAACCAACTGTTGTTGAAAACGGGCCGGATGTGATTGTGGGGCGGGCTGTTAGGAATAGACTAATTATTGGCAGTTTTTAGTTTGGTTGAAGAAGCCCACACAATAATGTCTAAAAGTGTATTTTTAAGAAGAAATATGATGAAGATGAATGTTTTACAAATTAAAAATAAACTTTATTTATATACAATTATTTTTTATTTCAATATTCACTTAAACATTAATTACACAAGTTACAACCAAAACCAATGTAAATGTTACATGTTTTTGCATTTGAGACTGCATCTCAAAGCATAAGCATTACATTAATAAGCCAGTGAGTGAGGGTCCTGGATGCCATTTCCCTCTCCTTTGAACTGATGATGGGGCAGCTATACTCTTGAAGAGGAGGCAACATATATATCATTTTGTTCATCATCTGAAATATCATGATAAAGTTAGTAAATATTAATGTTTAAACTGTATATAATAAGATAAAACTAAACATTAAATTGTATCAATTGATTTTAGTTAATTTATTTTACCCAAATGATTAAACAGAAACATGGGCAAATAAATTGAGGTAGGTACTAAATAAATATTTTTCTATTAATACAGTTACCAACTGAAGAATAGATTTGCATATCTGTTTTCTAAATGAAATAACAGGATTGTAATAAATTACTGTCAGTGATCTGCTCCAAAATTTGTATTTGGATAGATGGTTCCTCAACTGGAGGCTCCTCATTTGACTGTTCCTCTACTGGTAGTCCTAAAATATAAAGTTTGGGTGATGAAATGTGATATTCGTAGCTAGGAAAATGGCAACTACAAAACTATTGTTATTAAATACATGATTCAATAGCAAGGGCACTTGCAAAGAATAAGTAAAATAAAAAAGGATGTGTCTGCCAGCATAACAAACATGCTTCAGAATGAATGTCTTGTTTTATGTTTACAATCATTATTACATTAGAACCAACCTTGATCCATTGCTCCATAGACTTGTCAGGATCACTACCTGCCTTACCCAGCAACATCTTTAATAGTTGGCAAAGTTCCTGGCGCCTCACTCTTCCCTGCGGGGTGTTTACCATTTTAAATACGTTATTGACGTACCTTTCCATAAATTCCACCATTATGGCGATTTGCTCATTGCTTGCGTTTTAAGAATTCATTTTACAAAACGTAAATTGAAACACAAACACTTCACTAAACTTTTGTATTTTTACCGCGAGAATATTTGACCTTTATACGTCAAATTCAAATGACACAATGTTGATCGTCAAGTATAGACAATAATTTATTTTTTTTGACGATTCACCTTCGTCTGCACGAAAGCGACTGTCGTCTGTTACTGCCTAGCCTTACACGGAAAAACGAGAGACGCTATCGCTTAGACGAAACGATCGATCGTTTCGTTTTTAGTTTTTTACTGCCTAACCCCGCAGGTCTCTCGACGCCGTCGTCCCCCACTTGCGACAATATTGCCCCGAGGCCGGTGGGGGACGCGTCGACCGTTAAGATAAGTTTGGCCTTTTGGTTAAAATGAGCCAAAACCGAATCCGACGCTAGACATTTCTTTATAGCTAAGAAGGCATCCGAGTGAATCTTCGTCCACTTCCATTTAGTATTCTTTTTCAGTAGCTCGTACAATGGACTTAACATCATTGATGCACCGGGTACAAAATTCCTATAGTAATTAGCCAGCCCTAAAAATGATTGTAACTGACTAACATTACTTGGTCTAGGTGCATCTATTATTGCTTTAATTTTTTCCGGTGATTTTTTAAGACCGTTCTTATTTATCACGTAGCCTAAATAATTAATTTCGTCTTTAAAAAATTCGCACTTTTCTTTTTGTAATGTTAGCCCCGCTTCCTCGAGCCTCTGCAATACGCTACTAAGTCGCGTCAAGTGTTCCTCCCTATTACTACCTGTAATTAAGATATCATCGAGGAGACACAACACCCCGTCTAAACCCGCCAACACGGTTTCCATGGCGCGCTGGAATATCGCCGGGGCCGAGGACAAACCGAATACGAGTCGCGTATACTGATACAGCCCCCGGTGCGTGTTTATGCACGTCAACTTCTGCGACTCCTCATCGAGACACAGCTGATTATATGCGCTTGACAAGTCTAGTTTTGTAAACTGTTCGCCGCCGTGTAGCTTCGAAAACAACTCATGCACCGTCGGTAGGGGAAATTGCTCGACTACTAACTGTTTGTTGATACTAACCGAGTAGTCGGCGCATATTCTCACGGAGCCATTCCTTTTTAAAACTGGCACTATAGGGGATGCATACTCGGAATAGTCGACCGGTTTTAGGACACCTAGATCGACTAACCTATTTAGCTCATCGGTAACTTTTTCCCTTAGAGCGAATGCAATAGGTCGCGCCTTAAAGAAAATTGGCTTCGAATTTTCTTTCAAAAATAATGTTATTTTATATTTCTTGAAAGAACCTAAAGTGTCCGCGAACGTTTTGGAAAAACGAGCCTGAAGCTGTTCTATTGAAAGCGATGAATCACAATATTTCACCGGCGCTAGTTCTAAATTAAATTTTGAGATAAAATCCCTGCCGAGAAGTGCCGGGCCACCACCACGTACTACATATACGTCTATAGCGCGGTTAACCCCACCGAATAACATTTTTGAATCGCGCATAACACCTAAACAATGTATTCTTTCGCCTGTGTACCCCATTAACTTTTTATTTGACGGAGATAAAGACACGTTATGAAAATGCCGTCTCCATGTAATATCGGAGATGACCGTTACAGCGGACCCGCTGTCAATTTCAAATTTTAAAGTTACCCCGTTTAACCTAACGCACTCCACCATAGGTTCACCCCTAAAAGAACGGATATGATACAACTCACCATCGTCATCGTTCTCGTCCGTTCCCCTCGTCACGGCTGACGTCACCAGGTTCACCTTCTTGCACATACGTCGGAGGTGCCCTGTTTGTTTACACTTTTTGCACGTATAATTAACAAAACGACACTCTGACAACCTGTGGTTAAAATATCCACACACGGAACATTGTACTTTTTCCGACCTATTCTCACTCACGCTTAGTTCACTTTTGTTCGGCTGTCCTGTTTTACACAATACTTCTGTAGGCGCGGCGACGACGACGCTGGTCGCAGCGGCTGCGCAGGCGGCTCCCGCTCGCGCGCATCGTATGTTCTCGGCCAGCTCCACCACTCTAGCCAGGGTCAGGCCACTCAGATCCTTGCCAAAGATTTCTTCTTTCTCGAGCCCCGGCAGCATCCCCATGATGAAGCGGTCTCGGAGAACTTCTTCTAAGTTGCTGAAGCCACAATTAGCCGTGAGACCCCTTAGACGAGCCGCCCATTGTATAAACGACTCCGCGGGTTGCTGAACTGCAGCGTAAAAATTGTACCGCTCGCCGAAGCCGACGCGTTTCGGAGTGAAATATGCATCTAGGAGTCCTAGAATATCTTCGTAGGGCACCTCGTTGAGTTCTTTGGGTAGTGCTAGGTCTGCTGCTAACTTGTATGTCCCCTCGGAGAGCGCACTAAGCAGTATAGCTCGTCGTTTAACTCCCGTCGCATCGGTTAAATGGTTCACGTCGTTCGCGATAAACCACTGCGTTATGCGATTTTTATACGTCTTCCACATTTGCTCACTATGATCAAAGCACGATAAAACACCAAAATGTGTTACTAACATTTTGGTTTTTTTTTTTTTTTCAAAAGTGGGTATTTCGCTCACTCGTCGCCACTGTTACGTATTTGGAGTAATGAAACGATTGCTTGCTTAGCGCAGACTCTTTATTCAAAATGTTGTCACATTGACGGCGGGCGTAGCCGCCAGTTCAGAAACATGCGCTGTGCAAACGCATACACAACAATTACAAAAATACGTATTAAAAATTTGTTACGTGCCGGGACTTTTAATGTTCATAGCGGACACGCTGTCGCGTGCACCGAACGAGTCTGCGTCGAGCGATGATGATATGCACACCAAGATAGACATACATGTTAACTTATTGTACGAAAACTGTAACGTTAGCGGGGACAAATTGCAACAGATTAAATTAGAAACGGACAAAGATATTGCTTTGAAACAAGTGAGGGAATATAATCACGTTGGTTGGCCTCACACAAAAAACTTAGTTAACAGTAAATGCAAACAGTTTTGGTTAGTTAAGGATGAGCTACATACTATAAAAAAATAGCCGACTTCAAAACAAAAAAAAACTATCTCAAACAAAATGCGCTTAAAAGTAACTTAAAAAAAACAATTTCAAACAAAATGCACTCAAAAGTAACGTAAAAAAACAATTTCAAACAAAATTCACTCAAAAGTAACATAAAAAAACAATTTCAAAAAAAATGCATTCAAAAGTACCATAAAAAACAATCTCAAACAAAATACACTAAAAAGAAACAAAATAATGTCATGAAAACTTCTTTCTTTCTTTCTTCTCTCTTTCAAAAACCCTCTAAACTCTAAAGAAAGTTCTCTTCTTTCTTGTAACATGTCTATATTGTATAATTATTGTTATTTCGCAGTCGGTGTCGGCCGAAGTAAATAGGTGACATTTTATATTTGAGATGTATTAGACATACTTACGTTTATGTCTCTACTTAGGCCGAAACCGACTCCAAAATAACAATAATTATACAATATAGACATGTTACAAGAAAAAAGAGAACTTTCTTTAGAGTTTAGAGGGTTTTTGAAAGAGAGAAGAAAGAAAGAAAGAAGTTTTCATGACATTATTTTGTTTCTTTTTAGTGTATTTTGTTTGAGATTGTTTTTTATGGTACTTTTGAATGCATTTTTTTTGAAATTGTTTTTTTATGTTACTTTTGAGTGAATTTTGTTTGAAATTGTTTTTTTACGTTACTTTTGAGTGCATTTTGTTTGAAATTGTTTTTTTTAGGTTACTTTTAAGCGCATTTTGTTTGAGATAGTTTTTTTTACAAATTTCCTTAATACGTATAAGGACATAAATAAGACAAATAAAGAAAAGGACTTTCCTATTTAATATGTGTGTACTTCAATTCAAAAACTAATTTAGAATACACCAGATAACCACTTATCCTTTAAACAATGAAATAATTATCAAAATCGGTATACAAATTGAAAATTAACGAACTAATACATCGTAGCGTGCCTTTAATTTTGTCCAGCCGCGCGCCGCAGTAGCATTTTTCGAATGCGCGTAGTTTTTAATAATTTAATATCTTCCAAACTATTGATCAGAATTACATAGTTTAAAGGCTAATGTAATCTGCATTTAATACTCTAGCCATCAAACATATTTATTTGGATAAGGATTCATATCGAATATAATATAATAGCGCCGTAAGCTTACGACGCTGTTTTTCGTGTGCAATTTAATCGAAGTTTGTTCATAATAACATGGTTTTTGTGAGACATCCATAGATGATAGATATATGCCACCTAAGACTTTTATTTAGCAAATTTAAGGATCTATAATTACTCGATACATCATTTTAATGTAGGTCGTATAGTTTGACCTACGTAAGCCCAGAAAGCAAATTTGTGCTATTCATTGTAACGCGATGTAGCATTTTTCGTTTCCGCGTAATTTTATTCTTACGATATCTCCTAAACTATTAGACAGAATGATATAGTTTCAATTGCAAATATAATCTACATTAAATTCTCTTGATAATGAACATATTTATTTACATAAGGGTTAATACTGAACTTGAATAATAGCGTCGGAAATAGGGCATGAATTTAATTAATGTTTCTAAAGAAAAAAATGGTTATTGTGAGAAAACTATAAAAGATAGATATATGCTATCGCGGACTTTTATTTAGCACATTTAAAGAGCTACAATTCGCCATACATCATTTTTATGTAGGTCCTATAGTTTAGCCTACGTAAGCGCTGAAAGCAAAAATGTCCCTAATTTCCGCAACAAATTTTGAAGCTATATTCAAAATCTACTAGTCTTCTAGTTATTTTAAAAAAAAAACAAAAAAATGGGACCCACCTGCAAGCACTTCCTTTCGATTAAAATAATTTTTATCAAAATCGGACCACCAGGGGCCGAGTTTCGCGGTAACACACATAAAAAAAAAAAAAAATACAGTCGAATTGATAACCTCCTTCTTTTTGAAGTCGGCTAAAAAGGGATCGTGTTCAGGGGTGATCGTATTGTAATACCGGAGAGTTTAAGAAAAGAGATGTTAGATCGCATACATGAGGGACATCTGGGCATAGAAAAGTGTAAAATGCGAGCTAGAGATGTAATGTGGTGGCCGGGCATGTCAACACAGATCGAACGTGCGGTCGCGGGCTGCGAGACGTGTTCGGAGCGCGCACCCGCACAGCCCCGCGAGCCCCTCGTCCCACACAAGGTGCCCGAAACACCGTGGCAGGTGGTCGCCACTGATATATTTCACATGGGTAATAAAAACTACTTGTTAGTAGTAGACTACTATTCAAAATTCGTCGAGGTCGTAACGCTCCATGATTTAAATAGTAACACGGTGATATGTCAATTAAAAAGCATTTTCGCTCGGCACGGCATACCAAAGAAGTTTATCTCTGACAACGCTAAACAATTTACCTCTAATGAATTTGTAAATTTTCAAACTGAATGGGAATTTGAACATGTGACTAGCTCACCGTATTACGCACGCTCGAACGGCCTTGCGGAACGTAATGTCCAAACTGTCAAGAATCTATTGCAAAAAGCTTTAAATGATAAAAAAGACCCATATTTAGCATTACTTAATTTTAGAAACACGCCAATTACAGGGGAAAAGTTTTCACCTGCGCAACTTTTAATGGATCGTAGGTTAAATACCAGGTTACCGATAGTACAAAAACTCTTACATCCATCAATCCCCAAACAATCACAAGTGGTGAAAATGAGAACACAAAAAATTCAAAAAGCAAAAGAATATTATGATCAACACACTAAACGACTTAGGTCATTGCAGCCGGGGGAACAGGTACGGATTCGCGAAGCGCCTAGTACCGGCGGCAGGGTTCGCTGGGTGCACGCTCGCGTGCTCAATCAAGCGGCTGAGCCGCGCTCATATTGAGTAAGCACGCCGGATGGTGGACACTACCGCCGTAACAGACAACACATAAGGACATACACAAGCGGACAAAAACATACATTTAATGATTACAACGCGTATTCGTTACCTGTAACATCTAACAATAACAATAATAACATACAACCATTCCCGTTAGATAACGAAAATGATGACTCAGTTTCACAACAAAATCTATCACAAAATACATCAGATAGTAACTATGTAACTCGATCGGGAAGGCAGATTCGTCCACCTAAGCGTTTTCCATAATTTTTATTGTGTTATCAGTAATCATAACTGTTTGTACATTTTTATTACTTTCTATTTGTTTTTTTTTGTCTTGTGCAAAAAAAAATACAAAAATTAAAAAAAAAAAAATTAGTAAAAAAAAAATGAAATACAATATATTATATATTAGGTCCTTACATATGAAATTGGCGTTTTGTATGGGAGGAACAAAAAGTCGAATATTTTTTAATATAATATATTTAATTAATCAAAGTATGAACCATTATTTTCTATGCACTTTTGCCATCTCATAGGTAGTTCATTGATCCCTTTACTAAAAAAACCAGTCGGACGGGAATCAATAAAATCTTTGAAGGCGATTTGGACTGCCCCATCGGAGTTGAATTTTTTCCCTTGCAAGAAGTTATCCAAATTTCGAAAAAAATGGTAATCTGTTGGAGCAAAGTCCGGGGAGTACGGAGGATGTCTTAGACTTTCCAATTGAAGCTCTTCTAATTTAGTAGCCGTCTGTTGCGCAGTGTGTGGTCTAGCGTTGTCGTGAAGCAGCAGTGGCGTGGAGCGATTGACCAGCCTAGGTTGTTTAGCCGCTAGCTTTTCCATCATGGTTTGCAATTGCTGACAATAGACATCAGCCGTAATAGTCTGGTGAGATTTGAGAAAACTGTAATGAACAATACCGGCACTAGTCCACCAAACGCTTACAAGTAACTTTTTTGGGGTTAATTTTCGCTTGGGGCAGGATTTGGCTGGCTCTTCCGGCGACTGGTACCGAAGCTCCTGGGGGCGGCCGGGGGCCTTAGCCGTCTCCTGCCGAACCTTGGCGGCCCAGGCTCGCGGTGTCGTCGCCTGTACACAGGCGTCGTGCGATCCATGGCGCTGTATGGTGCGCCCATCTGGGCAGACACTCTGACCGCCCGGACTCGGGCCCTGCTGCGCAAGCCGCAAAGGGTCATGGCGGTTAGAGTGACCCGTGGATATCGCACAGTGTCGTGCGACGCGGCCTGTGTGCTGGCGGGGACGCCGCCATGGGACCTCGTCGCAGAGGTGCTCTCCGGCGCCTACTGGCGGAGGGCGGAAGCCCGATCCCGGGGAGAGCCTCCTCCCGCGGTCGAGGAGGGTGCGTGGCGGCGGGCGGCGGAGGCGCAGCTCATTGCTGTCTGGCGGGAGCGGCTGCTCACGGCGTCTGCAGGCCAACGCACGATTGAGGCGATCCGGCCCGTCCTCGAGCTCTGGATGGGTCGGAAGCACGGGGCTCTCACGTTCCGTCTGGTGCAGGTACTCTCGGGGCACGGTTGTTTCGGGGCGTATCTGTGCCGGATTGCGCGGCGAGAGCCCAATGCGAGGTGCCACGAGTGTGGCCATGCTGAGGACACGGCCCAGCACACGCTGGAGTTCTGTGGGCACTGGTCGGACCAGCGCGCCGCACTCGCGGCAGAAATAGGGAGGGACCTCTCGCTGCCCGCTGTCGTCAACGCGATGGTGGGTAGTGAGAGTTCCTGGAACGCTGTCGCCTCCTTTTGCGAGGAGGTGATGGCGCTGAAGGAGGCGGCAGAACGACGGCGAGAGGAGGACGCAGCCGCGGACCCTCTTCGCCGACGTCGCGATGGACGCAGGCGGCAGGCGCACACCCGCCGTCTACCTCCTTAGCGGAGAGCTCCGGGCGATGGACGGCCCATTGCCCCATCGTCCGCCGCATACCTTTTAGGTGCTAGGCGCTCCCGGCGTTATGGGTGCGCCTTACGACGCGCGTTGTGGGGGGTACTCCCTGCCCCCGTGAGGATGTGAGTCTGCGGTAGCGGACGGTCGCCGGCTGGGTCGCGGAAGATTGCGCGAGTGTTCCCGTGTCCCAGCCGCAAGGCGACGTGGAGGGCCCGAGGGGTTTTAGTGGGTATGGCCGAACGTCTTTAGGCGAGTCCCACACTCCCTGCGCCATTGCACTTCCCGGCGCAGGGGTGCGTAACTGCATTTCCCCTCTTAAAAAAAAAAAAAAAAAAAAAAAAAAAAAAAAAAAAAAAAAAAAAAAAGGATTTGGCTGGCTGGCCAGGATCCAACCATTGCGCTGAGCGCTTCCGATTATCGTAAAGAACCCATTTTTCATCACAGGTAATGATTCGGTTTAAAATACCTTCATTATTGTGCCGGTTTAGTAATGTAACGCAACAGTCGACGCGCGTTTGCCGGTTTGCTTCAGTCAATTCGTGAGGTACACACCTTTCAAGCTTTTTAATCTTCCCAATTTGCTTCAAGTGAATTAAAACAGTTTTATCACTAACATCGCAGCCTGCAGCTAACTCGGACGTGGTTTGCGATGGATCCGCTTCCACAATAGCCTTCAACTCTTCATTATCAACTTGAGTCTCAGGCCGTCCACGGGGCTTGTTCTGCAGATCGAAATTTCCAGAACGAAAACGCTGGAACCAAAAACGAACTGTGTTTTCTTTTGCAACACGACCGCCATACACATCATTCACCCTTCGAGTCGTTTCCGCAGCACTAGTGCCACGGCGGAACTCGTACTCGTAAATAATGCGATATTTTAAGTTTTCCATTTTGTAAAATGAGTGACGCAAACAGAAAAAAACAGAAGAAAAAAAACAAATGAATGACGGTCATAGAACCACAAATACATGAGTCTATAGCTGTACAAATTTGAATTTGGAATTCCTTACCAAAGAGGAGAAATTCGTGATTAAAGTGGCCAGTACGAAAAACGCCAATTTCATATGTAAGGACCTAATATATGAATATATGTAATAAGGAAGTCAATAAGGTTTGTTATAATATATTCTGTTGATTAAGTAAGTGTTTAATGGATTGATGTGATAAACAGTGTAAACTAATTTTGTTTGTTTTCATTCTAAATTCACTGTGTATAAAGAAAGGGCATGTGGCATATAAATAATGAGAGTTGTAAAGACGGTAGATTAATAAAGTCAGTCGTTAATATGCATTCATAAGATGTTGTTTAATTTTACTAGTCTCCCAATACTACAACTACCATTTCAGCACTTCCCTTTAGTGACGATTTTAGGTAATGAAATTTTTGTATGTCGGTAATATCCGTCGAATTATGCACCAGTGATAAATATGTGTCCCTATATTCTAGCCAGTGCTCGTATAAACCGTCGAAGGTAGGTAAAGTGATGACAGGTAATTTAATTGACGACTGATTTTGAGAACACATTTTAGGCATTCAGCGACCTCCCTACCGACACCAAGAAGGGATTCAGCTTTTGAAAGTGTGCTGTAGTAACAGTCCTCGAATTGCTGACGCTGATTTAACTGCTCGTCGATATCACACTCAGAGACAGTCTCCTCGAGCTTTGATTGTATTGAATTGAATTCTGAAAATAGAATGCCTGCCCCATCCATGCGCAATTTTAATTCTATCCTGGACTCCTGACCCAGCGGTTTTACTAAACTATGTAGATGATTCACAAACTTCGTTAACCTGCCCTTGAGAATACCTCTTTTCCTGATGAGGTCGCGAATGACCTGCTCAGCTTTCTCATCTGTAGTATTTTTATATGGAGACTTGTCCCTATCCATTAAAGGCATAATGGTGACTTGTGAAAATGGGAACAACCACAAAAGTACTCAACGGGCGGTGACGGGAATGTGCTCCTGGATCAATCCAAATCCTCGTAAAATTGCAAATCCACGATCCAAATCCGGCTCGAAGGACCAGTTTATGTAGCGGCGTGTGTGTAGCTACATAAGGTTTGGAAAAAACTAAAAGTGTTGAGGCGTTTGAGGATTTGGAACTTTGAAATCAAACCAACGTATAGTCTTCCGTATTTGAAATGTATTCTGGTTTTTGATACAATGATCTAGGATAGCGGGGTGGGGGTAATTAGCCAATAGGCGACAAGTACGTATATTGGTTTCGCACTTTGATTGGATCTTTGTGTAAGACCGTCTTATGACGCCTGATGCTGTCTTGATGTCCGCCACTCTGGAGATGCCATCTTCACCAGGAATTGTCTTCACCACGCGACCAAGTGGCCATTTCAACGGCGGAAGAGCCACGTCTTTGACAAGGACAAGCGTATCAGGCTTCAATTCTGCCGTATTTTCCCTCCACTTAGCTCTGATTTGTAGCTCCGAGATATACTCTCTAGCCCAGCGCATCCAAAACTGCTGCCGCAGCTGTTCCACTCTCTGGTAGCGGCTCTACCGGTGTACAGGTAAGTGTTGCAGGTCATTTTCACACACCGGTGCCGTGAGAGGTCGGCCAATAAAGAAATGGCCAGGGCTGAGGGGATAGCCATCAGAGGGATCCGAAGACAGAGGTACCAGCGGACGTGAGTTTAGCACTGCTTCTATCTGTGTGAGTACGGTAGCGAATTCTTCGAACGTCAGATGAGCATTGCCGAGCACTCGCCGCAGGTGGTACTTACATGATTTGATCCCCGCTTCCCACAAGCCACCAAAATACGGGGAATAAGGAGGGATAAACGAGAATTTAATATTTTGACTATTTGCGTAATCTACAACGTCTTTACTACAAGATGATAAAAACTGAGCAAACTCATTGTTTAAACCTACAAAATTTCGTCCATTGTCTGAGAAAATTTGACATGGTTTTCCACGTCGAGAAGTAAATCGTTTGAGAGCGAGGAGGTATGCATCTGTGGAAAGGTCGCTGACAAGCTCTAAGTGAATAGCGCGAGTAGTAAAACAAATAAAAAGACAGTGTAATGTAGGTAGCTTGAGAACAACTGTATGTAAAGTACCTTATTGGATGCGATAATTTTGTACGCCAGTTGGCAATAAACATCTTGGACTGCGCACTCGTGTTTCATTGTAAATATTACAGTGGCGACGAGGATAAAACGAAAGACGTGCGGGTGTGATATTTGTGCGTTGTGCAGTCGTTTAGGGTGTTGCACGGTGTTTACACTTGTTTACGTTCGAGATGTCGGTGGGACTAATCGGCGCTTTTGAAATGCGGAGTGCTGCGTGGGCGTCTTACGTGGACCGGCTCGAGATGTACTTCGTTGCCAACGGAATCAAGCCGGAGGTTCAGCTGCCGACATTGATCGCAGTTATGGGAGAGGAAGCCTATGAACTCTTAGTAAATTTGGCCAGCCCCAGGAAACCTTCTGAGCTCAAGTTCAAGGAGGCGGTGGATTTAATGCAACAACACTTGGAACCGACGCCTTCCGTGCTGGCCGAACGATATAAGTTCAGGCAGCGCAGACAGACCACCGAGGAAAATGTATCGGAATACGTGGCGGAACTCAAGAAATTATCGCGGTACTGTGTGTTTGGAAGCAACCTCAACGAGAATCTGCGCGATCAATTTGTGTGTGGCCTCCGCAGTGATGTCATACGGCAGCGCCTATTCGCCGAAGACGACTCTTTGACCTATACGAAAGCAGTTAAAATAGCAAGCACGTTGGAAGCGGCAGAGCGGGATTCGGCGGCAGTTGAGAAGCCTCTGGACGGTGGCAGTCAAGCAATACAAGCAGTGAATGCGATAAGTCATGGCGGTGAGCGTGGTGTTCTTCCTAGGGTATTAAGAGGCAAGGGAGCGCGGGACGGCGCACCTGGTTTGCGTGGCGGACAGAGCGGACAGAGCGGGTCAGTAGGTGCGGAGAGGTGGCGTGGCGGTGCGGCCGCAGGCGAGAGGGACGTAGGCCGGTATGCAGTTTGTACAGGCTGCGGGTCGTCGGATCACCGGTATGCAGTATGTCGGTTCCGTAATTATATGTGCAGCTGGTGCAGGCGGAAGGGTCATTTACGGCGCGCGTGTCCCGAGCGCGGCGGACGTGGCTCCGGCGGACGGCGGGCCGGCGACCGTGCCGAGCTGAATTACGCGGGAGCAGAAGATCTCGGCGAGGAGAGCCTGGAGGAGAACTTCCACCACCTCTGCCTCAACGATTACAGACCGGTGAGTCTTCCCGTCGTAGTTGACGCGGTCACTATTAATATGGAAGTGGATACTGGCTCGGCCGTATCGTGTATAAGTGCTGACACATACAACCTATACTTCAAGCATCATCGTATACAAAGCAGTGCATTAATTTTAAATTTTTATGACGGCTCAAAAATAAAGCCGTTAGGTTTAATCAAACCAATGGTCCGAGATGGTGACCACAAAAAAAGGTTGGAATTATTTATTATCACTGGTGGTAATACATCATTACTCGGTCGACAGTGGCTCACCGAGTTAAATATAAGAGTTCCAATGTTGAGTGTTTGTCATAAGATAGACGTTAATAATGGGAAAATAACATGGTCTACTGAGTTAAATAAATTATGTTCTAGGTATAAGGAATTATTCAGTGGCGGACTCGGTCGCTTTACGGGTGGCCAGGCGACGCTGCGCGTGCGGGAGGGGGCAACGCCGGTGTTCCACCGTGCGCGGCCACTGCCGTACGCGCTGCGCGAGCGCGTCGACGCCGAGCTGGATCGCATGCTGCGCGACGGCGTCATCGAGCCCGTCGACTGCTCCGACTGGGCCTCTCCTCTAGTACCGGTAAATAAAGCGGACGGATCCTTGAGGGTTTGCGCTGACTACAAGGCAACGTTAAATCCGGTTTTGCAGATCGATCGCTACCCCTTGCCGCGGATCGAGGATTTAATGGTTAGGTTAAGCGGGGCTTGCTTCTTTTCCAAGATCGATTTGTCACAGGCTTACAATCAGATTGAACTAGACGACACAAAAAAATACACCGTTATCAATACGCACAGGGGGCTATATAGGTATAATAGGCTCGTTTACGGCTTGGCGTCCAGTCCGGGAATTTTTCAGCGTATAATGTGCAATCTGTTAAGGGGAATTCCAAATGTGGAGATATTTTTAGACGACGTGATCATAGGCGGTAAAACAATTAGCGAGCATTTGGAGGCATTACAAGAAGTCTTTAGCAGACTACATAATTCGGGTCTCAAGTTAAAATCTAGCAAATGTGTTTTCCTAGTTAACGAAATTCGATACTTGGGTTACGTAATCAGTAAAGACGGGATCAAAACGGACCCATCTAAAATCGAAGCTATTGCAAAACTACCTAGGCCAAGTAATGTTTCGGAACTTAGGTCATTTTTAGGAATTTTGAACTTTTATGGGAAATTTATAAAGAATATGAGTAGCAGGTTGGTTCCGTTATATGAGTTGTTAAAGAAAGATAAAGAGTGGTATTGGTCTGCGGAATGTGAAAATGCGTTTATTAAAATTAAAAAAATACTTAGTAGCGTGGACACCCTAGCCCATTATGATTCTAAGAAGCCATTAGTAGTAACGTGCGACGCGAGTGGGCGGGGCATCGGCGGCGTGCTGACGCAGATCGACGCCGGCAGCGGCGGCGAGCGCCCGGTAGCGTATGCGTCGCGGACGCTGACCGATGCCGAAAAGAACTATTCACAGATACATCGCGAAGCGTTGGCTATAATTTTTTGCGTAAATAAATTTCATCAATATTTATACGGCCGACATTTCACGTTGCGGACAGACCACAAGCCCTTGGTATCTATTTTCGGTCCGAACACGGGTATCCCTGCTATGGTAGCTAGTCGTATGCAGCGCTGGGCGATTATTCTGTCGGCTTACTCGTTCGACATTGAATATGTGCGAACTAATGAAAATAGCGCGGACGGTCTGTCGCGGTTGCCGATCGACTGTAAACAAAGCGAGCCGACACCGCCTGAGCAAACGTACTTACATTGTATTCAAGATTCTTTATGTTTAGACTATAATGAAATAAAAAACGAGACGATACGGGATCCAATACTGGCTAAAGTATTGCTATACATACGGGACGGTTGGCCTGCACATTGCGAGTTAACAAATATGAAACCGTACTGGAATAGGCGAAATGAGTTGTACGAGGAGTTAGGATGTGTTATGTGGGGACACCGGTTAGTGGTGCCCGAAAAATGTAAAAGTAAAATTTTAAAAATTATTCACGAACCCCACATGGGCATAGTAAAATCCAAGGCGCTCGCCCGCAGCTATGTATGGTGGGCGGGCATCGACGAAGCGGTGGAGCGCGCGTGCCGGGAGTGCGAGGCGTGCGCGGCGCAGGCGGACGCGCCGCCACGGCAGACACCGCGCATGTGGCCCTGGCCATCGCGCCCCTGGACCCGCCTCCATTTAGATTTCTTGGGCCCAATCGGGGGGAAAACATTTTTGGTGGTAGTGGACGCGATGTCGAAGTGGATCGAAGTTTTCCACATGACGGGGGTTTCGGCGAGCTATTTAATTGATCGTTTAAATGAATTATTCAGCCGGTTCGGTATACCGAAGCAGATCGTCACTGATAACGGTACGCAGTTCGCTTCGAAGGAGTTCGAATATTTTAACCAGTATTACGGCATACAACACATTTTCACTCCACCTTATCACCCATCGTCGAACGGGTTAGCCGAAAACGCGGTTAAAACGCTTAAGAGGATAATTAAAAAGGCGCTGCAAGAGAAGCGGGACATAAACAGGGCTCTGTGGTCATTTTTACTTTACTACCGTAACGTGGAACATTGTACGACTGGCGAGAGCCCGGCGATGCTTTTACTCGGCAGACCGATACGTACCCGCCTCGATGTAATTAGACCGGATCGGGAGGGCAAAGTGCGTTGCGCACAACAACGTCAGCAGGAGGCGGCCGGCGGGGCCAACCGGACATTCGACAAGTCTGATACGGTTTGGTACAGGCAGTACCTGAAAGGGGAGAAATGGATTCCGGGGCAGGTAGTAGAGGTTCTTGGAAGCAGTAACTTTAGGGTAAGAGGATCCGACGGTGGGGTGGTGCACAGACATATCGATCAGTTGCGTAGGAGACCGAGCGAGAGCAGGCAATCGCTCGCGTCTGCCCCGTCTGTGTTGGGTGAACAGCTAGACAGTGCGAACGCTCAAGGATCAGACCCCGAGGGCGCGGGGTCGGAGGAGGACGAGTCGGAGGGGCCGACGGGAGAGAGGGCGCCGCGCGTGGCCGAGCCGCCGGCGTCGCAGCCGCAGCCCGCTCCGGCTTCACCGGGCGGGTCAGGACATGTGTCCGCGGCTGCCGCACTTAGAGTTCGCCCTATTAGGCAGTGCCGATTAGTTAAGCCTAAGTAATTAAGACTGTTGTATTTTATTCTATTTAAGTTAAGACTCTTATTATGTTATGTTTTGTAATTCTTAGTTAATAGTTTCTTAGGGTTTAAGTATGTTGTCATATTGTTGTAAGATAGTTTTAAGATAGTTCTTAATTAGTGTAGAGGAGTGTAATGTAGGTAGCTTGAGAACAACTGTATGTAAAGTACCTTATTGGATGCGATAATTTTGTACGCCAGTTGGCAATAAACATCTTGGACTGCGCACTCGTGTTTCATTGTAAATATTACAGACAGATATAGGATTTTACTAACTTAGCACCCCTACCTTTACGATTTAAAACGTACACTGGTCCAGCGTAGTCTACACCTGTGCGAATAAAAGGAAAATCTGCCGTCAAGCGCTCCTTAGGCAGGTTGCCCATAAGTGGGCTTAGCGTTTTTCCCCTAGCCCGTGTGCAAGCGACGCACTGATGAGTCACCTTCCGCGCGAGATTCCTACCGGACAGCGGCCACCACTGCTCGCGTAAGCGGTACAGCAGCGCCTGCGGCCCGCAATGTAAAGCTTTATTGTGTTCATGAATAAATAACAAGCGAGTAAAATAGTGCTTAGAACAAAGAAGTATAGGGTGTTTCTTATTATAATTAAAATCTAAAGAATTTTTTATTCTGCCACCTACGCGAATTAGGTCCTTTTCATCTAAAAATAAATTTAGACTTGAAAGTCTGTTGCTAGACTTAACATTCCTTCCACTGTTTAGCAAATTGTACTCCAAAGAAAATGACTCCCTTTGTGATAACTTAGCTAGCATAATCACTGCACGACTCAACTCATCGACATTGATCGCACCCGTCAGCTGATCGGTTCTGTGGCGCGGCCGGCTGTTGTGCGTGAAGCGCAGTACATAAGCAGTCGCGTTAATCATACGATTGAAGTTAGAGAATCTGTTGAATGGAAAGAATGTTTCGTCTGTATTAATATTTTGATTTAAAAATGTATAATTTGTAGCGTTAGATTTTAGTTCAGGCAAATCAATAGGTAATAACTCAGCATTTGAATTTATATGTGTAGTTAAAATGAAACCGTTCGGAACCGTACCGCCGTGCGTAAACAACTTCTATAAATCCGTGCTCGTAATTTTATCTTAAAAAATAGTTATAGTTAAAGTAATAGTTATAGTTTTTCTGTGCGTTATAAGGAAGGTGTGACTTTAAAGTGTTTACTATAAACAAATGTTTTGTGTAGTTTTAAATGTTATTAAACTAGGCTGAACAATTATTGATATACCCGAAAAATACAAGAATTTTTTGAACTATTAAGATTTAAAACATAATAAGCATATGTTTTTTACGTAAACATAATGTAACAGTGATCATTAAGAATTATACGAATTATCCAATATTTGCTTATTGATGGCGTGGAGTTATTAAAAGGAGGTGCCTGCGATTACAATATGTGCAGTCTCTCTTGACGCATACTAAGTGATAGTTGTGTGCCAGCGTCTCGTCTAAGCAATAACAATTGATAAGGTATTGTAAGAGCTTATGGTTGAAGATCAGTCTCTTACGATCTTTTTTACTAAAAACATTTCTTTAACCTAATATGAGTACCAAGGTACAAAACATTAAGAAATGCGCTGGATGTGCGCGCGATATTTCCACTCCGGAGCAACTCAAATGTAATACCTGTTCCTTAAAGTATCATTTTGAGTGTGTAAGTACCACAGCTAAAAAATACAAAAGTGTTTCCTTAGACTACAAAAACTCCTGGGTTTGCCCAGCATGTCGTTCTAAGCCGCCGAAATGGTCCTATCTCCCTCACACGGACTGTCGGCTTCGATATTGATCAAGATAGCACCACATCTAATGTTACCATGCGACGTAATAAAAACGATATGGCCGCAAAATCAATTGATAGCCTAACGTTAGAGAATGTTAAGGCTATAATGCAAGAAACGATGGATGACCTCCTGGGCAATATGGAGATGAGGATGACCAAAATAATTGAAGAAAAATACAAAGAAATATTTAAAGAATTCAATGATATGAAGGAATCAATTACCCATATAAAAACTGAATATGATGATTTGAAAAAGGAAAACGAAAAGCTGAGAAGTACAGTAAAAGATTTAGGCAATCGACTAAGTATTTTCGAGCAGTACTCCCGAAGAAGCAATTTAGAAATTCAATGCTTACCGGAACATAAAGCAGAAAACTTGATAAACGTCGTTACTCAAATCGCCAAAGTGGTTGGTAATAAGCTCGCCGAAAGTGATATAAACAAGTGTACAAGGATTGCCAAAATGAATCCAGAAAGCAAACGACCGCGCTCTGTAGTGGTTACTTTTGCGAGTCCTCGGAGTCGAGATGCTTTCCTCGCAAGTGTAATGCAGTACAATAGGAAGAACCGCAATGACAAATTGAACACCAGCCATATTGGTTACGGAGGTGAGAAAAATTCAATTTATGTGCTTGAGCACCTCGCTCCAGAACTTAAAAAATTACATGCCCTGACCAGAGAAGCAGCAAAAAAACTAAATTACAAATTCGTTTGGGTAAAAAATAGTCGCATATTCATGAAGAAAACGGAGACGTCAGAGCACAGAACTATCCGTGAAGCTAACCAGTTAAAGTCACTGACTTAGCGTACAGTATTTAATAAGAACTATCTGTATTAATTTAGTTCCATTTTATTATTTTTATTTGCTTCCTACGTTAATTTGGAACCACATATTGTTTTTGTTTGTAAGGTGTTAATTATGAACTATTTAAAAATTTATTATCAGAATGTTATAGGTCTGCGCAGCAAATGTTGGGAAGTCAAACTTAATATATTGAACAACAATTATGATATTTATATTCTGACTGAAAGTTGGCTGAATAATAGTGTTTTCGATGGAGAAATTTTTGATAGTAGATACACCGTTTATAGGAGAGATAGGGAAGGGAAGAACGGGGGTGGAGTTTTAATAGCAATTAGTAATGACATATCATCGCATCGTATGATGGTGTGGGATAGTAGTTGTGAGGATTTATGGGTGACTATTGATGTTAAAATTTCGGGTAAACCTACTCGTATCGCAATCTGTGCAGTATATCTTCCACCTCCCGTCACTAAAGATAAATTAGAAGATTTTATCTCCCATGCGAACTTTGTCATGAGAGAAAATGATCATGTTCTACTGGCAGGTGACTTCAATCTTACTAACCTTACGTGGTCCCAACAACCGGGAGTATCGTATTTGCAACCCACTGGTAACCCTAGCAGTAGCCTAGATGCAATGTTTGTTGATTTTATTGCGGAAAATGACCTCAACCAGTTCAATTGCATTGTTAACTCTAACCAGCGAATCTTAGATCTCGTTTTATGCAACACAACTGAACTTTTAATTAAAGAAACCAGTAACCCCATTAGTATCGTTGATTGTCACCACCCACCGTTAAATATTACAGTAATTTCCAACAAAAAGCAAGTAGTTAAGGAGATCTATAATGAGAGGTATAATTTTTATAAAGCTGACTATGACAACATAATTTTCGACCTAAACAGAATCGCATGGATAGATGTCCTTTCAAAGTGCAACGACGTAAATACAATGCTATTGACATTTTATTCTGAATTAGACAATGTAATAAAAAAATACGTACCCAAATCTAAACCTAGAAATAGTAGATATCCACCTTGGTTTACTAAAAACCTTATAAACTTATTAAGACTTAAGCATAAAACTAGAATGAAATATAAAAAGAACAAAAACTCTTGATAATATAGAATTTAACAACCTACGTGAGCATTGTAATAAACTACTTAAGAAAGAATACAAGCGCTACATTGAAAGGATTGAGTCAAATATTTCAAAAAATCCGAAATATTTTTGGACCCATCTAAAAGACTTAAAAAAATCTCCGAACACCTACCCTTCTAGAATGGTTCTAGGTGACCAAATAGCATCAAATGGAGTTGGCATATGTAATTTATTTGCGAAACATTTTTCTTCAGTATATGATGTTAATTATTCAACAAGTGGTGGCGCAAATAGCAAGATTTCTAGCATTTCTCTTTGTTCTGTCCAATTTACTCAATTCGAGGTGTTTAAGAAACTAAAAAGACTTGACTTAACCAAAGGTACTGGCCCTGATAATTTGCCTCCTATATTTTTGGTAAGGTTTGCAGAACCCCTTTCGCTACCTGTTAGTATCATATATAATGAGTCTTTAAAATCGGGAACCTATCCGAACATCTGGAAACAAGCCAGAATTGTGCCAATTTACAAAAAAGGCGACCGTAGCGATATAACGAATTATCGACCAATTTCACTGATTTCAGTTTTGCCGAAAATGTTGGAAGCCATGTTGCGTCCAATTTTTGTTTGTCATGTTAAGCGATTAATTTCTGATGCACAACATGGTTTCACTAAATGTAGATCTACTGCTACCAATTTATCCAACTTTGTAACCTTTCTTTCAGAATCAATTGACTCTCGTGTCTAAGTAGACACAGTATATACAGACTTCTCCAAAGCCTTCGATAAGTTAATCACTCGCTACTTTTGGAAAAACTGGCTAACTTTGGTTTTGGAGGGTCAGTACTGTCGTGGCTTTCATCGTATGTTGTAGACAGGTTATCTTTCGTTGTTGTGTAAGGCCATGCATCACAGCCTTATAGATCTACATCAGGTGTCCCTCAGGGATCTATACTGGGATCAATTTTATTTAATATTTATATAAATGATGTCCTAGAATGCATCCACGAGTCGAAATGTTATATCTTTGCTGATGACCTAAAGATTGCGAAAGAAATAAGATCGCCTAGTGATAGTAGGGCTCTCCAAGAAGACTTGGATAGACTAGCTCAATGGTCCCGTAAAAATGATATGGCTCTGAATCCTCAGAAATGCTCTTATATAAGATTTACACGAAATCGCAAATCGTTCCAAACAGTTTACGAAATCCATGGTGTACCTCTAACTAAACAGGAAGTAGTCCGTGATTTAGGTGTCACATTCGATGCCAAATTAAGTTTTAATCAGCATATTGAAAACATATGTAAATCTGCAAGGTGCATGTTGGGTTTTGTATTTAGAAACTGCAAGGAGTTCAAAAACCTAGGCACTAAAAAACTTTTGTTCACGGCACTCGTAAGAAGCAGGCTTGAATATTGCTCAGTAGTATGGAACCCTAATTATCAGGCATATATCATATATATAAGGCATATATCATAAAGACCGTATCGAGTCTATACAAAGACGATTTACTTTTTTCTATTTTAATGGACTAAATAAACGAATGCCTTATACCAACCGAATTGAAGTTTTTAACCTTATGAAGTTATCCGACAGGCGCACGTTACAGGACATGCTATTTTTATACAAGCTATTAAACAATCTACTAGATAATTCAGATCTGCTTAGTCGTTTTTCCTTTGATGTCCCAACTCGCTTACCACGTCACGCAAAGTCCATCCTCATTCACAGAACATATAAATCAAATTTGGGCCACTATTCTCTAATCCCGAGGTTGAGCAGATTATTGAAATATTTTATTAGCAAAGATAGCTCCATCGATATATTCCACGATAGTCTACCAAAGTTTAAATCAAAAATCGTCGGAGTATTGAATTCTCATAAAGTTGCAGACACCTAACATTTCATTTTATTTTGTTTTGTTTTCTTTTTCTAAATTATGTTATACGCGTTTTTAATTGTGGTTTCATTTAAAAATAACTACTTAATTTAAATTAACTTTGATCATTTCTCTAATGTTGTTTGTTTAATTGCTTTACTTACATAGATAGTCTTTTGTTTCATTATTTGATTGTTTATGCACCGATACATTATATAAGTTGTGTTTATCTGTAAGTGAAATTACATGTTACCTGAAACCTGTTGTAATAGTGTCTAAAAGTGATGTATGAACACATGTACTTTTGTTGTTACAAAAGGTTAAGGTTAAGGTTTACACACAAATAAATAAATAAAATAAATAAATAAATTAATTAAAATTTTAATACGTGTAAAAATGTAGGACCTTCCCACCACAACTTAGATAAAACTAAATCCTCGAGACTTACTCCCCGCGAAATCAGGTCGGCAGTAGTAGGTAAGAATTAGGGCAACCAGATACGCCATCATTCAGCGTATCTGGATTGCCCTAATTCTTTTCATTATTCAGCTGTTCATTCATCAATCAGATGCATAATTGTGTCGTGTTTAATGTTTAACTTTACCGACGCGCGAAGCGGTGACGTTTATAATGAGATATGATCCGACATCATCCATCGTTATAAACTATGCAGATCAATGTCAGCTGAATCAACCCATTATTGTTTTAATATTGAAATGGATCCGGATGATGTCGTTCTAATGCTGGATGCCAAATTTTTCTATCTATTCACGAAATCAGTGGTAACATCTTGCCCACGACTATTATCATCTTCTATGTCGTGAGTTATTCGCTGTACAGTCGTTGGATCCGCTAACCCACCAGATCCAGACGCCGGTGGTGAGAGTGGTGAATATGATGGTGTATAAGACCAGTTATTTGGATACTGTAACAAACAACATAGTGTTCATTTTAATATATGAAGCTAGTATATCTTTTTAAGGGTTTTTCATTAATCAAGCAAGCAAGTGTAAGTAGACTAAGAATAATTTTCTCAGATGTTATTATTATAAATATAAAATATTATTAGAGTTACAAATTTTATTTTTCAAAAACTTACCGCCATGGTGACTGCTTTGAAGAAGACTAAGACAACGATTTACATCCAACCGTCTTTTATAATAATTTGATCATAAACAATAAGGTTCAAAATATATCTTAATTTAAATATATATTCCGACACTGCTTCTTAACCAAAAATGGATGTGGCGCCTGTTTTTAGATGATCTGTCTATGTTGACATTCATAACTCATGCACTGTATGTATCTAAATTAAACAATTATCTAACACATGGGCACGTGTACTCTAGACCTTTATCTACGTTATGTCTTCTTAGATAAAGATTATTGTTTACACACACATAAGGATTCAACGTGTGAGTAATACAATATGCAAGCTTAGCTTTTTGAACATATTTAGAAAAGAATCTACATGAATAGAAACCTTTACACACACTTTAAAAGGAGATTCAATGTGTGATCATACTATTTAACTCGTGCATTGGGAGACAGATCCACATTACGCTTTTTTCCTGAGGAGAGTCACAACTTGGAAAGGAACACCTCACTTCAAACAATGTAAGTACCCTTATTTTCTAATATGTTAAAAAGATTTCATAAACAGCCCCATAACACTTATAGGCCGGTATGATTATTATATCTTTGTATTTAATCAGTATTTTATTTGACTATCTATATTTGTAAACAAAGTAGCTTTTAAACTTTGTGTCCTTTTTGTATTTTGCATAATCAAAATATTTCAAAAGTGTTTCTTTTTTTTACAGTTGTGTTTCCCGATGACTTAACAAGATCTATACATTGTAATAATTGCAATATGTTTCTCCAGAAAAGGCTATTTTCACATCATAAGAGAACAAATTTACATAAATCTAACTGTTTATTGAATACGCAGTTCGCAAATTTAACAGCAGCAACAGCAGTTTTAACAGTGGTAGACGCCAGCAACAACAACATCAGTTGCACGAATTGGCCGGCTCGCCCGGTGAAATACCACGACCACACAGAAGACAGGCGTGAAGTGGAAGCAATTCTGCGTTTCGTCTGATGAGTGTGGTGCCGGAGGCCTAACACCCCCCCCCTTAATACAGCATGGCAGTGGGATCGGAAGAGAGAATACCCCAGGGGGGTACCAATACCCCTGGTATTGGAGAATCCCCCTCCGCGCGCTTACGCTTGAACTCCCGCTCGGAGTCTGGGGGTAAGCGCGCGGGCCGCCCCGCGTATTCTGGGGGGGCCACCATTCCGCTCGCTTGTAAAGGTCGGGGCAAACGAAGCAAGGCAATTTCAGCTCCCCCTGACACCTACGCCGTGGACCTCTGCAATATCAGGGGGCTCCATTCCAACTTGGAGGCCGTCCACTACCATCTCCGGACGGCCAAGCCGGCCTTGCTTTTTCTAACCGAGACGCAGATATCCTCTCCGGCGGACACCTCGTATCTGTCCTGCCCCGGATACAAATTAGAACAGTCCTTTTTGCCCCGGGCTGGGGTATGCGTGTACATCAGAGAGGATATCTGTTCTCGTCGCCTCAGCCTTCTTGAAGGTAGGGACCTATCACTTTTGTGGCTGCGCGTAGATGGCGATGACCATCCGCGGGTCTATGCGTGCCTTTATAGGTCCCATAGCGGTAATGCCGAAACAGACCGACTCATGGAGCAAGTCCAAACGGCTACAGATTCCGTTCTGGCACAGATCCCCTCCGCTGAAATCGTGGTACTAGGCGACTTCAACGCCCACCATGCCGATTGGCTTGGCTCTCGTACCACCGATCATGCGGGGAGATCTGTCCACGGCTTTGCCTTGTCTTATGATCTGACGCAGCTGGTCAAATCGCCCACGCGAATCCCAGATGTCGAAGATCATACACCTTCCCTGTTGGATCTTCTGCTGACCTCACATCCGGACAGCTATAAGGTTTCCGTCGAAGCCCCTTTAGGCTCGTCGGACCACTGCCTGATCCGGACCAGAGTGCCCATCTCGCGTCGCCCACGGTTTAAACCGAAAGGCTTTCGCCGAGTATGGCACTATAGGTCAGCAGACTGGGATGAGATGCGGTCCTTTTTTGCATCCTACCCATGGGAGAGAGTTTGCTTCAGGCTGGATGATCCCGACGCTGTTGCTGATTCTGTCGCTGATGTGGTGCTTCAGGGGATGGATCTTTTTATTCCGTCTTCAGTTGTGCCCATCGGGGGCAGTTCACGGCCCTGGTTTGGTAAATCCTGCAAATTAGCCGCGCGCTACAAGCAGGATTGTTATCGAGCCTGGGCTGAGGCGTCAGCAGCTAGGGATGTAAATACCAGCCAGTTAAAAAAGAAGTATAACTCTGCCTCCAGGTCCTTCAAAAGAGTGATTGCCAAGGCAAAGTCCGAACACGTGGGCAGCATTGGTAGGAGGCTAGTGCACCTTCCTTCGGGAACTCGTGCGTTCTGGTCTCTTGCCAAGGCTGTGCAGGGGAATTTCTGTATGCCGTCCTTACCATCCCTGCGCAGGGGGGATGACTCGCTGGCCCACACCGCAAAAGAGAAGGCCGATCTTCTGGGCTCTCTTTTTGCGGCCAACTCGACTCTGGATGACAAAGGTAACTCGCCGCCGAAAATCCCATGCGGCGAGACCTCTATGTCCGAAATCCAGTTTATCCAGAGATCAGTGCGGAAATCGCTGCAATCTCTGGATATTCATAAGTCGAGTGGGCCTGACGGGATACCCCCCATCGTGCTTAAGACTTGCGCTCCTGAGTTGGCACCGGTTTTAACGCGCCTGTTCCGGTTCTCCTACTCCTTAGGCGTTGTCCCGAAATCATGGAAGACTGCCATAATCCACCCGATCCCAAAAAAAGGCGATGGCTCAGATCCGTCCAACTACAGGCCGATCACCATTACCACCTTGTTCTCGAAAGTCATGGAAACGACCATCAATTGCCAACTTATGAGGTACCTAGAGGAGCATCAGCTGATTAGCGATCGTCAGTACGGTTTCCGACAACGTCGCTCAGCTGGTGATCTTCTTGCGTACCTCACGCACCGATGGTCGGAGGCAATCGAGGGCAAGGGGGAGGCCCTGGCGGTTAGTTTGGACGTGGCCAAAGCTTTTGATCGGGTGTGGCACAAAGCACTTCTTGCGAAGTTGCCTTCCTACGGGCTGCCTAAGGTCGTTGTCGACGGTGCGTGCTCTGACCCGAAACCAATCAACGCTGGTGTCCCACAGGGCTGTGTACTGTCGCCCACCTTGTTTCTTCTGCATATCAATGACATGCTGCAATTCAGCAACATTCATTGTTATGCAGACGATAGCACGTTTCTCGTGTGTTTTCTCGTGTGTTTCTCGGGCTACTGCCGATGAGAACCGGACCAAACTTGTGTCTGAACTGGAGACCCTACTGGGTGAAGTTTCGGATTGGGGTCGACGAAATCTCGTTGAATTCAATCCCAAAAAGACACAAGTGTGCGCCATTACCGCTAAAAAACAACCCTTTGTCGTAAATCTTTGTTTTGAGGGCACTCCCCTGGTTGCCTCAGCCAGCATCGGTATTCTCGGCGTTGACATATCGAGTGACGTTCAGTTTCGCGGTCACTTGGAAGACAAGGCAAAGCTGGCCTCCAAAAAGCTGGGTGTGCTCAGTAGGGCGAAGCAGTATTTCCAGCCGGGCCACCGCCTACAACTGTACAAGGCGCAAGTTCGGCCCCACATGGAATACTGCTCGCACCTCTGTGCGGGAGCACCCCAATACCAGCTTCTTCCATTTAACCGCATACAACGGAGAGCGACTCGAATCGTCAACGACCGTGCTCTTACCGATCGGCTTGATACTCTGGCCTTGCGGAGGGACGTCAGTTCCCTCTGCATTTTTTATCGTTTATACCACGGGGAGTGTTCCGAAGAACTGTTTGGAACGTCCTGCCGCCGAGTTTCGTCATCGGACGACCCGACAGACCGCCAGGTACCATCCATACCATCTGGACGGCTGGCATTCCACAACAGTGCGGTTCTCGCGAAATTTCTTGCCGCGCACGGCCGCGTTGTGGAATGGTCTGTCCTCGGCGGTATTTCCAAACCAGTACGACTTAGGGTCCTTCAAGAAGCGAGCGTATCACCATCTCAAAGGCCGGCAACGCATTTGCGATTCCTCTGGTATTGCAGATGTCCATGGGCGTCGATGAACACCTTTGTGTTCCCGCTGCTCGTTTGCCCCCTTCTCTTATAAAAAAAAATATCAATATTGTCGCGTCTGCCTTCAAAAACAGATTAGTAACATACCGATTGAACGTCACTCAGGAAGACGAGTACCTCAGTCCATAGGCGATCCTGAATGATAATCAAACAGATTTATTGAAATTATTCAATATATCATTGAAAGAGCATGATGTTTTGAGTAGTTCGCTTATTTTTTACTGCCAAAATTAGATGAAAAGCAATTGAAATCATTTAATACTAAATATATTATTGTTTATAAGAACTCAGACTTGAATAGATTATTAGAAAAAGTTATGAATATATTGAATAAAAAGTTTACTGAATTTCAGCATACTCAATCTGGATGGTCATTTTTATCAATGAGTCATGTTGAAATTAACATTAATAAGTATTCTCCTATGAGAGGTGGATCTTATTTAGATCTACCACCAGCAATCAAATATTCAAAAAGTTGCATTAATATTAAAAATAAAGATAAGAACTGTTTCTTATGGAGGGTTGACGATGGAACTTAAAAGCCGTCTTAATGTTTTTATTTGTGATTTGACCGTACTGATATTGTAACATATAATTTTGTTTAATTTCTTTATATTGTGTTCTTTTGTTGTATTCTACATTAATTCCATAAAATACTATATGTTATCTGTAACCTACTAAGTATTACCGAGGTAGATGTAAAAATAGTTAGTAGTTTTTAAATATAAAAAATAAACTGATTTTGGAGGGTGGACGGCACTTTGCAGTCGAATGTCGTCCGTCGAACGTACTGTGCGCACCCATGTTGAAAACCTGTGTTTCATTTTAGCTGCATCGCCGCCATCCTTTACAATTTTGGTCCTTCGAGCCGGATCTTGAACTGGTTGATTCCCGTGGAGCTTATTGTTTATTAATTTCGCGTGGATAAAACGGTAAATGATGCCAACTACGCGGCGGCGGCAGCAAGCGTCTGCTTCGGACCCTGCCCCGGAGGCAGCACATCAGCCTTCTCGTGGAGCCGATGATATAATTTCGCGAGGAACCCAGGCTGCCAAGGAGGAGACACCAAAGAGGCCACCCAGCGCAAACACGTTCAGGTCGGCAACAGCAAGAAGATCGTGTTCATCTTCGTCTAGCGCTAGACGGAAGCAATTGGAACTAAAAGCTGAACAGGCGAAGGCCGAGATAAGAATGCAGCTCATAGAAAAGCAGCTGGAGGCAGATCTAGCACAATTGGAAGAGGAGGAGGTGGCTGATGACGTCACCGAAAGTCGGTTTGTTGCAGACGAACGTACGAGAGACAGTGTAAGGGAATGGTTGGACCATAGCCAAGGGGAACCTTGTGCAGCACTCGAGCCGCGTGCTCGGACATATCCGACGTTCCTGACCACCGATCAGCCTTCACGGGAGGCTACATCTGACGTCCAACAACTGCCACACGTACTGAAGGAGATGATGACCCAAACGAGTTCACAGCGAGAGGACAAGCTCCTATGCCGCCTCGCCACCCCACGAGATCTTCCCGAATTTCACGGTGACTATGTTGAGTGGCTTCACTTCAAAAATGCTTACGAGGAGTCCATGAAAATATGTAAATTTAGTGACAGTGAAAACTTGTGGCGGCTAAGAAGATCGCTTCGCGGCGCAGCCAAGGAGGCGGTGGCAGACCTGCTCATCGGCAACACGGTGCCCTCGCAGGTGATGGACACACTGGAACTGAGGTTTGGACGCTCTGATTTTATTGTACACACAATCACAACACAGCTAAAGAAGCTACCACCATTACCCTTATTTTATCAAAGCAACTTAGTAGAATTTTCCACTAAAATAATTAATTCAGTTGCAATTAGCAGCATTAAATAAGGAAGAATATCTAAGAAGTCCAGAGTTAATAAATGCAGTTATATTTAAATTGCCCAGCACTTTGCTTAGTAAATGGACAGATTATGCTTACAGTAAACACTTAGATAATTTACCTAAGCTTACATTATTAGCCGAATTTTTAAAACAAGAATCGCAGATATTACTAAGCGTGGGAACTATTCCATTGGATAATTATAATAGTCAACAGACAGAAAACAAGACACGAAAAAGACACAATGTATTTAATTTGAGTACTACAGACTATAATGCTAATGAGATATGCAAATTTTGTAATAAATCTGTACATAAATTAACGGATTGTCGAATATTTCGGCGTGCATTACGGCGGGACAGATGGAAATTTGTAAAATCACAAGGTCTTTGCTTTGTTTGTTTACATCGACGACACACCGCCGCCATGCAATGCAATGCACCGCCATGCGACGTCGATAACTGCGGACTTCAACATCATCGCTTATTACATTTTAATAAAGCAGCTGTATACGCGCCGTCCGACGCGCGAGCCGCTGATCGCTCGCGTTCGCCCGCGCCGCCTACTGGGCGCGAACCGCCCGGGCTGCCGGCGCCGGAGTCCCTGTCAGCGCAGTCGCCGTCGCCCGCCGCGGTGGGCACGGTGGCCCATCTAGCCGCTGGTTCCAGTGCTCCGCGCGACGAAGTGTTGTTAAAAGTGGTGAGAGTGAAATTACGCGGTCCGTCCGGAATTGAACTTATATCGCATGCCTTACTGGACGATGGTGCCTCGGTGTCAGTGATAGACGCGAACTTAGCGGACCAGTTAGGCCTAGTGGCTAGCGAATCTAGTGCGGTAAGATTCGTCGACGCGTTCGGTATAGAAGTGTATCAGGCGGACACGCCTAAGGTTACGGTGGACATTAGCAGTACCGATAGTAATAATATTTATAATTGTAAAATTCAGTTACGCAAAGTTTCAAAGCTCAATTTACCTATGCAAAATTTGTCTGTTATAAATAACATTAATTGTAAACATTTAACATGTATAAAGGGTTATGTCTGTAAAAAGAATGTAATTCCGAAATTGTTAATAGGCGAAGATAATTATCATATTATTGCACCTTTACAAATAATTTGTGGGAGCAAAAATGAACCTTATGCTACTCGATGCAGGTTAGGTTGGTCTATTCACGGCTACAGCGGTCGCACTCACACTCCCTCAGCGCGTAGTATCTTCCATCTCGCTCACTCTGACGGCGAGAAGCTTAATGAATTAATAACAAATTCTTTCGCTATAGATTCGATTGGAATATCGCCGTTACGTTGTGAGAATAAAGCTCACATTCGTGCTGTTATAACCCTTCACAATATGGAAGTATTGATTAATCAGCAATATATTGAAGACGAAGTTTTCCATTGTTGTAATTACTGTGCAATATCTGCCATCAGCAGATTTAGCTTTCTTTATAAATAATTTATACAAATAATTCAGTCGATTGCTAGAGCTCGAGGTGACAACCCGGATTCGGAGACCATCTAAGTTTTCAATTAAAAAGTGTGTGGAAAAGTTTTGGGTTTTCTTTTTAAAAAGAACCCCAGCGCCGCCCGCAAAACAATTGGTGTCAGAAGTGGGATGTCGGTAAGTCTTAACATTTAAGGCTCTGACATCTGAATCCCGGCTCCGGCACTGCAAGATCGACAGTAAGCCTTGACTAGTTCAAGCCTGCGTCTTGATCTCTACCAACACACTACTAGGACGACGGTCAGCCTCCGCTTAAAGCGTGAGCCCGCTCCACGCAACTCCGATCCGCTGCACGACGGTCAGCCTCCACTATACAACGTGAGCCCGCTGCAGGCGAGTTAGCAACTCGACTCACCAACTGATCACTCCTCATGAAGCCACACCTTCTAATCATCATACAGTGAGTGATTCTAAATTATTTATTTTGTGTTCAGTGAAACAACGTTGATACAAGTTTTTCAGAAGTGCAAGTTTTACAAGTTTTACAAATTTTATACTATTTTCAATGTTGTACCATTTCTGATATTATACTATTTCAAATGTTATAATATTTCTACATTCTACTATTTTCAATATTTTACCAATTTTGATTTTAATTATTTACTATTTTTATTGTTTGCTATTTTACCATTTTTGATGTGTTTATTTTTATGATTTACCATTTCTTGTGAATTTTGTGTGTATAAACATATATTTTTCTATTCTATCCGCAAATTGCATAAATGATAATGGCACCTACTAGATCAGAAAGTTCCAAAGCAATCATGACGGAAAAAGTTACTCTCTCAGTTCTTACTAAATTCATTAAACCTTATAATGGGGACAGAGATCTGCTCCCCGCATTTTTAACTGACTGCGACAACGCAATGTCTTTAGCAACAGCAGAACAACAAAGTATTTTATGTAAATTCATTATTTCACAATTAGACGGAAAAGCTAAAATAGCGTGTAGTCTAAAATCGTTTAATACATGGTCAGAAATAAAATTATTCCTTAGAAATACATTTGGAGAAAAAAAACATTCTACGCATTTATTGTTAGACTTACAAAACTGCAAACAACTTAGCACAGAAGACGTTACTAAATTTTCTCTGAGGCTAGAATCAATCTTAACCCGAATACAGTCAGATATACATTATAGTTGCAAAGATGAGGGCGAACTTGCGGGTCGAATAGCGGCCATGGAAGATCTCGCACTCAATACCTTCCTTCTGGGATTAAATTCAACAATATCAACCATTGTTAGGTGTAGGAATCCGACTGACCTCAACGAGGCAGTACAACATGCTATAGAGGAAGAAAAGTTATACAATTTATCAAAAACACACTTAATTAAACATCAAAAACATTGTCACATATGTAACAAAACAGGTCATAATTCTTCGGAATGTTTCAAAAATAAAAAAAATAATGTAAATAAACAGCAACCGCAAAGCTTCTTTCATGTGAATTCAAATTATAACGCCAAGTATTATAAGAAGCGTGACTCATATTCCAATATAAACTCTAACATTAAGTCATGCAATTATTGCAAAAACTTGGGTCACACGATCGCGGAATGTCGCAAGCGCAAATTCAATGAACAGCGTCGCGAAAATGCATCGCTTACAAAACCGGAACAATGTACATCGCGTGACTCAAACGTTAAGGCAAAAGTACACTTGTGCGATTTTAATGAAAATTTAAACTAAACGCGATTTCCGACTCGTGTCTTAAGAAATCGTATATATGCAAAGACACGATACATTTTACTAATTTTACTAAATTTACTAAATCAAATACACCTCAACCACAGCAGTTGAGTTCTACTAAATCTACTATTTTTACTAAATCAAATACACCTCAACCACAGCAGTTGAGTTCTACTAAATCTACTATTTCTACTAAATCAAATACATCTCAACCAAAGCAGTTGAGTTCTACTAAATCAAATACATCTCAACCAAGGCAGTTGAGTTCTACCAAATCAAATGCATCTCAACCAAAGCAGTTGAGTTCTACTAAATCAAATACATCTCAATCAAAGCAATTGAGTTCTACTATATCTACTATTTCTAATTTACCAAATCTTAACTCTGAAATTATTTGCGAAATAAATGCTAAGAATAAAAAGATATCGTTACCTCATGTTTTTATTAAAACTAAACATGCCACAGAGCAGCTATGCTTCCTTATTGACACAGGAGCTAGTATCAGTATAATAAAAAAATCTAGTTTACAACAATTTCCAAATCTCTCTTCCGAAAAAGTAAAATTAAAAGGCATTAATAACTCAGAGCAGTTGGTCGAAACCTTAGGTACATTCCAATTAAAATTTATTTTATGTCATGAAACATTACATTACAAATTTCACGTTACTACCGATGACGTCAACTTAGATAACTACGACGGCATTATTGGTAGCGACTTTTGCAGTTACTTTAAAGCAAACATTAATTACGCCTCAAAGTCTTTATTAATAAAAAAATATTCTATACCTATTATTTATACACAACCAACTTATATAATTCCCGCGCGCTCTGAAACGGTTATTGAATGCGGCATATCAAATTACATTTATGAACATTGTCCCGACAATGAAGCTCTGGTATTGCATCACGTCATACACAAAGGTGTTTACGTTGCCAATTCCATTGTTAAAATTAAACCCAATGGTAAAATAAATATATCAGTTTTAAATACAACTGATTCTGATATTGAAGTCAAAGACTATTACGTAGAGTTGACTTTTCTAGATCGCAATAATTTTAACTCAGATCAATGTCGCGATATTAATATTATATCTACTACTAAATCAAATCGTCTCAATCAAGTACTAAATTTAATTCGCTGTTCTCATTTAAATGAAGAAGAGAAAAAGTCTCTTCTCGAATGTTGCTCTCAATACACTGATATTTTCCATATCGAAGGTGAACCATTATCCTTCACAAACGCAATCGAGCATAATATCAATACAGGGGATACGCCTCCTATTCACGTAAAGTCTTATCGATTTCCTGAATGTCACAAAAACGAAGTTGACACTCAAATTCAGAAAATGTTAGAACAAAACATTATTCGCCCTTCTAATTCGCCCTGGAGCGCCCCAGTATGGGTTGTCCCGAAAAAAATGGACGCCTCTGGCAAAAAGAAATGGAGAATTGTTATTGATTATCGTAAACTTAATGATGCCACTGTTTCCGAAAGTTATCCACTGCCTCTTATCACTGATATTCTAGACCAATTAGGTCATTCCAAATATTTCAGCACACTTGATTTAGCAAGTGGTTTTCATCAATTGAAGATGAGCGCCAAAGATGCGCCAAAGACAGGATTCACTGTTAGTACTAATTCTAGCATGTCTGGGCACTACGAATTTACTAGGATGCCCTTCGGAATAAAGAATGCTCCAGCCGCTTTCCAGCGTCTCATGAATACGGTTTTATCCGGTCTTCAAGGTCTTCACGCATATGTTTATTTAGATGATTGCATCATATACTCACATGATCTTGAATCTCACATGTCTAAGCTTAAATTAGTGTTTGATAGATTCAGACAATTCAATTTAAAACTTCAGCCTGATAAATGCGAATTTCTACGTCGCGAAGTTGCATATTTAGGTCATATCATCACCGACAAAGGTGTCTCTCCAAATCCTGATAAAGTAAAAGCTGTCTCTGAATTCCCAACTCCAGTCAATGTAAAACAAATTCGAGCATTTCTAGGTCTTGTCGGATATTATCGACGTTTTATTGAAAATTTTTCTAAGTTAACCAAGCCTCTTACGGCCTTATTAAAGAAGGATGTTCCTTTTAACTGGACCTCTGAGCAGAACAGTTCATTTCAAATTCTCAAAGATAAGCTTACCACGGCACCACTGCTTCAATATCCAGATTTTTCTGCTCCGTTTGTATTAACTACGGATGCCTCTAACTACGCCATAGGTGCAGTTCTTTCACAAGGTGACATAGGTAAAGATAAACCTATCGCCTATGCGTCCAGAACGCTTAACAAACCTGAAGGTAATTATTCTACTACGGAAAAAGAACTTTTAGCTATTATTTTTGCAGTTAAAACTTTCCGTCCTTATTTATATGGTCAAAAATTTAAAATAGTAACTGATCATCGCCCTTTAGTTTGGCTATTTAATGTCAAAGATCCAGGCAGTAGACTCATTCGTTGGCGCCTAAAGCTCGAAGAATACGATTACGAAATCGTTTATAAACAGGGTCGTCTCAATTCTAACGCTGACGCATTATCTCGATATCCAATTAATACAATTGATTTTAATAATTTAAATAATTCAAGTTATGAAAAATATTTCAAAGATCAATTTACAAAAAATATTTCAAGTCTCAACACTGTTATCGAAGAATGTTCACAAGGTTTACACTTATCCAAGTTTAAAACTATTGCATGTCCAGTCTCTTTAGACTTTGATTATTCTTTGCCACATTGTGAAGAAATATTATCGCAACTCGATAATTCTGCTGAGTTACTAAATTCCGAACGCGAGCCGTTCACAGTAAAACGTATTAATGACAAAGACAAAACATACTATTTCTTATTTACTAAAATCCATCATTACGAAGAAACCAAATTCAAAGATGTTTATAATTTACTAATAAAATTAAGAAACCAAATATTAAGCGAAGATGCAGATATTACTGATCTCGCTGTATCAGATTTCTCAGATCCTTTTTCTAAAATATCATATGTTAAAATTTATAATATGATTGCTTATATTTTTCATAATACTAATATTACAATTCATATTTACAAAAATCAATTAATTTATCCTACTCCAGTCGAAGTTCCAAAGATATTAAAAGAAAATCATGACTCTCCTATCGCAGGTCACCCAGGATAAAATCGCATGTATAAGCGAATTAAAGCAGCCTATTATTGGAAAGGCATGCGCTCTGACATTGAACAATATGTAAAGAAATGTAAATTGTGCCAAATTAATAAACCTTTACGTAGATCAAACAAAGCTCCAATGGAAATAACTACTACTTCCACACGACCATTTGAGCGGTTAGCTCTTGACGTTGTAGGTCCTTTACCAGAATCAGGGCCCCAACAATTCAAATTCATTCTAACTCTTCAAGATGATCTTACTAAATTTTCTAGCGCTTATCCCATGGTCACATCTACTAGTGACGAGATAGCTCGTAACATTGTACATTTTATGTCTCTATTCGGTTTTCCAAAAATGATTTTAACGGATTTAGGTACTTGTTTTACCTCAGATTTATTTAAACAATTAAATGAACTCTTAAAAATCAAAGCTCTATTTACGTCTCCTTATCATCCTCAAACTAATGGAGCATTAGAAAGGTCTCATGCTACCTTAAAAGAATATCTCAAGTCGTTTACAAACGAAAATCAAAATGATTGGCACTGTTATCTATTCACTGCTATTTTAACCTACAATACTACTCCTCACTGTACCACTGGTTTTACCCCATACGAATTATTATACGGTTATAAACCACATATTCCTAATTCATTATATGAAAATAATAATAATAACACTTATAACGAATACATTCGTGCTTTACAATATCGTATGCGGTTTAGCCGAGAAAAGGCAATACAAAATATAATTAATAGCAAAGAAAAGTGTAAACAATATTATGATTCTAATTCTCGCGAAATTACTTATAAAACCGGCGACATGGTGTATTTGAAACATCACCACAGGCTCCGGAAGGCCTTATCTCCCGTATGGAAAGGTCCATTTAAAATAATAAAAGTTCACAATAAACATAATGTTACGTTACAAGTAGGTCGAAAACACGTGAAGTATCATACTAACGAGATTAAACCTTCTACATCCTAATTTATCTTATGAATACTATATCCCTAATAATTACTATATCTCTATTTCCAGAGCCATATGCTATGGATCTCGCGCTGAATTCAAGATTACTCCTATATCGCATAGTCCCGGAATTTATTTTGAACCTACTACTAATATTAATTTTTACAATAATTATTGGAAGGTAATAACGCACATCGATCTAATATCTTTAGAACCTTATCTTGAAAATGTTGAAAAACAATTACACAAAACTCAAGATTTATGTATTAAAATTCAGTCGCAAGACGAAATTCAATGTAAGGATATCTGTAGTCCTATAGAAGTTTTAATACAATCAAATTACATTAAATTGAAATCTTTGTCTCATGTCATTATTAATAAATCTTCCACGAAGACCAAAAGGTCTCTAGAATTTGGTGGAGAAATTTTAAAATTTATTTTCGGTACCTTAGACGCTGATGACGCAAGGAAATATGACGCTGCAATTAACGCCTGTCAAAAGAGTGAGACAGAATTATTTCGTCTTATGAAAGATAACATACATATTGTTAAATCAACTATAAATAATTTTAACTCTACTATTTCCAAACTTAATCAAAACGAATTAAAGTTAAATACGCAAATTAATAACATGAATGAAATACTATCTCAAATTACTAAAATCGATAATTCGTTACTCTATACTTCTAAGATAAATACATTTTTAAATATTATTGAAGGCTCTTTATTAACGATTTCTAATTTGTTAGATACTACATTAAATGCTATTTTATTTTCTAAGGTAAATGTACTACATCCTAGCGTAATTAGTCCCTTAGGTTTATACACCGAATTATCAAAGCATAGTAACCAAATAAATAAAAGACTCGATTTTCCAGTTCAATTAAACTTAGCTAACATTCATTCTATTATTGATGTCTCTGAATTGACGTCTTATTATTATAATAATAAGGTTATTTTTGTGTTACAAATTCCACTAATTACACAAGACAAATACATTGTTTATAAAAACATTCCTCTGCCTACAGCTCATGAAGATTCACATTACAAAACATTTGCACTTATCCAACCTTCTAACTCGTATATTGCCATTAGTACCGATAGGATGCATTTTGCAATGTTGGATAGTCTAGAAACTTGTAAATCTTTAAATGATGAATATTCGATATGTCAATTAACTACTATACTTTCAACATTAATAAATCCAAGTTGTGAATCAAAGTTATTAACAGAGGTGGTCCTTACACTACCACCCGAATGTAATTCTAAATTATTATATGGTGAAATTGATATTTGGCATAAGTTGAATAATAATAAATGGATTTATGTCCAGTCAAATATAAATAAACTTACAATAAAATGCGATGACGCAATTAGTGATCACTCGTTAATCGGAACGGGAATAGTCAAAATCACCGATAACTGTCTTGGTTTTTCTAAGAATATTCAGTTGATGCCAGATAGCTCAATTTCTGTTAAAATATCGTCTCCTTTAGACATAAATTTTGATATAACTATTGATGATTGTTGTAAGAAAGACATATTCAATAAATCATTACCATATCTTACTCCTATATCTTTAAGCAAAATTAATCTAGATTCATTAAAATACGCAAATCACCTATGGATGATTTAGAGAAAGAGTTAAATAATGTACAAAACGAATCTTATTTTATTAAATATGTCTCATATTATTCTACATTTACTTATATCTTTATTGTTTGTTTAATTTTCTATATTTGTTTCAAATTGTATAAATGTTACAAACAAAGTCGTCACAGCAGTGTTGGCTGTTGCATACAAATATTCAATCAATGCCATAATAAAAAATCAACTAACCGAAGTAATAAGTTGTCAAATGTCATAGAAATGACAGATATTTCTACATCCGACGATGAGAAATCTACTAGATCTCTGCCAGTTATAAATTACAAATCATGTAAACCTAATCTAGATAAAAATCTGACAATGTCAAAAAGAAATATAAACTTTTAAGCAATTGAATGTTACTAATTTTGTTCACTTACTATTTTTAAGATTAATTAATAATTTCTATATCATTTGTTTAACTATGTTTAATTTCTAGTTCTACTATTTTTTGAATTTTGAACATTTTATTCAATTACTATTTTCAAGAATTTTTACTAAGTTTACTATATCGATGTGTTTAATTATAGTTCTACTATTTTTGAATTGTGAATATTTTATTCAACTACTATTTTCAAGAATTATTACTATATTTACTATATCAATGTGTTTAATTGCTAGTTCTACTATTTTTGAATTATGGACATTTGTTCAATTACTATTTTTAAGAATTTTTACTACATTTACTATATCATGTGTTTAATTATAATTCTACTATTTTTAATAACAACATTGTATTGCTATTTCTAAGTTATTATTACTATGTCTTATGTTTAATATTGTCCAATTTCTAATTTTCTATTTTTAATGATGTTCAATTTCTGTATGTTATTTCTATTTTCAATGGTCTCCTAATTCGCGATTCTAATTCTAATTCCAATTCTAATTCTACTTCGCTTCATCGTAAATGGATAAAGCTTCGTCAAAAAGGGGGAGCTGTTATAACCCTTCACAATATGGAAGTATTGATTAATCAGCAATATATTGAAGACGAAGTTTTCCATTGTTGTAATTACTGTGCAATATCTGCCTTATCTGCCTCTGATTTAGCTTTCTTTATAAATAATTTATACAAATAATTCAGTCGATTGCTAGAGCTCGAGGTGACAACCCGGATTCGGAGACCATCTAAGTTTTCAATTAAAAAGTGTGTGGAAAAGTTTTGGGTTTTCTTTTTAAAAAGAACCCCAGCGCCGCCCGCAAAACAGTGCGGTTGACATTTTAGATAAATCTTTTCCTTAAGTAGATGAACAATATGAAGTTTGTTTACCATTTAAGAGTGACGAATTTACTATGCCTGATTCCTACGATAATGCTTTGTCTCGAATGATTTCATTAAACAAAAAAATTTATAACAATAGGGATTATGCTGACAGGTACAGCAGAGAAATTAAAAAATTGTTCGACGAAGGTTATGCGAGGGAAATTAAGAGCAGCGAGCAGTCATCGAGTCATGTATGGTATTTACCACACTTTGGCGTACAGAACCCTAACAAGCCTGGGAAGTTGCGACTAGTGTTCGACGCAGCAGCTAAGGTCAGTGGTTTATGTCTTAATGATTTTCTATTAACAGGTCCTGACTTATATAATTCTTTGTTTGGAATAATGTTACGGTTCCGCACTCATCCAGTTGTTATCATGGGTGACATAAAGGATATGTTTTTACGTATAAGGATAAGCCCTGATAATAATCAAGATGTCTTTCGTTTTTTATGGAAGGACCCCGCTGCTGGTGACGACGCTCCGATCAAGGTATGCGTTATGCAGTGTTTAATATTTGGCGCGACGTGCTCACCTTTTATAGCTCAATATGTCAAAAATAAAAATGCATCCATGTACGAAGATTTACATCCAGAGGCCGTTAAAGTTATTTTAAATAATCATTACATGGACGATTGTTTACATTCAACGACTTCTGTAGAAGAAGCAATTAAATTAATAAAAAATATTACTGAAATTCACGGGCACGCCGGCTTTAACATGCGAAGTTGGACGAGCAACAGTAAACAGGCTAGCTCACACGGCAAAAGAGAAAGCGGACCTATTTGCATCCCTCTTTGCCAATAATTCGCGGCTAGACACCGGCAATGCTCAACCACCCTCAATCCCCTACTGCGAGACGATAATGTCGGAAATCCGCATTAGGCAGAAAGAGGTCTTAAAAGTATTGCGTAGTCTAGACGTGAACAAAGCCAGTGGACCGGATGGAATTCCAGCTATTGTTCTTAAGACGTGCGCGGCCGAGTTGTCTCCAATTCTGACACGTTTGTATCGCCTCTCGTTCAAAGCTGGAAAAGTGCCTAAATCCTGGAAGTTGGCTAATGTGCAGCCCGTGCCTAAAAAAGGCAGTCGTGCCGACCCTGCAAATTATCGACCCATCTCAATCACTTCTATACTCTGTAAGATTATAGAACGTGTATTGAACTCCCGTCTCATCGCGTACCTAGAACAGAATGATCTCCTCAGCGACCGACAATACGGATTTCGCCGAAATCGGTCGACAGGAGACCTTCTAGCGTATGCCACTCACCTAATAGGCGAGGCCCTAGAAAAGAACGGGGAGGCCATTGCTGTCTCTCTCGACATCTCAAAGGCTTTTGACAGGGTTTGGCACGCCAGCCTTATTAGCAAGCTTCCAGCCTACGGTATATCCCCTGGTCTGATCGAGTGGATAAAGGACTTCCTGAGTGAGCGATCGCTCCGCGTCGTTGTCGACGGTTCTTCGTCTGACACTATGGCCACTAATGCTGGCGTTCCTCAGGGTTCCGTTCTCTCCGCAACTCTTTTTCTGCTGCATATTAACGACCTGCTCATTCCCGGTATCTTTGGGTATGCAGATGACAGCACAGTTATACAGAGATATCTACCGGTAGGTAGGACCAGTCGAGATCAAGTACAGTCTGAACGTGAGGCCATGGTAGAGCGTACTAATCGCACACTCGAGGCAGTCTCATCTTGGGGACAGGCCAATCTTGTGCGATTCAACGCCGCCAAAACACAAGCGTGTGTATTCACCGCCAAAAAGAGCGAGTTCACCCTAGCTCCCACTTTCCAGAATGTGTCCCTCGAATTCACCAACTGTCTGCAGTTACTGGGCGTCGAAATTTCGTCGAATCTTAACTTCGGACAGTTCATAGAGTCTAAGGCGAAGGTAGCTGCAAGGAAACTTGGAGTCCTTTCAAAGGTACGGCGGTACTTTACACCGGGACAGCTTTTGACCCTATATAAAGCACAGATCCGGCCATGTGTGGAGTACTGCTGTCATATCTGGGCAGGCGCAGCAAAGTACCAACTCGCGGCACTAGATTCGGTGGAGAGGCGAGCCAAAAAGTTGTTCGGTGACAAAGACCTAAATCTAATCAGTCTTGAGCACAGGCGTAGAGTGGCTAGTCTCTCGGTATTTTACAGGCTGCATTTTGGGGAGTGTGCGCAGGAATTACACGATATAATTCCACCATCACCATTCTACCATCGGACGTTCAGACATACGGCTGGAATCCATCCTTATGTAGTAGACGTGCCACGCGTTCGAACGAAAAAGTTTGAATCATCGTTTCTTGTGCGTACTGCTAAGGATTGGAATAAGTTGCCGGCGTCAGTTTTTCCGTCCAAGTACGATGTGGGGGCCTTCAAGAGTAGAGTGAATAGGCATCTACAAAGCTAGCGCGTACCATCTTTAGACCACATCTTCACCTCACCGGGTGAGATCGTGGTCAAGCGCTAACTTTTCCAATATAAAAAAAAAAAAAAAAAAAAAAAGTAATAGATTGTTTAACCAATGAGTCATTAGCTAGCAGCGCTATACAACTTAAAGACGGAGCCACAAATGTAGTCGAGCGCACATTAGGTTTGATGTGGCATCCCTCAGATGACACATTTTTATTTAACATTTCATTTAACCGCTTATCGGATAATGTACTTAATGGAAGTGAACCACCAACCAAAGCTAAGATGTTAAGTTTAATTATGTCTATATATGACATGCAAGGATTTATAACGCCTATAACTATAAAGGTTAAAATAATTTTACAAAATGTACATAGGAGTGGAGTGAGCTGGAATTGCCCTATCCACTTAAAAGATTATGAATGTTTTTTAAAATGGCTTAACGATTTAAGATTATTAGAGAAACTTCGTATCCCGTATACTATGTACCGTACCGGTACCGTAATATGATGGTGTATAAGACCAGTTATTTGGATACTGTAACAAACAACATAGTGTTCATTTTAATATATGAAGCTAGTATATCTTTTTAAGGGTTTTTCATTAATCAAGCAAGCAAGTGTAAGTAGACTAAGAATAATTTTCTCAGATGTTATTATTATAAATATAAAATATTATTAGAGTTACAAATTTTATTTTTCAAAAACTTACCGCCATGGTGACTGCTTTGAAGAAGACTAAGACAACGATTTACATCCAACCGTCTTTTATAATAATTTGATCATAAACAATAAGGTTCAAAATATATCTTAATTTAAATATATATTCCGACACTGCTTCTTAACCAAAAATGGATGTGGCGCCTGTTTTTAGATGATCTGTCTATGTTGACATTCATAACTCATGCACTGTATGTATCTAAATTAAACAATTATCTAACACATGGGCACGTGTACTCTAGACCTTTATCTACGTTATGTCTTCTTAGATAAAGATTATTGTTTACACACACATAAGGATTCAACGTGTGAGTAATACAATATGCAAGCTTAGCTTTTTGAACATATTTAGAAAAGAATCTACATGAATAGAAACCTTTACACACACTTTAAAAGGAGATTCAATGTGTGATCATACTATTTAACTCGTGCATTGGGAGACAGATCCACATTACGCTTTTTTCCTGAGGAGAGTCACAACTTGGAAAGGAACACCTCACTTCAAACAATGTAAGTACCCTTATTTTCTAATATGTTAAAAAGATTTCATAAACAGCCCCATAACACTTATAGGCCGGTATGATTATTAGGATAGGTTAGATCTTTGTATTTAATCAGTATTTTATTTGACTATCTATATTTATAAACAAAATAGCTTTTAAACTTTGTGTCCTTTTTGTATTTTGCATAATCAACAATATTTCAAAAGTGTTTCTTTTTTTACAGTTGTGTTTCCCGATGACTTAACAAGATCTATACATTGTGATAATTGCAATATGTTTGTCCAGAAAAGGCTATTTTCACATCATAAGAGAACAAATTTACATAAATCTAACTGTTTATTGAATACGAAGTTCGCAAATATCAATATTGTCGCGTCTGCCTTCAAAAACAGATTAGTAACATACCGATTGAACGTCACTCAGGAAGACGAGTACCTCAGTCCAGAGGCGTTCCTGAGTGATAATCAAACAGATTTATTGAAATTATTCAATATATCATTGAAAGAGCATGATGTTTTGAGTAGTTCGCTTATTTTTTACTGCCAAAATTAGATGAAAAGCAATTGAAATCATTTAATACTAAATATATTATTGTTTATAAGAACTCAGACTTGAATAGATTATTAGAAAAAGTTATGAATATATTGAATAAAAAGTTTACTGAATTTCAGCATACTCAATCTGGATGGTCATTTTTATCAATGAGTCATGTTGAAATTAACATTAATAAGTATTCTCCTATGAGAGGTGGATCTTATATAGATCTACCACCAGCAATCAAATATTCAAAAAGTTGCATTAATATTAAAAATAAAGATAAGAACTGTTTCTTATGGAGTATAGTAGCTGCATAGCGTCATAGTTTTAAGAATTAGAGTATAAGTTTTACTAACATTAGTTTTAAGAAATTAGATTATAACTTCCTCAATAACTTCCTAAACGATTAGAAGTAAGCAAACCTTTAATATTGTTCTCGCCTTCGCATTGGCAGGACGTATTCGTTAGTTAAGTCCTAATTAAATGTATTTTTTAATTAATAGTTTAAATTAATAAAGTTAGTTTTTAAAAACACACCAAGGGGACATAGAAACAAGACTACCTCTTTTGTTGTTTATTTATTTATTAATTTTTTACTCTCCATATAATGTTATTATTATTGAAAGTTAAAATTATTATTAACTTCGCACAAACATTGTTTAAAATTTTAAAAATTGTACTATAACTCTCTTTTTTTTGTTATTTAGTTTAGTTACCCTACCACCTAAGTGCATATGTTGTGAGAGCAAAGGGGCCTGCTGAAAACCAGCTCAGGTAGGGCCGATGTCGTCCCTGTATTAGCTGAGCTGGCTACCTTTTGTCACGTTTTTAATCTTTTTGTTTTAATATTAGGTCCTTACATATGAAAATGGCGTTTTGTATGGGAGGACCAAAAAGTCGAATATTTTTTAATATAATATATTTAATTAATCAAAGTATGAACCATTATTTTCTATGCACTTTTGCCATCTCATAGGTAGTTCATTGATCCCTTTACTAAAAAAACCAGTCGGACGGGAATCAATAAAATCTTTGAAGGCGATTTGGACTGCCCCATCGGAGTTGAATTTTTTCCCTTGCAAGAAGTTATCCAAATTTCGAAAAAAATGGTAATCTGTTGGAGCAAGGGAGAGTCCGGGGAGTAAGGAGGATGTCTTAGATTTTCCAATTGAAGCTCTTCTAATTTAGTAGCCGTCTGTTGCGCAGTGTGTGGTCTAGCGTTGTCGTGAAGCAGCAGTGGCGTGGAGCGATTGACCAGCCTAGGTTGTTTAGCCGCTAGCTTTTCCATCATGGTTTGCAATTGCTGACAATAGACATCCATAGAGGCCATACGCCCGCAGCTCCCGGAGTGGTGTGGGAGGAGCCACGGCTCCCTCACCTTCCGACTGACACAGGTGCTGTCCGGACATGGTTGTTTTGGACGGTACCTGTGTCGGATCGGAAGGGAGGCGACGATGCGCTGCCACGGGTGCGGCGCCAACGAGGATACGGCGCAGCACACACTCGAAGTGTGCTGCGCCTGGACAGAAGAGCGCCGCACCCTGGTGGCGGCGATAGGCGGCGACCTCTCACTTCCCGGCGTCGTGCGCGCCATGTTGGGAAGTGAGAGGTCTTGGAATGCGGTCTCCTCCTTCTGCGAAACCGTCATCTCGCAGAAAGAGGAGAGGGAGCGGGAGCGCGAAGGGGATCCCCTAGCGCCCCCGCTCCGACAGAGAAGAGTGGGGAGAAGGAGGCGGCAATTCGCTGCTGCCCTTCTCCCCACGCCTCAAATTTGAGGGCCCCTAAGGGCCAAACGCAGGCGGGGTCACGGAAGTAAGCTAACGCGTTTCCCGTGGCCCCGCCGTAACGCGTGAGAGGGCAGTCTGGTTTTAGCGGGTATTCCGGTCGCCTTTTGCGGCCGGCGAGTCCCACACTCCCTACGCCATTGCACAGCCCGGCGTAGGGGTACGTAAATGCATTTCCAGACTATAAAAAAAAAAAAGGATTTGGCTGGCTGGCCAGGATCCAACCATTGCGCTGAGCGCTTCCGATTATCGTAAAGAACCCATTTTTCATCACAGGTAATGATTCGGTTTAAAATACCTTCATTATTGTGCCGGTTTAGTAATGTAACGCAACAGTCGACGCGCGTTTGCCGGTTTGCTTCAGTCAATTCGTGAGGTACCCACCTTTCAAGCTTTTTAATCTTCCCAATTTGCTTCAAGTGAATTAAAACAGTTTTATCACTAACATCGCAGCCTGCAGCTAACTCGGACGTGGTTTGCGATGGATCCGCTTCCACAATAGCCTTCAACTCTTCATTATCAAGTTGAGTCTCAGGCCGTCCACGGGGCTTGTTCTGCAGATCGAAATTTCCAGAACGAAAACGTTGGAACCAAAAACGAACTGTGTTTTCTTTTGCAACACGACCGCCATACACATCATTCACCCTTCGAGTCGTTTCCGCAGCACTAGTGCCACGGCGGAACTCGTACTCGTAAATAATGCGATATTTTAAGTTTTCCATTTTGTAAAATGAGTGACGCAAACAGAAAAAAACAGAAGAAAAAAAACAAATGAATGACGGTCATAGAACCACAAATACATGAGTCTATAGCTGTACAAATTTGAATTTGGAATTCCTTACCAAAGAGGAGAAATTCGTGATTAAAGTGGCCAGTACGAAAAACGCCAATTTTATATGTAAGGACCTAATATATTTGACTCTTTGTCCATCTTAGGACGTTTCTTAAGAGTCTCCCACCAACCACCATTATATATTTGACTCTTTGTCCATCTTAGGACGTTTCTTAAGAGTCTCCCACCAACCACCATTATATATTTGACTCTTTGTCCATCTTAGGACGTTTCTTAAGAGTCTCCCACCAACCACCATTATATTTGTGACTCTTTGTCCATTCTAGGACGTTCCTTAAGAGTCTCCCACCAACCACTGTTATATATGTCACTCTTTGTCCATATTAGGAAGTTTCTTAAAAGTCTCCCAACAACGACCATTTTATAAGTGACTCTTTGTCCATCATAGGACGTTCCTGAAAGAGTCTCCCACTAACCACTATTATATTTGTGACTCTTTGTCCATATTAGAACGTTTCTTAAGAGTCTCCCACCAATCACCATTTTATAAGTGACTCTTTGTCCATCATAGGACGTTCCTGAAAGAGTCTCCCACCAACCACCATTACATATGTGACTCTTTGTCCATATTAGGACGTTTCTTAAGAGTCTCCCACCAACCACCATTATATATTTGACTCTTTGTCCATATTAGGACGTTTCTTAAGAGTCTCCCACCAATCACCATTACATATTTATAAACAAGGAGATCATTGTGACTATTCCAACTACAGACCGATTGCAATATTGCCAGCTATAAATAAGATTGTTGAGAAGGCGATAGTGCTAAGATTAAGTCATTTTCTTGAAAAAAATAGCATAATTACAGACAAACAACACGGATTTCGAAAATCGCGTAGCACGTCCTCGGCCCTCGCGCGTTTTACAGACGACATTAATGAAAGCCTAGATAGTAGAATGTATGTAGTCCTTTTATTTATAGATTTTATGAAAGCTTTCGACACTCTGGATCATGAGCAGCTGCTCACTGCTATGGACGAGTGCGGAATTCGAGGGCCAGTTAGTCAATGGTTCAAACAGTATCTGAGCAATAGAACATTATGTACAAAGATAAAAGATACTATCGGGGAGGAGGAAATTATAAGCTCTGGAGTTCCTACTGGATCGGTGTTTGCCCCCATAGGCTACATTATGCACGTAAACAGCATGGTGAATGTAATTAAACACTGCAAGACCTATATGTACGCTGATGATACGTGCATGATGTACGCAGACCGGGATATTACAGTTATTGAGAGTAAAATGCAATCGGACTTGGTTAATGTCATTAAATGGTCTCACGATAACGGAATTATAATTAATATACAAAAGACAAAATGCATGTTGCTCCAATCGCCATATTTAAATAAGCCGAGGGCGTCCATAAACATTATAGGTCATTCGTACGAGTGTTTGCACAAAACAGAAAACATAATATGTAATTATAACTGCAAACCAATTGAATTTGTGGATAAATATAAATATTTAGGGTTAACTATTGATACTACATTTAATTGGAAGTTGCATACAGAATTAGTGTGTAATAAATTAAGATGTATTTTATATAAATTCATATATCTTAAAAATGTAGTTGATAAATGCACTTTACGTATGCTGTACCATGCTCTTGCCGACTCAGTAATTAGCTACGGTCTATCTGCTTATGGACGCACATTCCGAACTTACATAGATAGAATAGAACATCTACAACTAAGATTTATTAAACTATTAGTTGATAAAGAAAGTAAAAAGAAATGTAAACAGAGAGGTGATTACAAGTTATTGTTTAAGCTCAGTGGTATTCTACCAGTTATAGAAAAAATCAAATATTTGTTGGCAACTGAGCAATGTAGTAAAAATTACTTTCTCGATAAAAAGTATGTGTATGGTAGTCTAAGAAAGTCAGCCCGTAATGTGTTTGATGAACCATGTGCGCAAAACTATTATGGAGAACGGACGCGTAGATATCTGGTGCCGCGATTATTTAATGCATATGAACTTCAAGAAGATAGCCTGAAAAAAGGCAGCGATAAGAAAAAATTCAAAGCGCTGTTACTAGATACCTACGCTACCGAGTAGGTAATTGTTTCATTTGTAGCTTAATTTATATTTATATTTTAAATTTTAGCGTCTCATTTGTAGTAATAAGTATTAGTGTATTGTAAGGATTTTGGGTGCAGTTTTTCGCCAATAAACTGCTCTTGCAGTTTGGCGAAATTATTTTTTTGTTATCAAATTTGATGTACTGCTTAAATAAATAAATAAATAAATAAATAAATAAATATGTGACTCTTTGTCCATATTAGGACGTTTCTTAAGAGTCTCCCACCAACCACCATTATTGTTGGTTGAAGAGAGTCCGACTTACAATTACAATTCTATTGGTAATATATAAATTACAGGTCATACAAGTAAAAGCTATAATATCTATTTTATAAAACAAAATCTCACTACTCAAATATTTTGAATAACGATGAGCACACAATTAATCTATTATATATATATATATATATATATATATGCATATTTTTAGTCAAAATATTCTTCGTAGCTATACAGAGCTTTCTGGATAAGCCGCTGTGACGTGCTCCGGCAGGCGGTTGTAGACAGCAGGCCCCATGACGTGAGTCGACTTCTCCGTCTTAGCCAGTCGATGCGCCACTGGAGCTAGCTTGTCCGCGCCGCGAGTATTCATACTGCTGCTACCGGATTCCTTTTGCGTTTTGAAGTCGCGTAGCGTTTGACGGGTGAACATCGCCACCTGGAAAATAACTAACGACGGCAATGTTAAAATCTTGTTTGAAATAAAAAACGATTTTGCCGAAGTCGTCTGCGGTACCCTAGCGATCGCCCTAACCGCGCGTTTTTGCATTCGGAATGCCCGATCCCTGTCGGCCGCGCGCCCCCACAGGTCGGTGCCGTACTGCAGCAGCGAGTGTACGGTCACGAAATAGCAGGTGCGGACGACATCAGCGGGGACGACTCGCGCGAGCCAGTGCAATGCGAAGCACGCGGCGCCTAGTATAGCGCATAACTTGTCTATGTGCGAGCCCCACGTGAGACCAATCTCGGTCAATCTCGAAACCTAAAAATGACGTACAGCTTACTTGTTTGATACTAGTACTACCGATTGAGACCGAAAGATCCTGGCATGTACTTCCTGATATTCCAAAGTGTATGAAGTGTGTTTTTTTAATATTCAATACGAGGCCGTTCCACTCGGCCACTGCGCGACCTCACGCGCGGTCGCGTTCAGCCGCTGTTCGAGCTCGGCCGGCGTTGACGCGCACACGACGACAGCCACGTCATCCGCATACATAAATGTTTCGCCCGAAGTTACATTTTCCGACAAATCGTTTAGTAGCAAAGAGAAGAGTATGTTAGAAACCGACGAACCCTGCGCTACTCCCGTGCTCGTGCAGAGAGGTTCCGATCTAACTTCATTTCCTCTATCGACGACTACTTGTTCCCGATGTTTCAGCAGGTCTGTAAGTAAATCATGAGCGTTCCCGGTTATACCGTAGTAGCACAGTTTGCAGGCGAGCACGCTGTGGTCAGCGACGTCGAAAGCCTTCGACAGATCACAGCAAAGGACTGCAACCTGAAGCTTACGTTCGCGAGCTTCGAGCACGCGCCGGAAAAGTTCGCGAGTCAGCGACGTGGTGGAGCGCCCGGCCCGGTAGGCGTACTGTCGTTCGGACAGCGCACCCGCTTCGGACAGGTATTTCGTAAGGCGGGCGCTGATGCCGTTCTTGAATATTTTGACAAGGGCGGGGATCACCGAAACGGGCCTATATCCGTCTATGTCATCCCTTTGGCCCCTCCCCTTAAACAGTGGTGAAATTTTGCTTAATTTAAATGACTTCGGATATACGCCTTCGTCGATACACCTATTGAATAGCTCCGATAGACACGGAGACAAGGGCTTCGCGACTATGTTTAATAGTTCCATTGAGATATCGAACACGAGTAGGTAAGAATTAGCTAATTCTTAACTTTATTCAGCTGTTCATTTCTCCATCAAGTACATGTAGATCTATAACAGATGATCTTAAGCAGTTTTATAAACATAATCTAACACATCACATATTTGACAGCAGTCATCCATAACTTTATTTAGCTGTTCAGCTGGGCAACCAGATACGCCATCATTCAGCGTATCTGGATTGCCCTAATTCTTAACTTTATTCAGCTGTTCATTTCTCCATCAAGTACATGCAGATCTATATCAGATGATCTTAAGCAGTTTTATAAACATAATCTAACACATCACATATTTGACAGCAGTCATCCATAACTTTATTTAGCTGTTCATTACATGCGGATCTATATCATAGACAACCCATGTATGAAGTTGGTGTAAGGATAGCAGTTGTTTATTCAGAAATTAACTTCATTCAGCTACTAAGTCTACCAGATAATTCTTAATTCTGAGTACATGGGCCCATAATATACATCTTTCATAACAAATTGCAAACCGCCTACTTAATTTATTGTAGCAAGGTATTAGAATGGCATCATATAGCTCGTGATGAACAATTTTTACTACATGAAGACCACTTAACCTTTTTTTCACTATAATTACTTGCACTCGATCTTCAATATTCAACACCATATTTTTAAAAGGAATTCTTAAAAGTAATGTACTGAAAGTGCTTTTCTTATTTACTGAACGAATGAAACAAAATATCTCAATTTATAACAATTTATTTCATAAAATTACATTTTGTTTTTCACACTGTCGTCTTCGACACTGTTAGCACTGCACTTTGTAAATAAAACACTGTTGAACAACTTAAACTCAATTTATTTAATCTTTGCTTAACATAATGTCTAGAAGATAATTCGAAACGATACTGCGTTAACAAAATAGGTCAGCGACATCTACCGAGCAGTTGCGTAAATAAACATAAAAAATAATTGATCGCTGCGTGTAAAACAATACAGCGCCATCTAGTGAGCGAATCGATTTTATTCTTATTTTACATATTTGGACATACCGCCCACCAAGAACTTGTTCTTTACATATAATATACACAAAGCTATACAATAATAAATTGGTAATGCTGACCAAAGAAAAGACAATCAGTTAAACTACAAAATAACCACTAGAAAAAAAACAAAAAAACTACTATTTAATTGTTAAAGTACTTCGGTAATCAACATAACATATGAAATACAAACAAAATAAAAAGGAAACAAACATAATTTCTATACAATAAGTTGGCCGCCCACCGTGAAATACTAACAAATAATAAAGTACAAAATTGCTAAAATTAACATCTATACAATATTAATATACATCACTATTCAATGCCAACTTCTGACTTTGGAAGAAAACATAATTTATTACAAGGTCTCTTTACGATACCATTGGTCGTTTTTATGGTTACCACCCGAGTAATATTATCCTTGCCTGTATGTTTTTGTATAATTCTTCCCAGTATCCATTTTGCCGGAGGCAGGTTCTGATCGTGTATAATAACAACGTCATCAATTTCTGGCTCAATTCTTTTTGTGATCCATTTATATCTCTGGTTCAAGGTGACTAGATATTCCGCTGACCATCGTTTCCAAAAATCGTTCACCATCTTTTGAGTTAGTTTCCATCGTTGAAGACCGGTAATGATGTTATTGCTAGAGTAATCTCGATCTGGAATAATAATCAAAGGCTCCCCAACAAGAAAATGTCCCGGAGTCAACGGTAAAGGATCGTCGGGACTATCGCTTAATTGACTTAGAGGCCTAGAATTTAGGCAGGCCTCTATCTGAGTTAAGACGGTAGCCAGCTCTTCAAAGGTGAGGGTGCTATCGCCCAAAATTCTTTTTAGATGAGCTTTGGTGGAACGCACACCTGCCTCCCAAAGTCCGCCAAAATTAGGAGCCAGTGGAGGTATATAATGCCAAGTCGTACCTTCACTAGCCAATAAAGTACCAATCTCTTTCGGCAATTCTGAAGTGGCTCTGTTAAACATATTTTTCAACTCCTTATCGGCACCGACAAAATTGGTGCCGTTATCACTGTATAAATTTTTACAGTGTCCTCTTCTGGACACAAATCTACGGAAGGCGGCAATGAAACCATCTGCAGTTAAACTTGAAACGGCTTCCAAATGAATAGCACGGTTAACCATGCAGATGAAAATACAAATGTACCCCTTATAGGTCTTTGAACCGCGCCCTGGCGAGAATCTAATCCTAATGAACCCAGTAAAATCCACACCAGACGACTTGAATGCTCTCTCCGGCTTAACTCTAACAGATGGGAGTTGACCCATGAATGGATTTCTCTTTTGTCCTGAGTATCTGATGCAAGTTACGCAATCTCCATAACATTTTTTAACGTAATCCCTAGCTCTCAATATTCAATATTTGGATCTCAAATAATTAAGCATTACCAATGGACCTCCATGCAGTGTTTTTAAATGTGCATCATAAATAACCAATCGTGTGCCCTAACCAGAGCAGACAAGGGAGAAGTCATTCCGCCTCGGCTTCGGCCAGTGAGCGAAGCCCGGGACCACTATGTAAACGCCTTCCTCGAGTTTCAAGCCCTCACAAGAGCAACGAGGGAAGTAAACCTCGCCACCTGCAAGGAGATATTAGACGCATTTGCAGGCAAGAACGAGACAATCTTAAAAACCAAGCTCGAGGAGTCAGAAGCTGCCATATACAACAACATCACGTCCGAGACAATCCACGGCACAATGAAGACACATATGGCGGCATATAGTAGGTCAGCGGGCTTCGTCGAGCTGGACGAAGCAGAGACGGAAAGAAAAGGGAAGACAACCTATAAATCTCCCCCCGATGACCCCATTGTTGTTGTAGCCAAAAGCACAAAGGTCGTTTTAGAGCATAAAGTTCTCGAGATGGCGGAAACCATTTTGAGCGCCGAGGACCTAGACAACTGGACTGTGCCGACAATAAGGTGGGTCAATGGTGTCCCTGGGTGCGGCAAGACAACCTGGGTGGTCAATAACTTCAGCCAACAGGGAGACATTGTCATCACCACAACAACAGAGGCGGCTAAAGACCTACGCGAGAAGCTCATGAACCGCATCGGTCCCAAAGCGAAATCCAAAGTGCGCACAATGGCCTCGCTACTGGTGAACGGGCTTAGAGATCACAAGACCTGTTCCCGACTCATCGTAGACGAGGCACTCATGAATCACTTTGGAGCAATCGTGATGGCCCAGCGGATCAGTGGCGCCAAGGAAGTGCTTCTGTGTGGTGACAACAATCAACTCCCCTACATAGACAGAGAAAACCTCTTCACAATGGAGTACACTCGCCCCAACCTCATAACCGGAGTAAGTCAGGAATTGCTATGCACGCACCGAAACCCGTTAGACGTAGCATATGCGCTAAACGAGATCTACAGCGGCATATATTCGTCTAAAACCCAAGTGCGTTCGTACAAGATCGGAAGATACACAGGAGCGAAAATACCTACATCAGTACCCAACACCCTTTTCCTAGTGTTTACCCAAGAAGAAAAGGAGAATCTACACCATCTTGGTTACGGAACTGGTGAGGGATCGCGTCTGCTGACGGTACACGAAGCACAAGGGTTAACATACGGGACGGTTATCATCTTGCGTTCCACAGCGCGGAAGCTGCAGCTGCACGACAGCGTACAGCACGCTGTGGTAGCGGTATCCAGGCACACGGCCGAATGTGCGTATTACACGGACGACCGCCAAGACGCAACAGCAAGGCTTATCCTGAGGGCAACGAACGCGCCAACCGACAAAATCATCGCCTATAACACAAAAATGGCGATGAGAAACCGAGACGCGGCGATCGTAGAAGGTCTCCTAAAAATGAGAAACACTACATCCGTCGCCACAGTTTAAATATTAAAAAAAAAAAAAAAAAAAAAAAAAAAAAAAAAAAAAAAAAAAAAAAAAACAAGTAATAGTAATAAGTATAAGTAATTTAGCAAGTAAGTTTAGTATAGTAAATGGTAAAAAAAAAAAAAAAAAAAAAAAAAAATATAATTAAGTTAAATTATATGTATTTATAAGTAAGCAGGAACAAACAATGCAGCACAGGGATATTAATAAAAAAAAAAAAGATAACTAAAACCTGTGCAGGAAAGAGTACGGACCAAGCGTCTGTAGATGTAAAAATATTAATAAAAAAAAAAAAAAAAAAAAAAAAACCAATCGTGTGAGATGACTTGCACCAGGCAATATGATAGAATGTTTCTTATCAAAACATTCTTGAGACTGTTGGATGCGACCACCGACTCTTAGCACCCCATTTTCATCAAAAATGGGGCAAAGCGTATGAAGTTTGCTAGATTTAGACACGGATCCGGTAGACTTTAACTGTTTGATTTCTTCCTTAAAATGTAAATTCTGAACGTCTCGGACACAAATCGTCAAAATATCATCCATCTCTTTCGGTGTAATATTATCTCTAAGCCTTCTATCTTCTTTAGGTATTTTCCAACGTGACACTCTTTTACAATACGATAATACTCGCAATAGATTTGGTAACCTCGAAAATCTTCTCCATATAAATTCTTCATCTAATTGAATGACAGTAGTCATAGCCTTAACGGGTCTCTGTTCCTCCTCGGTCGTAAAGACCTTCTGAACAGGGAATTCAATATTGTCCTCATCTTTTAACCATTCAGGACCATGCCACCATAACATATTTTCCTTAAGGTCTTCTGCTGGCAAACCGCGCGAAGCACAATCTGCAGGATTGAACCTAGTGCCCACGTGATTCCACTGATCACGGCCCATCATAGTTAGAATCTCAGACACGCGATTACTAACAAATGTTGTCCATCGGCTTGGTTCACCACGAAGCCACGCTAGCACCACCGTGGAGTCAGACCAAGCATATAGGTTCTCTTTACTAACCTTCAGAACTTGTGATACTTCGGAAATTAATTGAGCTGCCAGAAGAGCTGCACAAAGCTCCAAGCGGGGAATCGACACTTCCTTCTCAACTGGCGCAACACGGGTTCTAGCTGTAACCAAATTCACATTGTAATTGCCCTTTTCATCCCTAGCCTTAACATATACAGCTGCAGCGTAAGCTGTTTGTGAGGCATCGGCAAATGCATGCAACTCGACGTGATTGCCGCGCTTTACTTGCAACCACCTCGGTATGATTATGTCTTTGACCTTAACCAAACTTCTTTTAAATTCAAGCCATTCCTTTAACAGATTTTGTGTGACTTCATCATCCCAAGACAAACCTGACTTCCACAATTTCTGCATGTAAACCTTAGCAGTAACAACTACAGGTGCGATCCATCCTAAAGGATCGTACAGCCTCGCTATTTCTGACAATATCTTCCTTTTAGTGATGGGGCACTCGGTTTCAGGCAATTTATGTATATATTCGAATCTATCCGTGTTCTTATTCCAGCTTATACCCAAAACCTTGACCATATCATTTTCTTTAAAAACCAACGATGAATCCGCCCTTTGCTTATCTGTTTTAATGTATTTAAGTAATTTCTCACTATTTGTGCACCATTTCTGTAGATTGAATCCTCCAGCCTTCATTACTTTATTCAATTGCTCGTAAATCTCAATGACTTCATCTTCTGTTTCTCCTCCCGATAATAAGTCATCCATATAAAAATCTTCTAGTATTATTTTTGCCGCTATTGGATACTTCAATTGTTCATCCTTGGCTAATTGTTGTAGACATTTTACTGCTAAATATGGTGCACACGACGTACCGAAAGTGAGTCTTACCAATTTATAGCATTCTAATTCCTGGTTTGGGTCGAACCTCCACAAAATTCTTTGGCTATCAGTATCCTCATCTCGCACTCGAATCTGCCTATACATTTGTTCAATGTCTGCCACCACACAGTATGGATGTAATCTCCATCTCATCAGAATGTGTCTTAGATCCTGTTGAAGCTTAGGACCTATAATGAAACAATCGTTTAAAGACACATTGTTAGAGGCCTTGCAAGACGCATCAAAGACACACCTCACTTTGGTTGTATCTTTATCTTCCCGCACAACAGCGTGATGTGGGAGGTAAAAAACTTTCTTAGACTTGTCGTCCGTAACTTTAACCATGTGGCTCTGATTTATGTAATCTGCTATTACCTTTTTGTATTCATCATATAACCTTGGATTTCTTAATAATTTCTTTTCTAATGATATAAATCTTCGTAGTGCTGTCTCCTTCGATTTGCCCCTAAAACACTGTGGATCATCGTCTTTATACGGCAACGTTACTACATACCTCCCGTTTTCATCTCTTGTTATAGTCTTCTCAAAAATTTCTTCACAAATTATCTCATCTTTCGTCATACGCTTTTCTATACTCTCTGATCCTCTCTCTATCTCCCAGAATTTGCTTAACTGTTGATCTTCTTTCACTTGTAGATGTAGACTTATGATTCTTGGATTTGATTGCTTGGCCGTCTTAACTCTTCCTGATAAAATCCAACCAAACTGTGTATTCTGTGCAATAGGACCACAGTCGGTTGGGTGTCGTTTTAGGCCCTCTAATATAATTTCGCTCAAAACGTCAACGCCTAGAATAATATCAACTCTGCTCGGTTCTCCAAAATGCGGATCTGCCAGTGATAAATTCTCGATTTCTGGCCAATCCGTGATGAACGTTGAATTATTTGGTATAAAAGATGTGAGAGTGCTCAACACATAGGCATTAACTGATATCGTAAATGAATTGTGACGTGATTCTACTTGAAATGACACCATGCTCTGAGTGCGCGTCTCTCCGTCGCCCACTTCAGATATCACACCATTAACTGAAGATCGTTTTAGACCCAAGGCTTGAACTGTAGCTTCATTAATAAAAGATGCCTCGGAGCCTTGGTCAACGAGTGCTCGTACTATTTGAGAATATCCGGTGTCTGATTTGATCTTAACTACAGCTGTAGCTAGTAATACCTCACTTTGCGTCTCATGTGCAAAATTAGTTGAAATCTTAATATCTCTCTCAGTATTTTTAGATAGCTCACTAAGCTCCTTTGACTCGGCAGGAGCCTGATTCTGATATTCTTGTTTTCTATCCAGATGTAACAGACTGTGGTGGCGTTTACCACAGCGTCGACAGCATGTTGATTGACGGCAAAACCTAACCGAATGATTATGTGCCAAACAATTGAAGCACAATCTCTTTAATCGTACAAACTCGGATCTCTCTTATGGGCTTTGCTCGCCAAATTTTTTACATTGAAATAGAATATGTGGTCCAGAACACATAGTGCAGGCTATATTTTGCGAAGTAGCTCCACGTTTCTCAATAGTGGAATGGAATGGCTTGTGCTTTACTATTGCTTTAGGTAGATTTACCATTTCCAACGTTCTGAAGCGTGTCTCCAAAAACTTAGTTAGATCTAACCAGGTGGGTAGTGAATTTGATTCAGATTGACTAACGTGTATCTCCCACTGCTTCCGGGACTCAGGATCTAACTTAGACACAACTAAATAATTGACGATGACATCCCAATGGTCCACATTAATTTTTAAATTCTTCAATGATTTCAAACATGCAGTGGTAGTATCTAACAGTTGCTTTAAGCCTACTGCTGAATCTGAAGGGATATTTCGCTGATAAAATAACTTCTTCATTATTTCATTGGTATTATATCGTAAGTTATTGTATCGCTGGATCAACAGTTTCCACGCTTCAGCATAATTTGTTTCTATCGTCGTCAAGTTTTTGAGCAGATTTGCAGGTTCTCCCGACAAGCTACTCTTTAAGTAGTGCAATTTTTGTACACCACTTAAACTTGTATTCTCGTGAATAAGCGAGACAAACATGTCATAAAAGGTTTGCCATTCATCGTATGCTCCTGAGAATGAAGGCAAATTGATTTGAGGTAATCTCACTTCACAAGTTGATGCAGATGTCTCTGCGATAGCACCACATTGCCTTGATGTCGATGGAGAAATTGCACGTAAATCTTCTTTCATTTTAACTTTATAATCTAAGTAGACTTCTTCAAATGCATCAATAGTGTCGTTTTTAAAATAATATAATTTCTTCCTATCGTCGGCTGAGACTTGAGATATTATTTCTGTGTGTTGATTAATGAATGTTGTGTATAAATTCTCTAATTGTTCGAGTCTTGCTTCTATATAAGCTGGTGTAATCCGCTCCTTGGGAGACTTTTTGTAATTCTGAAACGCCTTCTGCAGACGCTGCCATTGGTCTTCTTGCTTCACAAGAAGTGGGTCCATTTTGAATTATTTTTGAAAATTTGCAAGTCCCAGTATAGCCCAACTTAAAAATTTTCCAAGTCCTTTAAGATCAAAATTTTTCTAAGTGTCAGTGTAATACAACACAAAAATTTTACAAGTCCTTTAACACCGAAATTTTCTAAGTCCCAGTATCACACAACACAGAAATTTTTACAAGTCCTTTAACACCGAAATTTTCTAAGTCCCAGTATCAAACAACACAGAAATTTTTACAAGTCCAAATCACTATTCCAATATTCTAAGTCTAAGTCTTTAACACCTTTTCACTTGAAACACTAATAATTTTTCTAAGTCCAATTTAACTTTAAAATTTTTCTAAGTCCTAAACACTTTAACAGTCACTTCACTTTACTCACGATTTTACAAGTCCAATCTTCAACTCCAATGTTCCAATGTTCCCGGGTTTCGGCACCAGATGTTAGCACTGCACTTTGTTAATAAAACACTGTTGAACAACTTAAACTCAATTGATTTAATCTTTGCTTAACATAATGTCTAGAAGATAATTCGAAACGATACTGCGTTAACAAAATAGGTCAGCGACATCTACCGAGCAGTTGCGTAAATAAACATAAAAAATAATTGATCGCCGCGTGTAAAACAATACAGCGCCATCTAGTGAGCGAATCGATTTTATTCTTATTTTACATATTTGGACACCACTTATACAAATATAATGCATTTTTTAAGTTACTTGACTTACCCTTAACCTTTTTTATTTCAGATGTTAAACTGTTTATAAAATATAACTTGGCACGTAAACCTACAAAATCTGTTATCAGATCATCACCTCTGTTAATATAGACTTGAACAAGCAGGTAACGAAACGTATTATGTTGTCAGTAATTAGTCAAATTTTCGACCCTTTAGGTCTTGTAGGTCCGTGTGTTGTTGAAGGCAAAATTTTATTACAAGGTCTTTGGTTGATAAAGTCTGATTGGGATGAACAAGTACCAGACAAAATAAAAACACTTTGGACATCCTTCTCAAACTCTCTATTACATCTTAATACTTTAAAGATTCCTCGTTGGGTGTTGTCTGATAAAGCGTGTTTATATGAGCTTCATATTTTTACAGATGCCTCGGAACAGGCGTACGGGTCTTGTGTTTACGTGCGTTCGATAGATGAGCAAAATCAAATAAAGGTTAGATTATTAATCTCTAAAAATCGCGTAGCACCGATCAAGCCTACAACTATTCCACGGTTAGAGCTTTGTGGGGCATTACTAGGAACTAGACTATACGTAAAGGTCATAAATGCTCTCCACTTACCAATTACAAGGTGTTATTTTTGGTGCGATTCAACTATTGTTTTACGCTGGTTATCTATGCCATCGCATTCATTAGATCCGTTTGTGCGCAACCGCGTTCATGAAATACAAGAGAGTACTGCTGACCATTCGTGGAGATACGTATCGTCTGGAGACAATCCTGCCGATTTAGTATCACGAGGCGTGAAGGCTAATAACATTGGGGAATGTACGTTGTGGTGGTCAGGACCTGAGTTTTTGGTAAAGTCCGAAAATGATTGGCCAAAAATGCCATCTTCGGAATCTACTTACCATTACAACGAATCACAACTATTAACTACGGCGAATTTAAATCACGAGTCGGTGTTTCGATCGTTAATTAATAAATTTTCTAACTTCAATCGTCTTGTAAGAGTAATGTCATATGTTCAACGTTTTGTGTATAACCTTAAAAACAAAAATAACAAAAGAATCGGTTTACCTACGAAGGACGAATTAGATCAGGCCTTTAAGGTCGTAATGCAGAATGCCCAAATTGATATGTTTCCCTATGAATATGTCTTGCTACAAAAGGGTAAATCGTTTGTAAGGGGTTCAAATTTAGGGTGGAAATTTGTATGGAAGTATCGTCATTCTGCTAATTTGATATAAATAAATATGAAATTAAATTTTTGAAAAATTTTGCCCCCAAGGGTGCTAAATGCTTTGAGTTGTGACCATGTCACTATATCGTCTCTTTCAGATAATAACGCGGCTGCATTACCTGATAAACGGCTAGTAACAACGTGGTATATATATCAATTTTGTTTGTCATTACCGCAATATCTTTCGATTACATATTCACATTTTCTTATATATAAGTTTAAATGTCTATTATCTCCTTCAAAAATAGGGATGATTTTTAAAATTGTGTCGGGAACGGGCACTATTTGAACTTCCATTTTTTATAGCACTTAAAATTAATTACACAGTTATAAACTAAACATGCACAAATTAAATACAATATAATCACACACGAAATAATGTTATAACTTAATGCTACAATACCATACAACGATGTGGAGTTGTTATGGCTAAAAACCAGATAACGCGCTACCGAGAAAAGTCTTATCTCAAATAGCACAATTTAATAGACTTAAATTTCCAACGAAGGATTTTAACTTCAAGAATATACATGGAATAGGATTGTAAGGAAGGCAAAAAGTTGTACTCACCAACCGACTGCTAATCACATGTTGACACCACTAGGTTTTACTCGAAAAGACAAATTTATTTGATTTAGGAAACGTAGTATTAATCGCGTCGCACTCGCGTAAACTCAGGCGAATTTGGACACCCAAATACGAAAGACAACACTACTGTTAACGAGCGTATCCTGTCCGCAGCGCCAGTCTTGTTTCGATGTCCCCTTAATGTGTTTTTAAAAACTAACTTTATTAATTAAAACTATAATTAAAGAAATACATTTAATTAAACTATTGAATACGTCCTACAAATTCTCCTATACCTTACGTAATACACTGATGCTGTTTATTATATCATACATCTTTTTCATTATTCAATGATGTCTGCTTCCTTTAATTTTTCAATAATTGATACAATTTCATTATCATGATTACTATTGCCAGCACTTTTTGATGCGATTAGTAATTTTAACCTTTCAATTAATTCATTAGGATCATCCCAATAAACGTAGTCAGTATCGTTTTTATATTTTTTAAATTTACACAATGAACCCCCAGTTTTGGTTTGTAAATTATTTTTTTCTATTTTATCAATTTGGTCAGAATACAGTGGGTTTATTATTTGATAGTATTTTATTCCTTTGTCACCTTTCATTTGCCCGTTAGGATTATAGTCTCGTTTATGCACATGTGTACTGTCAAGCATTTGTTTGTACATTACTTTATCTTTATCTGTTACTATTTTAAGATTGGGTTTATTACGTACTAAAAGTTCTTTTAATCCTGGAGTAAAATCATATTTGTTACCATCTATTGTAATAATATACGATTTATCATCATTTGGTTCATTTTTTTAAGCGACATATAGACTATAGAGTTCCCCATCATTAATTTATTATTTTCACTACGTATTTCAAACGGCACGTTTATATCACCATAGATATCCATAATGTCTTCTTTTTTGAGGGAAATGTTTGTATTATCGTTTTCCTCCGACTCAGAGTTTTCATCATTTTGTGAATCAGAACATTCTAATGCATCATTGGAGCTCGCTGTAACCAAATCCTTAAAATCTTCATATTCTATGGAAGAATCTTTTTCATTTAAGATTTTGTTATAATTTTCAAGTTTAGTCTCTATGATAGTATCATTCAAGTCATTGTTTTCAAGGTTAGAATTATTATTATCATGATAATTTTGTTTTTTTATACGAATAAGTGTCTCCAAAGTGTCTTTTTTAAACTTTAGGTTAGCTTCATCTTTCTCGTTGTTGAGCTTTTTTATTTAATTTTTTATATTATTTACTGATTTTATAAGTTCTTTCTTTATTTGCATATCCATCATAAATTGGAATGTACAAACGACTGATATGTACAAAGTCTTGAACTTTAATGAATTGTTTTTATGAAATAATGGTATTATAACTAAGGTTTAAAAATATATGAATGTGTCAAAACCTTGTCTATATCTTCCATTATTTAATTCTATCTTCTTCTTAATTCAATCTTTATTAATACTAATAACTCTAAATTGACTTTTCCATATATACGAACAAAGAGTCTTGAATTTTAACCAACTCATATCTGCATTCACATGCTCATTGTAAATATGCTTTAAATTAGTATCATCTTGTTTAAAAATAACAAGTAAATTAACATTATCTCGTAGTAGTTGCTTAGGTATTTTTGAATAAGTTTGGGATAGATAAAAACAATCTATTTGTCTATGTCTTCCCATTGTAAAGTAATTTCTAATATTCGTCTGCTTTTCAGATGCAATGTCATCAAAAATAATAATAGAGTTTGGTAATGCATCATTTGGATGAAGAACCTCTTTATCATCATTAAAAATGAATAGGTCCGCTCCTGAGATTTTCTTCATAACTTCACTCAAAAAGCGGTATTTTGGTTGGAAAGTAGTTTTTGAATATAAATAAATATGTCTAAATGTAAGTCCATTTTCATGTAATAACAAACTTAGCATAACGTTCGTTTTACCACAATTAGAAGGGCCACACATTATACATCAAATCGTATTAGGCAGTAAAGGACTATGTTTATATGGATTCCTCGATTATTACTGACTTTTAAGCTATTTACTTTTAAGGACAATGCTTGCTTTACGAATTTCATTTTTAAATGCAATGCTATTTGAACTGTTAGTCCTTATATATCAGCCAGATTACTAACCACAATTTATATTGCATAAAAACATAAATAAAATACATATAAAATATATAAAATTTATTATTTACATAAAATTTCACATATTATAATACTTATGCATTAATTATTACATTGGTTTAATGAATAAACATATCAAATAAACAATGTCAACTACATTACTTTTAATATGATTATAAATGATAAATAATTCCCAGCTATTTTTACACATCGCTGGAATAATCCATGAATACTGAATCACAATGACCCCATGGTAATGTATGTATCTGATCAGGTAAAACTTGCACTTTATCATCGTTTCTATCTAACACTTTTTTATCGATTTGTTGAGAATATAACATATGTTTAATGGATTTTATCATGGACATTTTATGTCTAAGAGTATCATTTGTTGACAGTACATTCTTGTAATCTGTCAATTTTAATTTTTTTGACACTGACCTCGAAATACCCTTAGCCTTTTTTATTTCAGATGTTAAACTGTTAATAAAATATAACTTGGCACGTAAACCTATAAAATCTGTTATCAGATCATCACCCTTCTCATGTTTCCATGATCCAGGAATTTTCAAATTTATTTGCGGAATATTATAAGGATTATTCTCATTGAAATTACTTGTATCAAACAAGGAAAGATTATCATGCATATCTTGATAAAAATCATCACAATAAATTAAGTAAAGTAGGCTATCGGTATCAGTATAGCATAGTTCAGATTTATTTCCATATTTTTTTTTATAAAGTTATAGTGAAATTCATATAAATGTAACTTCGAGTATTCTAAAACAGTAAATCCAATGTAGATTGGCCTATCTAGAATAACTCCAGGGGGGTACCGATACCACTGGTATTGGAGAATCCCCCTCCGCGCGTTTACGCCTGAACTCCCGCTTGGAGTTTGGGCGTAAGCGCGCGGGCCGCCCTGCGTATTCTGGGGGGGGGGGGGGCACCATTCCGCTCGTTGCTGGAGCTCGGGGCAAAAGCAAGAAACGCGCAGCGGTTTCCCCTAAAACGTTCGCCGTGGACGTGTGTAACATTAGGGGACTCCACTCTAACTTGGAGGCCGTCCATTACCACCTACGGATGGCTAAACCGGCCTTGCTTTTCCTTACTGAGACGCAGATATCTCCTCCAGCAGACACATCGTATCTATCCTGCCCGGGATACAAATTGGAACATTCTTTTTTGCCTCGGGCCGGGGTGTGCGTGTACGTCAGAGATGATGTTTGCTCTCGTCGCCTCAGCCTTCTTGAAGGCAGGGACCTATCCATTTTGTGGCTGCGCGTAGATAGCGACGACCATCCGCGAGTCTACGCGTGCCTCTATAGGTCCCATAGCGGTAATGCCGAAATAGACCGACTCATGGAGCAAGTCCAAACGGCTACAGATTCTGTCCTGGAGCAGATCCCATCCGCCGAGATTGTGGTACTTGGCGATTTTAATGCCCACCATGCCGAATGGCTTGGCTCTCGAACCACCGATCACGCGGGGAGATCTGTCCATGACTTTGCCTTGTCCTATGATCTGACGCAGCTGGTTACATCGCCAACGCGAATACCAGATGTGGAAGATCATACACCTTCCCTGCTGGACCTTCTGCTGACCTCACATCCAGACAGCTACTCGGTTTCCGTCGACGCCCCCTTGGGGTCGTCGGACCACTGCCTGATCCGCGTCGCCCACGGCTCAAGCCAAATGGCTTCCGCCGAGTGTGGCACTACAGGTCAGCAGACTGGGATGAGATGCGGTCCTTTTTTGCATCCTACCCATGGGAGCGAGTTTGCTTCAAGCTGGACAATCCCGATGCCGTTGCCGACTCTGTCACCGATGTCGTGCTTCAGGGGATGGAACTATTTATTCCGTCATCTGTCGTGCCTATCGGGGGCAGCTCTCGGCCCTGGTATGGTCGATCCTGCAAATTAGCAGCGCGCTACAAGCAGGATTGTTACCGAGCCTGGGCTGAAGCGTCAGCGGCTAGGGATGTAAATACCAGCCTGCTCAAAAAGAAGTACAACTCCGCCTCCAGGTCCTTCAAAAGAGTTATTGCCAAGGCAAAGTCGGAACACGTGGCTAGCATTGGTGAGAGACTGGTGAAACTTCCTTCGGGAACTCGTGCGTTCTGGTCTCTCGCCAAGGCTGTCCAGGTTCCCCTGTTTTTGTAAGCCATCTTTACCACCTTTGCGCAGGGGGGATGACTCGTTGGCCCACACAGCAAAAGAGAAGGCCGATCTTCTAGGCTCTCTTTTTGCGTCGAACTCGACTCTGGAGGATAAAGGTAGCTCACCGCCGAATATCCCGTGCGGTGACACCTTCATGTCCGAAATCCAGTTTCGCCAGAGATCAGTACGTAAAGTGCTGCATTCTCTGGACGTCCACAAGTCGAGTGGGCCTGACGGAATTCCTCCCATCGTGCTTAAGACTTGCGCTCCTGAGTTGGCACCGGTTTTAACGCGCCTGTTCCGGTTCTTCTACTCCTTAGGCATCGTCCCGAATTCATGGAAGACTGCCATAATCCACCCGATCCCAAAGAAAGGCGATAGCTCGGATCCGTCCAACTACAGGCCGATTGCCATTACCCCTTTGTTCTCAAAAGTCATGGAAACGACCGTCAATTGCCAGCTTATGAGGTACCTTGAGGAGCATCAGCTGATTAGCGATCGGCAGTATGGGTTCCGTCAGCGTCGCTCAGCTGGTGATCTTCTCGCGTACCTCACGCATCGATGGTCGGAGGCTATCGAGGGCAAGGGGGAGGCCCTGGCGGTTAGTTTGGACGTGGCCAAAGCCTTTGATCGGGTGTGGCACAAAGCACTTCTTGCGAAGTTGCCTTCCTACGGGCTGCCCGAGAAACTATGCGCCTGGATTTCTAGCTTCTTGGAGGGTCGGAGCATCAAGGTCGTTGTTGACGGTGCGTGCTCTGACCCGAAATCAATCAACGCTGGTGTCCCACAGGGCGGTGTACTGTCGCCCACATTGTTTCTTCTGCATATCAATGACATGCTGCAATTCAGCAACATTCATTGTTATGCAGACGATAGCACGTGTGACGCACTGTACACGGCCCGTGCCAATGTTTCTCGGGCTACTGCCGATGAGAACCGGACCAAACTTGTGTCTGAACTGGAGACCCTACTGGGTGAAGTTTCGGATTGGGGTCGACGAAATCTCGTTGAATTCAATCCCAAAAAGACACAAGTATGCGCCATTACCGCTAAAAAACAACCCTTTGTCGTAAATCTTCGTTTTGAGGGCACTCCCCTGGTTGCCTCAGCCAGTATCGGTTTTCTCGGCGTTGACATATCGAGTGACGTTCAGTTTCGCGGTCACTTGGAAGACAAGGCCAAGCTGGCCTCCAAAAAGCTGGGTGTGCTCAGTAGGGCGAAGCAGTATTTCCAGCCGGGCCACCGCCTACAACTGTACAAGGCGCAAGTTCGGCCCCACATGGAATACTGCTCGCACCTCTGGGCGGGAGCACCCCAATACCAGCTTCTTCCATTTGACCGCTTACAACGGAGAGCGACTCGAATCGTCAACGACCGAGCTCTTACCGATCGGCTTGATACTCTGGCCTTGCGGAGGGACGTCAGTTCCCTCTGCATTTTTTATCGTTTATACCACGGGGAGTGTTCCAAAGAACTGTTTGGAACGATTCCTGCCGCCGAGTTTCGTCATCGGACGACCCGACAGACCGCCAGGTACCATCCATACCATCTGGATGGCTGGCATTCCACAACAGTGCGGTTCTCGCGAAATTTCTTGCCGCGCACGGCCGCGTTGTGGAATGGTCTGTCCTCGGCGGTATTTCCAAACCAGTACGACTTAGAGTCCTTCAAGAAGCGAGCATATCTCTTTCTTAAAGGCCGGCAACGCATCTGTAATTCTCGTAGTGTTGCGGATGTCCATGGGCGTCGATGATCACTTCGGTGTTCGCGCCGCTCGTTTGCCCCCTTCTCTTATAAAAAAAAAAAAAAAAAACTTTCTCCCTATTCAACTCTATTGCTACAAAATTTTCTGAAAATATTGTTATGCTCTTTAAATTTGGTTTTGTTACCAATCTTTCAGCATCTAAATATTTATTTGTACGATTATCATATTATTTCCATTTTGACACTAATCTGACATCTGCTTGCTTACGTTTGTTTTCTATCGTTTTTCCGAATATTGAATTATTTAATAACTTGAAGAAATCTTTTTCAAATACTGTTTTGGAATTTTGACGTAGACTAGTATTAAGCTCTATGTATTTTTTGAGAAAATTGTCTTGTCTAAAACTTATTACACGGTGTATATTTTTTAAAATCAAACCATTGTTAAGACATTCTTTTAAATAAGTATAATGGATCACATAATTATGTTTGTCATAAAGATTTGCTATCAATTTTTCAGCTGTCCCATAAGAGGGTACAATCTTTTCGATAGCAAATGGTAAGTCTTTATGCTGGTGATGTAAATAATCTGGGTAATCTAAGTCTACTTCCAAGATATAACCAATATCACTATCATCTGAAATACTAAGTAAATCAAAGTCAATAACTTCTTTCTGAGTTAAAAATTTATATTCTGATATCGGAAGCTTTTTCATCATTGCATAGCCATATAAATTGTTAGAATCAAGATAAATCAAATAACTGCTTGGAAGTGAACTATTAAAATTTGGTAAATATTTATTATTTGCCTTAGCATGTCGAAGAGAACATTGTGCTAATCCACCTCTAATTCCTTTTTCTAATAATTCATACATTTGCAAGTCATTTATAAGCTCGAGTTCAGTACCGGTATAAAAAAGCATAGCATCCCAACTTAAGCTTGGTGAGCTAACATAATAAGCTGGATCTTGTTTATAATAATGTAAACTCATTTTTCTAAATTTCTCGAATATATCGCATAATAAAAGAACATCACATTTTATGTATAAGTCTGTATATTCGCCAAGCGATTTAATTCCGAAAACTTTGTAAACTGTTTGTGCATGCAAATACATTTCATCAGATATAAATATGTTCCTTAGTTAAACTATTAAAAAAAAATTCTTTTGAGGGTAGTTGGGAGTCATCAAATTTTGACCAAGAGTTTAAGTAATCATATGGATAAATACCTTTTTTTCTTATTAATTCAAATTTATTTTTGTCGCTAAATTCTTTTGATAAATGATAAAAATCGCTTTCTGTTAAATTTTTACTTAGTGTGTCGAGACTAGAATTCAAAAACTGATAAGAATCAATAAATTTTATTTGAATGGGGTGTTTATAATATTTACTTTTTATTATTTTTGTGAATGACATATATTTTTCCTTTGTTTTCGGTATAATGTTAATCGAACCTTCATACTTCGCTAATTCTTCAATGAATAAATGTGAGTCATACCCAGCTAAGTTATGGAATACAACAGGAATGAATGGACAAACTCTGTACATCAAATTACAGTGCGAGTGCGCCGCACCTCTATACTCTGATGTAATATGATCATGATCTCGAACTCTGTCGTTTAACAATGATTTTTTACATATGTGACATAAAGTAGCGTTGTTATATTCTACTTCTTGTTCCGAGGTTAATGGAGTGATCGGTTTTTTTTCATTTAATATTTTATGTATACGTACAGCATCTTTTATCAAACATTTCACAAACATTTGCACACAGTCTTTACCTCTGTATGAAACATATTTGTTTAAGTCATCGTTATGTGAACAACATATGTAATACGCAAAACATGAAGGTTGGTGTACTTTTAGATTCTGAGTTTTAGTAGAAATACTTTCATCGCAGTCAAAGAGCAAACATTCAAAATCAGCGTAAATAATAAAATTAGTTTTTTGTTGTCTCTCGTAATGTTCAAATTTTAATATAGAGTTTTTTTCAGGTAAAACAGATACAATTTTAGAACAACTATGAGTTTTGTATCTTGCTTCTTTACTGAAAAATTGTAAACATTTTTCACATAAGTAAACTTTTCCTTTATAGTGAGTAACTTAAAGTGAGTGAGTGACAGCGGGTTACTGTAAACTTTATTGCGTTTAAAAAAATATTTTTGTCGTATTTTGCATCCTAAAATATATCGCGGAGTGAAGCACAGTGTAGTATAAACAAGTGGTATTGTTATCTAATCACGATTCGTCCAAGTTAACAACGAATGTGCTTGTAATATGTGTGAAAGTTTTTTTTGTCATACCTTATAACTTCGGCATAATTTTGAGCTCGGCAACAGTGATATTAAACCCAATGATTACATTCTAAAGTTTTCTAAAACCATTATTTTAGTGGCTTAGTGGCTTAAGGATAAAAATATTCAACTATATTTTCAACAACTTAAAACATTTTGTTTTAATATAAGTGGCGCCATCTATGGACTACAATGCCAAAGTGCCGTTCGTGTGGCAAATACGCGGCAAATGCGGACTGTATTCGCTGTTCCAAATGTTCAAATGCTTACCACCGCGCCTGCAGCGCAGTGCCTGTTGGGCGTAGCCCAATAGGGTTTACGTGCCAGGGCTGCAAAGCTAAGCCTGCTGACAACGTCTCGTCAGAAAGTTCAAGCCCTGGTGACGACACAATGGCCCCTGGTAAGGGTGAGCCTGATCATACCCGTATGCTTTACGAACTCATCCAAGAGGTGAAGGGACTTAGAAGCGACCTCAAGGATACAAGAAGTGAGATACAGCAATTTAAAGCAGATTTGCAGGCATGCTGCGGCCGGATAACTTTAGTCGAACAAAGAGTTATCGAAGTCGAGAAAAAAATCGACACAAAATCATCCGACAACGTCCACCTTGAAAATATGATAGCGGACCTGAAAGTACAACTAGACGAACGTGATCAAGAGTTGTTGCTAAATGACGTGGAAATAGCGGGACTGCCAGAGGAGAGAAGCGAGAACGCACTCCATCTTGCCAGCGTTGTGGCCGTAAAGTTGGGGCTGACGCTGGAGGAGCGTGATATCGTGCACGCGGAACGACGGGGCGCCGTGCGGCGCAACCGCAGCGACGGGGAGGGTGCGCCGCAGCAACCGCGACCGTTGGTCGTGCGACTGGCGCGTCGCGCTCAGCGCGACGCCATGCTACGCGCAGCGCGTGTCCGTCGCGGCCTCTCCACGTCCGACATGAACCTGCCTGGGGCGTCGAGGAAGGTTTACGTCAATGAACGCCTCACCCGGAACAACCGGCAGCTGTTTGGTAAGGCGCGAGAAGCGGCTTCCCGTGTACAATGGAAGTACGTGTGGACGAAAGGTGGACTGGTATTTACAAGGAAGGATGACGGTAAGGCTGTTGAGCGTATTCGTACTGAACAAGATATAAATAAAATTTTTGTTTAATGATTGGTTGGGCTACACGCAACGCTAGAATAAATTCTATCTGTATACTTTATATCTATTATGTATTACTTCATTTAAATCACCTTTTCAATTACCATTTGTTAAAATTAAATAGCTTGCGTGCCGCAGACTTACCCACAATAACTTTTAGTCCGTTCTTGTTTACATTTTTTTTTCTATACTTTTATTTTCTTATTTTACTATTATTACAAATATTTTGTTCATGTTGGATAGTAATAAAACATCATTCTATTTACTACGATGTATTGTATTACAATTTTATACAAACATTATTAAACAGCCAGTGCCTCAATGATCCAGTCATACTTCTGTATTGTTCGCTCTTTTCTTATTTTCATATCAATACAAGGTTGTTTCTTAATTTACGAAGATGCTATAGTCTTTACTATTGTGGTATTATGGTAAAATATTTTTGTAGTTATCACATAATACTATTAAATAATGTGTGTACATACGGGTTATTTAAATCCATGCTTTATCGGCTTTTCTTTTTTAATTTATATTCTACTGATTTTATAAAGATTGTAGTTTTGACTTTAATCTTACTGTTGTGCTATCATAGTTTATGTTTTTGTTGCAATTCTGTCCGTTGGGGTCCTTGTTATTTTGAACTTGATTGTCTGAAGTGTTATATATATGTATATGTATTTGTATTGTTTGTATTATATATATGCAAGTACTTATGTAAATGTGCAAGTAGACAAACAACTTCATTATACTATGATATTTCAATTATTAATTTTAACGGAACCTTACAAAAAATTTCTTTTAATATAGCTTCATTGATATCCTCGTTTAATACCTATTATTTCAAACTTATTATGAGCAAATATATTCACCGGCCTTAAGTCATTTTTAAAGATAGGTTTTCTCAACGTTGGCTCACTGAATACCTATTGCGAAGAATTTGTCGCGGTTGTGGAGCGCCATGCCATTGATGTGATGGCTGTGGGCGAGACGTGGCTACGTGCAGGCGAGGAGGGCAGCGCCCCTCGTCCCGCTGGCTATCGGCTGTTGCACGCACCGCGCCCACGCAACGTGCGTGGTGGCCGGGGCGGTGGTGTCGGCTTTTACGTAAAGCGTGGTATAAACGCCCGCGTCTTCTCTCACCCCATTGAAGAATCGCGCATTTTTGTTGAACAAATGTGGTTAACGTTTAAAATGGACAACAAAATGTTCGCTATTGGTACCGCTTATCGTCCACCGTGGCTTGACGTCGACTCATTTTTTGACGCGGTCACTTTATCCATAAACTCTTTAGCTTTTTGTGAAAATATTATCCTACTAGGAGATTTCAACATCGACATGTTACACTCAAACGATGTAAAAGTTAATAAGTTTAACACTTTTCTGTCTAGCTTGAACTTAGTGCAATTGATCACATCCCCCACTCACTTCACAGATCACAGCCAAACATTAATAGATGTTATTTGTACCGATTTGAGAACGCGACGTATTGAGGTGGAACCTGTTGCGCCTTTGAGCAATCATGCTTTGTTAATTTGCGAACTGCACAGTGAAAGACTTAAATTACATCCAAGGAGAATCAGATATAGGCCGCTAAAAGATATACCTGTAGACATTTTTAATTCATCTCTAGAATCAATAAATTGGAACGATATAATCTCCATGCCAGACATAAACCTTAAAGTGCACCTCTTTAACTCATACGTTATATGTTTATTTGATATATTTGCCCCGTCAAATACTATTGTGACTAAAGCGCAAAATCCGCCTTGGATAACACATACAATTAAAGTTATGATGAGACTTAGGAATTTAGCCCACAAGCGGTACTTAAAAACTAAACTAGATTCACATAAATCATATTACAAAACACTAAAAAACTTAGTTGTTAGTGCTATTCATAGCGAAAAAAAAGCATTTTTTGATTTTAACATAAATAATAATTTCAAAAACCCAAAGATGATATGGAACAATTTGAAGTCGACGGTTCTACCTCCTAAACAACATACCTACTTACCAGCACATCTTGCATACCCTGACAAAATAAACAATCATTTTTTAAATATACCAGGGATCCCATGTGTTGACCAATCAACTCTTCGCTTCTTTGACACACATCTCTATACTAATAATACAAGTTTTTCACTTCAACCTGTTAATGAGCTAATGATATCTAAAATTATTTCTAACCTTAAATCGAATGCGGAGGGCACCGATGGTATTTCACTTAAAATGTTGATTATGACGTTACCTCAATCTCTAACTGCAATAACCTCTATTGCCAACTGCTCAATAACAACATCCAGCTTCCCAGAAATCTGGAAGACCGCCATAGTCCGACCTCTACCAAAAAAACCTAACCCCCAGGAACTTAAAGATCTTCGCCCGATCAGTGTATTACCCTGTATTTCAAAAATTGTTGAGAAAGTTGTCAAACTGCAATTAGTGGAGTACTTAGAAACTACCAATGTACTACCCGAATTCCAGTCTGGGTTTAGAAAAGGTCATAGCACAACCACAGCTCTTTTAGATGTCACTGACAACATTATCACCGCTCAGGACGACGGCATGTGCACATTGTTAGTGCTTCTAGATTTCTCACGGGCATTTGATTGTATAGATATATCACTACTTCTCTCTAAGATGTCGTATTACGGGTTCGAACCGAATACGGTAAAATGGTTCCAAAGTTTCCTCACAGGTCGTGGTCAGTGTGTCGAAGTGGCTAGAGACGACGGTCGCACATGGCGTTCAGATTATCGCCCCCTTACAAGAGGAACCCCCCAGGGAACTATCCTATCTCCTATTCTCTTTGTTTTATATACTGCTGATATAATAAAGTGCATACAAAATTGCAGATATCATTTATACGCTGACGATTTACAGATATACATCTCATTTAAAAGTAGTGAATTGGACTCTGCTATAAAATCTCTTAATGAAGACCTTGAAAGGTTACAAAATTGGTCCATAAACAATAGTCTTATTCTAAATCCCGGCAAGACGAAGTACATAATTTTCGGATCCAAGTATCAAATTAACAGTATACCGACTGATTGCCAGGCAAGGTTAGGAAATGAGATTGTTGAGCGTGTTTATGAAGCTCGAAATTTAGGATTAGAGCTAGACCAATACCTACGGTACGAAAGTTATATATCTAAAATCGTACGCAACTGTTTCTATAGATTAAAATTACTGTACAAAATTCGGGGATATGTAAATGAACGCCTTCGTAAACAGTTGGTGGACACGCTGGTGTTGTCAAAACTAAATTATACAGATGTAGTTTATGGGCCGCGTTTATATGCTAGGACTGAAAAGATAATACAGAGGGTTCAAAACGCATGTGCCCGTTTCTGTTTTAATGTGCCGCCACGTAGTCACGTAACGCCGTTTTTCAATGAAAACAATATTTTAAAGATCGGTTACCGTAGGAAACTGCATCTAGCTTGTCTTCTTTTTGATATAATTAATTTACAGTCACCTAGTTACCTATTTTGTAAGCTTGAGTGGTCTAAAGGTAGCCGTCCCAAACAAAGACAGGGGTCTTTGCAACTATGCACAAAGCGACATAAGTCTGCCGCATTTCGAGGTAGTTTTCGATACGCTGCCACGAGATGTTGGAATAATATCCCGCCACCTATTAAGAATGCGCTAACTAAATTAACTTTTAAAAGAAAGCTAAAAGTATTTTTATTAGAAGTCCAAAAGCAGAAAATTTATAATAAATCTTTTTTCTAAATTTTTTTTTTTTTTTTTTCCTGCACTCTTTGGCTGCTTATCGAAATGTACATATGTAAAAGGGAGACTAATATTGTTCCAGAATTTCTATTTGTTTTAAGTTACATTGAAGTAATGATAGTGAATAAGTTTTTTTTTTCTCTTTTCTTTAACATTGTTTTAAATACCTTGCATATTGAACTTAGGACCCGTTAATTATACATAACTTTAACTTCTTTTTATACCATAGTTCTTATATTATTTATTAGTTCTTATCTTATTTTATCTTTTGTAATATTGAAATTTTTATTTATCTTTATATATAAATATTTATGTTTGGTTATCCACCGCTGCAACTGGCGTGCGGATAGTCGTGAGGGTTTTCGCGGAAGATCAGCGCTGAGTGTTCCAGAGAGGAGCACCCAGCATACAAAGCTGAGGGAGGACCCTATCCGGTCAGCATTGCAACGTTAATTATAAATGTTTCTTTATGCTAGTGTAATTTTAATTTTATTCTGTTTTATGTATCTATAATTATTTTGTAATATGTTAGTTTTTATTGCGTTGTAATGGTGGGAAGGATTAAATGTTATTTTATTTTATTTTATTTTTTAACTTGACGTCGAACTAATCGAGTCAAGTCTTTAATCAAACAATAATGCCCTTCACTACTGTTAAAACGTTCAATATACAATAAATTTACATGGTTTTTCTTTCTCTTTTTAGACAAATATAAGGGTCCTGTTACAGTATCCTTCTGTAAACCATATATATATTTACACTAATATCATTATTTTTTTCAAATATTTTAATATCATTCAATGTGAGAGGAAATTTCATTCCTTTGGTATTTAGTATACTGGAATAATGAGGATATGAGCTAGTTACACAAACGTTGTTCTTAGCTGGGTATAATGCAGCTACTATACTCCATAAGAAACAGTGGTTATCTTTATTTTTAATATTAATGCAACTTTTTGAATATTTGATTGCTGGTGGTAGATCTAAATAAGATCCACCTCTCATAGGAGAATACTTATAAATGTTAATTTCAACATGACTCATTGATAAAAATGACTATCCAGATTGAGTATGCTGAAATTCAGAAAACTTTTTATAAACTATAATATATTTAGTATTAAATGATTTCAATTGCTTTTCATCTAATTTTGGCAGTAAAAAATAAGCGAACAACTCAAAACATCATGCTCTTTCAATGACATATTGAATAATTTCAATAAATCTGTTTGATTATCACTCAGGAACGCCTCTGGACTGAGGTACTCGTCTTCCTGAGTGACGTTCAATCGGTATGTTACTAATGTGAAAATAGCCTTTTCTGGACAAACATATTGCAATTATTACAATGTATAGATCTTGTTAAGTCATCGGGAAACACAACTGTAAAAAAAAGAAACACTTTTGAAATATTGTTGTTTATGCAAAATACAAAAAGGACACAAAGTTTAAAAGCTATTTTGTTTACAAATATAGATAGTCAAATAAAATACTGATTAAATACAAAGATCTAACCTATCCTAATAATCATACCGGCCTATAAGTGTTATGGGGCTGTTTATGAAATCTTTTTGGATACATTTCACAAATTTCTTAATGTATAGCCAAGATTCCGCATCGTCATCAATTCTGGTTTTGATAGTTGTAATTGCATGCCGCCATCGATGGACGGGCTGTATTTTTTTTATTTCATCGGCTTCATAAATCTTCATCTCGCCGAAATATTTCCCATCTTTACTCTCATTAATTTGTCGCGAATATCCTTTTTTCACCCTTCTAGTGAAATAGCTAAATAATGGTGGTATATTTTTACCCTGGAGTTACCCTGCAATGGAGCTGGATGCTTCATTGCAGTCATCTTCCGCAGAGCTGTCATCCCCGAACAAGATTTGCGCCGTAACTCTTGGTGGTGATAAGACGGGACTAATAGCCACCTTCTTAGCCCGCTTCTCTTCACCCGCAATCTTCCTGACCGGCTCCTCCGTAATCTTGTCAGACGATTTCCTCTTCAACTTTTTTTGCTCAGACCTTGGTGGCGGAGGTTTGGCGTCAGACTCCGAGTCGCTTGAAAGAAACAGATCTTTGGCAAGTTGGGACCTATAATAGGAAAAGAAAAAATAATGAGATATTGTAATGTAATAATTTTATAAAAGGTAGTTTTAGTTTTCTTAGATGGCAGCACTGCTCGACCCCGCCACTCTTTTGTGACAACTTCCGGCGAATGGATTGAGAGTGGTGGGGTTGAAACAGCGTTTGATTATTGAGTCAGGAGCTCGGCCAGTCGTTGGATATCCGTCGATGTGATAAGTCGTCTAGTGGAAAGACAGTCGTCTAGTAGAATTGATCGTTAGAAATGTTGAAAATGGAATAAAAGTATTCACTGTGCAATGAATTGGAGTTTTTCTTGACATTTCAGAAGCGGGATATAAAAATCCAGGTATGAACGCCCTCAGAATTTTACATACTAATTCACATTTAAAAAAAATTACTTTAAAGTACAAAGTAGCTATAACGCTTGTTAATTTTTTTATTTTTATTTTTTTTATTTTTTTTTATTTTACTTTCGAAACTGCACAAATATGACACTGTCATACTGCATTTGATCACGGCTATTTTCCAAAAATACAAATTATGTATATCTTCTATATATACAGGGTGTCCGGTAATGAATGGATAACCTTGAAATGTCTTATAGTACAACTTATGTCCGTTCTGAAAAAATACGAAACATAATATATCACAAGTAATACAAATTTTGTTACTTAGTCAAATTCTCTCCTTATCTACATTAATGGCAATAAGTCACAATTTATGGAAGATACATTTATGAATTATACCATTATAAAATCTACATGAAACCGACATTATTTTAAAATTATTGACCACCCATACATTCATACATTTTTTTCATACCCAAGAGGTTTGAACTTCGCTTAAATAATATTTTATGCATGTTTTTCAGAAATAAATTAATTTGCGAATTTTTTTTAAATAAAAACTACAAAAGCTATTCATACTGTTTACTTTTTATCTATTAGCACAGTTAGTGTATAATAATAAAACAACAAAAAATCAATAGAAATCATTCATTTTTGGTCATAGTGTTCAAGACAGTAAAATAAGATAGAAAAAATCGACTTTTCTTTAAAAAAAAAAAATCAAAGGTACTACTTGTGATATATTATGTTTCGTATTTTTTTCAGAACGGATATAAGTTGTACTATAAGACATTTCAAGGTTATCCATTCATTACCGGACACCCTGTATATAAAAGAAGGTCGTGTTGGTTACACTATTTATAAGTCAAGAACGGCTGAATCGATTTGACTGAAAATTGGCGGGCAGATAGCTTGGAAGCAGGAAACGGACATAGGATAATTTTTACCCCGTTTTCTATTTTTTATTCCGCGCGGACGGAGTCGCGGGTAAAAGCTAGTGTTACAAAGACTTTTTATTGAGATCATTATTTACGTCATTATTAAAAATATTTATTTAATGACTTATTGATTTATAAGTATCGAATGTGATTTTAACTCGTATTTTCACTTTTCTTTATTTATATTTATGCTACCTATTTTGAATTCTTTAGAATTTTAAACGATTTACGGGATATTTGGAAATTGAATATGGGTAATGATTTCATAGTTATACAAGCGAGACCCCCCAACAGGGAAATAAATAATAGAGGTTTCTATTTTATTATGTATGAAACTTTATTTGTGTGTGAATCATTTACTTACTTTTTATTTTTTTGTATTTATGTCTATTGAAATTACTCGCTTCGAACAATTAAACAGTGGAGAAATATCATGTTTTTGGGATACCGATTGAGCGAACAATGAATGTTCGCTGGATAATGATTGAGCGAACAATGATGTACGCTGGATAATGATTGAGCGAACAATGAATGTTCGCTGGATAATGATTGAGCGAACAATGATGTACGCTGGATATTGATTGAGCGGGCAATGATGCTCGCTGGACTGTAAGAATCGACTGAACTTAATGACTGAGTGAACAATGATGCTCGCTGGACTATAAGAAACGACTGAACTTAATGATTGAGTGAGCAATGATGCTCGCTGGACTATAAGAAACGACTGAACTTAATGATTGAGTGAGCAATGATGGTCGCTGGACTGTAAGAAACGACTGAACTTAATGATTGAGTGAGCAATGATGCTCGCTGGACCGTAGGAAACGAATGACTTTATATTTGACTGAAACTGAACTTTGATGTAAATAAGAGAGATTGAGACATGATTCCAGGGATTTAATACATTTAGATATGACGTCAGACGATGACTAAGTTGGAGGTACGCTACCTACAACTCCACCAAGGAAGCGTAAGTACGCAAAACGGAGGAAAGTAAAGAGGAAAAGAGCTCCTTCGACGTCATCTACTTCGACGTCGTCAAGTGAGAATAAAAGTAAATGTGTGTATGTAAAGACGCTTGTTGGGATGAATGTGTATTGATGTATGATTGCGTGTGTGTGTATGTTTATGTACGTTTATAAAAGTAAAGTTCTATGTTTGTATCAAGGATTAAAAGGTTCTATACAATTAAATCAATGAGTATAATATGAAATAATATCTTTTGCATTTGAAAGAGGTAAGATTGGGCTTAAGAAGTATGAAAATTTTCCGGAAAACGTAGTATGAACTCTTGGCACTTCACATATATTATGTGCGGAGCGTTGAATGAAGATTAGCTCATAATTGTATGTAATTGATGAGTGATGATGAAGGATAAGAGCCGGTATATATAGTTGCCTTACTGTAAGAACTTTACATCCCCTGTACAGGTTAGCTGTTGGATATCTGTATGGGCGGTTTGTGCTGCATTTTAGTATACCGTGTTGGGCTCTCTCGAGTGGAAAAAGATTTATTTTATTTGAACCTCCCCAAGACGAAATACAATAACTTAGCACAGACTGACATAGGGAGTAATATAACATTTTAATGATGTCTTTTATATGCACAAACCCTGATGTTTTGAAAACTGCAGTTAATTTTCTGATTCGCTGAGTTAATTGATTACGCTAAGATATCTAATTGAGGTAACTTTTTGTATGTTTTGGCATTTACACATGATATTCGGGAACCTGTTTTGGCAGGTAGATGAGGTGTGTGCAAGTAGAAAGAGGGACTCGAAATTCTGCGGGTTCTTAATGGAAAATGTTACATGCTTTGTTTTTTCTATATTTAATGTTAATCTATTATTTCTGAGCCACATTGAGATGTTGTTAAACGCTCCCTGGGCTGATGCAAAAGTCTCAGGCCAGGTGTCTCCTTGGACAACTAAAACTGTATCATCAGCATAAGTGATAATGATACCGCGATCGACTGGGAGGTTGCAAAGCTCGTTTATATAAACTAGAAAGAGGGTAGGCCCTAGTATACTGTCCTGCGGAACACCACAGCTAACAGTTAAGGGGTCACTTATATGAGGTCCTATCTTTTTGCTGTGTCCTATCCGAGAGGTAGTCTTTGAAAAGGTTAAGTTGAACATTTTTGATTCCTTGTTTTTAAGTCCTTCTAACCTGTTTAAAAGTAGCGGTATTGGCACAGTGTCAAAGGCCTTTGCAAGATTTAGAAATAGAGCAATACTCTTCTTTCTGATAGTTTTTGGCGACATATTCTGTTAATGTTAGTACAGCATTTGAAGTCGACCTATTTCTTCGGAAGCCAAATGGATTTTTAGAGAACATGTTGTTGTGTTCTAGATAACTGACCAATCTATTGTTAATTTTCTTTTCAAAAACCTTCGATAAATATGTTAATATGGAATTGGGCCTGTAGTTACCAACAATCATTTTATCATCACTTTTGTGCATAGGTATTTTTGCCATGTTTAAGAGATTTAGGAAAGACTCTTGACTGTAGGGAAAGATTAACAATGTGTGTTATGACTGGTGCAAGTAAGTAACTATTTTGGCGTAGTACAGCGGAGGGAATATTGTCCCAGCCCATGGAGCTATCGATTTTTAACGCGTTAATGGTGTTCAGAATTTCATTTATAACGGCATCTGTTAGGATCACGGAATTTAGTGTTGTATTAGTTGGCTGTAGACTATTACTTATATCAGTGTCGGGAGCAATATTTTCTGCGAGAGCTTTACCTATATTAACAAAATAACTATTCACATCGTTGACTGTTTTTTTTTTTTAGTTGGTTATTTTCTAGAAGATCTTGTGATACCTTGGGAATTGTTTTAAAATATGTAATTTAGTTTATGATTCGCCACGTTATTTTCATATTTTTCGCTTTACTAGCTTCCCTCAGACGTTCTATTTCATTATTGGCTTTTGCATTTCTAAGAAGGGTTTTACAGTGATTTCTATAACGTTTATATGTCTCAATAAAAATAACATTAACAGGTTGATTTCGTAATTTCATATGCATTCGATCTCTATTTTTCATGCGCCTTAATAGTCCTGTCAAGATCCAGAGTTTTTTTAGTGTCTGGTAATTGGTTTAGATATATTATCTAAAAGATAGTTTGTGGCCAAATTACAATCAGCAGTAATAAATATTTTTGAGAGGTCTGATGCTTTGATTGTTTCAGAAACTTCTTTGTAATTAGTCTTGGTAACAGTGATAGTGAAAAAGGGTTTTGTTTGGTTAGTATCCATGACTAGGAAGGAATATGGTATCGTGGTCGGTGAGAGCATTTTGAACATTTTATTAACAGTTCATATCACCTGTTATTACGATGTTTTTTTTATAATTCTTACATGAGATTAATAGTTCTTCTAATGATTTAAGGAATGGTATTACATTATGAAATGATTGCGATCTGTTAATGGACGAGTTAATGGACACATCGAAACTATGATGATAATGTCAATATCAAACATAATATCAAAAACTAGTGTCTAAACTTACTCACTATCGCTATCAATATGTTGCAATTGCAATGTATCTACATCTAGAAATTTGATTTCTGACTCTGTCGAAGAAGGTAGCAGAAGCTCTTTGGCTCTTGGCGATAGAACCATTGCATTTTGATTTCTCATACAAGGTCTTAGCGCTGAAATCTTCGGATCAGACGACAACCTTTACTTACTTCAATCTTTAAGCATTATTTGTTTCCTTAAAACTATCGAAGTGGCAATACATCAATTTTAGAGAGGCAGTGGGCGAAATTGGCTCTGAGCTGTATCCGTCAAATTACAAGCTTAAGCAAGCCAAATTACAGTGTTATCCAGACAAAGAAGACAAGACAATTACTGATGAAGGAGCATCCATTAAACTTCAAGCCCCTGCTGAACTTGACAGTATCATGACTTCTGGATGTACTTGCTCTTGACTTGGACTCTACTGCAGAATTACAGCTTATTAGTAAATGGATGGAGACTATCTCCATCCATTTACTAATAATGGATGGAGATAGTCTCCAGTCTAAAGGCTAATAAACGTCACAAAGAAATTTCAGACTAAAAAATAATATTTTTGAAGATAAATTCGATTGTTCAAAACCGTGATCATAAAGGACAATGGGCATTTTGGGCCAAGATCTCAACAGTGATGAAAGCCATGCCATTTGAAAGATTATGGGGTGTTATTTAATTCATACTAAGGCAGCCATGTCGAAATCGAGTGCGAACATGGTGTTTTCGAGCATTCAAAAATATAATAATTACTATGGGAGTTAGTAGCATTAGCGTGTTGTGTTTTATATTTAAGAGAAAAAAAAACAACATGTTTGTTTGTTTATTGCTTTATTATCATTTATTACATAGATTTAAACATTTTTTTCGAACTAATCTTCTAAATGTATTAAGTCCCTGGAATCATGTCTCAATCTCTCTTATTTACATCAAAGTTCAGTCTCAGTCAAATTTTAAGTCATTCGTTTCTTACGGTCCAGCGAGCATCATTGCTCATTCAATCATTAAGTTCAGTCGTTTCTTACAGTCCAGCGAGCATAATTGCTCACTCAATCATTAAGATCAGTCGTTTCTTATAGTCCAGCGAGCATCATTGTTCACTCAGTCATTAGGTTCAGTCGATTCTTACAGTCCAGCGAGCATCATTGCCCGCTCAATCAATATCCAGCGTACATCATTGTTCGTTCAATCATTATCCAGCGAACATTCATTGTTCGCTCAATCGGTATCTAGTGAACACCTTTGTTCACTCAATCATTATCCCGCAAACATGATAGTTCTCCACTGGATTTTTATATCCCGCTTCTGAAATGTCAAGAAAAACTCCAATTCATTGCACAGTGAATACTTTTATTCCATTTTCAACATTTCTAACGGTCAATTCTACTAGACGACTGTCTTTCCACTAGACGACTTATCACATCGACGGATATCCAACGACTGCCCGAGCTCCTGACTCAATAATCAAAACGCTGTTTCAACCCCACCACTCTCAATCCATTCGCCGGAAGTTGTCACAAAAGAGTGGCGGGGTCGAGCAGTGCTGCCATCTAAGAAAACTAAAACTACCTTTTATAAAATTATTACACCTACAATTACATAATAAACTTTTTTTACTACCCTACAAATTCTCTTACATACTTACATAAGCGGTATTCTACCTACTTACAGGGAAAAGATGAGAAAATAGGGTAAAGAAATGCATTACAATTATTTATTCAGAGTTTTATTGAATAATTGTGATCAGCGGCCATAGGTACATCACTGTCTGAAGAGTGGATGGAAACAGAATCAGATTCTGTTTCAGTATCACTAGCCACAGATATAATTATTCGGTCCGTCTCTTCATCCATAAGGCCGTCATTTTTAAAATATTCCTCCTCTAAATGTTCGACATGCGTGCACTGAGCTGTCCAATTTTTCGCCGTAATAGACTCAAAAGCCTCTTCAGTTTATTTTACAATTTCTTTTGGATCTTGTACCACGTTCTTATCCGCCACCTTTCTTTTTACAAGGCTCCAGATTTTCTCAATCGGGTTGAGGTCGCAATGGTAAGGCGGCAATCTTAATACTTCGTGTCCGTGAGCTGTTAATAATTCATCCACTGCAAATGTCGGTGGACCTTTATTTTGTTTGATTAGCTCAAACAGCATAGCTTTTCTCCAGGTGTCTTCAAAATATATACCCTTTTGCCGGAGCCATTCCTGCATACTACTTTTTATATTTGACATTGAAGGGGCTTTATTTAAACGAGTGCAATGGTAAGGAGCGTTGTCCATTACCACAAGCGACCTTTCAGGTAGATTAGGTATTAGTTTTTCCGTCACCCATTTTAAGAAATTTGCAGAGTTCCTGTCATCGTGGTAATCTGAGGACTTTGATTGAGATTTGAACATTAATAATGCCCCATTTATGAATCCATATTTTATTCCCGCATGAGCAATTATCCAGCGACTCCCTGATTATCCCTGATATCCGAACATTCCTGGCTCCTCTTCACTCTGCCAACAACTTTTTGTATGATAAGTATTGTGGATATAGGTCTCATCTAAGTATACAACGGGTCGTTTTTCCACGGTGCGATTTATTCGTATTTTATCCAAATATCTTGCACGCCATGCAGTAATGTCGTGACGTTCCATAAGTAGTTTGCGTCTGGATTAACATCGCTTGTACTTGAAACCAATCCTATTTAATATCCTGTGCAATGTTGTAATGCTTCCCTGAAAATTTATATCTTCTCTCAGAGCTGCCCGTAATTTAGCCAATGTTGGTAATTCTTTATGCACAACGTAAAAACTGTAAATTTTTTGCCGAATAGCGCACAAATCGAACCCGTCTAAGTCGAACTTTTTCGGATGCGGGCGACTCTTCCCTGGGGTGACAATTTTTTTCGAAGTACTCGCCTTCTTTCCTTTGTAATTCTTATACCTTCTTTTGTAATTCTTGTTACAGTTTTCTCTGACACACCTGTAATTAAATAATGAACAATTAAAAATAATAGTAACTTTAAGTTTATAATGCTTATGTACTTTGTAAAATATGTTTTACTTTCAGTTACCTAGTTTCATCACGTTATGTTTATATTTTTTTTATATTTGTTCAATTTTGTCGCAAAAATGAATTTATAACATAAAAGTTCCAAAAATTATTATATAGCAACCTTAAAAAGTACCTGTTGAGGTGGCGACTCTCTTCCGAACATTGTTTAGTGATATTAAAACACCTTGATTCTTTTGTTCCGCTTCACAGAACTCTTTCACCTTCAATATCATTTGTCTAGCCGAACTTTTTACAACTTTTGGCATTGTAAACAATCTTTAAAATGCACTAAGCTAGTTTAAAACTCACAAAAATTTACCACAACAAACGAACTTGATAACATTGACGAACGACAACATGGCCGACCTGTCAAATTTAGTTCCAAAAATTACCGCCGGACTTCTTTCATGAAAAGGACTTTACTTTTATTTAAATCTCTTTTCTGTACTGTAGATTGTATTTGTGATTCATATTCTACATTTTCTAATAAAGTTGGTATTTCATGAGTGGATTGTGCAGCATCATTTCTTTCAGGGTCTTTGTTATTTGGGATTTCTACAATATTATTTATAACTACATTATTTGTACACTTTTCTTCATTTGTAATCACATTATTTTTATTACTTGTTTTTTCTGCATTCGTAATCACGTTACTTGTATTACTTAGTTTTTCTACATTCGTAATCACGATATTTGTATTACTTGATATTTCAACATTTGCATTAATAGTTTTTTCTACATTTGTAATCGCTGTATTTGTTTCTGTTTTAAAATCATTAATAAATTCATCTTGTGGTAACATAGGATTACTATCTGTTGTATCTAAACTAGATCTCTTATGTTCGTACTGTGCTGCCTCCAAATTAGAATCAGTGTTGTAAGAGATCATCCTTCACATAAAAACTATCCAAACATTGATCGCATGGATAATTTACATTGACTTTACTCATATTACGAAGAACAGTGACATGTGATTCAAGGTAATCTTTATTAACTGAAGTTTCTTTATAGAAATAACAAACATAAACTTTAGTGGAACCAAAGAATCGTATGTAGTACAAATCTTTGATAGATCGCTTATAGCGATAAGGCCGCCCTTGCGATGTAAATTAGTATTTAGTAATTTTTCTGTATAATTTGTATTAGCAATAAGAGTTAATAAATAAATAAATAAATGGGGGATTATCCGAATGTATCAATGCTTTGTGAAATGTTATGGCACAATTTGTATCAAACTGATGTGTAAAAAGTTCGCATGTATATTTATTGGTTAATACAGTTTGATTGTCAACTTGTTCGCTATTTCTACATACAGCTATATGTTCTAAAAGTTGACGTTCATTTTACTGTAGTACATAACATATGTTGCAATGCAACTTAATATGCCTATCGAAGAATGTTTGTGTTTTGTACTTTTTTAGCCGACTTCAAAAAGAAGGAGGTTATCAATTCGACTGTATTTTTTTTTTTTTATGTGTGTTACCGCGAAACTCCGCCCCTGGTGGTTCGATTTTGATGAAAAATATTTTAATCGAAAGGAAGTGCTTGCAGGTGGGTCCCATTTTTTTTTTTTTTTTTTTTAAATAACTAGAAGACTAGTAGATTTTGAATACAGCTTCAAAATTTGTTACGAAAATTAGGGACATTTTTGCTTTCAGCGCTTACGTAGGCTAAACTATAGGACCTACATAAAAATGATGTATGGCGAATTGTAGCTCTTTAAATGTGCTAAATAAAAGTCAGCGATAGCATATATCTATCTTTTATAGTTTTCTCACAATAACCATTTTTTTATTCAGAAATATCAATTAAATTCATGCCCTATTTCCGACGCTATTATTCGAGTTCAGTATTAACCCTTATGTAAATAAACATGTTCATTATCAAGAGAATTTAATGTAGATTATATTTGCAATTGAAACTATATCATTCTGTCTAATAGTTTAGGAGATATCGTAAGAATAAAATTACGCGGAAACGAAAAATGCTACACGAAAAGCACAAATTTGCTTTCTGGGCTTACGTAGGTCAAACTATATGACTTACATAAAAATAAGTATGGAGTAATTATAGATCCTTAAATTTGCTAAATAAAAGTCTTCGGTGGCATATATCTATCATCTATGGATGTCTCACAAAAACCATGTTATTGTGAACAAACTTCGATTAAAATGCACAGTAAAAACAGCGTCGTAAGCTTACGGCGCTATTATATTATATTCGATATGAATCCTTATCCAAATAAATATGTTTGATGGCTAGAGTATTAAATGCAGATTACATTAGCCTTTAAACTATGTAATTCTGATCAATAGTTTGGGAGATATTAAATAATTAAAAACTACGCGCATTCGAAAAATGCTAGTGCGGCGAGCGGCTGGACAAAATTAAAGGCACGCTACGATGTATTAGTTCGTTAATTTTCAATTTGTATACCGATTTTGATAATTATTTCATTGTTTAAAGGATAAGTGGTTATCTGCTGCATTCTAAATTAGTTTTTGAATTGAAGTACACACATATTAAATAGTCCTTTTCTTTATTTGTCTTATTTATGTCTTTATATGCATTAAGGAAATTTGTAATTGAACTTCAAATTCACTAAAAATTGTGAAATAAAACAAAAATTTTAAGAAAAAAAAATAGCCGACTTCAAAAAAAAAAACAATCTCAAACAAAATGCACTCAAAAGTAACCTAAAAAACCAATTTCAAACAAAATGCACTCAAAAGTAACCTAAAAAAAACAATTTAAAACAAAATGCACTCAAAAGTAACATAAAAAAACAATTTTAAACAAAATGCATTCAAAAGTACCATAAAAAACAATCTCAAACAAAATGCACTAAAAAGAAACAAAATAATGACATGAAAACTTCTTTCTTTCTTTCTTCTCTCTTTCAAAAACCCTCTAAACTCTAAAGAAAGTTCTCTTCTTTCTTGTAACATGTCTATATTGTATAATTATTGTTATTTTGGAGTCGGTTTCGGCCTAAGTAGGGACATAAACGTACGTATGTCTCATACATCTCAAATATAAAATGTATAATATTATATTTATAATACTTCGGCCGACACCGACTGCGAAATAACAATAATTATACAATATAGACATGTTACAAGAAAGAAGAGAACTTTCTTTAGAGTTTAGAGGGTTTTTGAAAGAGAGAAGAAAGAAAGAAAGAAGTTTTCATGTCATTATTTTGTTTCTTTTTAGTGCATTTTGTTTGAGATTGTTTTTTATGGTACTTTTGAATGCATTTTGTTTAAAATTGTTTTTTTATGTTACTTTTGAGTGCATTTTGTTTTAAATTGGTTTTTTTAGGTTACTTTTGAGTGCATTTTGTTTGAAATTGGTTTTTTTAGGTTACTTTTGAGTGCATTTTGTTTGAGATTGTTTTTAGAACAATGAGCACATTCGTAATTTCCGCTTACATGTTTAAATCTCTAATGAATGTTGAAAGTGTAGGGTCTTACATACATTAAATACTAATTTACATTAATAAATCACTTATCAATAATGTAGTTATCTATTTACAGTTCGTTCATTCATTTATTTACATTATCATACACACATACACACAAACATCAATCTATACACACGCAACTCACATAACTAAATTAATCTCTTTAGTACTTACCTGTGTCGTATCGGGCGACCTGCAATGAGGTGCAGTGGACACGCGTCCACCGACGTCAGCGCCTATTGTATGCGAGGCAGCCATGTGCATACGCAGGCCGGCAAGCCGCCGCAACGCTTCCCCGCACCAGTCCGGTTTTTAAGCTCGCGCTAGACGCACGCCGCTTTACGCTCCCGACGCACTATATCGTCATTTTTACAGGTAGAAGCTTGAAATTTATTTTTAAGGCTGCTAATTTGATATAGATAAATATGAAATTAAATTTTTAAGTTTCCCGGTGTTTTTAGTCGACTTACCGACTTCAAAAAGAAGGAGGTTATCAATTCGACTGTTTTTTTATGTGTGTTCCGCGAAACTCCGCTCCTGGTGGTCCGATTTTGGTAAAAATTATTTTAATCGAAAGGAAGTGCTTGCAGATGGGTCCCATTTTTTCATTTTTTTTTAAATAAGGCTAAACTATAGGACCTACATAGAAATGATGTATGGAAGAATTGTAGCTCTTTAAGTGTGCTAAAGTAAAGTAATTAGTATTGTAAAAAATTTACCCCCAAGGGTGCTAAATAACAATAGGGGATGAAATTTTGATTAGCAATATGCTCGGTTTAGGTGAATGTTTTGTTTAATATGTTTTGCTGTTATCCTTGCCAATATTTAGTCTAGAGCCTGAGGAAAAGACGTAGGCTACATTTTAACGCGAAAAGAGGGTTGTAAGGGGTTGAAAGTGGGGGTGGAAAATGGTCCGCCGTAACGCGTCAGAGGGCAGTCAGGTTTTAGTGGGTATTCCGGTCGCCTTCTGCGGCCGGCGAGTCCCACACTCCCTACGCCATTGCACAGCCCGGCGTAGGGGGTGCGTAAATGCATTTTCTGACTATAAAAAGCTAATTTGGATATTTTAAAACTAACTGCCACGCACCACTCTAGTGCCACAGACACTCTTCTCCACCTTCTTTTAACCTCGCCTCGCCAGTTCATACTATACAATACATTATGCAGACGTTTGTTTTATTGATCTAAATACCGACTTACTGAATAAGCTGGATAGACTACTTAATAACTGCATACGATATATTTATGGTCTTCGCAAGTTCGATCATGTGTTGGATTTCCGATCAAAACTAAAATGGCTGCCCATCAGAGAACGTAGGAACGTTCGTATTCTCTGCACTCTTTACTCAGTATTAAATGATACAAATTACCCCACTTATTTAAAAGACTTCTTCAAATTTCTGTGTGAAAATCACGAGCTTTCTCTTCGGTCCTCTGATAATCTCTCACTATCCGCGCCTATTCATCACTCGTCCTTCTTGGATAAATCCTTCTCTGTGACAGCTGTTAGACTGTGGAATGATCTTTCACCTAACATTAAAAGAGCCTCATCCAAAATTATTTTCAAGCGCCTGATTCGGCATCATTATGTTATGAGACTCCATTCATAAGTAGCCTTCTCTCTGTTATTATTGTACTTATTAATCTAGAGCTTTTATTTGTCTTATTCTTTTTCTTCTACATATATAATGTTTTATTAATATTATATACAATATTTTATTTATACTTATTTATTTCTAATATATTACTGTCAGAGCTGGGCATTAACTCGTTAAACGGATTATCGATAATCGTTAATTAACGAAGTTGTTCGCGCCCGAGATGCGGGCAACACTATAAGCGGGCGGAGCGGCGTGCGGGCGAAAAGAAACGTCACTCAAATTCGCGACCAAGCCGATGCATACGCGCACCGAACAATTTGTTTTGCAACTTTGTTAATTCGTAAATAAACCATTACAACCAAGCAACTGTGTTTGGCCTAAACAAATGGTCCATCGAGCCTCAACAATCAACAACGAAAATATAGTCCACTTATTTAATACGTTTGGAGCGAACGAAGTGCAGCAAATTATCGCGACATCGGCTCAACGGTCGCCGGAGTCAAACTTCAGACATCAAGACAAAGGAAGTACCGTGTGGACAGGGGAAGATAAAGTGAGTTCGTTCCATATTTTCCCTTCTAAATCCTCTATAATTGGCTTCCTATTGTGTTAATTGTTCAATTTCACGCTTATGCATTTAAGAGCGCCTAATTACCATATAGTCATGTACCCACATTTTTTTTTTCTTCGTAATTCTTATCGATAATTTTTTCCTTTAATTCAACAATGGCCCAGCTAGATGTTTTAATTCGCAAACGTAGTGGCATGAAAGCCAAGCTTACAAATTTCTCCAATTATATTAGTTCAATTGGCGCTTCCGGCATAATCTCCGAACTTCAACATGAATTACAATGTCGATTAAATAAATACGAGGCATTATACGATCAATTCGATGAATTACAGGTGGAGATTGAGGTGTGTTCGCCAGAGGACGAATACGAGGAACGTTCAAAATTCGAAGAGCGTTATTACGCGCTTATGGCGCAAGCGCGCAATCTGCTGTGCAGCGATGGTGCAGCAGATGACGGCCGCTCTGTTGCAGGTTCGATATGCAAACAAGCAGGTGAATCATTCCAACACAATTTTATTCGCTTACTTTACTGAATGTTAACGGAACAAAGAACATGTTCATTATCAAGAGAATTTAATGTAGATTATATTTGCAATTGAAACTATATCATTCTGTCTAATAGTTTAGGAGATATCGTATTCGGCCTAAGTAGGGACATAAACGTAAGTATGTCTAATACATCTCAAATATAAAATTTCATCTATTTACTTCGGCCGACACCGACTGCGGAATAACAATAATTATACAATATAGACATGTTACAAGAAAGAAGAGAACTTTCTTTAGAGTTTAGAGACACGCAAAATACGCGCTTGTCGTGGAGTTGCGGAAAACTGAGCCCCTACTACTAACTAATAGAGTTTAGAGAGTTTTCATGACATTATTTTGTTTCTTTTTAGTGCATATTGTTTGAAATTGTTTTTTTATGTTACTTTTGAGTGCATTTTTAGACGATCTGTCTATGTTGACATTCATAACTCATGCACTGTATGTATCTAAATTAAACAATTATCTAACACATGGGCACGTGTACTCTAGACCTTTATCTACGTTATGTCTTCTTAGATAAAGATTATTGTTTACACACAAATAAGGATTCAACGTGTGAGTAATACAATATGCAAGCTTAGCTTTTTGAACATATTTAGAAAAGAATATACATGAATAGAAACCTTTACACACACTTTAAAAGGAGATTTAATGTGTGATCATACTATTTAACTCGTGCATTGGGAGACAGATCCACATTACGCTTTTTTCCTGAGGAAAGTCACAACTTGGAAAGGAACACCTCACTTCAAACAATGTAAGTACCCTTATTTTCTAATATGTTATTAAGTTAGTAAATTCCTTATATCTGATTAGACTTATCATTTAATTGTTTTTATCGTGGTAGCAGTAAGGTCTAATGACTTGAACCCAAACTAATATCATCCAATTTCACTTATTTTATTAAGCTTACTGAATGATAATATTCAATCAAAGTCATCATTTTGTTGATTGTTTGAAATAAGATTGAACCAACATTGTTATCATAGGAATGTTTATCAAATTGTTCTTTTAGATCTATTAATCTTAAATGATACTTTTACAATACTATTCTCATAGTCTGTTGCTTAATAATCTTACAACTAATGTCAAGTTATATGTATGTCTTTATATGATCTATGAAAACTATCATTCAATCATAGGGAAGTGAATGATAACTATTACAATATCTCATTATTTTTTCTTTTTCTATTATAGGTCTTTTTCAATGATATATTGAGTAATTTCAATAAATCTGTTTGATTATCACTCAGGAACACCTCTGGACTGAGGTACTCATCTTCCTGAGTGACGTTCAATCGGTATGTTACTAATCTGTTTTTGAAGGTAGACGCGACAATATTAATATTTATATGTACATATGTCAATCGAAAATCGAGAATTTGTAGGGTAGTAGAAAAAAGTTTATTATGTAATTGTAGGGTAGTAGAAAAAAGTTTATTATGTAAGGTATAGGTGAATTTGTAGGGTAGTAGAAAAAAGTTTATTATGTAATTGTTAGGTAGTAGAAAAAAGTTTATTATGTAATTGTAGGGTAGTAGAAACAATTTTATTATGTAATTGTAGGTTGAGATGCGTTGTTTCGTTCAGTTCGTTCGGTGTCAAGCAAATTACCTCTGTCAATTTTTAAATTTTTAAAATATTTAAGTGCTTTTCTAAACGTTCTTATCAAATGAAAACATAGTAAAACCATCAAAAATGAAGTGACAGTGTTATCTTGCATTAAATCAAAGTATAAATAAAATTTTAACCTTAAATACGTGTGAGTGTAAAACACAAAGAAACTTATTTAAAAACAAAGTTACTGTTACAATTGAGTAAATTGAACGTCAAATGTGTTTAATTTTTAAGAATATAACCATCTGAAGTATTCTGATAAGTAAATAAGCAGTGTTTTTAAATGTGATGTTAAAAAGATTAAATAGTGAAAAAGGCGGTAACTCTAAATACCTGAGATCATACACCATTGAATCATTCGATTCAATAATGTTGAGTTGATAAGGAGTAATTTTACATCGAATTATCATAAGTAAATTTGGCGCAATTTCTAGTGCATAGCACTTCTAACGAAATTGATCAAGGTTCAAGACCCCGCACGGTAACACTTTTTTCTATGTTTTTTCACTTGGATTTTGTGATAAATTAAATTTTAAGAGACAAAAAATTCTTGTTATCACCAATTACATTAAGAAGGATCGTTTCTACAAATCAATATAAGAGGCTAATTAGCAAACATGGCAACTAAGGGGAAAAGTAACCAATTTTATTGTGAAAAATGCCGAAATAGTATAAAGGGAAAAGAATACCTTACATGTTTCGTTTGTCAAAAACATTATGAGATTGAATGTACAAACGTTAGTACAAAAAGATTTTATTTGATGTCTTCCGAAAATAAACAAAAATGGAAATGCGCCTTATGTATAAAAACCCATCAAAAAAGTCAAGAAGACATTGTTAATTACTTCTTCTCCAGAACAATCCAATGTGCAAAATCCGTCTTCTAAAACAGCACAAATTTCAAATATGTGCAATGAAAATGAAAATATAACATTGAGAACTAAATCTCACAAAAATAAATTGTCTTTAATAAGACTTAGCAGATCTGAAAGTGACAGTAATCCATCAACTTTAATTTATGTTAATTTAATGTTAATTTCAACATTACTCATTGATAAAAATGACCATCCAGATTGAGTATGCTGAAATTCAGTAAACTTTTTATTCAATATATTCATAACTTTTTCTAATAATCTATTCAAGTCTGAGTTCTTACAAACAATAATATATTTAGTATTAAATGATTTCAATTGCTTTTCATCTAATTTTGGCAGTAAAAAATAAGCGAACAACTCAAAACATCATGCTCTTTCAATGATATATTGAATAATTTCAATAAATCTGTTTGATTATCACTCAGGAACGCCTCTGGACTGAGGTACTCGTCTTCCTGAGTGACGTTCAATCGGTATGTTACTAATCTGTTTTTGAAGGCAGACGCGACAATATTGATATTTGCGAACTGCGTATTCAATAAACAGTTAGATTTATGTAAATTTGTTCTCTTATGATGTGAAAATAGCCTTTTCTGGACAAACATATTGCAATTATTACAATGTATAGATCTTGTTAAGTCATCGGGAAACACAACTGTAAAAAAAAGAAACACTTTTGAAATATTGTTGATTATGCAAAATACAAAAAGGACACAAAGTTTAAAAGCTATTTTGTTTACAAATATAGATAGTCAAATAAAATACTGATTAAATACAAAGATCTAACCTATCCTAATAATCATACCGGCCTATAAGTGTTATGGGGCTGTTTATGAAATCTTTTTGGATACATTTCACAAATTTCTTAATGTATAGCCAAGATTCCGCATCGTCATCAATTCTGGTTTTGATAGTTGTAATTGCATGCCGCCATCGATGGACGGGCTGTATTTTTTTTATTTCATCGGCTTCATAAATCTTCATCTCGCCGAAATACTTCCCATCTTTACTCTCATTAATTTGTCGCGAATATCCTTTTTTCACCCTTCTAGTGAAATAGCTAAATAATGGTGGTATATTTTTACCCGTCTTTTTGGAGCTGGATGCTTCATTGCAGTCATCTTCCGCAGAGCTGTCATCCCCGAACAAGATTTGCGCCGTAACTCTTGGTGGTGATAAGACGGGACTAATAGCCACCTTCTTAGCCCGCTTCTCTTCACCCGCAATCTTCCTGACCGGCTCCTCCGTAATCTTGTCAGACGATTTCCTCTTCAACTTTTTTTGCTCAGAACTTGGTGGCGGAGGTTTGTCAAGTGTCTAATAAATCAGTAAAAGATTTAGAAAGGTTTTTAGGTCTTGTAAATTACAGGCAATTTTATACCAAATTTGTCAGAGAAAACACATCTTCTTAGAGAACTACTTAAAAAAAATGTTGAATGGCACTGGGATGAGAGACATGATAAATGTTTTAATGAATTAAAAAGGTGTTTGATTAGTCCACCGGTGTTAAGGTACTACAGTTTAGAGAAGCCGGTGACGCTGTCCGTGGACGCCAGCAAGCACGGGCTGGGCGCGTGCCTCATGCAGGACGACGCACCTGTCTGCTACGCGTCCAAGTCATTAACGGAAACCGAGCAGCGATACGCACAGATTGAGAAAGAATTATATGCGTGTGTATTCGCTTGCGAAAAATTTTATTCGTATATTTATGGCCGCGACGATGTTATTATAGAAACCGACCACAAGCCTCTCGTAAGTATAACAAAAAAGCCAATATCCGAGGCACCGGCACGCTTGCAGAGAATGCTCTTGAGATTGCAACCGTATTCTTTTAAACTTATATACAAACCGGGCAAATACTTGTACGTAGCAGACACGCTGTCACGCGCGGTGGCACCAGCGCCGGCGTTGAGTGAAGCCGCGCGTGAACACTGGGCGATGCGCGCGCAGGTGTGCGCAGTCGCGATCAGCAATCCTCTGACGGACACGCATTTTTTGGAATTGCAGCGCAACACAAAATTAGATGAGGAAATGCAATTATTAATTAAAACGATAAAGAAGGGTTGGCCCGATCACAAGAGCAAATTAGATTTGAGCTTGAGACCTTATTGGGACAGTAGGGATGAGCTCACTGTTGCGTACAATATGGTATGGAAAGGCGCTAAGATAGATATACCTAAATGCATGCGCAAGCAAATGCTAACAAAAATTCACTCAGGTCATTTAGGAGCGGAAAAATGTAAAAACAGAGCGCGCGAAATAATGTATTGGCCTAATATGAACTCGCAAATTGTAGATTTGATATCGCATTGTCAAGCTTGTCTTACTTATAGAAAACAAAACAATAAAGAATGTCTGATACCTCACGAGATACCCAACAGGGCATGGTCTAAGTTAGGAGTGGATATTTTTCATTTTGCAAGTAAGCCATATTTATTAGTGATAGATTACTATAGTAAGTACATTGAAGTGGTCGAGTTAAATACCATGACCTCATTGGAGGTAATTAACAATTTAAAAAACATATTTTGTAGACAGGGCATTCCTGATATATTAATGACAGACAATGGGCCTGAATTTGTGTCACAATATTTTAAACGGTTTTAGACTGATTGGCAGTTTAAACATATCACCTCATCTCCGCGGTATCCACAGTCTAATGGTCAAGTAGAACGAGCGATACAAACTATCAAAAGTATGCTCAAAAAGACGTATTACGATCAATCAGAATTTCGGTTAGCGCTATTAGAATATTTAAATACACCAATTAGTACCGAATTAGCGTCCCCCGCACAACTTTTAAATAATCGTAGACTTAGAGGTATATTACCGAGGGCTCCGACATTTCTCGAACCAAAAATTATAGATAAAAACAAAATAATAAAAAGTTTACGCAAACGACAAAATTATCATAAGTTTTATTACGATAAAAATTGTAAACAGTTAAAAGAATTAAAGGCAGGAGATAAAGTAAAAGCTTTAATTAATGGAGATTGGTCCAACGGCATTATAATAGGGAACATAGGGCCCCGTTCTTATACTATAAAAATGTGCACAGGTCGCGAGATACGCAGAAACCGTAGGCACATAATAAAAGATAGCCAGTTCCGTTCTGAGTCATATGTGTCGCCGTATGATGCGGACGACTTCAATATGAGTTGCGAGAGTACGTCACATGACGACGACGCCCGTGTCCAACCACATCAATCTTCCACCCAGTCATTATCATGTAATAATACAAGTCGAGACGGCCGTAACTTACATGTAACTAAATTTGGCAGGCCAGTGAGGCCTCCTGAGCGGTATGGATACTCCTAAGGCAGGGGTAAGAAATTTATAAAATCTAATAGTTGCACAATTGTTACGGAAGGTTTTTGCTGGTTTTTGTTATTTTTTAATTTCCATTAATTTTAGTGTTGTTGTAGTTAGTATGCTCTGTAGTATGTAGTATTAAAAAAAAAAACAAAAAAAAAACAAAAAAAGTTTTATATGCTGTTATATTTTTAAGAAGGGAGATGTCAGGTACTTGTAAAGATGTTGAGGGTAGGTATAGAAAAACAATAAATCAGTCGATACTCAGCTCCTCTTTGATTTAACACCTCTCGTATATATCATAAGAATTACATGCCTGGCATTGTACACTTCTATGATGCGGTGGTAGTATGTGTGATAAGAGTAAGTTGATTGTTGGCAGTTAATTGTATTATTTTAGGTGTGTTGATTTTTATGTTTTAGTAAAGTGTGTCTACATATTACATTTATAAAATGAACAAGCAAGATAACATTATGGACGGTATATGTTATACAAATGTGTTTAAATATTGTACTACGTAGAATATTTACTACGCTAGCACATCCATTTCAGTCCAAGTATTGGTAAATTCGACAAAGACTGTAGACGTTGTGGAGTCAGCTCATTCTTCTCAATTTGAACATCCAAAGTATTAGTTAGGCGCTCAAAAGTTTGTAGGAGATTGGATTTGGATTCTGCTTGTTTACCAGGGACGTTTCTTATTTCAACGGCTGTTTTTAGAGGAAAACGTTCCAAAGTAGCTAATCGCTCTTCAAGTAGCGATGTCCGTTTTTCCAGATCGCCTCCTCAGCTAACGTAGATAACTTACCTTCAATGTTTTTTAATTTGTCCGTTAGGAAGTCTAGACTTTTATCAAGCTCTTGGTTAGATTGATCGACTTGCGATTTTAAATCTTTCATATGAGCTTCTACTTGAGTCTCTAATAATTATTACGTAGGTTGAATACTTTTATGAGGAAAATAGATACTTTTATACCGTTTTATAATATTGTATTATAGTTATATTGTTAAATTAAATTAAGATTTTATTATATTGGTTTATAATAAGTGACTTAAGTTAGTAAGTAATTAATTGGCAGAGTTCCTGATGTTTTAGTGTGCCAGGAGGCTACACATTTCGTAGGATGGCCGAATGTAATAATTTTATAAAAGGTAGTTTTAGTTTTCTTAGATGGCAGCACTGCTCGACCCCGTCACTCTTTTGTGACAACTTCCAGCGAATGGATTGAGAGTGGTGGGGTTGAAACAGCGTTTTGATTATTGAGTCAGGAGCTCGGGCAGTCGTTGGATATCCGTCGATGTGATAAGTCGTCTAGTGGAAAGACAGTCGTCTAGTAGAATTGACCGTTAGAAATGTTGAAAATGGAATAAAAGTATTCGCTGTGCAATGAATTGGAGTTTTTCTTGACATAGGGTAGTAGAAAAAAGTTTATTATGTAATTGTAGGGTAGTAGAAAAAAGTTTATTATGAAAGGTATGGGAGAATTTGTAGGGTAGTAGAAAAAAGTTTATTATGTAAGGTATAGGAGAATTTGTAGGGTAGTAGAAAAAAGTTTATTATGTAAGGTATAGGAGAATTTGTAGGGTAAATTCAACATTTTATTTTGACATTAAGCTTGAGTGTTGTTGATACGCCGGCTTGATAATACGTCATGGCGTCGGCCGGAATGTAATTATTAGTTTAATGTCAGTCACTGGTCAACGTCAAGGATCAGTTTAGGTCGCTGATCAACGTCATGGATCAGCTTAGGGTACTGATCCACGTCAAGGATCAGTTTAGGTCGCTGGTCAACGTCATGGATCAGCTTAGGGTACTGATCAACGTCAAGGATCAGTTTAGGTCGCTGGTCAACGTCATGGATCAGCTTAGGGTACTGACCAACGTCAAGGATCAGTTTAGGTCGCTGGTCAACGTCATGGATCAGCTTAGGGTATTGATCAACGTCAAGGATCAGTTAGGCCACTGATCAGTGTCATGGATCAGTTAGGATTGGCTTATCATTTTCACGAATAAAGCCTAATCGAACGTTGAAGATTGCTTACGATAAGTAGATTGGAAATAAGATATTACGAATCAAATGAATTAGAGAAAATGTGGTACCTATTTGATTAAATAAATACCTATGTAGTAGTAATGTATAAAATAAAATAAACACATTTTTTTTCAATAAATGGTTTTGTATTGACAATTAATAAAAGTGTTGAGGCGTTTGAGGATTTGGAACTTTGAAATCAAACCAACGTATAGTCTTCTATATTTGAAATGTATTCTGGTTTTTGATACAATGATCTAGGATAGCGGGGTGGGGATAATTAGCCAATAGGCGACAAGTACGTATGTTTAGGACTTAAGTGCTAGTTTCCTGTGACATCGTGATATCCAATCAAAGTGCAAAACCAATATACGTACGTGTCGCCTATTGGCTAATTATCCCCACCCCGCTATCCTAGATCATTGTATCAAAAACCAGAATACATTTAAAAATACAGAAGACGATACGTTGGTTTGATTTCAAAGTTCCAAATCCTCAAACGCCTCAACACTTTTAGTTTTTTCCAAACCATATGTAGCTACACACACGCCGCTACATAAACTGGACCTTCGAGCCATATTTGGATCGTGGATTTGCCATATTTCGAGGATTTGGATTGATCCAGGAGCACATCTCCGTCACCGCCCGGTGAGTACTTTTGTGGTTGTTCCCATTTTCACAAGTCACCACTATGCCTTTAATGGATAGGGACAAGTCTCCATATAAAAATACTACAGATGAGAAAGCTGAGCAGGTAATTCGCGACCTCATCAGGAAAAGAGGTATTCTCAAGGGCAGGTTAACGAAATTTGTGAATCATCTACATAGTTTAGTAAAACCGCTAGGTCAAGAGTCCAGGATAGACTTAAAATTGCGCATGGATGCAGCAGGCATTCTATTTTCGGAATTCAATTCCATACAATCAAAGCTCGAGGAGACTGTCTCTGAGTGTGATATCGACGAGCAGTTAAATCAGCGTCAACAATTCGAGGACTGTTACTACAGCACACTTTCAAAAGCTGAATCCCTTCTTGGTGTCGGTAGGGAGGTCGCTGAATGCTCTAAAATGTGTTCTCAAAATCAGTCTTCAATTAAATTACCTGTCATCACTTTACCTACCTTCGACGGTTTATACGAGCACTGGCTAGAATATAGGGACACATATTTATCATTGGTGCATAATTCGACAGATATTAGCGACATACAAAAATTTCATTACCTAAAATCGTCACTAAAGGGAAGTGCTGAAATGGTAGTAAATGCGCTAGAAATATCATCCGAAAATTATTCTGTTGCGTGGGAACTTTTGATTAATCGGTATGATAACAATAGATTATTAGTGCAGAGTCACGTCAAAGCATTATTTGCGATACAGCCGTTACCGAAAGAGTCGTCCTCGCTAATTAGAAAACTTATAGATATTATAATTAATAATTTACGCGCTATAAAAACACTCGGTGAACCCACAGAGTACTGGGACACTTTAATTATCTACATAGTTATTTCTAAATTAGATAAAACGACTGAGCGGCAATGGGAGTAACATAAAGGTTTATTATTATCTAACTCTAAAATTACGCTGAAGCTTGATCATTTACTCAAATTTTTGAAATCTAGGGCCGATCTATTAGAAACTTTAACTTTATCGCACAGCAAAGACAGAACTATAACTGAAATTAACAAAAAATCATGTACTGCTTTTCGCAGCAACGTGGCACAGTGTAACGTTATATCTTATAAGCCGGCCGGGCGCAATTCACGTAAGTTGTGTGTCGTATGTAAGGCTCCACATCCAATTTACACTTGTTCACAATTTCTTAATATGGATTTAAAATCTAAACTTAAAATCGTTAAGGAACACAACTTATGTGAAAATTGTTTACGTTCCGGGCACACTGTAAACAGCTGTCTGTTTGGACCTTGCAAAAAATGTAACTTAAAACATAATTCACTAATTCATAGTTCTAGTGATTCTAATCATACCACGAGCCTAGTCTCTAAATCGTCAACTGAAGCGACTGAAAGTAGCGGAGTCGCCGCGCACGCGCCCCCTCCCTCGATCAGTTGCAGCCGAAGCGACAAGGGACAGGTTTGCGATGTTCACGCGTACACGCACACAGATGTAAACTGCATAAATGTGCAACCAGTTTTGCTATCCACTGCGCTAGTTGAAATACTCGATAAAAATAACAATTATCATATCGCATGCGCTTTACTGGACAGTGGTAGTCAGAGTTGCTTCATTACACATTCGTTTTGCAAAAAATTAAATCTTCCTTTAATACAGTCCACTAAAACGATATGCGGAGTAGGTAATATTGTTTCACATTCGACGCATTTGTGTGACATACAAGTAAAATCGCGCGTTAATTCCTACTCGATGCGACTTCATTGTTTTGTTCTAAACGAAATAACGCCCGCATTACCCGCTGTTCAGGTACACCATGCGCATTTTGAGGTACCTGATAACGTTCAGCTGGCAAATACGCAATTTCTAGGGCAACAAAATATAGATATTTTAATAGGAGCGGACCGTTTTTGGGACTTGCTTATCGACGGCAAGATACGTCTACCTAACGACCCATTCTTACAAAATACTAAGTTAGGTTGGATAGTTTCGGGTGCTATCAATCATATTACGCAAAAATATGGACACGTCCAATGTAACTTTAATACATCCATAGAAAATCAATTACGTCAATTTTGGGAGCTCGAAGAGTTAACTCAGCCTCGGAAGACGCAATCTGATGAAGAGACGGCTTGTAAACAAAGTTTCATTACAACCACTACACGCGACAAACATGGTAGATTTATTGTTGACATTCCGCTCAAAAAATCGGGCAAAAATCGCGGCAAAAAATCAAAAAAGGTGTTGGGCGAATCGTACTCCCAAGCTGAGCGCCGTTTTTTCGCGTTGGAAAAACGGTTGCTACGCGCACCCGCTAGTTATAAGCAATTATACGTAGATTTCATGCGAGAGTACATCAACTTAGGTCACATGACTAAAGTCGATAGTAATTCGAACCCCAACTACTTTCTACCGCACCACGGCGTATTTCGTGAACACAACACTACCACGAAACTCCGTGTCGTGTTCGACGCCAGTGCAGCCACTAACAACGGAATTTCGTTTAACGACATACAACGCGTCGGACCTCCTATTCAGGGTGACTTGCTAGGTATACTGTTGCGCTTTAGACAATTCCGATACACCGCGTTAGCCGACTGCGAAAAAATGTATCGTTCGGTACTCGTTAATCCGACCCAACGTGACTTACAGCTAATCGTGTGGCGCGACGAACCGTCTAAACCGCTTGCAGTATACAAGTTAAACACGGTTACATATGGCACAGCTTCGGCACCGTTCTTGAGTGTACGCTGTTTGAAGCAACTAGCTGCTGAGTGTTCCGACCTTGAAGTCAAAAGAGTCATAAATAACGATATCTATGTTGATGACCTTCTGACCTCCAGCGACGACAAGGACAAATTATTAAGAATTTGCAAGGGCACCGTAGACGTGCTAAAGTCCGGTTGCTTTAATTTACGCAAGTGGGTTTTCAATTTTGAAGTCGGCGAGGAAGCGTACCCAACGTCCACAAATGATAATGATATTATTGATACATTTCGCAACTTAAACTTTGGGGAACATAGCCAATGTAGAACCTTAGGCTTAGGTTGGTGCAACGTTGCTGACTATTTCAATTTCAATACACAGTTACAGCAGCCCACTTCTAATGTAACGAAACGCACCATATTATGTATAGTGTCACAAATATTTGACCCGTTAGGTTTATTAAGTCCGTCGATTACGATAGGCAAAGTATTATTACAACGTCTTTGGCTACTTAAATTACAGTGGGACGACCCTCTTCCCGCCGATATTTTACGCACGTGGAACCGGTTTGTTGACAATCTATCTTATCTTTCTTCAATAAAGATTCCGCGACACGCATTTCAGTGTGACGTCACACGAGTCGAGCTGCACATTTTCACTGACACCTCGCAGACAGCTTACGGCGCTTGTGCTTATGTGAGAACCGTATGCAATGATCGTGTTGTCGTAAAATTATTAATATCGAAAGGTAAGGTAGCCCCATTGAAGCCTGTTAGTATACCTCGCCTGGAACTGTGCGGCGCGTTGCTAGGCGCTAAGCTTTACGATAAAATTCGCAGTTCGCTTACTCGCGAGTTTGACGAAGTAGTATTTTGGACCGACTCGACTATTGTGCTAGGCTGGTTACGTATGACACCTAATTTACTTAAAACGTTCGTACAGAATCGAGTCGCCGAAATACACGAACTGACGAGTGTATTCACGTGGAGGCATGTAAGTGGCAAGGAAAACCCTGCCGACCTGATTTCACGGGGAGTAAGTCTCGAGGATTTAGTTTTATCTATGTTGTGGTGGGAAGGTCCTACATTTTTACACGTATTAAATTTTAATTTCAATTTAACTACACATTCAAATTCAAATGCTGAGTTATTACCTATTGATTTGCCTGAACTAAAATCTAACACTACAAATTATACATTTTTAAATCAAAATATTAATACAGACGAAACATTCTTTCCATTCAACAGATTCTCAAACTTCAATCGTATAATTCACGCGACTGCTTATGTACTGCGCTTCACGCACAACAGCCGGCCGCGCCACAGAACCGATCAGCTGACGGGTGCGATCAATGTCGATGAGTTGAGTCGCGCAGTGATTATGCTAGCTAAGTTATCACAAAGGGAGTCATTTTCTTTGGAGTACAATTTGCTAAAGAGTGGAAGGAATGTTAAGTCTAGCAACAGACTTTCAAGTCTAAATTTATTTTTAGATGAAAAGGACCTAATTCGCGTAGGTGGCAGAATAAAAAAATCTTTAGATTTTAATTATAATAAGAAACACCCTATACTTCTTTGTTCTAAGCACTATTTTACTCGCTTGTTATTTACTCATGAACACAATCAAGCTTTACATTGCGGGCCGCAGGCGCTGCTGTACCGCTTACGCGAGCAGTGGTGGCCGCTGTCCGGTAGGAATCTCGCGCGGAAGGTGACTCATCAGTGCGTCGCTTGCACACGGGCTAGGGGAAAAACGCTAAGCCCACTTATGGGCAACCTGCCTAAGGAGCGTTTGACGGCAGATTTTCCTTTTATTCGCACAGGTGTAGACTACGCTGGACCAGTGTCCGTTTTAAATCGTAAAGGTAGGGGTGCTAAATTAGTAAAATCCTATATCTGTCTTTTTATTTGTTTTACTACTCGCGCTATTCACTTAGAGCTTGTCAGCGACCTTTCCACTGACGCATACCTCCTCGCTCTCAAACGATTCATTTCTCGACGTGGAAAACCATGTCAAATTTTCTCAGACAATGGACGAAATTTTGTAGGTTTAAACAATGAGTTTGCTCAGTTTTTATCATCTTGTAATAAAGACGTTGTAGATTACGCAAAGAGTCAAAATATTAAATTCTCGTTTATCCCTCCTTATTTCCCGCATTTTGGTGGCTTGTGGGAAGCAGGGATCAAATCATGTAAGTACCACCTGCGGCGAGTGCTCGGCAATGCTCATCTGACGTTCGAAGAATTCGCTACCGTACTCACACAGATAGAAGCAGTGCTAAACTCACGTCCGCTGGTACCTCTGTCTTCGGATCCCTCTGATGGCTATCCCCTCAGCCCTGGCCATTTCTTGATTGGCCGACCTCTCACGGCACCGGTGTGTGAAAATGACCTGCAGCACTTACCTGTACACCGGTTGAGCCGCTACCAGAGAGTGGAACAGCTGCGGCAGCAGTTTTGGATGCGCTGGGCTAGAGAGTATATCTCGGAGCTACAAATCAGAGCTAAGTGGAGGGAAAATACGGCAGAATTGAAGCCCGATACGGTTGTCCTTGTCAAGGACGTGGCTCTTCCGCCGTTGAAATGGTCACTTGGTCGCGTCGTGAAGACAATTCCTGGTGAAGATGGCATCTCCAGAGTGGCGGACATCAAGACAGCATCAGGCGTCATAAGACGGTCTTACACAAAGATCTGTCCACTTGTGAAGGACGAATAGTGTTAAAAGCTGGTGCTTTCAAGGCCGCGGGCATGTTTAGGACTTAAGTGCTAGTTTCCTGTGACATCGTGATATCTAATCAAAGTGCAAAACCAATATACGTACGTGTCGCCTATTGGCTAATTATCCCCACCCCGCTATCCTAGATCATTGTATCAAAAACCAGAATACATTTAAAAATACAGAAGACGATACGTTGGTTTGATTTCAAAGTTCCAAATCCTCAAACGCCTCAACACTTTTAGTTTTTTTCCAAACCATATGTAGCTACACACACGCTGCTACAACGTATATTGGTTTCGCACTTTGATTGGATATGCACGATGTCACGGGAAACTAGCACTTAAGTCCTAAACATGCCCGCGGCCTTATAAAGCACCAGCTTTTAACACTATTGATCCCTTACAAGTGGACAGATCTTTGTGTAAGACCGTCTTATGACGCCTGATGCTGTCTTGATGTCCGCCACTCTGGAGATGTCATCTTCACCAGGAATTGTCTTCACCACGCGACCAAGTGGCCATTTCAACGGCGGAAGAGCCACGTCTTTGACAAGGACAAGCGTATCAGGCTTCAATTCTGCCGTATTTTCCCTCCACTTAGCTCTGATTTGTAGCTCCGAGATATACTCTCTAGCCCAGCGCATCCAAAACTGCTGCCGCAGCTGTTCCACTCTCTGGTAGCGGCTCAACCGGTGTACAGGTAAGTGTTGCAGGTCATTTTCACACACCGGTGCCGTGAGAGGTCGGCCAATCAAGAAATGGCCAGAGCTGAGGGGATAGCCATCAGAGGGATCCGAAGACAGAGGTACCAGCGGACGTGAGTTTAGCACTGCTTCTATCTGTGTGAGTACGGTAGCGAATTCTTCGAACGTCAGATGAGCATTGCCGAGCACTCGCCGCAGGTGGTACTTACATGATTTGATCCCCGCTTCCCACAAGCCACCAAAATACTACCCGTATTATAGTAGTGTGTGTAGTAGTAGTGGCGTTCTGGATTGAACTTCATAGTCCCCAGGTACTATCGACAGAACGCCACTACATACCAAGATTGGTAAGAGAAGCGATTGAAATTGCTAAATGCAAAAACTTCAATCGCGAAGATGGGTTTAAATTGTCGAGTGCCTGGAATCCAGTGATCCAGTATTACAACAAGACTGGACAGCAACCGACTTCGAGTACGCGCACAAATGTGGACACAGTGAGTGTAGTTTGTCGACAAACAAAAATAACATCGAGTGCGGACTTAATGTGCAGTGAGAACGCGGACAGTGGTAGTGGTCGCCGAATCAGGAAGAAGGTAGACCGATACGGCTATCTTTAACATTTTTTACACTACCGCACAACACCAGTCAACCCGTGAATATGGCGCATGCAACTGTGCCGAAATATCGGGAGCTCAAACAGCCTAATCGTGGTAAGAATCCCGTTTCTTACGAACATTATATTAGACAGATATAGGATTTTACTAATTAAGCACCCCTACCTTTACGATTTAAAACGTACACTGGTCCAGCGTAGTCTACACCTGTGCCAATAAAAGGAAAATCTGCCATCAAGCGCTCCTTAGGCAGGTTGCCCATAAGTGGGCTTAGCGTTTTTCCCCTAGCCCGTGTGCAAGCGACGCACTGATGAGTCACCTTCCGCGCGAGATTCCTACCGGACAGCGGCCACCACTGATCGCGTAAGCGGTACAGCAGCGCCTGCGGCCCGCAATGTAAAGCTTGATTGTGTTCATGAATAAATAACAAGCGAGTAAAATAGTGCTTAGAACAAAGAAGTATAGGGTGTTTCTTATTATAATTAAAATCTAAAGAATTTTTTATTCTGCCACCTACGCGAATTAGGTCCTTTTCATCTAAAAATAAATTTAGACTTGAAAGTCTGTTGCTAGACTTAACATTCCTTCCACTCTTTAGCAAATTGTACTCCAAAGAAAATGACTCCCTTTGTGATAACTTAGCTAGCATAATCACTGCACGACTCAACTCATCGACATTGATCGCACCCGTCAGCTGATCGGTTCTGTGGCGCGGCCGGCTGTTGTGCGTGAAGCGCAGTACATAAGCAGTCGCGTTAATCATACGATTGAAGTTAGAGAATCTGTTGAATGGAAAGAATGTTTCGTCTGTATTAATATTTTGATTTAAAAATGTATAATTTGTAGCGTTAGATTTAAGTTCAGGCAAATCAATAGGTAATAACTCAGCATTTGAAATTATATGTGTAGTTAAATTGAAATTAAAATTTTAATACTTGTAAAAATGTAGGACCTTCCCACCACAACTTAGATAAAACTAAATCCTCGAGACTTACTCCCCGCGAAATCAGGTCGGCAGGAGTAGGTAAGAATTAGGGCAACCAGATACGCCATCATTCAGCGTATCTGGATTGCCCTAATTCTTTTCATTATTCAGCTGTTCATTCATCAATCAGATGTTTAATGTTTAACTTTACCGACGCGCGAAGCGGTAACGTTTATAATGAGATATGATCCGACATCATCCATCGTTATAAACTATGCAGATCAATGTCAGCTGAATCAACCCATTATTGTTTTAATATTGAAATGAATGAACAACTTATGTAGATAGGTACTTATTATGAAAGTAAAAGATCAAGAAAATATAATGTATTTATTTTATTTATCCGCTACTTATACTCGTATAACTAAATATGTAATTATTTATTACATATAAATATTCATTCTAGCTTAACTCATCATACGGATAGACATTTAAAACTATTGTTTATGTTCCTAAGAATAAAATTAATTTAAAATTTTTTGTTTTATATCACAATTTTTAGTGAATTTGAAGTTCAATTACAAATTTCCTTAATACGTATGAGGAAAGAAATAAGACAAATAAAGAAAAGGACTTTCCTATTTAATATGTGTGTACTTCAATTCAAAAACTAATTTAGAATGCAGCAGATAACCACTTATCCTTTAAACAATGAACTAATTATCAAAATCGGTATACAAATTGAAAATTAACGAACTAATACATCGTAGCTTGCCTTTAATTTTTAGCCGTCTTCAAAAAGAAGGAGGTTATCAATTCGACTGTATTTTTTTTTTTTTTTTTTTTTTTATGTGTGTTACCGCGAAACTCGGCCCCTGGTGGTCCGATTTTGATAAAAATTATTTTAATCGAAAGGAAGTGCTTGCAGGTGGGTCCCATTTTTTTTGTTTTTTTTTTTAAATAACTAGAAGACTAGTAGATTTTGAATATAGCTTCAAAATTTGTTGCGAAAATTAGGGACATTTTTGCTTTCAGCGCTTACTTAGGCTAAACTATAAGACCTACATCAAAATGATGTATGGCGAATTGTAGCTCTTTAAATGTGCTAAATAAAAGTCCGCGATAGCATATATCTATCTTTTATAGTTTTCTCACAATAACCATTTTTTTCTTTACGAAACATTAATTAAATTCATGCCCTATTTCCGACGCTATTATTCAAGTTCAGTATTAACCCTTATGTAAATAAACATGTTCATTATCAAGAGAATTTAATGTAGATTATATTTGCAATTAAAACTATATCATTCTGTCTAATAGTTTAGGAGATATCGTAAGAATAAAATTACGCGGAAACGAAAAATGCTACATCGCCTTACAATGAATAGCACAAATTTGCTTTCTGGGCTTACGTAGGTCAAACTATATGACCTACATTAAAATGATGTATCGAGTAATTATAGATCCTTAAATTTGCTAAATAAAAGTCTCAGGTGGCATATATCTATCATCTATGGATGTCTCACAAAAACCATGTTATTATGAACAAACTTCGATTAAATTGCACACGAAAAACAGCGTCGTAAGCTTACGGCGCTATAATATTATATTCGATATGAATCCTTATCCAAATAAATATGTTTGATGGCTAGAGTATTAAATGCAGATTACATTAGCCTTTAAACTATGTAATTCTGATCAATAGTTTGGAAGATATTAAATTATTAAAAACTACGCGCATTCGAAAAATGCTACTGCGGCGCGCGGCTGGACAAAATTAAAGGTACTCTTCAGACTGCACTAGCGGGTGCGGCGGCGGGCGCGGGCGCTCGGGTCTTGGCGTCTGCGTATTCACAGTGGCGATCGAGCTAGGAGTGTCATTGCACATGTGATAGGTCGTTCTCAAACTTTGCTACGTATTTAGAAGACATGGATGAAGATTTGTTTTTATTAATGGAAAATTCATACTTGAAATGGAAATTTCAATATATGAAGTTTGGCGCACACGATTTAAATAAAGGAAGAGAAAATTTTGGAGAATTTTATGTATTTTAAGCTGATTTATTACTGTTAAATGTTGCAGATGTTTGCTTTGCCAAATAGCAGTGCGATGTTGTACTGCAGATATAAATTCTTCAGTATTGATATCCATGACGATTGACGACGCTTCGGCGGGTGAATCAAAATGGTTTAGAATCACACGCGTAGTCGCCTAACAGACGCTATATCACTGTGAACGATACGCGCGGACTGAGCCATTAGAAACTCCCGCGCCACCCGCGCCCGCGCCCGCCTCATGAAGACGCGCAGCTCGCGGGAGCACTGTGAACGCAAATGGCGTCTGCATACATTTTGATTTACACGCGCCCGCGCTAGCACCCGCGCCCGCCGGCACTCTGAAAGAGTACAAAGGCACGCTACGATGTATTAGTTCGTTAATTTTCAATTTGTATACCGATTTTGATAATTATTTCATTGTTTAAAGGATAAGTGGTTATCTGGTGTATTCTAAATTAGTTTTTGAATTGAAGTACACACATATTAAATAGGAAAGTCCTTTTCTTTATTTGTCTTATTTATGTCCTTATACGTATTAAGGAAATTTGTAATTAAACTTCAAATTCACTAAAAATTGAGAAATAAAACAAACATTTTAAGAAAAAAAAATAGCCGACTTCAAAACAAAAAAAACTATCTCAAACAAAATGCGCTCAAAAGTAACTTAAAAAAAACAATTTCAAACAAAATGCACTCAAAAGTAACGTAAAAAAACAATTTCAAACAAAATTCACACAAAAGTAACATAAAAAAACAATTTCAAACAAAATGCATTCATTCTTTCTTTCTTTCTTCTCTCTTTCAAAAACCCTCTAAACTCTAAAGAAAGTTCTCTTCTTTCTTGTAACATGTCTATATTGTATAATTATTGTTATTTTGGAGTCGGTTTCGGCCTAAGTAGGGACATAAACGTAAGTATGTCTAATACATCTCAAATATAAAATGTCACCTATTTACTTCGGCCGACACCGACTGCGAAATAACAATAATTATACAATATAGACATGTTACAAGAAAGAAGAGAACTTTCTTTAGAGTTTAGAGGGTTTTTGAAAGAGAGAAGAAAGAAAGAAAGAAGTTTTCATGACATTATTTTGTTTCTTTTTAGTGTATTTTGTATGAGATTGTTTTTTATGGTACTTTTGAATGCATTTTGTTTGAAATTGTTTTTTTATGTTACTTTTGAGTGAATTTTGTTTGAAATTGTTTTTTTACGTTACTTTTGAGTGCATTTTGTTTGAAATTGTTTTTTTTAAGTTACTTTTGAGCGCATTTTGTTTGAGATAGTTTTTGTCCAGCCGCGAGCCGCACTAGCATTTTTCGATTGCGCGTAGTTTTTAATCATTTAATATCTTCCAAACTATTGATCAGAATTACATAGTTTAAAGGCTAATGTAATCTGCATTTAATACTCTAGCCATCAAACTTATTTATTTGGATAAGGATTCATATCGAATATAATATAATAGCGCCGTAAGCTTACGACGCTGTTTTTCGTGTGCATTTTAATCGAAGTTTGTTCACAATAACATGGTTTTTGTGAGATATCCATAGATGATAGATATATGCCACCTGAGACTTTTATTTAGCAAATTTAAGGATCTATAATTACTCCATACATCATTTTAATGTAGGTCATATAGTTTGACCTACGTAAGCCCAGAAAGCAAATTTGTGCTATTCATTGTAACGCGATGTAGCATTTTTCGTTTCCGCGTAATTTTATTCTTACGATATCTCCTAAACTATTAGACAGAATGATATAGTTTCAAGGGCAAATATAATCTACATTAAATTCTCTTGATAATAAACATATTTATTTACATAAGGGTTTATACTGAACTTGAATAATAGCGTCGGAAATAGGGCATGAATTTAATTAATGTTTCGTAAAGAAAAAAATGGTTATTGTGAGAAAACTATAAAAGATAGATATATGCTATCGCGGACTTTTATTTAGCACATTTAAAGAGCTACAATTCGCCATACATCATTTTGATGTAGGTCTTATAGTTTAGCCTACGTAAGCGCTGAAAGCAAAAATGTCCCTAATTTTCGCAACAAATTTTGAAGCTATATTCAAAATCTACTAGTCTTCTAGTTATTTAAAAAAAAAAATGGGACCCATCTGCAAGCACTTTCTTTCTATAAAAATAATTTTTATTAAAATCGGACCACCAGGAGCGGAGATTCGCAGTAACACACATAAAAAAAAATTCAGTCGAATTGATAACCTCCTTCTTTTTGAAGTCGGCTAAAAAACAAAAAAATGGGACCCATCTGCAAGCACTTTCTTTGGATAAAAATAATTTTTATTAATATCGGACCACCAGGAGCGGAGATTCGCAGTAACACACATAAAAAAAAAAAATTAGTCGAATTGATAACCTCCTTCTTTTTGAAGTCGGCTAAAAAATCAAATCTACATAGATGCAACGGATGTAGCTGAAATTTTCAACAATACGTTTATTACGCAAAATCAAAAAAGCGTAAATCCAAATTCATTTCAAATTAATGACAAAGTATCTAACTATAAAAGTATGTTCTTGTCACCAGTAACCACTCATGATATAAGTAGAATTGTTCACATCTTAAAGCCTAAAAACAGTTTTGGATACGATCATATTCCCATGTATCTAATAAAACAAAGTATATCTTTTATTTCCGAACCTATTACTTTTATAGTAAACTTGATGCTAGAAACAGGAACATTCAGAGTCAGTCGCGAAACGCCTAACGATACGCTCGTGCGTAACTAACCTAAGTCAAACGTAGAAAAGAAATTATTCCAATAATGCACTGTTCGCTATGCAAGTCGGTGGTGAGTGACTGTGTCAAATGTGGATGGTGCAATAAATAACTGTGCTTCGGCTGCGCGAGCATCACTGAGGCGGGCTACAGGAAGCTGGGCGCCGATCGCAGGGCCGCCTGGAGATGTCCTCAGTGCCGCAGCCCTGCCTCAGCTTCGTCGGCGGTTTTTCGTTTAATAAATCTCAAATAAACTACATTGCCCGTGTTCCGTCTTTCTCTGGGAGTGCTAAATCTATTATTGTCACCTTTGTGAATCGCTATGTCAAAGAGGAGTTCGCCGCCGCGGCGCGGGCCAACAAGGATTTGTACGCGAAAGATATCGGTTTCGAGGGTGATAAACAACGGATCTTCATAAATGACCATCTCACGCCGCATCACAAAGCCCTACTTACTTTTTTTTTTTTTATATTTAAAAAGTTAGCGCTTGACCACGATCTCACCCGATGAGGTGAAGATGTGGTCTAAAGATGGTACGCGCTAGCTTTGTAGATGCCTATTCACTCTACTCTTGAAGGCCCCCACATCGTACTTGGACGGAAAAACTGACGCCGGCAACTTATTCCAATCCTTAGCAGTACGCACAAGGAACGATGATTCAAACTTTTTCGTTCGAACGCGCGTCACGTCTACTGCATAAGGATGGATTCCAGCCGTATGTCTGAACGTCCGATGGTAGAAAGGTGCTGGTGGAATTATGTCGTGTAATTCCTGCGCACACTCCCCAAAATGCAGCCTGTAAAATACCGAGAGACTAGCCACTCTACTCCTGTGCTCAAGACTGATTAAATTTAGGTCTTGGTCACCGAACAACTTTTTGGCTCGCCTCTCTACTGAATCTAGTGCCGCGAGTTGGTACTTTGCTGCGCCTGCCCAGATATGACAGCAGTACTCCACACATGGCCGGATCTGTGCTTTGTACAGGGTCAAAAGCTGTCTCGGTGTAAAGTACCGCCGTACCTTTGAAAGGACTCCAAGTTTCCTTGCAGCTACCTTCGCCTTAGACTCTATAAACTGTCCGAAGTTAAGATTCGACGAAATTTCGACGCCCAGTAACTGCAGACAGTTGGTGAATTCGAGGGACACATTCTGGAAAGTGGGAGCTACGGTGAACTCGCTCTTTTTGGCGGTGAATACACACGCTTGTGTTTTGGCGGCGTTGAATCGCACAAGATTGGCCTGTCCCCAAGATGAGACTGCCTCGAGTGTGCGATTAGTACGCTCTACCATGGCCTCACGTTCAGACTGTACTTGATCTCGATTGGTCCGACCTACCGGTAGATATCTCTCTATAACTGTGCTGTCATCTGCATACCCAAAGATACCGGGAATGAGCAGGTCGTTAATATGCAGCAGAAAAAGAGTTGCAGAGAGAACGGAACCCTGAGGAACACCAGCATTAGTCGCCATAGTGTCAGACGAAGAACCGTCGACAACGACGCGAAGCGATCGCTCACTCAGGAAGTCCTTTATCCACTCTATCAGACCAGGGGATATACCGTAGGCTGGAAGCTTGCTTATAAGGCTGGCATGCCAAACCCTGTCAAAAGCCTTTGAGATGTCGAGAGAGACAGCAATGGCCTCCCCGTTCTTTTCTAGGGCCTCGCCAATTAGGTGAGTGGCATACACTAGAAGGTCTCCTGTCGACCAATTTCGGCGAAATCCGTATTGTCGGTCGCTGAGGAGATCATTCTGTTCTAGGTACGCGATGAGGCGGGAGTTCAATACACGTTCTATAATCTTACAGAGTATAGAAGTGATTGAGATGGGTCGATCATTTGCAGGGTCGGCACGACTGCCTTTTTTAGGCACGGGCTGCACATTAGCCAGCTTCCAGGATTTAGGCACTTTTCCAGCTTTGAACGAGAGGCGATACAAACGTGTCAGAATTGGAGACAACTCGGCCGCGCACGTCTTAAGAACAATAGCTGGTATTCCATCCGGTCCACTGGCTTTGTTCACGTCTAGACTACGCAATACTTTTAAGACCTCTTTCTGCCTAATGCGGATTTCCGACATAATCGTCTCGCAGCAGGGGATTGAGGGTGTTTGAGCATTGCCGATGTCAAGCCGCGAATTATTGGCAAAGAGGGTTGCAAATAGGTCCGCTTTCTCTTTTGCCGTGTGAGCTAGTGTACCATCGGGTTTTACCAGCGGTGGTAGTGAGGGCCTACAGAAGTTCGCCTCTACCGCTTTAGCTAGGGACCAAAAAGCTCTACTACCGCAGGGTTGCCTGGAGAGCTTTGCGCCAATGCGATTGATGTGACTCAGGCGAGCCTTCTGCAAAATCCTTTTGTAAGACTTGGCGGCTTGGTTAAAGGCTCTCTTCCTATCAGCTAAATCCGGTAATTTACGCTGTCGAGCCTCAGACCATGCAAGATACGCCGAATGTTTGCGCTTTTCAGCTGCCGCGCATTCGGCGTTAAACCATGGCCGAGCTTTGCCACCAATGGGGACGTCTTTATAGGGTATGAAATATTCCATAGCTTGACGCACCACATCGGTTATGAAATCCGCGCATTCCGACGGGTCTTCAGAAGAGAAGCAAACCTGCCGCCAAGGATAAGATGCAAAGAAATGACGCATCTCGTCCCAATCTGCTGCCTTGTATTGCCATATTCGCCGAACTCCGCGTATATCACGGTCTGAGGGAGAATAAGACGACACAGATTTCACCAGACACTGGTCAGAGGTTCCTAAGGGTGAAGTTACCGCTACAACGTATCTGTCTGGATCGGTAGTCAGCAGAAGGTCAAGACAATTAGCTGTGTGAACAACTACGTCAGGTACCCTAGTCGCTTCTTTTACGAGCTGGGTCAGGTTGAACGACGACGCAAAATTTCGCGCTTCTTTCCCAGCGTGGTCGGTTTTCTGGTATGGGAACAGCCAGTCTTGGTGATAAGCGTTGAAGTCCCCCAAAAAGACAAGTTGCGCTGTAGGATACCGGTGTTGGACTTTATCAGCGGCCTCACTGAGTTGTTGAAATAGCCGAGTCGTCTCCTGGTCACCACTGTGTGCGCGATAGACGCAGGCATAAACGATCTTTTCGATGCCTGTGTCCACCATAACCCAGATTATGGAAAATGTGGGGTCCTCCAAATGACGCAGACGCTGGAGGCAGATGTCACTGCGGACGTATACACAAACTCCGGCGCGTGGATGAAAATTATGCTCCATAGTATAACCTGTGTAGTCAAGATACGCCGCGTCTGTGGGACATCGAATCTGCGTTTCCGTAAGAAAGAGTAGGTGCGGCTTACTGGTCTCGAGGTGGTGGTGGACCGCATTGATATTAGAGTGCACTCCTCTGATGTTAGTGAAGTGCACTTTAAGCGAGAGGAAGTGCAACCGCTGTAATTTCTTACTCTTTCTTTTTTGCTTGGCCATGAGGAGGGAGTGAATGGATGGAGGAAGGAAGTTGAGCGAGGCAATGCTACAATAACCCCATAACACAGCCAGATATGATGTGCCGATGGGGGCTTGACACGGAGACTGCGGGGACGCCCGAACCCCCCCAGAGATCGCCATCGGGTCCTCTCACCCGGTCGCCAATCGGCACGATGAAGCCACTCTGGGATTTTTCACAGTTGGCGGGGCAGCCTTTCGTGAGTGGCTAACCCACTACTTGGGCCCCCAACTACCTGCGGTCGGCCAGCGGAGAACCGTGCTTCGGATCCCGCTACCCTCCGAGCTCAAGCACCCGACCCATCAATATATAGCGTATCATACCCGGTCATCATTCGCATTGCAACTGCCCAGACCCAACCCCCATAAGGCTTCACCAAACATCACACCGGAACGCGACAGAAGTCGCTTGGCGGCGAGGCTTTGCTTGATGGGTGGTAACCTTGAAGCCTGCGGCGAACCTACCACCGAGAGAAACGAAGCGACTTTGCTTCGAGAAGGGCTACAAATACGTTTGGGTAAAATACTGTAAGATTCACGTCAGAAAGAACGATACTAGCCCTGTGTTTACTATACTGAAACACAACGATTTAAACAAAATAATTTGATCATATATACATAATAAAATTATTTTATTCTTAGGAACATAAACAATAGTTTTAAATGTCTATCCGTATGATGAGTTAAGCTAGAATGAATTTTTTATATGTAATTGTTTAATGTAAAAATCTTCAAATCTGGTTAAATTCATTTAACTAGCAACATTGACTTAACAACCCGTTTTTATTAATAACAGTAAAATGAGGGTGGATAAAAAAATCAGATTTGACGTTAGTGATTAAGCAAAATTGTTCTCTCGCTGTTTATTTCAATAAATTTTTGAGTTAAAAGTGTAGTTATTAACATGTTTGGTCCTTCTAGAACCGGAATGTGAAAGTGTAATAAGTGCAAAAAACAATAGTGTAAAAGGCTAAGTGCTAATTACTGCGAGTTGGTAAGATTAGACTGTAAATATTTACTTTGATTTCGTGCACCGGTGAAAACCTTTATGAACTATTTCACAAACTTGGACATTTAAACAGTGTGTAATTAATTTTGGACTAATGATACTTGGACAATAATAATATTTAGATAGGGAAAGTGGACATTGAACTTATTTTGTAGTGAATTCGCGTCATAAACGTAAACAATGGCTCAACTTTGTGAATCACAAAAAACGTTATCGGAACGTATTTCTAAGTTACAAAGTAATACTAAAAAGACGTCTAAATCAAGATACACACTCGGCTATCTACAAGCACGGTTAGAAACATTAGAAAGTTATTGGTCTAAGTATCAAACTCAATATGAGATGATTAAATCAACGGTTACGAAAACTGAACTGGAGCAGTTACAATGTAATGCCGAAAGTCTATATGAGACAACTGAAGACATATATCTAGAATTTAAGGGATTATTAAAGGATTATTTATTGGAATTTTCGAAAGGTCAACCACAATCAAATAACACTACGCAGAGTTTTTAGCCGACTTCAAAAAGAAGGAGGTTATCAATTCGACTGTATTTTTTTTTTTTTTTATGTGTGTTACCGCGAAACTCCGCCCCTGGTGGTCCGATTTTGATGAAAAATATTTTAATCGAAAGGAAGTGCTTGCAGGTGGGTCCCACTTTTTTGTTTTTTTTTTTAAATAACTAGAAGACTAGTAGATTTTGAATATAGCTTCAAAATTTGTTGCGGAAATTAGGGACATTTTTGCTTTCAGCGCTTACGTAGGCTAAACTATAGGACCTACATAAAAATGATGTATGGCGAATTGTAGCTCTTTAAATGTGCTAAATAAAAGTCCGCGATAGCATATATCTATCTTTTATAGTTTTCTCACAATAACCATTTTTTTCTTTAGAAACATTAATTAAATTCATGCCCTATTTCCGACGCTATTATTCAAGTTCAGTATTAACCCTTATGTAAATAAATATGTTCATTATCAAGAGAATTAAATGTAGATTATATTTGCAATTGAAACTATATCATTCTGTCTAATAGTTCAGGAGATATCGTAAGAATAAAATTACGCGGAAACGAAAAATGCTACATCGCGTTATAATGAATAGCACAAATTTGCTTTCTGGGCTTACGTAGGTCAAACTATATGACCTACATTAAAATGATGTATCGAGTAATTATAGATCCTTAAATTTGCTAAATAAAAGTCTCAGGTGGCATATATCTATCATCTATGGATGTCTCACAAAAACCATGTTATTATGAACAAACTTCGATTAAATTGCACACGAAAAACAGCGTCGTAAGCTTACGGCGCTATTATATTATATTCGATATGAATCCTTATCCAAATAAATATGTTTGATGGCTAGAGTATTAAATGCAGATTACATTAGCCTTTAAACTATGTAATTCTGATCAATAGTTTGGAAGATATTAAATTATTAAAAACTACGCGCATTCGAATAATGCTACTGCGGCGCGCGGCTGGACAAAATTAAAGGCACGCTACGATGTATTAGTTCGTTAATTTTCAATTTGTATACCGATTTTGATAATTATTTCATTGTTTAAAGGATAAGTGGTTATCTGGTGTATTCTAAATTAGTTTTTGAATTGAAGTGCACACATATTAAATAGGAAAGTCCTTTTCTTTATTTGTCTTATTTATGTCCTTATACGTATTAAGGAAATTTGTAATTAAACTTCAAATTCACTAAAAATTGAGAAATAAAACAAACATTTTAAGAAAAAAAAATAGCCGACTTCAAAACAAAAAAAACTATCTCAAACAAAATGCGCTCAAAGTAACTTAAAAAAAAACAATTTCAGACAAAATGCACTCAAAAGTAACGTAAAAAAACAATTTCAAACAAAATTCACTCAAAAGTAACATAAAAAAACAATTTCAAACAAAATGCATTCAAAAGTAACGTAAAAAAACAATTTCAAACAAAATTCACTCAAAAGTAACATAAAAAAACAATTTCAAACAAAATGCATTCAAAAGTACCATAAAAAACAATCTCAAACAAAATACACTAAAAAGAAACAAAATAATGTCATGAAAACTTCTTTCTTTCTTTCTTCTCTCTTTCAAAAACCCTCTAAACTCTAAAGAAAGTTCTCTTCTTTCTTGTAACATGTCTATATTGTATAATTATTGTTATTTTGGAGTCGGTTTCGGCCTAAGTAGGGACATAAACGTAAGTATGTCTAATACATCTTGTTCAGTACAGAACAAGAAATAAAAAACTGCTTGCAATTAGGTTAGATGCGTTTTTATTGAAAGTTAGATTATTGGTGTTACATGTTAGCGCGTGAGTGCGAGAATGAAAGGTATGAATAGAATGAATAGAATGAGTACAATGACAAGAATGAGTAATTGAATGACGTTCCCGCGCCGCTCCGCCAGGTGCGTGAAGTTTGGCGCAGACATCCTCCGGGGCCTTGAAGGAGACATCCTTCAAGATAGGTCTTCTTCCGGGGAGGGAAGAAGGCATAGGCGATTGAGTGCTCTTCGAACGGTTCCATGAGAAGTCACGACGTCAGCGACACGAGGGACATCATCAGGGCCAGGATACAACCTATTGACTCGACCGAGGCGCCAACATAATGGAGGTGTATTGTCCTCCTTTACAAGGACAAGATCGTCGATCTTCAAGTGTCTTGATTGAGTACGCCACTTTGAACGTTGTTGCAATTCCGCAATGTATTCGTTAGCCCAACGTTTCCAGAAATGTTGTCTTATCTGCTCTAGGTATTGAAACCTGTCGAGTCGATTGGTGTTGCAGTCAAGGAAGCTCGGTGACGGTAGTGATGTAAGCGGCCTGCCAATCAAAAAGTGTGCCGGGGTGAGAGGTTGAAAATCATTAGGCGAGGGACTGAGGGGACACAAGGGTCGGCTGTTTAGGATGGCCTCGATTTGAACAAACAAAGAAGTTAGCTCCTCAAAGGTTAAATGACTATTTCCTAAGACCCTACGAATATGAAATTTAGCGGATTTTACTCCAGCCTCGGCTAAACCGTTGAAGTGAGGAGCGTAAGCAGGTGAAAATTTAAAATCGATACCTCGAAGAGCTGCATAATCACAAATAGCGTCAATATTTGACTGTAAAAAAGATGAAATTTCCTTAGACGCGGCAACGAAATTCCTACCGTTGTCACAGTAAATTAATTTAGGCAAACCTCTGCGAGCTATAAATCGTTTTAGTGTTAAAATAAAAGCATATAAAAATACACAAATAACATTTAGTTATTTTACATCCACGGCCCTTTCGATCACTGATTAGGAACGGTCCAGCGAAATCAGTACCAACGGTATGAAATGGAAAACCTGGGTCTACTCTTTCGTTAGGCATATCGCCCATTATGTTACTCATCGTCGTACCTTTAAAACGACGACAAACTAGACAGTTACGAGCTACCTTTCTTGCTAAGTTACGGCCACCGAGAGGCCAATAGCGGTCTCTAATTGAAGCTAGAACTTGTTGGGGTCCAGCGTGTAAAAGACGCTCGTGTTCATTTTGAAATTAAAGTTTTGTCAATAGATGATCAAATTTTAAAATAATAGGATGTCGTTTTTCATAAGAATAGGCGGAAGAATCAATTCTACCTCCTGCTCGAAGAAGTGCATCTGCGTCGAGAAAGGGATTTAAGGAAGAGAGAGATGACTTTGTTGAAAGAGATTTTTTACACTTTAACCGACTAATTTCATTAGAAAAGAATTCATTCTGAGCTTGACTGATAATAAACTGTAGGGATTTATTAAGTTCATCCACGTGCAGACAGCCAGTTAGTTTATTTTTAGGATTACGACAGTTGTGTAAAAATCTGAAAACTCTTGCATAAGTTCGTTGTAAGGTACGAAATTTAGAAAATCTTTTAAAATCTACCACAGGAGACGTCGTTATCGTTTCCGCTGATAAAGTAGAAACTGTTTTCAACTCTGGCAAATCGAAAACCGGTGAAATTTCTTGAGGCCATAAATAATCGGGTTGCAAAAGAAAGAAAGAATATCTTGAGTGATCTCGTCATCCCAGCCTATTTTTAGAAACCATAGTTTTTGAATAAGAATTTTTGGTTTTATTGTACATAGGGATAGCAATCCAAGAGGATCAAATATTTTAAATGTAGTAGATAAGATCGATCTTTTAGTGATGTTCTCAGGCGGGGAAAAATTGACTTGAAAATTTAATTGATCTGAAGAAGGAGACCAACCGATGCCCAGAGTGCTTGTAGAATTGCTGATAATTAAGTTACCTTCTTCTGGATTTATCGAATCGGACATAAACAATTTGGGAACGTTAGACCGGTATTTTCTTAAATTAAAACAACCTTTTTTCAGTTCATCTGACACGGCGCGCTGAATGTGACGAAGCTCCGCGATGGAGTCAGAGCCTGTAAGCAAATCATCACAGTAAAAATCCTGTTGTATTATATTTTTTATTTTATCGTCGTCACATTCCTCGCCCAACTGCCAGATGCATCTAGTACTTAAAAAACTCGCACTGGAAAAACCGTATGTCACCGTATTTAAGCGTAAAGTACGTAAAGGGTCATTTTCGTTTTCCCGCCAAAGAATAAGTTGTAGGTCACGATCTGACTCTCTTAAGCTAACTTGACGATACATCTTCTCTATATCGCCCGAGATGATATATTTATACTGTCGGAAGCGAATTAAAATGTTGAAAAGTGAATCTTGTATTGTAGGCCCTATCATTTGTAAGTCATTTACTGACAAACCTGACGTAGAACGAGCCGACGCATCGAACACGACACGTAATTTAGTTGACTCGCTCTTTTCTCTGATTACAGGATGATGGGGAAGAAAGAATGAATTAATAGGTTTAGGTACTTTAGATTCATTTAAGTGACCAAGCTCGGCATACTCGCATATGAAATCGGCATAGGCTTTTTTAAGCTCTGGTTGCCGTTTGAACCGCGCTTCTAAATTTAAAAACCTTTTTTTGGCTAGTTGATAAGAATCACCTAAACAGTCTCGATCATCACGGAGCGGTAAACTGACGCAAAACCGACCGTCACTTAAACGCGTAGTAGTGGAAAGGAAATGCTGTTCACATAATTTTTCCTCTTGTGTTAGGGGCTTATTGTGGGGAAAACTTTCTAATTCCCAAAATCTTGACAAGGCCTTTTCGAAATTACAATTTTCATGTTGATCTATAGAGAAATTATTAGAAAAATTATCATCCTTTAGACAGAAGTTACATGTTGATGAATTATTTGGAATAGAAATTTTAGATAAATTAGGTAGGGGACCAGCAACAAGCCAACCAAGTTTAGAGCTACGAAGATTAGGGGTTTTAATTTGGTCCCCTAGACAGCGCTGCTCTGAGCCTATCAGGTCCCAGAATAGGTCAGCGCCAATGAGCATATCAATAGGAGATGGTTCGTTAAAACTAGGATCCGCTAATTCAAGCTTAGGTAAATTTATGTCTTTGTAATCAAAATATATCTTTGGCAAATTGCTGGATATTACAGGCAAAACTAAACAACTCATTGTTACATTGAAAGAACTATTATTAGATTGTAATTGTAAAATGCATCTTTTTGTATTTAGGTTGACTTGAGCATTACCAATACCAAGTATATTAACGTTTGAAGGCTGAGGAGTCAAGCTCAATTTTTGTTGGACCGACTCGGTTATAAAAGAAGACTGACTCCCGCAATCAAGTAAGGCTCGCACTGTAATAGATTTTTTAGTTATGGGATTAGATACTAAAACCTTGGCTGTACACAACAACACTTCAGTAGAAGACAAGACGGACATTACTACCGATTGAGTAGACGGAACGCTGTCACTAGAATTTTCACATTCTTTAATAATATGTAAAAGTGAATTATGACGTTTTTTACAAGATCGACAAGAACCTGGAAGCTTGCAGTTCTCATCAACATGACCTGATCTCAAACAATTTTTACATAATTTCAATGTTGCTACTATTGAGTTCCTGTCTTCTGGTGATTTGCCCTTAAATGAATAACATTCGTATAGACGATGGTTACCCTTACAATATACACACTCGAAAGTTTTACTGGAATTAGAAACAGCGTCTTTAGAAGTAACTACAAAAGACTTAGTTTGCATCTTATTGTTAGGTGCAGTAGAATTTGTATATTTAATTTTGTTTTGTTTTTCTTGTTTATTGCGATGCACAATCTCTAAAATATCTGCACGTTTTCTTAGGAAAGCAAAGAAGTCACTAAGCGTAGGTATATCGGACAGATTATTCCTATGTTCCTCCCATTTAAAAGATGTAGCACTGTCTAACTTTGCTGTAACTATATAAATTATTAAAACGTCCCACTTGTCAGTAGGTAGGCCCAGTGTACTGAGGGCGCGCAAGTTTTTAGTAATGTGATCAGTGATGAAACGAAGTGACTTGTCAGTCTCGCGGACGTATTCAAAATTCAATAGTGATTTTAAATGATTGTTGATCAATTGTCTTTTGTTATCAAAGCGTTCACATAAGAGTTGCCAGGCTTGTGAATAATTAAGATCTGAAACTTCTAAGTTACTAATGACACGGGCGGCTTCACCTTCCAAGTAAGAATTAAGATAATGAAATTTGTGAATATTTTTAATTTTAGAATTTTCATGAACTAAAGAACTAAATGTTTCCTTAAACTCCAACCACTTGAAATATGTTCCATCGAAACTCGGTATTTTTATTATAGGTAATTTAAAACCAAGCGTTTCATAATCATCCTTATGTTGACAAGAATTATTAGAATGATTTGAAGAATTTGAATGAATTTCACAATTAGCTGACTTGGAAGTTGAATACGTTTTTATTATATTTTGAGCCAGAGAAATGTAGTGATCAAAGTCTTGCTCAAAAATATCGCGAGTAGTCAATTCAATTTCTTGATTTGAAATGTTTAAAAATTCTATTTGGTTTTGCAACTCTTCGAACTCGATAAACAAAGCTTCAATTCTAGATAATTTCATCGCAAGCTCAGTTAATTCTACATCTGAAATAGATTCTGAAGTTTTTAAATTATCGATAAAATTCTTAAATTTAGTTAAACGTCCTTTTATATTGCTACGTTTAATATTGAGAACCTTAAGTTCTTTAGATTCGGTTTCTGTAGACATTGCGATGAAATAAATAAATAACTAATGAATGTATTAAAAGTGGAATGTAAGTTAAAATTGCATACGATACGCTCCTCGCTTCGTAGTCAGCCGCAGCCTCGCGCGACTGTTCGCACACGCACGTATGGTCACTTGAGTGAAGAGCACAGGTAGCTGCATACACGTAGACAAAGGGTGACGTCACGCGAGTCGACTGTTGTTTGTCCGATGCGTTGATAATGGCTGGAATTGATATAATAAAACGATTGAAACAATTTTACGATTTACTAGGAAATATGATGATTCTTAGCGGCAAAAGCGCGTTTATCTGTTTAATCAATGATGGGTTTCTATAATTTTATATACAAATGGGCAAAATTAATTTATTTTAACGCTAAATTAAATGAAATAAGCTGATAAGCAGCGAGGAGCAATATAAATAAAGCGAAATACGCTGCAATGCAAGCGTGATTTTAGCGGTTATTAGAATGAATGAATGAATGGGTCACAAAGAAATGCGCACGCGGCATGACTTTCAACTTTGATCATAGATGAATATAGCAATTTGATAATTTAAATTTGTTCAATAATTTAGACACTCGCTATAGCTAGATATGAGCGTAATTAGCGTAATTTGCGTAATTTTTTAAATCACTTAAACACTGAAAAGCCAAAATATTTGTTTGCAAATCAAAGCACAAGGCAATTAGGAAAGTAGAAAAGGAACGGGCTCACTTGAGAAAGGCAGGAAGCAACAAAAAGAAGGCAGTTCCCTCCAATAGGCGATGCTGGCTGACTTCCACGTAGGCGTGAGGTTCCTTCGGGATGACTGGTTGATATGTAGACCGGCGTGAGGAAGTCTAGTTGCACGTGGTCCGATGTAGTCGCAGCCCTTTGTAGTCCTCCAAGAAGGTATAGAAAGCTGGACGGGTGCACGTGCTGATGACCTTTATTTGTCCTTCACTCGGCGAAGAAGTTTCAAACTTCGAAATAGTTTTTTCTGGCTTTTGCAGGTCCTGTCACGGTCGCCACTTTGTTCAGTACAGAACAAGAAATAAAAAACTGCTTGCAATTAGGTTAGATGCGTTTTTATTGAAAGTTAGATTATTGGTGTTACATGTTAGCGCGTGAGTGCGAGAATGAAAGGTATGAATAGAATGAATAGAATGAGTACAATGACAAGAATGAGTAATTGAATGACGTTCCCGCGCCGCTCCGCCAGGTGCGTGAAGTTTGGCGCAGACACATCTCAAATATAAAATGTCACCTATTTACTTCGGCCGACACCGACTGCGAAATAACAATAATTATACAATATAGACATGTTACAAGAAAGAAGAGAACTTTCTTTAGAGTTTAGAGGGTTTTTGAAAGAGAGAAGAAAGAAAGAAAGAAGTTTTCATGACATTATTTTGTTTCTTTTTAGTGTATTTTGTTTGAGATTGTTTTTTATGGTACTTTTGAATGCATTTTGTTTGAAATTGTTTTTTTATGTTACTTTTGAGTGAATTTTGTTTGAAATTGTTTTTTTACGTTACTTTTGAATGCATTTTGTTTGAAATTGTTTTTTTATGTTACTTTTGAGTGAATTTTGTTTGAAATTGTTTTTTTACGTTACTTTTGAGTGCATTTTGTCTGAAATTGTTTTTTTTTAAGTTACTTTGAGCGCATTTTGTTTGAGATAGTTTTTTTTGTTTTGAAGTCGGATATTTTTTAGCAACAAATGATGGCGAGACCACCCCGATTAGAACTAAATTACCTCCTTTATCGATTCCAAAGTTCGCCGGTAATTATAACGACTGGATAAGTTTTAAAGATTTGTTTAAGGCTCTCGTACATGACAACGTGCATCTAACAACGATTGAAAAACATCATTATTTAAAAACGAGTTTATCGGGAGAGGCTGAACAACTTCTAAAACATTTTGCACTCACGGAGGCTAATTACGATAAGGCTTGGAGCACACTTGAGAGTAGATATAATAACAAACGTATGATTGTCACTACAATAATTAGCCGCCTTTTAAATCAAAAGAAGATGAATACAGAATGTTTTAAAAGCTTAAAGGAAATTTTAGATACTACGAAGGAATGTTTGAATTCTCTTGATAATCTCGGCGTGGATACCTCCACATGGGATGCAATTGTCGTACATTTAGTTGTATCCAAATTGGACTTAGAAACACACAAACAATGGGAACAGTCACTTGGATCATCTCAAGACATACCCACATTTACCATTTTATCATTATTTTTAGAAAATCGTTTCCGTTCCATGGAGATGGTAAATGTTACCCACAAAAAAGACCAACCGCAGAAAAAGGACTTAGTTAAAAATTATACAAACCAGAAACCCACAAATATGAAGTCATTTGTCACAGAAGTAAGCAGCGAATGCACTTATTGCTCAAAAAACCATTTTTTTTGCCATTGTAAAGAATTCGCCGCATTAGATCTTCCTCAACGTCAGGATTTTATTAAGAAGAATGGCATTTGTTTTAATTGCCTTGTAAAGGGTCGCTCCGTTAATGCGTGTAGACAGAGCACCACCTGTAGAAAATGTAGTCGACGACATCACACTCTGTTGCACTTCACAAACCCTAACAAGACCACATCAGTGCCAGAAAACGATGCAGCAACACCCAGTACACCTGAAACAAGTCAAACCACATCAACCGTCGTTTACAAGACTGAGGTTGACAGCAACAGTGAGGAAGTAATATTGGCAACCGCACGAATTGCAGTTAAGTCGAGGAACGGCGACACGATAGTCTTGAGAGCACTGATTGATCCGTGCTCGCAATCAAACTTTGTTACTGAAGCGGCAGCTCAACTGCTTAATCTCGAGCGCACTTCGATCAGCGGAAAAATTACTGGCATCTCATCTATACCGCTGACAACCAAGTCACAAGTTACGTTGAACTTTCATGCTATCAGAAATCCATCACACATGATCACAGCTAAGGCGTACGTCCTTAGACGAATATATCAAGATTACCATCACAAGAGCTCCCATCAGATACCTGGCCTTCTTCTGAGATTTCAGATCTTGCGGATCCACACTTTCACAAACCAGGATCTATTGACGTGCTATTAGGTGGAGTTGTATATGCGCACATTATTCTTGACGGAATAATAAAACGCCATGAGTCTCTGGTCGCTTTGAACTCAAGATTGGGCTGGCTGGTAAGCGGCGAAGTGGCGCAGTCTGGCCATCAGTCACACAAAGTAGTTGTTATGCACACACAAGTCGAAGTTGATCAGTTACTACGTCAGTTTTGGGAGATCAATGAAGATTCACCAAACGTGAAGCCTCTGTCAAAAGCTGAAAGACAGTGTGAAGAGCATTTTAAGAAAACTCACACTCGAAACACTGACGGTCGATATAAGGTTCGCCTACCCTTCAAGGACGAAGACGCTCCAAATTTAGGCAACTCCAGACAACTTGCTTTGAAGCGCTTACATCAGATGGAGAATAAGTTTAAGCGAATACCCGAATTTCACGAAGAATACTGCAAGTTCATGAGGCAATATGAGTCACTCGGTCACATGGAGATAGTACCTGAAATAGAGAAGAAGAATAGAGCTTATTACTTACCACATCATGCTATTCTTCGTGCCTCGAGCCTCACTACAAAGTTGCGCGTAGTTTTTGACGGAAGCGCTAAACCTGTAGACGGAAACTCACTTAACGATGAGTTACTCATCGGCCCCCCGCTGCAACAAGATATACGAGCTTTAGTAACACGGTGGAGACAACATAAGTACTGCCTAGTAGCTGATATACAACAAATGTACCGACAGATACTTATCTCAAAGCAAGACACTGATTACCAGAGAATATTGTGGCGCGAGTCATCGGAAGACCCGATCAGAGAGTATCGTTTACTTACCGTCACATATGGCAGTTCATGTGCTCCATATCTTGCCATCAGGACACTTCATCAACTTGCAGAGGACGAACGTGGAGAGTTTCCTGAAGCTGAACTTCTAAAAACTGATCTCTATATGGACGATTTGATGACGGGCTCATCTACAGAAGAAGACACTCAACGGCTTCAACGTCGCTTAACTGAACTGTTTAAACGTGGCGGTTTTCTTCTTCATAAGTGGTCGTCTAATAGTGAAACGGTTTTAAGTGAGATTCCCGATTCGAAAAAAGCGTTAAAAGGTTCAGTGAATATTAAAATGGATGATTCGGTGAAAGCTCTGGGCATAGCCTGGAAACCACAAAGTGATATATTAGAACTGGTAGTTAACTTACCTCGTGACAACGACGTTGTTACAAAACGAAGTGTGCTATCTGCGATAGCTAAAACGTTTGACCCTCTGGGTTGGCTAGCACCTTGCGTGGTTGTTTTAAAAATATTTATGCAGAAGTTGTGGCTAGCCGGCCTGGACTGGGACTCTGAACTTCCTGAAGACCTGAAAACTGAATGGCAGAAGTACCTGACTAATTTTGAACATATGCAGGCTGAGACGTCAATAAAACCACGCGGTAGGTAACGAACTAATTTATTCAGTGCAAGCGCATACCCGACAAATACCTTACATCTCTCCCCACTAAGCTAATACATTAAATTTGGCCCGCTTTAAAGCACGCAGTGCGCGGGCAGACATCTGGGGTGGCGTAGCCCCCGGCTGCCTCGGAGATAACTCGGTCGCTGCGCGGGGCGACGCCGCCGGGGACTCGCCACCGCTGGATGCCTCATCCATAGGCTGTCCTCCCGACTCCGTACCGACCTCGGACTCCTCGGTCTGTAACTCTAACCCGTTACCCGTAGACGTGTGGCTGGTACGGGACAACGAAAACCGTCCCTTGGCTGGGACCACCTGGTCCGCGTGTCTACGCCATTCCACACCATTGCCCAAGGCTACCTTATAGGAAACCGGCCCGGTCCTTTTGACCACCGTGACTTCGGCCCATTTGTTCCCCTTCGATGCATAGTCGCGCGCGAGTACAGTCTCCCCCACGCTAAACTCTCTGAGATGGCCGGCGGCGCGGGCCGCCTGCCGCTCCTGCTTGTCGCGCACAGCCGCTGCGGTGTCCGGCCGCAGCGCGTCTAGCCGGCTGCGCATCCGCCGACCCAGCAGCGCCACGGCCGGCGACACGCCCGTCGTGGCGTGTTCACAGTTGCGGTATTTAAACAAAAATTTAGTCATCCTTGCCCTCGTGTAGTGCTTTTTTAATTGCTTTTTTAATTGTTTTAACGGCATTCTCAGCGGCACCGTTCGCCTGAGGTCGGTAAGGGGCCGAGGTGGTGTGCTTTATGCAATTGTTTTCACAAAAGACTTTAAAATCCTGCGAGAAGAATGGTGGCCCGTTATCGGTCACGAGCTGCGATGGGAGCCCGAAACGTGAAAACACACTTCTAAAAACTTTTATAGTACTCTCTGCACTCGTGTTGCGCATCGGGATCGCCTCTAACCATTTCGAATGTGCGTCTATAATAATTAGATAGCGCTTACCGCCGCACTCAGCGAAGTCAGCGTGGATGCGCAACCACGGGTGCAGCGGGAACTCCCAGGAGTGCAGCGGCGCACGCGGCGGCGCGTCCCGCACGGTGCGGCACGCCGCGCACGCCCTGCACGTCTCCTCTATGTCTCTATCCATGGTGGCCCAGTACACATAACTTCTAGACAAGCATTTCATTTTATTCATACCAAGGTGGCCATCATGAATTTCCTCCAAAACTTTTTGTTGTAAGACAGTAGGAATTACAATCCTATATTTATAAATCAAACAGCCGTGTTCAATTGCGAAATCCTGTTTCCTAGCAAAATAAGGTCTTTCCTCATCGCAACTCGGGGCCGTCGGCCAGCCGAACATAACATAACGCTTAATTTTACATAATAACGCGTCGCGTTCGGTCTCCCTAGCGACGTCCTTATAACCAACGGGTACCGAATCCTCTACTAAGTCTAAATAATCGACCGAGTCCACGGAGCGACCCTCCTTAGCCAAGGGTAGGCGAGACAATGCATCGGCCGGACCGTTGTCCGCCGATCGAACGAATTCGACTTTAAAATCGTATGCGGCCAAGCGTGCCGCCCAACGCTGCAGCCGACTCGCGGCCGTCTGGGGGATACTACCCTTGCCTCCAAAAATGTATGTTAGGGGCTGGTGATCGGTGCGCAACGTGAACCGTCTCCCGAAAAGGTACTGATGGTGTTTGGTGATGCCAAATAAAATAGCTAACGCCTCTTTATCGAGCTGGCTGTAGTTGCGCTCGGCCGCGTTAAGCGTGCGTGAGGCGCAGCTAACGGGGCGCTCGCTGCCGTCGTCGTAGCGGTGCGCGAGCACAGCGCCCAACCCATACGCACTGCTGTCCACCGATATTACAAGTTCCCGCCCCTCCTCGTAATGCGCCAGTACCCGTTCGCTAAGAAGTGATCGCTTCGCCTCGTTGAAGGCTTTTTTACATTCGGAATCCCACTTCCAGCCGACCCCCTTTTTTAGCAGATTATGCAAAGGATGTAAAATTGTACTTAAATTGGAAATAAATCGTCCATAATAATTTAATAACCCTAAGAAACTTTTTAATTGAGTGACGTTCTCCGGTGTGGGTGCGCTGGAAATAGCTTCCAATTTCTCCGGATCGGGTCGCAGCCCATCCTTGTTAATAATAAAGCCCAAATATTTTACACTGTCCTGCAAGAATTTACATTTGTCAAACTTCACTGTAAGTCCCATGTCGCGTAACCGTTCGAGTACAGCTCTTACATTTCTTATGTGTTCACTTTGATTCGACCCCGTTACACATATGTCATCTAAAAATACAACACACCCCGCCACCCCGCGTAATGTCTCCTCCATTAATTTTTGAAACTTCTCAGGTATACAGGACAGACCATACGGAGTGCGTCGATACGCAAAAGTCCCCATGTGCGTGGTGATGGCGGTGCATGGCTGCGAGTCCTCGGAAAGAAGACACTGCTCATAAGCGTGCCTTAAATCAATTTTTGTAAATTTTTCACCTCCCCTCAGACTCGCAAACAATTCCTCAATACGAGGTAACGGATAAAAATCTCTTTTTAATTTGGGGTTAATTGTCATTTTATAATCCCCACAAATTCTTATGTCCCCGTTACTCTTAACGACCGGCACAATGGGCGTGCCGTAGTCTGAATATTCGACGCGATAGATGGCGCCGTCCGCCTCAAGACGAGCGAGCTCCCGCTCAACCCGCGCCCGCAGCGCAAGCGGTAGTGGCCGCGCGCGCAAATAAACCGGTTCCTTGTCAACGAGCTGTAATCGAATGGTCCGCTTGCATGTGCCTAGCTTATCACTAAATACTTCCGGAAATTCTATACATAACTGATTCACAAAATCGTCGTCTCGGATTACATTGAGTGTTATTTGTTTTAAATTTAAAGCCTGCATCCACTCTCGACCTAATAACGGCCGTGCGCCGCCTTTTATAACATACAAATGCAATGAGTCACAATGCTTATTCCCTAACTTAACATTCACCTCGATGTAACCGAGAGACTCAATCCGTGAACCAGAGTACGAACGTAGACAAATATTATCTTTATTAATTTTTTTATGCGAAAACATGCTACGGTAGCACTCCTCCGCGATCGCCGAGATACGACTACCGGTGTCTATTTCACATTTCAAAATCTTGTTATCGATCAATAAATTAATAAAGTATGGTTTGGTACCTTTCGCTGCTACCTCGTACAAACCCTCGTCTTCGTCGATCTCATATAGACCGTCGTCCGACTCCTCACTCACGTAATTCTGTAGGCCAACACTGCCCCGCACTTTACACATCACTTTAATATGGCCTCGCTGGCCGCACTTATCACAAGTTTATGTTTTGAATCGGCACCCAGCCGCCGCGTGAGCTTTCCCGCAACGCCAACACGCGCGGACACTCGTTGCCGCTCCGCTCGGCCCCGTTGCCGCTCCGCTCGGTCCTGTTGCCGTTCCGCTCGGCGCGTCGTTCGCCGAGCCTCCCGCCGTACTCCCCGCCCGGGCCGACCGCAGAGATTGCGTGCCCCGCACGCCGCGTCCCCCGCTGCCCGGGCGCGTGTAATGCAGCCCCTCGGCCGAGCTCCCATCGGCCGCTGCTGGAGATGAGTCCGTCACCGAAGCTCCTGTGCTGCCACTGACTTCAGCATGCCGTTCTGCTGCCTCGAGTGCCAGTGCGAGCTCCACCGCCTCCTTGTACTGAATCTTCTTTTCAGCAAATATTCTTGCACGCATCGCATCACTAGCCAGACCTGATACGAACTGGTCGCGTAAGTTCTCCTCGATGGTCGAGCATGTGTTGCACTTGCCGAAATTGCAGGTGGCCGCGAGATGTTTCAGCGCTTGTAAATAGTCGGTGAGCGACTCGCCGGGCCGTTGACGTCGCAGCCGGAACACGTGTCGCTCCGCGATCTCCGAGCGCTGCGGCTCCAAGTGCTCTGTCACTAGCCCTACTAATTGCTCGTACGTCTTGTCTTCTGGGAAAGCCGGCGCACACAAATCGCACATTAAAGCATAAGTTTCTTCACCAACAACCGTTATTAAAGTAGGCACCTTCAACTCGTCGCGTATTTCATTCAGCAAAATATATTGATTAACGCGGCGTATATATGCCGGCCACTGTTTTGAACTTAACGAAAATGCTTCAATTTTACCTATCGGCATTTTGCACACAAACTTATAACAACAGAAGAAAAAATATATATATTAATCCCATCCTCGTCGCCAGTGAGACGTCAATAAAACCACGCGGTAGGTAACGAACTAATTTATTCAGTGCAAGCGCATACCCGACAAATACCTTACATCACAGCTGCAGCACAGAACACATTCAGCTTCCACGTTGGTTAGGGATTGCAAATAATGTAAAAATTGAATTGCATGGTTATTGTGACGCCTCTTGCGCCGCTTACGCTGCGCTTATTTACATCAGAGTCATCACGGACAATGAGATAAAAGTAAGTCTGGTCGCAGCCAAAACAAAGGTCGCTCCCGTTAAACAGATCTCATTGCCACGTCTTGAACTTTGTGGGGCAGTCCTGTTGTCTAAATTGATAATGTATGTCAAATCCAGTCTAAATATTGATAATAATTGTGTATTTGCTTGGACAGATTCCACAATAGTTTTGGCTTGGTTGCGTAAAACTCCAAATACTTGGACGCCATTTGTTGGTAATCGCACTACCGAAATCTTGAATGTTACGAATAGTAGTCAATGGCATCATATTAAGTCTGCGGATAACCCCGCGGATTGCGCCTCACGCGGTATCAGTCCTGACGAGCTGATGCAGTCAAAACTGTGGTGGGAAGGTCCAGCCTTTCTTCGCGAGTCTGTTGAGATTTGTTACCCTAATTTCAATATACGAGTACCTGAAACCACAGTCGAAGCAAAACCGAGAGCAAAAGTCAGTTACTTATGCACCTCTGAACCCAATGCATGTACCGTGTACCTTAATAGATACTCAAATCTACTTAGACTTATACGTGTGACAGCCTATTGCTTTCGATTTTTTCGGCTATGTAAAGATAAGGTTCTCAAAAGGAACGATAACATAAAACTGACATATCTCACTACTGACGAAATAAAAAATGCATTAAAAACTTGCATTCGAATGTCACAGTCTGTTTACTTTGAAAGTGAAATAGTATTGTTATCACAAAGCAAACCTATCCCAAAAAATAGTAAACTTTTACCTTTGAATCCGATCCTAGACAATGAGAAAATTATTAGAGTCGGTGGACGACTTGTAAATGCTCAAATACCACCTGATATGAAGTCTCCTATAATCTTACACCACAAATGTAACTTAGCAAAGTTGATTGTAATTGATGCTCATTTAAGAACTCTACATGGCGGAAATTCGCTCACATTAAATGTTATTCACCAAAAATATTTGATTCTCCGAGCAAAAAACTTGGTAAAAAAGATTCTAAGATTATGTAAACCTTGTTTTACCCAAACTGCACGACCTATGACTCCGTTAATGGGTAATTTACCACAGTGCAGAGTCAATCCGTCACGCCCGTTTTTGACCAGCGGCGTAGACTTTTGTGGTCCATTTACTCTGAAACTGTACTCTGGTAGATGCACCAAAACTTGTAAAGCTTACTTAGGTGTCTTTTTGTGTATGGTTACAAAGGCCATTCACCTTGAGTTGGTTAGTTCACTATCCAGTGCTGCGTTTTTAGCAGCTTTCAAACGTTTTACTTCCCGACGTGGGCATTGTAAAGACATCTGGAGTGATTGAGGGACTAATTTCATAGGCGCGTCCAAAGAATTAGACCTCGCGTTCAAAAACAGCAAATCAACTAATCAACTGTCGTTGACGAAATTGCCCAACTGTTAGTTAACGACAGCACAACATGGCATTTTATTCCTCCTGGTGCCTCTCACTTTGGAGGACTGTGGGAGGCAGGAGTTAAGTCCGTAAAAGGACATCTGAAACGCGCCGTAGGCGAATCCCGCTTAACATTCGAAGAGTTTTGCACTCTGATCACACAGGTCGAGGCTTGTGTTAACTCTCGGCCTCTTACGTTGATTAGTTCTGCCGTTGATGAACTCCCGTTGACTCCTGGTCATTTTTTGATTGGCGAAGCTCCTGTTACTATCCCTGAAGAAAGTTTCGTGGATGCTCGACCTGACTATTTAGACCGATGGCAAAAGGTGCAACGTATGGTACAAAGTCTGTGGCGACGTTGGCAATCTGAGTATCTTACTATGTTGCAACATCGATACAAATGGTCCCAGAATCACCCCGACATAAATGTTGGTACAGTTGTCCTAGTGAAAGATGATCGTTTACCTCCAGGTAAATGGCTTTTGGGACGAATTGTGGCGAAGCACCCGGGAGCAGACGGTGTAACGCGTGTAGTCTCCTTACAATTTAAGGATCGTGTGTTTAAGAGACCAGTTACCAAACTGTGCCCTCTGCCTCTAGCTGCTTCAGAGCCTTAGTTAAGTTATAGTTCATAGTCTTGTTTTGTAAATTCTCATTCTATTTAAGTTGTTTGTATCTCCCACGGTTAAAGGACCCATATAGTCCTTGGGCCGCGGCATGTTTAATGTAAAAATCTTCAAATCTGGTTAAATTCATTTAACTAGCAACATTGACTTAACAACCTGTTTTTATTAATAACAGTAAAATGAGGGTGGATAAAAAAATCAGATTTGACGTTAGTGATTAAGCAAAATTGTTCTCTCGCTGTTTATTTCAATAAATTTTTGAGTTAAAAGTGTAGTTATTAACAGTAATAAATAATTATATATTAAGTTATACGAGTATAAGTAGCGGATAAATAAAATAAATGCATTATATTTTCTTGATCTTTTACTTTCATAATAAGTACCTATCTACATAAGTTGTTCATTCATTTCAATATTAAAACAATAATGGGTTGATTCAGCTGACATTGATCTGCATAGTTTATAACGATGGATGATGTCGGATCATATCTCATTATAAACGTTACCGCTTCGCGCGTCGGTAAAGTTAAACATTAAACATCTGATTGATGAATGAACAGCTGAATAATGAAAAGAATTAGGGCAATCCAGATACGCTGAATGATGGCGTATCTGGTTGCCCTAATTCTTACCTACTCCTGCCGACCTGATTTCGCGGGGAGTAAGTCTCGAGGATTTAGTTTTATCTAAGTTGTGGTGGGAAGGTCCTACATTTTTACACGTATTAAAATTTTAATTTCAATTTAACTACACATATAAATTCAAATGCTGAGTTATTACCTATTGATTTGCCTGAACTAAAATCTAACACTACAAATTATACATTTTTAAATCAAAATATTAATACAGACGAAACATTCTTTCCATTCAACAGATTATCTAACTTCAATCGTATGATTCACGCGACTGCTTATGTACTGCGCTTCACGCACAACAGCCGGCCGCGCCACAGAACCGATCAGCTGACGGGTGCGATCAATGTCGATGAGTTGAGTCGTGCAGTGATTATGCTAGCTAAGTTATCACAAAGGGAGTCATTTTTTTTGGAGTACAATTTGCTAAAGAGTGGAAGGAATGTTAAGTCTAGCAACAGACTTTCAAGTCTAAATTTATTTTTAGATGAAAAGGACCTAATTCGCGTAGGTGGCAGAATAAAAAATTTCTTAGATTTTAATTATATTACATTATACACTATACACTATTTTACTCGCTTGTTATTTATTCATGAACACAATCAAGCTTTACATTGCGGGCCGCAGGCGCTGCTGTACCGCTTACGCGAGCAGTGGTGGCCGCTGTCCGGTAGGAATCTCGCGCGGAAGGTGACTCATCAGTGCGTCGCTTGCACACGGGCTAGGGGAAAAACGCTAAGCCCACTTATGGGCAACCTGCCTAAGGAGCGCTTGACGGCAGATTTTCCTTTTATTCGCACAGGTGTAGACAACGCTGGACCAGTGTACGTTTTAAATCGTAAAGGTAGGGGTGCTAAATTAGTAAAATCCTATATCTGTCTAATATAATGTTCGTAAAACCAGAATACATTTCAAATATGGAAGACTATACGTTGGTTTGATTTCAAAGTTCCAAATCCTAAACCGCCTCAACACTTTTATTAATTGTCAATACAAAACCATTTATTGATAACAACCAAAACAGAGAAAGAAAAAAAAAATTGTGTTTATTTTTAGCCGACTTCAAAAAGAAGGAGGTTATCAATTCGACTGATTTTTTTTTTTATGTGTGTTACCGCGAATCTCCGTCCCTGGTGGTCCGATTTTGATAAAAATTATTTTAATCGAAAGGAAGTGCTTGCAGGTGGGTCCCATTTTTTTTGTTTTTTTTTTAAATAACTAGAAGACTAGTAGATTTTGAATATAGCTTCAAAATTTGTTGCGAAAATTAGGGACATTTTTGCTTTCAGCGCTTACTTAGGCTAAACTATAAGACCTACATTGTTGTGTATGCGTTTGCACAGCGCATGTTTCCGAACGGGCGGCTACGCCCGCCATCAATGTGACAACATTTTGAATAAACAGTCTGCGCTAAGCAAGCAATCGTTTCATTACTCCAAATACGTAACAGTGGCGACGAGTGAGCGAAATACCCACTTTTGAAAAAAAAAAACCCAAAATGTTATTAACACATTTTGGTGTTTTATCGTGCTTTGATCACAGTGAGCAAATGTGGAAGACGTATAAAAATCGCATAACGCAGTGGTTTATCGCGAACGACGTGAACCATTTAACCGATGCGACGGGAGTTAAACGACGAGCTATACTGCTTAGTGCGCTCTCCGAGGGGACATACAAGTTGGCAGCAGACCTAGCACTACCCAAGGAACTCAACGAGGTGCCCTACGAAGATATTCTAGGAATCCTAGATGCTTATTTCACTCCAAAACGGGTCGGCTTCGGCGAGCGGTACAAATTTTACGCCGCAGTTCAGCAACCCGCGGAGTCGTTTATGCAGTGGGCGGCTCGTCTAAGGGGTCTCACGGCTCACTGTGGCTTCAGCAACCTGGAAGAAGTTCTCCGAGACCGCTTCATCATGGGGATGCTGCCGGGGTTCGAGAAAGAAGAAATCTTTGGCAAGGATCTGAGTGGCCTGACCCTGGCCAGTGTGGTGGAGCTGGCCGAGAACGTACGATGCGCACGAGCAGGGGCCGCCTGCGCAGCTGCTGCGACCAGCGTCGTCGTCGCCGCGCCTACAGAAGTATCGTGTAAAACAGGACAGCCGAACAAAAGTGAACTAAGAGTGAGTGAGAGTAGGTCGGAGAAAGTACAATGTTCCGTGTGTGGCTATTTCAACCACAGGACGCCAGAGTGTCGTTTTATTAATTATACGTGCAAAAAATGTAAACAAACGGGGCACCTCCGACGCATGTGTAAGAAGGTGAACCTGGTGACGTCAGCCGTGACAAGGGGGTCGGACGAGAACGATGACGATGGTGAGTTGTATCATATCCGTTCTTTTAGGGGTGAACCTATGGTGGAGTGCGTTAGGTTAAACGGGGTAACTTTAAAATTTGAAATTGACAGCGGGTCCGCTGTAACGGTCATCTCCGATATTACATGGAGACGGAATTTTCATAAGCTGTCTTTATCTCGGTCAGATAAAAAATTAATGGGGTACACGGGCGAAAGGATCAATTGTTTAGGTGTTATGCGCGATTCAAAAATGTTATTCGGTGGGGTGAACCGCGCTATAGACGTTTATGTAGTACGTGGTGGTGGCCCGACACTTCTCGGCAGGGATTTTATCTCAAAGTTTAATTTAGAACTAGCACCGGTGAAATATTGTGAATCATCGCTCTCAATAGAACAACTTCAGGCTCGTTTTTCCAAAACGTTCGCGGACACTTTAGGTTCTTTCAAAAAATATAAAATAAAATTATTTTTGAAAGAAAATTCAAAGCCAATTTTCTTTAAGGCGCGACCTATTGCATTCGCTCTCAGGGAAAAAGTTACCGAAGAGCTAAATAGGTTAGTCGATCTAGGTGTCCTAAAACCGGTCGACTATTCCGAGTATGCGTCCCCTATAGTGCCAGTTTTAAAAAGGAATGGCTCCGTGAGAATATGCGCCGACTACTCGGTTAGTATCAACAAACAGTTAGTAGTCGAGCAATTTCCCCTACCGACGGTGCATGAGTTGTTTTCGAAGCTGCACGGCGGCGAACAGTTTACAAAGCTGGACTTGTCGAGCGCATATAATCAGCTGTGTCTTGATGATGAGTCGCAGAAGTTGACGTGCATTAACACGCACCGGGGGCTGTATCAGTATACGCGACTCGTATTCGGTTTGTCCTCGGCCCCGGCGATATTCCAGCGCGCCATGGAAACCGTGTTAGCGGGTTTAGACGGGGTGTTGTGTCTCCTCGATGATATCCTAATTACCGGTTGTAATAGGGAGGAACACTTGACGCGACTTAATAGCGTATTGCAGAGGCTCGAGGAAGCGGGACTTACATTACAAAAAGAAAAGTGCGAATTTTTTAAAGACGAAATTAATTATTTAGGCTACGTGATAAATAAAAACGGTCTTAAAAAATCACCGGACAAAATTAAAGCAATAATAGATGCACCTAGGCCAAGGAATGTTAGTCAGTTACAATCATTTTTAGGGCTGGCTAATTACTATAGGAATTTTGTACCCGGTGCATCAATGATGTTAAGTCCATTGTACGAGTTACTGAAAAAGAACACTAAATGGAAGTGGACGAAAATTCACTCGGATGCTTTCTTAGCTATAAAGAAATGTTTAGCGTCGGATTCGGTTTTGGCCCATTTTAACCAAAAGGCCAAACTTATCTTAACCGTCGACGCGTCCCCCACCGGCCTCGGGGCAATATTGTCGCAAGTGGGGGAAGACGGTGTCGAGAAGCCTGTCTCGTTTGCGTCGCGCACGCTAACGCCCGCTGAACACAGGTATTCACAAATACAGAAAGAGGCGACGGCGATCATATTCGGAGTGCGTCGGTTTCACCAATACTTGTATGGTCGAGCGGACCCTTTTGTCTTACGAACCGACCACAAACCGTTAATCACCATCTTTGGTCCGCATAAAGGTATCCCGGAAGTGTCGGCAAATAGGCTGCAACGTTATGCAATGTTTTTAAGCGCATATAATTATGTAATAGAATATGTTCGCAGCGCCGATAACACCGCAGATTATCTGTCGCGCGCGAGTCTGCCAGGGGCGGGGGAGCGCGGCGCGAGGACTACAGAGGCGGGGCGCGCGTCGTGCGCAGACGCCGCCGCGGCGCTGTGCGATAGGGCCGCATATGTTTGCTTCGTGGTTGACGGAACGTTGCCTATGACCGTCAGCGAACTACGTAACGAAACAGCTAAAGACATTATTATGTCCCGTGTCATGAATCATGTTTTAAACGGCTGGCCGAACAAAGTAACCGATTTAAAGTTGAAGCCGTACTTTTTGTGTCGATATCAATTATCGGTAGAAAACGGCTGCTTAATGAGAGGGCACAAGGTTATTATTCCAAGTTCCCTACGTAAAAAAGTAATGGACGAATTACATACGTCCCATTTAGGAATAGTAAAAACCAAGGCCGAGGCGAGGTCAAGATTTTGGTTCCCGGGCGTTGACGAAGCGATTGAAAACTTAATCGGGTCGTGCGAGGTGTGCACCCGGCTGAGGCCGTCACCGCCGCGGACGAAGCTGGTACCGTGGAGGTTTCCTCCTCAGCCGTTTTACAGAGTGCACATCGACTTTTTAGGTCCGTTGAACGGTCGTACGTATTTGGTCGTCGTAGACTCGTACACCAAATGGGTCGAGGTATACGATATGAATGCGAACACAACGTCGTATGCAGTAGTCGAGCGGTTGTATGAGTACATTGCGCGTTATGGGTTACCGAAAACGATAGTGAGCGACAACGGCCCCTCCTTTGCCTCGCAAGAATTTTCAAAGTTTTGCGCAGGCAATGGAATCAGTCATCTCACTACACCGGCGTACCATCCGGCTAGCAACGGACAGGCAGAAAGTTTAGTAAAAATTGTAAAAAAAGGCATTAGAAGCAGCGTCATGTCTAGTCGTACAGCGAAAGAATGTAAGTTACGTCTATTTAGATTCTTGTTCGATTATCGGAACTCGATTCATTCCACCACAGGTTTCTCCCCGGCTGAGCTGGTATACGGGCGAAAACTCAGGGCGCGGTTGGATTTAATTAATCCCAGAGAGCCGTCGTCCTCGTTCGGCACCCTTGCCGATGTTGTGCATGATATGCAGCAGGCACAAATCGTAGCCCATGGTGGGAAAAATAAAATTTTCTTTTCCCCAGGTGAACAGGTATTTTATAAAAAGTTTAGTGGTAATAATAAATTCACCTGGCATAAAGGTACAGTGTTACGGCGACTCGGAAAAGTATTATATGTTATACAGGATAATGATACTTTAGTTACCACTAAAAAACACAAAAATCAATTGTGGTTATGCAAAGCCGACGTTACTGCTACTAATGTAAACTCGCGGGATGTTGACGATGATGATGATGAAATTGTAGTGAGTATCCCAACATCGCCAACATCCTCCGGACAGCCAGGAGTCACACAGGGCATTAGTGATGGAGAACAGCCTGAGGGGGAAGGTGAGGAGGCGTGCTCGCCGCCGCACACACCGCTTGTCAACCATCCTAATGTCACAGTAGCTAGGGGTGTTAGGCGCCCTGCGCAGTCCGAGGAGGATGATTGTGTAGGCTAGCTTAGAAAAATAATTTTGTTGTATGTGTCATAAGCTCTGCATGTCAGTATTGTGTATTGTTATTTTCTTGTTAATTATTTGTTTATTTTAATTATTTATAAGGTCACATCTAAAGGGGGAGGGATGTTGTGTATGCGTTTGCACAGCGCATGTTTCCGAACGGGCGGCTACGCCCGCCATCAATGTGACAACATTTTGAATAAACAGTCTGCGCTAAGCAAGCAATCGTTTCATTACTCCAAATACGTAACATACATCAAAATGATGTATGGCGAATTGTAGCTCTTTAAATGTGCTAAATAAAAGTCCGCGATAGCATATATCTATCTTTTATAGTTTTCTCACAATAACCATTTTTTTCTTTACGAAACATTAATTAAATTCATGCCCTATTTCCGACGCTATTATTCAAGTTCAGTATTAACCCTTATGTAAATAAACATGTTCATTATCAAGAGAATTTAATGTAGATTATATTTGCAATTAAAACTATATCATTCTGTCTAATAGTTTAGGAGATATCGTAAGAATAAAATTACGCGGAAACGAAAAATGCTACATCGCCTTACAATGAATAGCACAAATTTGCTTTCTGGGCTTACGTAGGTCAAACTATATGACCTACATTAAAATAATGTATGGAGTAATTATAGATCCTTAAATTTGCTAAATAAAAGTCTCAGGTGGCATATATCTATCATCTATGGATGTCTCACAAAAACCATGTTATTGTGAACAAACTTCGATTAAAATGCACACGAAAAACAGCGTCGTAAGCTTACGGCGCTATTATATTATATTCGATATGAATCCTTATCAAAATAAATATGTTTGATGGCTAGAGTATTAAATGCAGATTACATTAGCCTTTAAACTATGTAATTCTGATCAATAGTTTGGAAGACATTAAATGATTAAAAACTACGCGCATTCGAAAAATGCTAGTGCGGCGCGCGGCTGGACAAAATTAAAGGCACGCTACGATGTATTAGTTCGTTAATTTTCAATTTGTATACCGATTTTGATAATTATTTCATTGTTTAAAGGATAAGTGGTTTTCTGGTGCATTCTAAATTAGTTATTGAATAGAAGTACACACATATTAAATAGGAAAGTCCTTTTCTTTATTTGTCTTATTTATGTCCTTATACGTATTAAGGAAATTTGTAATTGAACTTCAAATTCACTAAAAATTGTGAAATAAAACAAAAATTTTAAGAAAAAAAAAATAGCCGACTTCAAAAAAAAAACAATCTTAAACAAAATGCACTCAAAAGTAACATAAAAAAACAATTTCAAACAAAATGCATTCAAAAGTACCTTAAAAAACAATGTCAAACAAAATGCACTAAAAAGAAACAAAATAATGTCATGAAAACTTCTTTCTTTCTTTCTTCTCTCTTTCAAAAACCCTCTAAACTCTAAAGAAAGTTCTCTTCTTTCTTGTAACATGTCTATATTGTATAATTATTGTTATTTTGGAGTCGGTTTCGGCCTAAGTAGGGACATAAACGTAAGTTTGTCTAATACATCTCAAATATAAAATGTATTTGTATATTATATTTACTTCGGCCGACACCGACTGCGAAATAACAATAATTATACAATATAGACATGTTACAAGAAAGAAGAGAACTTTCTTTAGAGTTTAGAGGGTTTTTGAAAGAGAGAAGAAAGAAAGAAAGAAATTTTCATGACATTATTTTGTTTCTTTTTAGTGCATTTTGTTTGACATTGTTTTTTAAGGTACTTTTGAATGCATTTTGTTTGAAATTGTTTTTTTATGTTACTTTTGAGTGCATTTTGTTTTTATTTTATAAATTACTACTACATAGGTATTTATTTAATCAAATAGGTACATTTTCTCTTATTAATTTGATTCGTAATATCTTATTTCCGATCTACTTATCGTAAGCAATCTTCAACATTCGATTAGGCTTTATTCGTGACAATGATAAGCCAATTCTAACTGATCCATGACACTGATCAGTGGCCTAACTGATCCTTGACGTTGATCAATACTCTAAGCTGATCCATGACGTTGACCAGCGACCTAAACTGATCCTTGACGTTGGTCAGTACCCTGAGCTGATCCATGACGTTGACCAGCGACCTAAACTGATCCTTGACGTTGATCAGTACCCTAAGCTGATCCATGACGTTGACCAGCGACCTAAACTGATCCTTGACGTGGATCAGTACCCTAAGCTGATCCATGACGTTGATCAGCGACCTAAACTGATCCTTGACGTTGACCAGTGACTTACATTAAACTAATAATTACATTCCGGCCGACGCCATGACGTATTATCAAGCCGGCGTATCAACAACACTCAAGCTTAATGTCAAAATGAAATGTTGAATTTACCCTACAAATTCTCCTATACCTTACATAATAAACTTTTTTCTACTACCCTACAATTACATAATAAAAATTTTTCTACTACCCTACAATTACATAATAAACTTTTTTCTACTACCCTACAAATTCTCCTATACCTTACATAATAAACTTTTTTCTACTACCCTACAAATTCTCCCATACCTTTCATAATAAACTTTTTTCTACTACCCTATGTCAAGAAAAACTCCAATTCATTGCACAGTGAATACTTTTATTCTTTTAACTTCTTTAACTAATAATTTTAACTGGACTGCAAGGAGGATTTCCTCCTTGCAGTCCAGTTAAAATTGCTATAACTTTTAGATCAACACAAATGTTCTATGCTTATTGTGAATTTTTGATTTCTTGCAATAATAACATCATATTCTCATATAATTTTCTTTCATATTCGCTTAAAAAAGCGTCAGATAATATTTTTTTCTCTCATTCTATCACTGCACACCGTTTATTTGTGTGCTAATACAATCTCAACCAATTAAAGTTGCTTTAACGCGAGAATAACATAGTATAGTAATATTAGTATAGCAAATAATCCCATAATTTCTAAAAATCTAAAATCAACATTAAAAAAAAAATTACACGTGATAGCATAAAACGAAAAGCAGATATAGATTGAGGATGGTAAACTCTTTAAATGGATCATACTTTTATTGAAAGGAGGATTTCGTTGCAGACAGAGTGTTATTAGTGCAGAGTCACGTCAAAGCATTATTTGCGATACAGCCGTTACCGAAAGAGTCGTCCTCGCTAATTAGAAAACTTATAGATATTATAATTAATAATTTACGCGCTTTAAAAACACTCGGTGAACCCACAGAGTACTGGGACACTTTAATTATCTACATAGTCATTTCTAAATTAGATAAAACGACTGAGCGGCAATGGGAGGAACATAAAGGTTTTTTATTATCTAACTCTAAAATGACGCTGAAGCTTGATCATTTACTCAAATTTTTGAAATCTAGGGCTGATCTATTTGAAACTTTAATTTTATCGCACAGTAAGGACAGCACTATAACTGGAATTAACAAAAAATCATGTACTGCTTTTCGCAGCAACGTGGCACAGTGTAATGTTATATCTTATAGGCCGGCCGGGCGCAATTCACGTAAGTTGTGTGTCGTATGTAAGGCTCCACATCCAATTTACACTTGTTCACAATTCCTTAATATGGATTTAAAATTTAAACTTAAAATCGTTAAGGAACACAACTTATGTGAAAATTGTTTACGTTCCGGGCACACTGTAAACAGCTGTTTGTTTGGACCTTGCAAAAAATGTAACTTAAAACATAATTCACTAATTCATAGCTCTAGCGGTTCTAATCATACCACGAGCCTAGTCTCTAAATCGTCAACTGAAGCGACTGAAACTAGCGGAGTCGCCGCGCACGCGCCCCCTCCCTCGATCAGTTGCAGCCGAAGCGACAAGGGACAGGTTTGCGATGTGCACGCGTACACGCACACATATGTAAACTGCATAAATGTGCAACCAGTTTTGCTATCCAATGCGCTAGTTGAAATACTCGATAAAAACAACAATTATCATATCGCATGCGCTTTAGTGGACAGTGGTAGTCAGAGTTGCTTCATTACACATTCGTTTTGCAAAAAATTAAATCTTCCTTTAATGTAATGTTTAGGATAATCAAATAAGGAAGGACAGTCATCTATGTCTATTAATCTAGAATCTGAAATAGCAAAGCTGTCTATGTTATCCTGTAAGTCTTTTAAATGTGACATGGCTCTAGGGTAAATGCAAAGTAGGATGGTTGAAAGTACGATCGTGGCAACGTAACGAATTATGTTTGCTTGGGATCTACAATGGAGAAACTTGTGATAACTTATGGATTTATGGCCAAGCCGGTTAAAATTATGCTTTAAGAGTAATTTAATGTCGTAGGACTTGAATTGTCTGTACTGATTCCAGATATAGATATAAGTGTGTGTACGAATTGTGTGTTTATTGTGTAGAGTAAATAGTGTAATAGTGTAAATAGTGAATAAATAATGAGGGATTTGTTGCTCTGATGCTAACATGATAAGGTTTAAGAAGAAGGAATGAGATAACATAATAAGAAAAAGATGACAATATGGATTGCATTGTACCTTTAGATATAACGAAACACATGTGCTTCTACAGTTGCGCCTTATTTCATCAATCAGGTATAGTCATGTTTCCATTTTGGAGTTTGTTAGGTTCGCTTCTGATTCGATTTTTATACGTTTTCCTCCGTCGTCTTTTCGCAAGAAGATTTGGCCATAAGATATCCAACAGTATTTATATTTATTTCTCGAAGCGAAATCTTTAGATAGCGTAAATAGTTTTCTAGTTTTTGGAGACAGATTTTCCGACAGGTATATGGGCGTTTTGGGTCCATTTATTCCTATGTGTGTAGTGTTGAGTTTATTTTCTCTGGATTTATTTCTATTAAACACGTTTATTGATTTTAACAATTTCTCTTTGAGAAGAGTGGAATTCAGATCAGCTATGACTGCAGTTTTACCACTTTTATGATTTGTACGAAAGACGTCCTTGAAGTCTTGTGGTTTTATTTCAACATTAACTGAGTTTCCTATTTTCATCACAATGTCTATCAGGGTGTCCTTCGATTCTTTACCCGTCGCCGGAACGTTTCTGATTTCAACGCTTGAGCAGCGTAACTTTCTTTCCAAATGTTCAACTTTATCTTCGAGGTATTGAATGCATTTCCGATCATTTAATCGCGCATCTTCGAGTTTTTTAAATTTTCTTAACATTTCGTCATACTTAGCCGATAGAAATTCCACCGATTCCTGCAATTTGCTGTTCTGTTCCATAAGTTGTTGTCAATGAGAATAATCCTTATAATATTCCGCAAATAAATTCGAAAATTCCTGGATTATGGAAACATGAGATGGGTGGATGATCTGATAACAGAATTTATAGGTTTACGTGCCAAATTATATTTTATAAACAGTTTAACATCCGAAATAAAAAAGGCTAAGGGTATTTCGAAAACAGTGTCAATAAAATTAAAATTCAGAGATTACAAGAATGTACTGTCAACAAATGATACTTTTAGACATAAAATGTCTATGATAAAATTCATTAAACATATGTTATATTCTCAACAAATCGATAAAAAAGTGTCAGATAGAAACGATGATAAAGTGCAAGTTTTACCTGATCAGATACATACATGACCATGGGGTCATTGTGATTCAGTATTCATGGATTATTCCAGCGATGTGTAAAAATAGCTGGGAATTATTTATCATTTATAATCATATTGAAAGTAATGTAGTTGACATTGTTTATTTGATATGTTTATTCATTAAACCAATGTAACAGGACAATCGCGGTCGTTCCAGGTCCAGGTCAAAGTCGAACTACCGGAAGTACCCCATTCGCTGGTATCATGCGAAGTTTGGGGATAAGGCCAACCATTGTTCGCGACCCTGCGACTACAAGTCGGAAAACGTGCAGGGCGGTCAGTAATGGCGACTGCCGATTGCCCTTACACAACTAGTCGCCTGTTCGTCACCGACCGGAAGACGAAGATGCAGTTTTTGGTAGATACTGGAAGCGACCTCTGCGTCTTCCCCCGATCGTCACTGCAGGACCGACGAGCGAAAACGGACTACCAACTGTGTGCAGCTAACGGCACCCCCATAGACACTTATGGTTTTGTGTACTTGTATTTAGATTTTGGACTTAAACGTGTATTTAAATGGAGATTTGTAGTAGCAGATGTTCAAAAAGCTATTATTGGTGTAGATTTTCTAACCTTTTATATTATAATGGTAGATTGTCGCCATACCTTTATCATATAAAAAACTTCAAGAAAAATTTAGTATAACTACACTTAAAAATAGAAGGCAACAAATAGATGCTACTATATTGTACAACATATGTAATGCTAAGTATAACTGCCCTGCCTTGTTGGCAGAAATTCGTTTCAGAACCCCCGCTAGACGAACGCGATCGACGGCGTTACTGGACACAGTTTCGTGCTCCACTAACGCCGGTGAGCGAGCTCCTCTACAAAGAATATGTAAATCATATAATATAATATTTGGTTCTACAAACCTTTTCGGCAACAGCTTATATAAATTTTAAAAAGAAATTAATGCTATTGTGGGCTAAGATAAATGTATCTATGTGTAACGTAGGTATACTTACAATTAAATTTATTACTATCTGTAATGGGCTTATGACACTTAGTAGTAAGGTTAAGTAATTAAGTATATAATATTAAATTAAGTAGTTAAATTACCCTTGCATATTATACACTTGTAAATATATAATTTACTGTTTTCATCGTAACGTGGCTAATTTGTTACCGGGCAGAATATGTTTGATTGGATTGTCTACATATTATTATTACTTGTCACTTTACACTTAGTATGTAATCTTACTTTTTTGTAGCTTCTTTTGCAATTATGTATGTCTCAGTGAGAATATTTTAGGATATAAGTTTTTATGTACTTATATATTAGATTGTACGCATGTAACTATAACATAAACTTGTGTCTGTTAATTCTCCGAATAAATAAATAAATAAATAAATAAATAAATAAGCGCTTAATAAACAATACTACTACTATAACCGCTGTAGCTTCACTAGATTGTAAGAATGCTATTACCTCTGTAAAAGTTGCAACTGGAAACACAAACAATCACAAGATCTTGGAAGAGTTCCCAGATATCACACGACCCCCAGGTACACACCGCGCCATACTACATAACACCGTGCACCACATACGCACTACACCAGGCCCTCCAGTTTCTTGTACCCCTAGACGTTTGTCCCCTGAGAAACTCAAAATTGCCAAGCTCGAGTTCCAGTCAATGTTGGACGGCGGGACAGCTAGGCCTTCGGAGAGCCCGTGGTCCTCCCCATTACACTTAGCACCTAAAAAAGATAACGGATGGCGCCCCTGTGGGGATTATAGGATGCTCAATGCGCGTACGCCAACAGTTGACGCGCGTTTGCCGGTTTGCTTCAGTCAATTCGTGAGGTACCCACCTTTCAAGCTTTTTAATCTTTCCAATTTGCTTCAAGTGAATTAAAACAGTTTTATCACTAACATCGCAGCCTGCAGCTAGCTCGGACGTGGTTTGCGATGGATCCGCTTCCACAATAGCCTTCAACTCTTCATTATCAACTTGAGTCTCAGGCCGTCCACGGGGCTTGTTCTGCAGATCGAAATTTCCAGAACGAAAACGTTGGAACCAAAAACGAACTGTGTTTTCTTTTGCAACACGACCGCCATACACATCATTCACCCTTCGAGTCGTTTCCGCAGCACTAGTGCCACGGCGGAACTCGTACTCGTAAATAATGCGATATTTTAAGTTTTCCATTTTGTAAAATGATTGCTGCAAACAGAAAAAAACAGAAGAAAAAAAACAAATGAATGACGGTCATCGAACCACAAATACATGAGTCTATAGCTGTACAAATTTGAATTTGGAATTCCTTACCAAAGAGGAGAAATTCGTGATTAAAGTGGCCAGTACGAAAAACGCCAATTTCATATGTAAGGACCTAATATTAGTTCATAAGTTTCTTTTGTGTGGCAATAATCGCTTATTCTATTCTATTCTATTCTGTTCTGTTCTGTTCTGTTCTGTTCTGTTCTGTTCTGTTCTGTTCTGTTCTGTTCTGTTCTGTTCTGTTCTGTTCTGTTCTGTTCTGTTCTGTTCTGTTCTGTTCTGTTCTGTTCTGTTCTGTTCTGTTCTGTTCTGTTCTGTTCTATTCCGAAATTGTTAATAGGCTAAGATAATTATCATATTATTGCACCTGTTGACTGTCACAATTATTTCACACTATTGACAAGATATTTCCGTGGCTCACTTTTTCACGTCCGATGTCCGAAGATGAGGCTTCTTCTGACGCTGAATCTACTAGTGCGCCAGAAAATGAGTAGAGGTCAAACAGGGAAATTGTCACGATCTCAATATTTTTACGAAATATTATGATTAAGAATAAATTGTAAGTCGAATTACGCAGTTTGATATTACAATGTTTATGGAGTTGATTGTATAGTTAATTTTGATATTATGTTAATTCATTACGATTTGTAGATCAATGGACCAACTGTCAAGCTGTTATTATTTGTTAATTATTACTGTAAAGTAAAAATAAGCAGATCGAACATTAGCAACGTGTATCGAATCGTAAATAAATCATATTAGCTCAGAGGTCGTTAACTGATTAATGTAATTATTAGTTAATGTCAGTCACTGGTCAACGTAAAGGATCAGTTTAGGTCGCTGATCAACGTCATGGATCCTTTTTGAAGGACAAGGAGCTCGGCTTTGGTTCGCGTCGTAAATAGTTGTGACAAACAACTAAGCGCACAGACCAATTTACTTCAGTGTTCGAGTAATAAACATGAGTATTTTAATATGTGCTGTGTGACTATCAGTACAAGACTATAAAGCTTATCTTCGGACAAACCTGCAAAACTATTTACATGTTTATATCTAAAACATAAATGATATAAAAAACAGAAAAATCGTAAGAAACATAACAAGGATTTTACACTATTTTTTTGAGATCTTCCTCCTCGACTATTTGTAGGGCTTGAGTTGTATCGTTTTTTTCTCGTGTAAATTCTTCCGTTTTTGACCACACATATTGGTAATGTTTTAATTTTGCCAGTTCTTTGCATTTTCGAAGTAAGAATTTATTATATGGTGAAAGATGATCATTTATAAATATGGGTTTAGGCTCACCTTGTAAATTTATGTCTTTTGTTGTGATACGGCATTTGCGCACTTGCGAGAAAAAATTATCCTTCGTCAGTCTAGAAGCAAACTTGACGATTATTAATCTTGGTCTTCCTTGGACTTTGGTTCTTGGAGAAATTCTATTTACATGTAAGATATCATTACAAGTGATAGTGACACCTGCATAGCTGGCAAGTTTGAATAGTAATTCACTAAGGTTTTCATTTCTGTCCTCGGGGATACCCACGATCTCTAAGTTCAATAGACGCTCCCTTTGCTCATTTGCATTAAAATCACTCTTGAGCTTCCGATTTTCATTATGTAATCTTTGTAACTCGGCTTATCTTCTGTAAGTACGGTTGTTTTTTTAACTAATTCCTCATACTGAGTGTCATTGAACTGTAGTGACTGCTGTAATTCCTTAATTTCCTTCTCAAAATTGTTCTGCCTTACATTTAATTTATTTACTGAGGTTTTCATTTCTGTGTAGTCCATTCTAATTTTGGTTAATTCCGATTTCAATTCCGATGTAGTATCTTTTAGTATTGTTAGGTCATTCTTAATTATTTGATCCAGAGATTTATGGACCTTAATAATTTCTTTCCCGAATTCCGCTTTCCAGGTGTCCAAAGAGCACCCTATATTTTCGCTAAATTCCTTAAATACTTCTGACATATCTTCGCTATGTTTTCTTTTACGTATCGTCACATGATCCTTTTGTTTTTCATGTGTAGACAATTCCGGAGTTGAAGAAGTTTTTGGTGACCGGATCATCTTGAATATTTTATTAAATACACTGTGCCGCGGGGCAAAGTTGTAAGAATTACTGTTAGTACGTCCACTCGCGACCAGCGCGCGCGGAGAATGTACCACCATTATTTAGCTATTTCACTAGAAGGGTGAAAAAAGGATATTCGCGACAAATTAATGAGAGTAAAGATGGGAAATATTTCGGCGAGATGAAGATTTATGAAGCCGATGAAATAAAAAAAATACAGCCCGTCCATCGATGGCGGCATGCAATTACAACTATCAAAACCAGAATTGATGACGATGCGGAATCTTGGCTATACATTAAGAAATTTGTGAAATGTATCCAAAAAGATTTCATAAACAGCCCCATAACACTTATAGGCCGGTATGATTATTAGGATAGGTTAGATCTTTGTATTTAATCAGTATTTTATTTGACTATCTATATTTGTAAACAAAATAGCTTTTAAACTTTGTGTCCTTTTTGTATTTTGCATAATCAACAATATTTCAAAAGTGTTTCTTTTTTTTACAGCTGTGTTTCCCGATGACTTAACAAGATCTATACATTGTAATAATTGCAATATGTTTGTCCAGAAAAGGCTGTTTTCACATTAGTAACATACCGATTGAACGTCACTCAGGAAGACGAGTACCTCAGTCCAGAGGCGTTCCTGAGTGATAATCAAACAGATTTATTGAAATTATTCAATATGTCATTGAAAGAGCATGATGTTTTGAGTTGTTCGCTTATTTTTTACTGCCAAAATTAGATGAAAAGGAATTGAAATCATTTAATACTAAATATATTATAGTTTATAAAAAGTTTACTGAATTTCAGCATACTCAATCTGGATAGTCATTTTTATCAATGAGTCATGTTGAAATTAACATTAATAAGTATTCTCCTATGAGAGGTGGATCTTATTTAGATCTACCACCAGCAATCAAATATTCAAAAAGTTGCATTAATATTAAAAATAAAGATAACCACTGTTTCTTATGGAGTATAGTAGCTGCATTATACCCAGCTAAGAACAAAGTTTGTGTAACTAGCTCATATCCTCATTATTCCAGTATACTAAATACCAAAGGAATGAAATTTCCCCTCACATTGAATGATATTAAAATATTTGAAAAAAATAATCCTGATATTAGTGTAAATATATACATATATGGTTTACAGAAGGATACTGTAACAGGACCCTTATATTTGTCTAAAAAGAGAAAGAAAAACCATGTAAATTTATTGTATATTGAACGTTTTAACAGTAGTGAAGGGCATTATTGTTTGATTAAAGACTTGACTCGATTAGTTCGACGTCAAGTTACTCACTATAAAGGAAAAGTTTACTTATGTGAAAAATGTTTACAATTTTTCAGTAAAGAAGCAAGATACAAAACTCGTAGTTGTTCTAAAATTGTATCTGTTTTACCTGAAAAAAACTCTATATTAAAATTTGAACATTACGAGAGACAACAAAAAATTAATTTTATTATTTACGCTGATTTTGAATGTTTGCTCTTTGACTGCGATGAAAGTATTTCTACTAAAACTCAGAATCTAAAAGTACACCAACCTTCATGTTTTGCGTATTACATATGTTGTTCACATAACGATGACTTAAACAAATATGTTTCATACAGAGGTAAAGACTGTGTGCAAATGTTTGTGAAATGTTTGATAAAAGATGCTGTACGTATACATAAAATATTAAATGAAAAAAAAACCGATCACTCCATTAACCTCGGAACAAGAAGTAGAATATAACAACGCTACTTTATGTCACATATGTAAAAAATCATTGTTAAACGACAGAGTTCGAGATCATGATCATATTACATCAGAGTATAGAGGTGCGGCGCACTCGCACTGTAATTTGATGTCCAGAGTTTGTCCATTCATTCCTGTTGTATTCCATAACTTAGCTGGGTATGACTCACATTTATTCATTGAAGAATTAGCGAAGTATGAAGGTTCGATTAACATTATACCGAAAACAAAGGAAAAATATATGTCATTCACAAAAATAATAAAAAGTAAATATTATAAACACCCCATTCAAATAAAATTTATTGATTCTTATCAGTTTTTGAATTCTAGTCTCGACACACTAAGTAAAAATTTAACAGAAAGCGATTTTTATCATTTATCAAAAGAATTTAGCGACAAAAATAAATTTGAATTAATAAGAAAAAAAGGTATTTATCCATATGATTACTTAAACTCTTGGTCAAAATTTGATGACTCCCAACTACCCTCAAAAGAATTTTTTTTTAATAGTTTAACTAAGGAACATATTTATATCTGATGAAATGTATTTGCATGCACAAACAGTTTACAAAGTTTTCGGAATTAAATCGCTTGGCGAATATACAGACTTATACATAAAATGTGATGTTCTTTTATTATGCGATATATTCGAGAAATTTAGAAAAATGAGTTTACATTATTATAAACAAGATCCAGCTTATTATGTTAGCTCACCAAGCTTAAGTTGGGATGCTATGCTTTTTTATACCGGTACTGAACTCGAGCTTATAAATGACTTGCAAATGTATGAATTATTAGAAAAAGGAATTAGAGGTGGATTAGCACAATGTTCTCTTCGACATGCTAAGGCAAATAATAAATATTTACCAAATTTTAATAGTTCACTTCCAAGCAGTTATTTGATTTATCTTGATTCTAACAATTTATATGGCTATGCAATGATGAAAAAGCTTCCGATATCAGAATATAAATTTTTAACTCAGAAAGAAGTTATTGACTTTGATTTACTTAGTATTTCAGATGATAGTGATATTGGTTATATCTTGGAAGTAGACTTAGATTACCCAGATTATTTACATCACCAGCATAAAGACTTACCATTTGCTATCGAAAAGATTGTACCCCCTTATGGGACAGCTGAAAAATTGATAGCAAATCTTTATGACAAACATAATTATGTGATCCATTATACTCATTTAAAAGAATGTCTTAACAATGGTTTGATTTTAAAAAATATACACCGTGTAATAAGTTTTAGACAAGACAATTTTCTCAAAAAATACATAGAACTTAATACTAGTCTACGTCAAATTCCAAAACAGTATTTGAAAAATATTTCTTCAAGTTATTAAATAATTCAATATTCGGAAAAACGATAGAAAACAAACGTAAGCAAGCAGATGTCAGATTAGTGTCAAAATGGAAAGAATATGATAATCGTACAAATAAATATTTAGATGCTGAAAGATTGGTAACAAAACCAAATTTAAAAAGCATAACAATATTTTCAGAAAATTTTGTAGCAATAGAGTTGAATAGGGAGAAAGTTATTCTAGATAGCCCAATCTACATTGGATTTACTGTTTTAGAATACTCGAAGTTACATTTATATGAATTTCACTATAACTTTATAAAAAAAAATATGGAAATAAATCTGAACTATGCTATACTGATACTGATAGCCTACTTTACTTAATTTATTGTGATGATTTTTATCAAGATATGCATGATAATCTTTCCTTGTTTGATACAAGTAATTTCAATGAGAATAATCCTTATAATATTCCGCAAATAAATTCGAAAATTCCTGGATTATGGAAACATGAGATGGGTGGATGATCTGATAACAGAATTTATAGGTTTACGTGCCAAATTATATTTTATAAACAGTTTAACATCCGAAATAAAAAAGGCTAAGGGTATTTCGAAAACAGTGTCAAAAAAATTAAAATTCAGAGATTACAAGAATGTACTGTCAACAAATGATACTCTTAGACATAAAATGTCCATGATAAAATTCATTAAACATATGTTATATTCTCAACAAATCGATAAAAAAGTGTTAGATAGAAACGACGATAAAGTGCAAGTTTTACCTGATCAGATACATACATTACCATGGGGTCATTGTGATTCAGTATTCATGGATTATTCCAGCTATGTGTAAAAATAGCTGGGAATTATTTATCATTTATAATCATATTAAAAGTAATGTAGTTGACATTGTTTATTTGATATGTTTATTCATTAAACCAATGTAATAATTAATGCATAAGTATTATAATATGTGAAATTTTATGTAAATAATAAATTTTATATATTTTATATGTATTTTATTTATGTTTTTATGCAATATAAATTGTGGTTAGTAATCTGGCTGATATATAAGGACTAACAGTTCAAATAGCATTGCATTTAAAAATGAAATTCGTAAAGCAAGCATTGTCCTTAGAAGTAAATAGCTTAAAAGTCAGTAATAATCGAGGAATCGTAAAACATAGTCCTTTACCTTGGGCTATCTAGAATAACTTTCTCCCTATTCAACTCTATTGCTACAAAATTTTCTGAAAATATTGTTATGCTTTTTAAATTTGGTATTTATTTGTACGATTATCATATTCTTTCCATTTTGACACTAATCTGACATCTGCTTGCTTACGTTTGTTTTCTATCGTTTTTCCGAATATTGAATTATTTAATAACTTGAAGAAATCTTTTTCAAATACTGTTTTGGAATTTTGACGTAGACTAGTATTAAGCTATATGTATTTTTTGAGAAAATTGTCTTGTCTAAAACTTATTACACGGTGTGTTCTATCTTTAGTAGATAGAATGGTGCCTTAAGTTAAACAACCGGATACTTTAAAATAGTATAATTAAAAAATACATGTGAACGTTACGGTGATCTCGGGACAAGTGGCACACCCGCGACCGATTTGTATTAAAAAATGCCCAAGCGCCTGATGCGGGCGACGGCAATTTTCGCGCCACTATGCCCCGACGCAATATTGAGCAGGCGTCAGTCTGAACATCCTCCCGGCCGTTGAAAGATCACTTTCAACCTTGAAGTTCCTCGGCTGTCGGTAGCTTGCACAGCCTTACTAGAGATCGGCGCACACAGCCTTTATTAGTGGTGATGTCTGCCACTCTCGCTATTCCATCGGATCCCGTGATGAGCCGTAGTACTCTCCCGAGCTTCCAAGATAGTGGAGGAGCATTGTCATCTGCTAAGAGTACCATATCTCCTATGTCCAGCTTTGATGTACTGCTTTTCCATTTTGTTCTCTGCTGCATCTCAGACAGATATTCACGCTGCCATCTTTGCCAGAAGTGTTGCTGCATTTTTTCTAAGCGTTCATAGCCTTGGAGTGTACTTTCCTTAGAGTCACCCAGATGTTGCGACGGTGGAGCAGTTAACGGTCTCCCGATCAAGAAGTGTCCTGGGGAAAGGGAAAGGAGGTCATTAGGAGAGGATGATAGGGGACACAAGGGACGGCTTTTCAAAATCGCCTCCACTTGTGTAAACAAAGTATTAAGTTCCTCAAAAGTAAGGTGGCTATTGCCAACGACGCGTTTTAAGTGGAATTTAGCCGACTTAACGCCGGCTTCCCAAATACCACCAAAATGAGGCGAGTAAGCCGGAATAAACTTAAACTGGATAGAATTTTGACTTGCAAAATCAAATAGAGAGTTTTGATTTTGCTTGATAAATGATCCTAACTCCCTTGCGGCTGCTACTAAGTTAGTTCCGTTATCACAAAATATTTCCGTTGGCCTGCCTCTGCGCGCTACGAAACGCCGAAGTGTCATTATGAATGCATCCTTTGTTAAATCACTCACAGCTTCGAGGTGGATGCATTTATAACGCAGACATACGAACAAACACATGTAGCATTTTATTAGACGACTTCCACGGCCCTTACGATTTACGATCGTGAACGGTCCCGCGAAGTCCAGACCCACTGACAAAAACGGATGACCTGGGGTTATACGTTGGAGTGGTAGATTACCCATTTTAGGTTGCAACGTTTCACCGCGCACACGTCTACACCGAACACAGTTGTTAACTGTCCGCCATGCGAGATGTCGTCCATTTACTGGCCACACTGTTTCCCTTACGATAGATAATAACAGTAAAGGACCCGCGTGCATATTGTTGACGTGTTCTCTTTCAAAGTGCAGTCTTGTTAACCTGTGCGAGGCATGAAGTAAAATAGGGTGCCGTTTCTCATACGAATAATAATTAGCCGCATCCAACCTACCTCCAACTCGCATTAATTTATTACTTAAGAATGGAGACAAACTTAAAATTTTGCTTTTATTACTTAAAGGTTTATTTTTAGCTAGCAGATCGTATTCAGTTGGGAAGGATTGAGTTTGAGCGATAATACATAATGAATGCCATGAGTCACGTAATTCCTCAACTGTTAATAAACCTACGCGTTTTGCATTGCTATTTCTAGTGTTAAATATGAATCTTTGCACATAAGCAAATGAACGTTGTAATCTATTGAGAGAAGAATATCTTTCAAAATCTAAAAAAGGTTCACTAATTGTTGCAGAGTGCACTTTCAATTCGGGTAAAGGATCAGATTCCTTGGCATTCAATACTGGCCATTTGTTTTCATTTTCAAGCAAAAATGTTGGTCCCGACCACCAAAGTGACTACGACATCATGTTTTTTGCATTTACCCCTCTTGAAATGCAATCCGCAGGATTTAAATCGGTTGGAACGTATCTCCATGATAGCGGTGAAGCATGCTCCAATATTTCGCTAATACGATTAGCTATAAATGTTTTCAGTCTAGTGATATCACCTTTAATCCAGCCCAGAACCACACTCGAGTCACACCAGTACACAATCCTGGCGGGCTTGTATCTCAAGGAATCGACTACAGACTTAGTAAGTTTAGTAGCAAGCAAAGCGGCACATAACTCTAATCGTGGGATACTGGTCGGCTTTAATGGTGCTACTTTAGACTTAGCACATAGTAATTTGACGGTGACGTCACCATTTGTGCTAATTGACTTAATATAAACACATGATCCATATGCGGACTGAGAAGCGTCACTAAACGAATGTAATTCTATATATTTAGGAGAATCACACAACACCAACCTCGGAATTTGTAAATTAGATAAGAATTTTAAGTTGTCTGTAAATTTAGTCCATTCCTTTTTTATTTCGGAGGGTACTGGTTGATCCCAGTCCAGCAAAAGGATTTCCCACCAAAAGGATCGAATATTTTGAAGGAATTTGACATTATAAAACGTTTCGTTATAGGTACATCTGGTTCCTGTGTCACCCTAATAGGAAAATGTAAAGTGTCGCTAGAGGGTTTCCATCCAAGACCAAGAGTACTCGAAGACTCGCTGATAGTTAGACTGTCTTGCTTATTTATGTCAAGGTTATCAAATACATACGGATGATTGCTCTTATATTTTCGAAGATTAAAACAACCTGATTTTAATGCATTGGATACTGACTTTTGTATGTAAATTAATTGCTGAGGATCATCAGCTCCTGTTATTAAATCATCTACTTAAAAATCATTTTGGATGATGTTTTTGATAAGTTCATCATCTTGTTCCTGTCCTAGCTGCCACAAACACCGTGTACTGAGGTAACTTGCGCTTGCTGTGCCATAGGTTAAGGTATTTAAGACTAACGTTTGGATGGGGCGTGACTCGTCCTCTCTTCACAAAATTAGCTGCAAGTTCCTATCACTTTCGTTTACAAGCAAAGCGGCCATGCCTATACATTTTTTCCACATCTCCAGTGAGTAGGTACTTGTATTGCCTTGCCCGAATTAGGATGGAAAAGAGGGTGTCTTGGACATTGGAGCCTACCATCAAAATATCATTCAATGAGTAACCTGATGTAGAAGAGGCTGAGCCGTCGAATACTACGCGGAGCTTGGTAGACTCGCTCTCTTGACGTATGACCGCATGATGACACAAGTAGTACGCTGGGGGAGGGACAGGTGAACTATTATAATTAGATACAGAGAGATGCCCTAATTCTGCATATTCTCTTATGAATTTTGTGTATTCAGATTTAAGGTTTGGATTACGCTTGAACCGTTTTTCTAAATTAATAAATCGTTTTTTAGCAAGATTATAGCTATCACCTAAACAATCTACTGATTCTTTCAAAGGTAATTTGACACAAAACCTACCTTCTTCATCTCTAATGGTATTAGCGAGAAAGTGCCTTTCACACGCGCTTTCATCTTCAGTTATGATTGACTTTTTCGAAACTTCTTCTAACTCCCATAACTTAGAAACTAACTGTTCTATATTTTCATTTTGTGATGAAGAGACAATGGCGTGATTATAGTGTATCCTATTGCTAGATACTGCTGAATTTATAGGGCCAGAGATTATCCAACCTAACTGTGAACTCCTTAACTTAGGATTGTTTGGTCCTAGAGAACGTTGTTCGTTGCCTAGAATGTCCCAGAAGAGATCAGCACCTATTAGTACATCTATGGGAGCTGGCTGATAAAACATGGGGTCAGCCAACTGAATATTTTCTGGTAATTTAATTGACTTGATGTCAACCGGCGTCTTTGGTAAACGACCGGTGAGCTCATTTAACACAAAACACGATAACATTGCACTGAAATTACTATTTGTTGCTTTTAATTGAATATTACAACTTTCAATTACATTCATTGAAGAAGTATTGCCTACACCAATGACCTTTAGTATGTCAATGTGGCGAGACTTTAATGACAGTCTGGTCTTTAGGGACTCAGATATAAATGGCTTCCGCAATCTAAAAGAGCACGAACTTTGACCTTTTGATGATCAACTGGATTCGATACTTCAATGATAGCAGTAGATAATAACACCTGATTTGTATTGTGATTAGAATAGTTAACGATAATTTCATTTTCATCTTGTTCATCAATGAGAGCGAGGTGGCTTGAGGAGGATGATGGGCGATGGAGCAGACTATTGTGCCGCTCGGTGCAGCCGCGTTCACGGCATGGACCCATGCGACACTCGCTTTCGGGGTGACCTTGTCTTAAACAATTAACACACAGTTTATACTTCGTCACGTCCATCATTCGCTCGTCAACCCCCTTCGCTTTAAACGTTGGACAATCATATATCATATGACGCTCATTGCAAATAATACACATAAATGTAGTATTTGGCTTCTTGCTACAAATTTTGCTGGTGCTCGCAAACGATTTTACGACATTGTTTTGATTTTGACCTTGCCTTTGAATATAATTATTATTAGCTATAGAACGCACAGGGGCACTGGTCATCTTTGACACGCTACTAACGTCAGACCGATTATTACGATTCAATGACTCGAGCACATCAGCACGGTCTATCATAAATATATAAAATTGTTCGAGGGTAGGTACGTCGCCTTCCAAATTGTTGCGATATTCCTCCCATTTTAACAACGTATTGCTATCTAACTTAGATGATAACATAAATATTATTAGTACATCCCATTTGTCAGTGGGCTGTTCTAGGCTTGTTAACGCGCGCAAATTTTTGGTCACGTGGTCAACCAAAAATCGTAGAGATCGCTCTGATTCCCGTGGAAGCTGTTTAATATTAAATAATGATGTTAAATGATGATTAATCAATATTCTTTTGTTGTCGTATCTATTGCAAATCATCTTCCACGCTTCAGCATAATTGTTGGTTGACACCTCTAAATTTGAAATGATCCTGGCCGCGTCACCTTGCAAATAAGAAACGAGGTAATGGAATTTATGAATGTCTGATATGCGATCATTCTTGTGTATCAGATTTTCAAAAGTATCCCGAAACTCCAACCAACGGAAATATGCGCCATCAAATTTGGCTATTTGAATTTGAGGGAGTTTCAACCCTAATTCGTGGGGGTGATTAGGATCATCTATGCAACATGACGCGTTATGACCCGAACTGTGCCTTTTTTCGCATTCTAATTTTTTGGAAAATTTTTCGACTAAAGTTTTGGCCTTTGCTATATTCATAATTATATCTTGCTCAATTTTATCGCGTTCCTCAATTTCAGTCGAAATATTTTCATAATTTAAAACCTCTATTTCACTTTGCAAATCATCATCCTTCATAGACAACGCTTCAAATTTAGTGAGTTTTAAATCTAACTCCGTTAATTGAACGTTGTTTAGTTCTATTAAACAAGCAATGCTATTTAAATAATTTTTAAATTTTGTAATTTGTCCCTTGGCGGACGTTCTCCTAGTGATTAAATCACGTAAACTTTGTTTATTCATTTCTTCTGTCATTAAATATAACACTTACGAACAAACAACAACAAAACAATATAATTTAAACTATTCTTTTTTGAAGTCAGTTAACTAAATATTGAATCTCTTTATTTAAATAGCAATGCAATTCCTACGTTATTAAATTGAAATGGCTCACGTTCCTCGTTCTGGTGGTACTTGCCGCTCAGGGAAGCCGGCTGCGCACGCTCAACAATTCGCTCCCGGCCGGTGCAGGAGCCGCGGCCGGCCAAGGTATTCCAACGGGATAAGTATGTATGTACTTGCGAACGGCGCACGGCGATGATGAATATTAGCCTGGAATATTCGGCAAATACGCTAAATATTGTATGTATAAACAATACGAAACGAGAAAACATAAAATACGAAGCTAACGTTACTTCGTAAAATAATTTAACTTTATATCAATTGAGTGACCTTTTATTGTTTAATATACTTCCATTGAACAATTTTACGGAATAGTGAACATAAAATTGAATGATTCATGTATTCATCTAAATAATATTGCGATAAATAACTAAAGTTAATTGAATTGTTCACTTTTTTTTACATAAGGGTAGGTAACAAAAATGATGCAATTTTGCACTAAATAACCAATTTACGTGCATAAAACGCTGTAAAACTTTTCTAAAACACTTAATTTACACAAATGACGAACGATTTTGAATATTATTTTGTTAGTTATTAGGTTTTTTAGGAATTAGTTAAGAAAGGACACTTATCTTAGCGGACGAACTCGTAACTGCTCGATGTGAAACTTTAGCTGATTCACTGCTCGAATCTTCTTTGTTTTTCTGCTTCCCAATACAGCCCGTGGTTTTAGAAATATCCACTGCAAGGCTCCATCCACAGGAATGATTTGATGTGATGTTGAAGATCGTTAGGTCGCCGCGCTAACCGGTGTCTCGTCGTATTTACGTATTAATTGTCATTATTTCGCGGATTCTTCTTTGTTCCCCTCATGGGCCACCATGTTCTATCTTTAGTAGATAGAATGGTGCTTTAAGTTAAACAACCGGATACTTTAAAATAGTATAATTAAAAAATACATGTGAACGTTACGGTGATCTCGGGACAAGTGGCACACCCGCGACCGATTTGTATTAAAAAATGCCCAAGCGCCTGATGCGGGCGACGGCAATTTTCACGCCACTATGCCCCGACGCAATATTGAGCAGGCGTCAGTCTGAACACGGTGTATATTTTTTAAAATCAAACCATTGTTAAGACATTCTTTTAAATGAGTATAATGGATCACATAATTATGTTTGTCATAAAGATTTGCTATCAATTTTTCAGCTGTCCCATAAGGGGGTACAATCTTTTCGATAGCAAATGGTAAGTCTTTATGCTGGTGATGTAAATAATCTGGGTAATCTAAGTCTACTTCCAAGATATAACCAATATCACTATCATCTGAAATATGTACTAAGTAAATCAAAGTCAATGACTTCTTTCTGAGTTAAAAATTTAAATTCTGATATCGGAAGCTTTTTCATCATTGCATAGCCATATAAATTGTTAGAATCAAGATAAATCAAATAACTGCTTGGAAGTGAACTATTAAAATTTGGTAAATATTTATTATTTGCCTTAGCATGTCGAAGAGAACATTGTGCTAATCCACCTCTAATTCCTTTTTCTAATAATTCATACATTTGCAAGTCATTTATAAGCTCGAGTTCAGTACCGGTATAAAAAAGCATAGCATCCCAACTTAAGCTTGGTGAGCTAACATAATAAGCTGGATCTTGTTTATAATAATGTAAACTCATTTTTCTAAATTTCTCGAATATATCGCATAATAAAAGAACATCACATTTTATGTATATGTATGTTTCACAATTTATAAACAACATGTTAAATATTGGTTGCGAAAAAAATACTATAGAATTTGTACGAAGACTAGGAAGAAAAAATGATAGAAATAGACCGATTTTAGTATCGCTATTGACTATGGGGCTTAAAATAAAAATAATGCAATCCAAAAGTATATTAAACGGAACACCGTTTTATATAAAAGAAGATTATCCCAAGGAAGTATTAGACAAACGCAGGGAACTCCAATCAGAATTAAAGAAAGCAAGAGAGCAAGGAATAAAAGCTATTTTAAAGTACGATAAGTTAATTATACTCAATGAAAAAAATAGCCGACTTCAAAAAAAACAATCTCAAACAAAATGCACTCAAAAGTAACATAAAAAAACAATTTCAAACAAAATGCATTCAAAAGTACCATAAAAAACAATCTCAAACAAAATGCACTCAAAAGTAACATAAAAAAACAATTTCAAACAAAATGCATTCAAAAGTACCATAAAAACAATTTCAAACAAAATGCATTCAAAAGTACCATAAAAAACAATCTCAAACAAAATGCACTAAAAAGAAACAAAATAATGACATGAAAACTTCTTTCTTTCTTTCTTCTCTCTTTCAAAAACCCTCTAAACTCTAAAGAAAGTTCTCTTCTTTCTTGTAACATGTCTATATTGTATAATTATTGTTATTTCGCAGTCGGTGTCGGCCGAAGTAAATATAATATTATACATTTTATGTCCCTACTTAGGCCGAAACCGACTCCAAAATAACAATAATTATACAATATAGACATGTTACAAGAAAGAAGAGAACTTTCTTTAGAGTTTAGAGGGTTTTTGAAAGAGAGAAGAAAGAAAGAAAGAAGTTTTCATGTCATTATTTTGTTTCTTTTTAGTGCATTTTGTTTGAGATTGTTTTTTATGGTACTTTTGAATGCATTTTGTTTGAAATTGTTTTTATGGTACTTTTGAATGCATTTTGTTTGAAATTGTTTTTTTATGTTACTTTTGAGTGCATTTTGTTTGAGATTGTTTTTTATGGTACTTTTGAATGCATTTTGTTTGAAATTGTTTTTTTATGTTACTTTTGAGTGCATTTTGTTTGAGATTGTTTTTTTTGAAGTCGGCTATTTTTTTTTCTTAAAATTTTTGTTTTATTTCACAATTTTTAGTGAATTTGAAGTTCAATTACAAATTTCCTTAATACGCATGAGGAAAGAAATAAGACAAATAAAGAAAAGGACTTTCCTATTTAATATGTGTGTACTCAAAAACTAATATACAATGCAGCAGATAACCACTATTCCTTTAAACAATGAACTAATTATCAAAATCGGTATACAAATTGAAAATTAACGAACTAATACATCGTACTTGCCTCTAATTTTGTCCAGCCGCGCGCCGCAGTAGCATTTTTCGAATGCGCGTAGTTTTTAATCATTTAATATCTTCCAAACTATTGATCAGAATTACATAGTTTAAAGGCTAATGTAATCTGCATTTAATACTCTAGCCATCAAACATATTTATTTGGATAAGGATTCATATCGAATATAATATAATAGCGCCGTAAGTTTACGACGCTGTTTTTCGTGTGCATTTTAATGGAAGTTTGTTCACAATAACATGGTTTTTGTGAGACATCCATAGATGATAGATATATGCCACCTGAGACTTTTATTTAGCAAATTTAAGGATCTATAATTACTCCATACATCATTTTAATGTAGGTCATATAGTTTGACCTACGTAAGCCCAGAAAGCAAATTTGTGCTATTCATTGTAACGCGATGTAGCATTTTTCGTTTCCGCGTAATTTTATTCTTACGATATCTCCTAAACTATTAGACAGAATGATATAGTTTCAATTGCAAATATAATCTACATTAAATTCTCTTGATAATGAACATATTTATTTACATAAGGGTTAATACTGAACTTGAATAATAGCGTCGAAAATAGGGCATGAATTTAATTAATGTTTCGTAAAGAAAAAAATGGTTATTGTGAGAAAACTATAAAAGATAGATATATGCTATCGCGGACTTTTATTTAGCACATTTAAAGAGCTACAATTCGCCATACATCATTTTGATGTAGGTCTTATAGTTTAGCCTACGTAAGCGCTGAAAGCAAAAATGTCCCTAATTTCCGCAACAAATTTTGAAGCTATATTCAAATTCTACTATTCTTCTAGTTATTTAAAAAAAAAAACAAAAAAATGGGACCCACCTGCAAGCACTTCCTTTCGTTTAAAATAATTTTTATCAAAATCGGACCACCAGGGGCGGAGATTCGCGGTAACACACATAAAAAAAAAAAAAAAATTCAGTCGAATTGATAACCTCCTTCTTTTTGAAGTCGGCTAAAAAAAGAAGATCAACAAAACAAAAGCAAAAAAAGGAATTTGTCGGAATCGCCAGAGACTAACACAAAAGAAAAATTGAAACAAAAACAACCCGCAAAAATTAACAAAACAAACAAAATAGACCACTTCATTATGAAAAAACCGGCAACTACATCTCCGCAAGCTCATTGCTCTAAATTTACTACACAGTAGCAACCAAGGCCCTCCTCTCACGATCTCCCATCACGGTTGGTCACCGCGGGAGACCTAGACCGCAACCCTCCATTACGCCGAAAATTGTACATATGTACATACAATGTAAGATCTTTACTTTCACCTGAAAGAATGATACTTCTCAAACATTCCCTAGAGAAAATTAAACATGATATAATAGGGCTAGCAGAAGTAAGAAGACGTGGCAATAACATTTTAGAAGACGACACCCATATATTCTGTCACACTGGTGAGACAAATGGCCTATACGGTGTTGGTTTTCTGATAAAAAAAGAACACAAAAACAACGTGGAAAGTTATAGGGGAATATCCGAAAGAGTATGTCTGTTAAATATGAAATTCGATGCAACAAAATTTTCCATTATTCAGGCCTACGCACCAACAACAGATGCGTCAGAAGAGGAAATGAATGAATTCTATGAACAACTAGAAAAAGCTCGAAACCTTTCGAGCGAAAAAATTATATTATTAGGAGATCTGAATGCAAAGATAGGTGAGCGAAAAAAAGGAGAAGAAATAATCATGGGCCCAACCTGTTATGGAAAAAGAAACCAAAGGGGCGACAAACTAATCGAATACGCGTCTTTCCATAACCTAACTATAATAAGTATAAAAAGTAAGTAAGTAAAACTATAAAAAGTATATTGATACTGATTTTTTAATGTTAATTCAAGTTCTAATAATTGTATTTTTAAAGCCCGAGGCAGAATAAATAGGACAGTTTCTTTTCTACTTCTGGTTGCCTTTTTTTTCTATTCTGTGAACCGCATTAAGATTTTCATATACAAATAGAAAGATAAACCTTATGCATAAACCGTAATCCATTATTTTCCAATAATAAGTCTGTAATAGGTGCCTCTTAATGGTATAGAATTGAACGCTTCGTGCGCGAGTCCGACTCGCACTTGGCCGGTTTTTTTTTTTCTTTATGGCGCCTTCAAGCACAATTTAGATTATTTAAAAAAAATGTATCCTTTGATAGCTTTGTGTTGTTTAGCCAGGTTTTGCCCTTAAAACGATCTAATGAGATATAATTGATCAAAATCGGTCATGTCGTTGCGTAGTTAAGACAGTTTAAAAACGTCGATATTATTTTTCCCATCACTAATCGCAGCGAAAATTTGCCCTATTTCAGTGCGTTACGAGGTGTATAAGATCCCATATTTTGTTTTGCTAATAATTCCTAAACTAGCCATCAGATCCCGGGGCGACGGTGGATTAGGGTTCATCAATTCACTGTCTATATCAATAAGGACCAAAATTCTCATTTATCTTTGATTTCGCGCCAGAAAATGGATTTTAGTCTGTAAAAGGAGGTGGGGTCTAATAGACCGCGTGTCGCCCTAACGTCTGGTCACGGTACGGGCCGATTATACCTCGTGCCGCAGGAACGGAAAGTATGCAAAAATTGGTGCCGCAGCTAACGTGTTACTCCTACTAATATTATAAACTAGCTTTTGCCCGCGACTCCGTTCCCGTGGAATTTAAAAAAAGAAAACGGGATAAAAAGTATCCTATGTCCGTTTCCTGGTTCTCAATTACCTGCCCACCAATTTTCAGTCAAATCGATTCAGCCGTTCTTGAGTTATAAATAGTGTAACTAACACGACTTTCTTTTATATATATATATATATATATAATATATATATATATATATATATATATATATATATATATATATATATATATATAAATAGATGCAAATGTTTAGATGGATAGATGTTTGTGTGAAGGTATTTCTGGAATGGCTCAACGGATCTTGATGTAATTTGGCACAGATGTAGAACATAGTCTGGAAGAACACATAGGCTACTTATTAAGTTTTTCTTTTCCGCTAACCGGTGGTTCCTACACCAAAATACCTGTATACAATATATCGTCATCCCTGTCATTATCTTTGACAAAACAGAGATAACAATGTTTTAAACGGAGGTTTTGGTTTCAGAAACCCACGGTTAAAAGTACTCGTATATTTTTTCAAAAATGATATAGTTTGAGGAAGCCCAATGGCAAGATTTTATGTATACTTATGTATGTCGTTTTTTTCTTAATTCTAGAAATAGGCTCGCAGAGGATATATAGGCCTTGAAACCAAACATGTTTCTGTATCATTCTAAACTGATTATGTACATCAAAGTTCGGCAATACGTTAAATATAAAGATATGTTAAAGATAATTTGTTTTATTTTTATCTTGGGATTCTTCAAATTTTATCATGACGTCTATAACAGAATTTAATTTTATCACCTCTAAAGCTAATTTCGGAACTTACGTCCTTAGATGTCGGTAAGATATTGTAGCAAATAAAAAATTGTGGTTCCGTTTAAGTAACTTAAGCGCAGGTACTTTTCTTTGTGAAATCTAAATGCATTATAAATTGCTTGTATTAAACAAATTATAAACACACCAATTTTTGTGACCATGAGTTAATGAACACAAAGATTCTGTTTTGGTTTTATTTTTTAATTAATCTTATTTTAAATCTGGAAATGTAATTAGTAAAATTGAAAACTTAAAAATCAATTACAATTCTTACACACAAGTGAGTAATATAAGCCATGATAGAATTTTTTTTTTTCTGATGGTAACATTTTTTAGTACATTACTATTAATGTACTAAAAAAGTACGAAACTCAAGAACAATTGCGTTGTACCTTGAGACTAATATTTAGAGAATCCCTGAATTGGGAAGCACATTTTTACTACCTATTTAGTTTAAAGTACCGGTTAAGAGAAGACGTTAAACAAATCTGTTTTAGTCTTATCGCTAATCCGAACTTATCTTTACTGTAAAAAAATACGCGTGTTAGAACGGAATGTACATTTATACTATTAAAAAAAAGTAACTACTAAATTACTCTATTACCATACTGACATGATATGATGACCATGATCGCGATTGACGGTACCTATCCTAGTGTATTTTTGGTTAACCATTAATTCAGTCTTAAAAAATGCATATCGTTGCACAATAGAAACCTTAGTTTTTATTTTAAATTAAATTTAAGAATCATTAAATTATTAAAAATATAATCGTATAAAGTTTGATCAAATTGTAGTTCCAACATTACGATGAGTCGTTATATTTTTTCTTAAGAGAGGCCAAATTAAACAGCAGATTGTATTTCCGATATGGGTCGGAGCAAGTGGAGACTTTTGTTGTTGGAGGCCAAGGCCCACTTCAGGTCACAAAGTCACCCTACTTTTTTTTATATCATAATATGGCAAACGAGCAAGCGGTCACCTGAATTCGCCTAAATAGCGAAACGACCACTACCCATAGACATTCGCAATTGCAGATGCGATGCGACTTTTAATCTACAGAGGAGGGGACGTACCGAAAGAGGATATTTGAGGATATATTCCTATACGTCCCGTCCACTCTGTTGAGTTTAGTTTCACTTTGTCAGTTTAAAATTTGGGAAAAGTTCACATAAACTGCAAATAATAATAAGTTTATAAGTCAAATTACCTTATCTAATTCCATAAGCAAACTATCTAGACTTTCATCACATAACTTTCCAACTTCAAATAAAGTGACAGCATGACTTTTTAGATCGTGTAAATGTCAAAAAGGGTTTACATAAAATCTTAAAGTCGCATAAATCTCTTATTACAATGTATTTAAAGGCACTTCCGCCTTATCAGAGTGAGTTTCCATCTTAGGGCGTGGGAATTTGGACCAAGTAGGTAGATAGGAAATACAACTTTTAAAAGTAACAGCGTCTTATAATTAATTGCTACAATAATTTGTCACGTTTCATCGAGCACGTAGTTGTGAACGTAACTGACGTCTTTTCGCACCGACGATCAAACACTAACTGCCCTACGCTCTCCTCGTGGCGTCACCTTTTTGTCCGGAAACAGAACTGTCAATTAATCACCCCACTAGCGCTCGGTGCTACGTTTTGAAATTAAAAAAAAAAAACTATCTCAAACAAAATGCGCTCAAAAGTAACTTAAAAAAAACAATTTCAAACAAAATGCACTCAAAAGTAACGTAAAAAAACAATTTCAAACAAAATGCACTCAAAAGTAACGTAAAAAAACAATTTCAAACAAAATTCACTCAAAAGTAACATAAAAAAACAATTTCAAACAAAATGCATTCAAAAGTACCATAAAAAACAATCTCAAACAAAATACACTGAAAAGAAACAAAATAATGTCATGAAAACTTCTTTCTTTCTTTCTTCTCTCTTTCAAAAACCCTCTAAACTCTAAAGAAAGTTCTCTTCTTTCTTGTAACATGTCTATATTGTATAATTATTGTTATTTTGGAGTCGGTTTCGGCCTAAGTAGGGACATAAACGTAAGTATGTCTAATACATCTCAAATATAAAATGTCACCTATTTACTTCGGCCGACACCGACTGCGAAATAACAATAATTATACAATATAGACATGTTACAAGAAAGAAGAGAACTTTCTTTAGAGTTTAGAGGGTTTTTGAAAGAGAGAAGAAAGAAAGAAAGAAGTTTTCATGACATTATTTTGTTTCTTTTCAGTGTATTTTGTTTGAGATTGTTTTTTATGGTACTTTTGAATGCATTTTGTTTGAAATTGTTTTTTTATGTTACTTTTGAGTGAATTTTGTTTGAAATTGTTTTTTTACGTTACTTTTGAGTGCATTTTGTTTGAAATTGTTTTTTTACGTTACTTTTGAGTGCATTTTGTTTGAAATTGTTTTTTTTAAGTTACTTTTGAGCGCATTTTGTTTGAGATAGTTTTTTTGTATTTGTGAATACCTATGTTCAGCGGGCGTTAGCGTGCGCGACGCAAAAGAGACAGCGGGGTTAGGCAGTAAAAAACAAAAACGAAACGAAAGCGACTGTCGTTCGATTGTGATTGGTTGAGAGACTGACGTCTGACGTCACGCGTTAAAACCGTAGGCAGTAACACGCACGAAAGACGAAAGACGAAGCGTCGTCTATCGTCTATCGTTTTTCGACCAATTCCTTTGAAATTCTTAGGCAGTTACACGAAATGACATTTCCAATCGTTTTAAAAGCGACACGATCGTTCGTTTTTGAGACGATCGACAAAGGTGTCTCGTTTTGCCGCGAAGTCAACCGAATCAACTTTAGTTAAATATCTTAAACTATTATTAAATATTAAATAAAACTTCTAAGGTGAGAAATCAATTTGGTATTATGTTATAAATGATTTGTTAGTTGAATAAAGTAAACAATTTATGATTTGGCATATTATAGATATGTCTCGCATGTGGAACGCCTTGATGTTAGAAGCTGCAGATGCCGAAGCTAAAAAGATGTCTCGGCAGCGTATGCTTCTACAAAGATTAAAGAATCGCGAACGGTTACTCCAAAAAATTCCGGAGTGGCAGTTTAGAGCTCATTACAGGCTGAATAAGGAAGAGTTCCACTCGTTGTGTGACGAGCTCAGGCACAATACCAGTTTAAAAGGTTCGAAAACAACTTCACTGGAACTTAAGGTAAATTGATTTCTTATGATATATGTTTTTTTTAATATATGTGTGTTAAAAGGTGATTATGTATTTAATATGATTAATGTTAACTTTAGTCACTTTGAGTCTTATACTGACACAATTATTATATTTTAGGTGCTGACAGCATTGAACTTTTATGCCATGGGTTCATATCAGAAAGGTGTTGCTAATGAGGTACATATGAATCAAAAAAGTGTAAGTCGGTGTATCAGAGAGGTGACAAAAGCTCTGAATGAGATTTCAAATAAATGGATACAATTCCCACAAACAAGCACACAAAGAACTAAAATTAAGCAAGGGTAGGGGTTACTATATATAACTTCCGTCATTTTATTTTTATTACCTTGAGCACATACAACTACTTACAAATATTATTTTACAGATTTTATACTAAGTTTAATTTTCCTGGTGTAATTGGTGCCATTGATTGCACCCATGTGGCCATAGTTCGTCCAGCTGCAGATGTACTTTGTTTTTATAACAGAAAAGGCTTTCATTCTCTTAATGTCCAAATGGTATGAACCTTTTTATGTTTATTATAATAATTATAAGATAATTAAAGATTAATCTCAATTAAATATTTTAGGTATGTGACAGTGATCTCAGAATCACTAATGTTAATGCCAAGTTTGGTGGTGCAAGTCACAACAGTCATATCTGGGCAAGTAGCAGACTGCAAAGCCATATGGAGGCTCTGCAACTATCTGGCAAGTCAGTTTGGTTGTTGGGTAATTGCATTTTTAGTAGAAAAATATTCAACAGGTGATGTTCTATGTTAAATATTATTTGTAACTTTAATATTACTTATAACATTTTAGGTGACAGTGGTTACCCTCAAAGGATCTACCTTATGACACCTATTCTGAATGCAGAACCAGGATCTAGAGGAGAGAAATACACTAGAGTGCATGTCAAGGCCCGAAACTGCATAGAAAGGGCATTTGGTTAAATATAGATTTTGATATTTGTTAGGTCAGTGTATCCTTTATTATCAGCATAACATGCTCATAGATTCAAGAGGAACTCCTACAGATGATGCAGAAGTACTTTTGTCCACTGCTCTTACACAACCAACTGTTGTTGAAAACGGGCCGGATGTGATTGTGGGGCGGGCTGTTAGGAATAGACTAATTATTGGCAGTTTTTAGTTTGGTTGAAGAAGCCCACACAATAATGTCTAAAAGTGTATTTTTAAGAAGAAATATGATGAAGATGAATGTTTTACAAATTAAAAATAAACTTTATTTATATACAATTATTTTTTATTTCAATATTCACTTAAACATTAATTACACAAGTTACAACCAAAACCAATGTAAATGTTACATGTTTTTGCATTTGAGACTGCATCTCAAAGCATAAGCATTACATTAATAAGCCAGTGAGTGAGGGTCCTGGATGCCATTTCCCTCTGCTTTGAACTGATGATGGGACAGCATATACTCTTGAAGAGGAGGCAACATATATATCATTTTGTTCATCATCTGAAATATCATGATAAAGTTAGTAAATATTAATGTTTAAACTGTATATAATAAGATAAAACTAAACATTAAATTGTATCAATTGATTTTAGTTAATTTATTTTACCCAAATGATTAAACAGAAACATGGGCAAATAAATTGAGGTAGGTACTAAATAAATATTTTTCTATTAATACAGTTACCAACTGAAGAATAGATTTGCATATCTGTTTTCTAAATGAAATAACAGGATTGTAATAAATTACTGTCAGTGATCTGCTCCAAAATTTGTATTTGGATAGATGGTTCCTCAACTGGAGGCTCCTCATTTGACTGTTCCTCTACTGGTAGTCCTAAAATATAAAGTTTGGGTGATGAAATGTGATATTCGTAGCTAGGAAAATGGCAACTACAAAACTATTGTTATTAAATACATGATTCAATAGCAAGGGCACTTGCAAAGAATAAGTAAAATAAAAAAGGATGTGTCTGCCAGCATAACAAACATGCTTCAGAATGAATGTCTTGTTTTATGTTTACAATCATTATTACATTAGAACCAACCTTGATCCATTGCTCCATAGACTTGTCAGGATCACTACCTGCCTTACCCAGCAACATCTTTAATAGTTGGCAAAGTTCCTGGCGCCTCACTCTTCCCTGCGGGGTGTTTACCATTTTAAATACGTTATTGACGTACCTTTCCATAAATTCCACCATTATGGCGATTTGCTCATTGCTTGCGTTTTAAGAATTCATTTTACAAAACGTAAATTGAAACACAAACACTTCACTAAACTTTTGTATTTTTACCGCGAGAATATTTGACCTTTATACGTCAAATTCAAATGACACAATGTTGATCGTCAAGTATAGACAATAATTTTTTTTTTTTGACGATTCACCTTCGTCTGCACGAAAGCGACTGTCGTCTGTTACTGCCTAGCCTTACACGGAAAAACGAGAGACGCTATCGCTTAGACGAAACGATCGATCGTTTCGTTTTTAGTTTTTTACTGCCTAACCCCGCAGGTCTCTCGACGCCGTCGTCCCCCACTTGCGACAATATTGCCCCGAGGCCGGTGGGGGACGCGTCGACCGTTAAGATAAGTTTGGCCTTTTGGTTAAAATGAGCCAAAACCGAATCCGACGCTAGACATTTCTTTATAGCTAAGAAGGCATCCGAGTGAATCTTCGTCCACTTCCATTTAGTATTCTTTTTCAGTAGCTCGTACAATGGACTTAACATCATTGATGCACCGGGTACAAAATTCCTATAGTAATTAGCCAGCCCTAAAAATGATTGTAACTGACTAACATTACTTGGTCTAGGTGCATCTATTATTGCTTTAATTTTTTCCGGTGATTTTTTAAGACCGTTCTTATTTATCACGTAGCCTAAATAATTAATTTCGTCTTTAAAAAATTCGCACTTTTCTTTTTGTAATGTTAGCCCCGCTTCCTCGAGCCTCTGCAATACGCTACTAAGTCGCGTCAAGTGTTCCTCCCTATTACTACCTGTAATTAAGATATCATCGAGGAGACACAACACCCCGTCTAAACCCGCCAACACGGTTTCCATGGCGCGCTGGAATATCGCCGGGGCCGAGGACAAACCGAATACGAGTCGCGTATACTGATACAGCCCCCGGTGCGTGTTTATGCACGTCAACTTCTGCGACTCCTCATCGAGACACAGCTGATTATATGCGCTTGACAAGTCTAGTTTTGTAAACTGTTCGCCGCCGTGTAGCTTCGAAAACAACTCATGCACCGTCGGTAGGGGAAATTGCTCGACTACTAACTGTTTGTTGATACTAACCGAGTAGTCGGCGCATATTCTCACGGAGCCATTCCTTTTTAAAACTGGCACTATAGGGGATGCATACTCGGAATAGTCGACCGGTTTTAGGACACCTAGATCGACTAACCTATTTAGCTCATCGGTAACTTTTTCCCTTAGAGCGAATGCAATAGGTCGCGCCTTAAAGAAAATTGGCTTCGAATTTTCTTTCAAAAATAATGTTATTTTATATTTCTTGAAAGAACCTAAAGTGTCCGCGAACGTTTTGGAAAAACGAGCCTGAAGCTGTTCTATTGAAAGCGATGAATCACAATATTTCACCGGCGCTAGTTCTAAATTAAATTTTGAGATAAAATCCCTGCCGAGAAGTGCCGGGCCACCACCACGTACTACATATACGTCTATAGCGCGGTTAACCCCACCGAATAACATTTTTGAATCGCGCATAACACCTAAACAATGTATTCTTTCGCCTGTGTACCCCATTAACTTTTTATTTGACGGAGATAAAGACACGTTATGAAAATGCCGTCTCCATGTAATATCGGAGATGACCGTTACAGCGGACCCGCTGTCAATTTCAAATTTTAAAGTTACCCCGTTTAACCTAACGCACTCCACCATAGGTTCACCCCTAAAAGAACGGATATGATACAACTCACCATCGTCATCGTTCTCGTCCGTTCCCCTCGTCACGGCTGACGTCACCAGGTTCACCTTCTTGCACATACGTCGGAGGTGCCCTGTTTGTTTACACTTTTTGCACGTATAATTAACAAAACGACACTCTGACAACCTGTGGTTAAAATATCCACACACGGAACATTGTACTTTTTCCGACCTATTCTCACTCACGCTTAGTTCACTTTTGTTCGGCTGTCCTGTTTTACACAATACTTCTGTAGGCGCGGCGACGACGACGCTGGTCGCAGCGGCTGCGCAGGCGGCTCCCGCTCGCGCGCATCGTATGTTCTCGGCCAGCTCCACCACTCTAGCCAGGGTCAGGCCACTCAGATCCTTGCCAAAGATTTCTTCTTTCTCGAGCCCCGGCAGCATCCCCATGATGAAGCGGTCTCGGAGAACTTCTTCTAAGTTGCTGAAGCCACAATTAGCCGTGAGACCCCTTAGACGAGCCGCCCATTGTATAAACGACTCCGCGGGTTGCTGAACTGCAGCGTAAAAATTGTACCGCTCGCCGAAGCCGACGCGTTTCGGAGTGAAATATGCATCTAGGAGTCCTAGAATATCTTCGTAGGGCACCTCGTTGAGTTCTTTGGGTAGTGCTAGGTCTGCTGCTAACTTGTATGTCCCCTCGGAGAGCGCACTAAGCAGTATAGCTCGTCGTTTAACTCCCGTCGCATCGGTTAAATGGTTCACGTCGTTCGCGATAAACCACTGCGTTATGCGATTTTTATACGTCTTCCACATTTGCTCACTATGATCAAAGCACGATAAAACACCAAAATGTGTTACTAACATTTTGGTTTTTTTTTTTTTTTCAAAAGTGGGTATTTCGCTCACTCGTCGCCACTGTTACGTATTTGGAGTAATGAAACGATTGCTTGCTTAGCGCAGACTCTTTATTCAAAATGTTGTCACATTGACGGCGGGCGTAGCCGCCAGTTCAGAAACATGCGCTGTGCAAACGCATACACAACAATTACAAAAATACGTATTAAAAATTTGTTACGTGCCGGGACTTTTAATGTTCATAGCGGACACGCTGTCGCGTGCACCGAACGAGTCTGCGTCGAGCGATGATGATATGCACACCAAGATAGACATACATGTTAACTTATTGTACGAAAACTGTAACGTTAGCGGGGACAAATTGCAACAGATTAAATTAGAAACGGACAAAGATATTGCTTTGAAACAAGTGAGGGAATATAATCACGTTGGTTGGCCTCACACAAAAAACTTAGTTAACAGTAAATGCAAACAGTTTTGGTTAGTTAAGGATGAGCTACATACTATAAAAAAATAGCCGACTTCAAAACAAAAAAAAACTATCTCAAACAAAATGCGCTTAAAAGTAACTTAAAAAAAACAATTTCAAACAAAATGCACTCAAAAGTAACGTAAAAAAACAATTTCAAACAAAATTCACTCAAAAGTAACATAAAAAAACAATTTCAAAAAAAATGCATTCAAAAGTACCATAAAAAACAATCTCAAACAAAATACACTAAAAAGAAACAAAATAATGTCATGAAAACTTCTTTCTTTCTTTCTTCTCTCTTTCAAAAACCCTCTAAACTCTAAAGAAAGTTCTCTTCTTTCTTGTAACATGTCTATATTGTATAATTATTGTTATTTCGCAGTCGGTGTCGGCCGAAGTAAATAGGTGACATTTTATATTTGAGATGTATTAGACATACTTACGTTTATGTCTCTACTTAGGCCGAAACCGACTCCAAAATAACAATAATTATACAATATAGACATGTTACAAGAAAAAAGAGAACTTTCTTTAGAGTTTAGAGGGTTTTTGAAAGAGAGAAGAAAGAAAGAAAGAAGTTTTCATGACATTATTTTGTTTCTTTTTAGTGTATTTTGTTTGAGATTGTTTTTTATGGTACTTTTGAATGCATTTTTTTTGAAATTGTTTTTTTATGTTACTTTTGAGTGAATTTTGTTTGAAATTGTTTTTTTACGTTACTTTTGAGTGCATTTTGTTTGAAATTGTTTTTTTTAGGTTACTTTTAAGCGCATTTTGTTTGAGATAGTTTTTTTTACAAATTTCCTTAATACGTATAAGGACATAAATAAGACAAATAAAGAAAAGGACTTTCCTATTTAATATGTGTGTACTTCAATTCAAAAACTAATTTAGAATACACCAGATAACCACTTATCCTTTAAACAATGAAATAATTATCAAAATCGGTATACAAATTGAAAATTAACGAACTAATACATCGTAGCGTGCCTTTAATTTTGTCCAGCCGCGCGCCGCAGTAGCATTTTTCGAATGCGCGTAGTTTTTAATAATTTAATATCTTCCAAACTATTGATCAGAATTACATAGTTTAAAGGCTAATGTAATCTGCATTTAATACTCTAGCCATCAAACATATTTATTTGGATAAGGATTCATATCGAATATAATATAATAGCGCCGTAAGCTTACGACGCTGTTTTTCGTGTGCAATTTAATCGAAGTTTGTTCATAATAACATGGTTTTTGTGAGACATCCATAGATGATAGATATATGCCACCTAAGACTTTTATTTAGCAAATTTAAGGATCTATAATTACTCGATACATCATTTTAATGTAGGTCGTATAGTTTGACCTACGTAAGCCCAGAAAGCAAATTTGTGCTATTCATTGTAACGCGATGTAGCATTTTTCGTTTCCGCGTAATTTTATTCTTACGATATCTCCTAAACTATTAGACAGAATGATATAGTTTCAATTGCAAATATAATCTACATTAAATTCTCTTGATAATGAACATATTTATTTACATAAGGGTTAATACTGAACTTGAATAATAGCGTCGGAAATAGGGCATGAATTTAATTAATGTTTCTAAAGAAAAAAATGGTTATTGTGAGAAAACTATAAAAGATAGATATATGCTATCGCGGACTTTTATTTAGCACATTTAAAGAGCTACAATTCGCCATACATCATTTTTATGTAGGTCCTATAGTTTAGCCTACGTAAGCGCTGAAAGCAAAAATGTCCCTAATTTCCGCAACAAATTTTGAAGCTATATTCAAAATCTACTAGTCTTCTAGTTATTTAAAAAAAAAAACAAAAAAATGGGACCCACCTGCAAGCACTTCCTTTCGATTAAAATAATTTTTATCAAAATCGGACCACCAGGGGCCGAGTTTCGCGGTAACACACATAAAAAAAAAAAAAAATACAGTCGAATTGATAACCTCCTTCTTTTTGAAGTCGGCTAAAAAAGCGTTACTAATGATCAAAAATTGTATTTCAATATCATAATCATAGATGGCGTTAGGGACGCGCCGTCATATTAATATTCTTACCGGCGATAAATTACCCATCATTAGATATGCGGCAAGAGTTGAATCAAAGAGAACAGCCACTCGTTGACCATTGTTACTTGATCCAGCTTCAATTACCTCTTGAGAACTCTACAAAAAATAACACTGATATACGATGTTCTAAATAAAGACTAAATCCTAAGTTATAAGGTATCTAGCTGTCGCCCGCGACTTTGTCTGTGCGGAATTAAAAAAAGTAACAAGTAGCCCATGTGTTCTTTCAGACTATGTTCTACATCTGTGTCAAATTTCATCAAGATCCGCTGAGCCCTTCCGGAGATACCTTCAAACAAACATCCATCCATCCATCCATTTAAAAATTCGCATCTATATCTATATATAACTAGTCTGGCCATAAATACTGTTACATACAAACATTTCTTTTTTTCAACTTTTTAATTATTTTTAAATTTGAACACGTATATTATTTTAAAAACTTAATTCGTTTTTGCACCATTTCACATATTTTTTTGTGTTCATTATCAAATTACAATATGGAATGGGGTATCAAGGAAAATAGGATTGCAGTGATGTGCCTTGCACAAAGTGGGTATGGAGCCGTCGATCATATTCCAGACACTTCAAAAGCTTGGTATCAGCTGTATGTTTGTATATCGTACTATTAACAGATACAGCATCACTTCGTCTGTCGAAGACCAGAAAAGATCAGGGCGGCCGCGTGTTGTTAGAACTACAAAGGCTGTTAAGGCCAAAATTCGTCGAAACCCCATTAGGAAGCAAAAAATCTTATCGCGGGAAATGAAGATTCCCATTAGAACTCTGTCGCGTATTATAAAACAAGACCTGAAGCTCGGTGCTTATCGACGATATACAGGACATGCCCTTAATCAATCTTTACAATTAAAGAGAGTGGATCGATCAAAACGCCTTCTGTCTTCGATACGCAGGAGAAAGGCACAGAAATATCCTCTTTACCGATGAAAAAATTTTCATGATTGAAGAACACTACATTAAGCAAAATGATAATGTGTATACTCACACTTCTTAAGAAGCTGCTCAAGTTGTCGGAAAGGTAAAACGTGGTCATCATCCTGCATCAGTGATGGTTTGGTGGGGCGTGTCTTATCAAGGAGTCACAAAACTACATTTTTGTGGAAAAGGAGTAAAAACTTCAACCAAAGTATATCAAGATACAGTCTTGGATCATGCAGTGAAACCTCTCAGCAATACAATTATTAAAAATATACCGTGAACTTTCCAGCAGGACTCTGCACCTGGTCACAAGGCACGAACTACCCGAGGCTGGCTTGAAACCAACGATCCGGACTTTATAAGAGTTGAAGACTGGCCCTCATCTAGCCCAGACCTCAACACTTTAGACTTCAAATCATGTTCAGTTTTAGAGGACATGGCCTACTCTAAACGACACGGCAGCATTGAGTCTCTTAAAAAATCTTTGGAGCAAGCAGTGGCGAAATTTCCCTTGGATGCAGTGCGTAAATCCATAGATTCGTGGCCAAACAGATTAAAGGCCTGTATAAAAACTAAAGATGGCCATTTCGAATAGAATATTTTTTTATTTTTTGCTGAGACCTTAATAAATATGTAGGTACAAATTTTATTAATATTACATTACTTCATTTAAAAAAAAATGGATTTTCATTTGTAACAGAACTTATGGCTGGACTAAGTATATATAAAAGAAAGTCGTGTTAGTTACACTATTTATAACTCAAGAACGGCTGAATCGATTTGACTGAAAATTGGTGGGCAAGTAGCTTAGAAACAGGAAACGGACATAGGATAATTTTTACCCCGTTTTCTATTTTTTATTCCGCGCGGACGGAGTCGCGGGTAAAAGCTAGTTTATAATATTAGTAAGATATAAAGCTATAAAGAAGAGTTTGGTTTCGGCGAACAATTTTGATAAATTGTTAATTGTTAAATTAAATAATAAAAAAATATTATACCTGTTTGGAAGTGGACGGCATATCTTTGATTAACACTGGCTCCATTTGCAGGGCATCTTCATCCATTGTTTGATCAAATGTTAACGGCGCTATTTGTCTGTACCTAAAAAGATTTATTCCATGCATGAAAACAAACATTGTCTATGGTTTCACTATTTTCTAAATCAACACATAATTTTTTTTTATATTGAAAAAGCTAGCGCTTGACGACGATCCCACCTGATGAAGTGATGATGTGGTCTAAAGATCTAAAGTAAATGCCTATTCACCCTACTCTTGAATTCCTGCTTCTCTATGGTTTGAAACCAAAGATAAAAAAAAAAAATCTAATCATCACTGACGGTTGATGCTTGTATGTGGTAACGGCTTCCTTCCACGAGGGGTGTTGCGGCGAGACGGGCGGAGGGTTCAGGTTGTTGGCGAAGCCCAGCCTGCAGTACAACGACACCGCCTGCTTCACCAACTCACAGTCGACCTAAGTACGAAACATAATTTACGTTACATTGACCAAAATAAGCGAAGTAATGAGGCCGCTAAAATCGAGCGGCGTCACTCCAGAGATACATCCGTGTAGGGCACTGTGTGAGACAAACGAGCGTTTCAACTTTACAAACATTAAAATTTTTGATAGATATTTCAAACAATTAACACATAACTCTGTATGGGATAAAGACAATTTATGTGAAAAAAAAAATTGCCCACAATACCAAAGTATGCAGTAATAATGGATTGGATAATCATTGATTTTTTATTATTCTAAGGTTTATTTTAGTATCTAAATTTGCAGTCTTATACGAATTAGTTTATACCAAACATGGAAAATAAACTATAGACGTTTTTTTCATATTATTAATCGTGACTGCTTTTAAACGTAATTTATGGAATTTAATACTTTATTAACCATATTATATAACATTGGAAAACGTTGTGAAAGGGGGCTAGACGGAAAAAATTCTTACGAAAAGTTGTCACGACACTTTTTGCTATAGACGAATGAGCGCTACTTCACCATGGCAACGACGTGACAATATATAACGAAAATTCATAGAAATAAAATGTACTTCTTGTGAAGACTTAAGTTTTTTATTCATAGAATAAACGTTCACTAATTAATTGAAAGGAACTTCGTTCCATCCGGGTGTCCCTTGACACCTCTCAAGTTTTTTATTTTTTAATGATTATAATTAAAAATAATGCCATCTACAGTTAAAAATATAAAACTTTAATTTATCTAACGTTTTATCACGTAACTAGCTATTTTTATTTTTGTTTCAATTCAGTGTGTACTTAGACATAATAACAATGATTGTTATCTCATATATTGAAATATTTTTCGACTGTAATCAGAATTTGTTTGCTCGTATCACAGATTCTATCCGGAGAATGCAAATCCCTTTTCTCCGGAGGCTTAATTTTTGTTCTAATTCCCTTCTCACCCTTTTCTTATTAGAAAAGGATGGGAAGAAGTGAATTTGGCAGAAGAGGTGACGCATAGGAAGGGGAAAAATCCTCTTTTTGTGTGTCTCCTTCTCCGTTGATTAATGGTAGGCAAATTATTTGCAATTGCAGATGTCTATAAGCAACGATTCCTTAGTTAAAAAAATATATATTGTTAGGACTGTTGAGGGTAGCCACATAAAAAAAAGGTTTTATAAGGAAGCGTGCGCTGCTGCTCGAGGCAGTCTCTTTCCATTCGTCATTGCGGAACGTCTGACATTTTTGTTTGTTTACGTTCGGTTTGAGTTTATACTACAGCGAGGATTATTATGAAGTAGAGTTAAATTCATTATTTCGCTGTTAGTTTAATTCTTTTAAAATACTTTTGCATCAAATATCTTACATCAGAAGTGGGATAGGATCCGCGTGATTCTATCCACTTTGCTCACTCTGTCTTTGTGTTTGCATTTTCGTAAAAAATAAATGCAAAGAGAAAAATGTCAGATCGTTACCGTGATAATTGTTATAGTCGTAGCAAGTTGAGTCGATATCAAAGTCGTAAAAGTGTTCGCGAAACAAGGGTAGCGTGGACCAAGCCGTGTATTCTGCATGGGAATATGTGAGTAGTGAGGCTCACGCGCTGTCTGTGTATTTCACAGCAGAAAGGATTGTGGACGAGATCTATCCAATTTGTACTGCGGTAAGATCGAACCAATATTTTTATATTTCAAGTTTTGATGCCAAATAAGTCAACATCAGACTTTTCAATTAATTTAAATATGTGTTCTTTACTAAAGACTGAAATTGAATACCTCGATCAGTTTATTAGTGAGGGTCAGGTAAAGCCGAGTCGTGGCAAGATTTAACACGTTACATGCCAACATGATTTTTCCATTTTAAAGTGAACTTGTAAGGCTAGTCGGTTGCGCTGAGCGTGTTAAGCCATTACCTGAGTCAGATGTATGTCATTATGTCGTAATAGTCATTGATGCCCTTTATTAGTTCAGTTTGTTTTGTCCATGTATTGTCGAGATGCTCTGCGTTGCGTAGACTGCGGGATACCCAACTGCAGAAGTGAGATTGTGAACGGAATGTGAGACTGTATCAGGAGATGCTTCTAGGGTATTTTCAGGACTGACAAACTGCGGGTTGCCATTAATATCATGTAGAGGACGGACTGCGGGACGCTCCTATCGGCAACGGACTGCGGGACGCTTGCCCTACATGGTCTTTTGAAGTAAAATATTGAACGGACTGCGGGACGTTCAGCATCTGGCATACTGCGGGCTGCCATTAATATCATGTAGAGGACGGACTGCGGGACGCTCCTATCGGCAACGGACTGCGGGACGCTTGCCCTACATGGTCTTGTAAATTAAGGCATTGAACGGACTGCGGGACGTTCAGTATCTGGCATACTGCGGGCTGCCACTGATGTCGTGTAGAGGACGTACTGCGGGACGCTTGCTGTACATAGTCATGTGTCGAATGTTTTGAAACCATAAAGAGTTATGATCAAATAACCGAGGACACCATTATTGATATAGATGCAGATTTGGTCGGGTCTTGTGTCCTTGTGTCTATGTAGCTGTGTTGTGCACCGCGCCCCAGCCGCGCCTGCCTACAAGCAGCGCGCCCCAGCCGCGCCTGCCTACAAGCAGCGCGCCACAGCCGCGCCTGCCTACAAGCAGCGCGCCACAGCCGTGCCTGTCTGCAATCAGCGCGCCTGAGCGGTGCCTGTCTGCAATCAGCGCGCCTGAGCGGTGCCTGTCTGCAATCAGCGCGCCTGAGCGGTGCCTGTCTGCAATCAGCGCGCCTGAGCGGTGCCTGTCTACAATCAGCGCGCCTGAGCGGTGCCTGTCTACAATCAGCGCGCCTGAGCGGTGCCTGTCTACAATCAGCGCGCCTGAGCGGTGCCTGTCTGCAATCAGCGCGCCTGAGCGGTGCCTGTCTGCAATCAGCGCGCCTGAGCGGTGCCTGTCTGCAATCAGCGCGCCTGAGCGGTGCCTGTCTACAATCAGCGCGCCTGAGCGGTGCCTGCCTGCAATCAGCGCGCCTGAGCGGTGCCTGTCTAGCGCGCCAGTGCAGCGCCTGTCGCCGAGCAGCGCGCCAGTGCAGCACCTGTTGCCGAGCAGCGCGCCAGTGCAGCGCCTGACGACGAGCAGCGCGCCCGCATAGCGCCTGCCAACGAGCTGGTATCGAAAGACTCTATGCCATTGTTACAGACGAATTCCAGTGTTGAAGATGCTGGAAGAACGAGCCCGAGGACGGTCTCATGTCAGGAGAAGCCGTGTTAGGACTGTTGAGGGTAGCCACATAAAAAAAAGGTTTTATAAGGAAGCGTGCGCTGCTGCTCGAGGCAGTCTCTTTCCATTCGTCATTGCGGAACGTCTGACATTTTTGTTTGTTTACGTTCGGTTTGAGTTTATACTACAGCGAGGATTATTATGAAGTAGAGTTAAATTCATTATTTCGCTGTTAGTTTAATTCTTTTAAAATACTTTTGCATCAAATATCTTACAATATATTTATAATATTAAGTAATATTATTTCGTATTATTGCAGGCCAGTGAAATGGTTGATCCGTCAGATCCAGTTGCTCCTGTAAGTGCTTAAACCCTGAACCACTGACGCTCTTATCTGTATATTTATATTGAATTAACTCTTTGTTGCATTTGTTAATAATATTCAAATTCTGTTAAATTTCAGAAATGCTTATTAACTGGTTGCACATTTGGACAAACAATAGGTAGTATTGCAAGGTTTTTCTCGAAACATAAGGAGATGAAATGAAAGAATTAATGGAATAATTTAACTATTTAATAAATATTTATCTTATGAAATACAACAATAAATATAATATTTTTACATATTTACAGTTTTATTTTTACTTTACTTTCCACCTAAGAACATAACATAAAAAATTTGGAAGGGAGTAGATTTCTTCAAAATAATATATTTTCAGCATTTTATGAGGAAACAACACACTTATCGGACTTTCGATTATATTCGTTCTAGATTTCTAGAAATAACATTAATAATACTGAAATTGTACAAATTATTATCAATCAGACAGAGCTTTAGGTAATGTAGTTTTGACTGTAATTTTTATTAGAGTCGTTTTCGAAGTCGAAATTTTATTCACATTTGTCATTTAATTTGTATGGTTCTTTTTTCAGAAATCAGTTGAACGCCTACTGGGGGATAGACATGTCTCGTTTTTACGCTTGTTTCTGTTGATAACATCGTAATATATGAAGAAATATAAACCGTAGATAATCGAGAAATAATCATGTCTATAGATAACATAATCTATGGTACCGTCAAAGAGTATAAAGTTGTTTTTTTGATCTTTGTAAGTGTTGATCTCCAGTAGAGCGTGGTAACCTCTATGGTCTAAAATAAAATACAAGGGACAATTTACATTTACAGAATAATCGGTCGTTGAATATCATTCAATAATTTAAGATTTTTTTTTGAGGCTAAAATGTATTATGAAATTTTAATTTATTCGATTGCTTTTAAAATTATGCAATTTTCTGGACGAAATTTTCTATTATTCTGTGTATTTTTTTTCTATTTCTTTGCAAATGACAATTCTATTTTTGAACCATTGCACATCTGTCAGTGTGACAGTTAGTTTGACACATTTTGAAGGAATATTTTTTATGTAGTATGGGGGCGTTCATAAATTACGTGAGGTGTTTTTTTGAAATTTCAGATGCTCCCCCCCCCCTTGGTGAGATGTCGTGAGATTTTATTCAACCCCCTCCCCCCCTCCCCCCATCCCCCAATCTCACGTGAGATTTTTCAAAATGTGGGTTTCTTACTAAACGCGTTAGATTATTACTGTAAAAAGAAAATGAAATTTGCTTCGTGTTTTTATTAAAGCGCATTGAAACTCAAAAAATTATGGCCTTTATTACAGTACTAGCTGTCGCCCGCGACTCCGTCCGCGCGTAATTAAAAAAAACATAATAAGTAGCCTTTGTTTTCCTCCAGGCTATGATATACATCTATGCCAAATTTCACCGATATCCGTTGAGCAGCCATTCTGGAGATACCTTCAAACAATCAACCATCCAAACATTCGCATTTATAATATTAGTAAGATTTATTTCTCAGGTATACATATGAATTTATATAAAGAATTACAGTACGAAATATTGAATTTGTTCTAATTAATGGAATAGGCACGAAATTTGTCTTCAAATAATTTACGCACAACTCGAAATATTAACCGTTGGTTTCTGAGCCGAAAATCCCTGTATAAAACATATCGTCATCCCTGTCATTACGTTTTAAATGGGGATTTTGGTTTCAGAAACCCACGGTAAATTCATCATAATTAATATTGTTCTTAATTTATAAACGTTTTGCGTGATAACATACAAGCTTTCGGTGGTATGTTTATAATTATCGTTTGTCGTTTGTTTCTTAAATAAATACATTTCTTATTATAACTCTACTCCAAATTTAATTTTTATCTAAATTTATTAATGTTTTGTCTTTCTGCTATCTATAAAGAAAAAAAAAACTGTTTAAAAAGTGAATTGACTTTTTATTACGTTTTCGAATATTTTAAAAACTTTTATTCCGTGTGTATTCAGATTTATTTTTTGCAATTTGATGCAATTCTGTTGAAATTTGATTTTATTTGTATATCACATTTTTAAAACATGTTCACAATAATATTCGAACAAATTCTTGGCTTTTGTGTTACACGTTCTTGTACGCTAAATCCGTTACATCACTAAAATAGTTTGTAGTGAGTTAGGGCCGCGGATTGGTTTCGATGCTTCACACGTACATCCGAAAATATTATAACATGAAACTAATAAATAACATTAATTAACGCAAGCGTATCGTGTCATTAGTAAACAGGTGTATCACCGCATAAAGTTCGCCACGTTACGTGACATGGATTTAATTATAATATAAATTCTGATATTATAAGCTAAAAATGTTAATAATAAAAATTCCTTCTATTTTATACCGAGCAATTCTCCTATCTAAAATAATTGCTGCATAAACGAATTTTATAAGAGACAAGCTATGTAAAATAATTATTCGTTTAACATAGTTTCTTAGCCTCACTAAATTAATCGAAACATAACCGAGTTATGGTTATTTTACTCAATAAAATAACCTCCAGTAATAGATCCAGTAATAGTAGATATCTATTGAAATAAAACCGAAAGCGGTATATAACGACTGAACGGTAATAAAATAGACATTCAAAGCTGTAAACGTTGCTTGTAAAATTTTAAATGCACTTTATCTAGTTTCTTCGTATGTCGCTAATTACTATGGCAGTTTTTACCCGACTGACGACCGATTAATGTCTATACGTCTATTCTTGGTTAGCGGCATTCTAAAGATACGCATTATAACCGTATATTTTCCTCCGCTAAAACCCCTAGACAAAACACCGAAGACGACGATGATGAGGAGGAGGAGGATGACATCACCGATGCCCTTGACCCTGAGGACGATGACGAAGATGATGATGAAGAAGAAGACGATGATGACGAGGAAGACGACATAACCGACGCCCTCGGCAGGAACATCTCGAAGCACTCACGTGAGTCCAAAAAGTTAAATGATACCAACAACTAGTTCTAACGGTGAGTCTCCACTGTCTCTACACATGTATCGTAACAAGTGTCACAACAATAAAAAGCTACGATAACACATTCTCAAATAAACAAGACTGGCCTTAGTCCAATTACATCAGCATTTTATTTTTAAAAATTTTCACCTTTTCTGACAATGTTCAAAGAATTTAGTTTAGATTGTTGAAAGATCGAGCAATAACTAATTCCGTCAGGAAAAGCGATTAGAAAAAAATTAAAGAAAGAGAGGAGGACGGAGAAAAAAGAAGCATATTAAAAAAAAATGGAGGGGATACGAAATTTTAATCTCAGATGATCATAAAAATAAAAGAAAGAGAAGGGGAGGGAGAAATAAGAGAAGCATATTAAAAAAAGTGAAGGGGATAGGAATCTTTAATCTGATCATCTGAGTTTATTCTGAGAGATAATCACTTGACCAGGGTAAAGATAAAAATAGAAAACTTGAAAAAAAAAACATTCATGATGAATGTAAATAAAAGCCATATATAGTTTATTTCAAATTTAATTTTAAATGACCAACAAATTATCGCTACATATAAATAAAATGAATCACAGGGGCCAAGGCGGTCTCGTCGCAACTTTCACTACATTCGGAACCACAAATATCCTAAAAGCTATACATCGATAAAAACAATCCTAAACTACGCACATCCATTTAATTTATATCTACTAAACACTAATATTTATAATAAATGACCGCTGTAATTGAATATAAGTCAATTGTTCCATTTAATTCAGTCTTTAACAATCTTCTAATTAAATAACCAATCAAAACGACAAACTGATAAACGAAAAACTGTCATAAAAAGATGATTTGACTTGAAAAAAAAACGTGAGCCTTCATGGGACGCCTGGCAGATGTGAAACATCGTGTGTGTACAAGTAATATGCATAAAATATTAAATAAATAAATGACAAATGAATGAATTAATGATTGAATGAAGGAATGAATGAATGAAGGAATGAATTAATGAAGGAATGAATTAATGAAGGAATGAATGAAGGAGTGATTGAATGAATGAATGAATGAAGGAAGGAATTAATGAAGGAGTGATTGAATGAATGAATGAATGAAGGAAGGAATGAATAAAGGAAGGAATGAATGAATGAAGGAATGAATTAATGAATGAATGAAGGAATGAATGAATTAATGAATTAATGAATGAATGAAGGATGCGTGCGTACGGATGTCAAGGTACAGTAATATTTATAAAATACAAAGAACAATGGCAGCCGCCTATACATCAAAATAGTTGAGGCTAAATGATAGCGTCTAAGCATGAAAAATATCTTAAAACGATAAGAATTAGTTGCGGAGCAAATATCTGAAAGAATTTCGGCCCGAGGAAGCCGCAAAAAATAGATATTTTGATTTTAATTTTTCGTTTTTTAAGGTTACGTCATAATGACAGCTTGAGAAAATTCGCAATGAAGGTTGTTTTTTAAGTAAATAAATCTAGTACGTGATTTTATTTTGTATATTAAATCAGAACTGTATCGTTATAAATCAGGCAGATGGTGGTTACGAGTAGTTATGTGGCTGATTTCGAAAAATATAAGAGTACCACTAGCTGTCACGCGGCATGTTGGTACTCTTTGCTACAAGCGCCACACGAACTCAACCGACACAAGGCGGAGTATTTGTGACGTGCGTGACATTTTAAATGTTGCCATAACCATAAAAGCGAATAGTTACAACATAGTGCGGTTTGCATTCATTTAAAAATGCCTGAAGCTCAAAGAACTATCTTTTTTCACTAAGGCTGAAATTTATAGTCGGTACTCGGACTTAGCTCCGACTTGACTTAGGTTTATCTTATGGCAAACTCATCTAAGCATTTGCTTAAAGTTATCTCAGATTCGAATTTATAGTCGTTCTGGGCTGAGATTTTGTTAGTGTTGCCAATTTAGCATATTTTATGTAAAATTTGGCAGAATTTTAGGACATTTAGCACATTTTTCTTCATTTAGCATATATCATTATTTTTAATACCATATTAACTTATATAGATATAAATGAAATTTAAAAGTGAACATGATGCATTTTAGACGTATTCAAGAAATCACAAGGTAATCATTATATATTTTTTAATATAATTTAGTTTGGCATTCATAACAACGAGTATAGCAGATCCACTTTAATAGGCCACATTTAATACTTGGAGGACTTTTTAAGAAGATAGTATATTTAGGCATATTATAACAGGTCTTTAAGCACATTTTGAAGTAGCCGAGGTGGCAACAGTGATTTTGCTAAGCAAGAGAGTTTGACAAAGTTTCTATTTGCACAATATCTTCTTGATACTTCTCAGTATTTAGAAAAAATATATTTAAAATACATGATCCATATATCATTTAACTAATTGATTTAATCGAATCATTATATTTATTTATAATTTGCTAGCGAAATTATAAGCAAAACGACGAAATTAACATTTTTAAATTAACAATTTTGTAAAATTATGGTTAGGTATACGGTAGAACGGAACGAGATTATTTGACTTGACAAAGTAAATGACAACGTCAAACAAATAACAACAAAATTAATTAGATTTTGTTATTGTCCAGGTTAATATCTTAATTTTTGTTGACTCTTGCATTCCATTACGCTTTTCTATCATATTATGCATTTCTTCTGGAATTTGGCTTATCTACCTGGACATATAAAGATTCCATCCTTTGATGTTTACCCAGGACCCGTATTCTTACGGACTTTCCATACTTTATCTTTAATTTGGATTTGGCTAACGAACTAACAAAGATTTTCGAATGGATTTTATTGAACGGACAAATTGGATATTGTCTCGAATAGATAAAATTGACAAGCTTGGAACCCAATATTTGTTACATTTACACCATAGATCTTTACCTACGAGTATATCAGCTAAACGTGAATACACGAGAGCCCTGTATAAAATACGTATGGACAATGTTCATTAACTCTGTATTAATTTTCTCCTTTCTGTTGTAGACTGTTTGTGGTGATTAACCAGGCTTAAGCCAACCTACACCGTACGTCATCATAAATAAAGTTTCAAGAAAATTGAGTTAACTTCTACCGCAATTTTATACGTTTCCCTATCCACCTACATACGCAATTCGAAGAATTGGGTAGCAATAACAACCTGCATGGCCTGAACAATATTTTTCTTAATAAATAAATATTAAAAAATGTATTTCTTCGTAAATGTTCAGAATATGGTTTTTGTTTGTTTATTTTATTGTAGCAATCCATGTCGTAAGCAAAATTGAAATCCTTTGAAGCGAGTAAGAAGTGTTTGTAAGAGTAGGCAGGTACAAAATCCTTGGAAACGGAGTGGTCATCAGGTGAATCCAAAATATATAAAAAACACAAAACAACAATATCTTTTGCACGAATGGGTCGGCTCGCCCGGTGAAATACCATGACCACACAGAAGACAGGCGGAAATGGAAGTAATTCCCTGTTTCGTCTGATGAATGGGCGTATCTGAGGCCTATGTTTAGTCCTCTTCATTATTCCACCCTTTTATTATAAGGAAATGATGGGAAGGGGAAGCGGATTTGACGGAGGAGTGGACGCCTAGGAAGGGAATATACTCTTTCTGACCCTCCATCGATTAAATGAAGGCAACGTATCTGCAATTACGGATGTCCATAAGCGGCGGTCGCTTCGCTATTTCAACGAATTTAAATGGTCACCTGCTCATTTGCCACCTTATCGTATAAAAAAGTAGGCGAGAAACGTGTAAGATTTCGTTAAGTCAACGATTTTGGTGACTTAGCATTTGCTAAGCAAACGTCTAAGGTAAGCTTAGCATGTGATTATAAATTTCAAACTCGTAAGATAAGTCTAAGCAAAGTCCGAGTACCGACTATAAATTTCAGCCTAAGTATACACCTAATATAAATAATAAGTATCTATTTGAAAGTAAGTATTGGAATATCATACGTAATAATAATTTGTAATTCGTACACTTTGCTAAATATAATTCCGAAAATACGGCATTCTTTAAATGGTGGGAACACTTTAATGGGTGATAATCCGATTAGTCAATACACATTCTTTAAATTATTATAATGTTTCTGTGGCTTCAACAAAAATAGAATTATTTACGTAAATTATTAAAAAAATATGTAAATTAATTGTATCTATATGACATTTCTAGACGCAAATTTTTTTTTCAACTATTTTTCTGCCATTGTTCTTTAAAATTATCATTAATACTCACAATGATAAAAGTAATCTATCAGTTTAAACAAAACACAATTCAACAAACCCAAACATAATATTAATATACACCACCTAAAAACCACAATATGTTTTCGGATATAACAACTTTATTAATACTAACAGATAACAATAAGCTGAAATAACTCATTGCAGTTTGTCAGCAGGCTCCTCTGATATCTATAAATGGATAGCTTGGAACTGGCTGCTTTTACTTCGTCCGACTTAACACTGCCCGTTTATTTCTATATTATCATTTCGAATCGCAACCGTCAGCGCCAAAATGGCGAAATTCAAATAGGCACAAAATAACACGGTTTATAGCCTGTCCATGTATAAAGGTCAGTGGCAGGCTCATACAATCACGTGGGTCTTGCGCACATTTTTAATTCTAAATAAAATGTAAGTACAAATGCATGTGCTGTCATCTATCGGAGGTTAAGCATTAAGTACAAACAGCTCATCATCATTCACTGTAGAACTGCTGAACAATGATTCTTTTCTAGTTCAACTGATTCGTTCGACTGACCGCAAGTTCACTGATTCTTTTCTTCGTCTATGGCAGTCTAGTATTTTTCCCGGCACCTTGAATTTCTTTTTAACTAAATGATAACTTGATTGAAAGGATCAGTGGTGGTGATGACCGAAGAAGAGTTGAGACCATTCATCTGCGCCTGGTAAAGCGCATCGTTGATCAACTTTTCTGCTAATATCCGCATATTTGGAGGAAGGTTCCTTAGTTTTGCTGCTACATTGATACCTAGAGACATATAGAATAATGTCAAAGAAAATATAAAGATCAAATGTTAATTGCTATTATGTGACTATCGCCATCTATCGAAAACCCCCATCAACAAACGTGCAAGCAATTTTTTTCCAATATTGTAACATATTATTTTATCTACAGACTATAGAAGTAGATAGACCACAGGTTGTAATAAATATTGAATTATTTTCTCGCTGGTGCTCTTAATTTTTTTTAGTGATGTTTTTAATTATTCTTTATCCCCCTGTGTGCTGTTGATGAAAAATAATTAGTTACTTATTCACCTTTAGAGTATTATTAAAAATATGATTTACGCAGCACACTCTTGTAGCGCTTAATTAATACTGCTATCTGATAAAAAAAAAAAAACATTTTTTTTTAATCTAGGCGGGATGAGGATCCATGTCACTACACTATTTTAGTGAAATCAGGCCGCTTATTCATTGCCATATTACACTGTAAAAAAAAATTAAAAATTACCAATAGCATCATATTCATCTTCTATCTCCGTGCAGTGACGTTTACTACTCTTGCTGTCATCTTCGAAGGACAGATACCTCTTGTGGTCTTCCACATTCACCATGTTCGCGACGCTGTACTCAGGATAAGTCTCCATTGATTGCTCGAACGGTGGACCCTCTTCATCACCATTGTCGTGAACACCGTCTTCTGAGTTCTAAATAAAGATGTTCCATGTTAGGAAAATAAAATGAAAAGTTCATTGATCTTGGACTATTTTCGCCAATCTAAGTAATCTAATTTGCTTCAAGTTAAACAATATTAAATATTTGTATGAGTCTATCATTTAGAAGGCGATTTATCATTGAATTCTTTACAAAAAAAATTACTGTCTACATAATTTTTCCATGTTTTATGTTTTACTTCATTATTGTTGTATGACAAAAAATATTTTTCGGAAAAAGAAAAAAGACAAGTTATACAGGGTGTCCCAAAAGGTTACGTACATATGAAGGGGGGTGATAGGGGTGGTCACAAGGGTCACCAGAAAAATAAAATAAAAATTCCCCTGTGGGTATTAAAAAAAATAACATTTCTAGGTAGATATTAGTTTTACATATTTCCTGACAGAACTTATCGCGTTAGCAGCACCTCTCTCATCTGGACAGACGTGTTTATCGGACTACTATATATTATTCATTACTATTAGTTCCTTAGTTCATGTATGGAAATCGTATGGCTGCGGAATGACATCATCTAATGATACAACTGTAAATGTGTAGGTACTATTTTGCATCCACTTGTAAATTTTCTAACGGCTCTTGAATAGGCGATAATTCATACTGAATAGTGTACATGAAAACAATATTGAATTGTTGCACAATATAATTATTACGTCTTACGTTTACAAAGATTAAATTTTACGGTAAATTGATAAGATTGATTTTATCCCGACAATGCAATCTAAATAGACATTATTTTTAATGGACTATTGCCGAGTAACACTTAACTTGTAACTAGCATTTAGTTGCGGTTAATGTCGCAGATCAACCAACACAATTACGGTAACCGAGAATAACTATGGCTGTTATGCAATACCGTCGTAGTGGCCCTTAGTTACGAAACGTTTATAACATTTCGTCTTATTGAGGGGGGTAGTTGAGTCACAGTTAACATTGGCTCGTATATTTTAAATGTTTTTAAATAGATTGAAGACTAATTTCTATTCATCTTAGTACTACTCATGTGCGCTGTGAAACAATAGTGTAGTGTAAGTGGAGTGAAGGCAAAATATGCACAATTGAAGTGAAAAATACATTAACCAATTGCAGAAGAAACCGTCCGCTCAAAACAAACATTTCAAAAATGATCATAAACCAGTGACTTCCTTCAGCTTAGCTCGACCAGCGTCTCTTCTAATTAAGGTACCGATAAAGAATCTAATAAATTTAAGAGAAAATCGTCTAAAATTAATGAAATAAATTAATAAACGGGAATACAGTTTCAAAAAATCATTAACGCCATCTATTGATAATCCTGGAAGTTACGAATTAGTTTCGATGTGCAATGACGTAGATGGCGTTAAATTTGTCAATACCAAAAGAATAATCATTTACTAAATTTATTAGCGCCATCTCTTAGTAAGAAAAATAAACATTGTTTGCCAAGAAGATCAATAACAAAATAATCTCCAATTAAGTTGGGTTGTTTGTTTTTTAAGCTCCGTTTGATTCTTTCAAGTCATAAATATTTAAAAATGTCGTCCTCCACCTCGCCTTTGGAAAAATGTGCTGGATGTCATAACCCAATACCAAAAAGAGAACACTTACGTTGCGAGCTATGTAGTTTGGCATATGACTTGGAGTGTGCAAACGTGAGTAGTAAGCGATTTAACATTATGGAGCGCAAGGACAGTTGGAAATGTAGAACCTGTTTAAATAAGAGACAAAAAGGAGTTAGCAAATCATCGGGTCAAGCAAATATCATGTCAGATGAAACAAATAATATAACATGTCGGAATAAAGAATTAAAAAATACTGATAAAAGAAGTCCGTCTGAAAGTACTATTACAGAAGAAGCGATGCAAGACATAAAACTATTCCGCGAAGAGCTAAAAAACGTTCGTAGTAAAATGTCCGAACTCCTTGAAGCGATTTCTTCCCTTTCGGGGATTATTGAAGCTCAAAATTCTAGAATTAATCACTTAGAAAATAATATAGAGGTTATCGAAAAGAAAATAGAGTCTAATACGAGTGAAACAGAGAAACTTAAAGCTACAATAGCTGAACTTAAGGCAGACATTCGAGATCGTGATCAGGATATGCTTTGCAATGATATCGAAATTATACACTTACCCGAAACCCAAAATGAGAACACCGTCCATGTCGTTCTTGCGATAGCGAAGAAACTTAATGTTCGTCTTGACGAAAGAGATGTAGTTTTTGCAGAACGGGTGGGCTATTATCGCCCGACAGCAGACAAACTAGCGCCAGAGAAGCCTCGTCCGCTGATCTTACGACTTTCAAGACGTGCTACCAGAGATGACATTATAAAAGCCGCCAGAGTCTGTCGCAGCATAACCACAGAAGGCATGTCCCTTCCTGGACCTGCTGTTTACTTCTACATCAACGAACGACTTACAAATTACAAACGCCGACTATTTCACACAACGAGGAAAATAGCAAAGGAAGAAAAATGGAAGTATGTGTGGACACGTAACGGAAAAATCTTCATTAGAAGAGAGCAAGGCAAGGCCCGACACCAGGTTCATGCAGAGAATTGTCTGACAAAAATTTTTGGATATGACCCGTTGGCATCTACTTATGATAAATCTAATGTTCTTAACGCTTAAATTGTGTGTATTAGTTCTAATATTACACAAACAATTACTCCGCATACACTCGAACACAACTACATGTCTACAGATACACAGATACACCGTTCATTTAAACATAACAGAAAGAACAATTAACGTAATGCACTACATAACATACACAAAAATATACTATAAATACCTTTTAAATATACTTATTTACAATACTTATTTACAATATCTACGATACATTACTTACCCTTATTCCTTATATAGTATACCTTATATCTTATCTTTATTTTATTTATTACAACATGGCTAGGCTAAACAAAAAATGTTTGAGGTTAGGACTGTTGAATGTAAGATCACTGAACACAGGAGAAGATGAATTAATAATGTCTGTTTTAAAATATGACCTTGATATTCTGGCTCTCAATGAAACATGGCTTCGAGAAGGCCAAGAATCACTTGCACCCGTCATACCAAATTATAAATTCTTCCATAAAGCCCGTAAAACAAGTAGAGGCGGTGGTGTAGGCTTTTATGTAAAGATAGGTATTAAGGCACGGAAACATAGAACAATTATGGATTGAAGTCCAGCTGCCAGGAGCTACAATGGCCTTGGGCACCGCCTATCGCCCAGAAGATATTGCGCCCCATATAGCTCTTGAAGCATTAAGTGAGTCAATATGTTGCTTTTCAGGTTGTGACTATATGTGTATACTGGGTGACATTAATATTGATATGAACAAATTAGACTCGTCACGTGCGCAAGAACTCGTGAACTTCTGTCGTCAGCATAATCTGGAGCAGGTGGTTCAGGAGCCAACTAGAATAACTAGCGATACTGCGACACTAATCGATGTTATTATGACAAACGCTGCTAATCTGTGTAAAAAAATTACAGTTGTCCACAATAGTTGTATTAGTGACCATGGAATGGTATTAGCTGAATTCAATATCAAAAATCCAAAACCCGTAAAAACAATAAAACTAACGCGCTCTTTAAAATATATAAATCAAAAGCTGTTTAAACAACATTAAGTGGACTCTAATTTCAATGAAATTTTAGAATCAGAAGATGTCAATGAGATGGTTGAATGCCTAAATAATAAAATTCAAACCTTATTTGATCATCACGCTCCGTTAAAAAAGAGAATTCTAAAAGAAAAACCCAAACCATGGATCACAGATAATATTATGTTTATGATGAGCTTGCGAGACAAAGCTTTAAAAAGGGCTCAAAAAACAAAGACAGAATCCGCTATTAAATACTACCGCTCCTTTAAAAATCTGGTAACAGCATCCGTGGCACGAGAAAAGAGAGCATACTTTAATAACTTCATAAATAATAATCTAAGAGATCCTCAAAAATTGTGGACAAACATAAAAATGACAACCTTAAATAATTTTTTTTTTTTTTAGCCGACTTCAAAAAGAAGGAGGTTATCAATTCGACTGTATTTTTTTTTTTTTTTTTTTTTTTTTTATGTGTGTTACCGCGAAACTCCGCCCCTGGTGGTCCGATTTTGATGAAAAATATTTTAATCGAAAGGAAGTGCTTGCAGGTGGGTCCCATTTTTTTGTTTTTTTTTTAAAATAACTAGAAGACTAGTAGATTTTGAATATAGCTTCAAAATTTGTTGCGAACATTAGGGACATTTTTGCTTTCAGCGCTTACGTAGGCTAAACTATAAGACCTACATCAAAATGATGTATGGCGAATTGTAGCTCTTTAAATGTGCTAAATAAAAGTCCGCGATAGCATATATCTATCTTTTATAGTTTTCTCACAATAACCATTTTTTTCTTCAGAAACATCAATTAAATTCATGCCCTATTTCCGACGCTATTATTCGAGTTCAGTATTAACCCTTATGTAAATAAACATGTTCATTATCAAGAGAATTTAATGTAGATTATATTTGCAATTGAAACTATATCATTCTGTATAATAGTTTAGGAGATATCGTAAGAATAAAATTACGCGGAAACGAAAAATGCTACATCGCGTTACAATGAATAGCACAATTTTGCTTTCTGGGCTTACGTAGGTCAAACTATATGACTTACATAAAAATGATGTATGGAGTAATTATAGATCCTTAAATTTGCTAAATAAAAGTCTTCGGTGGCATATATCTATCATCTATGGATGTCTCACAAAAACCATGTTATTGTGAACAAACTTCGATTAAAATGCACACGAAAAACAGCGTCGTAAGCTTACGGCGCTATTATATTATATTCGATATGAATCCTTATCCAAATAAATATGTTTTATGGCTAGAGTATTAAATGCAGATTACATTAGCCTTTAAACTATGTAATTCTGATCAATAGTTTGGGAGATATTAAATAATTAAAAACTACGCGCATTCGAAAAAAGCTAGTGCGGCGCGCGGCTGGACAAAATTAAAGGCACGCTACGATGTATTAGTTCGGTAATTTTCAATTTGTATACCGATTTTGATAATTATTTCATTGTTTAAAGGATAAGTGGTTATCTGCTGCATTCTAAATTAGTTTTTGAATTGAAGTACACACATATCAAATAGGAAAGTCCTTTTCTTTATTTGTCTTATTTATGTCTTTATATGTATTAAGGAAATTTGTAATTGAACTTCAAATTCACTAAAAATTGTGAAATAAAACAAAAATTTTAAGAAAAAAAAATAGCCGACTTCAAAAAAAACAATCTCAAACAAAATGCACTCAAAAGTAACCTAAAAAAAAACAATTTCAAACAAAATGCATTCAAAAGTAACATAAAAAAACAATTTCAAACAAAATGCTCTCAAAAGTAACCTAAAAAAACAATTTCTAACAAAATGCACTCAAAAGTAACATAAAAAAACAATTTCAAACAAAATGCACTAAAAAGAGACAAAATAATGTCATGAAAACTCTCTAAACTCTAGTAGTTAGTAGTAGGGGCTCAGTTTTCCGCAACTCCACGATAAGCGCGTATTTTGCGTGTCTCTAAACTCTAAAGAAAGTTCTCTTCTTTCTTGTAACATGTCTATATTGTATAATTATTGTTATTTTGGAGTCGGTTTCGGCCTAAGTAGGGACATAAACGTAAGTATGTCTAATACATCTCAAATATAAAATGTCACCTATTTACTTCGGCCGACACCGACTGCGAAATAACAATAATTATACAATATAGACATGTTACAAGAAAGAAGAGAACTTTCTTTAGAGTTTAGAGACACGCAAAATACGCGCTTATCGTGGAGTTGCGGAAAACTGAGCCCCTACTACTAACTACTAGAGTTTAGAGAGTTTTCATGACATTATTTTGTCTCTTTTTAGTGCATTTTGTTTGAAATTGTTTTTTTATGTTACTTTTGAGTGCATTTTGTTAGAAATTGTTTTTTTAGGTTACTTTTGAGTGCATTTTGTTTGAAATTGTTTTTTTATGTTACTTTTGAATGCATTTTGTTTGAAATTGTTTTTTTTTTAGGTTACTTTTGAGTGCATTTTGTTTGAGATTGTTTTTTTTGAAGTCGGCTATTTTTTTTTTTTTTATTTATTTATATTAAACAGGGTACAAAATACAAAGTTATATTAAAAGTGTCTATAAACCCATCGTGGGTTTGTCCAGACACTTTGGTACTACGCTATGAAATATAACTGAAGGTAAGTTTAGATTAATTTTTTAAACAGCAACTAAGTGAGATCGCTCATACCGTCATATACAGGGTGCACAACGGGTAATAATTATATAACGCTCAGGATTTAAGATAGTAGTCTTTAAGTATGTTTTTTAAATTTTTGTAGTTTATGTTATTTTTAATTTCAGAAGGTAAATTATTTATTAATGTTGGAATTATATATTCTGATGTACAATCGCGGAACTTCCCGGTGTTCCACCTCTAGGGCTAGAGTCGTTTAAATGTTTCGTACGCATTGAGACTACGACGCGGAAACAATAACCAATAGGGTGCAGCCTTTAACTCTAATGTTCGAACACGGTCTGTGAATGGTCGGCGTTGTAACAATAGACTAAATAAAAATATTATTTTCTTTGTTGTCGTTCGAAACGAAAGCAGGGAGCATTACTTCGGAGTCCATTATAACATTTAAAAAAAATTCTGTTTTAAAATAAACAACGTAAATCATCGGAAGTAATTTTTACTTTATTTTTTTTCTACCGATATTTTACGTAGTCATATATTGTTGGGGATGCAATGTGGTTCTTGAAATTTTTGAATAAAGTGCTTCTATAATGTGTAAGATGTATAATTTTCAATCACGTTTTACAATGGTTGCAATAAGAAGGGAAAAAAAGTTGCGATTGCGTTACTTTTAAAATGTGCTAATGTCATCTGTCAGTTGTCGTATTATGTCATCTGTCAGTCACAAGTTTCGTTCAACATACCGCCCACCAAAAGGACAGATGGTCCTTTTCTAGCTGTCTAAGTTATACAAACAAAATATGAAATCAACTAATAAATTGAAAGAACGTTAATACAATTAAAAGATGTTAAAGAAAAAATAAACTAATAATTGATAGGCAATGGGCATAAATTGACTGCTGGTCTCTTGACGGTCGAACCATGAGATCCGCTGCTACTCCAAACACTGTAGACTCTGGTCAATCCTTCTTCTCCTGGATGTTTGGCTGTAATTCTACCAAGAGACCACTTTCCTGGCGGTAGAGTGAAATCTTTAATTAGTACAATGTCTCCAATCTTGAATTCTTTCTCTAGCTTCAGCCATTTGGGGCGTTGTTGTAGTCTTGACAGATATTCATTTTGCCAGCGCCGCCAAATATCTTGTACTAACTTCTGTGTGTGTTGCCAACGAGCTAAGGGTGAAATTTTGACGTCCTTGAGGTCTGGTGAAGGCACGACGATTGGAGCTTCACCTATTAAAAAGTGTCCAGGGGTAAGAGGAGTGAGATTATCTGGATCATTGTCATCTATTGGACATAACGGGCGTGAATTTAAGCAAGCTTCTACTTGGCATAAAACTGTTGTCATTTCTTCGTACGTAAGGTGAGTTGAAATTATTCTTTTTAAATGGTATTTTATAGACTTGACGCCAGCCTCCCACAATCCGCCAAAGTGAGGGCTGTGAGCTGGAATAAAATGCCATTGAGTGCCTTCTGTGGCTAGTTGTTGTGCGATATGACCAGAAAATTGTAGTTTAGCCTCATTCCAGGCATCGGCCAGTTGCTTATCTGCACCAACGAAGTTTCTTCCTTGGTCGCTCCATAAATGACTGCATTTGCCTCTTCGTGAGACGAAACGTCGAAAGGCACCTATGAAGGCTTCGGAAGTGAGATCGCCCACTAATTCGATGTGGATAGCTTTGGTAGCTGTGCATATGAAAATTGCTATGTATGTTTTCGTCGTTCTGTTTCCTCGACCCTTGCACATCAGCGTTTGAAAAGGACCGGCAAAATCGACTCCTGTGTTCAGAAAAGGTCTGGATGGCAGCACTCGTTGCTTAGGTAAGTCTCCCATTAATTGCGTTCTTGATATTGCTTTTATTCTTGCACATATTAGACAACGGTGTATGTGTTGTTTAACTTGTGATTTTACTCTTAATATCCAGTATTTTGAACGTAAATAGCACAACATTAATTGTGCGCCGCCATGCAGCGTTTTGGCATGTGCATCTGCTATTAAATATTGAACAAGAAAGTTTGTGTTTCCAATAACTATAGGATGCTTTCTGTTTTGATCTAGGTCTGCGTGTCTGAGACGACCGCCCACCCTGAGAATATTTTCTTCGTCTAAGAAAGGGCTAAGTGACTTTAATTTACTTTTCTTGCTTACTTGCTTTTTATTCTTTAGCTTACTAATATCTGCGTGAAATTCTTCTTCTTGTGCTTTTCTAATACAAAATTTTAATGCTTCTTCTATCTCTTTTACTGTGATTTCTTTTGCGTTTGCTTTTATATGTTTTTTAAAATTTAAAAATCTTTTGCAATATACAATTGTATTGAGTAATTCACTTAAGTTATCAAAATTTTCTAATTGTGATATTAATGTTGTTTCTTCTTTTACAGGTTCATCAGTAATCAGGTAAGTAATTTCAGGTTTGTTTTTATCCATTAATTTATTTTTCATTTCTAATTGTATTGGTTCTATATCTTGTTTAATAATTTTAATATCTTTTTCAGATAACCAATTTGGACCATTCCACCACAAATCGCATGTCTTCAGAGCTGACAGCAGCATTCCTCGAGAAGCTGGATCTGCGGGATTGTCTTGTGATTGTACATGGTTCCAGTGGTTGTGGTTGATATTCTCTATGATTTCTATTACACGATTTGCTACAAAAGGTTTCCAGCGGTTGGGATCTCCAGAAAGCCAAGAAATGACAATTGACGAGTCTGACCATGCATACATCTGTGAGGTAGGTATTCTTAGTGCTTCACCAATTTGCTTCATAAGTTTGGACAGTAGCAAGGCTCCACAAAGTTCTAAGCGAGGTAAGGAAATTGTTTTGAGTGGTGCTACTCGTGTCCTTGCAGCAATTAAGTTTGTTTCTATTCTGCCATTTGTTTCAGTTCTAATGTAAACTACTGCAGCATATTGCATGTGTTGAAGCATCGCTGAATCCGTGTAGTTGTATTTTATCTTTGTTAGTAGTGGTTGTTCCAATCCATCTTTTCACTTTAATATTTTGGACTGTGTCAAAATCAAATCTTAATTGTCGCCATTCTTGTTCTAGTTCTTCACTGACTGTTTCATCCCATGTTAGTTTCTGTAGCCATAGTTTTTGCATTAACATTTTTGCCAAAACAATACTTGGTGCAATCCAGCCAAGCGGATCGAAAAGTTTTTGTATGTCTGATAAGATGCTTCGTTTTGTAATAGACTTTCCGATTTGTGATAGGCTTAGTGAATATTCAAAGCTGTCTGTGTTTAGGTTCCATGTTATACCTAATGCTTTTATTGTGCCGTCTAAATTCATATCAATTTTAACATTTGCAGATCGTTTGTTTTCTTCAATGGACTGTAAGAATTGAATGTTGTTGGATGACCATTTTCTTAGTTGGAAGCCTCCCTTTTCTAGAATAGTTGTAATTTCATGAGCTAAAGTTATTGCTTCTTCTGGTGTATCAGCACCTGAGAGAAGATCATCCATGTAGAAATCTTCTATAATTGTTTGTGAAGCAAGTGGATTATGTTTTCCTTCATCATGAGCAACTTGTTGTAAAGTTTTGACAGCCAGATATGGTGCAGAGGCTGTTCCGAACGTTACTCTAAGAAGGCGATATTCTTGCAGGTCTTCGGCTTCATCTGATCTCCAAACAATGCGTTGGTAGTCTGTATGCTCTTTGGTGACTAATATTTGTAAGTACATTTTTTGAATATCAGCCATAAAACAAACTTGCTTGGTACGCCATCTTATTAGAAGATATCTTAAGTCTTCTTGTAACTGAGGACCTATAAGCAGATCGTCATTTAATGATATACTGTTTGTGCCCATACAGGAACCGTCGAATACGACTCGTGTGCGAGTAGTCTCTTTGTCACTACGGACTACTGCATGGTGAGGTAAGTACACTGAGTTCTTTATATTCTTTTCTGTTTCAGAAACTTTTTCTAAGTATCCCTTTGTAATATATTCATTTATAACATTTGTGTAATCTGTTTTTAATTCTGGTAATTTATGAAACTTCTTTTCTAATTGCAGGAATCTTCTTATGGCAATATCTTTAGTGTTTCCTTCTGCAGATATAGGTTTGTTATTTTTAAAAGGTAAGTACACTATATATCTTCCTTCTTTATTTCTTTTTGTAGTTTGTTGATATATTTGTTCACAGAGTTCTTCTTCTTTAGTTAATGATCTTTTGATGTCCACTTCTACTTCCCACATTGTTTTCAGAATATCTTCAATGTCAACATGATGATGCATTACGAGGTAAGTATCTTGTGGATTTGTTTGAATCTCTCCAAAAAGTATCCAACCAAGGCTTGTTTTCTGTGCACATGGTGTGCCTGTTGGACCCTTGATGAATTCTTGTTGTAGTATTTGTGCATACTCTTTGACCCCGAGTAACAGGTCAATTGACCCTGGCATGAAATAGTTAGGATCAGCCAGGTTGAGGCCCTTGAGATGTGGCCACGGTTGAGTGTTGATTGTTTTTGCAGGTATCATTGTAGTCAGTTGCTTAGGCATCACATAGGCTTGTATTGGTAAACTAAAGTTGTTATCCCAGCGTGATTTGATTAATAACTGCACCACATGTTTAATTTCTGTTCTTGATGACCCCACACCAATGACGCTTCCCTTCATATGTGTTCTTTGTAGCTTCAATAATTGAGTTGCTTTTTCAGTAATAAATGTTGCTTGAGAGCCTTGATCAATGAGTACTCGCAGCGGTATGATTTGACCAAGCCCTTGTGCTTCTACCAATGCAGTGGCCAGAAGCGCAGTACCTTGAGTAGTTGTGAGATGGGATGCAATAGTAGTGTCTACTTGTACCGGTTGTTCATCCTCTAGTTTGTGTTGTGAAGCCTGCGGTTGTGGTGAGTAGCTTGTTGAAGCCGCAGTCTCCTGTTCCTTGTTGTTGTGTAGAAGAGAATGATGTCGACGTTTGCAGATTCTACATGAGACGGGTAATGTACATCTTGATGCAGAATGTCCTGGTATAAGACAATTGTAACATAACTTCTTTGATAATACATATTGGCTTCTTTCACTTTGACTCATACTTGTAAATTTCTTGCAATGACACAAGGTGTGATTTTCATAACACATTATGCATGTTTTGTTTGTTGTACTGGGTGCGGAAACATGATATACTCTCTGTTTGATGGGTTTCATGTCTTTTACAGAATTTGTAAGTTCTAATGTTCTGAATCTTGAATTTAAAAACTTTTGTAAATCCATCCATGATGGTAATAATGATGAATCCTCCTTGTATGAATATTCTTCCCAACCTTTGTGTGTGTCCGGGTCTAATTTTTGTATAACCAAATAAATTATAACTGGATCCCAAGAAGATGTTGATATTTGCATATTCTCCAAATTATTCAAACATTCTAGTGTAGTGTCTAATATGGATTTCAATTGACAAGCGGTAGGAGACATTATTCTTTTTTGGTTAAAAAGTTTCTTCATGATTGAATTTAATATAATTTTTTTATTTCAATATCTATTCTTCAGCATTTTCCATGCATGACCATAGTTATCATTGGTAATTTGTATGTGTGTTAATAGTGATTCAGCTTCAGCGGTGACACTTGACTTCAAGTAATGCAACTTTTCAACATCACTCAATGTTTCATTGTTGTGCACCAATGATACATATATATCATGGAATGAAGGCCAGGACTGATAGTCTCCGTTGAAAGTTGGTAATTTTATTTTTGGTAATTGTGCAAAGTCATTGCGTGCGTGTAACGCCATGTTTGTTTTTTCGCTAGCTTCACTTGACAACTTATTTAATAAATCTTTTAATTCGCTGTCTATAGATATAAATAAATCTTCAACAACAAAGTAATCGTCATTAGTAAAATACGGCAATGTTTCCTTTTGTTCTTTTGTCGTAATTTTAACAAGTTCGTGATGTGTGTTCTTGAATGTTTCCCAGTAATCACTTGTTAATTTTAATCGGGAACCAATATATCCAGGCGTTAATCGTGACTTTGGACATTTCTTGATGTTAGATTGTGTTTTTTTTATCAAACACGCCGTGTCTTCCAATATAGCTACGATTTGCGTCGCAGACGACATCTTGATTTTCACAAAAAAACTTCGTAATCAAAGTACTTGATGATGTTATATCTTGCAATTTGCTGATATTCGGCTCGAGTTGGGACCAAATGTTGGGGATGCAATGTGGTTCTTGAACTTTTTGAATAAAGTGCTTCTATAATGTGTAAGATGTATAATTTTCAATCACGTTTTACAATGGTTGCAATAAGAAGGGAAAAAAAGTTGCGATTGCGTTACTTTTAAAATGTGCTAATGTCATCTGTCAGTTGTCGTATTATGTCATCTGTCAGTCACAAGTTTCGTTCAACATATATATTAAAATATATTTTAGAATTATAAATAACAATCAATATTTATCATATTAGCAACATAATATGATATAATTTACCTTGTGTTATCTTTCGTGGAAACATAACTATGATATCAAATTTAACCTGATTTAATAAATTTATTTGAGTTCATTTAAAGCTTATTATTTTTAGTGACATAACATGTGTCATTACGAATGAAACGACGAGCTTAAAACATTAAATAAACGCTATAAATAAACTTGAATATGTTTAATTTTGTTTGTATAGATTCGAGTATAATATAAAAAATCATACTAAGAGTCTATTTTCAGTGTGGTTGTGGTATTTCACTGATCGGCCGGCCCACTCGTTGTTGTTGTTGTCACTGAAACGCTAACAATTAATACCAAAACCATAATATGCGCTCTCGCTGCAACTTTATTATTTAAATCTATAATTTTACGACTTGACAATTGCCCGTGATTAGCGCATGCCTATCTAAAGGTGATATTTTCAAAACGTCTTAACTCATTAATAAAATATATTTAATTAATGCTACTTTTATCAAGGGCATGTAGAACATACTAAAATATTGAAAAAATATATGATATGATACTAGACAAACCTTTTTTGATTCTCCGTTCCGCGTAAAAAGTCCCATTTAATTTGTTCTAACATTGCACTTATGTTGCAATTTAGATATCATGACAGTTAACCTTTATCTTAAAACATTTCTCCTTGGTATCAGATGCAACAAATTTTAATTTATACGGGGGTGTGATCATTAGATAATATACGGATTGGGTTATGATGTTTTTGTTATAAAATAGGCTACAAAAAATATTACAGGTGATCGACGAAAAATATTTTGCTATTTGTAGTTTTTGACAGTCTATTCTGTTTAAATTACTATCTTTTGTTATTGCTGCGGCATTCTTTACTGTAGAAGCATTTACTACTTGCACCTGTTGAGGCGGCTTTTTACCACGGCGCAACCGATTCAAGGAATAAAATAAAATAGACGTGCCGAGTTGCCAATGTATGAATATTGCATACCAATTAAACATTGAATAGTAAATATAATTATATTTCACAGTGTTAAAAAATCAGTACAGTGAGATTTTACTATAACTATAAATGCAGGCGTTTATCAATTTTCAGTGAGTAAGCTATGATAATGACTCCTAGTTAAGTAAAAAATATAATTTATAGTTCGTTACTTTTGAATTAGTATATTGATTTTGATAATTATTTCTTTGTTTAAAGGATTGGAGTTTATCTGCTGCGTTCTTAATGAGTTTTTGAATTGAAGTGCATACATATTATTATGCGGTTGTGTTGTCCTTTTTTTTTTTTTTTTTTTTTTTATCGTTGGGAAATGTGTTAAGCATACCGCCCGCACTTCGGGGGGGGCGGGCGGTTATGTGAGGCGCAATAGGGGCGCCGGGTATACTCACCAAAACCCAACGGTGTTCCACCTTCTCCGCTTGTGATGGGGCCGTGGGAACGCAATAGCACACCACCACGGCCCCGTCTGCGGATTGCCCGCCACGTGGAGATGCGGCGGGCCCTGCTTCCGCGACGACGCCTTCAGCAGAAGGCGCCGTCGGCCTTCGCCGAGGACTCCCCGGAACACGTGGGGAGTCCTACAGCACGGAACCCTTGCGAAGCAGGCGGCGAACCCCGATTCGCCGCCCGCGGGTCCCTCACGGCGGCGCCCTGTCTAGCGCCACAAGGTGCGCCCGACGGCGCCGCCCCGGTCTCCTGCGGCGGATCGGGAGCGAGTCGACGGCGTCTTCCCGCGCCCGCTCCGCCGCTTCTTTCAGCGTCATAACCTCGACGCTGAAAGAGGAGACCGCCGGTTGTGTTGTCCTAACTCCTATCGTAAAATAATAAACAATTTTAAAATGAAGCAGCCGTAATGCCACTCAGGTGCGCAAAGCCTAAACAGTAAGAATAATAACAATAGTAACCATCTGTCCGGGGGATTATCGAATTCACAAAAAAAAAAAATGTTCCAACTAGTTTAGTTATAAAAAAATAAATACTTACGCTAAGAGATGTGCGCGCAAATTACAACATTAAATTGATATCCTGAGATATGAGTTTATGAATTTATTAAAGATAATTTTTTAAGTATGAAAATAAAACAGAAATATTTATTAAAAGATTAAATTTTAATCTTAATAATCTTTTAATCTCCCTAATTCATTCATTTATTCAAAAAAGTTTTGGGACGGGTGGATGGATATTTGATAAAAGGCATCTTAAGGAAACTCGATTAAATTCCGTCCAGATGTAGAATTTAGTAACAAGTTCTTTTTTTTCTCAATTCCTCATGGACAAAGTTTCGGACCAAACCTAGTGAAAGATGAACTTAAGCTAAAGATTTTAGGGCCCTACCATAAAATAAATAATTAGAACTGATTGATTTTATAAACAATAACGTAGTTATACTCGTAAGTTTCGCTAAAAATATGTTTCACCATTCTACTTTCGGTATTAGTGTTATTTATTAGTATTATTTATTGGACAATATTTTTGCATTTTCATAAAGCCTACGCGTTTAAATAGCCATGATATGCTAAAATCTATTTGAACGCTAGAGTCAAGGTATAAAAGGTTGACATATGTTTAAGCTTAACTTGTAGGTGACCTTCTACATATTCCCAAAAACACTCCACAGTTACACATACATACTCTTACATAACACACATACACACACACACATAAACTCAGGTGCTTGACGAGTGGTCGACGTCGCGCATGACAACCGTAATTATTGACCTCTGATTGGCAATTTCAAAATTGCAACGCACAGCTGAGCGGGGGTCACTGACCGGTTTTGCACACGCACCGGACTTCAGTGGAGTTTTTACAGTGCCGCGATATACCACGCCGCTTACGATTTCTTAAACCCGTTCGTTGTTTCTCGAACTGATATTTATCTTTCTCCTGTTACTTTTACTTTTCTTCTCTGTGTTGTACTCTCCTTCTATATATTTATTAGTGTGTGTACGAGTGAGAATAAATTGTGTTGTGAATAACGGTCGCATCATTTCGCTACCTCACACCCTCACATCACCACATCTCTCACCTTCCACCGCACACCACATTGGTGACCCCGTGGAACATCAAGATGAGCAACACCGAGGATGAATTTCAGGAGGCACGAATTTTGCAAAATGAACCTTCTGACCATGTATGTAAGGTTGGAATTCGCATACCACCGTTTTGGCCTGAGGAACCCGAGATATGGTTTGCCCAAGTGGAAGGTCAATTTAGCATTGCCGGCATCACAAGCGACTCGACCAAATTTAATTATGCCATTGGTCAGCTGGGAAACCTATACTCCAAAGAGGTCAAGGATTTAATTGTCAATCCACCCTCCACCAACAAATTTGAAAAATTGAAATCGGAGCTCATTAAAAGGCTAAGTGCATCAAAAGAAAAGAAGTTAACGCAGCTGTTGATGCATGAGGAGATGGGTGACAGGAAGCCGTCACAGTTTCTTCGGCATCTTGAGAGCTTAGGCGGATCGCAAATCTCAACCGACTTTTTGAAGACAGTTTGGGTCAGCCGGTTACCTACCGGCATTCAGACGGTTTTGGCCGGACAGACTTCTACCACAATTGAAGAGATGGCGGACATAGCAGATAGGATCAATGACCTGGTCCCCTCGACACCTCAGGTGGCATCAACCAGCCGACAGAGTGAGAATGTCGACTTGGCCAGGGAGATCGCTGCTTTACGAAAGGAGGTCCATCAGCTGGCCCTCAGGCAACGAAGCGGCAGATCAAGAGCCAGGTCCCGACTACACGGCCGTCAGCGCTCTTCATCGAGATCCCAGTCCAGCTACCGGCGACAACCAGTCTGTTGGTACCACCTTAAATTCGCGGACAAGGCGACAAAGTGCTGCCCCCCATGTGACTTCAAGTCGGAAAACTCCAGAGGCAATCGGTAATGACGACCGACGATTGCCCCTCTTCAACTGGTCGCCTGTTCGTCACCGATCGCAAATCCAAGACACAGTTCCTGGTCGACACTGGGAGCGACCTCTGTGTCTTCCCGCGGTCGCTGCTGCGAGAGCGTCGTGCCCGGACTACGTATCAGCTAAGTGCCGCTAATGGTTCTTGTATAAACACATATGGTTATGTTCATTTACAACTTGACTTTTGTTTACGTAGAACTTATAAATGGCGTTTTGTTGTTGCCGATGTGACTAAACCTATTATAGGTGTAGATTTTTTAAATCATTACAATTTAATAGTTGACTGTCGTAACAAACGTATTATTGACAATACAACATTTGTAACAGCTTGTGCGTTGCGAGTTAAATGCAACGACATTTCATCGGTCAAAGTCCAATCGGGTGACTCGGGTTACCACAAAATTTTGTCGGATTTTCCCGATATTACTCGACCATCCGGCACGCACCGTATCATACCACACAACACGGTACATCACATTCGCACAACACCAGGCCCACCAGTTTCATGTTCACCTCGTCGCCTCGCTCCAGACAAATTAAAAATCGCCAAAGAGGAATTCCAGACCATGATTGAATGCGGTATCGCTAGGCCGTCTGAAAGTCCTTGGTCGTCGCCGTTACATTTGGTACCCAAAAAGGACAATGGTTGGCGTCCTTGCGGGGACTATCGAATGTTAAATGCCAGGACAATTCCCGATAGGTATCCTATTAGACATATACAGGACTTCGCTCACAGTATAGCAGGGTGTAAAGTGTTTAGTACACTGGATTTAGTAAAAGCGTACAACCAAATACCTGTGAGTCCAGAGGACATTCCCAAAACTGCAATAACAACCCCTTTTGGTTTGTATGAGTTCCCGTATATGAATTTCGGCCTTTCCAACGCAAGCCAAACGTTCCAGAGGTTTGTCGACGAAATGACAAGGGGACTTGATTTTTGTTATTGTTACTTAGACGATTTTTTAATTTTTTCAAAGGACGAAGTAGAACACAAAGACCACTTACGTATTATTTTCCAACGTTTAAAGGACTACGGTATGGTGATTAATGTGTCTAAGTGCGTTTTCGGGGCCCGAGAAGTGTCATTTTTAGGATATCACATCTCCGCGAGTGGCACCAAACCACTAGACAGTAAAATAGAAGCGATTAAAAATTTTCCCATTCCTACTAACATTCGTCAACTTAGGCGTTTTCTAGGAATGATTAATTTTTACAGACGTTTCTTACCGCGCGCGGCAGAATTACAAGCGCCACTAAACAAGTTATTAGTTGGCATAGTAAAAAACAACCAGCCGATAACATTGAAAGATGAGTCACTCGATGCGTTCGAGCGCTGTAAACAATCCCTTTCAGACGCTGCGTTATTAGCGCACCCGGATTGCCAAGCGAAACTCGCACTTGTTACCGACGCATCGGACACAGCTATCGGCGCTGTATTGCAACAATTTACTGATAACGCGTGGCAACCGCTTGCATTCTTTTCGCGCAAATTAAGTCCATCTCAAGTTAAGTACTCACCTTACGACAGAGAATTATTAGCTATTTATGAAGCCATTAAATATTTTAGGCACATGTTAGAAGCTAGACATTTTATTATTTATACTGACCACAAGCCGATCAGTTTCGCATTCCACGAAAGGAAGAAAAACTGTTCGCCTAGGCAGTATAGGCATTTAGACTATATCGCTCAATTTACTACGGATATTCGCCATATTTCCGGCAAGGATAATGTTGTTGCCGACACTTTATCGCGTGTAGAAGCGTTGGAACAACCTCTAGACTTAGACACCTTAGCTAAAAGTCAGGCTACGGATCCCGAACTTCAAAAATTAATTACTGAAGGTTCGTCGTTACGTCTAGAAAAATTAACATTGCCCGGGTGTCGAACCCCATTGTACTGCGACGTAAGTACACCGACATCTAGGCCGTTTGTTACAAAAAATTTCCGTAGACAAGTTTTCGATTGTTTACATTCGTTGAGCCATCCAGGCGCTAATACAACAGCGAAGTTAGTCGCAGAACGCTACGTATGGCCGAGTGTTAGAAAAGACTGTCGTGGATGGGCAAAAACCTGTTTGGATTGTCAGCGCTGTAAGGTTACGCGACACGTAAGCGCACCGCTAGGGACGTTTAATTTGCCCCGCGCAAGATTTAAACATGTACATATCGATCTCGTAGGGCCGTTGCCGTTATCGGATGGGTATCGATATTGTTTAACTTGCGTTGATCGCTTCACGCGGTGGCCCGAAGCCGTACCGATCGCGGATATAACAGCGGAGACAGTGGCTAAAGCGTTGCTTTCGTGCTGGATATCTCGTTTTGGCTGCCCGACGGATATTGTAACTGACCGCGGCAGACAGTTTGAGTCGGCGTTATTTCAACACCTCGCGAAAATAGCCGGATTTCAGCACAAGCGTACGACTGCTTACCACCCAGCAGCTAACGGTCTCGTTGAACGCTTCCATAGGCAGTTAAAAGCGTCCATAATGTGCCATGCGCGAGAAAAATGGACCGAGTCCTTGCCGTGGGTATTGTTGGGAATACGATCTTCATTTAAAGAAGACTTGAACGCGTCCACTGCTGAACTCCTGTACGGGGAGCCTCTTAGGTTACCCGGGGAATTTTTTGACCCTCAAGTAGCGGTACAACTGATGTCAGTGACTTCATCGCTAGATTGCGCGCTTTTGCGCAAAAGTTAAACCCAACCCCGGCCTCGCGACATGGAAACAAAAGCGTTTTCGTTTTTAAGGATCTCGCCAGTAGCGGTCACGTCTTCCTGCGCGAAGACGCGGTGCGGGCGTCATTACAACCTGCGTATACCGGCCCTCATAAAGTCGTTTCTAGGAGTGACAAATCTTTTACTTTATTAATTAACGGGAAGGAAGTGAGAGTCTCGATTGATCGTCTTAAGCCAGCGTACATTTTATGCGACAATAACAACAGTAGCGCAACTAATGATGAACCTGTGACTGCGGAGTATACGACCCGTTCGGGACGTAGGGTAAAGTTTACCGATTTTTATCGCCCTTAACCAGGTCTCTGGAGGGGGGTGATGTAGGTGACTTTCTACATATTCCCAAAAACACTCCACAGTTACACATACATACTCTTACATAACACACATACACACACACACACACACATAAACTCAGGTGCTTGACGAGTGGTCGACGTCGCGCATGACAACCGTAATTATTGACCTCTGATTGGAAATTTCAAAATTGCAACGCACAGCTGAGCGGGGGTCACTGACCGGTTTTGCACACGCACCGGACTTCAGTGGAGTTTTTACAGTGCCGCGATATACCACGCCGCTTACGATTTCTTAAACCCGTTCGTTGTTTCTCGAACTGATATTTATCTTTCTCCTGTTACTTTTACTTTTCTTCTCTGTGTTGTACTCTCCTTCTATATATTTATTGGTGTGTGTACGAGTGAGAATAAATTGTGTTGTGAATAACGGTCGCATCATTTCGCTACCTCACACCCTCACATCACCACATCTCTCACCTTCCACCGCACACCACAAACTGTTACTGGATACTAAGTTTTTAATGGCCCTTAAGGTTTTAATTCAGATTTAAGTAAAAAGCTTATTCGTATTTCATACATTTTAGTATATAATAAGTATGGTTAATATCATACTGTGAATGATGGTTCACAATGATGCTCACAGTATGGCAAATCACAAAAGTCCAAAAACCAAGCAGGGGTCGTAAAACTTAAGAACGCATAACAAAGACAGCGGCAATAACAACACGCAGGTATGCGGAGCAGTACGCAACTGATTGTTGTTACTATTACCCAGTCGTTTGCGTAACTCATTGGCTATCTGTAAAAAGGGGGCGGAGTTTGTTTCGTTGCACGGTGCAAGGCATATTTTCTGTAAGTGGAACACCGGGAATTTCCGCGACTGTACGCATACCATATACATTGACATGTTCTGGAATTGACAATTTTTTATTTGTTATACTCCTAGTTGTAAGTTTATGATTAATTGGAAGCTGAATTTCATTCCGAAAATATTGTTCAACTAATAAGTTATATTCTACTTTTTTATGTACTGGAATTACTTTACAATGTTTAAATAGTTTTATAGGGTCTTTAGAATAATTCTGTTTTATTTTCGCTGGTGTTATTAGTTTTAAAATTTTATATTGTATATTATATATTTGATTTAGGTATGTTTTATAAGTTCGTCCGTAGCTACTTAATCCGTATGATATTATACTTTCTACAAACGCCATATACATAGTGATTAGAACATTGTAAGGTATTCTATCTTTTATTATATAAAATTTAGCCATGATTGCCCTTAGCTTATCACATGTCTTATTTATATGTCGCGACCAACTAAACCTATCATCTATAACCAGGCCAAGATATTTATGCTCATGGACCTGCTCAAGAGGCACACAGTTAGATGTGCACTTTCCACTGTGGAGACACATGTGACTGTGTGCTAAAATTTTAATAATTTTATTCGGAGAGCACCGATTGTGGCTCGAATGCACATGCATAAATTTAGTTTTGTCAGCATTGAGTACTAAACCAGCATCATGCGACCATTTACAAAGCGCGTCAAAATCCGATTGTATCTGGCGTTCAGCCACCGCGATGTCTCTGTCAGCAGCCATCAGACATGTATCATCCGCAAACTGGTACACAGTGCAATGTTTAATGACCATGGTGATGTCGTTGACGTAGGTCAGATAATGAAGCGGACCGATAACAGAACCTTGTGCTGTTCCTAACGTAACAGGTACACTATCGCTGTACGACGTTCCGACTTTTACTTGGTAGCTGCGATCATTAAGATAATTTTTACACCACTGTAGCAGTTTTCCTCTTATGCCATTATTATCTAACTTCTCAATTAACAGATCATGTTTAAGCATGTCGAAGGCTTTGCTATAGTCAATAAATATTAATATGACATGTTTTTTTGAATTAAGGCAAGCATTAATATCATCGGTGAATTTAGACAATAAGAGAGTAGTACTTTTTCCAGCTTGAAACCCATATTGCTTTTCAGATAAAACTTTGTGAGATCTGTAGAAATGTTGGATTGTTCCGGTTATATGCTTTTCAACGATTTTATCAACTACTGGTAATATGGTAATGGGACGATATTTATCGTAATGAAGAGTACTGCCTCCTTTGTGGATAGGTCGTACGTTACCAGTTTTTAATTCTTTGGGATAAACCCCCGTTTGGATACTGACGTTAACTAATCGCGTTATCACGTGTACAATTTTATCCGACAATTTCATGATATCGACTGCTCGAAGTCCGTCCACTCCTGGGGCTTTTCTAGGGTTAAGATTTTTAATTATCTTCCTAATATCTCCGACCTTAGCTTTCTTAAAGAAGATTGATTTGTCAAGAGGCCTTACATACTCGGATTCGTTTAAGATTTTAATATTACATTTTGGAATTAACCCTTGTACATTATTTTTAAACTCGTGGGCGAATTTATCAGCGATATTTTTATTCGTACCATCTTTTCTAAATGCTTTAGTTATTACGTCATCAACTGTATTGTTTATTTTTCCAGTCATATTGTTTATTATTTCCCAAAATTTACGAGTATTTGATTTACTATTGTTTATTTGATTTATATAATACGCATTTCTGGTTCTTTGTACTATTTTATAAGTTTTGTTTCTGATTTTTTTATATTTAACTCTAATTTCTTTATTTGTCGGGTCTTTAACGCAGTGTAAGAAGAACTCATCTCGCTTTCGACAAAGATTAATTATATTTTTATTTACCCAGCCATAAACATTTCGTTTAGATTTACTTAATTTTTGTTTGTATTCAGCTTTATTATAACAATTAATGAAATTATCTTTCATATATTAATATATTTCATTAGGACAATTCATGGTTTGTATGGGATTCCAATCAACCTCATTAAAGTATTTGTTAAATATTTTGTTATCAATTCGTTTTACGTAAACCGGAGCATCCTGTATATGGGTATCTGAGCATAGTGAGACCGTCGTTAATCTGTGGTCGGCCAACACTATGCCGAGCACCGCGGCATACGCGTTTCCTAAGCGGAATCTCACGAATATGTGATCAATACAACTTTTTGTAACTTTAGTTTTATATTTTTCTATCCTTGTATAATCTGATATCCCGCATAGGAGACCGTGTCCACTCATAACATCCATGTATGATTTTTTAACAGAATTTTGAAGTTTTAGATCAATATTTATATCACCCAACAATACAAGATCTGTGTTATTGTAATTTTCAAGTAACATACCTAATTCAAATACAAATTGATGTTTGTTAGTGTTAGGCGGTCTATACACTGCACACAACGTTAACGGCACTGATGAGATAACAACTTTACCTAACAAACATTAAAAATGGCGAGTTATTACATTGATATGCGTAAACGTATAATAATTTTTTATATATAATATTATTCCACCGCCTTTTTGTTTATTTCTTAATACCGTATACATTGTGTAACCATTTATGTTTGTTGGAATTATTTAAATTTACAATCTATACAAAAATTAATCTGTGACTGTTCTATTGTTTATGATAAAAGATTGTTTATGGTCTAGGGTAAAAACGCCCGACCCCCTGAAATTTTGATTATTCTCACTTCTGACTTTGCTCTGAGCAGTGCTAGGGATCGGACATATACCTCCATAGTGTTTATTATAAAAAGGATAATATATATAATTTTATTTAAATCCTTAACCGTTGTTTTTACTTTTTACCATAACTTCCTATAGGTTATGGGCCCAGTTTACGTTAATTTCATCGAAATATATATATCGGAAATAGCGAGGACATAAACGATAACCATTTATAAAAACGACGCCACCTAGTGTTTAATCACAAAAACTGCCATCACTTGTAGGGGGTGGGTCGATAGATGGTAGTGGGGGTTTTGGAAACATTCCTTTTTCAGTGGAGTGTTCTCATCTCAGTCTGTTTTGAGCATTAGCAGTTGACGGTTGCAATTTTCGAAAAATGGATAATTTAAAATCAAAACGGAATATTAAACCTTTCAACGGCGAGAAATACAGCGTGTGGAAGTTCCGAATTCGAGCTTTATTATCTGAGCTGGAGGTAATAAAAGCGATCGACGACGACCCGATAATACGAAGCAGCGATTGGGAGAAGAGTAACCGAATCGCAAAGAGTGTTATAGTGGAATATCTCTCCGACTCCTTCCTTGGATTTGCTAAAGAGGACAGCACTGCACGCGACATCTTAAAGAGGCTAGATGAATTATACGAGCGTAGAAGCATTGCCACCCAGTTGGCTTTACGTAAAAAACTGTTGACGCTTAAATTACAAAGCGATCTACCTCTCATAAAACATTTTACGAATTTCGACGACCTGATTTCCGAATTACTCGCTGCAGGTGCGAAGTTAGAAGAAACAGATAAAATAGCGCATTTGTTGCTAACATTACCCTCAACTTATGACGGAGTTATTACTGCAATTGAAACCCTTTCTGAAGACAACTTGACCTTGGCTTTTGTGAAAACAAGATTATTAGATCATGAGGTCAAACTAAAAGACGAAGCAAGTGATACAAGTGGTAAAGTTCTTCACGTTGATAGTGACGGTGTGTCGAAGAAACGAAAATATTATAATGCACAATATGAGAATAATTTCCAAAATAATAACAACTGGCGAAGTAACAAAACGAAGAAGAATACAAGTGTAAAGTGTTTTCACTGTGGGAGAAAAGGACATAAGAAACAAGATTGTTACTACTTCAAGAAAATTAACCAAAACCAACAACACAGGAAGTCAACAGAGAGAAATAGAACGGTTCAGGCGGTAGAAATAAATCAACCAAACAATGGCGTTTCTGACGAATTCTCTGGTTTCGCCTTCATGACTGGAGAGCATAACAATCAAGAGCAGGATACAGTTAACAAAATAACATTTCTTTTGGACTCCGGCGCATCCGACCACATAATTAACAGGGAAGATTTATTTATTTCTCAAAGTAGCTTACCAACACCTATTAAAATTTCAGTCGCTAAACATGGTGAATATATTTCAGCCACGAAAAAGGGAACGATCCAGGTCACCACTAACTTGGGCGTTCGAGGGACTCTGGACAACGTGCTGTTCTGCCCTGAGGTACCTCACAACCTGCTGTCGGTGTCCAGGATGCAGCAAGCTGGCTACACCGTGGTCTTCGGGCAACATGGTGCTGACATACGAAATAACGGTAAAACCATTATGCAAGGTAGGCCCGTGAATAATTTATTTATAATTGAATTTTTAACTTCTATAAATAGCCCTGCTTTCCATTTGTGCGGTTTCGATAAAAATAATTATAAACTATGGCATCAACGATTAGGTCATATGAGTAAAAATAAGGTTTTAGAAATCAAAATTAATAATTTGGTTGAAGATATTGAACAGATTAGTTCAGTTGCACCTGATGATCAGTTATGCGAGGCCTGTATAAACGGAAAGCAGAGTCGATTGCCATTTAACCAGGCAAAAGATAAAAGTTACATTAAGCGACCCTTATATAATATTCATTCCGATGTCTGTGGACCTATCACTCCAACCACTGTTGACATCAAATATTATTTTGTGCTTTTTGTTGACGAGTATACGCATTACTGTGTAACATACTTATTAACTTATAAATCTGACTTGTTTTCTGCTTTTAAAGATTTTGTTGCAAAAAGTGAGGCTAAATTTAACACTAAAGTAGTTAATTTATATTCGGACAACGGTAGAGAATACTTATCTACGGAAATGAAAAACTATTGTGTTGAGAAAGGAATAACTTATCATTTAACAGTTCCTAGAACTCCACAACAAAACGGAGTTTCTGAGCGGATGGTTAGGACCATCACTAAAAAAGCCCGTTCTTTAATAAATGGTGCTCAGTTAGCTAAAGTATTTTGGGGTTATGCTGTGCTGACAGCTGTATATTTGATAAATCTAACGCCAACTAAAAGTTTAAAGTCTCCCCAAACACCATATGAGTTGTGGCATAATAAAAAACCACAGATTAAATATTTGAAGGTATTTGGCTCTACAGTTTATGTACACAATAAAACGTGCAAGTCTAAATTTGAAGAAAAATCATGGAAGGGCATTATGTTAGGGTATGAACCAAATGGGTATAAAGTTTGGGACCCGGCTAGTAACAAGTGTGTTGTAGTCAGAGATGTTGTTATGGACGAGACAAATTTTTTGATATCCAGGCCTCTTTGGAAGCCTGAAGAGAATGTTGAAAATTCTCATGACAAAACTGATGTTACTTTTTCAAAATCAGTGTCAAATAAGTCTCGAAACTCTGATGGGTCAAAATCGGATGTATTGAAATCTGATGACCATATTTGTCCTAGTAAAATTAGAAAAACGAACCATGATACAATATCAATTAAGGATAAGTCTGATAGTGTGTCTGTTAGTGATCCGAATCAAAACACAGTAAACAGTGAGTTGCGGAGGAGTGATAGGCTCAAAGATCGTCCCCCTATTTCTTATCGGCATGATGATGATGATGATTATTTAATGTGTGCACAATCTGTTGTGTGTGAAGTACCTAGTTCATTTGTAGAGATCAGAACACGTAATGATCGATCTCAATGGGAAGGTGCGATTAATGATGAGCTGAAGTCTCATGCCATAAACAAGACATGGACTCTTGTACCACGCCCTCAAGGTAAAAACATTGTAGACTGTAAATGGATTTTTACTGTCAAAAACGATGAGTTTGGAAAGCCATCACGTTATAAGGCGCGATTAGTAGCTAGAGGTTTTAGTCAACAATACCTAACTGATTATGACGAAACATTTGCACCTGTGGCCAGAATTGCTACTTTTAGATTTTTAATGAGTTTTGCCATTCAACATAATTTATTAGTACATCATATGGATGTTAAAACTGCATTTTTAAATGGCCAGTTACAAGAGGAAATATATATGAAAATTCATGAAGGTGTGCCATGCAATAATAGTAATTTTGTGTGTAAATTAAATAAAGCTTTATACGGCCTTAAACAGGCGGCCAGGTTGTAACGTATTTAAAACGTCACATAGTCTGTGCACTGCGGCGTACGCGCCGCGGGGACTGCGCGGGTTAGAGGGGCGACCCGGGCTCGGCGGGGTCGCTGCATACGTGCCGGGTGACTTGCCTGCAATCTCCTGAGAAGAGCGGTCACCGGCGTCTTAGTCTTGGTGTGATCGTTTCCGGCTAACGTTGGCGTTCTAAAGTTATTTTTTTTCTACATTAATACTAATATAATTTAAGTACTTGTTCCCGTTTTAGGGTAAGTTTTATGGCACATAAAATAAAATATGTAATGTTGCTAAACTTAATTGTCCTTTATAACCGTATTTTTTTAAACGTTCTTTGTTCTTGTTGCTAACGGTCATTTTTAAAACTTTAACTTATTTCTTTTGTACATTTAAGTTTGTGTTTTCTTTATTTTACATAAGATCTTATTGCTGATTTTTCATTATTTATCCTTTATCTTTATAATACGTTATTTCGCATTTTATTTAAATTTATTTTAATTTTCGTTTGCTTCGCTTTTGCTTTGTAAACTCCGTTCTGATAGTTCCACCATCGTCAAGCCGCTACGTATTGCTTTTCTTGAGTTGCTGATGGTGGATACCAGACGGAGGAACAACGCCTTACCGAACTAACGGTCTGGTGTTTTGAATTTCCAGGAGCACTGTACGAATTTTACTGCAAGCTACAATCAAGCTAGCAATCTCCGAGCAAGCTATCGCTTGCCAGCTTCATACATCGGTAGCTGACCTGCCGTTGCGACCTCAGCACCGACGTCTACCGAACGACCTTATAAATTTTATGTGCCTACCGCTGAGTGCTTGGTAATATTATATATATCTTTTGTTACCACCTGAGTTTCTTTTCTCACCTCATTAGGGAGTTAGGGACCCAGGGCGCAAGGAAACCCTTTTAAGCCTTGCGGGACGGTACATTGGCGCCCTCGTCGTGGGTTAATCTGTTTCTGCTTTCGCTGTTAGTAGTTAGTTTTGCGATGTGTGATTTTGTAAAACGCTTTTTATTTTTTTTGGTTTGCAGCAACTAGGGTGAAAGTAGTAATTCGTCATCTTTTTATTGTGCAAATAAACAAAACTTTTAGACTAAGGTATTTTATATGTGATTTTTTTTTTTTTGAATTTCCGTTGTTTTATTTTATTTTCCGTTACTGTTTTTGAATTACGTTTACATTGTTATTTTCGAGGTACCGACAAATGTTTTTGTCTTGCGCGCCGTTATCTTACCGCGCGTAAGCGCAATTGAATATAAGGCTGCGTTCACACTAGTTGCAATTTAATATTTTTATTTTTTTTTTTCTTTTATAATTTTGTTGCATTTTTTTATTTTTATTAAGAAACCAGAGCGTTACATTAATTTAGTGTAAGAGAACGGAGTATTTATTTTTTTATTATTTTTTTTTAAACTTAATTTCATCTTCCGATTTTTTTTTTTCTTTTCTTTTCTTCTTTATTTTTTGTGCCATTTACTTTTTTTTTTTTAATATTTTAGTATCTCGATTAATATGGTTTATCCAATTAACTTTTCTGCCCTGAATAAAAGCGAACTTGAATATGAGGTGGCTATAAGAAACGAAATACCCGCCAACACGGTTGCGGATTTACGGAAGCAGATTAGTAAATTATCTCAATTATATCCATCCGAGAATATTCTTGTTTCGCATTTGGAACCTCCACGTGATTTGAATTGCTGTGTGGAAATTTTAGAAAGGATTATTTCAAATCTCTCTGAAGGTTCTAAAGATAATTATTTTTTGGCCAAAACTGAGAATAACCTACATCACGTCTACCATAGGCTAGGCCGGATTGACGTTAGCGACGCGCTCGCCGACCAGCATGCAAAGTGTCATGTTTTGTTTAGACAAGCGTACGACAAATTATTAACTCTTAAAACCAAGAATGTCGATCTTTCCGAGGAACCAGGCAGACCTTCGACTTTACCAGTCAATGTTACGGTAACGTGTGAAGGCGGCAGCAAAATTTCAAACGAACTTAGTAAATTGAAATATGACGGTAAATCCTGCGTACGTTCATTTATTCAGCAGGCACACGAATTTAGTGGAGCACGCGATATCCCAGGGTCAAAGTTGTTAGCTTTCGGAACTGAAATTTTCGTAGGGGACGCGTTGCATTGGTTCAGAAGCGTAAAGGAACAAGTATCTACCTGGGATGAATTAACCGTACTCTTAAAACAAGACTTCGATAAGGCTGATTACGATTATCGTTTATTAGCGGAGATTCGTTCTAGAACCCAGGGGAAAACAGAAAATATTTCGATATACTTGTCAATTCTGTCGGGTATGTTTTCACGCTTAACGAAACCTCTTACAGCCGAAGATAAGCTAGAGATTATCTTGCATAACATACGTCCTTGCTATGCTAACATATTAGCGTCATCGCCACAAATCTCATCTATCGAACAGTTAAGAATGTTATGCAGAAACTACGAGAACGTCCAGTCTCGCTTAGCACATTTTCGAGAACCACCAGCGGCATCCCATGATACGTTAGCCCCCGAGTTTTCGTACAAACAGGATCCCAACCCCTCCTTTAGCAAACAAAAGCACGATATGGATAATTCTCATAATTACAACAAAAATTATTCTCATGATGTTAAGAAATATCTACACGTTATAAATAATAGTGATCAAAGCGTAAATAATAGTGTTCCTTACTGTCCTCGATGTCGTAACCATTCACATACTTTTAGAAATTGCAAAAACACTGAAATTTTATGCTTTAAATGTGGCAACAAAGGTGTCAAGAAGCCCGACTGCCCAAATTGTAACCGAAATACGAATTCAAAAAACTAATTAGGAAGAATTGTAGTAGATCTTGTAATAAACCGAAAACTGATATTAATGATTGGAAGGAATGGTTAAAAACAGTACATAGATTTTTTAGTTTTTACAAGGCTGCTACAATTCTACAAAAAAAACCATTTCGTGATACCCGTCCGTATATTAACATAAAGATTAATGACATTACTGCGTCAGGACTCTTAGATTCGGGATCAGTAATAACTGTTATAGGGAATCACGCTCACAAGGTTTTGCTTCAACATGGCCTTAAAATTTTAACTGACGAGCCGTTGTTGGTTACTGCGGCAGGCGGACAAACGTTGAATAGTATAGGCTATATTAATTTGCCCGTAACATTCGAGAACCAATTTCACATAATTAGGGCTTTTGTTGTTCCCGAAGTCAAACCGTCACTGATCTTAGGTATAGATTTCTGGCGTGCATTCAAATTATGTCCGAAGTACTTAGGCTCTCTTACTTTAACAGAGACACCGCTAATGGACTTAACTGAAAATATACCGAAACATTTAATTTGTTCTTACAATCATTTAAATATAAATGAAAAGATAGTCGCAGATACCGTAATTGAAAAATTTAAAGAAATTTCGTTTGAGCATAAAGGTTTAGGCCGGACTCAGGTAATAACACACCATATTGACACAGGAGAGTCGCCTCCTATTAGGCAAAGATATTACCGACTTTCTCCAGAAAAGCAGAGGATTCTACTCGAACAAGTTGATGAAATGTTGGCGTTAGACGTAGTAGAACCTTGTGAGAGTGCCTGGCAGTCTCCCGTTCTTCTGGTTACTAAGAAAAATGGCAAGCCTCGTTTTTGTCTTGACAGTCGGAAGCTCAACTCGGTTACTAAAAAGGACGCTTACAACTTGCCTTATATATCTGAAATCCTAGACAATTTACGCGATGCCCGTTTTCTTACTAGTCTTGATTTATCCAAGGCTTTCTGGCAAATACCTATCGCGGAAGAAGATAGAGACAAGACAGCCTTTTACGTTCCCGGTCGAGGAACATTTCGATTTAAAGTCACCCCTTTCGGTTTAACAAATGCACCGGCCACACAACAACGATTAGTCGATGCCCTTCTAGGTGATGTAGATCATCGTATTTTTGCCTATTTAGATGATATTATTATTGTTAGTAGCACTTTTGATGAACACGTCTCTCTGCTATCTCGTGTGTTGGACAAATTGCGTAAAGCGAACTTAACCATCAATTTGGAAAAGTGTGAGTTCTTTCGAAGTCAGCTCAAGTACTTAGGTTATGTCGTTGATGAGAACGGGTTACGAACTGACCCCGATAAAGTTGAAGCCATTCTTACTTATGCGACTCCAACTAGCAGGAAGGAGTTGAAACGATTCTTGGGTACGGCTACTTGGTATCGACGTTTCGTTCCTAATTTTAGCACAATTGCAGGGCCGCTTAATAAGCTAACTTCAAACAAAAAAAATGCTCCTCCTTTCCAGTGGACTGAGGAAGCCGATGCGGCATTTAAAAAGCTCAAGGAATGTCTTGTTTCCGCCCCAGTGCTTTCATGTCCCGATTTTGACCAGCCATTTCAGGTTCACACCGATGCGAGCAACTTTGGCATTGGAGCGATGCTAACTCAGGCTACCAACGGAATAGAAAGACCAGTTGCGTATATGAGCAGATCGCTAACAGCTGCCGAAAAGAATTACAGCATCACGGAGCGTGAGACATTGGCCGTTTTAGTTGCTCTAGAACACTGGCGGTGCTATATTGAAAACGGAAAAAGGTTCACAGTCTATACAGACCACAGTGCTTTGAAGTGGTTCCTTTCCTTGAACAATCCCACAGGTAGACTAGCTCGTTGGGGTGTACGTTTATCATCTTTTAATTTCGAAATTAAACACCGACGTGGCGTTGACAACATTATACCTGACGCTTTATCTAGAGCTTTACCGGTAGCTTCTATTGCAACGGCCAAATCATTTTCTGCAACTAAGGATGATTGGTATAGGAAAATGTATAATGATTCCCTAACTAAACCTTCAGGTTCCCCTAACTATTTCGTGAAAAATGAAACCCTTTACCGCCTTTCAAAGAATAAATGCGATCTTACAAAAGAATTTTCTTGGAAAGAAGTTGTTCCTCTCGAACTTAGGGAGGCTGTGATAGCTGAGAATCACAACAAGCCAATTGCCGGTCATTTGGGTATTTTCAAAACTTACAGACGGATCGCTCTTAGATATTTTTGGCCCGACATGTACCGAGATGTATTAAAGTACGTGGGCTCATGTTCAATTTGCCTCCAATATAAGGCCCAGAACCATGGCATCCTTGGAGAAATGGGTCGCCCTAAACAGTGTGCTCGACCATATCAAATGTTATCTATCGATCTCATGGGACCTCTTCCTATAACTCGTAAACAGAATAGTTTTATCTTGGTAATAACTTGTTGTTTTTCTAAATTTTGTCACATATTTCCACTTAGAAAAGCTACCTCACGAATTATTGCACAAATTCTGGAAGAACAAATCTTCTTAATACACGGTATCCCTCAAACCATTTTACTAGACAATGGCCCCCAGTTTATAAGTAGCCAAGCCAACGATTTGTTTAGAAAATATAACATCCCTAACGTATTCTTTACGCCAAAATACACTCCACAAGTAAACACCGTTGAGCGCTATAACAGAACCATAATTACGTGTATATCTACCTTTGTGGATAACGACCATCGCTCATGGGATACGTTCATACCCAATGTCCAATTTGCAATTAACAACTCAGTGAACGAAACTACGGGTTATACGCCATCATTTTTAGTATTTGGACGGGAGATAGTCGTTTGTGGTTCTCATTATGTAGACTCCGATTTAGGGGACGAAATTATATTTTTGCCTCGCGATATTTACGCAGAGAATCTTGGTTCGCTTAAATTGGTTTTCGACCAGGTACAGAGGGCTTTATACCGAGCCCATTTAAAGAATACGGCAAAATATAACTTAAGAAGAAAGAATTACGAGTTCAACGTAGGAGACGTCGTATATAAACGTACTTTTATTTTGAGCGACAAGGACAAATATTTTAGCAAAAAACTGGCTCCAAAATTTATTAAGTGTAGGGTAACGGAGAAGCGTTCTCCCTTAGTGTACATATTAGAAGACATGTCGGGAAAAAATCTAGGTGCCTGGCATATTAAAGATTTAAAGATCGTGTAGCTTTCTAATTCTGAGAAACTACACACCTCAAGGATTTTGATATTAAATCAAAATCCTTAGGGCGGAGAGGGGGTACTGTAACGTATTTAAAACGTCACATAGTCTGTGCACTGCGGCGCACGCGCCGCGGGGACTGCGCGGGTTAGAGGGGCGACCCGGGCTCGGCGGGGTCGCTGCATACGTGCCGGGTGACTTGCCTGCAATCTCCTGAGAAGAGCGGTCACCGGCGTCTTAGTCTTGGTGTGATCGTTTCCGGCTAACGTTGGCGTTCTAAAGTTATTTTTTTTCTACATTAATACTAATATAATTTAAGTACTTGTTCCCGTTTTAGGGTAAGTTTTATGGCACATAAAATAAAATATGTAATGTTGCTAAATTTAATTGTCCTTTATAACCGTATTTTTTTAAACGTTCTTTGTTCTTGTTGCTAACGGTCATTTTTAAAACTTTAACTTATTTCTTTTGTACATTTAAGTTTGTGTTTTCTTTATTTTACATAAGATCTTATTGCTGATTTTTCATTATTTATCCTTTATCTTTATAATACGTTATTTCGCATTTTATTTAAATTTATTTTAATTTTCGTTTGCTTCGCTTTTGCTTTGTAAACTCCGTTCTGATAGTTCCACCATCGTCAAGCCGCTACGTATTGCTTTTCTTGAGTTGCTGATGGTGGATACCAGACGGAGGAACAACGCCTTACCGAACTAACGGTCTGGTGTTTTGAATTTCCAGGAGCACTGTACGAATTTTACTGCAAGCTACAATCAAGCTAGCAATCTCCGAGCAAGCTATCGCTTGCCAGCTTCATACATCGGTAGCTGACCTGCCGTTGCGACCTCAGCACCGACGTCTACCGAATTCCTGCGGCCGCCGCTTAGCTGCCTAGGGAGCACCCAGCTACGGTCGACGTGCACCTCCTGTCCTGCCGTTCCTTGGCCTGCCGCCGCTCATCCGTCGCTGGGCGACGCCACCGTAGTTCAGCCAAAGCAGGGGAGTAATAAACGCCGCGGAAGCAGAGACTGATAGCACGTTACCCCACGACCTTATAAATTTTATGTGCCTACCGCTGAGTGCTTGGTAATATTATATATATCTTTTGTTACCACCTGAGTTTCTTTTCTCACCTCATTAGGGAGTTAGGGACCCAGGGCGCAAGGACACCCTTTTAAGCCTTGCGGGACGGTACACTTTACACACACTTTAAAAGGAGATTTAATGTGTGATCATACTATTTAACTCGTGCATTGGGAGACAGATCCACATTACGCTTTTTTCCTGAGGAAAGTCACAACTTGGAAAGGAACACCTCACTTCAAACAATGTAAGTACCCTTATTTTCTAATATGTTATTAAGTTAGTAAATTCCTTATATCTGATTAGACTTATCATTTAATTGTTCTTATCGTGGTAGCAGTAAGGTCTAATGACTTGAACCCAAACTAATATCATCCAATTTCACTTATTTTATTAAGCTTACTGAATGATAACATTCAATCAAAGTCATCATTTTGTTGATTGTTTGAAATAAGATTGAACCAACATTGTTATCATAGGAATGTTTATCAAATTGTTCTTTTAGATCTATTAATCTTAAATGATACTTTTACAATACTATTCTCATAGTCTGTTGCTTAATAATCTTACAACTAATGTCAAGTTATATGTATGTCTTTATATGATCTATGAAAACTATCATTAAATCATAGGGAAGTGAATGATAACTATTACAATATCTCATTATTTTTTCTTTTTCTATTATAGGTCCAAACTTGCCAAAGATCTGTTTCTTTCAAGCGACTCGGAGTCTGACGCCAAACCTCCGCCACCAAGTTCTGAGCAAAAAAAATTGAAGAGGAAATCGTCTGACAAGATTATGGAGGAGCCGGTCAGGAAGATTGCGGGTGAAGAGAAGCGGGCTAAGAAGGTGGCTATTAGTCCCGTCTTATCACCACCAAGAGTTACGGCGCAAATGTTGTTCGGGGATGACAGCTCTGCGGAAGATGACTGCAATGAAGCATCCAGCTCCAAAAAGACGGGTAAAAATATACCACCATTATTTAGCTATTTCACTAGAAGGGTGAAAAAAGGATATTCGCGACAAATTAACGAGAGGAAAGATGGGAAATATTTCGGCGAGATGAAGATTTATGAAGCCGATGAAATAAAAAAAATACAGCCCGTCCATCGATGGCCGCATGCCATTACAACTATCAAAACCAGAATTGATGACGATGCGGAATCTTGGCTATACATTAAGAAATTTGTGAAATGTATCCAAAAAAATTTCATAAACAGCCCCATAACACTTATAGGCCGGTATGATTATTAGGATAGGTTAGATCTTTGTATTTAATCAGTATTTTATTTGACTATCTATATTTGTAAACAAAATAGCTTTTAAACTATGTGTCCTTTTTGTGTTTTGCATAAACAACAATATTTCAAAAGTGTTTCTTTTTTTTACAGTTGTGTTTCCCGATGACATAACAAGATCTATACATTGTAATAATTGCAATATGTTTGTCCAGAAAAGGCTATTTTCACATCATAAGAGAACAAATTTACATAAATCCAACTGTTTATTGAATACGCAGTTCCCAAATATCAATATTGTCGCGTCTGCCTTCAAAAACAGATTAGTAACATACCGATTGAACGTCACTCAGGAAGATGAGTACCTCAGTCCAGAGGCGTTCCTGAGTGATAATCAAACAGATTTATTGAAATTATTCAATATATCATTGAAAAAGCATGATTTTTTGAGTTGTTCGCTTATTTTTTACTGCCAAAATTAGATGAAAAGCAATTGAAATCATTTAATACTAAATATATTATTGTTTATAAGAACTCAAACTTGAATAGATTATTAGAAAAAGTTATGAATATATTGAATAAAAAGTTTACTGAATTTCAGCATACTCAATCTGGATGGTCATTTTTATCAATGAGTCATGTTAAAATTAACATTAATAAGTATTCTCCTATGAGAGGTGGATCTTATTTAGATCTACCACCAGTAATCAAATATTCAAAAAGTTGCATTAATATTAAAAATAAAGATAACCACTGTTTCTTATGGAGTATAGAAGCTGCATTATACCCAGCTAAGAACAACGTTTGTGTAACTAGCTCATATCCTCATTATTCCAGTATACTAAATACCAAAGGAATGAAATTTCTTCTCACATTGAATGATATTAACATTGAATGATATTATCGTGCTCTTTCAATGATATATTGAGTAATTTCAATAAATCTGTTTGATTATCACTCAGGAACACCTCTGGACTGAGGTACTCGTCTTCCTGAGTGACGTTCAATCGGTATGTTACTAATCTGTTTTTGAAGGTAGACGCGACAATATTAATATTTATATGTACATTTGTCAATCGAAAATCGAGAATTTGTAGGGTAGTAGAAAAAAGTTTATTATGTAAGGTATAGGTGAATTTGTAGGGTAGTAGAAAAAAGTTTATTATGTAATTGTTAGGTAGTAGAAAAAAGTTTATTATGTAATTGTAGGGTAGTAGAAACAATTTTATTATGTAATTGTAGGTTGAGATGCGTTGTTTCGTTCAATTCGTTCGGTGTCAAGCAAATTACCTCTGTCTATTTTTAAATTTTTAAAATATTTAAGTGCTTTTCTAAACGTTCTTATCAAATGAAAACAGTAAAACCATCAATAATGAAGTGACAGTGTTATCTTGCATTAAATCAAAGTAAAAATAAAATTTTAAGCTTAAATACGTGTGAGTGTAAAACACAAAGAAACTTATTTAAAAACAAAGTTACTGTTACAATTGAGTAAATTGAATGTCAAATGTGTTTGATTTTTAAGAATGTTACCATCTGAAGTATTCTGATAAGTAAATAAGCAGTGTTTTTAAATGTGATGTTAAAAAGATTAAATAGTGAAAAAGGCGGTAACTCTAAATACCTGAGATCATACACCATTGAATCATTCGATTCAATAATGTTGAGTTGGAATAAGGACTAATTTTACATCGTATAAACATAAGTTAATTTGGCGCAATTTGTAGTGCATAGCACATCTGACGTTATTGATCAAGGTTCAAGACCCCGCATGGTAAATCTTTTTCTGTGTTTTTTCACTTGGATTTTGATATAAATTAAATTTTAAGAGACAAAAAATTCTTGTTATCACCAATTACATTAAGAAGGATCGTTTCTACAAATCATAATAAGAGGCTAATTAGCAAACATGGCAACTAAGGGGAAAAGTAACCAATTTTATTGTGAAAAATGCCGAAATAGTATAAAGGGAAAAGAATACCTTACATGTTTCGTTTGTCAAAAACATTATGAGATTGAATGTACAAACGTTAGTACAAAAAGATTTTATTTGATGTCTTCCGAAAATAAACAAAAATGGAAATGCGCCTTATGTATAAAAACCCATCAAAAAAAGTCAAGAAGACATTGTTAATTACTTCTTCTCCAGAACAATCCAATGTGCAAAATCCGTCTTCTAAAACAGCACAAATTTCAAATATGTGCAATGAAAATGAAAATATAACATTGAGAACTAAATCTCACAAAAATAAATTGTCTTTAATAAGACTTAGCAGATCTGAAAGTGACAGTAATCCATCAACTTTAATTTACGTTAATTTAATGTTAATTTCAACATGACTCATTGATAAAAATGACCATCCAGATTGAGTATGCTGAAATTCAGTAAACTTTTTATTCAATATATTCATAACTTTTTCTAATAATCTATTCAAGTCTGAGTTCTTACAAACAATAATATATTTAGTATTAAATGATTTCAATTGCTTTTCATCTAATTTTGGCAGTAAAAAATAAGCGAACAACTCAAAACATCATGCTCTTTCAATGATATATTGAATAATTTCAATAAATCTGTTTGATTATCACTCAGGAACGCCTCTGGACTGAGGTACTCGTCTTCCTGAGTGACGTTCAATCGGTATGTTACTAATCTGTTTTTGAAGGCAGACGCGACAATATTGATATTTGGGAACTGCGTATTCAATAAACAGTTGGATTTATGTAAATTTGTTCTCTTATGATGTGAAAATAGCCTTTTCTGGACAAACATATTGCAATTATTACAATGTATAGATCTTGTTATGTCATCGGGAAACACAACTGTAAAAAAAAGAAACACTTTTGAAATATTGTTGTTTATGCAAAACACAAAAAGGACACATAGTTTAAAAGCTATTTTGTTTACAAATATAGATAGTCAAATAAAATACTGATTAAATACAAAGATCTAACCTATCCTAATAATCATACCGGCCTATAAGTGTTATGGGGCTGTTTATGAAATCTTTTTGGATACATTTCACAAATTTCTTAATGTATAGCCAAGATTCCGCATCGTCATCAATTCTGGTTTTGATAGTTGTAATTGCATGCCGCCATCGATGGACGGGCTGTATTTTTTTTATTTCATCGGCTTCATAAATCTTCATCTCGCCGAAATACTTCCCATCTTTACTCTCATTAATTTGTCGCGAATATACTTTTTTCACCCTTCTAGTGAAATAGCTAAATAATGGTGGTATATTTTTACCCGTCTTTTTGGAGCTGGATGCTTCATTGCAGTCATCTTCCGCAGAGCTGTCATCCCCGAACAAGATTTGCGCCGTAACTCTTGGTGGTGATAAGACGGGACTAATAGCCACCTTCTTAGCCCGCTTCTCTTCACCCGCAATCTTCCTGACCGGCTCCTCCGTAATCTTGTCAGACGATTTCCTCTTCAACTTTTTTTGCTCAGAACTTGGTGGCGGAGGTTTGTCAAGTGTCTAATAAATCAGTAAAAGATTTAGAAAGGTTTTTAGGTCTTGTAAATTACGTAGGCAATTTTATACCAAATTTGTCAGAGAAAACACATCTTCTTAGAGAACTACTTAAAAAAAATGTTGAATGGCACTGGGATGAGAGACATGATAAATGTTTTAATGAATTAAAAAGGTGTTTGATTAGTCCACCGGTGTTAAGGTACTACAGTTTAGAGAAGCCGGTGACGCTGTCCGTGGACGCCAGCAAGCACGGGCTGGGCGCGTGCCTCATGCAGGACGACGCACCTGTCTGCTACGCGTCCAAGTCATTAACGGAAACCGAGCAGCGATACGCACAGATTGAGAAAGAATTATATGCGTGTGTATTCGCTTGCGAAAAATTTTATTCGTATATTTATGGCCGCGACGATGTTATTATAGAAACCGACCACAAGCCTCTCGTAAGTATAACAAAAAAGCCAATATCCGAGGCACCGGCACGCTTGCAGAGAATGCTCTTGAGATTGCAACCGTATTCTTTTAAACTTATATACAAACCGGGCAAATACTTGTACGTAGCAGACACGCTGTCACGCGCGGTGGCACCAGCGCCGGCGTTGAGTGAAGCCGCGCGTGAACACTGGGCGATGCGCGCGCAGGTGTGCGCAGTCGCGATCAGCAATCCTCTGACGGACACGCATTTTTTGGAATTGCAGCGCAACACAAAATTAGATGAGGAAATGCAATTATTAATTAAAACGATAAAGAAGGGTTGGCCCGATCACAAGAGCAAATTAGATTTGAGCTTGAGACCTTATTGGGACAGTAGGGATGAGCTCACTGTTGCGTACAATATGGTATGGAAAGGCGCTAAGATAGATATACCTAAATGCATGCGCAAGCAAATGCTAACAAAAATTCACTCAGGTCATTTAGGAGCGGAAAAATGTAAAAACAGAGCGCGCGAAATAATGTATTGGCCTAATATGAACTCGCAAATTGTAGATTTGATATCGCATTGTCAAGCTTGTCTTACTTATAGAAAACAAAACAATAAAGAATGTCTGATACCTCACGAGATACCCAACAGGGCATGGTCTAAGTTAGGAGTGGATATTTTTCATTTTGCAAGTAAGCCATATTTATTAGTGATAGATTACTATAGTAAGTACATTGAAGTGGTCGAGTTAAATACCATGACCTCATTGGAGGTAATTAACAATTTAAAAAACATATTTTGTAGACAGGGCATTCCTGATATATTAATGACAGACAATGGGCCTGAATTTGTGTCACAATATTTTAAACGGTTTTAGACTGATTGGCAGTTTAAACATATCACCTCATCTCCGCGGTATCCACAGTCTAATGGTCAAGTAGAACGAGCGATACAAACTATCAAAAGTATGCTCAAAAAGACGTATTACGATCAATCAGAATTTCGGTTAGCGCTATTAGAATATTTAAATACACCAATTAGTACCGAATTAGCGTCCCCCGCACAACTTTTAAATAATCGTAGACTTAGAGGTATATTACCGAGGGCTCCGACATTTCTCGAACCAAAAATTATAGATAAAAACTAAATAATAAAAAGTTTACGCAAACGACAAAATTATCATAAGTTTTATTACGATAAAAATTGTAAACAGTTAAAAGAATTAAAGGCAGGAGATAAAGTAAAAGCTTTAATTAATGGAGATTGGTCCAACGGCATTATAATAGGGAACATAGGGCCCCGTTCTTATATTATAAAAATGTGCACAGGTCGCGAGATACGCAGAAACCGTAGGCACATAATAAAAGATAGCCAGTTCCGTTCTGAGTCATATGTGTCGCCGTATGATGCGGACGACTTCAATATGAGTTGCGAGAGTACGTCACATGACGACGACGCCCGTGTCCAACCACATCAATCTTCCACCCAGTCATTATCATGTAATAATACAAGTCGAGACGGCCGTAACTTACATGTAACTAAATTTGGCAGGACAGTGAGGCCTCCTGAGCGGTATGGATACTCCTAAGGCAGGGGTAAGAAATTTATAAAATCTAATAGTTGCACAATTGTTACGGAAGGTTTTTGCTGGTTTTTGTTATTTTTTAATTTCCATTAATTTTAGTGTTGTTGTAGTTAGTATGCCCTGTAGTATGTAGTATTCAAAAAAAAAAAACAAAAAAAAAACAAAAAAAGTTTTATATGCTGTTATATTTTTAAGAAGGGAGATGTCAGGTACTTGTAAAGATGTTGAGGGTAGGTATAGAAAAACAATAAATCAGTCGATACTCAGCTCCTCTTTGATTTAACACCTCTCGTATATATCATAAGAATTACATGCCTGGCATTGTACACTTCTATGATGCGGTGGTAGTATGTGTGATAAGAGTAAGTTGATTGTTGGCAGTTAATTGTATTATTTTAGGTGTGTTGATTTTTATGTTTTAGTAAAATGTGTCTACATATTACATTTATAAAATGGACAACATTATGGACGGTATATGTTATACAAATGTGTTTAAATATTGTACTACGTAGAATATTTACTACGCTAGCACATCCATTTCAGTCCAAGTATTGGTAAATTCGACAAAGACTGTAGACGTTGTGGAGTCAGCTCTTTCTTCTCAATTTGAACATCCAAAGTATTAGTTAGGCGCTCAAAAGTTTGTAGGAGATTGGATTTGGATTCTGCTTGTTTACCAGGGACGTTTCTTATTTCAACGGCTGTTTTTAGAGGAAAACGTTCCAAAGTAGCTAATCGCTCTTCAAGTAGCGATGTCCGTTTTTCCAGATCGCCTCCTCAGCTAACGTAGATAACTTACCTTCAATGTTTTTTAATTTGTCCGTTAGGAAGTCTAGACTTTTATCAAGCTCTTGGTTAGATTGATCGACTTGCGATTTTAAATCTTTCATATGAGCTTCTACTTGAGTCTCTAATAATTATTACGTAGGTTGAATACTTTTATGAGGAAAATAGATACTTTTATACCGTTTTATAATATTGTATTATAGTTATATTGTTAAATTAAATTAAGATTTTATTATATTGGTTTATAATAAGTGACTTAAGTTAGTAAGTAATTAATTGGCAGAGTTCCTGATGTTTTAGTGTGCCAGGAGGCTATACATTTCGTAGGATGGCCGAATGTAATAATTTTATAAAAGGTAGTTTTAGTTTTCTTAGATGGCAGCACTGCTCGACCCCGTCACTCTTTTGTGACAACTTCCAGCGAATGGATTGAGAGTGGTGGGGTTGAAACAGCGTTTTGATTATTGAGTCAGGAGCTCGGGCAGTCGTTGGATATCCGTCGATGTGATAAGTCGTCTAGTGGAAAGACAGTCGTCTAGTAGAATTGACCGTTAGAAATGTTGAAAATGGAATAAAAGTATTCGCTGTGCAATGAATTGGAGTTTTTCTTGACATAGGGTAGTAGAAAAAAGTTTATTATGTAATTGTAGGGTAGTAGAAAAAAGTTTATTATGAAAGGTATGGGAGAATTTGTAGGGTAGTAGAAAAAAGTTTATTATGTAAGGTATAGGAGAATTTGTAGGGTAGTAGAAAAAAGTTTATTATGTAAGGTATAGGAGAATTTGTAGGGTAAATTCAACATTTTATTTTGACATTAAGCTTGAGTGTTGTTGATACGCCGGCTTGATAATACGTCATGGCGTCGGCCGGAATGTAATTATTAGTTTAATGTCAGTCACTGGTCAACGTCAAGGATCAGTTTAGGTCGCTGATCAACGTCATGGATCAGCTTAGGGTACTGATCCACGTCAAGGATCAGTTTAGGTCGCTGGTCAACGTCATGGATCAGCTTAGGGTACTGATCAACGTCAAGGATCAGTTTAGGTCGCTGGTCAACGTCATGGATCAGCTTAGGGTACTGACCAACGTCAAGGATCAGTTTAGGTCGCTGGTCAACGTCATGGATCAGCTTAGGGTATTGATCAACGTCAAGGATCAGTTAGGCCACTGATCAGTGTCATGGATCAGTTAGGATTGGCTTATCATTTTCACGAATAAAGCCTAATCGAACGTTGAAGATTGCTTACGATAAGTAGATTGGAAATAAGATATTACGAATCAAATGAATTAGAGAAAATGTGGTACCTATTTGATTAAATAAATACCTATGTAGTAGTAATGTATAAAATAAAATAAACACATTTTTTTTCAATAAATGGTTTTGTATTGACAATTAATAAAAGTGTTGAGGCGTTTGAGGATTTGGAACTTTGAAATCAAACCAACGTATAGTCTTCCATATTTGAAATGTATTCTGGTTTTTGATACAATGATCTAGGATAGCGGGGTGGGGATAATTAGCCAATAGGCGACAAGTACGTATGTTTAGGACTTAAGTGCTAGTTTCCTGTGACATCGTGATATCCAATCAAAGTGCAAAACCAATATACGTACGTGTCGCCTATTGGCTAATTATCCCCACCCCGCTATCCTAGATCATTGTATCAAAAACCAGAATACATTTAAAAATACAGAAGACGATACGTTGGTTTGATTTCAAAGTTCCAAATCCTCAAACGCCTCAACACTTTTAGTTTTTTCCAAACCATATGTAGCTACACACACGCCGCTACATAAACTGGACCTTCGAGCCATATTTGGATCGTGGATTTGCCATATTTCGAGGATTTGGATTGATCCAGGAGCACATCTCCGTCACCGCCCGGTGAGTACTTTTGTGGTTGTTCCCATTTTCACAAGTCACCACTATGCCTTTAATGGATAGGGACAAGTCTCCATATAAAAATACTACAGATGAGAAAGCTGAGCAGGTAATTCGCGACCTCATCAGGAAAAGAGGTATTCTCAAGGGCAGGTTAACGAAATTTGTGAATCATCTCCATAGTTTAGTAAAACCGCTAGGTCAAGAGTCCAGGATAGACTTAAAATTGCGCATGGATGCGGCAGGCATTCTATTTTCGGAATTCAATTCCATACAATCAAAGCTCGAGGAGACTGTCTCTGAGTGTGATATCGACGAGCAGTTAAATCAGCGTCAACAATTCGAGGACTGTTACTACAGCACACTTTCAAAAGCTGAATCCCTTCTTGGTGTCGGTAGGGAGGTCGCTGAATGCTCTAAAATGTGTTCTCAAAATCAGTCTTCAATTAAATTACCTGTCATCACTTTACCTACCTTCGACGGTTTATACGAGCACTGGCTAGAATATAGGGACACATATTTATCATTGGTGCATAATTCGACAGATATTAGCGACATACAAAAATTTCATTACCTAAAATCGTCACTAAAGGGAAGTGCTGAAATGGTAGTAAATGCGCTAGAAATATCATCCGAAAATTATTCTGTTGCGTGGGAACTTTTGATTAATCGGTATGATAACAATAGATTATTAGTGCAGAGTCACGTCAAAGCATTATTTGCGATACAGCCGTTACCGAAAGAGTCGTCCTCGCTAATTAGAAAACTTATAGATATTATAATTAATAATTTACGCGCTATAAAAACACTCGGTGAACCCACAGAGTACTGGGACACTTTAATTATCTACATAGTTATTTCTAAATTAGATAAAACGACTGAGCGGCAATGGGAGTAACATAAAGGTTTATTATTATCTAACTCTAAAATTACGCTGAAGCTTGATCATTTACTCAAATTTTTGAAATCTAGGGCCGATCTATTAGAAACTTTAACTTTATCGCACAGCAAAGACAGAACTATAACTGAAATTAACAAAAAATCATGTACTGCTTTTCGCAGCAACGTGGCACAGTGTAACGTTATATCTTATAAGCCGGCCGGGCGCAATTCACGTAAGTTGTGTGTCGTATGTAAGGCTCCACATCCAATTTACACTTGTTCACAATTTCTTAATATGGATTTAAAATCTAAACTTAAAATCGTTAAGGAACACAACTTATGTGAAAATTGTTTACGTTCCGGGCACACTGTAAACAGCTGTCTGTTTGGACCTTGCAAAAATGTAACTTAAAACATAATTCACTAATTCATAGTTCTAGCGATTCTAATCATACCACGAGCCTAGTCTCTAAATCGTCAACTGAAGCGACTGAAAGTAGCGGAGTCGCCGCGCACGCGCCCCCTCCCTCGATCAGTTGCAGCCGAAGCGACAAGGGACAGGTTTGCGATGTTCACGCGAACACGCACACAGATGTAAACTGCATAAATGTGCAACCAGTTTTGCTATCCACTGCGCAAGTTGAAATACTCGATAAAAATAACAATTATCATATCGCATGCGCTTTACTGGACAGTGGTAGTCAGAGTTGCTTCATTACACATTCGTTTTGCAAAAAATTAAATCTTCCTTTAATACAGTCCACTAAAACGATATGCGGAGTAGGTAATATTGTTTCACATTCGACGCATTTGTGTGACATACAAGTAAAATCGCGCGTTAATTCCTACTCGATGCGACTTCATTGTTTTGTTCTAAACGAAATAACGCCCGCATTACCCGCTGTTCAGGTACACCATGCGCATTTTGAGGTACCTGATAACGTTCAGCTGGCAAATACGCAATTTCTAGGGCAACAAAATATAGATATTTTAATAGGAGCGGACCGTTTTTGGGACTTGCTTATCGACGGCAAGATACGTCTACCTAACGGCCCATTCTTACAAAATACTAAGTTAGGTTGGATAGTTTCGGGTGCTATCAATCATATTACGCAAAAATATGGTTACGTTTATACGTTTAATTTACGTTAAGTTACGTTAATATTACGTTTTATGGTTACGTTACGTTATATATTTTATTTAAAAATATACACGTCCAATGTAACTTTAATACATCCATAGAAAATCAATTACGTCAATTTTGGGAGCTCGAAGAGTTAACTCAGCCTCGGAAGACGCAATCTGATGAAGAGACGGCTTGTGAACAAAGTTTCATTACAACCACTACACGCGACAAACATGGTAGATTTATTGTTGACATTCCGCTCAAAAAATCGGGCAAAAATCGCGGCAAAAAATCAAAAAAGGTGTTGGGCGAATCGTACTCCCAAGCTGAGCGCCGTTTTTTCGCGTTGGAAAAACGGTTGCTACGCGCACCCGCTAGTTATAAGCAATTATACGTAGATTTCATGCGAGAGTACATCAACTTAGGTCACATGACTAAAGTCGATAGTAATTCGAACCCCAACTACTTTCTACCGCACCACGGCGTATTTCGTGAACACAACACTACCACGAAACTCCGTGTCGTGTTCGACGCCAGTGCAGCCACTAACAACGGAATTTCGTTTAACGACATACAACGCGTCGGACCTCCTATTCAGGGTGACTTGCTAGGTATACTGTTGCGCTTTAGACAATTCCGATACACCGCGTTAGCCGACTGCGAAAAAATGTATCGTTCGGTACTCGTTAATCCGACCCAACGTGACTTACAGCTAATCGTGTGGCGCGACGAACCGTCTAAACCGCTTGCAGTATACAAGTTAAACACGGTTACATATGGCACAGCTTCGGCACCGTTCTTGAGTGTACGCTGTTTGAAGCAACTAGCTGCTGAGTGTTCCGACCTTGAAGTCAAAAGAGTCATAAATAACGATATCTATGTTGATGACCTTCTGACCTCCAGCGACGACAAGGACAAATTATTAAGAATTTGCAAGGGCACCGTAGACGTGCTAAAGTCCGGTTGCTTTAATTTACGCAAGTGGGTTTTCAATTTTGAAGTCGGCGAGGAAGCGTACCCAACGTCCACAAATGATAATGATATTATTGATACATTTCGCAACTTAAACTTTGGGGAACATAGCCAATGTAGAACCTTAGGCTTAGGGTGGTGCAACGTTGCTGACTATTTCAATTTCAATACACAGTTACAGCAGCCCACTTCTAATGTAACGAAACGCACCATATTATGTATAGTGTCACAAATATTTGACCCGTTAGGTTTATTAAGTCCGTCGATTACGATAGGCAAAGTATTATTACAACGTCTTTGGCTACTTAAATTACAGTGGGACGACCCTCTTCCCGCCGATATTTTACGCACGTGGAACCGGTTTGTTGACAATCTATCTTATCTTTCTTCAATAAAGATTCCGCGACACGCATTTCAGTGTGACGTCACACGAGTCGAGCTGCACATTTTCACTGACACCTCGCAGACAGCTTACGGCGCTTGTGCTTATGTGAGAACCGTATGCAATGACCGTGTTGTCGTAAAATTATTAATATCGAAAGGTAAGGTAGCCCCATTGAAGCCTGTTAGTATATCTCGCCTGGAACTGTGCGGCGCGTTGCTAGGCGCTAAGCTTTACGATAAAATTCGCAGTTCGCTTACTCGCGAGTTTGACGAAGTAGTATTTTGGACCGACTCGACTATTGTGCTAGGCTGGTTACGTATGACACCTAATTTACTTAAAACGTTCGTACAGAATCGAGTCGCCGAAATACACGAACTGACGAGTGTATTCACGTGGAGGCATGTAAGTGGCAAGGAAAACCCTGCCGACCTGATTTCACGGGGAGTAAGTCTCGAGGATTTAGTTTTATCTATGTTGTGGTGGGAAGGTCCTACATTTTTACACGTATTAAATTTTAATTTCAATTTAACTACACATTCAAATTCAAATGCTGAGTTATTACCTATTGATTTGCCTGAACTAAAATCTAACACTACAAATTATACATTTTTAAATCAAAATATTAATACAGACGAAACATTCTTTCCATTCAACAGATTCTCAAACTTCAATCGTATAATTCACGCGACTGCTTATGTACTGCGCTTCACGCACAACAGCCGGCCGCGCCACAGAACCGATCAGCTGACGGGTGCGATCAATGTCGATGAGTTGAGTCGCGCAGTGATTATGCTAGCTAAGTTATCACAAAGGGAGTCATTTTTTTTGGAGTACAATTTGCTAAAGAGTGGAAGGAATGTTAAGTCTAGCAACAGACTTTCAAGTCTAAATTTATTTTTAGATGAAAAGGACCTAATTCGCGTAGGTGTCAGAATAAAAAAATCTTTAGATTTTAATTATAATAAGAAACACCCTATACTTCTTTGTTCTAAGCACTATTTTACTCGCTTGTTATTTACTCATGAACACAATCAAGCTGTACATTGCGGGCCGCAGGCGCTGCTGTACCGCTTACGCGAGCAGTGGTGGCCGCTGTCCGGTAGGAATCTCGCGCGGAAGGTGACTCATCAGTGCGTCGCTTGCACACGGGCTAGGGGAAAAACGCTAAGCCCACTTATGGGCAACCTGCCTAAGGAGCGCTTGACGGCAGATTTTCCTTTTATTCGCACAGGTGTAGACTACGCTGGACCAGTGTCCGTTTTAAATCGTAAAGGTAGGGGTGCTAAATTAGTAAAATCCTATATCTGTCTTTTTATTTGTTTTACTACTCGCGCTATTCACTTAGAGCTTGTCAGCGACCTTTCCACTGACGCATACCTCTCCTCGCTCTCAAACGATTCATTTCTCGACGTGGAAAACCATGTCAAATTTTCTCAGACAATGGACGAAATTTTGTAGGTTTAAACAATGAGTTTGCTCAGTTTTTATCATCTTGTAATAAAGACGTTGTAGATTACGCAAAGAGTCAAAATATTAAATTCTCGTTTATCCCTCCTTATTTCCCGCATTTTGGTGGCTTGTGGGAAGCAGGGATCAAATCATGTAAGTACCACCTGCGGCGAGTGCTCGGCAATGCTCATCTGACGTTCGAAGAATTCGCTACCGTACTCACACAGATAGAAGCAGTGCTAAACTCACGTCCGCTGGTACCTCTGTCTTCGGATCCCTCTGATGGCTATCCCCTCAGACCTGGCCATTTCTTGATTGGCCGACCTCTCACGGCACCGGTGTGTGAAAATGACCTGCAGCACTTACCTGTACACCGGTTGAGCCGCTACCAGAGAGTGGAACAGCTGCGGCAGCAGTTTTGAATGCGCTGGGCTAGAGAGTATATCTCGGAGCTACAAATCAGAGCTAAGTGGAGGGAAAATACGGCAGAATTGAAGCCCGATACGGTTGTCCTTGTCAAGGACGTGGCTCCTCCGCCGTTGAAATGGTCACTTGGTCGCGTCGTGAAGACAATTCCTGGTGAAGATGGCATCTCCAGAGTGGCGGACATCAAGACAGCATCAGGCGTCATAAGACGGTCTTACACAAAGATCTGTCCACTTGTGAAGGACGAATAGTGTTAAAAGCTGGTGCTTTCAAGGCCGCGGGCATGTTTAGGACTTAAGTGCTAGTTTCCTGTGACATCGTGATATCCAATCAAAGTGCAAAACCAATATACGTATGTGTCGCCTATTGGCTAATTATCCCCACCCCGCTATCCTAGATCATTGTATCAAAAACCAGAATACATTTAAAAATACAGAAGACGATACGTTGGTTTGATTTCAAAGTTCCAAATCCTCAAACGCCTCAACACTTTTAGTTTTTTTCCAAACCATATGTAGCTACACACACGCTGCTACAACGTATTTTGGTTTCGCACTTTGATTGGATATGCACGATGTCACGGGAAACTAGCACTTAAGTCCTAAACATGCCCGCGGCCTTATAAAGCACCAGCTTTTAACACTATTGATCCCTTACAAGTGGACAGATCTTTGTGTAAGACCGTCTTATGACGCCTGATGCTGTCTTGATGTCCGCCACTCTGGAGATGTCATCTTCACCAGGAATTGTCTTCACCACGCGACCAAGTGGCCATTTCAACGGCGGAAGAGCCACGTCTTTGACAAGGACAAGCGTATCAGGCTTCAATTCTGCCGTATTTTCCCTCCACTTAGCTCTGATTTGTAGCTCCGAGATATACTCTCTAGCCCAGCGCATCCAAAACTGCTGCCGCAGCTGTTCCACTCTCTGGTAGCGGCTCAACCGGTGTACAGGTAAGTGTTGCAGGTCATTTTCACACACCGGTGCCGTGAGAGGTCGGCCAATCAAGAAATGGCCAGAGCTGAGGGGATAGCCATCAGAGGGATCCGAAGACAGAGGTACCAGCGGACGTGAGTTTAGCACTGCTTCTATCTGTGTGAGTACGGTAGCGAATTCTTCGAACGTCAGATGAGCATTGCCGAGCACTCGCCGCAGGTGGTACTTACATGATTTGATCCCCGCTTCCCACAAGCCACCAAAATACTACCCGTATTATAGTAGTGTGTGTAGTAGTAGTGGCGTTCTGGATTGAACTTCATAGTCCCCAGGTACTATCGACAGAACGCCACTACATACCAAGATTGGTAAGAGAAGCGATTGAAATTGCTAAATGCAAAAACTTCAATCGCGAAGATGGGTTTAAATTGTCGAGTGCCTGGAATCCAGTGATCCAGTATTACAACAAGACTGGACAGCAACCGACTTCGAGTACGCGCACAAATGTGGACACAGTGAGTGTAGTTTGTCGACAAACAAAAATAACATCGAGTGCGGACTTAATGTGCAGTGAGAACGCGGACAGTGGTAGTGGTCGCCGAATCAGGAAGAAGGTAGACCGATACGGCTATCTTTAACATTTTTTACACTACCGCACAACACCAGTCAACCCGTGAATATGGCGCATGCAACTGTGCCGAAATATCGGGAGCTCAAACAGCCTAATCGTGGTAAGAATCCCGTTTCTTACGAACATTATATCAGACAGATATAGGATTTTACTAATTAAGCACCCCTACCTTTACGATTTAAAACGTACACTGGTCCAGCGTAGTCTACACCTGTGCCAATAAAAGGAAAATCTGCCATCAAGCGCTCCTTAGGCAGGTTGCCCATAAGTGGGCTTAGCGTTTTTCCCCTAGCCCGTGTGCAAGCGACGCACTGATGAGTCACCTTCCGCGCGAGATTCCTACCGGACAGCGGCCACCACTGCTCGCGTAAGCGGTACAGCAGCGCCTGCGGCCCGCAATGTAAAGCTTTATTGTGTTCATGAATAAATAACAAGCGAGTAAAATAGTGCTTAGAACAAAGAAGTATAGGGTGTTTCTTATTATAATTAAAATCTAAAGAATTTTTTATTCTGCCACCTACGCGAATTAGGTCCTTTTCATCTAAAAATAAATTTAGACTTGAAAGTCTGTTGCTAGACTTAACATTCCTTCCACTCTTTAGCAAATTGTACTCCAAAGAAAATGACTCCCTTTGTGATAACTTAGCTAGCATAATCACTGCACGACTCAACTCATCGACATTGATCGCACCCGTCAGCTGATCGGTTCTGTGGCGCGGCCGGCTGTTGTGCGTGAAGCGCAGTACATAAGCAGTCGCGTGAATCATACGATTGAAGTTAGAGAATCTGTTGAATGGAAAGAATGTTTCGTCTGTATTAATATTTTGATTTAAAAATGTATAATTTGTAGCGTTAGATTTTAGTTCAGGCAAATCAATAGGTAATAACTCAGCATTTGAAATTATATGTGTAGTTAAATTGAAATTAAAATTTTAATACTTGTAAAAATGTAGGACCTTCCCACCACAACTTAGATAAAACTAAATCCTCGAGACTTACTCCCCGCGAAATCAGGTCGGCAGGAGTAGGTAAGAATTAGGGCAACCAGATACGCCATCATTCAGCGTATCTGGATTGCCCTAATTCTTTTCATTATTCAGCTGTTCATTCATCAATCAGATGTTTAATGTTTAACTTTACCGACGCGCGAAGCGGTAACGTTTATAATGAGATATGATCCGACATCATCCATCGTTATAAACTATGCAGATCAATGACAGCTGAATCAACCCATTATTGTTTTAATATTGAAATGAATGAACAACTTATGTAGATAGGTACTTATTATGAAAGTAAAAGATCAAGAAAATATAATGTATTTATTTTATTTATCCGCTACTTATACTCGTATAACTAAATATATAATTATTTATTACATATAAATATTCATTCTAGCTTAACTCATCATACGGATAGTCATTTAAAACTATTGTTTATGTTCCTAAGAATAAAATTAATTTAAAATTTTTTGTTTTATATCACAATTTTTAGTGAATTTGAAGTTCAATTACAAATTTCCTTAATACGTATGAGGAAAGAAATAAGACAAATAAAGAAAAGGACTTTCCTATTTAATATGTGTGTACTTCAATTCAAAAACTAATTTAGAATGCAGCAGATAACCACTTATCCTTTAAACAATGAACTAATTATCAAAATCGGTATACAAATTGAAAATTAACGAACTAATACATCGTAGCTTGCCTTTAATTTTGTCCAGCCGCGAGCCGCACTAGCATTTTTCGATTGCGCGTAGTTTTTAATCATTTAATATCTTCCAAACTATTGATCAGAATTACATAGTTTAAAGGCTAATGTAATCTGCATTTAATACTCTAGCCATCAAACTTATTTATTTGGATAAGGATTCATATCGAATATAATATAATAGCGCCGTAAGCTTACGACGCTGTTTTTCGTGTGCATTTTAATCGAAGTTTGTTCACAATAACATGGTTTTTGTGAGACATCCATAGATGATAGATATATATGCCACCTGAGACTTTTATTTAGGAAATTTAAGGATCTATAATTACTCCATACATTATTTTAATGTAGGTCATATAGTTTGACCTACGTAAGCCCAGAAAGCAAATTTGTGCTATTCATTGTAACGCGATGTAGCATTTTTCGTTTCCGCGTAATTTTATTCTTACGATATCTCCTAAACTATTAGACAGAATGATATAGTTTTAATTGCAAATATAATCTACATTAAATTCTCTTGATAATAAACAATATTATTAAAAAAATAATATTTATTTACATAAGGGTTTATACTGAACTTGAATAATAGCGTCGGAAATAGGGCATAAATTTAATTAATGTTTCGTAAAGAAAAAAATGGTTATTGTGAGAAAACTATAAAAGATAGATATATGCTATCGCGGACTTTTATTTAGCACATTTAAAGAGCTACAATTCGCCATACATCATTTTGATGTAGGTCTTATAGTTTAGCCTACGTAAGCGCTGAAAGCAAAAATGTCCCTAATTTTCGCAACAAATTTTGAAGCTATATTCAAAATCTACTAGTCTTCTAGTTATTTAAAAAAAAAAAATGGGACCCATCTGCAAGCACTTTCTTTCGATAAAAATAATTTTTATTAAAATCGGACCACCAGGAGCGGAGATTCGCAGTAACACACATAAAAAAAAAAATCAGTCGAATTGATAACCTCCTTCTTTTTGAAGTCGGCTAAAAAACAAAAAAATGGGACCCATCTGCAAGCACTTTCTTTGGATAAAAATAATTTTTATTAATATCGGACCACCAGGAGCGGAGATTCGCAGTAACACACATAAAAAAAAAATTCAGTCGAATTGATAACCTCCTTCTTTTTGAAGTCGGCTAAAAAATCAAATCTACATAGATGCAACGAATGTAGCTGAAATTTTCAACAATACGTTTATTACGCAAAATCAAAAAAGCGTAAATCCAAATTCATTTCAAATTAATGACAAAGTATCTAACTATAAAAGTATGTTCTTGTCACCAGTAACCACTCATGATATAAGTAGAATTGTTCACATCTTAAAGCCTAAAAACAGTTTTGGATACGATCATATTCCCATGTATCTAATAAAACAAAGTATATCTTTTATTTCCGAACCTATTACTTTTATAGTAAACTTGATGCTAGAAACAGGAACATTCAGAGTCAGTCGCGAAACGCCTAACGATACGCTCGTGCGTAACTACCCTAAGTCAAACGTAGAAAAGAAATTATTCCAATAATGCACTGTTCGCTATGCAAGTCGGTGGTGAGTGACTGTGTCAAATGTGGATGGTGCAATAAAGAACTGTGCTTCGGCTGCGCGAGCATCACTGAGGCGGGCTACAGGAAGCTGGGCGCCGATCGCAGGGCCGCCTGGAGATGTCCTCAGTGCCGCAGCCCTGCCTCAGCTTCGTCGGCGGTTTTTCGTTTAATAAATCTCAAATAAACTACATTGCCCGTGTTCCGTCTTTCTCTGGGAGTGCTAAATCTATTATTGTCACCTTTGTGAATCGCTATGTCAAAGAGGAGTTCGCCGCCGCGGCGCGGGCCAACAAGGATTTGTACGCGAAAGATATCGGTTTCGAGGGTGATAAACAACGGATCTTCATAAATGACCATCTCACGCCGCATCACAAAGCCCTACTTACTTTTTTTTTTTTATATTTAAAAAGTTAGCGCTTGACCACGATCTCACCCGATGAGGTGAAGATGTGGTCTAAAGATGGTACGCGCTAGCTTTGTAGATGCCTATTCACTCTACTCTTGAAGGCCCCCACATCGTACTTGGACGGAAAAACTGACGCCGGCAACTTATTCCAATCCTTAGCAGTACGCACAAGGAACGATGATTCAAACTTTTTCGTTCGAACGCGCGTCACGTCTACTGCATAAGGATGGATTCCAGCCGTATGTCTGAACGTCCGATGGTAGAAAGGTGCTGGTGGAATTATGTCGTGTAATTCCTGCGCACACTCCCCAAAATGCAGCCTGTAAAATACCGAGAGACTAGCCACTCTACTCCTGTGCTCAAGACTGATTAAATTTAGGTCTTGGTCACCGAACAACTTTTTGGCTCGCCTCTCTACTGAATCTAGTGCCGCGAGTTGGTACTTTGCTGCGCCTGCCCAGATATGACAGCAGTACTCCACACATGGCCGGATCTGTGCTTTGTACAGGGTCAAAAGCTGTCCCGGTGTAAAGTACCGCCGTACCTTTGAAAGGACTCCAAGTTTCCTTGCAGCTACCTTCGCCTTAGACTCTATGAACTGTCCGAAGTTAAGATTCGACGAAATTTCGACGCCCAGTAACTGCAGACAGTTGGTGAATTCGAGGGACACATTCTGGAAAGTGGGAGCTAGGGTGAACTCGCTCTTTTTGGCGGTGAATACACACGCTTGTGTTTTGGCGGCGTTGAATCGCACAAGATTGGCCTGTCCCCAAGATGAGACTGCCTCGAGTGTGCGATTAGTACGCTCTACCATGGCCTCGCGTTCAGACTGTACTTGATCTCGATTGGTCCGACCTACCGGTAGATATCTCTCTATAACTGTGCTGTCATCTGCATACCCAAAGATACCGGGAATGAGCAGGTCGTTAATATGCAGCAGAAAAAGAGTTGCAGAGAGAACGGAACCCTGAGGAACACCAGCATTAGTCGCCATAGTGTCAGACGAAGAACCGTCGACAACGACGCGAAGCGATCGCTCACTCAGGAAGTCCTTTATCCACTCTATCAGACCAGGGGATATACCGTAGGCTGGAAGCTTGCTTATAAGGCTGGCATGCCAAACCCTGTCAAAAGCCTTTGAGATGTCGAGAGAGACAGCAATGGCCTCCCCGTTCTTTTCTAGGGCCTCGCCAATTAGGTGAGTGGCATACACTAGAAGGTCTCCTGTCGACCAATTTCGGCGAAATCCGTATTGTCGGTCGCTGAGGAGATCATTCTGTTCTAGGTACGCGATGAGGCGGGAGTTCAATACACGTTCTATAATCTTACAGAGTATAGAAGTGATTGAGATGGGTCGATCATTTGCAGGGTCGGCACGACTGCCTTTTTTAGGCACGGGCTGCACATTAGCCAGCTTCCAGGATTTAGGCACTTTTCCAGCTTTGAACGAGAGGCGATACAAACGTGTCAGAATTGGAGACAACTCGGCCGCGCACGTCTTAAGAACAATAGCTGGTATTCCATCCGGTCCACTGGCTTTGTTCACGTCTAGACTACGCAATACTTTTAAGACCTCTTTCTGCCTAATGCGGATTTCCGACATAATCGTCTCGCAGCAGGGGATTGAGGGTGTTTGAGCATTGCCGATGTCAAGCCGCGAATTATTGGCAAAGAGGGTTGCAAATAGGTCCGCTTTCTCTTTTGCCGTGTGAGCTAGTGTACCATCGGGTTTTACCAGCGGTGGTAGTGAGGGCCTACAGAAGTTCGCCTCTACCGCTTTAGCTAGGGACCAAAAAGCTCTACTACCGCAGGGTTGCCTGGAGAGCTTTGCGCCAATGCGATTGATGTGACTCAGGCGAGCCTTCTGCAAAATCCTTTTGTAAGACTTGGCGGCTTGGTTAAAGGCTCTCTTCCTATCAGCTAAATCCGGTAATTTACGCTGTCGAGCCTCAGACCATGCAAGATACGCCGAATGTTTGCGCTTTTCAGCTGCCGCGCATTCGGCGTTAAACCATGGCCGAGCTTTGCCACCAATGGGGACGTCTTTATAGGGTATGAAATATTCCATAGCTTGACGCACCACATCGGTTATGAAATCCGCGCATTCCGACGGGTCTTCAGAAGAGAAGCAAACCTGCCGCCAAGGATAAGATGCAAAGAAATGACGCATCTCGTCCCAATCTGCTGCCTTGTATTGCCATATTCGCCGAACTCCGCGTATATCACGGTCTGAGGGAGAATAAGACGACACAGATTTCACCAGACACTGGTCAGAGGTTCCTAAGGGTGAAGTTACCGCTACAACGTATCTGTCTGGATCGGTAGTCAGCAGAAGGTCAAGACAATTAGCTGTGTGAACAACTACGTCAGGTACCCTAGTCGCTTCTTTTACGAGCTGGGTCAGGTTGAACGACGACGCAAAATTTCGCGCTTCTTTCCCAGCGTGGTCGGTTTTCTGGTATGGGAACAGCCAGTCTTGGTGATAAGCGTTGAAGTCCCCCAAAAAGACAAGTTGCGCTGTAGGATACCGGTGTTGGACTTTATCAGCGGCCTCACTGAGTTGTTGAAATAGCCGAGTCGTCTCCTGGTCACCACTGTGTGCGCGATAGACGCAGGCATAAACGATCTTTTCGATGCCTGTGTCCACCATAACCCAGATTATGGAAAATGTGGGGTCCTCCAAATGACGCAGACGCTGGAGGCAGATGTCACTGCGTGTTAATGTTAATATTAAATAGTAGTAATAGTAATAATAGTAGTTGCAAACGCGCCATACTCCGAGCCGCCAATTTAATCTGGTAGGATTATATTATTATGCGACTAATGCGGCGAAGGGGTCTGAAGTGCGGGGAGGATGCGCCTGCACACTGTGCGGGGTGTCGGAGTCACTCGCCCAAAAGTTCTTACAGCGGACGGCCGTCCGTTGTAACCGAAGAGGAAAGTTCCAGAAGTCAAGGTATTCTCATCAACATTTATGGTGACCCCGACGTGATCGACGGCAGAAAGTGACCCCTTCGTCGCAATGGACAAACAAAAGTAAATCAATTTACATCGCGAAGGGACGAAACGGTAACGACGATTCAAACAGCCAAAGGAACATCGACGACGCGAGCCATAAAGGGAAGTGGTCTTTTTTCTAAATTTTAACACGCGTTTTAACAAGTGTTTTATTTGTGCAAATAATTTATTTTCTTGCTTTAGGCAAAAAATATCGTAACATCGTAGTATTGGAATATTCTAACCAGACGTAATTCTTTTCCTACCGTCGTATTAGAAAATATTTTAGAAGAAGTTTCTAGACTTTCCATTGTTACGACGCATTTTTCTACCTTCCTTTTTTTATAAATTAAAGTGCATAAATTGCCGAATCGATTAATTAATTTCCAAATTCGTAAGTTGATTTCCGAAATGTCACATTTTCCAAAAGCAAATAACAATTAGTCCATTTAAAGGTTTATATTATTTATTTGAATACTAAATAATTCGTACTAATTGCACTTTGTATTGCTGTTTATTTCGTCGTAAAGCGTAACCAAACTATTTTTTTGCTAGTCGATCTCTATTCCTTTAAAGTCCACAAAGGTCAACTCAATTTAAATTTTATTTGACGGACAATTCCAGGCTTCGCTGCCTGCGCACCGCCTTTTGAAGATCACCGGAGTTCGGGCTGCGCTGGTGCAGCTGCTGCAGAGCTGCTGCTGGTTGCAGGTCGAGCCGCTGCGTAACATATACGCGCGGCCAGCACGGTTTGGGATTTTTATTTATTTCCGTTCTGTTCACCTTTTATCTTTTTTTTTTATTATTGTTTCCAAAATATTTAAATTACAATGGCAGAAGATTTAAGAACGTTAATTTCAAGTCGGTCAAAAATAAGAGCAAGAATAACTATTTATCAAAATTATTTGGAACCAATGAAACTCATAGAACCAAAAAAAATTACTGCGGTTATGTGTTCGGAATTGCAATTAAGATTAGAAAGATTTAGAAATTTATTTGATTTGTTTGATGATGTTCAAAATAAAATAGAAACACTTAGCGATGATAATTTAGAAATTCAAATTAAAGAAAGAGAAAAAATAGAAAATTCCTTTTGTAGTCTAATTGCAACAACACAGTTGATTATAGATAGTACATCCAATGCTAATCGTTCATGCAGCCATGACGGCTCAGTTCAGAGTTCTTGTGTTCATAACAATTTAAATATTAAACTGCCGACTATTAATTTACCAGTGTTTGATGGAAACTATTTACAATGGTTAGAATTTAGAGACACTTTTGATTCTCTTATTAACCAAGTAGACATGATTCCCCAAATAAATAAATTCCATTACTTGCGTAATTCTCTAAAGGGAGCCGCTGCTGTTGTGATACAATCAATTGAGTTTTCCGGAGACAATTATAAGTTAGCATGGGATCTTCTTTGTGATCGGTACAACAACCAAAGAATTTTAGTAAACAATCATTTAAAGGCCATATTTCAATTTGAACCTTTACCAAAAGAATCCTACAAAGCTATAAGATTTATGATTGATACATATTCAAAAAATTTAAAGTCGTTAAATAATTTAAAGGAGCCTACTGAGTCTTGGGACACTTTAGTCATTTATATCATGACTTCAAAATTAGATAGTGTCACAGCTCGCAAATGGGAGGAAAGTAGGGGTGAGTCAACTACTTCTCCCACGCTCAAAGATTTTTTCCAATTCTTGAGGAACCGTGCAGACTTTCTGGAAACTGTACAATTTAAGGGTGATGTCACCAAACTTGAAAGACAAATTCCAAAGGAAAATAAATATACTAAGTCGTTTGTAAGTTCATCTTCTGGCGTTGCTTATAATAAATCATGTATTTTATGCAAACAAAGTCATCTTCTTTATGAATGTGATAAATTCAAAGGGATGACCCTAGAAGATAGATTTAAAGAAGTTACTAAGTTTAAATTATGTATAAATTGTTTCCGTCAAGGTCATCATCATTCTCAATGTAAATTGGGGCCTTGTAGAATTTGTAAGAAAAAACATAATTCATTGTTACACAGATATAATCCAAATAATAATCCAAATAGTAAGAATACAAAAAATAATTTACCTTCTATTAATAATAGTAACTTACCTTCAAATTCATCCAATGAGTATCCTAATACTTCTAGTTCTGTTTCAACTCCAGTTTCATTATCTACCAGGATATCAAATCAAGTGTTACTTTGTACCGCTGAAGTAGAAATCATTGATTCTAAAACAAATAAAACTTACCTTGGCAAGGCTCTTCTTGACAGTGGTAGTCAATCATCTTTTCTCACTGAAAGTGCCAAAAATAAAATGAATTTATCATGTTCTAATAAAAACCAAATATTAATTTCTGGTATTAATGATACTGTAAGCAAAGTTTCTGAATCGTGTAATATTACAATAAAGTCTAGATCTAGCCCATTTACTATAGATGTGTCATGTTTTATTATACCACAAATTACTAGTGTTCTTCCTAGTGTAGAAGTAGATACAACTAAAATTAACTTACCGTCCAATATTACTTTAGCTGATCCAAACTTTTTCCGTCCTTCTGAAATACATATTCTGTTAGGTGCAGATGTGTTTTGGGATATCGTTGAGTCCAATTTAATTAAAACGGGGCGAAACAAACCCACTCTCCAAAGTTCAAAGTTGGGCTGGCTCGTTGCTGGTCCAACCGGCTCAACACAACTATCAGCTAATGTTAAGTGTAACTTTTCTCAAGAGATTAGACAATCTCTTGCCAAATTTTGGGAAATGGAAGAAATATCCTCCCACTCTAATGTTTTATCCAAAGATGAGGAATTATGTGAATCTCATTTTATACAAACTACTAAAAGATTACCAAATGGTAGATTCTCTGTAACAATTCCTTTATCTGAAAAACCTGAAGATGCTTTAGGTGATTCATATGCCATTGCTAAAAGGCGTTTTACAAATTTAGAAAGAAAATTGACCAAATTGTCTAATGTTAAAAAAGACTATGCTGATTTTATTCATGAGTATGAAAGGTTAGGTCATTTAACAGAAATTCAAAGTCAAAAATTCGGTTACTGTTTACCACATCACGCTGTTATACAAGCTACAATCAAAGATGAAGTTGATTGGCCTCCAACTAAATTTGAATTAAATTTACCTGAAACAAAGGTTGCATGTAGTGTACAAATTCAACAAAGTGTAATACCATTTCAACATTATTCCAAATTGTCTAAATTACAAAGAGTAACTGCATATGTGTTTCGTTTTATAAAAAAATTGTAAAGTTATTCCTTCAGCACGTCAGACTGGTGAACTTACAACCGATGAAGTACAAAATTCGTTAATAATTTTAGCAAAATTGTCCCAAAGAGAATCTTTTCCAAACGACATTCATACTTTAAAAAATACAAATTCATTAAATCGTAAGTCAAATATAGTGTCACTTAACCCTTTTTTAGATAAGGAAGGAGTTCTCCGTGTTGGAGGACGTATTAAAAATGCATCTCATTGTCCATACAGTCAGATTCATCCAATCTTGATCAACTCCAATCATCATTTTACCAAACTTCTTTTCATACATGAACATAACCGACTACTTCATTGTGGTCCCCAACAATTATTAAGTTCAGTACGTGAACAATTTTGGCCCACAGGTGGCCGTGTATTAGCTAAAACTACTGTAAACAAATGTATAACTTGTACAAAATTAAAAGCAAAACCATTGCAACAAATAATGGGTAACTTACCTCAATTTAGAGTGACTCCTGCTGCTCCATTTGAGAACTGTGGTACTGACTTTGCAGGGCCCTTTTCAATCATAAATCGCAAAGGTCGCGGTGCTAAATCATCTAAATGTTATTTATGTTTATTCGTTTGTCTTTCAACGAAGGCAATACACCTAGAGGTCGTTAGTGATTTAACAACTAATGCTTTTATACTTTGTCTCCGTCGGTTTATTTCACGCCGTGGAAAGCCCAAATTGATTTGTTGCGACAATGGCAAAAATTTTGTAGGCGCAAAAGGTGAACTGAACAGAATGACCCAAGCCTGTAACCAGTCAGTTAGCGAATTTGCGCGGGAAGAAGGTATCACCTTTAAGTTCATCCCGCCTTATGCCCCGAACTTTGGTGGTATTTGGGAGGCAGGTGTAAAGGCAGCAAAATTTCATTTACAAAGAATTGCTGGTAACACCAATTTAACATTTGAAGAATTATCTACGTTATTTTCCCAAATAGAGGCAATTTTAAACTCGCGTCCTTTGACCCCTTTGTCAGCTGATCCATCGGATCTAAATCCACTTACGCCAGGCCACTTCCTGATTGGACGATCGCTAACGTCGCTTCCCTCACCTGTGACGGAGAGGATTACTCTTAATCGCTACCAGCTTCTAGAACAATTGCGACAACATTTTTGGAAACGTTGGAGTACTGAATATTTATCTGAGCTGCAAAGAAGAGTCAAATGGCAAACTCACAACAAACAATATAAGGTCGGTGATCTCGTCGTTATCAAGGAAGACAACATGCCACCTATGAAATGGATCGTCGGTCGCATTAAGCAACTGCATCCTGGAGCTGACGGTGTCTGCAGAGTTGTGGATGTCCAAACAACAAAAGGAATTCTACGACGGGCTATAATGAAAATATGCCCATTATTAACCCAAGAAACTATTGAAAGTTAAACTTTCAATGGGGGGGAGTATGTTAATGTTAATATTAAATAGTAGTAATAGTAATAATAGTAGTTGCAAACGCGCCATACTCCGAGCCGCCAATTTAATCTGGTAGGATTATATTATTATGCGACTAATGCGGCGAAGGGGTCTGAAGTGCGGGGAGGATGCGCCTGCACACTGTGCGGGGTGTCGGAGTCACTCGCCCAAAAGTTCTTACAGCGGACGGCCGTCCGTTGTAACCGAAGAGGAAAGTTCCAGAAGTCAAGGTATTCTCATCAACACTGCGGACGTATACACAAACTCCGGCGCGTGGATGAAAATTATGCTCCATAGTATAACCTGGGTAGTCAAGATACGCCGCGTCTGTGGGACATCGAATCTGCGTTTCCGTAAGAAAGAGTAGGTGCGGCTTACTGGTCTCGAGGTGGTGGTGGACCGCATTGATATTAGAGTGCACTCCTCTGATGTTAGTGAAGTGCACTTTAAGCGAGAGGAAGTGCAACCGCTGTAATTTCTTACTCTTTCTTTTTTGCTTGGCCATGAGGAGGGAGTGAATGGATGGAGGAAGGAAGTTGAGCGAGGCAATGCTACAATAACCCCATAACACAGCCAGATATGATGTGCCGATGGGGGCTTGACACGGAGACTGCGGGGACGCCCGAACCCCCCCAGAGATCGCCATCGGGTCCTCTCACCCGGTCGCCAATCGGCACGATGAAGCCACTCTGGGATTTTTCACAGTTGGCGGGGCAGCCTTTCGTGAGTGGCTAACCCACTACTTGGGCCCCCAACTACCTGCGGTCGGCCAGCGGAGAACCGTGCTTCGGATCCCGCTACCCTCCGAGCTCAAGCACCCGACCCATCAATATATAGCGTATCATACCCGGTCATCATTCGCATTGCAACTGCCCAGACCCAACCCCCATAAGGCTTCACCAAACATCACACCGGAACGCGACAGAAGTCGCTTGGCGGCGAGGCTTTGCTTGATGGGTGGTAACCTTGAAGCCTGCGGCGAACCTACCACCGAGAGAAACGAAGCGACTTTGCTTCGAGAAGGGCTACAAATACGTTTGGGTAAAATACTGTAAGATTCACGTCAGAAAGAACGATACTAGCCCTGTGTTTACTATACTGAAACACAACGATTTAAACAAAATAATTTGATCATATATACATAATAAAATTATTTTATTCTTAGGAACATAAACAATAGTTTTAAATGTCTATCCGTATGATGAGTTAAGCTAGAATGAATATTTATATGTAACTAGCTGTGCCCGCGACTTCGTCCGCGTGAAATACTATTTTGGGTAGCATTTTTTTTGAGCTAATTATTTTATTTAACCAACGTGCTGTGCTTTGATGTATGTAGAAGAACATAGAAAGAGGTGTGCCCGGACCGCGCCAAATGTAGGTCCTGGGTCTCTGCCTACCCCTCTGGGTTACGGGTCGAGAATTATGTTGTTGTTGTTTTTTTTACTTAAACTTATAAAAAATGCGAAAAAATATTAAACTTACAAAATATTCACATAAACATCTTCCCATACAAACTTTCATCCCCTATTCCGTTTTGTTACATTGCAACCTTGAGGGTAAAACTTTTACAAATTTCAAATGTCATATTTATTTATATCAAATCAGCAGCCTAAAAAATAAGTTTAAAGCTACTAACTGTAAAAATGACGATACTTCCATACAAATTTCCACCCTCACTTTCAGCCTCTTATAACCCTTTTTTCGCGTTAAAAAGTAGGCTTTGTACTTCCTCAGGCTCTAGACTAAATATTGGTAAGGGTAACATCGAAACATATTAAACAAAACATTCACCAAAACCTTACATATTGCCTAACAAAATTTCATCCCCTATTGTTATTTAGCACTCTTGGGGGCAAAATTTTTACAAAAATTTAATTTACTATTTATTTATATAGAATTAGCAACCTCAAAAATAAGTTTCAAGCTTCTAACTGTAAAAATGACGATACTTTCATACAAATTTCCACCCTAACTTTCAACCCCTTACAAACCCTTTTTCGCGTTGTAAAGTAGTCTTTATCCTTTCTCGGGCTCTAAACTAAATATTTGTAACGGTAACAGCAAAACATATTGAACAAAACATTCAACAAAATCTAAAATATTCCCAAACAAAATTTCATCCCTAATTGTTATTTAGCACCCTTAAAAGTAAACTTTTTTTCAAATATTGAATATTAATTTCTTTATATCAAATTAGCAGCCTCAAAAATAAGTTTCAAGCTTCTAACTGTAAAAGGAGACGATACTTCCATACAATTTTCCACCCCCTCTTTCAACCCCTTACAACCCCTTACAACCCCCTTTTCGCGTTAAAATGTAGCCTACGTTTTTCCTCAGGCTCTAGACTAAATATTGGCAAGGATAACAGCAAAACATATTAAACAAAACATTCACCAAAACCGAGCATATTGCCAATCTAAATTTCATCCCCTATTGTTATTTAGCACCCTTGGGGGTAAATTTTTTACAAAAATTTAATTTCATATTTATTTATATAGAATTAGCAACCTCAAAAATAAGTTTCAAGCTTCCAACTGTAAAAATGACGATAATTCCATACAAACTTTCACCCCCACGTTCAACCCCTTGCAAACCCTTTTTCGCGTTAAAATGTGCCCTATGTCCTTCCTCAGGCTCTAGACTAAATATTGGTAAGGGTAATAGCAAAACATATTAAAGAAAACATTCAACAAAACCTCACATATTGCCAAACAAAATTTCATCCCCTATTGTTATTTAGCACCCTTGGGGGTGAAATTTTACAAAAATTTAATTTCATATTTATCTTTATCAAAGTAGCAGCCTTTAAAATAAGTTTCAACCTTCTACCTGTAAAAATGACGATAATTCCATACAAACTTTCACCCCCACTTTCAACCCCTTCAAACCCCTTTTTCGCGTTAAAATGTAGACTACGTCTTTTCTCAGGCTCTAGACTAACTATTGGTAAGGGTTACAGCAAAGCATATTTATAGGAAGTTATGGTAAAAAGTAAAAACAACGGTTAAGGATTTAAATAAAATTATATATATTATCCTTTTTATAATAAACACTATGGAGGTATATGTCCGATCCCTAGCACTGCTCAGAGCAAAGTCAGAAGTGAGAATAATCAAAATTTCAGGGGGTCGGGCGTTTTTACCCTAGACCATAAACAATCTTTTATCATAAACAATAGAACAGTCATAGATTAATTTTTGTATAGATTGTAAATTTAAATAATTCCAACACGCCCCCTCAAAAATTAATCATCTAATGAACGAGTTATACAAATGTAATGTCCTACACAGATCATATACCTGCCATGTGCTCTCTGGGATACATTTTTATGGCCCAACATTTATTGCGAGGATTAGGGAAACCCAGTCAAAACCTAATCAGACCATTCATAAGTTTAATCAAACAATAAATTCTTATACAAACAAAAATAACTATTTTATTTCTAAACAAACAATTCAAACAAATTAATCATCAATCAATTTATGTATCAGATTATTCTAAACCCATTTTCCTCCTCATCTCGTGGAAGGCGACGGCTGGTAAAGGCTTTGTCAACGCATCTGCGAGTTGCTGACCTGTTGGAATGTAATTTAAAATTATTACATTTTTCTCAATTTGTTCTCTAGAGAAATGGTATTTAATATCAATATGCTTTGTCCGCTTATGGTTAGTCGGATTATTTGCAATACTTATACAGCCGTTATTATCTTCAAAAATAACAATAGGTTTATCAATACATATATGCATACTAACAGCCAATGACTTTAACCATAATGCCTCTCTTACAGCTTCATACAGTGCCATATACTCAGCCTCTGTAGAGGAAGCTGCTACTGACATTTGCTTCCTAGTACTCCAGGTTATGGTACAAATGTCAAATGCTTTAAATAAATAGCCGGTTGTACTTTTTCTATCCCTAGTATCCTGACCACCCCAATCGGAATCTACGTAACCACTGAGGATATGATTGTACTCACTCCTTTTGTAACACAATTTTAAATTGATTGTGCCTTTTAAATACCTAAGTACTCGTTTGAGACACTGCCAGAGCTCTTTGTTATTAAACTTAGTATACCTACTCAGTATATTTACACATGTACTTAGATCAGGCCGAGTACATATCATTATGTACATCAAACATCCTATGACATTTCGGCATGGAGCGTTATATGTCACATCTGAATTTAATGCCTCATAATTCAGTTTACTTTCCAGGGGAGTATTTACAGGTTTGCAATCCTGCATATTAAACTTATCTAATACTCTATTTATATAAGCACTTTGATCAAATGATATTTCATCCTCAGATCTAGTGATTTTTATTCCCAAAAATAATTTTATATCATTAAAGTCAGTCATTTTAAATCTACTCATTAAATATCTTTTAAAATTTTGCATTCTTTCATTTTCCGAACACGATATTACCAAATCATCTACATAAAGAACAACATAAATATTTTTATTTACGTCGCCATTATTTAGTATGAAGGGGCAGGAGGGCCTTCATCAGAAATCATATTGTGCGAGTATAAAAGCGGGTATGTCGGCATGTGGGCGTGAACAGATCACGAGTCCTTGTTGCAATCGCAGTTGTTTAATAAGGGTTAAGTAACCAAAAATACACAGTGGAATGAACACTGTAGTGTCTAACCAACGCGACATTAACTTAATTAAGCGGCAGATTTAATTTGTTAATTAGATGCTAAGCGATTCGTCGCAAACGTGGTGCGCGGGCGCCGTCTCGAACAACACTGTTCAATGGCCGCCCTCACAACCATCGACAGTGACACTTCGCTCGGCTGAAAAAGTCAACCAGTCATTTGACTTTGGCGGATACGCCGTCACGGCCGGACTGACATTCGACCGTCCTCGGGCGATTCTCTGAAACAATGAACTGCAGTTGTACCTATTCCGTTCGGCATCCTGACGGACTACTCATTACAATCCTCATATGATACTTAAGACTTAAGGCGAGCGTCTCGTAACAATTAAGTCAGATGACACCGCCTTGTCACTCAACAGCATGTAGGTTCACAATTGGTACTATTGGACAGGTCAATCCTTTGGTGGATGTGACCCGGACGACAACATTCGTCTAACCACAATCTGCAAGGCATCCAGAACAAGTCAGCCAACATAAAGGGTTCTGACTCGGACGACAATATTCGTCTTACCACAATCTGCAAGGCATCCAGAACAAGTCGACCAACTTAAAGGGCTCTAACTCGGACGACAATAATCGTCTTACCACAATCTGCAAGGCATCCAGAACAAGTCGACCAACTTAAAGGGCTCTAACTCGGACGACAATAATCGTGTTACCACAATTTGCAAGGCATCCAGGACAAGTCATCCAACATAAATGGCTCTGACTCGGATAACGTTTTCGACTATGCACCGAAGATCGTTCACTATCACTATCACTAGACGTAGACGTATCCCTATTACGACCGGCACAACGCCTCCTCTTGCGAGACTCGTTTGTTCGCAGAGGTGGAGTACCTTCCGACCTGCTACGCGATCTAAACCGGTTACGCATCCCGAGCAAATTTTAATTAAAAACGCAAGAGATTCGATTAACAGCCGTTTGTTTTTTTCACCCTCTTATAAAGTAATTTGGAAAGCAGATAGTGGGCTGAAAGGCATATCCCACTTCTGATGAAGGGGCAGGAGGGCCTTCATCAGAAATCATATTGTGCGAGTATAAAAGCGGGTATGTCGGCATGTGGGCGTGAACAGATCACGAGTCCTTGTTGCAATCGCAGTTGTTTAATAAGGGTTAAGTAACCAAAAATACACAGTGGAATGAACACTGTAGTGTCTAACCAACGCGACATTAACTTAATTAAGCAGCAGATTTAATTTGTTAATTAGATGCTAAGCGATTCGTCGCAAACGTGGTGCGCGGGCGCCGTCTCGAACAACACTGTTCAATGGCCGCCCTCACAACCATCGACAGTGACACTTCGCTCGGCTGAAAAAGTCAACCAGTCATTTGACTTTGGCGGATACGCCGTCAAGTACATAAAAACACCTGTCGACCGATGAATTTTGAAATCCCTCCCGTTTTAATGATTGTTCGAACGTCTCGAACCAACACCTGGCCGCCTGTTTAAGGCCGTATAAAGCTTTATTTAATTTACACACAAAATTACTATTATTGCATGGCACACCTTCAGGAATTTTCATATATATTTCCTCTTGTAACTGGCCATTTAAAAATGCAGTTTTAACATCCATATGATGTACTAATAAATTATGTTGAATGGCAAAACTCATTAAAAATCTAAAAGTAGCAATTCTGGCCACAGGTGCAAATATTTCGTCATAATCAGTTAGGTATTGTTGACTAAAACCTCTAGCTACTAATCGCGCCTTATAACGTGATGGCTTTCCAAACTCATCGTTTTTGACAGTAAAAATCCATTTACTGTGTTTTGATTCGGATCACTAACAGACACACTATCAGACTTATCCTTAATTGATATTGTATCATGGTTCGTTTTTCTAATTTTACTAGGACAAATATGGTCATCAGATTTCAATACATCCGATTTTGACCCATCAGAGTTTCGAGACTTATTTGACACTGATTTTGAAAAAGTAACATCAGTTTTGTCATGAGAATTTTCAACATTCTCTTCAGGCTTCCAAAGAGGCCTGGATATCAAAAAATTTGTCTCGTCCATAACAACATCTCTGACTACAACACACTTGTTACTAGCCGGGTCCCAAACTTTATACCCATTTGGTTCATACCCTAACATAATGCCCTTCCATGATTTTTCTTCAAATTTAGACTTGCACGTTTTATTGTGTACATAAACTGTAGAGCCAAATACCTTCAAATATTTAATCTGTGGTTTTTTATTATGCCACAACTCATATGGTGTTTGGGGAGACTTTAAACTTTTAGTTGGCGTTAGATTTATCAAATATACAGCTGTCAGCACAGCATAACCCCAAAATACTTTAGCTAACTGAGCACCATTTATTAAAGAACGGGCTTTTTCAGTGATGGTCCTAACCATCCGCTCAGAAACTCCGTTTTGTTGTGGAGTTCTAGGAACTGTTAAATGATAAGTTATTCCTTTCTCAACACAATAGTTTTTCATTTCCGTAGATAAGTATTCTCTACCGTTGTCCGAATATAAATTAACTACTTTAGTGTTAAATTTAGCCTCACTTTTTGCAACAAAATCTTTAAAAGCAGAAAACAAGTCAGATTTATAAGTTAATAAGTATGTTACACAGTAATGCGTATACTCGTCAACAAAAAGCACAAAATAATATTTGTTGTCAACAGTGGTTGGAGTGATAGGTCCACAGACATCGGAATGAATATTATATAAGGGTCGCTTAATGTAACTTTTATCTTTTGCCTGGTTAAATGGCAATCGACTCTGCTTTCCGTTTATACAGGCCTCGCATAACTGATCATCAGGTGCAACTGAACTAATCTGTTCAATATCTTCAACCAAATTATTAATTTTGATTTCTAAAAACTTATTTTTACTCATATGACCTAATCGTTGATGCCATAGTTTATAATTATTTTTATCGAAACCGCACAAATGGAAAGCAGGGCTATTTATAGAAGTTAAAAATTCAATTATAAATAAATTATTCACGGGCCTACCTTGCATAATGGTTTTACCGTTCTTTCGTATGTCAGCACCATGTTGCCCGAAGACCACGGTGTAGCCAGCTTGCTGCATCCTGGACACCGACAGCAGGTTGTGAGGTACCTCGGGGCAGAACAGCACGTTGTCCAGAGTCCCTCGAACGCCCAAGTTAGTGGTGACCTGGATCGTTCCCTTTTTCGTGGCTGAAATATATTCACCATGTTTAGCGACTGAAATTTTAATAGGTGTTGGTAAGCTACTTTGAGAAATAAATAAATCTTCCCTGTTAATTATGTGGTCGGATGCGCCGGAGTCCAAAAGAAATGTTATTTTGTTAACTGTATCCTGCTCTTGATTGTTATGCTCTCCAGTCATGAAGGCGAAACCAGAGAATTCGTCAGAAACGCCATTGTTTGGTTGATTTATTTCTACCGCCTGAACCGTTCTATTTCTCTCTGTTGACTTCCTGTGTTGTTGGTTTTGGTTAATTTTCTTGAAGTAGTAACAATCTTGTTTCTTATGTCCTTTTCTCCCACAGTGAAAACACTTTACACTTGTATTCTTCTTCGTTTTGTTACTTCGCCAGTTGTTATTATTTTGGAAATTATTCTCATATTGTGCATTATAATATTTTCGTTTCTTCGACACACCGTCACTATCAACGTGAAGAACTTTACCACTTGTATCACTTGCTTCGTCTTTTAGTTTGACCTCATGATCTAATAATCTTGTTTTCACAAAAGCCAAGGTCAAGTTGTCTTCAGAAAGGGTTTCAATTGCAGTAATAACTCCGTCATAAGTTGAGGGTAATGTTAGCAACAAATGCGCTATTTTATCTGTTTCTTCTAACTTCGCACCTGCAGCGAGTAATTCGGAAATCAGGTCGTCGAAATTCGTAAAATGTTTTATGAGAGGTAGATCGCTTTGTAATTTAAGCGTCAACAGTTTTTTACGTAAAGCCAACTGGGTGGCAATGCTTCTACGCTCGTATAATTCATCTAGCCTCTTTAAGATGTCGCGTGCAGTGCTGTCCTCTTTAGCAAATCCAAGGAAGGAGTCGGAGAGATATTCCACTATAACACTCTTTGCGATTCGGTTACTCTTCTCCCAATCGCTGCTTCGTATTATCGGGTCGTCATCGATCGCTTTTATTACCTCCAGCTCAGATAATAAAGCTCGAATTCGGAACTTCCACACGCTGTATTTCTCGCCGTTGAAAGGTTTAATATTCCGTTTTGATTTTAAATTATCCATTTTTCGAAAATTGCAACCGTCAACTGCTAATGCTCAAAACAGACTGAGATGAGAACACTCCACTGAAAAAGGAATGTTTCCAAAACCCCCACTACCATCTATCGACCCACCCCCTACAAGTGATGGCAGTTTTTGTGATTAAACACTAGGTGGCGTCGTTTTTATAAATGGTTATCGTTTATGTCCTCGCTATTTCCGATATATATATTTCGATGAAATTAACGTAAACTGGGCCCATAACCTATAGGAAGTTATGGTAAAAAGTAAAAACAACGGTTAAGGATTTAAATAAAATTATATATATTATCCTTTTTATAATAAACACTATGGAGGTATATGTCCGATCCCTAGCACTGCTCAGAGCAAAGTCAGAAGTGAGAATAATCAAAATTTCAGGGGGTCGGGCGTTTTTACCCTAGACCATAAACAATCTTTTATCATAAACAATAGAACAGTCATAGATTAATTTTTGTATAGATTGTAAATTTAAACAATTCCAACAATATTAAACAAAACATTCACCAAAACCGAATATATTGCAAAACAAAATTTCATCCCCTATTGTTATTTAACACCCTCGAGGGTAAATTTTTTACAAAAATTTAATTTCATATTTATTTATATAGAATTAGCAACCTCAAAAATAAGTTTCAAGCTTCCAACTGTAAAAATGACGATAATTCCATACAAACTTTCACCCCCACGTTCAACCCCTTGCAAACCCTTTTTCGCGTTAAAATGTGCCCTATGTCCTTCCTCAGGCTCTAGACTAAATAGTGGTAAGGGTAATAGCAAAACATATTAAAGAAAACATTCAACAAAACCGAATATATTGCCAAACAAAATTTCATCCCCTATTGTTATTTAGCACCCTTGGGATACAATTTTTCCAAAAATTTAATTTCATATTTATCTTTATCAAATTAGCCTTGAAAATAAGTTTCAATCTTCTACCTGTAAAAATGAAGATAATTCCATACAAACTTTCACCCCCACTTTCAACCCCTTACAACCCCTTTTTCGCGTTAAAATGTAGCCTATGTCCATCCTCAGGCTCTAGGCTATTTGTGTACAAAATTTCATTTAAATCGGTTCAGTAGTTTTTGCGTGAAAGCGAGACAGACAGACAGACAGACAGACAGACAGAGTTACTTTCGCATTTATAATATTAGTAAGGAAGTAAGGAAGTAAGGATTGTTTAATGTAAAAATCTTCAAATCTGGTTAAATTCATTTAACTAGCAACATTGACTTAACAACCCGTTTTTATTAATAACAGTAAAATGAGGGTGGATAAAAAAATCAGATTTGACGTTAGTGATTAAGCAAAATTGTTCTCTCGCTGTTTATTTCAATAAATTTTTGAGTTAAAAGTGTAGTTATTAACATGTTTGGTCCTTCTAGAACCGGAATGTGAAAGTGTAATAAGTGCAAAAAACAATAGTGTAAAAGGCTAAGTGCTAATTACTGCGAGTTGGTAAGATTAGACTGTAAATATTTACTTTGATTTCGTGCACCGGTGAAAACCTTTATGAACTATTTCACAAACTTGGACATTTAAACAGTGTGTAATTAATTTTGGACTAATGATACTTGGACAATAATAATATTTAGATAGTGATTTGGACTAATACAATTACAATTACATGAACATTTGTGATTAAAACTTTGGTTATTAAAAACTGCTTATTTATATAATCGCATATTCGCCAGATATATATAACTAGTTATTTAACTTTACGTAAATTGAGTATATACGGGAAAGTGGACATTGAACTTATTTTGTAGTGAATTCGCGTCATAAACGTAAACAATGGCTCAACTTTGTGAATCACAAAAAACGTTATCGGAACGTATTTCTAAGTTACAAAGTAATACTAAAAAGACGTCTAAATCAAGATACACACTCGGCTATCTACAAGCACGGTTAGAAACATTAGAAAGTTATTGGTCTAAGTATCAAACTCAATATGAGATGATTAAATCAACGGTTACGAAAACTGAACTGGAGCAGTTACAATGTAATGCCGAAAGTCTATATGAGACAACTGAAGACATATATCTAGAATTTAAGGGATTATTAAAGGATTATTTATTGGAATTTTCGAAAGGTCAACCACAATCAAATAACACTACGCAGAGTTTTTTAGCAACAAATGATGGCGAGACCACCCCGATTAGAACTAAATTACCTCCTTTATCGATTCCAAAGTTCGCCGGTAATTATAACGACTGGATAAGTTTTAAAGATTTGTTTAAGGCTCTCGTACATGACAACGTGCATCTAACAACGATTGAAAACCATCATTATTTAAAAACGAGTTTATCGGGAGAGGCTGAACAACTTCTAAAACATTTTGCACTCACGGAGGCTAATTACGATAAGGCTTGGAGCACACTTGAGAGTAGATATAATAACAAACGTATGATTGTCACTACAATAATTAGCCGCCTTTTAAATCAAAAGAAGATGAATACAGAATGTTTTAAAAGCTTAAAGGAAATTTTAGATACTACGAAGGAATGTTTGAATACTCTTGATAATCTCAGCGTGGATACCTCCACATGGGATGCAATTGTCGTACATTTAGTTGTATCCAAATTGGACTTAGAAACACACAAACAATGGGAACAGTCACTTGGATCATCTCAAGACATACCCACATTTACCATTTTATCATTATTTTTAGAAAATCGTTTCCGTTCCATGGAGATGGTAAATGTTACCCACAAAAAAGACCAACCGCAGAAAAAGGACTTAGTTAAAAATTATACAAACCAGAAACCCACAAATATGAAGTCATTTGTCACAGAAGTAAGCAGCGAATGCACTAATTGCTCAAAAAACCATTTTTTTTGCCATTGTAAAGAATTCGCCGCATTAGATCTTCCTCAACGTCAGGATTTTATTAAGAAGAATGGCATTTGTTTTAATTGCCTTGTAAAGGGTCGCTCCGTTAATGCGTGTAGACAGAGCACCACCTGTAGAAAATGTAGTCGACGACATCACACTCTGTTGCACTTCACAAACCCTAACAAGACCACATCAGTGCCAGAAAACGATGCAGCAACACCCAGTACACCTGAAACAAGTCAAACCACATCAACCGTCGTTTACAAGACTGAGGTTGACAGCAACAGTGAGGAAGTAATATTGGCAACCGCACGAATTGCAGTTAAGTCGAGGAACGGCGACACGATAGTCTTGAGAGCACTGATTGATCCGTGCTCGCAATCAAACTTTGTTACTGAAGCGGCAGCTCAACTGCTTAATCTCGAGCGCACTTCGATCAGCGGAAAAATTACTGGCATCTCATCTATACCGCTGACAACCAAGTCACAAGTTACGTTGAACTTTCATGCTATCAGAAATCCATCACACATGATCACAGCTAAGGCGTACGTCCTTAGACGAATATATCAAGATTACCATCACAAGAGCTCCCATCAGATACCTGGCCTTCTTCTGAGATTTCAGATCTTGCGGATCCACACTTTCACAAACCAGGATCTATTGACGTGCTATTAGGTGGAGTTGTATATGCGCACATTATTCTTGACGGAATAATAAAACGCAATGAGTCTCTGGTCGCTTTGAACTCAAGATTGGGCTGGCTGGTAAGCGGCGAAGTGGCGCAGTCTGGCCATCAGTCACACAAAGTAGTTGTTATGCACACACAAGTCGAAGTTGATCAGTTACTACGTCAGTTTTGGGAGATCAATGAAGATTCACCAAACGTGAAGCCTCTGTCAAAAGCTGAAAGACAGTGTGAAGAGCATTTTAAGAAAACTCACACTCGAAACACTGACGGTCGATATAAGGTTCGCCTACCCTTCAAGGACGAAGACGCTCCAAATTTAGGCAACTCCAGACAACTTGCTTTGAAGCGCTTACATCAGATGGAGAATAAGTTTAAGCGAATACCCGAATTTCACGAAGAATACTGCAAGTTCATGAGGCAATATGAGTCACTCGGTCACATGGAGATAGTACCTGAAATAGAGAAGAAGAATAGAGCTTATTACTTACCACATCATGCTATTCTTCGTGCCTCGAGCCTCACTACAAAGTTGCGCGTAGTTTTTGACGGAAGCGCTAAACCTGTAGACGGAAACTCACTTAACGATGAGTTACTCATCGGCCCCCCGCTGCAACAAGATATACGAGCTTTAGTAACACGGTGGAGACAACATAAGTACTGCCTAGTAGCTGATATACAACAAATGTACCGACAGATACTTATCTCAAAGCAAGACACTGATTACCAGAGAATATTGTGGCGCGAGTCATCGGAAGACCCGATCAGAGAGTATCGTTTACTTACCGTCACATATGGCAGTTCATGTGCTCCATATCTTGCCATCAGGACACTTCATCAACTTGCAGAGGACGAACGTGGAGAGTTTCCTGAAGCTGAACTTCTAAAAACTGATCTCTATATGGACGATTTGATGACGGGCTCATCTACAGAAGAAGACACTCAACGGCTTCAACGTCGCTTAACTGAACTGTTTAAACGTGGCGGTTTTCTTCTTCATAAGTGGTCGTCTAATAGTGAAACGGTTTTAAGTGAGATTCCCGATTCGAAAAAAGCGTTAAAAGGTTCAGTGAATATTAAAATGGATGATTCGGTGAAAGCTCTGGGCATAGCCTGGAAACCACAAAGTGATATATTAGAACTGGTAGTTAACTTACCTCGTGACAACGACGTTGTTACAAAACGAAGTGTGCTATCTGCGATAGCTAAAACGTTTGACCCTCTGGGTTGGCTAGCACCTTGCGTGGTTGTTTTAAAAATATTTATGCAGAAGTTGTGGCTAGCCGGCCTGGACTGGGACTCTGAACTTCCTGAAGACCTGAAAACTGAATGGCAGAAGTACCTGACTAATTTTGAACACATGCAGGCCATTCAGCTTCCACGTTGGTTAGGGATTGCAAATAATGTAAAAATTGAATTGCATGGTTATTGTGACGCCTCTTGCGCCGCTTACGCTGCGCTTATTTACATCAGAGTCATCACGGACAATGAGATAAAAGTAAGTCTGGTCGCAGCCAAAACAAAGGTCGCTCCCGTTAAACAGATCTCATTGCCACGTCTTGAACTTTGTGGGGCAGTCCTGTTGTCTAAATTGATAATGTATGTCAAATCCAGTCTAAATATTGATAATAATTGTGTATTTGCTTGGACAGATTCCACAATAGTTTTGGCTTGGTTGCGTAAAACTCCAAATACTTGGACGCCATTTGTTGGTAATCGCACTACCGAAATCTTGAATGTTACGAATAGTAGTCAATGGCATCATATTAAGTCTGCGGATAACCCCGCGGATTGCGCCTCACGCGGTATCAGTCCTGACGAGCTGATGCAGTCAAAACTGTGGTGGGAAGGTCCAGCCTTTCTTCGCGAGTCTGTTGAGATTTGTTACCCTAATTTCAATATACGAGTACCTGAAACCACAGTCGAAGCAAAACCGAGAGCAAAAGTCAGTTACTTATGCACCTCTGAACCCAATGCATGTACCGTGTACCTTAATAGATACTCAAATCTATTCTATTCTATTCTATTTAGTTATTAACAGTAATAAATAATTATATATTAAGTTATATGAGTATAAGTAGCGGATAAATAAAATAAATGCATTATATTTTCTTGATCTTTTACTTTCATAATAAGTACCTATCTACATAAGTTGTTCATTCATTTCAATATTAAAACAATAATGGGTTGATTCAGCTGTCATTGATCTGCATAGTTTATAACGATGGATGATGTCGGATCATATCTCATTATAAACGTTACCGCTTCGCGCGTCGGTAAAGTTAAACATTAAACATCTGATTGATGAATGAACAGCTGAATAATGAAAAGAATTAGGGCAATCCAGATACGCTGAATGATGGCGTATCTGGTTGCCCTAATTCTTACCTACTCCTGCCGACCTGATTTCGCGGGGAGTAAGTCTCGAGGATTTAGTTTTATCTAAGTTGTGGTGGGAAGGTCCTACATTTTTACACGTATTAAAATTTTAATTTCAATTTAACTACACATATAAATTCAAATGCTGAGTTATTACCTATTGATTTGCCTGAACTAAAATCTAACACTACAAATTATACATTTTTAAATCAAAATATTAATACAGACGAAACATTCTTTCCATTCAACAGATTATCTAACTTCACTCGTATGATTCACGCGACTGCTTATGTACTGCGCTTCACGCACAACAGCCGGCCGCGCCACAGAACCGATCAGCTGACGGGTGCGATCAATGTCGATGAGTTTAGTCGTGCAGTGATTATGCTAGCTAAGTTATCACAAAGGGAGTCATTTTTTTTGGAGTACAATTTGCTAAAGAGTGGAAGGAATGTTAAGTCTAGCAACAGACTTTCAAGTCTAAATTTATTTTTAGATGAAAAGGACCTAATTCGCGTAGGTGGCAGAATAAAAAATTTCTTAGATTTTAATTATATTACATTATACACTATTCACTATTTTACTCGCTTGTTATTTATTCATGAACACAATCAAGCTTTACATTGCGGGCCGCAGGCGCTGCTGTACCGCTTACGCGAGCAGTGGTGGCCGCTGTCCGGTAGGAATCTCGCGCGGAAGGTGACTCATCAGTGCGTCGCTTGCACAAGGGCTAGGGGAAAAACGCTAAGCCCACTTATGGGCAACCTGCCTAAGGAGCGCTTGACGGCAGATTTTCCTTTTATTCGCACAGGTGTAGACAACGCTGGACCAGTGTACGTTTTAAATCGTAAAGGTAGGGGTGCTAAATTAGTAAAATCCTATATCTGTCTAATATAATGTTCGTAAAACCAGAATACATTTCAAATATGGAAGACTATACGTTGGTTTGATTTCAAAGTTCCAAATCCTAAACCGCCTCAACACTTTTATTAATTGTCAATACAAAACCATTTATTGATAACAACCAAAACAGAGAAAGAAAAAAAAAATTGTGTTTATTTTTAGCCGACTTCAAAAAGAAGGAGGTTATCAATTCGACTGATTTTTTTTTTTTTTTATGTGTGTTACCGCGAATCTCCGTCCCTGGTGGTCCGATTTTGATAAAAATTATTTTAATCGAAAGGAAGTGCTTGCAGGTGGGTCCCATTTTTTTGTTTTTTTTTTAAATAACTAGAAGACTAGTAGATTTTGAATATAGCTTCAAAATTTGTTGCGAAAATTAGGGACATTTTTGCTTTCAGCGCTTACTTAGGCTAAACTATAAGACCTACATCAAAATGATGTATGGCGAATTGTAGCTCTTTAAATGTGCTAAATAAAAGTCCGCGATAGCATATATCTATCTTTTATAGTTTTCTCACAATAACCATTTTTTTCTTTACGAAACATTAATTAAATTCATGCCCTATTTCCGACGCTATTATTCAAGTTCAGTATTAACCCTTATGTAAATAAACATGTTCATTATCAAGAGAATTTAATGTAGATTATATTTGCAATTAAAACTATATCATTCTGTCTAATAGTTTAGGAGATATCGTAAGAATAAAATTACGCGGAAACGAAAAATGCTACATCGCCTTACAATGAATAGCACAAATTTGCTTTCTGGGCTTACGTAGGTCAAACTATATGACCTACATTAAAATAATGTATGGAGTAATTATAGATCCTTAAATTTGCTAAATAAAAGTCTCAGGTGGCATATATCTATCATCTATGGAAGTCTCACAAAAACCATGTTATTGTGAACAAACTTCGATTAAAATGCACACGAAAAACAGCGTCGTAAGCTTACGGCGCTATTATATTATATTCGATATGAATCCTTATCAAAATAAATATGTTTGATGGCTAGAGTATTAAATGCAGATTACATTAGCCTTTAAACTATGTAATTCTGATCAATAGTTTGGAAGACATTAAATGATTAAAAACTACGCGCATTCGAAAAATGCTAGTGCGGCGCGCGGCTGGACAAAATTAAAGGCACGCTACGATGTATTAGTTCGTTAATTTTCAATTTGTATACCGATTTTGATAATTATTTCATTGTTTAAAGGATAAGTGGTTTTCTGGTGCATTCTAAATTAGTTATTGAATAGAAGTACACACATATTAAATAGGAAAGTCCTTTTCTTTATTTGTCTTATTTATGTCCTTATACGTATTAAGGAAATTTGTAATTGAACTTCAAATTCACTAAAAATTGTGAAATAAAACAAAAATTTTAAGAAAAAAAAAATAGCCGACTTCAAAAAAAAAACAATCTTAAACAAAATGCACTCAAAAGTAACATAAAAAAACAATTTCAAACAAAATGCATTCAAAAGTACCTTAAAAAACAATGTCAAACAAAATGCACTAAAAAGAAACAAAATAATGTCATGAAAACTTCTTTCTTTCTTTCTTCTCTCTTTCAAAAACCCTCTAAACTCTAAAGAAAGTTCTCTTCTTTCTTGTAACATGTCTATATTGTATAATTATTGTTATTTTGGAGTCGGTTTCGGCCTAAGTAGGGACATAAACGTAAGTTTGTCTAATACATCTCAAATATAAAATGTATTTGTATATTATATTTACTTCGGCCGACACCGACTGCGAAATAACAATAATTATACAATATAGACATGTTACAAGAAAGAAGAGAACTTTCTTTAGAGTTTAGAGGGTTTTTGAAAGAGAGAAGAAAGAAAGAAAGAAATTTTCATGACATTATTTTGTTTCTTTTTAGTGCATTTTGTTTGACATTGTTTTTTAAGGTACTTTTGAATGCATTTTGTTTGAAATTGTTTTTTTATGTTACTTTTGAGTGCATTTTGTTTTTATTTTATAAATTACTACTACATAGGTATTTATTTAATCAAATAGGTACATTTTCTCTTATTAATTTGATTCGTAATATCTTATTTCCGATCTACTTATCGTAAGCAATCTTCAACATTCGATTAGGCTTTATTCGTGACAATGATAAGCCAATTCTAACTGATCCATGACACTGATCAGTGGCCTAACTGATCCTTGACGTTGATCAATACTCTAAGCTGATCCATGACGTTGACCAGCGACCTAAACTGATCCTTGACGTTGGTCAGTACCCTAAGCTGATCCATGACGTTGATCAGCGACCTAAACTGATCCTTGACGTTGACCAGTGACTTACATTAAACTAATAATTACATTCCGGCCGACGCCATGACGTATTATCAAGCCGGCGTATCAACAACACTCAAGCTTAATGTCAAAATGAAATGTTGAATTTACCCTACAAATTCTCCTATACCTTACATAATAAACTTTTTTCTACTACCCTACAAATTCTCCTATACCTTACATAATAAACTTTTTTCTACTACCCTACAAATTCTCCTATACTTTACATAATAAACTTTTTTCTACTACCCTACAAATTCTCCCATACCTTTCATAATAAACTTTTTTCTACTACCCTATGTCAAGAAAAACTCCAATTCATTGCACAGTGAATACTTTTATTCTTTTAACTTCTTTAACTAATAATTTTAACTGGACTGCAAGGAGGATTTCCTCCTTGCAGTCCAGTTAAAATTGCTATAACTTTTAGATCAACACAAATGTTCTATGCTTATTGTGAATTTTTGATTTCTTGCAATAATAACATCATATTCTCATATAATTTTCTTTCATATTCGCTTAAAAAAGCGTCAGATAATATTTTTTTCTCTCATTCTATCACTGCACACCGTTTATTTGTGTGCAAATACAATCTCAACCAATTAAAGTTGCTTTAACGCGAGAATAACATAGTATAGTAATATTAGTATAGCAAATAATCCCATAATTTCTAAAAATCTAAAATCAACATTAAAAAAAAAATTACACGTGACGTAGCATAAAACGAAAAGCAGATATAGATTGAGGATGGTAAACTCTTTAAATGGATCATACTTTTATTGAAAGGAGGATTTCGTTGCAGACAGAGTGTTATTAGTGCAGAGTCACGTCAAAGCATTATTTGCGATACAGCCGTTACCGAAAGAGTCGTCCTCGCTAATTAGAAAACTTATAGATATTATAATTAATAATTTACGCGCTTTAAGAACACTCGGTGAACCCACAGAGTACTGGGACACTTTAATTATCTACATAGTCATTTCTAAATTAGATAAAACGACTGAGCGGCAATGGGAGGAACATAAAGGTTTTTTATTATCTAACTCTAAAATGACGCTGAAGCTTGATCATTTACTCAAATTTTTGAAATCTAGGGCCGATCTATTTGAAACTTTAATTTTATCGCACAGTAAGGACAGCACTATAACTGGAATTAACAAAAAATCATGTACTGCTTTTCGCAGCAACGTGGCACAGTGTAATGTTATATCTTATAGGCCGGCCGGGCGCAATTCACGTAAGTTGTGTGTCGTATGTAAGGCTCCACATCCAATTTATACTTGTTCACAATTCCTTAATATGGATTTAAAATTTAAACTTAAAATCGTTAAGGAACACAACTTATGTGAAAATTGTTTACGTTCCGGGCACACTGTAAACAGCTGTTTGTTTGGACCTTGCAAAAAATGTAACTTAAAACATAATTCACTAATTCATAGCTCTAGCGGTTCTAATCATACCACGAGCCTAGTCTCTAAATCGTCAACTGAAGCGACTGAAACTAGCGGAGTCGCCGCGCACGCGCCCCCTCCCTCGATCAGTTGCAGCCGAAGCGACAAGGGACAGGTTTGCGATGTTCACGCGTACACGCACACAGATGTAAACTGCATAAATGTGCAACCAGTTTTGCTATCCACTGCGCTAGTTGAAATACTCGATAAAAATAACAATTATCATATCGCATGCGCTTTACTGGACAGTGGTAGTCAGAGTTGCTTCATTACACATTCGTTTTGCAAAAAATTAAATCTTCCTTTAATGTAATGTTTAGGATAATCAAATAAGGAAGGACAGTCATCTATGTCTATTAATCTAAAATCTGAAATAGCAAAGCTGTCTATGTTATCCTGTAAGTCTTTTAAATGTGACATGGCTGGTGGTATATACCGCAATCACCGCTGTGGTTCTAGGGTAAATGCAAAGTAGGATGGTTGAAAGTACGATCGTGGCAACGTAACGAATTATGTTTGCTTGGGATCTACAATGGAGAAACTTGTGATAACTTATGGATTTATGGCCAAGCCGGTTAAAATTATGCTTTAAGAGTAATTTAATGTCGTAGGATTTGAATTGTCTGTACTGATTCCAGATATAGATATAAGTGTGTGTACGAATTGTGTGTTTATTGTGTAGAGTAAATAGTGTAATAGTGTAAATAGTGAATAAATAATGAGGGATTTGTTGCTCTGCCTAACATGATAAGGTTTAAGAAGAAGGAATGAGATAACATAATAAGAAAAAGATGACAATATGGATTGCATTGTACCTTTAGATATAACGAAACACATGTGCTTCTACAGTTGCGCCTTATTTCATCAATCAGGTATAGTCATGTTTCCATTTTGGAGTTTGTTAGGTTCGCTTCTGATTCGATTTTTATACGTTTTCCTCCGTCGTCTTTTCGCAAGAAGATTTGGCCATAAGATATCCAACAGTATTTATATTTATTTCTCGAAGCGAAATCTTTAGCGTAAATAGTTTTCTAGTTTTTGGAGACAGATTTTCCGACAGGTATATGGGCGTTTTGGGTCCATTTATTCCTATGTGTGTAGTGTTGAGTTTATTTTCTCTGGATTTATTTCTATTAAACACGTTTATTGATTTTAACAATTTCTCTTTGAGAAGAGTGGAATTCAGATCAGCTATGACTGCAGTTTTACCACTTTTATGATTTGTACGAAAGACGTCCTTGAAGTCTTGTGGTTTTATTTCAACATTAACTGAGTTTCCTATTTTCATCACAATGTCTATCAGGGTGTCCTTCGATTCTTTACCCGTCGCCGGAACGTTTCTGATTTCAACGCTTGAGCAGCGTAACTTTCTTTCCAAATGTTCAACTTTATCTTCGAGGTATTGAATGCATTTCCGATCATTTAATCGCGCATCTTCGAGTTTTTTAAATTTTCTTAACATTTCGTCATACTTAGCCGATAGAAATTCCACCGATTCCTGCAATTTGCTGTTCTGTTCCATAAGTTGTTGTCAATGAGAATAATCCTTATAATATTCCGCAAATAAATTCGAAAATTCCTGGATTATGGAAACATGAGATGGGTGGATGATCTGATAACAGAATTTATAGGTTTACGTGCCAAATTATATTTTATAAACAGTTTAACATCCGAAATAAAAAAGGCTAAGGGTATTTCGAAAACAGTGTCAAAAAAATTAAAATTCAGAGATTACAAGAATGTACTGTCAACAAATGATACTCTTAGACATAAAATGTCTATGATAAAATTCATTAAACATATGTTATATTCTCAACAAATCGATAAAAAAGTGTCAGATAGAAACGATGATAAAGTGCAAGTTTTACCTGATCAGATACATACATGACCATGGGGTCATTGTGATTCAGTATTCATGGATTATTCCAGCGATGTGTAAAAATAGCTGGGAATTATTTATCATTTATAATCATATTGAAAGTAATGTAGTTGACATTGTTTATTTGATATGTTTATTCATTAAACCAATGTAACAGGACAATCGCGGTCGTTCCAGGTCCAGGTCAAAGTCGAACTACCGGAAGTACCCCATTCGCTGGTATCATGCGAAGTTTGGGGATAAGGCCAACCATTGTTCGCGACCCTGCGACTACAAGTCGGAAAACGTGCAGGGCGGTCAGTAATGGCGACTGCCGATTGCCCTTACACAACTAGTCGCCTGTTCGTCACCGACCGGAAGACGAAGATGCAGTTTTTGGTAGATACTGGAAGCGACCTCTGCGTCTTCCCCCGATCGTCACTGCAGGACCGACGAGCGAAAACGGACTACCAACTGTGTGCAGCTAACGGCACCCCCATAGACACTTATGGTTTTGTGTACTTGTATTTAGATTTTGGACTTAAACGTGTATTTAAATGGAGATTTGTAGTAGCAGATGTTCAAAAAGCTATTATTGGTGTAGATTTTCTAACCTTTTATATTATAATGGTAGATTGTCGCCATACCTTTATCATATAAAAAACTTCAAGAAAAATTTAGTATAACTACACTTAAAAATAGAAGGCAACAAATAGATGCTACTATATTGTACAACATATGTAATGCTAAGTATAACTGCCCTGCCTTGTTGGCAGAAATTCGTTTCAGAACCCCCGCTAGACGAACGCGATCGACGGCGTTACTGGACACAGTTTCGTGCTCCACTAACGCCGGTGAGCGAGCTCCTCTACAAAGAATATGTAAATCATATAATATAATATTTGGTTCTACAAACCTTTTCGGCAACAGCTTATATAAATTTTAAAAAGAAATAAATGCTATTGTGGGCTAAGATAAATGTATCTATGTGTAACGTAGGTATACTTACAATTAAATTTATTACTATCTGTAATGGGCTTATGACACTTAGTAGTAAGGTTAAGTAATTAAGTATATAATATTAAATTAAGTAGTTAAATTACCCTTGCATATTATACACTTGTAAATATATAATTTACTGTTTTCATCGTAACGTGGCTAATTTGTTACCGGGCAGAATATGTTTGATTGGATTGTCTACATATTATTATTACTTGTCACTTTACACTTAGTATGTAATCTTACTTTTTTGTAGCTTCTTTTGCAATTATGTATGTCTCAGTGAGAATATTTTAGGATATAAGTTTTTATGTACTTATATATTAGATTGTACGCATGTAACTATAACATGCGTACAATCGTCGGACAGAGCGTCGGTGGCTCAGGGGTTAAGCACTTGACTTGCAATCTGCAGGTCCTGGGTTCGAATCCCGCCATGTACCAATGTGTTTTTCGATTTTCGATTTACATATGTACATTTAACCGACGTTCTTACGGTGAAGGAAAACATCGTGATGCAACCTGCACATATCTGAGAAGAAATTCAATGATATGTGTGAAGTCAACCAACCCGCACTTGGCCAGCGTGGTTGACTATGGCCTAGTCACCCCTAAATTGGGGTAGGCTCCGAGCCCCTCGGTGGGGACGTATAGTGAGCTGATGATGATGATGAACTATAACATAAACTTGTGTCTGTTAATTCTCCGAATAAATAAATAAATAAATAAATAAATAAATAAATAAATAAATAAATAAATAAATAAATAAATAAATAAATAAATAAATAAATAAATAAATAAATAAATAAATAAATAAATAAATAAATAAATAAATAAATAAATAAATAAGCGCTTAATAAACAATACTACTACTATAACCGCTGTAGCTTCACTAGATTGTAAGAATGCTATTACCTCTGTAAAAGTTGCAACTGGAAACACAAACAATCACAAGATCTTGGAAGAGTTCCCAGATATCACACGACCCCCAGGTACACACCGCGCCATACTACATAACACCGTGCACCACATACGCACTACACCAGGCCCTCCAGTTTCTTGTACCCCTAGACGTTTGTCCCCTGAGAAACTCAAAATTGCCAAGCTCGAGTTCCAGTCAATGTTGGACGGCGGGACAGCTAGGCCTTCGGAGAGCCCGTGGTCCTCCCCATTACACTTAGCACCTAAAAAAGATAACGGATGGCGCCCCTGTGGGGATTATAGGATGCTCAATGCGCGTACGCCAACAGTTGACGCGCGTTTGCCGGTTTGCTTCAGTCAATTCGTGAGGTACCCACCTTTCAAGCTTTTTAATCTTTCCAATTTGCTTCAAGTGAATTAAAACAGTTTTATCACTAACATCGCAGCCTGCAGCTAACTCGGACGTGGTTTGCGATGGATCCGCTTCCACAATAGCCTTCAACTCTTCATTATCAACTTGAGTCTCAGGCCGTCCACGGGGCTTGTTCTGCAGATCGAAATTTCCAGAACGAAAACGTTGGAACCAAAAACGAACTGTGTTTTCTTTTGCAACACGACCGCCATACACATCATTCACCCTTCGAGTCGTTTCCGCAGCACTAGTGCCACGGCGGAACTCGTACTCGTAAATAATGCGATATTTTAAGTTTTCCATTTTGTAAAATGATTGCTGCAAACAGAAAAAAACAGAAGAAAAAAAACAAATGAATGACGGTCATCGAACCACAAATACATGAGTCTATAGCTGTACAAATTTGAATTTGGAATTCCTTACCAAAGAGGAGAAATTCGTGATTAAAGTGGCCAGTACGAAAAACGCCAATTTCATATGTAAGGACCTAATATTAGTTCATAAGTTTCTTTTGTGTGGCAATAATCGCTTATTCTATTCTATTCTGTTCCGTTCCGTTCCGTTCTGTTCTGTTCTGTTCTGTTCTGTTCTGTTCTGTTCTGTTCTGTTCTGTTCTGTTCTGTTCTGTTCTGTTCTGTTCTGTTCTGTTCTGTTCTGTTCTGTTCTGTTCTGTTCTGTTCTGTTCTGTTCTGTTCTGTTCTGTTCTGTTCTGTTCTGTTCTGTTCTGTTCTGTTCTGTTCTGTTCTGTTCTATGCTATTCCGAAATTGTTAATAGGCTAAGATAATTATCATATTATTGCACCTGTTGACTGTCACAATTATTTCACACTATTGACAAGATATTTCCGTGGCTCACTTTTTCACGTCCGATGTCCGAAGATGAGGCTTCTTCTGACACTGAATCTACTAGTGCGCCAGAAAATGAGTAGAGGTCAAACAGGGAAATTGTCACGATCTCAATATTTTTACGAAATATTATGATTAAGAATAAATTGTAAGTCGAATTACGCAGTTTGATATTACAATGTTTATGGAGTTGATTGTATAGTTAATTTCTATATTATGTTAATTCATTACGATTTGTAGATCAATGGACCAACTGTCAAGCTGTTATTATTTCATCAAACAGATTTATTGAAATTATTCAATATGTCATTGAAAGAGCATGATGTTTTGAGTTGTTCGCTTATTTTTTACTGCCAAAATTAGATGAAAAGGAATTGAAATCATTTAATACTAAATATATTATAGTTTATAAAAAGTTTACTGAATTTCAGCATACTGAATCTGGATAGTCATTTTTATCAATGAGTCATGTTGAAATTAACATTAATAAGTATTCTCCTATGAGAGGTGGATCTTATTTAGATCTACCACCAGCAATCAAATATTCAAAAAGTTGCATTAATATTAAAAATAAAGATAACCACTGTTTCTTATGGAGTATAGTAGCTGCATTATACCCAGCTAAGAACAACGTTTGTGTAACTAGCTCATATCCTCATTATTCCAGTATACTAAATACCAAAGGAATGAAATTTCCTCTCACATTGAATGATATTAAAATATTTGAAAAAAATAATGATATTAGTGTAAATATATATATGGTTTACAGAAGGATACTGTAACAGGACCCTTATATTTGTCTAAAAAGAGAAAGAAAAACCATGTAAATTTATTGTATATTGAACGTTTTAACAGTAGTGAAGGGCATTATTGTTTGATTAAAGACTTGACTCGATTAGTTCGACGTCAAGTTACTCACTATAAAGGAAAAGTTTACTTATGTGAAAAATGTTTACAATTTTTCAGTAAAGAAGCAAGATACAAAACTCGTAGTTGTTCTAAAATTGTATCTGTTTTACCTGAAAAAAACTCTATATTAAAATTTGAACATTACGAGAGACAACAAAAAATTAATTTTATTATTTACGCTGATTTTGAATGTTTGCTCTTTGACTGCGATGAAAGTATTTCTACTAAAACTCAGAATCTAAAAGTACACCAACCTTCATGTTTTGCGTATTACATATGTTGTTCACATAACGATGACTTAAACAAATATGTTTCATACAGAGGTAAAGACTGTGTGCAAATGTTTGTGAAATGTTTGATAAAAGATGCTGTACGTATACATAAAATATTAAATGAAAAAAAAACCGATCACTCCATTAACCTCGGAACAAGAAGTAGAATATAACAACGCTACTTTATGTCACATATGTAAAAAATCATTGTTAAACGACAGAGTTCGAGATCATGATCATATTACATCAGAGTATAGAGGTGCGGCGCACTCGCACTGTAATTTGATGTACAGAGTTTGTCCATTCATTCCTGTTGTATTCCATAACTTAGCTGGGTATGACTCACATTTATTCATTGAAGAATTAGCGAAGTATGAAGGTTCGATTAACATTATACCGAAAACAAAGGAAAAATATATGTCATTCACAAAAATAATAAAAAGTAAATATTATAAACACCCCATTCAAATAAAATTTATTGATTCTTATCAGTTTTTGAATTCTAGTCTCGACACACTAAGTAAAAATTTAACAGAAAGCGATTTTTATCATTTATCAAAAGAATTTAGCGACAAAAATAAATTTGAATTAATAAGAAAAAAAGGTATTTATCCATATGATTACTTAAACTCTTGGTCAAAATTTGATGACTCCCAACTACCCTCAAAATAATTTTTTTTTAATAGTTTAACTAAGGAACATATTTATATCTGATGAAATGTATTTGCATGCACAAACAGTTTACAAAGTTTTCGGAATTAAATCGCTTGGCGAATATACAGACTTATACATAAAATGTGATGTTCTTTTATTATGCGATATATTCGAGAAATTTAGAAAAATGAGTTTACATTATTATAAACAAGATCCAGCTTATTATGTTAGCTCACCAAGCTTAAGTTGGGATGCTATGCTTTTTTATACCGGTACTGAACTCGAGCTTATAAATGACTTGCAAATGTATGAATTATTAGAAAAAGGAATTAGAGGTGGATTAGCACAATGTTCTCTTCGACATGCTAAGGCAAATAATAAATATTTACCAAATTTTAATAGTTCACTTCCAAGCAGTTATTTGATTTATCTTGATTCTAACAATTTATATGGCTATGCAATGATGAAAAAGCTTCCGATATCAGAATTTAAATTTTTAACTCAGAAAGAAGTTATTGACTTTGATTTACTTAGTATTTCAGATGATAGTGATATTGGTTATATCTTGGAAGTAGACTTAGATTACCCAGATTATTTACATCACCAGCATAAAGACTTACCGTTTGCTATCGAAAAGATTGTACCCCCTTATGGGACAGCTGAAAAATTGATAGCAAATCTTTATGACAAACATAATTATGTGATCCATTATACTCATTTAAAAGAATGTCTTAACAATGGTTTGATTTTAAAAAATATACACCGTGTAATAAGTTTTAGACAAGACAATTTTCTCAAAAAATACATAGAACTTAATACTAGTCTACGTCAAATTCCAAAACAGTATTTGAAAAATATTTCTTCAAGTTATTAAATAATTCAATATTCGGAAAAACGATAGAAAACAAAGGTAAGCAAGCAGATGTCAGATTAGTGTCAAAATGGAAAGAATATGATAATCGTACAAATAAATATTTAGATGCTGAAAGATTGGTAACAAAACCAAATTTAAAAAGCATAACAATATTTTCAGAAAATTTTGTAGCAATAGAGTTGAATAGGGAGAAAGTTATTCTAGATAGCCCAATCTACATTGGATTTACTGTTTTAGAATACTCGAAGTTACATTTATATGAATTTCACTATAACTTTATAAAAAAAAATATGGAAATAAATCTGAACTATGCTATACTGATACTGATAGCCTACTTTACTTAATTTATTGTGATGATTTTTATCAAGATATGCATGATAATCTTTCCTTGTTTGATACAAGTAATTTCAATGAGAATAATCCTTATAATATTCCGCAAATAAATTCGAAAATTCCTGGATTATGGAAACATGAGATGGGTGGATGATCTGATAACAGAATTTATAGGTTTACGTGCCAAATTATATTTTATAAACAGTTTAACATCCGAAATAAAAAAGGCTAAGGGTATTTCGAAAACAGTGTCAAAAAAATTAAAATTCAGAGATTACAAGAATGTACTGTCAACAAATGATACTCTTAGACATAAAATGTCCATGATAAAATTCATTAAACATATGTTATATTCTTAACAAATCGGTAAAAAAGTGTAAGATAGAAACGATGATAAAGTGCAAGTTTTACCTGATCAGATACATACATTACCATGGGGTCATTGTGATTCAGTATTCATGGATTATTCCAGCGATGTGTAAAAATAGCTGGGAATTATTTATCATTTATAATCATATTAAAAGTAATGTAGTTGACATTAATTATTTGATATGTTTATTCATTAAACCAATGTAATAATTAATGCATAAGTATTATAATATGTGAAATTTTATGTAAATAATAAATTTTATATATATATTATATATTAAATTTTATTTTATATGTATTTTATTTATGTTTTTATGCAATATAAATTGTGGTTAGTAATCTGGCTGATATACAAGGACTAACAGTTCAAATAGCATTTCATTTAAAAATGAAATTCGTAAAGCAAGCATTGTCCTTAGAAGTAAATAGCTTAAAAGTCAGTAATAATCGAGGAATCGTAAACCATAGTCCTTTACCTTGGGCTATCTAGAATAACTTTCTCCCTATTCAACTCTATTGCTACAAAATTTTCTGAAAATATTGTTATGCTTTTTAAATTTGGTATTTATTTGTACGATTATCATATTCTTTCCATTTTGACACTAATCTGACATCTGCTTGCTTACGTTTGTTTTCTATCGTTTTTCCGAATATTGAATTATTTAATAACTTGAAGAAATCTTTTTCAAATACTGTTTTGGAATTTTGACGTAGACTAGTATTAAGCTATATGTATTTTTTGAGAAAATTGTCTTGTCTAAAACTTATTACACGGTGTGTTCTATCTTTAGTAGATAGAATGGTGCCTTAAGTTAAACAACCGGATACTTTAAAATAGTATAATTAAAAAATACATGTGAACGTTACGGTGATCTCGGGACAAGTGGCACACCCGCGACCGATTTGTATTAAAAAATGCCCAAGCGCCTGATGCGGGCGACGGCAATTTTCGCGCCACTATGCCCCGACGCAATATTGAGCAGGCGTCAGTCTGAACATCCTCCCGGCCGTTGAAAGATCACTTTCAACCTTGAAGTTCCTCGGCTGTCGGTAGCTTGCACAGCCTTACTAGAGATCGGCGCACACAGCCTTTATTAGTGGTGATGTCTGCCACTCTCGCTATTCCATCGGATCCCGTGATGAGCCGTAGTACTCTCCCGAGCTTCCAAGATAGTGGAGGAGCATTGTCATCTGCTAAGAGTACCATATCTCCTATGTCCAGCTTTGATGTACTGCTTTTCCATTTTGTTCTCTGCTGCATCTCAGACAGATATTCACGCTGCCATCTTTGCCAGAAGTGTTGCTGCATTTTTTCTAAGCGTTCATAGCCTTGGAGTGTACTTTCCTTAGAGTCACCCAGATGTTGCGACGGTGGAGCAGTTAACGGTCTCCCGATCAAGAAGTGTCCTGGGGAAAGGGAAAGGAGGTCATTAGGAGAGGATGATAGGGGACACAAGGGACGGCTGTTCAAAATCGCCTCCACTTGTGTAAACAAAGTATTAAGTTCCTCAAAAGTAAGGTGGCTATTGCCAACGACGCGTTTTAAGTGGAATTTAGCCGACTTAACGCCGGCTTCCCAAATACCACCAAAATGAGGCGAGTAAGCCGGAATAAACTTAAACTGGATAGAATTTTGACTTGCAAAATCAAATAGAGAGTTTTGATTTTGCTTGATAAATGATCCTAACTCCCTTGCGGCTGCTACTAAGTTAGTTCCGTTATCACAAAATATTTCCGTTGGCCTGCCTCTGCGCGCTACGAAACGCCGAAGTGTCATTATGAATGCATCCTTTGTTAAATCACTCACAGCTTCGAGGTGGATGCATTTATAACGCAGACATACGAACAAACACATGTAGCATTTTATTAGACGACTTCCACGGCCCTTACGATTTACGATCGTGAACGGTCCCGCGAAGTCCAGACCCACTGACAAAAACGGATGACCTGGGGTTATACGTTGGAGTGGTAGATTACCCATTTTAGGTTGCAACGTTTCACCGCGCACACGTCTACACCGAACACAGTTGTTAACTGTCCGCCATGCGAGATGTCGTCCATTTACTGGCCACACTGTTTCCCTTACGATAGATAATAACAGTAAAGGACCCGCGTGCATATTGTTGACGTGTTCTCTTTCAAAGTGCAGTCTTGTTAACCTGTGCGAGGCATGAAGTAAAATAGGGTGCCGTTTCTCATACGAATAATAATTAGCCGCATCCAACCTACCTCCAACTCGCATTAATTTATTACTTAAGAATGGAGACAAACTTAAAATTTTGCTTTTATTACTTAAAGGTTTATTTTTAGCTAGCAGATCGTATTCAGTTGTGAAGGATTGAGTTTGAGCGATAATACATAATGAATGCCATGAGTCACGTAATTCCTCAACTGTTAATAAACCTACGCGTTTTGCATTGCTATTTCTAGTGTTAAATATGAATCTTTGCACATAAGCAAATGAACGTTGTAATCTATTGAGAGAAGAATATCTTTCAAAATCTAAAAAAGGTTTACTAATTGTTGCAGAGTGCACTTTCAATTCGGGTAAAGGATCAGATTCCTTGGCATTCAATACTGGCCATTTGTTTTCATTTTCAAGCAAAAATGTTGGTCCCGACCACCAAAGTGACAACGACATCATGTTTTTTGCATTTACCCCTCTTGAAATGCAATCCGCAGGATTTAAATCGGTTGGAACGTATCTCCATGATAGCGGTGAAGCATGCTCCAATATTTCGCTAATACGATTAGCTATAAATGTTTTCAGTCTAGTGATATCACCTTTAATCCAGCCCAGAACCACACTCGAGTCACACCAGTACACAATCCTGGCGGGCTTGTATCTCAAGGAATCGACTACAGACTTAGTAAGTTTAGTAGCAAGCAAAGCGGCACATAACTCTAATCGTGGGATACTGGTCGGCTTTAATGGTGCTACTTTAGACTTAGCACATAGTAATTTGACGGTGACGTCACCATTTGTGCTAATTGACTTAATATAAACACATGATCCATATGCGGACTGAGAAGCGTCACTAAACGAATGTAATTCTATATATTTAGGAGAATCACACAACACCAACCTCGGAATTTGTAAATTAGATAAGAATTTTAAGTTGTCTGTAAATTTAGTCCATTCCTTTTTTATTTCGGAGGGTACTGGTTGATCCCAGTCCAGCAAAAGGATTTCCCACCAAAAGGATCGAATATTTTGAAGGAATTTGACATTATAAAATGTTTCGTTATAGGTACATCTGGTTCCTGTGTCACCCTAATAGGAAAATGTAAAGTGTCGCTAGAGGGTTTCCATCCAAGACCAAGAGTACTCGAAGACTCGCTGATAGTTAGACTGTCTTGCTTATTTATGTCAAGGTTATCAAATACATACGGATGATTGCTCTTATATTTTCGAAGATTAAAACAACCTGATTTTAATGCATTGGATACTGACTTTTGTATGTAAATTAATTGCTGAGGATCATCAGCTCCTGTTATTAAATCATCTACATAAAAATCATTTTGGATGATGTTTTTGATAAGTTCATCATCTTGTTCCTGTCCTAGCTGCCACAAACACCGTGTACTGAGGTAACTTGCGCTTGCTGTGCCATAGGTTAAGGTATTTAAGACTAACGTTTGGATGGGGCGTGACTCGTCCTCTCTTCACAAAATTAGCTGCAAGTTCCTATCACTTTCGTTTACAAGCAAAGCGGCCATGCCTATACATTTTTTCCACATCTCCAGTGAGTAGGTACTTGTATTGCCTTGCCCGAATTAGGATGGAAAAGAGGGTGTCTTGGACATTGGAGCCTACCATCAAAATATCATTCAATGAGTAACCTGATGTAGAAGAGGCTGAGCCGTCGAATACTACGCGGAGCTTGGTAGACTCGCTCTCTTGACGTATGACCGCATGATGACACAAGTAGTACGCTGGGGGAGGGACAGGTGAACTATTATAATTAGATACAGAGAGATGCCCTAATTCTGCATATTCTCTTATGAATTTTGTGTATTCAGATTTAAGGTTTGGATTACGCTTGAACCGTTTTTCTAAATTAATAAATCGTTTTTTAGCAAGATTATAGCTATCACCTAAACAATCTACTGATTCTTTCAAAGGTAATTTGACACAAAACCTACCTTCTTCATCTCTAATGGTATTAGCGAGAAAGTGCCTTTCACACGCGCTTTCATCTTCACTTATGATTGACTTTTTCGAAACTTCTTCTAACTCCCAAAACTTAGAAACTAACTGTTCTATATTTTCATTTTGTGATGAAGAGACAATGTCGTGATTATAGTGTATCCTATTGCTAGATACTGCTGAATTTATAGGGCCAGAGATTATCCAACCTAACTGTGAACTCCTTAACTTAGGATTGTTTGGTCCTAGAGAACGTTGTTCGTTGCCTAGAATGTCCCAGAAGAGATCAGCACCTATTAGTACATCTATGGGAGCTGGCTGATAAAACATGGGGTCAGCCAACTGAATATTTTCTGGTAATTTAATTGACTTGATGTCAACCGGCGTCTTTGGTAAACGACCGGTGAGCTCATTTAACACAAAACACGATAAAATTGCACTGAAATTACTATTTGTTGCTTTTAATTGAATATTACAACTTTCAATTACATTCATTGAAGAAGTATTGCCTACACCAATGACCTTTAGTGTGTCAATGTGGCGAGACTTTAATGACAGTCTGGTCTTTAGGGACTCAGATATAAATGACGATTGGCTTCCGCAATCTAAAAGAGCACGAACTTTGACCTTTTGATGATCAACTGGATTCGATACTTCAATGATAGCAGTAGATAATAACACCTCATTTGTATTGTGATTAGAATAGTTAACGATAATTTCATTTTCATCTTGTTCATCAATGAGAGCGAGGTGGCTTGAGGAGGATGATGGGCGATGGAGCAGACTATTGTGCCGCTCGGTGCAGCCGCGTTCACGGCATGGACCCATGCGACACTCGCTTTCGGGGTGACCTTGTCTTAAACAATTAACACACAGTTTATACTTCGTCACGTCCATCATTCGCTCGTCAACCCCCTTCGCTTTAAACGTTGGACAATCATATATCCTATGACGCTCATTGCAAATAATACACATAAATGTAGTATTTGGCTTCTTGCTACAAATTTTGCTGGTGCTCGCAAACGATTTTACGACATTGTTTTGATTTTGACCTTGCCTTTGAATATAATTATTATTAGCTATAGAACGCACAGGGGCACTGGTCATCTTTGACACGCTACTAACGTCAGACCGATTATTACGATTCAATGACTCGAGCACATCAGCACGGTCTATCATAAATTTATAAAATTGTTCGAGGGTAGGTACGTCGCCTTCCAAATTGTTGCGATATTCCTCCCATTTTAACAACGTATTGCTATCTAACTTAGATGATAACATAAATATTATTAGTACATCCCATTTGTCAGTGGGCTGTTCTAGGCTTGTTAACGCGCGCAAATTTTTGGTCACGTGGTCAACCAAAAATCGTAGAGATCGCTCTGATTCCCGTGGAAGCTGTTTAATATTAAATAATGATGTTAAATGATGATTAATCAATATTCTTTTGTTGTCGTATCTATTGCAAATCATCTTCCACGCTTCAGCATAATTGTTGGTTGACACCTCTAAATTTGAAATGATCCTGGCCGCGTCACCTTGCAAATAAGAAACGAGGTAATGGAATTTATGAATGTCTGATATGCGATCATTCTTGTGTATCAGATTTTCAAAAGTATCCCGAAACTCCAACCAACGGAAATATGCGCCATCAAATTTAGCTATTTGAATTTGAGGGAGTTTCAACCCTAATTCGTGGGGGTGATTAGGATCATCTATGCAACATGACGCGTTATGACCCGAACTGTGCCTTTTTTCGCATTCTAATTTTTTGGAAAATTTTTCGACTAAAGTTTTGGCCTTTGCTATATTCATAATTATATCTTGCTCAATTTTATCGCGTTCCTCAATTTCAGTCGAAATATTTTCATAATTTAAAACCTCTATTTCACTTTGCAAATCATCATCCTTCATAGACAACGCTTCAAATTTAGTGAGTTTTAAATCTAACTCCGTTAATTGAACGTTGTTTAGTTCTATTAAACAAGCAATGCTATTTAAATAATTTTTAAATTTTGTAATTTGTCCCTTGGCGGACGTTCTCCTAGTGATTAAATCACGTAAACTTTGTTTATTCATTTCTTCTGTCATTAAATATAACACTTACGAACAAACAACAACAAAACAATATAATTTAAACTATTCTTTTTTGAAGTCAGTTAACTAAATATTGAATCTCTTTATTTAAATAGAAATGCAATTCCTACGTTATTAAATTGAAATGGCTCACGTTCCTCGTTCTGGTGGTACTTGCCGCTCAGGGAAGCCGGCTGCGCACGCTCAACAATTCGCTCCCGGCCGGTGCAGGAGCCGCGGCCGGCCAAGGTATTCCAACGGGATAAGTATGTATGTACTTGCGAACGGCGCACGGCGATGATGAATATTAGCCTGGAATATTCGGCAAATACGCTAAATATTGTATGTATAAACAATACGAAACGAGAAAACATAAAATACGAAGCTAACGTTACTTCGTAAAATAATTTAACTTTATATCAATTGAGTGACCTTTTATTGTTTAATATACTTCCATTGAACAATTTTACGGAATAGTGAACATAAAATTGAATGATTCATGTATTCATCTAAATAATATTGCGATAAATAACTAAAGTTAATTGAATTGTTCACTTTTTTTACATAAGGGTAGGTAACAAAAATGATGCAATTTTGCACTAAATAACCAATTTACGTGCATAAAACGCTGTAAAACTTGTCTAAAACACTTAATTTACACAAATGACGAACGATTTTGAATATTATTTTGTTAGTTATTAGGTTTTTTAGGAATTAGTTAAGAAAGGACACTTATCTTAGCGGACGAACTCGTAACTGCTCGATGTGAAACTTTAGCTGATTCACTGCTCGAATCTTCTTTGTTTTTCTGCTTCCCAATACAGCCCGTGGTTTTAGAAATATCCACTGCAAGGCTCCATCCACAGGAATGATTTGATGTGATGTTGAAGATCGTTAGGTCGCCGCGCTAACCGGTGTCTCGTCGTATTTACGTATTAATTGTCATTATTTCGCGGATTCTTCTTTGTTTCCCTCATGGGCCACCATGTTCTATCTTTAGTAGATAGAATGGTGCCTTAAGTTAAACAACCGGATACTTTAAAATAGTATAATTAAAAAATACATGTGAATGTTACGGTGATCTCGGGACAAGTGGCACACCCGCGACCGATTTGTATTAAAAAATGCCCAAGCGCCTGATGCGGGCGACGGCAATTTTCGCGCCACTATGCCCCGACGCAATATTGAGCAGGCGTCAGTCTGAACACGGTGTATATTTTTTAAAATCAAACCATTGTTAAGACATTCTTTTAAATGAGTATAATGGATCACATAATTATGTTTGTCATAAAGATTTGCTATCAATTTTTCAGCTGTCCCATAAGGGGGTACAATCTTTTCGATAGCAAATGGTAAGTCTTTATGCTGGTGATGTAAATAATCTGGGTAATCTAAGTCTACTTCCAAGATATAACCAATATCACTATCATCTGAAATATGTACTAAGTAAATCAAAGTCAATGACTTCTTTCTGAGTTAAAAATTTAAATTCTGATATCGGAAGCTTTTTCATCATTGCATAGCCATATAAATTGTTAGAATCAAGATAAATCAAATAACTGCTTGGAAGTGAACTATTAAAATTTGGTAAATATTTATTATTTGCCTTAGCATGTCGAAGAGAACATTGTGCTAATCCACCTCTAATTCCTTTTTCTAATAATTCATACATTTGCAAGTCATTTATAAGCTCGAGTTCAGTACCGGTATAAAAAAGCATAGCATCCCAACTTAAGCTTGGTGAGCTAACATAATAAGCTGGATCTTGTTTATAATAATGTAAACTCATTTTTCTAAATTTCTCGAATATATCGCATAATAAAAGAACATCACATTTTATGTATATGTATGTTTCACAATTTATAAACAACATGTTAAATATTGGTTGCGAAAAAAATACTATAGAATTTGTACGAAGACTAAGAAGAAAAAATGATAGAAATAGACCGATTTTAGTATCGCTATTGACTATGGGGCTTAAAATAAAAATAATGCAATCCAAAAGTATATTAAACGGAACACCGTTTTATATAAAAGAAGATTATCCCAAGGAAGTATTAGACAAACGCAGGGAACTCCAATCAGAATTAAAGAAAGCAAGAGAGCAAGGAATAAAAGCTATTTTAAAGTACGATAAGTTAATTATACTCAATGAAAAAGAAGATCAACAAAACAAAAGCAAAAAAAGGAATTTGTCGGAATCGCCAGAGACTAACACAAAAGAAAAATTGAAACAAAAACAACCCGCAAAAATTAACAAAATAAACAAAATAGACCACTTCATTATGAAAAAACCGGCAACTACATCTCCGCAAGCTCATTGCTCTAAATTTACTACACAGTAGCAACCAAGGCCCTCCTCTCACGATCTCCCATCACGGTTGGTCACCGCGGGAGACCTAGACCGCAACCCTCCATTACGCCGAAAATTGTACATATGTACATACAATGTAAGATCTTTACTTTCACCTGAAAGAATGATACTTCTCAAACATTCCCTAGAGAAAATTAAACATGATATAATAGGGCTAGCAGAAGTAAGAAGACGTGGCAATAACATTTTAGAAGACGACACCCATATATTCTGTCACACTGGTGAGACAAATGGCCTATACGGTGTTGGTTTTCTGATAAAAAAAGAACACAAAAACAACGTGGAAAGTTATAGGGGAATATCCGAAAGAGTATGTCTGTTAAATATGAAATTCGATGCAACAAAATTTTCCATTATTCAGGCCTACGCACCAACAACAGATGCGTCAGAAGAGGAAATGAATGAATTCTATGAACAACTAGAAAAAGCTCGAAACCTTTCGAGCGAAAAAATTATATTATTAGGAGATCTGAATGCAAAGATAGGTGAGCGAAAAAAAGGAGAAGAAATAATCATGGGCCCAACCTGTTATGGAAAAAGAAACCAAAGGGGCGACAAACTAATCGAATACGCGTCTTTCCATAACCTAACTATAATAAGTATAAAAAGTAAGTAAGTAAAACTATAAAAAGTATATTGATACTGATTTTTTAATGTTAATTCAAGTTCTAATAATTGTATTTTTAAAGCCCGAGGCAGAATAAATAGGACAGTTTCTTTTCTACTTCTGGTTGCCTTTTTTTTCTATTCTGTGAACCGCATTAAGATTTTCATATACAAATAGAAAGATAAACCTTATGCATAAACCGTAATCCATTATTTTCCAATAATAAGTCTGTAATAGGTGCCTCTTAATGGTATAGAATTGAACGCTTCGTGCGCGAGTCCGACTCGCACTTGGCCGGTTTTTTTTTTTCTTTATGGCGCCTTCAAGCACAATTTAGATTATTTAAAAAAAATGTATCCTTTGATAGCTTTGTGTTGTTTAGCCAGGTTTTGCCCTTAAAACGATCTAATGAGATATAATTGATCAAAATCGGTCATGTCGTTGCGTAGTTAAGACAGTTTAAAAACGTCGATATTATTTTTCCCATCACTAATCGCAGCGAAAATTTGCCCTATTTCAGTGCGTTACGAGGTGTATAAGATCCCATATTTTGTTTTGCTAATAATTCCTAAACTAGCCATCAGATCCCGGGGCGACGGTGGATTAGGGTTCATCAATTCACTGTCTATATCAATAAGGACCAAAATTCTCATTTATCTTTGATTTCGCGCCAGAAAATGGATTTTAGTCTGTAAAAGGAGGTGGGGTCTAATAGACCGCGTGTCGCCCTAACGTCTGGTCACGGTACGGGCCGATTATACCTCGTGCCGCAGGAACGGAAAGTATGCAAAAATTGGTGCCGCAGCTAACGTGTTACTCCTACTAATATTATAAACTAGCTTTTGCCCGCGACTCCGTTCCCGTGGAATTTAAAAAAAGAAAACGGGATAAAAAGTATCCTATGTCCGTTTCCTGGTTCTCAATTACCTGCCCACCAATTTTCAGTCAAATCGATTCAGCCGTTCTTGAGTTATAAATAGTGTAACTAACACGACTTTCTTTTATATATATATATATATATAATATATATATATATATATATATATATATATATATATATATATATATATATATATAAATAGATGCAAATGTTTAGATGGATAGATGTTTGTGTGAAGGTATTTCTGGAATGGCTCAACGGATCTTGATGTAATTTGGCACAGATGTAGAACATAGTCTGGAAGAACACATAGGCTACTTATTAAGTTTTTCTTTTCCGCTAACCGGTGGTTCCTACACCAAAATACCTGTATACAATATATCGTCATCCCTGTCATTATCTTTGACAAAACAGAGATAACAATGTTTTAAACGGAGGTTTTGGTTTCAGAAACCCACGGTTAAAAGTACTCGTATATTTTTTCAAAAATGATATAGTTTGAGGAAGCCCAATGGCAAGATTTTATGTATACTTATGTATGTCGTTTTTTTCTTAATTCTAGAAATAGGCTCGCAGAGGATATATAGGCCTTGAAACCAAACATGTTTCTGTATCATTCTAAACTGATTATGTACATCAAAGTTCGGCAATACGTTAAATATAAAGATATGTTAAAGATAATTTGTTTTATTTTTATCTTGGGATTCTTCAAATTTTATCATGACGTCTATAACAGAATTTAATTTTATCACCTCTAAAGCTAATTTCGGAACTTACGTCCTTAGATGTCGGTAAGATATTGTAGCAAATAAAAAATTGTGGTTCCGTTTAAGTAACTTAAGCGCAGGTACTTTTCTTTGTGAAATCTAAATGCATTATAAATTGCTTGTATTAAACAAATTATAAACACACCAATTTTTGTGACCATGAGTTAATGAACACAAAGATTCTGTTTTGGTTTTATTTTTTAATTAATCTTATTTTAAATCTGGAAATGTAATTAGTAAAATTGAAAACTTAAAAATCAATTACAATTCTTACACACAAGTGAGTAATATAAGCCATGATAGAATTTTTTTTTTTCTGATGGTAACATTTTTAGTACATTACTATTAATGTACTAAAAAAGTACGAAACTCAAGAACAATTGCGTTGTACCTTGAGACTAATATTTAGAGAATCCCTGAATTGGGAAGCACATTTTTACTACCTATTTAGTTTAAAGTACCGGTTAAGAGAAGACGTTAAACAAATCTGTTTTAGTCTTATCGCTAATCCGAACTTATCTTTACTGTAAAAAAATACGCGTGTTAGAACGGAATGTACATTTATACTATTAAAAAAAAGTAACTACTAAATTACTCTATTACCATACTGACATGATATGATGACCATGATCGCGATTGACGGTACCTATCCTAGTGTATTTTTGGTTAACCATTAATTCAGTCTTAAAAAATGCATATCGTTGCACAATAGAAACCTTAGTTTTTATTTTAAATTAAATTTAAGAATCATTAAATTATTAAAAATATAATCGTATAAAGTTTGATCAAATTGTAGTTCCAACATTACGATGAGTCGTTATATTTTTTCTTAAGAGAGGCCAAATTAAACAGCAGATTGTATTTCCGATATGGGTCGGAGCAAGTGGAGACTTTTGTTGTTGGAGGCCAAGGCCCACTTCAGGTCACAAAGTCACCCTACTTTTTTTTATATCATAATATGGCAAACGAGCAAGAGGTCACCTGAATTCGCCTAAATAGCGAAACGACCACTACCCATAGACATTCGCAATTGCAGATGCGATGCGACTTTTAATCTACAGAGGAGGGGACGTACCGAAAGAGGATATTTGAGGATATATTCCTATACGTCCCGTCCACTCTGTCGAGTTTAGTTTCACTTTGTCAGTTTAAAATTTGGGAAAAGTTCACATAAACTGCAAATAATAATAAGTTTATAAGTCAAATTACCTTATCTAATTCCATAAGCAAACTATCTAGACTTTCATCACATAACTTTCCAACTTCAAATAAAGTGACAGCATGACTTTTTAGATCGTGTAAATGTCAAAAAGGGTTTACATAAAATCTTAAAGTCGCATAAATCTCTTATTACAATGTATTTAAAGGCACTTCCGCCTTATCAGAGTGAGTTTCCATCTTAGGGCGTGGGAATTTGGACCAAGTAGGTAGATAGGAAATACAACTTTTAAAAGTAACAGCGTCTTATAATTAATTGCTACAATAATTTGTCACGTTTCATCGAGCACGTAGTTGTGAACGTAACTGACGTCTTTTCGCACCGACGATCAAACACTAACTGCCCTACGCTCTCCTCGTGGCGTCACCTTTTTGTCCGGAAACAGAACTGTCAATTAATCACCCCACTAGCGCTCGGTGCTACGTTTTGAAATTAAAAAAAAGCGTTACTAATGATCAAAAATTGTATTTCAATATCATAATCATAGATGGCGTTAGGGACGCGCCGTCATATTAATATTCTTACCGGCGATAAATTACCCATCATTAGATATGCGGCAAGAGTTGAATCAAAGAGAACAGCCACTCGTTGACCATTGTTACTTGATCCAGCTTCAATTACCTCTTGAGAACTCTACAAAAAATAACACTGATATACGATGTTCTAAATAAAGACTAAATCCTAAGTTATAAGGTATCTAGCTGTCGCCCGCGACTTTGTCTGTGCGGAATTAAAAAAAGTAACAAGTAGCCCATGTGTTCTTTCAGACTATGTTCTACATCTGTGTCAAATTTCATCAAGATCCGCTGAGCCCTTCCGGAGATACCTTCAAACAAACATCCATCCATCCATCCATTTAAAAATTCGCATCTATATCTATATATAACTAGTCTGTCCATAAATACTGTTACATACAAACATTTCTTTTTTTCAACTTTTTAATTATTTTTAAATTTGAACACGTATATTATTTTAAAAACTTAATTCGTTTTTGCACCATTTCACATATTTTTTTGTGTTCATTATCAAATTACAATATGGAATGGGGTATTAAGGAAAATAGGATTGCAGTGATGTGCCTTGCACAAAGTGGGTATGGAGCCGTCGATCATATTCCAGACACTTCAAAAGCTTGGTATCAGCTGTATGTTTGTATATCGTACTATTAACAGATACAGCATCACTTCGTCTGTCGAAGACCAGAAAAGATCAGGGCGGCCGCGTGTTGTTAGAACTACAAAGGCTGTTAAGGCCAAAATTCGTCGAAACCCCATTAGGAAGCAAAAAATCTTATCGCGGGAAATGAAGATTCCCATTAGAACTCTGTCGCGTATTATAAAACAAGACCTGAAGCTCGGTGCTTATCGACGATATACAGGACATGCCCTCAATCAATCTTTACAATTAAAGAGAGTGGATCGATCAAAACGCCTTCTGTCTTCGATACGCAGGAGAAAGGCACAGAAATATCCTCTTTACCGATGAAAAAATTTTCATGATTGAAGAACACTACATTAAGCAAAATGATAATGTGTATACTCACACTTCTTAAGAAGCTGCTCAAGTTGTCGGAAAGGTAAAACGTGGTCATCATCCTGCATCAGTGATGGTTTGGTGGGGCGTGTCTTATCAAGGAGTCACAAAACTACATTTTTGTGGAAAAGGAGTAAAAACTTCAACCAAAGTATATCAAGATACAGTCTTGGATCATGCAGTGAAACCTCTCAGCAATACAATTATTAAAAATATACCGTGAACTTTCCAGCAGGACTCTGCACCTGGTCACAAGGCACGAACTACCCGAGGCTGGCTTGAAACCAACGATCCGGACTTTATAAGAGTTGAAGACTGGCCCTCATCTAGCCCAGACCTCAACACTTTAGACTTCAAATTATGTTCAGTTTTAGAGGACATGGCCTACTCTAAACGACACGGCAGCATTGAGTCTCTTAAAAAATCTTTGGAGCAAGCAGTGGCGAAATTTCCCTTGGATGCAGTGCGTAAATCCATAGATTCGTGGCCAAACAGATTAAAGGCCTGTATAAAAACTAAAGATGGCCATTTCGAATAGAATATTTTTTTATTTTTTGCTGAGACCTTAATAAATATGTAGGTACAAATTTTATTAATATTACATTACTTCATTTAAAAAAAAATGGATTTTCATTTGTAACAGAACTTATGGCTGGACTAAGTATATATAAAAGAAAGTCGTGTTAGTTACACTATTTATAACTCAAGAACGGCTGAATCGATTTGACTGAAAATTGGTGGGCAAGTAGCTTAGAAACAGGAAACGGACATAGGATAATTTTTACCCCGTTTTCTATTTTTTATTCCGCGCGGACGGAGTCGCGGGTAAAAGCTAGTTTATAATATTAGTAAGATATAAAGCTATAAAGAAGAGTTTGGTTTCGGCGAACAATTTTGATAAATTGTTAATTGTTAAATTAAATAATAAAAAAATATTATACCTGTTTGGAAGTGGACGGCATATCTTTGATTAACACTGGCTCCATTTGCAGGGCATCTTCATCCATTGTTTGATCAAATGTTAACGGCGCTATTTGTCTGTACCTAAAAAGATTTATTCCATGCATGAAAACAAACATTGTCTATGGTTTCACTATTTTCTAAATCAACACATAATTTTTTTTTATATTGAAAAAGCTAGCGCTTGACGACGATCCCACCTGATGAAGTGATGATGTGGTCTAAAGATCTAAAGTAAATGCCTATTCACCCTACTCTTGAATTCCTGCTTCTCTATGGTTTGAAACCAAAGATAAAAAAAAAAAAAATCTAATCATCACTGACGGTTGATGCTTGTATGTGGTAACGGCTTCCTTCCACGAGGGGTGTTGCGGCGAGACGGGCGGAGGGTTCAGGTTGTTGGCGAAGCCCAGCCTGCAGTACAACGACACCGCCTGCTTCACCAACTCACAGTCGACCTAAGTACGAAACATAATTTACGTTACATTGACCAAAATAAGCGAAGTAATGAGGCCGCTAAAATCGAGCGGCGTCACTCCAGAGATACATCCGTGTAGGGCACTGTGTGAGACAAACGAGCGTTTCAACTTTACAAACATTAAAATTTTTGATAGATATTTCAAACAATTAACACATAACTCTGTATGGGATAAAGACAATTTATGTGAAAAAAAAAATTGCCCACAATACCAAAGTATGCAGTAATAATGGATTGGATAATCATTGATTTTTTATTATTCTAAGGTTTATTTTAGTATCTAAATTTGCAGTCTTATACGAATTAGTTTATACCAAACATGGAAAATAAACTATAGACGTTTTTTTCATATTATTAATCGTGACTGCTTTTAAACGTAATTTATGGAATTTAATACTTTATTAACCATATTATATAACATTGGAAAACGTTGTGAAAGGGGGCTAGACGGAAAAAATTCTTACGAAAAGTTGTCACGACACTTTTTGCTATAGACGAATGAGCGCTACTTCACCATGGCAACGACGTGACAATATATAACGAAAATTCATAGAAATAAAATGTACTTCTTGTGAAGACTTAAGTTTTTTATTCATAGAATAAACGTTCACTAATTAATTGAAAGGAACTTCGTTCCATCCGGGTGTCCCTTGACACCTCTCAAGTTTTTTATTTTTTAATGATTATAATTAAAAATAATGCCATCTACAGTTAAAAATATAAAACTTTAATTTATCTAACGTTTTATCACGTAACTAGCTATTTTTATTTTTGTTTCAATTCAGTGTGTACTTAGACATAATAACAATGATTGTCATCTCATATATTGAAATATTTTTCGACTGTAATCAGAATTTGTTTGCTCGTATCACAGATTCTATCCGGAGAATGCAAATCCCTTTTCTCCGGAGGCTTAATTTTTGTTCTAATTCCCTTCTCACCCTTTTCTTATTAGAAAAGGATGGGAAGAAGTGAATTTGGCAGAAGAGGTGACGCATAGGAAGGGGAAAAATCCTCTTTTTGTGTGTCTCCTTCTCCGTTGATTAATGGTAGGCAAATTATTTGCAATTGCAGATGTCTATAAGCAACGATTCCTTAGTTAAAAAAATATATATTGTTAGGACTGTTGAGGGTAGCCACATAAAAAAAAGGTTTTATAAGGAAGCGTGCGCTGCTGCTCGAGGCAGTCTCTTTCCATTCGTCATTGCGGAACGTCTGACATTTTTGTTTGTTTACGTTCGGTTTGAGTTTATACTACAGCGAGGATTATTATGAAGTAGAGTTAAATTCATTATTTCGCTGTTAGTTTAATTCTTTTAAAATACTTTTGCATCAAATATCTTACATCAGAAGTGGGATAGGATCCGCGTGATTCTATCCACTTTGCTCACTCTGTCTTTGTGTTTGCATTTTCGTAAAAAATAAATGCAAAGAGAAAAATGTCAGATCGTTACCGTGATAATTGTTATAGTCGTAGCAAGTTGAGTCGATATCAAAGTCGTAAAAGTGTTCGCGAAACAAGGGTAGCGTGGACCAAGCCGTGTATTCTGCATGGGAATATGTGAGTAGTGAGGCTCACGCGCTGTCTGTGTATTTCACAGCAGAAAGGATTGTGGACGAGATCTATCCAATTTGTACTGCGGTAAGATCGAACCAATATTTTTATATTTCAAGTTTTGATGCCAAATAAGTCAACATCAGACTTTTCAATTAATTTAAATATGTGTTCTTTACTAAAGACTGAAATTGAATACCTCGATCAGTTTATTAGTGAGGGTCAGGTAAAGCCGAGTCGTGGCAAGATTTAACACGTTACATGCCAACATGATTTTTCCATTTTAAAGTGAACTTGTAAGGCTAGTCGGTTGCGCTGAGCGTGTTAAGCCATTACCTGAGTCAGATGTATGTCATTATGTCGTAATAGTCATTGATGCCCTTTATTAGTTCAGTTTGTTTTGTCCATGTATTGTCGAGATGCTCTGCGTTGCGTAGACTGCGGGATACCCAACTGCAGAAGTGAGATTGTGAACGGAATGTGAGACTGTATCAGGAGATGCTTCTAGGGTATTTTCAGGACTGACAAACTGCGGGTTGCCATTAATATCATGTAGAGGACGGACTGCGGGACGCTCCTATCGGCAACGGACTGCGGGACGCTTGCCCTACATGGTCTTTTGAAGTAAAATATTGAACGGACTGCGGGACGTTCAGCATCTGGCATACTGCGGGCTGCCATTAATATCATGTAGAGGACGGACTGCGGGACGCTCCTATCGGCAACGGACTGCGGGACGCTTGCCCTACATGGTCTTGTAAATTAAGGCATTGAACGGACTGCGGGACGTTCAGTATCTGGCATACTGCGGGCTGCCACTGATGTCGTGTAGAGGACGTACTGCGGGACGCTTGCTGTACATAGTCATGTGTCGAATGTTTTGAAACCATAAAGAGTTATGATCAAATAACCGAGGACACCATTATTGATATAGATGCAGATTTGGTCGGGTCTTGTGTCCTTGTGTCTATGTAGCTGTGTTGTGCACCGCGCCCCAGCCGCGCCTGCCTACAAGCAGCGCGCCCCAGCCGCGCCTGCCTACAAGCAGCGCGCCACAGCCGCGCCTGCCTACAAGCAGCGCGCCACAGCCGTGCCTGTCTGCAATCAGCGCGCCTGAGCGGTGCCTGTCTGCAATCAGCGCGCCTGAGCGGTGCCTGTCTGCAATCAGCGCGCCTGAGCGGTGCCTGTCTGCAATCAGCGCGCCTGAGCGGTGCCTGTCTGCAATCAGCGCGCCTGAGCGGTGCCTGTCTACAATCAGCGCGCCTGAGCGGTGCCTGTCTGCAATCAGCGCGCCTGAGCGGTGCCTGTCTGCAATCAGCGCGCCTGAGCGGTGCCTGTCTGCAATCAGCGCGCCTGAGCGGTGCCTGTCTGCAATCAGCGCGCCTGAGCGGTGCCTGTCTACAATCAGCGCGCCTGAGCGGTGCCTGTCTACAATCAGCGCGCCTGAGCGGTGCCTGTCTGCAATCAGCGCGCCTGAGCGGTGCCTGTCTGCAATCAGCGCGCCTGAGCGGTGCCTGTCTGCAATCAGCGCGCCTGAGCGGTGCCTGTCTGCAATCAGCGCGCCTGAGCGGTGCCTGTCTGCAATCAGCGCGCCTGAGCGGTGCCTGCCTGCAATCAGCGCGCCTGAGCGGTGCCTGTCTAGCGCGCCAGTGCAGCGCCTGTCGCCGAGCAGCGCGCCAGTGCAGCACCTGTCGCGAGCAGCGCGCCAATGCAGCACCTGTTGCCGAGCAGCGCGCCAATGCAGCACCTGTTGCCGAGCAGCGCGCCAGTGCAGCACCTGTCGCGAGCAGCGCGCCAATGCAGCACCTGTTGCCGAGCAGCGCGCCAATGCAGCACCTGTTGCCGAGCAGCGCGCCAGTGCAGCGCCTGACAGTAGTAGGGATTCACCGGTTCCAGACCCAAAATTTATTTTAAAAAGGGTAGGAATATTTTTTTCAATATCGACCTTATGCTCATCGTAATAAGGAACACCGGTTCTGGACCAAATTAGTGGCGTTTTGCCGGTATCGGACCCGCCGTATTTTTGTTTATGTTTTTCTAAATGTAAGTGTTGTTAATTACTTGTTTCCAAAGTAATTAGCTAATGATCGTTAATTAGACAATGTAATTTCTACTCTAATTGGAAAATCAATAAAATAGATACATGAACTTATTTAGATTTTATTACATTACATTCATATATTATAACAATTAAAAGTGTGTTTAAACATATTATGCAAGAAAATATCATTATTCATTGTATTTTCACCAAATAAGTTCACAAAATCCCTCATTGTATCACCATGAAACTTGTAGCACAAATACATTAGACAGTACTCGCCACAGAATGAAGTCCAGTCGTCCTGTATCTTTTTCGTATTAAAACTCCATAGACGTGAATTCCTTTTCAAAAAGGCACGATGGGATCCCGATGGTGGTCTACCATAGGAATCAAAATATTGACCAATGTGGTTTTTGTCTATGTGAATAGCTATCCAGTGTGAACCGGGCTTTGTGTCTGGGTCCAAATTGCTTATTATGTATGCTGGAACTTCGACAGTTATTGGTAACCTATTAGCTGCGAATACGTTAAATTTTAAGCTCGGATGAATTTCATTTAGACATTTCTCTATTTCTATTGTATTCATATTGCATACAGATTCACTACCAGCACCATCCGAGTCAACAGATCGAATGTGAATGTACTTTTAATTGCTAGGTCTTAGTATTTCATTTAGTGTTTAAAATCTTTAAAAGCCAATAGGTAGAAATGACAAAAATGCATAAAGATAATTTTTTATGTTATTTATTTAAACCACACACTTGATACATAGTTACTTAAATGAAATGCATTACATATGTGTATTCCTAGCTGCTATAGTCTACGGTTACATTACGGTTTTTATCTATCTCAATAACGTTATCAAACTCTGCGTAAACAATACAATTAATAGTTTGTGAGAGAGTTGAATCAAAACGAACTTCTAATCTTACACTACCATGCTTGACAAGGTTCCAATGACTCGAAGAGTTAGCTGACAAATCGGGAGTTAGATCGAAGGCCAATAGACAATAGCCTTTAGCATATTCTTCCCTAGATATACCATTACCCTCGTTGAGAAAATGAATACCCGTTCCCGAAAACAATGTATGATACGCTGCTGTGAAAATGTTACCATCAAATGATGGTTGTAAAGCTTTTGAAGGAATTTGTTGTCCATCGATATACAAACAAAATGTGTTCATATGATAATTTTCAAAATTAAACGGGTTCTTTGTTAGACTGCCATTGAAAGCTGCGTTATTAACAAACCCAACAATACATCTTTTAGGTACTTGGCCCAAGAAAATATTATCAAGGGTTTTGCCTTGAACCCCCGATGGAATTGTTAAAACTTTGACTTCAGCTCGGGTAATGGGGTATTTAGCTGTAGTAGAAGCTAGAACTTTTTGATGTGCAAGTAATACCGTTGGATTGATGCGCGCTCTACGAACTATAAGTGTTGCATCTGAGATACAAACTTTACATTTTGTATCAATCGAAGATGTCATTAAATTAAAAGCTTCTCTAGAACGAATCAATTTCACTGACATTTCAACTTCATTTATTAAGAACTTTTCTTGATTGAAAATATCCCCATGTAGGTGCCCAATCATTTCAACTTCCTTGCTTTCCGAACACAGCTGTTGTCTTTTAATAAAACCTTCATTTTTCTCATCGGTTGAATTCATATTACCAGCTGTATCTTTGTACCAAAGACCACAAGTAAGATGTGAGTTTTTTGCTGCAGGTGCATAATTTAACAAAGTTTCCATGTAAGCTCTATAGGCATAGGTATTATTTGGAGGCGATACAAGCTTCTGATTAAGATAGACATCCAGTTGATTGAAGAGTGAGTGTATCCAATTATTTACCGGAGCCACTATTGTTGCTGCTGCTAATTTTGAGTTGTCTTGATTAAGGATCTTAGCTTTGATATGTATTAAGGTGTGAGACAAATCGATGTAATCATCACCAGTTCCCGGAACTTGAAATTCGATGGGACCATCGTCAGCAAGAGACGAAATAGGTTTGTAATGAACCCATATTCCATTTTCTATACTGGTTTGTGTAGATGGTAAAGCAAATAAATCTAACTCACTCTTAATACATTCGCAGGAATGACTGTGTGGAAAAGACATTTTAAATTATTTTAAGAAAAAATGTCTTTTATTTTATTTTGCTTCAGCTTGGAGTTAATAGCTTTCAACTTAGCAGCTGATGGCGGAATGAAAGATGATAAGCGTTTCTTCTTAGTTATATACCCCGAACCCGACATTTTCAAGCGATCTATTCTATCGTCTGCTTTACGTTTTAAATTTGATCCAGCTTCTTTTAATCTAGCCTTTATTGACTCTTCCATAGGTCGTGCGCTAATCATATCAGATAAAAACCCCACACCTGTATTCAAAGCCTCCTTACCAATCACTTTAGCTCCACTACTGAATAAGGGTAAAACAGATCGAAACAATCCTCCTAGAAAACTACCAATCCCATGACCACGTTGATATGGCGCTCCTTTATATATTACTCCTATTCCAGATCCCGCTTGGTGTGTATAATAATGTTCATAAGGACAAGTTATTTGTTGGGAATACATTATAATTTTTGAAAATGAAGCTTTACGCACACTGTTCCGAATTGGAATGGTATTTTTTCACCCGTGCTAGATCTTATATCTATCTCAATAGTATCAAATTCTCTACGCATGATGGGTAAATAGTGAGGTGGTGAAAAAATGTGCATTTTATTAGCACCGTAAATATACTTAGATGGATCTAATGGTATTATCCTTAACAAGGGAGTCATTACATCTCCAACAATTTGTGGAACGATTATATCACAGTAAACGAATAACTGAGATGGTAACCCTAAATGTAGATTTGCAGGGCATTTACCAATATTTATTTCGACTAAATTTATATTTGGTTCAAATCCTAACTGTATACACAATTTGGATGATAATTTTAATGTTTTTATTGTTTCATCCATTACAGTAACAGTCACAAACTTTGATACGTCATCGTAGCGGAATTTTACTTTCTCTTTTATATTATTTAATGCGGTTAGAATATGGCTAATACTATCATAATTTGTAGCTGGAATATGAGTCTTGTAATATACTAAAGAAGGTTGGTTTTCGTTCGGCATTAGCATCATTTTAGAAATATATACAATATTTTCATGATCTTGTACAGTAAACATCGTACAAGGATATTGAAATTCAACTATACCAACAGTCCATGATCCTTCTAATATAATGGGTCTTGGTAGTTTTGTTGAAAATAAAGACGATTTGTTTTCTGGAAAATACATCATTGAACTGTTGCTTGGTAAGGTCAAATAAAAGTTTTCTTTTGTCATATTTCTTTTAAGTCGGATTCCAAAATCCAACTATTAAATTTATTTGGATAACCTTTCCACTTCACTAACACTTGCTTTCTGGTGCCGGTGTAGCGAGATCTTACAATTTTATCTATTTTAAATGATGACGTGGGGTCATAAGATACTTTTTGCAATTCTTTTTCATAAAAAGTTCCATCTATTACTTCATTGTGTAAATCTTTCAGTGTATACACAATCCAAGGAGATCTTTCTATTATAGAAGTTATAATAAAAATTTCATCGCTCCAGTTAGATTCATAACCTTTTCGAAATATGTGTTTATACTTAGTAATTCTAACATGGTCCCCAACATGATACTTAGGTTGCGATGTTCCTATATTTCGTTCAGGTTTTTTCCTATCATATAAATTATTCCAAACAGTCATGATATTATTTGAATTAACATCACAAGGGCACATTTTAATGCTTGAATGAAAACTATGATTGTAGCTGTACAACAAGTCTTGCAGTATATCTACATATCTGTACGTATTTTTGTGAGTGAAATAGCGCCACATTTTCATTTTAAGTGTTCTTTGAAATCTTTCAACAATGCTCGCTTTTATATCAGGATTGTTAGTGGTATAGTAATTAATGTTTTTTCTTTTAAAATACAATTGCACATCTTTCGCAATAAACTCAGTCCCTTTATCAGATTGTAAATGCGTTGGACATGTTTTAGCTTCGTTAAAAATACTCTCAAAACATTTTTTTATAGTTTCAGAATTTTTTTGTTTCATAGACCTAGCATAAGCATATTTACTAAACACATCAATAACACACAGTATGTAGTTGAAACCATCATTATATTTAGAATGAGTTCTCATATCAGATAAATCAGCCTGCCAAAGTTCATTCAAATTTGATAAAATATATTTATTTCGAGGAAATTTTCTATGAACTGTCTTATGTAGTGTATAAGTTTCTTGTGATTGCAACCATTCTTTTACATTTTCTTTGGACATTTTACCTTTCATAGCTTTTGTTAACTTATCAATACTACTGTAACCAGCGGGGTGAGATACATCATAATAAATTTTCTTAATTTCTAATATGGGGTCCATTTCTCCCATTCAATTTTCTTTTTCAATTTCTTAATGTACTTATCTTTTGGAGGTGTCACAGTTAGATCTTCATGCTCTGAGTACTTCTCGAGGTCTTTTAGTTGAAGATTATTTATATATTCAATTCTTTTCGGGTTCCCAATGTATGTTAGCGGTATTTTGATATCTTTCAATACTTCACAAAATTCTTTCCAACCTATTGGATCACTTTTTTTTAGTTGCCGAAGTGAATCGTTAACCAAATCAATTATATTGCTCCCGGGAATTCTTGAACTATTTATGACAACTGCCCCATCATCATTCCAATGAATTTTGTCTTTACTTAAAGATATTGCATCTAAAAGTAACTCACCCTTTCTAATATATGTTTTTGGTATCAAACTAAGAATGTTCTTCGATGAATATGGTGACTCTCTAAGAGACGTATGAAGTACACTTTCTGGTTCTATCTCTTCTTTGATTGATGACTGAGTTACAACTAGAGACTTTGTATCGCTGTTATTCTTTATATTCGAAAATTCATTTGTTTTATCTGAATGAATTGTTTTACTTATTATTGGTAGTTCATAAGGTTGACGATCTTGCTCAGTAAAATGTAAATATCTTTGTAAAATTTGTAAGTATAAAATACACTTTTCTCTATCATCCATATTGCTCTTTAAAATATTTTTCATTTCAGTATCTAATCTCGAAGTAGGATTAACATTTTCGTTATGATTTAATCTATCTATTAAGCTTGGTTCAACAAGTAACATCTTTTTAGTATGCTCCATTTTTTTTAAAAAAGAGAACTAACTAATCCACTTAAAATTGAACCTAATATAATAGGCAGGAATGCTCCACCTTTCTGAATTATTATTTTTTTTCTTATTTCCGGTTTTCCTTTACACAACAGTGTTCGGAGTATGTTTTTATATTTTTTTAATTTATTCTTTTCTTTTGTCTTGAGCGTTACTTTACCTTGAAGCACGTTATGGATACATTCACAAATACAATTAATTTCTTCCTCTTCACACGATTTTAACAGAGCTTTCCGATATTTCGGTTTAAGTGTATGTAAAGCATTTAACAAATCTTTATGCGTCTTTAGTCTTCGATGCATCATTAATAAATGATGGGAATGTTTTGATTCTTAGCGTATTTAAACCCTTTTTTAGGTATATAGACAGTACAGTATTCATCCGTAGGAAATATTTTGGACTTAATACGACACATATCATTAGAATCTTGTTTGAGATCTATCATCAAATATCCATATGCGTCTTTAGTAGCATCTCTGTAGGCCTCTTCTATAAATTTCCTATCTTCAGGGTACACTTGACGTGCTAGATATCGAATTTGCGTTTTATCACGAGGATTTTTAAAACAGATAATATAACTAGAATTTAGTGAAATATCTCTCTGACCCTTTCCTTGGTGAAATAAGTTTTGGGTTATGTAAAATACACTTAAATTTCTATGATGGCTGCCTTTAGTAAATATATCGACAATGCGACCGTCAGATTCTCTCATGAGGTCATCAATAATTATAAGGTTGGCATCCTTTCCATCGAACATGTTTAAATCTGGTATACCTTGGTAATACTCTACATTTGGTAAGTTATATAAAGGCTGCATTTCATCAAAACACCAAGTAATTTGTTTGAAATCCGTGTTACATACATTTTTATGATGTTTTAAAAAATTTGTGACGAAATTAGATTTTCCACATCCACTTGGACCTGCAACTATGGCGGTGAATGGATGAATAAATTGAAACATTGTAGTCTACACGTCTGGCTACCATGGGACAAGGGAAATTAATAAAAAGAGTTTTATAAGATCATTGTAATATATGCATTTATTTACAGTTAGAATTTAATGAAAAATAATATAAATTCAAATATTATCTAAAACTACTTACATAAATAAACCTTTAGAAAGTTATACAAAACAAACAAAAAAGAGTAATTTAAACTTACATGATCTAAAACTAGGTACTTACATAAATAAACATTTACAAATATTATATACACAAAACAAAAAATGTACATTATTACACAAAAAGTATTTGTTACAAGTTTATCGTAATTTATAATGACCCCAAGCTAATGTGTCCACATCATTTGGTAAAATATATCGTTTGGTGTCATTATACGATAGACAAGTTTTGTTTATTTTCTGAGTAAATATTGTATGTTTGATGGACTTAAATCTATACATACTACACTGTTGAACATTTTTATCAAAAAGACAAGACTTATAGTTTTCCATTTTCATTCGTTTTGTGATACATTTGTTTACTCCTTTTGCCTTAGCTGTAAATTTATTTTCAACGTCAAGAGCGTACATTTTTGAACGTAATCCTACAAATTCTCTAAAAATTTTTCCATTATTTTCGTCTTTAAAATAACCTAACTTCTTTTTATTAAGTTTTGGGAAACCAAATACGTTATCGGAAGCGTAGTCAGATGTATCAAATCGTTCACTTAAGTCTGGTCTAATGTCTTCGTAAAAATTTTCTGTGAAAATTTGGTAAATTAAGCTGTCAGTATCAGTATATAGTAGTTTTAATCTATTCTCAAACTTACTTAACATATATTTGTAGTGGAATTCGTACATTAGAGTTTTAGAAACATCTAATATGCAAAATCCTAAGTAAATGGGTTTATTATGAAATATTGTCGTTTTCCTTAATTGCACCGCAACTAAATTTTCTGAAAATATTGATAAGCTGTGAAATTCAGGTTTGGCAACAAAGTCTTGGACTCCTAGACTTTTACCCCAATTTTCCCAATGTGTTAATAACTTCACATTCACTCGCTTTTCAATATTTTCCATTGTTTTACCAAAAACAGAATTATTCATTAGTTTATAAAAATCTTTTTCGAATTCTGATACAGCTTCGGTTCTTAAATTTGTATTTAAATCAATATATTTCTTAAGCCAAGGACTTTGTTTAAATTTTAAGATTCTATGAACTTTGATTACTTTCATACCTAATTCGATACATTGCTTAAGATTTCTATAGTGAATTTTATATTTGGTTTTATTATTAAGATTGGGTACTAGTTTAATCTCTTTAGTATTTCCTATGCATATATTTTCAGGACAAAGTGGTAAATCTGAATGCAAGTTATGAATTTCTGTAGGATACTCTAAATCCACTTCCAATATGTAACCATAATCAGAAGTATCAAGTACCTGAAAATTGGTTTCGGGATTAACCCATTCAAAACCTCCTACAGGAAGGTATTGGGACATTGCCCAACCGTAAAGATTATTAGCATCAAAATATGCAAGATATGAATTTTGTTGATTTTTGTCGTAATCCTCCATAAATTTATTGTTAGCTTTAGCATATCTATTGCTACATTGAGAGACTCCCCCTCTTATACCTGACCTAATAAATGCAATTTTGTCAATATCTGTTAATAATTCAAGTTCAACTTTGGTGTATTTTAACATAGCATCCCAACTTAAGCCAGGTGCTGTGTAATAATGTGCGGGATCTAAACAATATGTTTTAATACAAAGATTTCTAAAATTTTCAAAAATATCAGTTAACAGTAAAACGTCAGTTTTTAAATATAAGTCAGAGTAGTCTGCCATATTCTTACACTTAAAGTATCTCCAAATATCTTGAGCGTGTTTGTAGTCATCGTCAGTTATGTTAGAGTTAGTCATAGAATTGTAAAATTGATCTTGCTGAGGTAGGTCAGTTAATTTTAAAGAATCGTAAGATGTCATAAATTCGTATGGATATATACCTTTTCTCCTAAGTCGATTGAAATCTTCATCTTTGGGAAAAACCCTTTTCATTGTTTTAAATTGATCATTTTTGAGATTCTTAGCTAATTGATTAAGACTACAGGATAGAAATTTGAAAGAGTCTATAAATCTTATCTCTAGGTTCCTATTTTTTATCTTTATAATTTTTGAAAGTGATATGTATTTTTCTTTTGTTTGTGGAATAATCATAATTTCACCTTCAACAGTATTTAATGCATGAACAATAAAATGTGCGTCATAATGACTGAGATTATGAAGTATTACAGGTATATAACGTGGATTTTGAAACTTTTTAGCACATAATTCATGTGCCACCCCTCTAAATCGACCAGTATTATAATCGAAATCTAAAAAAAATTCTCCCGCTAAGTTATTATCACAGATATAACAATGGGTTGAAGTGTTTATTTTATTATTATCTTCAATCGAAAGAGGCATATGACATTTTTCTTTTATGTTACTTAAATTTTCTAAATCATGACATAAACGTTTCATAAACGTTTCAACACAATTTGGTCCACTGTACGTTTCATATTTTGAAAGACTATCATCGTAGGAACATTTAACATAATACCCGAAACTGTAAACTTCATGTTTATTAATGTTGTTTGTATATGACGTAGAGGGATTGTTTGAACATGTGGCTATTGGATTTAAAAATGCCTCGAAATCAGCATATACAACAAAAGGAATTTTTAATTTTTTTTGAAATTTATCAAACTTTAATTTGTCATTGGAAACCGGTTCATCAAACCAATTCTTTGAACTATTGTTACTACTCGGTAAAACTGTAGTTATGTGACAGCAATCATTTTGTTGATGGTTCAACAATCTTTCCTCACTGGGAAAGTGTAATAAACATCCATCACATATGTAAATGGCATGCTCTTGCTTTGAAATTTGTTTGCTAACTAGTCGTGACAAGTTTTTAATGTAACAATAATGATAGTTTGTTCCATTCGATATGTACAATAAATTGACGTGACGGTTTGCACGTTGTTTGGTATAATACAGTGGACCAATGACATCGTGTTTTTTGCTTTCTTTTTTGAATTCTAACCCAAAAACATTGATACTAATGTTATTTAATTTTTCTACTTTATGTATATCTGTTAATTTAACCGGAAATGATACTCCACTAAATTTGAGTTTATTGATATGTGCTGTATAAGATGATACCCTGTCTACATGTCTTGTGGATGGGTATAAGGCAGAAAGTAATGCCCATTTAAAACATAAATTATCAGAATTTTTAACATTAATTACAGCTTTTTTCAATTTTATATCAACAGGTAAATCTATGTACGAACTACCACGCAAAGGGTTAAATTTGTTGAGATTCATGTCCAAGTATTTTATTTGTTTTAGACTCCAACCGCTATCTTTTTTTTCAAAACTACTAATTTTATTGGTTAAAGTATCACATAACGATGAAAAGAAAATTTCTAAGTCGTCTGTCAGAGAAATGACGTAATTACTAGTTTGAAAATCGAATGAATTTGATATGTTTTTAGTTTCTTGTACAAAATCGGCTAATAAAATAAAGTTAACTTTAAATATAGTATGTTGCGTGATAGTATTTCTAAGCAAACAAAGTATTTCTTCTTTGATAGAATTTAAAAACAATTCCGGTGTTTCAAAATGTAACTCACATGATTGATTAGATTTAGCAAAAATGCGATAAGTAATTATTCTACAACCAAAAGCAGATTCAATAACAGAAACATTTGTTAAAGAACTGTGAATCTTCAATAAATTATTTTTGTGAAGTTTACTTTTTAAATGATTTGCAAAATATCTTCTACTAACAAAAATGTTACAAGCACTACAATTTACCTTATTACTATCATTGATGGGTGCAGTTGATGAAGTTGGTTCTTCTCTTCTTTCGGAAGCACGCTGGTAAGAAGTTGACGCTCGCTCCTCGATCTTTTGTTTTTTAGATACCTGACCATCAACATTATCGTTACTTCTTTTCACAGCACCCCTTCCGATTTGTGATGTGTATCTATTAAAAAGAAAAAAATGTTTAAAACACTATAAAGCATTATGTTGTGGTTGTATTTTTTGGTTGTTGTATAATTTAATTGTACTTACTTGATGTTTCTCTCGACTTCGGAGCAAATATCATATAGCTGTTGATCGTAGTAGGAATTGTATAAATCCACACTTTCTATTTGTTCACAGATATTATACAACTCTTTATCCTCCACGGAATCATTCAGCGCAAAGTTTTTAGCACAGTTTTCACTAGCAACATTCATTGATAATATTATTAGCACACCAAAACACAAAATTAGACGAAGTGAGCAGTGAACGATTTGATGTTAACTGATGTAGGCTTAAAGTTTACATATACTATTTATACTATAAACATTTAAAAAACAACTTAATAACTCCTAATTAATTACACCTTTAAGTTCTATTATGTATATAATTATGTAATTACTCCACCATTGTTGTTACCTATTACTTATTATTATTAAAAACAAATTTTTTATAATTATCTTGTTTTGTAATTCCTTTAGTAATGTTTAAAATAATATTATTAACATTTTCAAAGTTTTTGTCTAATTTTTCCTTTGCGTAATATTTCACACGAATGTTTGCATGTTTCCATTGATCCGTTATCGGAATTTTGGATATTTTTTTCAAATCATATATTTCTATCTTCATTAAATGTGTTGCACTACCACCATCGTCACTGTTTGTATTCAAAACAGCTGTTCCATCATCCACAGCTCGGGAAACCGATGTACATAATTTCTTTTTCTTGTTATTTGCTGCCTCAAACAGCTTGTCTAAACTATCGCTCGATGCTTTTCTTTTTGGTTTTTGTTCTTCTTGTATCAGTGTTTCACTGTCTTCTTCCGATACCGGGTAGTAATATTGCTTAAACGTATTTTCCTCAAAATTGTATGATTTCTGAAATAAAATATTTTAACTTATATATACATATATATAAATAAAAGGAAAAAATACATCGTAAAATTATTTTTTATTTAGACTAATTACCTACAAAAACAGTAAAGTATCTCACCTCCATTCTGACGTTGTAAATTTAAACACAACACAAAACAACACCAAACACTGGTAAAATTATCACAACTGATTGTCACTGCAACAACTGAGTTCCAACTAACTTTGAGTTTCTTATATACGAAGTATCTATCAATTACAAACATCACATTAACAACTTGTTTAAACATTTGATAATTTCTATAACATTAATATCACATTAGTGGTTATTATCTTTTATGAGGAATTATTACCACAAATCAATATCAACAAATGACCTCGTTATTGTAACTGTTTTCTTTGTTAAATCTATAGATATTTCGAAATATCCCATTTAGCTTTAAACTGTAGTCAAAGTTTTAACAATTCCATCGGGGGTTCAAGGCAAAACCCTTGATAATATTTTCTTGGGCCAAGTACCTAAAAGATGTATTGTTGGGTTTGTTAATAACGCAGCTTTCAATGGCAGTCTAACAAAGAACCCGTTTAATTTTGAAAATTATCATATGAACACATTTTGTTTGTATATCGATGGACAACAAATTCCTTCAAAAGCTTTACAACCATCATTTGATGGTAACATTTTCACAGCAGCGTATCATACATTGTTTTCGGGAACGGGTATTCATTTTCTCAACGAGGGTAATGGTATATCTAGGGAAGAATATGCTAAAGGCTATTGTCTATTGGCCTTCGATCTAACTCCCGATTTGTCAGCTAACTCTTCGAGTCATTGGAACCTTGTCAAGCATGGTAGTGTAAGATTAGAAGTTCGTTTTGATTCAACTCTCTCACAAACTATTAATTGTATTGTTTACGCAGAGTTTGATAACGTTATTGAGATAGATAAAAACCGTAATGTAACCGTAGACTATAGCAGCTAGGAATACACATATGTAATGCATTTCATTTAAGTAACTATGTATCAAGTGTGTGGTTTAAATAAATAACATAAAAAATTATCTTTATGCATTTTTGTCATTTCTACCTATTGGCTTTTAAAGATTTTAAACACTAAATGAAATACTAAGACCTAGCAATTAAAAGTACATTCACATTCGATCTGTTGACTCGGATGGTGCTGGTAGTGAATCTGTATGCAATATGAATACAATAGAAATAGAGAAATGTCTAAATGAAATTCATCCGAGCTTAAAATTTAACGTATTCGCAGCTAATAGGTTACCAATAACTGTCGAAGTTCCAGCATACATAATAAGCAATTTGGACCCAGACACAAAGCCCGGTTCACACTGGATAGCTATTCACATAGACAAAAACCACATTGGTCAATATTTTGATTCCTATGGTAGACCACCATCGGGATCCCATCGTGCCTTTTTGAAAAGGAATTCACGTCTATGGAGTTTTAATACGAAAAAGATACAGGACGACTGGACTTCATTCTGTGGCGAGTACTGTCTAATGTATTTGTGCTACAAGTTTCATGGTGATACAATGAGGGATTTTGTGAACTTATTTGGTGAAAATACAATGAATAATGATATTTTCTTGCATAATATGTTTAAACACACTTTTAATTGTTATAATATATGAATGTAATGTAATAAAATCTAAATAAGTTCATGTATCTATTTTATTGATTTTCCAATTAGAGTAGAAATTACATTGTCTAATTAACGATCATTAGCTAATTACTTTGGAAACAAGTAATTAACAACACTTACATTTAGAAAAACATAAACAAAAATACGGCGGGTCCGATACCGGCAAAACGCCACTAATTTGGTCCAGAACCGGTGTTCCTTATTACGATGAGCATAAGGTCGATATTGAAAAAAATATTCCTACCCTTTTTAAAATAAATTTTGGGTCTGGAACCGGTGAATCCCTACTACTCCTGACGACGAGCAGCGCGCCCGCATAGCGCCTGCCAACGAGCTGGTATCGAAAGACTCTATGCCATTGTTACAGACGAATTCCAGTGTTGAAGATGCTGGAAGAACGAGCCCGAGGACGGTCTCATGTCAGGAGAAGCCGTGTTAGGACTGTTGAGGGTAGCCACATAAAAAAAAGGTTTTATAAGGAAGCGTGCGCTGCTGCTCGAGGCAGTCTCTTTCCATTCGTCATTGCGGAACGTCTGACATTTTTGTTTGTTTACGTTCGGTTTGAGTTTATACTACAGCGAGGATTATTATGAAGTAGAGTTAAATTCATTATTTCGCTGTTAGTTTAATTCTTTTAAAATACTTTTGCATCAAATATCTTACAATATATTTATAATATTAAGTAATATTATTTCGTATTATTGCAGGCCAGTGAAATGGTTGATCCGTCAGATCCAGTTGCTCCTGTAAGTGCTTAAACCCTGAACCACTGACGCTCTTATCTGTATATTTATATTGAATTAACTCTTTGTTGCATTTATTTTTAGTGAATTTGAAGTTTAATTACAAATTTCCTTAATACGTATAAGGACATAAATAAGACAAATAAAGAAAAGGACTTTCCTATTTAATATGTGTGTACTTCAATTCAAAAACTAATTTAGAATACACCAGATAACCACTTATCCTTTAAACAATGAAATAATTATCAAAATCGGTATACAAATTGAAAATTAACGAACTAATACATCGTAGCGTGCCTTTAATTGTCATTGGCGTAAATGTCCAGCCGCGCGCCGCAGTAGCATTTTTCGAATGCGCGTAGTTTTTAATAATTTAATATCTTCCAAACTATTGATCAGAATTACATAGTTTAAAGGCTAATGTAATCTGCATTTAATACTCTAGCCATCAAACATATTTATTTGGATAAGGATTCATATCGAATATAATATAATAGCGCCGTAAGCTTACGACGCTGTTTTTCGTGTGCAATTTAATCGAAGCTTGTTCATAATAACATGGTTTTTGTGAGACATCCATAGATGATAGATATATGCCACCTGAGACTTTTATTTAGCAAATTTAAGGATCTATAATTACTCGATACATCATTTTAATGTAGGTCATATAGTTTGACCTACGTAAGCCCAGAAAGCAAATTTGTGCTATTCATTGTAACGCGATGTAGCATTTTTCGTTTCCGCGTAATTTTATTCTTACGATATCTCCTAAACTATTAGACAGAATGATATAGTTTCAATTGCAAATATAATCTACATTTAATTCTCTTGATAATGAACATATTTATTTACATAAGGGTTAATACTGAACTTGAATAATAGCGTCGGAAATAGGGCATGAATTTAATTAATGTTTCTAAAGAAAAAAATGGTTATTGTGAGAAAACTATAAAAGATAGATATATGCTATCGCGGACTTTTATTTAGCACATTTAAAGAGCTACAATTCGCCATACATCATTTTTATGTAGGTCCTATAGTTTAGCCTACGTAAGCGCTGAAAGCAAAAATGTCCCTAATTTCCGCAACAAATTTTGAAGCTATATTCAAAATCTACTAGTCTTCTAGTTATTTAAAAAAAAAAAACAAAAAAATGGGACCCACCTGCAAGCACTTCCTTTCGATTAAAATATTTTTTATCAAAATCGGACCACCAGGGGCCGAGTTTCGCGGTAACACACATAAAAAAAAAAATACAGACGAATTGATAACCTCCTTCTTTTTGAAGTCGGCTAAAAAGAAAAATGCACTCAAAAGTAACGTAAAAAAAACAATTTCAAACAAAATTCACTCAAAAGTACCATAAAAAACAATCTCAAACAAAATACACTAAAAAGAAACAAAATAATGTCATGAAAACTTCTTTCTTTCTTTCTTCTCTCTTTCAAAACCCCTCTAAACTCTAAAGAAAGTTCTCTTCTTTCTTGTAACATGTCTATATTGTATAATTATTGTTATTTCGCAGTCGGTGTCGGCCGAAGTAAATAGGTGACATTTTATATTTGAGATGTATTAGACATACTTACGTTTATGTCCCTACTTAGGCCGAAACCGACTCCAAAATAACAATAATTATACAATATAGACATGTTACAAGAAAGAAGAGAACTTTCTTTAGAGTTTAGAGGGGTTTTGAAAGAGAGAAGAAAGAAAGAAAGAAGTTTTCATGACATTATTTTGTTTCTTTTTAGTGTATTTTGTTTGAGATTGTTTTTTATGGTACTTTTGAGTGAATTTTGTTTGAAATTGTTTTTTTTACGTTACTTTTGAGTGCATTTTGTTTGAAATTGTTTTTTTACGTTACTTTTGAGTGCATTTTGTTTGAAATTGTTTTTTTTAAGTTACTTTTGAGCGCATTTTGTTTGAGATAGTTTTTTTTTGTTTTGAAGTCGGCTATTTTTTTTCTTAAAATGTTTGTTTTATTTCTCAATTTTTAGTGAATTTGAAGTTTAATTACAAATTTCCTTAATACGTATAAGGACATAAATAAGACAAATAAAGAAAAGGACTTTCCTATTTAATATGTGTGTACTTCAATTCAAAAACTAATTTAGAATACACCAGATAACCATTTATCCTTTAAACAATGAAATAATTATCAAAATCGGTATACAAATTGAAAATTAACGAACTAATACATCGTAGCGTGCCTTTAATTTTGTCCAGCCGCGCGCCGCAGTAGCATTTTTCGAATGCGCGTAGTTTTTAATAATTTAATATCTTCCAAACTATTGATCAGAATTACATAGTTTAAAGGCTAATGTAATCTGCATTTAATACTCTAGCCATCAAACATATTTATTTGGATAAGGATTCATATCGAATATAATATAATAGCGCCGTAAGCTTACGACGCTGTTTTTCGTGTGCAATTTAATCGAAGTTTGTTCATAATAACATGGTTTTTGTGAGACATCCATAGATGATAGATATATGCCACCTGAGACTTTTATTTAGCAAATTTAAGGATCTATAATTACTCCATACATCATTTTAATGTAGGTCATATAGTTTGACCTACGTAAGCCCAGAAAGCAAATTTGTGCTATTCATTGTAACGCGATGTAGCATTTTTCGTTTCCGCGTAATTTTATTCTTACGATATCTCCTAAACTATTAGACAGAATGATATAGTTTCAATTGCAAATATAATCTACATTAAATTCTCTTGATAATGAACATATTTATTTACATAAGGGTTAATACTGAACTTGAATAATAGCGTCGGAAATAGGACATGAATTTAATTAATGTTTCTAAAGAAAAAAATCGTTATTGTGAGAAAACTATAAAAGATAGATATATGCTATCGCGGACTTTTATTTAGCACATTTAAAGAGCTACAATTCGCCATACATCATTTTTATGTAGGTCCTATAGTTTAGCCTACGTAAGCGCTGAAAGCAAAAATGTCCCTAATTTCCGCAACAAATTTTGAAGCTATATTCAAAATCTACTAGTCTTCTAGTTATTTAAAAAAAAAAACAAAAAAATGGGACCCACCTGCAAGCACTTCCTTTCGATTAAAATATTTTTTATCAAAATCGGACCACCAGGGGGCGAGTTTCGCGGTAACACACATAAAAAAAAAAAAAAAAAAAAAAATACAGTCGAATTGATAACCTCCTTCTTTTTGAAGTCGGCTAAAAAGGAAATTTGCTTCGTGCTTTTTAGCCGACTTCAAAAAGAAGGAGGTTATCAATTCGATTACAATGAATAGCACAAATTTGCTTTCTGGGCTTACGTAGGTCAAACTATATGACCTACATTAAAATGATGTATCGAGTAATTATAGATCCTTAAATTTGCTAAATAAAAGTCTCAGGTGGCATATATCTATCATCTATGGATGTCTCACAAAAACCATGTTATTATGAACAAACTTCGATTAAATTGCACACGAAAAACAGCGTCGTAAGCTTACGGCGCTATTATATTATATTCGATATGAATCCTTATCCAAATAAATATGTTTGATGGCTAGAGTATTAAATGCAGATTACATTAGCCTTTAAACTATGTAATTCTGATCAATAGTTTGGAAGATATTAAATTATTAAAAACTACGCGCATTCGAAAAATGCTACTGCGGCGCGCGGCTGGACTAAATTAAAGGCACGCTACGATGTATTAGTTCGTTAATTTTCAATTTGTATACCGATTTTGATAATTATTTCATTGTTTAAAGGATAAGTGGTTATCTGGTGTATTCTAAATTAGTTTTTGAATTGAAGTACACACATATTAAATAGGAAAGTCCTTTTCTTTATTTGTCTTATTTATGTCCTTATACGTATTAAGGAAATTTGTAATTAAACTTCAAATTCACTAAAAATTGAGAAATAAAACAAACATTTTAAGAAAAAAAAATAGCCGACTTCAAAACAAAAAAACTATCTCAAACAAAATGCGCTCAAAAGTAACTTAAAAAAAACAATTTCAAACAAAATGCGCTCAAAAGTAACTTAAAAAAAACAATTTCAAACAAAATGCACTCAAAAGTAACGTAAAAAAACAATTTCAAACAAAATTCACTCAAAAGTAACATAAAAAAACAATTTCAAACAAAATGCATTCAAAAGTACCATAAAAAACAATCTCAAACAAAATACACTAAAAAGAAACAAAATAATGTCATGAAAACTTCTTTCTTTCTTTCTTCTCTCTTCCAAAAACCCTCTAAACTCTAAAGAAAGTTCTCTTCTTTCTTGTAACATGTCTATATTGTATAATTATTGTTATTTTGGAGTCGGTTTCGGCCTAAGTAGGGACATAAACGTAAGTATGTCTAATACATCTCAAATATAAAATTTCATCTATTTACTTCGGCCGACACCGACTGCGAAATAACAATAATTATACAATATAGACATGTTACAAGAAAGAAGAGAACTTTCTTTAGAGTTTAGAGGGTTTTTGGAAGAGAGAAGAAAGAAAGAAAGAAGTTTTCATGACATTATTTTGTTTCTTTTTAGTGTATTTTGTTTGAGATTGTTTTTTATGGTACTTTTGAATGCATTTTGTTTGAAATTGTTTTTTTATGTTACTTTTGAGTGAATTTTGTTTGAAATTGTTTTTTTACGTTACTTTTATTAAAGCGCATTGAAACTCAAAAAATTATGGCCTTTATTACAGTACTAGCTGTCGCCCGCGACTCCGTCCGCGCGTAATTAAAAAAAACATAATAAGTAGCCTTTGTTTTCCTCCAGGCTATGATATACATCTATGCCAAATTTCACCGATATCCGTTGAGCAGCCATTCTGGAGATACCTTCAAACAATCAACCATCCAAACATTCGCATTTATAATATTAGTAAGATTTATTTCTCAGGTATACATATGAATTTATATAAAGAATTACAGTACGAAATATTGAATTTGTTCTAATTAATGGAATAGGCACGAAATTTGTCTTCAAATAATTTACGCACAACTCGAAATATTAACCGTTGGTTTCTGAGCCGAAAATCCCTGTATAAAACATATCGTCATCCCTGTCATTACGTTTTAAATGGGGATTTTGGTTTCAGAAACCCACGGTAAATTCATCATAATTAATATTGTTCTTAATTTATAAACGTTTTGCGTGATAACATACAAGCTTTCGGTGGTATGTTTATAATTATCGTTTGTCGTTTGTTTCTTAAATAAATACATTTCTTATTATAACTCTACTCCAAATTTAATTTTTATCTAATTTTATTAATGTTTTGTCTTTCTGCTATCTATAAAGAAAAAAAAACTGTTTAAAAAGTGAATTGACTTTTTATTACGTTTTCGAATATTTTAAAAACTTTTATTCCGTGTGTATTCAGATTTATTTTTTTGCAATTTGATGCAATTCTGTTGAAATTTGATTTTATTTGTATATCACATTTTTAAAACATGTTCACAATAATATTCGAACAAATTCTTGGCTTTTGTGTTACACGTTCTTGTACGCTAAATCCGTTACATCACTAAAATAGTTTGTAGTGAGTTAGGGCCGCGGATTGGTTTCGATGCTTCCTTCACACGTACATCCGAAAATATTATAACATGAAACTAATAAATAACATTAATTAACGCAAGCGTATCGTGTCATTTGTAAACAGATGTATCACCGCATAAAGTTCGCCACGTTACGTGACATGGATTTAATTATAATATAAATTCTGATATTATAAGCTAAAAATGTTAATAATAAAAATTCCTTCTATTTTATACCGAGCAATTCTCCTATCTAAAATAATTGCTGCATAAACGAATTTTATAAGAGACAAGCTATGTAAAATAATTATTCGTTTAACATAGTTTCTTAGCCTCACTAAATTAATCGAAACATAACCGAGTTATGGTTATTTTACTCAATAAAATAACCTCCAGTAATAGATCCAGTAATAGTAGATATCTATTGAAATAAAACCGAAAGCGGTATATAACGACTGAACGGTAATAAAATAGACATTCAAAGCTGTAAACGTTGCTTGTAAAATTTTAAATGCACTTTATCTAGTTTCTTCGTATGTCGCTAATTACTATGGCAGTTTTTACCCGACTGACGACCGATTAATGTCTATACGTCTATTCTTGGTTAGCGGCATTCTAAAGATACGCATTATAACCGTATATTTTCCTCCGCTAAAACCCCTAGATAAAACACCGAAGACGACGATGATGAGGAGGAGGAGGAGGATGACATCACCGATGCCCTTGACCCTGAGGACGATGACGAAGATGATGATGAAGAAGAAGACGATGATGACGAGGAAGACGACATAACCGACGCCCTCGGCAGGAACATCTCGAAGCACTCACGTGAGTCCAAAAAGTTAAATGATACCAACAACTAGTTCTAACGGTGAGTCTCCACTGTCTCTACACATGTATCGTAACAAGTGTCACAACAATAAAAAGCTACGATAACACATTCTCAAATAAACAAGACTGGCCTTAGTCCAATTACATCAGCATTTTATTTTTAAAAATTTTCACCTTTTCTGACAATGTTCAAAGGATTTAGTTTAGATTGTTGAAAGATCGAGCAATAACTAATTCCGTCAGGAAAAGCGATTAGAAAAAAATTAAAGAAAGAGAGGAGGACGGAGAAAAAAGAAGCATATTAAAAAAAAATGGAGGGGATACGAAATTTTAATCTCAGATGATCATAAAAATAAAAGAAAGAGAATGGGAGGGAGAAATAAGAGAAGCATATTAAAAAAAGTGAAGGGGATAGGAATCTTTAATCTGATCATCTGAGTTTATTCTGAGAGATAATCACTTGACCAGGGTAAAGATAAAAATAGAAAACTTGAAAAAAAAACATTCATGATGAATGTAAATAAAAGCCATATATAGTTTATTTCAAATTTAATTTTAAATGACCAACAAATTATCGCTACATATAAATAAAATGAATCACAGGGACCAAGGCGGTCTCGTCGCAACTTTCACTACATTCGGAACCACAAATATCCTAAAAGCTATACATCGATAAAAACAATCCTAAACTACGCACATCCATTTAATTTATATCTACTAAACACTAATATTTATAATAAATGACCGCTGTAATTGAATTGTAATTGAATTTCCCGCACAGTACAGGTGAGCGAGAAGGACGCGCCCCGCAATCGCACGTTTTTGAAAAATACATAATGGCTGAAATCGTCGTCGTTGTGCGTGTGCCGCTCCGCAACTTTTTATTCGAAAAAGTCTTTAAAGTGAGTGCGGGTTCGTGCTGGAGGTGTCCAGAAGCAGGAGAAGACCGGTGAAAAGAGACAAGGTACTGTGCTTCCTTCCTCTAGCAGAACTGCCTCAATTATCGTATTCCCGCAGTTTTGTACTCGTCCCACCGTGCAACGACCAACTATAAGAACCCTTGCATTACCGCGTTTACATTTTGGTCCAAACGAGCCGGGATTATTTCTTAAAATTTGCGCTAGCCATTATCTAAATTCGTTTTCGTTTCGTTTCGTTTCGTATTAAAACCGCGTACAAAGTAGTTCGTACACCCGTGGCATCGGTTCGCGCGGTTACCTACCTACTTGTATAAATTTTCGTTCATCCCGCTATATCGTATTTAATTCGCTAACATATCGATTTAGTTCGCTTACATATTGATTTAGTTCGCTTAACCCGCATTTTTAAACCCATTCAAATACTTAAAATTTGTCTCTTAAAGTCGTGTAATTACATTACACTAACCCGCCATTTTGTCGTTTGAAATTACGTAATAATATTATACTTGCTTATAGGTGTATATTTAATTTCAAGTCGTTTTAGTTAAAATTGTGTTCATTAAATCGCATTAAGTGTACAATAAGTAGTTCATCCCGCGTATGTATCGTATATATCGTTTTCGTTTCGTTTAAATTATCGTTCGCACACCGGCCGGGTAAGTTATTACAAGCCCCGCGCCGCCCGCTCGCCGCGTTAGTTGGCGGTATTCGTATATTTCGTACCGCGATTATAGAATAATTAAAATTAAATTTGTCGTTAACGTCGCTTGCTCATATCGGTACTTGGTATCTCGTTTCTCTGTCGCTTCTTATTGTTTTCGCTTAAATTGTTTCATTTTTAAACATTTGCTTACATCTATTTTTCTATAAAAATGGCACCGGCCGATACCAGTTTGCAATTGCAATATGCTAAAAGAGATAGGATATTCTCCCGCATGCAAAATATTTTTGATCGCGTTAAAGATATTGATTCAAAATCATTTGATGCAGATTCGTTTTTGTGCGAGTTTGAAACTGTTGATTCATTGCGTGATGATTTTGAAAATGTGCTGGATAAAATAGCTACCTTAGAGTTGAAGGCAAATCCTAATTACGTTGTTGATTATCAACCGCTTTCCTCGTTCGAAATTCTATTAGGAAGTGTGAAACGAGCTGCCAAAAAATTGCAATCGCAATACTCTAACACTAGTATTCATGTCGGACCCACATGTCAACCTAGACCTCCGAAATTGCCTCCGATGGAGATTCCCGAGTTCGATGGCGACATAAAAAATTGGCCTTTGTTCATTGCAAGTTTTCAAAACGTCGTACATAATAATGTGTCGTTGTCGAATTCGGAGAAACTTTATTACTTATTAGGCAAATTAACTGGCAGGGCACGCTCCATATGCTCGGGGATCACGCCTTCAGCTGATAACTATTTATTAATATTCGATTTGTTAACTAGTAAGTATGAAGATAAGCGTCTCTCGGCCACTTCATACCTGGATCAATTATTTGATTTTAAATCCATTACTTCTGCAACCCCTAATAGTTTAGAATCATTCTTAGACAAATTCGCTTCGTCAGTAGCCGCTTTAAAAAACATAAAAGTCGATGACCTCTCCGATTTAATTTTCTTGCATATCGCACTTAAAAAACTAGATACTGATACGGCGCGTGCATTTGAATCCAACCATTGTCATAGTCAGAGTTGTGAAATTCCAAAATTTTCAAGCTTGGTTTCTTTTATTCGCGAACATATTAAGGTTTTGGAACGTACCTCATCCGTGGTAAAGGTTGCTAACAACAACAGAAAACCATTTGATCGTAAACCATTGACTATGCACGCTTATACTAGTTCCGAGTCGTCCGCATGTACTTTGTGCAATTGTAATCACGACTACATTTATAAATGTAAGGTATTTAATAACTACAAACCGAATGAACGCTTTAAATTCGTCAAGTCGAAAAATTTATGCATAAATTGTTTAAGTTCGGGTCATCGTATTTCCGCTTGTGCCTCGACATCTTCATGTAAAAAATGTAACGCTAAACATCATACTTTATTGTGCTTCGGATTCGAACCCGCTGCCGCGAGAAACGCTCAGACGGCCGCACAACAGAACACACGACTCACGGCCGCCGCGGCCGCACGGCCCGCTCTTACAAGCGAGTCGAATACGCCCCCCGCTCGCTCCGCAGGCACCGATGACGTCGCGCTTTGTGCGCTAGCGAATAGTCGCAGTATTACTCGCAGCGATATTCGTGGCCCTACCACGGTATTACTAGCAACCGCGCGTATTATCATTGTGGATTCTCGTGGTAATGAACATAGCGTTCGCGCATTGTTAGACAGCGCTTCTCAAAGAAATTAAGACCCGCTTGTTCAGTGGTTAAGGGGATAGGAGGTTCGAGTAAAACCATTCAAGGTTCCGTAAAACTTAAATTTCATTCTCGTTTCGATCGCAATATTTTTTATAATATTGATTCGTTGGTTGTAGATAAAATAACAGAACGGCTACCGACCGCAACAGTCGATCCTTCGTTATTGTCGAATTTTAAAGATCTTCCGCTAGCAGACGATACCTACTATTGCTCGGGCCCGGTTCAAATGTTGATCGGTGCCTCTATTTTTCCGCATCTTCTTTTATCGAATAAGGTTCAAGGACAACCTCCGCATGTCTCACCGCTCGCGTTAGAAACGGTCCTCGGCTACGTCATTGTTAGTAACGCTCCGGTCCGCGTAAATAGTCACGAGTCCGTTTCATATTGCTGCACCGCAGATCCATTAGACTCCGTGATACGGAAATTCTGGGAGCTGGAGGAAGTCGACGTCCCTCCAGTACTTGGTCCCGATGATAAATTGTGTGAGGAGTTTTACTCGAGTACTACCTCGCGAGCTAGTGACGGTCGTTACGTGGTGGCTTTGCCTTTCAAGGTTGACGTCAGCTGTCTCGGTAACTCGCGTCAGGCAAGTGAGCGACGGTTTTATTGCCTAGAGAGAAAGATGCAGGCTTCTCCACAATTAAAGATTGCATACGACAATGTAATCCGCGAATACTTAGAAAAGGATTATATTTCGCCTATAAATTGTAATTCTTCACAAAGTTCGTATTTTATTCCGCATCACGGTGTGATCCGAGAAGATAAGGTCACAACGAAGTTACGTGTAGTTCTCGATGGTAGTTGTAAAACCAGCACTGGTTTTTCTTCTTCTTCGAAAATCTTCAAGGTAGTTTGTTTAACATAATTAATAATTTTCGTTTATTTTCGATCGCTCTTTCCGCTGATATTCGTCAGATGTTTCTAAGCATCGGCATAAGAGAATCTGACAGGCGTTTTCAACGCATTTTGTATCGTTTTTCCCCGCAACAACCTTTACAGGTTTATGAATTTAATCGTGTAGTATTCGGTCTCAAATCTAGCCCCTTTCATGCGCTGCGCACTATTAAGCAGCTGGCGGCCGACGAAGGCGCTTCGTTCCCTCAGGCTAGGGAAGTCATCGATACAAGCCTATATATGGATGACTTCGTTTACTCGGTCCCATCTGAAGAACTGGGAATTTCTACCGCTTCAGAGTTGATAGATCTCATGAAAGCGGGACAATTTGAATTGGTCAAATGGTCTAGTAATTCACAGGCGGTTCTAGATTCGATTCCGCCATCGCGCCGTCTACCGGAAGTGAAAGAATTTGACGAGTCAGATCAACATAAGATACTCGGTTTGTGTTGGTCTCCCACGTCCGATTATTTCAGTATAAAAATTAATACTCCCATAAAAACCTGTACTAAACGTTCGATATTGTCGTGTGTCGCTAAAATATGGGACGTCATGGGATTTGTCGCACCTGTCGTTTTGTACGTTAAATTAATTATCAAGCAGCTTTGGCTGTGTAACTGTGATTGGGATGACACTCCGCCTGAAGATATAGTTAAAATATGGACACGTTTAAGAGAGGAACTTCCTTTGTTGGGTGATATAAAAATTCCCCGTCACATTGGTATCGTCGCTGATAGTGTAATTACTATTTTAGCATTCGCAGACGCCAGCGAGAAAGCGTACGGGGGAGTTATTTATTTTCACGTTCAAAATAGGGACTCTAATACAATCAATTTGATAACGGCTAAATCGAAGGTTTCTCCAAAAAAGGTTGTCTCACTCGCTCGACTTGAACTCTGTGCTATTCTTTTATTAACTCAACTTATTAAAAGGGTGGTAGACGCATGTCAAAGTCGCGTGGTTTTTCGTAACATATTCGCATTTTCGGACTCAACTGTCGCTCTCTGCTGGGTACATTCCTCGCCTCACCGATGGAATACCTTTGTAGCCAACAGAGTTTCAAAAATACAAAATAATTTAGCGCCGCATAATTTATATCATATTTCGGGTACAGACAATCCCGCCGACTGTCTGTCGCGTGACACCACTCTTTCGTTTGAAGAGTTAAGCACTGTGCTTGCTCAAATTGAATCGGTAATGAATACTCGTCCTTTATGTTCAACGCTCTCTAGTGATCCTTCGGAACCCCTTGCTTTGACTCCGGCGCATTTTTTAAATCTCTCACCTTTACGGTATTTGCCAGCGGAAGAAATAGATGAAAGCCTTACTATTGTGGCTAGGCACAATTTATTAGACAAATTAATTCAATCGTTCTGGAAGCGCTGGAGAAGGGATTACCTCCATACGTTGCAATCGCGTCGTAAGTGGAACACGGCGGTGGATCCAGTCGTTGTGGGTTCTGTCGTAATTATCATAACTGATAATACACCACCGCTACACTGGCCATTAGGTGTCATAGAGGAAGTTTTTCCCGACTCCACAGGAGTCACTCGCGTCGCCCTGTAAATGCACAGTGTGTGCCACCACAGGGCGCCCGCACACGCACGTGATGGGGGGCGACAAATGTGTACCCCCCACCGTGAAAGGAAAGGTGACCAGACTGCGTCCTAGCCCGCCGCAGCCTAGCCCGCCGCAGCCTAGCCCGCCGCAGCCTAGCCCGCCGGCCGAGGAAGCTATGCAGGTGTCTTAATGCCCGGACACCTGCATAGCGAATTCCTGCAGACCAACGCCAACCACTCCGCCCGCGCACAGGACCTGCTCATGCAGGTCCTGGCGGAGTGGAGAATTGCCGTCGCGGTCGTGGCCGAACCCTACGTGATCCCCCCTCACTCCAACTGGGTTGGGGACACGGAGGGTCTGGTCGGCATAGTGGCGCCGCCGGCGGGCCGACAACGCCTCTCCCTCAGGGAAAGGGGCGCCGGCTATGTGGCGGCAAACTGGGGGGAAGTAGTTCTCATCGGAGTCTACTTCTCCCCAAACAGGAACCTCTCGCAGTTCGAGAGGTTCCTGGATGGCCTGGAACCGGTAGTGCAGAGGGCATCGCCGGCCCAGGTCATCGTGATGGGGGACCTCAACGCTAAGTGCGCGGAGTGGGGGTCCTCCATCACCGACGCGAAAGGGGCGCTTCTCCGGGACTGGGCTACAGTAATCGGCCTAGCCCCGGAGAACCAGGGCACCGCCTACACGTGCGTGCGCGGGCGGGGTGGCTCAGTGGTGGACGTAACGTTCGCCACCCCCGCCATCGGCGCACGCATAACGTGTTGGCGTGTCCTGGAGGAGGTGGAGACCCTGTCCGACCATTTATATATTAGGTTCAGGGTCTCCAACGCGCCCCGCAGGCGTCAGGCCCGGGTGGCGGGCGGAAGAGGCGTGGGAGGCTTTCCGAGGTGGAAGCTCTCACGCCTCGACGCGGACCTGGCGGAGGAGGAGGCCGTGGTCCGCGCATGGTCGGCGGACCCCCATCAAGGGATGGGGGTCGAAGAAAGGGCCGTCGGGTTCCGCCGGGACCTGACGGCCATCTGCGACGCCGGGATGCCCCGGGCACGACGCTTCGCGCCCAGGGAAGGCGTATACTGGTGGACGCAGGACCTTGCGGTTCTGCGCGCTGCCAGTAACGCCGCCCGGCGCGCCTTCACCCGTTGCCGAAGACGTCGGCATCGAGTGAATGGTGAACTGGAGCGCCTTCAGGCTGAAATGCGGGCAGCCAAGAAGGCGCTCACCGCCGCCATCGGGGCCGCCAAGGACGCCGCTTATGCGGAGTTCTTGGCGACCCTTGACGCGGACCCATGGGGGCGCCCGTACCGTATGGTACGAGCTAACCTGAAGAGGGCGCCCCCCACGGAGGATATGGAGCCGGCCGTCCTCAGCGCGGTGGTTGAGGGGCTGTTCCCTGACAGCCCCCCATTCGAACCACCGCGCATGGCACCGCCAGATGCGGAGGAGGAGGACACCGCCCTTGACGCTCCTCTGGTAACAGAGGAGGAAATGGATAGGGCGGTTGGCCGGCTCAGGGGCCGGAAGGCTCCGGGACCGGATGGGGTGCCCGGCAAGGTGCTCCCCATCGCCCTCAAACACCTCGGGGCCCGCCTCCGCTGCCTGTTCAGTGATTGTCTGGCAGCGGGGCGCTTCCCTGGGGTGTGGAAGGAGGGACGGCTGGTGCTCATAAGGAAGGAGGGTCGACCCGCACACTCTCCTTCCGGGCACCGGCCACTCGTGATGCTGGATGAGGTCGGGAAGCTGCTTGAAAGAGTGGTGGCTTCCCGCATCATCCAGCATCTGGAGAGGATCGGGCCGCAAATCTCCGAGAACCAATTCGGGTTCCGGTCGGGGCGATCGACCTTAGACGCCCTGACCGCCCTGATGAGGTTCACGGAGGACGCGGCCCAGAGGGGGCAGGGGGCTATGGCGATATCTCTGGATATTGCCAACGCCTTCGGCTCCCTCCCCTTCGCGGTGATAGAGGAGGCACTCCGATTCCATGGAGTGCCCCTCTATCTCCGGAGGGTCGTAGGACACTACCTGCAGGGGCGGGTAGTGTCCTACATAACAAGGCGAGGGAGAGAGGAAAGGCGGATGGCCTCCGGTGTTCCCCAGGGGTCTGTTCTAGGACCCCTGCTATGGAACATCGGTTTCGACTGGGCCATCCGCGGAGAGGTGCTGCCCCGGATGGCGGTTATCTGCTATGCAGACGATACGATGATCGCCGTCCGGGACACCACCTGGAGGAGATTGAGGCGGAGGGCTGAGGCCGGAGCCACCCTGGTGACCCGGAGAATTGAAGCGCTGGGCCTCCGGGTGGCGCTCTCCAAGACTGAGGCCCTATGTTTTAAAGGGCCGAGGTGGAGGGTGCCGTCGGGGGCAACACTCCGGGTCAACGGGGACGAGGTCGGGGTCAAGGCCAGTATAAAGTATCTGGGCCTTGTCCTCGACGGGGGGTGGCGTTTCGGGGAGCATTTCCGGGCGCTAACCCCCCGGCTCGTAGGCGCGGCAGCAGCCCTCTCGAGGCTCCTTCCGAACCTGAGGGGTCCGGGTGTACAAGCAAGGCAGCTGTACACCATGGTCGTCCGCAGCATGGCCCTGTACGGCGCGCCGATATGGGCAGAGGCCCTAAACGCGTCGAACAGGGCCCTCCTCCGCAGGCCGCAGCGCGTCATTGCAGGACGTGCCTGCAGGGCCTACCGCACGGTAGGCCACGCGGCGGCCTGCGTCCTGGCCGGTACTCCCCCGTGGGAGATAGAAGCGGGAGTGCTGGCCGAGGCATACCGGGCGCGGGTTGAACAAAGAACCCGGGGAGAATCTCTCGCCCCGGAGGAGCTCGCCCACGCCCGGGAGAGGAGAAAGCGGAGGACCATGGAGCTCTGGGTGGAAGGCCTAGCGGACGTCGAATATGGCGTCCGCACAGTCGAGGCCATCCGCCCACAGCTCCCGGAGTGGTGCGGAAGGGGCCACGGGTCCCTCACCTTCCGACTCACGCAGGTGCTGTCCGGACACGGTTGTTTCGGACAGTATCTGCGTCGGATCGGAAGGGAGGAGACGGCGTCGTGCCATGGGTGCGGCGATGAAGAAGATACGGCGCAGCACACACTAGAAGTGTGCTGCGCCTGGACAGAAGAACGCCGCACCCTGGTGGCGACGATAGGCGAGGACCTCTCACTTCCTGGCGTTATACGCGCCATGTTAGAAAGTGAGAGGTCCTGGGACGCCGTTGCCTCCTTCTGCGAAGAGGTGATTTCGCAGAAGGAGGCACAGGAGCGGGAGCGCGAGAACGACCCTCTGGCGCCCCCGCTCCGACGCCGTAGAGTGGGCAGAAGGAGGCGGCAATTCGCTGCTGCCCTTCTCCCCACGCCTCAAGTTTGAGGGGCCGTAAGGGCCATACGCAGGCGGGGTCACGGATGTAAGCTAACGCGTTTCCCGTGGCCCCGCCGTAATGCGTGAGAGGGCAGTCTGGTTTTAGTGGGTATTCCGGTCGCCTTCTGCGGCCGGCGAGTCCCACACTCCCCTACGCCATTGCACAGCCCGGCGTAGGGGGTGCGTAAATGCATTTCCAGACTATAAAAAAAAAAAAAAAAAAAAAAAAAAAAAAAAAAAAAAAAAAGGACTACGACTGGATCGTACTTGCGTCCCGTTGTTCGTCTTTGTCCGTTACCTAAACAGTAGCGCGCTTAAATTACATTCGTTTTTTCATTAATCTTAGTTATTAGTCGTATTAGTAATGTATAGGTACATAGTTAGAAGTTAGATATCGCGTTATTTTCATCTAAATTTTTTGAAGGCGTTCCTTCAAGCCCGGGGGAATGGTTACGCCGTTTTTGCGTTTGGTCGTTGCATCCTTTCCCGTCCTTTTCCCGCACAGTACAGGTGAGCGAGAAGGACGCGCCCCGCAATCGCACGTTTTTGAAAAATACATAATGGCTGAAATCGTCGTCGTTGTGCGTGTGCCGCTCCGCAACTTTTTATTCGAAAAAGTCTTTAAAGTGAGTGCGGGTTCGTGCTGGAGGTGTCCAGAAGCAGGAGAAGACCGGTGAAAAGAGACAAGGTACTGTGCTTCCTTCCTCTAGCAGAACTGCCTCAATTATCGTATTCCCGCAGTTTTGTACTCGTCCCACCGTGCAACGACCAACTATAAGAACCCTTGCATTACCGCGTTTACACAGTCTTTAACAATCTTCTAATTAAATAACCAATCAAAACGACAAACTGATAAACGAAAAACTGTCATAAAAAGATGATTTGACTTGAAAAAAAAACGTGAGCCTTCATGGGACGCCTGGCAGATGTGAAACATCGTGTGTGTACAAGTAATATGCATAAAATCCTTACTAATATTATAAATGCGAAAGTAACTCTGTCTGTCTGTCTGTCTGTCTCGCTTTCACGCAAAAACTACTGAACCGATTTAAATGAAATTTTGTACACAAATAGCCTAGAGCCTGAGGATGGACATAGGCTACATTTTAACGCGAAAAAGGGGTTGTAAGGGGTTGAAAGTGGGGGTGAAAGTTTGTATGGAATTATCTTCATTTTTACAGGTAGAAGATTGAAACTTATTTTCAAGGCTAATTTGATAAAGATAAATATGAAATTAAATTTTTGGAAAAATTGTATCCCAAGGGTGCTAAATAACAATAGGGGATGAAATTTTGTTTGGCAATATATTCGGTTTTGTTGAATGTTTTCTTTAATATGTTTTGCTATTACCCTTACCACTATTTAGTCTAGAGCCTGAGGAAGGACATAGGGCACATTTTAACGCGAAAAAGGGTTTGCAAGGGGTTGAACGTGGGGGTGAAAGTTTGTATGGAATTATCGTCATTTTTACAGTTGGAAGCTTGAAACTTATTTTTGAGGTTGCTAATTCTATATAAATAAATATGAAATTAAATTTTTGTAAAAAATTTACCCTCGAGGGTGTTAAATAACAATAGGGGATGAAATTTTGTTTTGCAATATATTCGGTTTTGGTGAATGTTTTGTTTAATATGCTTTGCTGTAACCCTTACCAATAGTTAGTCTAGAGCCTGAGAAAAGACGTAGTCTACATTTTAACGCGAAAAAGGGGTTTGAAGGGGTTGAAAGTGGGGGTGAAAGTTTGTATGGAATTATCGTCATTTTTACAGGTAGAAGGTTGAAACTTATTTTAAAGGCTGCTACTTTGATAAAGATAAATATGAAATTAAATTTTTGTAAAATTTCACCCCCAAGGGTGCTAAATAACAATAGGGGATGAAATTTTGTTTGGCAATATGTGAGGTTTTGTTGAATGTTTTCTTTAATATGTTTTGCTATTACCCTTACCAATATTTAGTCTAGAGCCTGAGGAAGGACATAGGGCACATTTTAACGCGAAAAAGGGTTTGCAAGGGGTTGAACGTGGGGGTGAAAGTTTGTATGGAATTATCGTCATTTTTACAGTTGGAAGCTTGAAACTTATTTTTGAGGTTGCTAATTCTATATAAATAAATATGAAATTAAATTTTTGTAAAAAATTTACCCCCAAGGGTGCTAAATAACAATAGGGGATGAAATTTAGATTGGCAATATGCTCGGTTTTGGTGAATGTTTTGTTTAATATGTTTTGCTGTTATCCTTGCCAATATTTAGTCTAGAGCCTGAGGAAAAACGTAGGCTACATTTTAACGCGAAAAGGGGGTTGTAAGGGGTTGAAAGAGGGGGTGGAAAATTGTATGGAAGTATCGTCTCCTTTTACAGTTAGAAGCTTGAAACTTATTTTTGAGGCTGCTAATTTGATATAAAGAAATTAATATTCAATATTTGAAAAAAAGTTTACTTTTAAGGGTGCTAAATAACAATTAGGGATGAAATTTTGTTTGGGAATATTTTAGATTTTGTTGAATGTTTTGTTCAATATGTTTTGCTGTTACCGTTACAAATATTTAGTTTAGAGCCCGAGAAAGGATAAAGACTACTTTACAACGCGAAAAAGGGTTTGTAAGGGGTTGAAAGTTAGGGTGGAAATTTGTATGAAAGTATCGTCATTTTTACAGTTAGAAGCTTGAAACTTATTTTTGAGGTTGCTAATTCTATATAAATAAATAGTAAATTAAATTTTTGTAAAAATTTTGCCCCCAAGAGTGCTAAATAACAATAGGGGATGAAATTTTGTTAGGCAATATGTAAGGTTTTGGTGAATGTTTTGTTTAATATGTTTTGATGTTACCCTTACCAATATTTAGTCTAGAGCCTGAGGAAGTACAAAGCCTACTTTTTAACGCGAAAAAAGGGTTATAAGAGGCTGAAAGTGAGGGTGGAAATTTGAATGGAAGTATCGTCATTTTTACAGTTAGTAGCTTTAAACTTATTTTTTAGGCTGCTGATTTGATATAAATAAATATGACATTTGAAATTTGTAAAAGTTTTACCCTCAAGGTTGCAATGTAACAAAACGGAATAGGGGATGAAAGTTTGTATGGGAAGATGTTTATGTGAATATTTTGTAAGTTTAATATTTTTTCGCATTTTTTATAAGTTTAAGTAAAAAAAACAACAACAACATAATTCTCGACCCGTAACCCAGAGGGGTAGGCAGAGACCCAGGACCTACATTTGGCGCGGTCCGGGCACACCTCTTTCTATGTTCTTCTACATACATCAAAGCACAGCACGTTGGTTAAATAAAATAATTAGCTCAAAAAAAATGCTACCCAAAATAGTATTTCACGCGGACGAAGTCGCGGGCACAGCTAGTATTAAATAAATAAATGACAAATGAATGAATTAATGAATGAATGAATGAATGAAGGAATGAATGAAGGAGTGATTGAATGAATGAATGAATGAAGGAAGGAATGAATGAAGGAGTGATTGAATGAATGAATGAATGAAGGAAGGAATGAATAAAGGAAGGAATGAAATGAATGAATGAATGAATGAATAATAATAATAAATAATATTAAATATTATTAAAATAATATATATATATATATATGTATACCTCAGTATAGCTTGGCGACCCGTCGCCACGGCAAGCGTCGCCACGCCAACGATTCGGTTTACAAGTGATCCTATAGATGTTTCACATCAAAAGTTTGTTAAAACACCAAAAAAAAAAAACATTAATCACAAAATAATATTGATCAATGCAAAATATCGTTTAATAATTAATTTTTAGTAGGTCAAATAAAATTTAAAGACTACATTCAATTAAATAGTTCAGAATTGAACTAAAGCTGTAAAAAAAAATGGGACCCATCTGCAAGCACTTCCTTTCCATTAAAATAATTTTTATCAAAATCGAACCACCAGGGGCGAAGATTCGCAGTAACACACATAAAAAAAAAATACAGTCGAATTGATAACCTCTTTCTTTTTGAAGTCGGCTAAAAATTACTGTAAATATTTAACTGAATTGAAAAATTACACAAACAGTAACTTGTATTAACTGAGAAAAATTATTGATTTACAATTTATACAAAATCATTTCAAATATACATGTTGAATAAATTAATAAATCTAGTATATAAATACAATTATTACTAATTCACGAAAACAATCATACAAAAAACACATCACAACAAAACGTTGAGCCGATTTTCAAATAATTTTTAATTAATTAAGACATCATCGAACGGAACTTTAAAGGAATATTTACCATGTGTTAAAAAAGTCATTAAATTTTTAACAATCTTTTCCCTGAATTTCATGTTTTATTTTTTATTTCTCCAATGAAATTCGAAGTCAAGAAATACTTAAGAAATCACATTTGTAAAATGCAATAAAAATGTACTTTGCATAGATACTTTAACACCACGGGTAGCTTTGGAATTAAACACAATTTTATCGTTAAGGTTTTGTAACTTTAATAGTGCAGGATTAGGATTGCCAGGTCACCAAACCTACTAGCCGGACAGACCAGCCAGTTTGGCCGGACATTTGGGTAGAAAGGTCGGACACCTATATTATTTATGATTTTGTCTCAGTATTAATAGGTACACTCTCGTTTGGGAAATGTAAAAAGCCTAACAAAAGCCGGAAAACCGTTTATTTTGGCCGGACACGCAATCAAAAAGTCTACCTATGTCGGGCTTTATCCGGACGCCTGGCAACGCTATGCAGGATACTCTACATGACATTTTATGTTCTAATGTATAAAAAAAATCATTATACATAATTAGATTATAAAATCACTACACAGTGTAAAAAAAACATACCTCCGAATCATCTAAACTGCATCATGATTACGTCAAAGATTTTAGATTGCAGGCAGTGAGATTAAAAAGGCGAGATGAAACTTCCAGGTTTGCTGCATACAAAGCAGTTGATATGCGTGAGAATACGCAACATCAATTTTAACTCATCAAACAACGATACGGTACGGTACAATCTTTATAATTGGCGTTCTTGCACGCGTTTTGATACTTTCTACGAGACCAGACACCGGCATCGAAGTACGCAAAGAACAATCACGTACGAATGTCAGTAAAAGTAAACACAGTCGCATTCGCCACTACTGGTGGTTGCATTTGGGTTACGGCCATGTGCTTATTTTACAATCATTTATATCCATCCACCTGTCATCATCATCATCATCATCAACCTGCCCTTATCCCTATGGAGGGTCGGCACAGTATGTACTACTCCTCCATACATCTCTATCAGCCGTCATATCTGAATTTACCCCCTTCTTACGCATATCCTCTTTCACACAATCCATCCATACTTTCTTTGGTCTTCCTCTACCTTTATAGCCATCCACATTCAATCTCATTACTTTTTTGTTTATATGATTATCATCCCTCCGCATAACATGTCCAAACCACGCTAACCTTCTGCTCCTAACTTTCTCGATAACTGGCGCTACTTTCAAACTTCCTCTGATATGCACATTCTTAACTTTATATTTTCTTGTCACACCACACATCCATCTTAGCATACGCATCTCAGCTACATGCAATGTTCTTTCATCCGAAACCTTGGTGGCCCAACATTCAGATCCGTACAATAAGACAGGTCTTACGATTGACTTGTAGATCTGTCCCTTAAGCTTGGGTGGCATTCTTGGATCACAAGTCACACCGGTGACCTGTCGCCATTTCATCCAACCTGCATTTATTCGGCTTTTCACATCCCGGTCAACACCACCATCGTATTGGACGAGTGAACCGAGGTACTTAAAATCGGAGCAGGTTGGTAGGTCAACACCATTTAAAGCGATTGGAGAAAAGCTGGTCGGACCACCAAAATCGCAGAACAAATGTTCAGTTTTGGTTCTGCTGATTTTAAGACCAGCTCTCTCCAATTTATCTCGCCATTTTTCCAACCTGCTCTGCACCTCGCATTCATCCTCCCCGACAAGCACGATGTCATCAGCATAAAGCATACACCAGGGTGCTTCCTCCTGTATGTCTGATGTTAACGCATCCATTACCAGGAGGAAGAGATACGGACTTAAAGCCGAACCCTGGTGTAGGCCTACCGAGACACCATGTAACGTATTTAAAACGTCACATAGTCTGTGCACTGCGGCGCACGCGCCGCGGGGACTGCGCGGGTTAGAGGGGCGACCCGGGCTCGGCGGGGTCGCTGCATACGTGCCGGGCCACTTGCCTGCAATCTCCTGAGAAGAGCGGTCACCGGCGTCTTAGTCTTGGTGTGATCGTTTCCGGCTAACGTTGGCGTTCTAAAGTTATTTTTTTCTACATTAATACTAATATAATTTAAGTACTTGTTCCCGTTTTAGGGTAAGTTTTATGGCACATAAAATAAAATATGTAATGTTGCTAAATTTAATTGTCCTTTATAACCGTATTTTTTAAACGTTCTTTGTTCTTGTTGCTAACGGTCATTTTTAAAACTTTAACTTATTTCTTTTGTACATTTAAATTTGTGTTTTCTTTATTTTACATAAGATCTTATTGCTGATTTTTCATTATTTATCCTTTATCTTTATAATACGTTATTTCGCATTTTATTTAAATTTATTTTAATTTTCGTTTGCTTCGCTTTTGCTTTGTAAACTCCGTTCTGATAGTTCCACCATCGTCAAGCCGCTACGTATTGCTTTTCTTGAGTTGCTGATGGTGGATACCAGACGGAGGAACAACGCCTTACCGAACTAACGGTCTGGAGTTTTGAATTTCCAGGAGCACTGTACGAATTTTACTGCAAGCTACAATCAAGCTAGCAATCTCCGAGCAAGCTATCGCTTGCCAGCTTCATACATCGGTAGCTGACCTGCCGTTGCGACCTCAGCACCGACGTCTACCGAATTCCTGCGGCCGCCGCTTAGCTGCCTAGGGAGCACCCAGCTACGGTCGACGTGCACCTCCTGTCCTGCCGTTCCTTGGCCTGCCGCCGCTCATCCGTCGCTGGGCGACGCCACCGTAGTTCAGCCAAAGCAGGGGAGTAATAAACGCCGCGGAAGCAGAGACTGATAGCACGTTTCCCCACGACCTTATAAATTTTATGTGCCTACCGCTGAGTGCTTGGTAATATTATATATATCTTTTGTTACCACCTGAGTTTCTTTTCTCACCTCATTAGGGAGTTAGGGACCCAGGGCGCAAGGACACCTTTTTAAGCCTTGCGGGACGGTACATTGGCGCCCTCGTCGTGGGTTAATCTGTTTCTGCTTTCGCTGTTAGTAGTTAGTTTTGCGATGTGTGATTTTGTAAAACGCTTTTTATTTTTTTTGGTTTGCAGCAACTAGGGTGAAAGTAGTAATTCGTCATCTTTTTATTGTGCAAATAAACAAAACTTTTAGACTAAGGTATTTTATATGTGATTTTTTTTTTTTTAATTTCCGTTGTTTTATTTTATTTTCCGTTACTGTTTTTGAATTACGTTCACATTGTTATTTTCGAGGTACCGACAAATGTTTTTGTTTTGCGCGCCGTTATCTTACCGCGCGCAAGCGCAATTGAATATAAGGCTGCGTTCACACTAGTTGCAATTTAATATTTTTTTTTTGCATTTATAATTTTGTTGCATTTTTTTATTTTTATTAAGAAACCAGAGCGTTACATTAATTTAGTGTAAGAGAACGGAGTATTTTTTTTATTATTATTATTATTATTATTTTTTTTTTTAACTTAATTTCATCTTCCGATTTTTTTTTTCTTTTCTTTTCTTCTTTATTTTGTGTGCCATTTACAACTACCTACTTCCGGTTCATTTTTTTTTTTTTAATATTTTAGTATCTCGATTAATATGGTTTATCCAATTAACTTTTCTGCCCTGAATAAAAGCGAACTTGAATATGAGGTGGCTATAAGAAACGAAATACCCGCCAACACGGTTGCGGATTTACGGAAGCAGATTAGTAAATTATCTCAATTATATCCATCCGAGAATATTCTTGTTTCGCATTTGGAACCTCCACGTGATTTGAATTGCTGTGTGGAAATTTTAGAAAGGATTATTTCAAATCTCTCTGAAGGTTCTAAAGATAATTATTTTTTGGCCAAAACTGAGAATAACCTACATCACGTCTACCATAGGCTAGGCCGGATTGACGTTAGCGACGCGCTCGCCGACCAGCATGCAAAGTGTCATGTTTTGTTTAGACAAGCGTACGACAAATTATTAACTCTTAAAACCAAGAATGTCGATCTTTCTGAGGAACCAGGCAGACCTTCGACTTTACCAGTCAATGTTACGGTAACGTGTGAAGGCGGCAGCAAAATTTCAAACGAACTTAGTAAATTGAAATATGACGGTAAATCCTGCGTACGTTCATTTATTCAGCAGGCACACGAATTTAGTGGAGCACGCGATATCCCAGGGTCAAAGTTGTTAGTTTTCGGAACTGAAATTTTCGTAGGGGACGCGTTGCATTGGTTCAGAAGCGTAAAGGAACAAGTATCTACCTGGGATGAATTAACCGTACTCTTAAAACAAGACTTCGATAAGGCTGATTACGATTATCGTTTATTAGCGGAGATTCGTTCTAGAACCCAGGGGAAAACAGAAAATATTTCGATATACTTGTCAATTCTGTCGGGTATGTTTTCACGCTTAACGAAACCTCTTACAGCCGAAGATAAGCTAGAGATTATCTTGCATAACATACGTCCTTGCTATGCTAACATATTAGCGTCATCGCCACAAATCTCATCTATCGAACAGTTAAGAATGTTGTGCAGAAACTACGAGAACGTCCAGTCTCGCTTAGCACATTTTCGAGAACCACCAGCGGCATCCCATGATACGTTAGCCCCCGAGTTTTCGTACAAACAGGATCCCAACCCCTCCTTTAGTAAACAAAAGCACGATATGGATAATTCTCATAATTACAACAAAAATTATTCTCATGATGTTAAGAAATATCTACACGTTATAAATAATAGTGATCAAAGCGTAAATAATAGTGTTCCTTACTGTCCTCGATGTCGTAACCATTCACATACTTTTAGAAATTGCAAAAACACTGAAATTTTATGCTTTAAATGTGGCAACAAAGGTGTCAAGAAGCCCGACTGCCCAAATTGTAACCGAAATACGAATTCAAAAAACTAATTAGGAAGAATTGTAGTAGATCTTGTAATAAACCGAAAACTGATATTAATGATTGGAAGGAATGGTTAAAAACAGTACATAGATTTTTTAGTTTTTACAAGGCTGCTACAATTCTACAAAAAAAACCATTTCGTTATACCCGTCCGTATATTAACATAAAGATTAATGACATTACTGCGTCAGGACTCTTGGATTCGGGATCAGTAATTACTGTTATAGGGAATCACGCTCATAAGGTTTTGCTTCAACATGGCCTTAAAATTTTAACTGACGAGCCGTTGTTGGTTACTGCGGCAGGCGGACAAACGTTGAATAGTATAGGCTATATTAATTTGCCCGTAACATTCGAGAATCAATTTCACATAATTAAGGCTTTTGTTGTTCCCGAAGTCAAACCGTCACTGATCTTAGGTATAGATTTCTGGCGTGCATTCAAATTATGTCCGAAGTACTTAGGCTCTCTTACTTTAACAGAGACACCGCTAATGGACTTAACTGAAAATAGACCGAAACATTTAATTTGTTCTTACAATCATTTAAATATGAATGAAAAGATAGTCGCAGATACCGTAATTGAAAAATTTAAAGAAATTTCGTTTGAGCATAAAGGTTTAGGCCGGACTCACGTAATAACACACCATATTGACACAGGAGAGTCGCCTCCTATTAGGCAAAGATATTACCGACTTTCTCCAGAAAAGCAGAGGATTCTACTCGAACAAGTTGATGAAATGTTGGCGTTAGACGTAGTAGAACCTTGTGAGAGTGCCTGGCAGTCTCCCGTTCTTCTAGTTACTAAGAAAAATGGCAAGCCTCGTTTTTGTCTTGACAGTCGGAAGCTCAACTCGGTTACTAAAAAGGACGCTTACAACTTGCCTTATATATCTGAAATCCTAGACAATTTACGCGATGCGTGTTTTCTTACTAGTCTTGATTTATCCAAGGCTTTCTGGCAAATACCTATCGCGCAAGAAGATAGAGACAAGACAGCCTTTTACGTTCCCGGTCGAGGAACATTTCGATTTAAAGTCACCCCTTTCGGTTTAACAAATGCACCGGCCACACAACAACGATTAGTCGATGCCCTTCTAGGTGATGTAGATCATCGTATTTTTGCCTATTTAGATGATATTATTATTGTTAGTAGCACTTTTGATGAACACGTCTCTCTGCTATCTCGTGTGTTGGACAAATTGCGTAAAGCGAACTTAACCATCAATTTGGAAAAGTGTGAGTTCTTTCGAAGTCAGCTCAAGTACTTAGGTTATGTCGTTGATGAGAACGGGTTACGAACCGACCCCGATAAAGTTGAAGCCATTCTTACTTATGCGACTCCAACTAGCAGGAAGGAGTTGAAACGATTCTTGGGTACGGCTACTTGGTATCGACGTTTCGTTCCTAATTTTAGCACAATTGCATGGCCGCTTAATAAGCTAACTTCAAACAAAAAAAATGCTCCTCCTTTCCAGTGGACTGAGGAAGCCGATGCGGCATTTAAAAAGCTCAAGGAATGTCTTGTTTCCGCCCCAGTGCTTTCACGTCCCGATTTTGACCAGCCATTTCAGGTTCACACCGATGCGAGCAACTTTGGCATTGGAGCGATGCTAACTCAGGCTACCAACGGAATAGAAAGACCAGTAGCGTATATGAGCAGATCGCTAACAGCTGCCGAAAAGAATTACAGCATCACGGAGCGTGAGACATTGGCCGTTTTAGTTGCTCTAGAACACTGGCGGTGCTATATTGAAAACGGAAAAAGGTTCACAGTCTTTACAGACCACAGTGCTTTGAAGTGGTTCCTTTCCTTGAACAATCCCACAGGTAGACTAGCTCGTTGGGGTGTACGTTTATCATCTTTTAATTTCGAAATTAAACACCGACGTGGCGTTGACAACATTATACCTGACGCTTTATCTAGAGCTTTACCGGTAGCTTCTATTGCAACGGCCAAATCATTTTCTGCAACTAAGGATGATTGGTATAGGAAAATGTATAATGATTCCCTAACTAAACCTTCAGGTTCCCCTAACTATTTCGTGAAAAATGAAACCCTTTACCGCCTTTCAAAGAATAAATGCGATCTTACAAAAGAATTTTCTTGGAAAGAAGTTGTTCCTCTCGAACTTAGGGAGGCTGTGATAGCTGAGAATCACAACAAGCCAATTGCCGGTCATTTGGGTATTTTCAAAACTTACAGACGGATCGCTCTTAGATATTTTTGGCCCGACATGTACCGAGATGTATTAAAGTACGTGGGCTCATGTTCAATTTGCCTCCAATATAAGGCCCAGAACCATGGCATCCTTGGAGAAATGGGTCGCCCTAAACAGTGTGCTCGACCGTATCAAATGTTATCTATCGATCTCATGGGACCTCTTCCTATAACTCGTAAACAGAATAGTTTTATCTTGGTAATAACTTGTTGTTTTTCTAAATTTTGTCACATATTTCCACTTAGAAAAGCTACCTCACGAATTATTGCACAAATTCTGGAAGAACAAATCTTCTTAATACACGGTATCCCTCAAACCATTTTACTAGACAATGGCCCCCAGTTTATAAGTAGCCAAGCCAACGATTTGTTTAGAAAATATAACATCCCTAACGTATTCTTTACGCCAAAATACACTCCACAAGTAAACACCGTTGAGCGCTATAACAGAACCATAATTATGTGTATATCTACCTTTGTGGATAACGACCATCGCTCATGGGATACGTTCATACCCAATGTCCAATTTGCAATTAACAACTCTGTGAACGAAGCTACGGGTTATACGCCATCATTTTTAGTATTTGGACGGGAGATAGTCGTTTGTGGTTCTCATTATGTAGACTCCGATTTAGGGGACGAAATTATATTTTTGCCTCGCGATATTTACGCAGAGAATCTTGGTTCGCTTAAATTGGTTTTCGACCAGGTACAGAGGGCTTTATACCGAGCCCATTTAAAGAATACGGCAAAATATAACTTAAGAAGAAAGAATTACGAGTTCAACGTAGGAGACGTCGTATATAAACGTACTTTTATTTTGAGCGACAAGGACAAATATTTTAGCAAAAAACTGGCTCCAAAATTTATTAAGTGTAGGGTAACGGAGAAGCGTTCTCCCTTAGTGTACATATTAGAAGACATGTCGGGAAAAAATCTAGGTGCCTGGCATATTAAAGATTTAAAGATCGTGTAGCTTTCTAATTCTGAGAAACTACACACCTCAAGGATTTTGATATTAAATCAAAATCCTTAGGGCGGAGAGGGGGTACTGTAACGTATTTAAAACGTCACATAGTCTGTGCACTGCGGCGCACGCGCCGCGGGGACTGCGCGGGTTAGAGGGGCGACCCGGGCTCGGCGGGGTCGCTGCATACGTGCCGGGTGACTTGCCTGCAATCTCCTGAGAAGAGCGGTCACCGGCGTCTTAGTCTTGGTGTGATCGTTTCCGGCTAACGTTGGCGTTCTAAAGTTATTTTTTTTCTACATTAATACTAATATAATTTAAGTACTTGTTCCCGTTTTAGGGTAAGTTTTATGGCACATAAAATAAAATATGTAATGTTGCTAAACTTAATTGTCCTTTATAACCGTATTTTTTTAAACGTTCTTTGTTCTTGTTGCTAACGGTCATTTTTAAAACTTTAACTTATTTCTTTTGTACATTTAAGTTTGTGTTTTCTTTATTTTACATAAGATCTTATTGCTGATTTTTCATTATTTATCCTTTATCTTTATAATACGTTATTTCGCATTTTATTTAAATTTATTTTAATTTTCGTTTGCTTCGCTTTTGCTTTGTAAACTCCGTTCTGATAGTTCCACCATCGTCAAGCCGCTACGTATTGCTTTTCTTGAGTTGCTGATGGTGGATACCAGACGGAGGAACAACGCCTTACCGAACTAACGGTCTGGTGTTTTGAATTTCCAGGAGCACTGTACGAATTTTACTGCAAGCTACAATCAAGCTAGCAATCTCCGAGCAAGATATCGCTTGCCAGCTTCATACATCGGTAGCTGACCTGCCGTTGCGACCTCAGCACCGACGTCTACCGAATTCCTGCGGCCGCCGCTTAGCTGCCTAGGGAGCACCCAGCTACGGTCGACGTGCACCTCCTGTCCTGCCGTTCCTTGGCCTGCCGCCGCTCATCCGTCGCTGGGCGACGCCACCGTAGTTCAGCCAAAGCAGGGGAGTAATAAACGCCGCGGAAGCAGAGACTGATAGCACGTTACCCCACGACCTTATAAATTTTATGTGCCTACCGCTGAGTGCTTGGTAATATTATATATATCTTTTGTTACCACCTGAGTTTCTTTTCTCACCTCATTAGGGAGTTAGGGACCCAGGGCGCAAGGACACCTTTTTAAGCCTTGCGGGACGGTACAACCAAACCTGTCACTATCGCCAACAGCGGACTGGATGTGTGTATTGGCTCGACAATACATAGCACGAATAAGCTGCAGGTATTTCCCAGGCACTCCTTTCACTTTCAAAGCCCACCACAAAATCTTCCTCGGAACCCTATCGTATGCTTTTTCGAGGTCTACAAACACCATGTGCAGGTTTTTATGCACACGCCTATATTTCTCGCAAAGTTGGCGAATAGCAAAAATGGCATCCCCGTCCTGGTGTAAACCCAAATTGGTTCCGAGTTACCTCACTCTCCTCTCTTATTCTTCCGTCCACCACTCTCTCCCAAGCTTTCATACTGTGTGACATGAGCTTTATTCCTCTATAGTTGTTACAGATTTGTACATCACCCTTGTTTTTAAAAATTGGCACCAGCGAACTCCTACACCACTCATCTGGAATCACCTCTTCCTGTAACAACTTGTTGAAGAATAGAGTCAGCCACACCAATCCGTCCGCCTTTAGGAACTTCCATACTTCCACTGGTATTCCATCCGGCCAAACTGCTTTTCCGTTCTTCATATCTTGCACAGCTTTCTTTACTTCATCCACGCTAATCTCTTTCACCATACCAATATTAACCGGCACTTTTTCCAACACTCCACTCCAAATATTCTCTTCGTTCATCAATTTTTCAAAATAATCCTTCCAACGCTGTTAATATCATTATCATCCGCCAATACATTTCCTTCATCGTCTTTAATACACTTGATGTGGTTTACATCTCTTGCATTCCTTTCTCTCTCTCTTGCTATACGGAACAGACGTTTTTGTCCCGGCGGGCTGTTCAGGGATTCATATAATTTATCTTGTGCCTGTGCCTTAGCAGTTGCGATGGCTTTCTTAGTAAATCGCTTACACTCCTTATATAACTGCCTTTTATTCTCTTTCAAATCCTTATCATTATCATCCACACCCTGCCACTCTTTAAATGCTCTCTTCTTTTCACACAAAGCCTCACGCACATTTGCACTCCACCACCAAGTTTCTCTATCAATTTTCCCTTTACCTTTTGTCTCTCCCAGTATACTTTTTGCCACATTCCTAACACAACTGGCCATTTCATTCCAACTATCATTTACTGTCACCCCACTCATATCATTCATTTCTATCATTTTATCCACTACTTGCTTACAAAAATCTTTTGCACATTCATGCCTTTCTAGCATACTCCATTTTATTTTACTGGGGGTTTTAGGTTTGTGCTTGGTTGATTTTATTTTAATTTTGAATTCCGCTATTAAAAGTCGGTGCTGACTTGTTAAATTTTCTCCCGGTATAATTTTGAAGTTTTTGACACTGTTTAATTTGTCCCTTCTGGTAAGGATATAATCTAATTGGGTTGCTTTACCGCCACTTTTATAGGTTATCAAATGTTGATCTTTCTTTTGAAAAAATGTATTTGTAATTGCCAAATCATATGCAATAGCTGCATCTAGTAAATACTCTCCCTCATCCATCCACCTGTGTACTCTCTCATTAAAATAATAAGAAAATTTATCCGTTTAAGTATTTTTATATCATTTTAAAATACACATTGTGGGCATCGGTCGGTTGTGAGTACGCTCAAATGGAGGTTCAATGAGCGTGAACCGATACGCACAGGCATGTGTACACGGCCCTTATGATGAAAGCACAAAAAAATCAAAAAGGGAGTGGATCTATACGTTGAATTTTATAAATAAAAGCTTTAAAAGAACGAAGGTCACGCAATGTTAAGGCTCTACTGAGTTTTCTGTAATTTATATAACAGCAAACAAGTGTTGACCTGTGTGTTGTTTTCAATTATGTTTTGTACTACGTTTCTGCTACGAATACTTTTAAATACCTACTCTAATTAATGATACAATTACTTTTGTACTGCAAACGTCACAGAAGTATTGTCCAGTGGTATACTAACGAAGATGGAGTAGTAACAGAGTGACGATGAGTAATGAATAGAGAGCTGTGAACACCCGCTCCCGACCCCCGCGGCGTCTTGGCGCGCATCCACTCGGAACAATGCGCGACGGTTTACTTTCTCAATTGACTCATACTGATCTGATGCGTGGTACAGATTCGAATCAGATTAATAGAACTGTTATCGAAACACGAAGGCCAGGATTAGTGTGTGGGTTTCTTTAATTTTGGAAACTAATTGCTTAACTAATGTTAACTGATCGTAATATATTTCGAGTACTGTGAAACTAAAATGCATTTTGCAATAGGTATTTATACATTTACAAATGTATATCTATTTTTTTGTAGACTTGTTTTGGCGACCTTTATAGCAGAAAGGTAAAGTAAATTTATAACAACAAACTGTTATATCTATCACTGCACATATAACGTAACTTGTGTTAGACAAAGCACAACTAAATTCATAAACATACGCACACACGCCAAAGCTGGCGCTGGACAACGACCAAACAAACAAAACCACAAGTTGTAATGCGAGGCGCGTTGCCTTATGCCTACGTGTTTCATGTTACATACTCGTATCTCACTTCCTCATACATCTTTAATCTCCGCGGATTCTCCGTAACACTGTTGCAAACAAAACTTATTGCTGTTTGAACTCAATAATTACATGTAAATACGTTCAGTACATTATACGAGGAAGAAATAATAAATTATATTTGCGGTTGCATGGTCTCGGCTGCTGAAACTGATTTAATTCCTCTACTCTGTGAATGTGCGCCTTCACTGTTGTTATTTGTTGTATTCTTTCTTATTGTCAACCTTCTTCCAATCCTTGGCCTCCATCGACATGTTGTTTTTCTGATGAGATGACAACAGCCCATTGTCATGATGCAGATTATTGCTATTGTAGTGATACTTATTGTTGTTTTGTGTCCCTCAACTTGCTTCCATATTGATGTGCGTAGTTCGTGCTGAATTCCCTCTTGATCTTCTATAAGATTACGTATCCAGTTGTCGGAATCCTTTAGCACCTCTTCGTTCGGTATGATGTTCGCATTGCTTTTAGTGTTATTCATCGTTAGCGTGAAATTTGATTTTTTTTTGAAAAAACTGCTTTTACCAAGACTGATTCACTTCTTCGTGTTATCAAGATATTTTCCTCTGTTTTTATGTAACACCTTTGTTCTATCTGTAGTACTCCTGCCCCTTCTAATATGATTTCTTCCCTTTCTCCGTCACATATGATTGATATCCTGTTAGGTTTGCTTGTTATATACATCCATGTATTTGCCATGTATAATGGCTTCCAAAGGACCTTTGTTACTCTGGTACGTACCCTTGGGCAAGTGTTCGTTGAGTTCTGCTTAAATAGTTCACTTATAACACTACTAGCTGTGCCCGCGACTTCGTCCGCGTGAAATACTATTTTGGGTAGCATTTTTTTTGAGCTAATTATTTTATTTAACCAACGTGCTATGCTTTGATGTATGTAGAAGAACATAGAAAGAGGTGTGCCCGGACCGCGCCAAATGTAGGTCCTGGGTCTCTGCCTACCCCTCTGGGTTACGGGTCGAGAATTATGTTGTTGTTGTTTTTTTTACTTAAACTTATAAAAAATGCCAAAAAATATTAAACTTACAAAATATTCACATAAACATCTTCTAATTCAAACTTTCATCCCCTATTCCGTTTTGTTACATTGCAACCTTGAGGGTAAAACTTTTACAAATTTCAAATGTCATATTTATTTATATCAAATCAGCAGCCTAAAAAATAAGTTTAAAGCTTCTAACTGTAAAAATGACGATACTTCCATACAAATTTCCACCCTCACTTTCAGCCTCTTATAACCATTTTTTCGCGTTAAAAAGTAGGCTTTGTACTTCCTCAGGCTCTAGACTAAATATTGGTAAGGGTAACATCAAAACATATTAAACAAAACATTCACCAAAACTATTACATATTGCCTAACAAAATTTCATCCCCTATTGTTATTTAACACTCTTGGGGGCAAAATTTTTACAAAAATTTAATTTACTATTTATTTATATAGAACTAGCTGTGCCCGCGACTTCGTCCGCGTGAAATACTATTTTGGGTAGCATTTTTTTTTTGAGCTAATTATTTTATTTAACCAACGTGCTATGCTTTGATGTATGTAGAAGAACATAGAAAGAGGTGTGCCCGGACCGCGCCAAATGTAGGTCCTGGGTCTCTGCCTACCCCTCTGGGTTACGGGTCGAGAATTATGTTGTTGTTGTTTTTTTTACTTAAACTTATAAAAAATGCCAAAAAATATTAAACTTACAAAATATTCACATAAACATCTTCTAATTCAAACTTTCATCCCCTATTCCGTTTTGTTACATTGCAACCTTGAGGGTAAAACTTTTACAAATTTCAAATGTCATATTTATTTTTATCAAATCAGCAGCCTAAAAAATAAGTTTAAAGCTTCTAACTGTAAAAATGACGATACTTCCATACAAATTTCCACCCTCACTTTCAGCCTCTTATAACCCTTTTTTCGCGTTAAAAAGTAGGCTTTGTACTTCCTCAGGCTCTAGACTAAATATTGGTAAGCGTAACATCAAAACATATTAAACAAAACATTCACCAAAACTATTACATATTGCCTAACAAAATTTCATCCCCTATTGTTATTTAGCACTCTTGGGGGCAAAATTTTTACAAAAATTTAATTTACTATTTATTTATATAGAATTAGCAACCTCAAAAATAAGTTTCAAGCTTCTAACTGTAAAAATGACGATACTTTCATACAAATTTCCACCCTAACTTTCAACCCCTTACAAACCCTTTTTCGCGTTGTAAAGTAGTCTTTATCCTTTCTCGGGCTCTAAACTAAATATTTGTAACGGTAACAGCAAAACATATTGAACAAAACATTCAACAAAATCTAAAATATTCCCAAACAAAATTTCACCCCTAATTGTTATTTAGCACCCTTAAGAGTAAACTTTTTTTCAAATATTGAATATTAATTTCTTTATATCAAATTAGCAGCCTCAAAAATAAGTTTCAAGCTTCTAACTGTAAAAGAAGACGATACTTCCACACAATTTTCCACCCCCTCTTTCAACCCCTTACAACCCCCTTTTCGCGTTAAAATGTAGACTACGTCTTTTCTCAGGCTCTAGACTAAAAATTGGTAAAGCATATTAAACAAAACATTCACCAAAACCGAATATATTGCCAAACAAAATTTCATCCCCTATTGTTATTTAACACCCTCGGGGGTAAATTTTTTACAAAAATTTAATTTCATATTTATTTATATAGAATTAGCAACCTCAAAAATAAGTTTCAAGCTTCCAACTGTAAAAATGACGATAATTCCATACAAACTTTCACCCCCACGTTCAACCCCTTGCAAACCCTTTTTCGCGTTAAAATGTGCCCTATGTCCTTCCTCAGGCTCTAGACTAAATATTGGTAAGGGTAATAGCAAAACATATTAAAGAAAACATTCAACAAAACCGAATATATTGCCAAACAAAATTTCATCCCCTATTGTTATTTAGCACCCTTGGGGATACAATTTTTCCAAAAATTTAATTTCATATTTATCTTTATCAAATTAGCCTTGAAAATAAGTTTCAATCTTCTACCTGTAAAAATGAAGATAATTCCATATAAACTTTCACCCCCACTTTCAACCCCTTACAACCCCTTTTTCGCGTTAAAATGTAGCCTATGTCCATCCTCAGTGTAGTGTTTGTGTCTATGGAATAGATACAATTCACTGTCTCATGTACCACACTGGAATGGACAGCTGTCTCTGGGTAGTTGAGTGACGAACGCGGTACGAAGCGGACGTGCGCCTGCGCTCCAGTGCGGTAGTGGTGAGCCAGTGTCTGTCCTTAATCATCTTTAGAGACCCTATGGTCCTACAAATGGCGACGAGGTGAAAAAAAATAAATAGAAAATTGGTAACTATGTCCGCATTTTGCGCCCTAAGTAATAAAATACTTGTGTGTAAATTAAAACATTGCCAATCCAATCAAATCAAGATATTTAATTTTATGCCTAAAAGTAGAGTACAATTATTATAGATTTCATAATAGAAGAAAGATGACAATATGATATGGGGAACATTTGTTTACAGTATTATCCGATTTTATAATTACAGCTATTGAATTCGGCCGTCTCTTCTGGGGTGTTCCCCCCCACTTCCATCAGCTTGGAGCCGGTCATGCTGGTCCGCACTTTGACCGTCTCCAAGCCGAAGTCTCTGAGGCAGATCGACGCCTTAGCCTTGGCCAAGACGTCAGTATATTTGGCCTCAGAGACCTGTCCCTCTGCTGTCGTGATCGTGGCCCCCGGTTTAAGGGTGACGGTTATGGCCGCCGTCTTGGGGGCCACGATCTTTACTGCTTTAGGGGGAGGGGGAACCCGCTGCGTCCCATTAGGGTGAACTGGCGCAGCAGGCGGGGCCCCGGCCGGAGCCTTTTTCTTCTTTTTTGCCTTGCGGCCGACTACCTTAGACCACTGTACTTCACCCCCGGGAGTTTGGGGGGCGGGTTCAGCGGCTCCGGCTTGAGCCTTCGCGGCTTTCCCTACGCGCCCTCCTCCGCCAGCAGGTGGAGGGGGGGGAGGGGCAGCCGGTACAGCTGTAGGGGCGATCCTCCGTTTGGGGACCGGCCTGGCTTTGGCTACAGGGGCCTGGGCTGGTCGTGTCTCCACGTTTTTAGGGGCGCTGGTCGCCAGGTTGGGCCTGACTACAGGGCGCGGCGGCGGCGGATGTTGTTTGTCCGCCTGGAGCGGTGGTCTGACCACCGGCTCAGGGGGGAGGCGCGTCTCCAGGTCTTGTAGGCGGGCGTTCACCATCCCGCCTACTGACTCTAGGAGTTCGCGCCTCATCTCTTCGAGAGCGCCCCTGAGAATCGCCTCCACCCCCTCCTGGGCCTGAGGAGCCTCCCTCGGAGTCGCTTCTGACCGCTTTTGCGACTCCGAGTGCGCTTCTTTGAAAGCACGCAGCTCCGCGCGGATCAGCTCCAGCTCTCTAGCTAGTCTGGCATTCTCCGCGCGGAGCCGGCGTTGCTCCTCCTCGGGGGTGATCGCTCGGAGCTCCTCCACCGCTTCTATCACCTGTTGGGTGGCCCTGTTAATCTGGCCCCGCACTGTTCCCTTTAGGTTTCCGCTCTTCTTAACCTCCCCCTGAATTGTGGAAACATTCAGGAGGGCCTTCGCAGCCAATGCCTCTATGGTGGCAGCCTCCGGTTGCGCAGCCCTGGGCTCCGACAAGTCCCTGGGCAGGCATGGAGGCTGGTAGGGGGGGGGGTCCGAGCCAGCTGCTCGACTCTCCTCCCCCTCCGCTAAGTAGGCTTTCGCCTCCTGCAGGAAACTGCTTTGGGCCCCCGGTCGTCTGGTACGGCCTCTTGTCGCTGTCGACACTTTTTTGACCGGGCCCGCTGCTTCCGCTTCTTTTAGCGCCCTATTCTTCCCCTTGCTCTCTGTCCCAATTGGGAACTTGAGGGCGATTTTTGGGGCCGCGGATCCGCTGATCTTTTTCCGCGCCGTGCTCGCGCTCGCCTTCCTCCCGTCCAGAGTACTGTCTGAGTCGGAGGAAGACTCCGACATAGAGACCACCTCCACGTCGCTCTCCCCGCCTTCCTCTGCTCTTCCAGGCGTCGTCAGTTCCAAATCGTTTGCTTCGTTGTCAGTTGTTATCGCCGAGGTCGTTGGTTGGCAGTCTTTGGCCCCCCCAGAATACGAGGGCCGGCCAGAGGTCAGAGTGACCTCTGGGAGGGATTCTCCGCTGGCGTTGCCAGCGGTACCCTCCTGGGGTAATGAGTTTTTGAAGCTTGCCATGTCCATTGTTTTTCCAGTGTTGTCGGACACCGGAAACCGCCTTTTTAATGCAGGGTGGGGTCCCCTAGTCCTGAAGCGCGGCCTTGAAGGCCGCCATACACCGACCGAAGTCCACTGCCTTTTAACGTGTTGCCGCACGCCCTCACCGATGTTCCGCAGGCCTGCCCGGTATGGGTGGCCCTATCCGGTATAGCCCCACGGAACATCCCTCTCCTCAGGGTAATTTTTTATAGAGGTTTTCTTCCTCGCGGCCCCGCGCTAGGCGCAGAGCCCCCGTTTCCGCTCAGTGCGGACTTACGGGTTTGTTGGTGTTTGGTTCGCGGGGCAAAAAAAAAAGCCCTACCCCGGCAATATGCCGGGGCGTTCCCCTATCCACCACCCGGGGACGCGCCACGTCGGAGTTCACCTCTCCGCCCACTCGGACAACCGAGCAGGTCCGTGGCTTTCTGAGGCCCTAGACTAAATATTGGTAAGTGTAACAGCAAAACATACTAAACAAAACATTCACCGAAGTCTAAAATATTCCCAAACAAAATTTCATCCCCTATAGTTATTTAGCACCCTTGAGGGTAACATTGATACAAAAATTTAATTTCATATTTATTTCTATCAAATTAGCAGCCTTAGAAAGAAATTTCAAGCTTCTAACTGTTAAAATGACAATACTTCCATACAAATTACCACCCCCACTTTCAACCCCTTACAACCCTGTTTTCGCGTTAAAAAGTAGCCTATGTTCTTTCTGAGGCTCTAGAATATCTGTGTACCAAATTTCATTTAAATCGGTTCAGTAAACAATAGTAGGCGACACTTCCATACAAATTTTCACCCCCATTTTCAACCCCTTACATTCCCTTTTTCGCGTTAAAATATAGCCTATGTCCATCCTCAGGCTCTAGACTATCTGTATACCAAATTTCATTTAAATCGGTTCAGTAGTTTTGGCGTGAAAGCGAGACAGACAGACAGACAGACAGAGTTACTTTCGCATTTATAATATTAGTAAGGAAGTAAGGATTAGCAGCATTAGAAAGAAATTTCAAGCTTCTTACTGTAAAAATTACGATACTTCCATACAAATTACCACCCCCACATTCAACCCCTTACAACCCTTTTTTCGCGTTAAAAAGTAGTCTTTGTTCTTTCTCGGGCCCTAAACTAAATATCAGTAAGGGTAACAGCAAAACATATTAAATAAAACATTCACCTAAGCCTCACATATTCCCAAACAAATTTTCATCCCCTATTGTTATTTAGCACCCTTCAGGGGAAAATTTTTACAAACATTGAATTTCATATTTATTTATATCAAATTAGCAGCCTTAGACAGAAGTTTCATGCTTCTAACTGTAAAAATGACGATACTTCCATACAAATTACCACCCCCACTTTCAACCCCTTACAACCCTGTTTTCGCGTTAAAAAGTAGCCTATGTTCTTTCTGAGGCTCTAGAATATCTGTACCAAATTTCATTTAAATCGGTTCAGTAAACAATAGTAGGCGACACTTCCATACAAACTTTCACCCCCACTTTCAACCCCTTACAACCCCTTTTTCGCGTTAAAATATAGCCTATGTCCATCCTCAGGCTCTAGACTATCTGTGTACCAAATTTCATTTAAATCGGTTCAGTAGTTTTGGCGTGAAAGCGAGACAGACAGACAGACAGACAGACAGACAGACAGACAGACAGAGTTACTTTCGCATTTATAATATTAGTAAGGATAATATTTTTTTATTAACAATAAAGTTAATAAAATAGTTTTAAGGCATTTTCTTCCTACCGCATTGATACGCGAAGCAACGCAATACTAATTTTAATATTAGATGTTGTATTTCGTTTTTTAATAAGTTATACTAAAAAAATAAACTTACATTTTAGTTTTAAATTGTTTTAAATTAATGTTATCACCTGATTAATGTATACATTGTTTGGAAAATGATTAGAGATTATTATTTAGTTAAATAGAAAAAAAAATATATTGTGGTCCAGATTACGAAATTCCATTGTACGTGGGTGGCAGGAGAACAATCTTTGTGAATCGTGTAGAAGTTTGTAAGTTACAAAGTTGGTAAATCTGGTTTGAGTTACTCTCTTAATCTCAGTTGAGTGTGACGGCTTCTCAGTTGTAAAGACGAGGATTTAGCCCTAAGTTACGCGACATTCACAGGCATTTTTAACTTTTATGAGACTCTTAAATGCTGTTCACGAATCTTCACGTCACCCTTACTGCCACACGCAGAGAAGTTTAATGTGTAAAAAATTTGAATTTTATTTTAATTCACTTATATTTTTATACTCAAATAAATGGCAGTACTCGAACCTATAACCTTATGATAGGAGATCCGTGCCTTTAACTATTAAGCTTTTGGCGCTAGTACTCCCCAGTAACAGGATAGTGATGTGTGTCATTCTGAAATTAAAATAGTAATATTTAATTAAAACTAAATTAGAGTTCGTATTCCGGCGACTATCAGCGGATTCGGATATCCGAAGCGGCGCGGATTATAAGCCCGCCATTATCCGGTCGTACGCATTGCTTTAGACTCAATTTCCACTAAGTTAACCGCCAATTCTGTAGAAGTTTCTTGTCTTATTTCCACTAGTGAGGTCGCGAAAACTTCAAAATGGCGCACGTGGTTAATTGGTAAGTGATTCTTTGTTACAGTTCTGTCCCAATTTTATAAAACATCTAAATAACTTTAAGCAGAAGTATTAACACTTTTTACAGTGTATATACGACATTTCTACCAAATAAAAAAATCTTTCTTTTAGAAAACAAAGACACTAAACGGACGTTAAACTTTGGCTGTGGATAAAAAACAAAGAGCTAACATCCGATTCTGTTTTAGTTTACTTTCTAAGAAGGTTTCGCTTTAATGTTTCTGATTCAAATTAAAATAAGTTAGTGCCTTAAAATTCAACAATATAACAAAATGTTTTCATATATTAAATGATGAAAATCGTTATCATTCTGTTATAAAATAACATAACAAAAAACAAAAATAAATAAATAATTCATAGTTCTGAAATATTTTATTTAAATAACTTATTAAACTAAAAATTTAGTAATCAATAATTATATGTTTTCACCTTATTATGCATTGACTTTGCCTGTCGACTACTGAACTCCTTGTTGCAATTATTGCATTTCAGTTTGGTCTTCACATCCCCCGCAGACGCTTCCTCATCTCCATTATCTGCTACTGGACTACTTACCTCTGTAAAGTTTACAAAGATAATTTAATATTGAATGGTTTAAACCAACAAAATTAATTTCTTCTAATATGTTATATGTTATTAATAGTCGTAACATAAAACTGAAATGATTTTATTTATCTTACTAATATTCTAAATGCGAATATTTAGTTAAATGGATGGATGGATGTTTGTTACAAGAAATCTCCAGAATGGCTGCAAGAATGTCGATAAAATTTCACACAGATATAGAACACAGTCTGGAAGAACACATAGATTTTTTTTAATCCTGTTTGGACGGATTTGCTTGCGACAGCTATGTTTTATAAAATATGACTGAAAACTCACCAACTACTTCAGTTTCTTCAACTTTAACAATATCCTCACTATCATCTTTCTTCGTCCGGTCGATTATTTATTTATGTTAATAGCCAAATACGTAATGTTTGGTATTGGTACCAAATTCTAATGGTCCGGGAGCCAGCGACAGATTTTCATGACCAATCCCCTCCCAATCGAAAATTCGTAAAATGCATAAAGGACTTATACTATGAATACTCGCGACCGTCAGCTGCGACTCCGTGGGTGGGGTGGGCAGTGGCAACCTCCCAAACATGAAGAAAAAAAAATTTTTTCAGTCATTTCCTCTCAAATAAAAATTTACCTGGTGATCGTTTATATGCTACTATGAATGAAAATTAATGTCAGCTTGCTGTATCTCGGTGGAAAGTTTGTCAGCTGTCATCTTGAAATGGTCCGGAAGCCAGCCACAGATTTTCATGACCAAGTCCCTCCCAATCGAAAATTCGTAAATTGCATAAGGGACTTATACTATGAATACTTGCGACCGTCAGTTGCGACTCCGTGGGTGGGGTGGGCAGTGGCAGCCTCCCAAACATGCAGAAAAAATTTTACTACTATTTTTAATACAGTTGCTTCATTTTTTCGCAACTGTATTAAAAATAGTTGTTTAGTACATGGGCGGAACTGTCATCACAACTTGTGCCAACTGTCAACCCTCACCTTCGGCTGCGCCTCGGGTTGGGTAGACATTTGTCGGAACACTTTGCAATGACAGGCTTTCCGCACTCGTAATGAAATATACTATAATGCATTCATACTTGTCTCTAATACTAATGTTTTATAGAATTAAGATTAACTTTTAAATTAATAAAAATTAATTTTTATAATTAAAATATTCAAATTAATATTTTAAACAAGTGTCGCCATAATAAGTGTTAAATTAGTATGTATAATTTTGGTACGGTTAACTGTTAACGATTAACTTTAACTTGCGTTAAATTTTCGAGAATTTAACGCTTTAACGATTAACGAAGTTAAATTTTTAATTAACGAATTAACGATTAACGAAGTTAACTTTTCGATTAACTGTGCCCACCTGTGATAATAGCATATAAACGATCACCAGGTAAATTTTTAGTTGAGAGGAAATCACTGAAAAATATTTTTTTTTTCATGTTAAGGAGCCAGCTGACGTATAATCTTTTAATGTTAGACTTTTATGTTGGATAATGAATACTAAAAACACTGACAAATCACTTTATTTCGGCGTAGTACAAGCACATTCTTTTTTCTTTGTTAGACTCTTACAAAAAAGCAAACTTACATTTTTATGTGTAATGACATTACAGTGACAGATGACATATATCATTGCCACATAGAAAGAATAAAATATTTAACACCCCCTCTCAATGTTAAGAAGATGTTAATACATATTTATTTGTAACATTGCTATACAATTAAGTTATCAGTACAATAAAACTTATTGAAAATTATTACACAGAGTTACAAAATATTCAACTTAGATGTAAAATATGAATGTTTGTTTTCACATAATGGTTTTGTAAATATGTCAGATACATTTTCTTCAGTTGGTACATAGATAACATTGATATTATGAATATTAACTGCCTCTTTAATGAAATGAAATTTAATATCTATGTGTTTGGTTCTTTTACCATTTTCTCTATTGGATATAATCTTAATAGCACTTTGATTATCAACTTTCAATGAAATATTAAATTTAGAAGAATAGAAGTTATTTAAAATACCTTTTAAGAAAATGATCTCAGTAGTAGTTGAGGTTGCTGCTATGTACTCCGCTTCAGCAGAGGATAATGAGACGGTACTTTGCTTCTTGGATAACCATGATATTAAGTTATTACTAAAGTAAATAGCACTGCCACTTACACTTTTACGATCAATGTAGTCACTCGCCCAGTCTGCATCAGAATATCCGATAATTTCTTTTGGTTCATCACTTCTGTAGTAAGTCAATCCTTTATTAATAGTGTATTTTAGATATCTTAAAATTCTCTTAGCTGCTGTCCAAAGTTTAGAAGTTGGTCTATCTAAAAATCTGCTCAAGAAAGATGTTGTATAAGTAATGTCCGGTCTGCTAGTAACTGAGAGATAAGTAAGACTTCCAATTAGTTCTCTGTATGGTACATTTACTATCTCTTCCCCTTCTGTAATGATAGGCTCTTTTTCCATAGGTGTTTTAATTTCTTTGCAATCTTCCATTCCAAACTTTTTTAGCATTTTCCTTATTAGTTTCTCTTGCTTTATACACATGGAATCATTCTTTCTTTCTATTTCCATTCCTAGATATTCTTTCACTTGTCCTAGATCTTTTGCCTTAAACTCCTTTTGTAGTCTTTCTTTTATATCTTTGTAGTTTCCCATAAGTAATATATCATCAACAAATATTAATGCCCAAGTTCCAGTTTTATAATATAGACAAAAATCATATTTTGATTGTTCAAAGTTGTTTTCTATAAAGAAATTGTGTAGTCGTTTGTTCCAACATCTTGGAGCTTCTTTTAGTCCATAAAGTGCTTTCTTTAATTGTAACACTTTTCCTTCTACTTTTTTAACTCCTTCAGGATATTTTATGTATACATCCTTTTCAAGATCTCCATTTAGGAATGCTGTGGGAATATCCATTTGTCTTACCGGTTTGTCTTCTTGTAAAGAGATACTGAGTAGCAATCTTACAGTAGCCATTCTTGCAACTGGTGCATAAACATCATATGTATCTTTTTCTTGAAATCCTTTTGCTACAAGCCTTGCTTTCTTTGTTCCATCCAATTTACTTTTAAATATCCATTTTGTGTCTATAGCTTTTTGTCCATCCGGTAAGTCTGAAATTTTCCATGTTCCTAATTTTTCATGTGCATCTAGCTCTTTTCCTATTGCTTCTTTCCATTCCTTGTTTTTTATCGCTTCATTGTATGTAATGGGTTCAGATTCTGCAATCATGCAATAAGATATATTAGTTTCAAATTCACTCAAATAATTAGGACGTTTTATAATTCTCCCTGATCTTGTCTGTGTGGTAACTTCATTTCGTTTAGTTATAGCTTCATCATTATCATCTTCTCTTTGTTCAGTTTCTCTTTGTTCATCATTTTTACTTATATCTTCCTCATATTCATTTTGTATCACTTCATTATCTCCTTTTTCTTTATTTTTCTCTGTATTTTCTTCTTCATTTATTTCATTATTTATTATTATTCCTTCTTCTTATCTTTGTTTTCATTTTTCTCCACATGTTTGATATCTGTTTCATCAAACCTCACATCTCTTGAACACAGTATTTCATTTGTCTCTGGAATCCATAATCTGTAACCATTTTGTGCATATCCAACCATTCTTCCTTCAATTGCTCTTTCATTTAGTTTTGAACTTCTTGGCAATTTTACAGCCCAAGCTTTTGAGCCAAATACTTTTAATATTTTCAAATCATTTTTCTCTTGAAACAGCACAGCGGGTATTTCACCTGTGACTGAAGATAGTGTTCTATTTAGTTGATAAGCAGCACACATTATTGCTTCTGACCATAGTTGTTTTGGTATTTGTGACTCAGATAACATTGTTCTTGCCTTATTGTACAATGTACGGTTTAGTCTCTCCGCTGCACCATTTTGTTGAGGGGAGTAGGCAATTGTGTACTCAATTCTTATTCCTTTTTTATTACAGAAATTTTTGAAATCTGCAGATGAAAACTCACCACCATTGTCACATCTTATTCCTTGTACTTTAACTCCTTTCTGTGTATTTATTTCTCTTATGTAGGTCTTTAGATTATTTGCAGCTTCACTTTTTTGTTTTAATTGATAAACCTTTACAAATCTTGAATAATCATCCATAATAGTTTGGAAATATCTATGTCCATCTTTAGTAGGTGGATTTATGGGTCCTGCAATATCTGTGTGTAATAGTTCTCCAATAAACTTACTTTTTCTCATACTTGGTCTGAACGGTAGCCTTGTTGATTTACATTTCATGCATTCATTACATTTTTCAGAACAAACAGGTAAATTCATCTTTAACATACACTTTCTATTTATATGACCCAATCTCTGATGCCATAACATACCTGTATTCAATCCAGTAGTACAATTTATCTCCAAGTTTAATGTGTACAGTTTATATTCTTTTTCTGCATGGATGACACTATTTTTATTCTTTATTTTCATATCATATTTATTCATTATTACTGTGTATCCATTTGATGCAATTTTATTCAACGACAGTAAATTAAATCTTAAATCTTCAACAATTAAGGCTTCAAAATTAATTTTATCTCCATTTTTAGTCATGCAGTTCAATTTTCCTTTCTTATGTGCCATCATAGTTTTATTATTTGCCACAACAATATGTATAGGTTTTTCCAATATTTGAATATTTGTCATGAATGGTTCCAAATCTTTTCTGACTAAGTGATCAGTAGCACCCGAGTCTAAAATGAACTTTTGTGGGGATAAACTATCTACATTTGTATTTAATGCAATAAATGTATAATCACTTTGCTGGTCTTCCACTAATAATCCCACTCTGCCACGGCTTCTGCTTGGTCGGAATCTACTGTAATTTCTGCCTCGAGACATGCTGCGGCCTCTGTTATTGTTAAATGGTAAGTACTTACATTCATATGCCTTATGACCAATTTTCTGACATTTATAGCATTTTATAAGAAAGGCTGTTGGTGTATCACATGGCGTATTACTGTTTATTTTTACTTCTTCGTCTAACAATCTTGTTTTTACAAATTCTAAGTTAATTGTGCTTACAGTTTCTATGGCAGTTATAACAGTGTCATACATTTTCGGTAATCCAGCAAGGAGGTAACATATCTTGTCTTCTTCTTCTATTTTTCTCAAACTCACTCCTTCCAGTTCTCTAGTAATACTGTCAAATCTATTAAAGTAATCTTCCAATTTTTCATTTTCTTCACATTTCAAGGTTAGTAATTTACGACGTAAATTCAGTTTCGAAATAACACTTTTCCGCAGGAAGGTATTTTCGAGAATGTCAAGCATTTGCTTCGCTGTTTCGCAGTCTTTTACTAGGTTTATATGTTTGTCCATGAGGCATTGTACGATTAATGATTTTGCCTTAGAGTTTTTTTCGGCATAAGTTGCTAAATCCTTTTCTCTTAGTTTTGAATCATTCTGGATTACATCTAATATGCCTCTTTCTTCTAATAAACATTTTACTCTAAATAGCCAGTTGTTGAAATTGTCGCTTTTTAATTGCGGTAAATTGATATACGCCATTTTATTTCAAACTTGATCTTGCACTGGACTGGGCTGGACTGGACTGGGCCCATAACCTTTTAATGTTAGACTTTTATGTTGGATAATGAATACTAAAAACACTGACAAATCACTTTATTTCGGCGTAGTACAAGCACATTCTTTTTTCTTTGTTAGACTCTTACAAAAAAGCAAACTTACATTTTTATGTGTAATGACATTACAGTGACAGATGACATATATCATTGCCACATAGAAAGAATAAAATATTTAACATAATCCACCGTGTTATGGCCAGCTGACTATGTTTTTCTTTCAAAATACAACATAAACTATACTCTGATAAATTTTCAAATGAGAGGAAATGACTGAAAAAATTTTTTCTTTCTCCATGTTTGGGAGGCTGCCACTGCCCACCCCACCACCTAGTCGCAGCTGACGGTCGCGAGTATTCATAGTATAAGTCCCTTATGCATTTTACGAAGTTTCGCTCGAGAGGAAATAATTGACAAAAAAATGCACCTGGCTCCCGGACCATAACTGTAGTGTTGCCACATTGCATTTGTTTGATTTGATTTTGAAATTTTATTCATTGTATCATATTTCATATTAATAGAAATTATTGTAGATTTCATAAGAATGATAAATAATACAAAATTAAATAATTTTCATGGATTTATTTCACCACCTAATTATAGCCAAAGGGTACCCACGATAAGCACTATGTCTAGTTTTCTTTAGATTTTTTGTAACCTACCTTTTATATGCTAAGTAACTTGCCATTATAATAGTGTTGAATTTTTTTGTTTCTGAATAACATATTAAGATTTTTATATGGTATATGAACACTTCAAATCAATTTAACGCCATTTTATTTTTCGTCAGATTCATTTTTAACTTTAGCCAATCTAATCATAATATAAATCACTTATTAGATTTATTCTTGTCTCTGAGAGAATGATGTTCCATATTTCATGTCTGTTTTCATTAATACTTTGATTGGATCTACAGTTGTCAAATAGTTTTTTGTTAATCTTTTAGTATTTTTTTGGAGTCATTCATTAACTTTTTTAATTTTTTTTTATGTAACTAGTTTCTTATTGTAAATTTTCATAATTTTACGGTGCCAATTTTTAGAAATTATCTTTGTAATTGTAAAATGATGAGATAGATTGTATTTTTGAGACTCGAAAATAAAAATTATTCGTTGAAATAATTAAAAAAGCTACCTCAATACATGTGTATTGTCTTGTATATTATTTATTATTCTTATGGCGGTAACTATATCAATATATACAACTTAAATCGTATTGTATGTATTGTGATGTATGAAATGTCGACTTGTTGGGTTTAAACAGTCCGAAGCTAAGTTTAGGGTTTTGTATTACCTCAGATACACTAATATGTGAGCTGTTATAACGCATTTGTATTATTTTAATTTGTACATAATGTATTCAAAGTGAATGTAGGACGATGCTGGTTGGGCCTAGTTCTTGTGATCTTAGTTTTTTTTTATATAATTCGAGCTAAAGTAAATATGATTTAAAAATCTCCATATGATAAATGTAATTTGCTCAAAAAGTGTAAATGATTTTATATGAAGTATAGCTGTATTCAAATACCTTCATAAGTGTTTTTTTTTGCAAAAAAAAAAGTGACAAGTAGAAATTATCAGTGTCAATGATATTGTATTCACTTTAGGTCTTTTTCCACCCAAATTGAAGGTCCACAGAGCTAATTCCATTGGGCAACGTAGTACATCCACTACCTACTCGTACCTATATCTATAATGTAGGTATTATTTTGTAATGATGGTCGGAGGCCTATCAATATCGCTTCTGGTTATACCATATTGATTTAAAGTGTGATTAAATCACATTACGACGTAACTTTCGTTTTATTTTCTCCAATAAAACTCATAAATGGTATTTAAATGTCTGTGATAACACCAATTGAGTGTGTGAAAAATTTTTTTTTCTTAGAAAAATGGAAAGATCATCTATAAGTTTTATAGCAAAACAATTTTTATTTTTTAATTTTTCGCAATAATTAATAAGTTATATCAAAATCAAAATTAATTTTTGAATCCAGTACCGAAGACGCGCCGAGAACTCCCGAACAAATCTGAGCGCGTGTGACGTCATACTGTTTTTTGTCACCTGTCAAGTTGACAAAAAATAGCTGTAAACGATGCATTTGGGTATGTTCCGATATGCAGTGATTTTTTCTTTAAAATTGATTTATTTAAGTTAATCAATTATAATAATTTTATTTAATTTAAGAAATATTAAATCTTTACATTCTAAACAGAATATAGAATTCAAAATTTAATGTGCTTTGTCTATGTATATGATGGAGCCAACCATATATTCAACAATACAAAAATTCATTATCAATTCTTAAAGTGTAGATACAAGTGCCCTGGAATCGCTTCGAATCGTGTTAATGAAAACTTTTTTAAATGTAACTATTTTTTTTAATTTCTCGTTTTATAATTGCTTACAGATTTAGATTGTATTATAGACTAGCGGTCCCCTGCGACTTCGTCAGTGCGGAATATAAATAAAAAAGTAAACATTCTCGAATGCATCAGCTACCTTCCAGTCAAAGTCCCGTCATAATTGGTCCAGTCGTTCCGGAGATTACAAGGAACAAACGCGGACTTGCAGACAGACATAGACAAAAATTTTCAAAATTGGTTTTTCGTTGTCAGCAACGCAAATAAATGTTAACTAAATATGTTTTTTTTTCTCAAAATCACATCGACGCTCCCACCGAATAATCCCGTAATAGAAAAAATCCAATTTTTCAGGACAAGCAAAATACCGTATTTCTTTAATAACTTCGTCAATAATTATTGTACAAGAATCTTTTAGATACCAAAACAAAGGTAATTTTTATAGCTTCATTGTATTTATATATTTTCATTCATGTATTCCGGGCGTATTCTGTGCTATGAAGGAAAAATGATAATACCGAAAATAAAAAAAATCTGTTTCAATAATGACTTTTTTATCTCCGTAATTAACATTAAGAAAAATATAAAATTACAACGTGTAATAGGACCTTTAGATGCCGAATTCGACGAAAAAGCAAGAACCCGGTAAGAGTGCATTACAGGATTATTCGATGGGGGCGTCGACATACAGACACTCCAATTTTATTAATGATGTATATAGATGTTTGATTATAATTTCACCTGGTGTATGCATTGTATAGGCGACGGACATATCGAGTAATGCATCACGGAGCGCGGTCTTCATCTCGGGCACAGCTTCCGGAATCTTCTTCACCAACTCCTCCAATAATGTGAACTGTCTGTTTATACTCTCCGGGCATTTCATTGCCAAACGACCTGGAATATAGTACTAGTTTCACACATTCAATGCTACTGGTATTTTCCCATAATTTCGAGGGCTGAATCGATGGATCAAAATTATTTCAATGCTTAATTAACCATGGGTTTCTGAGACAAAAATCTCTATATAAAATATATCGTTATCCCTGTCATTATCCAGTATTATTAGTATTAGTCAAGAAAACAAACAGACAAACAACTATTCACAATAAATTTATGTATAAACTCACCTAAGCACATATAAGCTTTAGAATGATGGTCAGCATACTCGTCTGATCTTATCAATTTCAGCAAACCATGTGTTCGTATCAACGACCATGGCTAGAGCAGAGCCTGCCCATAGTAACGGAAGATTCCACAGCAACGATAAAAATATGTAGAGCATACGTGATATGTAGCAGGAAGTCTAAAAGATTGGGGCGCACGTAACACACACACACACACCTATGAAGATCGTGTAAATGCTCATGCTTGGTCAGGCATCTAAGAACATATATAAGGCGAAATACACATCAAATAAACCTCTTCCGTTACCAGCATTAGGTGGTTTCATTTCCCCGTGCTCCGCATTGGGGGTGCACCGTTGATTATTGCCGGTGCACCTCCCATGCGAGTCGTTCTGTATATCCGCAGTCAGTCCCCTACCCGGGGCCGATTTAGGATGTACATGTTGGTCCTTCGAGTAAAACGAACGGCGTCCAAGGTACAGTCGCAGATTCCATAAGGCAAGCAAGACGACGCCAACCGGAATTGTCGAGGTAAGTACCTTACACATTACCTAACACCTCGGTCAATTAAAAATAATGTTAGACCAAGTTTAGCGTCGTAATATTAATAATACATGTGCACAGCAATAATTGCTTTATAATATTGTAATCGTGTAATAACTGCTCATGAAATATATTCGGGGGTAGTTATTATGGGCGTTTGTTAAAGACCCAACAAATGACTAATTAGTTGAAAGAATTTAGTATCGCAGAAACCTTATAAATTTGTTATTTCATTATAGCTGTATTGGAAGTATAATGTAGAAATGAAAATAAATAAATAAGTTGCTTTATGGAGTAATTGGTTAAGATTATATAAGTACTTTGCGCGGTAATTTGCTGAGGCGCAAATAATATAGCAAATTGTGTTAAAAATTTGCTTATGTCAGATAAAACGTCGATCGACTGCAACCTCAGTGTTTTTAATCAAATGATTATATTCAAACGTAAAATACCTTTTCTGATAAAAAAAAAGACAACGAGACACTATTTAAGCAAACATGTGTTTAAACAATTATTCTGGGACTAATTGATATCATAGTCATCAATGTACTTGTTATGGTTCACCAATAAGTATGTATCGCCACATTGCCCTTGGTATAAAGTACTTACACTACTATATATAGGTCAAGGTTGCATTTTGCAAGCCTACACATAATAAATTTACAATAACCATGTGTTGCCATATTCCGAGCGCGGGGATAGTCACGGTTTGTAAGGTTGACGCGTGGTTATACTAAACTACGTTCAAGTACCATCAAAGTGCTTATTAGGAATATAAGGTAAAAAAAAAAAAAAAAAAAAAAATTAAGATAATTTTATGACTCAAAACCAATGAGAAATGTTTATTCAGAATATACTCGGTTAATTGAGTTAAATATGCACCGAGTATGAATTAATAATTGATGCATAAAGAAACTAGTTACCAGCCGTCCTTAAAGTCGGTGATGATCATCATTTTATCATCTTATATATAAAATTCTAGAATCATAATGTTAGTTACAATATTTCTCAAAAGCGGCTTGACCGATTTATTTAGTAAATGTTATATGCATATTCAGTAGGTCTTATAATCGGCTGCTATCCATTCTTTCATACTCCTACTAAGGTGTTCGCGCGGACACTGTCGCGGGCGATAACTAGTATGGTATAAAGGATTTTATACTCACGCAGCTTACATGTTAATATGAAGTGTTACAGTACATATCAGTCTACCTTTACAAATATAATTTCCAAATTATCTTGAGTTGGCTTGTCTTGTGACATAGGTCTATTGTATCTACGAGTATTAGATTTAACGATATATGTAGTTCATTAAAGAGGGCTCCTCGTTTGGTATATATGTATTTGGTAATAATAAAAAAAAAAAAAAGAGGAAATGATAATGCAAAGGAGACCATGAAAAAGGGCTTATTGTGTTAAAAATGTTCAACAGTTGAAGTGTAGTATGAAAATAGTAATAATAATACAGAGTGGTTTTGTTTACTTAAAATGATTACGGCATCAACATTGTCTTAGCTCCTTAGCTCGGTTAACCTGTATTAAAACGTGCTTCGTAAGATGCATGTCACTGTATGTGTTATATTCATAATATTATTAATAAATATTTGTATAACTGCAGGAATGTGAACAAACGTTGGTTGCTAAGTAAGTGTTTCCAGGGGTTAAAATATGCATTGTAAGTATGAGATGTAAGGTTTTTGGCAGTCGTTATTCTCATTGAGGATCGCTCTGCAGGCGTTTTGGTTTATTGAATATATGTAAGCCCATCAGTAACGACGTAGGCAGAGAGAAAGCGAGAGAAGAGAGCCCACCAGAGACATAAGGACATGTTGTAGTGTTAAAATCATTTGTAATAATGATGAGTCTAATTCAATATTGGTGTAGGGTTTGTATCGTTAGTAATTGATGCTGTTTCGTGTGAATAGATTTACGGTTATAAATTGTAGCAGATGTACAACTAAACGTAATTTTTTTTCCTTTTTTCTCAAGGTATTTTAGGAAAATCACACTTATAATGTGTATGACGTTACTAGCCTGTATAAGAATTCACCTATCCTCAATTATAGACATCCATCCTCAATTAGAAGACAGCCTGAGCACATGTAAGTATATTTTCTCGATATATAGAGATAAGTGGGCGATTTGTAACTTAAAATCACTTAGCTACTAAGTACTTTTGGTAAGTACGCTCTTAGCACGTAAGGGTATAAACACGTTTATAAAATTATGTATGCGTTGAGGACGCTATAAAATAAAATTTTATTGTAATGCTTACTGAAAAAAAGTGACTGACTGACTGACTGACTGATATAACAATGCAAACGATAAAAAGTAAATAAACAATCGGTTTAATGAAGACCGGCAGCCTATTTAACAAGTGTGCACTCCAAGTAGGAGTCAACGATAAACGTCAACGTACTACGATTGCTTACAGAGCAATACAAACATAGTTTAGGCAACGTAATAAGTTAACAGAGCACATATTACATACTAATTAGTTATAAAGCGCATTTTCGTATAAATAGTAGATTTAAATTCGATACAGTCAAAACATCGCGTAAAAATGCGTTACATGACATGGTCATATTAAACAGTACGGTCGATTAACAATATACAATATGTGGTTATAATAGTAAAAAAATGTCGTTAAGATATAGGTGTCGCGCTCGATAATAGTCATTCCGGTACGTTAAATAATCTTTTGTGTATAATTACGTAAATATGAAAAAAAAGGCGCAGATAACAGATCGAGGCGCAATAATACAGACGGAAACCTAATAAGACGAAGTAGGTAGGCGTAGCTACGCAGGCGTTGTGGTCTTAAAAATACAACTGATAAGTAAAAATGGTCCGGACGCGGACATAGCCAAATTGGCGTACCTATTCCGAGCTGTAGACGAGTCAAAAAAAAAAAAAAAAAAACGGCTTGGAGCTCAAAGCGGCGAAGTTACGGCTCGAACATTAAACAAACATTGCAAAAATAAGAGGTCTAATGGCTGAGGGCAAATAGCGGGAAATCTGAAAGTTTTAAATAAATTGATACTACGAGCTTAGTGCTCATTGCGGCAAAGCTTAGCGCTTGCACGCTCAAATTTATAAAGAAATTGTTATTACGAGCTTAGTGCTCATAGCCCATAGAGGCAAAAAATTAGCGCTTGCATGCACAAAGAAAAATATAAATAAAAAAAAACGGCCTGGAGCTCAAAGCGGCGAAGTTACGGCTCGAACATTAAACAAACATTGCAAAAATAAGAGGTCTAGTGGCTGAGGGCAAATAGCGGGAAATCTGAAAGTTTTAAATAAATTGATACTACGAGCTTAGTGCTCATTGCGGCAAAGCTTAGCGCTTGCACGCTCAAATTTATAAAGAAATTGTTATTACGAGCTTAGTGCTCATAGCCCATAGAGGCAAAAAATTAGCGCTTGCATGCACAAAGAAAAATATAAATAAAAAAAACGGCCTGGAGCTCAAAGCGGCGAAGTTACGGCTCGAACATTAAACAAACATTGCAAAAATAAGAGGTCTAGTGGCTGAGGGCAAATAGCGGGAAATCTGAAAGTTTTAAATAAATTGATACTACGAGCTTAGTGCTCATAGCGGCAAAGCTTAGCGCTTGCACGCAGAAATTTATGAAGTAATTGTTATTATGAGCTTAGTGCTCATAGCCCATAGGGGCAAAAAATTAGCGCTTGCATGCACAAAGAAAAATATATATAAAAATGTTAACGAGCTTAGTGCTCATAGCGGCAAAGCTTAGCGCTTGCACGCACAAAGAAAGTTATAAATAAATTATTATAATGAGCTTAGTACTCATAGCGACAAAGCTTAGCGCTTGTACGCACAAATAAAATCATAATGATGATCTGTGAATTCACAGCGGCGGAGCTGAGTGCCCGCACGCAAATAAACATATAATACAAATTGCTATTAGACAGAGCCAGGAGCAAACATTGAAAAACGGCGATGACACTAATAGCTTTGATAACTATTAAACTTACGGCGATTCTAGATACTCGCGTAAGATCATTTGAAGATTGAACCATAGAAATTATAAAGGCTCTCACAGACATAATATTGAAGATAATAAACTTAGGCGATTCAAGTTACTCGCGTAAGATCATTTGAAGATTGAACCACAGAAATTATAAAGGCTCGCACAGATATGATAGTGAAGATAAACTTACGGCGATTCAAGTTACTCGCGTAAGGTCATTTGAAGATTGAACCACAGAAATCATAAAGGCTCGCACAGATATGATATTGAAGATAAACTTACGGCGATTCAAGTTACTCGCGTAAGGTCATGAAAAGATTAAACCACGGAGATTATAAAGGCTCGTACAGACATAATGTTGAAATTTAACTTACGGCGATTCAAGACACTCACGTAAGAATTGAATAGAATTTTATATGATAACATGGAAGATATTGCACACTTCATGAGATTAAAGATTATACAGCGGCGATACTGCAGACTTCAGAATATTAAAGATTATACAGCGGCGATACTGCTGACTTCAGAAGATTGAAGATAATACAGCGGCGATACTGCAGACTTCAGAAGATTGAAGATAATACAGCGGCGATACTATAGACTTCATAAGATTGAAGATAATACAGCGGCGATACTACGGACTTAATAATAATAAAGATAATACAGCGGCGATACTGCAGACTTCAGAAGATTGAAGATAATACAGCGGCGATACTACGGACTTAATAATAATAAAGATAATACAGCGGCGATACTGCAGACTTCAGAAGATTGAAGATAATACAGCGGCGATACTATAGACTTCATAAGATTGAAGATAATACAGCGGCGATATTACGGACTTCATAATATTAAAGATTATACAGCGGCGATACTGCTGACTTCAGAAGATTGAAGATAATACAGCGGCGATACTGCAGACTTCAGAAGATTGAAGATAATACAGCGGCGATACTACAGACTTCATAAGATTGAAGATAATACAGCGGCGATACTGCAGACTTCATAAGATTGAAGATTATACAGCGGCGATACTGCTGACTTCATAAGATTGAAGATTATACAGCTGCAATACTGCGCAAAAGGATAAAATTATAAAATCAACATTGTGGAAGAGCAAAGAACTAGCAGAGGAGTAAAAGTGAATATGGCAGTGGTACGAACTCGTAAAAAAAAAATGTGAAAAATAAAAGCAGCGTACTTCGGACTCGTAAAAGAACAAAAGTAGCAACTGCATTGCTACGGACTTACAGAGGAAAAATATAACAAGAGCCTAGAGTTCAAATCAGTTAAAAATAAAAAAGCTAGACGTTGGATAAAAAGTTAATAAATAAAAAGGGAGGACATTCAAGATATTCAAAAAATATATGTATATTTATAAATATATGTCAGTCAAGGATGCAGGAACCAGGAATTGAAATAAACGCAAGATTCTAACGCCAAGAAGCGGGTCCCTCAAAGAAAATTACAAAGAATAGCAGTAAATTTAGGCCAGGGAAGAGATCTTCCTCACCCTGCAATTTATAGCGGCCTCCACAGTTCTTCGATGATCGCACCAATCAAAACCAAAGACAATGTGAAAATTTAAAAATAAAAAGAAAAGAAAAACAATATAGACTAGGGGATGCCTGTTATAATTGTAAAAAAGATTCAAGAAAGGTAAAAATACAAATATGACATTAAATGGATATTAAGAAACACTATAATGTCCTACAGATTAATAAGAAAATAGTCGTATAAACAAGGAACGGTCGCTGCCTAGAGAATAAGGCAGGGTCAACAAAGTACAGGAAATAACGACGTTACAAGGAAGAACTTATGGCGAGATTGCAGCAAAGGGTCAGATATGTTAACGGCGAGAAATATTACAAAATTTAAAGGTTGCATAGGTAAATGTACATAGTGTAAAAAAGATACAAAAGGTGCGACCAAGCATAACAACATAATGTTATAGTGAAATTCGCAATCTAAGAAGAGCAAGAGATAAATCGAGTCAATAAAAAACAATTATGCAAAATCAGTTGCGTTATCCTGAACGTGGGAACGCGATACCGAGAAGCTAGAGATGAAGAATGGAAGTCTGGAAACCAGCGCGATATAAGAAAATGGGTAGAAGTTTTGTAATTCAATCGGGCGGAAAATATAGTTAAATATAAAGTCAAAATGTAACAATGTGGGAACTTTAAATTGCGAATGCCATAGTCGGATACAGAAATACTAAACCAAATAAAAAAAAAAAGGGATTGCTAGGTCTTGCACTGCAATGACCAAACGTTTGAGAGATGGCTAAATAAGAAACTATTCAACATTTACGTATAAGCTCATTACATAGAATAGTCCATGTGAGAAAGAAGAAAGAAGCCAGCAAAGTCTTGAAGTAAATATCTAAACCTGAACATACCCATAAATAGAAAGGGTATAAAGAAAATAAAGAATCAAAATTACGCGGCATGACGCCGTCTGAGGAAGTTGTCAAAGCGACAAGAAAACAAACTATGGTGTGACGTGCTGTTCGGAGCGTATAACTGTGAAATATGCTATGATGAATACAAACAAATAGTCATACAATAGAAATGTCATGAATTAAAATATAACGGGAAAGTCTTAAATTACAAGACACGTTAAGAAAATTAACTATTATCGTGGAGTAATACTTAACAATGAACCAAAAATTCTTGTTACGAGACTATGCAATCATCAAAAATAAGAAAAGCTTAAGGTCAGCGTGGAACTATGGATAGAAGAAAAGAGAAGATATTTGTATCGGAAGAGTAGTAAAGTTTTTACAAACTATCACACAAGCAGAAACAAAGTCAATAGTAGAAAGTATTGAATACTTCAAGTTAAGATAAGAAGTAAAACAATATTGAATAACAGCGTAAATTAAGGTCCAAGCGTATAGTTAACATTAAAGTGACGGGTCAGCCGCTAGGAGAACTGATGTATGTTACCCATCGGGAGTATGTAAAGACAGCCATGGGGCTTGAATGTTGAAATACTCACAGTTAAAGATTAGAAAGAAGAAGAGGACACAAGTTCTACAATGGCGATCTACATTAAGAAAATAAATAATAGGACAACATATATTTCACTAACAATTAGAGGATTAACTTTATGGAAAAGACAGTGTCACTATATGAATAATGTTATTGAATATGTGGCCATAAATCAATGAATCACGAATAATCACAAGGAATAACGAACTAAGTTTTTGAAATATCACCGTCTTCCAGGATGAAATGACGAACCCTGTAATGCTGTGTTTTATATTACCAGATCTAGCGTACTCCTGCGGTACGACTGAAGAGTATGATTGATATGATCAATAAAACGAAACCTTAAAATGGCACCTGGACAAACTAAGCTGAGATTGAAATACTTACAAAAAAAAAAACTAAACGGAAGGTTATTGAAAATGAAGAAGAAGAAAAACAGTAGCATTAATAAAATTTGTAATTAAGTCATGAAAATTTATATATATAAAAAAAAACAGCTATACTTATACTACTTAAATAAATAAGAGACATATTTGTGGTGAATCCATGACAAAGGAATTAATTTGGAAAAAAATGAAACTGGTAAGCAGACCACATGTGGCCGTTTTCAAAAGGTAACATGTACAAACACTATACATTGAAGAAATTATACAACGGATTTATGTACAAGAAAAGTAATACGTAAAAGGGAAACGAGGAGTATATAGATCCGATTAAGTGGCAAGTTAGAGGATATAAATTAATTCAACATGGGAAGTAATTAAAAAAAGTAAGGTTTTCAAACAAGGTGACCACAGCAGAAACACAGTGTGTTATACAAATACATAGTTGAAGATGAGAAGATGTAGTTGGGAAAGCAATAAGGAATGTGTTAATTGTACGAAGTAACGAAAGAAGAGAGGCGGATTTGGAAATCACACGACATCTTTAGTCAGTTGAGAAATGAGCACATTATGAGACAACCAAAACAAGTCAAGATCACTTTTTGAACAAAACAACTGATGTTGTTAGCATTGCGGGCATTATGATATAAAACAATAGTATCGACGAGACTGGAAAACTTGAAATTGGGAGTAGTAAAGCTAAAACAAAGCCTTGAAACATGTCAGAATTGATGTATGAAATTAAACGGTAGAGAGCAATAAAATACATAAGTGTTAAAGAATGTATCGCCAGTAAAAAGTAAACCAAGAATAAAATAACAATCATACTTGATGAATGTCAGATCGATTTTATTAGTTGGAACACAAAACATTATGTAGATACTTGTATATAGCGGGCACACGGATTTTCACAATTAACAATATTTAATATGGGTTATGAGTAAAGAAAGGATAGCATCATATAGAAGAAGGAAGCTTTACAAACACGAAGTCAACACACGACAAGAAGTCCCGTGAAAAAATAAATTAATGCCGCGACACGCCTACTTCGGAGAATATTCGAATCATATGCAGCATCGCCTTTCGCCTTGCGTCGCGCGCCTTCTCCTCGCGCTTCGCTCCGCCGGCAGGACTGTCGTAAGACAGTTTCTATATAATTGCCCGCGCCCCGGTCCACCCACCAGAGCTGTCCTGAGCCTCAGCGTCGCCCGCCTGCTGGCTATCCAGAATGCTCCTACCAAATATTGAATCTACCCGCGCCGCGCCCGCCCGCCACTGCTGTCCTGAGCCTCAGCCTACCTGCAAGCTGTCTGCATCGTCGCCGGCCTGCTGGCTATCCAGAATGCTCCTACCAAATATTGAATCTACCCGCGCCGCGCCCGCCCGCCAGAGCTGTCCTGAGCCTCAGCCTACCTGCAAGCTGTCTGCATCGTCGCCCGCCTGCTGGCTATCCAGAATGCTCCTACCAAATATTGAATCTACCCGCGCCGCGCCCGCCCGCCAGAGCTGTCCTGAGCCTCAGCCTACCTGCAAGCTGTCTGCATCGTCGCCCGCCTGCTGGCTATCCAGAATGCTCCTACCAAACATTGAATCTACCCGCGCCGCGCCCGCCCGCCAGAGCTGTCCTGAGCCTCAGCCTACCTGCAAGCTGTCTGCATCGTCGCCCGCCTGCTGGCTATCCAGAATGCTCCTACCAAATATTGAATCTACCCGCGCCGCGCCCACCCAGCAGAGCTGTCCTGTACCAACGTCTACTTGTAAGAAGCCGCATCCTCACAATCCGGAGACTCCCCAGAATGTTCGTATCAAATACCGAATCTACCAGGGCCCCGACCCACCCAGCAGAGCTGTCATGTGCCAACGTCTACTTGTAAGAAGCCCGCATCCCCGCAATCCGGAGACTCCCCAGAATGTTCGTATCAACGACCATGGCTAGAGCAGAGCCTGCCCATAGTAACGGAAGATTCCACAGCAACGATAAAAATATGTAGAGCATACGTGATATGTAGCAGGAAGTCTAAAAGATTGGGGCGCACGTAACACACACACACACACCTATGAAGATCGTGTAAATGCTCATGCTTGGTCAGGCATCTAAGAACATATATAAGGCGAAATACACATCAAATAAACCTCTTCCGTTACCAGCATTAGGTGGTTTCATTTCCCCGTGCTCCGCATTGGGGGTGCACCGTTGATTATTGCCGGTGCACCTCCCATGCGAGTCGTTCTGTATATCCGCAGTCAGTCCCCTACCCGGGGCCGATTTAGGATGTACACCATGTAAGAACACTGTACCCACTTTCTTTAACTGCTCTGAATCACCGCTAAAAGGAAATAATGCCTTAATTAACATCTATAATGTATGATATACTTTTAATATTGTGATTTCTTAAATTTGTTCACTTACTTGTTAATAACATTCAATAAAAACATCAATGACAAATTCCTGAGACGTGAGTTTGTATTTGGATCAAATAATGATGAAAATACGACCTGAAAAAAGGTTATTTTTATTGTATACTAGCTGTCGCTCGCGACTTTGTCCGCGCAGAATTAAAAAAAAAAACATAATAAGTAACCTATGTGGTCATGCAGACTATTATTATTTGTTTACACACTAGCAGCTAACTAGCTGATGCGTGTGTCAAATAGCTTGGAGATATCTTGTTTATCAAGTCTGTTATTGAAAGAGCTTATTGATGGAGCCTATATTTATGCCAAATTTCATCGAGATCCGTTGAGTCGTTCTGGACATATCTTCATACAAAGATCCATCCAAACATTCGCCCCACGACTCCGCGACCCGCGACTGCGCGCGCATTTAAAGAGAACCTAATAGGGGTAAAAAAATGAATAGAAGCCGATTCTCAGACCTACTGAATTCATATAAAATTTCATAAAAAATCGGTTAAACCGTTTCAGAAGTGTATGGTAAGTAATATTGTGACACGAGATTTTTAAATATAAGATTTCACATTTAGTATATAACATTATTATGGAACTGAAATATTTAAAAGATTTTACCTGAACACAATGCGGGAACATGATAGCGGGTCCAGTTGCTTTATTTAAATATTGGATTAATTTCAATCGTAATCTGGTGCAAGCGGGAACCTAAAATTATAGACAATTGTTAGCTTATCTATATAACAAAAAAATAAAAAGATCACATATCACTGTATACAATTCGTAATACATTTACATACCTTACGATCATCTGGTGGCACTTTCATACCACCCCAAGTGCCGAGGTACAGCGAGTACAGAGGACCTACAACTGCCGGCTGCGACCAGTCTACGGAACTGTAAACAAGTATAACAAACAACGACGTATGATTACGCGTGAAAGTGACTTTATACAATTTAAAAAAACAGAAACCTATTTCAAAACAATATATTCTAAAAATTACAACTAAAAAGAACTATAAATTACTATTTTTCTAAAAACTCACATAGATTTATTACATGCATAGATGCAGTGACATTTTACATTTTAAGTCTGGGTCGATATTAGAGAATTAATTAAATATGTATTTAAAGTTAGAACATGGGAGGTAAAATAACACAAACAAAACCTCAGTGTTACCTCTTGACTCTAATAAGTGGGCTGTTGGCGTGATTGGCAACACTGAAGCGAGAGTCCGCGGCCGCCACGATCAGCGTCAGCAGGATATCGTTCATGTTAAAGATGTCCTTGCTTATAAAATTCACTATTGAGAGTTTCATGTACAAATAAAGTTATTAGTACATACATTAAGATATGATACAGTATTTTTTTTATATATTTTAATTATAATTATAATTATAATTAAAATACCAAATGTGTTAACTGTACCCACCTCTTCTAACTGGTTGGGATTTAATTGGTTATTACCCACTATCCTTTTGTATGTCTTCATACTTATTAAATATACATAAAGAAATAAAATGCATTGTTGTCTATTTACATTATTTTTATTAATGACATAATTGACATAGTTGACACATTATTGATTATGATCTCACTGACTTACCGGCCAGTAACTTAATTATGAAAGAGGTGATACACCACAGTTTCTCCCCCCTAGCTTTGGACCAAGGGAGCAGCTAGGAGCTGGTCAATGTGCCTACGCCAGACAGAGCCGTCGTCAGTTATTATTTTATAATGTAGTCTCCCTAAACGTTCTTGAATGGTCCCGAAACGCCAGCGCTGCGTGGAGCCGATAGTATAATCACGGGCCTGGATGCGGTCGCCTGGATTGAACTTTTTGATAAGATGTGGCTGGTGTTTATCTGATGGTCGTCGGAGTTCCCCTCTCAAGAACATGGCATGTAGCGACGTGCGTACCTCCCTACCAAACATAAGCTGGTAGGGGGTCTGGCCGTTAGCGTCCGGCGTTCGACGAAGTCGTGTTTTAGTCGTGAGGAGCTTTTGATATATTGTGCCTCCTTCCCCCTCTAAGCTTCGTAGTATCCTTTTCACTGTTTGAACGTATCGTTCGGCTTGACCGTTCGTTGCTGGATGGTATGGAGCAGACGTCTTATGAACGATCATACTGTCTTTGAGGAATGCTTCAAACTCTTCTGAGATAAATTGTCGTCCGTTGTCAGAAACTAAAATTCGTGGTATTCCAAAGGTGCAAAATAATTCTTTCAGTTTTTGGACGCACCAAGTAGTTGTTGTGGTTTTGGTAGGTATTATCTCAATCCATTTTGAAAATGCATCTGTGCAATCTTTGCCAAGGTCCATCAGGTCGTTCCCAATGGTGAAGTGGTGCTTTTTCAGGTTCATTCTGTTGTAGTCTGCAAGTTCTGCACGATTTCACCTTCCTTTCGATGTCGTTATCAATCCCCTTCCAATATACAAAACTGCGCGCCAATAGTTTCATCTTAACTATTCCTGGATGGCCGAGATGTAGTTCATTTAGCACGCGTTCTTGAAGTGTTCTAGGGATAAGAACGCGCGCTCCTCTTAGTATACAGTATTTTTAGTCTCAGTTGCTATCGTATTTGGGTTGATGTCTATAGTATTAATTTGCTCTAATTGGAAATTGTAGTTCTGGTCTATTTTATTAATCCTTGTAAACTCTATTGGAAATCTTGATAGGTAGTCGGCATTGGAGTTATTCGCTGAAGTTCTATATTCAATATTGTAGTCAAATCCGGACAAGAAGTGGGCGTAATGAAATAACCTCATAGTGCTCATTGCTGGTAAGGTTTTATTTGGATGAAATATGCTTGTAAGTGGTTTGTGGTCTGTTATGAGGGTAAATTTTCGGCCGTAGATATAGTAGAAAAAATTTTTTAATCCCCAGTAAATCGCCGTAGCTTCTTTGTCAATTTGACTATATCTTTTCTCGCTGTCTGATAATGTTCTCGACAACCACAACCCGTTACAAATACAACTTTTGAACAACCGTTCAAAAATATAGAACGAGAACTGAATGACAGAAAGGTTAGTTATGAAACTGTAGTCATCCTACCCTTTTCCCTGCATAGTGTCAGCATAATACGTACTTTTACATATGTAAATCTCTATCAGCCGTCGCCTTTTTACACACAATCCATCCATACTTTCTTCTGTCTTCCTCTACCTTTGGAGACGTTACCTTTAATATCTTTACTTTTCTGTTTTTGTACTCATCCCTCCGTAAAATCCATAATCGAAAAAGTCCACAAATTATACAAATTAAATCTTTTTTCCATTTTAAAATGGAAGTTAAGCAATTGTATAATCAATATGCAAATTATCTGCTCGATAGTTCGATTGCTCTCTTACTTATTCTGTGAAGGAATTACTTCGGCGGTAGCGTCCGCCTTTTTCACCCTTTCCTTGCCCTCCAATACTAATGGACTGGTAAATTGGTTGGCTACGTGATGTCATAATACAAGATCACCCTTTTTCAACGGTTTCTCATTTTAAACTAGAAAGCTTTCGATTTTATTCAACTGAATAACGTTGTATTTGATGAGATGGGTTAACAATTATTTGATGAGTTCTTTTAATTAATTTCTTAGGTCGATGGCGACTTTTTGGAGCCACATAGAGCATAAATACCACCGTATAGGTAGGTATAGGCTTTTTGAAAAATTAGGTTGCATCTAAAAGCTGTCAATTCAACTTAGAACTTCAACATATATCACAACATACTGTGGACATATATCACACTTAAATTTGTGATAATCGCCTTCGTATCAACATCGTCAATTATGTTACAATTAGTATGAGATTTTTGTTGCAAATTACGCCCGATAGAGGGCGCTGCACAAATTTTAATACAAATTTTGTCGTGACGATATGATGACGATTGTTTCATATATTCGTACTAGGTCCACTGATATAATGGTTGGTTAAATTTGATTATTTCCAACAAACCCTTTGAATGCTACTATATTATAATTGAAGACGAGTATTCGAGTATAAACAATACCTATCGTCTTCAGAGATTCCGTACAAAAGGGAAACTTTGTCCGGCATCCCGTCCAGCGGTCAGAAGTTTGTCCGTGCGTCATAATCTTGCGGCCGGACTGTCCGGATGTAAACTTCAAATTTAACCGGACAATATGTGAGCAAGTTGTCTCCGCGGTACGTTCACACGCTCACGCCTCCTTAAGCAATGCGGGCTAAACAGTATGAAACGAACTTTCCTATGGCAATTAATTTTTTTTTTAATCATGAAATTAATAAAACTTTCTCGAAACATTAAACTAACTTTTAAATAGTCTTAATTTTTTTTGGACTTTTTCAATCACGATTTTTAGGATGTTGAACAACTTTTTTCTAAAAAAAAAAATCATAACTTAAAAATATATATTTATCACGACGTTTAGATTATTATCTTGTTCAATATAACCGCAACTAGTTTAAGTTGTCAACTTATGTTATAAAGTCTTAAGTTTATAACTTACGAATACCACACACGTCAATTTCTCTTAAACAAAGTTGTTCCGTGATTTAAATATTCAAATATATACTATTCTAATATACCATATTAATCACCATATTGACCATGTGACCATGATGACATTAATAGACCAGAGGGTGTCAAGCATGTCACTGAAATGGAATAGACTATTTTCTGTCTAAAGGTAAGTTTCCACTGCTGTTACACTTGTAGAAACTTATTGTTATATTTTTTTAGTACAGATGTTTCGAATTGGCGTCTTCATACCTCGTTTCTTCTAGATAATAAAGAAGAACTTAATATATTTTCTTCAAAATTGAAATCCTAACTTATTATAAGATTATATTTATTCTACGCACAATAATATTACATAATAATATGACAGTACATTCTCTAATAGGATTTTTCTATTTTTTTTTCTCAACGAAAAAAAAAAACAAAAAATAGCCAAAGAAGTCCTTCCTGCACAAATCAGCTACCTTCTAGACAAAATCCCGATTTACATGAAACAAAAGACGACTTGCAGACAGACAAAATTTTTTAATTTTTAAAATTGGATTTTGTTTCATTATTACAGACACTCCAATTTTATGATACAATATATAGTGTTACGGTGGGTTTTAATAAACAAAGACAACAATATGTATACAAGTATAACCGCTGTTGAAACCCACAAGTTGTTAAAGTATTAAATATTTTCACTTTGATTCGTAATCAGATAAAATTTGCTAAAATATAATCTGTCTCGATTTAATTTTTACAAAGTACTAAATGTTTTTATGTTCCGTGTTACAAAGCTTCACGTTGCTTTTAAGAACTCATCAATATCAAAATATCACAGGGACGGACTAGTATAAACTAGTGATGTTTTTCTACAATTTATCATAAACCTAATTTCGATAAGACCTTCAATTTTATAGATAGCTTATTTCAAATGATTTTTTTTTAATTTCTGAAAAATTTAGCGGAAATCGTACAAAATATTTCTACACCCGTACAGTATCACTCTCAAACATATCTAATTTTTCCGTTACCAAAAACAAAAACAATTTCTACTTTAATCTATATTTCTTTTCTACAAGCTACACGAAAGTAAAAAAATGTATTTTTTAGTTCAACAAAACACGTTAGTATATTTGAGCCGTTACAAAAGAAATCCGTCCCTGTCGTCTGAATACAGTTTTGTGAAGCACGAAAAAGTTTTACGTAAGTTTCGTTACCGTATTCGGTTTTTATTGCTTAGTCTTAATTAAAATCTGAGCTGTCTTTATAAAAGTTTAATTAGGTGAAGTTATTGCGAACGCCAAGTTGAAAGCGCACTCGCGAAGTTACAGTAAGTCACATTTAATTAGTTCTTATTTATGTGTGGTACTTATTGTTCAGGGCTTTATTACACGTCTTCACATTTAAATTCGACTAATTTCGTTTTATGACATATCAGTGGTTTCTAAAGGCAAAGCGTTTAACAGGCATAACACGCCCGCCTCTAGGCTATTAACATGAACCACCTACCGCTGTTGCGGAATAAATCGTTCAAATTAAACTAAAGTTGCGTAAATTCATTGCTACGCTCAGAACTTACTAAGTAAAGACTCTCCAATCGTAAAGTTTACATAACAGCAAAGAAATAAATTTGCGTTATTTAACGCGAATAATTTGGCAAATACCTTAATTAACTTGACGATTTTTACCAGAGAAACGAAGCAAATATTTTACTTTAAAATATGTTTTCTATATAAGTCCTGATTTATAATAATTCTTATTAATAATAATATATTAAAAGAGCTCTTTAATTCAAAGAAACAGTTGTTGTTATTCAAACAAGCACACTAATTAGGTACCTAATGATCTTAGTCTAATTTTGTCTCACGAGCGTGGCGTGGCACGTAATTTAAACAAGATGACAGCACAACTCTAAGATTCTTTTAAAAGCCGTTTGTTAGTCGCCCCGCGGTGGGCAGAGGCAAGAAGAACTCTGAGGCTGTTACAACTAATCTTACGGAATTTCATTTAAAAAAGGAGTATATTTATTGTAACTTATGTCTTATATAAAATAAATTCATATTAAGCGGTCTGAAATAACGTGAATTTATAGAATATTTTCACCGGAGCCCGGCGCCCCTCGCCCGCCGCGGGACAAGTGATCTTATCAAGCTTTGAATTGATCTCGAGTGGTGCTACATCGCGCTCTTGTCTCTAGGCTCTTATAAACATTATATTTGCTTTACATTTACATTGTCTATTATATTATTAAATTCGTATTGTATCAAATTAATGCACATTTTGCGTGTAAATATCATTGATAACAATGTATCCAGATGTGTCACGTGCGCGTGACGTCAGCGTAATGTTTAATAGAATATTCATTATTCCGGTTTCCAAACGCAATAAATACAAACGACACCACTACTGTTACTTCACAGTACCGTAACCTCGGCTCGATCATTCATTTTTATTGTATTTGTGAGTCGTAACTCACCGTTGTTTGTGGTCATGTTAAAATTATGGTAATTAGTACTTATTTACGGCTGTTTGTGACGGCACGCTCAATGTGTAGGTACATAATACACGGTAGTATTGAATGAGCAAAGTGTTCATTCTAACTTTCGCTATGTAATATGTGTAGTGTATGTAAATAAAGTATCGTTTGTCTCGAGCGTATACGTCACAAGTGCAAGCCGGTACCGTGAGGTAGGACGGGCAGTCGGTGTCAGATCCTTGGACACGTAGCACGTGGTGGTACGTGGGCGAACCAAACATAAACAACGAATACTACATTGGCGACGAGGAAAAAAGAAAAGCTGTAAGTACGAAAATAAATTCTATTTAGAAAAAGAAAAAAAGACTAGTGTGTTCAATAATTGACCGGAAAAAAATCATTCTTTAAATTATTTCACATTACGTGTTCTAATTAAAAAATAATAGAAATACAGTGCAACCTCGATATAACAAATCGGAGGGGAATGAGAAAATATTCGTAATATCAAGTAATTCGTTGAACTGAGGTTTGTTATGTTGAGGTTGGATTGGTCTAAAATTTGTTATAAAAAGGTAAAAGAATAGTTTTATTCTTTAACTTTAAATCTTTAACAATAGTGACGAGCAGAGGTGTTTACATTACTTTCCATAAAAACAACAATGATTACTGTACAAACAAAAGCGTGTCGAAACATGTCGAGACATGAATCACATTATAAGATTAAGAGTTATATTATTGGTGGAAACTTTATATAAAGGTTTTGGGTTGGCGGAATTCGTTAATTAGAGGTATGAATACTTTTTCTTGGTGGTTGAAAATTCGTTATAAAGAGGTTGTACGCAAAGAATGTTCGCAATGTAAAGGTATATTTTATAGTGACTCTTATGGACAATTCAAGGGAATTACGAAGAAAATGTTAGAGTATTACGATGATAAAATGAATATTGCTTTACCACTAAGATAGTATATTCACGACATACAAGTTAGCTAGACAAACATATTAGACATATATATATATATATAAAGAGAATCTTCAATTAAAAACGTATATGCGTTGCAGATAACGAAAAATAATTTATTTAGAACAATATTTACATTATTAATATTTAAATATCTACATACCTGATAACAAAATAAAACGTTTTACTTTAACTAAAAATCAATAATTAAAAATTACAATATTTACACAATGTCTTATTACACTTAATTTATAAAATTAAATCTGTCATTCTGGAAAAAAAAATTAACATGGACTTAAAGAAAAGACGTCCTCTTTTCTTTACACATATTTTGTGATATTGTGATACGTCGTTCACGTAAATAAACGACTTAAAACAACATTGAATACGAAGCAGCACAAAGCTGATCATTAAATTGATTATGCATGTATATGTCATGGAAGCAGCATAGCTGATCGTTAAATCGATAAGGTCATGTAGGTACATGACAAGAAAGCAGCATAGCTGATCGTTAAATCGATAAGGTCGTATAGGTACATGACAAGAAAGCAGCATAGCTGATCGTTAAATCGATAAGGTCGTATAGGTACATAACAAGAAAGCAGCATAGCTGATCGTTAAATCGATAAGGTCATGTAGGTACATGACAAGAAAGCAGCATAGCTGATCGTTAAATCGATAAGGTCGTATAGGTACATGACAAGAAAGCAGCATAGCTGATCGTTAAATCGATAAGGCAAAAAAAAAGCAGCATAGCTGATCATTAAATTGATATTGTTTCGTAAAAGAAAACTGTTTAATTCCAGATACCTCACTAATATGGCCCAACTTACGCTGGAAGAAAAAGGGTAAGGCGAAAAAGGGTAAGGGGAAGGGCAAGAAGAGCCTGGCTGCCCGCGAGGCCGAGGCCGCCCGCAAGCCAGAGCCGGCGCCCCCCGCTCCCCAGTCCCAACCTGAGGAGGCCTGGAACGTGGTGACGCGGAAGGCGAAGGCCCCGAAGCAGGCGGCAACGGCCCCCGCAACGCCCGCCGCATCCAAGAAGAAGAGGAAGAGGGCCCCCCGACGGCGACTGCGTGCTCCTAAAACGGCAGCAGTCGTCATAACATTACCCGAGGGGTCCATGACGACCTACGAGGCCGTCCTGGACAAGGCCGAGAAGTCTGTCAACCTCTCGGCCCTGGGCATAGAGGGGCTCAGGTTCCGCACGGCGAGAACCGGCGGCCGAGTCTTGGAGGTGGCTGGCGCCGACAAGGGCCAAAAGGCCGATGAACTGGCGGCCAAGCTGCGGGCGACCATCGGTGACGTGGCCCGCGTCTCCCGGCCGGAGCTCTGCGCTGAGATACGCATCTCCGGTCTGGGCGATGCGGCCACCAGCCAGGCGGTGGCGGCGCAAGTGGCGAAGTTGGGGGGTTGCCCTCCCGAAGGTGTAAAGGTGGGCGTTATAAATCGCCCACCTGGAGATACATAGAAACACGCGAACACGAATTAATACACCTCCCACTTAAAAATTGCTAAAAATCGCAATTTCGGGAGCTCGCGAGTGAAAGTGTTTATATCGGATTAAGAGTAGTGTGGTGCACCGGTGTTATTGAAATCAGGCCGAAACTTCATCCTGTTCCTGAGGAATAAGGACTAGACTTCGGAGTGGAATAACTGCCAGGAGGTGAGAAAAACAACAACGATAGTTAAACCTCCGGTGAGCGGTCGCCGAGACCTGTCCGTATCCGCAAAAAGCAACGAAATCGGACAGATAACAGCGGAGATATTCCCAAGTAGAACAACCAAAAAATAACCTCTACAACCACGCGGTCCTCTCCACGAGTTGCTTCGAACACGAGGCTGTGAAGTCGAAACATCACGCCAGCCCGACCCGGAGACTTCGAAGCCGGACCGAAGAATCCACCGAGGCCCCCAATATCAACTTTGAAGTGCAGCATCAGAGGATCCAAGGTACCGCGAGGGTTCTCCCTTCCTCACAGACCAAAACTAACCGAGTTAGGGCTTATTCGACTCGGGACTCGAAGACCTTTCCACCCCACTGATATCCAATTGTGGGCCCCTGCCCCCCCCCCCCGCTTCACAGAGGGGGGAAAAAAAAAAATCCTGTCCCAAACGCCACCCCACGATACCTCACCCCCCCCCCGCCCCCCACTCCTAAGGATACCTCAACCCCCGCAAGCTATCTCGGGAACCAGAAGAGCTAGACCCCCCGAGTGACGGCTCATTTTACTCGGGAGAGCAAAACGCGCATTTTGGCCCCAACAGAATTAACAAATTCAACACCCACACAAAATAAAATTCTGAAAGAACACCCAACATCTACAGTCCAGAACATCGGGACAACTCGCAACGTACTCCGGATTGCACAGCGGCACAACACCAGCCGGCATCAGTGAGTTCCTGCAAATAGGTTAAGTTAGAAGTAAGGTAATTGTAAGCAAATTGTAAATCATAATTTAAAAAAAAAAAAAAAAAAAAAAAATGGCAGATAAAGGGACTGTAAAACCTGTGGCGACGGAGGTCAAAACCACCGCTGCTCAGCCAAAGAGACCTCTGCGATCTCTAAGAGAACCCCACCAACGGTTCCCGCCTTGTCGTGGCGGTGGGGCTCTAGTACCTGTGGGATTTTCACCCACGGCGAAGCTAAGAGGAACCAGGGTCGGTTCGGCGTGCAGGACTGGCCGCTTGCCCCCCGGAGCCGCCGAGTGTAGCGCGCCGGGCCGGCCCACCTGGGGGAGGCCTCCAGGGGTGGACTATGTTCGCGGGTCTGCCCCTGTGAGGGCCTGTAGGTAGGGCCGCGGGGGGTGTGGGCGGGTACTGGTTTATCCTGCCACCCTGCATCCCTCGTGGCCGGATGTGTGGTGGGGTCGTGGGGGCTGCGGGTGGGTACTGGTTTATCCTGCCCCCTGCAGCCCTCGTGGCCGGATGTGCGGTGGGGCCGCGGGGGGTGTGGGCGGGTACTGGTTTATCCTGCCACCCTGCACCCCTCGTGGCCGGATGTGTGGTGGGGCCGTGGGGGGGGGTACTGGCTTATCCAGCCCCTCTGCGGCCCGGTAAGGTCGACGGCGGGACCTAACATCAGATCCGCCGTTGGGGGCTGGGGAGGTGGGACAACCGCCTCCCCGGCTTCCATAGCCCTGTGGTGGCAGGTACGGGGGTACCTGTCACCCGCTTCAAAGGGCCAGGAGGACGGCGCGCCTTGGTTCCCGGCGCGCCTCCCCAATGGAGGTTGGTGGGCGTAGCCCACTATCAGTGGAGAAGCTGCTGCGGCGGCTAGCGCAGACGGGGCCGCGGAAGATATGCGAAAGCAGTACCCGTGACCCCGTCACTATACGCAGTAGGAGGAACAGAGGTGGTTTAGCGGGTATGCTCCCATTAGGGGAGAGAATCTCGCATAACTACCGTGTCCCCCCCGGGACACGGCGTATGCATAAAGCATTCCCCTCTTAAAAAAAAAAAAAAAAATCTCTAAGAGAAAAGATCTTAAGGAAAAGCGAACGAACGGGGCAGTCGTCGCCCTCGGCAAGTCCTGCCACAGAAATGCCAGACACCGCAGCCACAGCCTCACACACGATAGCCAGCAGCGCTTCCCCCGGAAAGCAATCAGCCTCGCCGAATCCCGGTGCCCGACGAGACCGGGAAGGAACTCCCACAAGTCAATTACACACCGACGAGGGATCCCCCTTCTCCGACTCGCCTGGTTCGGAGAGATGCAGGCAGAGCATTATTAGGTACTCCGGGAGGGGCTGGGGCGTCGAAATGGACCTGGCCACCAAAGAGGCAAACCAGAGGCTGCTTGAAGGCAAAGAGGCCATAGAAGCAGCGTGTAATATGAAAAAAGACTGCAAGCAAACGGCACTCGAGAGTTTGCAGTCTCTTTACGAAATAGTTTTGGCACTCTCGGACTCTAGATCAAGGCACAAACTAAACCTGGAGAAAGAACGTTTAAGGCATTCATAAGAACTTGTCAAAATCGAAAGGGCCCATAATCAAACCATCACGGAAGTCATCAAAACGTTGACTTCCGAAGTAAACCAAGCCAGGATGGACATAAAAGAGACCCAAAAAGAAACCAAAGGCATACGCAGTTGGCTTGACTTTGAAACCCAGGGGCCCCTCGAGGAAGCCAAAAATGTTAATAAAACGCTGCAGGAAGTAGTGAGGCAGCTAGGTGAGGTGAAAGAAACCTTAGCAAAAACCGGAAGTCCGAGAGAAGCCATAAACACCAGAACGCTCGACGACATCAAAGAAACGATACGGGACCTCGCGAAGCAGGTGGACGCAACCCGTCAGACCATCACACACATGACGGAGGACCAAAATCGAACATTGACGGAGATAAAAGCCGTCCAAAAAAGCAAACAGCCGACGACAACCGACAACACAAAAGAGCTAATCACAGAAAAACTTACAAAACTAGAAAAACTCATGAAACAAACAGCCGACACAAAACAAAAGGACATCCCGACACACGATATAAAAGAACAGCTCCAACCTCTGACCGAACGTATGGAGGCAATGAAATCAGAACTGAGAATACTGCGAGAGGCAAGGCAACACACTCCCCCACCCCCTGCCATTAACCTAGCTAAAGAGCTTGAAATGGCAGGAAGGCACACAAGGAGTTATGCCAAAGTCGCCGCCACTATACCGCCACCTAGACCCAGCCACACCATAATCGTCTCATCGACTGACCCCAAAAACACCGGGGAGCACGTCATTGAGAGTATCAGAGAAGCACTCAACACTTCGAAGACAGGTGCAAAAGTAGACCGGGTTAGGAAAGCGAGAAATCAAAAGGTTGTTCTCAGCTGTTGTTCCAAGGAGAACCTCCAAATAGTGAAGGACAGAGTGCAGCAAAATAAACAACTAAAAATAGAAGTTGCAAAAACGAGCAACCCGCTGATAATCATTAAAGACGTGCTCTCCTTCCAGACAGACACGGAAATCCTGGAAAATCTAAAGGCACAAAACAAAGAGTTGCTGGAAGAAGCCGGAGAAAAAGACATCACGATGCGGATTAAGTACAGAAAAAGAGCAAGAAATCCTCTGGAGTGTCACCCAGTCTTAGAGGTTTCTCCTAAAATTCACAAGCGGCTAATAGAAGCGGGGAAGGTCTACATAGGACTACAAAGAAGAATTGTGTTGGACCAGTCCCCCCTAGTGCAATGCGCTAAGTGCCTTGGCTTTGGCCACACAAAGACCATTTGCAAGGAGAATGACTCTCTGTGTAGCCACTGTGGAGGAAAGCACACATGGGAAAACTGCACTCAGAGAAAAGACGGCAGACCACCGCATTGCGTGAACTGTACGACAGCCAAAATCCCAGACCGAGAGCACAATGCCTTCAGCAGCGAATGTCGGGAAAGGCAGAAATGGGACGCCATAGCGAGGTCCCGAGTAGCGTACTGCTAAAGGCGTCCCAACACACAGATGCGCAATCCCCATAAACCCGGACGGTAGCCTCAAATTCATCCAGGCCAACCTTCATAGATCTAAAGCAGCAACATCTGAACTTCTCCAAGTAGCAAAAGACCAAAGGGTGTCGGTCGCGCTTGTCCAAGAGCCCTACATAGGCAAAACTGGTACCGTAAAACAATATCCAGGCACCCAAGTAATCCAATGCACTATCAATAGACAAAAACCAGTAAAAGCAGCGATCATCGTTTTCGGCGACCTCTTGAGAGTAATCAACGACCCTCAATTGGTCACTGAAACCGAGGCGGCAGTTCTACTGGTGGCAGGCAACCTAAGAATTGGAGTTGTTTCCGTCTATTACGAAGGGGATGCAGACATAGAGCCCTACCTTAGCAGAACCCAATCATTCTGCGTTAAACTCGGCACCAACAACATCATAGTGGCCGGAGACGTAAATGCGTGGAGCACATGGTGGGGCAGCAACACAGAAAACGAAAGAGGGACGGCATACTGCACATTCCTGGACCAAATGAATCTCCACATCCTGAATGTCGGAAACACACCAACTTTTGAAACATACAGAAGAGGCAAACTCTATTCAAGTATCGTAGACGTAACCGCCTGCAGTGAAAATCTACTTGGAAAAATCTAAGACTGGAGAGTGGACAGAGATCTGACAACATCCGACCATAATGCCATTACTTTCTCGTTGCGCACGGGGGAAGCACTAAAACCGATGACACCGTCCACAACGAGAAAGTTCAATACAAGGAAGGCGAACTGGGCAGACTTTGAAACACACTTCAGGTCCATGCTTAAAGAGAAAGCCATAAATGTAGAGCGTGTGGAAAAAACGAGACAATCAGAGGAATTAGATGCAATCACGGAAGCCTACACGGAAGCCATACAGGAATCCTGTGAGAAGGTTATGCCGAAGATAGGCAGCAGAAAGAGCAGAACAACGCCCCCCTGGTGGTCAAGAGATTTAGAAAACACCAAGAAGGACGTTCTAAGAAAAAAGAGGAGAATCAGAAATGCCGCGACGACCAGAAGACAATCGGTCATAGATGACTATCTCCAAGCAAAGAAAAATTACGCTGTGAAAGTGGAAGAGGCTCAAACCGAGAGCTGGAAGACATTCTGTTCGACGCAGGACAGAGAGAGCATGTGGGACAAAATCTATAGAGTCATCCGGAAAACCTCGAAAAAACAAGAGGACGTGCTCCTCAAGGACGAAAACGGCACTACCCTTACTCCGGAGAAATCAGCGGAACTCCTGTCCAAAACATTCTATCCTGACGACGACAAGTCGACCGACCATACTTACCACACGAGAGTTCGGGAACGAACCGATAACATTGAGACAGAACATCTTGGAGAAGACGACCCACCTTTTACCACAGCAGAGTTGGAAGCGGTGCTTAAGGGTCTGAACCCCAAAAAAGCACCGGGTCCAGACGGGCTAACAGCCGATATCTGCCTAGTGGCAATCAATGCGGGAAGGGAGATATTTATGGCAATCGCCAACAAGTGTTTATCGCTTAAGTATTTCCCAAAGCAGTGGAAAACCGCCCACGTGGTTGTACTTCGGAAACCCGGTAAAGATGACTACACACACCCAAAGTCGTACAGACCGATAGGCCTTCTACCAGTTCTCGGAAAAATCATCGAAAAACTTATGGTCAACAGAATTCAATGGCACATCCTTCCAACTCTAAACACCAACCAGTACGGTTTCACACCTCAGCGCGGTACGGAGGACGCTCTCTATGACCTAGTGACACTTGTCAAACGGGAAAGGGACAACAAGAAGATAGTCCTAATTGTGTCGCTCGACATAGAGGGAGCTTTTGACAACGCGTGGTGGCCAGCCCTAAAACTCCAACTTTCGCGCAAAAAATGCCCGGGAAACCTCTTCAGCATGGTCGAGTCGTACCTCACAGACCGTAAGATCCAGGTCAATTATGCAGGGGAGACGAGTGAGAAGGCTACCGGCTACCGGGTGTACTTGCGGCGTGCCACCTGACAAGCCGTACGAAGACCGGCCAGGTGAGGTCTCCACCAGTACACCCGCGTTCGCGGGAGGGCCGGACCTGCGCGTCGCATCGCCGCGTCGCAGACGCGAGTCAGTGCTCCAGCTAGTCCATGCTTTTTGCTGTTACCCTTACCAATATTTAGTTTAGAGCCCGAGAAAAGACATAGACTACTTTTCAACGCGAAAAAGGGTTTTTAAGGGGTTGAAAGTGGGCGTGGAAATTTGTATGGAAGTATCGTCATTTTTACAGTTACAAGTTTAAAACTTATTTTTGTGGCTGCTAATTTGATATAAATAAATATGAAATTCAACGTTTGAAAAAATATTACTTTCAAGGATGCTAAATAAAAATAGGGGATGAAATTTTGTTTGGGAATATTTTAGACATTTGGCGCGGTCCTGACACACCTCTCTCTATGTTCTTCTACATCCATACATCAAATCATAGCACGTCGGTTAAGTAAAATAATTAGCCTAAAAAAGTTCTATCCGAAGACAGAATTTTACGCTGACGAAGTCGCGGGCACAGCTAGTCCTTACTTCCTTACTAATATTATAAATGCGAAAGTAACTCTGTCTGTCTGTCTGTCTCGCTTTCACGCAAAAACTACTGAACCGATTTAAATGAAATTTTGTACACAAATAGCCTAGAGCCTGAGGATGGACATAGGCTACATTTTAACGCAAAAAAGGGGTTGTAAGGGGTTGAAAGTGGGGGTGAAAGTTTGTATGGAATTATCTTCATTTTTACAGGTAGAAGATTGAAACTTATTTTCAAGGCTAATTTGATAAAGATAAATATGAAATTAAATTTTTGGAAAAATTGTATCCCCAAGGGTGCTAAATAACAATAGGGGATGAAATTTTGTTTGGCAATATATTCGGTTTTGTTGAATGTTTTCTTTAATATGTTTTGCTATTACCCTTACCAATATTTAGTCTAGAGCCTGAGGAAGGACATAGGGCACATTTTAACGCGAAAAAGGGTTTGCAAGGGGTTGAACGTGGGGGTGAAAGTTTGTATGGAATTATCGTCATTTTTACAGTTGGAAGCTTGAAACTTATTTTTGAGGTTGCTAATTCTATATAAATAAATATGAAATTAAATTTTTGTAAAAAATTTACCCCCGAGGGTGTTAAATAACAATAGGGGATGAAATTTTGTTTGGCAATATATTCGGCTTTGGTGAATGTTTTGTTTAATATGCTTTGCTGTAACCCTTACCAATTTTTAGTCTAGAGCCTGAGAAAAGACGTAGTCTACATTTTAACGCGAAAAGGGGGTTGTAAGGGGTAGAAAGAGGGGGTCCACGGACCTGCTCGGTTGGCCGAGTGGGCGGAGAGGTGAACTCCGACGTGGCGCGTCCCCGGGTGGTGGATAGGGGAACGCCCCGGCCTTCTGCCGGGGTAGGGCTTCGGCCCCGCGAACCAAACACTGGTAGGTTAGCTAGGTTAGTTAAGTTAAGTAGGTTAGTTAGATTAGGTTGCGGTTGCAGTTGATAAGAGAGGGCGGCGCTCGCCGCAAGACGAGCGTCTATTAGGCTAGTTAGTTGTGTAAGTTAGATTAGGCTGCGGGCCCACTTGTGGGCTCGCAAAAGAGAGGGCGGCGCTCGCCGATAGGCGAGCGTCTATTAGGTTAGTTAGTTATGTAAGTTAGGTTAAGCTGCGGGCCCACTTGTGGGCTCGCAAAAGAGAGGGAGGTGACCCCGAGCTGAGTACCACAGGGAAAGGTGAGGGCGAACCTATAGGTTAGTTTAGAGTAGGCTAGGTTAAGTTAGTTAAGGTAGGTTAGGGTGCGGGCCCACTTGTGGGTCCGTACATGAGAGGGCGGCGAACCCGAGCTGAGTAACTGCCCTTTTCAGGGCGGCGAAAGGTGAGGGTAAGCCTTGAGCGTGGTGGGTGGCGCGGCCCACTAGGGTCGTGGCCGTCGGTCGGGACGTGGGAGCACGACCTCGGTAGCACTCTGCTTGCAGAGCTGTTATGCGATGGCGTGTGATCCTGCGTCCCATCGCGTAATCCCGGTGGCCATCACCGGGACCGCGGGCCCCTGTCTTGATCAAGACGGGGGCCAAGAGGCGGGGTCTCTATAAACCCTAGGCGGCACCAGCGGGGGAGGCGGGGATTCCGAACCTGCATTGCACGGTGTCGTCTTCAAGGAGCGCCTAAGGGTGCAGCGCCCCTTTGGGGGCGCAGAGAGGGCCCCTCCCGGGGCGGTCAGTGGGGCGTCGCGGTGGCAAGCTCACGCGATCCCGTGGCGCCCCACACTATGGCCATGAGGGAACAAGGAGGTTTAGTGGGTATGCTCCCATTCGGGGAGAGAATCTCACATAACTCGCGTGTCTTCCCCGAGGCACGGAGTATGCATTAAGCATTCCTCCTTAGAAAAAAAAAAAAAAAAAAAAAAAGGGGGTGGAAAATTGTATGGAAGTATCGTCTTCTTTTACAGTTAGAAGCTTGAAACTTATTTTTGAGGCTGCTAATTTGATATAAAGAAATTAATATTCAATATTTGAAAAAAAGTTTACTCTTAAGGGTGCTAAATAACAATTAGGGATGAAATTTTGTTTGGGAATATTTTAGATTTTGTTGAATGTTTTGTTCAATATGTTTTGCTGTTACCGTTACAAATATTTAGTTTAGAGCCCGAGAAAGGATAAAGACTACTTTACAACGCGAAAAAGGGTTTGTAAGGGGTTGAAAGTTAGGGTGGAAATTTGTATGAAAGTATCGTCATTTTTACAGTTAGAAGCTTGAAACTTATTTTTGAGGTTGCTAATTCTATATAAATAAATATGAAATTAAATTTTTGTAAAAAAATTACCCCCAAGGGTGCTAAATAACAATAGGGGATGAAATTTTGTTAGGCAATATGCTCGGTTTTGGTGAATGTTTTGTTTAATATGCTTTACCAATTTTTAGTCTAGAGCCTGAGAAAAGACGTAGTCTACATTTTAACACGAAAAGGGGGTTGTAAGGGGTTGAAAGAGGGGGTGGAAAATTGTATGGAAGTATCGTCTTCTTTTACAGTTAGAAGCTTGAAACTTATTTTTGAGGCTGCTAATTTGATATAAAGAAATCAATACTCAATACTAGCTGTGCCCGCGACTTCGTCCGCGTGAAATACTGTTTTCGTTAAGCATTTTTTTTAAGGATTATTATTTTACTTGACCGACGTGCTATGCGTTGATGTATGGATGTAGACATAGAGATAGGTGTGCCACGACCACACCAAATGTAGGTGTTTGGTCTCTACCTATCCCTCTGGGTTATGGGCGTGAATTTAGTTGTTGTTGTTGAGGTATTTTATTTAAACTTATAAAAAATTACAACAAAACAAATGGAACTTACAAAATATTCATTTACTCTTATGCAAATTTTCATCCCCTATTCCCTTATTATATTGCAACATTAAGGGTAAAACTTTTACAAACTTTAAATGACCTATTTATTAATATCAAATTAGTAGCCTAAAAAAAGTTATAAGCTTCTAACTGTAAAAATGACGATACGTCCATACAAATTTCCACCCCTACTTTTACCCCCTTATACACCCTCTTTCACGATAAAAATTAATCTTTGTCCTTTCTCAGGCTCTAAGCTAAATATCAGTAAGTATAATAGTAAAACATATTAAACAAAACATTCATTAAAACCTCACATATTGCGAAACAAATTTTCATCCCCTATTGTTATTTAGCACCCTTACGGGTAAAATTTTTACAAAAATCGAAATTCTTACTTATTTATATCAAATTAGCAGCATTAGAAAGAAGTTTCAAGCTTCTTACTGTAAAAATGACGATACTTCCATACAAATTACCACCCCCACATTCAACCCCTTACAACCCTTTTTTCGCGTTAAAAAGTAGTCTTTGTTCTTTCTCGAGCTCTAGACTAAATATCAGTAAGGGTAACAGCAAAACATATTAAATAAAACATTCACCTAAACCTCACATATTCCCAAACAAATTTTCATCCCCTATTGTTATTTAGCACCCTTCAGGGGAATTTTTTTACAGAAATTGAATTTCATATTTATTTATATCAAATTAGCGGCCTTAGACAGAAGTTTCATGCTTCTAACTGTAAAAATGACGAAACTTCCATACAAATCACCACCCCTACTTTCAACCCCTTACAACCCTTTTTTCGCGTTTAAAAACAGACTATGTTCTTTCTGAGGCCCTAGACTAAATATTGGTAAGTGTAACAGCAAAACATATTAAATAAAACATTCACCTAAGCCTCACATATTCCCAAACAAATTTTCATCCCCTATTGTTATTTAGCACCCTTCAGGGGAATTTTTTTACAGAAATTGAATTTCATATTTATTTATATCAAATTAGCAGCCTTAGACAGAAGTTTCATGCTTCTAACTGTAAAAATGACGATACTTCCATACAAATTACCACCCCCACTTTCAACCCCTTACAACACTGTTTTCGCGTTAAAAAGTAGCCTATGTTCTTTCTGAGGCTCTAGAATATCTGTGTACCAAATTTCATTTAAATCGGTTCAGTAAACAATAGTAGGCGACACTTCCATACAAACTTTCACCCCCACTTTCAACCCCTTACAACCCCTTTTTCGCGTTAAAATATAGCCTATGTCCATCCTCAGGCTCTAGACTATCTGTGTACCAAATTTCATTTAAATCGGTTCAGTAGTTTTGGCGTGAAAGCGAGACAGACAGACAGACAGACAGAGTTACTTTCGCATTTATAATATTAGTAAGGATTTGAAAAAAAGTTTACTCTTAAGGGTGCTAAATAACAATTAGGGATGAAATTTTGTTGTAGGCTGTCACTTTCAATTTTGAATAAAACTTTTATTTTTGTTATTGGGACTCTCTGGGCCTAACCTGTTGCAATAAAATGGCAGTGGTGGATAATTACACTTTATTGTATGAACAATAATTAAGAAATTTACAGAGAGGCACCGGACAACACTTCTTGTAAGGAACATAGATAGCAGAGAGTAGCGATGTGAAAAAAATAATCGATTATTAAAAAATCGATTTATTTTTTTTCGACTAGCTGTGCCCGCGACTTCGTCCGCGTGAAATACTATTTTGGGTAGCATTTTTTTTGAGCTAATTATTTTATTTAACCAACGTGCTATGCTTTGATGTATGTAGAAGAACATAGAAAGAGGTGTGCCCGGACCGCGCCAAATGTAGGTCCTGGGTCTCTGCCTACCCCTCTGGGTTACGGGTCGAGAATTATGTTGTTGTTGTTTTTTTTACTTAAACTTATAAAAAATGCCAAAAAATATTAAACTTACAAAATATTCACATAAACATCTTCTAATTCAAACTTTCATCCCCTATTCCGTTTTGTTACATTGCAACCTTGAGGGTAAAACTTTTACAAATTTCAAATGTCATATTTATTTATATCAAATCAGCAGCCTAAAAAATAAGTTTAAAGCTTCTAACTGTAAAAATGACGATACTTCCATACAAATTTCCACCCTCACTTTCAGCCTCTTATAACCATTTTTTCGCGTTAAAAAGTAGGCTTTGTACTTCCTCAGGCTCTAGACTAAATATTGGTAAGGGTAACATCAAAACATATTAAACAAAACATTCACCAAAACTATTACATATTGCCTAACAAAATTTCATCCCCTATTGTTATTTAACACTCTTGGGGGCAAAATTTTTACAAAAATTTAATTTACTATTTATTTATATAGAACTAGCTGTGCCCGCGACTTCGTCCGCGTGAAATACTATTTTGGGTAGCATTTTTTTTTTGAGCTAATTATTTTATTTAACCAACGTGCTATGCTTTGATGTATGTAGAAGAACATAGAAAGAGGTGTGCCCGGACCGCGCCAAATGTAGGTCCTGGGTCTCTGCCTACCCCTCTGGGTTACGGGTCGAGAATTATGTTGTTGTTGTTTTTTTTACTTAAACTTATAAAAAATGCCAAAAAATATTAAACTTACAAAATATTCACATAAACATCTTCTAATTCAAACTTTCATCCCCTATTCCGTTTTGTTACATTGCAACCTTGAGGGTAAAACTTTTACAAATTTCAAATGTCATATTTATTTTTATCAAATCAGCAGCCTAAAAAATAAGTTTAAAGCTTCTAACTGTAAAAATGACGATACTTCCATACAAATTTCCACCCTCACTTTCAGCCTCTTATAACCCTTTTTTCGCGTTAAAAAGTAGGCTTTGTACTTCCTCAGGCTCTAGACTAAATATTGGTAAGGGTAACATCAAAACATATTAAACAAAACATTCACCAAAACTATTACATATTGCCTAACAAAATTTCATCCCCTATTGTTATTTAGCACTCTTGGGGGCAAAATTTTTACAAAAATTTAATTTACTATTTATTTATATAGAATTAGCAACCTCAAAAATAAGTTTCAAGCTTCTAACTGTAAAAATGACGATACTTTCATACAAATTTCCACCCTAACTTTCAACCCCTTACAAACCCTTTTTCGCGTTGTAAAGTAGTCTTTATCCTTTCTCGGGCTCTAAACTAAATATTTGTAACGGTAACAGCAAAACATATTGAACAAAACATTCAACAAAATCTAAAATATTCCCAAACAAAATTTCACCCCTAATTGTTATTTAGCACCCTTAAGAGTAAACTTTTTTTCAAATATTGAATATTAATTTCTTTATATCAAATTAGCAGCCTCAAAAATAAGTTTCAAGCTTCTAACTGTAAAAGAAGACGATACTTCCACACAATTTTCCACCCCCTCTTTCAACCCCTTACAACCCCCTTTTCGCGTTAAAATGTAGACTACGTCTTTTCTCAGGCTCTAGACTAAAAATTGGTAAAGCATATTAAACAAAACATTCACCAAAACCGAATATATTGCCAAACAAAATTTCATCCCCTATTGTTATTTAACACCCTCGGGGGTAAATTTTTTACAAAAATTTAATTTCATATTTATTTATATAGAATTAGCAACCTCAAAAATAAGTTTCAAGCTTCCAACTGTAAAAATGACGATAATTCCATACAAACTTTCACCCCCACGTTCAACCCCTTGCAAACCCTTTTTCGCGTTAAAATGTGCCCTATGTCCTTCCTCAGGCTCTAGACTAAATATTGGTAAGGGTAATAGCAAAACATATTAAAGAAAACATTCAACAAAACCGAATATATTGCCAAACAAAATTTCATCCCCTATTGTTATTTAGCACCCTTGGGGATACAATTTTTCCAAAAATTTAATTTCATATTTATCTTTATCAAATTAGCCTTGAAAATAAGTTTCAATCTTCTACCTGTAAAAATGAAGATAATTCCATATAAACTTTCACCCCCACTTTCAACCCCTTACAACCCCTTTTTCGCGTTAAAATGTAGCCTATGTCCATCCTCAGTGTAGTGTTTGTGTCTATGGAATAGATACAATTCACTGTCTCATGTACCACACTGGAATGGACAGCTGTCTCTGGGTAGTTGAGTGACGAACGCGGTACGAAGCGGACGTGCGCCTGCGCTCCAGTGCGGTAGTGGTGAGCCAGTGTCTGTCCTTAATCATCTTTAGAGACCCTATGGTCCTACAAATGGCGACGAGGTGAAAAAAAATAAATAGAAAATTGGTAACTATGTCCGCATTTTGCGCCCTAAGTAATAAAATACTTGTGTGTAAATTAAAACATTGCCAATCCAATCAAATCAAGATATTTAATTTTATGCCTAAAAGTAGAGTACAATTATTATAGATTTCATAATAGAAGAAAGATGACAATATGATATGGGGAACATTTGTTTACAGTATTATCCGATTTTATAATTACAGCTATTGAATTCGGCCGTCTCTTCTGGGGTGTTCCCCCCCACTTCCATCAGCTTGGAGCCGGTCATGCTGGTCCGCACTTTGACCGTCTCCAAGCCGAAGTCTCTGAGGCAGATCGACGCCTTAGCCTTGGCCAAGACGTCAGTATATTTGGCCTCAGAGACCTGTCCCTCTGCTGTCGTGATCGTGGCCCCCGGTTTAAGGGTGACGGTTATGGCCGCCGTCTTGGGGGCCACGATCTTTACTGCTTTAGGGGGAGGGGGAACCCGCTGCGTCCCATTAGGGTGAACTGGCGCAGCAGGCGGGGCCCCGGCCGGAGCCTTTTTCTTCTTTTTTGCCTTGCGGCCGACTACCTTAGACCACTGTACTTCACCCCCGGGAGTTTGGGGGGCGGGTTCAGCGGCTCCGGCTTGAGCCTTCGCGGCTTTCCCTACGCGCCCTCCTCCGCCAGCAGGTGGAGGGGGGGGAGGGGCAGCCGGTACAGCTGTAGGGGCGATCCTCCGTTTGGGGACCGGCCTGGCTTTGGCTACAGGGGCCTGGGCTGGTCGTGTCTCCACGTTTTTAGGGGCGCTGGTCGCCAGGTTGGGCCTGACTACAGGGCGCGGCGGCGGCGGATGTTGTTTGTCCGCCTGGAGCGGTGGTCTGACCACCGGCTCAGGGGGGAGGCGCGTCTCCAGGTCTTGTAGGCGGGCGTTCACCATCCCGCCTACTGACTCTAGGAGTTCGCGCCTCATCTCTTCGAGAGCGCCCCTGAGAATCGCCTCCACCCCCTCCTGGGCCTGAGGAGCCTCCCTCGGAGTCGCTTCTGACCGCTTTTGCGACTCCGAGTGCGCTTCTTTGAAAGCACGCAGCTCCGCGCGGATCAGCTCCAGCTCTCTAGCTAGTCTGGCATTCTCCGCGCGGAGCCGGCGTTGCTCCTCCTCGGGGGTGATCGCTCGGAGCTCCTCCACCGCTTCTATCACCTGTTGGGTGGCCCTGTTAATCTGGCCCCGCACTGTTCCCTTTAGGTTTCCGCTCTTCTTAACCTCCCCCTGAATTGTGGAAACATTCAGGAGGGCCTTCGCAGCCAATGCCTCTATGGTGGCAGCCTCCGGTTGCGCAGCCCTGGGCTCCGACAAGTCCCTGGGCAGGCATGGAGGCTGGTAGGGGGGGGGTCCGAGCCAGCTGCTCGACTCTCCTCCCCCTCCGCTAAGTAGGCTTTCGCCTCCTGCAGGAAACTGCTTTGGGCCCCCGGTCGTCTGGTACGGCCTCTTGTCGCTGTCGACACTTTTTTGACCGGGCCCGCTGCTTCCGCTTCTTTTAGCGCCCTATTCTTCCCCTTGCTCTCTGTCCCAATTGGGAACTTGAGGGCGATTTTTGGGGCCGCGGATCCGCTGATCTTTTTCCGCGCCGTGCTCGCGCTCGCCTTCCTCCCGTCCAGAGTACTGTCTGAGTCGGAGGAAGACTCCGACATAGAGACCACCTCCACGTCGCTCTCCCCGCCTTCCTCTGCTCTTCCAGGCGTCGTCAGTTCCAAATCGTTTGCTTCGTTGTCAGTTGTTATCGCCGAGGTCGTTGGTTGGCAGTCTTTGGCCCCCCCAGAATACGAGGGCCGGCCAGAGGTCAGAGTGACCTCTGGGAGGGATTCTCCGCTGGCGTTGCCAGCGGTACCCTCCTGGGGTAATGAGTTTTTGAAGCTTGCCATGTCCATTGTTTTTCCAGTGTTGTCGGACACCGGAAACCGCCTTTTTAATGCAGGGTGGGGTCCCCTAGTCCTGAAGCGCGGCCTTGAAGGCCGCCATACACCGACCGAAGTCCACTGCCTTTTAACGTGTTGCCGCACGCCCTCACCGATGTTCCGCAGGCCTGCCCGGTATGGGTGGCCCTATCCGGTATAGCCCCACGGAACATCCCTCTCCTCAGGGTAATTTTTTATAGAGGTTTTCTTCCTCGCGGCCCCGCGCTAGGCGCAGAGCCCCCGTTTCCGCTCAGTGCGGACTTACGGGTTTGTTGGTGTTTGGTTCGCGGGGCAAAAAAAAAAGCCCTACCCCGGCAATATGCCGGGGCGTTCCCCTATCCACCACCCGGGGACGCGCCACGTCGGAGTTCACCTCTCCGCCCACTCGGACAACCGAGCAGGTCCGTGGCTTTCTGAGGCCCTAGACTAAATATTGGTAAGTGTAACAGCAAAACATACTAAACAAAACATTCACCGAAGTCTAAAATATTCCCAAACAAAATTTCATCCCCTATAGTTATTTAGCACCCTTGAGGGTAACATTGATACAAAAATTTAATTTCATATTTATTTCTATCAAATTAGCAGCCTTAGAAAGAAATTTCAAGCTTCTAACTGTTAAAATGACAATACTTCCATACAAATTACCACCCCCACTTTCAACCCCTTACAACCCTGTTTTCGCGTTAAAAAGTAGCCTATGTTCTTTCTGAGGCTCTAGAATATCTGTGTACCAAATTTCATTTAAATCGGTTCAGTAAACAATAGTAGGCGACACTTCCATACAAATTTTCACCCCCATTTTCAACCCCTTACATTCCCTTTTTCGCGTTAAAATATAGCCTATGTCCATCCTCAGGCTCTAGACTATCTGTATACCAAATTTCATTTAAATCGGTTCAGTAGTTTTGGCGTGAAAGCGAGACAGACAGACAGACAGACAGAGTTACTTTCGCATTTATAATATTAGTAAGGAAGTAAGGATTAGCAGCATTAGAAAGAAATTTCAAGCTTCTTACTGTAAAAATTACGATACTTCCATACAAATTACCACCCCCACATTCAACCCCTTACAACCCTTTTTTCGCGTTAAAAAGTAGTCTTTGTTCTTTCTCGGGCCCTAAACTAAATATCAGTAAGGGTAACAGCAAAACATATTAAATAAAACATTCACCTAAGCCTCACATATTCCCAAACAAATTTTCATCCCCTATTGTTATTTAGCACCCTTCAGGGGAAAATTTTTACAAACATTGAATTTCATATTTATTTATATCAAATTAGCAGCCTTAGACAGAAGTTTCATGCTTCTAACTGTAAAAATGACGATACTTCCATACAAATTACCACCCCCACTTTCAACCCCTTACAACCCTGTTTTCGCGTTAAAAAGTAGCCTATGTTCTTTCTGAGGCTCTAGAATATCTGTACCAAATTTCATTTAAATCGGTTCAGTAAACAATAGTAGGCGACACTTCCATACAAACTTTCACCCCCACTTTCAACCCCTTACAACCCCTTTTTCGCGTTAAAATATAGCCTATGTCCATCCTCAGGCTCTAGACTATCTGTGTACCAAATTTCATTTAAATCGGTTCAGTAGTTTTGGCGTGAAAGCGAGACAGACAGACAGACAGACAGACAGACAGACAGACAGACAGAGTTACTTTCGCATTTATAATATTAGTAAGGATTATTCATATCTACTGGAAATGTAAAATGTCAAATAAAATATGTAATTACTATTAAAGTTATTGTTAATATTACTTATTCAACTACCAATTGAACACTGATGCTGTTTATTATATCATACATCTTTTTATAATTCAATGATGTCTGCTTCTTTTAATTCTTCAATAATTGATACCATATCATTATCATGATTACTATTGCCAGCACTTTTTGATGCGATTAGTAATTTTAACCTTTCAATTAGTTCATTAGGATCATCATTCGGATCTAAGTAAATACGTGTGCACGACAGCGTAAAATGGACCCTGCGGCCCACGGGGGTCTAATCGCATAAGAGGGCTTAAGCAGTGTTTTAAAAGCAAGTTGTAAAAATGTAAATAGTATAATGTTTATTAACGCTTATTTTCTCGTTTATATTATTGTTAAGAGTCGTATAATTGCATAAACGAATAGTAAAAGATGAATATGTACATATTTATATACTTGGAAGAATTTATTTAAGTTAAAATTATAATTTGATTGTTAAGTTACGTAATATCATTTTGAAATTGACTAGGTTATTAGCCGACTTCAAAAAGAAGGAGGTTATCAATTCGACTGTATTTTTTTTTTTTTTTATGTGTGTTACCGCGAAACTCGGTCCCTGGTGGTCCGATTTTGATAAAAATTATTTTAATCGAAAGGAAGTGCTTGCAGGTGGGTCCCATTTTTTTGTTTTTTTTTTAAATAACTAGAAGACTAGTAGATTTTGAATATAGCTTCAAAATTTGTTGCGGAAATTGGGGACATTTTTGCTTTCAGCGCTTACGTAGGCTAAACTATAGGACCTACATAAAAATGATGTATGGCGAATTGTAGCTCTTTAAATGTGCTAAATAAAAGTCAGCGATAGCATATATCTATCTTTTATAGTTTTCTCACAATAACCATTTTTTTCTTTAGAAACATTAATTAAATTCATGCCCTATTTCCGACGCTATTATTCAAGTTCAGTATTAACCCTTATGTAAATAAATATGTTCATTATCAAGAGAATTTAATGTAGATTATATTTGCAATTGAAACTATATCATTCTGTCTAATAGTTTAGGAGATATCGTAAGAATAAAATTACGCGGAAACGAAAAATGCTACATCGCGTTACAATGAATAGCACAAATTTGCTTTCTGGGCTTACGTAGGTCAAACTATATGACCTACATTAAAATGATGTATGGAGTAATTATAGATCCTTAAATTTGCTAAATAAAAGTCTCAGGTGGCATATATCTATCATCTATGGATGTCTCACAAAAACCATGTTATTATGAACAAACTTCGATTAAATTGCACACGAAAAACAGCGTCGTAAGCTTACGGCGCTATTATATTATATTCGATATGAATCCTTATCCAAATAAATATGTTTGATGGCTAGAGTATTAAATGCAGATTACATTAGCCTTTAAACTATGTAATTCTGATCAATAGTTTGGAAGATATTAAATTATTAAAAACTACGCGCATTCGAAAAATGCTACTGCGGCGCGCGGCTGGACAAAATTAAAGGCACGCTACGATGTATTAGTTCGTTAATTTTCAATTTGTATACCGATTTTGATAATTATTTCATTGTTTAAAGGATAAGTGGTTATCTGGTGTATTCTAAATTAGTTTTTGAATTGAAGTACACACATATTAAATAGGAAAGTCCTTTTCTTTATTTGTCTTATTTATGTCCTTATACGTATTAAGGAAATTTGTAATTAAACTTCAAATTCACTAAAAATTGAGAAATAAAACAAACATTTTAAGAAAAAAAAATAGCCGACTTCAAAACAAAAAAACTATCTCAAACAAAATGCGCTTAAAAGTAACTTAAAAAAAACAATTTCAAACAAAATTCACTCAAAAGTAACATAAAAAAACAATTTCAAACAAAATGCATTCAAAAGTACCATAAAAAACAATCTCAAACAAAATACACTAAAAAGAAACAAAATAATGTCATGAAAACTTCTTTCTTTCTTTCTTCTCTCTTTCAAAAACCCTCTAAACTCTAAAGAAAGTTCTCTTCTTTCTTGTAACATGTCTATATTGTATAATTATTGTTATTTTGGAGTCGGTTTCGGCCTAAGTAGGGACATAAACGTAAGTATGTCTAATACATCTCAAATATAAAATGTCACCTATTTACTTCGGCCGACACCGACTGCGAAATAACAATAATTATACAATATAGACATGTTACAAGAAAGAAGAGAACTTTCTTTAGAGTTTAGAGGGTTTTTGAAAGAGAGAAGAAAGAAAGAAAGAAGTTTTCATGACATTATTTTGTTTCTTTTTAGTGTATTTTGTTTGAGATTGTTTTTTATGGTACTTTTGAATGCATTTTGTTTGAAATTGTTTTTTTATGTTATTTAAATATGTTTTTATGTTATTCCGTAGATTATGTAGTAAAAATAACAATAGTAAAATGTATTTCATGTAAATGTTTTAGGATCGAGCCCCAGGATGAAAATAAAGGCGAATGCGGGGGGCGCTCGATATTTATACTTCCCCCCTCGGTGGAGGCGGGGAAGGTGATTAACGAAGGCATTTCGCGTGTAAATCGAATATGTCTTGTACGGAAAATGTAAAAGTATGTTAAATGGAAAAAGGATATGTAAATTGATAAGTGTATAATAAAAAATGTTGTAAATAAAGTAAATAAAGGAAATAAATGGGGAGAATCACGCGCAGGGGGGGGGCATCCTTCTCTGTCTAACCTTGGACCTTTCACTCGGCGCCGGAGAGTATATAAGACGGACAAATCACGGCGTCGAGTGGGATCCAACCGGGCCTCCGAGGAAGACAGAAGAAGATCCCCCTTGCGCCGCTGACCTCCGAAGAAAAAACTGCGTATTTCATTGTAACCTCAATGTAACCTTAATGTAACCGAACAATACAGTCCACTGCAAACGCCAACATTCTATGGACCTTCGACGCCGGATCCCTGTACAAGAAGATTAGAAAAATGGTTTTAACACGCAGCATGGATGGAGACGCCAAGCGACGAGGGAATGTGTCGGAAGTGCCCGTTGGAACTTCAGGGGCAAATCGAGAGGGGCTTATGGTCAGTACCGATACTGGCAAGGAAAAAGCTGTTAGAACCCCCCAAGAGACTGGAGAAATACCGGCGAAAAAATAGCGTCACGTTCGACCGCTCGAGAAGGAAAAACGAGCATCTGCTACCAAATGATCACCGCAGAAGAACTAGAAAAAGCGGAGTTGCTGTGGATGAATGCCAGCCAACGAGAGGCCTTTCCAGAGGAAATTGATATGATTGGGAAAGGCAGGAATATCAGTAAGAACAACCGCTTCGTCAACATAAGAGTCTTAATGGACGACAAAGGAACTCTACATGTAAGAGCAAGGACGTCACAAAATGTCGACCCACCAATACTCGACGGAAAACATCCCTACACCCGGCTCTACATAGCGCATGTACACGAACAATTGCATCACGGAGGTGTAGAGATGGTTGTGAACGAACTAAGACAAAGATTGTTTATATTGAAGATACGACCGTCAGTTAAAACTGTCATCAAGAGTTGTATGCAGTGTCGCATTAGAAAAGCCAAGCCAGCTTCACCGTACACGGGCGACCTTCCCGCGGCTCGAGTAGCTCATCACGCAAGACCATTCACCTTCACAGGACTCGATTATTTTGGACCGATAGAAGTAACTGTGGCGAGACATAGAGAAAAGCGATACGGGGCGTTATTTACATGTCTAATGTGTCTAACTTCAAGAGCCATTCACATCGAAGTCGTGAGCTCATTAAGCGCGGATGCGGCTATTTCGGCGCTACGAAGATTCCTTGCCCGGAGAGGGTTCCCCAAAGAGATCTGGAGCGACAACGCGACCTGTTTTAAAGCGGCGAACAAGGAACTGGCAGAGGCCGCTCAAGAAGCTCTAGAAAATGAAGTAAATTGTCGTCGCATCACATGGAAATATATACCGCCGTCAGCACATGGAGGTTCATGGGAGGTGCATGGGAGCGCCTGGTGCGCTCCGTGAAGGAGGCGTTATATAACGTATTAAAAGAAAAGTATCCTCGAGAAGAAACATTGTCTACGCTATTAGTTGAAGTTGAAAATACAGTAAATTCACGTCCGCTAACCCATGTCCCTGTACATTCGACAGACGAAGCTGCCATCACACCCAACCACATCCTCATCGGCCCGAACTGCCACGCGCCTGTGCCGGGCCACTTCACCAGCAGCGATGTGTCTGCCCGGCAACTGTGGAGGCGCGCCCAGGCCCTCGCAGATGACTTCTGGCGCCGATGGGTGAGGGAGTGCCTGCCCTTGCTCCGTCACCGGCGGGAGCCCTATGGCTCCGGCGGCGTCGCCCCTCAACTGGGCGATGTCGTAATCATCTGCGACTCCAACCTGCCTCGCAACACCTGGCCGCGAGGCCGGGTGACCCGCCTGTACCCGGGCGCCGACGGAGAGGTGCGCGTCGTCGACGTCACCACGAGCAACGGGCACGTCCTGCGCCGGCCTACGAAGAAACTCGTCGTGCTGCCAACGGGATCGCGGTTCGGCGACGGCGGGAGGATGTGCACGACAGCGTAAAATGGACCCTGCGGCCCACGGGGGTCTAATCGCATAAGAGGGCTTAAGCAGTGTTTTAAAAGCAAGTTGTAAAAATGTAAATAGTATAATGTTTATGTATGTGTATGTATTCACATTCCGCGCGCGCGCACCCAGCGTACGGACGTATTAATTTTTATATAAAATACAATAATCGTTTATTCGCTTAAGAGATGTGTCCAACGAGAATGGTTCAGTGCAAAAAGTGCAAATTATTCCTTTCCTTAACGAAAGTTGACGTGATTAAGTGCAAGGGTTTGTGTGACTCTGTATACCACAAAAAATGTGTCTCAAAGGAGTTCCAAAAAACCCAGCTGTGCGAAGCATGTCTCCATCAAGTATCTAGTGTGCAAGCACCTAAAATAAATATAGATACGGGAAAAGCCACTGTCGAATCGTTGTTGGCTGAGGTGAACAGCAAACTCGAAATTATTTATGAAACAAAAAAGAAAATTGATGAACTAACCGAAGCTGTGGACTTCTACGCTGAACAGTATCAAATGATGCTGAACTTTAAGGAAACTGCTGAAAAGAAGATGAATTCACTGGAAAATACAAATAAGTATTTACAGAAGTGTAATGAGTCGCTGCAGGAACGAATTTTTATTTTGGAGGAGAAAGAAGTGGAAAAAAATATTGAAATAGCATGCCTAGACGAGTCGGAGAACGAAAATACGAAAAAAATAGTTGAAAAGATTGCACAGAAACTAAATCTAAACATGAACCAAATAGAAGAAGCAAAGAGGGTAGGACGAGAAAAGAAAGACGAAGGTCGGCCGCGGCCGATCGTCGTGACCTTACACTCCAAATCAGCCAGAGATGAATGGATTGCTTGTAGAAAAACTCTTATTATAAACAAAGATATTATCGGAAACAATAATACCAAGAGGGTATATATAAACGAAAATCTTCCTAAAAATACGCGACAATTATTATGGAATGCGAAAAAAATGCTAAAAGATGTATATAAACATATATGGCCACAAAATCTTAAAATTTTGGCAAAAAAAGACGACAACTCTAAAATCTGCTGGATCCGTTCAGACGCCGATATCAATAGTATGTGTTTCAATAACACATACGGCGGAACCGCAAAATAAATAAGTTTACCTTGTTGATTGAACTCTCAAAACGTTTATATGGAAGATATTCTGTCACATATTGAGGATACATACCATTATAAAAAATTTACAGATATCAATGAATGGAGTAAAAATCTAAAAACATCATCAACATACTTTAAAATAATACATTTGAATATTCGTTCCTTAAGAAAAAAGTTTAATGAGCTACTTGTATTGTTGCAGAGCAGTGATTTCAGTATAGACATTTTAATCTTAAGTGAAATTAACATTAAACAAGCAGAATTATCGCTGTATAACATTGACGGTTACGATATGAGTGCATTTACGAGAGAAAACCGCCGCGGAGGAGGCCTGTTAGTGTATTCGAAGAATGAGTTGCGCTTGCAAACATTACACACGAAAAGCGTCGCATCGGAAGTATTACATAGTTATCTATACAGCTCAGGATACACCCTTCATATAATCTCTGTGTACAAGCCACCTAATACGAACAATCTACGTTTTATACAAGAATTATTCTCATTGCTTAGGAAGATCCCTGAAAGAGAGGATGTTATCATTACAGGCGACATGAACATTAACTTATTTGAAGCAAACGCAACGAGCGAGAAATATAAAAACTTATTGTATGGCTACGGAATGCGGAGCGTCATCAATGAATGTACGCGGGAGGAAGTGCGGGGCGGCCGGCTCGCGGCGTCATGCATAGATCATGTATGGGTGCGAGTGCGATGTCGTCGTCTTGCATCGCACATGCTCGCCTGCAAACTGTCGGATCATTATGCGGTGGGGGTGAATATTGCTAAGCAACCGAACGGCACAGACGATGTAAGTTTACCAATCAGCAATAACAAATCTTTCTCATTGAATAATAAAATAATTAAGCGCGAATTGGAACTGGTCGACTGGGATTCTTTCTTAACTTTGGAATGTCCTTTGTTAATATACGAACAGTTAAGTAATGTTTTTAAAGTTATTTATGATAAAGCAAAAATTTTGAAGAATTCTATTCCAAAAAAACGGGTAATGCAGCCGTGGATAAATAAAAAAATCAAATTTATGATAGATAGGAGGGATGAATTATTCAGAAGGTGGAAATCTAATCCCAAAAAAAGTACTTATAGATTAGAGTATACAAAACATAGAAATCAGACTAATAAACTAATAAATAAAGCTAAAAATAAATATAGAAAACAGGAATTAAAGGACTGTAATGGGGATATAAGAAAGGTATGGGAGGTTATTAATTGCTGGTTGGGAAACAAACAAACGAGTCTTGACGATGTTGTTATTAAATATTTGGGTAAGACAAATAGCTTAAATAACATTTGTACAAAATTTTCAGAAACCTTTTCGAAAGAAATTGTAAATATAAAACATAAATGTAATGTCAAGTTACTCAATCGTGAGTTCTATATAAAACCAAGTGATACGACTTTTTACTTTAGAAATATTACCGCAAACGAAATTAAAACGATTATTACGCGCCTTAGCAGTAAAAAGTCGCCTGGCTTGGATGGAATAAGACTTCAAGACCTATTACTTATTAAAGATAAATTAAGTCCATTATTGGCAAAATTTGTAAATTTAAGTATCAGAACAGGCTTATACCCAGACATTTTAAAAAAGGCCATTATCCGCCCAATTTATAAACAAGGAGATCACTGTAACTATTCCAACTACAGACCGATTGCAATATTGCCAGCTATAAATAAGATTGTTGAGAAGGCTATAGTGCTAAGATTAAGTCATTTTCTTGAAAAGAACAGCATAATTACAGACAAACAACACGGATTTCGAAAATCGCGTAGCACGTCGTCGGCCCTCGCGCGTTTTACAGACGACATTAATGAAAGCCTAGATAGTAGAATGTATGTAGTCCTTTTATTTATAGATTTTAAGAAAGCCTTCGATACTCTGGATCATGAGCAGCTGCTCACTGCTATGGACGAGTGCGGAATTCGAGGGCCAGTCAGTCGATGGTTTAAAGAGTATTTGAGCAACAGAACATTAAACAACTTGACCGTAACTGGAAGCTTTATTATGAGAGAGCATTTCCGTTTCCGTCGAATTTCTACCAGTTTTTCGTACTTTCAAGGGATGTTTCCGGCTAAGTGGCGCCACCTGGCGGTTGGCCGCCATTTTAGTTTCTTTAAAATAGGACGTGCCATTTTGGATCATTGGCGTTTGAGTTCCCGTCGAAGCAACAACTACGCAGCAAGTCTGTCTCTGCGAACGTTGTTAATTTTAAAAGTGGTTAAAATCCTTAAATTTTTAAAATAAATTACTACAAGTAAAGTAAGTAAGTGACAACAATTATAATACTACAGTTGTAAGTAAGTGATTAAAATTGTGTATGATTTTTAACGGTTTTTGCCGTTCGTTTCAAATATGTTGTCTAGTTATTTTCAATATAACCACATATTTACCAGTTAAGAATTTAAAATCGTACTCTTTTAAATATAATGAAGTCTAAAAGATAGTCTAACAAAATTCGTTTGCAGTAATGAATGAGAAGACCTTAACACCTGAGCCACAGGCTGTGGCCGGTCCTAGTGGAGAGGCCAACAAGCGGAGACGCAGCAGCTCCAGTAACAGCAGCAACAGCAGTTCTACAAGCTCATCCTCGTCGGACAACAAACGAAGGTGGTCCTGTCGCCACAAGCATAAGAAAAGTAAGCGTGGCAAGCATTCAAAACAATTGATGGACAAGTTATTCAAGGAAATGGGTGAGCTTCGAAAAATCGTTACTTTTAATAATTTTAACACTGCATGTAATGACAATGTGTCAATTCATACCGGAAGTGACGAACTTTATCAGCAGCTTGATCAAGATTATAATTAAATAAATTCAGAACACGAAGACTCCAATCCAAATTTGGTTTTTGATATCGAAACTAAACTAAAAGAACCATCCATTCCAAAAACATCTGAAGGTTTCTTAAAAAAGTTATTGGAAGTACAGCGATTAGGTAGCGCCTCATGGTCCGACGTTAGATATGCGGAAACACAAAAGCTGTATAATCATACTCCAGGTTTTACAGACCTTGAAATAAACGAGGAGGTAAAAACATTCGATACCTCACGTCACCTCGCTTACGCTGATAAATCATATGCCGCCATTACATACTGCATACTCAAACAAAAAGAGTCTATGCAGGAAGCCATTCATGGTCTACTTTCATGGGCTAAGAATACAAATAATCTTGACTTCGATAATTTGAGTAGCAAGGTTGACCAACTATTTTGTAAAGGCGATTTTTGCAAAGTTTCATCCGACCTCTTGCAATTGGTTTGTGGCCATAGAGCTGAAAGCATTGAAATGCGCCGCGAATCAATAACAAGTCAGGTTAGAGATCCTTTGGTCAAAGCGGCTTTGAACAGAATACCACCATCTACATCTTACATATTTGATTCAGAACCTTTTACATCGACGCTCGAAAAAGCCGGTGGGGTCCGCAAAGCATTTTGGCCTCTAAAAAGTGATGGTTCTCAGCAAGCCAAATCTAACCAATCTAATAGCCGCCCCTCGCGGGGGCATGGCGCACGTAGATCGGTAGTTTCATCGCGTGGAACTCAACATAGCTACCATGAACCATGCTCACAAATGCATGCTTATAACTCACCCTCGCGGGGTGTATGCCACAATGTTAACTACCCTCCTAGAAGTCACCCAACATCGAATAACAACAATGGGCGTGGTTCATTTCACAACCGAGGCTCGCGGCCCGATCGTGGAGGTAACAAAGGACGTGCAAATACACAAAGAGGTTCCAGAGGAACTCAAAATAGATCTAATAGACAATGACTCGAGACGGTTTCGGGCAGGTCAGTTAGCGCAATATCATCAGCAATGGAAGAAAATGGAGGCACCAGAAATCATAATAAAACTAATCCAAGGGTATCGCATACCATTTCTTCAAAAGCCACCCCTTGTATACCCACAAATAATGAAAGGCTCCTTTCAAACTCATTTCTCAGAAGAAATGTCAGCAATTGTAGAGAAGATGAAAAAACAGGGTATTTTAGAAGTAGCACCGCTCTCACCAAGCTTCGTTTCTCCTCTGTTCCTGGTGCCCAAGCCGGACGGATCAGCCCGACCTATATTCAATCTCAAAGCGCTCAAAAAATACATACTGACCAAACCGTTCCGCCTAATAAACATGCACCGTGTGCCAGACTTTCTACAACCTCAGGATTGGATGTGCAAGATAGATTTATCTCAGGCGTATTTTCACCTCAAAGTAAACAAGTCACAAAGACGCTTCCTTCGGATCGTTTACAATCAAGAATTGCTAGAGATGACTTGCCTACCATTTGGCCTCAGCACAGCTCCGAAAACATTTTCAATTCTCACAAATTGGATGGCTCATGCATTACGAGAAAAATGGAACATAAGAGTTCTAGTCTACCTAGACGATTTTTTGATAGCACATCAAAGCGCACACACACTTCAATACCACGTCAAGCTCGCAATACAAACTCTGCAGAGCTTAGGCTGGCAAATCAATTTCGAAAAATCGGTTCTAAGTCCCCAGAAGAGCATAATTTATCTAGGCATACAATGGAGCCCCTGGCTCAATCAAAAAGTTCTTCCAAAGGAAAAGGCAGTCACCATCGTTACAAAAGTAAGTCTGATTTTAGAGCAAAGAAAAGCAAGTGTAAAAGAACTACAAAAAACAATAGGGCTATTAAATTTTGCAAGTTTTGTTGTACCACGAGGTCGACTTCACCATCGACAAATGTTAATGTTCCTGAACTCGCTGCCCAAAACGTCGCAGAAAGCCTATCATCTGCCAGAAAATGTCATCAAGGAACTGGAATGGTGGAAAGCGAACTGCCAATTGTCAACACCTTTACATTACCCTCCTCCAATTCATTTTCTGGCAACAGATGCTTCAGACCTAGCTTGGGGGGCACAACTGAAAGACCTAGCGATCTGGGGAAGCTGGTCCCAAGAAGAACAACGGCTACACTCGAATCAGAAAGAGATACTGGCCATTTTACACGCCCTCCAGACCCATGTCTATTTATTGAAGCACAGCTCGCTGCTCATACAGTGCGACAACAAGACTGCAGTCGCTCAATTACGGAAAGAAGGAGGTACGAAATCCATATCACTAATGAACATAACTTACCAAATTTTGAAATTATTAGACCATCACAAAATACACTTCAGCATTCACTACATTCCGGGCAAGTACAACAATCATGCCGACCACCTTTCGCGTCACCGTCAACCTCCAGAGTGGCACCTACTACCGACCTGTGCGGAAATGGTGTTTGCGAAATGGGGTACTCCAGTGATAGATTTATTCGCTTCGAAAACTGCTCACGTAGTGTACAATTATGTCTCTCGGGATTTGAACGATCACCAAGCACTCTTTCACGATGCGTTCAGTGTTCCATGGGACTATCCACTTGCGTGGGTATTTCCCCCGCCGTTCTTAATCCCCAAAGTTCTGGCACACCTGAATCAGTCAACAGGAATATTCTTGATAATAGTTCCACGGTGGGAGAGAGTGTTTTGGCGCGCAGACCTCAAAGCCCGATCCCTCGAAGCCCCGTTCACTCTGAACAATTTGCACAATCGTCTGATCGACACATCAACGGGGCTACCACCGCAGAAAGTAGAATCCATGACACTCGAAGTTTGGAGATGTGGGGGTGGACTGAAGCTATAAAATCATGGAACATTGATCAGCTATCATTGCTTAAAAATTCTTGGCGAAAATCGACCTTAAAAACTTACGAGGTGGCTTGGAAACGTTGGACTTTATGGTGTAAGGATAAGAACGTTAACCCGAAAAACCCCAGTGGTGCGCAACTAGGACGATTTTTGTCAGATTTATATTTAATACATAAATTATCGTATAACACTATACTACTACATAAGTCAGTAGTTTCTACTTTATGTAATTCAGAAACATCGAGTCAGTTAAGTTCACATGTTCTTGTAAAGCACATCTGTAAATCGATCGCTCTTAAAGTTCCAAAGATTTCCAAAGCACCTATTTGGGATGTTAGTAAATTATCTTCCTTTTTAGCCAACTACACTATAGACATAAATAATGTATATCAGACTTCAAGGCATACAGCACTCTTATTACTATTGTGTTCAGGAAGGCGTGTACATGACCTCACCTTGCTTAGAGTAGATCCTGAGCATTTTGTTATGGCTGAACATAGTGTAGTATTTTGGCCGGAATTTGGTTCAAAAACTGACAACAATGATTACAGACAGTCTGGTTGGAAATTGATTTCAAACACAAATAATCGTAATCTGAATCCTGTATTTTGGGTAGAGAAGACTGTAGCATTGCTAAATGAAAGACGTAATACTGCAAAATCATTTAAACTTTTTATTACAGTAAGAGGGATTGCAAAACCCGCTTCACGAACAGTAATTTCAGGCTGGATAAAGACTCTATTTAAGGAAGCTGGCATAACAGCCACGCCAGGAAGTGTTCGGTCAGCTGTAGCCTCTAAAAATTGGCTGGAGAATACTCCAATTGATGAAATCCTGACTCGTGGAAACTGGCGATCAGCTAATACATTTCACAAGTTCTATAGACGAGAAGTAATGAAAACACAAGATTCTCAAAATGTAGCACAATTATTCACACCGGCGAACTAATTAATGATTATTTATTGATAAAATTGATTGAAAGAAATAAAAAATTCCTGATTTATAGATAATATTTTTCATTCTCATCCTAACTCACATTGGCGTTTATAAGCATAATATAAACCTTTTACAGTGGCGTCACCAGGCGATAACAAACAGATCTCATAATAAAGCTTCCAGTTACGGTCAAGTTGTTTAATAGTAGCGTTTTACCTGAAATAAAACGCATATTAAAATACTTACCTAACTGGAAGCTTTCAGTTTAATTCTGCCTGGTGTAAACAAAGCCAATGATCCAAAATGGCACGTCCTATTTTAAAGAAACTAAAATGGCGGCCAACCGCCAGGTGGCGCCACTTAGCCGGAAACATCCCTTGAAAGTACGAAAAACTGGTAGAAATTCGACGGAAACGGAAATGCTCTCTCATAATAAAGCTTCCAGTTAGGTAAGTATTTTAATATGCGTTTTATTTCAGGTAAAACGCTACTATTATGTACAAAGATAAAAGATACTATCGGGGAGGAGGAAATTATAAGCTCTGGAGTACCTACTGGATCGGTGTTTGCCCCTTTGGGTTACATCATGCACGTAAACAGCATGGTGAACGTAATTAAATACTGCAGGACCTATATGTATGCTGATGATACGTGCATGATGTACGCAGACCGGGATATTACAGTGATCGAGAATAAAATGCAAGCGGATTTGATTAATGTCATTAAATGGTCTCACGATAACGGAATTATACTAAATATACAAAAGACAAAATGTATGTTGCTCCAATCGCCATATATAAATAAGCCTAGAGTATCCATAAACATTATAGGTCACTCGTACGAGTGCTTGCATAAAACAAAAAACATATGTAGTTGTAGCTGTAAACCAATTGAATTTGTTGATAAATGTAAATATTTAGGGTTAACTATTGATACTACATTTAATTGGAATTTGCATACAGAATTAGTGTGTAATAAATTAAGATGTATTTTATATAAATTCGTATATCTTAAAAATGTAGTTGATAAATGCACTTTACGTATGCTGTACCATGCTCTTGCCGACTCAGTAATTAGCTACGGTCTATCTGCTTATGGACGCACATTCCGAACTTACATAGATAAAATACAACATATACAATTAAGATTTGTTAAACTATTAGTTGACAAAGAAAGTAGAAAGAAATGTAAACAGAGTGGTGATTACAATGTATTGTTTAAACTCAGTGGTATTCTACCAGTTATAGAAAAAATCAAATATTTGTTGGCAACTGAGCAAGGTAGTAAAAACTACTTTCTCGTTAAAAAGTATGTGTATGGTAGTCTAAGAAAGTCAGCTCGTAATATTTTTGACGAACCATGTGCACAAAACTATTATGGAGAACGGACGCGTAGATATCTAGTGCCGCGATTATTTAATGCATATGCCCTCCAAGAAGATAGCCTGAGAAAAGGCAGCGATAAGAAAAAATTCAAAACGCAGTTACTAGATACATACGCTACCGAGTAAGTAAGTGTTTAACTTGTATAGATTAATTTATATTTTTATTTTAAATTGTAGTGTCTCTGTTGTAGTAATAATTTAATTAATAATTAAATAATTTGTAGTATTAATTTTGTAGTAATTTGTAGTATTAGTGTATTGTAAGCATTTTGGGTGCAGTTTTTCGCCAATAAACTGCTCTTGCAGTTTGGCGAAATTATTGTAGTGTAATTATTGTAGTGTATTGTAGTGTAATAATGGATCCCACTCGACGCCTTCTTTTTTTTTTTTTTTTTTTTTTGTGACTGACGAGCCACTGTTTGCCTTGAAGAGGCATTTACAGTTCCACCGGGCTTGAGGTGGCCGAACGCAGATGGCGCTTAGCCTTAACCTCGTTAATTAGCAACTAAGCTCGAGGGCTCCCTCAGGAGCCTCGGCTCGGGCCGTTACTTCAGAATTATAACCGGATTGGGAGGTCACCGAGCTCTTAGGTCGCTTCGGTGGACGCTCCATGGAGTGACTGGGCTCAAGGGCCCCCGAGAGGGGACCTCGGCTTGGGCTGTCACTCATTACGCGTTTAGCATTCCGACTCAAGGGTGCCTGAGAAGGCCGAACCTCGGCTTGATCGGTTGCTATTATCTGATTACTATTATTATTATCATTAATATATCTAACATTACTACCACTTCGAAAAGCGTTAGCGCTGGGAGAAGAAGTGGCGGAAGAAACTCCAGCAACGCTTCTATCATTAACAGGAGAAAACCTGCCTGCTATGAGGCCGTAGCGCGAAAATGATTTCCGCAGTCGACAGCGACTGCGGCGTGTGGTCTGACTGCGAATTTGTTTTACCCTAGCCTGAGCGACAGTGGTTGCATCGTCTTGAAAGTCAAGAACGTGCCTAGGTCTACGATGATCATGTTTAAATTTACCGAGCGGGATTGGTTTATAGGTGGTCGCACCTACAACTAACGGATTGGGATGACCGACGGCGGAGTCAAAATAACGACGCGACGCCAACTTCAGGTGTTGGGCTATGGTAGGCAAGTCCAAGTCTATGTGTAGATCGCTGTTGCGTACGTACCACGGGGCCCCCGTGGCTCTACGCATGAACTTATTCTGAATCACCTGAAGTCGATGTATTTGTTTCGGGGATATGTGCGCGAATACCGGACTAGCGTACGTCATGACGGGACGAACTACTGATTTATAAAGTGTCACCTTATTCCGAAGGGACATTTTGCTCTTTTTATTAAATAGCACGTAGAGACGACCTAAGATGAAAGCCGCGCGGTTCCTTACCCGGGTCACGTGAGCGGAGAAGTTGAGTTTATAGTCAAGGATGACACCTAGGTACTTAACTTGGACTTCCCAAGGTATTGGACTGTCCATGAGTTTAACGGGTGGGAGATTACTCTCTTTTTGGCGTGAAAAGTAGAGAGCCGCGCTTTTGGTAGGATTAATTTCGATTCTCCATTTCCGAAACCAGGCACCAAGGATGGTAGCTGCGGACTGGAGGCGTCGACAAACAACATCAGGCTTGCGACCTGATGTGTAAATGCAGGTGTCATCGGCGAATAAAGCTAGTTCTACACCGCGTACGCGCGGGATATCGTTGGTGTAAAGAGTAAAGAGCACTGGCCCTAACACCGAACCTTGAGGCACCCCGGCTCGAACGGGGTGCGCTTGGGAGCATACTCCCTCGACGCGGTAGCGAAACGTACGATTACTAAGGAAGTCTCGTATTATGCACACGAGACGGTCAGGTACTCCGTACTCATATAGCTTGTATATAAGCCCGTTGTGCCATACTTTATCGAACGCTTTTGCTACATCGAGAAAGATGGCTCCGGTGTTAAGGCCGTGTTGACGTTTGGCAAGTATGTGCTCCGTGATGCGGTGCACTTGATGAGTACATGAATGTTTGGTACGGAAGCCAAACTGTTCAGCGATGGGCATGCCTTTCGTGACCATGAAGGTACGTAGACGGGCTAGCACTCGACGCCGTGATTTGTCCGTCTTATATACTCTCCGGCGCCGAGTGAAAGGTCCAATGTTAGACAGAGAAGGATGCCCCCCCCTGCGCGTGATTCTCCCCATTTATTTCCTTTATTTACAACATTTTTTATTATACACTTATCAATTTACATATCCTTTTTCCATTTAACATACTTTTACATTGTTCGTACAAGACACATTCGATTTACACGCGAAATGCCTTCGTTAATCACCTTCCCCGCCTCCACCGAGGGGGGAAGTATAAATATCGAGCGCCCCCCGCATTCGCCATTATTTTCATCCTGGGGCTCGATCCTTAAACATTTACATGAAATACACTTTACTATTGTTATTTTTACTACATAATCTACGGAATAACATAAAAACATATTTAAAAAAGTATATCCTTAACCTAGTCAATTTCAAAATGATATTACGTAACTTAACAATCAAATTATAATTTTAACTTAAATAAATTCTTCCAAGTATCTAAATATGTACATATTCATCTTTTACTATTCGTTTATGCAATTATACGACTCTTAACAATAATATAAACTAGAAAATAAGCGTTAATAAACATTATACTATTTACATTTTTACAACTTGCTTTTAAAACACTGCTTAAGCCCTCTTATGCGATTAGACCCCCGTGGGCCGCAGGGTCCATTTTACGCTGTCGTGCACACGTACTTACTTAGATCCGAATGATTATCCTAATGAATTAAATGAAAGCTTAAAATTACTAATCGCATCAAAAAGTGCTGGCAATAGTAATCATGATAATGAAATTGTATCAATTATTGAAGAATTAAAAGAAGCAGACATCATTGAATTATAAAAAGATGTATGATATAATAAACAGCATCAGTGTTCAATTGGTAGTTGAATAAGTAATATTAACAATAACTTACAATAGTAATTACATATTTTATTTGACATTTTACATTTCCAGTAGATATGAATAATATAGATATAAACGTCACAAAGAAATTTCAGACTAAAAAATAATATTTTTGAAGATAAATTCGATTGTTCAAAACCGTGAGCATAAAGGACAATGGGCATTTTGGGCCAAGATCTCAACAGTGATGAAAGCCATGCCATTTGAAAGATTATGGGGTGTTATTTAATTCATACTATGGCAGCCATGTCGAAATCGAGTGCGAACATGGTGTTTTCGAGCATTCAAAAATATAATAATTACTATGGGAGTTAGTAGCATTAGCGTGTTGTGTTTTATATTTAAGAGAAAAAAAACAACATGTTTGTTTGTTTATTGCTTTATTATCATTTATTACATAGATTTAAACATTTTTTTCGAACTAATCTTCTAAATGTATTAAGTCCCTGGAATCATGTCTCAATCTCTCTTATTTACATCAAAGTTCAGTCTCAGTCAAAGGACATCATCTTTTTTGGTCCAAATATGAAAGTAATAAAAAAATATGCTGTATTCTGTTAGAACTTGTCCCTCTGAGTATTTATTATTATGACACCAAAGCTGTAGGGTCATTGTCCTTGGTTTTATTGGAGTTCAAAAATTCAACATCTTCATACATTTTCAGTGAATTTAATAAACAAAAACAAATGATTTGTTCTACCATATTTTTATTTTGAACATCGTTTAGTAAAATATATTGGTTCTTGACCTATTTCTGACAAGATAACATTTAAGTAAACCACTAATATTAGTGCATAATCAGCTGGGATGCCGGGACTTTTTCCTAAAAAATGGCAATAACAATGGCCGCGCAGGTAAACACTCACGCGAACAATGGAATACGGTGCAGCGAGCAGATGCCCCTCTCTTTCCCGCGAACTACCGCCATCTCGTCAGGCTCATTCGTTTGCTAGCATTCGCGTTTATTGTTTAGTACCGAAAGCAACGCTGCCGTGTATGTCTGTGTGATGCCCACTAGTTCTTGTGCTTTGATTTGTTTTATTTTTGTTATCTCCGTTGTTAAGTTTGAACATTGCTGCGAGTCGTGCATCGACAGAGAATCGGCGAAGATATGATTGGGTTTCCAGGGAAATGCAATATCTTGATATCGCCAAAATAGTGATTGAAGATATAGTAGCTCGACAGTTGGAGCCTACTGCGTTCATTTGTCGACCCTGTTGGCAAAAAACGGAACGAACGCATCAGCGACTTATTCAGGAGGCTGAACAGCTAGCTGATCAAGACCGTGATCCATCGGAAGTTCCAAATTCAAGACCAATTTCGCTGATTTTGCCAGGTCTTCTTCGTGCTCCAAACACCGCAAATAGTTGCATTTTCCTACATTGTACGAATGAATCTCGCCGTCGTGTTCCAGAGAACATAATATTTCGCATGGTATGTCGCTACAGCTATTTCGTGCCAGAAAGCGCGCGTGTCTGTAATGAACACGTGGAGCAAAATCTGTGGCATTTACTTCCTTTACAAGACAACTCTTCTGAGGAATTCACTGCAGCTCAAATAATGACTATCGTGTTAATGATACAAAGACATATTACTTGATTTTGGAAATACTTGATTTTGAGCAGTATAAAAATATAGCACCAGCCGAGTTTCATACTTGGACAGGACTGACTCAAGATCAGTTTACTGAATTATTAGACAGTTTACCAAGTCTGAGAACTAAAAAGAATAAAAGAACCATACTGGCGGCAGTATTAGTCAAGTTAAGAACAGGTGACTCGAACGCGCGGCTTGCAAATATTTTTAAATGTAGCGAAACAACGTTTCATACGTGGTTAAAAATCGGACGCAACGCTCTGTTAGAAGATTTTGTGCCCTTAAATGTTGGGTTTGACCATATTTCCCGTGAGGGTGTAGCACACAGGAATCTTTTTCTACCCAACAATCTGTTTGGGAACCCATTGAGCCCAGAAGATGAAAGGAAAGCTATCACGATTTGTGATGGCACGTACATCTATCTGCAAAAAAGTGGAAATTATTTTTTCCAACGCAAGTCTTACAGCCATCACAAATACAGAAACCTCCTAAAACCGTTCCTCTTGGTTTCTTGTGATGGACACATTATCGAAGTTAACGGACCATATGCTGCCACCACGTCTGACGCAGATATAATGAATGATATGCTTAATAATGCTGACAATGTCTTCCACTGGTTTTATAGGAGTGGCGATGTTTTTATTCTGGACCATGGTTTTCGAGACTCAGCAAGAAATCTGGAATCTTGCGGATACGTACAACATATGCCTCAAACAAAGTATCCAAATGAGACACAGCTAACCACGGATCACGCCAATAAGTCCAGACAATCTGTCGTTGGATGGTTGAAGTGGTTAACGGCAGGTTCAAAAGAGATTTTCGCCTGTTGCGAAATGTATATAATAACAGAGCTCTTTCCAGCATGTTCGACTATTTCAAGATAGCAGCGGCGATCATAAATCGTTTTCATGTTTTGATTGAAGATAATCCAAATGCTGCTGTGATTTTAGAGATTATCCACCAAAGAATTAATATGCCAAATAGATTGGCAGATCTTGTAATACGCCATAACTACAATCGCAGACGTGCTCAGTTTACTTTAATGACTGCAGATATGCCAGAGTTTGAATTTTTGAACTCCAATAAAACCAAGGACAATGACCCTACAGCTTTGGTGTTTTAATAATAAATACTCAGAGGGACAAGTTCTAACGGAATACAGCATATTTTTTTATTGGCCGGTACTTTCATATTTGGACCAAAAATGTATGAAATCCCGATGATGTCCTTTTAAGTCATTCGTTTCTTACGGTCCAGCGAGCATCATTGCTCATTCAATCATTAAGTTCAGTCGTTTCTTACAATCCAGCGACTTGCTCACTCAATCATTAATGATTGATATGATCAATAAAACGAAACCTTAAAATGGCACCTGGACAAACTAAGCTGAGATTGAAGTACTTAAAAAAAAAACTAAACGGAGGGTTATTGAAAATGAAGAAGAAGAAAAACAGTAGCATTAATAAAATTTGTAATTAAGTCATGAAAATTTATATTTAAAAAAAAAAAACAGCCATACGTATACTACTTAAATAAATAAGAGACATATTAGTGGTGGATCCATGGCAAAGGAATTATTAAAAAAAAAAAGAAACTGGTAAGCAGACCACATGTGGCCGTTTCAAAAGGTAACATGTACAAACACTATACATTGAAGAAATTATACAACAGATTTATGTACAAGAAAAGGAATACGTAAAAGGGAAACGAGGAGTATATAGATCCGATATAGTGTCAAGTTAGAGGATATAAATTAATTCAACATGGGAAGTAATTAAAAAAAAAAGTAAGGTTTTCAAACAAGGTGACCACAGCAGAAACACAGTGTGTTATACAAATACATAGTTGAAGATGAGAAGATGTAGTTGGGAAAGCAATAAGGAATGTGTTAATTGTAGGAAGTAACGAAAGAAGAGAGGCGGATTTGGAAATCACACGACATCTTTAGTCAGTTGAGAAATGAGCACATTATGAGACAACCAAAACAAGTCAAGATCACTTATTGAACAAAACAACTGATGTTGTTAGCATTGCGGGCATTATGATATAAAACAATAGTATCGACGAGACTGGAAAACTTGAAATTGGGAGTAGTAAAGCTAAAACAAAGCCTTGAAACATGTCAAAAAAATTGATGTATGAAATTAAACGGTAGAGAACAATAAAATACATAAGTGTTAAAGAATGTATCGCCAGTAAAAAGTAAACCAAGAATAAAATAACAATCATACTTGATGAATGTCATATCGATTATTAGTTGGAACACAAAACAGTATGTAGATACTTGTATGTAGCGAGCACACGGATTTTGAAGAAGACTAAGACAACGATTTACATCCAACCGTCTTTTATAATAATTTGATTATAAACAATAAGGTTCAAAATATATCTTAATTTAAATATTAGGTCCTTACATATGAAATTGGCGTTTTGTATGGGAGGAACATAAAGTCGAATATTTTTTAATATATATAAGAAAAATACTTCAGATAGATGGGAGATTCAATTTATTTCACTGGACACGATTCACACACAGTAATATTCTTAGTCTGCACAATTTTCGGAGTCAAAAGGCCCCGATTCGACTAAACATCATCTTTTATACTTTTTTCTCCCACCTCCTCAATCCTACCCTCAACATAATTTATTCAGTGTTGCTATTATAATGTCTTAATATTACATTGAAAATATTAGAATTCTTTTAGATTATTTTGTTTATACAATTTTAAATATTGAATTGTTTATCAATAATTACTTAAACCTAACATATAATATATTTAATTAATCAAAGTATGAACCATTATTTTCTATGCACTTTTGCCATCTCATAGGTAGTTCATTGATCCCTTTACTAAAAAAATCAGTCGGACGGGAATCAATAAAATCTTTGAAGGCGATTTGGACTGCCCCATCGGAGTTGAATTTTTTCCCTTGCAAGAAGTTATCCAGATTTCGAAAAAAATGGTAATCTGTTGGAGCAAGGTCCGGGGAGTAAGGAGGATGTCTTAGACTTTCCAATTGAAGCTCTTCTAATTTAGTAGCCGTCTGTTGCGCAGTGTGTGGTCTAGCGTTGTCGTGAAGCAGCAGTGGCGTGGAGCGATTGACCAGCCTAGGTTGTTTAGCCGCTAGCTTGGTTTGCAATTGCTGACAATAGACATCAGCCGTAATAGTCTGGCCAGATTTGAGAAAACTGTAATGAACAATACCGGCACTAGTCCACCAAACGCTTACAAGTAACTTTTTTGGGGTTAATTTTCGCTTGGGGCAGGATTTGGCTGGCTGGCCAGGATCCAACCATTGCGCTGAGCGCTTCCGATTATCGTAAAGAACCCATTTTTCATCACAGGTAATGATTCGGTTTAAAATACGTTCATTATTGTGCCGGTTTAGTAATGTAACGCAACAGTCGACGCGCGTTTGCCGGTTTGCTTCAGTCAATTCGTGAGGTACCCACCTTTCAAGCTTTTTAATCTTCCCAATTTGCTTCAAGTGAATTAAAACAGTTTTATCACTAACATCGCAGCCTGCAGCTAACTCGGACGTGGTTTGCGATGGATCCGCTTCCACAATAGCCTTCAACTCTTCATTATCAACTTGAGTCTCAGGCCGTCCACGGGGCTTGTTCTGCAGATCGAAATTTCCAGAACGAAAACGTTGGAACCAAAAACAAACTGTGTTTTCTTTTGCAACACGACCGCCATACACATCATTCACCCTTCGAGTCGTTTCCGCAGCACTAGTGCCACGGCGGAACTCGTACTCGTAAATAATGCGATATTTTAAGTTTTCCATTTTGTAAAATGAGTGACGCAAACAGAAAAAAACAGAAGAAAAAAAACAAATGAATGACGGTCATCCAACCACAAATACATGAGTCTATAGCTGTACAAATTTGAATTTGGAATTTCTTACCAAAGAGGAGAAATTCGTGATTAAAGTGGCCAGTACGAAAAACGCCAATTTCATATGTAAGGACCTAATATATATTCCGACACTGCTTCTTAACCAAAAATGGATGTGGCGCCTGTTTTTAGATGATCTGTCTATGTTGACATTCATAACTCATGCACTGTATGTATCTAAATTAAACAATTATCTAACACATGGGCACGTGTACTCTAGACCTTTATCTACGTTATGTCTTCTTAGATAAAGATTATTGTTTACACACAAATAAGGATTCAACGTGTGAGTAATACAATATGCAAGCTTAGCTTTTTGAACATATTTAGAAAAGAATCTACATGAATAGAAACCTTTACACACACTTTAAAAGGAGATTTAATGTGTGATCATATTATTTAACTCGTGCATTGGGAGACAGATCCACATTACGCTTTTTTCCTGAGGTCACAACTTGGAAAGGAACACCTCACTTCAAACAATGTAAGTACCCTTATTTTCTAATATGTTATTAAGTTAGTAAATTCCTTATATCTGATTAGACTTATCATTTAATTGTTCTTATCGTGGTAGTAGTAAGGTCTAATGACTTGAACCCAAACTACTATCATCCAATTTCACTTATTTTATTAAGCTTACTGAATGATAATATTCAATCAAAGTCATCATTTTGTTGATTGTTTGAAATAAGATCGAACCAACATTGTTATCATAGGAATGTTTATCAAATTGTTCTTTTAGATCTATTAATCTTAAATGATACTTTTACAATACTATTCTCATAGTCTGTTGCTTAATAATCTTACAACTAATGTCAAGTTATATGTATGTCTTTATATGATCTATGAAAACTATCATTAAATCATAGGGAAGTGAATGATAAATATTACAATATCTCATTATTTTTTCTTTTTCTATTATAGGTCCCAACTTGCCAAAGATCTGTTTCTTTCAAGCGACTCGGAGTCTGACGCCAAACCTCCACCACCAAGTTCTGAGCAAAAAAAGTTGAAGAGGAAATCGTCTGACAAGATTACGGAGGAGCCGGTCAGGAAGATTGCGGGTGAAGAGAAGCGGGCTAAGAAGGTGGCTATTAGTCCTGTCTTATCACCACGAGTTACGGCGCAAATGTTGTTCGGGGATGACAGCTCTGCGGAAGATGACTGCAATGAAGCATCCAGCTCCAAAAAGACGGGTAAAAATATACCACCATTATTTAGCTATTTCACTAGAAGGGTGAAAAAAGGATATTCGCGACAAATTAATGAGAGTAAAGATGGGAAATATTTCGGCGAGATGAAGATTTATGAAGCCGATGAAATAAAAAAATACAGCCCGTCCATCGATGGCGGCATGCAATTACAACTATCAAAACCAGAATTGATGACGATGCGGAATCTTGGCTATACATTAAGAAATTTGTGAAATGTATCCAAAAAGATTTCATAAATAGCCCCATAACACTTATAGGCCGGTATGATTATTAGGATAGGTTAGATCTTTGTATTTAATCAGTATTTTATTTGACTATCTATATTTGTAAACAAAATAGCTTTTAAACTTTGTGTCCTTTTTGTATTTTGCATAAACAACAATATTTCAAAAGTGTTTCTTTTTTTACAGTTGTGTTTCCCGATGACTTAACAAGATCTATACAGAGCTGGGCATTAACTCGTTAATCCGTTAATCGTTAATTAACGAAGTTAACATTTTGCTTAACGGATTAACTTTTAAGTTAACTTCAAAAAGTGTTAACGCTTTTGTTAACTTCCGTTAAACTCAACTTCCGTTAATAAAAGTCCGTTAATCGTTAAACTAGAAACTTGGAGACGTGCTGACATTTTCTTTAAATTACGCGTCACGCCACACTCGTAAGTTCAACTATGTTGGGCGACTGTCGGCGACTCGAATGATGAACGAACGAGTTCATAATTGATATAATATGTGAAGTACGCGTGCAAGTGTGATGCATCAGAGCGTCCGGAAAAGACGTGACCAACAGGACAAAATTAAAATAAGGTTCGAAAAAGTATATTTCATTACGAGTATATAAAAGCAAGAGTATGTAATAGCCCACATTCCGAACGCTCTTCGTCCCTGCAAAACGCCACTCTTTGAGCAACTGTATTAAAACACTTTTTACTCGTGCTTTTTCTTTAGCTTTTCCAAACTCGTCCGTTCTCTTTTCCAACTGTCAAAATAAAGTCTATTATAAAGATAAAGTAACCACGAAGTTTGTACAACAAAAAAAAAATCATTGAAGTTTTTATGATTCATGCAAATATTTCTAAAAAGAAGCTCCTAATTTGTTTCAATATCAAATTTAATGATTTGATTCAATGAATTAGGTTAGGTTTCATATTATTTCATCTCATTAAATTTCATTTTCATTTCATATCAATAAAAATAATCTACTGAAGACTTGGCCGTTTAGGCATAGTTTAGGGTTAGGCCCTTTGCCTACCCAGAATGAGTGAAGAAAACAAAAAAAAAATCTCTGTTTGTATTCTTTTACGGTTGGCGCCATTTTTCAAACATTTTAAATAGTTGAGTTTATTGTGTTTTTATTTTTCTATTAAATTGCTTCATTTTTTCGCAACTGTATTAAAATAGTTGTTTAGTACACGTGCGGAATCGTCATTACAACTTGTTGCAACTGTCAACTCTCCTACCTTCGGCTGCGCCTCGGCTCGGGTAGACTTTTGTCGGAACTCTTTGCAATGACAGGCTTTCCGCACTTGTAATGAAATATACTATAATGCATTCATACTTGTCTCTAATACTAATGTGTTATAGAATGTACTGTCAAATTACTATTTTAAACAAGTGTCGCCACAGTAAGTGTGAAATTAGTATGTATAATTTGGTATGGTTAACTGTTAACGATTAACTTTAACTTGCGTTAAATATTCGAGAATTTAACGCTTTAACGATTAACGAAGTTAATATTTTAATTAACGAATTAACGATTAACGAAGTTAACTTTTCGATTAACTGTGCCCACCTGTGGATCTATACATTGTAATAATTGCAATATGTTTGTCCAGAAAAGGCTATTTTCACATCATAAGAGAACAAATTTACATAAATCTAACTGTTTATTGAATACGCAGTTCGCAAATATCAATATTGTCGCGTCTGCCTTCAAAAACAGATTAGTAACATACCGATTGAACGTCACTCAGGAAGACGAGTACCTCAGTCCAGAGGCGTTCCTGAGTGATAATCAAACAGATTTATTGAAATTATTCAATATATCATTGAAAGAGCATGATGTTTTGAGTTGTTCGCTTATTTTTTAGCCGACTTCAAAAAGAAGGAGGTTATCAATTCGACTGATTTTTTTTTTTTTATGTATGTTACTGCGAATCTCCGCCCCTACTGGTCCGATTTTGATAAAAAATATTTTAATCGAAAGGAAGTGCTTGCAGATGGGTCCCATTTTTTTTTTTTTTTTAAATAACTAGAAGACTAGTAGATTTTGAATATAGCTTCAAAATTTGTTGCGAAAATTAGGGACATTTTTGCTTTCAGCGCTTACGTAGGCTAAACTATAAGACCTACATCAAAATGATGTATGGGGAATTGTAGCTCTTTAAATGTGCTAAATAAAAGTCTGCGATAGCATATATCTGTCTTTTATAGTTTTTTCACAATAACCATTTTTTTCTTTAGAAATATTAATTAAATTCATGCCCTATTTCCGACGCTATTATTCAAGTTCAGTATTAACCCTTATGTAAATAAATATGTTCATTATCAAGAGAATTTAATGTAGATTATATTTGCCGTTGAAACTATATCATTCTGTCTAATAGTTTAGGAGATATCGTAAGAATAAAATTACGCGGAAACGAAAAATGCTACATCGCGTTACAATGAATAGCACAAATTTGCTTTCTGGGCTTACGTAGGTCAAACTATATGACCTCCATTAAAATGATGTATCGAGTAATTATAGATCCTTAAATTTGCTAAATAAAAGTCTCAGGTGGCATATATCTATCATCTATGGATGTCTCACAAAAACCATGTTATTGTGAACAAACTTCGATTAAAATGCACACGAAAAACAGCGTCGTAAGCTTACGGCGCTATTATATTATATTCGATATGAATCCTTATCCAAATAAATATGTTTGATGGCTAGAGTATTAAATGCAGATTACATTAGCCTTTAAACTATGTAATTCTGATCAATAGTTTGGAAGATATTAAATTATTAAAAACTACGCGCATTCGAAAAATGCTACTGCGGCGCGCGGCTGGACAAAATTAAAGGCACGCTACGATGTATTAGTTCGTTAATTTTCAATTTGTATACCGATTTTGATAATTATTTCATTGTTTAAAGGATAAGTGGTTATCTGGTGCATTCTAAATTAGTTATTAAATAGAACTACACACATATTAAATAGGAAAGTCCTTTTCTTTATTTGGCTTATTTATGTCCTTATACGTATTAAGGAAATTTGTAATTGAACTTCAAATTCACTAAAAATAGTGAAATAAAACAAAAAATTTTAGAAAAAAAAATAGCCGACTTCAAAAAAAAACAATCTCAAACAAAATGCACTCAAAAGTAACATAAAAAACAATTTCAAACAAAATGCATTCAAAAGTACCTTAAAAAACAATGTCAAACAAAATGCATTAAAAAGAAACAAAATAATGTCATGAAAACTTCTTTCTTTCTTTCTTCTCTCTTTCAAAAACCCTCTAAACTCTAAAGAAAGTTCTCTTCTTTCTTGCAACATGTCTATATTGTATAATTATTGTTATTTTGGAGTCGGTTTCGGCCTAAGTAGGGACATAAACGTAAGTATGTCTAATACATCTCAAATATAAAATGTCATCTATTTACTTCGGCCGACACCGACTGCGAAATAACAATAATTATACAATATAGACATGCTACGAGAAAGAAGAGAACTTTCTTTAGAGTTTAGAGGGTTTTTGAAAGAGAGAAGAAAGAAAGAAAGAAGTTTTCATGACATTATTTTATTTCTTTTTAGTGCATTTTGTTTGACATTGTTTTTTTAGGTACTTTTGAATGCATTTTGTTTGAAATTGTTTTTTTTTACTGCCAAAATTAGATGAAAAGCAATTGAAATCATTTAATACTAAATATATTATTGACTAGCTGTGCCCGCGACTTCGTCCGCGTGAAATACTGTTTTGGTTAAGCATTTTTTTTAAGGATTATTATTTTACTTGACCGACGTGCTATGCGTTGATGTATGGATGTAGACATAGAGATAGGTGTGCCACGACCACACCAAATGTAGGTGTTTGGTCTCTACCTATCCCTCTGGGTTATGGGCGTGAATTTAGTTGTTGTTGTTGAGGTATTTTATTTAAACTTATAAAAAATTACAACAAAACAAATGGAACTTACAAAATATTCATTTACTCTTATGCAAATTTTCATCCCCTATTCCCTTATTATATTGCAACATTAAGGGTAAAACTTTTACAAACTTTAAATGACCTATTTATTAATATCAAATTAGTAGCCTAGCCAAAAAAGTAGTCTTTGTTCTTTCTCGAGCTCTAGACTAAATATCAGTAAGGGTAACAGCAAAACATATTAAATAAAACATTCACCTAAACCTCACATATTCCCAAACAAATTTTCATCCCCTATTGTTATTTAGCACCCTTCAGAGTAAATTTTTTACAGAAATTGAATTTCATATTTATTTATATCAAATTAGCAGCCTTAGACAGAAGTTTCATGCTTCTAACTGTAAAAATGACGAAACTTCCATACAAATCACCACCCCTACTTTCAACCCCTTACAACCCTTTTTTCGCGTTTAAAAACAGACTATGTTCTTTCTGAGGCCCTAGACTAAATATTGGTAAGTGTAACAGCAAAACATACTAAACAAAACATTCACCGAAGTCTAAAATATTCCCAAACAAAATTTCATCCCCTATAGTTATTTAGCACCCTTGAGGGTAACATTGATACAAAAATTTAATTTCATATTTATTTCTATCAAATTAGCAGCCTTAGGAAGAAATTTCAAGCTTCTAACTGTTAAAATGACAATACTTCCATACAAATTACCACCCCCACTTTCAACCCCTTACAACCCTGTTTTCGTGTTAATAACATAAAAAAACAATTTCAAACAAAATGCATTCAAAAGTACCATAAAAAACCATCTCAAACAAAATGCACTAAAAAGAAACAAAATAATGACATGAAAACTTCTTTCTTTCTTTCTTCTCTCTTTCAAAAACCTTCTAAACTCTAAAGAAAGTTCTCTTCTTTCTTGTAACATGTCTATATTGTATAATTATTGTTATTTCGCAGTCGGTGTCGGCCAAAGTAAATATAATATTATACATTTTATATTTGAGATGTATGAGACATACTTACGTTTATGTCCCTACTTAGGCCGAAACCGACTCCAAAATAACAATAATTATACAATATAGACATGTTACAAGAAAGAAGAGAACTTTCTTTAGAGTTTAGAAGGTTTTTGAAAGAGAGAAGAAAGAAAGAAAGAAGTTTTCATGTCATTATTTTGTTTCTTTTTAGTGCATTTTGTTTGAGATGGTTTTTTATGGTACTTTTGAATGCATTTTGTTTGAAATTGTTTTTTTATGTTACTTTTGAGTGCATTTTGTTTGAGATTGTTTTTTATGGTACTTTTGAATGCATTTTGTTTGAAATTATTTTTTTTTGTTACTTTTGAGTGCATTTTGTTTGAGATTGTTTTTTTTGAAGTCGGCTATTTTTTTTTCTTAAAATGTTTGTTTTATTTCTCAATTTTTAGTGAATTTGAAGTTTAATTACAAATTTCCTTAATACGTATAAGGATATAAATAAGACAAATAAAGAAAAGGACTTTCCTATTTAATATGTGTGTACTTCAATTCAAAAACTAATTTAGAATACACCAGATAACCACTTATCCTTTAAACAATGAAATAATTATCAAAATCGGTATACAAATTGAAAATTAACGAACTAATACATCGTAGCGTGCCTTTAATTTTGTCCAGCCGCGCGCCGCAGTAGCATTTTTCGAATGCGCGTAGTTTTTAATAATTTAATATCTTCCAAACTATTGATCAGAATTACATAGTTTAAAGGCTAATGTAATCTGCATTTAATACTCTAGCCATCAAACATATTTATTTGGATAAGGATTCATATCGAATATAATATAATAGCGCCGTAAGGTTACGACGCTGTTTTTCGTGTGCAATTTAATCGAAGTTTGTTCATAATAACATGGTTTTTGTGAGACATCCATAGATGATAGATATATGCCACCTGAGACTTTTATTTAGCAAATTTAAGGATCTATAATTACTCGATACATCATTTTAATGTAGGTCATATAGTTTGACCTACGTAAGCCCAGAAAGCAAATTTGTGCTATTCATTGTAACGCGATGTAGCATTTTTCGTTTCCGCGTAATTTTATTCTTACGATATCTCCTAAACTATTAGACAGAATGATATAGTTTCAATTGCAAATATAATCTACATTAAATTCTCTTGATAATGAACATATTTATTTACATAAGGGTTAATACTGAACTTGAATAATAGCGTCGGAAATAGGGCATGAATTTAATTAATGTTTCTAAAGAAAAAAATGGTTATTGTGAGAAAACTATAAAAGATAGATATATGCTATCGCGGACTTTTATTTAGCACATTTAAAGAGCTACAATTCGCCATACATCATTTTTATGTAGGTCCTATAGTTTAGCCTACGTAAGCGCTGAAAGCAAAAATGTCCCTAATTTCCGCAACAAATTTTGAAGCTATATTCAAAATCTACTAGTCTTCTAGTTATTTAAAAAAAAAAACAAAAAAATGGGACCCACCTGCAAGCACTTCCTTTCGATTAAAATAATTTTTATCAAAATCGGACCACCAGGGGCCGAGTTTCGCGGTAACACACATAAAAAAAAAAAAAAAAAAAAAAATACAGTCGAATTGATAACCTCCTTCTTTTTGAAGTCGGCTAACAAAAGGCTATTGATACAGAATCATGTTGCTGCAATATTTAACATCGAGACAATTACAAAAGAGTCGAATTATATTTTAAAGCGTACAATTGATACGATAAATAAAAATATTAGAGCTTTAGAAACGTTAGGAGAACCTGTAAGTTACTGGGATACGTTATTAATATACATAATGAGTCATAAATTAGATTCAAAAACGTATCGTGAATGGGAGGAATATAAAGGTAGGTTGGACTGTAATACTGCCATTTCTTTTCAATTATTTCTAACATTTCTTCGAAATCGTGCAGACCTTTTAGAAACTTTAGAACTATCTCGTTGTTCTCAACCTGCACAAAAGAGGACAAGCAGTATTAAGAGTATGGTGTCGATTGCACAATGTCCAAAAATTCAAAATAATGAGAAGCCTTCGTTACGGTTATGTCCTAATTGCAAATGCGAACATAAATTAAGCAATTGTCCCAAGTTTTTAGAACTTACGAACAGCGTTTGGAACTTTTACCCAAATTAAAGGTTTGTTTCAATTGTTTGCGGTCAGGTCACTATGCAAACAATTGCAGAACTAACGGTTGCAAAATATGTAAAAAGCGACATAATTTTCTAATTCACATTCCAGATCTGAAGTGTAAGCCAACAACTAATGTATGTTCTAACACTGAGGACCGCTCCGCACTTTCTCACGAAAATCCGACACAAAGCAGTGACGAGCCCTCTGGTAATGTCACGTTGTCTGCTCAACTTTCAACCTACTTGCCCAACAGAACGCAGGTAATCTTAGCCACTTCCCTTATAAAAATTATCGACGACCGCGGCGGCGAGCATCTCGCCCGCGCTGTGCTCGACAGCGGCAGCACTTCATGCCTTATTAGTGAACGATTGAAACAATCGTTAAATTTACCTACAATTAAGGTAAACGAGTCACTTTTGGGTATAAATAATTGAAAATCGCATATAGGCGAAATGTGTTGTTTACCCATTAAATCGTTAAATGAAAACTTTTTGACAAAGATTTTCTGTTTTGTTTTGCCGAATATAACTGACGATGTGCCCAGTCAGCAAATAATTTTAAAAGACTTAAATTTACCTAGCAACCTCTGTTTAGCGGATCCCAACTTCCACACTCCATCTTCGGTGGATTTAATTATTGGTGCGGATGTTTTCTGGGATTTATTAGGGCTACGTAAAATTAGTTTAGGAGCCGGGAAACCCGTGCTATTTGAATCTAGTCTAGGGTGGCTAGTTTCAGGCCCTTTGTATAATAGTGGCCAAGCGCGCTCGACTTCTGACTTTAAGTCCAATTTTGTGTCGGTAAAATCAAATAATGATGTTTCTTCGTGCAATGATTCCAGTGATGACATTCAAACCCTGTTAACGCGGTTTTGGCGCCTCGAGGAGGTCAGCCCTCAGTCTTCATCTTTCTCCGAAGAAGAGAAAATGTGCGAAGAACATTTTATCAAAAATACATCTCGTCAGGCAGACGGTCGGTTCTGTGTCAAGTTGCCACTGACGCAGTCACCTGATGTATTAGGCGGCTCGCTGCAGCGCGCCAAGCATTGTTTACTTTCTCTAGAGAGAAAATTCAAAGGGCAATCTGAATTTAAAAATAATTATGTTGACTTTATGTCTGAGTACCTATCATTAGGTCATATGTCCGAATGTTCATTTGATTCACAGATACAAGCTTACTATATCCCACATCACGGAGTAATTCGTCAGAGTAGCTCAACGACCAAACTCAGAGTTGTTTTCAACGCGAGCAGTCCCACTACTTCAGGTATTTCATTTAATGACCTTCAATTAGTAGGGCCTATCGTTCAGGATGATCTCCTGTCAATTCTTATTAGATTCCGACTTTACAAGTATGTGATATCCGCAGATGTCGAGAAGATGTATCGACAGATCGTTGTACATCCTGATGATCGACATCTTCAAAGAATTGTCTGGAGAGAAGATCCATCCGAGCCTCTGCGGACGTACGAGTTGAACACGGTCACGTATGGTACCGCCAGCGCCCCCTACCTCGCCACTAGGTGTTTAAAACAAATCGGTATAGAGTGCAATGACGCGAATATATCCGAAGTCATCATGCACGATTTTTATGTTGACGATTTATTAACTGGTGGCGATTCTATTCAGGAAGTGCTGGACATACGTGACAAAGTGTCAAAGGAGCTCGCGTCCGCAGGTATGCATCTCCGCAAATGGAAATCGAATGAACCTCAAGTGATTTTAAAGTCCGATGACCCCTCATTAAATTTAAACATTGGGTCCACGGAACCTTGTAAAACATTAGGTCTCAGTTGGCTTGTCGAATCAGATGATTTGCATTTTTCTACAAATAATATTAAATTAAATAAATTAACTAAGCGAGGACTACTTTCAGTCATTTCACAAATATTCGACCCGCTTGGTCTCTTAGCTCCCTGCATTATTTCCATGAAAATATTAATGCAAAAATTATGGCTTCTTAAACTTTCGTGGGACGATCCACTGCCTATAGAAATTATTAAATCGTGGCAAATAATTGCAGACAGCTTGCCTTTGTTAAGTTCTTTGCGTATTCCTCGTCTTGTACTTTGCAATAGTTACGACTCAATTGACTTACATATTTTTTGTGACGCATCGCAATCTGCCTACGGCGCATGTTTATACGTTCGTAGTTCAAGTAATAATGTTGTTTTGGTGCGGTTGCTTTCAGCAAAAAGTCGTGTGGCGCCTATAAAGCCCACCACGATCCCGAGACTCGAGCTGTGCGCTGCGCTCGTCGGAGTGCGCCTATACGAAAAGGTGTTACGTTCTCTACGAGTGCAAGTAAGATCAGTAACTTTTTGGACAGACTCCACTATCGTCTTAGGCTGGTTAAGAATGTTGCCGAGTAAATTACAACCGTTTGTGCGTAACCGCGTAGCCGAGATACTAGATAAAACTAGCTCACACGTTTGGCGTCATGTTCCCACTGATTTGAACCCGGCAGATTATGTCTCACGCGGTGTCACTATTGATAAGATACGCGATCTCGACATGTGCTGGTCAGGCCCTCAGTTTCTGAAGAATGATATTTCTTCTTGGCCAAAAAATGTTACGGCAAATGAGCGTTTACCTGAAACGCGTACTGAAATTACTTTAATTAATAATAACTCTAATAGATCTTTAATCAATTTCGAACGTTTTTCTAACTTTGTAAGATTACAACGCACCATGGCGTATGTATTAAGATTCATTAATATTTGTAAAAAACAGCGTCCACCAACACAATTTCTAACCAATGAAGAGCTTGAAAATTCTTTGACTGTTTTAATAAAATTATCGCAAATCGAGTCATTTAATGAATACAATATTTTATTGCAGAATAAGCGCTTGCCCGCAAAGAATCAACTATTAAAATTTAATCCGTTTTTGGACAATAACAAAGTAATGCGTGTCGGCGGTCGCTTAGATAATTCATTGTTTTCTTATGAAAAGAAACATCCTATTTTATTACAGTCCACTCATCGTTTAACAAAAATACTATTTAAATATATGCATGTAAAACTTTTACATGCTGGCCCTCGTTTATTATTGACTTCAATTAGAGAAACTTACTGGCCAATCGGTGGTCTAAATTTAGCTAAACGAACTTTTCGTAATTGTCATTTATGTTGTAGATTTAAAGGAAAGGTAGTGAATCCTATCATGGGTAACCTGCCGCAGCGACGTGTGACCGCGAGTGGCTATCCCTTCGAGACCGTTGGCATCGACTACGCCGGACCTATCATGTCAGCCAGTCGACAAGGACGCGGCTGTAAACTTGTCAAAGTTTATATTATTGTTTTCTTGTGTTTCGCTACTAAGGCCATGCACATTGAGTTAGTAGGTGATTTGACAAGTAATAATTTTATGTCGGCTCTTCGTCGATTTATGTCACGTCGCGGCAAACCTAAACACATTTATTCCGATAACGGGACCTCATTCGTAGGTGCGTATAATGAAATCGGTCGTTTTATTAAAAATTGTAACAATTCGCTGCCTGGTGACCTAGCTCCTGAAGGTATTGATTTTCATTTCCTACCTCCTCACGCCCCTCATTTCGGTGGTCTATGGGAGGCAGGCGTTAAATCTGTTAAGTTCCATCTTAAACGAATTCTTGGCAATTGTAACCTCACATACGAGGAATTAAACACTGTGCTGGTCCAAATTGAGGCAGTTCTCAACTCACGTCCGCTAACGCCGCTCTCAGCAGATCCCAGCGACCTGCTTCCGTTGACGCCGGGACACTTCCTCATCGGCCGCCCTCTCACCGCGCTGCCGACTGACTGCTACGAGCAACACGTCACAGGAACACTGAGCCGATACCAACATTTGGAGCAACTCCGCCAACACTTTTGGCGCAGATGGAGCAAGGAGTATATATCGGAACTACAGTTGAGGACGAAATGGCGCTCTAATCTCAACCCTTTACAGGAAGGCGTCCTCGTCATCCTGAAGGAGGACAATCTACCGCCGCTGAAATGGCGGCTGGGTCGAGTCGTGGCAGTCCATCCCGGAGCGGACGGAGTATCCCGTGTGGCTGACGTGCGGACTGCGACAGGAGTCGTACGCCGCGCTTTTAGCAAGATCTGCCCGCTGCCTCAAGACGACATCTAGTTTTGTTGAAGGACGAGCCTTCAACGCCCGGGGGCATGTTCGCGCCAATTCGCCGTTTCACAACGCCTACCATTTTACGACGAGCAACGGCGTAATTTTAGGATTACCGTCTAGAATTAAGAATTTTGTTAATCCAAATTAATTTTTAACTATGTCATTCTGTTCGCTGTTATCGATCAACTCGCATTACACGTCTCTTCCCTCTCTGGCAAAAATTTGTTTTATTCCGTATAAAACTCACTAACTTTTACAGTAGTCTTTGTTCTTTCTCGGGCCCTAAACTAAATATCAGTAAGGGTAACAGCAAAACATATTAAATAAAACATTCACCTAAGCCTCACATATTCCCAAACAAATTTTCATCCCCTATTGTTATTTAGCACCCTTCAGGGGAAAATTTTTACAGAAATTGAATTTCATATTTATTTATATCAAATTAGCAGCCTTAGACAGAAGTTTCATGCTTCTAACTGTAAAAATGACGATACTTCCATACAAATTACCACCCCCACTTTCAACCCCTTACAACCCTGTTTTCGCGTTAAAAAGTAGCCTATGTTCTTTCTGAGGCTCTAGAATATCTGTGTACCAAATTTCATTTAAATCGGTTCAGTAAACAATAGTAGGCGACACTTCCATACAAACTTTCACCCCCACTTTCAACCCCTTACAACCCCTTTTTCGCGTTAAAATATAGCCTATGTCCATCCTCAGGCTCTAGACTATCTGTGTACCAAATTTCATTTAAATCGGTTCAGTAGTTTTGGCGTGAAAGCGAGACAGACAGACAGACAGACAGACAGAGTTACTTTCGCATTTATAATATTAGTAAGGATTATTTAGTTCGTCCGGAGGTCGGGTGAAGGACATCTTGAGAACAAAGGAACGGACAAACATACTCAGCACCGCACAGTGTTTAATGGAAGTTTATTAGTATTTTGATTATTTGTGTAGTGTTGTTTAGTTTACTTTAAGATTATTTTTGTAAATTTTCAGATTTTTGCCTTTTTCCATATACAATGACCGAGGAGAGGGAATTAATTAAAAAGCGAGCGAGTTATAAAGGTCGCTTAACTGTATTTGGTAATTACATCAGCGATTTAAAGGAGCCTTTAACTTCGTCCCAGGTTAGCGAATTGAAGACCCGCGTAAGTAAAATTGATATTTTATATACAAACTACGATGAGGTCTGTTTGCGATGAATTCAGCAAAACAAAATTGTACATAAAATCCGTATATTTGTAAGAAATTACAGCAAATTTTTAATATAAAAGAGCGTGCGTCTCGCGTCGTTGTTGGTTTGCGACTGCCGGGACGGGGAAGCGGCGCTCGCGGCGGTGCCAGCTCGCTGCGGTGCGGTGACGTCACTCGCGCGGGCTCGTGCGCGTACATACTCCCCCCGTTGAAAGAGTTGTTTCAAGGATTGATAGTTTAGTGATATTCTAATCTTGCATTTTAGGGAGCAGGCATATTTTATTAAATGCCCTCCTTATCGTTCCTCTGGAAGTTTTAATGTCTGCTACTCTGTTTACTCCGTCCGGCCCAGTAAACAATTGAAGAACGCGCCCAAGGCGCCATAGTAATGGAGGTAAGTTATCTTCTTTCAGAACGACCATGTCTCCAACAGCTAGATCCTGCTGCCTGGTCTTCCATTTCGTGCGTTCTTGCAGTTCAGCTATAAATTCCTTTCGCCATCTGTCCCAGAAGTGTTGTCTCATCTTTTCGATTGCCTCATATCGGTTGGGTCTTGTGCTGGTGACAGGCAGAGATGGTACTGAGACCAGAGGTCGCCCAATAAGAAAGTGACCAGGGGTTAAAGGATATAAGTCGGATGGGTCTGAAGAAAGAGGAGTAAGGGGCCGAGAATTCAGGATTGCTTCTATTTGTGCAAATAACGTCGCTAATTCCTCAAATGTTAGGGAAGCATTTCCTATAACGCGTTTTAAGTGACCCTTTGCCGATTTTATTCCTGCTTCCCATATGCCTCCAAAATGTGGAGCATAGGCAGGGCTAAACATGAATTTAATTTTTTCATTATTTGCGTAATCGGAAACACTTTGGCGGCTAGCTCTGATAACTCTACCTAGCTCATTCTTTGCTCCCACAAAATTAGTGCCGTTATCACAATAAATGACATGAGGTTTACCTCGCCGAGAGACAAACCTGCGTAGGCAAAGAAGAAATGCATCCGTCGACATTGAACTTACTGTCTCTAAGTGCAAAGCTTTGGTTTGTAAACACACAAACAAAGCAAGGAAACATTTGGTTATGTTATTGCCGCGACCCTTTTTACTAGAAATCGCGAAGGGGCCAGCAAAATCAACACCACAGGCCTCAAATACAAAGCTAGGAGATACTCTCGCGGCCGGCAAAGTACCCATTATAGGCTTGATAACAGATCCGCGCATACGAGTACAAATTACACACTTTCTAGTTACATTGCGGGCTAAGTTTCTGCCTCCGATAGGCCAAAATTCCTCACGCACCGCAGCTAGTAGTAGTTGAGGACCAGCATGAAATAAACGTATATGCTCGTGTCTCATAAGCAATAAAGAGAGGTGATGTTTGCCATCTAACAGTATAGGATGCTTTTTGTCAAAGTTAAAATTGGAATTCTGTAATCTACCACCTACACGAAGAATTCCTTCAGAATCTACAAAGGGATCTAATGATAAAAGCCTAGATTTATGGTTCAACTTTTTATTATTTGAAATATTGTTAATCTCAGTTGCGAAAGATTCAAATTGGGCTTGTCTCACTTTTAATTCCGGTAAGTTATTAATGGATATAGAACTTTGTTTTGGCCATTCCGATTCTTCCTTCAGAAGGAAGGAAGGACCTCGCCACCACAGTGTAGAATCCTGAAGTTGTTGTGGGTCAACACCCCTTGAAGCTAAATCTGCAGGATTCTGATCTGTTGGCACATGCATCCAAGTAAATCCTTGAGTAAGCTCATTTATTTCATTTACTCTGTTACTGACAAAAGTTTTTAAGTTTCTAGATTGCGTTCTTAACCAACCTAATACAATGGTAGAATCTGTCCATATAGTTTTACTGCGGATGTTACAAGGAAGCGATTCTAATACTTTATCACATAACCGAGCTCCTAGTAAAGCACCACACAATTCTAGGCGGGGTATTGTAAGTGCCTTTAATGGCGTAACTCGGGCCTTAGCACATAACAGTTGTATATGTATCTGGCCTTCTTTGTCAATAGCTCGCAAGTATACTGTGGCTCCGTATGCGTGTTGAGCTGCGTCTACAAAACAGTGCAAATCAATTTCGCACTCAACAAATTGTATCACATGTCTAGGTATTTTTATAGATGACAATCGCGATAGACTGCGCATAAAGTCTGACCATTTACGAGAATCGTCAGAAGGAATGGGATCATCCCAACCAATTTTATTTATCCAGAGTTGCTGAAGAAATATTTTACATTTAATTATACAAGCAGACAATAAGCCCAAAGGATCAAATATTCTACAAGTCATAGAGGTTACTATTCTTTTAGTGACTATGTCCTGCACTTTCATATTAGCACAGAAAAACAGCATATCCGATTTAGGAGACCAGTTAAGTCCTAAGACAGTAGATTCTTTATTCCAATCGCGAACTTCACAGACGTTATCTTTACTATTAAATAACTCAGGGCAATTTGTGCGAAATTTGCGTAAAGGAAAACAAGCTGATTTTAAAGTATCATTAACACCATTGTATATTCGCCTAAGTTCCTGAATAGTGTTTGAACCCGTATTGAGATCATCCACGTAAAAATCACGCTTTAAAACATTGGCTATAGTTTCATCTTGACATTCGTATGCCAGTTGTAATAGACATCTAGTGGCCAAAAATGGAGCCGATGCCGTACCGTAAGTAACTGTATTTAATTGCAATGTTTTGAGAGGCTGCTCATCACTCTCACGCCACAGTATAAGCTGCAAATGTCGCTGAGAAGCGTCGATTTCCACCTGACGATACATTTTTTCAATATCTCCTGTTAAAACAAATTTATGTACTCTAAACCGTAATAAGATTGAAAATAGATCGCTTTGAACTACAGGCCCTACCAATTGTAAATCATTTAAGGACTTGCCTGAGGAGGACTTAGCCGAAGCGTCGAACACTACCCTAAGTTTGCTAGTCTCACTTTGTTCACGTATCACTGCGTGATGAGGTAAATAAAATCCAAATCGCGGCCGTTCAATTTCTGACAAATGACCTAAATCTTGGTATTCTTTTATGAAGTCTGAGTAATGTTTTTTAATACGTTCATTTTTATAAAGTTTTTTCTCTAAATTAAAAAATCTACCCCTTGCACTGTAAAATGATTCACCTAAAGAGTGTTCAGGAGACTCTTAAAAAGGCATTTTAACTGAAAATCTACCACTGCTTAATCTAGTAGTATTTTGAATAAAGTGAGTTTCACATAACTGTTCCTCCAGTGAGAGTGAATTATTTTTACTAGATGCGGGTAATTCTTCCACCTCCCAAAACTTCTTCATTGTTTCATGTAAATCCGATTGTGTGAAATTGCATATAACTTTGCCTTTGGAACAAGCAACACCTACCGGACCAGATATAAGCCACCCTAGTTTAGAGTCTTGCAATGTTGGCAGGCATGGACCTAATTTTATCTGCTGGCTACCTATTATATCCCAGAAGACGTCTGCCCCTATAAGTATGTCAATTTCAGACGGTTCATAAAATTCGGGGTCAGCAAGTGTAATATTTAATGGCAATTTTAAGTTATGCAACTTAATTTCTTTACTAGGTACAGTCCCAGTAATGTTAGGAACAACTAAACAGTCTAGCTTAGTCGTGAAAGAGCTTACTCGAGAATTCAATTGAATGTGACAGCGCTCAGAAATATTGAAGCCTATATTATTTATGCCAGATACGTTGACGGAGTTTATTTTATTAATAGAAAGATCTAATTTATTTTTTAGAGCATTTGTTATAAAGCATGACTGGCTCCCAGTGTCTAATAAGATCCGAGCTGGTTTACACACATTATTTTGTGGGTTAACTACATCAACAACAGCAGTACACAATAAAACTTGTTTAGTGCTAGACACTGCCAATGAGACAGGCGCAGAGGTTAAAACATTTTCTTGTTCTATGTGAAGTAGACTATTATGTTTACCTTTACACGAGCGACAGCATCCCTTTAAACGACATCGGTTTACATTATGCCCTTCGCGAAGACAATTTGCACATAATTTCAACTTATCAGTTTTATCTTGTCTCTCCTTTAAGCTCATTTCTAAAAATGTAGGACATAGGTAAACACGATGATCGTTTTTACAAATACTACATATACGTTTTTGAGCTACAGTACTAGTACTTGCGGCTACTAAAGACTTAGAAGAATGTTGTGATTTGAAATGTGACTTGTTATCAGGCCTATCGCACCGGGTACTTTGAGTTGTTTCCAAGACATCAGCGCGATTTCTCAAAAACGTATTAAAATCATTTAAAGTAGGCAATGTGGTAAGACTGTTTTTGTGCTCCTCCCACTTTCTATTAGTTGTAACGTCTAACTTAGATGACATCATAAACACAACCAAAACATGCCATTGCTCCGTTGGCAAGCCAAAAGTACCGAGTGCCCTTAAATTCTTTGACACTTGATCTATAAGGTAACGTAGGGCTTTAAAAGACTCTCGAGTAATAGGTTCAATGTGATACAACGCCTTTAGGTGATTATTAATTAATATATTTTTATTGTTATATCTTTCACATAATAAATCCCACGCAACCTTGTAATTCGCCGTAGTAAACTCTATTGATTTTATTACAACAGTAGCACTTCCTTCTAAAGCTGATCGTAAATAATGGAATTTATTTATAGTAGGTATAGAATCATTGGAATTAATCAACGAGTCGAAGGTATCCCTGAATTCCAGCCATTTGAGGTAGTTTCCGTCAAAGGTAGGTAATTTAATTGTAGGCAACTTAACAGTGTTAATAGCGTGAGAACAACTACCTGAAACAGCAGAAACCATGGACCCATCGAAACGCTCTTTGGTGACTGGAATTGCGTCAAGGATATCTTGTGCAGTTGAAATAGAAGAATAAAATTGATTCTCTAATAGGTCCCTCTCTTTAAGCTGTTCATCATCATCAACGCTTAACAATTCAATTTGACTCTGTAAATTATCAAATGATGAAAACAATTCTTGAAATTTTGCCAATCTTAAAGTAACTTCTTTAATTTGTAAAGTAGTCAAATCCACAGGCTTTGTTCAAGATGCAACTCACATATTGTAATCACTTAGGTCGTTAGATGGCGTAGTGTTCTTATTAGATCGCACTATGGTTTGGTTAGCGTGGTAATGTATACGGACCGCGAGTTAAAAATAAAGACACGCTCAGATCAGAATACAGTTGTGGTTTTATTTCATTATTGACCCTTCTAGTAGTTCACAAATTTCGAGGAGCTGTCAAGAAAACACGCGAAGTGTTAAACATTTGGTCCTGAACGAGCCGAATTGTTCCCGGTATTGTTTGGATTCGTGGCTCATTTGGCCACACCAGCGTGTACTCGCAGTGGATCGCTGCAAAGGAGTACGCGTCATCGCCAGGAGGTAGCAGTTCACAAGCGCCTACCGGTGGAGTTCAAGACAAGGTCAACGGGCGTCACAGAGGGCGCCACCCGACACTTGGACGGGACGCATATCAATCACAGAGTGAGTGAGTCAGTGAAGTGCAACTGTAAGTACAATTTAATACATACAATAAATAGTGCAAGTGAATTAGATCAAGAGATTTTGAACCTTATATACATGAAGATTTTAACTTAGAAAATTGTTGAAGAAATAGAATTTAGAAATTCGTTTGAACTTTAAATTAGTAGATTTTAGTTGTTAATTGTTTTAGTTATAATACTGTGTGCATGTTAGACTTAGTGTAATTTTATACAAAAACGGAGGAACGGGGAATCTATGCCGATTTCTGCGGGTAGTAAACTTACCTTTTAAACACTTGTAAACGTTTTTGCATTATTTTAAATTTATGTTGCTTATAATCATTTTCATATTTTACATGTGTATAATATAAAGTATTCTATTTATTTGCTTTAGAAACTTAGTTGTAGTTTGCTGTATTTAATATTTATTGCTTATTAGATCAATCTCGAATGTTCAAATAATTTTAGTGTAAAGGTTTTTGTATACAAATATTATAATGGAGGGTTTAGTTAATGTTTTAAAGGACATTCAGAATGTCATACAAAGAGGTTTCACTAATTTTAAAAAGAGTCCCAAGGATAGGTTAACCGTAGAATATATGGAAACAAGACTTGAATTATTAGAAAACGATTGGGCACGGTTTAAAGAAAACAATACTAAATTACATGAAAAGTTCAAAGCTGAAGAATGTAAAACATTGGTAGACATGTATGATAGTACGGAAGAGTCATATATTACTTATAAGTGTTTACTCAAATCATTGTTAAATAAATGTAGGTCGGTCAATTCGTCAGAAAAAACTGGTTCAAATGATACTTCCAAGTGCAAAGGTTCAGTTAAGTTACCTAAAATCACTATACCCACATTTAGTGGTAAATATAGCGAATGGACGACATTTCGGGATTTATTTTTGTGCCTTGTAGATAAAAATGAGAGTTTAGACAATGTAGAAAAGATGCATTACTTAAAATCGCACCTTACGGGCGAAGCAGAACAATTTGTAAGACATAAAGAAATTTCTGACTTGAATTACGCCCAGTGTTGGGCCAAGTTAGAAAAACGCTATAGTAATAAAAAATATCTCTCAAATTGTATTCTAAAAAGATTGTTTAGTCAAAAGCGTATGTTAGTTGAGTCTGCCGCTGGTCTCAAAGAGTTGCTCGACACAACAAATGATTGTCTTAGTGCGCTTACTAATTTAAATGTCGATGTATCTACATGGGATATTATCATCATTCACATAGTCACTTTTAAACTTGATCCCGAAACTCGGAAACAATGGGAGTTAACTACAAATAGTAACGACATTAATGAATTACCTACCTACGAACAATTTGCCACCTTTTTAGAGAATCGTTTTCGCGCCTTTGAAAGGATAGAGCCAAACAAGGTTCATCAGGTCACCAGGTCCCATGTTCCTAAGGCAATGGTAACGACAAGTTCAAGCAAGATTCGCTGTGAATATTGCTCTGATTCACACAAATTGTGTTTCTGTAAGAAGTTCGCGAACCAAACAGTTGACTCAAGACGGGACTTTGTTGTAAAACATAACATATGTTTTAATTGTTTGGGTAGCAATCATAGTGTTTACAATTGTAAGAAACAGACAAATTGTAAAGTGTGTCTAAAACGGCACCATTCTTTACTACACCCAAGTGGTGAGTCCGTAAAGAAAGATCAGGATATACGAGCTAATGTGATGACTGTTGATGCTAGCTCTTCGGCTAGTGTTGATCATGTTGTTGCGTGTTTATCTACCAATAAAGTACCTAGAACTCGACAGGTTTTATTAGCTACAGCACTGGTTAAAGCAGAGTCCAAGGGGGGTGACTTTCAGTTGGTAAGAGTATTGCTTGATCAAGGCTCTCAAGCATGCTTAATCACTGAGGCCACAGTTCAATACCTAAGACTTCCTAAAATTCCAATTCAAGGAATTGTGTCTGGCTTAGGTAATAGTTCAACTGTTGCAAGGTACATGGTACAAATAAAAATTCAATCTCGGATAGATCCGCACTTCAATTTACAAGTAACAGCTTACGTGTTGACGAAAATTACGTCTTATTTACCGGAGCAGAGCATAAATAAAGATATTTTAAAATGTATCAATATATCAAGTAATGATCTAGCCGATCCCCAGTTCAACCAACCTAATAAAATTGATATTTTATTAGGAGCTGATGCTTACAGCTGCATTCTGAAGGAAGGTATAAGGAGAAGTCCATCAAGTAACTTGATCGCGCAGAACACCAATTTCGGATGGATCTTATCAGGTGCTGTAAATAATTCAAATGAAAATTCTAACTTCACACACAATAATATTAATGTAATGCATACACAAATAAGAGAAGAAGATGTTCTCAAGCGATTCTGGGAAATTGAAGAACAAATTAATAATAAAAAGATACTTACCCCAGATGAACAAAAATGTGAAGAATTTTATACCGCTACTACCTCAAGACGAGAAGATGGTAGATACGTAGTAAGATTACCATTCCGCATTGAGGACCCTCAATTTGAAGATACTCGTTCCGTAGCTGAAATAAGATTTAAATCATTAGAAAAAAGGTTAGAAAAGGACAAGGAGCTAAAGGAAAAGTACACTAGTGTAATAAAAGAATACTTACAATTGGATCACATGAGACCTGTAAATGATAATAAAGGGGATGTTGCTGTATACTTACCTCACCATGCAGTGATACGGAATGACAAAACCACTACCAAGGTAAGGGTAGTCTTCAATGCATCGGAAAAATATAAGTCAGGTGTTTCGTTAAATGATACACTCATAGCCGGTCCATCATTGCAAGCAGACTTGAGACATACTGTGTTGAGATGGAGAGTTCATCCTATTGGTCTAGTGGCAGATATTGTTAAAATGTACCGTCAGATAAGGATAGCTGATGAGGACACCAAATACCAACGAATACTCTGGCGTGATAGTCCAAATAAGGAAATAAAGGATTACGAATTGCTGACAGTAACGTTTGGAACCACTTCAGCTCCTTACCAGGCAGTCAGAACACTTCACCAGATTGTTTACGATGAAGGTAAAGTATATCCGCTAGCAGCCGAGAAGGTTTTAAATTGCTTTTACATGGATGATTTGATGACTGGATGCTATAATGTAGAAGAAGGACTAGCAATTTATAAGGAAATGACAGAATTGTTAGGAAAGGGGGGATTTTTATTGCAAAAGTGGAACAGTAATAATGAGGAAATTATAAATAAGATAAATGAAGCAGAGAGGCAAGGAATACAAAATCAATTAGATCAAAAGCAAATAGTTCAACAACAAGGAGGTCAAAAACAAATAGATCAATGTACGGAAATGGAAACTAGAACAAGCCAACAAGGAGAAAAAAATAATAAGGACATAGAAGATAAGGGAATAGATCATAAAATAGACAATGTTATTAAAATTTTAGGACTATCTTGGAACCGCAGCATAGATGCATTCCAGTATACGGTGAATCTTCCACCGCAGACAACTGCACCTGTAACAAAAAGAGCTGTAATTTCAAATATAGCACGTTTGTTCGATCCTCTAGGATGGCTAGCTCCGAGTGTAGTGATAGCAAAAATATTTATCCAAAAATTATGGCTCGCTGGAATTGAGTGGGATGAAGAATTAAATCCTGAGTTGAAACAAGAATGGAATACTTACCGACAGGAATTGTCTCATCTTACCCAGATCGCCATTCCACGCTGGCTTGGCACGAACTCCAACGATGACCGCGAGCTACATGGTTTTTGTGACGCTTCTAAGGCAGCCTACTCAGCTGTGGTATACTTGCGAATGACGGATGTCACAGGCAAGGTCAACATTGCCTTGTTAGTTGCAAAGACTAGAGTTGCCCCTATAAAGCAGATCAGCATTCCTCGTTTGGAATTGTGTGGGGCAGTGCTCCTTTCAAAATTATTGATGGAAACGGCGGAGGTATTGCAGATTTCAACGAATAAAATCTTCGCTTGGACAGATTCTACTGTTGTTTTAGCTTGGCTAAATAGTCACCCAAGCAGATGGAAAACGTTCGTGGCCAATCGCACATCTAAGATATTGACTTCAATGCAACCATCTCAATGGTTCCATGTGTCAACGACGGAAAACCCGGCAGACTGTGCATCAAGAGGACTTTTACCCAGTTTGCTTGTAGAGAATTCCCTTTGGTTTTCTGGACCAACTTTTCTTAGTTCAACCGTTATTTATAAAAAACAAGATGTTCTGAAAACGGACTTAGAGCAAACATTAAAAGTTTATGCTGTTGTAGCTTCAAGCAAGGATTGTGATATATTTCAAACTTTTGAAAGATATTCCTCTTTATCAAAACTACTACGAGTAATTGCATATTGTCGTCGATTTAAAAATAAAGGTAAAAACGATACTGACTATTTACAGAAAAAAGAACTCGAAAAGGCATTAGAATGCTGTATAAGAAGAACACAGGAAGATACTTTTAAGGAAGAATATGTACAATTGCAAGACAAAGGGTTCTTACGGCTAAAGAAAAGTAAGTTAAAGTCATTGTGCCCTTATTTAGACGAAAACGGTTTGATTAGAGTAAAGGGTAGACTAGAGAAATCTTCGCTAGACGAACAGATGAAGCATCCAATAGTATTGCCAAACAACGCACATCTTACTCGCTTAATAGTAGCCGACGCTCACATCAAGACACTACACGGAGGTAATCAGCTCATGCTAAACTATTTAAGATCAGCCTACTGGATACTTGGAGCAAGAAATTTAGTTAAAAGGCACATTAACAAATGCGTGACCTGTGCTAAGCAAAGAGCCAGTACCAAGGCCCAAATAATGGGTGACCTTCCGTCTGTCAGATGTAACCCGTCGAGACCGTTCTTGCACAGTGGTGTTGACTACGCAGGTCCTATAAATGTAAGGACAACAAAGGGTCGTGGTCACCATTCATATAAAGGCTACATATGTCTGTTTGTTTGTATGTCTACGCGCGCTTTACATCTAGAAGTAGTCAGTGACATGGGTACGCAAGCATTTTTAGCGGCCTTTAGACGGTTTGTGTCTAGACGTGGTCATTGTGCCAAACTTTATAGTGACAACGGCACTACATTTGTAGGCGCTTCGAGAGAGTTACAGCGACTCGCGCCATATCAAACTTCTATAGCACAACATTTAGAGGCGAACAACACTGAATGGCATTTCATTCCCCCACATGCTCCCAACTTCGGTGGGTTGTGGGAAGCGGGAGTGAAATCAACAAAGTTTCACCTCAAACGGGTTATCGGTGATGCGACACTTACCTATGAAGAGCTTACAACACTTCTTACCCAAGTCGAAGCTTGCCTGAATTCGCGACCGATAAGTGTTATGAATCTTAATGATCCTGGAGAACCAATACCATTGACCCCAGGACACTTTCTAATCGGTGAACCTATAATTTCAATACCAGAGTACACTAATTACGAAAGTTCAAATGTTCATTCTCTAACACGATGGCAATTTGTTCAGAGGATGTTGCAATCATTTTGGAGACGTTGGTCTCAAGAATATTTAAGCAATTTAATGCATCGTTATAAATGGTCGTCCAAGGCTCAAGAACCAAAGATTGGTGATATCGTTCTTATAAAAGAAGACGATATGCCTCCTAGTCGTTGGTTGATGGGTCGTATTATAGAGAAACATCCCGGTGATGATAAAATCACTCGTGTAGTTACGTTGCGCACAAAATCATCTAGTATTATAAAAAGGCCAACTAATAAACTGTGTATTTTACCAGTATTCGAAGAATGACATAGTACTTTTCTTAAATCATGTTCTTTTTTATTATTATTTTTTTTTGCATCTTATTTTTCTTACTAGTTTGTAATCATTATATAAAGTATTGGTTAATTTCAACATGTTCAATTGTCTCTTATGCGTAATATTGTCAATAAACTTTATAAAAAATAATGTATCACAAATCTAAATCAACGGCATGTTTATAATCATTGGCATATTATCAAGGACATTCTTCCACTAAATGTCCTTGGTGGGCGCTATGTTCAAGATGCAACTCACATATTGTAATCACTTAGGTCGTTAGATGGCGTAGTGTTCTTATTAGATCGCACTATGGTTTGGTTAGCGTGGTAATGTATACGGACCGCGAGTTAAAAATAAAGACACGCTCAGATCAGAATACAGTTGTGGTTTTATTTCATTATTGACCCTTCTAGTAGTTCACAAATTTCGAGGAGCTGTCAAGAAAACACGCGAAGTGTTAAACAGGCTTAATTTGAGATAAAACGGTTAAATACTCTTTAAATTTAGTCAATCGACCTTTTATTGTACTACGTTTTTTCAACAATTCTTTCAATCCATACGATTCACTCTCCGGCATCGTGTAGCAGAAAGAATGAGCTATTTAAAAATTAAAAATGTGCAGTCAAACCGTGCGAGCCCCAAAGTGTTTGTTCCGTTGCTGACGCTGGCTGCGCCCCGCACGTTGTAAGCGTAATGATATTTCTTCCACAGCTGAAACGTTAGGCAAAACCGTTAAAATGTTTAAATAATATAATTTAAGATAACTGTTAAGAAAAAGAACAAAATTTTCAATCGAAATAAGCTTGGCAATCGTTTAAAAAATTAATAAACGACGTGCTTGTAAGAGCAAAATGCTGATGTACTATTTATAATTTTACTTTAGCCCTAAATAAAGACTAAAATATTTGCTGTTAAGCTCAAAGCAATTTACTTAGCAATGTACTAAACTATAGTAATTAATTAAGCCTGTATTTAATTAAAAAGATACAGAAAAAGTTATTCTTGCGAGTCGTAATTAATTATTATGCACTGTAAATAGTATCGAGCGGCGATACGTAATTGCAATATTTAAATAACTGTAGAAAGTTTTGTGCACTTAGCTAGTTAGCGGTAGAAGAACGCATAAAGCTAGATCCTTCAATAACACTCAAGAGAAATTAGCATTCATTTACACAAAGAAACAGAAGAAAGAGGAATTTGTATAACGAACGAATCACCTCCCTTAGGTTGACCTCCAGAATAGTATTCAAACCAGTATTTCCGTCGGCCCTGTTGCGAAGTGAATTCCGTTATATTACGACGACGTTTAACTTCGTCTTCTCGTTGAATTGTAGATTTGACAGTCCTGTCACGGTCGCCACTTTGTTTGCGATGAATTCAGCAAAACAAAATTGTACATAAAATCCGTATATTTGTAAGAAATTACAGCAAATTTTTAATATAAAAGAGCGTGCGTCTCGCGTCGTTGTTGGTTTGCGACTGCCGGGACGGGGAAGCGGCGCTCGCGGCGGTGCCAGCTCGCTGCTGTGCGGTGACGTCACTCGCGCGGGCTCGTGCGCGTACAGGTCCAACTACGTTTAGAGTGTTTAGCCGACGATATTGACAGTCAAATTAGCGAACGTACCGATTTCGAGTCAATTTATTTTAAAATTGTTGCAAAGGCGCAAGACTTAGTATTGCGTCATGACAATAGTGAGCAAAACAATAGCGCACTAAGTTGCAGTAGTCAGTGCAACGATAATATCGTTAAATTGCCTACTATACAGCTACCTAAGTTTAGTGGTTCATATGATAATTGGCTTGAGTTTAGAGACACTTTTTCTAGCTTAATACACTCGAACGATAGTATAGATAATATAAATAAGTTTCATTATCTTCGCGCGTCGCTCGAAGGGACAGCCGCTGTGGTTATTCAATCCATTGAATTTTCAGCCGGTAATTACTTAATTGCTTGGAATTTATTATGCGACCGGTTTGATAACAAAAGGCTATTGATACAGAATCATGTTGCTGCAATATTTAACATCGAGACAATTACAAAAGAGTCGAATTATATTTTAAAGCGTACAATTGATACGATAAATAAAAATATTAGAGCTTTAGAAACGTTAGGAGAACCTGTAAGTTACTGGGATACGTTATTAATATACATAATGAGTCATAAATTAGATTCAAAAACGTATCGTGAATGGGAGGAATATAAAGGTAGGTTGGACTGTAATACTGCCATTTCTTTTCAATTATTTCTAACATTTCTTCGAAATCGTGCAGACCTTTTAGAAACTTTAGAACTATCTCGTTGTTCTCAACCTGCACAAAAGAGGACAAGCAGTATTAAGAGTATGGTGTCGATTGCACAATGTCCAAAAATTCAAAATAATGAGAAGCCTTCGTTACGGTTATGTCCTAATTGCAAATGCGAACATAAATTAAGCAATTGTCCCAAGTTTTTAGAACTTACGAACAGCGTTTGGAACTTTTACCCAAATTAAAGGTTTGTTTCAATTGTTTGCGGTCAGGTCACTATGCAAACAATTGCAGAACTAACGGTTGCAAAATATGTAAAAAGCGACATAATTTTCTAATTCACATTCCAGATCTGAAGTGTAAGCCAACAACTAATGTATGTTCTAACACTGAGGACCGCTCCGCACTTTCTCACGAAAATCCGACACAAAGCAGTGACGAGCCCTCTGGTAATGTCACGTTGTCTGCTCAACTTTCAACCTACTTGCCCAACAGAACGCAGGTAATCTTAGCCACTTCCCTTATAAAAATTATCGACGACCGCGGCGGCGAGCATCTCGCCCGCGCTGTGCTCGACAGCGGCAGCACTTCATGCCTTATTAGTGAACGATTGAAACAATCGTTAAATTTACCTACAATTAAGGTAAACGAGTCACTTTTGGGTATAAATAATTGAAAATCGCATATAGGCGAAATGTGTTGTTTACCCATTAAATCGTTAAATGAAAACTTTTTGACAAAGATTTTCTGTTTTGTTTTGCCGAATATAACTGACGATATACCCAGTCAGCAAATAATTTTAAAAGACTTAAATTTACCTAGCAACCTCTGTTTAGCGGATCCCAACTTCCACACTCCATCTTCGGTGGATTTAATTATTGGTGCGGATGTTTTCTGGGATTTATTAGGGCTACGTAAAATTAGTTTAGGAGCCGGGAAACCCGTGCTATTTGAATCTAGTCTAGGGTGGCTAGTTTCAGGCCCTTTGTATAATAGTGGCCAAGCGCGCTCGACTTCTGACTTTAAGTCCAATTTCGTGTCGGTAAAATCAAGTAATAATGTTTCTTCGTTCAATGATTCCAGTGATGACATTCAAACCCTGTTAACGCGGTTTTGGCGCCTCGAGGAGGTCAGCCCTCAGTCTTCATCTTTCTCCGAAGAAGAGAAAATGTGCGAAGAACATTTTATCAAAAATACATCTCGTCAAGAAGACGGTCGGTTCTGTGTCAGGTTGCCACTGACGCAGTCACCTGATGTATTAGGCGGCTCGCTGCAGCGCGCCAAGCATTGTTTACTTTCTCTAGAGAGAAAATTCAAAGAGCAATCGAATGAACCTCGAGTGATTTTAAAGTCCGATGACCCCTCATTAAATTTAAACATTGGGTCCACGGAGCCTTGTAAAACAATAGGTCTCAGTTGGCTTATCGAATCAGATGATTTTCGACAAATAATATTAAATTAAATAAATTAACTAAGCGAGGACTACTTTCAGTCATTTCACAAATATTCGACCCTAGGCTAGGTCTCTTAGCTCCCAGCATTATTTCCATGAAAATATTACTGCAAAAATTATGGCTTCTTAAACTTTCGTGGGACGATCTACTGCCTATAGAAATGATTAAATCGTGGCAAACAATTGCAGACAGCTTGCCTTTGTTAAGTTCTTTGCGTATTCCTCGTCTTGTACTTTGCAATAGTTACGACTCGATTGATTTACATATTTTTTGTGACGCATCGCAATCTGCTTACGGTGCTTGTTTATACGTTCGTAGCACAAATAATAATGTTGTTTTGGTGCGGTTGCTTTCAGCAAAAAGTCGAGTGGCGCCTATAAAGCCCACCACGATCCCGAGACTCGAGCTGTGTGCTGCGCTCGTCGGAGTGCGCTTATACGAAAAGGTATTACGTTCTCTACGAGTGTAAGTAAGATCAGTAACTTTTTGGACAGAATCCACTATCGTTTTAGGCTGGTTAAGAATGTTGCCGAGTAAATTACAACCGTTTGTGCGTAACCGCGCAGCCGAAATAGTAGATAAAACCGGTTCGCACATTTGGCGTCATGTTCCTACTGATTTGAACCCGGCAGATTATGTCTCACGCGGTGTCACAATTGATAAGCTACGCGATCTCGACATGTGGTTGTCAGGCCCTCAGTTTCTGAAGAATGATATTTCTTCCTGGCCAAAAAATGTAACGCCAAATGAGCGTTTACCTGAAACGCGTAGTGAAATTTCTTTAATTAATAATAATTACTCTAACAAATCTTTTATCAACTTCGAACATTTTTCTAATTTTGTAAGATTACAACGCACCATGGCGTATGTATTAAGATTCATTAATACATATTTGTAAAAAACAGCGTCCACCAACACAATTTCTAACCAATGAAGAACTTCAAAATTCTTTAATTGTTTTATTAAAATTATCGCAAATCGAGTCATTTAATGAATACAATATTTTATTACAGAATAAGCGCTTGCCCGCAAAGAATCAACTTTTAAAATTTAATCCGATTTTAGACAATAACAAAGTAATGCGTGTCGGCGGTCGCTTAGATAATTCATTGTTTTCTTATGAAAAGAAACATCCTATTTTATTACAGTCCACTCATCATTTAACAAAAATACTATTTAAATATATGCATGTAAAACTTTTACATGGCCCTCGTTTATTATTGACTTAAATTAGAGAAACTTACTGGCCAATCGGTGGTCTAAATTTAGCTAAACGAACTTTTCGTAATTGTCATTTATGTTGTAGATTTTAGGGAAAGGTAGTGAATCCTATAATGGGTAATCTGCCGCAGCGACGTGTGACCGCAAGTGGCTATCCTTTCGAGACCGTTGGCATCGACTACGCCGGACCTATCATGTCAGCCAGTCGACAAGGACGCGGCTGTAAACTTGTCAAAGTTTATATTATTGTTTTCGTGTGTTTCGCTACTAAGGCCATGCACATTGAGTTAGTAGGTGATTTGACAAGTAATAATTTTATGTCGGCTCTTCGTCGATTTATGTCACGTCGCGGCAAACCTAAACACATTTATTCCGATAACGGGACCTCATTCGTAGGTGCGTATAATGAAATCGGTCGTTTTATTAAAAATTGTAACAATTCGCTGCCTGGTGACCTAGCTCCTAAAGGTATTGATTTCCATTTCTTACCTCCTCACGCCCCTCATTTCGGTGGTCTATGGGAGGCAGGCGTTAAATCTGTAAAGTTCCATCTTAAACGAATTCTTGGTAATTGTAATCTCACATACGAGGAATTAAACACTGTGCTGGTCCAAATTGAGGCTGTTCTCAACTCTCGTCCGCTAACGCCGCTCTCAGCAGATCCTAGCGACCTGCTTCCGTTGACGCCGGGACACTTCCTCATCGGTCGCCCTCTCACCGCGCTGCCGATTGACTGCTACGACCAACACGTCACAGGAACACTGAGCCGATACCAACATTTGGAGCAACTCCGCCAACAATTTTGGCGCAGATGGAGCAAGGAGTATATATCGGAACTACAGTTGAGGACGAAATGGCGCTCTAATCTCAACCCTTTACAGGAAGGCGTCCTCGTCATCCTGAAGGAGGACAATCTACCGCCGCTGAAGTGGCGGCTGGGTCGAGTCGTGGCAGTCCATCCCGGAGCGGACGGAGTATCCCGCGTGGCTGACGTGCGGACTGCGACAGGAGTCGTACGCCGCGCTTTTAGCAAGATCTGCCCGCTGCCTCAAGACGACATCTAGTTTTGTTGAATCACGAGCCTTCAACGCCCGGGGGCATGTTCGCGCCAATTCGACGTTTCACAACGCCTACCATTTTACGACGAGCAACGGCGTAATTTTAGGATTACCGTCTAGAATTAAGGATTTGTTAATCCCAATTAATTTTTAACTGTGTCATTCTGTTCGCTGTAATCGATCAACTCGCATTACACGTCTCTTCCCTCTTTGGCAAAAATTTGTTTTATTCCGTATAAAACTCACTGTTGGCGCCGTTTCTGCTGCGCCCTAAGAGATGGCGTTGTAGCGAGACATCGTTTGATTTAATCGCGATGTTTAGAGACATGTCTCGCTACACATATACCTCCCGCGGGTCGTGAGTGATTCTGGTGTTTGGTAGTTGTCTTGCGTTCTGTTGTTGTTATTGGTGTCGGTTGCGTTGGTCGAGTCGTCTGAATTTTGGTTTCGGACAAAGTTGCGTAGGAGACAAACAATTGGTCCTTCGTTTGCCGAATTTTTCGGTCTGAGTGTACTGCGTTCGACTTAAATATTCGACTAGGTTAATTGAATTGAGTTTCGAGTAGGCTGAATATTTTAGTTATAAAACAAACTTATATATATATAAAACAAGGTTTGGACAGTGGATTACGTTTGCCACAGAGGTGCTATAATACAAGTTTATTAGTGCATTTATTTGGTTACATGCCCTCTTGGTTTTCTTATTTTGTTTTTTATTTTGTTAAGTGCTTCAGCCTGTATTATTAAAATGGAACAAGTCAAAAGGTTAATAAGTCTTCAAGAGGATAGGATTGAACAAATACAAAAGGCTCAAACTAATTATTTGAAAACACCTAAGTCTCGAATAACATGTATTGAACTCCCGCCTCATCGCGTACCTAGAATAGAATGATCTCCTCAGCGACCGACAATACGGGTTTCGCCGAAATCGGTCGACAGGAGACCTTCTAGCGTATGCCACTCACCTAATAGGCGAGGCCCTAGAAAAGAACGGGGAGGCCATTGCTGTCTCTCTCGACATCTCAAAGGCTTTTGACAGGGTTTGGCACGCCAGCCTTATTAGCAAGCTTCCAGCCTACGGTATATCCCCTGGTCTGATTGAGTGGATAAAGGACTTCCTGAGTGAGCGATCGCTCCGCGTCGTTGTCGACGGTTCTTCGTCTGACACTATGGCCACTAATGCTGGTGTTCCTCAGGGTTCCGTTCTCTCTGCAACTCTTTTTCTGCTGCATATTAACGACCTGCTCATTCCCGGTATCTTTGGGTATGCAGATGACAGCACAGTTATAGAGAGATATCTACCGGTAGGTCGGACCAGTCGAGATCAAGTACAGTCTGAACGTGAGGCCATGGTAGAGCGTACTAATCGCACACTCGAGGCAGTCTCATCTTGGGGACAGGCCAATCTTGTGCGATTCAACGCCGCCAAAACACAAGCGTGTGTATTCACCGCCAAAAAGAGCGAGTTCACCCTAGCTCCCACTTTCCAGAATGTGTCCCTCGAATTCACCAACTGTCTGCAGTTACTGGGCGTTGAAATTTCGTCGAATCTTAACTTCGGACAGTTCATAGAGTCTAAGGCGAAGGTAGCTGCAAGGAAACTTGGAGTCCTTTCAAAGGTACGGCGGTACTTTACACCGGGACAGCTTTTGACCCTGTATAAAGCACAGATCCGGCCATGTGTAGAGTACTGCTGTCATATCTGGGCAGGCGCAGCAAAGTACCAACTCGCGACACTAGATTCGGTGGAGAGGCGAGCCAAAAAATTGGTCGGTGACCAAGACCTAAATCTAATCAGTCTTGAGCACAGGCGTAGAGTGGCTAGTCTCTCGGTATTTTACAGGCTGCATTTTGGGGAGTGTGCGCAGGAATTACACGATATAATTCCACCATCACCATTCTACCATCGGACGTTTAGACATACGGCTGGAATCCATCCTTATGTAGTAGACGTGCCACGCGTTCGAACGAAAAAGTTTGAATCATCGTTCCTTGTGCGTACTGCTAAGGATTGGAATAAGTTGCCGGCGTCAGTTTTTCCGTCCAAATACGATGTGGGGGCCTTCAAGAGTAGAGTGAATAGGCATCTACAAAGCTAGCGCGTACCATCTTTTGACCACATCTTCACCTCACCGGGTGAGATCGTGGTCAAGCGCTAACTTTTCCAATATAAAAAAAAAAAAAAAAAAAAAATAACATCAAGCTACGTCGAAAATCGCCTAGAAACCTTGGAACGTTTATATTGTTCGTTCACAAGAGGACACGAAGAAATATCGGCGTTGATTCTTCGTGGACAAAGAAGTTCTGTTGAGTATTTTAGTCTAGATAAGTTTGATGATTTGGATGAACTTTATACAATTTACAAGACTTCGTTAAAGGAAAAGTTAATTGAATTAAATAAAGAAATGACTACAAGTAGTGCACTTAGCCCGAGAACTAGTACAAGTACAGAGATAAAGTTGCCTGCGATACAGATACCCACATTTTCGGGTAATTATATAGACTGGCCATCGTTTAGAGATTTATTCACATCGATCGTTCATAAAAATACAACTTTAGATGATGTTCAGAAATTGCATTATCTAAAGTCACTCGTAGCCGGGGAGGCAGAACAATTACTCCGCAGTATTACTATTACAAATGACAATTATATTAAAGCCTGGGAAACATTGTACAATAGATTTGACAACAAGAGGTACATTGCAAATAACATTTTCAAAAAATTGTTTAGTTTGAAAACGATTGCTCAGGAATCGGCTCATCTATTAAAACAGTTGCTATACACAACTTTAGACTGCCTTAATAGTTTCAAAAATATGGGAATTAATACTGATGCATGGGATGACATAATTATTTACATAACCGTTTCGAAGTTAGATCCGACGAGTCATCGATTGTGGGAACAACACATAACTGCGGACAGTGAAAACATGCCGAGCTTTCAACAGTTACATCAATTTCTTGAGATGAGATTTAAATCGTTAGAATTGGTGGAAGATTATTCAAAGCAAGGCACGAGTAAGACCAAAACATTTCATTCGTCTGTGTCAACAGTGTCTTCAGCGTCTTCAGCCCAATGCACATTTTGTAAGGATAATCACTTCATTTTCCTATGTAAACAGTTCGTTAGACTTAGTCAGGAAGAAAAGATAGATTTTGTTAAAGAAAATAATTTATGTTTTAACTGCCTAATTCCCTATCATTCTGCTAAAAGATGTTTGAGAAGTACAAGATGCAATATTTGCAAAGGAAAACATCATTCGTTGCTGCATCCCAGGAAAAGGAAAACAACAACAGAAGAAAAACAGCACGGAGAAGAAATACACACCCAGGAACATGAAAACATTGCTACACATTTTTTAAAACAACCTGGACAAGTACTGCTTCCTGCAGCACTAGTAGATGTCTTTCAAAAAAGCGGAAACACACACATCTACCGTGCCTTGATTGACCAGGGATCCCAGGCCTCGTTTGTTACTGAAGACATTGTGAAATCAGCAGGTCTTAAAAGAATTACAATTAACGGTGAGGTCACAGGACTCGGTGAAGGGAGCAAACTGCGTACGAAGTACGCAGTTGAGTTAAACATACGCTCGAGAACAAACCCACACTTCACTGTACCTGTGAGAGCCTATGTTTTGAAGAGAATCACAAACTACTTACCATCACAAAGGTGCAACGTCCCCAATTGGCGGGAATTGCATTCTATTACACTAGCAGATCCTATATTTAGTGAGCCGAACAAAATAGACATCTTGCTAGGCGCTGAAGTATACACAAAAATTATCGATGATGGACTGTTGAGGAGCTCGGCAGGTACGATTGCTCAAAATACAAAATTAGGTTGGATTTTATCTGGAATAACAGTAGACACGCAACCCGAAAGATCAGCAGCATTAAACAAGGGGAAAAGGGAGATTACTAAACCACACGTTAGGCACCTTGAATTAAATACACCATGGTGGGCGGTAAAGAACAGAGTTCTTGGTGGGCGGAATGTTGGCGCCGTTTCTGCTGCGCCCTAAGAGATGGCGCAGCAGAAACGGCGCCAACACTCACTAACTTTTACAGGGCGGTAAGGATAACTTTTATAACGTTACAACAAATTACAACTTGGTAGTTGAAGCATTTAAAAGTTTAAAGCCACCATTCATGTTTAAAGATTAATTTTTATTTCAGAAAACAATGGAAACATTGACTCGTGTATTAGCACGGCATGTTTACTCGCTGGAGCTGTCAGAAAGCGCTGGTGCGGCGTGTGGAGGTGAAATGAGAGGCCGCAGCGGGCGCCGCCCCACGCCTGCGCCAGCGCCGCTACCTCGCCCCACACCTCGGGCACGACCAGCGCTGGCACCGCCTGATCTACGAACACCCGGTGTGTATACATATTTTCAAACCGCGACGACTTAGGGTCCTTCAAGAAGCGAGCGTATCACCATCTCAAAGGCCGGCAACGCATCTGCGATTCCTCTGGTATTGCAGATGTCCATGGGCGTCGATGAACACCTTGGTGTTTCCGCCGCTCGTTTGCTCCCTCTCTATAAAAAAGTCTATATTAAAAATGTCTATAAAATAAAATTGGAGTGTTCGTATGTAATATTGAAAAAAAAAAAACATATTTCGTGAACATGATGTATTTACGTTGCATGTTCGCAAGGCCGCGTTTGTTCCAGGTAATCTTCGGGCATGCTATAGGGCACTTTTTTCTTTTAAGCTACTTCACTAAAGAAGTCGCGGCCGACCGTTTCCATCAAATGATCTGTTAATTAAAATTCCTGTAAAATGTTTTTGTCGCACTTTTAAAACTTGTTTTTTATTAAACTTTATTTCGTATGTGTTAGGGAAATCAGCGCGTGCGGGCAGTGACGTGCACGTACGTAAAGAGATTGTTAGAGGACGACAACTGCAGCGCTGTCGCAGCGACCCGCACATCATTTAAGAGTCAAGGTGATTCCTGAACTTTCAATTCCCATTATCATAGGCCTATAGTCCTCAGTTAGTCCTGCTAACATTAATGTTCCGAGCCACTCATCATCAATGTTGAAGTTAATTGCTCTTAGTTTATGGGCGGCCGTCATAATACTACTGATATATTCTTCTATATCTTTACTTGCATTTAAATTAGTGTTCACAGTTAACATCGGCTCGTATATTTTAAATGTTTTTAAATAGATTGAAGACTAATTTCTATTCATCTTAGTACTACTCATGTGCGCTGTGAAACAATAGTGTAGTGTAAGTGGAGTGAAGGCAAAATATGCACAATTGAAGTGAAAAATACATTAAACAATTGCAGAAGAAACCGTCCGATCAAAACAAACATTTCAAAAATGATCATAAACCAGTGACTTCCTTCAGCTTAGCTCGACCAGCGTCTCTTCTAATTAAGGTACCGATAAAGAATCTAATAAATTTAAGAGAAAATCGTCTAAAATTAATGAAATAAATTAATAAACGGGAATACAGTTTCAAAAAAATTTTAACGCCATCTATTGATAATCCTGGAAGTTACGAATTAGTTTCGATGTACAATGACATAGATGGCGTTAAATTTGTCAATACCAAAAGAATAATCATTTACTAAATTTATTAGCGCCATCTCTTAGTAAGAAAAATAAACATTGTTTGCCAAGAAGATCAATAACAAAATAATCTCCAATTAAGTTGGGCTGTTTGTTTTTTAAGCTCCGTTTGATTCTTTCAAGTCATAAATATTTAAAAATGTCGTCCTCCACCTCGTCTTTGGAAAAATGTGCTGGATGTCATAACCCAATACCAAAAAGAGAACACTTACGTTGCGAGCTATGTAGTTTGGCATATGACTTGGAGTGTGCAAACGTGAGTAGTAAGCGATTTAACATTATGGAGCTCAAGGACAGTTGGAAATGTAGAACCTGTTTAAATAAGAGACAAAAAGGAGTTAGCAAATCATCGGTTCAAGCAAATATCATGTCAGATGAAACAAATAATAAAACATGTCGGAATAAAGAATTAAAAAATACTGATAAAAGAAGTCCATCTGAAAGTACTATTACAGAAGAAGCGATGCAAGACATAAAACTATTCCGCGAAGAGCTAAAAAACGTTCGTAGTAAAATGTCCGAACTCCTTGAAGCGATTTCTTCCCTTTCGGGGATTATTGAAGCTCAAAATTCTAGAATTAATCACTTAGAAAATAATATAGAGGTTATCGAAAAGAAAATAGAGTCTAATACGAGTGAAACAGAGAAACTTAAAGCTATAATAGCTGAACTTAAGGCAGACATTCGAAATCGTGATCAGGATATGCTTTGCAATGATATCGAAATTACACACTTACCCGAAACCCAAAATGAGAACACCGTCCATGTCGTTCTTGCGATAGCGAAGAAAATTAATGTTCGTCTTGACGAAAGAGATGTAGTTTTTGCAGAACGGGTGGGCTATTATCGCCCGACAGCAGACAAACTAGCGCCAGAGAAGCCTCGTCCGCTGATGTTACGACTTTCAAGACGTGCTACCAGAGATGACATTATAAAAGCCGCCAGAGTCTGTCGCAGCATAACCACAGAAGGCATGTCCCTTCCTGGACCTGCTGTTTACTTCTACATCAACGAACGACTTACAAATTACAAACGCCGACTATTTCACACAACGAGGAAAATAGCAAAGGAAGAAAAATGGAAGTATGTGTGGACACGTAACGGAAAAATCTTCATTAGAAGAGAGCAAGGCAAGGCCCGACACGAGGTTCATGCAGAGAATTGTCTGACAAAAATTTTTGGATATGACCCGTTGGCATCTACTTATGATAAATCTAATGTTATTAACGCTTAAATTGTGTGTATTAGCTCTAATATTACACAAACAATTACTCCGCATACACTCGAACACAACTACATGTCTACAGATACACAGATACACCGTTCATTTAAACATAACAGAAAGAACAATTAACGTAATGTACTACATAACATACACAAAAATATACTATAAATACCTTTTAAATATACTTATTTACAATACTTATTTACAATATCTACGATACATTACTTACCCTTATTCCTTATATAGTATACCTTATATCTTATCTTTATTTTATTTATTACAACATGGCTAGGCTAAACAAAAAATGTTTGAGGTTAGGACTGTTGAATGTAAGATCACTGAACACAGGAGAAGATGAATTAATAATGTCTGTTTTAAAATATGACCTTGATATTCTGGCTCTCAATGAAACATGGCTTCGAGAAGGCCAACAATCACTTGCACTCGTCATACCAAATTATAAATTCTTCCATAAAGCCCGTAAAACAAGCAGAGGCGGTGGCGTAGGCTTTTATGTAAAGATAGGTATTAAGGCACGGAAAAAACAGCACAGTATCTCGAACATAGAACAATTATGGATTGAAGTCCAGCTGCCAGGAGCTACAATGGCCTTGGGCACCGCCTATCGGCCAGAAGATATTGCGCCCCATATAGCTCTTGAAGCAATTAGTGAGTCAATATGTTGCTTTTCAGGTTGTGACTATATGTGTATACTGGGTGACATTAATATTGATATGAACAAATTAGACTCGTCACGTGCGCAAGAACTCGTGAACTTCTGTCGTCAGCATAATCTGGAGCAGGTGGTTCAGGAGCCAACTAGAATAACTAGCGATACTGCGACACTAATCGATGTTATTATGACAAACGCTGCTAATCTGTGTAAAAAAAATTACTTGTGTAATTAATTAAAAGTCCACAATAGTTGTATTAGTGACCATGGAATGGTATTAGCTGAATTCAATATCAAAAAGCCAAAACCCGTAAAAACAATAAAACTAACGCGCTCTTTAAAATATATAAATCAAAAGCTGTTTAAACAACATTTAGTGGACTCTAATTTCAATGAAATTTTAGAATCAGAAGATGTCAATGAGATGGTTGAATGCCTAAATAATAAAATTCAAACCTTATTTGATCATCACGCTCCGTTAAAAAAGAGAATTCTAAAAGAAAAACCCAAACCATGGATCACAGATAATATTATGTTTATGATGAGCTTGCGAGACAAAGCTTTAAAAAGGGCTCAAAAAACAAAGACAGAATCCGCTATTAAATACTACCGCTCCTTTAAAAATCTGGTAACAGCATCCGTGGCACGAGAAAAGAGAGCATACTTTAATAACTTCATAAATAATAATCTAAGAGATCCTCAAAAATTGTGGACAAACATAAAAATGACAACCTTAAATAATAAGCGACCAAATGCAATTCCTGATCATTTAAATGACCCTAACGCATTAAATAACCCTTTCTTGGACTCACCTGTTAACGTAAATATAGATGTAAATGTAATTAAGTTCTACGAAAACGCAATCAGACCCATTGACGTACAGTTCAGCTTACAAAGAACAAATGAAACTGAAGTTCAAAAAATTTTAGACGGAATCAAGACTCGAGCCTCTGGTCACGAAGACATAAATATAGACATGCTTACTCTGACACTAGACGCAACAATACCGGTCATCACGGAAATTATTAATAGATCGATTGAAACAAACACATTCCCAACAAGTTGGAAGAGAGCACTTGTTAAGCCACTACCTAAAAGTATTACGATCAATAGTCTGAGCGAGCTACGACCCATTTCATTGCTACCAATCTTATCTAAAGTAGTAGAAAAGGTTGTTTTACAGCAGATAGAAAGTTATCTTCAAACAAAAAATATAATTCCTAAATTTCAATCTGGTTTTCGTAAGGGTCACAGCACAGAAACTGCTTTGCTATATGTGACAAATGAAATCACCGAGGCATCAGATCGAGGTCAAAGCACTATCTTGATCCTCCTCGATTACTCCCGGGCTTTTGATTGCTTAGATTCAGATTTACTGATAGCAAAATTAAAATATCACGGCTATGGGAGATAACACTTGCAAGTGGTTTCAGTCGTACTTTCCAGACAGAGAGCAAGTTGTGGTGACGGAGAATGTTAATGGCCAGAAAAACTACTCTAAAGCAGAAAAACTTAAACGAGGGACACCGCAAGGTTCAACACTTAGTCCCGTTATTTTCTCTCTCTTTACCGCCGACCTTCCGGAACAGATAAAGACCTGCAAATATCATCTCTATGCAGATGACACTCAAATATACCATAGTTTTGACAGCAACATGACATCAGAAGCAGTAAAAAATATTAATCATGATTTACAAAATATATACGACTGGTCACAACGAAACGGCTTAGTTATAAACCCAGGTAAATCAAAAATGTTAATTTTAGGTACCAAAAAACAAATTCGAGACGTACTAGACTCCGGCGAAACAGTCCATATGAATAATATTCCTTTACCTGTGGTAACCGAGGCAAGTAATCTAGGTCTTGTAATGGATGGTGAACAAAAGTATAACGAACACATTAACAGGAAAATCTATGAGCGTCGGTGGCTCAGGGGTTAAGCACTTGACTTGCAAATTGCAGGTCCTGGGTTCGAATCCCGCCATGTACCAATGTGTTTTTCGATTTTCGATTTACATATGTACATTTATCCGACGTTCTTACGGTGAAGGAAAACATCGTGATGCAACCTGCACATATCTGAGAAGAAATTCAATGATATGTGTGAAGTCCACCAACCCGCACTGGCCAGCGTGGTTGACTATGGCCTAGTCACCCCTAACTTGGGGTAGGCTCCGAGCCCCTCGGTGGGGACGTATAGTGAGCTGATGATGATGATGATTAACAGGAAAATCAGAGGTGCATTTTTTAAGCTTAAGTCTCTGTACAAGCTAAGGCCGTATCTAAGATCAGAACTGCGTGTTCAACTAACAGACTTATTGGTTCTCTCTCCCTTCAACTACTGTAGCACGGTGTACGGCCCAAGACTAACAACGAGTGCCGAGAAAGCAATACAACGAGTGCAAAATGCGTGTATTAGATACTGCTTTGCAGTACCAAAACGAGAGCACGTAACGCCTTTTATGAACAAAAACAACATCCTTAACATGAGGGCTCGAAGAGAACTTGAATACGCTTGTCTAACTCAGAAAGTGATTTGGAAACAGAACCCGACATACTTATTTGAGTTATTAACCTTTAGAAGAAACGCTGTTAATAGAAATCTAAGATCGGCTTGTGAGAACTTACTGGCTGTAGCGTATTCAAGATCGGCTAGATTTAATGGTTGTTTTAAATTTAATGCATCTAAGATTTGGAATGACCTGCCACCTCCAATGCGGCACAATATGAGTATTGCAACATTTAAAAATAAATATAAAACTGTTTTACTAAGGAGACAATGTTTGACTCAAAACCTACGTTACTTTAACATTAAAAAAACTAAATTACCCTTATAACCGGTCTGTATTGTTGTTTGTTTGTTGTTATTAAACCTTCAGTCCTGAATAAATATTTTATTGAATAAATACTTTATCGATTTTTAAACACACTGTACATATGTGTATGTATTTTATGTATGTATTATATATATCTGTATATATTTTATATGTGTATATATATATATATATGGACATGTGTATATATGTATGTATTTCTATAAATTTATCTCTATCGCACAAACAAACGCACACACATACACACGCGCACACACATGAATGAATGAATGGCTGAACTCTCAACTGCCCCTGTACTAAATTATCTGCACCTTATTAGAGTAATATACTAGTATATAAATTACAGGGAGGCTGAAAACCAGCGCGGCCTTCAGTGACAAGCTGGAGGCAGCATCAGCTGAGCCTCTTCCCATTAGCCAAGAACTATTTTTTTTTTGTTTTTCTCATTAATCGATATCCTTATAAGTGTAATTTGTTTTGTTTTTGGCTAATAAACTGGATTTTATTTTATTTATTTTATTTAATTAGTTCTTTCAATAATCCTACCTTTCTTAGTAGGCCGGAGTCTTCAAATGCCCGGGATAAGCTGTCCCACACATGTTTAGCAGTTGTGGCGTCTTGCACGTGGACGTACAATTGAGGATCGATAGAAAGAATTATCTTGGACTTAGCTTTGACATCTTTGTCTCTGCTGACGGAGCCCTCGGAGATAACACATGTCCAGAGATCTTCAAGTTGCAACAATGCCTGCATAGCAAACTTCCAAGTCGCAAAATTTTCTCGTCCAGTTAATTTTTCTATTGAAAATGTATTTGCAGCCATTGTAATAAGTTTAAACTTAATTTCACACAATAAGCTGAAAATAAAATTACCGACGCCACCGGCGCCACGCGGTTGTCGACTTTGAACTTTTATTTTTATTTAACCAAGTTTTCCTTAAGTGATTTACAGGTACGCTGGGCCCATAACCTGTTGTTGGTTAAATAAAATACTTTTAGTTATGAATTAAAGTATATTTAAAGTAATTACAAAATTAGTACAAGGAGATGCGCGTGATACGTTAGACGGCCATTACGGAAGAGAGAGTGACATTCCGTTAGTGTTGCCACTATATGGTTACGCTTATATTCCAACACTTCCCCTTTCAATTCCAAATCCATACATATACTTTTTATCAATGTAAAAAAATAAAAGTTCAATACGTGAACACTCAACAATTTTGGGACTTTTTAAATTTTTTTAAATTTTCATTACATGAACTCCCCATTATCCTTACTATATCCTTACTTAATATTAGGTCCTTACATATGAAATTGGCGTTTTGTATGGGAGGAACAAAAAGTCGAATATTTTTTAATATAATATTGTTAGGACTGTTGAGGGTAGCCACACAAAAAAAAGGTTTTATAAGGAAGCGTGCGCTGCTGCTCGAGACAGTCTCTTTCCATCCGTCATTGCGGAACGTCTGACATTTTTGTTTACTTACGTTCGGTTAAAGTTTATACTACAGCGAGGATTATTATGAAGTAGAGTTAAATTCACTGTTTCGCTGTTAGTTTAATTCTTTTAAAATACTTTTGCATCAAATATCTTACATCAGAAGTGGGATAGGATCCACGTGATTCTATCCACTTTGCTCACTCTGTGTTTGTGTTTGCATTTTCGTGAAAATAAATGCAAAGAGAAAAATGTCAGATCGTTACCGTGATAATTGTTGTAGTCGTAGCAAGTTGAGTCGAAATCAGAGTCGTACCAGTGTTCGCGAAACATGGGTAGCGTGGACCAAGCCGTGTATTCTGTATGGGAATATGTCGGTAGTGAGGCTCACGCGCTGTCTGTGTATTTCACAGCAGACAGGATTGTCGACGCGATCTATTCAATTTGTACTGCGGTAAGATCGAACCAATATTTTTATATTTCAAGTTTTGATGCCAAATAAGTCAACATTAGACTTTTCAATTAATTTAAAGATGTGTTCTTTACTAAAAACTGAAATTGAATACCTTGATCATTTTATTAGTGAGGGTCAGGTAAAGCCGAGTCGTGGCAAGATTTAACACGTTACATGCCAACATGATTTTTTCATTTTAAAGTAAACTTGTAAGGCTAGTCGGTTGCGCTGAGCGTGTTAAGCCATTACCTGAGTCAGACGTATGTCATTATGTCGTAATAGTCATTGATGCCCTTTATTAGTTCAGTTAGTTTTGTCCATGTATTGTCGAGATGCTCTGCGTTGCGTAGACTGCGGGATACCCAACTGCAGAAGTGAGATTGTGAACGGACTGCGGGACGTTCAGCATCTGGCATACTGCGGGCTGCCATTAATATCATGTAGAGGACGGACTGCGGGACGCTCCTATCGGCAACGGACTGCGGGACGCTTGCCCTACATGGTCTTTTGAAGTAAGGTATTAAACGGACTGCGGGACGTTAAGCATCTGGCATACTGCGGGCTGCCATTAATATCATGTAGAGGACGGACTGCGGGACGCTCCTATCGGCAACGGACTGCGGGACGCTTGCCCTACATGATCTTGTGAATTAAGGCATTGAACGGACTGCGGGACGTTCAGTATCTGGCATACTGCGGGCTGCCAGTGATGTCATGGCTCGCGTGGTCATGTGACGAATGTTTTGAAACCATAAAGAGTTATGATCAAATAACCGAGGACACCATTATTGATATAGATGCAGATTTGGTCCGGTCTTGTTTCCTACTATGTAGCTGTGTTGTGCACCGCGCCGCAGCTGCGCGTGTCTACAAGCAGAGCGCCTGTCTGCAATCAGCGCGCCACAGCCGCGCCTGTCTGCAATCAGCGCGCCACAGCCGCGCCTGTCTTCAATCAGCGCGCCTGAGCGGTGCCTGTCTACAATCAGCGCGCCACAGCCGCGCCTGTCTGCAATCAGCGCGCCTCAGCGGTGCATGTCTGCAATCAGCGCGCCTCAGCGGTGCATGTCTGCAATCAGCGCGCCTCAGCGGTGCATGTCTGCAATCAGCGCGCCTCAGCGGTGCATGTCTGCAATCAGCGCGCCACAGCAGCGCCTGTCGCGAGCAGCGCGCCACAGCAGCGCCTGTCGCGAGCAGCGCGCCACAGCAGCGCCTGTCGCGAGCAGCGCGCCACAGCAGCGCCTGTCGCGAGCAGCGCGCCACAGCAGCGCCTGTCGCGAGCAGCGCGCCAGTACAGCACCTGTCGCCGAGCAGCGCGCCAGTGCAGCACCTGTCGCGAGCAGCGCGCCAGTACAGCACCTGTCGCCGAGCAGCGCGCCAGTGCAGCACCTGTCGCGAGCAGCGCGCCAATGCAGCACCTGTTGCCGAGCAGCACGCCAATGCAGCACCTGTTGCCGAGCAGCGCGCCAGTGCAGCGCCTGACGACTAGCAGCGCGCCCGCATAGCGCCTGCCAACGAGCTGGTATCGAAAGACTCTATGCCATTGTTACAGACGAATTCCAGTGTTGAAGATGCTGGAAGAACGAGCCCGAGGACGGTCTCATGTCAGGAGAAGCCGTGTTAGGACTGTTGAGGGTAGCCACACAAAAAAAAGGTTTTATAAGGAAGCGTGCGCTGCTGCTCGAGACAGTCTCTTTCCATCCGTCATTGCGGAACGTCTGACATTTTTGTTTACTTACGTTCGGTTAAAGTTTATACTACAGCGAGGATTATTATGAAGTAGAGTTAAATTCACTGTTTCGCTGTTAGTTTAATTCTTTTAAAATACTTTTGCATCAAATATCTTACAATATATTTAATTAATCAAAGTATGAACCATTATTTTCTATGCACTTTTGCCATCTCATAGGTAGTTCATTGATCCCTTTACTAAAAAAACCAGTCGGACGGGAATCAATAAAATCTTTGAAGGCGATTTGGACTGCCCCATCGAAGTTGAATTTTTTCCCTTGCAAGAAGTTATCCAAATGTCGAAAAAAATGGTAATCTGTTGGAGCAAGGTCCGGGGAGTACGGAGGATGTCTTAGACTTTCCAATTGAAGCTCTTCTAATTTAGTAGCCGTCTGTTGCGCAGTGTGTGGTCTAGCGTTGTCGTGAAGCAGCAGTGGCGTGGAGCGATTGACCAGCCTAGGTTGTTTAGCCGCTAGCTTTTCCATCATGGTTTGCAATTGCTGACAATACACACCAGCCGTAATAGTCTGGCCAGATTTGAGAAAACTGTAATGAACAATACCGGCACTAGTCCACCAAACGCTTACAATTAACTTTTTTGGGGTTAATTTTCGCTTGGGGCAGGATTTCGCTGGCTGGCCAGGATCCAACCATTGCGCTGAGCGCTTCCGATTATCGTAAAGAACCCATTTTTCATCACAGGTAATGATTCGGTTTAAAATACCTTCATTATTGTGCCGGTTTAGTAATGTAACGCAACAGTCGACGCGCGTTTGCCGGTTTGCTTCAGTCAATTCGTGAGGTACCCACCTTTCAAGCTTTTTAATCTTCCCAATTTGCTTCAAGTGAATTAAAACAGTTTTATCACTAACATCGCAGCCTGCAGCTAACTCGGACGTGGTTTGCGATAGATCCGCTTCCATAATAGCCTTCAACTCTTCATTATCAACTTGAGTCTCAGGCCGTCCACGGGGCTTGTTCTGCAGATCGAAATTTCCAGAACGAAAATGTTGGAACCAAAAACGAACTGCGTTTTCTTTTGCAACACGATCGCCATACACATCATTCACCCTTCGAGTCGTTTCCGCAGCACTAGTGCCACGGCGGAACTCGTACTCGTAAATAATGCGATATTTTAAGTTTTCCATTTTGTAAAATGAGTGACGCAAACAGAAAAAAACAGAAGAAAAAAAACAAATGAATGACGGTCATCGAACCACAAATACATGAGTCTATAGCTGTACAAATTTGAATTTGGAATTCCTTACCAAAGAGGAGAAATTCGTGATTAAAGTGGCCAGAACAAAAAACGCCAATTTCATATGTAAGGACCTAATATTATAAATGCGAAAGTAACTCTGTCTGTCTGTCTGTCTGTCTCGCTTTCACGCCAAAACTACTGAACCGTTTTAAATGAAATTTGGTCCACAGATAGTCTAGAGCCTGAGGATGGATATAGGCTATATTTTAACGCGAAAAAGGGGTTGTAAGGGGTTGAAAGTGGGGGTGAAAGTTTGTATGGAAGTGTCGCCTACTATTGTTTAGTGAACCGATTTAAATGAAATTTGGTACACAGATATTCTAGAGCCTCAGAAAGAACATAGGCTACTTTTGAACACGAAAACAGGGTTGTAAGGGGTTGAAAGTGGGGGTGGTAATTTGTATGGAAGTATCGTCATTTTTACAGTTAGAAGCATGAAACTTCTGTCTAAGGCTGCTAATTTGATATAAATAAATATGAAATTCAATTTCTGTAAAAATTTTACCCTGAAGGGTGCTAAATAACAATAGGGGATGAAAATTTGTTTGGGAATATGTGAGGTTTAGGTGAATGTTTTATTTAATACTAGCTGTGCCCGCGACTTCGTCCGCGTGAAATACTATTTTGGGTAGCATTTTTTTTTTGAGCTAATTATTTTATTTAACCAATGTGCTATGCTTTGATGTATGTAGAAGAACATAGAAAGAGGTGTGCCCGGACCGCGCCAAATGTAGGTCCTGGGTCTCTGCCTACCCCTCTGGGTTACGGGTCGAGAATTATGTTGTTGTTGTTTTTTTTCTTTTTTTTTACTTAAACTTATAAAAAATGCCAAAAAATATTAAACTTACAAAATATTCACATAAACATCTTCCCATCCAAATTTTCATCCCCTATTCCGTTTTGTTACATTGCAACCTTGAGGGTAAAACTTTTACAAATTTCAAATGTCATATTTATTTATATCAAATCAGCAGCCTAAAAAATAAGTTTAAAGCTTCTAACTGTAAAAATGACGATACTTCCATACAAATTTCCACCCTCACTTTCAGCCTCTTATAACCCTTTTTTCGCGTTAAAAAAGTAGGCTTTGTCCTTCCTCAGGATCTAGACTAAATATTGGTAAGGGTAACATCAAAACATATTAAACAAAACATTCACCAAAACCTTACATATTGCCTAACAAAATTTCATCCCCTATTGTTATTTAGCACTCTTGGGGGCAAAATTTTTACAAAAATTTAATTTCCTATTTATTTATATAGAACTAGCTGTGCCCGCGACTTCGTCCGCGTGAAATACTGTTTTCGTTAAGCATTTTTTTTAAGGATTATTATTTTACTTGACCGACGTGCTATGCGTTGATGTATGGATGTAGACATAGAGATAGGTGTGCCACGACCACACCAAATGTAGGTGTTTGGTCTCTACCTATCCCTCTGGGTTATGGGCGTGAATTTAGTTGTTGTTGTTGAGGTATTTTATTTAAACTTATAAAAAATTACAACAAAACAAATGGAACTTACAAAATATTCATTTACTCTTATGCAAATTTTCATCCCCTATTCCCTTATTATATTGCAACATTAAGGGTAAAACTTTTACAAACTTTAAATGACCTATTTATTAATATCAAATTAGTAGCCTAAAAAAAGTTATAAGCTTCTAACTGTAAAAATGACGATACGTCCATACAAATTTCCACCCCTACTTTTACCCCCTTATACACCCTCTTTCACGATAAAAATTAATCTTTGTCCTTTCTCAGGCTCTAAGCTAAATATCAGTAAGTATAATAGTAAACATATTAAACAAAACATTCATTAAAACCTCACATATTGCGAAACAAATTTTCATCCCCTATTGTTATTTAGCACCCTTTCGGGTAAAATTTTTACAAAAATCGAAATTCTTACTTATTTATATCAAATTAGCAGCATTAGAAAGAAGTTTCAAGCTTCTTACTGTAAAAATGACGATACTTCCATACAAATTACCACCCCCACATTAAACCCCTTACAACCCTTTTTTCGCGTTAAAAAGTAGTCTTTGTTCTTTCTCGAGCTCTAGACTAAATATCAGTAAGGGTAACAGCAAAACATATTAAATAAAACATTCACCTAAACCTCACATATTCCCAAACAAATTTTCATCCCCTATTGTTATTTAGCACCCTTCAGAGTAAAATTTTTACAGAAATTGAATTTCATATTATATTTATTTATATCAAATTAGCAGCCTTAGACAGAAGTTTCATGCTTCTAACTGTAAAAATGACGAAACTTCCATACAAATCACCACCCCTACTTTCAACCCCTTACAACCCTTTTTTCGCGTTTAAAAACAGACTATGTTCTTTCTGAGGCCCTAGACTAAATATTGGTAAGTGTAACAGCAAAACATACTAAACAAAACATTCACCGAAGTCTAAAATATTCCCAAACAAAATTTCATCCCCTATAGTTATTTAGCACCCTTGAGGGTAACATTGATACAAAAATTTAATTTCATATTTATTTCTATCAAATTAGCAGCCTTAGAAAGAAATTTCAAGCTTCTAACTGTTAAAATGACAATACTTCCATACAAATTACCACCCCCACTTTCAACCCCTTACAACCCTGTTTTCGCGTTAAAAAGTAGCCTATGTTCTTTCTGAGGCTCTAGAATATCTGTGTACCAAATTTCATTTAAATCGGTTCAGTAAACAATAGTAGGCGACACTTCCATACAAATTTTCACCCCCATTTTCAACCCCTTACATTCCCTTTTTCGCGTTAAAATATAGCCTATGTCCATCCTCAGGCTCTAGACTATCTGTATACCAAATTTCATTTAAATCGGTTCAGTAGTTTTGGCGTGAAAGCGAGACAGACAGACAGACAGACAGACAGAGTTACTTTCGCATTTATAATATTAGTAAGGATTAGCAACCTCAAAAATAAGTTTCAAGCTTCTAACTGTAAAAATGACGATACTTTCATACAAATTTCCACCCTAACTTTCAACACCTTACAAACCCTTTTTCGCGTTGTAAAGTAGTCTTTATCCTTTCTCGGGCTCTAAACTAAATATTTGTAACGGTAACAGCAAAACATATTGAACAAAACATTCAACAAAATCTAAAATATTCCCAAACAAAATTTCATCCCTAATTGTTATTTAGCACCCTTAAGAGTAAACTTTTTTCAAATATTGAATATTAATTTCTTTATATCAAATTAGCAGCCTCAAAAATAAGTTTCAAGCTTCTAACTGTAAAAGAAGACGATACTTCCATACAATTTTCCACCCCCTCTTTCAACCCCTTTTCGCGTTAAAATGTAGCCTACGTGTACATCCTAAATCGGCCCCGGGTAGGGGACTGACTGCGGATATACAGAACAACTCGCACGGGAGGTGCACCGGCAATAATCAACGGTGCACCCCCAATGCGGAGCACGGGGAAATAAAACCACCTAATGCTGGTAACGGAAGAGGTTTATTTGATGTTTATTTCGCCTTATATATGTTCTTAGATGCCTGACCAAGCATGAGCATTTACACGATCTTCATAGGTGTGTGTGTGTGTTACGTGCGCCCCAATCTTTTAGACTTCCTGCTACATATCACGTATGCTCTACATATTTTTATCGTTGCTGTGGAATCTTCCGTTACTATGGGCAGGCTCTGCTCTAGCCATGGTCGTTGATACGAACATTCTGGGGAGTCTCCGGATTGCGAGGATGCGGGCTTCTTACACGTAGACGTTGGCACATGACAGCTCTGCTGGGTGGGTCGGGGCCCTGGTAGATTCGGTATTTGATACGAACATTTTGGGAAGTCTCCGGATTGCGAGGATGCGGCTTCTTACAAGTAGACGTTGGCACAGGACAGCTCTGCTGGGTGGGCGCGGCGCGGGTAAATTCAATATTTGGTAGGAGCATTCTGGATAGCCAGCAGGCGGGCGACGATGCAGACAGCTTGCAGGTAGGCTGAGGCTCAGGACAGCTCTGGTGGGCGGGCGCGGCGCGGGTAGATTCAATATTTGGTAGGAGCATTCTGGATAGCCAGCAGGCGGGCGACGATGCAGACAGCTTGCAGGTAGGCTGAGGCTCAGGACAGCTCTGGCGGGAGGGCGCGGCGCGGGTAGATTCAATATTTGGTAGGAGCATTCTGGATAGCCAGCAGGCGGGCGACGATGCAGACAGCTTGCAGGTAGGCTGAGGCTCAGGACAGCTCTGGCGGGAGGGCGCGGCGCGGGTAGATTCAATATTTGGTAGGAGCATTCTGGATAGCCAGCAGACGGGCGACGATGCAGACAGCTTGCAGGTAGGCTGAGGCTCAGGACAGCTCTGGCGGGAGGGCGCGGCGCGGGTAGATTCAATATTTGGTAGGAGCATTCTGGATAGCCAGCAGACGGGCGACGATGCAGACAGCTTGCAGGTAGGCTGAGGCTCAGGACAGCTCTGGCGGCGTGCGGGGTGCGGGAATATAGCCTCAAGACGTGCGACGATAGAGCCAACTTGCAGGTAGACGTCGGCTCACGACAGTTCTGGTGGGCGGAGCGGGGCGCGGGCAATTATATAGAAACTGTCTTACGACAGTCCTGCCGGCGGAGCGAAGCGCGAGGAGAAGGCGCGCGACGCAAGGCGAAAGGCGATGCTGCATATGATTCGTATATTCTCCGAAGTAGGCGTGTCGCGGCATTAATTTCTTTTTTCACGGGACTTCTTGTCGTGTGTTGACTTCGTGTTTGTAAAGCTTCCTTCTTCTATATGATGCTATCCTTTCTTTACTCATAACCCATATTAAATATTGTTAATTGTGAAATCCGTGTGCCCGCTATATACAAGTATCTACATACTGTTTTGTGTTCCAACTAATAAAATCGATCTGACATTCATCAAGTTTGATTGTTATTTTATTCTTGGTTTACTTTTTACTGGCGATACATTCTTTAACACTTATGTATTTTATTGCTCTCTACCGTTTAATTTCATACATCAATTCTGACATGTTTCAAGGCTTTGTTTTAGCTTTACTACTCCCAATTTCAAGTTTTCCAGTCTCGTTGATACTATTGTTTTATATCATAATACCCGCAATGCTAACAACATCAGTTGTTTTGTTAAAAAAGTGATCTTGACTTGTTTTGGTTGTCTCATAATGTGCTCATTTCTCAACTGACTAAAGATGTCGTGTGATTTCCAAATCCGCCTCTCTTCTTTCGTTACTTCGTACAATTAACACATTCCTTATTGCTTTCCCAACTACATCTTCTCATCTTCAACTATGTATTTGTATAACACACTGTGTTTCTGCTGTGGTCACCTTGTTTGAAAACCTTACTTTTTTTTTTTAATTACTTCCCATGTTGAATTAATTTATATCCTCTAACTTGACACTTAATCGGATCTATATACTCCTCGTTTCCCTTTTACGTATTACTTTTCTTGTACATAAATCTGTTGTATAATTTCTTCAATGTATAGTGTTTGTACATGTTTTTTTTTTTTTTTTTTTTTTTTTTTTTGCCTCTACCTCTAACATGTTGGTCAGAGTCTATATTCACTATTCTCATTCATTCCAGTTCTCTCTTTTATTCTGCTCGCACTTTTATTCTGCATACTATATTCTTTCTTTCATTCATCCACTTTTATTCCTGTTCGGGTGGGGTTCCCGATCTAATCTATTCTATCTATGTGTCTACTTATTTCTTTATTTATTCTGTTTGCGGGTAATAAAACACAGCTTCTTAAATCTTTATTCATCAACAGGTTAAATACTTAGTTTCTAACTTAATTTGCTAACAACTTATTTATAGGATCTTTTAAAGTCTTATTTTTCTACTTCATTCATTGGATACCCAGTCTATATAATCTTATTTTGCTAATCATGTTTATTTTATTTACAGGTGCAGTGTGTGTAACACTCCGGATTTCCTAAAAGGTAAGGCACTTATTTTTTAACTTTGTTTTATCTTATACTACTAACAACATTTTACTCTTTTTTACAGGATTCTATTAAACAGGTAAGTATACTTATTATTAAAGGTCTTATTCTACTTTATCTTATCTTACTGCTATTTCTTTTCTCTATACTTCTATGCTTATAAATAATATATATAATAATATTATTGCAAGCATCATTAATACGCTTATATTTTATTTCTTATTTACTACTTTTCCACTTAGTCGCTTTGCAGTACTCAAAAATCTCCTTTTTATATTTTCAGCTGTTATTGCCCCGCTAATATAATCATTATATTGGTTTGCAATACTGCCTCCATTTCCCATTTTCTCGCTATTGAATTTTGTCTGTGGGCAGTAATTTGTGCTGTTTACTGTTGCCTTATATTTAACTATATTTAAATATTTGGCAAAACTACCGCTACCCTGCCCACTTTTTATTTGTATTCTGTTTGTTATTATTTTTGCTGTTGTTTTTGTCCTGTTCTCAGCCGGTAAATTTGCCTTAGTTTTTCCATTTTTCAGGTTGTTCCGGGAGATTTTGACGGTGTTTTGGGTGCCCTGGTCGTCTTTAACAGTAGGCGACGGTTGAACGCGCAATCGTGTCCCACTTTTTTCGGATTGGACAGTTGTGGTCGAAACTATTATGATTGGTTTCCGTAAGTTTTGCCCTATGGCAGTTTTGACACTTGGGTGGTATACCTGCTATTATGTCCGCGCAGTCTGATCGCAGGTGTGGACCTCCGCAGTGACTGCACAGGTCTGTCGTGTCCGTGCAGAAGCGCCTGCTATGTCCGAAGCCCAGACACCGAGTGCACTGAATTAATGGTGTTTGGTCCTCCACTTTAACTCGCTGAAGGTCAATGTGGGCATATCCTTTCTCCACCGCTTTTTGCCAAGTCAGTGGCGACACCGCTACCACGATATGGCTTGTGTGTGGATTCCTAGTTTTCCTTCTATATTTAATTTCGATCCTGTTTTCCTCTTCATCGAGGGAGCCAAAAATACCCCGATTTTGATTTCTCAGTGCTTTCTGTATGTCTTCGTCCGTGTTGATGTTTAGGACGTCTCTGAGGAGCAGCATCGGGTCTTTGTTTTTGACCTCCTCGACGCTGAGATCCTTGGCTGTGGTTTTGAGTCTCTCCTTCATCTTCTCCCTTTCCTCTTTAGATCGGAATCCCATTATAATTTTCCTATCTTTTGCCTTTCTAATCCTTTCCACTCTCACCCAACCTTCCTTTGCGTCTGCTGTCTTCCGAACCTTTTCTAGCACCTCTTCCCCCGTGTCCATTTCGTTATTAGAAGTGACAACTATGGAATGTAGCGTCACTTTCTTTGGTGTTTCCTGTGTATTTTTCTTCCCATTTTTTGTGATATTGGCGTATGTATCTGTTTGTGTAGCCAATTCCTGGCTGAGTTCCGTAATTTTCTTATTATTTTCCAATAGTAGCCTTGAATTCTCCTCTAGTTTACTTAGAAGTTCTTCGTCAATTTTGCGGGGGGCTATTTGGTTTATTGTGCTTTGGTCGGTTTGTAATGTGTTTGGGGTTTCACATTGAGTGGAGCCCTTTTTGAGTTCCATGTCAAGCTCTTTGACTATATTGTAGAGACGTTTTAGTGACTCTTTGAATACATTTTTAATTTCAGTTTTTAAGTTTCTGGAGTTGTTCAAGTGGAGAAGGGCTTTATTATGGCAGGCCCTTGCTTCGGCAACACGACTTTGGTTGCCCTCCTTTGGTGGGGTGTCCAGCACTATTTGTGTGATTTTTTCCGAATCCGGTTTCTCACCCTGTGGAGATGCTGATGTCGGTTTTTCATCTTGCGTTTGTCTTTGCACAGTGCTGGCCGCCTCCCATTCACCGATGCTACGTCTCACACTTGTTGCTGTGGCTGGTCTTGACATGTTCGCAGTGGGTTTGGTTGGGGTTCTTATTCCAAACATGTGGAGGCAGAGTTGTCAATCAATAATACGTAATCCAAAAGGTTTGTAAAAGTTGTATATATAGAGTATTTAAAGTATGATTACTCGTCAAGGGCTAACTAATTTCAGTATACAATAAAATTTCACTAAAATTAATTTTATTTGTGTCTTACAGTAACTCTACTATTTGTAGAGCTTGTCTCTACATTCACTTTTCTGATAGAGCTAGCCAAGCTCTTTGTACTTGTTTTTATGTTACTAAGGTTTAAAGTTTTTGTTTTCTAAAAACAACTCAAGTCCGATACTACTTAATGTCTATTTGATAGTCTCAATGTAAAGCTCTCCAGGAGCCCTTTACAATGATACCAAACACCGATTACTTACGATGAATGTAGCCGGAGTTATAATTATCTTAACTTATAGTTTGAAAGTAGTTAAACCCAAGACTTTACAATTTTACTTAAACTAATTCTAAAACTAAATAAATATCTTACAATTGTTTAGTATTGTTGTTCAAATCTCAAACAATAGAACAATAATAAACGAGCGCGGCGAAACAATAGAACAATGGTCGGTCGAGTTAACGTTCATGCCATTGAATACTAAACAAATAAGCCGATTTATGAAAGTAAGTTGTTTTAAAACAAACAAGTCGATTTATAACAAATAAGTGGTTTTAAGACAAACAAGCCAATTTATGACAAATAAGTCGTTTTAAGACAAATAAGTCGATTTATAACAAATAAGTGGTTTTAATACAAATAAGTCAGTTTATGACAAATAAGTCGTTTTAAAACAAATAAGTCGGTTATTACAAATAAGTATTTTTACAAACAAACAAGTCTATTTATGACAAATAAGTCGTTTTAGAACACTTTTTACACTTGTTAATAACCGCTTATAATGGTTTCTTACTATTTTACAATTTTTGTTTACATCAATGTTTAAGTTTTATGAATTTTCAAAATTCGAAATAAAATAGAAGTAAAATTAAAATGGGTCAAAAAACCCCGTCAACCTTATTTTTTACAGGTGCTTGTTTAGCCTATTTACAATTTTTGTCAAAATACTTAAAAATAAAAAAGTTATTTTTGGAATTTAATTACGTAACTTTTTGGTCCACTTTTTGTAAACTTGTCTGTATCTTGATAAATACTAATCAGAAAAATCTGAGTAAGGTGTCTATTTAAAGGTCTTTAAATGCCGAATCCGATGATATAATAAAAACAGTACCTTATAGATTTACTTTTCGAGATACGAATTTTTGAAGTTGTCACTAATTTTTCACTTTTTTCCTCACTCAATAACTTTTGATCCTTATGTCTGATTTCAGATCCTGAAACGGCGTTTTGTTCACCTCGTCCTATCCGATGGTGTGCTTTGTCACGCTCCAGCTGCCCCGGATCATTGACCTCATGGCCACGTGCTAGTTGTTTTTCTGCGTTTTTCACCCGGTTTTCCGGGTCAGAAAAATCTGGAAATTGTCCAGGCTCATAGATCTCGACGAGCTCTTCAATTTGACACCAAAAAACCGGTATGTTGTCGATCGTTCTTGGCCAGCGTTAATTTTTGAAGTTTGAAAACTTTGTAATTTTTCACTTTTTTAACTATAATTTCTAAACGGATTATCCAAAATTCACAATTTATACACCGTTATGTTCCTTGCACTGTTCTGCGTACTTTGATATATAGCACTCCCACTTTTTCAAAACTTTTCCCTCTCTCGCGATTTTTAACACTTTTTTCAGGTGCGGAGCGACGCGGAACGGCGCGGAAGCGGTGTCGTCGGCACGGCGGCTGGCGCGCAACTCTGTTTGTACATGTTACCTTTTGAAAACGGCCACATGTGGTCTGCTTACCACTTTCATTTTTTTTTTTTTTCAAAATAATTCCTTTGTCATGGATTCACCACAAATATGTCTCTTATTTATTTAAGTAGTATAAGTATAGCTGTTTTTTTTTTTTTTTTTTTATATATAAATTTTCATGACTTAATTACAAATTTTATTAATGCTACTGTTTTTCTTCTTCTTCATTTTCAATAACCTTCCGTTTAGTTTTTTTTTGTAAGTATTTCAATCTCAGCTTAGTTTGTCCAGGTGCCATTTTAAGGTTTCGTTTTATTGATCATATCACTCATACTCTTCAGTCGTACCGCAGGAGTACGCTAGATCTGGTAATATAAAACACAGCATTACAGGGTTCGTCATTTCATCCTGGAAGACGGTGATATTTCAAAAACTTAGTTTGTTATTCCTTGTGATTATTCGTGATTCATTGATTTATGGCCACATATTCAATAACATTATTCATATAGTGACACTGTCTTTTCCATAAAGTTAATCCTCTAATTGTTAGTGAAATATATGTTGTCCTATTATTTCTTTTCTTAATGTAGATCGCCATTGTAGAACTTGTGTCCTCTTCTTCTTTCTAATCTTTAACTGTGAGTATTTCAACATTCAAGCCCCATGGCTGTCTTTACATACTCCCGATGGGTAACATACATCAGTTCTCCTAGCGGCTGACCCGTCACTTTAATGTTAACTATACGCTTGGACCTTAATTTACGCTGTTATTCAATACTGTTTTACTTCTTATCTTAACTTGAAGTATTCAATACTTTCTACTATTGACTTTGTTTCTGCTTGTGTGATAGTTTGTAAAAACTTTACTACTCTTCAGATACAAATATCTTCTCTTTTCTTCTATCCATGGTTCCACGCTGACCTTAAGCTTTTCTTATTTTTGATGATTGCATAGTCTCGTAACAAGAATTTTTGGTTCATTGTTAAGATTACTCCCCGATAATAGTTAATTTTCTTAACGTGTCTTGTAATGTAAGACTTTCCCGTTATATTTTAATTCATGACATTTCTGTTGTATGACTATTTGTTTGTATTCATCATAGCATATTTCACAGTTATGATGATGATGATGATGATGATGATGTAATCCCGGCCGATATCGGCCACGGCGACTGTCTTCAGCTCCGGTTTTGACGTTGGTGTGCTCGCATGTGGCTTATGTAGCCAATTTTGTTTGCGAAAATCCTCGCACATTGCGGACATGAGAGCACAGTTATACGCTCCGAACAGCACGTCACACCATAGTTTGTTTTCTTGTCGCTTTGACAACTTCCTCAGACGGCGTCATGCCGCGTAATTTTGATTCTTTATTTTCTTTATACCCTATCTATTTATGGGTATGTTTAGGTTTAGATATTTACTTCAAAACTTTGCTGGCTTCTTTCTTCTTTCTCACATGGACTATTCTATGTAATGAGCTTATACGTAAATGTTGAATAGTTTCTTATTTAGCCATCTCTCAAACGTTTGGTCATTGCAGTGCAAGACCTAGCAATCCCTTTTTTTTATTTGGTTTAGTATTTCTGTATCCGACTATGGCATTCGCAATTTAAAGTTCCCACATTGTTACATTTTGACTTTATATTTAGCTATATTTTCCGCCCGATTGAGTTACAAAACTTCTACCCATTTTCTTATATCGCGCTGATTTCCAGACTTCCATTCTTCATCTCTAGCTTCTCGGTATCGCGTTCCCACGTTCAGGATAACGCAACTGATTCTGCATAATTGTTTTTTATTGACTCGATTTATCTCTTGCTCTTCTTAGATTACGAATTTCACTATAACATTATGTTGTTATGCTTGGTCGCACCTTTTGTACCTTTTTTACACTATGTACATTTACCTATGCAACCTTTAAATTTTGTAATATTTCTCGCCGTTAACATATCTGACCCTTTGCTGCAATCTCGCCATAAGTTCTTCCTTGTAACGTCGTTATTTCCTGTACTTTGTTGACCCTGCCTTATTCTCTAGGCAGCGACCATTCCTTGTTTGTACGACTATTTTCTTATTAATCTGTAGGACATTATAGTGTTTCTTAATATCCATTTAATGTCATATTTGTATTTCTACCTTTCTTGAATCTTTTTTACAATTATAACACGCATCCCATAGTCTATATTGTTTTTCTTTTCTTTTTATTTTTACGTTTTCACATTGTCTTTGGTTTTGATTGGTGCGATCATCGAAGAACTGTGGAGGCCGCTATAACTTGCAGGGTGAGGAAGATCTCTTCCCTGGCCTAAATTTACTGCTATTCTTTGTAATTTTCTTTGAGGAACCCGCTTCTTCGCGTTAGAATCTTGCGTTTATTTCAATTCCTGGTTCCTGCATCCTTGACTGACATATATTTATAAATATACATATATTTTTTGAATATCTTCTTGAATGTCCTCCCTTTTTATTTATTAACTTTTTATCCAACGTCTAGCTTTTTTATCTTTAACTGATTTGAACTCTAGGCTCTTGTTATATTTTCCTCTGTAAGTCCGTAGCAATGCAGTTGCTACTTTTGTTCTTTTACGAGTCCGAAGTACGCTGCTTTTATTTTTCACATTTTTTTTACGAGTTCGTACCACTGCCATATTCACTTTTACTCCTCTGCTAGTTCTTTGCTCTTCCACAATGTTGATTTTATAATCTTATCCTTTTGCGCAGTATTGAAGCTGTATAATCTTCAATCTTATGAAGTCAGCAGTATCGCCGCTGTATAATCTTTAATCTTATGAAGTCTGTAGTATCGCCGCTGTATTATCTTCAATCTTCTGAAGTCTGCAGTATCGCCGCTGTATTATCTTCAATCTTCTGAAGTCTGCAGTATCGCCGCTGTATTATCTTCAATCTTCTGAAGTCAGCAGTATCGCCGCTGTATTATCTTTAATCTTCTGAAGTCTGCAATATCGCCGCTGTATTATCTTCAATCTTCTGAAGTCAGCAGTATCGCCGCTGTATTATCTTCAATCTTCTGAAGTCTGCAGTATCGCCGCTGTATTATCTTCAATCTTCTGAAGCCTGCAGTATCGCCGCTGTATTATCTTCAATCTTCTGAAGCCTGCAGTATCGCCGCTGTATTATCTTCAATATTCTGAAGTCTGCAGTATCGCCGCTGTATAATCTTTAATATTATGAAGTCCATAGTATCGCCGCTGTATAATCTTTAATATTATGTCTGTGAGAGCCTTTATAATTTCTATGGTTCAATCTTCAAATGATCTTACGCGAGTATCTAGAATCGCCGTAAGTTTAATAGTTATCAACGCTATTAGTGTGATCGCCGTTATTCAATGTTTGCTCCTGGCTCTGTCTAATAGCAATTTGTATTATATGTTTATTTGCGTGCGGGCACTCAGCTCCGCCGCTGTGAATTCACAGATCATCATTATGATTTTATTTGTGCGTACAAGCGCTAAGCTTTGTCGCTATGAGTACTAAGCTCATTATAATAATTTATTTATAACTTTCTTTGTGCGTGCAAGCGCTAAGCTTTGCCGCTATGAGCACTAAGCTCGTTAACATTTTTATATATATTTTTCTTTGTGCATGCAAGCGCTAATTTTTTGCCCCTATGGGCTATGAGCACTAAGCTCGTAATAACAATTACTTCATAAATTTGTGCGTGCAAGCGCTAAGCTTTGCCGCTATGAGCACTAAGCTCGTAGTATCAATTTATTTAAAACTTTCAGATTTCCCGCTATTTGCCCTCAGCCACTAGACCTCTTATTTTTGCAATGTTTGTTTAATGTTCGAGCCGTAACTTCGCCGCTTTGAGCTCCAGGCCGTTTTTTATTTATTTATATTTTTCTTTGTGCATGCAAGCGCTAATTTTTTGCCTCTATGGGCTATGAGCACTAAGCTCGTAATAACAATTTCTTCATAAATTTGAGCGTGCAAGCGCTAAGCTTTGCCGCAATGAGCACTAAGCTCGTAGTATCAATTTATTTAAAACTTTCAGATTTCCCGCTATTTGCCCTCAGCCATTAGACCTCTTATTTTTGCAATGTTTGTTTAATGTTCGAGCCGTAACTTCGCCGCTTTGAGCTCCAGGCCGTTTTTTTTTTATTTATATTTTTCTTTGTGCATGCAAGCGCTAATTTTTTGCCTCTATGGGCTATGAGCACTAAGCTCGTAATAACAATTTCTTCATAAATTTGAGCGTGCAAGCGCTAAGCTTTGCCGCAATGAGCACTAAGCTCGTAGTATCAATTTATTTAAAACTTTCAGATTTCCCGCTATTTGCCCTCAGCCATTAGACCTCTTATTTTTGCAATGTTTGTTTAATGTTCGAGCCGTAACTTCGCCGCTTTGAGCTCCAGGCCGTTTTTTTTTTTATTTATATTTTTCTTTGTGCATGCAAGCGCTAATTTTTTGCCTCTATGGGCTATGAGCACTAAGCTCGTAATAACAATTTCTTCATAAATTTGAGCGTGCAAGCGCTAAGCTTTGCCGCAATGAGCACTAAGCTCGTAGTATCAATTTATTTAAAACTTTCAGATTTCCCGCTATTTGCCCTCAGCCATTAGACCTCTTATTTTTGTAATGTTTGTTTAATGTTCGAGCCGTAACTTCGCCGCTTTGACCTCCAGGCCGTTTTTTTTTTTTTTTTTTTTTTTTTTTTTGACTCGTCTACAGCTCGGAATAGGTGCGCCAATTTGGCTTTGTCCGCGTCCGGACCATTTTTACTTATCAGTTGTATTTTTAAGACCACAACGCCTGCGTAGCTACGCCTGCCTACTTCGTCTTATTAGGTTTTCGTCTGTATTATTGCGCCTCGATCTGTTATCTGCGCCTTTTTTTTTTCATATTTACGTAATTATACACAAAAGATTATTTAACGTACCGGAATGACTATTATCGAGCGCGACACCTATCTCTTAACGACATTTTTTTACTATTATAACCACATATTGTATATTGTTAATCGACCGTACTGTTTAATATGACCATGTCATGTAACGCATTTTTACGCGATGTTTTGACTGTATCGAATTTAAATCTACTATTTATACGAAAATGCGCTTTATAACTAATTAGTATGTAATATGTGCTCTGTTAACTTATTACGTTGCCTAAACTATGTTTGTATTGCTATGTAAGCAATCGTAGTACGTTGACGTTTATCGTTGACTCCTACTTGGAGTGCACACTTGTTAAATAGGCTGCCGGTCTTCATTAAACCGATTGTTTATTTACTTTTTATCGTTTGCATTGTTATATCAGTCAGTCAGTCAGTCAGTCACTTTTTTCAGTAAGCATTACAAAAATTTTATTTTATAGCGTCCTCAACGCATACATAATTTTATAAACGTGTTTATACCCTTACGTGCTAAGAGCGTACTTACCAAAAGTACTTAGTAGCTAAGTGATTTTAAGTTACAAATCGCCCACTTATCTCTATATAGAAAATATACTTACATGTGCTCAGGCTGTCTTCTACTTGAGGATGGATGTCTATAATTGAGGATAGGTGAATTCTTATACAGGCTAGTAACGTCATACACATTATAAGTGTGATTTTCCTAAAATACCTTGAGAAAAAAGGAAAAAAAAATTACGTTTAGTTGTACATCTGCTACAATTTATAACTGTAAATCTATTCACACGAAACAGCATCAATTACTAACGATATAAACCCTACACCAATATTGAATTAGACTCATCATTATTACAAATGATTTTAACACTACAACATGTCCTTATGTCTCTGGTGGGCTCTCTTCTCTCGCTTTCTCTCTGCCTACGTCGTTACTGATGGGCTTACATATATTCAATAAACCAAAACGCCTGCAGAGCGATCCTCAATGAGAATAACGACTGCCAAAAACCTTACATCTCATACTTACAATGCATATTTTAACCCCTGGAAACACTTACTTAGCAACCAACGTTTGTTCACATTCCTGCAGTTATACAAATATTTATTAATAATATTATGAATATAACACATACAGTGACATGCATCTTACGAAGCACGTTTTAATACAGGTTAACCGAGCTAAGGAGCTAAGACAATGTTGATGCCGTAATCATTTTAAGTAAACAAAACCACTCTGTATTATTATTACTATTTTCATACTACACATCAACTGTTGAACATTTTTAACACAATAAGCCCTTTTTCATGTTCTCCTTTGCATTATCATTTCCTCTTTTTTTTTTTTTTTATTATTACCAAATACATATATACCAAACGAGGAGCCCTCTTTAATGAACTACATATTATATCGTTAAATCTAATACTCGTAGATACAATAGACCTATGTCACAAGACAAGCCAACTCAAGATAATTTGGAAATTATATTTGTAAAGGTAGACTGATATGTACTGTAACACTTCATATTAACATGTAAGCTGCGTGAGTATAAAATCCTTTATACCATACTAGTTATCGCCCGCGACAGTGTCCGCGCGAACACCTTAGTAGGAGTATGAAAGAATGGATAGCAGCCGATTATAAGACCTACTGAATATGCATATGTTATATAATGACCACTATTTTATCATGTAAGATTACTAATACTAGTATATAAGAACCTCTGTTATATAACGACTACTATTTTATCATGTAAGATTACTAATACTAGTATATAAGAACCTCCCTTTGTCTTAAATTATTTTGTTATTCCATTCCCACATAAACTAACTAATTTATATTTGTTTAAGTATTGATAAGTACCATTTCCAACAACTTGTTTAAATCTGTCAATACGATATTTAAGAGTCCTGTTCACACTATACCCTTAATTTATATTTGTTTAAGTATTGATAAGCACAATTTCCTAACAACTTGTTTAAATCTGTCAATACGACATTATAGATTTCTGTTCACACGATACCCTTAATGTATATTTGATAAAGTACCATTTTAAACCTGTGAACGCGTCATTTAAAAGTGTTGTTCACACGCTACCCTTAGTATATATATTCAATGTCTAAATGGGATCGACACACTCACTGTTTCGACGTACTACAGTTAACATGTTTTCAGTAAGGAATTGTATCCTAATAAAATAAATTATTTAATTTAAAAGTTTTGTCACTTTGCCATATAACAAATTTGGCGCAGTCGGTAGGATAAGTGCATAAGAAAGTCGAAGTAATAACGTGTAGGCTCCGGAAAAGGAAACAAATCGCCAAAAGACGAAGCAGACACGGAAACTGAAGGTTTTAAATAAATACTTCGCCGGACCTTATAATGAAGCACGCAGTTTATATTGCATTATTGTGGTAAGTGGCTAAAACTTTGCTCTGTTTCACCGTATCCAAATCCATCCAGTATATCCAAATCCTATATTTCTACCATTCCTCGTGTATTTAACTATTGCCATTTATAGTATATTTTACTATTACCATTTCTCGTGTGTTTAACTATTGTTATTTATAGTATATTTTACTATTACCATTTCTCGTGTGTTTAACTATTGTTATTTATAGTATATTTTACTATTACCATTTCTCGTGTGTTTTACTATTGCCATTTCTCGTATATTTTACTATTGCCATTTCTCGTATATTTTACTATTACCATTTCTCGTGTATTTAACTATTGCTATTTATAGTATATTTTACTATTGCCATTTCTCGTGTATTTAACTATTGCTATTTATAGTATATTTTACTATTGCCATTTCTCGTGTATTTAACTATTGCCATTTCTCGTGTATTTAACTATTGCTATTTATAGTATATTTTACTATTGCCATTTCTCGTATATTTTACTATTGCCATTTCTCGTATATTTTACTATTGCCATTTCTCGTATATTTTAGCCTAGTTATTCTTGTACTATTTTTGTATTCAACATGTCAAAAACCAATGACGTTTGTATAGATCATAAAGGGATAGAAATGCCGATAGGGACCCTTCTACAACTTATCCCAGATTTCGATACAAAAAATAACAACGATATATACAGATACATACGGTCGTGTGACGCCGCATTTAACCTAGCGACTATCACCCAACAACCGACAGTACTAGTTTTTGCCCTAAATAAAATAACTGGCCCCTATTCTGCAGACGTACATGCCAAACAATTTCTTAACTGGGCGGAATTAAAAACATTTCTAATCCAAAAATTTTCGCAAACGAAAACTCTCGCGCACTTAAACATGGAATTACAATCAATGTTCCAAAAACATAACGAGTCGATTACAGAATACTATCATAGAGTAGAACTCTGTCGAAGTAAAATAATAGAAAAACTGAACGCGGAAATCTTAGATAATACTTTACTGGGTCGCCTAGCAACCACTGAGGAGACCGCACTAAATGTCTTTATAAACGGGATTAGTTCAGATATCGGAATGATGTTAAGGACTAAAGGGTTTAATAATCTGTCTGAGACAGGGCGTTTCGCCCTACAGGAAGATAAAATCAGAGCCATGAATAACGCCCGTCAAGCGCTATTTAAAACAAACTCCCCACGTCCCTCAATTGTACCACATAAGCCCCCGTTCTGTACAAACCTTCCCACTCAACGTCCCATGACCTCTCCTCCGCATAGACCAATAAGCAATCATTTTAACCCAACATACAAAAACATTAAGATATGCAATTATTGTAAACACCCAGGACACGTCATAAGCGAATGTCGCAAACGAGCTTACAACAATAACCTTAGAAACAAAAACCAACTCGCTCAACCGACACCATCCACTAATGTCAACAATTTAAACTGGTCAGCGACCAACGAGATGGGCAACTCGTCGGGAATCGCTGTCTGCCCAGAGACTTCCGAATTGATCGAAAACTTAAACAACCTCCAACTCTAGAATACCACCGAAATAATATGTTAAAACAAAGTGCATCTCTAGATAATAAAACAGTCAATCGGAGACAATTTAGAGATGTATGCGTTCAAACCGAAGAACATACCCAAACAATTAGCTTTAACGAAACCTACGAACAGGGTAGCCAGCCCCAAACTCTCGGTTTCCCCACAAGATCTACTATATCCACTGAATCCTCTAACTCTACTAATTCTAATAAATCAAGCGAACATTCTAAACAAATTCAATCATCCAAGCCCATTACAAAGTCCTTTACAAACTCTTTAAAAGAAACCTACGAACAGGGTAACCAGCCCCAAACTCTCGGTTTCTCCACAGAATCTACTACTTTCACCGAATCTCCTAACTCCAGTAAATCTACTAAATCAAGCGAAAATTCTGAACCTATTCAATCATCCAAGCTCCTTACAAAATTCTCTACAAACTCTACTACCTCTACAAAGTTCACTAAATCCAACTCACGTGCCAAAACAAAACTTAAACCAAAACGAAAATTCAAAAATCCTAAATCCGAACTCAAATCTGTTACCAAATCATATAGTATCAAGTCCTTAAACATACCTCCCGAAAACCTACTACATTGCAAGTTCCATGTCGACGGCCAACCACTCATATTATTAATAGACACAGGAGCAGCCATCTCTGTTATACAAAAAAACAAAATTGGTAATAACTTAATCGACTCCTCAAATAAAGTATCCATAATAGGTGTCTCGAATACCGAATCTACAATTCAAACTTGCGGCACATCCGATATATCTCTTGACCGATTCCCTAAACACAAATTCCATATTGCCAACCTAAATATTTCCGCTGACGGAATACTAGGTAACGATTTCATGTCAAAATTTAATGTTAATATATACGTCCAATCAAAAACTATGCGAATTCGGGACATTTCATACAAACTCTTTTTCTTGGGCGAAGAACTCAATAATCAATTTACAGATAAGCAACTTATACCAAAACGGTCTGAAACCGTAATTATCTGCCACAATGACGCGATCGTTAACGGTATGGCCATTCTCGACAAACAAATGATAGGCGAACATCTAACTATTCCTAATGCACTCATTAACGTTAACAATAATAACTTTCTGATAACATGCGTAAACTCCAGTGACAAAGATAAATATATTTCCACTCCAAATATTCCTAATTTAACACCGTACACCGAGTCTATAGATAGTTTCCAAATCAATTCCGTAAATGCAAACAATTCAACCAACCAGAATACAAATAATTATGAAAATATAGACAAATTAATAAGACGCGATCATCTAAATCCCGAAGAATGCGAATCCCTCGATAAAATAATCTACAACTACGCAGACATCTTTTATACCGAAGGCGATAAACTAACATTCACAAATCACACAAAACACACCATCCCTACCACGTCAGAAATACCTATTAATACAAAAACATATCGATTCCCCTACGTACATCAACAAGAAGTAAAGTCCCAAGTAGACAAAATGTTAAACGAAAATATTATACGTCCTAGTACCTCACCGTGGAGCAGTCCAATCTGGGTAGTTCCCAAGAAGCAAGATGCTTCGGGTAAACAAAAATGGAGAGTCGTGATAGATTATCGTAAACTAAACGATATAACAGTTGGCGACAGCTATCCTTTACCTAATATCACGGACATACTCGATAAACTAGGACACTCTATCTATTTCACCACACTAGACCTTGCCTCCGGATTTCACCAAATTGAACTTAACTCTAAAGATATTCCAAAAACCGCTTTCAATACCCCTTATGGACATTATGAATTTCTGCGAATGCCATTCGGATTAAAAAATGCACCTGCCACCTTCCAACGTGCTATGGATAGTGTACTCTATGGACTACAAGGCGAACGCTGCTTTGTTTACCTAGATGACATCGTTGTATTTGCTTCAAGTCTCCAGGAACACGAACAAAAACTAAAAGAGGTCTTCGATCGACTCAGGGAACACAGATTAAAAGTTCAACCCGACAAATGCGAGTTCCTCAGGAAAGAAGTAGCATACTTAGGACATATAATATCTAGCGAAGGTGTCAAGCCCAATCCGGACAAAGTACAAGCTGTGATAGACTTTCCTATTCCCAAATCGTGTAAAGACATTAAATCTTTTCTAGGTCTCGCAGGTTACTATCGTCGCTTTATAGCAAATTTCAGCCAAATTACCAAACCTATGACAAGCCTTCTAAAAAAGGATATTCCATTCACATGGGGTGAATCTCAACAAAGAGCGTTTGACACATGTAAAACTATTCTTACTACAACTCCTATCTTGCAATATCCTGACTTTAGTAAAGAATTTGTCCTAACTACAGATGCGTCAATTCATGCCATCGGCGCTATACTATCTCAGGGAGAAGTTGGCAAAGATTTGCCAATAGCGTACGCTTCCCGCACCTTAAACAAAGCCGAATCGAACTATTCCACAATCGAACGAGAACTCCTAGCGATTGTATGGGCCGTAAAACACTTTCGACCCTATCTCTTCGGAAGAAAATTCAAAATCGTCACTGATCATAAACCTTTAACATGGTTATTCTCTATAAAAGATCCAGGTAGTCGACTCGTACGATGGAGATTAAAAATAGAAGAATACGATTACGAAATCATATATAAAGCAGGAAAAATAAACACAAATGCTGACGCACTATCACGACCACCAATATTTAATTCCAACATCATTGATTCAACTTCAGATGACTCAAATCAAACTAACTCTATTGATTATTTACAAATGAATTACGAACATTATATTTCTAGAGACCAATCCTTCGATACTCCAAGACTAAAAATATCTCCCGACAATATTTTAGACACAAAGCATAAAAATATATTTATTCCAACTTCATGTCTAGATTCCGATCAAAATAATATATTCAACGAAGCTATACGTTCCTGTTCTCAGGTAGAACCTTTCTTACAAAAAAATAAATCACTATACGACGTCGACCTTGTAATCTCAAATGAAAACCAAAACCTTTTCTTTTGCCCCACCAGACCGAATTATTTTGACCCATGGGACTCCGAAAGTTATTTCAAAGCCTTAATGTCATGTCTTCAACAGAATAAAATCCAAAATCTCTATGTCCCCGATCTAAAAAATGACCCTACCTGTAAACTAGTGGGTAATGAACAACTACGTATAACTGCATACCTTGCGGAAACATATAATTGTGAAATTACAATTTGTCAAAACAAAATCATATATCCCAAACCTGAAGAAATTCCTAATATACTGAAAATGTACCATGACGAACCCCTCTCAGGTCATCGTGGTATTGTTGAAACTACCAGAAAAATTCGCGACGAATACTTCTGGAAAGGTATGACCAACGACATAAAAATTTATGTGGAATCATGCGTCATTTGCCAACGAAACAAAATCCAAAGGAAAAATTTCCAAGCACCTATGGTCATTACGTCACAATCCACTGAACCTTTCGAACGAGTTTCCATAGATCTTGTCTCTTACTCCGACATCAGTGACAACAACAATAAATATATCTTAACTCTCCAAGATGACTTGACTCGATTTGTGCAAGCATACCCTATTCCCGATAAAGAATCCGTCACAGTAGCCAAAGGACTACTTCACTTTTGCCAACATTTTGGGGTACCTAAAAGATTTCATTCGGATCAAGGTACCGAATTCACGAATAACGTTTTAAAACAATTAACCAAATTTTTAGGTTCCGATCACACGTTTAACACGGCATATCATCCTCAAACAAATGGTTCCCTTGAACGGTTTCACGCCACTTTACGTGACCACATTCGAATGTATCACAGTCGCCGTCTAAAAAAATGGGATAAAATAATCCCTTTTGCAATTATATGCCACAATACATCAGTAAACAGTTCCACTAATTATACACCTCACGAATTGCTATTCGGGTACAAACCACGTCCATTTTACTCTATGAAAATTATACCTGATTATACGGCCTGTGACTATCTAAAAGATTTAAACGAACGACTTAGGGTTGCCAGAGATTCTGCTTTAAGAAACATTCAATCTATGAAAGAAAAAGCTAAAGATAGATACGACAGCCAAATAAAAAACATAATACAATACAAAGTAGGAGATAAGGTGATGCTACGAGTTCCGAACCCAAATAATCTAGACCAAAAGTGGGATGGACCTTTTCAAATTATAAGAGCTGGTTTTAACCATAATTATATAATACAAAAATCAAATAGAAACCAACTTGTTCATGCAAATCGTCTTCGACCATACCACATGCACGAAACTTTAGTTTAATAAAACATACATCTTACATTCACAGGGTCAGCTGCTCTACAGCAATCGATATACCTGAACCCACCGATACCTTATACACTTTACTAAAATTAGATAACCCTTATATTAGTTTTATAATAATGTCTATTTTCAAAACATTTATATATACAATTATTTACAAATTATATTTATACCTAAGGAATTATTGTAAAGGAATATATAGACAAGGGAATCCTAACATTGGTATTCTCCTTGTTTCAGGACAACGGCGGGAGTCGTTGCCAGTATAGGACAGTTCAATGAGAAACTTCCACCCTTTACTAGCCTCTTCTATAAAGAAGAAGGCACTATTTTTATTTCGGAAGAATCTTGGAAATTAATTATTTACCGAAATTTACAACCTCTATTCCTTGGACAAGAATCTCTAATGCAGTTAACTACAAATTTCCAGCAACTCGCAAGTAAACACATATCGTTTCCAAACGTAATCTCTACACGGTCGTATTTAAACACAAACTTAGAAAAGATTAGTAATAGACTATCCGAGTTAAACATGTATATTGGTAAAAATTCTAGGTCAAAAAGAGAACTATTTGATGGTATAGGTTCAGTACTAAAATACCTCATAGGTACTCCAGACGCAAAAGATGCGAAACACTACGACGAATGTATCGATTTATTAGAAAGACGTGAATTAGATCTTACATCATTAATGCAAAAACAAGTACAAATAACTTCATCAACTATAAAAAATTTTAACGAAACAATCCACAAAATCAGAATCGATGAACAAATTATTAACGAAAACATTAATAGATTAAATACTTACCTAAATGAATCAAGCAAAATTATGTTCGACAACAAAGCGAACAAAGACATTTCTACTATTTCTATCCAAGTTCTCGAGATAATAACAAGTCTAGAATACGAAATCAATGAAATTCTTTCCAGCATTCTATTTGCGAAAGCCAACATTATACACCCCTCTATTATATCTCTTAATAAACTGTATAAAGAACTTCTTTTATCCAACCACGTTAGATCAAATAAACAATTAGTCCTCCCTATTACTATCCATAATATTAATAGTATATTAGACTCAGCCCAACTATCCGCCTATGTGTACTCAGATAGATTAGTTTACATTCTAGATTTCCCACTTATAAAATCCGAACCCTTAAAACTTTACCATATATATTCAACTCCTATCCAACATCCTAATTCCTCCCTTTACACGACCATCCTACCCGAGCATAAGTTTTTAGCTACAAACCCTAGCGGCGAATTATACATTTCAACAAGTTCACTGGACCACTGCAAAACGTTCGCCGAAAAGAAAAGCGTTTGTAACGACCTTGTCACCTATGATGCAGACTCACGTCCAATATGCGAACTGCAAGTCCTCTTTGGCGCCTCCAAGAAAATACCAAGCACCTGCACAAGCTCTACATTTGCTGCACAAATTAATACCTTTCAATCACTAGACGACAACAGATGGCTCTATATCCTGACTAACCTAACACCGTGTGTTCTTCATTGTGACAACGAAATATCCCATTATCAAATACAGGGATCAGGAATAATTAACTTAAAAGAAAATTGCAAACTCCACACAGGATACAGTACTTTAACAGCATATAGATCCAAGAAAGAAAATTCAACTTCCCCGATTATCATCCCTCAACTAGATATCCAGGACTGCATCGAAAAGAATAAAAACATTGAAATCCCTTATTTATTTCCTATTTCCATTAATGAAGTCCCTCTAGACTCTTTGAACAATATCAGAAATCAATTAAATAATCAAGACGAAGAAATTCAAAAGTTTAAAAGAAAACCGTTTATCGAAAGAAATCAAAATGGATTTTCCTGGTTCACCATCATAACCGGAAGCCTTGTAATTGTAATAATTTTATACGTACTGCTAAGGAAATATATGAAACTTCATCGTCAACATATTCATGGTAAAAATCACTGTATTCAAATTTTCAACAATTGCCTCGGTTCATCACGACGACGAACTACACGAGTCCATACCATCCCAATGAGAACAATAAGAACTCCAACTCCAGCTACATCATGCATCTCCGAAGACGAAGACGACTCTTTAAGCACCACCCAAAGATCGGACGCCAACACCCAATCTTTATTCTAAGGGGGGAGGTGTTATATAATGACCACTATTTTATCATGTAAGATTACTAATACTAGTATATAAGAACCTCTGTTATATAACGACTACTATTTTATCATGTAAGATTACTAATACTAGTATATAAGAACCTCCCTTTGTCTTAAATTATTTTGTTATTCCATTCCCACATAAACTAATTTATATTTGTTTAAGTATTGATAAGTACCATTTCCAACAACTTGTTTAAATCTGTCAATACGATATTTAAGAGTCCTGTTCACACTATACCCTTAATTTATATTTGTTTAAGTATTGATAAGCACAATTTCCTAACAACTTGTTTAAATCTGTCAATACGACATTATAGATTTCTGTTCACACGATACCCTTAATGTATATTTGATAAAGTACCATTTTAAACCTGTGAACGCGTCATTTAAAAGTGTTGTTCACACGCTACCCTTAGTATATATATTCAATGTCTAAATGGGATCGACACACTCACTGTTTCGACGTACTACAGTTAACATGTTTTCAGTAAGGAATTGTATCCTAATAAAATAAATTATTTAATTTAAAAGTTTTGTCACTTTGCCATATAACACATATAACATTTACTAAATAAATCGGTCAAGCCGCTTTTGAGAAATATTGTAACTAACATTATGATTCTAGAATTTTATATATAAGATGATAAAATGATGATCATCACCGACTTTAAGGACGGCTGGTAACTAGTTTCTTTATGCATCAATTATTAATTCATACTCGGTGCATATTTAACTCAATTAACCGAGTATATTCTGAATAAACATTTCTCATTGGTTTTGAGTCATAAAATTATCTTACTTTTTTTTTTTTTTTTTTTTTTACCTTATATTCCTAATAAGCACTTTGATGGTACTTGAACGTAGTTTAGTATAACCACGCGTCAACCTTACAAACCGTGACTATCCCCGCGCTCGGAATATGGCAACACATGGTTATTGTAAATTTATTATGTGTAGGCTTGCAAAATGCAACCTTGACCTATATATAGTAGTGTAAGTACTTTATACCAAGGGCAATGTGGCGATACATACTTATTGGTGAACCATAACAAGTACATTGATGACTATGATATCAATTAGTCCCAGAATAATTGTTTAAACACATGTTTGCTTAAATAGTGTCTCGTTGTCTTTTTTTTTTTATCAGAAAAGGTATTTTACGTTTGAATATATTTATTTGATTAAAAACACTGAGGTTGCAGTCGATCGACGTTTTATCTGACATAAGCAAATTTTTAACACAATTAGCTATATTATTTGCGCCTCAGCAAATTACCGCGCAAAGTACTTATATAATCTTAACCAATTACTCCATAAAGCAACTTATTTATTTATTTTCATTTCTACATTATACTTCCAATACAGCTATAATGAAATAACAAATTTATAAGGTTTCTGCGATACTAAATTCTTTCAACTAATTAGTCATTTGTTGGGTCTTTAACAAAACGCCCATAATAACTACCCCCGAATATATTTCATGAGCAGTTATTACACGATTACAATATTATAAAGCAATTATTGCTGTGCACATGTATTATTAATATTACGACGCTAAACTTGGTCTAACATTATTTTTAATTGACCGAGGTGTTAGGTAATGTGTAAGGTACTTACCTCGACAATTCCGGTTGGCGTCGTCTTGCTTGCCTTATGGAATCTGCGACTGTACCTTGGACGTCGTTCGTTTTACTCGAAGGACCAACATGTACATCCTAAATCGGCCCCGGGTAGGGGACTGACTGCGGATATACAGAACAACTCGCACGGGAGGTGCACCGGCAATAATCAACGGTGCACCCCCAATGCGGAGCACGGGGAAATAAAACCACCTAATGCTGGTAACGGAAGAGGTTTATTTGATGTTTATTTCGCCTTATATATGTTCTTAGATGCCTGACCAAGCATGAGCATTTACACGATCTTCATAGGTGTGTGTGTGTGTTACGTGCGCCCCAATCTTTTAGACTTCCTGCTACATATCACGTATGCTCTACATATTTTTATCGTTGCTGTGGAATCTTCCGTTACTATGGGCAGGCTCTGCTCTAGCCATGGTCGTTGATACGAACACTACGTCTTTCCTCAGGCTCTAGACTAAATATTGGCAAGGATAACAGCAAAACATATTAAACAAAACATTCACCAAAACCGAGCATATTGCCAATCAAAATTTCATCCCCTATTGTTATTTAGCACCCTTGGGGGTAAATTTTTTACAAAAATTTAATTTCATATTTATTTATATAGAATTAGCAACCTCAAAAATAAGTTTCAAGCTTCCAACTGTAAAAATGACGATAATTCCATACAAACTTTCACCCCCACGTTCAACCCCTTTCAACCCTTTTTCGCGTTAAAATGTGCCCTATGTCCTTCCTTAGGCTCTAGACTAAATATTGGTAAGGGTAATAGCAAAACATATTAAAGAAAACATTCAACAAAACCTCACATATTGCCAAACAAAATTTCATCCCCTATAGTTATTTAGCACCCTTGGGGGTAAAATTTTACAAAAATTTAATTTCATATTTATCTTTATCAAATTAGCAGCCTTGAAAATAAGTTTCAACCTTCTACCTGTAAAAATGACGATAATTCCATACAAACTTTCACCCCCACTTTCAAACCCTTAAAACCCCTTTTTCGCGTTCTTTCTCGGGCTCTAAACTAAATATCAGTAAGGGTAACAGCAAAACATCCTTACTAATATTATATTATTATATATTATTATAATATTATAAATGCGAAAGTAACTCTGTCTCTCTGTCTGTCTGTCTGTCTGTCTGTCTGTCTCGCTTTCACGCCAAAACTACTGAACCGATTTAAATGAAATTTGGTACACAGATAGACTAGAGCCTGAGGATGGACATAGGCTACTTTTTAACGCGAAAACAGGGTTGTAAGGGGTTGAAAGTGGGGGTGGTAATTTGTATGGAAGTATTGTCATTTTAACAGTTAGAAGCTTGAAATTTCTTTCTAAGGCTGCTAATTTGATAGAAATAAATATGAAATAAAATTTTTGTAAAAATGTTACCCTCAAGGGTGCTAAATAACTATAGGGGATGAAATTTTGTTTGGGAATATTTTAGACTTTGGTGAATGTTTTGTTTAGTATGTTTTGCTGTTACCCTTACCAATATTTAGTCTAGGGCCTCAGAAAGAACATAGTCTATTTTTAAACGCGAAAAAAGGGTTGTAAGGGGTTGAAAGTAGGGGTGGTGATTTGTATGGAAGTATCGTCATTTTTACAGTTAGAAGCATGAAACTTCTGTCTAAGCCTGCTAATTTGATATAAATAAATATGAAATTCAATTTCTGTAAAAATTTTACCCTGAAGGGTGCTAAATAACAATAGGGGATGAAAATTTGTTTGGGAATATGTGAGGTTTAGGTGAATGTTTTATTTAATATGTTTTGCTGTTACCCTTACTGATATTTAGTCTAGAGCCCGAGAAAGAACAAAGACTACTTTTTAACGCGAAAAAAGGGTTGTAAGGGGTTGAATGTGGGGGTGGTAATTTTTCCACGGACCTGCTCGGTTGTCCGAGTGGGCGGAGAGGTGAACTCCGACGTGGCGCGTCCCCGGGTGGTGGATAGGGGAACGCCCCGGCCTTCTGCCGGGGTAGGGCGAAAGCCCCGTGAACCAAACACTAGACGGGTGGAGCGCAGCGATGCGCTATCCCGATGGGTTGTTGCTCGGACTGTTCTGGTTCTGGGACAGTTCGGGTGGCGACCACCCGTGCGGCGGGCCTGCCGGTCTTTGGCCGGTGGGCGATGGCTTCGGCCACCGTCGGACAACCCGTAATCCGCACTGAGCGGAACCGGGGGCCCTGCGCACTGAGCGTGGGGCTGCGAGGAAGAAAACCTCTCTAAAAAATTACCCGGTGGCAACACCACACTTGGCCGTCCGCTGGTCTTTATGATCGGTGGACGCCAAGCAAACCGTAATCCGCACTGAGCGGACCGGGGGCCTTGCGCACTGAGCGTTGGGCCGCGAGGAAGGGAACCTCTATAAAAAATCCCCGGAGGAGGAGGAGCCCCTCCACCTCCTGTGATCATCACAGGATGAAGGATGGGGCTCAAGCACGCTCATTGGGCGGTGCTGGGTACGGCGAGCACCGAGGTGCTGCCGTGCGGCGTGTTGGGGTGTTTTTCCGCGGGGCTATGCCGGACAGGGCCTCCCATACCGGACAGGCCCGCGGAAAACACCAGTGGATCCTTAGGGGTCGTAGGATGGGGGGCCTTCAAGGTCCTCGGCGCGGCTGGTATGGTCAACTCGGCCACCCTGTCGGGCAAATACGTCGGTGTGCGGCAGCACATTTAACTGCAGAGGACTTCGGTCGTGGGATGGTGGCCTTCTAGGCCGCGCATCGTGGTCAGGGACCTCACCCTGTATCTAAAGGCGGTTTCCGGTGTCCGATAACACTGGAGAACTATGTAATGGCATCTCGAAAAAAGAAACTACCCCAGGAGGGTACCCTCAGTTCGGCTGAGGGAGAATCCCTCCCTGTGGCTACGGCTGCAGGCTGCCCCTCGTATTCTGGGGGGGGCAAGGGCTGCCTTACTGTCACCCAAAAAACGACCTTGGCGAGAAATTTGGATTCTGAAGCATGCGATTTGGTTTTAAGGAAGGAAAAAGAGGTTGGTGTTGGGAACGGGAGACCTGCAGAGTGCCGTGAGGCGGCCCCAGGTCATACCAATGATGACACCATGGAGTGCGATGGTAGGGCAGCGTCGGATTCCGACTGCAGCCACATCGTCATTTCCGAGAGGTCCCAGATTTCGGAGGCGGCCGCAGCGATGTTCGGCGCGAAGCGGCCCCGTCTCAGCGAGGGATCCGAGGACGAAGACCGGGCGGTGTCCCTAGCGATGGCAAGGTGGCGCCAGCAAGAAAAGAGGGCTGCGGCCAGAGCTCGGGCCAAGAATAAGGAGGAAGACCTCGAGAAGGAAGCTAAGATCGCTCGTTTCCGGCGCGAGACAAGGTCTGCGCTGTTTTCTCGACCTGCGGAAGTAACGGGAGAGAGATGCGCCGCTCAGCTTCATGAGCAGGTGCAGGAGGACCTGGAGATTATAATGAAGGTGGCGACCAAGTCGTCCAACCTAAAGGGTACCTTTGTGCGGGCCTTGAAGGACGCTGCGGCATCCATCAAGGAAGCTGTGGAAGTCCTCGGGGCTCGCACACAAACGGAAGAAACACAGCAGCTGCAGGCAGACAATGCCCGCCTGCGCGCCGAGATGGACGCACTCCGTAAGGAGCTTGCTACCATCAAGGAGGACCTGCGGACACGGGGTTCCGCTGGCCATTCCGACCCTGATGTGACAATGGAGGCCGCCCCCGCATCACGGCCCCCACAAACACAAACACCGAGCGAGACGCCCTCCGTGGAGGAGATCTGTCGTGCAGTGATGGTTCAGGTCGGGGGGATGATGAACGCCCGCCTGGCCTCGCTGGAGGACAGACTTCTCCCGGAGAAGAACCTGCGGCCGCCTCTCGCGGCCGATACGAGGAAGGACGGGATCACATACGCCGACAAACTTGCGCGGCAACAGACGGCACCCAAAGTGGCGGCTCAACCCGGCCCCAGCGGCACTCAAAGGAAAGCCCCATCGGCGCTACACCAGCGCCCGTCGGGTCCTGCCCAGACCTCCTTACCCGCTAGCGGGGAAAAAGAGAAGAGAAAGAGGAGGAGAAAAAGGAAGAAGAAGAAGAAGAAAGACCCACCACCCGGGCAGCAGCCGTCGCAGCCCGCGGTTGGCGAGTGGACAAAGGTGGGCCCTAAAAGGCGGCCTCAGGTGAAGAGTGGTGCAGCAAAGCTGCATGTGCCTCGGTCGTCGGCAGTTGTTATTACGCTGCAGCCGGGCGCTGCGGAGCAGGGTGCCACCTACGCCAGCGTCATTGCCTCGGCGAAGGAGAAAATAAACCCAGCCGAGTTCGGAGCCCAGGGCGTTCGCCTTCGGAAGGCTGCCAATGGGGGACGTGTCTTCGAGTTCCCGGGCGCCTCTAGCGGCAAGAAGGCGGACTCCCTGGCCCAAAGGCTCCGGGAGGTCCTGGATGGTGGTGTCGTCCGCGTCTCCAGGCCTATTAAGTCCGTGGCCCTACGGGTGGCAGGCTTGGACGACGCCACCACCAGTGCCGAGGTGGTTGCCGCCATTGCTGCAGCGGGAGGGTGCCCCGCCGAGCAGCTACGGGCCGGCGCAATGTCGACCGGCCGCGACGGACTGGGATCAGTCGTGGTCCAGTGTCCCGTCGCGGCTGCAAAGAAGATTGCGACCGTCGGCCGCCTACTGGTGGGTTGGGTGTCCGCCCAGGCCAGGTTGCTAGATGCCCGCCCCATCAGGTGCTTCAGGTGCCTGGCTCCAGGGCACATATCTTGCCAGTGCCAAGAGGGAGTAGACCGCTCCGGGCTCTGTTTCCGGTGCGGTCAACCAGGTCACAAGGCCCGCGGATGCACGGCCGCGCTTCACTGCGTCGTCTGCGCCGCGGCTGGCGCCCCTGCGGAGCACCATGTCGGGAGCAAGGCGTGCATCCCCCCATCCAATGGGAGGAGGAAAAAGAAGGGAGGAGAGGAAGGTCCGAGCCCGACGGCCGGTCAGTCCTCGGACTCATCCCAACAGGCAGCGGCGCCGGGGGCTGAGGAGGCAGCTATGGTCGTCGAATAATGGCCCTCAACCTCCTCCAGGCCAATATCAATCACTCCGCCAGAGCTCAGGACCTTCTGTTCCAGAGCATGGCGGAGTGGAGAATACATGTGGCGGTGGTGGCCGAGCCCTACCGGGTCCCGTCTGGGGACGATTGGGTGGGGGACACAGACGGGCTGGTGGCCTTAACGTCCCGGTCCGTCACAGGCTCTCCGGCCTTCGCGGACGTAGTCCGAGGTCAGGGATACGTGGCGGCCCTCGTCGGCGACATCTTGGTGGTCGGGGTGTACTTCTCGCCGAATCGGAGTCTCGCCGACTTCGAGGCATTTATCTCTGAGATCGGCGTCCTGATAGGCAGAAGTCGATCCACCCGAGTGCTCGTCGCGGGGGACCTCAACGCCAAATCCTCGGCTTGGGGATGCCCGACGACGGATCCGCGGGGCCGGGAGTTGGAAGATTGGGCGACGGAGACCGGACTCATGGTCCTCAACCGGGGGTCGGTCAACACGTGCGTGCGGCGTCAAGGCGGCTCCATTGTTGATGTCGCCTTCGCCGATGCCGTCCTGGCACGCCGTGTTTATGGCTGGCACGTGGTCGAGGACGTGGAGACGCTTTCGGACCACCGTTACGTGAGGTTCGGCATATCCGCGTCCCCGTCCAACCTGAGTGGCCCAGATCGGCCCCTGAGCGGGGAGGGTCCACGGTGGTCTTTGTCACGGATGGACCGGGACTTTTTGGTCGAGGCCGCTCTCGTCGAGGCGTGGTTTTCTGCTCCCCGGGAGCGTGTCGACGAGGTCGGTGAAGAGGCGGCGCGATTGGGTGCGGCCATGGCGCGGGTTTGTGACGGGGCTATGCCCAGGGTCCGATCCGTCCCCTCCAGACGGCCGGTGTACTGGTGGACAGCCGAGCTCACGCTGCTGCGCAGTACTTGCGTGGCGGCGAGACGCCGGTATACCCGCTGCCGTCGGCGGAGGCGCCGGGACGCTACGGAGGAAGAGCGGCTCTACTCCCTCTACAGGAGTGCGGTCAAGGCCCTTCGGGTGGCTATCGGCGCGGCGAAGGACCAGGCGGACGATGAGATGCTGAGGGCTCTGGATAGTGATCCATTCGGGAGGCCCTACAAGGTCGTACGACGAAAGCTCCGATCTAGGGGCCCTCCCATCACCCAGAGTCTTCAGCCACATGACGTCGACGCGGTGGTCGCCGGCCTGTTCCCGCCGGCAGCTGCCGGTTTCAAGGCGCCTGATATGGCTGAATCCACTGGGGAGGGAGGAGATCCAGGAGCACCGCCGGTAACGGAGGATGAGCTGAGGGCGGCGGTGTTGCGCATGCGCGCCAAAAACACTGCTCCCGGCCCCGACGGTGTGCCCGGCCGCGCCTGGGTCCTAGCGCTGGAGCCGCTCGGACCGTGGATACGGGCATTATTCCAGGCCTGTTTGGAGCGGGGCCAGTTCCCGAGTGAGTGGAAGAGAGGGAAACTGGTCCTTCTCAAAAAGGACGGCCGTCCGGCCCTCGAGCCGTCGGCGTACCGACCGATAGTTCTGCTGGACGAGATCAGCAAGCTCTTTGAGCGGGTGATTGCCGCTCGTCTCGTCCAGCACCTGGAGAGTGTGGGGCCGAATCTCAGCGCCAACCAGTTCGGCTTCCGCACTGGCAGGTCCACCCGGGACGCCATAGCGCGGGTTAGGGACCTTGCGGAAGATGCGGAGTCCCGGGGCGAAGTGCTGTTGGTGGTGTCTTTGGACATCTCCAACGCCTTCAACACCTTGCCCTGGGAAACCATCAGGGAGGCGCTGGGAAACCACGGTTTCCCGCCGTACCTTCGGAGGATTGTCGCGGCCTACCTCTCCGAACGCTCGGTCGCGTACCCAACCAGCGTCGGCTGGTCGCAGCGGGCAACGTCGTGTGGTGTTCCGCAGGGGTCGGTTCTCGGGCCGCTCCTATGGAACATCGGGTACGACTGGGTGCTGCGCCTGCCCCTCCCGGGTGGCGTTGAAGTCGTGTGTTACGCTGACGACACCTTGGTGACGGCGCGGGGCAGCACTCACAGGGAGGCCCGATGCAGGGCTACGGCTGGCTTGGCCATTATGGTGGCCAGAATCCGCCGTCTGGGTTTGGAGGTTGCATTGCACAAGTCTGAGGCCATGTATTTTTACGGGCCTCGACGAGCACCTCCGACCCAGTCTGCGATTATGGTGGGCGGGACTTTCATCGGCGTCGGAGGTACGATGAAGTACAATGGCGGAAATTCCCGGTGTTCCACTTAACGAAAATATGCCTTGCACCGTGCAACGAAACAAACTCCGCCCCCTTTTTACGGATAGCCAATGAGTTAGCAATGAGTTGCGCAAGCGACTGGATAATAGTAAAAACAATCAGTTGCGTACTGCTCTGCATCCCTGCGTGTTGTTACTGCCGCTGTCTTTGTTATGCGTTTTAAGTTTTACGACCTCTGTTTGTTTTTTGGACTTTTGTGATTTGTGCCTATTAGTGACCTCTGCTTGTTTTCCGGACTGATAGATCGCCTTACGTTTACCTGTGCTAGAACCCTGGACTTAATCTGTAATCATTTAACATAATGCCGCGTAATCTTCTTGCTGAAGAAAGAGAACAAATCATCGTTTTGCATCGGGAAGGTTTCAACATCTCTCAAATAGCGGATGAACTTAATGTTGCAGTAAGTAACATGTTTTTATATACAATGAAACGTAATTGATTAGTTATAAATATGTAACTCAAAACTTTTGAATAAATAAGAACTGTATTTATTACTTTGATTCATTGTAGGTTTTTTTTTTTTGATTAGCGTTATTACTTTGAACACGTTTATATCTGCTTGCCACTTAGTGTTCTCTGATTGTTACAAGTTATCGTTCAAAAACTAAAAACTACATGTTTTTGAATATGCCATATTAGACTATATACTATATGTTTTTGGAAATAATGTAATAATAGATTGATAATATCGATTTTTAATTAAAAGCCATAATATCAGCAATTCCGTAAGTTCGTAATGTAAAGATTACACAGCGTAAATATTTCAAATTTATAAGTGTATACAAATATATTTATAACCTTAGGTTTAGCTTAACCCAATGTAAATTATAACCGGCAACGCAAGGTAAATTAAAAAATCTTAAAAGAAAAAAATATCACAAACCACATTGACTTTTTTATATACTTAAACACTTCTTATCTAAAACTATTTTTTAGCCTAGACTTAATAACAAGACCTTTCTCTATTGTCTTATAATGGTTAAATATACAAATATCTGTTTATTTAGTTAACTTATTAAATCAATTTATAAACATATTATCTAAAATAAAAATCAGATGCAACAGTTGGAATTACAGATATATTACGTTACATATGTTTTAATTTTAATTTTTCTGTCTTTCGTTTAATATAAAAGTTATTTTACAGAGAGCTACAGTACGCCGGTGGGTGGAGCGCTACGAGAACGAAGGCTCGCTGTTAGATCGAGTACGAATCATGCCGTTGCGTGTTGCGCAGCAGCCCCAAATAAATCAGATGTTGCAACACTACTCCGAGCAGCCCTTCACTGCTACAAAAGTTTTTGCTCAAAAATTTGAGTGCTCGGTAAAAACCATTCGCAATTATCTACACAGAAACGGTGTCCATAATAGGACACCAGCTAAAAAAATTGGATTAACAGAAGAGCATCGCACCGCAAGACTACGTTTCGCTAGAGAGTTTAGAGATTTCGATTTTTCAAACGCCATATTTTCTGACGAAAAATGTTTTAAGTCCAATCAATGTGGACGTCAGAATTTATGGCGAGCAAATAATACAAGGTATGCTCCTCAAAATGTAATTTCAAATACCCAGTCGGGCAGAATAACAGTAAATATGTGGGGTTGGATGAGTTCCGCGGGACCCGGGGAGCTAGTTTTTATACCCGGGCGATCAAATGGCCACGTATACCGAGAGATTTTACAGGACGTAATGTTACCAACAGTGCGCACGGTGTATCCCGTCGAAGATTTTCCTGGAATTAACTTCATACAAGATAATTGTCCGATACACCGTGCGCGCGTGGTCAGGGACTGGTTTGAGTCTCATAGCGAAGTTCAAACGATTTCGTGGCCATCAAAGTCGCCGGATCTCAACCCGATTGAAAATTTGTGGGCGCTCATGGTCCAAAAGTGGGACAGTAGAAATGAGCGCTGCAAAGAAGAGCTAGTAGCCCACTGTGAAAAAATTTGGGAATCATTTAGAGGATCAGACTTATGTCAAAACATAGTCCTCTCTATGCGAGATAGGTGCGATGCCGTCATAGCTGCGAATGGTGGACCGACAAAATACTAGAAACATACGTATAACATAGGAATCGTATGTTTCTAATATTTATATAAAAAGTACTCGTATATTAGTATAAAATATATTTATTTCAATTTTATTTATATAGATTCATGTTATAATTTATTTAAATGTTAATGTTAAGAACCTAAACATTTTGTAAAAACGATGTCAACCCAATAATACACTTTATAATTATTAACCATATTTATTATATAATAAAATGAATGAAATACGAATAAGCTTTTTATTTAAATCTAAATAAAGAAAACCTTAAAGGCCTTACCATTACCATTACTAACAAAGTTAGTATGTAGTAACAGTTAAGCTTAATCATATGTCAACCTTTTATACTTTGACTCTTTGCTCGATCTTAAGTTCATCTTTAACTTTGGTCCGAAATTTTGTCCGCAGGGAATTGAGAAAAAAAGGTTGTTATTAAATTCTACATCTAGTCGGAATTTAATCGAGTTTCTTTAAGATATCTTTTGTAAATATCCATCCATCCATCCCAAAACTTTTTTAATTGAATGAATGAATTAGTGAGATTAAAGAATTAATTATTTTTGTTTTATTTTTATACTTAAAAATATGTATTTAATAAATTAAAGTATAAACGCGATGATGCGAATCACAGGATATCAATATTAATATTGTAATTTGCGCGCACATCTCTTAGCGTAAGTGTTCATTTTTTTACAACTAAACTAGTTGGAACATTTTTTGTGAATTCTAAAATCCCCCGGACAGATGGTAATTACAATTATTATTCTTATTGTTTAGGCTTAGCGCACCTGAGCGGCATTACGGGTGCTTCATTTTAAAATTGTTTATTGTTTTACGATAGCAGTTAGGACAAAACAACCGCACAAAAAATAAAAATCTCTTACAACTTCTTGTATACTTTTAATTTTATTCAGAATCATAACAAGTTGACAAACAACTACAGTTTATACTTTTTACAGATATTGACATGTTCTTAAATATTGTTTATCTTTTTTATATTTCCAGTTTTCGCAGCACATGTATGAAACACCTATTATGGCTATAGTTTGCACATTATCAAAGATTTTGATAATGTGCTGAAGACGCTGAATCTATGTTACTCACATTTTATGTATCATTCTTCAAAAACAACCTTTCTTTCCTCTTTAAAATGTTAATATTAAAGTAGAAATAAATGATTTGAAAAATAATTATATTTTTTACTTAACCAGGAGTCAATACCATAGTTTACTCACTGAAAATTTATAAACGCTTGCATTTATAGTTACAGTAAAATCTCACTATAATGATTTTTTTAATACTGAAATATATTTATATTAACTATTCAATGTTTACTTGGCATGCAATATTCATACATTGGCAACCCGGCACGTCTATTTTATTTTATTCCTTGAATCGGTTGCACTTTGGTAAAAAGCCGCCTCAACAGGTGCAAGTAGTAAATGCTTCTACAGTAAACAATGATACAAGCATGCCGCAGCAATAACAAGATAGTAATCTTTTGTTATTGCTGCGGCATTCTTCGAAAATTTTGCAAATATTTTTCTAAATAGTAATTTAGACTGTCATAAACTGCAAATAGCAAAATATTTTTCTTCGAACACCTATAAAATTTTTTGTAGTCTATCCCGTAACAAAAACATCATAATCCGATCCGTATTCTAATGATCACACAGCCGTATAAAACATAATTTGTTGCATCTGATACCAAGGAGAAATGTTTCTTTGTAAAAGATTTTATTATCATTCAGCGGATTCGGCTGATCAGACACGATAGGCGGGTTTTAAGATAAAGGGTAACTGTCGTGATATCTAAATTGCAACATAAGTGCAATGTTAGAACAAAGTAAATGGGACTTTCTACGCGGAACGGAGAATCAAAAAAGATTCTCTTATATCATATCATATATTTTTCAATGTTATAGTATGGTATACATATCTTGGTTAAAGTAATCATTAAACATATTTTATTAATGACTTAAGACATTTTGAAAATATGTATCACCTTTTGATAGGCATGCGCTAATCATGGGCGATTATCAAGTCGTGAAATTATAAATTTAAATTATAAAGCTGCTGCGAGAGCGCTTATTATGATTTTGGTATTAATTGTTAGCGTGACAACATCAACAAGTGAGACGGCTCGATCAGTGAAATACCACAACCACACAGAAAAGAGTCTCTAAGTATGATTTTTTATTATATACTCGAATACTATCATTCCTTAACAAAATCAAACATATTCAAGTTTATTTTTTAGCGTCCATTTAATGTTTTAAGCTCGTCGTTTCATTCGACATGACACATGTTATGTCACTAAAAATAATATAATTTAATTGAACTCAAATAAATTTATTAAATCAGGTTAAATTTTAAATCATAATTATGTTTCCAAGAAAGATAACACAAGGTAAATTATACAATATTATGTTGCTAAAATTATAAATATTTATTGTTATTTATAATTCTAAAACATACTTTAATTTTTTTAATTTATAATTATCATATGACTAAGTAAATATTGGTAGAAAAAAAATTAAAACTTCCGATGATTTACGTTGTTTATTTTAAAACAGAATAATTTTAAAATGAATTAATGGAGTCCGAAGTAACGCTGCTTTCGTTTCGAACGACAACAAAGAAAATAATATTTTTATTGAGTCTATTGTTACAACGCTGACCATTCACAGACCGGTTTCGAACATTAGAGTTAAAGGCTGCACCCTATTGGTTATTGTTTCCGCGTCGTAGTCTCAATGCGTACGAAACGTTTAAACGACTATAGCCCTAGAGGTGGAACACCGGGAAGGTTCGCGATTGTACCTTGGACTCGTCCTTGACAGCCGATGGAAATTTGAAGAGCACTTCCGGCGACTGGTACCGAAGCTCCTGGGGGCGGCCGGGGGCCTTAGCCGGCTCCTGCCGAACCTTGGCGGCCCGGGCTCGCGGTGTCGTCGCCTGTACACAGGCGTCGTGCGATCCATGGCGCTGTACGGTGCGCCCATCTGGGCAGACACTCTGACCGCCCGGACTCGGGCCCTGCTGCGCAAGCCGCAAAGGGTCATGGCGGTTAGAGTGACCCGTGGATATCGCACAGTGTCGTGCGACGCGGCCTGTGTGCTGGCGGGGACGCCGCCATGGGACCTCGTCGCGGAGGTGCTCTCCGGCGCCTACTGGCGGAGGGCGGAAGCCCGATCCCGGGGGGAGCCTCCTCCCGCGGTCGAGGAGGGTGCGTGGCGGCGGGCGGCGGAGGCGCAGCTCATCGCTGTCTGGCGGGAGCGGCTGCTCACGGCGTCCGCAGGCCAACGCACGATTGAGGCGATCCGGCCCGTCCTCGAGCTCTGGATGGGTCGGAAGCACGGGGCTCTCACGTTCCGTCTGGTGCAGGTACTCTCGGGGCACGGTTGTTTCGGGGCGTATCTGTGCCGGATTGCGCGGCGAGAGCCCAGTGCGAGGTGCCACGAGTGTGGCCATGCTGAGGACACGGCCCAGCACACGCTGGAGTTCTGTGGGAAATGGTCGGACCAGCGCGCCGCACTCGCGGCAGAAATAGGGAGGGACCTCTCGCTGCCCGCTGTCGTCAACGCGATGGTGGGTAGCGAGAGTTCCTGGAACGCTGTGGCCTCCTTTTGCGAGGAGGTGATGGCGCTGAAGGAGGCGGCAGAACGACGGCGAGAGGAGGACGCAGCCGCGGACCCTCTTCGCCGACGTCGCGATGGACGCAGGCGGAAGGCGCACACCCGCCGTCTACCTCCTTAGCGGAGAGCTCCGGGCGATGGACGGCCCATTGCCCCATCGTCCGCCGCATACCTTTTTAGATGCTAGGCGCTCCCGGCGTTATGGGTGTGCCTTATGACGAGCGTTGTGGGGGGTACTCACTGCCCCCGTGAAGATGTGAGTCTGCGGTAGCGGACGGTCGCCGGCTGTGTCGCGGAAGATTGCGCGAGTGTTCCCGTGTCCCAGCCGCAAGGCGACGTGGAGGGCCCGAGGGGTTTTAGTGGGTATGGCCGAACGTCTTTAGGCGAGTCCCACACTCCCTGCGCCATTGCACTGCCCGGCGCAGGGGTGCGCAACTGCATTTCCCCTCATAAAAAAAAAAAAAAAAAAAAAAAAAAAAAAAAAAAAAAAAAAAAAAAAAGGGCTTCGGCCCCGCGAACCAAACACTGGTAGGTTAGGTAGGTTAGTTAGGTTAAGTAGGTTAGTTAGATTAGGTTGCGGGCCCCTTGCGGGCCCGCAAAAGAGAGGGCGGCGCTCGCCGATGGGCGAGCGTCTATTAGGTTAGTTAGTTATGTAAGTTAGGTTAGGCTGAGGGCCCACTTGTGGGCTCGCAAAAGAGAGGGAGGTGACCCCGAGCTGAGTACCACAGGGAAAGGTGAGGGCGAACCTATAGGTTAGTTTAGAGTAGGCTAGGTTAAGCTAGTTAAGGTAGGTTAGGGTGCGGGCCCACTTGTGGGTCCGTACATGAGAGGGCGGCGAACCCGAGCTGAGTAACTGCCCTTTTCAGGGCGGCGAAAGGTGCTTGCCTTAATCGGCCGGCCCGCGAGAAGGAAAACTCTATAAAACCCGACAGCGAAGTCGCTTAAAACCTGTAGACAACTGGCGACCTCTACAGTATGTAGCCCCACCATCCGGAATGGGCGTCACCCGGGGGTGGAGTCTAGTTCGTCCCATACTCGTGGGAATCAAAATGGAATCTTCTAAAAACAAAACACAAAGAGAAGGAGAGGAGGAGAGACAAGGAGAGAGAGTAGTGGAGAACGAGGGAGAAAGAGACGGAGAGGACAGAGCGATCGCCATAAGCGCGTCCTGCTCTAGTGGTAAAAGTGAGAACGGTGAAGAGGAGGAGACGCTTGCGCTGCGGCTGCGAAGCCGCGCCAAGAAGGCAGAGCCGGCGCCAAAAATGACCCTGAAGCTTACTGCAGGGGCGCGGAAGAAGAGGGCCATGAGGGAGTCGTCCGATGAGGAGGCTGGTAAAACCGCCGGGACCTCTAAAATGTCCACGGCGGCCAGAGGCCGCATCAGAGGCAGCGCAGGAAAGAGTTCCTTCCTGAAGGCGGCCAAGGAACACCTGGCGGAGGGGTTGGAGAGCGAATCGGGCGACTCCGACCCCACATACCGGTCTTCGTATCGGCCGACAAGCCCGACCAAAAAGAGGACGCTGCCAAGTAGGGAGACGAAAGGCGCTGGGGAGGAAATGCGCAAGCTTCGCGCGGACAACGCTCGACTAGCGAGGGAGCTGGAGCTGGTCCGCGCGGAACTAAGCGCATTTAAGGAGGCGTACGAGGCGCAGAAGCGAACCAACGCGACTGCGACTCCGGGGGAGGCACCCCAGGCCCAGCCAGGCCTAGAGGAGGTTCTCAAAAATGCCCTCGAGGATATGAGGCGCGAACTCCTACAGTCTGTGGGCGGGATGGTCAATGCCCGCCTTCAAGGCTTGGAGTCGCGCCTCCCACCAGAGCCAGTGGTAAGACCCCCACTGGCTGCGGATAAGCGGCAGCCGCCGCCGCCCCGGCCTGAAGTCCAATCTGGCCTGGCGGCTGGGGCCATGAGAGGAGACCCGGAGCCGGCTCAAGCCCCTAAGGCTAAAGCCAGACCGGCCAGACGGGGGCCCAAAACGGGCCCCAAAGAACGACCAACTGGCCCTCCCCCTCCCCCTCCCCCCTCTCAGGAATCGAGAGGACGGGCAGGGGGAGCCCAGCTACAGAAAGCTGTAGCGGGCCAGGAGGACAACGCTCCCCAGGCATCGGGGAGTGGAGTCCAATGGTCGAAGGTGGTCGGCCGCAAAGCCAAGGGGAAGGGCAATACCTCGGCCCCAGCCGGGGCTCCCCCACAGGTTAGTGCGGCCCAGCGGCGAGCTGCAGCTCCCCCCCCCACAAAAGCCGTCAAGATCGTAGCCCCCAAGACGGCTGCCATCAGCCTCACCCTTAAAAAGGGGGCTACGATCACAACAGCGGAAGGCCAAGTCACTGAGGCCAAGTACGCGGAGGTCTTAGCTAAGGCTAAGGCCTCCATCAAACTCAGTGACTTTGGCCTGGAGACGGTTAGGATCCGGACAAGTATGACCGGATCCAAACTAATGGAAGTGGGGGGGGAAACCCCGGAAGAGACTGCCGACCGCCTAGCCTCCGAGCTAATTAAAGTTATCGGAGACTGGGCGGACGTCGCCCGCCCGTGCAAACTAGCAGACCTCAGGGTCACCGGCCTGGATGAGACGGTGACCCGTGAGGAAGTGGCGGCCAAGGTGGCGACGGTTGGGGGCTGCTCCCCCAACGCGGTCAAAGTGGGCCTTATCAGGTCCAACTTCTGGGGTGGCGGCTCTACAATTGTAAAGTGCCCCGCGACGGCTGCTAAGGCAGCCGTCAAAATAGGGAAGGTGGCCATCGGTTGGACCATGGCCACCATCAACGCGGTGCAGGCCCGGCCATTAAGATACTTCAAATGCATGATGCTGGGCCACACGCGCGCCCTATGCCCAACGGAAGCGGAGCACGGTCTACTCTGCTTCCGTTGCGGCGAAGCGGGGCACAAAGCGGCCGCCTGTGAGGCGCCCTGTAAATGCACAGTGTGTGCCACCACAGGGCGCCCGCACACGCACGTGATGGGGGGCGACAAATGTGTACCCCCCACCGTGAAAGGAAAGATGCCCAAGCTGCGTCCTAGCCCGCCGCAGCCTAGCCCGCCGGCCGAGGAAGCTATGCAGGTGTCTTAATGCCCGGACACCTGCATAGCGAATTCCTGCAGACCAACGCCAACCACTGCGCCCGCGCACAGGACCTGCTCATGCAGGTTCTGGCGGAGTGGAGAATTGCCGTTGCGGTCGTGGCCGAACCCTACGTGATCCCCCCCCACTCCAACTGGGTTGGGGACACGGAGGGTCTGGTCGGCATAGTGGCGCCGCCGGCGGGCCGACAACGCCTCTCCCTCAGGGAGAGGGGTGCCGGCTACGTGGCGGCAAACTGGGGGGAAGTAGTTCTCATCGGAGTCTACTTCTCCCCAAACAGGAACCTCTCGCAGTTCGAGAGGTTCCTGGATGGCCTGGAACCGGTGGTGCAGAGGGCATCGCCGGCCCAGGTCATCGTGATGGGGGACCTCAACGCTAAGTGCGCGGAGTGGGGGTCCTCCATCACCGACGCAAAAGGGGCGCTTCTCCGGGACTGGGCTACAGTAATCGGCCTAGCCCCGGAGAACCAGGGCACCGCCTACACGTGCGTGCGCGGGCGGGGTGGCTCAGTGGTGGACGTAACGTTCGCCACCCCTGCCATCGGTGCACGCATAACGTGTTGGCGTGTCCTGGAGGAGGTGGAGACCCTGTCCGACCATTTGTATCAGGTTCAGGGTCAGGACCGGTTCAGGGTCTCCAACGCGCCCTGCGGGCGTCAAACCCGGGCGGTGGGCGGAAGAGGCGTGGGAGGCTTTCCGAGGTGGCAGCTCTCACGCCTCGACACGGACCTAGCGGAAGAGGAGGCCGTGGTCCGCGCATGGTCGGCGGACCCCCATCAAGGATTGGGGGTCGAAGAAAGGGCCGTCGGGTTCCGCCGGGACCTGACGGCCATCTGCGACGCTGGGATGCCCCGGGCGCGACGCTTCGCGCCCAGGGAAGGCGTATACTGGTGGACGCAGGACCTTGCGGTCCTGCGCGCTGCCAGTAACGCCGCACGGCGCGCCTTCACCCGGTGCCGAAGACGTCGGCATCGGGTTGATGGCGAACTGGAGCACCTTCAGGCTGAAGTGCGGGCAGCCAAGAAGGTGCTCACCGCCGCCATAGGGGCCGCCAAGGACGCTGCTTATGCGGAGTTCTTGGCGACCCTTGACGCGGACCCGTGGGGGCGCCCGTACCATATGGTACGAGCTAAACTGAAGAGGGCGCCCCCCACGGAGGATATGGAGCCGGCCGTCCTGAGCGCGGTGGTTGAGGGGCTGTTCCCTGACAGCCCCCCATTCGAACCACCGCGCATGGCACCGCCAGATGCGGAGGAGGAGGACACCGCCCTTGACGCTCCTCTGGTAACAGAGGAGGAAATGGATAGGGCGGTTGGCCGGCTCAGGGGCCGGAAGGCTCCGGGACCGGATGGGGTGCCCGGCATGGTGCTCCCCATCGCCCTCAAACACCTCGGGGCCCGCCTCCGCTGCCTGTTCAGTGATTGTCTGGCAGCGGGGCGCTTCCCTGGGGTGTGGAAGGAGGGACGGCTGGTGCTCATAAGGAAGGAGGGTCGACCCGCACACTCTCCTTCCGGGCACCGGCCACTCGTGATGCTGGATGAGGTCGGGAAGCTGCTTGAAAGAGTGGTGGCTTCCCGCATCATCCAGCATCTGGAGAGGATCGGGCCGCAAATCTCCGAGAACCAATTCGGGTTCCGGTCGGGGCGATCGACCTTAGACGCCCTGACCGCCCTGAAGAGGTTCACGGAGGACGCGGCCCAGAGGGGGCAGGGGGCTATGGCGATATCTCTGGATATTGCCAACGCCTTCGGCTCCCTCCCCTTCGCAGTGATAGAGGAGGCACTCCGATTCCATGGAGTGCCCCTCTATCTCCGGAGGGTTGTAGGACACTACCTGCAGGGGCGGGTAGTGTCCTACATAACAAGGCGAGGAAGGGAGGAAAGGCGGATGGCCTCCGGTGTTCCCCAGGGGTCTGTTCTAGGACCCCTGCTATGGAACATCGGTTTTGACTGGGCCATCCGCGGAGAGGTGCTGCCCCGGATGGCGGTTATCTGCTATGCAGACGATACGATGATCGCCGTCCGGGACACCACCTGGAGGAGATTGAGGCGGAGGGCTGAGGCCGGAGCCTCCCTGGTGACCCGGAGAATCGAAGCGCTGGGCCTCCGGGTGGCGCTCTCCAAGACTGAGGCCCTATGTTTTAAAGGGCCGAGGTGGAGGGTGCCGTCGGGGGCAACACTCCGGGTCAACGGGGACGAGGTCGGGGTCAAGGCCAGTATAAAGTATCTGGGCCTTGTCCTCGACGGGGGGTGGCGTTTTGGGGAGCATTTCCGGTCGCTAACCCCCCGGCTCGTAGGCGCGGCAGCAGCCCTCTCGAGGCTCCTTCCGAACCTGAGGGGTCCGGGTGTACAAGCAAGGCAGCTGTACACCATGGTCGTCCGCAGCATGGCCCTGTACGGCGCGCCGATATGGGCAGAGGCCCTAAACGCGTCGAACAGGGCCCTCCTCCGCAGGCCGCAGCGCGTCATTGCAGGACGTGCCTGCAGGGCCTACCGCACGGTAGGCCACGCGGCGGCCTGCGTCCTGGCCGGTACTCCCCCATGGGAGATAGAAGCGGGAGTGCTGGCTGAGGCATACCGGGCGCGGGTTGAGCGAAGAACCCGGGGAGAATCTCTCGCCCCGGAGGAGCTCGCCCACGCCCGGGAGAGGAGAAAGCGGAGGACCATGGAGCTCTGGGTGGAAGGCCTAGCGGACGTCGAATATGGCGTCCGCACAGTAGAGGCCATCCGCCCACAGCTCCCGGAGTGGTGCGGAAGGGGCCACGGGTCCCTCACCTTCCGACTCACGCAGGTGCTGTCCGGACACGGTTGTTTCGGACAGTATCTGCGTCGGATCGGAAGGGAGGAGACGGCGTCGTGCCATGGGTGCGGCGACGACGAGGATACGGCGCAGCACACACTGGAAGTGTGCTGCGCCTGGACAGAAGAGCGCCGCACCCTGGTGGCGGCGATAGGCGGCGACCTCTCACTTCCCGGCGTCGTGCGCGCCATGTTGGGAAGTGAGAGGTCCTGGGACGCCGTTGCCTCCTTCTGCGAAGAAGTGATTTCGCAGAAGGAGGCACAGGAGCGGGAGCGCGAGAGAGACCCTCTGGCGCCCCCGCTCCGACGCCGTAGAGTGGGGCGAAGGAGGCGGCAATTCGCCGCCGCCCTTCACCCCACAAATATGTGAGAGGAGCCCCCCCCCCGTGGGCGACAACGCAGGCGGGGTCACGGAAGTAAGCTCACGCGTTCCCGTGGCCCCGCCATAATGCGTCGGAGGGCAGTCAGGTTTTAGTGGGTATTCCGGTCGCCTTCTGCGAGTCCCACACTCCTTACGCCATTGCACAGCCCGGCGTAGGGGTGCTGTGCAAATGCATTTCCTGACGTTAAAAAAAAAAAAAAAAAAAAAAAAAAAGGGCGGCGAAAGGTGAGGGTAAGCCTTGAGCGTGGTGGGTGGCGCGGCCCACTAGGGTCGTGGCCGTCGGTCGGGACGTGGGAGCACGACCTCGGTAGCACTCTGCTTGCAGAGCTGTTATGCGATGGCGTGTGATCCTGCGTCCCATCGCGTAATCCCGGTGGCCATCACCGGGACCGCGGGCCCCTGTCTTGATCAAGACGGGGGCCAAGAGGCGGGGTCTCTATAAACCCTAGGCGGCACCAGCGGGGGAGGCGGGGATTCCGAACCTGCATTGCACGGTGTCGTCTTCAAGGAGCGCCTAAGGGTGCAGCGCCCCTTTGGGGGCGCAGAGAGGGCCCCTCCCGGGGCGGTCAGTGGGGCGTCGCGGTGGCAAGCTCACGCGATCCCGTGGCGCCCCACACTATGGCCATGAGGGAACAAGGAGGTTTAGTGGGTATGCTCCCATTCGGGGAGAGAATCTCACATAACTCGCGTGTCTTCCCCGAGGCACGGAGTATGCATTAAGCATTCCTCCTTGGAAAAAAAAAAAAAAAAAATGGGGGTGGTAATTTGTATGGAAGTATCGTCATTTTTACAGTAAGAAGCTTGAAACTTCTTTCTAATGCTGCTAATTTGATATAAATAAGTAAGAATTTCGATTTTTGTAAAAATTTTACCCGTAAGGGTGCTAAATAACAATAGGGGATGAAAATTTGTTTCGCAATATGTGAGGTTTTAATGAATATTTTGTTTAATATGTCTTACTATTATACTTACTGATATTTAGCTTAGAGCCTGAGAAAGGACAAAGATTAATTTTTATCGTGAAAGAGGGTTTATAAGAGGGTAAAAGTAGGGGTCGAAATTTGTATGGACGTATCGTCATTTTTACAGTTAGAAGCTTATAACTTTTTTTAGGCTGCTAATTTGATATTAATAAATAGGTCATTTAAAGTTTTACCCTTAATGTTGCAATATAATAAGGGAATAGGGGATGAAAATTTGCATAAGAGTAAATGAATATTTTGTAAGTTCCATTTGTTTTGTTGTAATTTTTTATAAGTTTAAATAAAATACCTCAACAACAACAACTAAATTCACGCCCGTAACCCAGAGGGATAGGTAGAGACCAAACACCTACATTTGGTGCGGTCGTGGCACACCTATCTCTATGTCTACATCCATACATCAACGCATAGCACGTCGGTCAAGTAAAATAATAATCCTTAAAAAAATGCTTAACGAAAACAGTATTTCACGCGGACGAAGTCGCGGGCACAGCTAGTATGGTATAATTATCAACAAAATTTGTATTTGTGCAGCGTTGGGATATTTTTCGTTTCATAAACCGTATGCATAATCTTTTTACAAAAATACAAATGTAATTAGAATCTAGTATTTATCGGTTTTTAGCCGACTTCAAAAAGAAGGAGGTTATCAATTCGACTGTTTTTTTTTTTTTTTTTTTTATGTGTGTTACCGCGAATCTCCGCCCCTGGTGGTCCGATTTTGATGAAAAATATTTTAATCGAAAGGAAGTGCTTGCAGGTGGGTCCCATTTTTTTGTTTTTTTTTTTAAATAACTAGAAGACTAGTAGATTTTGAATATAGCTTCAAAATTTGTTGCGAAAATTAGGGACATTTTTGCTTTCAGCGCTTACGTAGGCTAAACTATAGGACCTACATAAAAATGATGTATGGCGAATTGTAGCTCTTTAAATCTATCTTTTATAGTTTTCTCACAATAACCATTTTTTTTCTTCAGAAACATCAATTAAATTCATGCCCTATTTCCGACGCTATTATTCGAGTTCAGTATTAACCCTTATGTAAATAAACATGCTCATTATCAAGAGAATTTAATGTAGATTATATTTGCAATTGAAACTATATCATTCTGTCTAATAGTTTAGGAGATATCGTAAGAATAAAATTACGCGGAAACGAAAAATGCTACACGAAAAGCACAATTTTGCTTTCTGGGCTTACGTAGGTCAAACTATATGACTTAAATAAAAATGATGTATGGAGTAATTATAGATCCTTAAATTTGCTAAATAACAGTCTTCGGTGGCATATATCTATCATCTATGGATGTCTCACAAAAACCATGTTATTGTGAACAAACTTCGATTAAAATGCACACGAAAAACAGCGTCGTAAGCTTACGGCGCTATTATATTATATTCGATATGAATCCTTATCCAAATAAATATGTTTGATGGCTAGAGTATTAAATGCAGATTACATTAGCCTTTAAACTATGTAATTCTGATCAATAGTTTGGTAGATATTAAATAATTAAAAACTACGCGCATTCGAAAAATGCTAGTGCGGCGCGCGGCTGGACAAAATTAAAGGCACGCTACGATGTATTAGTTCGTTAATTTTCAATTTGTATACCGATTTTGATAATTATTTCATTGTTTAAAGGATAAGTGGTTATCTGCTGCATTCTAAATTAGTTTTTGAATTGAAGTACACACATATCAAATAGGAAAGTCCTTTTCTTTATTTGTCTTAATTATGTCTTTATATGTATTAAGGAAATTTGTAATTGAACTTCAAATTCACTAAAAATTGTGAAATAAAACAAAAATTTTAAGAAAAAAAAAATAGCCGACTTCAAAAAAAAAAAAATCTCAAACAAAATGCATTCAAAAGTAACCTAAAAAAAACAATTTCAAACAAAATGCACTCAAAAGTAACCTAAAAAAACCAATTTCAAACAAAATGCACTCAAAAGTAACATAAAAAACAGATGTTTATTTGAAGGTATCTGCGGAACGGCTCAACAAATCTTGATGAAATTTGGTATAGATGTAGAGCATAGTCTGGAAGAACACTGTAGCATCTGATAATAATAAGTGTCTCGTTACAGTGAGTATTTAATGAACAAATAGTGTGTAGATTAATATAACATGTTTAAAACATCTTTACCAATAAATCAGTCCACCCGTTGACCCCGCCTTTTATTGACGTTCCTTACAAACACTTAGGCTACTTATTACGTGTTTTTTTTATCCCCCGCGTGAGGATTGGCGGGCGACAGCTAGTTTTTAATATACATAAAATATAGAGACATTAATGTAGAATAACTTAAAAAGTAATATAGTAAATTTTCCTAACCTAATCCGCTTATTCCTTATTTCTTGGATGTAATACAGAAACTTGTGTTAATCTCTCAATAAAAGTAATTCATACATAGTTTAGTCTGAATTTAATGGGTTGTTTAGTTATTGATTTCCTTCATATAAATATTTTAAAATCATTCACCTATAGAAGGAATTATTTAAACCTATAATATGTTCTATTTAAAGAGAGACTTGACCTTGTATCTTAATTAGCTGATGTTAACTCGTTTAAATTAAATGTCGCCAGTGCTAGGTTACAATTTCGTATCCAAGAAACTTTAAAAATGGTTATAATTTTTAATATTATCTTAATATTTAAACGGCTTTTGATTTCAATAAAACATAGTTGATGTCAAACATAGATAAAGTAAAAACATTCACCACAAACTATATTTACATGTCATATCACATGTGTATTATGTTTTTTCAATTAAATCATCAAAATATTAACGGAAAATATGAATTAAGAGGTTTTAATTCTCAAACAAGTGTGTAAATGCTAAGGCCTAAGTAGGGACATAAACGTAAGTATGTCTCATACATCTCAAATATAAAATGTATAATATTATATTTACTTCGGCCGACACCGACTGCGAAATAACAATAATTATACAATATAGATATGTTACAAGAAAGAAGAGAACTTTCTTTAGAGTTTAGAGGGTTATTGAAAGAGAGAAGAAAGAAAGAAAGAAGTTTTCATGTCATTATTTTGTTTCTTTTTAGTGCATTTTGTTTGAGATTGTTTTTTATGTTACTTTTGAGTGCATTTTGTTTGAAATTGGTTTTTTTAGGTTACTTTTGAGTGCATTTTGTTTGAAATTGTTTTTTTTAGGTTACTTTTTAATGCATTTTGTTTGAGATTTTTTTTTTTTTTGAAGTCGGCTATTTTTTTGTAACTATGTATCGCAAGTAACACGCCTATCACTATACGCTTGAAAACCGAAAACTTACGATTGATTGATATGAAATCAATGAATTCTTGAATTTTTCACGTCGTATTAGTTGGTCGTCTCGAAAATTTTCTATTTCCGTATTTTAATAGCCGCTCTTTATTGTTTCGTTAGTACCCTTGTTTTTCGCAGATTAGATAAAGTGGGAATGTTTTACAAATAGTGTTATTTAGTGAAGTTATTCGTAATTTGAGGACGTCACATACCTATTGTTGGCGCAGGCGATGAAGCCGACAATTTCCAACGATTGTCCCAAACAATTGCAAGCAACGTGAAGAAAATTTCACAAAATGGTTAGTATATCCTGTACTATATACTTTGTCGATCATTGTTTTTTTTCTTGGTGTCATTTAAATCCGATTTTACGAAATTAAACAATTGGCTTAAAATAGTAAAATAATGGCTGTTATTTGTTCTTGTATTACGTTATTTCACTTTTTTCAATCATTCTTTATTGAAACTTATTATTTCATTGCCACAGAGCATATCCTCTTAAAACTGAAGTAAATATCTTAAAAATTATCTCATTATTCGTAGTATGTCAACTTTGTTACCCTTTGAGGAACCTTGAGTATTCTCTTAGTACTTGTGTTATTGTGAAATGTTTTTTTAAATTTATTTTAGTGTCTTCAATGTCGAAGATGGTCAACCAGCTGCAAACACCACAGGATTCGCAAGAGCTTAGGAATCAGCTGTAAGTATTATCATTCATATTGATTTATCAATCACTGTCTTTAATACTGAGTTGACCACATCTCATCACATTATTTTGTTGTTATATTTATTAATATTCTGATAATGGTTTCCTTTATTCTGTCAATGATTATATTGGCATATTTAAATCTTAAATCATCATTTATTATAACAATGGTGTAGCAACGCTCTGAGGTTTTCAGTTTATTTCCTAATATTTTCTTTAAATTTATTTAAAAAGTATAATTAGTTGTGCCCTTTATACAAGTACTTAGTTGTTAAACTTCCATTTACACACTTGTTTGAGAATTAAAACCTCTTAATTCATATTTTCCGTTAATATTTTGATGATTTAATTGAAAAAACATAATACACATGTGATATGACATGTAAATATAGTTTGTGGTGAATGTTTTTACTTTATCTATGTTTGACATCAACTATGTTTTATTGAAATCAAAAGCCGTTTAAATATTAAGATAATATTAAAAATTATAACCATTTTTAAAGTTTCTTGGATACGAAATTGTAACCTAGCACTGGCGACATTTAATTTAAACGAGTTAACATCAGCTAATTAAGATACAAGGTCAAGTCTCTCTTTAAATAGAACATATTATAGGTTTAAATAATTCCTTCTATAGGTGAATGATTTTAAAATATTTATATGAAGGAAATCAATAACTAAACAACCCATTAAATTCAGACTAAACTATGTATGAATTACTTTTATTGAGAGATTAACACAAGTTTCTGTATTACATCCAAGAAATAAGGAATAAGCGGATTAGGTTAGGAAAATTTACTATATTACTTTTTAAGTTATTCTACATTAATGTCTCTATATTTTTTGTATATTAAAAACTAGCTGTCGCCCACCAATCCTCACGCGGGGGATAAAAAAACACGTAATAAGTAGCCTAAGTGTTTGTAAGGAACGTCAATAAAAGGCGGGGTCAACGGGTGGACTGATTTATTGGTAAAGATGTTTTAAACATGTTATATTAATCTACCCACTATTTGTTCATTAAATACTCACTGTAACGAGACACTTATTATTATCAGATGCTACAGTGTTCTTCCAGACTATGCTCTACATCCAAAGGTGGGCATTAACTCGTTAATCCGTTAATCGTTAATTAACGAAGTTAACATTTTCCTTAACGGATTAACTTTTAAGTTAAATTCAAAAAGTGTTAACGCTCTTGTTAACTTCCGTTAAATTCTACTTCCGTTAATTTAGTCCGTTAATTGTTACAATATACACTTATTGACGTGTTGTCATTTTATTTAAATTATGCAACAGGCTACATTCGTAAGTTCGGCTATGTTCGGCGACCGTCGGCGAGTCGAATGCTGAACGAGAACGAGAGAGAACGAGTGAGTGTGATGCATGTTATACAATACACCGAGCGGCCGGGATAGACGTGATCAAAAGAGTACCACAAAATCCTTGTTAGAAAATAGTGACGATTTAAACAAACTTACCTCTATCAAATATTGTGAAGTTTAGGCGCTAGACACCTTCAAAGTTTATTAATTATTTCACATTTACACAAATATCTCGAAAAGTCTTTATTACATTTTATTCACATTAAAACTGGTTTTCATTTATTTAACATCACTTTTTTTAGAACAAGACTTTGTTATAAAAAAAAAAAAAATTCAGTCGAATTGATAACCTCCTTCTTTTTGAAGTCGGCTAAAAATCAACATAAGGTTCGAAAACACTTTACTCATAATACAATAATTTTTATACGTGAGACGCAAAATCGATTAAAAAAGATAAACTCTGCGTTGAATAGCAATCAAAATAATCGAGTGTGCATTACTCTTCAACGTCGTACCTAAAATACAACTAAACTTTGTTGCAGACAAAAATGTTTATTTTAATGTTGGAGTTTAAAGACAACAAAAAACATAAAAAAAATAGTTTATGGTTCATTTGAAAAAGCGTACAAATAGGATTTTTTTGTCATTGCGTAGATAAGAAACAAACAATGAAAAATAAATTTAAAAATTCGAAAGACGAAATGTGCACGCAATAAACGTTCCTCAAAAACAAAAGGGATTTAGGTGTTTATTACCGTCGTTTGTTTTTTTGGGGCTTCTTCATATTCTACGAAAAAAAATTTTAACAACAACAAAAATATGAACAAAGGATCAAATGGACAGCCGCACAGAGAATGCGATAACGAACTCGATGGATTTATGGCCCCAACCCTTCTAATGGTCGGGGATGCACGTGCGCTGCGCAAAGACAATAGCGAAGATAATTTGTTTGTTTACAAAAAAAAGTATACGACAAAACGAGAAAGAATGAGGAAAAAGATAAAATAATTATGTTAGTGAAATAATGTTAAACTGTGTTATACTAAATTTAATATATGAAATATCGCCACAAGTGACCTTTACAAAAAGACATCGATTTTTTTACGTATATCGAAAGTTTATTTTAAAATTAATCGAATGTCGTTGAAAATAATTCAAAACATATTCTTACTAATTAACTATAACGATTTTATAGGTGATAAGAAAGAGAGAAGACATCACCCGCGATCGGTTGTTTTCGTTATTATTATTTATTTATTTATTTACAATACAATAAAAACCTAAAATGGAACTATGTCCCACAAAATTATATAAAATAATTTGACTGTGGGATCAAAAAATTTAATTTAATTTTAAATTGATATAAAGTAAAATTAGATAAGTATGATAATTAAAATTAAAATAAATTTAATTTAAATTAATATAAAATAAAATTAGATAAGTATGGTAATTAAAATTAAAATAAATTTAATTTAAATTAATATAAAATAAAATTAGATAAGTATGGTAATTAAAATTAAAATAAATTTAAAGAAAGTATAATGATATCAGTAATGAGAAAAGACGTTATGGCAATGAATGTTATAAATATTTTTTGAGCTTTTTTTTTTAAATTTCCCTTTGATACTTTCATCCGTAATGACTGCAGGTAAACTATTAAATATATACAGTACACGTTTTTTAAGAGTTCGGTCTCCGTATATATTATGTACCCTTGGCACCATATATTTACCTGCAATCATTGCTCGGGTATTGTAGGTATTACGTATATTTAAAAAAAAAGAAGTATGCTCACGATTGTTACAAGTGCAATTAAATATTTATGTTTGACACTAACAGGAAGTATTTTACATATTTTAAAAACTTTAAATGAGACCTGATTATATTTTGATTTTGTTTTTTTATCCACAAGTAATTTAACAAACCTTAGTTGAATATTTTCCAGTTTAGAAATATGGGTTTTATGTCGTGTAACTTATGATCTATACACTGAGAGTAATTTAACTTGATTTAACATATAACAATAGATCGGACGATAGATCATTAGATGATAGAAGTTATCGAAGGCATCTCAGATGTATAGTTTGATGCGTTGAGATGTATCACAGGATTGGTTATATAGTTTATTTATCAATGTTATAATAAGTTTCCTCTGATGTTAGAAGTTTTATTAATAAATAAAAAGTACGTAAAAAATGATAAGTCTGTTCGTGGGCCCTTAGCTAAAATAAAATAAAAAAATATTACCAAATTATACATAAAATTAAATGTTCAGTTGTTGGAGTATGAGCAAATGATCCGGGTGCAAATAGTAACAGATAAATGTAAATACTGCACAAAAGTTTTGATTGTTTTCTTTTGAATATTATCACATGTCTTACTGTTTAATAGAAAATTTGTGTTGTCTAAATTTAATTAGCTTTCTAATTCCGTGACGTCGGATTGTCGATAAAAAAATTGACTGAAAAAGTAAATTGTCCATCATTGTTAGTGTAGTATATAAGTGTGTGTAACTAGTGCATGCTATGTCATTATTATGGTACAGGCATTAGTACATTGCTCCTATTGTCTAAATTATATTTTAGTATATTTTATAACTAAACTATAGATAGGATTAGCGATCGCCCGAGATTTCGTAAGCGCAGTAAAAAATAGCCTAAGTTCTATTGAAAGTCTCGAAAAAATAGGTCCATACGATTCGGAGATTATTCATATGGCCATTTCCCGCTTGCGCCTTATACTCGTAATATAAACAAAAATTAACTTTAACTGTTAACTTTAACTTGCGTTAAATTTTCGTAAATTAAACGCTTTAACGATTAACGAAGTTAAATTTTTATTTAACGAATTAACGATTAACGAAGTTAACTTTTTGATTAACTGTGCCCACCTATGTCTACATCTATACCAAATTTCATCAAGATTTGTTGAGCCGTTCCGGAGATACCTTCAAATAAACATCTATCAATATCCATCAATCTAAATATTGGTATTTAAAATTTTAGTAAGATTTATAATTTCTTTCATTACACAGGCCACTCAAAAGTTAGCGGCTCAAAAGACGAAGGAAGATATTCGTAAAGCGAAGGCGCAGACGATCAATATAGCTCCCCCTGCTGGCACTAATAGTAAGTTACGTAAACATATTACAAGATTATGTCTAGCGTATTAACGACAAATAAATTATTTCACCACATTTCTAGGTTTTCACCGAGAAGTCTATTTATAGCGATGTAATAATTTACAAGAGGTTTCTCTCTGTAAATTTACAAGAGGTTTCTCTGAGGAAAATCTGTTATAACGACATCTCATACAGACAAGGGACTACTCATATTGAGTCGTAAAAACCGATAGTTGTAACAACCGGTGACAGGTATTAATAGGAAAGATATGTAATAACATTCAGCCAGGACCTTTGATTTTGGTCAATTTAACCGGTACGTTGTTCTAAACGATGTCGCCATAAACGGTTTTGACTGTATATATTATATATGTAAAGATAATAATAAGAATATTAAATGTGCAAAGAAAAAACAATTCTTAATATAGTCTAAAAGTAATTTGATGATAATTTTTCATGGATTATCTAAGGTGGAAATTTGCCTTAGTCTTTTATTGTAGTGCCATACTTTAATTTTTTGTGCTTCAATTATTAGCTGTGAAATTAAATCGTATTCAGACGGAATATTTAGGGAAAGTTTAATATAATTTTTTTTTTTATCCATGGCAGTTATATGAGAATTATATTTAAGGAAACAATTGTAATTTTTCTTAATGTAAACATAGATATATAGCAGATACTCGGCATAAATTAATTCCAAATGGCATTGTGCATAGTACTTTCATTGTTAACTTCACAATGAACTATGATTATAGTTTAACCTTCAAATATTTACAAAATCAGTTTGTTTAGTATTTGATGCTAAATGCCCTGGCATACTTAAGCATAAGAAATGATGTATATATCAATTTTTGAAGAAATTTTTATTCCATAAATGATAAAACAAAATTCATTATAGAATCTAAGATGCCGGAATAATAATTCTAGTAGTACAAACTACATATTATTTTATGTTATTAAACGAAATAATCCTTTGATGGATGCCTGAATACAGGATTTTCTTTATTTTTTTACTAGCTGTGCCCGCGACTTCGTCCGCGTGAAATACTGTTTTCGTTAAGCATTTTTTTTAAGGATTATTATTTTACTTGACCGACGTGCTATGCGTTGATGTATGGATGTAGACATAGAGATAGGTGTGCCACGACCGCACCAAATGTAGGTGTTTGGTCTCTACCTATCCCTCTGGGTTACGGGCGTGAATTTAGTTGTTGTTGTTGAGGTATTTTATTTAAACTTATAAAAAATTACAACAAAACAAATGGAACTTACAAAATATTCATTTACTCTTATGCAAATTTTCATCCCCTATTCCCTTATTATATTGCAACATTAAGGGTAAAACTTTAAATGACCTATTTATTAATATCAAATTAGCAGCCTAAAAAAAGTTATAAGCTTCTAACTGTAAAAATGACGATACGTCCATACAAATTTCGACCCCTACTTTTACCCTCTTATAAACCCTCTTTCACGATAAAAATTAATCTTTGTCCTTTCTCAGGCTCTAAGCTAAATATCAGTAAGTATAATAGTAAAACATATTAAACAAAATATTCATTAAAACCTCACATATTGCGAAACAAATTTTCATCCCCTATTGTTATTTAGCACCCTTACGGGTAAAATTTTTACAAAAATCGAAATTCTTACTTATTTACATCAAATTAGCAGCCCCACTTTCAACCCCTTACAACCCTGTTTTCGCGTTCAAAAGTAGCCTATGTTCTTTCTGAGGCTCTAGAATATCTGTGTACCAAATTTAATTTAAATCGGTTCAGTAAACAATAGTAGGCGACACTTCCATACAAACTTTCACCCCCACTTTCAACCCCTTACAACCCTTTTTTCGCGTTAAAATATAGCCTATGTCCATCCTCAGGCTCTAGACTATCTGTGTACCAAATTTCATTTAAAACGGTTCAGTAGTTTTGGCGTGAAAGCGAGACAGACAGACAGAGTTACTTTCGCATTTATAATATTAGTAAGGAAGTAAGGAAGTAAGGATTGTCATTGTCACAATTATTCGTGCTTGGCCCAGGAATCTTTTCGGCGCCGATGAGGATACGGCGCAGCACACACTTGAAGTGTGCTGCGCCTGGACAGAAGAGCGCCGCACCCTGGTGGCGGCGATAGGCGGCGACCTCTCACTTCCCGGCGTCGTGCGCGCCATGTTGGGAAGTGAGAGGTCTTGGAACGCGGTCTCCTCCTTCTGTGAAACTGTCATATCGCAGAAGGAGGAGAGGGAGCGGGAGCGCGAAGGGGATCCCCTAGCGCCCCCGCTCCGGCGCAGAAGAGTGGGGAGAAGCAGGCGGCAATTTGCTGCTGCCCTTCTCTCCACGCCTCAAAATTGAGGGCCCCTTAGGGCCAAACGCAGGCGGGGTCACGGAAGTAAGCTAACGCGTTTCCCGTGGCCCCGCCGTAACGCGTCAGAGGGCAGTCTGGTTTTAGTGGGTATTCCGGTCGCCTTCTGCGGCCGGCGAGTCCCACACTCCCTACGCCATCGCACAGCCCGGCGTAGGGGTGCGTAAATGCATTTCCAGACTTTAAAAAAAAAAAAAAAAAAAAGGAATCTTTATAAATGGATAAGTCATTCCAAGCGGAAATAACAGCTTTTGAATGGTTCCGATTTGAACGCGCCTGTAGATGTTCCTGACAGTGAATTGCAGTCTGTTAGTTGTATAGTTGTACAGTTCGATTCCTCACCACTGCAACCACTCCAACCGTTAGCGACAAAATGGCAAAAATTAAATTGGCACAAAATCCCAAAGCTATCCCTATCCATTCATCAGAGTTCAGTCACTTTCCGACATTGTTTATAATGACAGGAGGGCGCTAGTTATCATAATTTGGTTTGTCTTACTCTTATCCCAGCTTCACAGCACGCGCCACTATTATCCCTCTGGGAAAAGGACAAATTGTCTCTAGACAATGTCTCTAGAGATTTACCTGCCTTTCGACACTAATTACTTACTCGCGTTATGAATGCGCAATACTGTTTGGATATTGAATCGTCTATAATAACCTGTTGTCTATGATTGCTGCTCAAACTCAATTGGTTGGTTATGGTTACATACACATACATATTTAACACGCACACAATTTTACTTACATAGTTGTATTATGTATTTGCTTCGTGTTCTTTATCCACCATCCAATGTTTTTTGCGTAGGAAAAATAGTGAATTATTGATTCATATTATGAATTGATTGTGAACAAATTAGTTGTTAATGTTCTATCAATACACTCTTAAAAACAATTCCCGTAAAACCGTAAAAGTATAGTAATTTGTGAAGGCTTGACAGAACGTCAAGGAATACAGTAGACAGAAAAGAAAGTAGGGATGTTAACATTGAGTTAAAAATCGATTTTTCGAAAATCGATTTTTACAGTGGATGATAAAAATCGATTTGTCGATTAATCGATTTTTAAATAAAAAATAATCGATTTTAGTCGATTTTTATAAAAAAATTTAAAATACAGGGAAAATATAGAAATACAATATATTATTTCCTTGGCACTTATTGCAATAAAACATTTTATAAAATAAAATAAAAATTAAGTAAATGTAGTAAAACAAAACAACAAACTTATGATTTTAAAAACGAAAATATGAAACAAATAATTTCTTAAACATTCATTTAAACACTAAAAAAAATATTAATAATCACAAATAAGATAAACTAGCTGTGCTAATGACTTCTTCCGCGTGAAATACTTTTTTCGGGTAGCATTTTAATTATTTAGGCTAATTATTTTACTTAACATTATAAAAATTACATCAAAACATATTAAACATACAAAACATTCTCGTAAACCTTATATTTTTCCATACAAACTTTCAAGTCCTATTCCCTATTGTTATTTTGCTCCCTAGAGGGTAACTTTTACAAATTTAAAATGTCATATTTATTTATATCAAATTAACAGACTAAAAATAAGTTTCAAGCTTCTAACTATAAAATTGATCATACTTCCATATCCCCCTCTTTCAATCACATGAAAATCCTTTTTTTATTATTTCATTGAATTCTATTCTATTTCTATTTAATAAGTAGCCCATGTCCTTTCTTCAGGCTCTAGATCTAGACTATCTTTGTACCAAATTTAATTTAAATCGGTTCAGTAGTTTTAGCATAAAAGCGAGACAGACAGAGTTGTTTTCTTATTTAATTTAATATTAGAAGGCATAAGTATTAGAATATAAAAATATATTAAACTGACTTGTTCATTTACAACAATTTGCAATGAACTTGTTTATCGTATCATATGTCGCAGGGCGTGAAATATCTCATCGATAGCGCTTTTAGAAAAATCGAATAAATTATATAATCGATTTTTAAAAAATCGATTTTTGTAAAAAAAATAATCGTTCCATAAAAATCGTAAAAAATCTTATAATAATCGATTTTTTCATAATCGATTATTATTTTAACATCCCTAAAAGAAAGCACTTTGTAAAAATGTCTAGACCTTTTGTTTTCAATGGTTATATATAAATTTGATAGGAACAGGAGCACCGAAGAAAAAATGAAATACTAGAAGTGTAAATTATCAGGTGAGTCTACATATTTTTGATATATACATCTTTCTACGTAATGTCAAAATTGTACCTACATATTCAAGGGATACCTCGAGAGAAAAAAACGACATATTTTACTACTATAAGTACAACATATTTTTTAGTCGCAGATATTGAAGATTTTAAATGACATATGGTAAGATAAAATATATAATATGTTTAACAAACATATTGTCATATTATTTGTAAATGCAATATTGAAAAGGTAATCGATAATTTGAGCAACATTGTTACGATTACTATTACTTTTCCCGTCATCCATCTTTTAAAAAAATAAATTAATATATATCTCATATTACACATCATAAACAATTTCTACAGTTTCAGATTTATCTACTAGTTAATTACAGTTAAAAGTAATCTATGCTCCATACATATTACGTTTTGAAATGGAAATAAATATTATAACAAAGAAACTCAAATTATTTTAGTAAAAATCATTACAAAATTAAAAATAAAAAAGGTTTTTCTTTCACCATGTTCAGTACATGAAGTGTTTTGAAAAAAGTTTAAAACAAATAGATTTGTAAATTTGCATAAACTTAAGACCAAATTCTATTATTTTTTTTGGTTCTTTCTGGATAGGATTGTTGAATTGGCAGAGGAGGAATGGATCATCCTCTTTTCTTTGTATTAAATGGAGGCAATTCTGCATCTAGATTGTTGTGCAGCAATAATTTGATTGTTTTAGTGATGAGGTGTAGCCATTTACTTTTTTTGTATTCACACACAAAAATGTATTGATTTGTGTAGTGTAAAAGAATTTCCTTATAACAAAAATATTTCTTTTCACAAAATAGAAGTTATATAGAATTATTAAAATCGATTTTTATTTTATTTAATACAAATTGTCATATGAATAGTTAATTATCTAACAAAAACACTAATAATGTTAATTGTCCTTATCTGTGGTTAGCTGGACTTAACCAAAATGGACCCCTCAATCTATATGCAATACTCACCTCCCAATGGACTACCTCAGGAATCCAAATTGGCCACATATATGGTATGAAATATATTTCTTTAACAATACTTTGAAGTACTTCACATAAAATCAAAACTGCTTTTATAAATAACTATAAACACAGATAAGATTTGGTGTCTAGTGAAAGGAAAGCAATCTTTGATGAAAACTCAAATGAACTTGTAGATTTTCTACCAATTCAGAGTATTTTGATTGAAAATATGCAGTTACAAAGAAATTTTCAAATGAAATTTTTGTACATCAATTATTTCTTAGATATATTTTCAACTTCCATGTGGGTAAATATACTAATAATTCCAGAATCATTCCGCCACCACTCCCACAAGATATTTGAACCAGTCTATGGGTCAGCTCAGTTTGGAGTCTTCTCCACCTGCCATGAGAAAGGTAAGTGTGTAGTTAACCTCATTTGTCGCTTTACTCAGGGAAATAAATAAACATAATATAATTTTATTTCATCTTTGATCTGTTTTGAAATTTAACAAATTTGTTCTGTGATATTCACTTTAAGATCAATAAAATGTGAAGAACTTACTATGAGATTATTTTTTTAAATAATTGAAGCACTTTTTCTAATGAATAATGTATTTAATTTAAATAACTTCACTATCTCATAGTTAAAGTTCACAAATCTTACTAATGTTATAAATGTGAATGTTTGGTTGGATGGATATTGGTTTGAAGGTATTTTCAGAACAGCTGCATGGATCTCTGTGAAATTTAGCATACATGTAGAACAATGTCAGGAAGAACACATAGGTTATTTATTTAGTTTTTTAAATCCCATGCAGATGGAGTCACATGCGCCAGCTAATTAACAATAGTTCATTAACATATAACACCCATTGTGATTTTATGTAATTTTAGCACTTTCCATGCCAATTTGACTTTTTTTGCATGAAAATTAATTTATCAAGTCAGTCGCTGGCATCAGATGTGTTAATATTTTCTAATTATATATCAATAGCTGGTTATTTTCTTTAGCGATATATTCATTACGGATACATTATAGTGCAACAGAAATAGGTATAGAGGCAACATTTAGCCAGTTGTTTGTAAGTTGCCTATTCCTTTGGGTTAGACAATGTTATATCTGCTGTAACTTCTTCTCCAACCATGTTGACTAACAATTTCTTTACTTACATTGTGACATTTATGTTTACACATATGGTCTTCAATAATAGATTATCTATTATAATATTTACATAATATCTTACAAGTTCTTGATGTTTTTTTCATAAATATCCTTTGAAATTCACAGAAAAGATTAAATAGGTTTAGTGGGAGATGTAATTTGAAACATCTAGTCAATTAATTGTGATGTTAAATATGTAGTCATGCAACCCCCAAGGTGCTGGCAGAGATAAAGATTGGTAATGCATCTGCAATAGGTCGAATCAACTAATATTAGCGGAACCGCTTCTCGGTTGACCCCTTCTCCTTAAAAAACTTTTATTTTCTTTTGGTACAGTCTTTACGCCAATAATTAATACTTTTCCGTTTGTACATTCTCAAAAGTTGATCAATAACGAGTTGTCATATTTATTATTAACTAACAGTCGCCCGCGACTCCGTCTGCGCGGAATAGAAAAAAAACTTAAAAAGTAGCCTATGTGTTCTTCCAGACTATGTTCTACAAATGTGCCAAATTTCATAAAGATCCGTTGGGCCGTCCGTTCATCTAAACAATGACATTTATAATATTTGTATGAAGTATTATATCAATTTTAGGTATTTATAAGTGAATATGTTCCCATGAATTACTTCACTTTACCACCACCTCCAACGAATGTTTTACCCGAGTCTCCAGAAAACTCGCCACCTTCTACCATGGTCCCTGTGCCCAATATGCAAGTACATCAGGTAAATGTGAATTATGTATGTCACATTTTTTAATGCAATTTGTATTGTACTTATCTCATATTTGTGTGTTTGTTTCAAATTGCCAGATATTTTTAAGCGTCTATGATAAACAGGTAATTTCAACATTGAAAAATAAATGTAAAATTATTTGTATATCCAATTTATTATTTGTGACTGTGACTTAGTTATTTAATGTTTATTTATTAGGAGAATGTTGGTGGTACAACATACTTTTATTCAACAAATGATGGCCTCAATACTTCCGGAGCCCTGAATTCTTCGGCTTCCTTGGGTACGTGAATATTATTTTAGTTTTTGATCAATCATATAAATAGATACATTATTATATGCATATGTAGCTTATGCACAATTTATATAGCTTTTGTAAAAGCTGTTAAGATGGGATGCATAATCTTAATGTTGAATAGATGAATTTGTCTTTAAAATATTATTTCTCAGCTAATTCGGAATCTTGCCGTGGAGGTAACCCAGGCCCGAGTGCATCTTCATCATATGCATCACAAATGTTCTGTAATACCCCAACTCATATGGTCCAGGCCCAATGATATCTAAGCCTGGTATGTATTTTATTTCACAAACTAGCAAATAATTTCTTGGAGTGAAGTGTTAATTTGTTTGATTATTGTCAACCTACAGGTCCGGATCCGGGACTTGGAGTTAGTGGTGGTCCGAGTCAATCTTCTGGATATTCCTCCCAAATGTTCTGCAGCACTCCAACTCATATGGGACCAAATCTGATGGTTCCCAAGCCTGGTAAGTAGTAGTTTTATCTTTTACATTTTATCTTCCTTTGACTACTTGATAATACCATTTTCTTTTTATCTTTTGACTTAATTCTTACTGTTATTTGCAAGTGGTATGGCTCAAATAAATCGGGCATCTAACACATTCACTGTTATTGACTATCCCGTCAAGTTCACTTTAGAATATTAAGATTTGAGAAGTATTGAATATGTTAACAAGTAATTCTTCCTTACTCTTTGTTATTCTTTGGTTATATGATTGCTATTTCATATCACAGTCGGGGCTGAAGCTTGTCGTGGCGCTGGTGCGGTGCCTAGCGCCTCATCATCCTACGCCTCTCAAATGTTCTGTAGCACTCCCAGTCACATGGTGCCAGGCCCGATGATTTCCAAGCCTGGTATGTATTTAACTCACTGCAAACATAAACACTATTTCATTAAATTTATGTGATGATTAACTTAAAGAAGCCGGCAGATTTTAACTGCACTAGTAATTTTTGAATTGAAATGTCAAAGGTCAAAAGCTATTCTCAAATCTTAAAACATAATCTATTATGTACGAGGTGATCAAATATTTTTACTCCATTACATACAACTTAATAAATTATAGGATCCATCTAAAGGATCGAATATTAATATCGACTGGTAACACATAGGAGTAAGCAGAGAATGTGAATTTTTATACCACTAATGTCATAATCCGTTCAAAGACATTACAACAGTTACAATACGAATGAAGATTCTAAAAAATACTAAAATTTAAATATCTTCATCTTCATACATCTATGGATATGTTGTATATTGTAAATATTTTCCTAGCAGGTGCAGAACAGATGATGGGAGCTAGTGGAGGTCCGAGCCCATCTTCGGGCTACCCATCGCAAATGTATTGCAGCACTCCGACTCACATGGGTCCAAGTCCCATAATACCCAAGTCCGGTATGTAGATTTCTTGTATTTTAATTTTACTCTATTATAGGCGAATGTGTTTCAAATGACATGAACACCAGTGACTTCGTAAATATATTTTTTTATTCGGAGATACTATTGGAGAGGAGTTTTGTATATTTAGAAATTCAGATAAGCGAATTGCTTAATATTTCTCTTAGCTATTCGATCTCTTTGTATTAGCAAAGAGATCGAATAGCTAAGTGTTATGCTTTGTGTATTTTTTTGTACTGCAGATCAAGCAAATTTTTAGTATCTATGCTAAGCTTTCGGCTGTATAGTTTTTTAATTTTAGCTCTTGCGTTGTTTTAGTTACTGTGCGTTTCCACTGTCGAAATGTAGAAAAAATATTGTCAATCCTCTCAATATCTTTGTTTTCGTACAGTTCAGTAGTGGAAATGCACATTTATTATAAAATAAACTTTGAATAATGTTTCAAAATCGATGGATTACATTCGATGCTGCGCTGTGTACTGTGTCTATTTAATTTAGACAAAAGCAATAAGTCGTAAAATATCCCTATATTTAAAAAAAATAGTATTACTTTTTAACTGCAATAAATTAAATACTACATAGTATTAATTATTTGGCTCTCATTTTTAATTATTAAACAATCTAAGTATAACTAAAGCTAAAAATATCTAAATATTAATGCCCGTCTTATTTAAATGTTATGTAACACTAGCTGTCGCCCGCGACTCCGTCAGCGCGAAATTAAAAAAAAACTTGAAAAGTACACTAAGTGTTCTTCCAGACTATGTTCTACATCTGTGCTAAATTTCATCAAGATCCGTAGAACAACGGTTCAATGTTCTCCGTAACGACGGAGATACCTTCAAACAAACATCCATTCATTCATCCGTCCATCTAAACAATTTCATTTAATAATTAATTATTAACAACTTGACAAATGTTTAGTTTTAATTGCTATGTTTAAGCGAACACATTTTTTTTCGATATTGAAGCGATTACATATTACAAAGATATGTGTGAAGTCAACCCGCACTGGGCCAGCGTGGTTGACTATGTCCTAGTCATCCTTAACTTAGGGTAGGCTCCCTCCCTAGAGAACCTAAGTGGGGATGTATAGTGGGCTGATGATGATGATGAAGCGATTATAGCTACAATAGCGATTTTTTGCTTTATTTAAATTGCTTTGCTTTCATTTTGTTGATCTGATGTTAAATGTCATTTTGGTAGATAAATGCAATATATTATAAATTACTCAAGAATTTTAAAAGAAATGCAGATATTTTTCTAAACCTTTGGCTATTTTATAGCTATAGTTTTAATATTATTGAAACAGCTTTGCAAAAATTATGCTATATTTATAGCTAGCTGTCGCCCGCTACTCTGACCGCGCGGAATTAAAAAAAACTTAATTAGTAGCATATGTGTTCTTCCAAACTATGTACTACATCTGTGCCAAATTTTAACGAGATCCATGCAGCCGTTCTGGAGATACCTTCAAACAAACATCCATCTAAACTTTCGCATTTATAATATTAAGCGAAATACTTCAAATATAAATAATTTTTAAATACCTTTGCCAGTTGCGATTCAATAAGTTATCTTAATGTTAGATTTTTTCTTTCTGATCGTTGCGAATGTTGCAAATCTGAAGTCCATTTTATTTTTATTTTTTACGTTTTTAATACATACTAAATTATAGAAATTTGTCAAGTGAGTTAGGAATGAGTGGGAGATAAATATACAAATGTTTTCTATAAAATTAGAGTTTGTCGCTGATTTTATTTCTGTGGTGTAAATGTTAAATAAGATATTTTGTCTTCAGGTCTTGCTGAGTCATTCTACATGCCAGAAACTATTAAAGCGGAGACATACCAGAGGAACAAAGATATATTTCTGATGCCCTATCAATATATAGGTAATAAAAACGTAATTTATACTATTTGATATTCCCCGTGTGTATGATTTTCAAAACGTTCAGAATTTATTTAGATTCACAAAAATAAACCTATTTTACAAGTTAAATTGTACATTGGGTTAACACAATCTGTTTAGCCATTTAAATGAATTCGATCAATGACGTCATATGTTGAAAGAGAGGAAAAATAAAGTGCTCTCACTCAGAGACCGTCTGGACTATTCTAAATAACACTACGCATAAATGTTTTAGTAGCCATGTTTTATCTCATATGACGTGTGTTCAAGTTAAAATATATTAGCAAGACCGTCTAACTGTGGGTTTCTGAGTTCAAAATCTCTGTATAAAACATATCGTCATCTTTGTCATTACCTTTAAAAAAACAGAGATAACAGAGAAACCCATTGCAAGCTTTATATGATAATGTCCCGAATGTTTAAATTATTCATTGCTATTGTGCACTTTATAACATTGTCTAAGAGTACACAGAGTGAGAGTACATTAAATAATATTGTTCCAGAGTTACCAGAGAACGTGGAGATGTATTCGGATTTGGTGCCATTAGAGGGTGTTGGACCCCACTCGTTGACATCATCGTATCGCGCTGCTCACCGTCAGAGTGGAGAGCATATAGCTCTGCGCCGTCTTCACGCGTACTCCGCTATGCCCAGTCCTCGCCTTGATCTCTGGAAGCAGTTGGACCATCCCAATGTTGTTAGACTCCAGGAGTGCTTCACTACTGTGGCCTTTGGAGATAACTGTAAGTAGAAATTTAAAAAAATTGTTACTAAGAAACTAGAGCGTCGTCGGATCAGGGGTTAAGCACTTGACTTGCACACTGCATGTCCAGGGTTCGAATCCCGCCATGTACCAATGTGTTTTTCGATTTTCGATTTACATATGTACATTTATCCGACGTTCTTACGGTGAAGGAAAACATCGTGATGCTGCACATATCTGAGAAGAAATTCAATGATATGTGTGAAGTCAACCCGCACTTGGCCAGCGTGGTTCACTATGGCCTAGTCACCCCTAACTTGGGGTAGGCTCCGAGCCCCTCGGTGGGGACGTATAGTGAGCTGATGATGTTACTAAAAAAATGAAAAGCTTTATGTTTTTTGTATAAGTGTTTCCTTAATGGTATCTATAGTTATTTGATGTATTTATTTTTAAATATTACTATAACTACATATATATATATATATTTTTACAGCATTGGTGATGGTGTATGATTATCATCCTGGCTGTGAGACTCTCATGAGCAAGTACATACGTAACAATGGCGCTGGTAACTCTTCTGACTCCAATGGCACTTTACATGATCCATTCTCCTCTGATCCGGATGCACCGCGTCCTTATACTCACCAGGTAACTAGTTTTAGAGAATTATTAGTCAAGATCATCTCGAGCGTATTGCGCGCTAAAGTTCCCGAAACCAAGTGACAGATAGCTGTAGTGAGGCGACGTAAGCGTTGATATTTGACATGTCTAGTGCTGCGCCGATACACCGGCACAGTGTTCATTTTTGTCTCTAACACTAGACATACAAAAAGTTTACCCTCACTCGAAAACTTTACCCTCATTTTATTCTGACAAAAAGTTCCAGCAGTAACGGTGTTAGGGAGCATGAAGAAAAAGAAGTGCTGCATATAATAAAAAAAAAAGCTGAAGTACATGGTTCATATAATGAGAAATATAAAATACTAATTTCTGCAGCTAATTTGTACAAGGAAAGAAAGTAGTAGTTTGCAGAAAGCAAAGTGTAATTACGAAACTATTCCGGTAGTTTGGTAGTTCGTTCGCTTATTATAGTCGTTCTTTTAAAGTAGATTACTCTTTAAAAAGAAATTTTATTTAAAGAGTGTCTGTATGTGAAATTAAAAAAAAAAATCGTGAACATGAAGTATTTACTTAGCTCAAAAACCCATTTTTATCTATCTATTCTGTTTGCGGACTCCGGTAGTTTTATTAATACAATGAAAATATTGTATTTGAAATCTATTATCTTTATGTATTATTTATTGGTTTTTTTTCTTGTATAGAAAAACGCTATGCTCCGTGCTTTGGCTTGTGGTGCATTACTCCCGGAGGCGGTTCTGTGGAGTTTCCTCGTGCAGTTGACGGCCGCCTTGCGCGCCATACACACTGCTGGACTGGCTTGCAGGTGGACGAGATCTTTTTTTTTTATAATGCTATACACCAGTACATAACTTTGTAAACCTTAAACTAAGTAATATTGAAATAACTAAGTATACTGTTTTTTTTACTAAATTACATATTAAATCGACCTTAAAGAGAACAGTGGAATGTCAAATTTTATATATGGCAGCCATTATTTTAATTCACATTTTCAATAATATTGTAAAAATTTTGAGATGAAGAAGATATTAGTGATAACTAATTTAGATGGATGGATGGATGAATGTTTATTTGAAGGTATTTCCAGAACACCTCAACAGATCTTGATGAAATTTGGCATAGATGTAGATCATAGTCAAGAAGAGCACATAGACTACTTATTCAGTTTTTTTTTAAATGCCGCGGACAGAGTCCCGAACGGCGGACGACATTTATAAGTTTGAGCATAATGTGCAGTTTTTCCCAAATATTATATATATATATATATATATATATATATATATATATATATATATATATATATATATATATATATAAATAAATATATATATATATATATATTTATATATTACTGACACAATGTCATCTGAGCGCTCCTCATTAAACTCCACTCTCAATCCGATATACCTAATATGTATTACACAGTGACTTTGATGAGGTTAAGAGCCTCCAAGATATATGACAATATTATATAATAATTTGGGAATTAATGCTATATTTATTTATTCAGGACATTGGATCCATCCAAGGTAGTGATGAACGGATGTAGAGTGCGCATTTCCTGGTGCGGTACTGCTGATGTCATCGAACATCACAATTCCATAGACATCATACAGGTATTATAAGATTCAAACTTTATGGCGGCTCGATGTTATCTGCGAGCACATTTGTGCACAACGGATATTCGGAGCTGCTGTTAAATTTGGTTAGCACTATACTTACCTCTGTATTTTACTGGACAGGCTATAAGCTGTGGTGTTTTGTTGGTATTAACTACTAATATAGATAGATTTAGGCGCTTTTAAGTCTGACTTATGTAGTTCGAAATATATAGAGGTCAATGCATGTTATAATTTCTTATATATTTTTCCTAGGCCCAGCAGGATGATTTTAGTAGCTTTGGGTCGGCTGGCCCTTGCTCTCGCGTGCCGCTCAATGCATTGCGATAATCTCGCCGCCTCCATGGACCTTGTCTCCAGAACTTATTCTGCTGATCTGCAGAATTTGATAATGTATGTATTCATTAATATTGAATTGTATAATACAGGGATCGGTAAATTATGGTCAATTGATGGAAGCATTGAAATCATAAAAATTAGTTAACAAAATCTTATACTACATATTTGAATTAGGGAGCAAAGGTTGTTTATCTCTGGTTGTAACATATGTTTGTATTTTTTCACATCATATTTATTTATCTAATGTAGTTGTATTCGATTTGATTCTTGTTGACGAAATCTCCCGGCCGACGCACCGTAACTGATCTCATGCCGATGATAGGCGCCAGGTTTTATACTCAGGTAATTTTTTTTTAAATTCTCATATTCGAAAACATTAAAAGTATAAAATTCAATGTATGTTAGATATTAATGAAGTACAGTCACTTCCGTTCGCGGTGTTGCAGTTACAAAAATTGTGATATAACAACGAACATTAACTCCTCCATATTCTATAAATATTTTCATACAAAAATATTATACAGTGTAAAATACGGTAACAATAATTAATTTGCCATTATAGGTTTAAGACGTACAAAACATTAAAAAGATTCTCGCTTAAAGTTTGAATACCGCAAGCAGAGGCCACTGTACATATTATATTATCTAAGATATGTTATACTGCTTCAATATGTATTATTTAGGTGGAAGCTTTGGAGCGTCGTGCCGATGTTTTTGAAGAGCAATTGGCACACGAAATGGATAACGGTCGCCTCTTGAGAATTCTCATCAAACTTGGTGTTGTTAATGAACGTCCCGAGTAAGTATAATTTGTATTAGAAAAAGTTAAAATTATACAAATACAGACACTTCGTCAATTTACCTATTATTGATGGTAATTAATTATTAATTAAAGTATATTAATAAAAAAATACACAAATATATGTAAAATTTGATTTAAGTGAACTAGTAGTAATTTTTGATATAATTCCAGATTGAACATGGACCCGGAGTGGTCAGAGACTGGTGGTCGGTACATGCTGAAGTTGTTCCGTGACTATGTATTCCACTCGGTGACTGAAGATGGAAGACCTTGGTTCGATCAGGCTCATCTGACGTACTGTCTCAACCATCTTGACAGCGGTAGCAACACTAAGGTAACAAATAAATATGCACAATGTCCGTAACTTAAAATAAAAACTGATAAAGTAACTGTAGATATCTTGATGATGATGAAAGATGGATTAAAAACTAAATTAAAACATTAAAACTAATTAAATTATTAATTAAAGTTTTATTTAAAATTAATTAATTAACTAAACTAAGACAATTTTTTTACCGAGATGATATTAATGATGTTATTTGTCAGGTGGTGCTGATGTCTCGTGATGAGCAGAGTGTGTTCGTGGTGACATATGCGGAGCTGAAGCATTGCTTGGAGCAGGCTGTTGAAGAGGTGCTGCAGTCGGCCTTCTTGTGACAATTAACACCAGACTCAGTCGTACCATTGGATATACATTAAGCCAAATATCATAAACATATGATAACAATCAATACACGATACATATAATATCTTATTTTACTTTCTATATGTAACGTGTATTGATATTTGGCAAAGGCCGATAGCATTACCACAACACAACGGCCCGTTGTATGATCCTTGGAATATGATAACCCAGCACTGAGATATAATGCGATCTCATTTTTACGAAGCGTAATATCTTAAACGGATGACGCTCTACTATTTGACATCATTTTAGAATTAGTTGGATATTTATTAAAATGTGAGTGGCATTCGGATACATGTTTTTTTTTAAATCATCTCAAAACGGCCACTTAAAAGCTTCAATTATCCAATTATAGTTTTGTATAGCGCCGAAACAGAACAGCCGCCTGAACAAAACGCCACAAACATTCCATAATCACAAATATCTCGTGTGAATTCAAAATTTTAAAGCATACAATCAGCTTAGGAAATATCTAAATATCTGACAGATCTGTTGGTTTCTGAAGCAACGATTAGTCGTGAATGAGTTAATTGTAAGGTGTTTGTATTTATTTTTTTCCAGCTGATTGTTGTCTTTGACGTACCTCAGTCAAGTTCACGTTGGTGAACATGATACACTGTAGTGTTACGTAGATCTGAATTTGTAATCCACTCAGCCGGCTGTTTCCAGCCTACAAAACTAGATTTATAACTCGGCACTACTATTATATTATAGAATAAGTAAATATACAGTTGTCAATTTCTTCTGGGATGGGGTATACTTTTATGCATTTAATATCAATTCAATGTTTCTTCCGCTATAAAATTTCCGAAATGACAATGATTTTAAAATATCTGATTAATACGTAGAAGATAATCTGCTATACAATTTGAAGCAGAACTGTAAATTAAATACAGTTAAAGAACGTTGATTAAAAATGTAGCAAATCAATGTTTTAATGTCTAGTATTAACATCTTTTAAGTGTGCAAATGACTACTTAAAGTCATATATATTTATTTATCAAATGTTAGTATATATTAACTTATGCAATATGCAGATAATTTCTATTATCTCACGAGAACGTTTTTCTATAGGAGAAACGATTCTTACGTGTTTATGTGCACAATATATTTATGTGTATTGGCATCAAAACTCAGACAAGAGTCGGGTCACTGATGCAAAATTGTCTAGTAATATCAGCACCGTAAGAATTACTTACGAGGCATATTTAATAAGATATATGGAAAATAGAATTTTGATCTATGTGTCTTTAAATGTATTTATCTTAAATGTCTTACAATCCTCATGAATAATATGTGGTTTTAATGTAAACGTGTAATAAAATAAATGTGTAGGTGTATAATGTTTTAACATTGATTTTGCCCGGTTATAAAGTTTATTAGTTATGAAAACTGTAATTTTTTTATTTGCTTTTGGTTAATTCTATAGTAGCTATTGCAAATTCCGATCTACGTAGAGGTTGCAACTACGCTACATCACAAAATTAAATTGATTTTAAATATTTTGAGATAATTTTAAGTATATATTTTTTTTAAGAAATAAAGAATAAATAATTTTCTGTGATTCATTTTTATAAACTATTTAATGATATTTATAACAGATACAGAAGATATACTGTTACCGTCAATTTCAAGTGTACACCTGTATAAAACCATAATATATTTTTTAAACTAATGAGAATGATGGTGATACTACACATGCAAATGTTAAGATAGTGATAACTTACCGTATCGCTATTATCTTACTAATATTATAAATGTCAATGTTTGGATGGATAGATGGATTTTTGTTTGAAGGTATCTCCAGAACGGATCTCGATGAGATTTGGCATAGATGTAGATAAGATGTTATTTTTTTAATTTCTTGAGGACGGAGTCGCTGGCGAGCGACAGGTAGTAGTAGGTCGTAAATGTTGGTACAGAAATAATGTTAATGGAAACTACTTGTGTACATATCGAAATAATATTGCTGTAGAATGGTAAAAATAAGATTGACCGAGGGTTTTGAGACTAAAATCTCAGTTTAAAACATATTATTATCTTTTCTCTCTTTTGAAAATGACGGGAATGACGGTTTCGTTTCACACCAACTATAGGAACAGAAAATTCTCCAGCTCGAATAATTATCGTCACGCGAGGTAATTTCTTATTAGTAACGGAAAAATATGTTCAAAAACTAAAAAATCGATCTTGAACTATCGGTAATTTTGACAGGATTAAAAAATACCGATTTTTACATTCTTACCGGTTATTTCGAAACACAGAAACGTTACTTCAAATGTGACGTGACGTTTTATAGTTTTAAGTTTTGGAAGTATTTGTGTTTGTGTGTCACGTCAAGTTATTTTATCTGTTTAAATTTTTAAAGTAATTTTGATAAATTTTAATGACTCGCAGGCAGTTATAAATGAAAGAATTTATACAGTAATGAAAGGCAAAATATAATATTAAAGTTTTCTAGTACTATAAAATACTATATGAGTCGCTTTAAAATTTTACGTGTCATAGTACTAAAACTTTGATTTATCATCTATTTATTAAACGTGGAATTTAATGTTTTATACTAGTAATTTCACTAGACGAAACACTTGTGTCTTCAACAGTTGCCTTTAAAATCGTTAGCAAATTGAGCACAAATATCAGCGAGAATGGGGTTAGGAGGTTATTCAATGTCGGGGAAGAAATCTTTGCTGTGGGCTTACATTCTATGGCTTTTTGGCGGTATATTTGGACTACATCACTTTTATCTAAGACGGGATAGACATGCTTTTGTTTGGTGGACAACTCTTGGTGGTTTCGGGATCGGATGGCTGAGTGAGGTGTTTCGTCTTCCACGTTATGTCAAAGATGTGAATGAAGATCCCCAATGTAGTGTTTGTGTCTATGGAATAGATACAATTCACTGTCTCATGTACCACACTGGAAGGCACAGCTGTCTCTGGGTAGTTGAGTGACGAACGCGGTACGAAGCGGACGTGCGCCTGCGCTCCAGTGCGGTAGTGGTGAGCCAGTGTCTGTCCTTAATCATCTTTAGGGACCCTGTGGTCCTACACCCAACAAATGAAAGAGGTGATAAAGAGAATCCATCACAATAAGAAGGTAAGAAAATTAATAATGTTGAGGTTCATCAAGGTTCTTTTAATTTATGACTTGGCTGTTTGGCTATATGTTTATGAATGATGCAAATGCATGAAATGTATTACACTGAGCTGTTTGCTTAACAAAGCTGCTACAATAAAGTAATATGTTTCATTAAATTAAAATAGAATGTTACTTTAGTGAATGTTAATAACTTTCAGCCACCATTCTCAATGAATCGCTTCACTGGAATGTTGATGGTGGGGTACTCGTGGGGGCAGATGATGATGTCAGCAGTGCCACCTGATAACTTTTGGGGTATTAATTTAAGATATCTCAACTATCTTATACCCTTGGTGACAGCACTTGGTAAGATTACATGAAATATAATAAAGCTATTACAAAATAAATTTACTGGAATGATTTGAGTTATACAGTCAAAATCTGTTATAACGACATCGAAGGGACTACTCATATTGAGTCGTAAAAACCGATAGATGTAACAACCGGTGACAGGTATTAATAGGAAAGATATGTATATGCATGTAGGAAATTAAACCGCATTTTGTTAACTTCAATACAAACGTATAATATAAAAGAACAATATCATTTTTCCATCATTTTTGTATGCATAAAATCTGTAATTTTAGTTTGTTTGAAACACATTTTTTTCTGGGGGATGGTGTTGCTCGCGTCCGTAGGAATTACTTGAATGATACCCTACACGTGTCCCCTGGGTTGTGCTAAACGAGCAACAAATCTCGGTGGTAGGTTCGCCGCAGGCTTCAAGGTTACCACCCATCAAGCAAAGCCTCGCCGCCAAGCGACTTCTGTCGCGTTCCGGTGTGATGTTTGGTGAAGCCTTATGGGGGTTGGGTCTGGGCAGTTGCAATGCGAATGATGACCGGGTATGATACGCTATATATTGATGGGTCGGGTGCTTGAGCTCGGAGGGTAGCGGGATCCGAAGCACGGTTCTCCGCTGGCCGACCGCAGGTAGTTGGGGGCCCAAGTAGTGTGTTAGCCACTCACGAAAGGCTGCCCCGCCAACTGTGAAAAATCCCAGAGTGGCTTCATCGTGCCGATTGGCGACCGGGTGAGAGGACCCGATGGCGATCTCTGGGGGGGTTCGGGCGTCCCCGCAGTCTCCGTGTCAAGCCCCCATCGGCACATCATATCTGGCTGTGTTATGGGGTTATTGTAGCATTGCCTCGCTCAACTTCCTTCCTCCATCCATTCACTCCCTCCTCATGGCCAAGCAAAAAAGAAAGAGTAAGAAATTACAGCGGATGCACTTCCTCTCGCTTAAAGTGCACTTCACTAACATCAGAGGAGTGCACTCTAATATCAATGCGGTCCACCACCACCTCGAGACCAGTAAGCCGCACCTACTCTTTCTTACGGAAACGCAGATTCGATGTCCCACAGACGCGGCGTATCTTGACTACCCAGGTTATACTATGGAGCATAATTTTCATCCACGCGCCGGAGTTTGTGTATACGTCCGCAGTGACATCTGCCTCCAGCGTCTGCGTCATTTGGAGGACCCCACATTTTCCACAATCTGGGTTATGGTGGACACAGGCTTCGAAAAGATCGTTTATGCCTGCGTCTATCGCGCACACAGTGGTGACCAGGAGACGACTCGGCTATTTCAACAACTCAGTGAGGCCGCTGATAAAGTCCAACACCGGTATCCTACAGCGCAACTTGTCTTTTTGGGGGACTTCAACGCTTGTCACCAAGACTGGCTGTTCCCATACCAGAAAACCGACCACGCTGGGAAAGAAGCGCGAAATTTTGCGTCGTCGTTCAACCTGACCCAGCTCGTAAAAGAAGCGACTAGGGTACCTGACGTAGTTGGTCACACAGCTAATTGCCTTGACCTTCTGCTGACTACCGATCCAGACAGATACGTTGTAGCGGTAACTTCACCCTTAGGAACCTCTGACCACTGTCTGGTGAAATCTGTGTCGTCTTATTCTCCCCCAGACCGTGATATACGCGGAGTTCGGCGAATATGGCAATACAAAGCAGCAGATTGGGACGAGATGCGTCACTTCTTTGCATCTTATCCTTGGCGGCAGGTTTGCTTCTCTTCTGAAGATCCGTCGGAATGCGCGGATGTCATAACTGATGTGGTGCGTCAAGCTATGGAATATTTCATACCCTGTAAAGACGTCCCCATTGGTGGCAAAGCTCGGCCATGGTTTAACGCCGAATGCGCGGCAGCTGAAAAGCGTAAACATTCGGCGTATCTTGCATGGTCTGAGGCTCGACAGCGTAAATTACCGGATTTAGCTGATAGGAAGAGAGCCTTTAACCAAGCCGCCAAGTCTTACAAAAGGATTTTGCAGAAGGCTCGCCTGAGTCACATCAATCGCATTGGCGCAAAGCTCTCCAGGCAACCCTGCGGTAGTAGAGCTTTTTGGTCCCTAGCTAAAGCGGTAGAGGCGAACTTCTGTAGGCCCTCACTACCACCGCTGGTAAAACCCGATGGTACACTAGCTCACACGGCAAAAGAGAAAGCGGACCTATTTGCAACCCTCTTTGCCAATAATTCGCGGCTTGACATCGGCAATGCTCAAACACCCTCAATCCCCTGCTGCGAGACGATTATGTCGGAAATCCGCATTAGGCAGAAAGAGGTCTTAAAAGTATTGCGTAGTCTAGACGTGAACAAAGCCAGTGGACCGGATGGAATACCAGCTATTGTTCTTAAGACGTGCGCGGCCGAGTTGTCTCCAATTCTGACACGTTTGTATCGCCTCTCGTTTAAAGCTGGAAAAGTGCCTAAATCCTGGAAGCTGGCTAATGTGCAGCCCGTGCCTAAAAAAGGCAGTCGTGCCGACCCTGCAAATTATCGACCCATCTCAATCACTTCTATACTCTGTAAGATTATAGAACGTGTATTGAACTCCCGCCTCATCGCGTACCTAGAACAGAATGATCTCCTCAGCGACCGACAATACGGATTTCGCCGAAATCGGTCGACAGGAGACCATCTAGTGTATGCCACTCACCTAATTGGCGAGGCCCTAGAAAAGAACGGGGAGGCCATTGCTGTCTCTCTCGACATCTCAAAGGCTTTTGACAGGGTTTGGCATGCCAGCCTTATAAGCAAGCTTCCAGCCTACGGTATATCCCCTGGTCTGATAGAGTGGATAAAGGACTTCCTGAGTGAGCGATCGCTCCGCGTCGTTGTCGACGGTTCTTCGTCTGACACTATGGCGACTAATGCTGGTGTTCCTCAGGGTTCCGTTCTCTCTGCAACTCTTTTTCTGCTGCATATTAACGACCTGCTCATTCCCGGTATCTTTGGGTATGCAGATGACAGCACAGTTATAGAGAGATATCTACCGGTAGGTCGGACCAGTCGAGATCAAGTACAGTCTGAACGTGAGGCCATGGTAGAGCGTACTAATCGCACACTCGAGGCAGTCTCATCTTGGGGACAGGCCAATCTTGTGCGATTCAACGCCGCCAAAACACAAGCGTGTGTATTCACCGCCAAAAAGAGCGAGTTCACCCTAGCTCCCACTTTCCAGAATGTGTCCCTCGAATTCACCAACTGTCTGCAGTTACTGGGCGTCGAAATTTCGTCGAATCTTAACTTCGGACAGTTCATAGAGTCTAAGGCGAAGGTAGCTGCAAGGAAACTTGGAGTCCTTTCAAAGGTACGGCGGTACTTTACACCGGGACAGCTTTTGACCCTGTACAAAGCACAGATCCGGCCATGTGTGGAGTACTGCTGTCATATCTGGGCAGGCGCAGCAAAGTACCAACTCGCGGCACTTGATTCGGTGGAGAGGCGAGCCAAAAAGTTGTTTGGTGACCAAGACCTAAATTTAATCAGTCTTGAGCACAGGCGTAGAGTGGCTAGTCTCTCGGTATTTTACAGGCTGCATTTTGGGGAGTGTGCGCAGGAATTACACGATATAATTCCACCAGCACCTTTCTACCATCGGACGTTCAGACATACGGCTGGAATCCATCCTTATGCAGTAGACGTGCCGCGCGTTCGAACGAAAAAGTTTGAATCATCGTTCCTTGTGCGTACTGCTAAGGATTGGAATAAGTTCCCGGCGTCAGTTCTTCCGTCCAAGTACGATGTGGGGGCCTTCAAGAGTAGAGTGAATAGGCATCTACAAAGCTAGCGCGTACCATCTTTAGACCACATCTTCACCTCATCGGGTGAGATCGTGGTCAAGCGCTAACTTTTTAAATATAAAAAAAAAAAAAAACACTTCTGTCGTGCATACACATTTTGTAATTCACGTTGGATTTTAATCAGCGTATCGTCACAATTTCCCTGCATGTGGAACTCTTCATTAAAAAGAACAATCTTTCGTAATACACTAACAGCATTAAGACCGTCAATCAAAGTTGGCACTGTAAATTGTTCTTCCGAGACTTCCTGTTCATTTTCATTTTCCTCTTGAACTTAACGTACAATATCATCCTCCGTAGCTGGTGCACAAATTGCAATAGACTGATCTACATCAATGAACTCGAGTGTTTCAGTAGTAGATAAAGCAGGTCGTAATTTTTGCATAGCAGTGTAATAGGTGACGCTGAACGCTAGTTGAAAAACAGTAGAAAATAGGAATGAAACACAAAACATTGAAATCAATGTGAAAACAGCAAATCTACTGTTAAAACAGTAGGGTTGGTAACACTGGACTTAAGAGATATGACCAAGCGGGCCTTGAGGCTACGGCATGCATGTGCTCTGTTTCTAAGAATTACAAAAGACCCTAAACTTTGTTTACTTTTACGATAATAGCCATTGACTATTATACTGTGCCAGATGTGGATACTGTTACCTATTCAAATTGTTTACAATACAGCTGAGCCGGTCGTTCTACAGATATAATTCTCCGAAAACATTAACCAAATGTGGTCGCTTAATGCGGTATGTCGTAAAAACCAATGTTTTCGATAAAGCGGTCATATGACATTCAGCCAGGACCTTTGATTTTGGTCACCAGTATGTTGTTTTAAACGATGTCGCCATAAACGGTTTCGACTGTATTACTATTTACTGTGTAAATTGTAAAATTCTATGTCAAAATTGTTGCATCAAATATTTATAAAATTTGAAACATGAATCATAGCATCAAATTATTTGTAAGCAAGTAAAATTTGAAAAAAATTATGTAGTTTTATACGATCGTATAAAACGATATATGGTTTTAAATCAAGATTTAAATCCTTTAAATAAATATCACTAGAAGAAAGAAAGAAAGAAAGAAAGAAGAAAGTTTATTAACACAAAAAAGATTAAACCAAAAAACAATAACCTTATACTAACATAAAATTACACATAATTAATCTGGAATATTAAGTTACCATTTATGGTATTTAGGGTAATCTTGTGATGCCCACACTAGGCATAGCCTGTATCGTGGGCACCGATATTCAATAAAGAAATACAATATTCAGAACACAAAATAACAAAAAACCCTCATTCACGGCATTTTAGCATTTAACAATTATAAGTTACTCCAGTATACAATTGAAAAATAAATAAATAAATTTAAGTAAATGGAAAAATAACAAAATAAAATTAATATAGATACTATAAATATGTATGTATGGTACGGATTCATAAATAGATAAGATATAAATATATTAAAGGATCTAGGATTGTATCTTCAAAAGGTACTCAGTATCTTTATAATCTAAGGTAAGCAGCCACTTCAGTAAGGTGGATTTGGCTTGTGGCAACGATTTCTTTAATAAATCGCAACGCTTTACTACCGAGTTATAAATATGAAATTTCATAAAGGAGCCCGTGCGTTGTGCAAAGTAGCATTTAACTGATGGCACGGGTAAAAGGTAGACTCTGCGAGACAGCCTACTTTTGTGTTCAGCGGATCCAAGCACACTTTTATGCACCATCATCACAGTTTTGTATATGTATAATTGCCTTACGGTAAGAGTGCCAGAATCTCTGTATAGATCCGTCGTGGGGTACCGATAAGGTTTTTGCATCATGACTTTTAAGACGGAACGTTGAGCTCTTTCAATTCGAATCATAGTGGTGGCACTCGCAGCGCCCCAGCAAGATATGCAATAAGTCAGAAGAGATTGGCACAACGCAAAGTATATGCTTTTTAAAATATCTAAGCTGGTCACATCTCGTAATTTTCTCATGATACCAATTACTCTTTGCACCCGAGAGGTAAGCGATTCAATGTGGTCTTTAAAAGTCAATTTTTCGTCTATGAGGACTCCCAGATATTTTACTACACTTGTTCTTCTCAAGGATTCGCAGTCGCAGACGACGGTGTTACAAAGAGAATGATGTAATTTAATAACAGTACTTTGATCGGGTGCAGAAGCTGCTGTTTTGTGGAAGCAGATATAGTTGGTCTTTTTTACATTAAGGGTCAAGAGGTTATTTTGGAGCCAGACACTAACTCGAGACATACCTAGCTGAGAATTTTGAAGAGCTTCTTGCCAAGTCAAACCATCAAATATGATTGCAGTATCATCCGCGTAGCATATAATATCTGCATTACCTATTGATAAATCATGGATATCATTTATGTAAATGGTGAACAGCGTAGGACCTATAATACTGCCCTGCGGGACCCCAAAACTGATGGACTGCGGGCTGCTCATGACTTGGCCAATCCTAACACATTGCATGCGGTCTGAAAGGTAGCTTCTGAACCAGTCAAGGGCAATGCCTCTTACACCAATATTAAATAGTTTTTGTAAAAGGATAGGAGCAGACACTGTGTCGAAAGCCTTGGCCAAGTCTAAAAAGACAGCAACACAACATTTTTTGTCACCAAGTTTTGAAGAGACGGTGGAAATTAGAAGGGAAACTGCATCTTCAGTGCTCCTACCCTTTTGAAAACCAAATTGTCTCGGAGCAATAACATTTTGGGATCTCAGATAGTTAGCCAAACGGTTGTTAACAAGTTTTTCAAGCAATTTCGAAAAAGAACTTAGCAAGGAGATTGGCCTGTAATTCTCAATCTGTGTCTTGGGACCACTTTTATAAACAGGGATTACAGCAGCTAGTTTCCAGAGAGAGGGGAAAGTGCCACTTGTCATGCTCAAATTAAGGATAAAAGTTAATGGCATTAAGATAGCATCCTTAACGTGTTTTATTAAGAGGTTGGACCAGCCATCAATGCCTGTAGCTTTTCCACTTTGAAGAGACAAGATTAATGAGTTCACTTCTTCGCAATCTGTAGGGTACATGTAAAGTGAATTTGGCGGTGTTGTTTTGGGTTGGACTTTTTTAGCAAGATCCGCTTCCGTCATATTGATATCTGATAAAATCTGATTTGCAAGACGATGACCAAGGGTGGAGAAGTAAACATTGTGTTGGTCGAGGCGCATACGGGTGGTATTTGTGTTGTCTGCTAACAATTCAGTGGGATCGTGCCTTTTGTGAGTGATGCCGCACATTGTTTTAATTGACCACCATAGCTTCTTCGGATTATGTTTGTTTTCATTAATTTCATTCCTTTCATGTTGTAATCGTATTTTACGCAAGAGACTAACAAGAAAATTATGGTACCTTTTATAAGAGATTTGCAGGATCATATTGTCTGGTTCTAGCTTTGCACGATGATGAAGGCGGTCTCGATGTCTCATGCAACGCATGAGTCCTGAAGTAATCCAGGGCTTGAGGTTATATTGCGTTCTACTCAAACGGACTTCACACGTATGCCTTTTTAAAGTAGCAACTAAAACATCCGAGAACTTTTTAACAGCTTCATTTACGTTAGTATTAGTTGTGACATCACTCCAGTCTCTCTCTGAAAGGTCATTTCGTATGCCAGTAAAGTCTCTTTTAAGCACAGTCCGGTTTGGTCGCCTAAGGTTATATTTATTAAGGCTCAACCCAATCATAACAGGGAAATGATCAGTAATATCAGATTGGCAGACAATACCTACTGGGGTTAGGTTACGATGAAAGTTAGTGAAGTATATGTGGTCGAGACACGATGACCCTCTGGTAGATTTGGTAATGGCTGGAGTAAATCCGTGCTCAGCTAGGAAGCATTGATATTCTAGGACTCGAGAACTAGTTTTATCCAATATATCTATGTTTAGGTCGCCAGCTAGGATCAAAGGTATACCACTGTTATTTTTAACATAACTCTCAATGGAAGATAGAAAATTATCAATGTTATGACATGACGGAGAGCGGTAAATGGCGAATATGGTGGCTATATTTTGTATATTAACAGCTAGACAATTAGCATCGTTGATGGTTGGCTCTATAATTGACGGGTTCCAGACATCACTAACGTAGACTACAACTCCACTGTTTTGATTAATATTACGTTCTGTTTTGAAAGAAGTGTATCCTGGTAATTGTGGGACAACCACAGTCTCGTTTAGCCAGCATTCTGTCAGGATGAGTACATCGAAACTTAAATCCGAACGTGTTAGTGCAATGAGAAACGTATCAAAGTTTTTTTGTATGCTTCTAATGTTAAGGGCAAGTAGTTTGAAATTATGGCTTGATGTAAAACATTCTTTACATGATTCAATTTCATGAACAACACGGCAGTCAACCTTTAATGAGTCTAAATTATCTACCAATTCTTCTAGGATTTGATTGAATTTAATACTAAAATTATCCACAACTGTGTATAAAATGAAACATACTTGTGTGTTTTGAGAAAGCTGCGCAAATTAATTGTAAGTGAATGTTTTAAATAGTACTTACAAGTGAAATATAAATAGGTTTGATAATGAAGATCCTGAAATATAATAGTTAAAGTTGTAATATATACTAGCCAATTACTTGTAACAAATATTAAATGATTTAATACTATTAATTTATTAGACGACATGATTATATAGTCTATTGTACGTGAATATGGAGTATAGATGTGATAAACATAATAAAATATGGAACAGCATAACATTTTGACACGAAGCATAATAAGACACAGACTCTTACAGCTAGCAATTAAAAATGCTACAGGTTGAAAACAAACCTTTCTACATAGTAAGTGATATTTGAATTTACCATAATAAGTTGTCTTTACATAACAATGTATTAACCCAGGTCTAGGAGAATCCAAATAAACACTTATAACCGTAAGAACAATGAATAGAATGTAAATTACGACATATATAATTATATTACTCCGCCGTTGAAGCCGCAGGCCGGAAGATTTGATCCAGGTCCTTGGAACTACGTATACGTACAGCAGGCTTTTTTTCCATCTCTCTGACATAAATTGCGCCATTGTTACACCAACAAAATGCGTAGCCTCCTTTTTTAGATCTCGTCCTGGCTTCGCGAAATAATTGCCGATTTTCCTTGGTAAGCCTTTCATTAAGATATATCTTACGTGCGACACCGGGTATCTGTAGGTCGGTGGTACTCAGGTTGCGACGCGACTTCGAGGCCTGAACTAGTTCAGGCCTCGAAGTCGCGTCGCAGGCCCAGAAGGTGGCATTGTTTAAAAACATACTATGAGAAGAGGTCGTCCAGGTAGTTTTAAAAGTTAAGCATATGCAGTAAGATGCAGTCAAACCTGTATATACAAGGAACCTTTATAAACTAGTCATTGTCCAGTCCTAACAGGCAACCTCGATAAATAAGGGACTCGGGTTAGAGAGAACCCTCTATATGCAAGAAAAAAGTTACTGTCTCTTGGACTCTTGCTTATTCATGATCTCCTGTTTATTCATAATTTAATTTATTTGTGTATAATAGTATTCATACCCAATTTATGTAACAATTTAGAAACTTCCGCAGGTGTATGGACGGTGGGTAATATTGGAAGGGAGCAAGGTTCTCTCAAGTGGCCATTGTTGGCTGCGTACGCCTCATATCCAATACGCTTCTATATTTACGATGAAACCGTCTGGTTCACATTGATGGTTCTAGCAACTGCACTTACCTTTGATTCCTTTTCAAAAGAGTGGAGAAGGACTCCAAAGAGACGCAATCTTCCTACGTGAGTGTAATATTCTTATCGCTTCTAATAAATAATTTAATTTTCAATATATTGTTTCTTTAATTTATAAGATTTTATATAAAGCAATTTTTTATTTCTTTGTTATTTGCAGACGAATTGCTATATTGGGATTGTGCGCAGTATTGTATTTGTCAATGTGGTGCAGCTACTTGTACTTCTATGGTACAATTACTGACAGTGAAGGTGATGAAGTCCCTATCTATGAGGCATTGTATCACTTCTTTACAAGTCCATGGTGAGTGTACAATAATTTGCAATACACTGCTTATTTTACGATACAGTTCAATGTTCAGTTAAATATCTAATACTAAACAAAATCTTCTTAATTTGTTTTTCTTAAAGTGGATTTCTGAGACTAAAGTCCTAGTTGAAAATGTAATGTTATCTATGTTTTGTCAAAGATCATGACAGGAATAACAATAGGTTTTATAGAGAGATTTTAGTCTTAGAAAGCAATGGTTAAATTATTTATATATTGTATTCATACAACAGACAAATGAGCAAGCAACTTAACTTTATTTGACCTTTACATTTCGTTTTTTACATGTTCATGTAAATGACTAGTCCAGTTAACTATTACATAGTCTTATCCTTACAGTTAGCTCATTATTTTTTATAATCAAGATCTGTGCAAATTTCAACTGACTATAGAGTTTATTAATATCCAGGTGGTTGGATGTAAGACAATGTCTTCTTGATACCTACCAATATGCTCAACATCATGGATGGTATGAGGTGTGGAAACAAATTATTGACCTATCTGATCCTCACGGAGAACAAAATGCATATAAAGTAAGTGTACCTCATTTATAGTTTGTTTCAACTCGTATACTAAATTTTTTTAAACATATATAGTATATGTAATATTTATATAGTATGTGTTTTTGATGTGTACACGCTGGTTGCCATGACAACCACATAATAAACAAGATGTAAATAGTAAAAAGTGTCTCTTATCTACGCTTTTAGCACTAAACATAAAAGTTTTACTTATATATCATATGTTTTTGCCTGATTAGGGTGATCTGTTTCACTGGTATGAATGTTTTAAATCATGTCAATTAAGTTGTGATTTTAAATAAACACGGCTGAATCCATTTTGAACAGTGAGGTGATATTCAATTCATATTCTTTCGTGGAATTTTATAGCAGTCTGTTGCGAATTATTTAGTTAGTTTTTTTTTTCATTATATGATTTTAAAAAATTCCTTCAAAGGTATTGGGTCTCGGACCAACGGCAACGCAGCAAGAAATCACATCTACATGGAGAAAATTGTCTCGCGAGAATCATCCGGATAAAGTGAAAGATCCAGTTCAAAGGAGTGCGGCTCAAGAAAAATTCATGGAAATCCAACAAGCGTATGAAATACTTTCCAATAGTAAACATAGAAGGAACCGTCGTAATAAGAAAGATAATTCAGAACCTACACCTAATAAAGAATAAATGCATTTGATTCCAAAATTATTAATTAAAATATTAGGTCCTTACATATGAAATTGGCGTTTTGTATGGGAGGAGCAAAAAGGCGAATATTTTTTAATATAATATATTTAATTAATCAAAGTATGAACCATTATTTTCTATGCACTTTTGCCATCTCATAGGTAGTTCATTGATCCCTTTACTAAAAAAACCAGTCGGACGGGAATCAATAAAATCTTTGAAGGCGATTTGGACTGCCCCATCGGAGTTGAATTTTTTCCCTTGCAAGAAGTTATCCAAATTTCGAAAAAAATGGTAATCTGTTGGAGCAAGGTCCGGGGAGTACGGAGGATGTCTTAGACTTTCCAATTGAAGCTCTTCTAATTTAGTAGCCGTCTGTTGCGCAGTGTGTGGTCTAGCGTTGTCGTGAAGCAGCAGTGGCGGGGAGCGATTGACCAGCCTAGGTTGTTTAGCCGCTAGCTTTTCCATCATGGTTTGCAATTGCTGACAATAGACATCAGCCGTAATAGTCTGGCCAGATTTGAGAAAACTGTAATGAACAATACCGGCACTAGTCCACCAAACGCTTACAAGTAACTTTTTTGGGGTTAATTTTCGCTTGGGGCAGGATTTGGCTGGCTGGCCAGGATCCAACCATTGCGCTGAGCGCTTCCGATTATCGTAAAGAACCCATTTTTCATCACAGGTAATGATTCGGTTTAAAATACCTTCATTATTGTGCCGGTTTAGTAATGTAACGCAACAGTCGACGCGCGTTTGCCGGTTTGCTTCAGTCAATTCGTGAGGTACCCGCCTTTCAAGCTTTTTAATCTTCCCAATTTGCTTCAAGTGAATTAAAATAGTTTTATCACTAACATCGCAGCCTGCAGCTAACTCGGACGTGGTTTGCGATGGATCCGCTTCCACAATAGCCTTCAACTCTTCATTATCAACTTGAATCTCAGGCCGTCCACGGGGCTCGTTCTGCAGATCGAAATTTCCAGAACGAAAACGTTGGAACCAAAAATGAACTGTGTTTTCTTTTGCAACACGACCGCCATACACATCATTCACCCTTCGATTCGTTTCCGCAGCACTAGTGCCACGGCGGAACTCGTACTCGTAAATAATGCGATATTTTAAGTTTTCCATTTTGTAAAATGAGTGACGCAAACAGAAAAAAACAGAAGAAAAAAAACAAATGAATGACGGTCATCGAACCACAAATACATGAGTCTATAGCTGTACAAATTTGAATTTGGAATTCCTTACCAAAGGAGAAATTCGTGATTAAAGTGGCCAGTACGAAAAACGCCAATTTCATATGTAAGGACCTAATATATTAATTTTTATTTACCTCACACATTCAATTAATGGGTTTTAAAATAGCCACTTAGTGTAGATTTATCTGCACTAAAGTAGCACATTTGTTATTAAATGAGTGTGTAGCTATTATTTTATTATATAAATATTTAACAATATTTAGGTTGTAAGTTAAAAGATCTGAACATATTTTTATATCTTACTATTTTTTAACGATTGTAGTAAATGGATGGTGAAAACATTGACTGATATGCATTTATACAATTGTCTTAAGATACGAATATTTTGGTCTTTTTATTTTTTTACTTATTACAATATAAAGTTTAACTTCAGGCTTCATTTATTAGACACATAACTGTTTTTTTTTTTTGGTAGGATATATTATTGTATAATTTATTTTGCTACAGTTTTAAATATTTACTTTTAAATTCAATCAAATATAAAAATTTTAGTGAACTTTTATCTATTACTTGTAATTTTATATTTAGGTTGTGGATTACAAAAATTTTTGATATTTTTTTTGTAAAATATAAAAAAAAAAAAATTGTATGAGGTTGGCAATATTTTTTATCTTTAACATAATGGTTGTGACAACTGTAATAGTTTAATATTTTTTTAAAGCTTTTGGATCAATATATTTTGATCAAAACGTAAGACTTTCAGAACTATTTAAAGATGTATATTTTATAATATTTTTAACGTAAGATAAATTAATTAATAAATATATTTGAATCTCAGTTTAATTTGTAAACATATGAGACTGTTTCGCAAAGATACTTAATGCCGTCCATGTTTTGTACTTATCATTCCATTTAATTCCAATTTTATTAATTATTAATTATAATAATCGTATAAATTATTAAATAGTAATTATAAATATCATAATTTAATTAAAAGAATTATATAAATTGTTATGATTCGTAAAATTATTTATTAAATAAAGCATTGTATTGATAGTATTTTTTTTATTTCTTTACCCTTTGAACCCTTTGACAACACAGAATTGGGACAGTTTATTAATTTTGTTCATCATCTAAATATGTTGAACTGTAATGTGAATGAATAAATAGTCTTAAATTAATATCATGATAGCTTGTAGTGTTTATAAAAAGCAAATGACTGCAAAAATATTTTTAATTTCAATATGTTTGTTATACCATACAGAATGGGCCCAAAAATTTATTATCTACACCGCAGAAATCTAATATAAATGCGAATGTTTGGATGGATGTTTGTTTGAACGTAATTTCGTAACGACTGTATGGATCTCGATGAAATTTGGCATAGATGTAGATCATAGTCCAAAAGAACAAATAGGCTACTAATTACGTTTTTTTCCGTTTCACGTGGGCGACAGATAGTGTTTATAAAAGTATTTCGCCATTAAAAAATATGGTTCGATGATCTTATGCAGACCATAATGATAACATTCCAACATACTTGTTCCCGTTGGGACAACCCCAACCCCCTTTGTCTTTGTCAAAACGTCGATGTAAATAGAATGGTATAGGAAAAATGTTATAAAATATTTATTTTTAAAATTATTACAATATCGTACAGATACAGAACAGGATACACATACAGAAAAGATTTCGTACCTGTAATCGTGGTTACATTACATGGTAGGTAAACTTCTCGAAAATTATGGTAACCCTATCCGTTGATGAGTTATTGATCCAGACAACCTCTCCATGATTCGCTATCTCTTTTCCTCGCGACGGTGGAGCCTTGCAATGATATTAAATAATATTATTATTTTTGTTTAACAATGACATATACAAGTAAAAAAATATATTTCTACTAGGTAGCCACATTTCAAATATAAGACTAACGTTGCATTTGTATTCAGATAATCAAAAATTTATCTTACTAATATTGTAAATGCGAAAGTTTAGATGGATGGATAGATGGATGTTTGTTTGAAGGTATCTTCAGAACTGCTCAACAGATCTTGCTGATATTTGGTATAGACAACATAGTCTGGAAGAACACATAGGCGGCTAATTAAGTTCTTTTCTTTTAATTCCCCGCGGACGGAGTCGAGGGCGTCAGCTAGTAGCTAGAAAAAGCATTTTGTTCATTACAATTCAATTGAGTTAATACATGCTTGAATTAATTATGAATAATACTTTAAATATGGTCAATATTCATTTTATTTTGTAACGCATGTCTTCAACTCACTTAAATATTATTTTTGATTTAAGTTCTTCCATGAAAATATAGTACAATATCTTTTTATCTTTCCCGCTGTTAGTTGGAATCAAAGACAAAAGGGGAAGGATTTTTCATTTTGTGCCAAATCATCAAAACTTCTTTCCCATATTTCGATGTAACCTGACAGAAAAAATACTTTCGAATAATTATGAACGAATGAGTTTTATCATTCGTAATAAAACAATCTACTAATAGGTAATACTTTTATTTTAAATTTTTTATTAAACTATTTTACTAAATCATGGTTACTTTCCATAGTATAATATGGACACCATATTGAATTATAGATTAGAGCGGCCCGGCACGATACTCTGTCTCTATCTAATTGTGGTGGAGCCTTGCAGGGGAATTCAAATAAATATTTATTTTATATATTTTTGTTGGCTGGAACTATTAATTGATAATGTGTTTTTAGATTTCTTTGATGAAAATATAGCGTAATCATCCTTTGAATTTCCCTACTTTAACGGAGTCAGTGCGAAGATTTTACTTAAAAATATAACTGCGTATGTTTGGATGGATGGATGAATAGTCATTTGTTAGCAGATAATTCCAAATCGTCTAAATGGAAGGATTAAAAATTAATGATTTTTCATATTACATTTTAGTAGAAATTTCATAGAAAATATTGTGTTTAACTTTATATCGTCAGCTTATATGAATCCCCACCGAGGATCGGGAGCTTACCCTAAATTAGGGATAAATAGGTATTAATTAATTAACCATACGGAACATATCAAATTCAAAAATGTAAATACACATTGTTACATGTCCAGTATCGAAACCAAGACCCTTGATTTTCGGTTCGGTGCATCTGCGCCACATATTCTATGTTTTTTGACTAATTCATCAAAATATAAAAAATGTAAAAGGTGGTATTGATTCTTTATTATATTGATGGTGATGTGTATGTCATGTTAGATTGTTGTTAGAAGGTTGTTGCTTGCTTTCGAGTAATAAAAACCAAATGAGAAATCAGGAATCGTACTTGGTACATTCGGACAAACACCGCGTAGCACATCGTACCACTTTAGGCGGAAGACGAAATCTGAAATCCACTGATTTGTTTAACGATAGTGGTAAATAAAGGACATTTATTTTTACATGGTTAACCTATCTTTTAGAATTTTCTCGTACTGTGTGGCCACTCTATTCAATAATCTGATTGGCCAGAAGAGTTCCGTAAACATTCTCTATCCCTTTTCAACAAAGACGGTGGAACCATGTCGATAGGAATTAATATTAATATTTTTACTTTATAAATGTTTAAAAGTAATGAAATTTTATTATATATAATATAATAATCAAAACAGCTATACCAAAATAGCTTTAATTTTTTATCTTTTAATTTCTTTTATTTAAAAAATGTATTATCTATACCGTAGAAATCTAATATATAAATGCGAATGTTTGGATGGATGTTTTTTTGAACGTATATTCATAACGACTGCATGGATCTCGATGAAATTTGGCATAACTGTAGATCATAGTCCAGAAGGACAAATAAATGACGTTTTTTTTCTATTTCGCGCGGGCGACAGATAGTGTTTATAAAAGTGTTTCGCCATTAAAAAATATGGTCCGATGATCTTATGCGGACTATAATGATTATATTCCAACATACTTGTTCCCGTTGGGACAACTCCAATCCCTTTGTCTTTGTCAAAACGTCGATGTAAATAGAATGGTATAGGAAAAATTATACAAAATATTTATTTTTAAAATTATTACAATATCGTACAGATACAGAACAGGATACACATACAGAAAAGATTTCGTACCTGTAATCGTGGTTACATTACATGGTAGGTAAACTTCTCGAAAATTATGGTAACCCTATCCGTTGATGAGTTATTGATCCAGACAACCTCTCCATGATTCGCTATCTCTTTTCCTCGCGACGGTGGAGCCTTGCATTGATAATAAATAATATTATTATTTTTGTTTAACAATGACATATACAAGTAAAAAAATATATTTCTACTAGGTAGCTACATTTCAAATGTAAGACTAACGTTGCATTTGTATTCAGATAATCAAAAATCTATCTTACTAATATTATAAATGCTATAAATGTTTAGATGGATGGATGTTTGTTTGAAGGTATCTCCAGAACTGCTCAACAGATCTTGCTGATATTTGGCATAGACAACATAGTCTGGAAGAACACATAGGCTACTAATTAAGTTTTTTTCTTTTAATTCCCCGCCGCGGACGGAGTCGAGGACGACAGCTAGTCAAGTAATAAGTATGAAAATGTATTTTGTTCATTACTAATTGAGTTAATACATGCTAGTATTAATTAGGAATAATATATTTTTTAAATATGATCAATATTCATTTTATTTGGTTATGCATGTCTTCAACTCGCATAAAGAGTTTATTTTAGTAAAGGACATTTATTTTTACATGGTTAACCTATCTTTTAGAATTTTCTCGTACTGTGTGGCCACTCTATTCAATAATCTGATTGACCAGAAGAGTTCCGTAGACATTCTCTATCCCTTTTCAACAAAGACGGTGGAACCATGTCGATAGAAATAAATATTAATATTTTTACTTAATAAATGTTTAAAAGTAATGAAATTTGATTATATATGATATAATTATCGAAAAATCTATACCAAAGTATCTTTAAATTATGTAGAACAGCAAGAAGTAGAGAGATTTGCTTTTGTAATGTAAATTTGGTCAAAACTGTTGTAACAGGTTATATTACCTAATGTTTAGAAGAATACTGTTATCACGGTCTTATTATTATTTCTGTATTCTCTAATGGGGGGTCAATTTTCTAACCGAGCACTTAATGATTTCTGTTTTAAAAGATAAATTAAAAATAAGTTACTTTCATATTATTATCAAATTTAGAAAAAAATAAGTGTTTTAATTATAAATGACAAAAAAGTAATAGTTTTTAAATATAATTTATAGATATTATGGCGATGTATATTTATAATGATGTTAGATGGTTCAATCAGGGACAAGAATGATAGTATTATATTATATTTATGTAATAAATGCGAAAATTGAGGTTGATGGATGGTTGTTTGTTAGCAGTTGACGATCAATGGATCTGGATGATATTGGCACAGTGTTAGATTATTTTGTAGTAGCTCATAGGCTCATACGAAGGATTTTTTTGTTAATTTCGCGCGGATAAAGTCGCGGGCTAAAAATAGTTTTTTATTTTATATTTTGCGTTAAGAGTCTCTTTTACATTTCTCCAATTCAATGGAATTTTACATAAATCTAAAAACAAATTTGCTATTTTCAAGTGTTTGTAAAATTTTCTTTTTTGTTCTATTTTGTACATTTCTTAGGCGACGATAGCACAGGCTTTAGACTTCTTCTCAACATGAAGGTCATTTGAGATTCGAGCTTCTTAAGTTTTACTTTCGATAGAGATATTAAAAATTAAAATAAAACAAAAATTAATTAAAATCAAACACAGTATTCCATGTCGGGAATCGAACCCGAGAGCCTTGAATTGCAAGCCTCTGCGCCACCTATGATTTTTTTGAGTGATTCATGACAATATAAAAAATATAAGATGATTTTAGATGGTCATTACGTGTTTTTTTCTTGCTTCTCGAGTCAATGTTCACATCATCACTGTAAAAAAAATAGTTGTGAAATCAGAAATCGAACTTCGTACAGTATAATTGAAAATAAAGGACATTTGTTTTTACATGGTTAACCTATTTTTAGCCGACTTCAAAAAGAAGGAGGTTATCAATTCGACTGTATTTTTTTTTTTTTTTTTTTTTTTTATGTGTGTTACCGCGAAACTCCGCCCCTGGTGGTCCGATTTTGATGAAAAATATTTTAATCGAAAGGAAGTGCTTGCAGGTGGGTCCCATTTTTTTGTTTTTTTTTTAAAATAACTAGAAGACTAGTAGATTTTGAATATAGCTTCAAAATTTGTTGCGAACATTAGGGACATTTTTGCTTTCAGCGCTTACGTAGGCTAAACTATAGGACCTACATAAAAATGATGTATGGCGAATTGAAGCTCTTTAAATGTGCTAAATAAAAGTCCGCGATAGCATATATCTATCTTTTATAGTTTTCTCACAATAACCATTTTTATCTTCAGAAACATCAATTAAATTCATGCCCTATTTCCGACGCTATTATTCGAGTTCAGTATTAACCCTTATGTAAATAAACATGTTCATTATCAAGAGAATTTAATGTAGATTATATTTGCAATTGAAACTATATCATTCTGTCTAATAGTTTAGGAGATATCGTAAGAATAAAATTACGCGGAAACGAAAAATGCTACACGAAAAGCACAATTTTGCTTTCTGGGCTTACGTAGGTCAAACTATATGACTTACATAAAAATGATGTATGGAGTAATTATACATCCTTAAATTTGCTAAATAAACGTCTTCGGTGGCATATATCTATCATCTATGGATGTCTCACAAAAACCATGTTATTGTGAACAAACTTCGATTAAAATGCACACGAAAAACAGCGTCGTAAGCTTACGGCGCTATTATATTATATTCGATATGAATCCTTATCCAAATAAATATGTTTGATGGCTAGAGTATTAAATGCAGATTACGTTAGCCTTTAAACTATGTAATTCTGATCAATAGTTTGGGAGATATTAAATAATTAAAAACTACGCGCATTCGAAAAATGCTAGTGCGGCGCGCGGCTGGACAAAATTAAAGGCAGGCTACGATGTATTAGTTCGGTAATTTTCAATTTGTATACCGATTTTGATAATTATTTCATTGTTTAAAGGATAAGTGGTTATCTGCTGCATTCTAAATTAGTTTTTGAATTGAAGTACACACATATCAAATAGGAAAGTCCTTTTCTTTATTTGTCTTATTTATGTCTTTATATGTATTAAGGAAATTTGTAATTGAACTTCAAATTCACTAAAAATTGTGAAATAAAACAAAAATTTTAAGAAAAAAAAATAGCCGACTTCAAAAAAAAACAATCGCAAACAAAATGCACTCAAAAGTTACCTAAAAAAACCAATTTCAAACAAAATGCACTCAAAAGTAACCTAAAAAAACCAATTTCAAACAAAATGCACTCAAAAGTAACATAAAAAAAAATTCAAACAAAATGCACTAAAAAGAAACAAAATAATGTCATGAAAACTCTCTAAACTCTAGTAGTTAGTAGTAGGGGCTCAGTTTTCCGCAACTCCACGACAAGCGCGTATTTTGGGTGTCTCTAAACTCTAAAGAAAGTTCTCTTCTTTCTTGTAACATGTCTATATTGTATAATTATTGTTATTTTGGAGTCGGTTTCGGCCTAAGTAGGGACATAAACGTAAGTATGTCTAATACATCTCAAATATAAAATTTCATATATTTACTTCGGCCGACACCGACTGCGAAATAGCAATAATTATACAATATAGACATGTTACAAGAAAGAAGAGAACTTTCTTTAGAGTTTAGAGACACCCAAAATACGCGCTTGTCGTGGAGTTGCGGAAAACTGAGCCCCTACTACTAACTACTAGAGTTTAGAGAGTTTTCATGACATTATTTTGTTTCTTTTTAGTGCATTTTGTTTGAATTTTTTTTTATGTTACTTTTGAGTGCATTTTGTTTGAAATTGGTTTTTTTATATAAAATGTTCTCGAACAGTGTGGCCACTCTATTCAAATCCGAGTATTGATTTAACAGCCCTATAAAGATTCGCTTTCTCTTTCCCTCAAAAACGTTGGAAGTTGTGCTGATAATATTAAATATTATTATTTTTGACTATTGAAAAGTTAAGATTAAAGAAATACATTTTTATTTCTTAATTATATATTATTTGAGACAGAGGCCATCAAAGTTTTAATACCAAAACATTTTTTTTTGAGAACAACAATAAGTAGAGGTAAATTTTTGCCTCTGCTCTCTACCCCAGGGTTTATTGCTGGATGCTACCTGATCACAATCTAAAGTCTGTCTATCAATTGGCTGTTATTGGTCGGGTCAATGGTTCTTCGTTTAATGGTATGCAACGCATCTGCATTTGTATATGTCCATGGGCAGCGTTCGCTTCGATATTTCGTCGAATGCAGGTGACGGCAGCTTGTTTGTTTGACAATTTATAATATAAAAAACAGGCCAAGTGCGAGTCGGACTCGCGCACCGAGCGTCCCGTATAATAGTGTAGGCGTATAAGTAAAGGTGTCGTGAACTACACCTCTGTTACTATAGCCACGAAGTGTCTAATCTGAATATACGTGCATACACACGCATGTGCACACGTATCTGAATCGAAGCACCTACGTTCTTCGTCGATCTTAACTCTAAATCGGGCTGCACCCGTCACTTAATCGAGATACCTACGCATCTCGTCGGTCTCTATGTAAGATGAACATTCTCAATCAAGGGTTTGCACCCCGCCAATGGCCTCCACCTCCCCTTACAGCCATCCCTGTCCACACGCTCTAAATATCTCTGATAAATATCAACAAACAACTCACCGCAGTGATACATACATGGTACAGTAACAAACAGCACTTAAAATATTAATGGAAATTGTATAATCGCTTACCAACTGCTTCTCTGGATCAACACTTAATCTGGACTTCTGTTTGCCTTGTTTATTCGCATCGCGCCAAAACATGCGTCCAAGCGTTACCTTCCATAATGCAAGAAGTCTAAAAGTTGCCAGAGGAAAAAAGTTGCCAGTTCAAAAACTTAGTTTTTTACCAAACTAGTTCGCGTGCGTTCGCGACACTCCCGCCCCTAGGCGAGTGACAACTTCATGAATTAATGTTAAGGCGTAATGAAACAATGTTTACAATCAAGAATCTTTATTAATTTTCAACTTTGTGTTAATCAAGAATCAGTTCACAAGATTAGGCTAATCAATTGTTGTGTCCACTTTCGTAAAAGATTTCTTGCCTTTTGTGCAGAAGCTCTTTTAGGTATTGAAGAACTCGAAGGTTCGCTGCTCTCTTTAACTCCATCTATCTGGTTAGTTGTATCTCCATTGTCTAGTAAGTCCTGTCTAGTTGTGTCAGGTGTTGAGCGTATGTGGCCTTGGTCGTTACAAGGTGAGTTTTTATTTATTTGATAATCTGATATATGTGTAGTATCCACCTGTTCGCCTTCATTTTCAGGATCAGCGAAATCAAGGGGATATAAGTGGCTGATTGACCGAGTTAACACCTCTCCAGATGGCATCGTGACTTTAGCTACTCTGATTTGCCCATCCGAACCCGGTATAACAGCTGAAATGTGTCCCATTTTCCAAATAGCTGTATTTTGGTCACTTTTGATATGAACCACATCTCCAATTTGGGGAGTTCTATTGACTGTCACCCTAGATTGTTTGTGTACACTTCTTCTTTCTCTTAAACTGGTTAAGTAGTGAGACGTAAACATTTTTATAAATTCTTGTAAAATCATTTGCCCTCGTTTCCAAGATTCAATAAGGTTATCTTTAGTTATAGTTGCACGTTCAAAAAATTCTTTATCTGATGGATCTGTAAGTAAAGGACCACCGTTTCTTAAAAAGTCTGCTGGTGTTAAAACCTGTTCGAGATCGGCTCCAACTGGTGTTAGAGGCCGCGTATTAACAACGGCTTCGATTTCTTTGATTACGGTACATAACTGATTATGGGTGACTAGATGTTTGTCTATTGTACGTTTCAAACAGTTTTTAGTGATTCCAACCAACCGCTCATAAAAACCGCCGAACCAAGGTGCTAGTTCGGGAATGAATCGCCACGAGATTCGGTTTTTTATACAGTAATCAGAGGATAACACTTCTGCCGTTAATTTAAATTGTGTTGCGTTATCCGAAGTTATGACTTGAGCTAATCCTCTGATGGCTACAAACCGCCTGATGGCCATAACACACTCTTCTGCAGACAAGTCTTTTACGACTTCCATATGGATCGCCCTGATCGCCAAGCACGTAAACAAACACACCCAACGCTTCTGTATTGATGATCCATCTTCGACTTTTAAAGGTCCAAAATAGTCTAGACCCGTAAATGTGAACGGGGTTGAATATCTGACTCTTTCTGCGGGCAATGGAGGCATTAGAGGCATTTTATAAGGACCGCCTCCATATTTACGACACTGTAGACAATTCCTTAGAACTTTTTGTACTTGTGATCTTCCTTGAATAATCCAGTATTTGTTTCTAATCATTGCTAAGGTATGATTTACTCCTATGTGAAAGTTGTTTTTGTGTATTGTCTCAATAACTTTGTTTGTGAACTCTGTGTTTTTTGGCAATAGGATGGGAAATTTCTTGTCATCTGACCAATCTGTATTTTGAAATCTACCTTCACATCTTAGTAGCCCATTTTTGTCTTTAAATAATCTTAGAGACCTAGATAAATCAGTTTGTAGGCCTTGGTACTCTTTAGAAAAATGTTTCATTTGTAAATTTATCAGTTCGTCACGTTCTTTTTTTTTTTTTTTTATAAGAGAAGGGGGCAAACGAGCGGCGCGAACACCGGAGTGATCATCGACGCCCATGGACATCCGCAACACTACGAGAATTGCAGATGCGTTGCCGGCCTTTAAGAAAGAGATATGCTCGCTTCTTGAAGGACCCTAAGTCGTAGTGGTTTGGAAATACCGCCGAGGACAGATCATTCCACAACGCGGCCGTGCGCGGCAAGAAATTTCGCGAGAACCGCACTGTTGTGGAATGCCAGCCATCCAGATGGTATGGATGGTACCTGGCGGTCTGTCGGGTCGTCCGATGACGAAACTCGGCGGCAGGAATCGTTCCAAACAGTTCTTCGGAACACTCCCCGTGGTATAAGCGATAAAAAATGCAGAGGGAACTGACGTCCCTCCGCAAGGCCAGAGTATCAAGCCGATCGGTAAGAGCTCGGTCGTTGACGATTCGAGTCGCTCTCCGTTGTATGCGGTCAAATGGAAGAAGCTGGTATTGGGGTGCTCCCGCCCAGAGGTGCGAGCAGTATTCCATGTGGGGCCGAACTTGCGCCTTGTACAGTTGTAGGCGGTGGCCCGGCTGGAAATACTGCTTCGCCCTACTGAGCACACCCAGCTTTTTGGAGGCCAGCTTGGCCTTGTCTTCCAAGTGACCGCGAAACTGAACGTCACTCGATATGTCAACGCCGAGAATACCGATACTGGCTGAGGCAACCAGGGGAGTGCCCTCAAAACGAAGATCTACGACAAAGGGTTGTTTTTTAGCGGTAATGGCGCATACTTGTGTCTTTTTGGGATTGAATTCAACGAGATTTCGTCGACCCCAATCCGAAACTTCACCCAGTAGGGTCTCCAGTTCAGACACAAGTTTGGTCCGGTTCTCATCGGCAGTAGCCCGAAAAACATTGGCACGGGCCGTGTACAGTGCGTCACACGTGCTATCGTCTGCATAACAATGAATGTTGCTGAATTGCAGCATGTCATTGATATGCAGAAGAAACAATGTGGGCGACAGTACACAGCCCTGTGGGACACCAGCGTTGATTGGTTTCGGGTCAGAGCACGCACCGTCAACAACGACCTTGATGCTCCGACCCTCCAAGAAGCTAGAAATCCAGGCGCATAGTTTCTCGGGCAGCCCGTAGGAAGGCAACTTCGCAAGAAGTGCTTTGTGCCACACCCGATCAAAGGCTTTGGCCACGTCCAAACTAACCGCCAGGGCCTCCCCCTTGCCCTCGATAGCCTCCGACCATCGATGCGTGAGGTACGCAAGAAGATCACCAGCTGAGCGACGCTGACGGAACCCATACTGCCGATCGCTAATCAGCTGATGCTCCTCAAGGTACCTCATAAGCTGGCAATTGACGGTCGTTTCCATGACTTTTGAGAACAAAGGGATAATGGCAATCGGCCTGTAGTTGGACGGATCCGAGCTATCGCCTTTCTTTGGGATCGGGTGGATTATGGCAGTCTTCCATGAATTCGGGACGATGCCTAAGGAGTAGAGGAACCGGAACAGGCGCGTTAAAACCGGTGCCAACTCAGGAGCGCAAGTCTTAAGCACGATGGGAGGAATTCCGTCAGGCCCACTCGACTTGTGGACGTCCAGAGAATGCAGCACTTTACGTACTGATCTCTGGCGAAACTGGATTTCGGACATGAAGGTGTCACCGCACGGGATATTCGGCGGTGAGCTACCTTTATCCTCCAGAGTCGAGTTCGACGCAAAAAGAGAGCCTAGAAGATCGGCCTTCTCTTTTGCGGTGTGGGCCAACGAGTCATCCCCCCTGCGCAAAGATGGTAAAGATGGCTTACAAAAATTCCCCTGGACAGTCTTGGCGAGAGACCAGAACGCACGAGTTCCCGAAGGAAGTTTCACCAGTCTCTCGCCAATGCTAGCCACGTGTTCCGACTTTGCCTTGGCAATAACTCTTTTGAAGGACCTGGAGGCGGAGTTGTACTTCTTTTTGAGCAGGCTGGTATTTACATCCCTAGCCGCTGACGCTTCAGCCCAGGCTCGGTAACAATCCTGCTTGTAGCGCGCTGCTAATTTGCAGGATCGACCATACCAGGGCCGAGAGCTGCCCCCGATAGGCACGACAGATGACGGAATAAATAGTTCCATCCCCTGAAGCACGACATCGGTGACAGAGTCGGCAACGGCATCGGGATCGTCCAGCTTGAAGCAAACTCGCTCCCATGGGTAGGATGCAAAAAAGGACCGCATCTCATCCCAGTCTGCTGACCTGTAGTGCCACACTCGGCGGAGGCCATTTGGCTTGAGCCGTGGGCGACGCGAGATAGGCACTGTTGTCCGGATCAGGCAGTGGTCCGACGACCCCAAGGGAGCGTCGACGGAAACCGAGTAGCTGTCTGGATGTGAGGTCAGCAGAAGGTCCAGCAGGGAAGGTGTATGATCTTCCACATCTGGTATTCGCGTTGGCGATGTAACCAGCTGCGTCAGATCATAGGACAAGGCAAAGTCATGGACAGATCTCCCCGCGTGATCGGTGGTTCGAGAGCCAAGCCATTCGGTATGGTGGGCATTAAAATCGCCAAGTACCACAATCTCGGCGGATGGGATCTGCTCCAGGACAGAATCTGTAGCCGTTTGGACTTGCTCCATGAGTCGGTCTATTTCGGCATTACCGCTATGGGACCTATAGAGGCACGCGTAGACTCGCGGATGGTCGTCGCTATCTACGCGCAGCCACAAAATGGATAGGTCCCTACCTTCAAGAAGGCTGAGGCGACGAGAGCAAACATCATCTCTGACGTACACGCACACCCCGGCCCGAGGCAAAAAAGAATGTTCCAATTTGTATCCCGGGCAGGATAGATACGATGTGTCCGCCGGAGGAGATATCTGCGTCTCAGTAAGGAAAAGCAAGGCCGGTTTAGCCATCCGTAGGTGGTAATGGACGGCCTCCAAGTTAGAGTGGAGTCCCCTAATGTTACAGACGTCCACGGCGAACGTTTTAGGGGAAACCGCTGCGCGTTTCTTGCTTTTGCCCCGAGCTCCAGCAACGAGCGGAATGGTGCCCCCCCCAGAATACGCAGGGCGGCCCGCGCGCTTACGCCCAGAATCCAAGCGGGAGTTCAGGCGTAAACGCGCGGAGGGGGATTCTCCAATACCAGTGGTATCGGTACCCCCCTGGGGTATGTACTCTTCCAATCCGACTGCCATGCTGAGTGAAGGGGGGGGGGGGATTAGGCCTCCGGAACCACACTCATCAGACGAAACGCAGAATTTCTTCCACTTCACGTCTGTCTTCTGTGTGGTCGTGGTATTGCACCGGTCGACCCGGCCAATTCGTGCACCCAACAAGTATTGTTGTTGCGGGATCTACCACTGTTCTTCTGTTTTTTCTTGATTAATGCTATTATTTATTTCTTGATTCTCAATTACTTCCTTTTCTTTACTACCTTTCCCTGTAGCTTTTCTATTTTCTAGCTCCACTTCATTGTTTGCATCTTCCGTGTGAATCCAATCTGTGTCATCAAACTCTGGTTTATTTCTTTCAGTTGTATCTGATAGAACCTCCCCGGCACAACAAATTTGACTTGTTACGATTTTTTCGTTCATCTTGTTTTCTTTAAAATCTTGAGGCCATGCACTTGGTGTTTGTTTTAGAAAGTGGGGTCCCATTAGCCAGATTTTTGTGTTATTTATAGCGTCGACTGGCCTGGTAGCGGCGTCTGCAGGATTTAACTTAGTTGGAACGTACCTTATTTTTAGGCTTTTGTTCTTCCTTTTTTACCCCCTACTTTTACCCCCTTATACACCCTCTTTCACGATAAAAATTAATCTTTGTCCTTTCTCAGACTCTAAGCTAAATATCAGTAAGTATAATAGTAAAACATATTAAACAAAACATTCATTAAAACCTCACATATTGCGAAACAAATTTTCATCCCCTATTGTTATTTAGCACCCTTACGGGTAAAATTTTTACAAAAATCGAAATTCTTACTTATTTATATCAAATTAGCAGCATTAGAAAGAAGTTTCAAGCTTCTTACTGTAAAAATGACGATACTTCCATACAAATTACCACCCCCACATTCAACCCCTTACAACCCTTTTTTCGCGTTAAAAAGTAGTCTTTGTTCTTTCTCGAGCTCTAGACTAAATATCAGTAAGGGTAACAGCAAAACATATTAAATAAAACATTCACCTAAACCTCACATATTCCCAAACAAATTTTCATCCCCTATTGTTATTTAGCACCCTTCAGAGTAAAATTTTTACAGAAATTGAATTTCATATTTATTTATATCAAATTAGCAGCCTTAGACAGAAGTTTCATGCTTCTAACTGTAAAAATGACGAAACTTCCATACAAATCACCACCCCTACTTTCAACCCCTTACCACCCTTTTTTCGCGTTTAAAAACAGACTATGTTCTTTCTGAGGCCCTAGACTAAATATTGGTAAGTGTAACAGCAAAACATACTAAACAAAACATTCACCGAAGTCTAAAATATTCCCAAACAAAATTTCATCCCCTATAGTTATTTAGCACCCTTGAGGGTAACATTGATACAAAAATTTAATTTCATATTTATTTCTATCAAATTAGCAGCCTTAGAAAGAAATTTCAAGCTTCTAACTGTTAAAATGACAATACTTCCATACAAATTACCACCCCCACTTTCAACCCCTTACAACCCTGTTTTCGCGTTAAAAAGTAGCCTATGTTCTTTCTGAGGCTCTAGAATATCTGTGTACCAAATTTCATTTAAATCGGTTCAGTAAACAATAGTAGGCGACACTTCCATACAAATTTTCACCCCCATTTTCAACCCCTTACATTCCCTTTTTCGCGTTAAAATATAGCCTATGTCCATCCTCAGGCTCTAGACTATCTGTATACCAAATTTCATTTAAATCGGTTCAGTAGTTTTGGCGTGAAAGCGAGACAGACAGACAGACAGACAGACAGACAGAGTTACTTTCGCATTTATAATATTAGTAAGGATAGTAAGGAAGTAAGGATTAGTAAGGATATTAGTAAGGATTGTTAGGACTGTTGAGGGTAGTCTCACAAAAGGTTTTATAAGGAAGCATGCGCTGCTGCTCGAGGTAGTCTCTTTCCATCCGTCATTGTGGAACGTCTGACATTTTGTTTATTCACGTTCGGTTTGAGTTTATACTACAGCGAGGATTATTATGAAGTAGAGTTCAATTCATTATTTCGCTGTTAGTTTAATTCTTTTAAAATACTTTTGCATCAAATATCTTATAATATGATATTACTTTTCTTATATTATATGAAAACCAAACTTCCTAGTGTAATTACATCATAATAATCGGTTGGTCAATATAGGCGGAGTCATTATAAACAGATTCTGTTGTATGTGCTGGTTGCATTACTATGTTTACCTTCATCGTAAGAACATTGTATAAATGTAACTATGTAAGTTATAATAACACATTGGTATATGGCGGGATTCGAATCCGCCATTTCAAAATACAAGTCAAGAGCTTTTACACCAGAGCCGCTGACACTCTTATACCTCTTAGATACCAACACTCTACAGGTATACCCTATTACACCGATGAGTATAAACACATTTTATTAAATTATGTGCATGCAATATAGCCAACAAAACTGAGGATGTTTATGAAAAGAGTGAATTGTTTTGTTAAATTGCTAGCAACACATCTGCAGTCACTCTGCTGTTGAGATGTACATGGACATTGGTGTTAATTTGACATAAAGCAACCTGTTGATTGTTTAGTCACTTTTCACATAAAATATTAGGTCCTTACATATGAAATTGGCGTTTTGTATGGGAGGAACAAAAAGTCGAATATTTTTTAATATAATATATTTAATTAATCAAAGTATGAACCATTATTTTCTATGCACTTTTGCCATCTCATAGGTAGTTCATTGATCCCTTTACTAAAAAAACCAGTCGGACGGGAATCAATAAAATCTTTGAAGGCGATTTGGACTGCCCCATCGGAGTTGAATTTTTTCCCTTGCAAGAAGTTATCCAAATTTCGAAAAAAATGGTAATCTGTTGGAGCAAGGTCCGGGGAGTACGGAGGATGTCTTAGACTTTCCAATTGAAGCTCTTCTAATTTAGTAGCCGTCTGTTGCGCAGTGTGTGGTCTAGCGTTGTCATGAAGCAGCAGTGGCGGGGAGCGATTGACCAGCCTAGGTTGTTTAGCAGCTAGCTTTTCCATCATGGTTTGCAATTGCTGACAATAGACATCAGCCGTAATAGTCTGGCCAGATTTGAGAATACTGTAATGAACAATACCGGCACTAGTCCACCAAACGCTTACAAGTAACTTTTTTGGGGTTAATTTTCGCTTGGGGCAGGATTTGGCTGGCTGGAGCGGGGCCAGTTCCCGAGTGAGTGGAAGAAGGGGAAACTGGTCCTGCTCAAAAAGGATGGACGTCCGGCCCACGAGCCGTCGGCGTACCGGCCGATCGTTCTGCTGGACGAGATCAGCAAGCTCTTTGAGCGTGTCGTTGCCGCTCGTCTCGTCCAGCATCTGGAGAGGGTGGGGCCGAATCTCAGCGCCAACCAATTCGGCTTCCGCACTGGCAGGTCCACCCTTGACGCCATTGCGCGGGTGAGGACCCTTGCGGAGGATGCCGAGTCCCAGGGTGAGGTGTTGTTGGCCGTGTCTTTAGACATTTCCAACGCCTTCAACACCCTGCCCTGGGAAACCATCAGGGAGGCGCTGGGATACCACGGCTTCCCGCCGTACCTCAGGAGGATCGTCGCGGCCTACCTCTCCGAGCGATCGGTCGCGTACCCAACCAGCGTCGGCTGGTTGCAGAAGGCAACCTCGTGCGGTGTTCCGCAGGGGTCGGTTCTCGGGCCGCTCCTGTGGAATATCGGGTATGACTGGGCGCTGCGCCTGCCCCTCCCGAGCGGTGTCGAAGTCGTCTGCTATGCCGACGACACCTTGGTGACGGCGCGGGGCAGCACCCACAGGGAGGCCCGATGCAGGGCCACAGCTGGCTTGGCCACAACGGTGGCCAGAATTCGTCGCCTGGGTTTGGAGGTTGCATTGCACAAGTCTGAGGCCATGTATTTCTACGGGCCTCGACGAGCACCTCCAACCCAGTCCGCGGTCATGGTGGGCGGAATTTCCATCGGCGTCGGGGGTACTATGAAATACCTCGGACTCGTCCTCGATAGCCGATGGAAATTCGAAGAGCACTTCCGGCGTCTCGTCCCGAAGCTCATGGGGGCGGCTGGGACCCTTAGCCGGCTCCTGCCAAACGTGGGCGGCCCGGGCTCGCGGTGTCGCCGCCTGTACACAGGCGTGGTGCGGTCGATGGCGCTTTACGGCGCACCTATCTGGGCGGATACTCTGACCGCCCGGACTCGAGCCCTGCTGCGAAAGCCGCAGAGGGTCATGGCGGTCAGAGTAAGTCGTGGCTATCGCACCGTGTCGTGCGACGCGGCCTGTGTGCTGGCGGGGACGCCGCCATGGGACTTGGACGCGGAGGTGCTCTCCGGCGCCTACTGGCGGAGAGTGGATGCCCGATCCCGGGGGGAGATCCCTCCCCCGGATCAGGAGAGTGCGTGGCGGCGGGCGGCGGAGGCGCAGCTCGTCACCGAGTGGCGGGAGCGGCTGCTTACGGCGTCCGCCGGCCAACGCACCATTGAGGCGATCCGGCCCGTCCTCGAGCTCTGGACGGGTCGGAAGCACGGGGCTCTCTCGTTCCGTCTGGTGCAGGTACTCTCGGGACATGGTTGTTTCGGGGCGTATCTGTGCCGGATTGCGCGGCGAGAGCCCAGTGCGAGGTGCCATGAGTGCGGCCACGCTGAGGACTCGGCCCAGCACACCCTGGAGTCGTGTGTGCACTGGTCGGCCCAGCGCGCCGCACTCGTGGCAGAAATTGGGATGGACCTCTCGCTGCCCGCTGTCGTCAACGCGATGGTGGGTAGCGAGAGCTCCTGGAACGCTGTCGCCTCCTTCTGCGAAGAGGTGATGGCGCTGAAGGAGGCGGCGGAACGTCGGCGGGAGGAGGACGCAGCCGCGGACCCTCTTCGTCGTCGTCGCGACGGGCGCAGGCGGCAGGCGCACACCCGCCGTCTGCCTCCCTAATGGAAGAGCTCCGGGCGATGGACGGCCTATTGCCCTATCGCCCGCCAAACCTTCGGGTGTAAGGCGCTCACTAGCATTGGGTGCGCCTTTAAGACGTGTGTTGTGGGGACTCCCTACATCTCTGTCCCCACAAGAGGAGAGTCCGAGTGGACAACGCCGGCTGGGTCGCGGAAGATTGCGCAAGTGTTCCCGTGACCCAGCCACAAGGCGGAATGGAGGGCCCGAGGGGTTTTAGTGGGTATGGCCGAACGACTTTAGGCGAGTCCCACACTCCCTGCGCCACTGCACACACAGGCCCGGCGCAGGGGTGCGTAACTGCATTTCCCCTCGTACAAAAAAAAAAAAAAAAAAAAAAAAAGGATTTGGCTGGCTGGCCAGGATCCAACCATTGCGCTGAGCGCTTCCGATTATCGTAAAGAACCCATTTTTCATCACAGGTAATGATTCGGTTTAAAATACCTTCATTATTGTGCCGGTTTAGTAATGTAACGCAACAGTCGACGCGCGTTTGCCGGTTTGCTTCAGTCAATTCGTGAGGTACCCACCTTTCAAGCTTTTTAATCTTCCCAATTTGCTTCAAGTGAATTAAAACAGTTTTATCACTAACTTCGCAGCCTGCAGCTAACTCTGACGTGGTTTGCGATGGATCCGCTTCCACAATAGCCTTCAACTCTTCATTATCAACTTGAGTCTCAGGCCGTCCACGGGGCTTGTTCTGCAGATCGAAATTTCCAGAACGAAAACGTTGGAACCAAAAACGAACTGTGTTTTCTTTTGCAACACGACCGCCATACACATCATTCACCCTTCGAGTCGTTTCCGCAGCACTAGTGCCACGGCGGAACTCGTACTCGTAAAGAATGCGATATTTTAAGTTTTCCATTTTGTAAAATGAGTGACGCAAACAGAAAAAAACAGAAGAAAAAAAACAAATGAATGACGTTCATCGAACCACAAATACATGAGTCTATAGCTGTACAAATTTGAATTTGGAATTCCTTACCAAAGAGGAGAAATTCGTGATTAAAGTGGCCAGTACGAAAAACGCCAATTTCATATGTAAGGACCTAATATAAAAAACTTAATCAATCTATACATAAACATCTAATTATATTATTCAACTATTGTTAATTAGCATAATTGTGGATATACAATACTTACACTGTATTTCTTGGTCTTAGTTTTTGTAATATTTGCAAAACTATATGGGTTATGCTTTGTGGTGCCCAAATTCCACTTGGTCTTGACATATGTATAATATAATCATGGTCGTTTAAGTGACCCACTGCACCTTCCATATTGTAAAATGTATTGATTCTTCTATTGATTAATGTGCCTTACCAGTTCACCTGTAAGGAGATTTTATATTCAACAAATATTTTAAGTGCATTTCATCATGCAACACAAGCACATTCTTTTACTAGGATAATGATATTTTTACTTGTTTTCAAAAATCTATCACAACTGGTATACTTAGAATTAGCAATATTGAATAAGGACTCCATTAGACTAAATACAGAATCGCAACGTAACGAGCTCCTTAAAATCATTAATGCTGCAGCCCAATCAATACCCGGAGCCAGAAATCAAGAAAGGAGCCACAGCCAGATAACAAACAAAACAACAACCACTTACTCTCCACCGAAAACACCCACAGCGTTAGCAACTTGAAGTGGACTGACTATCGTACCAGGGGCGTAAAATTATCGTACATGGATCGAAATTATCGTACAATCACTCCGAGTGTATGATCAAAATTTTGCTGCTCTAGAAAATTACTTCTTTCTTCACTTAATTTGAATAATTCCGTTTGTCAGAGCGAATACGGACATATAATCATAATAATATAACAATAACTGCCAACTTTTCTACACAAAATCCTTACTAATATTATAAATGCGAAAGTAACTCTGTCTGTCTGTCTGTCTGTCTGTCTGTCTCGCTTTCACGCCAAAACTACTGAACCGATTTAAATGAAATTTGGTACACAGATAGTCTAGAGCCTGAGGATGGACATAGGCTATATTTTAACGCGAAAAAGGGGTTATAAGGGGTTGAAAGTGGGGGTGAAAGTTTGTATGGAAGTGTCGCCTACTATTGTTTACTGAACCGATTTAAATGAAATTTGGTACACAGATATTCTAGAGCCTCAGAAAGAACATAGGCTACTTTTTAACGCGAAAACAGGGTTGTAAGGGGTTGAAAGTGGGGGTGGTAATTTGTATGGAAGTATCGTCATTTTTACAGTTAGAAGCATGAAACTTCTGTCTAAGGCTGCTAATTTGATATAAATAAATATGAAATTCAATTTCTGTAAAAATTTTCCCCTGAAGGGTGCTAAATAACAATAGGGGATGAAAATTTGTTTGGGAATATGTGAGGCTTAGGTGAATGTTTTATTTAATATGTTTTGCTGTTACCCTTACTGATATTTAGTTTAGGGCCCGAGAAAGAACAAAGACTACTTTTTAACGCGAAAAAAGGGTTGTAAGGGGTTGAATGTGGGGGTGGTAATTTGTATGGAAGTATCGTAATTTTTACAGTAAGAAGCTTGAAATTTCTTTCTTATGCTGCTAATCCTTACTAATATTATAAATGCGAAAGTAACTCTGTCTGTCTGTCTGTCTGTCTCGCTTTCACGCCAAAACTACTGAACCGATTTAAATGAAATTTGGTATACAGATAGTCTAGAGCCTGAGGATGGACATAGGCTATATTTTAACGCGAAAAAGGGAATGTAAGGGGTTGAAAATGGGGGTGAAAATTTGTATGGAAGTGTCGCCTACTATTGTTTACTGAACCGATTTAAATGAAATTTGGTACACAGATATTCTAGAGCCTCAGAAAGAACATAGGCTACTCTTTAACGCGAAAACAGGGTTGTAAGGGGTTGAAAGTGGGGGTGGTAATTTGTATGGAAGTATTGTCATTTTAACAGTTAGAAGCTTGAAATTTCTTTCTAAGGCTGCTAATTTGATAGAAATAAATATGAAATTAAATTTTTGTATCAATGTTACCCTCAAGGGTGCTAAATAACTATAGGGGATGAAATTTTGTTTGGGAATATTTTAGACTTCGGTGAATGTTTTGTTTAGTATGTTTTGCTGTTACACTTACCAATATTTAGTCTAGGGCCTCAGAAAGAACATAGTCTGTTTTTAAACGCGAAAAAAGGGTTGTAAGGGGTTGAAAGTAGGGGTGGTGATTTGTATGGAAGTTTCGTCATTTTTACAGTTAGAAGCATGAAACTTCTGTCTAAGGCTGCTAATTTGATATAAATAAATATGAAATTCAATTTCTGTAAAAATTTTACTCTGAAGGGTGCTAAATAACAATAGGGGATGAAAATTTGTTTGGGAATATGTGAGGTTTAGGTGAATGTTTTATTTAATATGTTTTGCTGTTACCCTTACTGATATTTAGTCTAGAGCTCGAGAAAGAACAAAGACTACTTTTTAACGCGAAAAAAGGGTTGTAAGGGGTTGAATGTGGGGGTGGTAATTTGTATGGAAGTATCGTCATTTTTACAGTAAGAAGCTTGAAACTTCTTTCTAATGCTGCTAATTTGATATAAATAAGTAAGAATTTCGATTTTTGTAAAAATTTTACCCGTAAGGGTGCTAAATAACAATAGGGGATGAAAATTTGTTTCGCAATATGTGAGGTTTTAATGAATGTTTTGTTTAATATGTTTTACTATTATACTTACTGATATTTAGCTTAGAGCCTGAGAAAGGACAAAGATTAATTTTTATCGTGAAAGAGGGTGTATAAGGGGGTAAAAGTAGGGGTGGAAATTTGTATGGACGTATCGTCATTTTTACAGTTAGAAGCTTATAACTTTTTTTAGGCTACTAATTTGATATTAATAAATAGGTCATTTAAAGTTTGTAAAAGTTTTACCCTTAATGTTGCAATATAATAAGGGAATAGGGGATGAAAATTTGCATAAGAGTAAATGAATATTTTGTAAGTTCCATTTGTTTTGTTGTAATCCTTACTAATATTATAAATGCGAAAGTAACTCTGTCTGTCTGTCTGTCTCGCTTTCACGCCAAAACTACTGAACCGATTTAAATGAAATTTGGTACACAGATAGTCTAGAGCCTGAGGATGGACATAGGCTATATTTTAACGCGAAAAAGGGGTTGTAAGGGGTTGAAAGTGGGGGTGAAAGTTTGTATGGAAGTGTCGCCTACTATTGTTTACTGAACCGATTTAAATGAAATTTGGTACACAGATATTCTAGAGCCTCAGAAAGAACATAGGCTACTTTTTAACGCGAAAACAGGGTTGTAAGGGGTTGAAAGTGGGGGTGGTAATTGGTATGGAAGTATCGTCATTTTTACAGTTAGAAGCATGAAACTTCTGTCTAAGGCTGCTAATTTGATATAAATAAATATGAAATTCAATTTCTGTAAAAATTTTACTCTGAAGGGTGCTAAATAACAATAGGGGATGAAAATTTGTTTGGGAATATGTGAGGTTTAGGTGAATGTTTTATTTAATATGTTTTGCTGTTACCCTTACTGATATTTAGTCTAGAGCTCGAGAAAGAACAAAGACTACTTTTTAACGCGAAAAAAGGGTTGTAAGGGGTTGAATGTGGGGGTGGTAATTTGTATGGAAGTATCGTCATTTTTACAGTAAGAAGCTTGAAACTTCTTTCTAATGCTGCTAATTTGATATAAATAAGTAAGAATTTCGATTTTTGTAAAAATTTTACCCGTAAGGGTGCTAAGTAACAATAGGGGATGAAAATTTGTTTCGCAATATGTGAGGTTTTAATGAATGTTTTGTTTAATATGTTTAAGGTCTTGTAAATTACGTAGGCAATTTTATACCAAATTTGTCAGAGAAAACATATCTTCTTAGAGAACTACTTAAAAAAAATATTGAATGGCACTGGGATGAGAGACATGATAAATGTTTTAATGAATTAAAAAGGTGTTTGATTAGTCCACCGGTGTTAAGGTACTACAGTTTAGAGAAGCCGGTGACGCTGTCCGTGGACGCCAGCAAGTACGGGCTGGGCGCGTGCCTCATGCAGGACGACGCACCTGTCTGCTACGCGTCCAAGTCATTAACGGATACCGAGCAGCGATACGCACAGATTGAGAAAGAATTATATGCGTGTGTATTCGCTTGCGAAAAATTTTATTCGTATATTTATGGCCGCGACGATGTTCGTATAGAAACCGACCACAAGCCTCTCGTAAGTATAACAAAAAAGCCAATATCCGAGGCACCGGTACGCTTGCAGAGAATGCTCTTGAGATTGCAACCGTATTCTTTTAAACTTATATACAAACCGGGCAAATACTTGTACGTAGCAGACACGCTGTCACGCGCGGTGGCACCAGCGCCGGCGTTGAGTGAAGCCGCGCGTGAACACTGGGCGATGCGCGCGCAGGTGTGCGCAGTCGCGATCAGCAATCCTCTGACGGACACGCATTTTTTGGAATTGCAGCGCAACACAAAATTAGATGAGGAAATGCAATTATTAATTAAAACGATAAAGAAGGGTTGGCCCGATCACAAGAGCAAATTAGATTTGAGCTTGAGACCTTATTGGGACAGTAGGGATGAGCTCACTGTTGCGTACAATATGGTATGGAAAGGCGCTAAGATAGATATACCTAAATGCATGCGCAAGCAAATGCTAACAAAAATTCACTCAGGTCATTTAGGAGCGGAAAAATGTAAAAACAGAGCGCGCGAAATAATGTATTGGCCTAATATGAACTCGCAAATTGTAGATTTGATATCGCATTGTCAAGCTTGTCTTACTTATAGAAAACAAAACAATAAAGAATGTCTGATACCTCACGAGATACCTAACAGGGCATGGTCTAAGTTAGGAGTGGATATTTTTCATTTTGCAAGTAAGCCATATTTATTAGTGATAGATTACTATAGTAAGTACATTGAAGTGATCGAGTTAAATACCATGACCTCATTGGAGGTAATTAACAATTTAAAAAACATATTTTGTAGACAGGGCATTCCTGATATATTAATTTGGTCGGTCTGATCTGATTGGGGGATGGTGTTGCTCGCGTCCGTAGGAATTACTTGAATGATACCCTACACGTGTCCCCTGGGTTGTGCTAAACGAGCAACAAATCTCGGTGGTAGGTTCGCCGCAGGCTTCAAGGTTACCACCCATCAAGCAAAGCCTCGCCGCCAAGCGACTTCTGTCGCGTTCCGGTGTGATGTTTGGTGAAGCCTTATGGAGGTTGGGTCTGAGCAGTTGCAATGCGAATGATGGCCGGGTTTAACACGCTATATATTGATGGGTTTTTCCGTTTCCGGCCTCATAACTGTCAACACGCAATATTTTAGTCCAGCACAAAACATTAAAAAAATATTAGTTATCACGTGTATTTCGTTGCAAACTCTGTTTTAAACAACTTAATAAACATCGCGAAGTGACAATTGCAAAAAGTCCAAGGTTGAAAACCGAAATTCAAGAAATATTCAACAAAAACAAACTGCAAAAATAAGGTTAGATAGAATTAATCAATCATGGTTAATTGACTTTGACAATTGATAGTGAGTGAGTGACAGCCTGACACAACAACATCAGTGTTGCCATAACAAATAATATTTATCTACCAATTTCTGTCAATTACGTTCCTGATCACGCAAAAAGTTAAAATGGAAGCCCAATTTCAAACTTTATTCGAAAAAATGAAAATTGAGATGCACGAGCAAAACACAAAATTGGCGGAATCTATAACAACCACCATAATGGATAAAATAGAGGAAAAAATAAGTCCTTTAGTCAAAGAAAACATGGAATTGAAACTAAAAATAGAAAATCTGGAAAAAGAAATTGATTATATGAAAACAGAAAAGAGAAATAATAACATAATTATTTTCGGCTTAGAAGAGAAGGAAAATTCAGCTTTAGAACTATTTCAGCAAGTAGAAGAGAAAATCAAAGACGACCTAAATCTCACCATTGAAAAGTTCGAAGTGAACAAAATTCACCGCATTGGAAGCAAAATAAGAGTAGGTGATAAACCAAGACCAGTCCTTTGTTCTTTCGTAAGTAGGTGGAAAAAGGACGAAATATTGCGAAACAAGAAGAGTTTAAAGGACGTTTACATTACGGAAGACTATTCGAAGGAGGTTCTGGAAAAAAGAAAAGCTCTACAACCAAAGTTATTGGAAGAGAGAAACAAGGGAAATATTGCTTATTTGAAGTATGATAAACTGATAGTAAAAGAAAATAGAACCAATAATGAAAAGAGGAAAAGAGATACACCTTCACCATCAAACTCTGATTTTTCACCTAAGCTCCAACCTAGAAAACAACCAACATTAAACTCTTCCAAAGCCAATAGAGTTAATGCGTTTGACGTAATGAGAGGCAGGTCAAACTCTTGGAGTAAATTTTCAACAGACAAAAAGCAATAGCAACCAGAAATCGGCAAACGGAAAACTCAACTAAACAACAAAACAAAAAACAATGAAACGCAAACACAAAACCCTCCCCCAAGCCGATTGGTCATCGTGGGGGAAAACGACCAGGACCCTCTAAATATGGGAAAAACAATAAATAGTAACAATACAAGCGAAATTCAAATAGCCACTCTTAATACTAGGTCATTAAGAACCTCTGAAAAACTTATAGAATTAGAAATAGCATTAGAGGAAATAAAGTGGGACATTTTGGGATTGAGCGAACTGAGAAGATTTGGAGATGGAATAGTAGACTGCGGAAAATATATACTTCATTATAAAGGAGAAACGCCTGGCCTTTATGGTGTAGGATTTATGATTAAAAAGAAATACGCAAAAAATATAGTAGAAATAAAAGGAGTTTCAGAAAGAATAGCGTTACTTAATATTAAGTTGCCTTTAAATAAAGGAAAAGATGAAACGTGGTCAATCATACAAGCCTACTCACCAACGGAATCTGATAAAAAGGAGGATATAGCAAAGATAGAAAACTTTTATAAAGACTTACAAACCACCATCGATAGTTGCTACAAGAATATTATTGTAATGGGTGATTTCAACGGACAGATAGGGGAATGTCAAACAGGCGAAAATTACACCATAGGAAAATTCGGTTTTGGAAGTAGGAGTAATAATGGATCAAGATTAATATCATTTGCGTTAGAAAACAAGCTGAGTATTTTAAACAGTTTCTACAATAAGAAAAAGGCTAAGAAATGGACCTGGATGTCTCCCAATGGGCTTTATAAAAATGAAATCGATTTCATCTTATCAAATAAACGAAATGTATTCAAAGACGTCACGACATTGAATAACTTTAATTTTAATACAGATCATAAAATGGTTCGTGGAACATTAACTGCAAATTATAGGAAGAGCCGAAAATTTCAAAACAAATACATTCCGGTAGCAAATGCTAGCAATAACGATATGCTTTTAAATAACATAACGAGCGCTTTAAAGAATATTGATAAAGTTAGTAACTCAGTACAAGAAAAATACAACTATCTATTAAAAGCACTAACAACGGAAACAAAAAGGACAAACTTGGAAACAAAAAGATCTATTTCCTGTGAAGCCAAAAAACTACTCGAAGAAAGGAAAATACTTTTATCGAAAGAAAAAGATATAGAAACACGGAAAAAGATATCTGAACTAAGCAAAAAGATAAACGAACAAATAAGAAAGGACAGAAAAACAAAAAGAACAAGAAATCTACAGAAACACATCGAAAAAACAGGAGGTATAAAGAAAGCTATTAAAGAGTTAGATGCTCAAAAGGAATGGATGCCTAGTGCTAAAAGTAAAGAAGGAAAATACTGTACTGGAAGGTCCGAAATCATTAAAATTGCCACTGATTACTACAAAAACTTATACAAATGTCAACATAATACTTTAGAACCTACGAACAATATATTATTAGAAGAAAATGAAATAATACCTAAAATACTCAAAGAAGAAACATTAAGAGCTATTAAAACTCAGAAACTATGTAAAGCCCCCGGAGTAGACAATATAACTAACGAGTTTCTTAAATCTACAGCACCTGTGATTGCGGAAACACTTACAGACATTTTTAACGAAATAATTGAGACGCAAATAATACCTAAGGATTGGACAAAATCGGTGATTGTATTACTACATAAAAAAGGAGACAAAGGCAATATTGCAAACTATAGACCGATTAGTTTAATGTCAAACATCTATAAAGTGTTTTCAAAAATATTGCTATCAAGAATAGCCGTAACGCTCGACGAAAATCAGCCTAAAGAACAAGCAGGTTTTCGTAGAAATTTTTCAACTGTAGACCACATCCATGTTCTCAGACAGGTACTGCAAAAATACAAGGAATATAATAAAGTTTACTATTTAGGATTTGTGGATTTCAATAAAGCGTTTGACACCTTGGACCACACATATATATGGAATGCTTTAGAAAGTCAAGGCGTCCAATATAAATATATAAGTATTCTCAAAAAAATATACGAAAATAGTACTGCACAAGTCAAGCTAGAAACTATAGGTGAAGAATTTCAAATCGAAAGAGGTGTTCGGCAAGGCGATCCCATCTCGCCCAAACTGTTTTCAGCAGTACTTGAAATGATATTCCGGAACGTAGACTGGTCAAATAATGGTCTCAACATAAACGGCGAGAACCTTAATCACTTGCGTTTTGCAGATGACCTTATTTTATTCTCTGAATGTCCAAAAACTTTAGAACAAATGTTGCAGCAACTATCGGATGAAAGTGCAAAAGCCGGACTTACGATGAACACAGCCAAAACTAAAATAATGAGTAATACAACAGACAACTATACAATAAAAGTAAATAACGAGATAATAGAAAACGTAACCGAATATATTTATTTAGGTCAAATGGTTTCAACAGAACAAACAATGCAGAAAGAAATAGACCGTAGGGTTGCAAACACGTGGAAAAGATTTTGGTCTCTCAGTGAGGTGATGAAAAACAAAGATATGCCCATGTCTGAAAAAAGGAAAATATTTAACATGTGCATACTACCCTGCCTGACGTACGGTTGTCAGACATGGGCATTAACAGAACAACAACATAAAAAGCTGGAAGTGTGCCAAAATGGTATAGAAAGGAGTGTTGCAGAAGTACGGAGAAGAGATAGAATAAGACAAGTGGAAATAAAACAACGAACTAAGTTCAAGAACGCAACTTCTACGTACAGAAGACTAAAATGGAGATGGACGGGACATATGATAAGAGAGAAGAACGAGAAATGGACCAAATTAATTACAGAATGGTACCCGAGAGATGGTCACAGAAACAGAGGTAGACAATTTAAGCGTTGGGAGGATGATTTTAAAAAGTTAGCGGGACCGTGCTGGATCCGAGTCGCAAAAGACAGAAAAGAGTGGAAATACTTAGAGGAGGCCTTTGTCGAAAGACAAGCTGTTACAGAAAATCAAACCGTTGCCGATACAGACATAATTTAATATAAGGATTAAGTTCTATGGTTAATATTTAAGAGATTAAGTATAGTATCTTGTTAAACAGCAATAAAGGCTTATTTTATTTTATTTTATTTTATTTATTTTTTTATTGATGGGTCGGGTGCTTGAGCTCGGAGGGTAGCGGGATCCGAAGCATGGTTCTCCGCTGGCCGACCGCAGGTAGTTGGGGGCCCAAGTAGTGGGTTAGCCACTCACGAAAGGCTGCCCCGCCAACTGTGAAAAATCCCAGAGTGGCTTCATCGTGCCGATTGGCGACCGGGTGAGAGGACCCGATGGCGATCTCTGGGGGGGTTCGGGCGTCCCCGCAGTCTCCGTGTCAAGCCCCATCGGCACATCATATCTGGCTGTGTTATGGGGTTATTGTACCATTGCCTCGCTCAACTTCCTTCCTCCATCCATTCACTCCCTCCTCATGGCCAAGCAAAAAAGAAAGAGTAAGAAATTACAGCGGATGCACTTCCTCTCGCTTAAAGTGCACTTCACTAACATCAGAGGAGTGCACTCTAATATCAATGCGGTCCACCACCACCTTGAGACCAGTAAGCCGCACCTACTCTTTCTTACGGAAACGCAGATTCGATGTCCCACAGACGCGGCGTATCTTGACTATTCAGGTTATTCTATGGAGCATAATTTTCATCCACGCGCCGGAGTTTGTGTATACGTCCGCAGTGACATCTGCCTCCAGCGTCTGCGTCATTTGGAGGACCCCACATTTTCCACAATCTGGGTTATGGTGGACACAGGCATCGAAAAGATCGTTTATGCCTGCGTCTATCGCGCACACAGTGGTGACCAGGAGACGACTCGGCTATTTCAACAACTCAGTGAGGCCGCTGATAAAGTCCAACACCGGTATCCTACAGCGCAACTTGTCTTTTTGGGGGACTTCAACGCTTGTCACCAAGACTGGCTGTTCCCATACCAGAAAACCGACCACGCTGGGAAAGAAGCGCGAAATTTTGCGTCGTCGTTTAACCTGACCCAGCTCGTAAAAGAAGCGACTAGGGTACCTGACATAGTTGGTCACACAGCTAATTGCCTTGACCTTCTGCTGACTACCGATCCAGACAGATACGTTGTCGCGGTAACTTCACCCTTAGGAACCTCTGACCACTGTCTGGTGAAATCTGTGTCGTCTTATTCTCCCCCAGACCGTGATATACGCGGAGTTCGGCGAATATGGCAATACAAGGCAGCAGATTGGGACGAGATGCGTCATTTCTTTGCATCTTATCCTTGGCGGCAGGTTTGCTTCTCTTCTGAAGATCCGTCGGAATGCGCGGATGTCATAACCGATGTGGTGCGTCAAGCTATGGAATATTTCATACCCTATAAAGTCGTCCCCATTGGTGGCAAAGCTCGGCCATGGTTTAACGCCGAATGCGCGGCAGCTGAAAAGCGCAAACATTCGGCGTATCTTGCATGGTCTGAGGCTCGACAGCGTAAATTACCAGATTTAGCTAATAGGAAGAGAGCCTTTAACCAAGCCGCCAAGTCTTACAAAAGGATTTTGCAGAAGGCTCGCCTGAGTCACATAAATCGCATTGGCGCAAAGCTCTCCAGGCAACCCTGCGGTAGTAGAGCTTTTTGGTCCCTAGCTAAAGCGGTAGAGGCGAACTTCTGTAGGCCCTCACTACCACCGCTGGTAAAACCCGATGGTACACTAGCTCACACGGCAAAAGAGAAAGCGGACCTATTTGCATCCCTCTTTGCCAATAATTCGCGGCTAGACACCGGAAATGCTCAACCACCCTCAATCCCCTACTGCGAGACGATTATGTCGGAAATCCGCATTAGGCAGAAAGAGGTCTTAAAAGTATTGCGTAGTCTAGACGTGAACAAATCCAGTGGACCGAATGGAATTCCAGCTATTGTTCTTAAGACGTGCGCGGCCGAGTTGTCTCCAATTCTGACACGTTTGTATCGCCTCTCGTTCAAAGCTGGAAAAGTGCCTAAATCCTGGAAGTTGGCTAATGTGCAGCCCGTGCCTAAAAAAGGCAGTCGTGCCGACCCTGCAAATTATTGACCCATCTCAATCACTTCTATACTCTGTAAGATTATAGAACGTGTATTGAACTCCCGTCTCATCGCGTACCTAGAACAGAATGATCTCCTCAGCGACCGACAATACGGATTTCGCCGAAATCGGTCGACAGGAGACCTTCTAGCGTATGCCACTCACCTAATAGGCGAGGCCCTAGAAAAGAACGGGGAGGCCATTGCTGTCTCTCTCGACATCTCAAAGGCTTTTGACAGGGTTTGGCACGCCAGCCTTATTAGCAAGCTTCCAGCCTACGGTATATCCCCTGGTCTGATCGAGTGGATAAAGGACTTCCTGAGTGAGCGATCGCTCCGCGTCGTTGTCGACGGTTCTTCGTCTGACACTATGGCCACTAATGCTGGCGTTCCTCAGGGTTCCGTTCTCTCCGCAACTCTTTTTCTGCTGCATATTAACGACCTGCTCATTCCCGGTATCTTTGGGTATGCAGATGACAGCACAGTTATACAGAGATATCTACCGGTAGGTAGGACCAGTCGAGATCAAGTACAGTCTGAACGTGAGGCCATGGTAGAGCGTACTAATCGCACACTCGAGGCAGTCTCATCTTGGGGACAGGCCAATCTTGTGCGATTCAACGCCGCCAAAACACAAGCGTGTGTATTCACCGCCAAAAAGAGCGAGTTCACCCTAGCTCCCACTTTCCAGAATGTGTCCCTCGAATTCACCAACTGTCTGCAGTTACTGGGCGTCGAAATTTCGTCGAATCTTAACTTCGGACAGTTCATAGAGTCTAAGGCGAAGGTAGCTGCAAGGAAACTTGGAGTCCTTTCAAAGGTACGGCGGTACTTTACACCGGGACAGCTTTTGACCCTGTACAAAGCACAGATCCGGCCATGTGTGGAGTACTGCTGTCATATCTGGGCAGGCGCAGCAAAGTACCAACTCGCGGCACTAGATTCGGTGGAGAGGCGAGCCAAAAAGTTGTTCGGTGACCAAGACCTAAATCTAATCAGTCTTGAGCACAGGCGTAGAGTGGCTAGTCTCTCGGTATTTTACAGGCTGCATTTTGGGGAGTGTGCGCAGGAATTACACGATATAATTCCACCATCACCATTCTACCATCGGACGTTCAGACATACGGCTGGAATCCATCCTTATGTAGTAGACGTGCCACGCGTTCGAACGAAAAAGTTTGAATCATCGTTTCTTGTGCGTACTGCTAAGGATTGGAATAAGTTGCCAGCGTCAGTTTTTCCGTCCAAGTACGATGTGGGGGCCTTCAAGAGTAGAGTGAATAGGCATCTACAAAGCTAGCGCGTACCATCTTTAGACCACATCTTCACCTCACCGGGTGAGATCGTGGTCAAGCGCTAACTTTTCCAATATAAAAAAAAAAAAAAAAATTAATGACAGACAATGGGCCTGAATTTGTGTCACAATATTTTAAACGGTTTGAGACTGATTGGCAGTTTAAACATATCACCTCATCTCCGCGGTATCCACAGTCTAATGGTCAAGTAGAACGAGCGATACAAACTATCAAAAGTATGCTCAAAAAGACGTATCGTATTGATCGTATCAATCAGAATTTCGGTTAGCGCTATTAGAATATTTAAATACACCAATTAGTACCGAATTAGCGTCCCCCGCACAACTTTTATATAATCGTAGACTTAGAGGTATATTACCGAGGGCTCCGACATTTCTCGAACCAAAAATTATAGATAAAAACAAAATAATAAAAAGTTTACGCAAACGACAAAATTATCATAAGTTTTATTACGATAAAAATTGTAAACAGTTAAAAGAATTAAAGGCAGGAGATAAAGTAAAAGCTTTAATTAATGGAGATTGGTCCAACGGCATTATAATAGGGAACATAGAGCCCCGTTCTTATATTATAAAAATGTGCACAGGTCGCGAGATACGCAGAAACCGTAGGCACATAATAAAAGATAGCCAGTTCCGTTCTGAGTCATATGTGTCGCCGTATGATGCGGACGACTTCAATATGAGTTGCGAGAGTACGTCACATGACGACGACGCCCGTGTCCAACCACATCAATCTTCCACCCAGTCATCATCATGTAATAATACAAGTCGAGACGGCCGTAACTTACATGTAACTAAATTTGGCAGGACAGTGAGGCCTCCTGAGCGGTATGGATACTCCTAAGGCAGGGGTAAGAAATTTATAAAATCTAATAGTTGCACAATTGTTACGGAAGGTTTTTGCTGGTTTTTGTTATTTTTTAATTTCCATTAATTTTAGTGTTGTTGTAGTAAGTATGCCCTGTAGTATGTAGTATTCAAAAAAAAAACCAAAAAAAAAAAGTTTTATATGCTGTTATATTTTTAAGAAGGGAGATGTCAGGTACTTGTAAAGATGTTGAGGGTAGGTATAGAAAAACAATAAATCAGTCGATACTCAACTCCTCTTTTATTTAACACCTCTCGTATATATCATAAGAATTACATGCCTGGCATTGTACACTTCTATGATACGGTGGTAGTATGTGTGATAAGAGTAAGTTGATTGTTGGCAGTTAATTGTATTATTTTGGGTGTGTTGATTTTTATGTTTTAGTAAAGTGTGTCTACATATTACATTTATAAAATGAACAAGCAAGATAACATTATGGACGGTATATGTTATACAAATGTGTTTAAATATTGTACTACGTAGAATATTTACTACGCTAGCACATCCATTTCAGTCCAAGTATTGGTAAATTCGACAAAGACTGTAGACGTTGTGGAGTCAGCTCATTCTTCTCAATTTGAACATCCAAAGTATTAGTTAGGCGCTCAAAAGTTTGTAGGAGATTGGATTTGGATTCTGCTTGTTTACCAGGGACGTTTCTTATTTCAACGGCTGTTTTTAGAGGAAAACGTTCCAAAGTACCTAATCGCTCTTCAAGTAGCGATGTCCGTTTTTCCAGATCGCCTCCTCAGCTAACGTAGATAACTTACCTTCAATGTTTTTTAATTTGTCCGTTAGGAAGTCTAGACTTTTATCAAGCTCTTGGTTAGATTGATCGACTTGCGATTTTAAATCTTTCATATGAGCTTCTACTTGAGTCTCTAATAATTATTACGTAGGTTGAATACTTTTATGAGGAAAATAGATACTTTTATACCGTTTTATAATATTGTATTATAGTTATATTGTTAAATTAAATTAAGATTTTATTATATTGGTTTATAATAAGTGACTTAAGTTAGTAAGTAATTAATTGGCAGAGTTCCTGATGTTTTATCTATCCGTATCCGTCGCTGGTCAACGTCATGGATCAGCTTAGGGTACTGAAAACAGTAAAACCATCAATAATGAAGTGACAGTGTTATCTTGCATTAAATCAAAGTAAAAATAAAATTTTAAGCTTAAATACGTGTGAGTGTAAAACACAAAGAAACTTATTTAAAAACAAAGTTACTGTTACAATTGAGTAAATTGAATGTCAAATGTGTTTGATTTTTAAGAATGTTACCATCTGAAGTATTCTGATAAGTAAATAAGCAGTGTTTTTAAATGTGATGTTAAAAAGATTAAATAGTGAAAAAGGCGGTAACTCTAAATACCTGAGATCATACACCATTGAATCATTCGATTCAATAATGTTGAGTTGGAATAAGGACTAATTTTACATCGTATAAACATAAGTTAATTTGGCGCAATTTGTAGTGCATAGCACATCTGACGTTATTGATCAAGGTTCAAGACCCCGCATGGTAAATCTTTTTCTGTGTTTTTTCACTTGGATTTTGATATAAATTAAATTTTAAGAGACAAAAAATTCTTGTTATCACCAATTACATTAAGAAGGATTGTTTCTACAAATCAATATAAGAGGCTAATTAGCAAACATGGCAACTAAGGGGAAAAGTAACCAATTTTATTGTGAAAAATGCCGAAATAGTATAAAGGGAAAAGAATACCTTACATGTTTCGTTTGTCAAAAACATTATGAGATTGAATGTACAAACGTTAGTACAAAAAGATTTTATTTGATGTCTTCCGAAAATAAACAAAAATGGAAATGCGCCTTATGTATAAAAACCCATCAAAAAAAGTCAAGAAGACATTGTTAATTACTTCTTCTCCAGAACAATCCAATGTGCAAAATCCGTCTTCTAAAACAGCACAAATTTCAAATATGTGCAATGAAAAAGAAAATATAACATTGAGAACTAAATCTCACAAAAATAAATTGTCTTTAATAAGACTTAGCAGATCTGAAAGTGACAGTAATCCATCAACTGATGACTCTCCAAAGAGCTCCATCGACACTTCATTGGTAGAAAATTCTCAAATAACGGACTTAAAGAACGAAATAGATCAACTTCGTCAACAACTAGTCAGTGCCGAAAATAAAATTATCCAACTTAACTTAGAAAACACCAAATTAAAAAAAGCTGTGTATAAAGACACTTTCTTCACGAAACAACTTGATCATTCTAATAGTTCGAAAGAAAGCCCTAATTATGAAACAATCAACAATGAACCTACTAAACAGATGTCCGCTAATCACTTACAAACTGAGCCAATTCACCATGATCTAAATAACTTGAACGCCACGGACAAGGGAAATATTATTGAAAGTAATACCGCTTCTAAATTGAGAACGGATGGGGTAGACAGAAATTGACCGGCATTTAAAGACCCAAATTTGGATGGCCAAGAAGACCTGGAGAAGAAAAATAAGATATACATTCTAGGTGATCAACAAGCTTCGGGAACTGCTGCAGCTTTGATTAAATTAAGATCTAACTATAAGAACCCATGTAACTATGATATAACAGCCTCTACGTATCCGGATACACCATCAGATATTAGGTTTAGGTTTAAAGAATTTATTCTCAAAAAGACAAACAAAAGTCACTTACATGAGAACAATATCGTACACTATACATAATTACAATATGGTCGCCGTTTTAGTTATCAATTTACCTTTTTACAACAATCCAAAATGTATTGAGCTAGCTTTGATTTAAATTGATTACATGAACTTAAATTTTTAATTGATGAAGGTAACGAGTTATAAAGTTGTACTCCTTCGTATGTTATATTTTTTACACCGTAGTTAGTTCGCACTTTCGGCAGAACAAGTAGACTTGCTCGTCGAGTGTTACGCTTATTAATCTGTGATAACTTTAGAAACGATATGTTAGTGTTGATTTGTTTGTTGATGATTTTTCTTATTATAATGCAAGTACTGTAGGTATATAGTTGATTAATAGTCATTATTTTCGTTTCATTGTAGATCTTGTCAGTACTCGTTAAATATGGATAATTGAATAAAGCTTTTACTACTTTATTTTGCTTGATCTGTAGCTCATTAAGTTTAGTTTTCGAAGCACTGCCCCAGACCTCAATCAGATATAGTAGATGTGATTTGATTAAAGAATTATAAATCGTATACCGTATTTGTTGAGGTAAACATCTGTTTATGTTGTGCAGTGAACCAATTAGTGAAGTAAGCTTATTTTTTAAATAGTCTATTTGTTCACTCCAAGTCAAATAATTGTTCATTCTCAGTCCAAGGTACTTTTCGTTGGTCTTGTGTTCTAAAGGTATGTTATTGATTGTTAGTAAATTGTGTGTTGGTATAGCTTTATTTTTAGGTTTAAATATTATATAACATGTTTTGGTTGTATTTATTGTAAGTAAATTGTATTGGAACCATTCAAATAATTTATCTAGATCTTCCTGTGCCTGTATGATAATATCATGTATATTGGACCCAAAGTAGAATAAACATGTATCGTCTGCATATAATGTTAAATGACCATGCAAGCCTATCTCTGTAATGTTGTTAATATAAATAAGAAATAGTAGCGGACCCAACACAGACCCTTGTGGTACGCCGAAAGAGACTGATGCTGCCTTGCTTTCATAATTTTCTATTTTGACTACTTGTGATCTGTTATTTAGATATGATTTAAGTAAATTAAGTACGTTGCCTTTAATACCGATATTTTCTAGCTTGTGCAATAATATCTTATGACTTACTGTGTCGAATGCTTTTTTAAGGTCGATAAAAACCCCTAGAGCAATTTGCTTTTTATCAATGTTGATTTTTATTTTTGATGTAAGATCAATTACAGCAGCAGTTGTATTGCTCTTACTTCTAAAGCCATATTGCTTATCTGATATAAAGTTAAAAGAATTTAAATATTTAACCAATCGAGTGTAGATAATTTTTTCAAAAATTTTAGAGAGTACTGGCAGCACTGATACTGGGCGATAGTTACCGGGGTCTGTTTTGGATCCAGATTTATAAATTGGTGTCACCTTAGCAACTTTCAACGAGTCTGGGAATTCACCGTTAAGCATCAATATATTGAAACATTTAGCCAAAGGGTCACTTATAATGTGTTTTAAACATTTGATAGCTTTGGTGTTAATTTTATCTAAGCCAGTGCTTGAGTTTATGTCTAAATCTTCAATGATTTTACTTACCTCGTGTGAGTTGCATGGTTCTAGTTTTGATAGTTCAGGAATAAGTTTGTCTGTTTTAGTTATGAGATGTGTTGATATGTTATGGTAATGATCCGGTATTTGTTGTGCTAGTTTTGAGCCTATTGTAGAAAAGTATTGGTTAAAGATCTCACAGATTTCATTTGTATTGGTAATTAATTCAGAACCAAGAAGAAGTTTTGAAGGAGCACAACTTTGTTTAATTTTATTATTAGTTATATTATTTATAAGGGTCCACATTTTCTTTGGCTTCTTTAAGCAATTTTTGAAAAGGTTTAGATAGTAAGAATTTTTTGTATCTCTAATTTCTTTTGATAAAGTATATTTTTTCAGTTTGTACTTTTCTTCTAGAGATTTATTGTTAGGGTCTTTCTTATGCATTATCCATAAATTGTTCCTTTCTTTAATTCCAACCAAAATGTTTTTATTTATCCAATCTTTCTGGGGTGGATTAAGTACCTTAGTTTTAGTTTCTTTGTTATCCTTAATATATTGCTTTATTTTTTCTTCTAAAATGTTGTAATTATTAGTAGCATCTATGCATCTATCCGATTTTACCGATTCATATAATTTATCGTAGTTGATTACTTCGTAGCTTGTGCGTACTTTTCTGGGTGGTTTAAATTTATTTACTTGAAAGTATATTTGTTTATGATCAGACATTGGTGAATTAACAATAGCGAGATTAAAGTTGTTGCTATTGAGGTTGGTGGTGACGTGATCTAAGATTGATCTTTTTGTGGTCGAGTCTCTTGTACAGTATGTTCTGTTAATTTTGTTAAGTAATCTGTAACCGTTTTCTTGAATACTTTTTTTATACATTTTATGTTTTTTGTCCTTTGTTAATAAGTCAATATTGAAATCACCAAAAATTAACGCTCTCTTTCTCTGTTGTAATTGGGTTTCATATGTCTCTAAAAAGTCCTTGAAATTTGTATCGCCTGGATGGTACACTACACCTATATCGAGCGCATATCTTTGTATTTGTATCCATAGAAAATTATTTCCATCTTTGTAGGTTGATTCAATTAAGTCGTGTTTTAAGTTATTGTGTACATATGCAGATACTCCTCCACCTCTAATATCCGATCTATAATTGTAATAATGAGTGTAGGATGGGATCTGTAATTCAAGAGCTTGATTTTCTGTTGCTATCCACGTTTCTGTTAATAAGATGATATGGACAGTTGTAGGAATTGATTGAATGATGCATTTTAATTCGTCGAATTTACCTTTCTTTCGGATACTTCTTGCATTTAAATAGAGAAAAGTTAGCCACGATTTTTCTGTTTGTAAGTCTTGGTGATCATTTACTATTTGATAAGTTATTGTGTCGTCTATAATTTTATTTACTATTGATTGTTGGAGTTTTTTGAAGAAGTTTTGACTATATTTGGTATTCCATTAATGTATTTTATGGTTATATCTTTCTCTCCGCTACTTATACGATGGTTTAATTCAGTTTTTGTTTTTTGAAAGTAATCTCGTTGCGCTGGTGTTTGGTCGGAGAATATTTTTATGCTTGTAGATATTTTATTTTTGCTGCGTAGCACTTGCAAGGCTTCCTCAGGTTTATCAAAACAGACTTTAAGACCTCTCATTTTGCCCGGGACAAACTTGCCAATCCGAAAAATCTTGGTGGGCTTCGAAATATTTTTATTTATTTGAGATAGAATATTGAACACTTCGGACTTATCTTTGAGGGCTTTCTGTTCAGCACTTGAGGATGTTTGTTCTGGTACACCTGCAACAATGATGTTGTTTTCTCTTTTCTTCCTTTCTTGGATCTCATGTATTATCTGTTCATTAAGAGACAGTTGTTTGTTTTGAGATGACTGTGGCATTAATTTGAGTTCTTTAAAGTCTGACTCGAGTGTCATTATCTTATTCTCACCATGAGTTATTTTTGTTTCTAGTTGTGACAGTTTATTCTGCATTTGACTCTGTTCTGATGCTATTTTAGAGGTAGATAATTTAATCTCTTGGATACACGAAGTCATTTCCATTATATTAGTATTGATTAAATTTCTGGTTTGTTCATGGGCAGTTTTTAATTCGCGTATTTCACCTTTGAATTCCACAATACTGTTTTTCATTTGATTCATTATTTGTGTGTTTGTCTCGATGTAGCTTTCTAGTAAGGAAGAAATACGTGTTAGTTCATTCCGAACTAAGTTAATATCACTTGAGCATTGACAGTCGCTGCGATCTGGGTGTTTTCGCTTGCGAAAAGTAATTTGCGAGTCAATCACCTCTCCAGATGTTTTTGAAAGATCAGGCTGAGATTTACTACCGCTGTCAGTAGCAGTTTTTTGCGGTGACCGCATAATATTCATAGTTAGTCTTTATAATATTCGTGTAGTGAGCACAGTAATAAATGGCACAGCAACAAAGGCCCACAATAGTGCAACAAGCGTCGATAAACTGCGGTCTTTGAGAATAACGTCGTAAGCGCCGTGCAGATGGCGGCGCTTACGCGTTTTGAACTAAGCTACTTTCAATATTGAAGATGTCGGTACTTAATAGTTGCAACATTTATTTACGCAATATATTTGGTCACAATTTACGTATTATTAGTAATTAGCAGTTAATTTATCGCTCATAGCTTGACACAGTCTTAACACTTTCACTATATACACATTTAAGTTCACAAAACGCACTTTAGATTGGGTTATTGAGTACTTTTTGCGGAGCGGTTACAATACGCGTGTTATTAACGGCGACCACGATCTCTTACTCCATACTATTTTAAGAAAACCACTAAGAAAACCACCAAGAATTGAATAAAAATGATTGGATAATTCTCTCTTTGGGTAGTTCTGATACTAACCCCTATAAAGTATTCGCGGAACTATATACATTTTTGAAACTATATATGAAGCAAAACATAATCATAACATAACAAAAATTATTTCTAGTCGTTTTATAAATGAGCGTAAATTAAATAATTTGTTGAATTCTTTAAGTGATTGTTTCGAAAATTGTTCGTTTATTAATGTCCCCGATCAAGATAATGGAAATATTAAACAAAATATACTTTACTCCTTAAACAATGAAATATATACTAAAGACTATAACAAATACTTCTTGCGTCGAAAATTGTTACAAATGGGTCTAAATAAAAAGCATTTTTACAAGCCAGGTACAATTCCGTATTATTTTGCTAAAATGAACTGTAATGTACAACGTAATGTAGCAGTAGATTCAATGGGAAAAATATTAAAAAATTCTGATTGTGTCGAGAATAACGTATCTTCGCCTAAAAAGGGAACTATTCCTTTTTATTTCAAAAAAATAAGTAAAGATCATACTAAAAATAATTCTGACAACCAGTTTTTTCGATAGTGAAAATGTATTAAGTATCTTTCATGCGAATATACAAAGCTTAAAAAGTAAATTATGTGACTTAGAAGCACTTTCATTAGACACTAAGTTAGATGTAATATGTCTTAGTGAAACTTTCTTACGGGAAGATGAAGAGAACATATATAGCTTACATGGATATAAAATGGCAACCCACTACTCAAGAATTAAAAATCTAGAAGTAGAGGGGGTGTTTGCATCTTCATTAAAAATGACATTAATTATAAGAAGTTAGATTATCTTTGTGACTACTAACTGAAATCAACCTTGTTTAAACTTTCGTGAGACATCATAATTAATTAATTAAGAAACGGCTTAACTCACGTTTTGATCGTGTGTGCGAGACGCGACGCGACCGCGAAGTCTTCGAATTAAACACTCGCCCTGAAGATGGACCCCCGAAGGGTCCGAAACTAGTCGGTGCCGCCACCGGACGATCAAAACGTGAGTTAAGCCGTTTCTTAATTAATGAAATCAACCTTGTTATAATATGCGTATACAGAACTCCAGATAGTGATTTTAACACGTTTATTGAAAAAATGGACACTTTTCTCTCAAAGCTAACAGTACGATTACGCAGTGTTAAAAATAAAATAGTTATTGTGGGTGATTTTAATATAAATATCTTGGAAAAAAACGCTAGAACAAATATTTTCACTAATACATTACTAAAATATAACCTACATTTTACAATACAAGAAGCAACTAGGATTACAGTTTATTCTGCAACATGTATAGACAATATCATTACAAATTTGAACAAATACAAATCCCAAGTTCTAAATCTGGGTTTAACTGATCACACTGCTCAAATCATTAAAATACCGTGCAACATTAATTTTAGAAATAAAACGTGTTATATCTATAAAAGAAACATCAAAACAAATTTACCAATTTTTCTTAACTATCTATCTCAAATAAATTTTAGTGACGTATATGATAGTCTAAGATCCCGCTGCAGGATTGGTGTGCTCATCGACTTTTTGTTTAAAACCAAATTTTTATGTTTATTTATAGTTAAGAGAATATATATTTACTAGGGTGCCTATCAAAATTTGGCCGCCATTATTTTAAAAAAAAATATTTTTAATTGATTTTTGGTAAAAAATTTCGTTTATTTATTTTTTAAATAAAATAACGTCTACATAACGGTAATTAATATCAAGATTCTAAAAAATCACGGTTGCCGTTGCGCACCTGGCCGCACCTCTTTGCAGCCAGGTGTAAACAGGTATGATTTCGATAAATTTATACGTTTATAACCTATTTTTATTAATTATATGTCAAATTAAAGCTAATTTTTTTCTATTAATTATCATATAAAGTTGCTCAATTAAATCTGGCCGCAAATAAGGGTTACTGGCTGTTAAAGATAATAAATATTTAAGGTAGAGTGAAAGAGAGTTAGCGCGTAACATCATTTGTCAGACGAGGACAGCGATTGCCGGCTGTGCGACGCTTTTAAGCCATTGCGCATGCGTCGAATGACGTCGAGACAGACAGACAGACAGACAGACAGACAGACAGACAGACAGACAGAGTTACTTTTGCATTTATAATATTAGTAAGGATGTTTTGCTGTTACCCTTACTGATATTTAGTTTAGGGCCCGAGAAAGAACAAAGACTACTTTTTAACGCGAAAAAAGGGTTGTAAGGGGTTGAATGTGGGGGTGGTAATTTGTATGGAAGTATCGTAATTTTTACAGTAAGAAGCTTGAAATTTCTTTCTAATGCTGCTAATCCTTACTAATATTATAAATGCGAAAGTAACTCTGTCTGTCTGTCTGTCTGTCTGTCTCGCTTTCACGCCAAAACTACTGAACCGATTTAAATGAAATTTGGTATACAGATAGTCTAGAGCCTGAGGATGGACATAGGCTATATTTTAACGCGAAAAAGGGGATGTAAGGGGTTGAAAATGGGGGTGAAAATTTGTATGGAAGTGTCGCCTACTATTGTTTACTGAACCGATTTAAATGAAATTTGGTACACAGATATTCTAGAGCCTCAGAAAGAACATAGGCTACTTTTTAACGCGAAAACAGGGTTGTAAGGGGTTGAAAGTGGGGGTGGTAATTTGTATGGAAGTATTGTCATTTTAACAGTTAGAAGCTTGAAATTTCTTTCTAAGGCTGCTAATTTGATAGAAATAAATATGAAATTAAATTTTTGTATCAATGTTACCCTCAAGGGTGCTAAATAACTATAGGGGATGAAATTTTGTTTGGGAATATTTTAGACTTCGGTGAATGTTTTGTTTAGTATGTTTTGCTGTTACACTTACCAATATTTAGTCTAGGGCCTCAGAAAGAACATAGTCTGTTTTTAAACGCGAAAAAAGGGTTGTAAGGGGTTGAAAGTAGGGGTGGTGATTTGTATGAAAGTTTCATCATTTTTACAGTTAGAAGCATGAAACTTCTGTCTAAGGCTGCTAATTTGATATAAATAAATATGAAATTCAATTTCTGTAAAAATTTTACTCTGAAGGGTGCTAAATAACAATAGGGGATGAAAATTTGTTTGGGAATATGTGAGGTTTAGGTGAATGTTTTATTTAATATGTTTTGCTGTTACCCTTACTGATATTTAGTCTAGAGCTCGAGAAAGAACAAAGACTACTTTTTAACGCGAAAAAAGGGTTATAAGGGGTTGAATGTGGGGGTGGCAATTTGTATGGAAGTATCGTCATTTTTACAGTAAGAAGCTTGAAACTTCTTTCTAATGCTGCTAATTTGATATAAATAAGTAAGAATTTCGATTTATGTAAAAATTTTACCGGTAAGGGTGCTAAATAACAATAGGGGATGAAAATTTGTTTCGCAATATGTGAGGTTTTAATGAATGTTTTGTTTAATATGTTTTACTATTATACTTACTGATATTTAGCTTAGAGCCTGAGAAAGGACAAAGATTAATTTTTATCGTGAAAGAGGGTGTATAAGGGGGTAAAAGTAGGGGTGGAAATTTGTATGGACGTATCGTCATTTTTACAGTTAGAAGCTTATAACTTTTTTTAGGCTACTAATTTGATATTAATAAATAGGTCATTTAAAGTTTGTAAAAGTTTTACCCTTAATGTTGCAATATAATAAGGGAATAGGGGATGAAAATTTGCATAAGAGTAAATGAATATTTTGTAAGTTCCATTTGTTTTGTTGTAATTTTTTATAAGTTTAAATAAAATACCTCAACAACAACAACTAAATTCACGCCCATAACCCAGAGGGATAGGTAGAGACCAAACACCTACATTTGGTGTGGTCGTGGCAAACCTATCTCTATGTCTACATCCATACATCAACGCATAGCACGTCGGTCAAGTAAAATAATAATCCTTAAAAAAAATACTTAACGAAAACAGTATTTCACGCGGACGAAGTCGCGGGCACAGCTAGTAGTTAATAAGTCGCTTGTAAGATTAAAATCTTTACGCAATCTTTACGGCTTTAGGGTAAGCATGCAATTTAATTTTCAAGATTTTAATTCAAAGTTAACGGAAAATAAAAATATATTACGTAAAAACATAAACGTTGCTTAGACATGTCACTCATGTCGCAATGAGTACATGCGTACAAGTACATCACCACTGCATCACGTTAAATAGAAAAAACAAAGAAAATAAAAATAATTGAATCATGATGAAAATCAAAACAAAAAATAATTTAGTGCAACACTGACCTTAATTATCTGCTGCGTTGATATTTGTTTCTCTGCTGTACCTCTCTGCATAATCACAACTATATTTCCTAAAGTAATTGTTAGATAAAATATAAGTAAACAAAGCATCATCAATACATTCAGACAAAATGTTACCTTTACAAACTTACACATTACAAAAAGAATAATCTACAGTATCGTACTCACAATAATGAGCTTTACTTTCAGTGTGATAAGGATGACATTTCAATAGATTTTTTAACAATAAGAATTTTTTCATAAGTTGTTTACATGATGTTGCATATTCGCTGTGCTCGCCATTACAGTGAACGATAAATGAATGATTTGGTGAGTGAGTGCGACCGCAGTATTAATTAACATTAACCATTATGTAAAGACCCATAAGGTTCACTTTGTTAACAAAATTATTTGTATAATGCAATGCGATTTGTAAAAATGCAATATTAAAAGCGCCTACTAAATAGATGTTTACGTACATGAAATTTATAACTATTTAACAAAATCATGCAATAAAAATCAACAAACTTAACAACGGTAAATAAAATTCAGAAAATAAGATGTTACAACTAAAAATTACAAATAATTAGACTGAACACATACAAATTCTCTTAACGCATTTTGACTTTGTTCGCTTTATACATTTTAATAATAATAATTAACAAAACGCGTAATGACACTTCTATCACTTTTAGCCACAATAAATAACACATTGTTTTATGTTGCTTACGCGCTGCTATGTGGTCCATTGTGACCTGCGTGGATGATGACGACTGTGCTCGTCGGCGGGAACCACGGCGGCGCGTTCGACTAGGGCCGGGTGTCTTGGTGCGCGGCGGCTGGCATGCGCGCTGCTTTGTTGCACACACCATGTTCTGCATAATTCTCGGAGACGTCGTGCGATAAAATATTTTAATAACGGACATTTTTTCTTCACCTTTATTAAACTTCCATTTTCAAATGGTTCTTTGTATTCAATTTTAAAATGTGGCCGTTTATTATAACGGCCGCTGTTATTCTGTAGACTACCTGGGGTGATCGCCTGGCAGGTTAAGTTACTGACCTCTCGTGCTGTGCAGAGCTGAGTCGTCGTCTCCTTCTGTACATGCTTTACATCTTCATCCTGTGACGTGTCATCTTGGGGTAACGGTTCGCTGCTAATGACTGTTGGAAGGTTCCGAGCTCGAGTCTCGAAGGCTGCCGAAGTCTGGACTTGGCTATTCTCCAACCACTCACTAGCGCTGTTCCTCTCACGTTCGCTGCCTTCGAACTGGTTATGTGCTGGGGCGTCGTCGGCTTTGTCCTTTGCCATCAAGCGTGCCAATTCCGCTTCCAGCTTGGCGAGGTGCATCTTGATTGCAGTGTTCGCCTGTGCAGCTGCCAGCTCCAGCTGCATCCGTCGCACAATATACGCTGACGAATATTTCTTTGTGCGCGGTGTCTTCTCCGTCGCCATATTAGGTGAACCCTCCAGTGTATCCATGGTATCCTCGCGAAAAAATATACAGTACGCTCCACGAGAATGTTGCCACTGATTAAGGATTCGGCTCGAAGCGACCAATTTTGTAGAGGATGGCGGCGATGAGGAGAGGAATAAAACACGAAGTTTCAATACGGTGCGCACAGGTCGCTGTCCGAAGGCTGGGTTGAGACTGTACTGTGTGCCGACTACCTTGCGATTCCTTTATTTTTATAAATTCAAATATACAAACATTTTCTCTAACTACCTTGGTAATCCTTACTTCCTTACTAATATTATAAATGCGAAAGTAACTCTGTCTGTCTGTCTGTCTGTCTGTCTGTCTCGCTTTCACGCCAAAACTACTGAACCGATTTAAATGAAATTTGGTACACAGATAGTCTAGAGCCTGAGGATGGACATAGGCTATATTTTAACGCGAAAAAGGGGTTGTAAGGGGTTGAAAGTGGGGGTGAAAGTTTGTATGGAAGTGTCGCCTACTATTGTTTACTGAACCGATTTAAATGAAATTTGGTACACAGATATTCTAGAGCCTCAGAAAGAACATAGGCTACTTTTTAACGCGAAAACAGGGTTGTAAGGGGTTGAAAGTGGGGGTGGTAATTTGTATGGAAGTATCGTCATTTTTACAGTTAGAAGCATGGAACTTCTGTCTAAGGCTGCTAATCCTTACTAATATTATAAATGCGAAAGTAACTCTGTCTGTCTGTCTGTCTGTCTCGCTTTCACGCCAAAACTACTGAACCGATTTAAATGAAATTTGGTATACAGATAGTCTAGAGCCTGAGGATGGACATAGGCTATATTTTAACGCGAAAAAGGGAATGTAAGGGGTTGAAAATGGGGGTGAAAATTTGTATGGAAGTGTCGCCTACTATTGTTTACTGAACCGATTTAAATGAAATTTGGTACACAGATATTCTAGAGCCTCAGAAAGAACATAGGCTACTTTTTAACGCGAAAACAGGGTTGTAAGGGGTTGAAAGTGGGGGTGGTAATTTGTATGGAAGTATTGTCATTTTAACAGTTAGAAGCTTGAAATTTCTTTCTAAGGCTGCTAATTTGATAGAAATAAATATGAAATTAAATTTTTGTATCAATGTTACCCTCAAGGGTGCTAAATAACTATAGGGGATGAAATTTTGTTTGGGAATATTTTAGACTTCGGTGAATGTTTTGTTTAGTATGTTTTGCTGTTACACTTACCAATATTTAGTCTAGGGCCTCAGAAAGAACATAGTCTGTTTTTAAACGCGAAAAAAGGGTTGTAAGGGGTTGAAAGTAGGGGTGGTGATTTGTATGGAAGTTTCGTCATTTTTACAGTTAGAAGCATGAAACTTCTGTCTAAGGCTGCTAATTTGATATAAATAAATATGAAATTCAATTTCTGTAAAAATTTTACTCTGAAGGGTGCTAAATAACAATAGGGGATGAAAATTTGTTTGGGAATATGTGAGGTTTAGGTGAATGTTTTATTTAATATGTTTTGCTGTTACCCTTACTGATATTTAGTCTAGAGCTCGAGAAAGAACAAAGACTACTTTTTAACGCGAAAACAGGGTTGTAAGGGGTTGAAAGTGGGGGTGGTAATTTGTATGGAAGTATCGTCATTTTTACAGTTAGAAGCATGAAACTTCTGTCTAAGGCTGCTAATTTGATATAAATAAATATGAAATTCAATTTCTGTAAAAATTTTCCCCTGAAGGGTGCTAAATAACAATAGGGGATGAAAATTTGTTTGGGAATATGTGAGGCTTAGGTGAATGTTTTATTTAATATAATTTGCTGTTACCCTTACTGATATTTAGTTTAGGGCCCGAGAAAGAACAAAGACTACTTTTTAACGCGAAAAAAGGGTTGTAAGGGGTTGAATGTGGGGGTGGTAATTTGTATGGAAGTATCGTAATTTTTACAGTAAGAAGCTTGAAATTTCTTTCTTATGCTGCTAATCCTTACTAATATTATAAATGCGAAAGTAACTCTGTCTGTCTGTCTGTCTGTCTCGCTTTCACGCCAAAACTACTGAACCGATTTAAATGAAATTTGGTATACAGATAGTCTAGAGCCTGAGGATGGACATAGGCTATATTTTAACGCGAAAAAGGGAATGTAAGGGGTTGAAAATGGGGGTGAAAATTTGTATGGAAGTGTCGCCTACTATTGTTTACTGAACCGATTTAAATGAAATTTGGTACACAGATATTCTAGAGCCTCAGAAAGAACATAGGCTACTTTTTAACGCGAAAACAGGGTTGTAAGGGGTTGAAAGTGGGGGTGGTAATTTGTATGGAAGTATCGTCATTTTTACAGTTAGAAGCATGAAACTTCTGTCCTAAGGCTGCTAATTTGATATAAATAAATATGAAATTCAATTTCTGTAAAAATTTTCCCCTGAAGGGTGCTAAATAACAATAGGGGATGAAAATTTGTTTGGGAATATGTGAGGCTTAGGTGAATGTTTTATTTAATATGTTTTGCTGTTACCCTTACTGATATTTAGTTTAGGGCCCGAGAAAGAACAAAGACTACTTTTTAACGCGAAAAAAGGGTTGTAAGGGGTTGAATGTGGGGGTGGTAATTTGTATGGAAGTATCGTAACTTTTACAGTAAGAAGCTTGAAATTTCTTTCTTATGCTGCTAATCCTTACTAATATTATAAATGCGAAAGTAACTCTGTCTGTCTGTCTGTCTGTCTCGCTTTCACGCCAAAACTACTGAACCGATTTAAATGAAATTTGGTATACAGATAGTCTAGAGCCTGAGGATGGACATAGGCTATATTTTAACGCGAAAAAGGGAATGTAAGGGGTTGAAAATGGGGGTGAAAATTTGTATGGAAGTGTCGCCTACTATTGTTTACTGAACCGATTTAAATGAAATTTGGTACACAGATATTCTAGAGCCTCAGAAAGAACATAGGCTACTTTTTAACGCGAAAACAGGGTTGTAAGGGGTTGAAAGTGGGGGTGGTAATTTGTATGGAAGTATTGTCATTTTAACAGTTAGAAGCTTGAAATTTCTTTCTAAGGCTGCTAATTTGATAGAAATAAATATGAAATTAAATTTTTGTATCAATGTTACCCTCAAGGGTGCTAAATAACTATAGGGGATGAAATTTTGTTTGGGAATATTTTAGACTTCGGTGAATGTTTTGTTTAGTATGTTTTGCTGTTACACTTACCAATATTTAGTCTAGGGCCTCAGAAAGAACATAGTCTGTTTTTAAACGCGAAAAAAGGGTGGTAAGGGGTTGAAAGTAGGGGTGGTGATTTGTATGGAAGTTTCGTCATTTTTACAGTTAGAAGCATGAAACTTCTGTCTAAGGCTGCTAATTTGATATAAATAAATATGAAATTCAATTTCTGTAAAAATTTTACTCTGAAGGGTGCTAAATAACAATAGGGGATGAAAATTTGTTTGGGAATATGTGAGGTTTAGGTGAATGTTTTATTTAATATGTTTTGCTGTTACCCTTACTGATATTTAGTCTAGAGCTCGAGAAAGAACAAAGACTACTTTTTAACGCGAAAAAAGGGTTGTAAGGGGTTGAATGTGGGGGTGGTAATTTGTATGGAAGTATCGTCATTTTTACAGTAAGAAGCTTGAAACTTCTTTCTAATGCTGCTAATTTGATATAAATAAGTAAGAATTTCGATTTTTGTAAAAATTTTACCCGTAAGGGTGCTAAATAACAATAGGGGATGAAAATTTGTTTCGCAATATGTGAGGTTTTAATGAATGTTTTGTTTAATATGTTTTACTATTATACTTACTGATATTTAGCTTAGAGCCTGAGAAAGGACAAAGATTAATTTTTATCGTGAAAGAGGGTGTATAAGGGGGTAAAAGTAGGGGTGGAAATTTGTATGGACGGATCGTCATTTTTTACAGTTAGAAGCTTATAACTTTTTTTAGGTTACTAATTTGATATTAATAAATAGGTCATTTAAAGTTTGTAAAAGTTTTACCCTTAATGTTGCAATATAATAAGGGAATAGGGGATGAAAATTTGCATAAGAGTAAATGAATATTTTGTAAGTTCCATTTGTTTTGTTGTAATCCTTACTAATATTATAAATGCGAAAGTAACTCTGTCTGTCTGTCTGTCTGTCTGTCTCGCTTTCACGCCAAAACTACTGAACCGATTTAAATGAAATTTGGTACACAGATAGTCTAGAGCCTGAGGATGGACAAAGGCTATATTTTAACGCGAAAAAGGGGTTGTAAGGGGTTGAAAGTGGGGGTGAAAGTTTGTATGGAAGTGTCGCCTACTATTGTTTACTGAACCGATTTAAATGAAATTTGGTACACAGATATTCTAGAGCCTCAGAAAGAACATAGGCTACTTTTTAACGCGAAAACAGGGTTGTAAGGGGTTGAAAGTGGGGGTGGTAATTTGTATGGAAGTATCGTCATTTTTACAGTTAGAAGCATGAAACTTCTGTCTAAGGCTGCTAATTTGATATAAATAAATATGAAATTCAATTTCTGTAAAAATTTTCCCCTGAAGGGTGCTAAATAACAATAGGGGGTGAAAATTTGTTTGGGAATATGTGAGGCTTAGGTGAATGTTTTATTTAATATGTTTTGCTGTTACCCTTACTGATATTTAGTTTAGGGCCCGAGAAAGAACAAAGACTACTTTTTAACGCGAAAAAAGGGTTGTAAGGGGTTGAATGTGGGGGTGGTAATTTGTATGGAAGTATCGTAATTTTTACAGTAAGAAGCTTGAAATTTCTTTCTTATGCTGCTAATCCTTACTTAATATTATAAATGCGAAAGTAACTCTGTCTGTCTGTCTGTCTGTCTGTCTGTCTGTCTCGCTTTCACGCCAAAACTACTGAACCGATTTAAATGAAATTTGGTATACAGATAGTCTAGAGCCTGAGGATGGACATAGGCTATATTTTAACGCAAAAAAAGGGAATGTAAGGGGTTGAAAATGGGGGTGAAAATTTGTATGGAAGTGTCGCCTACTATTGTTTACTGAACCGATTTAAATGAAATTTGGTACACAGATATTCTAGAGCCTCAGAAAGAACATAGGCTACTCTTTAACGCGAAAACAGGGTTGTAAGGGGTTGAAAGTGGGGGTGGTAATTTGTATGGAAGTATTGTCATTTTAACAGTTAGAAGCTTGAAATTTCTTTCTAAGGCTGCTAATTTGATAGAAATAAATATGAAATTAAATTTTTGTATCAATGTTACCCTCAAGGGTGCTAAATAACTATAGGGGATGAAATTTTGTTTGGGAATATTTTAGACTTCGGTGAATGTTTTGTTTAGTATGTTTTGCTGTTACACTTACCAATATTTAGTCTAGGGCCTCAGAAAGAACATAGTCTGTTTTTAAACGCGAAAAAAGGGTTGTAAGGGGTTGAAAGTAGGGGTGGTGATTTGTATGGAAGTTTCGTCATTTTTACAGTTAGAAGCATGAAACTTCTGTCTAAGGCTGCTAATTTGATATAAATAAATATGAAATTCAATTTCTGTAAAAAATTTACTCTGAAGGGTGCTAAATAACAATAGGGGATGAAAATTTATTTGGGAATATGTGAGGTTTAGGTGAATGTTTTATTTAATATGTTTTGCTGTTACCCTTACTGATATTTAGTCTAGAGCTCGAGAAAGAACAAAGACTACTTTTTAACGCGAAAAAAGGGTTGTAAGGGGTTGAATGTGGGGGTGGTAATTTGTATGGAAGTATCGTCATTTTTACAGTAAGAAGCTTGAAACTTCTTTCTAATGCTGCTAATTTGATATAAATAAGTAAGAATTTCGATTTATGTAAAAATTTTACCCGTAAGGGTGCTAAATAACAATAGGGGATGAAAATTTGTTTCGCAATATGTGAGGTTTTAATGAATGTTTTGTTTAATATGTTTTGTTTAATATGTTTTACTATTATACTTACTGATATTTAGCTTAGAGCCTGAGAAAGGACAAAGATTAATTTTTATCGTGAAAGAGGGTGTATAAGGGGGTAAAAGTAGGGGTGGAAATTTGTATGGACGTATCGTCATTTTTACAGTTAGAAGCTTATAACTTTTTTAAGGCTACTAATTTGATATTAATAAATAGGTCATTTAAAGTTTGTAAAAGTTTTACCCTTAATGTTGCAATATAATAAGGGAATAGGGGATGAAAATTTGCATAAGAGTAAATGAATATTTTGTAAGTTCCATTTGTTTTGTTGTAATCCTTACTAATATTATAAATGCGAAAGTAACTCTGTCTGTCTGTCTGTCTGTCTGTCTGTCTGTCTCGCTTTCACGCCAAAACTACTGAACCGATTTAAATGAAATTTGGTACACAGATAGTCTAGAGCCTGAGGATGGACAAAGGCTATATTTTAACGCGAAAAAGGGGTTGTAAGGGGTTGAAAGTGGGGGTGAAAGTTTGTATGGAAGTGTCGCCTACTATTGTTTACTGAACCGATTTAAATGAAATTTGGTACACAGATATTCTAGAGCCTCAGAAAGAACATAGGCTACTTTTTAACGCGAAAACAGGGTTGTAAGGGGTTGAAAGTGGGGGTGGTAATTTGTATGGAAGTATCGTCATTTTTACAGTTAGAAGCATGAAACTTCTGTCTAAGGCTGCTAATTTGATATAAATAAATATGAAATTCAATTTCTGTAAAAATTTTCCCCTGAAGGGTGCTAAATAACAATAGGGGGTGAAAATTTGTTTGGGAATATGTGAGGCTTAGGTGAATGTTTTATTTAATATGTTTTGCTGTTACCCTTACTGATATTTAGTTTAGGGCCCGAGAAAGAACAAAGACTACTTTTTAACGCGAAAAAAGGGTTGTAAGGGGTTGAATGTGGGGGTGGTAATTTGTATGGAAGTATCGTAATTTTTACAGTAAGAAGCTTGAAATTTCTTTCTTATGCTGCTAATCCTTACTTAATATTATAAATGCGAAAGTAACTCTGTCTGTCTGTCTGTCTGTCTGTCTGTCTGTCTCGCTTTCACGCCAAAACTACTGAACCGATTTAAATGAAATTTGGTATACAGATAGTCTAGAGCCTGAGGATGGACATAGGCTATATTTTAACGCAAAAAAAGGGAATGTAAGGGGTTGAAAATGGGGGTGAAAATTTGTATGGAAGTGTCGCCTACTATTGTTTACTGAACCGATTTAAATGAAATTTGGTACACAGATATTCTAGAGCCTCAGAAAGAACATAGGCTACTCTTTAACGCGAAAACAGGGTTGTAAGGGGTTGAAAGTGGGGGTGGTAATTTGTATGGAAGTATTGTCATTTTAACAGTTAGAAGCTTGAAATTTCTTTCTAAGGCTGCTAATTTGATAGAAATAAATATGAAATTAAATTTTTGTATCAATGTTACCCTCAAGGGTGCTAAATAACTATAGGGGATGAAATTTTGTTTGGGAATATTTTAGACTTCGGTGAATGTTTTGTTTAGTATGTTTTGCTGTTACACTTACCAATATTTAGTCTAGGGCCTCAGAAAGAACATAGTCTGTTTTTAAACGCGAAAAAAGGGTTGTAAGGGGTTGAAAGTAGGGGTGGTGATTTGTATGGAAGTTTCGTCATTTTTACAGTTAGAAGCATGAAACTTCTGTCTAAGGCTGCTAATTTGATATAAATAAATATGAAATTCAATTTCTGTAAAAAATTTACTCTGAAGGGTGCTAAATAACAATAGGGGATGAAAATTTATTTGGGAATATGTGAGGTTTAGGTGAATGTTTTATTTAATATGTTTTGCTGTTACCCTTACTGATATTTAGTCTAGAGCTCGAGAAAGAACAAAGACTACTTTTTAACGCGAAAAAAGGGTTGTAAGGGGTTGAATGTGGGGGTGGTAATTTGTATGGAAGTATCGTCATTTTTACAGTAAGAAGCTTGAAACTTCTTTCTAATGCTGCTAATTTGATATAAATAAGTAAGAATTTCGATTTATGTAAAAATTTTACCCGTAAGGGTGCTAAATAACAATAGGGGATGAAAATTTGTTTCGCAATATGTGAGGTTTTAATGAATGTTTTGTTTAATATGTTTTGTTTAATATGTTTTACTATTATACTTACTGATATTTAGCTTAGAGCCTGAGAAAGGACAAAGATTAATTTTTATCGTGAAAGAGGGTGTATAAGGGGGTAAAAGTAGGGGTGGAAATTTGTATGGACGTATCGTCATTTTTACAGTTAGAAGCTTATAACTTTTTTAAGGCTACTAATTTGATATTAATAAATAGGTCATTTAAAGTTTGTAAAAGTTTTACCCTTAATGTTGCAATATAATAAGGGAATAGGGGATGAAAATTTGCATAAGAGTAAATGAATATTTTGTAAGTTCCATTTGTTTTGTTGTAATCCTTACTAATATTATAAATGCGAAAGTAACTCTGTCTGTCTGTCTGTCTGTCTGTCTGTCTGTCTCGCTTTCACGCCAAAACTACTGAACCGATTTAAATGAAATTTGGTACACAGATAGTCTAGAGCCTGAGGATGGACAAAGGCTATATTTTAACGCGAAAAAGGGGTTGTAAGGGGTTGAAAGTGGGGGTGAAAGTTTGTATGGAAGTGTCGCCTACTATTGTTTACTGAACCGATTTAAATGAAATTTGGTACACAGATATTCTAGAGCCTCAGAAAGAACATAGGCTACTTTTTAACGCGAAAACAGGGTTGTAAGGGGTTGAAAGTGGGGGTGGTAATTTGTATGGAAGTATCGTCATTTTTACAGTTAGAAGCATGAAACTTCTGTCTAAGGCTGCTAATTTGATATAAATAAATATGAAATTCAATTTCTGTAAAAATTTTCCCCTGAAGGGTGCTAAATAACAATAGGGGATGAAAATTTGTTTGGGAATATGTGAGGCTTAGGTGAATGTTTTATTTAATATGTGTTACGGACAGCTACGGCATTAGCCCCCATGTCATTAAGCCCCCATGCCCGTTGCGGGGAACGAAGCGGTGAGAGGGGAGGGGGCTGTAAGCGTGGTGGGGGAAGTGGCGCCATATGCAAGCCCCGCCCACAACGACACAGCGCGCTTAAGCCCCCTTCGAGCTAAGCCCCTCAAGAAATCTGATATATACAGCGATGTGGCGGGCATGCGGGGCAGCTCTCTCTCCAGCTAGCTAGAAGCAGCAACTCAGCGACTTAGTGATTCAGTGCGGGACTCAAAGTGTGATAAATTCTGTGTACTATTTATTGTAATTCAAAGTTCAAGTAAATTCCTTTTCTTGCAAAACAGTTTTATTCAATACAGTCCACTCCGAGTAATCTATCATCAACAGTTCTTTGGTCATTCGACGCCGGATCAAGCAAGAAGAATTATAGAACAGACGAACGGCTTATCTAGTTTCAAAAACCGCGTTTACGCGGCCAGATCGTTACCACCTAACGGTGACAAACGGTAACTGTCTGGTAACGCCTTTTGGCGGATCGGCATCCAAAGCGTGCGTCTCTTTAGAGACGATAGGAAGCCGCAACGAGGGATAAAATGCCACGAACAAGAAGCATGAAGAAACAAGATAACGCGCCCGTCGAAGTACACGTGTTCGAACACACGCCCGCGTCGCCTTCCGCCAACGCCGCGTCTCGTGCCGGCACCGGTGCCGTGTCCGCGCCCGTATTTACGTACAAGACCGACTTCGTCCCGCAGCCGACGGAGGCGAGTTCAACCGCGCCGCGAACCGACGCGATCGCCACGACCGAAAATCCGTCGAGTGACTTATTGTTAGGGGAAACAACGCCGGTGAGACGTAATGTCGAAAAAGGGCCCGCGCCTTATGCACATGTAGCTCGGTCGGTTAGATCTACCGCGAGTTCGAACGCCGCGTTACGAGACATGGAATATAGGGCCGCAAAGGAACTCGTTGAGATAAGAAGAAAACGTCTTGACCTCGAAGAGGAATTAGTCAAGAAAAAGCTAGCTAGGGACGTCGCGCAGATTGAAGCGAATAGTGTAGTTGCCGCGAACGATTTAGAAGATAGCCGCGTTTCGTTATGGGTAGAAAATGTAAATACCATACGGGGGGAGCCCCCCTCCTCGCCGCTTCCGCAACCCGCGAACCGCGTTGATATAGCGCAGGGCTCACGAATAGGGCTAGATTTTGAACCTGCGCTATTAGGTAGAATAAACGCACGGGTCGGGATAGAGGAGAACGAACGCCGCAATAGTGAGCACTATACAAATCGCGACGTCGCGCCGGGAGAGAGTCGCCACTTAAGGTCGTATCAAGACGATCGGTCGCCGACGCGTAGGGAACAAAGTAGGCTACCGTCGCCGTATCGTCATAGATCGCGTTCGAGGACTCCCGGGAACAAAGAAAAAGGGATAGAACGCTTAGCAGAAGCGCTAGAAAAGATGACAAGGCTCCGACCTGCGTCTTCGAAACAAGCTCAGGAGTTACCCGTATTCAGTGGATCGGCAGTAGAGTGGCTCGCGTTTAAAACCGCGATGAAAGAGTCAACGGAGTTATACGGTTTTACACACGCCGAGAATATGGGAAGACTACGTGTCTGTTTACGTGGCGAAGCTAGAGACGCAGTATCCGCTTTGTTATTTACGGAGAGCGATCCGCAACAGATAATGCGGACGTTGGAGCAGTGCTTCGGTCGAACGGAGACGATTATCGATAGAGCAATAGAAGATCTCAGACGCCTACCGAAGCTCGGTCAAACCGCACAAGAATTGAATAGTTTCGCTGTTAAGCTTCAGAACATAGTGTGTATAATACACAATGTAGACGGCAGAGGGTATCTCCGTAACCCTATGTTAGTGAGATATGTGAGCGAAAGATTAAGTCCGCATCTTCGATCGAGATGGTGTGATTACGCTGAAGACTTCGGCACCATCGAAGAACCGGAAATCGTGACCATGTCTAAATTCCTGATGAGGGAAGCTGACCGCGCGTTAAGCCACGCCTACACCGCAAAAACGTTTGTGAAGACAGAGACAACGTCGCGCCGTGAGAAGCCACGAGAAGCAACTATACTAACCACTACACCGGTCAAGAGTGAGACAAAACATTGTCTCTGTTGCGGCGGACAACACGGCGTAAAAGAATGCACGAAGCTGTCAAACATGAGTGTGAAAGAAAGATGGGCGTGGGCGCAAGAACATAAAGTCTGCTTCAACTGCTTACGGAGCCGGCATCGACGCTTCGCATGTAAGGAAAAGCGATGCGGTATCAACGAATGCAGGGGTCGGCATCACGAACTTTTACATGCCGAGAGGGCGTCGCCGACAGAACAAGAGGGCAGCGCGACCGAAGAAACCGCGCTCGTCGCGTCAACGTCGGCGATGTGCGACTCAGTTTTACTAAAGGTGTGCCCGGTACTGATACGCGGACCGGAAGGCAGAGAAATAGCCACCTACGCGCTTCTTGACGAGGGTTCGACTATATCTCTGATAGATGAGCAACTGGCAAGAGAAATAGGCGCAAATGGACCGACGCGTAAACTTCGCATCCGCTGTGTATCGGCGACGAACGATCACCCGAATAGTCGTATCGTCAACTTTACTATTAGAGGAAAAAGACAAGAAAAGTCACACGAAATTAAGGCTAGAACAGTGAAGAGTCTATCCGCCGGGGTGCAAACCGTGAGTACCGAATATTTGCAGTTAAGTCACCTACACGGTTTGCCAAAATACGTCTGCTTTACAAACGCGAAGCCTAAGTTATTGATAGGAGCAGACAACTGGCACTTAATTATATCGCGTAATATACGAATCGGACGTCGCAACGAGCCTATCGCGGCAAACACATTACTCGGTTGGGTGATACAGGGGTCAACGCCGCGAAGAGTAAGTGAAGAAGATCACGGAACTGTATTTCACATTCGCTCGACCTACTCACCGAGACCCGAAGACAGAAGCCGCGCGAACAAAGACGACAAGATTAACGCATTGTTAAAGAGGCGGTACGACATCGATTCATTAGGTATATCGCTTATCACAAAACCGCGTCATTTGGAAGAACGTGCCTTAAATAGATTCAACGATACGGTTCGCAAGATCGACGGTCGATACAACGTCGGACGGCCTTGGAAAGAAGATGACGTGAAGAATACCACGAAGGAAGTCATCGAGGTGCATGCGAACGCCGGCTTTGTTTTAGCGAGTTGGAATTCAAACAAACTCGAGGCGCTAAGCAGTATAACTATCGATAAGCGTGCGACGGAACCGACGGAAGTGGGCAAGACATCGGAGACGAAAACTCTCGGTCTGCGATGGATGTCTGAGGAAGATGAGTTATCTTGTGACGTGTCAATGTGTCGTATTCCTCAAGAAGTTAAAGACTCCCATCGAGCTCCGACCAAAAGAGAGGCGTTGAGCGCGTTGATGTCAATATTCGAACCACTAGGACTTCTCAGTTACATAACGATAACTGCGAAGATACAATTGCAAGATCTTTGGACGATGAAATTGGTAAGCTGGGACGACGAACTACCATCATCTGCGCGGGAAGAGTTCCAGAGCTGGCTGTACGCCATAAGAGAAGCCGCAACACTTCGTCTGCCGCGCTGTTACGCGTCTACGGGGGGAGTCGTCGAACGCCAATTGCACGTATTTAATGACGCGAGCGAGAAAGCATACGCGACGGTGGCCTACTGGCGAACGCAGTACGAGGACGGATCGGTTAGAGTTTGGTTAATAGGCGCGGAAGCAAAGGTCGCTCCGATTAAGGCACAAAGTATACCGCGCTTAGAACTGCAAGCTAGTTTAAAAGGGGCTCGATTAGCCGGCGCGATTCAGACCGAGCATCGAATTAAAGCTCAGAAAGTACGTCTATGGAAAGATTCGCTAACCCAACTTGACAGGATAAGTAATTGTACGTCACGATATAGGGAGATCGCCGAGCGAACTACACCGGTACAACGGCGGTGCGACCGGGAACGCGTAGTGAACGATTTAGACCTAGTGTTTCATATTACCCGACTGAGACCGACGATACGCGAAGTTGAACGAAGTTGTATGTTATGTAAAGTGCGAAAAGCAACGCCGCGGTCGGCAGTAACGGGCGATTTACCAACGGAAAGATTAGGCGCGTACGCGAGGCCCTTTACATATACGGGTGTAGATTATTTCGGACCGTTAACAGTACCAATCGGCCGACGTCGTGAGAAAAGATGGGTAGCGTTGTTTACGTGTTTAACAACTCGCGCGATACATTTAGAATTAGTCTATAGTCTTACGACAGACTTAGCGATAAAGGCGTTAAGGCGAATGGCGGCGCGGCGCGGGTGGCCGCGCGTCGTCTACTCCGACAACGGGACGAACTTCCGACGGGCGAGCAAGGAGATCAACCAGGCAACAGCGGATTGGGAACCGGCACTCCGGGAATTCGCACTGACCCGTCGCTTTGACTGGAAATGCATCTCACCGGGAGCGCCAAACTAAGGAGGAGCATGGGAGCGCTTGGGGCGTTCCGTTAAATCGACGCTCCAGAGTACGCTGAGAGAAAAACATCCGAAGGAAGACACCCTGACGACCTTAATAGCCAGAGGTATATCAAAAAGGACAGAGGACATTAGCCCGAGGCCACGCGATACGGTCATCATCGCCGACGGTCACCTCCCTCGTAATGTATGGCCTCGGGAAATCATTACAAGTACGTTCCCGGGACCCGACGGAATAGTAAGGAACGTCGAGATGAAGATGAAGACATGTGGTGGGCTGCTTAGAAGACCAGTCAGAAAGGTAGCTGTCCTCCCGACTCCAGAAGAGGCTTCGATATCTACGCCGGGGGGAGAATGTTACGGACAGCTACGGCATTAGCCCCCATGTCATTAAGCCCCCATGCCCGTTGCGGGGAACGAAGCGGTGAGAGGGGAGGGGGCTGTAAGCGTGGTGGGGGAAGTGGCGCCATATGCAAGCCCCGCCCACAACGACACAGCGCGCTTAAGCCCCCTTCGAGCTAAGCCCCTCAAGAAATCTGATATATACAGCGATGTGGCGGGCATGCGGGGCAGCTCTCTCTCCAGCTAGCTAGAAGCAGCAACTCAGCGACTTAGTGATTCAGTGCGGGACTCAAAGTGTGATTAATTCTGTAAATTCTGTGTACTATTTATTGTAATTCAAAGTTCAAGTAAATTCCTTTTCTTGCAAAACAGTTTTATTCAATACAGTCCACTCCGAGTAATCTATCATCAACAATATGTTTTGCTGTTACCCTTACTGATATTTAGTTTAGGGCCCGAGAAAGAACAAAGACTACTTTTTAACGCGAAAAAAGGGTTGTAAGGGGTTGAATGTGGGGGTGGTAATTTGTATGGAAGTATCGTAATTTTTACAGTAAGAAGCTTGAAATTTCTTTCTTATGCTGCTAATCCTTACTAATATTATAAATGCGAAAGTAACTCTGTCTGTCTGTCTGTCTGTCTCGCTTTCACGCCAAAACTACTGAACCGATTTAAATGAAATTTGGTATACAGATAGTCTAGAGCCTGAGGATGGACATAGGCTATATTTTAACGCGAAAAAGGGAATGTAAGGGGTTGAAAATGGGGGTGAAAATTTGTATGGAAGTGTCGCCTACTATTGTTTACTGAACCGATTTAAATGAAATTTGGTACACAGATATTCTAGAGCCTCAGAAAGAACATAGGCTACTTTTTAACGCGAAAACAGGGTTGTAAGGGGTTGAAAGTGGGGGTGGTAATTTGTATGGAAGTATCGTCATTTTTACAGTTAGAAGCATGAAACTTCTGTCCTAAGGCTGCTAATTTGATATAAATAAATATGAAATTCAATTTCTGTAAAAATTTTCCCCTGAAGGGTGCTAAATAACAATAGGGGATGAAAATTTGTTTGGGAATATGTGAGGCTTAGGTGAATGTTTTATTTAATATGTTTTGCTGTTACCCTTACTGATATTTAGTTTAGGGCCCGAGAAAGAACAAAGACTACTTTTTAACGCGAAAAAAGGGTTGTAAGGGGTTGAATGTGGGGGTGGTAATTTGTATGGAAGTATCGTAACTTTTACAGTAAGAAGCTTGAAATTTCTTTCTTATGCTGCTAATCCTTACTAATATTATAAATGCGAAAGTAACTCTGTCTGTCTGTCTGTCTGTCTCGCTTTCACGCCAAAACTACTGAACCGATTTAAATGAAATTTGGTATACAGATAGTCTAGAGCCTGAGGATGGACATAGGCTATATTTTAACGCGAAAAAGGGAATGTAAGGGGTTGAAAATGGGGGTGAAAATTTGTATGGAAGTGTCGCCTACTATTGTTTACTGAACCGATTTAAATGAAATTTGGTACACAGATATTCTAGAGCCTCAGAAAGAACATAGGCTACTTTTTAACGCGAAAACAGGGTTGTAAGGGGTTGAAAGTGGGGGTGGTAATTTGTATGGAAGTATCGTCATTTTTACAGTTAGAAGCATGAAACTTCTGTCCTAAGGCTGCTAATTTGATATAAATAAATATGAAATTCAATTTCTGTAAAAATTTTCCCCTGAAGGGTGCTAAATAACAATAGGGGATGAAAATTTGTTTGGGAATATGTGAGGCTTAGGTGAATGTTTTATTTAATATGTTTTGCTGTTACCCTTACTGATATTTAGTTTAGGGCCCGAGAAAGAACAAAGACTACTTTTTAACGCGAAAAAAGGGTTGTAAGGGGTTGAATGTGGGGGTGGTAATTTGTATGGAAGTATCGTAACTTTTACAGTAAGAAGCTTGAAATTTCTTTCTTATGCTGCTAATCCTTACTAATATTATAAATGCGAAAGTAACTCTGTCTGTCTGTCTGTCTGTCTCGCTTTCACGCCAAAACTACTGAACCGATTTAAATGAAATTTGGTATACAGATAGTCTAGAGCCTGAGGATGGACATAGGCTATATTTTAACGCGAAAAAGGGAATGTAAGGGGTTGAAAATGGGGGTGAAAATTTGTATGGAAGTGTCGCCTACTATTGTTTACTGAACCGATTTAAATGAAATTTGGTACACAGATATTCTAGAGCCTCAGAAAGAACATAGGCTACTTTTTAACGCGAAAACAGGGTTGTAAGGGGTTGAAAGTGGGGGTGGTAATTTGTATGGAAGTATTGTCATTTTAACAGTTAGAAGCTTGAAATTTCTTTCTAAGGCTGCTAATTTGATAGAAATAAATATGAAATTAAATTTTTGTATCAATGTTACCCTCAAGGGTGCTAAATAACTATAGGGGATGAAATTTTGTTTGGGAATATTTTAGACTTCGGTGAATGTTTTGTTTAGTATGTTTTGCTGTTACACTTACCAATATTTAGTCTAGGGCCTCAGAAAGAACATAGTCTGTTTTTAAACGCGAAAAAAGGGTGGTAAGGGGTTGAAAGTAGGGGTGGTGATTTGTATGGAAGTTTCGTCATTTTTACAGTTAGAAGCATGAAACTTCTGTCTAAGGCTGCTAATTTGATATAAATTAATATGAAATTCAATTTCTGTAAAAATTTTACTCTGAAGGGTGCTAAATAACAATAGGGGATGAAAATTTGTTTGGGAATATGTGAGGTTTAGGTGAATGTTTTATTTAATATGTTTTGCTGTTACCCTTACTGATATTTAGTCTAGAGCTCGAGAAAGAACAAAGACTACTTTTTAACGCGAAAAAAGGGTTGTAAGGGGTTGAATGTGGGGGTGGTAATTTGTATGGAAGTATCGTCATTTTTACAGTAAGAAGCTTGAAACTTCTTTCTAATGCTGCTAATTTGATATAAATAAGTAAGAATTTCGATTTTTGTAAAAATTTTACCCGTAAGGGTGCTAAATAACAATAGGGGATGAAAATTTGTTTCGCAATATGTGAGGTTTTAATGAATGTTTTGTTTAATATGTTTTACTATTATACTTACTGATATTTAGCTTAGAGCCTGAGAAAGGACAAAGATTAATTTTTATCGTGAAAGAGGGTGTATAAGGGGGTAAAAGTAGGGGTGGAAATTTGTATGGACGGATCGTCATTTTTTACAGTTAGAAGCTTATAACTTTTTTTAGGCTACTAATTTGATATTAATAAATAGGTCATTTAAAGTTTGTAAAAGTTTTACCCTTAATGTTGCAATATAATAAGGGAATAGGGGATGAAAATTTGCATAAGAGTAAATGAATATTTTGTAAGTTCCATTTGTTTTGTTGTAATCCTTACTAATATTATAAATGCGAAAGTAACTCTGTCTGTCTGTCTGTCTGTCTGTCTGTCTGTCTGTCTCGCTTTCACGCCAAAACTACTGAACCGATTTAAATGAAATTTGGTACACAGATAGTCTAGAGCCTGAGGATGGACATAGGCTATATTTTAACGCGAAAAAGGGGTTGTAAGGGGTTGAAAGTGGGGGTGAAAGTTTGTATGGAAGTGTCGCCTACTATTGTTTACTGAACCGATTTAAATGAAATTTGGTACACAGATATTCTAGAGCCTCAGAAAGAACATAGGCTACTTTTTAACGCGAAAACAGGGTTGTAAGGGGTTGAAAGTGGGGGTGGTAATTTGTATGGAAGTATCGTCATTTTTACAGTTAGAAGCATGAAACTTCTGTCCTAAGGCTGCTAATTTGATATAAATAAATATGAAATTCAATTTCTGTAAAAATTTTCCCCTGAAGGGTGCTAAATAACAATAGGGGATGAAAATTTGTTTGGGAATATGTGAGGCTTAGGTGAATGTTTTATTTAATATGTTTTGCTGTTACCCTTACTGATATTTAGTTTAGGGCCCGAGAAAGAACAAAGACTACTTTTTAACGCGAAAAAAGGGTTGTAAGGGGTTGAATGTGGGGGTGGTAATTTGTATGGAAGTATCGTAATTTTTACAGTAAGAAGCTTGAAATTTCTTTCTTATGCTGCTAATCCTTACTTAATATTATAAATGCGAAAGTAACTCTGTCTGTCTGTCTGTCTGTCTCGCTTTCACGCCAAAACTACTGAACCGATTTAAATGAAATTTGGTATACAGATAGTCTAGAGCCTGAGGATGGACATAGGCTATATTTTAACGCGAAAAAGGGAATGTAAGGGGTTGAAAATGGGGGTGAAAATTTGTATGGAAGTGTCGCCTACTATTGTTTACTGAACCGATTTAAATTAAATTTGGTACACAGATATTCTAGAGCCTCAGAAAGAACATAGGCTACTTTTTAACGCGAAAACAGGGTTGTAAGGGGTTGAAAGTGGGGGTGGTAATTTGTATGGAAGTATCGTCATTTTTACAGTTAGAAGCATGAAACTTCTGTCTAAGGCTGCTAATTTGATATAAATAAATATGAAATTCAATTTCTGTAAAAATTTTCCCCTGAAGGGTGCTAAATAACAATAGGGGATGAAAATTTGTTTGGGAATATGTGAGGCTTAGGTGAATGTTTTATTTAATATGTTTTGCTGTTACCCTTACTGATATTTAGTTTAGGGCCCGAAAAAGAACAAAGACTACTTTTTAACGCGAAAAAAGGGTTGTAAGGGGTTGAATGTGGGGGTGGTAATTTGTATGGAAGTATCGTAATTTTTACAGTAAGAAGCTTGAAATTTCTTTCTTATGCTGCTAATCCTTACTAATATTATAAATGCGAAAGTAACTCTGTCTGTCTGTCTGTCTGTCTCGCTTTCACGCCAAAACTACTGAACCGATTTAAATGAAATTTGGTATACAGATAGTCTAGAGGCTGAGGATGGACATAGGCTATATTTTAACGCGAAAAAGGGAATGTAAGGGGTTGAAAATGGGGGTGAAAATTTGTATGGAAGTGTCGCCTACTATTGTTTACTGAACCGATTTAAATGAAATTTGGTACACAGATATTCTAGAGCCTCAGAAAGAACATAGGCTACTTTTTAACGCGAAAACAGGGTTGTAAGGGGTTGAAAGTGGGGGTGGTAATTTGTATGGAAGTATTGTCATTTTAACAGTTAGAAGCTTGAAATTTCTTTCTAAGGCTGCTAATTTGATAGAAATAAATATGAAATTAAATTTTTGTATCAATGTTACCCTCAAGGGTGCTAAATAACTATAGGGGATGAAATTTTGTTTGGGAATATTTTAGACTTCGGTGAATGTTTTGTTTAGTATGTTTTGCTGTTACACTTACCAATATTTAGTCTAGGGCCTCAGAAAGAACATAGTCTGTTTTTAAACGCGAAAAAAGGGTTGTAAGGGGTTGAAAGTAGGGGTGGTGATTTGTATGGAAGTTTCGTCATTTTTACAGTTAGAAGCATGAAACTTCTGTCTAAGGCTGCTAATTTGATATAAATAAATATGAAATTCAATTTCTGTAAAAATTTTACTCTGAAGGGTGCTAAATAACAATAGGGGATGAAAATTTGTTTGGGAATATTTTAGACTTCGGTGAATGTTTTGTTTAGTATGTTTTGCTGTTACACTTACCAATATTTAGTCTAGGGCCTCAGAAAGAACATAGTCTGTTTTTAAACGCGAAAAAAGGGTTGTAAGGGGTTGAAAGTAGGGGTGGTGATTTGTATGGAAGTTTCGTCATTTTTACAGTTAGAAGCATGAAACTTCTGTCTAAGGCTGCTAATTTGATATAAATAAATATGAAATTCAATTTCTGTAAAAATTTTACTCTGAAGGGTGCTAAATAACAATAGGGGATGAAAATTTGTTTGGGAATATGTGAGGTTTAGGTGAATGTTTTATTTAATATGTTTTGCTGTTACCCTTACTGATATTTAGTCTAGAGCTCGAGAAAGAACAAAGACTACTTTTTAACGCGAAAAAAGGGTTGTAAGGGGTTGAATGTGGGGGTGGTAATTTGTATGGAAGTATCGTCATTTTTACAGTAAGAAGCTTGAAACTTCTTTCTAATGCTGCTAATTTGATATAAATAAGTAAGAATTTCGATTTTTGTAAAAATTTTACCCGTAAGGGTGCTAAATAACAATAGGGGATGAAAATTTGTTTCGCAATATGTGAGGTTTTAATGAATGTTTTGTTTAATATGTTTTACTATTATACTTACTGATATTTAGCTTAGAGCCTGAGAAAGGACAAAGATTAATTTTTATCGTGAAAGAGGGTGTATAAGGGGGTAAAAGTAGGGGTGGAAATTTGTATGGACGTATCGTCATTTTTTACAGTTAGAAGCTTATAACTTTTTTTAGGCTACTAATTTGATATTAATAAATAGGTCATTTAAAGTTTGTAAAAGTTTTACCCTTAATGTTGCAATATAATAAGGGAATAGGGGATGAAAATTTGCATAAGAGTAAATGAATATTTTGTAAGTTCCATTTGTTTTGTTGTAATCCTTACTTCCTTACTTAATATTATAAATGCGAAAGTAACTCTGTCTGTCTGTCTGTCTGTCTGTCTGTCTCGCTTTCACGCCAAAACTACTGAACCGATTTAAATGAAATTTGGTATACAGATAGTCTAGAGCCTGAGGATGGACATAGGCTATATTTTAACGCGAAAAAGGGGATGTAAGGGGTTGAAAATGGGGGTGAAAATTTGTATGGAAGTGTCGCCTACTATTGTTTACTGAACCGATTTAAATGAAATTTGGTACACAGATATTCTAGAGCCTCAGAAAGAACATAGGCTACTTTTTAACGCGAAAACAGGGTTGTAAGGGGTTGAAAGTGGGGGTGGTAATTTGTATGGAAGTATTGTCATTTTAACAGTTAGAAGCTTGAAATTTCTTTCTAAGGCTGCTAATTTGATAGAAATAAATATGAAATTAAATTTTTGTATCAATGTTACCCTCAAGGGTGCTAAATAACTATAGGGGATGAAATTTTGTTTGGGAATATGTGAGGTTTAGGTGAATGTTTTATTTAATATGTTTTGCTGTTACCCTTACTGATATTTAGTCTAGAGCTCGAGAAAGAACAAAAACTACTTTTTAACGCGAAAAAAAGGTTGTAAGGGGTTGAATGTGGGGGTGGTAATTTGTATGGAAGTATCGTCATTTTTACAGTAAGAAGCTTGAAACTTCTTTCTAATGCTGCTAATTTGATATAAATAAGTAAGAATTTCGATTTATGTAAAAATTTTACCCGTAAGGGTGCTAAATAACAATAGGGGATGAAAATTTGTTTCGCAATATGTGAGGTTTTAATGAATGTTTTGTTTAATATGTTTTACTATTATACTTACTGATATTTAGCTTAGAGCCTGAGAAAGGACAAAGATTAATTTTTATCGTGAAAGAGGGTGTATAAGGGGGTAAAAGTAGGGGTGGAAATTTGTATGGACGTATCGTCATTTTTACAGTTAGAAGCTTATAACTTTTTTTAGGCTACTAATTTGATATTAATAAATAGGTCATTTAAAGTTTGTAAAAGTTTTACCCTTAATGTTGCAATATAATAAGGGAATAGGGGATGAAAATTTGCATAAGAGTAAATGAATATTTTGTAAGGTCCATTTGTTTTGTTGTAATTTTTTATAAGTTTGTTACATATATGCCTATAAGGAAGATCGCCGACGCAGCAGTGCGTTGACTTCGCCGCGACCCACTTCAGTGGACACGAGGCGCTGAGGCAGCATTGGCACCAATATTTCGTAATTACTAATTGTAATAGATTAAGCAATTCCTATCCTGACTTCGGAGGGAACATAGCATAGTTAGTTATAAGTTTAATTTGTAATTTTATTTTAAATTAAATTAAATATAAGAATCAATCTCGGTTTTTTTTGGAACCTTCGGCTGTGGCAAACATAATTGGCGCAGTCGGTAGGATACTCGCGGGTCTATTGCGAGTATAAAAGTCTTCAAGAATAGAAGATCATCGCGGGCGGCCCGGGCGACTTTCCAGTCCCTCATCGAGTATCCAGCAACGAACCTGCTGCACGCCGGAGGAGAATCCAGTCATCGATTCACCAGAGAATACCAGATTAATATGATACTGTAAGTACACTTGAATTGTTCACGTGTTGCTTCCTTTTTATCCTAAGTCTTAGTTATCCTATACCAAAATTTTCCACCCTAAACCTTTAGGTAAATCGCGGGCACCTGCATCGCAGCAGGCTCGTCGACGTACTTTAGACCTAGATAGAAATTTAGATTTAGATATTTACTTAGGTGATATATTCTTAGAAAACAGTATGAGTACGGACCCAGACACCATTTTCAAGGTCCTGCGTCCCGTACCAGAGTTCGACGGCAACCCTAATGTGTTGCCTCGATTTATTAATATATGCGACCAGATAGTGGCAAAATATATAAGCGCTGCCCCTGGGAGCGAATTATCGAATTTATGTCTTTTAAACGGTATTTTAAATAAAATAACAGGCACCGCCGCGTGCACCCTTAACTCAAACGGCATACCGGATAGTTGGGCCGGAATAAGAACTAATCTAATTAACAATTTCAGCGATCAAAGAGACGAAACCGCCTTATACAATGACCTCTCTTTAGCCGTTCAAGGAAATAGGACTCCACAAGAGTTCTATGACCATTGTCAAAGTTTATTCAGTACCTTAATGACTTACGTTACATTACACGAGACTTTAAAGACGACAATTGACGCAAAAAGACAATTATATAGGAAAGTTACTATGCAGGCGTTTGTTCGTGGCCTTAAGGAGCCTTTAGGGTCCCGAATAAGATGCATGCGACCCCCGACAATCGAAAAAGCCTTAGAGTTTGTACAGGAGGAATTAAACGTGCAGTACTTACATCAACGGCACGAGTCCCCAAGAGCCCCACAAAATTTTAAATTAAATATACCCCTAAATTATACACCCCAACCGCGTCCTCAACCCTTCCAAATGTCAGTACCTAGCTGGCCGATGCAAGTAGGACCACGTATGGCAAACCAAGTTCAACCACAACCTTTTAAATTTAATCCCCCACAAAATCAACCCCATATGCCAACTCGAACCCAACAAATGTTCCGCGCACTACCCCGTAACTACAACCCCCAAAGTAATGTATTCCGTATACCACCTAGAAATAATCCCCTACAAAATTCAGGCCCCAAGCCGATGAGTGGAGTTCAACATTTCGCACCGAAGGTGTTACCCCATACCTCAATGACAGGTCATAATTGGTTTAAGTCAGGTAACCCACCACCGACAAATTACTTCAAGTCGAGAGATATGAATGTTCATGAATTAAGTTCCCCTTATGACGAATATTATCCGTCCGAATACTATTATTACGAACCACAATACTACCAACCCGATTATACAGACTATAATGCATTCGATTACGACTATAACTCTGATGTGACATGTTATGACGTGACAGATAACCCGACTTGTGACTCGACAGATGACATAGAAACTCAACCAGGTCATAGTCAGGACGAAAAGGATTTTCGGATTGCGAAGTCCTCAGGAAAGCCAAGATAGAACTAAATTTACAGACACAACGACAGTTACCTTACATTCGTATCGCGAACCCGCCGCTTAAACTTCTAATTGACACCGGCGCGAATCAATCTTTTATCAGCCCTGAAGCGCTACAAAATTATTTCCCGCATATTCCACTCAATTACGATCCGTTCGAGGTAACTAATGTGCATGCCACCAGTAGGAATAATTATTCCGTATCATTACCGTGTTTTAAAGAATTTAACGATTCTAGTTACATAAAGTTATTCGTATATCGCTTTCACGATTACTTTGACGGTTTAATAGGATTAGATTTACTAAGTAAATGGGAAGCGAAAATAGATTTAAAAGATTTTCGTCTAATCACGCACTCCGCGACGAATCCTATTCGTATGTACGATTCACGTAATATAAACTTGTACGAGGATATAATTCCAGCTGGTTCCTCTAAGTTAATTCGTATCCCTATTAATACTTCCGACGGTGACGTTCACGTAAAAGAGCAAATAATTTGCAACTGTATAATTCATGAGTGTATTACCAACGTAAGCAATAACCGCGGCTATATCGAAGTAGAGAACCCTACCCAAAACGACATAGTCTTTTCGCTCAACCACCCCGCGCAAGCCGAGCTTTTTAATATAGAGAGTTACCGTAGCTCAAAGCTCACACGCGTAGATGATGTCATCTCTCGATTACGAACGGACCATCTAAATGAAGAGGAAAAAGCAAACCTTATCAATCTTTGTTCTCGTTATTCGGATGTTTTTTATATTGAAGGCGAAAAATTAACTTTCACGAATAAAATAAAGCACAGAATAAAAACTACCGATGAAATTCCGGTTTACACGAAATCTTATCGTTACCCGTTCATACATCGTCAAGAAGTTAGGGACCAAATTAAGAAAATGTTAGACCAAGGCATTATAAGACCTTCCGACTCCGCTTGGAGTTCTCCCATTTGGATTGTTCCGAAAAAAGCTGACGCTTCTGGAAAACAGAAGTGGCGTTTAGTAGTTGATTTCCGTAAATTAAACGAGAAAACCATTGACGATAAGTATCCTATACCTAATATAAATGATGTTTTAGACAAGTTAGGAAAATGCCAGTACTTTACAACGTTAGACTTAGCTAGCGGATTTTATCAAGTGGAAATGGACCCTGAAGATATCTCAAAAACAGCATTCAATGTTGAGCATGGTCATTTCGAGTTCTTACGCATGCCGATGGGTCTCAAAAACAGTCCATCTACCTTTCAACGCGTTATGGATAATGTTCTAAAAGGATTACAAAATAATATATGTCTCGTTTATCTGGACGACATCATTGTATTTAGCACATCATTACAGGAGCATATGGTTAACCTAGAGAAAGTTTTCCAGCGTTTAAAAGATTCTAACTTTAAAATTCAAATGGATAAGTCCGAGTTCCTTAAGCTTGAAACTGCATACCTGGGACATATAATTAGTAGAGACGGTATTAAACCCAATCCGGATAAAATCTCAGCAATCGAAAAATATCCGATACCGAAAACCCCAAAGGAAATTAAACAATTTTTAGGACTTCTTGGTTATTATCGCAAGTTCATACCGGATTTCGCGCGTATAACAAAACCGCTTACTCAATGTTTAAAAAAAGGTAGAAAAATAACTTTAGATTCCGAATATGTTAATTGCTTTCAGAAATGCAAGACTCTTCTTACGAATGACCCCATACTTCAATACCCGGATTTTAGTAAAGAATTCATACTCACGACAGATGCTTCCAATATCGCTATTGGCGCTATACTTTTCAAGGCCCGATAGGTTCCGATAAACCCATATGTTATGCGTCGCGCACCTTAAACGATAGCGAACTTAACTATAGTACTATAGAAAAAGAACTTCTCGCGATCGTATGGGCGACTAAGTACTTTAGACCTTATCTTTTTGGCCGAAAGTTTAAAATCCTAACTGATCATAAACCGTTACAATGGATGATGAATTTAAAAGAACCGAATTCACGTCTTACCAGATGGAGATTACGTCTAAGCGAGTACGATTTCACGGTTGTATATAAAAAAGGTAGATATAACACTAACGCGGACGCCCTCTCGCGTATCGAAATTCACAATGAAAATACCTCCTTGATAGAAGAAATAGACGAGCTTAACTCTCTAATCGCTAACCCTTCAGAGATTATCCCCACATTAACTGACTCTTCTACCGAGACAGTGCATACTAGTAACGAACACCCTATACTCGAGATCCCAATAACCGACGAACCACTTAATAAATTTCATAGGCAATTATGTTTTACAATCGTTAGCGACATTAAGAGGAAACCGACAGTAACTAAACCGTTCGAAACGCATGTGCGTATTGCTGTACAAATATCAGAAAATAATCTCGAAAACGACGTAATTAACGCTATCAAAGAATATGTCAGTCCCAAAGTTAAGACTGGGTTATTAATAAATCCACCTCTCGCTATGTATTCCATTATCCCTATAATTCAAGATAAATTTAGAAGTTCTTCCATGAATCTCGTGTTAACAAAATCCGAGCGAGAAAACGTAAAAGAATATTTACACCAACAGGACATAATTCGGCACTATCACGATGGAAAAACCAACCATCGCGGCATAAACGAATGTTACCTAGCGCTTTCTGGAAAATACTATTGGCCTAAAATGAAGGAACAAATAACTAAATTTATTAACGAATGTACAATATGCGGACAAGCGAAGTACGACAGGAATCCCATTAGACCACAATTCAATATCGTACCCCCTGCTACCAAACCCTTGGAGATTGTTCATATGGATTTATTAACAATTCAAAACGAAAAGTATATAACGTTAGTGGACGTTTTTACAAAGTACGGTCAAGCTTATAACTTACGAGACGGTACGGCAATTAGTATTTTACAAGCTTTGCTACATTACTGTACGCACCACGGAGTTCCTATGACGTTAGTGACCGATAACGGAACAGAATTTACTAATCAGCTTTTTGCCGAATTCGTTAGAACACATAAAATCAACCACCACCGAATTTTGCCACATTCGCCGAATGATAATGGAAATATCGAACGTTTTCACTCAACTCTTAGAACATATTAGAATTCTAAAATTAAAGCATAAAGACGAACCAATCGTTAACCTCATACCTTACGCGATAATCGCATATAATAGTTCGATTCATAGCTTTACTAAGTGTAGACCTTTTGATTTATTAACAGGACATTTCGATCCCAGAGATCTTAACGATATTAACTTTAATGAGCATCTCTTACAACAATATCTGCAAAATCACAAGGCACGAATGGAAATCGTATATGAAATAGTGAATAAATCAACCCTTGCGTCTCGTACAGCTCTTATAGAGAGTCGGAATAAAAACCGCGAACCCGAAACTGAATATGTACCTCAGCAGCAGGTATTCATTAAAAATCCCTTCGCTAATCGTCAAAAAACGGCCCCTCGTTATACTCAGGATACAGTTTTAGCCGATTTGCCTATACATATTTATACGTCAAAGAAACGCGGGCCTGTAGCTAAGAACAGACTGAAACGCGTGCCTAAGACGCTAACATAGAAGCGCGACTTGACAATGACACTTATTCACTGTATGAAAATCAAATTAACTATCTTACTGTTAAAGTCCATAAGGTATCGAACCAATTAAAGTCATTACAGCCTACACGAGTAAAGAGAGGACTTGTTAACGGCTTTGGGTCCATTATAAAGAGTGTGACCGGGAATCTTGACTATTCCGATGCCGTTAGGTATGACAGTGCTATTAAAACGTTACAGGACAGTCAAACTAAACTAGTTAATGACTTTAATAATCACATAAGTCTTAGTAAAGAGTGGATGTCTCGACATAATACGATATTAATAGAATTAGCTAATAACCAGCATAAAATTAACGAGACTTTACATTTAATTCTAGACCAAAATGCCTATAGAGACTCGAGTTTGATTAAATACGCTAAATTTGCACAATTACTAGATATTATAAGTGAAAATATAGATGATTTATTGGCAGAATTACTTAGGATAGAGAATACGTTAGCTTTTATACGCGCATCGAGCGCACATCATTCTATGTTAGATATAACTACATTAAAATCGATGTTAGATAAACTTAAGAGGGTATATAATAAGGGTCAAATATTAGATTTAGAACTTAGAGAATACTATGATATAATTAGGACAGGGTCATATTAGGCTGACGATAGAATAGTTATAATTTTTAAATTTCCTATAGTTTCCTTAGATATATATAATCTATACCGACTATCGGTCGTTCCTAACAAACACAACCAAGCCCTAATCCCCTCCTATCCATATATAGCAATATGTGAAAAATATCATGTGTACATAGAGGCAGAATGCCCGAAGTTAAGCACCTGGTATTTATGTGAAAAAGACGTGGGAACCCAAATGCGAACAGAGGGGGATTGCATCAAGAAACTTATAACCAGTCAAGTCCTAGAGAATTCCTGCAGATTCCATAATATCTCTTTAACCAAGGAGGCTATGGAAAAATTGGACGATCAGCACTTTGTCGTGTGCTTCCCTCATCCAACAAGAGTCGAACTATTCTGTGGAAAAACTGACTACACCTCTTTACAAGGGAGCTATCTAACCACTATCCCAAATAACTGTTACTTAAGAACTAAGGAATTTACCATCACGAACGACAACGACGAGATAAAGGGCCAACCTCTAAAAATAATGAAAATTCCATATGACATAAAAGATCAAGTCGCACACGTTAAACACATAAATCTTAACTCAATCAACCTGCAAGGACTTCACGATATTCAGGAACAGCTAACTTTCGAAAATCCGATACAACTCAACAGCCTTAATTCGGACACCATATTATACCATACGACGATACCATTTTATACCCTTGCATGCAGTGCAGCCATTCTTATCGGATTAGGACTCTGGTACAAGTGGTGGAGGCCAACTAAGAAGAAAAACCTTACAAATCTACCACCGCGAGTATATGAAGATGTTAAAGAAAATCGAAGCCAAGACCCTGAGTTCCCAGCAACATTTTCGCTTAAAGTTCTCAAATAGTTGCTGGTCTGCGGGGGGAGGTGTTACATATATGCCTATAAGGAAGATCGCCGACGCAGCAGTGCGTTGACTTCGCCGCGACCCACTTCAGTGGACACGAGGCGCTGAGGCAGCATTGGCACCGATATTTCGTAATTACTAATTGTAATAGATTAAGCAATTCCTATCCTGACTTCGGAGGGAACATAGCATAGTTAGTTATAAGTTTAATTTGTAATTTTATTTTAAATTAAATTAAATATAAGAATCAATCTCGGTTTTTTTTGGAACCTTCGGCTGTGGCAAACATAATTAGTTCAAATAAAATACCTCAACAACAACAACTAAATTCACGCCCATAACCCAGAGGGATAGGTAGAGACCAAACACCTACATTTGGTGTGGTCGTGGCACACCTATCTCTATGTCTACATCCATACATCAACGCATAGCACGTCGGTCAAGTAAAATAATAATCCTTAAAAAAAATGCTTAACGAAAACAGTATTTCACGCGGACGAAGTCGCGGGCACAGCTAGTTACTTCATAAATTTGTGCGTGCAAGCGCTAAGCTTTGCCGCTATGAGCACTAAGCTCGTAGTATCAATTTATTTAAAACTTTAAGATTTCCCGCTATTTGCCCTCAGCCATTAGACCTCTTATTTTTTGCAATGTTTGTTTAATGTTCGAGTCGTAACTTCGCCGCTTTGAGCTCCAGGCCGTTTTTTGACTCGTCTACAGCTCGGAAAAGGTACGCCAATTTGGCTTTGTCCGCGTCCGGACCATTTTAACTTATCAGTTGTAACAGGTATTGAACATGTGCAACCAGATCACCAGGGTACCAGTGTTTCCGGGTGCGAGACCGTGCAATGGAATAAGCCGGCAATAGATCAACGGCAAACCCAAGGCACTAGGCGGGGAAAGAGGGTGGCAAAGAGACCGTACAATGGAATAAGCCGGCAATAGATCAACGGCAAACCCAAGGCCCTAGGAGTGGAAAGAGGGTGGCAAGGAGACCGTGCAATGGAATAAGCCGGCAATAGATCAACGGCAAACCCAAGGCACTAGGCGGGGAAAGAGGGTGGCAAGGAGACCGTACAATGGAATAAGCCGGCAATAGATCAACGGCAAACCCAAGGCACTAGGGGTGGTGGAAGGCGGCGAGGAGAGTAAAACCACAACGCCTGCGTAGCTACGCCTGCCTACTTCGTCTTATTAGGTTTCCGTCTGTTTTATCGCGTCTCGATCTATTATCTGCGCCTTTTTTTTCATATTTACGTAATTATACACAAAGGATTATTTACCGTACCGGAATGACTATTATCGAGCGCGACACCTATATCTTAACGACATTTTTTTTTACTATTATAACTGTATTATATCTTGTATATTGTTAGTCGACCGTACTGTTTAATATGACCATGTCATGTAACGCATTTTTTACGCGATGTTTTGACTGTATCGATTTTGAATCTACTATTGATACGAAAATGCGCTTTATAACTAATTAATATGTAATATGTGCTCTGTTAACTTATTACGTTGCCTAAACTATGTTTGTATTGCTATGTAAGCAATCGTAGTACGTTGACGTTTATCGTTGACTCCTACGTGGAGTGCACACTTGTTAAAAAGGCTGCCGGTCTTCATTAAACCGATTGTTTATTTACTTTTTATCGTTTGCATTGTTATATCAGTCAGTCAGTCAGTCAGTCACTTTTTTCCGTAAGGATTACAATTAAACTTTATTTTATAGCGTCCTCAACGCATACATAATTTTATAAACGTGTTTATACCCTTACGTGCTAAGAACGTACTTACCAAAAGTACTTAGTAGCTAAGTGATTTTAAGTTACAAATCGCCCACTTATCTCTATATATTGAGAAAATATACTTACATGTGCTCAGGCTGTCTTCCAATTGAGGATTTTTTTTTTTTTTTTTTTTTTTTTTTAACGTCAGGAAATGCATTTACGCACCCCTACGCCGGGCTGTGCAATGGCGTAGGGAGTGTGGGACTCGCCGGCCGCAGAAGGCGACCGGAATACCCACTAAAACCTGACTGCCCTCCGACGCATTATGGCGGGGCCACGGGAACGCGTGAGCTTACTTCCGTGACCCCGCCTGCGTTGTCGCCCACGGGGGGGGGGGCTCCTCTCACATATTTGTGGGGTGAAGGGCGGCGGCGAATTGCCGCCTCCTTCGCCCCACTCTACGGCGTCGGAGCGGGGGCGCCAGAGGGTCTCTCTCGCGCTCCCGCTCCTGTGCCTCCTTCTGCGAAATCACTTCTTCGCAGAAGGAGGCAACGGCGTCCCAGGACCTCTCACTTCCTAACATGGCGCGTATAACGCCAGGAAGTGAGAGGTCCCCACCTATCGTCGCCACCAGGGTGCGGCGCTCTTCTGTCCAGGCGCAGCACACTTCCAGTGTGTGCTGCGCCGTATCCTCGTCGTCGCCGCACCCATGGCACGACGCCGTCTCCTCCCTTCCGATCCGACGCAGATACTGTCCGAAACAACCGTGTCCGGACAGCACCTGCGTGAGTCGGAAGGTGAGGGACCCGTGGCCCCTTCCGCACCACTCCGGGAGCTGTGGGCGGATGGCCTCTACTGTGCGGACGCCATATTCGACGTCCGCTAGGCCTTCCACCCAGAGCTCCATGGTCCTCCGCTTTCTCCTCTCCCGGGCGTGGGCGAGCTCCTCCGGGGCGAGAGATTCTCCCCGGGTTCTTCGCTCAACCCGCGCCCGGCCAATTGAGGATGGATGTCTATAATTGAGGATAGGTGAATTCTTATACAGGCTAGTAACGTCATACAGATTATAAGTGTGATTTTCCTAAAATACCTTGAGAAAAAAGGAAAAAATTACGTTTAGTTGTACATCTGCTGCAATTTACAACCGTAAATCTATTCACACGAAACAGCATCAATTACTAACGATACAAACCCTACAACAATATTGAATTAGACTCATCATTATTACACATGATTTTAACACTACAACATGTCCTTATGTCTCTGGTGGGCTCTCTTCTCTCGCTTTCTCTCTGCCTACGTCGTTACTGATGGGCTTACATATATTTAATTAACCAAAACGCCTGCAGAGCGATCCTCAATGAGAATAACGACTGCCAAAAAACCTTACATCTCATACTTACAATGCATATTTTAACCCCTGGAAACACTTACTTAGCAACCAGCGTTTGTTCACATTCCTGCAGTTATACAAATATTTATTGTTAATATTATGAATATAACACATACAGTGACATGCATCTTACGAAGCACGTTTTAATACAGGTTAACCTAGCTAAGGAGCTAAGACAATGTTGATGCCGTAATCATTTTAAGTAAACAAAACCACTCTGTATTATTATTACTATTTTCGTACTACACTTCAACTGTTTAACATTTTTAACACAATAAGCCCTTTTTCATGGTCATTATCATTTCCTCTTTTTTTTTTTTTTTTTTTATTATTACCAAATATATACCAAACGAGGAGCCCCCTTTAATGAACTACATATATCGTTAAATAACTAATACTCGTAGATACAATAGGCCTATGTCACAAGACAAGCCAACTCAAGATAACTTGGAAACTATATTTGTAAAGGTAGACTGATATGTACTGTAACACTTCATATTAACATGTAAGCTGCGTGAATATAAAATCCTTTATACCATACTAGTTATCGCCCACGACAATGTCCGCGCGAACTTATGGAACACCTTAATAGGAGTATGAAAGAATGGATAGCAGCCGATTATAAGACCTACTGAATATGCATATAACATTTACTAAATAAATCGGTCAAGCCGCTTTTGAGAAATATTGTAACTAACATTATGATTCTAGAATTTTATATATAAGATGATAAAATGATGATCATCACCGACTTTAAGGACGACTGGTAACTAGTTTCTTTATGCATCAATTATTAATTCATACTCGGTGCATATTTAACTCAATTAACCGAGTATATTCTGAATAAACATTTCTCATTGGTTTTGAGTCATAAAACTATCTTAATTTTTTTTTTTTTAACTTATATTCCTAATAAGCACTTTGATGGTACTTGAAAGTAGTTTAGTATAACCACGCGTCAACCTTACAAACCGTGACTATCTCCGCGCTCGGAATATGGCAACACATGGTTATTGTAAATTTATTATGTGTAGGCTTGCAAAATGCAATCTTGACCTATAAATAGTAGTGTAAGTACTTTATACCAAGGGCAGTGTGGCGATACATACTTATTGGTGAACCATAATAGGTACATTGATGACCATGATATCAATTAGTCCCAGAATAATTGTTTAAACACATGTTTGCCTAAATAGTGTCTCATTACCTTTTTTTTATCACAAAAGGTATTTAACATTTAAATATAATTATTTGATTAAAAACATTAAGGTTGCAGTCGATCGACGTTTTATCTGACATAAGCAAATTTTTAACACAACTTGCTATATTATTTGCGCCTCAGCAAATTACCGCGCAAAGTACTTATATAATCTTAACCAATTACTCCATAAAGCAACTTATTTATTTATTTTCATTTCTACATTATACTATACCAATACAGCTACAATGAAATAACTAATTTATAAGGTTTCTGCGATACTAAATTCTTTCAACTAATTAGTCATTTATTGGGTCTTTAACAAACGCCCATAATAATTACCCCCGAATATATTTCATGAACAGTGCACGAGTACAATATTATAAAGCATTTATTGCTGAGCACATGTATTATTAATACTACTACGTTATAGTACTACGCTAAACTTGGTCTAACATTATTTTTAATCCATTTGCTGGTATCATGCGAAGTTTGGGGATAAGGCCAACCATTGTTCGCGACCCTGCGACTACAAGTCGGAAAACGTGCAGGGCGGTCAGTAATGGCGACTGCCGATTGCCCTTACACAACTAGTCGCCTGTTCGTCACTGACCGGAAGACGAAGATGCAGTTTTTGGTAGATACTGGAAGCGACCTCTGCGTCTTCCCCCGATCGTCACTGCAGGACCGACGAGCGAAAACGGACTACCAACTGTGTGCAGCTAACGGCACCCCCATAGACACTTATGGTTTTGTGTACTTGTATTTAGATTTTGGACTTAAACGTGTATTTAAATGGAGATTTGTAGTAGCAGATGTTCAAAAAGCTATTATTGGTGTAGATTTTCTAACCTTTTATAATATAATGGTAGATTGTCGCCATAAGCGCTTAATAAACAATACTACTACTATAACCGCTGTAGCTTCACTAGATTGTAAGAATGCTATTACCTCTGTAAAAGTTGCAACTGGAAACACAAACAATCACAAGATCTTGGAAGAGTTCCCAGATATCACACGACCCCCAGGTACACACCGCGCCATACTACATAATATCGTGCACCACATACGCACTACACCAGGCCCTCCAGTTTCTTGTACCCATAGACGTTTGTCCCCTGAGAAACTCAAAATTGCCAAGCTCGAGTTCCAGTCAATGTTGGACGGCGGGACAGCTAGGCCTTCGGAGAGCCCGTGGTCCTCCCCATTACACTTAGCACCTAAAAAAGATAACGGATGGCGCCCCTGTGGGGATTATAGGATGCTCAATGCGCGTACGCCAACAGTTGACGCGCGTTTGCCGGTTTGCTTCAGTCAATTCGTGAGGTACCCACCTTTCAAGCTTATAATCTTCCCAATTTGCTTCAAGTGAATTAAACAGTTTTATCACTAACATCGCAGCCTGCAGCTAACTCGGACGTGGTTTGCGATGGATCCGCTTCCACAATAGCCTTCAACTCTTCATTATCAACTTGAGTCTCAGGCCGTCCACGGGGCTTGTTCTGCAGATCGAAATTTCCAGAACGAAAACGTTGGAACCAAAAACGAACTGTGTTTTCTTTTGCAACACGACCGCCATACACATCATTCACCCTTCGAGTCGTTTCCGCAGCACTAGTGCCACGGCGGAACTCGTACTCGTAAATAATGCGATATTTTAAGTTTTCCATTTTGTAAAATGAGTGACGCAAACAGAAAAAAACAGAAGAAAAAAAACAAATGAATGACGGTCATCGAACCACAAATACATGAGTCTATAGCTGTACAAATTTGAATTTGGAATTCCTTACCAAAGAGGAGAAATTCGTGATTAAAGTGGCCAGTACGAAAAACGCCAATTTCATATGTAAGGACCTAATATTAGTTCATAAGTTTCTTTTGTGTGGCAATAATCGCTTATTCTATTCTATTCTATTCTGTTCTGTTCTGTTCCATTCTGTTCTGTTCTGTTCTGTTCTGTTCTGTTCTGTTCTGTTCTGTTCTGTTCTGTTCTGTTCTGTTCTGTTCTGTTCTGTTCTGTTCTGTTCTGTTCTGTTCTGTTCTGTTTTGTTTTGTTTTGTTTTGTTCTGTTCTGTTCTGTTCTGTTCTATACTATTCTATTCCGAAATTGTTAATAGGCTAAGATAATTATCATATTATTGCACCTGTTGACTGTCACAATTATTTCACACTATTGACAAGATATTTCCGTGGCTCACTTTTTCACGTCCGATGTCCGAAGATGAGGCTTCTTCTGACGCTGAATCTACTAGTGCGCCAGAAAATGAGTAGAGGTCAAACAGGGAAATTGTCACGATCTCAATATTTTTACGAAATATTATGATTAAGAATAAATTGTAAGTCGAATTACGCAGTTTGATATTACAATGTTTATGGAGTTGATTGTATAGTTAATTTTGATATTATGTTAATTCATTACGATTTGTAGATCAATGGACCAACTGTCAAGCTGTTATTATTTGTTAATTATTACTGTAAAGTAAAAATAAGCAGATCGAACATTAGCAATTCGTGTATCGAATCGTAAATAAATCATATTAGCTCAGAGGTCGTTAACTGATTAATGTAATTATTAGTTAATGTCAGTCACTGGTCAACGTAAAGGATCAGTTTAGGTCGCTGATCAACGTCATGGATCAGCTTAGGGTACTGATCCACGTCAAGGATCAGTTTAGGTCGCTGGTCAACGTCATGGATCAGTTAGGATTGGCTTATCATTGTCACGAATAAAGCCTTATCGAATGTTGAAGATTGCTTACGATAAGTAGATTGGAAATAAGATATAACGAATCAAATGAATTAGAGAAAATGTACTACCTATTTGATTAACTAAATACCTATGTAGTAGTAATGTATAAAATAAAATAAACACAATTTTTTTTTCTCTCTTTCTCTGTTTTGGTTGTTATCAATAAATGGTTTTGTATTGACAATTAATGTACATCGAAGTGTGTAATATTGTTTACTAATTTATACTGTATTACGAGGGACTCGTAAGTAAGCGGATGGCCGAGCTGTTACCAAAATAATATATAACATAATTTATTTCATCGATTATAATTAATATTTATTTTAGCCTATTATGTCAAACGACTATCTATTGACTGCCAGTTTGAAGGGATGTTCGTTTGACACTTGCCTTCAAACTGACAGGAACTAGTGAAATATACACTTATTTGACTTGTGTCGTGGTGTATCGAAAAACTTGGCTTGGTCGGGCATTTGCTTGCCAGAGTCCGACCAGAATGGTTGTGCTGACAAATAAAAGTACTCCTCAAAGTGAAGTGTTTATTTTTACTGATATCCTCACATAAAGTTACCGAACGATTATCGTACTAAGTGCCATTTGGACAGGCAAATAATTGTTCGTGTCGTTGCGAGGCATTGTGAGAAGGTCGCAACACTTTCAGCATAATCCCTGTTGTTGTTAAATTTTTGTTTAATGAAATCATCCGAGACAAAGCATTATCGTAGGAATCAGGCATAGTAAATTCGTCACTCTTAAATCGTAAACAAACTTCACATTTTTCATTTACTTTACGAAAAGATTTATCTAAAATGTCAACCGCACGAATGTGAGCTTTATTCTCATGACGTAACGGCGATATTCCAATCGAATCTATAGCGAAAGAATTTGTTATTAACTCATTAAGCTTCTCGCCGTCAGAGTGAGCGAGATGGAAGATACTACGCGCGGTGTGAGTGCGACCGCTGTAGCCGTGAATAGACCAACCTAACCTGCATCGAGTAGCATAAGGTTCATTTATGCTCCCACAAATTATTTGTAAAGTGCAATAATATGATAATTATCTTAGCCTATTAACAATTTCGGAATAGAACAGAACGGTATAGAACAGAACAGAACAGAACAGAACAGAACAGAACAGAACAGAACAGAACAGAACAGAACAGAACAGAACAGAACAGAACAGAACAGAACAGAACAGAACAGAACAGAACAGAACAGAACAGAACAGAACAGAATAGAATAAGCGATTATTGCCACACAAAAGAAACTTATGAATCACGAATTTCTCCTCTTTGGTAAGGAATTCCAAATTCAAATTTGTACAGCTATAGACTCATGTATTTGTGGTTCGATGACCGTCATTCATTTGTTTTTTTTCTTCTGTTTTTTTCTGTTTGCAGCAATCATTTTACAAAATGGAAAACTTAAAATATCGCATTATTTACGAGTACGAGTTCCGCCGTGGCACTAGTGCTGCGGAAACGACTCGAAGGGTGAATGATGTGTATGGCGGTCGTGTTGCAAAAGAAAACACAGTTCGTTTTTGGTTCCAACGTTTTCGTTCTGGAAATTTCGATCTGCAGAACAAGCCCCGTGGACGGCCTGAGACTCAAGTTGATAATGAAGAGTTGAAGGCTATTGTGGAAGCGGATCCATCGCAAACCACGTCCGAGTTAGCTGCAGGCTGCGATGTTAGTGATAAAACTGTTTTAATTCACTTGAAGCAAATTGGAAAGATTAAAAAGCTTGAAAGGTGGGTACCTCACGAATTGACTGAAGCAAACCGGCAAACGCGCGTCGACTGTTGCGTTACATTACTAAACCGGCACAATAATGAAGGTATTTTAAACCGAATCATTACCTGTGATGAAAAAGCGGTTCTTTACGATAATCGGAAGCGCTCAGCGCAATGGTTGGATCCTGGCCAGCCAGCCAAATCCTGGCCCAAGCGAAAATTAACCCCAAAAAAGTTACTTGTAAGCGTTTGGTGGACTAGTGCCGGTATTGTTCATTACAGTTTTCTCAAATCTGGCCAGACTATTACGGCTGATGTCTATTGTCAGCAATTGCAAACCATGATGGAAAAGCTAGCGGCTAAACAACCTAGGCTGGTCAATCGCTCCACGCCACTGCTGCTTCACGACAACGCTAGACCACACACTGCGCAACAGACGGCTACTAAATTAGAAGAGCTTCAATTGGAAAGTCTAAGACATCCTCCTTACTCCCCGGACCTTGCTCCAACAGATTACCATTTTTTTCGAAATCTGGATAACTTCTTGCAAGGGAAAATACAGGGACGACATCGGCCCTACCTGAGCTGGTTTTCAGCAAGTCCCTTTGCTCTCACAACATATGCACTTAGGTGGTAGGGTAACTAAACTAAATAACAAAAAAAAGAGAGTTATAGTACAATTTTTAAAATTTTAAACAATGTTTGTGCGAAGTTAATAATAATTTTAACTTTCAATAATAATAACATTATATGGAGAGTAAAAAATTAATAAATAAATAAACAACAAAAGAGGTAGTCTTGTTTCTATGTCCCCTTGGTGTGTTTTTAAAAACTAACTTTATTAATTAAAACTATTAATTAAAAAATACATTTAATTAGGACTTAACTAACGAATACGTCCTGCCAATGCGAAGGCGAGAACAATATTAAAGGTTTGCTTACTTCTAATCGTTTAGGAAGTTATTGAGGAAGTTATAATCTAATTTCTTAAAACTAATGTTAGTAAAACTTATACTCTAAACTATGACGCTGCACCTTTAGGTGCAGAGTCCTAATCTAAGGCTGAGGGGCGAGCGTCCAACATAACTTTTCCCCCCTCAAGAGCGAAATTATCGGATTTGTCGTTTTTACGGCTTTTCCGATAATTTTGCAAACATACAAATTTTGACAAATATTTTCTTAAAATTATAAATGCAGAAATTATAAAGATAAACATTAAAACACACGTAAGTATAAACCAGCTAGAGCTGTACACATTGGTAACACTTGTAACACTATGCACTAATTCACTGTTTTTCAACGCGTGTGACATGTACTTGATCTCGTCGAGGTTGACGTCCTTTATATCGAGTGCATGCGCACCGGATAATGTATCGATGTCGCTATGTAGTTGTGGCAGGCTCACTATGGGCATTGGCTCAATCTCGGCATTCATGGAGTAGGCGGAGTGATGGTAAATTTTAATATTGTCCACTACGATCTCGCAGGGTTCATTTAGGGTCATCATATATGTTCCAAAAACAGAGAATCTAGTAATATCGTCTTTGCAATTTTGTAACACGGTGGTTTCTGTGCGACTGTACAGGATCCAATTTTCGTCATCTACTTGTTGTACCTTTGGGTTCTCAATTAATATAGATCGTTGCTGACAGTTAGAGATATTTTTGAATGTTATTAATTGTTCCAAACATGTAGATTCTGCATATAGAGCTCTATCATTGTCTGTGCAAAGAAACTCTTCTCCAGCGGCTAGGGTGCGACAAGGTTTTACAATCGGAATAGTTTTCGTACCTTTTGCCATGAGGAAGGGGTAATTAAGAAATATGGTAATAGTGAGGTTTATCTTTTCATTATAGATGGGTAAGGAATAGATTTTATAATAATTATAAGTTACATTATGAATAAGAGGAATTTCCAATATGAACGTTGTAGTATTCGTCCAGTATATTTGGCTCGCCTACGTACCACCACGTGCTACCGGTCCAACCGACTGAGACCGACCGGCTCCCTACCTCGGTAGGTAATACCTTTAGTACAGGTGTACCGGCTTGCACTTGTGACGTATACGCTCGAGACAAACGACACTCTGTTTACATACACTACATCCCTTCCTTATTTTAATTTATTTGATCTTTGTGTGTATACGTGTATTTCATCGTAATTAAATCATCGTAATATTCTGTAACATTGTTATTGGATATCATAAATTTCTCTACACTTTTACATATAAACAAATTTTGTTAATTTGATTAACATTGATTCAATAATCAGTTATAAATTCACTTCACAAATGTTTTCACAACAACCACTTACATATTTATTTTAATCTGATACCATATTGCAGTTATCTTCCTTATTTAAATTATTTCTTTCTTCTCATTGTCATTTAGAACTCGCCAGTGTCCCTTAATTCTTTTTAAATTAACTACATTTCGCCTTGATCACACTCAACGGAACTAATCCCGTAAAATCATTCCGAGCTCTTTTTTTTTTTTTTTTATTTGATTGGTTTATATATATATATATTATTACTAGAAATGCAACGGGAGCGTCTTAGCGGAACCCGAAACGGAAACAGATGTCAAAAGCAAACTTCAGCAGAAACGGACATGAAAACGGATGCAGAAACAGAAGTGTAAATAATATGAAAAACATATTTACAAAGGCTAGCGTGGTTGACCATGTCCCAATCACCCCCAACATGGGAGAGGCTCCGAGCCTCTCGGCAGGGACGCATAGTGAGCTGATGATAATAATGATGATGACATATTACATGGTTATCAGTTATTCAAAAGTACATTTAATAACTCGTAAGTATGAAATAGTCACATGTTGCCAGCTGTCAAATTTTCTTTTTTGTCTTCTTTTTTTGTCTTCTACTCCAAAACAAAGAAATGTTAAGACAAGAAAAAATAGGAGAAAACAACACAAATGCAGGGAATACAAGAAGATATTCAAAAATCTTAATGCTTTCAATATTCATTATAGATTTAAACATGTAAGCGGAAATTAAGAATGTGCTCATTGTTCTTAAAAGTACAAGACACAAACATTCTTCGATAGGCATATTAAGTTGCATTGCAACATATGTTATGTACTACAGAAAAATGAACGTCAACTTTTAGAACCTATAGCTGTATGTAGAAATAGCGAACAAGTTGACAATCAAACTGTATTAACCAATAAATATATTTTACATGCGAACTTTGTACACATCAGTTTGATACAAATTGTGCCATAACATTTCACAAAGCATTGATACATTCGGATAATCCCCCATCTATCAAAGATTTGTACCACATACAATTCTTTGGTTCCACTAAAGTTTATGTTTGTTATTTCTATAAAGAAACTTCAGTTAATAAAGATTACCTTGAATCACATGTCACTGTTCTTCGGAATATGAGTTAAATCAATGTAAATTATCCATGCGATCAATGTTTGGATAGTTTTGATGTGAAGGATGATCTCTTACAACACTGATTCTAATTTAGAGGCAGCACAGTACGAACATAAGAGATCTAGTTTAGATACAACAGATAGTAATCCTATGTTACCACAAGATGAATATATTAATGATTTTAAAACAGAAACAAATACAGCGATTACAAATGTAGAAAAAACTATTAATGCAAATGTTGAAATATCAAGTAATACAAATATCGTGATTACGAATGTAGAAAAACTAAGTAATACAAGTAACGTGATTACGAATGCAGAAAAACCAAGTAATAAAAATAATGTGATTACAAATGAAGAAAAGTGTACAAATAATGTAGTTATAAATAATATTGTAGAAATCCCAAATAACAAAGACCCTGAAAGAAATGATGCTGCACAATCCACTCATGAAATACCAACTTTATTAGAAAATGTAGAATATGAATCACAAATACAATCTACAGTACAGAAAAGAGATTTAAATAAAAGTAAAGTCCTTTTCATGAAAGAAGTCCCGCGGTAATTTTTGGAACTAAATTTGACAGGTCGGCCATGTTGTCGTTCGTCAATGTTATCAAGTTCGTTTGTTGTGGTAGATTTTAGTGAGTTTTTAACAAGCTTAGTGCATTTTAAAGATTGTTTACAATGCCAAAAGTTGTAAAAAGTTCGGCTACACAAATGATATTGAAGGTGAAAGAGTTCTGTGAAGCGGAACAAAAGAATCAAGGTGTTTTAATATCACTAAACAATGTTCGGAAGAGAGTCGCCGCCTTAACAGGTACTTTTTAGGGTTGCCATATAATAATTTTTTGGAACTTTTATGTTATAAATTCATTTTTGCGACAAAATTGAACAAATATAAAAAAATATAAACATAACGTGATGAAACTAGTGTTAGAGACAAAAATCAACACTGTGCCGGTGTATCGGCGCAGCACTAGACATGTCAAATATCAACGCTTACGTCGCCTCACTACAGCTATCTGTCACTTGGTTTTGGAAACTTTAGCGCGCAATACGCTCGAGATGATCTTGACTAATAATTCTCTAAAAGTTCAGAAGTGAGATATTACCCAAACTCACAAAGTGATTTTGTTGCATAAAAGAATCGTATTGTTTACCGGAGAGAAAGATTTTTAAATTTGTAAGGATATTGAGAACTTCGAGTAAATGGTAAACTTAAAACGCACACCAGCGTGAAAATCTTCATATTTGGTGAGATTGTTCCATGTTTCTAATTATCTGTACAAAATTATTTACTGATTTCTTAATTTGGTGATTTCTAAAAGACTTGAAAACATTTTCCTAAAGTCTGTAATCGTACAATTATAAAGTCATATTACGAAAATTGTTTTATTAACAGACCATGAAAAGACCATTGGCTTGAAAACACAAAATCAAGATTTGTTGTGTTTATTTCTATTTTAATGTTTGATTTAAAGGTTTGGTTTTATGGTTTGTCAAGACACAAAAGTTTGTGTAAAATATTAAAAGTGCCTTTCATTTTAAAACAAGGATAATTAAAAATACTTTTCTGTATTTTAAGACACACAAAGAGGAATAAAGAGAAAAGACAGTCAAATTGAGGTATTAAAGGAGTTGGTACAAAAACTAAAATACAAGTCAGTGGTGTATTATGTGGAATATAATTTTGAAGTTGTGACAAATATGCATGAAAAGATGTTACAATGCAATTGCATGGCAAAGATAACTTTGCCAAAATATGAATGGAAGACCCCATGTATTCATTATGTCAGTTGATGACAAATTTAATTCAAGTGTTTCCATTTATTAAGACCAGTAGTAGTAGTTTAGACTAGGGAACATGCCAATTGAGTTAAACCAAAGGGTGAGGATTCAGTAAAATTTTATTATGACAAACTTGGGATTGGCATGTCACATGTCATGTAATATGACAGATAGCATGATTGTTCAAGCCATTATTGGTATAAGCTGCCGGATGTCCTGGCATGGATACTTATTCAATTTGTACTGCGGTAAGATCAAACCAACATTTATTATATTTTTAGTGTTGATGTTTAATAAGACAAGATCAGGTTTTTCAATTAATTTAAAGAATTTTCCTAACAACTGAAATTGAGAATATAGATCAGTTTATTAGTGAGGGTCTGGTAAAGCAGAGTTGTGATAAAATTAAAGCCATTACCTGAGTCAGATGGATATCATTATGTCTTAAGTCATTGATGTCCTTTCTAAGTTCAGTTTATTTTAATTTGTGTGTCAGCAGGATACTTCTGAATTAAAACTTGATTTTATTGTTTGGTATGTCATGACATGCTTGCCCTACATGGTCATGTGATGAATGTTATAGATCCATAAAGATACTTGGTGTTTGAGATGACAAGAGAAATCGTGTAGATCGAGTTACCGCCTAAGGGTCCGAACCTGCGCATGTCGCGAGCAGCGCGCGATCGAAGCGCGTGTCGCGAGCAGCGCGCGATCGAAGCGCGTGTCGCGAGCAGCGCGCGATTGAAGCGCGTGTGGAGAGCAGCGCGCGATTGAAGCGCGTGTCGAGAGCAGCGCGCCATTGAAGCGCGTGTCGCGAGCAGCGCGCGATTGAAGCGCGTGTGGAGAGCAGCGCGCCATTGAAGCGCGTGTCGAGAGCAGCGCGCCATTGAAGCGCGTGTCGCGAGCAGCGCGCGATTGAAGCGCGTGTGGAGAGCAGCGCGCCATTGGAGCGCGTGTCGCGAGCAGCGCGCCATTGAAGCGCGTGTCGCGAGCAGCGCACCATTGAAGCGCCTGTCGGGAGCAGCGCGCTTGTGAAAGCGCCTGTCGGGAGCAGCGCGCTTGTGAAAGCGCCTGTCGGGAGCAGCGCGCTTGTGAAAGCGCCTGTCGGGAGCAGCGCGCTTGTGAAAGCGCCTGTCGGGAGCAGCGCGCTTGTGAAAGCGCCTGTCGGGAGCAGCGCGCTTGTGAAAGCGCCTGTCGGGAGCAGCGCGCTTGTGAAAGCGCCTGTCGGGAGCAGCGCGCTTGTGAAAGCGCCTGTCGAAAGCAGCGCGCCATTGAAGCGCGTGTCGAGATCAGCGCGCTTGTGAAAGTGCCTGTCTACAATCAGCGCGCCTGAGCGGTGTCTGTTTACGATCAGCGCGCCTGAGCGGTGCCTGTCTACAATCAGGGCGCCTGAGCGGTGCCTGTTTACGATCAGCGCGCCTGAGCGGTGCCTGTCTACAATCAGCGCGCCTGAGCGGTGCCTGTTTACGATCAGCGCGCCTGAGCGGTGCCTGTCTACAATCAGCGCGCCTGAGCGGTGCCTGTTTACGGATCAGCGCGCCAGAGCGGTGCCTGTCTACAATCAGCGCGCCTGAGCGGTGCCTGTCTACAATCAGCGCGCCTGAGCGGTGCCTGTTTACGATCAGCGCGCCTGAGCGGTGCCTGTCTACAATCAGCGCGCCTGAGCGGTGCCTGTCTACAATCAGCGCACCTGAGCGGTGCCTGTCTACAATCAGCGCGCCTGAGCGGTGCCTGTCGCGAGCAGGCCGAGGCCGCGAACCTGTAGAGAGTCTTGATGGGTATAGATGTCATGGAGTACAGGGTGCACGGAATGCCAGGTATTTGACATGGTAGTAAAAATAATAATAATGAAAACTTTTATTTCAGACACATGATTGATAAAAGAAAATCAAAGATTGCCTATGGGGCGTATGTTTAGCCTCAGGGCGTATATGTTGCCTCCGGGCGTATGTTTTGCCTATGGGGCGTATGATTAATAAAACTTTTATTTCAGACACATGATTGATAAAAGAAAATCAAAGATTGCCTATGGGGCGTATGTTTAGCCTCAGGGCGTATATGTTGCCTCCGGGCGTATGTTTTGCCTATGGGGCGTATGATTAATAAAACTTTTATTTCAGACACATGATTGATAAAAGAAAATCAAAGATTGCCTATGGGGCGTATGTTTAGCCTCCGGGCGTATATGTTGCCTCCGGGCGTATGTTTAGCCTCCGGGCGTATATGTTGCCTCCGGGCGTATGTTTAGCCTCCGGGCGTATGTTTTGCCTACGGGGCGTATGTTTAATAACAATTATTATTAGTTTTATTTCAGATACATGGTTGATACAAAATCAACTTTTGCCTACGGGGCTAAGTTGTGCCTACGGGGCTATATGTTTTGCCTACGGGGCTAAGTTGTGCCTACGGGGCTATATGTTTGCCTACGGGGCTATATTTTCTGCCTACGGGGCTGATTTGCTTTTAGGTCCTTTTTCTTGGAGGTGTTCTGGCTCTTCATGGCGCTTGGGACAGCGTGTAAAACGATGCAGCAAGGATCAATACTCCTTCGAGGACGAAGGAAATGCAGGATGGCTGAACCGTTAGAGACAAAAATCAACACTGTGCCGGTGTATCGGCGCAGCACTAGACATGTCAAATATCAACGCTTACGTCGCCTCACTACAGCTATCTGTCACTTGGTTTTGGAAACTTTAGCGCGCAATACGCTCGAGATGATCTTGACTAATAATTCTCTAAAACTAGGTAACTGAAAGTAAAACATATTTTACAAAGTACATAAGCATTATAAACTTAAAGTTACTATTATTTTTAATTGTTCATTATTTAATTGCAGGTGTGTCAGAGAAAACTGTAACAAGAATTACAAAAGAAGGTATAAGAATTACAAAGGAAGGAAGGCGAGTACTTCGAAAAAAATTATCACCCCAGGGAAGAGTCGCCCGCATCCGAAAAAGTTCGACTTAGACGGGTTCGATTTGTGCGCTATTCGGCAAAAAAATTCACAGTTTTTACGTTGTGCATAAAGAATTACCAACATTGGCTAAATTACTGGCAGCTCTGAGAGAAGATATAAATTTTCAGGGAAGCATCACAACATTGTAACTACAGGGAGGGTAGATTGAATTAAACACATTCTTAGCTCTTAATTTTAATAACTTGTAAACAATTAAATAAGGTATTATTTGCACATAATTAATGAAGCAAACTGTTAGTTTATAATCGATATTTACTCTATGATCAATAATGTAAACGAACTATCGATTCATTGATCTATGATCTATTCAATTATCTATTACTTTTGTAAAAGATGGCGAGTCGCTAATAAAATTTCGAACAAGTAACAGCGTTTCTCTTCTCAAGATCCGACATAACCACATCCAACCAACATAGTGGCCTCATCGAGCCGAATATTCAGCGTTTTATTCAAAATTAGAAAAATTGGTAAAAAATATGGATAACGTAGAACAATTATTAACAGTGCTCCAAGACATACGCCAACACATTACCCGAAGTTACGAGAATTTCAAGAAGACTCCAAAAAGTCGTCTGACCGAAGGATATGTTGAAACCAAAATGTCGATCTTACAAGAATACTGGGTCGCCTTCACAAATAATCATAACAGCTTAATAAGGATAGTAACGAAAGAACAAAAAAAATCATTGGAGTATTTCAAGAACGAAGTATTCGTCGACTGCGAAGAGACCTACATTCAAGGTAAAACAGCTATGAAAGATTTTCTTCAGCCAGCACATCTCCAAAGCAGCAGCATACCAGCTATCGGCAGCCCACTAAGTATGAAGCAGCAGGTAAAATTACCAAATATAGAAGTACCCACATTCGCCGGTTATTATGAAGATTGGCCAACATTCCAAGACCTTTTTATCTCCCTCATTCACAAGAACGATGGAATTAGTAAAGTACAAAAACTACAATATTTAAAATTGAGTGTCAGCGGGGAAGCAGAAAATTTACTAAAACATATACAAGTAACGGAGGACAACTACGATCAAGCCTGGGAAGTGTTGAGGCAGCGATATAACAATAAACGTCTCATCGTAACATCTATTTTAAGGAAATTATTTAACCAGAAAAGGTTGCAGAGTCCATCGGTGAGTCATATAAAAGCTTTACTTGATACCACTAACCAATGCCTCCATAGCCTTAATAATTTAAACATTAATACAGACCAATGGGACCCTCTAATTGTTTATATAATTACCAATAAATTAGATCTAGAGTCACAAAAGGGATGGGAAGAATATGTTAGCAAGGAAGTTTCCGGAGATCTACCTACATTTTCAATTTTAAAAAAGTTTCTAGAAATTAAATTCAGAACGCTCGAATTATTGCAGTCATGTACAAAGGAGAAAAATACAGTCCACACATATCACACTACAACAAAATTCAAAGGATGTGTCTTATGTAAAGAACATCATGCACTTTGTCACTGCAAAAGTTTTGGAAAAATGGATCTACAAAAGAGAAGAGAATATATCAATCAGAATAACATCTGTTACAACTGTTTAATTCCAGGACATCCTGTCAAATATTGTCGATCATCTAGCACTTGCAGGATTTGTCACAAACGGCATCACACGCTTCTTCATCATTCACCCACAGCGAGTACCCAAGGTAACATTGCAAATCATTCTCAACCTACGGTTTTAAATGCAAATGTTGAAGAAACACCAATTCAAATTAATACAGTAGCGACTTCACAATCAAATACAACATACAATAAAACAGTTTTATTAGGGACGGCAATAGTAGCTGTACAAAGCGAGGATGGATACACAACTGTTTTAAGAGCATTAATCGATCCAGGTTCACAAGGTTGTTTAATAAGCGAGCAAGCTGCTCAATTGTTAAAGGCAAAGAGATATTCAACAAAAGGAAACATCATCGGGGTGGGATCAGTAAAGTCAAGGATAAATGAATCAATTCAAATTGAAGTAAGCTCCAGATTTATGAAAGATTTTAGCATCAAAATAAAGGCATTTGTGATTTCCAGACAACTTACTTCAAGAATACCAAACACAACATTGCAATACAGCGACTGGCCCCACATACAAGGACTTGAGTTAGCCGATCCAAGTTTCAACATTTCAAGATCTGTAGACCTACTGTTGGGAGTAGATGTATATTCACAGATAATACTGAGTGAGGTTATAAGAGGCCCACCAGGAACACCATGTGCTCAAAACACCACATTAGGTTATATAATTTTTGGAACAATAGATGATAGTTTACAATCAACCCAAGAAAATATTATAGTTATGCATCAAATTACAAACCTAGATGATATGTTAAAATCACTATGGGAAATAGATACAACTTCTAAAAGGAAATTAACGCAAGATGAACAAATTTGTGAAGAATTATTTCAGAATACAACATCAAGAAGTAGCAATGGCAGATACATTGTACAATTACCTTTCAAAACAGACAAGCCTAAATCCATGGAAGGAAATAGTCGAGAGATAGCATTGAGAAGATTCAAACAATTAGAAAGCAAATTAGAAAAGTCACCAGGTCTTAAACAAAAATATAATAAAGTTGCTCCAGTGAAAACAATATCCCTACCTCGTCTCGAGTTATGTGGTGCAGTCCTACTAGCAAAATTATTACACCATGTAACCAATGCAATGAGAATACCATCAAATCAAGTTTATGCATGGACAGACTCTTCAGTTGTGTTAGCATGGCTGCTAGGAGAACCAAACAGATGGAAACCATTTGTCGCTAATCGAGTAGTGGAGATATTGGACAACATCAACAACAGTCAATGGTATCATGTTAAGTCTCAGGAGAACCCGGCAGATGTTGCCTCAAGAGGTTGCAGTGTCGATGAACTTCAAAACGATACTTTATGGTGGAATGGCCCTTCATGGCTTCTACAAAAGACAATAACATTTTCAAGACCTAACATTGTATCAACTCATCTCGAGAAGAAATCTGTACAAGTTTGTTTAAATACCATGGAAACTGAAGATAACTATTCAAATAAATTTTTAGATTTTGATAATTTTGATACACTAGAAGAACTTCAAAAAATAATTGTTTACAGTAGAAGATTTCTAAATTTCAGAAAAAAGGAATACAAAGAGTCCAGCATTACAACAGAAGAATTAAATCAAGCTTTATTAATCTGTATAAAAAGGGATCAGAGCGAACATTTCAGTGATGACATAAGAAATATTATGATGTATGAATATGTCAAACCAACCAGTCACCTTAAAACTTTGAACCCTTTTCTTGACAAAGAAAGAGTTATCAGAGTTGGAGGAAGATTGCGTCATGCAAACTTAAGGGAAGACAGTAAACATCCAATTATACTCGACTCCAAGTCTAAACTTACCGCACTTATTGTAGCTGATGCACACAGAAAAACTTTACATGGTGGATTGCAACTCATGCTTTCATATTTGAGAACGAAATATTGGATTATAAGAGCAAAAAGCATTGTTAAATCACATATTTTTAAATGCTTAATTTGTGCAAAACTTCGAACCAAAACAAGAAGTCAACTCATGGGTGATCTACCGAGTCAGCGAGTAACTCCATCACGACCCTTTCTCAACAGCGGCGTAGATTTCGCGGGACCATTCAACATCCTCATGTCCAAGGGCAAAGGGCATTCGCACAAGCAAGGCTTACATTGCTATATTTATTTGTTTATCTACAAAGGCTATACACCTAGAATTGGTGAGCGACTTAACCTCAGAAGCTTTTATTGCAGCATTCAAACGTTTTGTGTCGCACAGAGGGCATTGTGCTCAGATGTGGAGCGATCAGGGTAGAACTTTTATTGCTGCAAATAGAGAACTAAAGGAGTCCCTAGAGGAAGCTAATTTAGAATCATTACATAAACAAACTGCAAACACCTTGGCTATGGATGGTACTCAGTGGCATTTCATTCCTCCCTACAGTCCAACATTCGGTGGACTCTGGGAAGCTGGAGTCAAATCAACGAAAGATCATTTGAAGAGGGTTTTGACAACAAATTTAATATTCGAAGAAATGAGCACACTTTTGTGTCAAGTAGAAGCTTGTCTCAATTCTCGGCCGTTGACACCAATAGATGACAGTGATGTAGATAATGTGGACCCGCTGACACCAGGACATTTTTTAGTTGGAGAAGCCCTTAAAATTGTTCCTACACCTAACTTAACTAACATTAATTTTAACTTACATACTAGATGGCTTTATACACAGAAACTTTTAAATGATTTTTGGCATCGATGGCAACAAGAATATCTAACAAGATTACAACAAAGACCTAAATGGTTGAAAATTAAAAAGGAATTTTCAGTTAATGACATTGTATTAATAAAACAAGATAATATGCCTCCGGGGAAGTGGATGCTGGGGCGCATACTCAACAAACATCCTGGACCTGACGGGATAACCAGAGTGTATAGTGTAAAGTGTGGTGATAGTGTTACTAAAAGAAATGTGCTTAAATTGTGTCATTTACCTATTAACATTGATTCATAATTTACTGTAAAACTTGTTAAGTAGCTATGTTATATCATTTTTCTTTATAAATTGTTGTAGCTAATAAGTTTACTTGATTCATACTTTCAATAGATTCTTAATTAATGTTTTCTTTATATTGTGTACATATTTAATTTGCAATTACTTAAAACTAATTGATTATGTTTGTGTTATTGATTTCAGCAGTTATGTTTTAAGTTTTTATTTCGGTTTTGAGATTTATTTATTTTGTTTTTCTTTCCATTTTGATTTATGCTAAGTTTGTTTACATTTACTTTGATTTGTACTGATTACAGCGATTTAACTATAAGGATGATTAATTAAAATTAGGATGTTTTGTAAATACTAGGATAATTTCGTACATTTGTTTTCATATTTGCATATTTGTATTACTTAAGATTTTCATTCATTTGTGTTTACAACTTAAAATTTTGACAGTTTGCTATTAATTCATTTTTGGTTTATATACAGTTTAATTTCAATTTCATTAATTTTCTTAAAAAAGGCCTGTGCCCTTTTTGGTGGGGGGCATGTTAGTTTATAATCGATATTTACTCTATGATCAATAATGTAAACGAACTATCGATTCATTGATCTATGATCTATTCAATTATCTATTACTTTTGTAAAAGATGGCGAGTCGCTAATAAAATTTCGAACAAGTAACAGCGTTTCTCTTCTCAAGATCCGACATAACCACATCCAACCAACACAAACCAACAAGTAAAGCACTGTACCTGCCGGTGAGCGTTTTCCTTAATTTATCTCCATTGTTTTACATATTTCACTACAAACTACACTCTTCACTAGTGACAAGCACTTATTCAAAATGGACGCCATTCAGGAATCAGTAGCCAATCTCCAACAAATGTTTACTGAACGCATGGATATATATCAGAGTGAGCTGGCGGCTGCAAGTGCTGTGCCTGCGGTGACCATTGCAGGTTTGTCAGCAGAGTTTACAACATTCCGCACATTCATTATGTCCGCACTGAAGTCACTTCAAGAACAGGTGGCACTCCTCTCTTCTCAAGTAGATAATCTGGAGTTACAGAGTCGACGAAAGATCTTGTTACTTCACGGGGTGCCCGAGACCACATCGGAGGATACTGTCTCAGTAGTGGTTCACACTATTGTGAATAAAATGAAGCTGGAGAATTTTTCTGCTGCTGACATTAAGCAATGCCATAGAATGGGCCAGTTAACTTCGGATCGGCCTCGGACAATATTGTTCAAGATGGCTAACCATGAACGCAGAACCTCTATATGGAGGGAGAAATCTGCACACAAGGGCACCGGTATAACCCTGTCGGAGTTCCTGAGGCTACACATTTCGTAGGATGGCCGAATGTAATAATTTTATAAAAGGTAGTTTTAGTTTTCTTAGATGGCAGCACTGCTCGACCCCGTCACTCTTTTGTGACAACTTCCGGCGAATGGACTGAGAGTGGTGGGGTTGAAACAGCGTTTTGATTATTGAGTCAGGAGCTCGGGCAGTCGTTGGATATCCCTCGATGTGATAAGTCGTCTAGTGGAAAGACAGTCGTCTAGTAGAATTGACCGTTAGAAATGTTGAAAATGGAATAAAAGTATTCACTGTGCAATGAATTGGAGTTTTTCTTGACATAGGGTAGTAGAAAAAAGTTTATTATGTAATTGTAGGGTAGTAGAAAAAAGTTTATTATGTAAGGAATAGGAGAATTTGTAGGGTAGTAGAAAAAAGTTTATTATGTAAGGTATAGGAGAATTTGTAGGGTAAATTCAACATTTTATTTTGACATTAAGCTTGAGTGTTGTTGATACGCCGGCTTGATAATACGTCATGGCGTCGGCCGGAATGTAATTATTAGTTTAATGTCAGTCACTGGTCAACGTCAAGGATCAGTTTAGGTCGCTGATCAACGTCATGGATCAGCTTAATGTACTGATCAACGTCAAGGATCAGTTTAGGTCGCTGGTCAACGTCATGGATCAGCTTAGGGTACTGACCAACGTCAAGGATCAGTTTAGGTCACTGGTCAACGTCATGGATCAGCTTAGGGTATTGATCAACGTCAAGGATCAGTTAGGCCACTGATCAGTGTCATGGATCAGTTAGGATTGGCTTATCATTGTCACGAATAAAGCCTAATCGAATGTTGAAGATTGCTTACGATAAGTAGATTGGAAATAAGATATTACGAATCAAATGAATAAGAGAAAATGTACCTATTTGATTAAATAAATACCTATTGTAACTATCCTTTTTAAAATATATGCAAACTCTCAGTTTATACAAAATTTTGCAGTAGACTAGGACGACAAAATTTGTATATCTTTCCAAAGGTAGAGTTTGTTATTTGTGCCAAAGATATTTTATATATGTGATTGTCTAATTTAGGATTTTGTTCTACGTTGTGTTTTTATAGTAACTGGTTCTTTTAGGTTATATTTGGAGTAATGACTATTCACTTCCATTCTCGAATCCGAGTTTAGTATCTCTTAATAATTAATTAAAATTAAAGGAAAATAAAAATTATCTTTTATATACTTGTAAAAGGCTTACAAGCTATATTTACAATACCCATTACAAGTATTTAGTCGCTCCTCTCATTTCTTATTTAAAAAAAAAATGTGGGGAGGCACACAGCTCCAAAAACATCTCCCGCTGTGTGCAGTGAGTGCCGACCCACTATTGCACTCCCCCCGAAGTAGGGACAATAGTTGGCCTTTGGATTCCAATAAATACTGGCGAACCAGCAAGTGAGTATCAACTCATTGTCAGTGCGTAAGCACAAATTCAATCGATATCGCATATCAATGCGTGTTGTACACCGACAGGTGTAAATAATATAAGGCAAGACTCTCAGGTCATAGTCAGCACAGGTCTCAGCCTGTAGAGCGCATTGTGAGTCTACTGCTCGCCTCAAGGGGTGGGGTCCAACGTTGAGCGAATGCTTTCGCAGCCTTGAGAACTTTGTTCCCTCCAGCTACCACCACGCATGAGACAAATGCATATGCTCCACCAACTATGATCAAGAAAGCTATTTGCCAATTTCATATATAAGTATATTCAATTATTCAGTAGGTGAGATTTTGTGTCTTATTGCAAAGCATAGACATCGATCAAATTTGCATCACTCAATGACAACTCGTAATTAATATTTCAAAATGTGGACAATTTACTGGCCATATTAATTCTGTTAAACATGGAAGGTCAGACAGTCTGCAATCTCGAAGCAAGAGATCCGACTTGGGCAAATCTAATTAAGATAAGCGTCATACTACAATATTAGGCGCTATCACTGAATTTGCACAAGGTCATCATAAGATCTCCAATGTACATCATTCAAGACGCATACCAGATATCGCAGCAAACAACAATATCTTAACAAATACCTCCATCAACTCGGACCAATATAATGTATTCATACTACTATGAAGTACTCAGTAATCCACTCCATGGAAAATAATCAATCCGGTGATAGTCGCATCAGAGATGTACCATCGGTAGACAATAAACAACAAGTTCCGGTTTAGAGTGCTATCACCAACTCATGGAAAATCAATTCCAATATGTCTTAGACAACATCTCTCATAACCTTCACAAGTCGTCATATCGTCTCGCAATAAGCATCAATGTACAGCACTAAAATCGTATACAATCTCAGCACTTATACACAACGCATTACTGCTGCAAGTATGTATTCACATATTTGCTAGATCGATATAATCCACTTCCAGACACCAAGCTTCATAGCCTCTTAGTCCATATATTTAGTCTAAGTCAACTTCGGAAAGTTTTGTAATTCAATGTATCATAGAAGCAAGCCTCTAAGACATCAAATTCCCTTATCTTAAAGCCGTAGCTCTAAAATATGGTTCTGAGTATATTCCAACACCGAAGCGCTAGCACATACTCCTCCCATACTGATATATATAGCGAATGATTAGATCACCACTATATTCAGTTATATATATATATGAAAAAAATACAAGACCTTCAACTTATGTGAAATCATTATCATTCATGCAATTATGCATACGTCTCTTTCAGAGCACTTTCTTTGAGTCCTTACACTCATATATTTATTTTAATATTGATGCGTCTAGTGTTATAATAATAATAATTTATTATTATTATTATGTAAATATTTCTTTAATAACTCTGTATACCCCCTTTTAAAATATACAAAGTTATATCAATTTATATCTATTATTATATGTTATGTTAACATATTTACATTCAATTATATACACGAGCCTAAGTGTACATGAGTGAACTAAAAAGGCGACTCCAAAAATTTACCGAACTGGTGTCAGGATACTCTACTCAAAACAAATACGATGCATTGTACGACATAATTAATTCCTCAATCAACAAAAGTAAACAAGCCCAAACAAGAGGTAACATTTCTGATCCATTGAAAGAACTTATGGATACAAGAGCAGGACTTTTGGCAGCAACAAACAAATCGAAAGACATAAGAAAGGAAATAACGAAAATAAGCAAAGAAATTAGGAAAAGATTAAGAAATGAAAGGAAAAGGCATAGACTTAAACTATTCGAAACCTATATAGCCAGGACCGGCGGTATCAAATCGGCTTTAGACAGCTTAGTGGATAAAAAGGAGTGGATATCAAAAGTAAAAAATAAATCAGGAGACAACATAACTAGACGTCAAGACATACTTGAAGTAGCTACAAAATTCTACAAAGAATTGTATTCTAGCAAATCAACGGAGAATACAATCGACTTATCAGACGACAGTGTCATTCCGGAAATACTGCCAAGAGAGGTAGAAAAAGCCATAGAAAGTCAAAAACGAAATAAAGCTCCGGGACACGACAATATAACAAACGAATTTTTAATGACATACAAAGAAGATTTGGTGCCAATTTTAACTTTCCTATTTAACGACGTGTTGACAACAGAAACTATTCCAAAACAATGGCAAAATTCAACGATTGTCCTCATTCATAAAAAAGGTGACAAGAGCGACATATCTAACTACAGGCCAATAAGCTTGATGTCAAACATCTACAAAATCTTCTCTAAAATAATCCTGAATAGAATAACCAAAAAATTGGATGAAAACCAACCAATAGAGCAAGCTGGATTTAGAAGTGATTTTTCAACGCTAGATCATATCCATGTAATCAAACAAATAATAGAAAAAAGCAATGAATATGGCACCACCTTCTACTGCTGTTTCATTGACTACTGTAAAGCATTTGATTCACTAGAACATATAGCAATCTGGCAAACCCTAAATAACCAAGGCATTGACAAGAAATATATAAGAATAATTAAAAATATATATAACGACAGTTCCGCAAAAATCAAACTTGAGCGCGAAGGTCAAGACATCGCGATAAAAAGAGGGGTGCGACAAGGAGACCCGTTGTCGCCAAAACTCTTCTCGGCGGTCCTAGAAGAGATATTCCGCTCACTAGAATGGGAAAATTACGGACTAAACATAAACGGCAAAAACTTGACTCACTTAAGGTTCGCAGACGATTTGGTTATACTTTCTTCCTCCCCGACTGAATTAACCGAGATGATAAGAGACTTAGATAAAGCAAGCCGCAAAGTAGGATTAACTATGAATGCACTGAAAACAAAAGTAATGACAAATAGCTTAAAAGAACCTATTGTAGTAAACGACACAGAAATTGAATACGTTCAGGAATATACATACCTTGGTCAAATAATCTCACCAACAGGTCTAAACTCTAAAGAGGTAGAAACAAGAATAGGTAAAGCCTGGAAGAGATATTGGTCGCTGAAAGAAGTCATGAAGAATAAAGAAATGAGCGTACAAATAAAACGAAAGCTCTACAACGCTTGTGTACTTCCCGTATTAACATACGGCTGCCAAACTTGGGCACCCACAAAAGAACACTATAGAAAATTACAAGTTTGTCAAAGATCAATGGAAAGAAGCATGTTAAACATTAAAAAAACTGACAAAATCAAAAGCACATATATCACAAAAACAACTGGACTAACGAATATCATCACAACAATAAAACGACTCAAATGGAGGTGGACTGGCCACACACTACGCGGAGCGGATAAATGGAGCAAAGTCATTAATTACTGGTATCCTAAAAACGGTAAAAGGAAACGCGGAAGACAACAGAAGAGGTGGGAAGACGAAATAAGAGCTACAGCTGGAAGGACGTGGTCTAGGAGGGCAAAAATAAGGGAAGAATGGAAGGGATTGGAGGAGGCCTGTGTCCACGGGGCAAACGGATAATATATATATTATGTAAATATAAATGTATAATAAATCAATTTAAATTAATGTCACGAATATTGTATCCGAATAAAGGCTATATTATTATTATTATATACACGAGCCGTTATCCCACGAGGGCATTCACGTTTTAAAAACCACTTTTATCCCCTAAATTTTTAATTAATAATTCATCTTCCCCTTTCAATTCCGAGTCCAAACATATACTTTTTATCAATGGAAAAAAAATAAAAGTTCAATACGTGAACACTCAATTTTTGAACTTAGAAATTTTTTTTAAAATTTTCATTACGCGAACTCTCTATGGGACTTTAACTCTTTTTTTTCCAATTTTCATTACATGAACTCCCCATTATATTTTTATATTTTCTTTTAATATATTTCCTCCATTAATTAAGTATCTAAATATTGAATAATATATTATATTAATATATTATAAAAGACTTTTAAATCCATTGAAAATTAAACTATTAATTAAGTACTTTTATTATTAATTAATTCTTTAATTAATTAATAATGTTAGTTACACTATGTAGTAGTAATGTATAAAATAAAATAAACACAATTTTTTTTTTCTTTCTCTGTTTTGGTTGTTATCAATAAATGGTTTTGTATTGACAATTAATAAAAGTGTTGAGGCGTTTGAGGATTTGGAACTTTGAAATCAAACCAACGTATAGTCTTCTATATTTGAAATGTATTCTGGTTTTTGATACAATGATCTAGGATAGCGGGGTGGGGATAATTAGCCAATAGGCGACAAGTACGTATATTGGTTTTGCACTTTGATTGGATATGCACGATGATGTCACGGGAAACTAGCACTTAAGTCCTAAACATGCCCGCGGCCTTATAAAGCACCAGCTTTTAACACTATTGATCCCTTACAAGTGGACAGATCTTTGTGTAACACCGTCTTATGACGCCTGATGCTGTCTTGATGTCCGCCACTCTGGAGATGCCATCGTCACCAGGAATTGTTGTATCTCCGTCGCTTCTTATTGTTTTCGCTTAAATTGTTTCATTTTTAAACATTTGCTTACATCTATTTTTCTATAAATATGGCACCGGCCGATACCAGTTTGCAATTGCAATATGCTAAAAGAGATAGTATATTCTCCCGCATGCAAAATATTTTTGATCGCGTTAAAGATATTGATTCAAAATCATTTGATGCAGATTCGTTTTGTGCGAGTTTGAAACTGTTGATTCATTGCGTGATGATTTTGAAAATGTGCTGGATAAAATAGCTACATTAGAGTTGAAGGCAAATCCTAATTACGTTGTTGATTATCAACCGCTTTCCTCGTTCGAAATTCTATTAGGCAGTGTGAAACGAGCTGCCAAAATATTGCAATCACAATCCTCTCGAACTAGTGTTCATGTCGGACCCACATGTAAACCTAGACCTCCGAAATTGCCTCCGATGGAGATTCCCGAGTTCGATGGCGACATAAAAAATTGGCCTTTGTTCATTGCAAGTTTTCAAAACGTCGTACACAATAATGTGTCGTTGTCGGATTCGGAGAAGCTTTATTACTTATTAGGCAAATTAACTGGCAGGGCACGCTCCATATGCTCGGGGATCACGCCTTCAGCTAATAACTATTTATTAATCTTCGATTTGTTAACTAGTAAGTATGAAGATAAGCGTCTGTCGGCCACTTCATACCTGGATCAATTATTTGATTTTAAATCCATTACTACTGCAACCCCTAATAGTTTAGAATCATTCTTAGACAAATTCGCTTCGTCAGTAGCCGCTTTAAAAAACATAAAGGTCGATGACCTCTCCGATTTAATTTTCTTGCATATCGCACTTAAAAAACTAGATACTGATACGGCGCGTGCGTTTGAATCCAACCATTGTCATAGTCAGAGTTGTGAAGTTCCAAAATTTTCAAGCTTGGTTTCTTTTATTCGCGAACATATTAAGGTTTTGGAACGCACCTCATCCGTGGTAAAGGTTGCTAACAACAACAGAAAACCATTTGATCGTAAACCATTGACTATGCACGCTTATACTAGTTCCGAGTCGTCCGCATGTACTTTGTGCAATTGTAATCACGACTACATTTATAAATGTAAGGTATTTAGTAACTACAAACCGAATGAACGCTTTAAATTCGTCAAGTCGAAAAATTTATGCATAAATTGTTTAAGTTCTGGTCATCGCGTTTCCGCTTGTGCCTCAACATCTTCATGTAAAAAATGTAACGCTAAACATCATACTTTATTATGCTTCGGAATCGAACCCGCTGCCGCGAGAAACGCTCAGACGGCCGCACAACAGAACACACGACTCACGGCCGCCGCGGCCGCACGTCCCGCTCTTACAAGCGAGTCGAATACGCTCCCCGCTCGCTCCGCAGGCACCGATGACGTCGCGCTTTGTGCGCTAGCGAATAGTCGCAGTATTACTCGCAGCGATTTTCGTGGCCCTTCCACAGTATTACTAGCAACCGCGCGTATTATCATTGTGGATTCTCGTGGTAATGAACATAGCGTTCGCGCATTGTTAGACAGCGCTTCTCAAAGCAATTTTATTACTCGTTTTTGTTGTCAAATTTTAGGTTTAAACACAAACTTAAGACCCGCTTGTTCAGTGGTTAAGGGGATAGGAGGTTCGAGTAAAGCCATTCAAGGTTCCGTAAAACTTAAATTTCATTCTCGTTTCGATCGTAATATTTTTTATAATATTGATTCGTTGGTTGTAGATAAAATTACAGAACGGTTACCGACCGCAACAGTCGATCCTTCGTTATTGTCAAATTTTAAAGATCTTCCGCTAGCAGACGATACCTACTACTGCTCGGGCCCGGTTCAAATGTTGATCGGTGCCTCTATTTTTCCGCATCTTCTTTTATCGAATAAGGTTCAAGGACAACCTCCGCATGTCTCACCGCTCGCGTTAGAAACGGTCCTCGGCTACGTCATTGTTGGTGACGCTCCTGTCCGCGTAGATAGTGACGAGTCCGTTTCATATTGCTGCACCGCAGCTCCATTAGACTCCGTTATACGGAAATTCTGGGAGCTGGAGGAAGTCGACGTCCCTCCAGTACTTAGTCCCGATGATAAATTGTGTGAGGAGTTTTACTCGAGTACTACCTCGCGAGCTAGTGACGGTCGTTACGTGTGTTAGGGTTTGCGAATTTACATTTTTATTTAATTAAATTAAAGCGCAAATAGACTAGCTTTCATACCGATAACGTGGTAATTCTTTTAATATCTTGTACTGACAACACTTTGGGATGTATGGGATAAACAAATTAACGAGGTGGAAGAGAGAAGGCGGTCAGTTGAACATTCGAATATCGGGCTGTCGAAGAGGAAGGTTGTGTGAGAATAAAAGGAGTGATTTTTAATACCTGAGTTTTCTTCAGCATATTTACTTAATATCAGTATCACATAATTCATTATTACTTAATATCAGTTCAGTTTATATATCAGAAGTGACACGCTAACCAAACTTAAAACGTAAGTACACGCCCATGGCTATTATTATTTAAATTTTGAATTATATTTCTTATCGTGTTACATATGAATAAAAATTATTATTTTACATGAATCTAAAATTTGCTTAATGCTTGTGTTGTAATGTAACCTGTAATTTATATATTATCAATAAAATTGTAATTGTGTAATTGTAATTGTAACCTACTAGGAGTGGGCGATACAAATCGTATACAGATACGGAATCTAGATATTGGTACAATATCCAAAAATCGCTTACTGACTCGTTCGAAATCTATGTATTACAATATCTGATATTTTAGATTCAACGAATACTCGCTCACTCGATTTACCACTACGCGATACGATACGCGTCGGTCGCATGCGAGTGACAGAGCGCGTGAGACACAAATATTACACTAGTTAGAGCAGTATAGCAATACACAATATCAGATTTTTGAACGGATTGTATTATTATTGTTGAATGGACAGACCAAATGTCAACAAAGCTTAGTTTCAAATAAATATTAATCATGGTATCGATATCCATGATTTGTTTAGATTTTGTTTATTTACGCTTGAATTCGAGCGCATTGTTTTAGCAATATTAAATATTCATTATTTAATTGTGTCGGAATAGTTGTCGAAGTAAGTTTCCTTCGCGACTTTTTATTTACGAATTTAAACGCAAGCTCGACCCTGTAGGACTCACTGGTGTTAAAAACCTGACTAAATAAAGCAACAATAATTATCTTACACAAATTCTTCAATTATATTTTAAACTTAAAAATAAATAAAACCGAATACATTTTGTATTGCCCGCCCAACCGTATAACTCAACAATAAATTGATTTGATACTAAAAATGAACCTTTAAAGTAATTAGTATAGAAATAACTTCTAAGAATACGCTATTCGCAATTGGCTCTTCAAAATGATAAATACAGAAATGACCCCTACCTATCCTACTTAGATATATACAATACCGTATTTTTTCTGGGAATTTTTATTAACCTACCTTCTTTTTCTGCGAGTTTTAAGATCATGGACGCTCGAATCGAGACTCCAGTCGGCGTACACTGGAGACACCCAGTCGAGAGGATCGCTGACGTAGGCGAAGCGGCTTAAGTATTCACAATCGGAATCGACACGGAGACGAGCAAAACCTTCTGCTGGGTCGACAGAGGGCACAGATGCTGGAGCAGGAGTTACGCCGAGAGCGTGAGCGACTCCGTGCGACGGAGGACCGTCGTCGATCATCGACACGATGAGTCAGCGAGCGTCGCGAGCTCTCCAAACGTCGGGAAGCTGAGCGTCGGGCAGAGCCAGGTGCCGAGCAACATAGCAACGCAGAAGAGAATATAAGGTCACGTAGTCCATCTTTTTCTAACAATGATCTTGTTAACGTTTTAAAATTGCTGACAGAGGATCTGTCGTCACAGCCACATAAGCAAAATGCACAGTCGTCTCAAAAGATAGACCACCAAAACATATTACCTAATTTTGACCCTTCAACTAAAAATCAACGTACGTATACACAACGTATACAAACTTTCATCCCCTATTCCGTTTTGTTACATTGCAACCTTGAGGGTAAAACTTTTACAAATTTCAAATGTCATATTTATTTATATCAAATCAGCAGCCTAAAAAATAAGTTTAAAGCTTCTAACTGTAAAAATGACGATACTTCCATACAAATTTCCACCCTCACTTTTTTTAAGAGGCTGCTCTTATAACCCTTTTTTGCGTTAAAAAGTAGGCTTTGTACTTCCTCAGGCTCTAGACTAAATATTGGTAAGGGTAACATCAAAACATATTAAACAAAACATTCAACAAAACCTTACATATTGCCTAACAAAATTTCATCCCCTATTGTTATTTAGCACTCTTGGGAGCAAAATTTTTACAAAAATTTAATTTCCTATTTATTTATATAGAATTAGCAACCTCAAAAATAAGTTTCAAGCTTCCAACTGTAAAAATGACAATAATTCCATACAAACTTTCACCCCCACGTTCAACCCCTTACAAACCCTTTTTCGCGTTAAAATGTGCCCTATGTCCTTCCTCAGGCTCTAGACTAAATATTGGTAAGGGTAATAGCAAAACATATTAAAGAAAACATTCAAAAAAACCTCACATATTGCCAAACCAAATTTCATCCCCTATTGTTATTTAGCACCGTTGGGGGTAAAATTTTTCCAAAAATTTAATTTCATATTTATCTTTATCAAATTAGCCTTGAAAATAAGTTTCAATCTTCTACCTGTAGAAATGATGATAATTCCATACAAACTTTCACCCCCACTTTCAACCCCTTACAACCCCTTTTTCGCGTTAAAATGTAGCCTATGTCCATCCTCAGGCTCTAGACTATATGTGTACAAAATTTCATTTAAATCGGTTCAGTGGTTTTTGCGTGAAAGCGAGACAGACAGACAGACAGACAGACAGAGTTACTTTCGCATTTATAATATTAGTAAGGATTAGTAAGGATTGTTAGGACTGTTGAGGGTAGTCTCACAAAAGGTTTTATAAGGAAGCATGCGCTGCTGCTCGAGGCAGTCTCTTTCCATCCGTCATTGTGGAACGTCTGACATTTTGTTTATTCCCGTTCGGTTTGAGTTTATACTACAGCGAGGATTATTATGAAGTAGAGTTAAATTCATTATTTCGCTGTTAGTTTAATTCTTTTAAAATACTTTTGCATCAAATATCTTATAATATGATATTACTTTTCTTATATTATATGAAAACCAAACTTCCTAGTGTAATTACATCATAATAATCGGTTGGTCAATATAGGCGGAGTCATTATAAACAGATTCTGTTGTATGTGCTGGTTGCATTACTATGTTTACCTTCATCGTAAGAACATTGTATAAATGTAACTATGTAAGTTAAAATAACACATTGGTATACGGCGGGATTCGAATCCGCCATTTCAAAATACAAGTCAAGAGCTTTTACACCAGAGCCGCTGACACTCTTATACCTCTTAGATACCAACACTCTACAGGTATACCCTATTACACCGATGAGTATAAACACATTTTATTAAATTATATGCATGCAATATAGCCAACAAAACTGAGGATGTTTATGAAAAGAGTGAATTGTTTTGTTAAATTGCTAGCAACACATCTGCAGTCACTCTGCTGTTGAGATGTACATGGACATTGGTGTTAATTTGACATAAAGCAACCTGTTGATTGTTTAGTCACTTTTCACATAAAATATAAAAAAACTTAATCAATCTATACATAAACATCTAATTATATTATTCAACTATTGTTAATTAGCATAATTGTGGATATACAATACTTACACTGTATTTCTTGGTCTTAGTTTTTGTAATATTTGCAAAACTATATGGGTTATGCTTTGTGGTGCCCAAATTCCACTTGGTCTTGACATATGTATAATATAATCATGGTCGTTTAAGTGACCCACTGCACCTTCCATATTGTAAAATGTATTGATTCTTCTATTGATTAATGTGCCTTACCAGTTCACCTGTAAGGAGATTTTATATTCAACAAATATTTTAAGTGCATTTCATCATGCAACACAAGCACATTCTTTTACTAGGATAATGATATTTTTACTTGTTTTCAAAAATCTATCACAACTGGTATACTTAGAATTAGCAATATTGAATAAGGACTCCATTAGACTAAATACAGAATCGCAACGTAACGAGCTCCTTAAAATCATTAATGCTGCAGCCCAATCAATACCCGGAGCCAGAAATCAAGAAAGGAGCCACAGCCAGATAACAAACAAAACAACAACCACTTACTCTCCACCGAAAACACCCACAGCGTTAGCAATTTGAAGTGGACTGACTATCGTACCAGGGGCGTAAAATTATCGTACATGGATCGAAATTATCGTACAATCACTCCGAGTGTATGATCAAAATTTTGCTGCTCTAGAAAATTACTTCTTTCTTCACTTAATTTGAATAATTCCGTTTGTCAGAGCGAATACGGACATATAATCATAATAATATAACAATAACTGCCAACTTTTCTACACAAAATATACGATACATATGAAGTGTGAACATAATCGAAATATCGAAATATCGAACTTATATTCTCTTGTTCGCATTGGTAGATGCTATACTAACCAATAAGAAAGCGTGTACAGCAGGCGCTGGATAAAGTTACAGTATTGGCAGTGGTGAAACTTAGTAGAGCGGATCGTAAGGACCAATAGGAATAAAGAACTTGTATTTCCCGGTATTTTCTCAAGATTTTATTGGACAAAATAAAATCATGCTACTGCGGTTTAGACTATCAACGCATGAGTGAAATAATATAAATTCTCAAATTTTGCATCATGATAGAAATTATCGTACAATCTGCGTACGATAATAATATGCTATCGTACATCGTATGTAGGCACAAAATTATCGTATGTGTACGATAATTATCGTACGGTTCCGAACGCTGAACACCCACCACCCTTACCAGAGCCGACAAGGGAGAAGTCATTCCGCCTCGGCTTCGGCCAGTGAGCGAAACCCGGGACCACTATGTAAACGCCGAGTTTCAAGCTTTTTATCTACTAATTTCTTCAGTATTTATTTATTAAAAATAATGTAGATGTAGTCATCACAGTACCAAAGAGGATATAACCACTACGTTTAAGAGACGGGAGTGCCTTACAAATAGCGTAAATTCTAATAAGTATGAAACGGGAGCGAAAAGTCGAAATCAATCTTGCCAATATGAAGCCGCAAACGTCATATTCATGACATACATAATGCCAATATCAAGAACAAAATAAATAGGGAATTCACAGAAATTATCGATATCGATATGAGTGTATGACCCTTATGACAATTTTTGTTAATAGTTTAGGTAGGATAATGAAAAAAAAACAAGGTACCTATATTCAAAGAGTTTTATTTCGTTTAAATTTTATTATGATAAAAATGTCAGTTCCTTTACTATTACTGGTTCTTGTTAGTCACGTTGGTAGTTCAAATAGTGGATGGTTTCACTTCATACTCCGGGTTGGAAGTACTGCAACACAAATAATGCATGAAGTTGTATATATTTCATTACTAAAATCAGGGATGAAAACCTTTTTTTATTTGTGAGGTACAAAACTAAATGAGCAAAAAAAAATACGGCGTAGAGATGTATGATGAATGTTTATAAAGTTATGCACGTGGAATACTATGTTATTTTTATTGTACTTAATTTCATTAGCAGTTTCCAGACGTTAAAGCAAGTACTACTATTTTTGTGACTAACTCGACTTACCATATTGACAAACATTATTGTAATATTTTTATTTGATTCCACATAAAATAAACAGCCATTTGCAACAATACGATCTGCAACAAACATGGAATGTTCTTATTGAGTATGAAAATATATAAAAAATACACATGTTCGAAAATTTGCTTACCTGAATACACAAATAACGCACAGAAGTAGTTTGCATTGTTGAATTTTATTTGGCAACGCTCTGAAGCTGCGCCTTCTTTAAAGAGTCTGACGAAGATTCTTCTTCTTCTTCTTTTAATTAATAGTGGACCCCATCGTTTTTATTTCGATGATTTCGCCAACGTCAAGGTTGAAGATAAATGAAAGTGTAAAGTGCGTGTGATCAAAATATTAAATAGCAAGAGACAATCAAGGTAACGAGGTTCGGTATGCTCCGACAAATGACCGGTAGCTGATAATGACAGTTGAGACACTGAAAAAGGACAACACAATTGTTAGTGGGTTAATAAAAATTAAGATATCAAGTATACGGTTATTTATAGTTTAATATTATTAGTATTTAAGAATTTAAATAAAACCTTAACCAGTGGTGTGTGAACCAGGGTTAGCAGGAATGGGATGTTAATGGGTCTGGGGATTCGAGGAGGAAGTATGTCATACAATTGAATTTTAAGTTTCGGACAATTAAAAAAAATATGTTCTAAGGATCCCTCGCCCATACCACACTCACATAAGGAATGGTCACGAATACGAATTTTAGCCAGGAAGACTGGTGTAGCAACAAAGCCCAGTCGTAATCGGGTTATTACTGATATTGTATATTTGTTAATATTCCCATGTTTAAGATACCATGGTTTGGAGGGAATAAAAGGTTGAATCGACCCAAAGAATTTACCTTTTGATTGACTAGATCTTTGCCAGATATTATTCCAAGTGTTTAGTAAAGACGACTTAGCAGAGATACGCAAGTCTCGGGGGAGGCAAGATCTGTAAGTGTCGCAGCCAGATTGAACGGCGGCCTTTGCACATGAGTCCACTGTCTCATTACCACTGATACCCGAGTGGCTGGGGATCCAAGCCAAGACAATTTCAATACCGGAGCAGTGGCATTTGTATAGAAGTTGTTTAATTTTAAGTGTGATGCTACAATTGTCACGAGCACGGAAAGGACTTTTTAAAATGTCTCTAAGGCAGCTTAGTGAGTCCGAAAAAATTATAGTTTTGTTTAGTTTGTGCGATTCGACAAAAGAAATGGCTTCTAACAATGCTATTGCTTCTGCCGTAAAAATGGAGGTTGATGGGGGACATTTAAAGCTTAAAACAATTTTGAATTTGGGAAACCAAACAGCTGCCCCTACAGCACTATCAGGAGATGATTTTGAAGCATCAGTAAATATTGTATGCCATTGGGGCCAGTCCCTATCCAAAATACAATTGAATTTATGGTTAGCCGCAAGACTGTCTTTGTCAATTCCAAAATTTAGAATAATTTTGGGATTATGAATAAGGGCGTCAAATTGGGTTTCAAAAACCGGGTTTAAAACACTTTGTTCTATTGGGGAGGAGGGAGCTATATATTTATTAAAGGAGTTAATGAGCAGTGGGGGGTCCTTGTGGGACCAATAGTTGGAGGATGAAATTGATCGGGAGAGAACCTTTAAGACGCGAAGAAGAGGATGTGATTTAATTTGGACTATTCTACAAAAGAATCTATCAGATAGAAATTGTCTACGTAAATATAAGGGGGGATCTAGACATTCTACTTGAAGGGCATTGACTGGGGAGCATTTCATTGCACCAGTTATCAGTCTTAAGCATCTAGATTGAATCTTATCTAATTTGGCCAGAGCGATTTTATTACAGGGATCGAGAAGAAAACCGCCATAATCGAAGTGACTACGAATGATCGCGTCATATAAAAGCTTTAAAGTGGCCGGATGGGAGCCCCAGCGAATCCCGGTAAGCGCTCTCAAGATGTTTACGCCTTTTTCACATTTTTTAATTATATGTTCTAAATGATATCGTCCTGAAAGTTTGCAATCAAGTATGACACCCAAGAATTTGACAGTATCCTTCATACAAATAGGGTTATTATCGACGTGGACAGCTACTGGAGGGGCATTCCGTTTACGAGAGAATAGAACTGCACTACATTTTGAAACGGAAAGAGAGAGATTGTGGGTCAGAAGATAATCATTTAAGTAAGATAGGGCAGTGTTTATGCGGGTTGTGGCTTCGTTTATAGATGATGATACAGAGTATAAAGCAATATCGTCAGCATATTGTAGAATTTTGCAAAATGAATTCACGGAAGAGTCCAAATCGAAAGTATAGATATTATACAACAGAGGGCTCAGGACGGACCCTTGAGGTAGACCCTTCCATACCAACCGCGGAGGGAGGACAGTGTTATAGTGGCGGACAGAGATAGAGCGAGACATTAACATGTTGCAAATAAAATTGATCAACCTCTCGGGAATACTCAGCTGTAGCATTTTCTGCCTGAGTAAGGGAAGTGACACACTATCATAAGCAGATGAAATGTCTAAAAATGCACCTAACACATGTTCATTACGGCTAAATGCTAGACGAATTTCAGAGGTAAGTATGCTTAAGCTATCCAGACAACCTTTGCCTTTTCTAAAACCGAATTGATTGTTAGCCAGTATATTGCGGTTTTCGAGAAGCCACTCCAATCTGTTTTTAACGAGATTTTCCATAATCTTGGCAAGGATGGTAGAGAGAGCTATGGGCCTGTAGGAGGATGAGTCCTGAGGGTCTTTGCCAGGTTTTAAAATAGGGATTATAATTTGAGTTATCCAAGAGTCGGGAACGATGCCAGTGATAAAAATAGTATTAATAATGTTCAGGAGTACGATTTTGGATGAGTCAGGGGATTTACGCACAAAGGAATAAGGTATGCCATCGATACCTGGAGAGGAATCACGTAAATGATCCAAAGCACACGAGAGCTCCGATAAGGAAAAAGTATCATTCATTCTATCAGAAGAAGGAGGAAGAGGAGTGGGGAAATTGCCAAATTCCGGAACAAAGGGAGGGGCCAAATTATTAAAAAAGATTTCTAACCATGTGCTTGAATCATTAGAAGATATATTAGAATCGGAAGCTGACATACGATAAGCCCTGAGTTTTTTCCATACCAGAGATGGAGAGGTGCGGGGGGAGAGAGATTCGCAGAATCTTTGCCATCCCAAGCGCTTTTTCGTAGCCAATAGTCTGCGAGTGCGGGCAGTGACCTTTTTTAAAATCAGAAAGTTCTCCATTGTAAAATTGGATGCATACCTATATTCAGCTTTTTTGCGAAGACGAATACTTTCTGTGCATTCTGAATCCCACCATGGAGGAGAACCAATAGCCTTCCTAGCGGAATTTTTGAGAGGGATAGAGTTGTCGGCCGCCTTCATAAGCATGGAAATGTAGTCGTTATAAACTGAAAGGTGATTAGAGGGGGTAACCTCCGGAAGGGAGGAAATTTCTTTATTAATTATATCAGAAAACATATTCCAATTTGCATGGGACGTGCGATGTTTTCGGAGAGGAGTGAAGGATACATTTGGTATGGAAGATTGAAGAATGGAAATCAGAATGGGGAAATGGTCGCTTCCGAACGTGTTAGGAAGGACAGACCATGCTAGATAGGGGACCAGTGTCGGGGATGCCAAAGAAAGATCTGGTATACTAATATTCTGTAGGGGGGAAGCTCTTCGTGTAGGCGATCCATCATTTAGAACACAAAGGCCAATATCATCCATCAGATCTATCAAAGATGATGAATAAGGATCATTATAGTGGGATCCCCACATAGAGTGATGGCAATTAAAATCTCCTAATATTAAAAATGGTCTGGGGATGGATGACAGGATGGATTGTAGTTCAGCAATAAGATTTATACTGGGATGAGGGATATAGACTGAAATAATGGAAATATTTAAAACTTTAACTGCTACAATATGTAAGCCTGGGTTATGGGGGGAGATGTTAATCTGGGAAAAAGTAATAGATCTACTGATCAAAAGGGCACATCCCGCCCTGCCATCATCTCTGTCGTCCCGAAGACATGAGAAGCCCGGAACCCTAAAGTGGGAATTCGGATAAAGCCACGTCTCTGAGACAGCAAAAATAATGGGTTTATATTGGTCTATAAGATGACAAATTTCGTGTTTTTTACTGCGGATACTTCTACAATTCCATTGGAGAATTTGAGGGGGAATTTGCTGGTTATTTTTAGAAAGGATAGCAAAAAGCTTATCTGCAAGGGCAGAGACATTGGACGGTAGTGGAGAGTCTGACAATTTTGAAAACATATTAATTAAAGAGCAAAGTAGTAATTCGACAAGGTTATCATTAGGAGTAGGGACAGGGGGGGAGTCAGGGCAGGGATCTAGAGCACAGCCATTGGATTGACAGGATTTTGGTGTTTGGATAATAGAGTTGTGTGAGACAAAATCATAAGATTTGCTCAACACAGGTTTAGGTCTGGGGGGGAAAAACACAGTTTTGTTGTAGGATCTAGAGGCAGGGTTTGATGTGGTATTGAGAGGAGAGAAAGCAGAAGTTTGGTGTGAAACTGAAGTGGGAGTTGCAGCAATATCTGCATAAAGGGGCCTAACTTGGGGAAATCTTTTAGATGCCTCTAAATAAGATATATTTTCTTCTGACATAAGCATCTTGATAGACTTCTGTCTAGAGTGCTCAGGGCATTTAGAATCAGTGGCCATATGTCTGCCACCATGGCAAAGAAAACAGGATGAAGAAGAATCTGGAATTGAACAGCTCTCCCCTGAATGGGGCTGAGCGCATCGGAAGCATCGAGGCTTTGACCTACATTGTTTAGCAATATGACTGAACCTGCAGCAGTTGCGGCATTGAATAGTGGGAAGATGATATAATGAAACTGGAAGGGAAGCATTAAAACAAAAAATCTTATCAGGAAGGCGTTGGCCAGTAAATGTTAAAACAACTGTAGTAGAGGGGACCCATGTTACAGAATCCTCTCTCCTTGATTTGAAATTGAGCCTTCTAGCTCTAATTACTTCACCAAAATTGGGAGGGGTACATATTCCAGATAAAAGCTCTTCTAGTGTCCACTCTGTGGGTATATTCCGAACAACGCCTAAGCGGAAGATGTGGAAGCGGGGTATATGACCAACCAAATTGCTATTCTCGAGAACGGGATTTTTATTTATTTATTTATTCTTTAGCACTTTTATAAGTACAAGGAGGACTTAATGCCTAAAGGCATTCTCTACCAGTCATCCGGTATATGAGTGGAAAGTATAATTATGTGCAGGGCAGATATGAATTGAAGATACTATTTTACTAATACAGATATTATGTAATACAGTAATACATTAGAAAAAAAGTAAGTTTAAATTTATAAATATTGTATATGTAAAAGAAAGAGAATAAGATAAATACGAACTCTAGATTAATAAGTACAATAATAGCGAGAAGGCTTCTTATGAATGGAGTCTCATAACATAATGATGCCGAATCAGACGCTTGAAAATATTCTTGGAGGAGGCTGTTTTAATGTTAGGTGAAAGATCGTTCCACAGTCTAACAGCTGTCACAGAGAAGGATTTATCCAAGAACGACGATTTTTCAGGAAAGCATTAGCACTTTGTGGTTTATTAAAAGTAACCGATATTTTATTTCTGCCAGTTTCCTTTATACCACCTTCAGCAATATCAGGTACATTATGTTTATGTAAGAGCTGTGCTACTCTTAAAGTTTTTAAAGAGGAACCAGATGAAGGGTCTGTTTCTTTACGGGAGACAAACACTGTGTACGGGCCCTTGTCACTCTCACTATATTGTATGTCAGCATCATTTTCGAAACCGGGTTTTGTAAAAACAGACTGGATCGAACCAGAAGGGGATGTTGTTTTTTTAGAGTCTGCTCTTGTATCTACTGCTGGTCTTTTTAATGCCTGCTTTTGTTGAACTGCCTGATCAGCCCCCTTATCGGGGGCATCCATAGCACTCATCTTTACCTTAAACTTAAATCTAACTACATACACTTACCTTAAAAAAAATACCCACAACCAACACAAACACGACAACACAAATATTACAGTCTCAATAAGAAATAATCAGCAATATAAAAGAAACGAAACAAGTTTATAACCTAACTTCAACCAAGCGTCAACGCTGCCAAAAGTCAAGTCCGAAGATTCTTCATTCAACGCGAAAGATCTATCAGTGATTCTACAATAATTGCGGATTAATGACAGATTCATTATCCGCATACATGATCGGCAATAGTCGATCAACCATCTTATATAATATGTGGAATAGCATTTTTCTTTAACTGTGTTTTCTTTTTCTTGAAATATTTTGCATGAAAATGCTTGCCGCAAATATATTTTAATTGATTCAATTTTTCTATAGGCACATCAATCAAGTTTTCATTACCAGTCACCGCTACCCATTGTTTGCAGCTAAAAAGAAAACGATGTTAAAATTTTTAATAGCTACCTGGTGATAATTATAATACTATAGTAATATGGTGATAATTAATAATTTATTTATTCTTTGTTAATTTGTTGTTATATATATATAGGTATTTATATACCTATATATTAAATATATATTAATATATTATATTATATTAATATATATTTAATATATTAGGTCCTTACATATGAAATTGGCGTTTTGTATGGGAGGAACAAAAAGTCGAATATTTTTTAATATAATATATTTAATTAATCAAAGTATGAACCATTATTTTCTATGCACTTTTGCCATCTCATAGGTAGTTCATTGATCCCTTTACTAAAAAAACCAGTCGGACGGAAATCAATAAAATCTTTAAAGGCGATTTGGACTGCCCCATCGGAGTTGAATTTTTTCCCTTGCAAGAAGTTATCCAAATTTCGAAAAAAATGGTAATCTGTTGGAGCAAGGTCCGGGGAGTACGGAGGATGTCTTAGACTTTCCAATTGAAGCTCTTCTAATTTAGTAGCCGTCTGTTGCGCAGTGTGTGGTCTAGCGTTGTCGTGAAGCAGCAGTGGCGTGGAGCGATTGACCAGCCTAGGTTGTTTAGCCGCTAGCTTTTCCATCATGGTTTGCAATTGCTGACAATAGACATCAGCCGTAATAGTCTGGCCAGATTTGAGAAAACTGTAATGAACAATACCGGCACTAGACCACCAAACGCTTACAAGTAACTTTTTTGGGGTTAATTTTCGCTTGGGGCAGGATTTGGCTGGCTGGCCAGGATCCAACCATTGCGCTGAGCGCTTCCGATTATCGTAAAGAACCCATTTTTCATCACAGGTAATGATTCGGTTTAAAATACCTTCATTATTGTGCCGGTTTAGTAATGTAACGCAACAGTCGACGCGCGTTTGCCGGTTTGCTTCAGTCAATTCGTGAGGTACCCACCTTTCAAGCTTTTTAATCTTCCCAATTTGCTTCAAGTGAATTGAAACAGTTTTATCACTAACATCGCAGCCTGCAGCTAACTCGGACGTGGTTTGCGATGGATCCGCTTCCACAATAGCCTTCAACTCTTCATTATCAACTTGAGTCTCAGGCCGTCCACGGGGCTCGTTCTGCAGATCGAAATTTCCAGAACGAAAACGTTGGAACCAAAAACGAACTGTGTTTTCTTTTGCAACACGACCGCCATACACATCATTCACCCTTCGAGTCGTTTCCGCAGCACTAGTGCCACGGCGGAACTCGTACTCTTAAATAATGCGATATTTTAAGTTTTCCATTTTGTAAAATGAGTGACGCAAACAGAAAAAAACAGAAGAAAAAAAACAAATGAATGACGGTCATCGGACCACAAATACATGAGTCTATAGCTGTACAAATTTGAATTTGGAATTCCTTACCAAAGAGGAGAAATTCGTGATTAAAGTGGCCAGTACGAAAAACGCCAATTTCATATGTAAGGACCTAATATATAGGTATAATACAATTATCGATAAAACTTACACAACACTATTCTTTACATATCAATAAGGTTAAGCATTATTTTACTCGAAAAACCAACTGTTTAATGAAAATTATGATTTACAGTTATTTTACGCGGTTATATATTATATTCTATACTTACCGATCTTCGTCTAGAGGAAATCTTGCCATGAATACCCTTTTTTGGCCGTCCATTCGACAAGTTTTTACTCCACATATTTCGCACTTTTTCTTTTTGATACCACTCATTTTTTACTTTAAAATTGTCTTGAGTACTTTCTAGACGATCACTAAATCCAAAAATATAGCAAATAATTAGATTGTTATAAGAAAAGAGCACAGATCCGACTTCTCAGCTACACACATAGCAAAAGAAAAACGTCAAGTCAACAACAACAATCAACATGACACCGCATGGCGGCAAAAGATGGCGGCGAAGTACAATCCGCCTAAAATCGAATGCCGTTAATTACATACTGCTTTATAGATTTCGATGTTTTTTCAAACTTAGACAAGTAGGAAACTTATCGCGAAATAAAATAAATAATTAAAATCGAATTAAATTTACTAAAAGATCAGAATAATTATATAAGGGGTAAAAGAAAATTAAATTAAATTTTAATGTTATTATTCACAATAAACCTATTTATAATATTATATACACGGGGATTAAAATCTCTAAGAAGTAAGGAAATGTTGGTAGGAAGGGGAACGGAAAGAGATACTAAAGAAGTATATACGAAAGAATGGTCATATTTAGGGCAAGAAAAGAAAACATGGTTCAGGTCAGAATAGCTCTCACCACACTCACAGGCGGTACTACTTACGATGCCAAGTTTGTGCAAATGAACCGGAAGACTGTTATGTCCCAGACGCATTCGAATTATAGTAGAAGTGGCGGTTTTACTAAATGACAATTTAGCAAACCATGGCTTCCTGGGAACGGAAGACTGTATATTATACAAGAAACGACCCTTGATCCGGCCGCTCTCTTCCCAACCTATATTCCACGAATTGTGGAGATATATTCCAGGCAAAGCTGTAAGATCATGGCCAAAATTCTTATACGGGTATACGTCACCAGTCGCAGTAGCACTGTTGGCCAAACTGTCAGCTTTTACATTTCCAGATATGCCACAGTGACTAGATATCCAACAAAATGATACTAAATAGTTGTGTAATTGACAATGCAACAACTTTCTATTACATTCAAATATTACATGAAAAAAAGGGTTAAGTTTTAGAGAAAATTTTGCTAAGCTCTGTAATGCGCTTAAGGAATCAGTGAATATAACGGTTTTTTTGAGTTTGAAACAAAGCACATATTCAAGAGCTTTTAGTCAAAGTCAAAGAGCTTTGGCTCCTACCCTCTTTTTGGTTTACATAAATGACCTGTGTCAGCTAGGACTACCAAACGGCCAGATAACATCTTTCGCTGATGACACAGCGCTGATTTTCTACGCTGATAGTTACGAAAAACTTTTTGAATATGCACAAAATGGGTTCAATTTGGTTGCTGGATGGTTATCAAAAAACTTGCTAACATTAAATGTTGAAAAAACAAAATATATTGTTTTCAGAAAAAAAGGTAACATACATGAATTAATCCAAACTCTTCACATGGCTGCCCAAATTTAAGTATGACAGTAAACTGTAATTGCCCTAAGCTACAACTTGTTGACACAATCAAATACCTCGGAGTTCAATTAGATTATAAGCTTTGTTTTACCAATCGTATAGATATGCTAACATCCAGGTTACGTAAGTTGATGTATATATTTAAAAGCCTACGGAATATAGCCGACCACCGGATTTTAAAAACGATATATCAGGCGCTATGCCAATCTGGGGAGGGACCGCAAAAACTATACTTTTAAAATTGGAAAGAGCACAGCGTGCAATACTAAAAACTGCCTTTTCCCTTCCTTATAGGTATCCCACTAATGATTTGTATAAAATGTGTGGACTCAAATCCGTACGGCAACTATATATCCTCACCACGATTACCCGTAAACACTCTGAATTATTTTACGACCCAAGCGTGTCTGCAAAAGGCGTAAATTTACCGTATGTTATACAGGGTGTCCCAAAAGGTTACGTACATATGAAGGGGGGTGATAGGGGTGGTCACAAGGGTCACCAGAAAAATAAAATAAAAATTCCCCTCTGGGTATTAAAAAAAATAAATGGCATTTTGTAAAAACTAAAAATTTTACACCTTGTGGAGCGATTTTGCTACCGATGACCTACAAATCCTTACTTCCTTACTAATATTATAAATGCGAAAGTAACTCTGTCTGTCTGTCTGTCTCGCTTTCACGCAAAAACTACTGAAGCGACTTAAATGAAATTTTGTACACAGATAGTCTAGAGCCTGAGGATGGACATAGGCTACATTTTAACGCGAAAAAGGGGTTGTAAGGGGTTGCAAGTGGGGGTGAAAGTTTGTATGGAATTATCGTCATTTTTACAGGTAGAAGGTTGAAACTTATTTTCAAGGCTGCTAATTTGATAAAAATAAATATGAAATTAAATTTTTGTAAAAATTTTATCCCCAAGGGTGCTAAATAACAATAGGGGATGAAATTTTGATTGGCAATATGTTCGGTTTTGGTGAATGTTTTGTTTAATATGCTGTGCTGTAACCCTTACCAATATTTAGTCTAGAGCCTGTGGAATGACGTAGGCTACATTTTAACGCGAAAAAGGGTTTGAAAGTGGGGGTGAAATTTTGTATGGAATTATCGTTATTTTTACAGATAGAACCTTGAAACTTTTTTTCAAGGCTGCTAATTTGATATAAATAAATTGACATTTGAAGTTTGTAAAAGTTTTACCCTCAAGGATGCAATATTACAAAAGGGAATAGGGGATGAAAGTTTGTATGGGAATATACGATTTTATGTGAATATTTTGTAAGTTGAATATGTTTTGTTGTAATTTTTTTATAAGTTTAAGTAAAATACCACAACAACAACAAAATTCATGCCAGTAACCTAGAAGGGTAGGTAGAGACCCAGGACCAGACATTTGGCGCGGTCCTGGCACACCTCTCTCTATGTTCTTATACATCCATACATCAAATCATAGCACGTCGGTTAAGTAAAATAATTAGCCTAAAAAAAATCTATCCGAAGACAGAATTTCACGCGGACGAAGTCGCGGGCACAGCTAGTCAACAATATTTCAAAAGTGTTTCTTTTTTTTACAGTTGTGTTTCCCGATGACTTAACAAGATCTATACATTGTAATAATTGCAATATGTTTGTCCAGAAAAGGCTATTTTCACATCATAAGAGAACAAATTTACATAAATCTAACTGTTTATTGAATACGCAGTTCGCAAATATCAATATTGTCGCGTCTGCCTTCAAAAACAGATTAGTAACATACCGATTGAACGTCACTCAGGAAGACGAGTACCTCAGTCCAGAGGCGTTCCTGAGTGATAATCAAACAGATTTATTGAAATTATTCAATATATCATTGAAAGAGCATGATGTTTTGAGTTGTTCGCTTATTTTTTACTGCCAAAATTAGATGAAAAGCAATTGAAATCATTTAATCCTTACTAATATCCTTACTAATATTATAAATGCGAAAGTAACTCTGTCTGTCTGTCTGTCTGTCTCGCTTTCACGCAAAAACCACTGAACCGATTTAAATGAAATTTTGTACACATATAGTCTAGAGCCTGAGGATGGACATAGGCTACATTTTAACGTGAAAAAGGGGTTGTAAGGAGTTGAAAGTGGGGGTGAAAGTTTGTATGGAATTATCATCATTTCTACAGGTAGAAGATTGAAACTTATTTTCAAGGCTAATTTGATAAAGATAAATATGAAATTAAATTTTTGAAAAAAATTTACCCCCAGGGGTGCTAAATAACAATAGGGGATGAAATTTTGTTTGGCAATATATTCGGTTTTGTTGAATGTTTTCTTTAATATGTTTTGCTATTACCCTTACCAATATTTAGTCTAGAGCCTGAGGAAGGACATAGGGCACATTTTAACGCGAAAAAGGGGTTTAAAGGGGTTGAAAGTGGGGGTGAAAGTTTGTTTGAAATTATCGTCATTTTTACAGGTAGAAGGTTGAAACTTATTTACAAGGCTGCTAATTTGATAAAGATAAATATGAAATTAAATTTTTGAAAAAATTTTACCCCCAAGGGTGCTAAATAACAATAGGGGATGAAATTTTGTTTGGCAATATATTCGGTTTTGGTGAATGTTTTGTTTAATATGCTTTGCTGTAACCCTTACCAATATTTAGTCTAGAGCGTGAGGAAAGACGTAGTCTACATTTTAACGCGAAAAAGGGGTTTAAAGGGGTTGAAAGTGGGGGTGAAAGTTTGTATGAAATTATCGTCATTTTTACAGGTAGAAGGTTGAAACTTATTTTCAAGGCTGCTAATTTGATAAAGATAAATATGAAATTAAATTTTTGGAAAAATTTTACCCCCAAGGGTGCTAAATAACAATAGGGGATGAAATTTTGTTTGGCAATATGTGAGGTTTTGGTGAATGTTTTGTTTAATATGCTTTGCTGTAACCCTTACCAATATTTAGTCTAGAGCGTGAGGAAAGACGTAGTCTACATTTTAACGCGAAAAAGGGGTTTAAAGGGGTTGAAAGTGGGGGTGAAAGTTTGTATGAAATTATCGTCATTTTTACAGGTAGAAGGTTGAAACTTATTTTCAAGGCTGCTAATTTGATAAAGATAAATATGAAATTAAATTTTTGAAAAAATTTTACCCCCAAGGGTGCTAAATAACAATAGGGGATGAAATTTTGTTTGGCAATATGTGAGGTTTTGTTGAATGTTTTCTTTCATATGTTTTGCTATTACCCTTACCAATGTTTAGTCTAGAGCCTGAGGAAGGACATAGGGCACATTTTAACGCGAAAAAGGGTTTGTAAGGGGTTGAACGTGGGGGTGAAAGTTTGTATGGAATTATTGTCATTTTTACAGGTGGAAGCTTGAAACTTATTTTTGAGGTTGCTAATTCTATATAAATAAATAGGAAATTAAATTTTTGTAAAAATTTTGCTCCCAAGAGTGCTAAATAACAATAGGGGATGAAATTTTGTTAAGCAATATGTAAGGTTTTGTTGAATGTTTTGTTTAATATGTTTTGATGTTACCCTTACCAATATTTAGTCTAGAGCCTGAGGAAGTACAAAGCCTACTTTTTAACGCGAAAAAGGGTTATAAGAGGCTGAAAGTTAGGGTGGAAATTTGTATGGAAGTATCGTCATTTTTACAGTTAGAAGCTTTAAACTTATTTTTTAGGCTGCTGATTTGATATAAATAAATATGACATTTGAAATTTGTAAAAGTTTTACCCTCAAGGTTGCAATGTAACAAAACGGAATAGGGGATGAAAATTTGGATGGGAAGATGTTTATGTGAATATTTTGTAAGTTTAATATTTTTTGGCATTTTTTATAAGTTTAAGTAAAAAAAAAGAAAAAAAACAACAACAACATAATTCTCGACCCGTAACCCAGAGGGGTAGGCAGAGACCCAGGACCTACATTTGGCGCGGTCCGGGCACACCTCTTTCTATGTTCTTCTACATACATCAAAGCATAGCACGTTGGTTAAATAAAATAATTAGCTCAAAAAAAATGCTACCCAAAATAGTATTTCATGCGGTCGAAGTCGCGGGCACAGCTAGTATTGCTATATTTAAAAAAAAAAAGCTGTTATGTTATCGTCAATAACCCTTAATCAATATGAAATCAAAAAAACAATACATATCTAACAAAGATTTTAAAGAAAATTAAGTTCTTGTCCAGTCAAGGACTTAGTAATTACGATTTCACTCAACTTCCTCCAAGTGTACTGAAAAAAAAAAGTACTATGCAACTCCGGCGAGTAACTTAAAAAGATAGGTAATTTCATTGCAATTCCAAAATGGTATAACACTTACTTAAAAAATTCATACTAGGACATTTAAAAATATTTTTTGGGAACAATACCCCTTCAAAACAAAACATACCAATAAAGCAATAGTCTCAAATTCGTACGCAAAAAGTTTGGTGGTGAGTGAGAGAGACAGGGAGATACTCTAAGAAAGAGACAAAAGTAGGTGTGCTATCTTTGGTTAGTCAAATAGTCAGTCAGTACATTAAGCTCTCTCGTTTACTGCGCATCCTTTGTATTCGTTCAGAGCTGGGCATTAACTCGTTAATCCGTTAATCGTTAATTAACGAAGTTAACATTTTGCTTAACGGATTAACTTTTAAGTTAACTTCAAAAAGTATTAACGCTTTTGTTAACTTCCGTTAAACTCAACTTCCGTTAATAAAAGTCCGTTAATCGTTAAATTAGAAACTTGGAGACATGCTGTCATTTTCTTTAAATTACGTGTCACGCCACACTCGTAAGTTCAGCTATGTTGGGCGATTGTCGGCGACTCGAATGGTAAACGAACGAGTTTATATTTGATATATGTGAAGTTCGCGTGCCACTGTGATGCATAAGAGCGTCCGGGAAAGACGTGACCAACAGGACAAAATCAAAAGAAAGTTCAAAATAGTATATTTCATTACGAGTATATAGTTTTTGAGCAACTGTATTAAAACACTTTTTTACTTGTGCTTTTTCTTTAGCTTTTCCAAGCTCGTGCGTTCTCTTTCCCAACTGTCAAAATAATGTCTTTTAAAAAGAAAAAACCAACCACGAAGTTTTTACAAAAACAAAGAATCATTGAAGTTTTTATAATTCATGGAAAAATTTCTAAAAAGAAGATCCTAATTTGTTATAATATCAGAGTTAATGATTTGATTCAATGAATAAGGTTAGGTTTCATTTTTAGCCGACTTCAAAAAGAAGGAGGTTAACAATTCGACTGTATTTTTTTTATGTGTGTTATATTTCATCTCATTAAATTTCATTTTCATTTCATATCAATAAAAATAATCTACTGAAGACTTGGCCGTTTGGGCATAGTTCCCTTTGCCTACCCAGAATTGGTGAAGAAAACAAAAAAAAAATCTCTGTTTGTATTCTTTTACGGTTGGCGCCAATTTTCAAACATTTTAGTTAGTTGAGTTTATTGTGTTTTTATTAATCTATTAAATTGCTTCAATTTTTCGCGACTATATTAAAAATAGTTGTTTAGTACACGTGCGGTAACGTCATTACAACTTGTTCCAACTGTCAATTGGAAATTTGTCGGAACTCTTTGCAATGACAGGCTTTCCGCACTCGTAATGAAATATACTATAATGCATTCATACTTGTCTCTAATACTTATGTGTTAGAATGTATAGTCAAATTACTATTTTAAACAAGTGTCGCCACAATAAGTGTGAAATTAGAATGTATAATTTTGGTATGGTTAACTGTTAACGATTAACTTTAACTTGCGTTAATTTTTCGAAAATTTAACGCTTTAACGATTAACGAAGTTAATTTTTTAATTAACGAATTAACGATTAACGAAGTTAACTTTTCGATTAACTGTGCCCACCTGTGTATTCGTTTGTGTTCATTTTGTACTAACGACTTTGCTTCGCTTTCTGGACTTGATTATTATCTTTGTGATTTGGATATTGTTTGTGATTTCTTCCAACGACCCGGCTTTCTCAAGGACTAAAGTGTGTGATACAGTACCACCATGCCACCCACGTACACTCCACAAGAATATGCGAATATGCATCTCATTTACGGCGAATGTAGATGTAATGCCCGTGCTGCAGCAAGACTCTACCGAGAACGATATCCGAACGCCGCACGTCACCCGGATAGCCGTGTTTTCGTCAATGTCCACCGACTATTGTCTGAGGGTCGATTTCCTCATCAAGCGGTTAATGAAGGCAGACCTCGGTTCGATGTCGAAGATGAAGTGCTTCAAGCCGTCGCAGACGATCCGAGTACTTCAGTTCGGGCAATTGAAGCAGGTACAGGTGTACCAAAAATACTGCGCATCGCATTTTACAAACTGAGAAGTTTCACCCGTACCACGTGCAACGCGTTCAGGGTCTGTTACCACGCGATTATCCTGCGAGACTTGCATTTTGTCGTAGGATGTTGCGCATGCATAGGGAGGACCCTCAATTTTTCAATAAAATATTGTGGTCCGACGAGTCAACTTTTAAAAAGGACGAATACACGAACCTACACAATTTACACGAGTGGCACGTAGAAAATCCCCACCTACTTACAGAAGATCGGTCCCAATATCGTTTTAAAGTGAACATGTGGACCGGAATACGGAATGGTATAATAATCGGACCCTTTGAGCTACCTGAGGCACTGACTGGCGAGGCGTACTTACACTTCTTACAAAACAAACTACCAAATCTATTGGAAGATGTGCCGCTAGAAACAGTAAGGAATATGTGGTTCCAGCATGATGGGTGCCCAGCACATTATGCACGTCCTGTAAGGGATTTCCTAGACGAAGAATACCCTGGTAGGTGGATGGGAAGGGCCGGTGCTATAGCGTGGCCAGCTCGTTCACCGGATTTAAACCCGTTAGACTTCTTTTACTGGGGTGCTATAAAAGAAAAAGTTTATAGAAAACCCATCAGGGACTTGGCTGACTTGAGGGCGAGGATCACAGAGGCCGCGGAAATAATTAATAATAGAAGATTTGCTCGCCATATCTCCCGCTCATTTTTAAAAAGATGTAGGGCGTGTATTTATTTTGGTGGTAGACATTTCGAGCATTTTATTTAAATAAATAATTACAAAATGTTTAATTTTTGGGTTTCATTTAAAACCAATGCAATACAAATACCTATCTTTTTAAGTTTAAAGGAACAGAATAGACATTTAAAAACGTATTTGCGTACGAATTTGAGACTATTGCTTTATTGGTATGTTTTGTTTTGAAGGAGTATTGTTCCCAAAAAATATTTTTAAATGTCCTAGTATGAATTTTTTAAGTAAGTGTTATACCATTTTGGAATTGCAATGAAATTACCTATCTTTTTAAGTTACTCGCCGGAGTTGCATAGTACTTTTTTTTTTCAGTACACTTGGAGGAAGTTGAGTGAAGTCGTAATTACTAAGTCCTTGACTGGACAAGAACTTAATTTTCTTTAAAATCTTTGTTAGATATGTATTGTTTTTTTGATTTCATATTGATTAAGGGTTATTGACGATAACATAACAGCTTTTTTTTTTAAATATAGCAATATTTGTAGGTCATCGGTAGCAAAATCGCCCCACAAGGTGTAAAATTATTAGTTTTTACAAAATGCCATTTATTTTTTTTAATACCCAGAGGGGAATTTTTATTTTATTTTTCTGGTGACCCTTGTGATCACCCCCCTTCATATGTACGTATCCTTTTGGGACACCCAGTATAAAACCTCACACCGGATTCTCCATGAGATCTTATTCGATCCTTGCTAATGTTCTGCACATCAAATTAAACAAATCTTTAGATTTATTTCCACTAACTAAAAGACTGTGTAAGGCAAAGGTCTCTAAATGGTTAGAAGGCAGTTGCGCGCCAGCCGCCGTGCCGACGACACCGCTTCCGCGCCGTTCCGCGTCGCTCCGCACCTGAAAAAAGTGTTAAAAATCGTGAGAGTGGGAAAAGTTTTGAAAAAGTTTGAGTGTTGTATATCAAAGTACGCAGAATAGTGCAAGGAACAAAACGGTGTATAAATTGTGAATTTTGGATAATCCGTTTCGAAATTATAGTTAAAAAAGTGCAAAATTTAAAAATTTTAAAACTTCAAAAATTAACGCTGGCCAAGAACGATCGACAACATACCGGTTTTTTGGTGTCAAATTGAAGAGCTCGTCGAGATCTAGGAGCCTGGATAATCTCCAGATTTTTCTGACCCGGAAAACCGGGTGAAAAAGGTGTAACGTATTTAAAACGTCACATAGTCTGTGCACTGCGGCGCACGCGCCGCGGGGACTGCGCGGGTTAGAGGGGCGACCCGGGCTCGGCGGGGTCGCTGCATACGTGCCGGGCCACTTGCCTGCAATCTCCTGAGAAGAGCGGTCACCGGCGTCTTAGTCTTGGTGTGATCGTTTCCGGCTAACGTTGGCGTTCTAAAGTTATTTTTTTCTACATTAATACTAATACAATTTAAGTACTTGTTCCCGTTTTAGGGTAAGTTTTATGGCACATAAAATAAAATATGTAATGTTGCTAAATTTAATTGTCCTTTATAACCGTATTTTTTTTAAACGTTCTTTGTTCTTGTTGCTAACGGTCATTTTTAAAACTTTAACTTATTTCTTTTGTACATTTAAATTTGTGTTTTCTTTATTTTACATAAGATCTTATTGCTGATTTTTCATTATTTATCCTTTATCTTTATAATACGTTATTTCGCATTTTATTTAAATTTATTTTAATTTTCGTTTGCTTCGCTTTTGCTTTGTAAACTCCGTTCTGATAGTTCCACCATCGTCAAGCCGCTACGTATTGCTTTTCTTGAGTTGCTGATGGTGGATACCAGGCGGAGGAACAACGCCTTACCGAACTAACGGTCTGGTGTTTTGAATTTCCAGGAGCACTGTACGAATTTTACTGCAAGCTACAATCAAGCTAGCAATCTCCGAGCAAGCTATCGCTTGCCAGCTTCATACATCGGTAGCTGACCTGCCGTTGCGACCTTAGCACCGACGTCTACCGAATTCCTGCGGCCGCCGCTTAGCTGCCTAGGGAGCACCCAGCTACGGTCGACGTGCACCTCCTGTCCTGCCGTTCCTTGGCCTGCCGCCGCTCATCTGTCGCCGCTCATCTGTCGCTGGGCGACGCCACCGTAGTTCAGCCAAAGCAGGGGAGTAATAAACGCCGCGGAAGCAGAGACTGATAGCACGTTACCCCACGACCTTATAAATTTTATGTGCCTACCGCTGAGTGCTTGGTAATCCTTACTAATATTATAAATGCGAAAGTAACTCTGTCTGTCTGTCTGTCTGTCTGTCTGTCTGTCTCGCTTTCACGCAAAAACTACTGAACCGATTTAAATGAAATTTTGTACACAGATAGTCTAGAGCCTGAGGATGGACATAGGCTATATTTTAACGCGAAAAAGGGGTTTTAAGGGGTTGAAAGTGGGGGTGAAAGTTTGTATGGAATTATCGTCATTTTTACAGGTAGAAGGTTGAAACTTATTTTCAAGGCTGCTAATTTGATAAAGATAAATATGAAATTAAATTTTTGTAAAATTTTACCCCCAAGGGTGCTAAATAACTATAGGGGATGAAATTTTGTTTGGCAATATGTGAGGTTTTGTTGAATGTTTTCTTTAATATGTTTTGCTATTACCCTTACCAATATTTAGTCTAGAGCCTAAGGAAGGACATAGGGCACATTTTAACGCAAAAAAGGGTTGAAAGGGGTTGAACGTGGGGGTGAAAGTTTGTATGGAATTATCGTCATTTTTACAGTTGGAAGCTTGAAACTTATTTTTGAGGTTGCTAATTCTATATAAATAAATATGAAATTAAATTTTTGTAAAAAAATTACCCCCAAGGATGCTAAATAACAATAGGGGATGAAATTTTGATTGGCAATATGCTCGGTTTTGGTGAATGTTTTGTTTAATATGTTTTGCTGTTATCCTTGCCAATATTTAGTCTAGAGCCTGAGGAAAGACGTAGGCTACATTTTAACGCGAAAAGGGGTTGAAAGAGGGGGTGGAAAATTGTATGGAAGTATTGTCTTCTTTTACAGTTAGAAGCTTGAAACTTATTTTTGAGGCTGCTAATTTGATATAAAGAAATTAATATTCAATATTTGAAAAAAGTTTACTCTTAAGGGTGCTAAATAACAATTAGGGATGAAATTTTGTTTGGGAATATTTTAGATTTTGTTGAATGTTTTGTTCAATATGTTTTGCTGTTACCGTTACAAATATTTAGTTTAGAGCCCGAGAAAGGATAAAGACTACTTTACAACGCGAAAAAGGGTTTGTAAGGTGTTGAAAGTTAGGGTGGAAATTTGTATGAAAGTATCGTCATTTTTACAGTTAGAAGCTTGAAACTTATTTTTGAGGTTGCTAATTCTATATAAATAAATAGGAAATTAAATTTTTGTAAAAATTTTGCCCCCAAGAGTGCTAAATAACAATAGGGGATGAAATTTTGTTAGGCAATATGTAAGGTTTTGGTGAATGTTTTGTTTAATATGTTTTGATGTTACCCTTACCAATATTTAGTCTAGAACCTGAGGAAGGACAAAGCCTACTTTTTTAACGCGAAAAAAGGGTTATAAGAGGCTGAAAGTGAGGGTGGAAATTTGTATGGAAGTATCGTCATTTTTACAGTTAGAAGCTTTAAACTTATTTTTTAGGCTGCTGATTTGATATAAATAAATATGACATTTGAAATTTGTAAAAGTTTTACCCTCAAGGTTGCAATGTAACAAAACGGAATAGGGGATGAAAATTTGGATGGGAAGATGTTTATGTGAATATTTTGTAAGTTTAATATTTTTTGGCATTTTTTATAAGTTTAAGTAAAAAAAAAGAAAAAAAACAACAACAACATAATTCTCGACCCGTAACCCAGAGGGGTAGGCAGAGACCCAGGACCTACATTTGGCGCGGTCCGGGCACACCTCTTTCTATGTTCTTCTACATACATCAAAGCATAGCACATTGGTTAAATAAAATAATTAGCTCAAAAAAAAAAATGCTACCCAAAATAGTATTTCACGCGGACGAAGTCGCGGGCACAGCTAGTTCTATATAAATAAATAGGAAATTAAATTTTTGTAAAAATTTTGCCCCCAAGAGTGCTAAATAACAATAGGGGATGAAATTTTGTTAGGCAATATGTAAGGTTTTGGTGAATGTTTTGTTTAATATGTTTTGATGTTACCCTTACCAATATTTAGTCTAGAACCTGAGGAAGGACAAAGCCTACTTTTTTAACGCGAAAAAAGGGTTATAAGAGGCTGAAAGTGAGGGTGGAAATTTGTATGGAAGTATCGTCATTTTTACAGTTAGAAGCTTTAAACTTATTTTTTAGGCTGCTGATTTGATATAAATAAATATGACATTTGAAATTTGTAAAAGTTTTACCCTCAAGGTTGCAATGTAACAAAACGGAATAGGGGATGAAAATTTGGATGGGAAGATGTTTATGTGAATATTTTGTAAGTTTAATATTTTTTGGCATTTTTTATAAGTTTAAGTAAAAAAAAAGAAAAAAAACAACAACAACATAATTCTCGACCCGTAACCCAGAGGGGTAGGCAGAGACCCAGGACCTACATTTGGCGCGGTCCGGGCACACCTCTTTCTATGTTCTTCTACATACATCAAAGCATAGCACATTGGTTAAATAAAATAATTAGCTCAAAAAAAAATGCTACCCAAAATAGTATTTCACGCGGACGAAGTCGCGGGCACAGCTAGTATTATATATATCTTTTGTTACCACCTGAGTTTCTTTTCTCACCTCATTAGGGAGTTAGGGACCCAGGGCGCAAGGACACCCTTTTAAGCCTTGCGGGACGGTACATTGGCGCCCTCGTCGTGGGTTAATCTGTTTCTGCTTTCGCTGTTAGTAGTTAGTTTTGCGATGTGTGATTTTGTAAAACGCTTTTTATTTTTTTTGGTTTGCAGCAACTAGGATGAAAGTAGTAATTCGTCATCTTTTTATTGTGCAAATAAACAAAACTTTTAGACTAAGGTATTTTATATTTGATTTTTTTTTTTGAATTTCCGTTGTTTTATTTTATTTTCCGTTACTGTTTTTGAATTACGTTCACATTGTTATTTTCGAGGTACCGACAAATGTTTTTGTTTTGCGCGCCGTTATCTTACCGCGCGTAAGCGCAATTGAATATAAGGCTGCGTTCACACTAGTTGCAAGTTAATTTTTTTTTTTTTTGCATTTATAATTTTGTTGCATTTTTTTATTTTTATTAAGAAACCAGAGCGTTACATTAATTTAGTGTAAGAGAACGGAGTATTTTTTTTTTTTAACTTAATTTCATCTTCCGATTTTTTTTCTTTTCTTTTCTTCTTTATTTTTTGTGCCATTTACAACTACCTACTTCCGGTTCATTTTTTTTTAATATTTTAGTATCTCGATTAATATGGTTTATCCAATTAACTTTTCTGCCCTGAATAAAAGCGAACTTGAATATGAGGTGGCTATAAGAAACGAAATACCCGCCAACACGGTTGCGGATTTACGGAAGCAGATTAGTAAATTATCTCAATTATATCCATCCGAGAATATTCTTGTTTCGCATTTGGAACCTCCACGTGATTTGAATTGCTGTGTGGAAATTTTAGAAAGAATTATTTCAAATCTCTCTGAAGGTTCTAAAGATAATTATTTTTTGACCAAAACTGAGAATAACCTACATCACGTCTACCATAGGCTAGGCCGGGTTGACGTTAGCGACGCGCTCGCCGACCAGCATGCAAAGTGTCATGTTTTGTTTAGACAAGCGTACGACAAATTATTAACTCTTAAAACCAAGAATGTCGATCTTTCTGAGGAACCAGACAGACCTTCGACTTTACCAGTCAATGTTACGGTAACGTGTGAAGGCGGCAGCAAAATTTCAAACGAACTTAGTAAATTGAAATATGACGGTAAATCCTGCGTACGTTCATTTATTCAGCAGGCACACGAATTTAGTGGAGCACGCGATATCCCAGGGTCAAAGTTGTTAGCTTTCGGAACTGAAATTTTCGTAGGGGACGCGTTGCATTGGTTCAGAAGCGTAAAGGAACAAGCATCTACCAGGGATGAATTAACCGTACTCTTAAAACAAGACTTCGATAAGGCTGATTACGATTATCGTTTATTAGCGGAGATTCGTTCTAGAACTCAGGGGAAAACAGAAAATATTTCGATATACTTGTCAATTCTGTCGGGTATGTTTTCACGCTTAACGAAACCTCTTACAGCCGAAGATAAGCTAGAGATTATCTTGCATAACATACGTCCTTGCTATGCTAACATTTTAGCGTCATCGCCACAAATCTCATCTATCGAACAGTTAAGAATGTTGTGCAGAAACTACGAGAACGTCCAGTCTCGCTTAGCACATTTTCGAGAACCACCAGTGGCATCCCATGATACGTTAGCCCCCGAGTTTTCGTACAAACAGGATCCCAACCCCTCCTTTAGTAAACAAAAGCACGATATGGATAATTCTCATAATTACAACAAAAATTATTCTCATGATGTTAAGAAATATCTACACGTTATAAATAATAGTGATCAAAGCGTAAATAATAGTGTTCCTTACTGTCCTCGATGTCGTAACCATTCACATACTTTTAGAAATTGCAAAAACACTGAAATTTTATGCTTTAAATGTGGCAACAAAGGTGTCAAGAAGCCCGACTGCCCAAATTGTAACCGAAATACGAATTCAAAAAACTAATTAGGAAGAATTGTAGTAGATCTTGTAATAAACCGAAAACTGATATTAATGATTGGAAGGAATGGTTAAAAACAGTACATAGATTTTTTAGTTTTTACAAGGCCGCTACAATTCTACAAAAAAAACCATTTCGTGATACCCGTCCGTATATTAACATAAAGATTAATGACATTACTGCGTCAGGACTCTTAGATTCGGGATCAGTAATTACTGTTATAGGGAATCACGCTCACAAGGTTTTGCTTCAACATGGCCTTAAAATTTTAACTGACGAGCCGTTGTTGGTTACTGCGGCAGGCGGACAAACGTTGAATAGTATAGGCTATATTAATTTGCCCGTAACATTCGAGAACCAATTTCACATAATTAAGGCTTTTGTTGTTCCCGAAGTCAAACCGTCACTGATCTTAGGTATAGATTTCTGGCGTGCATTCAAATTATGTCCGAAGTACTTAGGCTCTCTTACTTTAACAGAGACACCGCTACCGTACCGTCCCGCAAGGCTTAAAAGGGTGTCCTTGCGCCCTGGGTCCCTAACTCCCTAATGAGGTGAGAAAAGAAACTCAGGTGGTAACAAAAGATATATATAATATAACCAAGCACTCAGCGGTAGGCACATAAAATTTATAAGGTCGTGGGGTAACGTGCTATCAGTCTCTGCTTCCGCGGCGTTTATTACTCCCCTGCTTTGGCTGAACTACGGTGGCGTCGCCCAGCGACAGATGAGCGGCGACAGATGAGCGGCGGCAGGCCAAGGAACGGCAGGACAGGAGGTGCACGTCGACCGTGGCTGGGTGCTCCCTAGGCAGCTAAGCGGCGGCCGCAGGAATTCGGTAGACGTCGGTGCTAAGGTCGCAACGGCAGGTCAGCTACCGATGTATGAAGCTGGCAAGCGATAGCTTGCTCGGAGATTGCTAGCTTGATTGTAGCTTGCAGTATAATTCGTACAGTGCTCCCTAAAACGGGAACAAGTACTTAAATTGTATTAGTATTAATGTAGAAAAAAATAACTTTAGAACGCCAACGTTAGCCGGAAACGATCACACCAAGACTAAGACGCCGGTGACCGCTCTTCTCAGGAGATTGCAGGCGAGTGGCCCGGCACGTATGCAGCGACCCCGCCGAGCCCGGGTCGCCCCTCTAACCCGCGCAGTCCCCGCGGCGCGTGCGCCGCAGTGCACAGACTATGTGACGTTTTAAATACGTTACAGTACCCCCTCTCCGCCCTAAGGATTTTGATTTAATATCAAAATCCTTGAGGTGTGTAGTTTCTCAGAATTAGAAAGCTACACGATCTTTAAATCTTTTATATGCCAGGCACCTAGATTTTTTCCCGACATGTCTTCTAATATGTACACTAAGGGAGAACGCTTCTCCGTTACCCTACACTTAATAAATTTTGGAGCCAGTTTTTTGCTAAAATATTTGTCCTTGTCGCTCAAAATAAAAGTACGTTTATATACGACGTCTCCTACGTTGAACTCGTAATTCTTTCTTCTTAAGTTATATTTTGCCGTATTCTTTAAATGGGCTCGGTATAAAGCCCTCTGTACCTGGTCGAAAACCAATTTAAGCGAACCAAGATTCTCTGCCTAAATATCGCGAGGCAAAAATATAATTTCGTCCCCTAAATCGGAGTCTACATAATGAGAACCACAAAGGACTATCTCCCGTCCAAATACTAAAAATGATGGCGTATAACCCGTAGTTTCGTTCACAGAGTTGTTAATTGCGAATTGGACATTGGGTATGAACGTATCCCATGAGCGATGGTCGTTATCCACAAAGGTAGATATACACGTAATTATGGTTCTGTTATAGCGCTCAACGGTGTTTACTTGTGGAGTGTGTTTTGGCGTAAAGAATACGTTAGGGATGTTATATTTTCTAAACAAATCGTTGGCTTGGCTACTTATAAACTGGGGGCCATTGTCTAGTAAAATGGTTTGAGGGATACCGTGTATTAAGAAGATTTGTTCTTCCAGAATTTGTGCAATAATTCGTGAGGTAGCTTTTCTAAGTGGAAATATGTGACAAAATTTAGAAAAACAACAAGTTATTACCAAGATAAAACTATTCTGTTTACGAGTTATAGGAAGAGGTCCCATGAGATCGATAGATAACATTTGATATGGTCGAGCACACTGTTTAGGGCGACCCATTTCTCCAAGGATGCCATGGTTCTGGGCCTTATATTGGAGGCAAATTGAACATGAGCCCACGTACTTTAATACATCTCGGTACATGTCGGGCCAAAAATATCTAAGAGCGATCCGTCTGTAAGTTTTGAAAATACCCAAATGACCGGCAATTGGCTTGTTGTGATTCTCAGCTATCACAGCCTCCCTAAGTTCGAGAGGAACAACTTCTTTCCAAGAAAATTCTTTTGTAAGATCGCATTTATTCTTTGAAAGGCGGTAAAGGGTTTCATTTTTCACGAAATAGTTAGGGGAACCTGAAGGTTTAGTTAGGGAATCATTATACATTTTCCTATACCAATCATCCTTAGTTGCAGAAAATGATTTGGCCGTTGCAATAGAAGCTACCGGTAAAGCTCTAGATAAAGCGTCAGGTATAATGTTGTCAACGCCACGTCGGTGTTTAATTTCGAAATTAAAAGATAATAAACGTACACCCCAACGAGCTAGTCTACCTGTGGGATTGTTCAAGGAAAGGAACCACTTCAAAGCACTGTGGTATGTATAGACTGTGAACCTTTTTCCGTTTTCAATATAGCACCGCCAGTGTTCTAGAGCAACTAAAACGGCCAATGTCTCACGCTCCGTGATGCTGTAATTCTTTTCGGCAGCTGTTAGCGATCTGCTCATATACGCTACTGGTCTTTCTATTCCGTTGGTAGCCTGAGTTAGCATCGCTCCAATGCCAAAGTTGCTCGCATCGGTGTGAACCTGAAATGGCTGGTCAAAATCGGGACATGAAAGCACTGGGGCGGAAACAAGACATTCCTTGAGCTTTTTAAATACCGCATCGGCTTCCTCAGTCCACTGGAAAGGAGGAGCATTTTTTTTGTTTGAAGTTAGCTTATTAAGCGGCCCTGCAATTGTGCTAAAATTAGGAACGAAACGTCGATACCAAGTAGCCGTACCCAAGAATCGTTTCAACTCCTTCCTGCTAGTTGGAGTCGCATAAGTAAGAATGGCTTCAACTTTATCGGGGTCGGTTCGTAACCCGTTCTCATCAACGACATAACCTAAGTACTTGAGCTGACTTCGAAAGAACTCACACTTTTCCAAATTGATGGTTAAGTTCGCTTTACGCAATTTGTCCAACACACGAGATAGCAGAGAGACGTGTTCATCAAAAGTGCTACTAACAATAATAATATCATCTAAATAGGCAAAAATACGATGATCTACATCACCTAGAAGGGCATCGACTAATCGTTGTTGTGTGGCCGGTGCATTTGTTAAACCGAAAGGGGTGACTTTAAATCGAAATGTTCCTCGACCGGGAACGTAAAAGGCTGTCTTGTCTCTATCTTCTTCCGCGATAGGTATTTGCCAGAAAGCCTTGGATAAATCAAGACTAGTAAGAAAACGGGCATCGCGTAAATTGTCTAGGATTTCAGATATATAAGGCAAGTTGTAAGCGTCTTTTTTAGTAACCGAGGTTAGCTTCCGACTGTCAAGACAAAAACGAGGCTTGCCATTTTTCTTAGTAACTAGAAGAACGGGAGACTGCCAGGCACTCTCACAAGGTTCTACTACGTCTAACGCCAACATTTCATCAACTTGTTCGAGTAGAATCCTCTGCTTTTCTGGAGAAAGTCGGTAATATCTTTGCCTAATAGGAGGCGACTCTCCTGTGTCAATATGGTGTGTTATTACGTGAGTCCGGCCTAAACCTTTATGCTCAAACGAAATTTCTTTAAATTTTTCAATTACGGTATCTGCGACTATCTTTTCATTTATATTTAAATGATTGTAAGAACAAATTAAATGTTTCGGTCTATTTTCAGTTAAGTCCATTGTAACGTATTTAAAACGTCACATAGTCTGTGCACTGCGGCGCACGCGCCGCGGGGACTGCGCGGGTTAGAGGGGCGACCCGGGCTCGGCGGGGTCGCTGCATACGTGCCGGGCCACTCGCCTGCAATCTCCTGAGAAGAGCGGTCACCGGCGTCTTAGTCTTGGTGTGATCGTTTCCGGCTAACGTTGGCGTTCTAAAGTTATTTTTTTCTACATTAATACTAATACAATTTAAGTACTTGTTCCCGTTTTAGGGAGCACTGTACGAATTATACTGCAAGCTACAATCAAGCTAGCAATCTCCGAGCAAGCTATCGCTTGCCAGCTTCATACATCGGTAGCTGACCTGCCGTTGCGACCTTAGCAACCGACGTCTACCGAATTCCTGCGGCCGCCGCTTAGCTGCCTAGGGAGCACCCAGCCATGGTCCACGTGCACCTCCTGTCCTGCCGTTCCTTGGCCTGCCGCCGCTCATCTGTCGCCGCTCATCTGTCGCTGGGCGACGCCACCGTAGTTCAGCCAAAGCAGGGGAGTAATAAACGCCGCGGAAGCAGAGACTGATAGCACGTTACCCCACGACCTTATAAATTTTATGTGCCTACCGCTGAGTGCTTGGTAATATTATATATATCTTTTGTTACCACCTGAGTTTCTTTTCTCACCTCATTAGGGAGTTAGGGACCCAGGGCGCAAGGACACCCTTTTAAGCCTTGCGGGACGGTACATTGGCGCCCTCGTCGTGGGTTAATCTGTTTCTGCTTTCGCTGTTAGTAGTTAGTTTTGCAATGTGTGATTTTGTAAAACGCTTTTTATTTTTTTTGGTTTGCAGCAACTAGGGTGAAAGTAGTAATTCGTCATCTTTTTATTGTGCAAATAAACAAAACTTTTAGACTAAGGTATTTTATATGTGATTTTTTTTTTTTTTTGAATTTCCGTTGTTTTATTTTATTTTCCGTTACTGTTTTTTAATTACGTTTACATTGTTATTTTCGAGGTACCGACAAATGTTTTTGTCTTGCGCGCCGTTATCTTACCGCGCGTAAGCGCAATTGAATATAAGGCTGCGTTCACACTAGTTGCAATTTAATATTTTTTATTTTTTTTTTGCTTTTATAATTTTGTTGTATTTTTTTATCTTTATTAAGAAACCAGAGCGTTACATTAATTTAGTGTAAGAGAACGGAGTATTTATTTTTTATTATTATTATTTTTTTAACTTAATTTCATCTTCCGATTTTTTTTCCTTTTCTTTTCTTCTTTATTTTTTGTGCTATTTACAACTACAGTCAAAACCGTTTATGGCGACATCGTTTAAAACAACATACTGGTTAAAATGACCAAAATCAAAGGTCCTGGCTGAATGTCATATGACCGCTTTATCGAAAACATTGGTTTTTACGACATTGTTTACTACGACATACCGCATTAAGCGACCACATTTGGTTAATGTTTTCGGAGAATTATATCTGTAGAACGACCGGCTCAGCTGTATTGTAAATAATTTGAATAGGTAACAGTATCCACATCTGGCACAGTATAATAGTCAATGGCTATTATCGTAAAAGTAAACAAAGTTTAGGGTCTTTTGTAATTCTTAGAAACAAAGCACATGCATGCCGTAGCCTCAAGGCCCGCTTGGTCATATCTCTTAAGTCCAGTGTTACCAACCCTACTGTTTTAACAGTAGATTTGCTGTTTTCACATTGATTTCAATGTTTTGTGTTTCATTCCTATTTTCTACTGTTTTTCAACTAGCCTTCAGCGTCACCTATTACACTGCTATGCAAAAATTACGACCTGCTTTATCTACTACTGAAACACACGAGTTCATTGATGTAGATCAGTCTATTGCAATTTGTGCACCAGCTACGGAGGATGATATTGTACGTCAAGTTCAAGAGGAAAATGAAAATGAACAGGAAGTCTCGGAAGAACAATTTACAGTGCCAACTTTGATTGACGGTCTTAATGCTGTTAGTGTATTACGAAAGATTGTTCTTTTTAATGAAGAGTTCCACATGCGGGGAAATTGTGACGATACGCTGATTAAAATCCAACGTGAATTACAAAATGTGTATGCACGACAGAAGTGTTTCAAACAAACTAAAATTACACATTTTATGCATACAAAAATGATGGAAAAATGATATTGTTCTTTTATATTATACGTTTGTATTGAAGTAAACAAAATGCGGTTTAATTTCCTACATGAATATACATATCTTTCCTATTAATACCTGTCACCGGTTGTTACAACTATCGGTTTTTACGACTCAATATGAGTAGTCCCTTCGATGTCGTTATAACAGATTTTGACTGTACCTACTTCCGGTTTTTTTTTTTTTTAATATATTAGTATTGCGATTAATATGGTTTATCCAATTAACTTTTCTGCTCTGGATAAGAGCGAACTTGAATATGAGGTGGCTATAAGAAACGAAATACCCGCCAACACGGTCGCGGATTTACGGAAGCAGATTAGTAAATTATCTCAATTATATCCATCCGAGAATATTCTTGTTTCGCATTTGGAACCTCCACGTGATTTGAATTGCTGTGTGGAAATTTTAGAAAGGATTATTTCAAATCTCTCTGAAGGTTCTAAAGATAATTATTTTTTGGCCAAAACTGAGAATAACCTACATCACGTCTACCATAGGCTAGGCCGGATTGACGTTAGCGACGCGCTCGCCGACCAGCATGCAAAGTGTCATGTTTTGTTTAGACAAACGTACGACAAATTATTAACTTTTAAAACCAAGAATGTCGATCTTTCCGAGGACCAGGCAGACCTTCGACTTTACCAGTCAATGTTACGGTAACGTGTGAAGGCGGCAGCAAAATTTCAAACGAACTTAGTAAATTGAAATATGACGGTAAATCCTGCGTACGTTCATTTATTCAGCAGGCACACGAATTTAGTGGAGCACGCGATATCCCAGGGTCAAAGTTGTTAGCTTTCGGAACTGAAATTTTCGTAGGGGACGCGTTGCATTGGTTCAGAAGCGTAAAGGAACAGGTATCTACCTGGGATGAATTAACCGTACTCTTAAAACAAGACTTCGATAAGGCTGATTACGATTATCGTTTATTAGCGGAGATTCGTTCTAGAACTCAGGGGAAAACAGAAAATATTTCGATATACTTGTCAATTCTGTCGGGTATGTTTTCACGCTTAACGAAACCTCTTACAGCCGAAGATAAGCTGGAGATTATCTTGCATAACATACGTCCTTGCTATGCTAACATATTAGCGTCATCGCCACAAATCTCATCTATCGAACAGTTAAGAATGTTATGCAGGAACTACGAGAACGTCCAGTCTCGCTTAGCACATTTTCGAGAACCACCAGCGGCATCCCATGATACGTTAGCCCCCGAGTTTTCGTACAAACAGGATCCCAACCCCTCCTTTAGTAAACAAAAGCACGACATGGATAATTCTCATAATTACAACAAAAATTATTCTCATGATGTTAAGAAATACCTACACGTTATAAATAATAGCGATCAAAGCGTAAATAATAGTGTTCCTTACTGTTCTCGATGTCGTAACCATTCACATACTTTTAGAAATTGCAAAAACACTGAAATTTTATGTTTTAAATGTGGCAACAAGGGTGTCAAGAAGCCCGACTGCCCAAATTGTAACCGAAACACGAATTCAAAAAACTAATTAGGAAGAATTGTATTAGATCTTGTAATAAACCGAAAACTGATATTAATGATTGGAAGGAATGGTTAAAAACAGTACATAGATTTTTTAGTTTTTACAAGGCTGCTACAATTCTACAAAAAAACCTTTTCGTGATACCCGTCCGTATATTAACATAAAGATTAATGACATTACTGCGTCAGGACTCTTAGACTCGGGATCAGTAATTACTGTTATAGGGAATCACGCTCACAAGGTTTTGCTTCAACATGGCCTTAAAATTTTAACTGACGAGCCGTTGTTGGTTACTGCGGCAGGCGGACAAACGTTGAATAGTATAGGCTATATTAATTTGCCCGTAACATTCGAGAACTTGCCTTGCGAAGCCTTTGATCGGGTGTGGCACAAAGCACTTCTCGCGAAGTTGCCTTCCTACGGGCTGCCCGAGAAACTATGCGCCTGGATTTCTAGCTTCTTGGAGGGTCGGAGCATCAAGGTCGTTGTTGACGGTGCGTGCTCTGACCCGAAACCAATCAACGCTGGTGTCCCACAGGGCTGTGTACTGTCGCCCACCTTGTTTCTTCTGCATATCAATGACATGCTGCAATTTAGCAACATTCATTGCTATGCAGACGATAGCACGTGTGACGCACTGTATACGGCCCGTGCCAATGTTTCTCGGGCTACTGCCGATGAGAACCGGACCAAACTTGTGTCTGAACTGGAGACCCTACTGGGTGAAGTTTCGGATTGGGGTCGACGAAATCTCGTCGAATTCAATTCCAAAAAGACACAAGTGTGCGCCATTACCGCTAAAAAACAACCCTTTGTCGTAGATCTTCGTTTTGAGGGCACTCCCCTGGTTGCCTCAGCCAGTATCGGTATTCTCGGCGTTGACATATCGAGTGACGTTCAGTTTCGCGGTCACTTGGAAGACAAGGCCAAACTGGCCTCCAAAAAGCTGGGTGTGCTCAGTAGGGCGAAGCAGTATTTCCAGCCGAGCCACCGCCTACAACTGTACAAGGCGCAAGTTCGGCCCCACATGGAATACTGCTCGCACCTCTGGGCGGGAGCACCCCAATACCAGCTTCTTCCATTTGACCGCATACAACGGAGAGCGACTCGAATCGTCAACGACCGAGCTCTTACCGATCGGCTTGATACCCTGGCCTTGCGGAGGGACGTCAGTTCCCTCTGCATCTTTTATCGTTTGTACCACGGGGAGTGTTCCGAAGAACTGTTTGGAACGATTCCTGCCGCCGAGTTTCGTCATCGGACGACCCGACAGACCGCCAGGTACCATCCATACCATCTGGATGGCTGGCATTCCACAACAGTGCGGTTCTCGCGAAATTTCTTGCCGCGCACGGCCGCGTTGTGGAATGGTCTGTCCTCGGCGGTATTTCCAAACCACTACGACTTAGGGTCCTTCAAGAAGCGAGCGTATCACCATCTCAAAGGCCGGCAACGCATATGCGATTCCTCTGGTATTGCAGATGTCCATGGGCGTCGATGAACACCTTGGTGTTCCCGCTGCTCGTTTGCCCCCTTCTCTTATAAAAAAAAAAAAAAAAAACAATTTCACATAATTAAGGCTTTTGTTGTTCCCGAAGTCAAACCGTCACTGATCTTAGGTATAGATTTCTGACGTGCATTCAAGTTATGTCCGAAGTACTTAGGCTCTCTTACTTTAACAGAGACACCGCTAATGGACTTAACTGAAAATAGATCAAAACATTTAATTTGTTCTTACAATCATTTAAATATAAATGAAAAGATAGTCGCAGATACCGTAATTGAAAAATTTAAAGAAATTTCGTTTGAGCATAAAGGTTTAGGCCGGACTCACGTAATAACACACCATATTGACACAGGAGAGTCGCCTCCTATTAGGCAAAGATATTACCGACTTTCTCCAGAAAAGCAGAGGATTCTACTCGAACAAGTTGATGAAATGTTGGCGTTAGACGTAGTAGAACCTTGTGAGAGTGCCTGGCAGTCTCCCGTTCTTCTAGTTACTAAGAAAAATGGCAAGCCTCGTTTTTGTCTTGACAGTCGGAAGCTAACCTCGGTTACTAAAAAGGACGCTTACAACTTGCCTTATATATCTGAAATCCTAGACAATTTACGCGATGCCCGTTTTCTTACTAGTCTTGATTTATCCAAGGCTTTCTGGCAAATACCTATCGCGGAAGAAGATAGAGACAAGACAGCCTTTTACGTTCCCGGTCGAGGAACATTTCGATTTAAAGTCACCCCTTTCGGTTTAACAAATGCACCGGCCACACAACAACGATTAGTCGATGCCCTTCTAGGTGATGTAGATCATCGTATTTTTGCCTATTTAGATGATATTATTATTGTTAGTAGCACTTTTGATGAACACGTCTCTCTGCTATCTCGTGTGTTGGACAAATTGCGTAAAGCGAACTTAACCATCAATTTGGAAAAGTGTGAGTTCTTTCGAAGTCAGCTCAAGTACTTAGGTTATGTCGTTGATGAGAACGGGTTACGAACCGACCCCGATAAAGTTGAAGCCATTCTTACTTATGCGACTCCAACTAGCAGGAAGGAGTTGAAACGATTCTTGGGTACGGCTACTTGGTATCGACGTTTCGTTCCTAATTTTAGCACAATTGCAGGGCCGCTTAATAAGCTAACTTCAAACAAAAAAAATGCTCCTCCTTTCCAGTGGACTGAGAAAGCCGATGCGGTATTTAAAAAGCTCAAGGAATGTCTTGTTTCCGCCCCAGTGCTTTCATGTCCCGATTTTGACCAGCCATTTCAGGTTCACACCGATGCGAGCAACTTTGGCATTGGAGCGATGCTAACTCAGGCTACCAACGGAATAGAAAGACCAGTAGCGTATATGAGCAGATCGCTAACAGCTGCCGAAAAGAATTACAGCATCACGGAGCGTGAGACATTGGCCGTTTTAGTTGCTCTAGAACACTGGCGGTGCTATATTGAAAACGGAAAAAGGTTCACAGTCTATACATACCACAGTGCTTTGAAGTGGTTCCTTTCCTTGAACAATCCCACAGGTAGACTAGCTCGTTGGGGTGTACGTTTATCATCTTTTAATTTCGAAATTAAACACCGACGTGGCGTTGACAACATTATACCTGACGCTTTATCTAGAGCTTTACCGGTAGCTTCTATTGCAACGGCCAAATCATTTTCTGCAACTAAGGATGATTGGTATAGGAAAATGTATAATGATTCCCTAACTAAACCTTCAGGTTCCCCTAACTATTTCGTGAAAAATGAAACCCTTTACCGCCTTTCAAAGAATAAATGCGATCTTACAAAAGAATTTTCTTGGAAAGAAGTTGTTCCTCTCGAACTTAGGGAGGCTGTGATAGCTGAGAATCACAACAAGCCAATTGCCGGTCATTTGGGTATTTTCAAAACTTACAGACGGATCGCTCTTAGATATTTTTGGCCCGACATGTACCGAGATGTATTAAAGTACGTGGGCTCATGTTCAATTTGCCTCCAATATAAGGCCCAGAACCATGGCATCCTTGGAGAAATGGGTCGCCCTAAACAGTGTGCTCGACCATATCAAATGTTATCTATCGATCTCATGGGACCTCTTCCTATAACTCGTAAACAGAATAGTTTTATCTTGGTAATAACTTGTTGTTTTTCTAAATTTTTTCACATATTTCCACTTAGAAAAGCTACCTCACGAATTATTGCACAAATTCTGGAAGAACAAATCTTCTTAATACACGGTATCCCTCAAACCATTTTACTAGACAATGGCCCCCAGTTTATAAGTAGCCAAGCCAACGATTTGTTTAGAAAATATAACATCCCTAACGTATTCTTTACGCCAAAATACACTCCACAAGTAAACACCGTTGAGCGCTATAACAGAACCATAATTACGTGTATATCTACCTTTGTGAATAACGACCATCGCTCATGGGATACGTTCATACCCAATGTCCAATTCGCAATTGACAGCTCTGTGAACGAAACTACGGGTTATACGCCATCATTTTTAGTATTTGGACGGGAGATAGTCGTTTGTGGTTCTCATTATGTAGACTCCGATTTAGGGGACGAAATTATATTTTTGCCTCGCGATATTTACGCAGAGAATCTTGGTTCGCTTAAATTGGTTTTCGACCAGGTACAGAGGGCTTTATACCGAGCCCATTTAAAGAATACGGCAAAATATAACTTAAGAAGAAAGAATTACGAGTTCAACGTAGGAGACGTCGTATATAAACGTACTTTTATTTTGAGCGACAAGGACAAATATTTTAGCAAAAAACTGGCTCCAAAATTTATTAAGTGTAGGGTAACGGAGAAGCGTTCTCCCTTAGTGTACATATTAGAAGACATGTCGGGAAAAAATCTAGGTGCCTGGCATATAAAAGATTTAAAGATCGTGTAGCTTTCTAATTCTGAGAAACTACACACCTCAAGGATTTTGGTATTAAATCAAAATCCTTAGGGCGGAGAGGGGGTACTGTAACGTATTTAAAACGTCACATAGTCTGTGCACTGCGGCGCACGCGCCGCGGGGACTGCGCGGGTTAGAGGGGCGACCCGGGCTCGGCGGGGTCGCTGCATACGTGCCGGGCCACTCGCCTGCAATCTCCTGAGAAGAGCGGTCACCGGCGTCTTAGTCTTGGTGTGATCGTTTCCGGCTAACGTTGGCATTCTAAAGTTATTTTTTTCTACATTAATACTAATACAATTTAAGTACTTGTTCCCGTTTTAGGGTAAGTTTTATGGCACATAAAATAAAATATGTAATGTTGCTAAATTTAATTGTCCTTTATAACCGTAATTTTTTTAAACGTTCTTTGTTCTTGTTGCTAACGGTCATTTTTAAAACTTTAACTTATTTCTTTTGTACGTGTCGTTAGAACTTGTCCCCCTGAGTATTTATTATTATGACACCAAAGCTGTAGGGTCATTGTCCTTGGTTTTATTGGAGTTCAAAAATTCAACATCTTCATACATTTTCAGTGAATTTAATAAACAAAAACAAATGATTTGTTCTACCATATTTTTATTTTGAACATCGTTTAGTAAAATATATTGGTTTTTGACCTATTTTGGACATGTTGATCTTGTTTTGTGTTTTTGGCATATCTGCAGTCATTAAAGTAAACTGAGCACGTCTGCGATTGTAGTTATGGCGTATTACAAGATCTGCCAATCTATTTGGCATATTAATTCTTTGGTGGTTAATCTCTAAAATCGCAGCAACATTTGGATTATCTTCAATCAAAACATGAAAAAGATTTATGATCGCCGCTGCTATCTTGAAATAGTCGAACATGCTGGGAAGAGCTCTGTTATTATATACATTTCGCAACAGGCGAAAATCTCTTTTGAACTTGCCGTTGACCACTTCAACCACCCAACAACTGATTGTTACCAGTCTGGACTTATTGGCCTGATCCGTGGTTAGCTGTGTCTCATTTGGATACTTTGTTTGAGGCATATGTTGTATGTATCCGCAAGATTCCAGATTTCTTGCTGAGTCTCGAAAACCACGGTCTAGAATAAAAACATCGCCACTAATATAAAACCAGTGGAAGGCACTGTCAGCATTATTAAGCATATCATTCATTATATCTGCGTCAGACGTGGTGGCAGCATATGATCCGTTAACTTCAATAATGTGTCCATCACAAGAAACCAAGAGGAAGGGTTTTAGGAGGTTTCTGTATTTGTGATGGTTGTAAGACTTGCGTTAGAAAAAATAATTTCCACTTTTTTGCAGATAGATGTTCGTGCCATCACAAATCGTGATAGCTTTCCTTTCATCTTCTGGGCTCGATGGGTTCCCAAACAGATTGTTGGGTAGAAAAAGATTCCTGTGTGCTACATCCTCACGGGAAACATGGTGAAACCCAACATTTAAGGGCACAAAATCTTCTAACAGAGCGTTGCGTCCGATTTTTAACCACGTATGAAACGCTGTTTCGCTACATTTAAAAATATTAGCAAGCCGCGCGTTCGAGTCACCTGTTCTTAACTTGACTAATATTGCCGCCAGTACGGTTTTTATATTATTTTTAGTTCTCAGACTTGGTAAACTGTCTAATAATTCAGTAAACTGATTTTGAGTCAGTCCTGTCCAAGTATGAAACTCGGTTGGTGCTATATTTTCATACTGCTCAAAATTAAGTATTTCCTTCGTAATATGTCTTTGTAACATCGACACGATAGTCATTATTTGAGCTGCAGTGAATTCCTCAGAAGTGTTGTCTTGTACAGGAAGTAAATGCCACAGATTTTGCTCCACGTGTTCATTACAGCCACGCGCGCTTTCTGGCACGAAATAGCTGTATCGGCATACCATGCGAAAAACTATGTTCTCTGGAACACGACGGCGAGATTCATTCGTACAATGTAGGAAAATGCAACTATTTGCGGTGTTTGGAGCAAGAAGAAGACCTGGCAAAATCAGCGAAATTGGTCTTGAATTTGGAATTTCCGATGGATCACGGTCTTGATCAGCTTGCTGTTCAGCCTCCCGAATAAGTCACTGGTGCGTTCGTTCCGTTTTTTGCCAACAGGGTCGACAAATGGACGCAGTAGGCTATCTTCTATCACTATTTGGGCGATATCAAGATATTGCATTTCTCTGGAAACCCAATCATATCTTCGCCGATTCCCTGTCGATGCACGGCAAGCGATACACAACTCTGCCATGACTCGCAGCAATGTTCAAACTTAACAACGGAGATACCAAAAATAAAACAAATCAAAGCACAAGAACTAGTGGGCATCACACAGACATACACGGCAGCGTTGCTTTCGGTACTAAACAATAGACGCGAATGCTAGCAAACGAATGAGCCTGGCGCGATGTCGGTAGTTCGCGGAAAAAAGAGGGGCATCTGCTCGCTGCACCGTATTCCATTGTTCGCGTGAGTTTTTGCAGTAATATTAGTGCTTTAAATGTTATCTTGTCAGAAATAGGTCAAGAACCAATATATTTTACTAAACGATGTTCAAAATAAAAATATGGTAGAACAAATCATTTGTTTTTGTTTATTAAATTCACTGAAAATGTATGAAGATGTTGAATTTTTGAACTCCAATAAAACCAAGGACAATTACCCTACAGCTTTGGTGTCATAATAATAAATACTCAGGGGGACAAGTTCTAACGGAATACAGCATAATTTTTTATTGGCCGGCACTTTCATATTTGGACCAAAAATGTATGAAATCCCGATGATGTCCTTTATTTTAATTTTCGTTTGCTTCGCTTTTGCTTTGTAAACTCCGTTCTGATAGTTCCACCATCGTCAAGCCGCTACGTATTGCTTTTCTTGAGTTGCTGATGGTGGATACCAGGCGGAGGAACAACGCCTTACCGAACTAACGGTCTGGTGTTTTGAATTTCCAGGAGCACTGTACGAATTTTACTGCAAGCTACAATCAAGCTAGCAATATCCGAGCAAGCTATCGCTTGCCAGCTTCATACATCGGTAGCTGACCTGCCGTTGCGACCTTAGCACCGACGTCTACTGAATTCCTGCGGCCGCCGCTTAGCTGCCTAGGGAGCACCCAGCTACGGTCGACGTGCACCTCCTGTCTTGCCGTTCCTTGGCCTGCCGCCGCTCATCTGTCGCTGGGCGACGCCACCGTAGTTCAGCCAAAGCAGGGGAGTAATAAACGCCGCGGAAGCAGAGACTGATAGCACGTTACCCCACGACCTTATAAATTTTATGTGCCTACCCCTGAGTGCTTGGTAATATTATATATATCTTTTGTTACCACCTGAGTTTCTTTTCTCACCTCATTAGGGCGTTATGGACCCAGGGCGCAAGGACACCCTTTTAAGCCTTGCGGGACGGTACAAAGGCAGAAAAACAACTACCACATGGCCACGAGGTCAATGATCCGGGGCAGCTGGAGCGTGACAAAGCACACCATTGGATAGCTGAGGACGAGGTGAACATAACGCCGTTTCAGGATCTGAAATCAGACAAAAGGATCAAAAGTAATTGAGTGAAGAAAAAAGTGAAAAATTTGTGACAACTTCAAAAATTCGTATCTCGAAAAGTAAATCTATAAGGTACTGTTTTTATTATATCATCAGTTTCGGCATTTAAAGACCTATAAATAGACACCTCACTCAGATTTTTACGACAAAGCACCACCGAGAAATAAGAACTTTAAGAAAAAGGGGGCTAGAAATTTACGTAAATAAATTCCGAAAATTACTTTTTTATACGAAGGAATTTTGACATAAATTATAAATAGGTGGAACAAAGCAGACGAAAAAATAAGATTGACAAGGTTTTTTACCCAAATTAATTTTATTAATATTTTAAATCGGACTTGGAAAAAATTAGAAACATACATAGGAAGGTCAGAAGTACGTGGCTTTTTGACCCCCATACAAGAGTGTCCGTGACCACCTATTTTCTGCACTCAATAGAGGACCTAAAGAGGAAGTGAATGATACCTCAAACACCAAAATTGGACCATAGGGGGCTGAGAAATAAGCTTCCGAAATTTGCAAATAAGGGGAAATAACAACAAACAAGTTGTTTAAACTTTTGTAAGAAAAACTTGTTTATATCAGACAACAATAGGGAGACCGACGCCAAACAGTAATTAACATCGAGAAATTTATGACTAAACAGATAAACTTTTTTATTTAGGACATCGTACTTTATTCGACAAAATCCTTTCGAGCGTATTGCGCGCTAAAGTTCCCAAAACCAAGTGACAGATAGCTGTAGTGAGGCGACGTAAGCGTTGATATTTGACATGTCTAGTGCTGCGCCGATACACCGGCACAGTGTTGATTTTTGTCTCTAACAGTTCGGCCATCCTGCATTTCCTTCGTCCTCGAAGGAGTATTGATCCTTGCTGCATCGTTTTACACGCTGTCCCAAGCGCCATGAAGAGCCAGAACACCTCCAAGAAAAAGGGACCTAAAAGCAAATCAGCCCCGTAGGCAGAAAATATAGCCCCGTAGGCAAAACATACGCCCGGAGGCTAAACATACGCCCGGAGGCAACATATACGCCCGGAGGCTAAACATACGCCCGGAGGCAACATATACGCCAGGAGGCTAAACATACGCCCGGAGGCAACATATACGCCCGGAGGCTAAACATACGCCCGGAGGCAACATATACGCCCGGAGGCTAAACTTACGCCCGGAGGCTAAACATACACATTGACTAGGTCAAACTCTACAAGAGATACAACGGTTATTTACTTAATTATTTATTTGAATAATCATAAAAAAAAAAACAAAGAAAACATTAATGGAAAGAAAAAGGCCCCTTAGGCAACATTCGACTAGGATTTCGTAGCTGTGAGATCACTTAATTCCAATTCGTCCTCTGACGAACTTTCATGCCTGGCACTCCAGAGTTTAATTTTGTCTCGTGCCACCACACCTTTATATGCTCGCCTGCCCCTGGCGGCTGAGCTAACTTCGTAACGATCATTTGGAAAAATGGCCGTCACCTTATAAGGCCCTGAATATCTTGGAACCAACTTCCCACTGGTGAGTCCGGGTCGCAAAATTTTGCGCTCGACCATAACCAATCTGCCAAGCTCTATAGGCTTAGTCGTTTGTCGACCCTTGTCAAAACGAGCCTTCATATTGGCGGAGTTCAGCTCAATCTTCTCAGCTGCGTCTCCTCTCAGCTTCTCCAAATCATGTGTATGCTTTCCACTAATCAAGTCACCAGCCAGACGTGGCCTCAAGCCACACAGTAGTTCAAGTGGTGATTTCCCGGTGCCTTGACTCACTGTGGAGTTTATGCCTAATTGAACATTAGGGAGATAAGTGTCCCATCCCTGGCGTTCTTCCCCCATTTGGGCGTTTAAGGAACTTAAAATGGTACGATTTAATCTTTCCACTTGGCCATTTGCTCGCGGAGATGCTACCGCATTCAAGACATGTTTTATCCCATTATTTTTACAGTATTCCGTAAACTCTCGGGAAGTGAATGGGCTTCCTCTATCACTTATGATCCTCATAGGATACCCAAAAACTTGACTAAACTTATTGAGTGCTGTAATCACACCCTTTGAATTTGCTCTTGCAACAGCCTCTAGCCACACAAATTTGGTAAACCCATCAATGATGGCGAAGATGTAGGTTTTTCCACCACTCTTACAAAAGGGGCCCAGGTGATCAACATGCAAGGTTTGGAATGGAGTAGGATCCCTTGGTATTGGATGCAGCAATCCTGGCTGTTTACCCGTGGGCTTCTTAGTGAACTGACATCCTATACAACTCGACACATATTTGTCTACGCTCTTCCGCATCCCAGGAAACCAATACTTAGCCTGTATGGCTTCCAAACATTTCGCTGTGCCTAAATGTCCATAGTTATCATGGTAAATCTTTAATATATGCCACCTTGCTCCCTTCGGTAGAACGGGTCTGCTTCCACCTTCCACAGTACGACAGAGCAAGCCATTGACAATTTTGTAGTCTTTAGCAAGACCATTCTTGTTGTTAGCCTTTAGCTCGATATCCAAGTTTTTAAGAAGCGTCTGGATATTCTCATCGCCATCTTGCAGAGCATTGATAAGGTCTTTTTCTTCAATATGATGCACCGGTATTGGGTTTCGACTAAGCGCGTCAACGTGTAACATCGAGCTCCCTGGTCTATGTTCCACGTCAAAATCATATTCTTGTAGGTCAAGCCACCACCGTGCAATACGAGGCGACAAATCCCTCTTTGACCAAGCGAGCCGCAACGCAGAGCAGTCTGTCACTACGCAGAATTTAAGGCCTGAGACGTACACTTTGAACTTCTGTATACTGAAAACCACCGCAAGTGCTTCCAGTTCAAAACTGTGGTATTTTGCTTCAGCTTCTGTCGTTTGTCTGCTTGCATATGCAACAGTCTTCCACTCGCCATTTTCCTGACGTTGTAAAAGTACACCTCCTAGACCGACTTTTGAGGCATCAGTGTGGATCTGTGTTTCACGAGAATGATCATAAATCGCAAGAACTGGATCAGATGTCAATATCCTGGTCAATGTCTCCATAGCATTTATTTGATCAGTTTCCCAGCACCATTTTACATTTTTCTTGGTCAGACAAGTGAGTGGTCTAGCTATTGTAGCAAAACCTTTAATAAACTTGCGAAAATATGAAGCGAGTCCCAAAAACTGCCTTACTTCGTGTACATTTGCCGGTGGTTTAAATTCAGCGACCGCTGCTAACTTGTGAGGTGAAGGTCTTATTTCGTTACCTGTAATCTCATGTCCCAAATACTCCACGGTCGAGGTGAGGAAGGAGCACTTGTTACGTTTTAATTTCACTCCAGCATTGTTTATCAGTTCTAATACCCGTCGTAAATTTTTGAGACAGTCATCCACATTTTGCCCCCAAATAATTACATCATCTATGTACACTTCCGCACATTTATGAATTACAGGGGCGAGAATATGGCTCATTGCCCTTTGAAAAACAGCTGGAGCGTTACAAAGTCCAAAACTCATCATCTTATACTGATAATGGCCATCGGGGGTGACAAAAGCCGTAAGTGGCCGCGACTGTGGTTCTATTTTGATTTGATGATAGCCATTTGCGAGGTCTAAGCAGCAAAAGACTGATTTGTTTATTAGTCTGTCTAGTAGATCTTGTATATACGGCAAAGGATATCTCTCTTTTTGGGTTATTTTATTAAGAGCCCTGTAGTCGACGCACAATCGACAACCACCGTCTTTTTTTTTACCAAAAGAATAGGGCTAGCGTAGGGCGACGTTGATTCTTCTATTATACCAGCTTCGAGTAACTCGGCCACAATTTGTTGTACCAGTTCCCTTTCATGGAAGGACATCCTGTACGGTTTATAATTTATAACTTTATTCTCTGTCAGCCTGATTGTCATCTCAATATCACAGTTACCCAACTCCATGCCTTTTCCAGAGAAACAATCATCAAATTCGTCAAGGAGAGAATTTAGTGAATCTTTTTGTGTCTCAGTTAAATTTTTTCCTATTTTAGGTTTGTCAGATTCCACTTCCAGCAGTTCCGCTCTAGCAACACAGTCAACACTCTTCAATGGAACTGCTGCTTTAGTTTTATTAATCAATTTTATCACTATTTTACCATCTTGACTTTCCACTTCTTCACTCAATACCTCCTTTTCATATCTAGGCTGTCTTTGTTCACTATATTTCACTCTCATAGTACCATTTGTTATTGGCTCTGTCCTTACTACAATTTTATTCAGTCCAGGTCTTAGTGTTGTGTCCTCGTTTGGATATAAGCATATTTTCTCTAAATTTTCACATAGCTCAACAATATCTGATGCCATATCCTTATTGTACACATTAAGCCGGGATGATGTTTTAATAACCACAATATGAGGAGACTCAGTGTATGCTTGGCCTACTAAAATGTCGAAGTCCTGAATCTCATCTGGTACTATGTAAAACTGAGTTTCTATTTCTACTCCATCAACTGACAAAATAGCAGTTGTAACTCCCAGCGGCTGAATCAAAGCATCTCCATATCCTTTGATGATATAATCACTGGGTATAGATTTCAGCTGAAGTTCAACATAAAACGACTGTCTCATTGTATTGCAAGAACTGCCAAAATCTATAAAAGCTTTAGCTGGAGACTTGTTCACCAAGACTGTTTTATAATATTTCTTATCGGAGACATCACAACTCACAGTTTGAACTTTCTTAGTGTGCTTATCTTGTCCAGTGTTTTTCTTTCTGCACTCATAAAAATCATGACCTTTAATATTACAGAAAGTACAGGATTTGTTAAGGTTTTTCTTTTTATAGCAGTTTTGTTCTGTATGACCTAAACGGTCACAAAAATTGCATTCCCCGTCATCATGCTGTTTCTGTTTGGTTTCGCTACATATCTTAGCCTTATGGCCAACTTGGCCACACTTAAAGCACTTAAGTGTTTTGTTTGAGTCATTCTGAACATTAACTCTTACTGAGTGTTTGGTTTCAACACCTAAAGATGAAGTTTTCATGTTTGCCAAGTATTTTAATAATGAATTAGTGTCATGACAACCAGCAGCTAATGCTCCCACTTCTAGTAATTTATCTCCAAGTGTGCCAATAATTGATTGAGCAATCACATCATCCGTCATGTTACATGACATGCCAATTCCCAGTTTGTCATAATAAAATTTGATTGGATCCTCATCTTTTAGCTTGATTCTATTAACAAGTTCCCTTATCTGAACTAATTTATTCTTTGTAACTGGAAAGGCATGAATTAATTTTGCTTTCCACTGGTCCCAGCTAATATCATATGATGCTTGGTTTTCATACCATCCTTTGGCATAGCCACTTAGCTTCGCCATGCAGTTGCATATTAATGTCCTTTCATCCCATCCATGCATATTTGCAACAGCTTCCAAATTCCTAAGCCAGAGTTCAATTGATATTGATGTTGTTTGTGGGTTAAATTCTGTGATAAAGTCGTTCCGACCCACATAACGCACTAATGGCTGTGTGTGAGATCCTCCACCATAATATTCATTGTTTTTTCTCAGGTCTTGTACCAACCCTTCCAGTGCCTCGATTCTACTGTCCCTTTGCATTAATTCTCTCTTATGTCTCTTATTTTTAGATTTATTCTTCACCTCACTTGAATCAGAAGAAGAGGAACTATGAGACCTATATCTTTTTTTATGCCGACCCATCTTCAACTTTAGAATAGATTGTAATATACTCAAAATATGTGTTTAATTTTAACACAAGTTATTGTCTCTTAAAATAAAATCAACACCAAAAGTATATTTAATACTGTCCACAAAACTTTTGTCTTATATCCAAATTATAACTTCAAATTTAAAATGTATGTTTTAGTCTTTAACACAACACCTTTGATTCTCGATTTAAAACTATAATCGTCAACCCAATCATTAAAATTAAAATAACATAAACGTAACAAAGCTTCAATTCTCACTTTTAGTTCGTTAGTAAAACACTCCCCTACTTTTTTTTTTTTTTTTGTTAATACAAGTTTCAAATATTTTAAGTCTTTTTGGTGATACCACAGCAAAATTACAGTAAACAATTTGATCTGAATAAGTATTATAAGCAAGGAACAATCTCACCAAAATGTCAATTTTCACCCACACCACCGTTCGAACTGTTTTTTTTTTTCTTATTCTATCAATTCTTAATGTTCTTACAACTTTTAAAGTCTTTCTCGTCTATAACTATACTTTTACACAGCAAAACCACTTTGTAAGCTTGAGTAATATCCACTTCTGAAACTTTTAGAGATTATTCGACAAAATCCTTTCGAGCGTATTGCGCGCTAAAGTTCCCAAAACCAAGTGACAGATAGCTGTAGTGAGGCGACGTAAGCGTTGATATTTGACATGTCTAGTGCTGCGCCGATACACCGGCACAGTTTTGATTTTTGTCTCTAACAGTACAAAATGACTTATTTGTTATAAACTGACTTGTTTGTTTTAAAACGACTTATTTGTTATAAACTGACTTGTTTGTTTTTAAAACGACTTATTTGCTATAAATTGACTTGTTTGTTTTAAAACGACTTATTTGTTATAAATCGACTTGTTTGTTTTAAAACGACTTATTTGTTATAAATCGACTTGTTTGTTTTAAAACGACTTATTTGCAAAAACAAAAATTTGTGTAATTTAAGTGTAAAAACTATTTGTAAATAATTATTTAAATAAAAATCAGTATTCAATGGCATGAACGTTAACTCGACCGCCCTATTGTCCTATTGTTTCGCCGCGCCCGTTTATTATTGTTCTATTGTTTGAGATTTGAGCAACAGTACTAAACAATTGTAAGATATTTATTTAGTTTTAGAATTAGTTTAAGTAAAATTGTAAAGTCTTGGGTATAACTACTTTTTAAACTATAAGTTAAGATAATTATAACTCCGGCTACATTCATCGTAAGTAATCGGTGTTTGGTATCATTGTAAAGGGCTCCTGGAGAGCTTTACATTGAGACTATCAAATAGACCTTAAGTAGCATCGGACTTGAGCTGTTCTTAGAAAACAAAAACTCTAAACCTTAGTAACATAAAAACAAGTACAAAGAGCTTGGCTAGCTATATCAGAAAAGTGAATGTAGAGGCAAGCTCTACAAATAGTAGAGTCATTGTAAGACACAAATAAAATTAATTTTATTGTAATTTTACTGTATACTGAAATTAGTTAGCCCTTGACAAGTAACCATACTTTATATACTCTATATATACAACTTTTACAAACCTTTTTTGGGTTACGTATTATTGATTGACAACTCTGCCTCTACATGTTTGGAATAAGAACCCCTACCAAACCCACTGCGAACATGTCAAGACCAGCCACAGCAACAAGTGTGAGACGTAGCATCGGTGAATGGGAGGCGGCCAGCACTGCGCAAAGACAAACGCAAGATGAAAAACCGACATCAGCATCTCCACAGGGTGAGAAACCGGATTCGGAAAAAATCACACAAATAGTGCTGGACACCCCACCCAAGGAGGGCAACCAAAGTCGTGTTGCCGAAGCAAGGGCCTGCCATAATAAAGCCCTTCTCCACTTGAACAACTCCAGAAACTTAAAAACTGAAATTAAAACGGTATTCAAAGAGTCACTAAAACGTCTCTACAATATAGTCAAAGAGCTTGACATGGAACTCAAAAAGGGCTCCACTCAATGTGAAACCCCAAACACACTACAAATCGACCAAAGCACAATAAACCAAATAGCCCCCCGCAAAATTGACGAAGAACTTCTAAGTAAATTAGAGGAGAATTCAAGGCTACTATTGGAAAATAATAAGAAAATCACGGAACTCAGCGAGAAACTGGCTACACAAACAGATACATACGCCAACATCACAAAAAATGGGAAGAAAAATACACAGGAAACACCAAAGAAAGTGACGCTACATTCCATAGTTGTCACTTCTAAAAACGAAATGGACACGGGGGAAGAGGTGCTAGAAAGGGTTCGGAAGACAGCAGACGCGAAGGAAGGTTGGGTGAGAGTGGAAAGGATTAGAAAGGCAAAAGATAGGAAAATTATAATGGGATTCCGATCTAAAGAGGAAAGGGAGAAGATGAAGGAGAGACTCAAAAACACAGCCAAGGATCTCAGCGTCGAGGAGGTCAAGAACAAAGACCCGATGCTGCTCCTCAGAGACGTCCTAAACATCAACACGGACGAAGACATACAGAAAGCACTGAGAAATCAAAATCGGGGTATTTTTGGCTCCCTCGATGAAGAGGAAAACAGGATTGAAATTAAATATAGAAGGAAAACTAGGAATCCACATACAAGCCATATCGTGGTAGCGGTGTCGCCACTGACTTGGCAAAAAGCGGTGGAGAAAGGATATGCCCACATTGACCTTCAGCGAATCAAAGTGGAGGATCAAACACCATTAATTCAGTGCACTCGGTGTCTGGGCTTCGGACATAGCAGGCGCTTCTGCACGGACACGACAGACCTGTGCAGTCACTGCGGAGGTCCACACCTGCGATCAGACTGCGCGGATATAATAGCAGGGATACCGCCCAAGTGTCAAAATTGCCATAGAGCAAAACTGACGGAAACCAACCATAATAGTTTTGACCGCAACTGTCCAATCCGAAAAAAGTGGGACACGATTGCGCGTTCAACTGTCGCCTACTGTTAAAGACGACCAGGGCACCCAAAACACCGTCAAAATCTCCCGGAATAACCTGAAAAAAGGGAAAACTAAGGCAAATTTACCGGCTGATGAGAACAGGACAAAAACAACAGTAAAAATAATAACAAATAGAATACAAATAAAAAGTGGGCACGGTAGCGGTAGTTTTGCCAAATATTTAAATATAGTTAAATATAAGGCAACAGTAAGCAGCAGAAATTACTGCCCACAGACAGAATTCAAAAGCGAGAAAATGGGAAATGGAGGCAGTATTGCAAACCAAAATAATGACTATATTTGTGGGGCAATAACAGCTGAAAATATAGAAAGGAGATTTTTGAGTACTGCAAAGCGACTAGGTGGTAAAAGTTGTAAATAAGAAATAAAAATATAAGGGTATTAATGATGCTTGCAATAATATTATTATACATATTATTTATAAGCATAGAAGTATAGAACAAGAAATAGCAGTAAGATAAGATAAAGTAGAATAAGACCTTTAATAATAAGTATACTTACCTGTTTAATAGAAATCCTGTAAAAAAGAGTAAAAATGTTGTTAGTAGTATAAGATAAAATAAAGTTAAAAATAAGTGCCTTACCTTTTAGGACATCCGGAGCGTTACACACACTGCACCTGTTAAATGAAACAAACATGATTAGTAAAATAAGATTATACAGACTGGGTATCCTATAGTGAAGTAGAAAAATAAGACTAAAAGATCCTGTAAATAAAGTTGTTAGCAAATTAAGTTAGAAACTAAGTATTTAACCTGTTGATGAATAAAGATCCCAGAAGCTGTGTTTTATTACCTGCAAACAGAATAAACAAATAAATAAGTAGACACATAGATAGAATAGATTAGATCGGGAACCCCACCCGAACAGGAATAAAAGTGGATGAATGTAAGAAAGAAATATAGTATGCAGAATAAAAGTGCGAGCAGAATAAAAGAGAGAACTGGAATGAATGAGAATAGTGAATATAGACTCTGACCATCATGTTAGAGGTAGAGGCAAGAAAAAAAAATGGTTAGAAGAGTTAGACTATGAACAAACAGAGAAAGTTCTGTACAATAATTAAACAAAGTAACATAAATACATAATTCAAACACAAACGCTCATTCACCTTAATACGAACATAACATACACCTAACACATACACACACATACATACACATACACACACATATACACACATCACACTTTAACTCATAATAGCAAACCTCGGTAGAAAAATATAAACATTGTTATCATAACTAATTAAAATCATAACCACTTTGTAAAATCTGATTGTACTATGTTTGATTTGAATTGTATATTTTGTGGTCTGTGGGGCGGGCGCCTGGTGATCCATCACACAGGGTATCACCCTAGTTTGGACACCAGTCCCTTACCCATAGGGAAAACAATAAAGTTATTTTATTTATTTATATTATTTTATTTTATTTCACTTATTTTATTAAGCTTACTGAATGATAATATAGAATAGAATAGAATAGAATAAGCGTTTATTGCCACACAAAAGAAACTTATGAACTAAAATTAAACAAAAAGATTAAAAACGTGGCAAAAGGTAGCCAGCTCAGCTGATACAGGGACGACATCGGCATTCCCTGAGCTGGTTTTCAGCAGGCCCCTTTGCTCTCACAACATATGCACTTAGGTGGTAGGGTAACTAAACTAAATAACAAAAAAAAAGAGAATTATAGTGCAATTTTTTTAAATTTTAAACAATGTTTGTGCGAAGTTAATAATAATTTTAACTTTCAATAACAATACCATTATATGGAGAGTAAAAAATTAATAAATAAATAAACAACAAAAAAGGTTAAGGTGTTTAAAGGATATAAATATAAATATAAATACATAACAAACTGTTTCTCTATAGGTTAAATGGAATAATATGATTGAAAGTGACAGTTTTCTTATCTATTTACGTCATTGATTGGTTTGTGACTCCAGTAGAATTTTTTTGTACTTCTTTGAAAAACCTGAATGCGATATTACGAGTATTTTATTTAGTGGTGGAGGAAGATCGTTCCAAACCTTCGAGGCTGAAAACTTAAAACCACCTCTAAAACCAGTAGTACTGTGCTTTGGAACTATCATTTTTTCTTGTATAGTGCACCTAGTAAGATGGACTGACGTGTCTTTTCTCCATTCTAGCTTCTCGTAGAGGTATTTCGGGCGATTGCAGATGACCACTTTATGGGTAATATTAGCCAGATGCAACAGTCGACGTCCGGACATTTTTAATATATTGTACTTGTTATAGTATGGAGTAATGTGTAATATTCAACCAAAGTTTTTTTTTTTTTTTTTTTTATATTGGAAAAGTTAGCGCTTGACCACGATCTCACCCGGTGAGGCGAAGATGTGGTCTAAAGATGGTACGCGCTAGCTTTGTAGATGCCTATTCACTCTACTCTTGAAGGCCCCCACATCGTACTTGGACGGGAAAACTGACGCCGGCAACTTATTCCAATCCTTAGTAGTACGTACAAGGAACGATGATTCAAACTTTTTCGTTCGAACGCGTGGCACGTCTACTACATAAGGATGGATTCCAGCCGTATGTCTGAACGTCCGATAGTAGAATGGTGATGGTGGAATTATATCGTGTAATTCCTGCGCACACTCCCCAAAATGCAGCCTGTAAAATACCGAGAGACTAGCCACTCTACGCCTGTGCTCAAGACTGATTAGATTTAGGTCTTGGTCACCGAACAACTTTTTGGCTCGCCTCTCCACCGAATCTAGTGCCGCGAGTTGGTACTTTGCTGCGCCTGCCCAGATATGACAGCAGTACTCCACACATGGCCGGATCTGTGCTTTATATAGGGTCAAAAGCTGTCCCGGTGTAAAGTACCGCCGTACCTTTGAAAGGACTCCAAGTTTCCTTGCAGCTACCTTCGCCTTAGACTCTATGAACTGTCCGAAGTTAAGATTCGACGAAATTTCGACGCCCAGTAACTGCAGACAGTTGGTGAATTCGAGGGACACATTCTGGAAAGTGGGAGCTAGGGTGAACTCGCTCTTTTTGGCGGTGAATACACACGCTTGTGTTTTGGCGGCGTTGAATCGCACAAGATTGGCCTGTCCCCAAGATGAGACTGCCTCGAGTGTGCGATTAGTACGCTCTACCATGGCCTCACGTTCAGACTGTACTTGATCTCGACTGGTCCGACCTACCGGTAGATATTTCTCTATAACTGCGCTGTCATCTGCATACCCAAAGATACCGGGAATGAGCAGGTCGTTAATATGCAGCAGAAAAAGAGTTGCAGAGAGAACGGAACCCTGAGGAACACCAGCATTAGTGGCCATAGTGTCAGACGAAGAACCGCCGACAACGACGCGGAGCGATCGCTCACTCAGGAAGTCCTTTATCCACTCTATCAGACCAGGGGATATACCGTAGGCTGGAAGCTTGCTAATAAGGCTGGCGTGCCAAACCCTGTCAAAAGCCTTTGAGATGTCGAGAGAGACAGCAATGGCCTCCCCGTTCTTTTCTAGGGCCTCGCCTATTAGGTGAGTGGCATACACTAGAAGGTCTCCTGTCGACCGATTTCGGCGAAATCCGTATTGTCGGTCGCTGAGGAGATCATTCTGTTCTAGGTACGCGATGAGGCGGGAGTTCAATACACGTTCTATAATCTTACAGAGTATAGAAGTGATTGAGTTGGGTCGATAATTTGCAGGGTCGGCACGACTGCCTTTTTCAGGCACGGGCTGCACATTAGCCAACTTCCAGGATTTAGGCACTTTTCCAGCTTTGAACGAGAGGCGATACAAACGTGTCAGAATTGGAGACAACTCGGCCGCGCACGTCTTAAGAACAATAGCTGGAATTCCATCCGGTCCACTGGCTTTGTTCACGTCTAGACTACGCAATACTTTTAAGACCCATTTCTGCCTAATGCGGATTTCCGACATAATCGTCTCGCAGCAGGGGATTGAGGGTGGTTGAGCATTGCCGGTGTCCAGCCGCGAATTATTGGCAAAGAGGGATGCAAATAGGTCCGCTTTCTCTTTTGCCGTGTGAGCTAGTGTACCATCGGGTTTTACCAGCGGTGGTAATGAGGGCCTACAGAAGTTCGCCTCTACCGCTTTAGCTAGGGACCAAAAAGCTCTACTACCGCAGGGTTGCCTGGAGAGCTTTGCGCCAATGCGATTTATGTGACTCAGGCGAGCCTTCTGCAAAATCCTTTTGTAAGACTTGGCGGCTTGGTTAAAGGCTCTCTTCCTATCAGATAAATCCGGTAATTTACGCTGTCGAGCCTCAGACCATGCAAGATACGCCGAATGTTTGCGCTTTTCAGCTGCCGCGCATTCGGCGTTAAACCATGGCCGAGCTTTGCCACCAATGGGGACGTCTTTATAGGGTATGAAATATTCCATAGCTTGACGCACCACATCAGTTATGACATCCGCGCATTCCGACGGATCTTCAGAAGAAAAGCAAACCTGCCGCCAAGGATAAGATGCAAAGAAATGACGCATCTCGTCCCAATCTGCTGCCTTGTATTGCCATATTCGCCGAACTCCGCGTATATCACGGTCTGGGGGAGAATAAGACCATACAGATTTCACCAGACAGTGGTCAGAGGTTCCTAAGGGTGAAGTTACCGCGACAACGTATCTGTCTGGATCGGTAGTCAGCAGAAGGTCAAGGCAATTAGCTGTGTGACCAACTATGTCAGGTAACCTAGTCGCTTCTTTTACGAGCTGGGTCAGGTTAAACGACGACGCAAAATTTCGCGCTTCTTTCCCAGCGTGGTCGGTTTTCTGGTATGGGAACAGCCAGTCTGGGAAGTCATCATTTTGTTGATTGTTTGAAATAAGATCGAACCAACATTGTTATCATAGGAGTGTTTATCAAATTGTTCTTTTAGATCTATTAATCTTAAATAATACTTTTACAATACTATTCTCATAGTATGTTGCTTAATAATCTTACAACTAATGTCAAGTTATATGTATGTCTTTATATGATCTATGAAAACTATCATTAAATCATAGGGAAGTGAATGATAAATATTACAATATCTCATTATTTTTTCTTTTTCTATTATAGGTCCAAACTTGCCAAAGATCTGTTTCTTTTAAGCGACTCGGAGTCTGACGCCAAACCTCCGCCACCAAGTTCTGATCAAAAAAAGTTGAAGAGGAAATCGTCTGACTAGATTACGGAGGAGCCGGTCAGGAAGATTGCGGGTGAAGAGAAGCGGGCTAAGAAGGTGGCTATTAGTCCTGTCTTATCAGCACCACGAGTTACGGCGCAAATGTTGTTCGGGGATGACAGCTCTGCGGAAGATGACTGCAATGAAGCATCCAGCTCTAAAAAGACGGGTAAAAATATACCTCTATTATTTAGCTAATTCACTAGAAGGGTGAAAAAAGGATATTCGCGACAAATTAATGAGATGATAAAGATGGGAAATATTTCGTCGAGATGAAGATCTATGAAGCCGACGAAATAAAAAAAATACCACCCGTCCATCGATGGCGGCATGCAATTACAACTATCAAAACCAGAATTGATGACGATGCGGAATCTTGGCTATACATTAAGAAATTTGTGCAATGTATCCAAAAAGATTTCATAAAAAGCCCCATAACACTTATAGGCGGGTATGATTATTAGGATAGGTTAGATCTTTGTATTTAATGAGTATTTTATTTGAGTATCTATATTTGTAAACAAAATAGCTTTTACACTTAGTCAAGTTTTGTGACTGAGTGTAAAAGCTATTTTGAAAGACTAAAGTTATGAATCTATTGTTCTTATTCTAGAGTAATCTAATACTACTGGAAACTCGACCCTTATGAATGTTATCAACATCCGTTTGTTGAGTCAGGAGATGATAACTACAAAGTAATACAATTGTTTTCAGAATATAGCGCTGACGCGGGCATTCATAGAGGTCTCAGCATACATAACTCCTCCCTCCTTAAGTTCAAAGTTCTCATTTTTGGATACAACAGGAGAACTTTGAGCAAAACAGTTATACAATTTTAAATGAAATTTATATGCTAAAATACACATTACAATTAAAACAATTAATACATAAAGAATAATGGTCCATATGCTAACACTTTTAATTTTCACAATTGAGTTTTCACTTTCACTATTTTCAGGATCACTTTTCGCTAGGGCGATTGATAATAGTTTCAGGTCTGTAAGTTCTATTCCTTTCAAGTTCATCGGCTTCAGGGGCGGTGCTTCTGCAGGTAAGTTTATCGTTGGTAGATTTATTAAGGGTAGTTTCAGGTATGTGGAGCTTTCAGTTTCTACAGGTTGTCTGGTTAAATTAATACCCTTTATTCTGGCTGAACAGTTATCATCTAATGTTATTATGTATGTACCGTATATCTTTTGTCTTGATACTTCATCAGTACATAACTTGGTAAGTAAAGTTGGCTCCTTAGTATATAAAATCCATGTATTCTGTTGTATGAGCTGCACCCTGACGGCTTCTAAATCGATTGGAACTGAAAGACATGATGACATGTTTTCAGCGTACATCATCAGGTCGGTTATACAAGCATCCTTTATAAGCTGGGTTGTGTCGTCCTCGGGGCAAAGGTAGAAGGACTCGTCGGCTTCCTGGCATGGATGAGCTAATAGACGTGTGTTCAACCCTTTCGCTATTAGGTATGGGAACTTAGGTAAAATGACAAAGGTATGGTTATGGGATATAACAGGTAAGGGATAGAGTCTATAATAATTATAAATGTCCTTAGTGACAAGTGGTATTTCCAAAAGATAAATAATCTCATTTTCTTTTATATAAGTTTTTACTAATATTGTTTGTTCGATCTTAATTAAGTTTTCTAATGTAGGGGTGTATATAAGGTTTTCTAATTTATTTATATTTTTAAGTAGAGATAATAATCTTTCAGATTCCATTACTGAATAGTGTAAAATTCCTAATCTGCTAAAAGCTAAGCTAGTCTCTATCTCATTTAATTTTATAAGAATTACCTGAAAATTATGAATTAATAAATTGTATGTGTAAAAGTTAGTGAGTTTAAACTACGGAATAAAACAAATTTTTGCCAGAGAGGGAAGAGACGTGTAATGCGAGTTGATCGATAACAGCGAACAGAATGACACAGTTAAAAATTAATTTGGATTAACAAAATTCTTAATTCTAGACGGTAATCCTAAAATTACGCCGTTGCTCGTCGTAAAATGGTAGGCGTTGTGAAACGGCGAATTGGCGCGAACATGCCCCCGGGCGTTGAAGGCTCGTCCTTCAACAAAACTAGATGTCGTCTTGAGGCAGCGGGCAGATCTTGCCAAAAGCGCGGCGTACGACTCCTGTCGCAGTCCGCACGTCAGCCACACGGGATACTCCGTCCGCTCCGGGATGGACTGCCACGACTCGACCCAGCCGCCATTTCAGCGGCGGTAGATTGTCCTCCTTCAGGATGACGAGGACGCCTTCCTGTAAAGGGTTGAGATCAGAGCGCCATTTCGTCCTCAACTGTAGTTCCGATATATACTCCTTGCTCCATCTGCGCCAAAAGTGTTGGCGGAGTTGCTCCAAATGTTGGTATCGGCTCAGTGTTCCTGTGACGTGTTGCTCGTAGCAGTCAGTCGGCAGCGCGGTGAGAGGGCGGCCGATGAGGAAGTGTCCCGGCGTCAATGGAAGCAGGTCGCTAGGATCTGCTGAGAGCGGCGTTAACGGACGTGAGTTGAGAACTGCCTCAATTTGAACCAGCACAGTGTTTAATTCCTCGTATGTGAGGTTACAATTACCAAGAATTCGTTTGAGATGGAACTTAACAGATTTAACGCCTGCCTCCCATAGACCACCGAAATGAGGGGCGTGAGGAGGTAGGAAATGAAAATCAATACCTTCAGGAGCTAGGTCACCAGGCAGCGAATTGTTACAATTTTTAATAAAACGACCGATTTCGTTACTCGCACCTACGAATGAGGTCCCGTTATCGGAATAAATGTGTTTAGGTTTGCCGCGACGTGACATAAATCGACGAAGAGCCGACAGAAAATTATTACTTGTCAAATCACCTACTAACTCAATGTGCATGGCCTTAGTAGCGAAACACACGAAAACAATAATATAAACTTTGACAAGTTTACAGCCGCGTCCCTGTCTACTGGCTGACGTGATAGGTCCGGCGTAGTCGATGCCAACGGTCTCGAAGGGATAGCCACTCGCGGTCACACGTCGCTGCGGCAGGTTACCCATGATAGGATTCACTACTTTTCCCTTAAATCGACAACATAAATGACAATTACGATAAGTTCGTTTAGCTAAATTTAGACCACCGATTGCCCAGTAAGTTTCTCTAATAGAAGTCAATAATAAACGAGGGCCAGCATGTAGAAGTTTTACATGCATATATTTAAAAAGTATTTTTGTTAAATGATGAGTGGACTGTAATAAAATAGGATGTTTCTTTTCATAAGAAAACAATGAATTATCTAAGCGACCGCCGACACGCATTACTTTGTTATTGTCTAAAAACGGATTAAATTTTAATAGTTGATTCTTTGCGGGCAAGCGCTTATTCTGCAATAAAATATTGTATTCATTGAATGACTCGATTTGTGATAATTTTATTAAAACAATTAAAGAATTTTCAAGCTCTTCATTGGTTAGAAATTGTGTTGGTGGACGCTGTTTTTTACAAATATTAATGAATCTTAATACATACGCCATGGTGCGCTGTAATCTTACAAAATTAGAAAAACGTTCGAAATTGATTAAAGGTCTATTAGAGTAATTATTAATAAAAGTAATTTCAGTACGCGTTTCAGGTAAATACTCATTTGCCGTTACATTTTTCGGCCAAGAAGAAATATCATTCATCAGAAACTGAGGGCCTGACCACCACATGTCGAGATCGCGTATCTTATCAATAGTGACACCTCGTGAGACATAATCTGCCGGGTTCAATTCAGTGGGAACATGACGCCAAATGTGCGAACCGGTTTTATCTACTATTTCGGCTGCGCGGTTACGCACAAACGGTTGTAATTTACTCGGCAACATTTTTAACCAGCCTAAAACGATAGTGGAGTCTGTCCAAAAAGTAACTGATCTTACTTGGACTCGTAGAGAACGTAACACCTTTTCGTATAGGCGCACTCCGACGAGCGCAGCGCACAGCTCGAGTCTCGGGATCGTGGTGGGCTTTATAGGCGCCACTCGACTTTTTGCTGAAAGCAACCGCACCAAAACAACATTATCACTTGAATTACGAACGTATAAACATGCGCCGTAGGCAGATTGCGATGCGTCACAAAAAATATGTAAATAAATTGAATCGTAACTATTACAAAGTATAAGGCGAGGAACACACAAAGGCAAGCTGTCTGCAATTATTTGCCACGATTTAATAATTTCTATAGGCAGTGGATCGTCCCACGAAAGTTTAAGAAGCCATAATTTTTGCATTAATATTTTCATGGAAATAATGCAGGGCGCTAAGAGACCTAGCGGGTCGAATATTTGTGAAATGACTGAAAGAAGTCCTCGCTTAGTTAAGTTATTTAATCTAATATTATTTGTAGAAAAATGCAAATCATCTGATTCGATAAGCCAACTGAACCCTAATGTTTTACAAGGCTCCGTGGACCCAATGTTTAAATTTAATGAGGGGTCATCGGACTTTAAAACAACTTGAGGTTCATTCGATTGCCCTTTGAATTTTCTCTCTAGAGAAAGTAAACAATGCCTGGCGCGCTGTAGCGAGCCGCCTAATACATCAGGTGACTGCGTCAGTGGCAACCTGACACAGAACCGACCGTCTGCCTGACGAGATGTTTTTTTGATAAAATGTTCTTCGCACATTTTCTCTTCTTCGGAGAAAGATGAAGACTGAGGGCTGACCTCCTCGAGGCGCCAAAACCGCGTTAACAGGGTTTGAATGTCATCACTGGAATCATTGCACGAAGAAACATCATTATTTGATTTTACCGACACAAAATTAGACTTAAAGTCAGAAGTCGAGCGCGCTTGGCCACTATTATACAAAGGGCCTGAAACTAGCCACCCTAGACTAGATTCAAATAGCACGGGTTTCCCGGCTCCTAAACTAATTTTACGTAGCCCTAATAAATCCCAGAAAACATCCGCACCAATAATTAAATCCACCGAAGATGGAGTGTGGAAGTTGGGATCCGCTAAACAGAGGTTGCTAGGTAAATTTAAGTCTTTTAAAATTATTTGCTGACTGGGCACATCGTCAGTTATATTCGGCAAAACAAAACAGAAAATCTTAGTCGAAAAGTTTTCATTTAACGACTTAATGGGCAAACAACACATTTCGCCTATATGCGATTTTGAATTATTTATACCCAGAAGTGACTCGTTTACCTTAATTGTAGGTAAATTTAACGATTGTTTCAATCGTTCACTAATAAGGCATGAAGTGCTGCCGCTGTCGAGCACAGCGCGGGCGAGACGCTCGCCGCCGCGGTCGTCGATAATTTTTATAAGGGAAGTGGCTAAGAGTACCTGCGTTCTGTTGGGCAAGTAGGTTGAAAGTTGAGCAGACAACGTGACATTACCAGAGGGCTCGTCACTGCCTTGTGTCGGGTTTGCGGGAGAAAGTGCGGAGCGGTCCTCAGTGTTAGAACATACATTAGTTGTTGGCTTATACTTCAGATCTGGAATGTGAATTAGAACATTATGTCGCTTTTTACATATTTTACAACCCGTAGTTCTGCAACTATTTGCATAGTGACCTGACCGCAAACAATTGAAACAAACCTTTAATTTGGGTAAAAGTTCCAAACGCTGTTCGTAAGTAAGTTCTAAAAACTTGGGACAATTGCTTAATTTATGTTCGCATTTGCAATTAGGACATAACTGTAACGAAGGCTTCTCATTATTTTGAATTTTTGAACATTGTGCAATCGACACCATACTTTTAATACTGCTTGTCCTCTTTTGTGCAGGTTGAGAACAACGAGATAGTTCTAAAGTTTCTAAAAGGTCTGCACGATTTCGAAGAAATGTTAAAAATAATTGAAATGAAATGGCAGTGTTACAGTCCAACCTACCTTTATATTCCTCCCACTCACGATACGTTATTGAATCTAATTTATGACTAATTATGTATATTAATAACGTATCCCAGTAACTTACAGGTTCTCCTAACGATTCTAAAGCCCTAATATTTTTATTTATCGTATCAATTGTACGTTTTAAAATATAATTCGACTCTTTAGTAATTGTCTCGATGTTAAATATTGCAGCAACATGATTCTGTATCAATAGCCTTTTGTTATCAAACCGGTCGCATAATAAATTCCAAGCAATTAAGTAATTACCGGCTGAAAATTCAATAGATTGAATAACCACAGCGGCTGTCCCTTCGAGCGACGCGCGAAGATAATGAAACTTATTTATATTATCTATACTATCGTTCGAGTGTATTAAGCTACAAAAAAAATAGCCGACTTCAAAACAAAAAAAACTATCTCAAACAAAATGCGCTCAAAAGTAACTTAAAAAAAACAATTTCAAACAAAATGCACTCAAAAGTAACGTAAAAAAACAATTTCAAACAAAATTCACTCAAAAGTAACATAAAAAAACAATTTCAAACAAAATGCATTCAAAAGTATGTACCATAAAAAACAATCTCAAACAAAATACACTAAAAAGAAACAAAATAATGTCATGAAAACTTCTTTCTTTCTTTCTTCTCTCTTTCAAAAACCCTCTAAACACTAAAGAAAGTTCTCTTCTTTCTTGTAACATGTCTATATTGTATAATTATTGTTATTTCGCAGTCGGTGTCGGCCGAAGTAAATAGGTGACATTTTATATTTGAGATGTATTAGACATACTTACGTTTATGTCCCTACTTAGGCCGAAACCGACTCCAAAATAACAATAATTATACAATATAGACATGTTACAAGAAAGAAGAGAACTTTCTTTAGTGTTTAGAGGGTTTTTGAAAGAGAGAAGAAAGAAAGAAAGAAGTTTTCATGACATTATTTTGTTTCTTTTTAGTGTATTTTGTTTGAGATTGTTTTTTATGGTACTTTTGAATGCATTTTGTTTGAAATTGTTTTTTTATGTTACTTTTGAGTGAATTTTGTTTGAAATTGTTTTTTTACGTTACTTTTGAGTGCATTTTGTTTGAAATTGTTTTTTTTAAGTTACTTTTGAGCGCATTTTGTTTGAGATAGTTTTTTTTGTTTTGAAGTCGGCTATTTTTTTTTCTTAAAATGTTTGTTTTATTTCTCAATTTTTAGTGAATTTGAAGTTTAACTACAAATTTCCTTAATACGTATAAGGACATAAATAAGACAAATAAAGAAAAGGACTTTCCTATTTAACATGTGTGTACTTCAATTCAAAAACTAATTTAGAATACACCAGATAACCACTTATCCTTTAAACAATGAAATAATTATCAAAATCGGTATACAAATTGAAAATTAACGAACTAATACATCGTAGCGTGCCTTTAATTTTGTCCAGCCGCGCGCCGCAGTAGCATTTTTCGAATGCGCGTAGTTTTTAATAATTTAATATCTTCCAAACTATTGATCAGAATTACATAGTTTAAAGGCTAATGTAATCTGCATTTAATACTCTAGCCATCAAACATATTTATTTTGATAAGGATTCATATCGAATATAATATAATAGCGCCGTAAGCTTACGACGCTGTTTTTCGTGTGCAATTTAATCGAAGTTTGTTCATAATAACATGGTTTTTGTGAGACATCCATAGATGATAGATATATGCCACCTGAGACTTTTATTTAGCAAATTTAAGGATCTATAATTACTCGATACATCATTTTAATGTAGGTCATATAGTTTGACCTACGTAAGCCCAGAAAGCAAATTTGTGCTATTCATTGTAACGCGATGTAGCATTTTTCGTTTCCGCGTAATTTTATTCTTACGATATCTCCTAAACTATTAGACAGAATGATACAGTTTCAATTGCAAATATAATCTACATTTAATTCTCTTGATAATGAACATATTTATTTACATAAGGGTTAATACTGAACTTGAATAATAGCGTCGGAAATAGGGCATGAATTTAATTAATGTTTCTAAAGAAAAAAATGGTTATTGTGAGAAAACTATAAAAGATAGATATATGCTATCGCGGACTTTTATTTAGCACATTTAAAGAGCTACAATTCGCCATACATCATTTTTATGTAGGTCCTATAGTTTAGCCTACGTAAGCGCTGAAAGCAAAAATGTCCCTAATTTCCGCAACAAATTTTGAAGCTATATTCAAAATCTACTAGTCTTCTAGTTATTTAAAAAAAAAAACAAAAAAATGGGACCCACCTGCAAGCACTTCCTTTCGATTAAAATAATTTTTATCAAAATCGGACCACCAGGGGCCGAGTTTCGCGGTAACACACATAAAAAAAAAAAAAAAAAAAAAAAAATACAGTCGAATTGATAACCTCCTTCTTTTTGAAGTCGGCTAAAAAGTGTCTCTAAACTCGAGCCAATTATCATATGAACCACTAAACTTAGGTAGCTGTATAGTTGGCAATTTAACGATATTATTGTTGCACTGTGAACTACTGCAACTTAGTGCGCTATTGTTTTGCTCACTATTGTCATGACGCACAATTAAATCTTGCGCCTTTGCAACAATTTTAAAATAAATTGACTCGAAATCGGTACGTTCGCTAATTTGACTGTCAATATCGTCGGCTAAACACTCTAAACGTAGTTGGACCTCATCGTAGTTTGTATATAAAATATCAATTTTACTTACGCGGGTCTTCAATTCGCTAACCTGGGACGAAGTTAAAGGCTCCTTTAAATCGCTGATGTAATTACTAAATACAGTTAGGCGACCTTTATAACTCGCTCGCTTTTTAATTAATTCCCTCTCCTCGGTCATTGTATATGGAAAAAGGCAAAAATCTGAAAATTTACAAAAATAATCTTAAAGTAAACTAAACAACACTACACAAATAATCAAAATACTAATAAACTTCCATTAAACACTGTGCGGTGCTGAGTATGTTTGTCCGTTTCTTTGTTCTCAAGATGTCCTTCACACGACCTCCGGACGAACTAATGTCTTCTTCAAGATCTTCGTTAAATCCGTAGAAATCGACGAAATTATTAACTCCACTGGTTATTAATAATATATAATTTGGCTCGAAGCTGACCATGTAAAAGTTAGTGAGTTTAAACTACGGAATAAAACAAATTTTTGCCAGAGAGGGAAGAGACGTGTAATGCGAGTTGATCGATAACAGCGAACAGAATGACACAGTTAAAAATTAATTTGGATTAACAAAATTCTTAATTCTAGACGGTAATCCTAAAATTACGCCGTTGCTCGTCGTAAAATGGTAGGCGTTGTGAAACGGCGAATTGGCGCGAACAGTATGTATTAACTATTCTTATTTCTATATGATTTAAACGTTCCCTTTGAAATAAGATGCTTATATTTGTAGATAATGATCTTATAGCGTTATTTATTTGAAATAAATTGTCATTTAATTTAAATATAGTGTTAGCTACAGTTTGTACCATTTCTGTGATCAGCGTTATTTTACGATTATTAACATTCTGATTATTTTTAAATTGTGTAATTATTTTATCATATCTTATGGCATCGTCATTATCAAGATTTCCTGTAATAATCTTTATAAGTGAACCTAATGGATTCAGTAAACCTCGTTTAATTCTAGAAGAAGGAGTAACTTGTTGAAGCTTATTAATAGTTAAGTTTTTAATATAATCTAATTGTAATTTTAAATCTATAAAAGTATATGAAAAATTCTTATCTAAGTTAAAAACTAATGTATTTAATTCTACGGTTTTTAAGACATTTATTTTCACGTCTTCCGTCGTAGGTTGGAAATTAAGTGTCTTAGCGATTATCCAATGCTTATTACTAACTACTGCGGTTCCTTGCCTTACAGGTAATATTCCAGGATTTTTATTTAATTCCTGAAGTTGAAGGGCGTGGAGACGCGTCACCGTGGTCATCGCCAGGACGAGCAGGAGGTGCCTGTGAAGGGCGTTTCACATTCTTTAGTGGTACTTTACTGTGACGTCCTTTTATAGTAACCGGAATAGTGTTTCTATGTATTTCATCCGTTACTTGTGCTATATTAAAACGCGGTTTATCTATACTAATTCTATTATTTGTTCCTTTTGTATAAATGATATCTCCGGGCTCTATATTAAATTTAATTTCTCCTCCTCGTTTTTCAATAATTTTCTCTTTATTTTGTATAGCTTTTTCAGTTAAATGTTTATATAAGTATTTGGTGCGCCTAACGTGTTCTTTAATTAATTCTTGGAAGTATTGTTTTTCGAAATTAACGTCAAATGGATGTCTTGAGTCTGTATGTCCTAACAAGACTTCAAATGGTGTTAAACCTGTTGTAGAATGTATGGTGTGGTTATATGCCATGATTACGTATGTCATTATAAAAGATGATTCTATATATTTATGATCATGTTTTCCTATTCTGTATATTTCTAATAAAGTGGAATGGAACCTTTCTATGAGTCCCATTGAATTATGGTTGTTAGGGGTACCAATATGTAATTCTACTTTATAAAATGTTAATAGTTCTTTAAGTAAAGCATTATTGAATTCCGTTCCGGGGTCACAACTAAGTTTCTGCGGAACGCCATATAGTGAAAAATATTTAATAAGGGCTCTAACGACTTCGGGTCGATCTGTTAGTTAATTCAAAGGCTTGTCCTAATTTACTGAATGCATCTATGATGGTTAAATAATAATGGCCTTCTATTGAAAAGATATCTATAAATATTTCCTCTAAGGGCTTACTTTGAGTTTGAGTTAATTGTAATTTAGGTTTTATTGGTTTTCGGTCATATTTCATGATTTTGCAAGTTTCACAAGAATTTATAATACTGGCTACTGTTTGAGCCATATTGTGCCAAAAATATGAACGTTTAATATGGATTTAAGTTTCTTTAATACCACGATGACATGTTTTTCCTTCGTGATATTTCTGTACTATGTCTCTTTGTTCTGTTTCATTTTCTACAAAGACGACACGTTTTGTGCATTCGTAAAATTTAACAAGTTCTTTATTAAATAAAAATATTACTAACTGTGTAAATTGTTTGCGGTGTTCTTCATTTTCGAAATAGATAAAATATTTAATTTTATTTCTAATGTATTCTTTTAGAAACTGTTTAACGAGATCGGGTCGATTTAAGGGTAAGTGTACTTCTAATATTTTTTGTTTTTCACGAGATAAATTCTTTACAGATAATCGGTCTATGTTCCAACTGAATACTAAAATTTGATTTGGTTTAGTGTCGATTGCTTCTTGCAAAATGGGAATGCCTTGTGACTCAGTATCTTGCGCGGAATGTGCGGTTTCTAAGTCAGAAGATTTTTCAGATGCTGTTAACGTGCTACTAGATGGGTAAGGTATTGAATATGGAGATTTTAATGAAAGCGTCTTTTCAGAATCGGAGTCAGTAATTTTTTTTTTTTTTTTTTTATATTACATTATTATTGTTTTCTTTCCAATTATTGTTTGCTTTCTGAATGGATTAAATGAGTTTATTATTATTATTATTATTATTATTAATGGTGATAGCTTTTTCGGACTCTATTTCTGAAATAGACATTGGTTCGAATGAAGGTTGTTTAACTGTTCTCTTTTGTAATTTTTCTAATTCTTCTATTTCTTTCCTTAATTGTTGTATTTCTTTATTCCAATCTTCACTTTTATCTACGTTAGGTTTTGTGGAATAATTATCTCTTTTATCTAAGACATTAATTTTAATACGCGATAGAGCGTCTGCATTACAGTTTTGTTTACCGCTCTTATGTATTATGTTGAAATCATATTCGGCTAAACGTAAGCGCCATCTTGTTAGTCTGCTATTTGTTTCTTTAAGGGAATTTAACCATGTTAAGGGTTTATGATCGGTAATGATTGTAAACTTTTTACCGTATAAATATGGGCGGAAATGTTTAATTGCCCAAACTATTGAAAGGAGTTCTTTTTCTGTAACACTATAGCGGGTTTCGTCATCGTTTAGTGTGCGGCTCGCATAAGCAATTGGTTTATCTTGCCCAATGGGTCCTTGTGATAATACAGCGCCTAATGCAAACTCAGAGGCGTCTGTCGTTAAAATAAATGGTTTATTATAGTCTGGGTATTCTAATATAGGTGCGTTTGTTAGAAGTTCTTTACATTTATTGAAAGATTGTATATATTTATTGTCATCAAGAGGTATTGAACGTTTCTTTTTAAGTTTCGTTCTTTGTGTCATAGGTTGCGTTATCTTACTAAAGTCTTTAATAAAGCGTCGATAATAACCTATTAATCCTAAAAATCTTTTGATTTCTGTTGTTGTTCTAGGTAAAGGATAATTCAAAATGGTTTTAATTTTAACGTTATTTGGTTTAAGTCCTTCTGGGGTTATTGTGTGTCCTAAATATAATACTTCCTTTCTTAAAAATTCCGATTTATCGAGTTGTACTTTTAAATTGGTTTGTCTTAGTCTATCGAATACTGTTCTTAATTTGTCTATATGTTCCTGTAAGCTTGTTGAATATACTATGATATCGTCTAAATAAACTAAACAATGTATTCCTTGTAAACCTCGTAATACATTGTCCATTGTGCGCTGGAAAGTTGCTGGCCCTGTCTTGAGACCAAAGGGGAGTCGTGTAAACTCATAATGTCCTGACTGTGTACTAAAAGCTGTTTTTTGCCTGTCCTTTTCGGCTACTTCTATTTGATGATATCCGCTAGCTAGATCGAGTGTGGTAAAATAACAACTACGTCCTAGCTTATCAAAGAGGTCCGTTATGTTCGGTAATGGGTACTTGTCATCTATTGTTATTTCATTTAGTTTTCGATAATCGATAACAAGTCTATATTTCTTTTCGTTACTTGCATCGATCTTTTTAGGAACTAAGTGTACTGGTGCACTCCAGGGTGAAAAAGATGGTTTTATTATATTGTTTGCTAACATTTTATCTACTTGTTTATTAATTTCATCGTTAATTACTTGTGGTTGCCTATATGGTCGGACAAAAATAGGGTCTTCGTTTTGAGTTCTTATATAATGTTTGACATCATTGGTAAATGTTAAAGGTAAATGTTCTGAATAAAAAATATCTTTATATTGTAAACAGAGTTTTTTAATACAATTGCGCTCTTCGGGGTTCATGTGGTCTAAACGTAATCTATTTAGGTTTTCCGTTAAAATTTTATCTATTTGAATGTCGTTTCTGTCTTGTAAATTATTTATATTAATCTTTTCTGCTCTACTATTGTATGGGGTTACGTCAAAGGGTTTTGTTATCTTTAAGGTGATTTCTTTATCCAATGTATTTTGAATTACTGTGGTTGCGTAACCATTCTGACATTTAACAAGTGCGCTTGGCATTCTAACGCCATTACAAAATTCCGTATAATTTAAAATTACTTCGCCATTTAAAATATTAGTGGGTAATTTAACTCGTTGTTTGCAACGGGGTGCGATTTTAATTTCATTGGATGGATTGTAAATAATTGGAATTTTTGTGGAATCTGTATATAGTATTTGATTTTTCATGTCTATTTTAGAATTTAACTGTTTGAGAAGATCGCTACCTATTAGTCCGTCGTATCTTCCGTCTACATCGTATATGTAAAATTTGTGAATTTTATTCGTATTAAAGATGGGAAACAGTTGTGTTAAAATTACTTCATTATGGAAACTTGACGCGTGTGTACTGATTACCTCAAAAGGCTCATATTCTTTACAATTATGAAAGTATTCGTTAGCCTTTTCAGGACTTATAAACGATCTTGAACTACCGGTGTCTATCATAAACCTTGCATTTAATTCTGGGATTTCTATATATGGTTATTTTAGTTTAGGGTCGCAGTAATTTATATATATTATTTCGGGTTTTTGTTTAAGGCTTTTATGGGAAAATTTTCGTCTTCATTTAATAGAGATTCGTTATGTTCACTAAGAGAGTTAATATTTTCATCTGGGTAATATTCATTATTTTCGTCAACATAGTATTCATTTTCGTCATACTGAATGTCATTTTCTTCGTTGTTGTATAATTGGTTCATGTGCAAAGCTTGAGGCTTTACAGGGGGTGCGGTACGCATGCTAACGTCCGTAGATTGCAACTTAGGTTGAAACTGTGGTCTTATTAAATGGGATGGTGGTCTATAACCAAATTGTTGCTGGGGTACTTTAAATTGTTTACTTGGAGTAAATTTAGGTTGTGTTTGATATATCGGCTTTGTGTTATATGTACCTGGTGTGATACCGAATTTAAAATTTGGCTGCGATTGTCTATATTGCGCCTGGTAGATAGGTTTAGTTTGTAAGTTACCTTGCTGGGGTATTCCGAATTTGAAGTTATTTTGTTGCGTGTCTTTAGAAAAGAAGGGTTTCATAACGTTCTTATCTATAAAAGGATTTTGTGTTATTTGTGGCTTTTGCTGTGTGTTATTATGTGATCTAAACATTTTATTTCTCGTCTGATATTGGTATAAGAAATTTACTTCCTCTAAGACAATGCTTAGGGCGTTTTCAAGCGAGGTACAACCTTTTAGTCGCACGATGCGTAATAGGTCCTCGGGTAAGTTATAAAGAAACACATTCATCGACATATGGTCATAGATAGTGATTTTACTGTTGCGCAGATTTGCGTCACTGATTCTGTTTACCTTCGCAAACAATGTGCTTTTAATATGTTGAATTCTGTTGCAAAAATCTAGATATGACTCGCCATTCTTAATTTTCAACGTTTCTAATTCGATTGCTATGCACTCCTCGGAACGCGGATCACCGAAATGCTGTTCAAACGCGGCTTTGAGTTCGTTCCAAGTTTCAATATCAGGTCGTTCGCTAATTAAAGTTGCGGCTTTGCCTGCTAACTTAGACGTGATTACTTGAAAAATATATATGTCTTGTTCTAGGTTACCTGTTTCTCTATGTAAACGCGGTAATGCAAAGGTTCTTATAGTTGGTCGCTGCACGGTGGGACGAGTACAAAACTGCGGGAATACGATAATTGAGGCAGTTCTGCTAAAAGAAGGAAGCACAGTACCTTGTCTCTTTTCACCGGTCTTCTCCTGCTTCTGGACACCTCCAGCTCGAACTTTCACACACTTTAAAGACTTTTTCGAGTAAAAGTTGCGGAGCGGCACACGCACAACGACGACGATTTCAGCCATTATATTTTTCAAAACGCGCGATTGCGGGGCGCGTCCTTCTCGCTCACCTGTACTGTGCGGGAAAAGGACGGGAAAGCATGCAACGACCAAACGTAAAAACGGCGTAACCATTCCCCCGGGCTTGAAGGAACGCCTTCAAAAAATTTAGATGAAAATAACGCGATATCTAACTTCTAACTAAGTACCTACATAACTAATACGACTAATAACTAAGATTAATGAAAAAACGAATGTAATTTAAGCGCGCTACTGTTTAGGTAACGGACAAAGTCGAACAACGGGACGCAAGTACGATCCAGTCGTAGTCCTAACCCGGGCGACGCGAGTGACTCCTGTGGAGTCGGGAAAAACTTCCTCTATGACACCTAATGGCCAGTGTAGCGGTGGTGTATTATCAGTTATGATAATTACGACAGAACCCACAACGACTGGATCCACCGCCGTGTTCCACTTACGACGCGATTGCAACGTATGGAGGTAATCCCTTCTCCAGCGCTTCCAGAACGATTGAATTAATTTGTCTAATAAATTGTGCCTAGCCACAATAGTAAGGCTTTCATCTATTTCTTCCGCTGGCAAATACCGTAAAGGTGAGAGATTTAAAAAATGCGCCGGAGTCAAAGCAAGGGGTTCCGAAGGATCACTAGAGAGCGTTGAACATAAAGGACGAGTATTCATTACCGATTCAATTTGAGCAAGCACAGTGCTTAACTCTTCAAACGAAAGAGTGGTGTCACGCGACAGACAGTCGGCGGGATTGTCTGTACCCGAAATATGATATAAATTATGCGGCGCTAAATTATTTTGTATTTTTGAAACTCTGTTGGCTACAAAGTTATTCCATCGGTGAGGCGAGGAATGTACCCAGCAGAGAGCGACAGTTGAGTCCGAAAATGCGAATATGTTACGAAAAACCACGCGAATTTGACATGCGTCTACCACCTTTTTAATAAGTTGAGTTAATAAAAGAATAGCACAGAGTTCAAGACGAGCGAGTGAGACAACCTTTTTTGGAGAAACCTTAGATTTAGCTGTTATCAAATTGATTGTATTAGAGTCCCTATTTTGAACGTGAAAATAAATAACTCCCCCGTACGCCTTCTCGCTGGCGTCTGCGAATGCTAAAATAGTAATTACACTATCAGCGACGATACCAAGGTGACGGGGAATTTTTATATCACCTAACAAAGGAAGTTCCTCTCTTAAACGTGTCCATAATTTAACTATATCTTTAGGCGGAGTGTCATCCCAATCACAGTTACACAGCCAAAGCTGCTTGATAATTAATTTTACGTACAAAACGACAGGTGCGACAAATCCTATGACGTCCCATATTTTAGCAACACACGACAATATCGAACGTTTAGTACAAGTTTTTATGGGAGTATTAATTTTTATACTAAAATAATCGGACGTGGGAGACCAACACAAACCGAGTATCTTATGTTGATCTGACCCGTCAAATTCTTTTACTTCCGGTAGACGGTGCGATGGCGGAATCGAATCTAGAACTAAATGTGAATTACTAGACCATTTGACCAATTCAAATTGTCCCGCTTTCATGAGACTTATCAACTCCAAAGCGGTAGAAATGCCCAACTCTTCAGATGGGACTGAGTAAACGAAGTCATCCATATATAGGCTTGTATCGATGACTTCCCTAGCCTGAGGGAACGAAGCGCCTTCGTCGGCCGCCAGCTGCTTAATAGTACGCAGCGCGTGAAAGGGGCTAGATTTGAGACCGAATACTACACGATTAAATCCATAAACCTGTAAAGGTTGTTGCGGTAAAAAACGATACAAAATGCGTTGAAAACGCCTGTCAGATTCTCTTATGCCGATGCTTAGAAACATCTGACGAATATCAGCGGAAAGAGCGATCGAAAATAAACGAAAATTATTAATTATGTTAAACAAACTACCTTGAAGATTTTCACCTCTATATAATAGGTCATTAAGAGAAAAACCAGTGCTGGTTTTACAACTACCATCGAGAACTACACGTAACTTCGTTGTGACCTTATCTTCTCGGATCACACCGTGATGCGGAACAAAATACGAACCTTGTGAAGAATTACAATTTATAGGCGAAATATAATCCTTTTCCAAGTATTCGCGGATTACATTGTCATATGCGATCTTTAATTGTGGAGAAGCCTGCATCTTTCTCTCTAAGCAATAAAACCGTCGCTCACTTGCCTGACGCGAGTTACCGAGACAGCTTACGTCAACCTTGAAAGGCAAAGCCACCACGTAACGTCCGTCACTAGCTCGCGAGGTAGTACTCGAGTAAAACTCCTCACACAATTTATCATCGGGACTAAGTACCGGAGGGACGTCGACTTCCTCCAGTTCCCAGAATTTCCGTATAACGAAGTCTAATGGATCTGCGGTGCAGCAATATGAAAGGGACTCGTAACTATTTACGCGGACCGGAGCGTCACCAACATTGACGTAGCCGAGGACCGTTTCTAACGCGAGCGGTGAGACATGCGGAGGTTGTCCTTGAACCTTATTCGATAAAAGAAGATGCGGAAAAATAGAGGCACCGATCAACATTTGAACCGGGCCCGAGCAGTAGTAGGTATCGTCTGCTAGCGGAAGATCTTTAAAATTTGACAATAACGAAGGATCGACTGTTGCGGTCGGTAACCGTTCTGTAATTTTATCTACAACCAACGAATCAATATTATAAAAAATATTACGATCGAAACGAGAATGAAATTTAAGTTTTACGGAACCTTGAATGGCTTTACTCGAACCTCCTATCCCCTTAACCACTGAACAAGCGGGTCTTAAGTTTGTGTTTAAACCTAAAATTTGACAACAAAAACGAGTAATAAAATTGCTTTGAGAAGCGCTGTCTAACAATGCGCGAACGCTATGTTCATTACCACGAGAATCCACAATGATAATACGCGCGGTTGCTAGTAATACTGTGGAAGGGCCACGAAAATCGCTGCGAGTAATACTGCGACTATTCGCTAGCGCACAAAGCGCAACGTCATCGGTGCCTGCGGAGCGAGCGGGGGGCGTATTCGACTCGCTTGTAAGAGCGGGACGTGCGGCCGCGGCGGCCGTGAGTCGTGTGTTCTGTTGTGCGGCCGTCTGAGCGTTTCTCGCGGCAGCGGGTTCGATTCCGAAGCACAATAAAGTATGATGTTTAGCGTTACATTTTTTATATGAAGATGTCGAGGCACAAGCGGAAACGCGATGACCAGAACTTAAACAATTTATGCATAAATTTTTCGACTTGACGAATTTAAAGCGTTCATTCGGTTTGTAGTTATTAAATACCTTACATTTATAAATGTAGTCGTGATTACAATTGCACAAAGTACATGCGGACGACTCGGAACTAGTATAAGCGTGCTTAGTCAATGGTTTACGATCAAATGGTTTTCTGTTGTTGTTAGCAACCTTTGCCACGGGTGAGGTGCGTTCCAAAACCTTAATATGTTCGCGAATAAAAGAAACCAAGCTTGAAAATTTTGGAATTTCACAACTCTGCCAATGACAATGGTTGGATTCAAATGCACGCGCCGTATCAGTATCTAGTTTTTTAAGTGCGATATGCAAGAAAATTAAATCGGAGAGGTCATCGATTTTTATGTTTTTTAAAGCGGCTACTGACGAAGCGAATTTGTCTAAGAATGATTCTAAACTATTAGGGGTTGCAGAAGTAATGGATTTAAAATCAAATAATTGATCCAGGTATGAAGTGGCACAGAGACGCTTATCTTCATACTTACTTGTTAACAAATCGAATATTAATAAATAGTTATCAGCTGAACACTAGTGTGAGAGTATTGCGATTGCAATATTTTGGCAGCTCGTTTCACACTGCCTAATAGAATTTCGAACGAGGAAAGCGGTTGATAATCAACAACGTAATTAGGATTTGCCTTCAACTCTAATGTAGCTATTTTATCCAGCACATTTTCAAAATCATCACGCAATGAATCAACAGTTTCAAACTCGCACAAAAACGAATCTGCATCAAATTATTTTGAATCAATATCTTTAACGCGATCAAAAATATTTTGCATGCGGGAGAATATCCTATCTCTTTTAGCATATTGCAATTGCAAACTGGTATCGGCCGGTGCCATTTTTATAGAAAAATAGATGTAAGCAAATGTTTAAAAATGAAACAATTTAAGCGAAAACAATAAGAAGCGACAGAGAAACGAGATACCAAGTACCGATATGAGCAAGCGACGTTAACGACAAATTTAGTTTTTAGCCGACTTCAAAAAGAAGGAGGTTGTCAATTCGACTGTATTTTTTTTTTTTTTTTTTTTATGTGTGTTACCGCGAAACTCGGCCCCTGGTGGTCCGATTTTGATAAAAATTATTTTAATCGAAAGGAAGTGCTTGCAGGTGGGTCCCATTTTTTTGTTTTTTTTTAAATAACTAGAAGACTAGTAGATTTTGAATATAGCTTCAAAATTTGTTGCGGAAATTAGGGACATTTTTGCTTTCAGCGCTTACGTAGGCTAAACTATAGGACCTACATAAAAATGATGTATGGCGAATTGTAGCTCTTTAAATGTGCTAAATAAAAGTCCGCGATAGCATATATCTATCTTTTATAGTTTTCTCACAATAACCATTTTTTTCTTTAGAAACATTAATTAAATTCATGCCCTATTTCCGACGCTATTATTCAAGTTCAGTATTAACCCTTATGTAAATAAATATAATATGTTCATTATCAAGAGAATTTAATGTAGATTATATTTGCAATTGAAACTATATCATTCTGTCTAATAGTTTAGGAGATATCGTAAGAATAAAATTACGCGGAAACGAAAAATGCTACATCGCGTTACAATGAATAGCACAAATTTGCTTTCTGGGCTTACGTAGGTCAAACTATATGACCTACATTAAAATGATGTATCGAGTAATTATAGATCCTTAAATTTGCTAAATAAAAGTCTTAGGTGGCATATATCTATCATCTATGGATGTCTCACAAAAACCATGTTATTATGAACAAACTTCGATTAAATTGCACACGAAAAACAGCGTCGTAAGCTTACGGCGCTATTATATTATATTCGATATGAATCCTTATCCAAATAAATATGTTTGATGGCTAGAGTATTAAATGCAGATTACATTAGCCTTTAAACTATGTAATTCTGATCAATAGTTTGGAAGATATTAAATTATTAAAAACTACGCGCATTCGAAAAATGCTACTGCGGCGCGCGGCTGGACAAAATTAAAGGCACGCTACGATGTATTAGTTCGTTAATTTTCAATTTGTATACCGATTTTGATAATTATTTCATTGTTTAAAGGATAAGTGGTTATCTGGTGTATTCTAAATTAGTTTTTGAATTGAAGTACACACATATTAAATAGGAAAGTCCTTTTCTTTATTTTTCTTATTTATGTCCTTATACGTATTAAGGAAATTTGTAATTAAACTTCAAATTCACTAAAAATTGAGAAATAAAACAAACATTTTAAGAAAAAAAAATAGCCGACTTCAAAACAAAAAAAACTATCTCAAACAAAATGCGCTTAAAAGTAACTTAAAAAAAACAATTTCAAACAAAATGCACTCAAAAGTAACGTAAAAAAACAATTTCAAACAAAATTCACTCAAAAGTAACATAAAAAAACAATTTCAAAAAAAATGCATTCAAAAGTACCATAAAAAACAATCTCAAACAAAATACACTAAAAAGAAACAAAATAATGTCATGAAAACTTCTTTCTTTCTTTCTTCTCTCTTTCAAAAACCCTCTAAACTCTAAAGAAAGTTCTCTTCTTTCTTGTAACATGTCTATATTGTATAATTATTGTTATTTTGGAGTCGGTTTCGGCCTAAGTAGAGACATAAACGTAAGTATGTCTAATACATCTCAAATATAAAATGTCACCTATTTACTTCGGCCGACACCGACTGCGAAATAACAATAATTATACAATAAAGACATGTTACAAGAAAGAAGAGAACTTTCTTTAGAGTTTAGAGGGTTTTTGAAAGAGAGAAGAAAGAAAGAAAGAAGTTTTCATGACATTATTTTGTTTCTTTTTAGTGTATTTTGTTTGAGATTGTTTTTTATGGTACTTTTGAATGCATTTTGTTTGAAATTGTTTTTTTATGTTACTTTTGAGTGAATTTTGTTTGAAATTGTTTTTTTACGTTACTTTTGAGTGCATTTTGTTTGAAATTGTTTTTTTATAATTATTGTAATTATTCTATTCAATTTAATTATTCTATAATCGCGGTACGAAATATACGAATACCGCCAACTAACGCGGCGAGCGGGCGGCGCGGGGCTTATAATAACTTACCCGGCCGGTGTGCGAACGATAATTTAACCTTCCTATACCCGCGCAAATGTCTGTGAGACCGACGAAACAGTTTTTCGTAAATATTTTTTTTTCCAAGAACTTTGAGAGTTCGCGCTTTCTGCTAGCTGCACGATTTGGGGCTCGCTTTTGATTAGTACGTGGCACGAAGTAGTGCGAGCAGCATTCCTAGGCCTAATACGGTCTGATCGGTCTGTGACACCGACGCGGGTACACGATCAACTTTTTACGTAAGTCATATTTTTTTGTTTATGTGTATATACATGTTATTTATTTGTTTTTATGTAATGATTTGTCTTGCATTTTACTTGTTTACAACTACTATTTCGATTTATGAATTTTTAGGTTATAAATGCTTCAAAAATGAATGAAGAACGTATTCGATAGTCGTTGGAGGAAGAAAGTTCAGACTCTAAATATGATGATGAATTTGATAGCGAAGTTGAAGATGGTAGTCCAGCCCAAGAAGAAAAACGTAATTTTGAAGATAAAATTCAGTCTTCGGACTGAGAGAATGATTCTCAGAGTCAGAAGATTGATGATGGCACAAAAGATATTACCATAGGCCACCTAGGCCTATGGTTATATTTTACAGTTTGATGAACGTGGCAAGAATAAATTCGTTTGTTTTATATCTTTTGAATAATGCTAACAAGAAGATTAGCCGCAGAATGTTTTTGGAAACACTGTCTTACGAATTACTAATTCCTCGGCGACGAGCTCTCACTCTTTCTCTGCCAAGGACACTGAGGTTGAGGCTCAATGAAATATGCAAATTAGATGGCCCTGAATCTGCAGCTGCATCTAACAATAATAAAATTGGTCGATGTGGATATTGCGAATCAAAAAAAAATAGAAAAACACGGTACAACTGCGCCGCTTGTACCAAATATTTTTGTTTAGAACATGCTGTTATGGTATGTTCTGACTGCTTTGAAAACTGTAATATGTAACTAATTTTATTTTACATTAATCTCAAAATATGTGATTTTTAAAGAATTATAAGGTATTTTATGTTTGTTTTTAGAATAAAGAGTTTTATGTTTGTTTTTCAAGACTATACGAAAAAATGTGACTTTTTTAAGGCTGTTATGGAAAGACTGATAGTCATTACAGTATTACATAGTTTATGCTAACAAATGATCCCGTTCGGCATAAAAGTCAGAAAGATGACATAATGTTGTCTGAAACATGTTGACTTTTAGAGCTCAGCAAAATGTTGTCTTTTCGATAACTTTTTGTCGATGTCATTTTAAAGCAATCTCAATGATAACTAAATGATGACTTTTCGAGAACATATTTTTTTGTTAATAAAACTTTAAAATTTTTTCAGATTTATTGAATTTCCTTAATAATCATTTTTAAAAAACAATTCTAGTTACTTTTTCAAAAATAAATTTGGTGTTCAATTCAAAAATAATTCGAAATTGAAATATACGAAAAATTGAATTGTTAGTACTTTTCGCGACAACAGCGGCCATTTTGTTCTATACGGACCTCTCACTCATCCATTAAAGAGTGATTGTTGACAAGCGTGAATTGCATCGTAATTCGTTCGGCATTGCTAAGTGGTTTTATTCAATTATTACAACATAAACGTAATATTTTTGACTTAACATACTGGTTGAAAATATAATTAATAGTATTTGTGATTCTTATTATTCAGTTAGTTATCAAGAATTTAATTGCCGAACAAATAAACAAATAAGTAAGTATGAATATAGGTTATAAACACATTTTTTCATATTTTATAACTAATTAAATTATTTAAAATTGTTGTAAGATGATGCTCGTCGCTATTTTAATTAAATGCAGTTTAAATATTTTACTTTTTAAAATATTTCTAACTTTAAACATTTGTATACAATTTTGTTCATTTAATTCATACATTCATACATAATAAAAAAAAAAAACTTATCAGCATCGTCTTTGTAAAAGTGTCTGATAAAATTTAGAATGCGCTAAAATTTAATGAATATTTTCAATTTCTAATTTGATATTTTTTTAGGATTCAACACAAGATGTAAAAGTAAGAAACTAAAAGTAGAAAGAGGATAATATCGTCAAGTTCTTCTGATAATGAGGTTATGTAACAAATAAAGTTGTTCAATTATATATAATTATTTTGTTCCTTATTAATAAAACACTTTATTTTCAGATAGCGGAATAAATAATATACCAATGCCACCTGCCACGTACGTGAGCCAAAAGGATCAGCAACCACCACCAACATTTAAAACTCCTATATCATTACTTGAGCCGTAAAAGTATTTATAATTTTAATAATAAGATTATTTATATTGGTATGTCATATCGTTATTATTCATTGTGTTATCAAATAAACAATAATTAAACCTATTTACCATGTCGATTTTAATTTTACACTAGCCTCTTAATTTTAACATAAAAACGTTAACTTTATGATATCTTTTTAATGATCTCTAAAAGATGGCACTAGATGGCTCATAAGAGAGCTTTATGTTAACTTTATGTTAACTTTATGTTGATTTTTTGGTTATCATTTCTGATATCAGATCTTGAATAATGTTAACATTAAGAGAACTTTATGCTATCTTCTTGCCGAACGGGATATTTTTTGTTTTATTACATCCTATAGTTCCTGTAAAGTAAAAAAAATATAAACAGTTTAATAGAAAAATAACCAGATAATAGGAGTCAAAGTTACGGTCTGTCACACCGTGCGCGGGTATAGGTGTTAAAACATTTGGCGCGGGTATAGGAAGGTTAAACGAAACGAAAACGATACATACGCGGGATGAACTACTTATTGTACACTTAATGCGATTTAATGAACACAATTTTAATTACAACGACTTGACATTAGATATATACTTATAAGCAAGTATAATATTATTACGTAATTTCAAACGACAAAATGGAGGGTTTGTGTAATGTATTTACACGACTTTAAGAGACAAATTTTAAGTACTTGAATGGGTTTAAAAATGCGGGTTAAGCGAATTAAATCAAAATGTAAGCGAACTAAATCGATATGTTAGCGAATTAACTAAGATATAGCGGGATGAACGAAAATTTATACAAGTAGGTAGGTAACCGCGCGAACCGATGCCACGGGTGTACGAACTACTTTGTACGCGGTTTTAATACGAAACGAAACGAAACGAATTTAGATAATGGCTAGCGCAGATTTTAACAAATAATCCCGGCTCGTTTGGACCAAAATGTGAACGCGGTAATGCAAAGGTTCTTATAGTTGGTCGTTGCACGGTGGGACGAGTACAAAACTGCGGGAATACGATAATTGAGGCAGTTTTGCTAAAGGAAGGAAGCACAGTACCTTGTCTCTTTTCACCGGTCTTCTCCTGCTTCTGGACACCTCCAGCTCGAACTTTCACACATTTTAAAGACTTTTTCGAGTAAAAGTTGCGGAGCGGCACACGCACAACGACGACGATTTCAGCCATTATATTTTTCAAAACGCGCGATTGCGGGGCGCGTCCTTCTCGCTCACCTGTACTGTGCGGGAAAAGGACGGGAAAGGATGCAACGACCAAACGTAAAAACGGCGTAACCACTCTACTTAATTTAATTACATATTCGCATTTCCTAATAAATAGGTTTAATAAGCTTTCGTCTCCATCGAATTTAGGAATGATTCCCGACAGCTCTTTAGGAATTTGCATAATTTTATTCATTTTTATTTCTTTAATCGTATTTAAATATTTTATAAAATTTTAATTCAATTGTACTTATGTTCTAAATAAAAGAAATAAATAGTATAATTCAATTTTTGGAATATACACTACGTACTTCTAGACACTTATAACTACTGTGGAAAAGGAATGGAGTAAATTCAGATGGAATAGCGATTGGGTCTACTCACATGCTGTCCATGTCCCTCCGGTGAGTCTTAATTCTGGAGCTTCTGCCTTGGCCTGCCGTTCTTGACAAATTTCTTTGGTTCGAAGGATTTTCGTTTGAAAACGTTATAAATAACGCTCGTCGAATTTTCCTGATGTTAAGCAAAACGCGACGCGAAAATCCTACCGGCTGCGCCAGTCAAGTTTTGTGGGAGCCGGTAGGCCTTTTAAAAATACAAACTTTATTTTAATTAGACTTATATTTAATTACAAGTTCTAATGAAAGTATGTATGCTCGCTTCCAGAGTTGGCTTAAGACTAAAGTTATGAATCTATTGTTCTTATTCTAGAGTAATCTAATACTACTGGAAACTCGACCCTTATGAATGTTATCAACATCCGTTTGTTGAGTCAGGAGATGATAACTACAAAGTAATATAATTGTTTTCAGAATATAGCGCTGACGCGGGCATTCATAGAGGTCTCAGCATACATAACTACTTTGTGTTCTTTTATTTACTAAATATTTTTGAACGTCGTCGTAATTTAGTATTTTGAATAAACAACAATATTTCAAAAGTGTTTCTTTTTTTCACAGTTGTGTAACCCGATGACTTAACAAGATCTATACATTGTAATAATTGCAATATGTTTATCCAGAAAAGGCTATTTTCACATCATAAGAGAACAAATTTACATAAATCTAACTGTTTATTGAATACGCAGTTCGCAAATATCAATATTGTCGCGTCTGCCTTCAAAAACAGATTAGTAACATACCGATTGAACGTCACTCAGGAAGACGAGTACCTCAGTCCAGAGGCGTTCCTGAGTGATAATCAAACAGATTTATTGAAATTATTCAATATATCATTGAAAGAGCATGATGTTTTGAGTTGTTCGCTTATTTTTTTACTGCCAAAATTAGATGAAAAGCAATTGAAATCATTTAATACTGAATATATTATAGTTTATAAGAACTCAGACTTGAACAGATTATTACTATAGTTTAGCCTTATTTAAAAAAAAAATGAAAAAAATGAGACCCATCTGCAAGCACTTCCTTTCGATTAAAATAATTTTTATCAAAATCGGACCACCAGGGGCGGAGTTTCGCGGAACACACATAAAAAACAGTCGAATTGATAACCTCCTTCTTTTTGAAGTCGGTAAGTCGACTAAAAACACCGGGAAACTTAAAAATTTAATTTCATATTTATCTATATCAAATTAGCAGCCTTAAAAATAAATTTCAAGCTTCTACCTTTTTTTTTTTTTTTTTTTATACAAGGAGGAATGCTTAATGCATACTCCGTGCCTCGGGGAAGACACGAGAGTTATGTGAGATTCTCTCCCCGAATGGGAGCATACCCACTAAACCTCCTTGTTCCCTCATGGCCATAATGTGGGGCGCCACGGGATCGCGTGAGCTTGCCACCGCGACGCCTCACTGACCGCCCCGGGAGGGGCCCTCTCTGCGCCCCCAAAGGGGGCGCTGCGCCCTTAGGCGCTCCTTGAAGACGGCACCGTGCAATGCAGGTTCGGAATCCCCGCCTCCCCCGCTGGTGCCGCCTAGGGTTTATAGAGACCCCGCCTCTTGGCCCCCGTCTTGATCAAGACAGGGGCCCGCGGTCCCGGTGATGGTCACCGGGATTACGCGATGGGACGCAGGATCACACGCCATCGAGTAACAGTTCTGTAAGCAGAGTGCACCGAGGTCGTGCTCCCACGTCCCGACCGGCGGCCCCGACCCTAATGGGTCGTGCCACCCTCCACGCTAGGCTTACCCTCCCCTTTCGCTGCCCTGAAAAGGGCAGTTACTCAGTTTGGGTTCGCCGCCCTCGCTGCTGCGGACCCACAAGTGGGCCCGCACCCTAACCTAACTAGCCTAGCTTAACCTAGCATATTCTACCTTACCTATAGGTTCACCCTCCCCTTTCGCTGTCTGTCACCAACTACTCGGTTCGGGCTCACCTCCCTCTTTTCTGCGAGCCCATAAATGGGCCCGCACCCTAGCCTAACTAACCTAGCTTAATCTAGCCTATTCTAACTAACCTACAGGTTCGCCCTCACCTTTCGCTGCCCTACTACAGCTACTCGGTTCGGGCTCGCCTCCCTCTATTCTGCGAGCCCATAAATGAGCCCGCAGCCTAACCTACTTAGCCTACTTAAACTAAAAGACTCTCGCCTTACGGCGAGACGCCGCCCTCAGTGGCGAGCCCACAAGTGGGCCCGCTGGGGGGCTGTGGCCGGTGTGGTGAGCCGGCAACCCCGGTCGCCTGTGTATATATATGTATACATATATATACACATGGCTGTCGGCGAGCGGGGTAACAGACCCAGCCACCAACCCCAACCCCTCATCCTAATCTAACTAGCCTAAGCTACCCTAGCTAACCTAACAGTGTTTGGTTCGCGGGGCCGAAGCCCTACCCCGGCATAAGGCCGGGGCGTTCCCCTATCCACCACCCGGGGACGCGCCACGTCGGAGTTCACCTCTCCGCCCACTCGGACAACCGAGCAGGTCCGTGGAAAAATGTGGAACGCTTCACGATTTTGCGTGTCATCCTTGCGCAGGGGCCATGCTAATCTTCTCTGTATCGTTCCAATTTTAGTATATGTACTGCCGAAGCAAGTACAAGTTTCAAGCTTCTACCTGTAAAAATGACGATAACTCCATACAAACTTTCACCCCCACTTTCAACCCCTTACAACCCTTTTTTCGCGTTAAAATGTAGCCTATGTCCTTTCTCGGGCTCTAGACTATCTGTGTACCAAATTTCATTTAAATCGGTTCAGTAGTTTTGGCGTGAAAGCGAAACAGACAGACAGACAGAGTTACTTTCGCATTTATAATACTCGTATTAATATATTAGTAAGGATTTTATTTTTCTTCGTCTTGCATTTATTACTGTTATCTACTTGTTCATTTGAATTGTTCTTCACACTTGTTTGTATTTGTTGAGGCGACAGTGCCATATTGTGTTTGTACGTTTGCAAATTTCCTCCTTGAAATTTTGTGTTTTGCCTAGTGTGTTATGTAGCCAAGGGCCATCTTTAAAAGATTGCAGTAACGCAATTGCAACCCTTCGGTTTGCGGTTGATCATGCGCAGCAGTTATCATTTAACACCATCTAAAAGAGCCCAACAAACAAAAGTTCGTTTTCAGTCTGAGATTATGCTTGAAGTTTTTCGATAGCCAACATTCATAGTAAGTGTAACAAATAGAAGATAAGTAGGCTAAGTAGGATATATAAACTTAGAACTTACCATTAAATTCACAAGCAAAATAACACTTTCTTTGCATGTTTGATGCTGTTAGTCACCTTTCAACAAAGCTAAACCGTTGAACAATCGGAAATCAAGTAGTCAGAGCGCCAAGGTCAATAATAATAAGCAAAGATCAGTCCAGAGTTAATAGCGGGGTCAATTCGTAAAGGCAAATATCAAATAGTCCAAACAGAGCACAAGTATTCCGAAAAAGCAAAAATTGATCAAACACAACAGCGCACCGTCAAGTTTTGAAAACTTGCGTTGATTTTTATAATGCAACTGTCACTTGTATTACCAGCCTGCCTAAAAATTATTACCATTTTTTATTTTTTTTTTATTTTATAAAATCACATCTACAGACGCTTGGTCCGTACTCTTTTCTGCACAGGTTTTAGTTATCTTTTTTTTATTTTTTATTAATATCCCTGTGCTACATTGTAAGTAAGTCACGTATGTATATATATATATGACTTACTTATAAATACATATAATTTAACTTAATTATAATTTTTTTTTTTAACCATTTACTATAGTTGAGTACTGAGTTCGTTAGAGTTCGTTCAGTTCGTTCGGTGTCAAGCAAATTACCTCTGTCTATTTTTAAATTTTTAAAATATTTAAGTGCTTTTCTAAACGTTCTTATCAAATGAAAACATAGTAAAACCATCAAAAATGAAGTGACAGTGTTATCTTGCATTAAATCAAAGTATAAATAAAATTTTAACCTTAAATACGTGTGAGTGTAAAACACAAAGAAACTTATTTAAAAACAAAGTTACTGTTACAATTGAGTAAATTGAACGTCAAATGTGTTTAATTTTTAAGAATATAACCATCTGAAGTATTCTGATAAGTAAATAAGCAGTGTTTTTAAATGTGATGTTAAAAAGATTAAATAGTGAAAAAGGCGGTAACTCTAAATACCTGAGATCATACACCATTGAATCATTCGATTCAATAATGTTGAGTTGGAATAAGGAGTAATTTTACATCGAATAATCATAAGTAAATTTGGCGCAATTTCTAGTGCATAGCACTTCTAACGAAATTGATCAAGGTTCAAGACCCCGCACGGTAACACTTTTTTCTATGTTTTTTCACTTGGATTTTGTGATAAATTAAATTTTAAGAGACAAAAAATTCTTGTTATCACCAATTACATTAAGAAGGATCGTTTCTACAAATCAATATAAGAGGCTAATTAGCAAACATGGCAACTAAGGGGAAAAGTAACCAATTTTATTGTGAAAAATGCCGAAATAGTATAAAGGGAAAAGAATACCTTACATGTTTCGTTTGTCAAAAACATTATGAGATTGAATGTACAAACGTTAGTACAAAAAGATTTTATTTGATGTCTTCCGAAAATAAACAAAAATGGAAATGCGCCTTATGTATAAAAAACCCATCAAAAAAAAAAAAAAAAAACAATCTCAAACAAAATGCACTCAAAAGTAACCTAAAAAAACCAATTTCAAACAAAATGCTCTCAAAAGTAACCTAAAAAAACGAATTTCAAACAAAATGCACTCAAAAGTAACATAAAAAAACAATTTTAAACAAAATGCATTCAAAAGTACCATAAAAAACAATCTCAAACAAAATGCACTAAAAAGAAACAAAATAATGACATGAAAACTTCTTTCTTTCTTTCTTCTCTCTTTCAAAAACCCTCTAAACTCTAAAGAAAGTTCTCTTCTTTCTTGTAACATGTCTATATTGTATAATTATTGTTATTTCGCAGTCGGTGTCGGCCGAAGTAAATATAATATTATACATTTTATATTTGAGATGTATGAGACATACTTACGTTTATGTCCCTACTTAGGCCGAAACCGACTCCAAAATAACAATAATTATACAATATAGACATGTTACAAGAAAGAAGAGAACTTTCTTTAGAGTTTAGAGGGTTTTTGAAAGAGAGAAGAAAGAAAGTAAGAAGTTTTCATGTCATTATTTTGTTTCTTTTTAGTGCATTTTGTTTGAGATTGTTTTTTATGGTACTTTTGAATGCATTTTGTTTAAAATTGTTTTTTTTATGTTACTTTTGAGTGCATTTTGTTTGAAATTCGTTTTTTTAGGTTACTTTTGAGTGCATTTTGTTTGAAATTGGTTTTTTTAAGTTACTTTTGAGTGCATTTTGTTTGAGATTGTTTTTTTTTTTTGAAGTCGGCTATTTTTTTTTCTTAAAATTTTTGTTTTATTTCACAATTTTTAGTGAATTTGAAGTTCAATTACAAATTTCCTTAATACATATAAAGACATAAATAAGACAAATAAAGAAAAGGACTTTCCTATTTGATATGTGTGTACTTCAATTCAAAAACTAATTTAGAATGCAGCAGATAACCACTTATCCTTTAAACAATGAAATAATTATCAAAATCGGTATACAAATTGAAAATTAACGAACTAATACATCGTAGCGTGCCTTTAATTTTGTCCAGCCGCGCGCCGCACTAGCATTTTTCGAATGCGCGTAGTTTTTAATTATTTAATATCTCCCAAACTATTGATCAGAATTACATAGTTTAAAGGCTAATGTAATCTGCATTTAATACTCTAGCCATCAAACATATTTATTTGGATAAGGATTCATATCGAATATAATATAATAGCGCCGTAAGCTTACGACGCTGTTTTTCGTGTGCATTTTAATCGAAGTTTGTTCACAATAACATGGTTTTTGTGAGACATCCATAGATGATAGATATATGCTACCGAAGACTGTTATTTAGCAAATTTAAGGATCTATAATTACTCCATACATCATTTTTATGTAAGTCATATAGTTTGACCTACGTAAGCCCAGAAAGCAAATTTGTGCTTTTCGTGTAGCATTTTTCGTTTCCGCGTAATTTTATTCTTACGATATCTCCTAAACTATTAGACAGAATGATATAGTTTCAATTGCAAATATAATCTACATTAAATTCTCTTGATAATGAACATGTTTATTTACATAAGGGTTAATACTGAACTCGAATAATAGCGTCGGAAATAGGGCATGAATTTAATTGATGTTTCTGAAGAAAAAAATGGTTATTGTGAGAAAACTATAAAAGATAGATATATGCTATCGCTGACTTTTATTTAGCACATTTAAAGAGCTACAATTCGCCATACATCATTTTTATGTAGGTCCTATAGTTTAGCCTACGTAAGCGCTGAAAGCAAAAATGTCCCTAATTTTCGCAACAAATTTTGAAGCTATATTCAAAATCTACTAGTCTTCTAGTTATTTAAAAAAAAAAACAAAAAAATGGGACCCACCTGCAAGCATTTCCTTTCGATTAAAATATTTTTCATCAAAATCGGACCACCAGGGGCGGAGTTTCGCGGTAACACACATAAAAAAAAAAAATACAGTCGAATTGATAACCTCCTTCTTTTTGAAGTCGGCTAAAAAGTCAAGAAGACATTGTTAATTACTTCTTCTCCAGAACAATCCAATGTGCAAAATCCGTCTTCTAAAACAGCACAAATTTCAAATACGTGCAATGAAAATGAAAATATAACATTGAGAAATAAATCTCACAAAAACAAATTGTCTTTAATAAGACTTAGCAGATCTGAAAGTGACAGTAATCCATCAACTGATGACTCTCCAAAGAGCTCCATCGACACTTCATTGGTAGAAAATTCTCAAATAACGGACTTAAAGTACGAAATAGATCAACTTCGTCAACAACTTGTCAGTGCCGAAAATAAAATTATCCAACTTAACTTAGAAAACACCAAATTAAAAAAAGCTGTGTATAAAGTCACTTTCTTCACGAAACAATTTGATCATTCCAATAGTTCGAAAGACAGCCCTAATTATGAAACAACCAACAATGAACCTACTAAACAGGTGTCCGCTAATCACTTACAAACTGAGCCAATTCACCATGATCAAAATAACTTGAACGCCAAGGACAAGGGAAATATTACTGAAAGTAATACCGCTTCTAAATTGAGAACGGATGGGGTAGACAGAAATCGACCGGCATTTAAAGACCCAAATCTGGATGGCCAAGAAGACCTGGAGAAGAAAAATAAGATATACATTCTAGGTGATCAACAAGCTTCGGGAACTGCTGCAGCTTTGATTAAATTAAGATCTAACTATAAGAACCCATGTAACTACGACATAACAGCCTTTACGTATCCGGATACACCATCAGATATTATTTTAAGAAAACCACTTAAAGAATTGAATAAAAATGATTGGATAATTCTCTCTTTGGGTAGTTCTGATACTAACCCCTATAAAGTATTCGCGGAACTATATACATTTTTGAAACTACATATGGAGCAAAACATAATCATAACAAAAATTATTTCTAGTCGTTCTATAAATGAGCGTAAATTAAATAATTTGTTGAATTCTTTAAGTGTTTGTTGCGAAAATTGTTCGTTTATTAATGTCCCCGATCAAGATAATGTAAATATTAAACAAAATATACTTTATGCCTTAAACAATTAAATAGATACTAAAGACTATATAACAAATACTTCTTGCGTCGAAAATTGCTACGAATGGGTCTAAATAAAAAGCATTTTTACAAGCCAGGTACAATTCCGTATTATTTTGCTAAAATGAACTGTAATGTAAAACGTAATGTAGCAGTAGATTCAATGGGAAAAATATTAAAAAATTCTGATTGTGTCGAGAACAACGTATCTTCGCCTAAAAAGGGAACTATTCCTTTTCATTTCAAAAAAATAAGTAAAGATCTTACTAAAAATAATTCTGACAACCAGTTTTTTCGATAGTGAAAATGTATTAAGTATCTTTCATGCGAATATACAAAGCTTAAAAAGTAAATTATGTGACTTAGAAGCACTTTCATTAGACACTAAGTTAGATATAATATGTCTTAGTGAAACTTTCTTCTTACTTAAACTTCTACCGCTTTTTGGAGGGTCGAAGCATCAAGGTCGTTGTCGACGGTGCATGCTCGGACCCCAAACCAATTAATGCTGGTGTCCCACAGGGCTGTGTACTGTCGCCCACCCTGTTTCTTCTGCATATCAATGACATGCTGCAAATTAGCAACATCCATTGTTATGCAGACGATAGCACGGGTGATGCATTGTACACGGCCCGCGCTAACGTTTCTCGGGCTACTGCCGATGAGAACCGGACCAAACTTGTGTCTGAACTGGAGACCCTACTGGGTGAAGTTTCGGATTGGGGTCGACGAAATCTCGTTGATTTCAATCCCAAAAAGACACAAGTATGCGCCATTACCGCTAAAAAACAACCCTTTGTCGTGGATCTTCGTTTCGAGGGCACTCCCCTGGTTGCCTCAGCCAGTATCAGTATTCTCGGCGTTGACATATCGAACGACGTTCAGTTTCGCGGTCATTTGGAAGACAAGGCCAAGCTGGCCTCCAAAAAACTGGGTGTGCTCGGTAGAGCGAAGCAGTATTTCCTACCGGGCCATCGCCTTCAGCTCTATAAGGCGCAAGTTCGGCCCCACATGGAATACTGATCGCATCTCTGGGCGGGAGCACCCCAGTACCAGCTTCTTCCATTTGACCGCATACAACGGAGAGCGGTTCGAATCGTCAACGACCGAGTTCTTACTGATCGGCTCGACACTCTGGCGTTGCGGAGGGACGTTAGTTCCCTCTGCATTTTCTACCGTATTTACCACGGGGAGTGTTCAGAAGAGTTGTTTGGAACAATTCCTGCCGCCGAGTTCCGTCATCGGACGACCCGACAGACCGCCAAGTTCCATCCACACCACCTCGATGGCTGGCAATCCACAACCGTGCGGTTTTCGCGTAGCTTTCTACCGCGTACCGCCGTGTTGTGGAATGGTCTGTCCTCGGCGGTATTTCCAAACCGCTACGACTTAGGGTCCTTCAAGAAGCGAGCGTATCATCTTCTCAAAGGCCGGCAACGCATCTGCGATTCCTCTGGTATTGCAGATGTCCATGGGCGTCGATGAACACCTTGGTGTTCCCGCTGATCGTTTGCCCCCTTCTCTTATAAAAAAAAAAAAAAAAAAGAAGTTAGATTATCTTTGTGACTTGTCAGTCGATGTCCATTTTGAAATATGTGGTATAATACTAACTGAAATCAACCTTGTTATAATATGCGTATACAGAACTCCAGATAGTGATTTTAACATGTTTATTGAAAAAATGGATACTTTACTCTCAAAGCTAACAATACGATTACGCAGTGTTAAAAATAAAATAGTTATAGCGGGTGATTTTAATATCAATATCTTGGAAAAAAACGCTAGAACAAATATTTTCACTAATACATTACTAAAATATAACCTACATTTTACTATACAAGAAGCAACTAGGATTACAGTTTATTCTGCAACATGTATAGACAATATCATTACAAATTTGAACAAATACAAATCCCAAGTTCTAAATCTGGGTTTATCTGATCACACTGCTCAAATCATTAAAATACCGTGCAACATTAATTTTAGAAATAAAACGTGTTATATCTATAAAAGAAACATCAAAACAAATTTACCAATTTTTCTCAACTATCTAGCTCAAATAAATTTTAGTGACGTATATGAAAAGACTGATGTAAATTCAGCTTACAAAACATTCTTTGATATTTATAATTTAATCTTTATGTTATGTTTCCCCATAGAAAAAATTAAAATTTCCCAAAAAAAGAAAATGAGCTGCTTAACGAAAGGAATTAAAATTTCCATTAGGAATAAGAGAAGGTTATATCGATATACACTTAAAAATAAATTATTTACTAAATCAAATAGGTACAAAACTTACAAAAAAAACATTAAAAAAAGTTATTATACAATCAAAGAAATTAAGCAGTATAAATTATATAGAATCAAGTGTTAATAAAATAAAAGCAACTTAGGACTTGATAAAGAATAAAAATAACCTTATTGACACCTCCGTACCAAGCATTCATTATAAAAATCAAATCTACAGAGATGCAACGGATGTAGCTGAAATTTTTAACAATACGTTTATTACGCAAAATCAAAAAAGCGTAAATCCAAATTCATTTCAAATTAATGACAAAGTATCTAACTATAAAAGTATGTTCTTGTCACCAGTAACCACTCATGATATAAGTAGTATTCTTAAATTAAAGCCTTAAGCCTAAACCTTAAAGCCTAAAAACAGTTATGGATACGATCATATTCCCATGTATCTAATTAAACAAAGTATATCTTTTATTTCTGAACCTATTACTTTTATAGTCAACTTGATGCTAGAAACAGGAACATTTTCCAGTTGTCTCAAAACTGCGCTCATCAAACCCATATACAAAAAGGGATCGAAACAAGACTTGAACAACTATAGACCTATAGCACTTTTACCAGGCTTCTCAAAAATATTTGAGAAGGTGATATGTAATCAGCTAATGAACTTTCTCGCAATAAATAACATTTTAAATACTAATCAATACGGATTTCAAAAGGGTAAAAATACATCAGGAGCTATATTTAAAATTATGAATGACATTTGGAAAAACATGAACGATAAAAACTCAAGCGTAGCATTATTCTTGGATATGTCTAAGGCATTTGATTGCGTAATTCATAAAATATTACTGATGAAACTAGAAAATTTGGGAATTCGCGGAATCGCCCTTAAACTGTTTCAGACTTATTTAGAGGATCGCTATCAAGCAACTATTTTAACAACTTACAATAAAACTACAAAAAGCATTGAAACTGTTCAATCTAAGCTTAAAAAAGTAAATCTCGGTGTACCACAAGGTAGCATATTAGGTCCTGCTCTCTTTTTGATCTATGTCAATGATCTGTTTAACGTCACCAAACATCTGTGTGTAATGTTCGCAGATGATGCTACTGTCTTTTTCTCAGGTAAAAATTTAAATAAAGTAGATTTTGAAAATGAAATTAATAAATCCTTAAAATTAATGATAACGTCTCTCAAGTCTATTAATCTTTCGGTAAATTTATCTAAAACTAAAATACTACATTTAAGAAATTATAAAACTTCTCCACTTAACTTAAACATAACATGTGATAATATTAAAGTAGAAGAAGTAGACAACGTAAATTTTCTTGGCATAAAAATTGACCCACATTTAAGTTGGAAACTACATGTAGACAAAATTAATAAGAAAATATCTAGCTACTGTTATGTACTCTCGTTACTATCGAGATCAACACAAGTATGTGTAACAAAGAATGCGTATTTTGGTTACGTGTATCCTTTGCTTTTATACGGCATAGTTTTTTGGGGCAATGCAACTAATATTCAAGAAACATTTGTACTTCAAAAGCAATGTATTCGCATAATATATAGTATGGAAAATCGAGAAAGCCTAAGAAGTATATTTAAAGAAAAAAGAATTTTAACGCTGACTTGCATTTATATTTTGGAGTTATGTCTGTTCACAAAAAGTAATCATCATTATTTTCAACCTAAATCTGCTGAGAGCCGTAACTTACGTCCTTTTCACCAACATGAACTTAAATTACCTAACATAAAAAGTCAAATATATTACAAAAGTGCATATGTCACTGCTATAAGAGTTTTTAACCATTTGCCAATTAAAATAAAATCTATGAACGGTAAAGTTTTTAAAATAAATCTAAAAACTGGTTGTTAGATCAAGCCTTCTACTCGATGCACGATTTTTTTTAACTATAAAAAAACTAAATAGTGGCAATAGATACGGACTTGACCGACCCGCAAGCAAATTCTTGTTAACATTGCAATTCACTTATCAAAAAAAAAGGCGACTGTGTTTTACACTTATTAACTATATTATTATTATTGTTGATAGACGTTCCCAAGTTCTTGCTCTTGTTGTATTTGTTCTGTTTTTGTTTCTTTACTTCATTCTATTACACGAAAATATACCTCATCATTATCATCATATTGCACGCCCGAAGGGGTATCTAACTGTGTTGTAGCTGTTTATAAATGTTTGTAACTTTATAACAATGTAATACAGTTTGCAATAAATGAATTATTATTATTATTATTATACTAAACTTACTAACTAAATTACTTATACTATAACTTGTTTTTTTTTATATATTCATACCTGTTTTATACCTGTTTAATTACAGCATTTTCAAGAAATTATTTTTCATAATAATCGTATTTATTTATCAGTAACAACGGTGATTTAATCTACCATTTCTTTGATTTTTTTAAATTATGGCAATACTTTCGTTGTCACTGGCCTAACTGTCTCCATCTATCTCAAACTAAGTAACAATTACTAATTTGCCCTGCTTTCCATACATTAATTTTTGTTCATACTTTTGTATTGAAGTTTCACCCCCTGGTTGGTGAGCTGAAAATTGATGCAATGAATGTTGAAAGTGTGATAAAAGAAGGTCGAACCCAAAATGATGCCAATAATTTATTGGTAATTGATCCTGTGAAGAAAAAGCGGATTAAACCAAGAATATACAAGAACCCTGAAAAGTCTTCTACTCCAAAAAAAAGAAATGTTAAGACAAGAAAAAATAGGAGAAAACAACACAAATGCAGGGAATGCAAGAAGATATTCAAAAATCTTAATGCTTTCAATATTCATTATAGATTTAAACATGTAAGCGGAAATTAAGAATGTGCTCATTGTTCTAAAAAGTACAAAACACAAACATTCTTCGATAGGCATATTAAGTTGCATTGCAACATATGTTATGTACTACAGAAAAATGAACGTCAACTTTTAGAACATATAGCTCACTGCGCCCGAGTCGCGCTGGGCGCAAATCGAGAAAGAAATGTTAGCTATCGTTTATGGCTGTACAAAATTTCACCAATACATTTATGGTCACAGACTAGTCACAGTTGAGAGTGATCATAAACCGCTTGAATCTATCTTTAAAAAGCCGCTCAACGAAACTCCCGTTAGGTTGCAAAGGATGCTATTGAGATTACTGTTACGTATTTGGAGTAATGAAACGATTGCTTGCTTAGCGCAGACTCTTTATTCAAAATGTTGTCACATTGACGGCGGGCGTAGCCGCCAGTTCAGAAACATGCGCTGTGCAAACGCATACACAACATCCCTCCCCCTTTAGATGTGACCTTATAAATAATTAAAAATCAAAATAAAGAATAAACAATAAACAACAACAAATTAACAAGAAAATAACAATACAATTACACAATACTGACATGCAGAGCTTATGACACATATAACAAATTTAATTTCTAAGCTAGCCTAAACAATCATCCTCTTCGGACTGCGCAGGGCGCCTAACACCCCTAGCTACTGTGACATTAGGATGGTTGATAAGCGGTGTGTGCGGCGGCGAGCACGCCTCCTCACCTTCCCCCTCAGGCTGTTCTCCATCACTAATGCCCTGTGCGACTCCTGGATGTCCGGAGGATGTTGGCGATGTTGGGATACTCACTACTATTTCATCATCGTCATCGTCAACATCCCGCGAGTTTACATTAGTAGCAGTAACGTCGGCTTTGCATAACCACAATTGATTTTTGTGTTTTTAGTGGTAACTAAAGTAGCATTATCCTGTATAACATATAACACTTTTCCCAGTCGCCGTAACACCGTACCTTTATGCCAGGTGAATTTATTATTACCACTAAACTTTTTATAAAATACCTGTTCACCTGGGGAAAAGGAAATTTTATTTTTCCCACCATGGGCTACGATCTGTGCCTGCTGCCTATCATGCACAACATCGGCAAGGGCGCCGAACGAGGACGACGGCTCTTTGGAATTAATTAAATCCAACCGCGACCTGAGTTTACATCCGTATACAAGTTCAGCCGGGGAGAAACCTGTGGTGGAATGAATCGAGTTCCGATAATCGAACAAGAACTTTAGGAGACGTAACTTACATTCCTTCGCTGTACGACTAGACATGATGCTGCTTCTAATACCCTTTTTTACAACCTTTACCGAACTTTCTGCCTGGCCGTTGCTAGCCGGATGGTACGCCGGTGTAGTAAGATGACTGATCCCATTGCCTGCGCAAAACCTTGAAAATTCTTGCGAGGCAAAGGAGGGCCCGTTGTCGCTCACTATCGTTTTCGGTAACCCATAACGCGCAATGTACTCGTACAACCGCTCAACTACTGCACACGACGTTGTGTTCGCATTCATGTCGTATACCTCGACCCATTTGGTGTACGAGTCTACGACGACCAAATACGTAAGACCGTTCAAGGGTCCTAAAAAGTCGATGTGCACACTGTAAAATGGCTGAGGAGGGAACCTCCACGGCACCAGCTTCGCCCGCGGCGGTGACGGCCTCAGCCGGGTGCACACCTCGCACGACCCGATAAAGTTTTCAATCGCTTCATCGACGCCCGGGAACCAAAATCTCGACCTCGCATCGGCCTTGGTTTTTACTACACCTAAATGGGACGTATGTAATTCGTCCATTACTCTTTTACGTAGTGAGCTTGGAATAATAACCTTGTGCCCTCTCATTAAGCAGCCGTTTTCTACCGATAATTGATTTCGACACAAAAAATACGGCTTCAACTTTAAATCGACTACTTTGTTCGGCCAGCCGTTTAAAACATGATTCATGACACGGGACAAAATAACATCTTTAGCTGTTTCGTGACGTAATTCGCTGACGGTCATAGGCAACGTTCCGTCCACGACGAAACAGACGTATGCGGCCCTATCGCACAGCGCCGCGGCGGCGTCTGCGCACGACGCGCGCCCCGCCTCTGTGGTTCTCGCGCCGCGCTCCCCCGCCCCCGGCAGACTCGCGCGCGACAGATAATTTGCGGTATTATCGGCGCTGCGAACATATTCTATTACATAGTTATATGCGCTTAAAAACATTGCATAACGTTGCAGCCTATTTGCCGACACTTCCGGGATACCCTTATGCGGACCAAAGATAGTAATTAGCGGTTTGTGGTCGGTTCGTAAGACAAAAGGATCCGCTCGACCATACAAGTATTGGTGAAACCGACGCACTCCGAATATGATCGCCGTCGCCTCTTTTTTAGCCGACTTCAAAAAGAAGGAGGTTATCAATTCGACTGTATTTTTTTTTTTTTTTTTTTATGTGTGTTACCGCGAAACTCGGCCCCTGGTGGTCCGATTTTGATAAAAATTATTTTAATCGAAAGGAAGTGCTTGCAGGTGGGTCCCATTTTTTTGTTTTTTTTTTTTAAATAACTAGAAGACTAGTAGATTTTGAATATAGCTTCAAAATTTGTTGCGGAAATTAGGGACATTTTTGCTTTCAGCGCTTACGTAGGCTAAACTATAGGACCTACATAAAAATGATGTATGGCGAATTGTAGCTCTTTAAATGTGCTAAATAAAAGTCCGCGATAGCATATATCTATCTTTTATAGTTTTCTCACAATAACCATTTTTTTCTTTAGAAACATTAATTAAATTCATGCCCTATTTCCGACGCTATTATTCAAGTTCAGTATTAACCCTTATGTAAATAAATATGTTCATTATCAAGAGAATTTAATGTAGATTATATTTGCAATTGAAACTATATCATTCTGTCTAATAGTTTAGGAGATATCGTAAGAATAAAATTACGCGGAAACGAAAAATGCTACATCGCGTTACAATGAATAGCACAAATTTGCTTTCTGGGCTTACGTAGGTCAAACTATATGACCTACATTAAAATGATGTATCGAGTAATTATAGATCCTTAAATTTGCTAAATAAAAGTCTCAGGTGGCATATATCTATCATCTATGGATGTCTCACAAAAACCATGTTATTATGAACAAACTTCGATTAAATTGCACACGAAAAACAGCGTCGTAAGCTTACGGCGCTATTATATTATATTCGATATGAATCCTTATCCAAATAAATATGTTTGATGGCTAGAGTATTAAATGCAGATTACATTAGCCTTTAAACTATGTAATTCTGATCAATAGTTTGGAAGATATTAAATTATTAAAAACTACGCGCATTCGAAAAATGCTACTGCGGCGCGCGGCTGGACAAAATTAAAGGCACGCTACGATGTATTAGTTCGTTAATTTTCAATTTGTATACCGATTTTGATAATTATTTCATTGTTTAAAGGATAAGTGGTTATCTGGTGTATTCTAAATTAGTTTTTGAATTGAAGTACACACATATTAAATAGGAAAGTCCTTTTCTTTATTTGTCTTATTTATGTTCTTATACGTATTAAGGAAATTTGTAATTAAACTTCAAATTCACTAAAAATTGAGAAATAAAACAAACATTTTAAGAAAAAAAAAATAGCCGACTTCAAAACAAAAAAAACTATCTCAAACAAAATGCGCTCAAAAGTAACTTAAAAAAAACAATTTCAAACAAAATGCACTCAAAAGTAACGTAAAAAAACAATTTCAAACAAAATGCACTCAAAAGTAACGTAAAAAAACAATTTCAAACAAAATTCACTCAAAAGTAACATAAAAAAACAATTTCAAACAAAATGCATTCAAAAGTACCATAAAAAACAATCTCAAACAAAATACACTGAAAAGAAACAAAATAATGTCATGAAAACTTCTTTCTTTCTTTCTTCTCTCTTTCAAAAACCCTCTAAACTCTAAAGAAAGTTCTCTTCTTTCTTGTAACATGTCTATATTGTATAATTATTGTTATTTTGGAGTCGGTTTCGGCCTAAGTAGGGACATAAACGTAAGTATGTCTAATACATCTCAAATATAAAATGTCACCTATTTACTTCGGCCGACACCGACTGCGAAATAACAATAATTATACAATATAGACATGTTACAAGAAAGAAGAGAACTTTCTTTAGAGTTTAGAGGGTTTTTGAAAGAGAGAAGAAAGAAAGAAAGAAGTTTTCATGACATTATTTTGTTTCTTTTCAGTGTATTTTGTTTGAGATTGTTTTTTATGGTACTTTTGAATGCATTTTGTTTGAAATTGTTTTTTTATGTTACTTTTGAGTGAATTTTGTTTGAAATTGTTTTTTTACGTTACTTTTGAGTGCATTTTGTTTGAAATTGTTTTTTTACGTTACTTTTGAGTGCATTTTGTTTGAAATTGTTTTTTTTAAGTTACTTTTGAGCGCATTTTGTTTGAGATAGTTTTTTTGTATTTGTGAATACCTATGTTCAGCGGGCGTTAGCGTGCGCGACGCAAAAGAGACAGCGGGGTTAGGCAGTAAAAAACAAAAACGAAACGAAAGCGACTGTCGTTCGATTGTGATTGGTTGAGAGACTGACGTCTGACGTCACGCGTTAAAACCGTAGGCAGTAACACGCACGAAAGACGAAAGACGAAGCGTCGTCTATCGTCTATCGTTTTTCGACCAATTCCTTTGAAATTCTTAGGCAGTTACACGAAATGACATTTCCAATCGTTTTAAAAGCGACACGATCGTTCGTTTTTGAGACGATCGACAAAGGTGTCTCGTTTTGCCGCGAAGTCAACCGAATCAACTTTAGTTAAATATCTTAAACTATTATTAAATATTAAATAAAACTTCTAAGGTGAGAAATCAATTTGGTATTATGTTATAAATGATTTGTTAGTTGAATAAAGTAAACAATTTATGATTTGGCATATTATAGATATGTCTCGCATGTGGAACGCCTTGATGTTAGAAGCTGCAGATGCCGAAGCTAAAAAGATGTCTCGGCAGCGTATGCTTCTACAAAGATTAAAGAATCGCGAACGGTTACTCCAAAAAATTCCGGAGTGGCAGTTTAGAGCTCATTACAGGCTGAATAAGGAAGAGTTCCACTCGTTGTGTGACGAGCTCAGGCACAATACCAGTTTAAAAGGTTCGAAAACAACTTCACTGGAACTTAAGGTAAATTGATTTCTTATGATATATGTTTTTTTTAATATATGTGTGTTAAAAGGTGATTATGTATTTAATATGATTAATGTTAACTTTAGTCACTTTGAGTCTTATACTGACACAATTATTATATTTTAGGTGCTGACAGCATTGAACTTTTATGCCATGGGTTCATATCAGAAAGGTGTTGCTAATGAGGTACATATGAATCAAAAAAGTGTAAGTCGGTGTATCAGAGAGGTGACAAAAGCTCTGAATGAGATTTCAAATAAATGGATACAATTCCCACAAACAAGCACACAAAGAACTAAAATTAAGCAAGGGTAGGGGTTACTATATATAACTTCCGTCATTTTATTTTTATTACCTTGAGCACATACAACTACTTACAAATATTATTTTACAGATTTTATACTAAGTTTAATTTTCCTGGTGTAATTGGTGCCATTGATTGCACCCATGTGGCCATAGTTCGTCCAGCTGCAGATGTACTTTGTTTTTATAACAGAAAAGGCTTTCATTCTCTTAATGTCCAAATGGTATGAACCTTTTTATGTTTATTATAATAATTATAAGATAATTAAAGATTAATCTCAATTAAATATTTTAGGTATGTGACAGTGATCTCAGAATCACTAATGTTAATGCCAAGTTTGGTGGTGCAAGTCACAACAGTCATATCTGGGCAAGTAGCAGACTGCAAAGCCATATGGAGGCTCTGCAACTATCTGGCAAGTCAGTTTGGTTGTTGGGTAATTGCATTTTTAGTAGAAAAATATTCAACAGGTGATGTTCTATGTTAAATATTATTTGTAACTTTAATATTACTTATAACATTTTAGGTGACAGTGGTTACCCTCAAAGGATCTACCTTATGACACCTATTCTGAATGCAGAACCAGGATCTAGAGGAGAGAAATACACTAGAGTGCATGTCAAGGCCCGAAACTGCATAGAAAGGGCATTTGGTTAAATATAGATTTTGATATTTGTTAGGTCAGTGTATCCTTTATTATCAGCATAACATGCTCATAGATTCAAGAGGAACTCCTACAGATGATGCAGAAGTACTTTTGTCCACTGCTCTTACACAACCAACTGTTGTTGAAAACGGGCTGGATGTGATTGTGGGGCGGGCTGTTAGGAATAGACTAATTATTGGCAGTTTTTAGTTTGGTTGAAGAAGCCCACACAATAATGTCTAAAAGTGTATTTTTAAGAAGAAATATGATGAAGATGAATGTTTTACAAATTAAAAATAAACTTTATTTATATACAATTATTTTTTATTTCAATATTCACTTAAACATTAATTACACAAGTTACAACCAAAACCAATGTAAATGTTACATGTTTTTGCATTTGAGACTGCATCTCAAAGCATAAGCATTACATTAATAAGCCAGTGAGTGAGGGTCCTGGATGCCATTTCCCTCTCCTTTGAACTGATGATGGGGCAGCTATACTCTTGAAGAGGAGGCAACATATATATCATTTTGTTCATCATCTGAAATATCATGATAAAGTTAGTAAATATTAATGTTTAAACTGTATATAATAAGATAAAACTAAACATTAAATTGTATCAATTGATTTTAGTTAATTTATTTTACCCAAATGATTAAACAGAAACATGGGCAAATAAATTGAGGTAGGTACTAAATAAATATTTTTCTATTAATACAGTTACCAACTGAAGAATAGATTTGCATATCTGTTTTCTAAATGAAATAACAGGATTGTAATAAATTACTGTCAGTGATCTGCTCCAAAATTTGTATTTGGATAGATGGTTCCTCAACTGGAGGCTCCTCATTTGACTGTTCCTCTACTGGTAGTCCTAAAATATAAAGTTTGGGTGATGAAATGTGATATTCGTAGCTAGGAAAATGGAAACTACAAAACTATTGTTATTAAATACATGATTCAATAGCAAGGGCACTTGCAAAGAATAAGTAAAATAAAAAAGGATGTGTCTGCCAGCATAACAAACATGCTTCAGAATGAATGTCTTGTTTTATGTTTACAATCATTATTACATTAGAACCAACCTTGATCCATTGCTCCATAGACTTGTCAGGATCACTACCTGCCTTACCCAGCAACATCTTTAATAGTTGGCAAAGTTCCTGGCGCCTCACTCTTCCCTGCGGGGTGTTTACCATTTTAAATACGTTATTGACGTACCTTTCCATAAATTCCACCATTATGGCGATTTGCTCATTGCTTGCGTTTTAAGAATTCATTTTACAAAACGTAAATTGAAACACAAACACTTCACTAAACTTTTGTATTTTTACCGCGAGAATATTTGACCTTTATACGTCAAATTCAAATGACACAATGTTGATCGTCAAGTATAGACAATAATTTATTTTTTTTGACGATTCACCTTCGTCTGCACGAAAGCGACTGTCGTCTGTTACTGCCTAGCCTTACACGGAAAAACGAGAGACGCTATCGCTTAGACGAAACGATCGATCGTTTCGTTTTTAGTTTTTTACTGCCTAACCCCGCAGGTCTCTCGACGCCGTCGTCCCCCACTTGCGACAATATTGCCCCGAGGCCGGTGGGGGACGCGTCGACCGTTAAGATAAGTTTGGCCTTTTGGTTAAAATGAGCCAAAACCGAATCCGACGCTAGACATTTCTTTATAGCTAAGAAGGCATCCGAGTGAATCTTCGTCCACTTCCATTTAGTATTCTTTTTCAGTAGCTCGTACAATGGACTTAACATCATTGATGCACCGGGTACAAAATTCCTATAGTAATTAGCCAGCCCTAAAAATGATTGTAACTGACTAACATTACTTGGTCTAGGTGCATCTATTATTGCTTTAATTTTTTCCGGTGATTTTTTAAGACCGTTCTTATTTATCACGTAGCCTAAATAATTAATTTCGTCTTTAAAAAATTCGCACTTTTCTTTTTGTAATGTTAGCCCCGCTTCCTCGAGCCTCTGCAATACGCTACTAAGTCGCGTCAAGTGTTCCTCCCTATTACTACCTGTAATTAAGATATCATCGAGGAGACACAACACCCCGTCTAAACCCGCCAACACGGTTTCCATGGCGCGCTGGAATATCGCCGGGGCCGAGGACAAACCGAATACGAGTCGCGTATACTGATACAGCCCCCGGTGCGTGTTTATGCACGTCAACTTCTGCGACTCCTCATCGAGACACAGCTGATTATATGCGCTTGACAAGTCTAGTTTTGTAAACTGTTCGCCGCCGTGTAGCTTCGAAAACAACTCATGCACCGTCGGTAGGGGAAATTGCTCGACTACTAACTGTTTGTTGATACTAACCGAGTAGTCGGCGCATATTCTCACGGAGCCATTCCTTTTTAAAACTGGCACTATAGGGGATGCATACTCGGAATAGTCGACCGGTTTTAGGACACCTAGATCGACTAACCTATTTAGCTCATCGGTAACTTTTTCCCTTAGAGCGAATGCAATAGGTCGCGCCTTAAAGAAAATTGGCTTCGAATTTTCTTTCAAAAATAATGTTATTTTATATTTCTTGAAAGAACCTAAAGTGTCCGCGAACGTTTTGGAAAAACGAGCCTGAAGCTGTTCTATTGAAAGCGATGAATCACAATATTTCACCGGCGCTAGTTCTAAATTAAATTTTGAGATAAAATCCCTGCCGAGAAGTGCCGGGCCACCACCACGTACTACATATACGTCTATAGCGCGGTTAACCCCACCGAATAACATTTTTGAATCGCGCATAACACCTAAACAATGTATTCTTTCGCCTGTGTACCCCATTAACTTTTTATTTGACGGAGATAAAGACACGTTATGAAAATGCCGTCTCCATGTAATATCGGAGATGACCGTTACAGCGGACCCGCTGTCAATTTCAAATTTTAAAGTTACCCCGTTTAACCTAACGCACTCCACCATAGGTTCACCCCTAAAAGAACGGATATGATACAACTCACCATCGTCATCGTTCTCGTCCGTTCCCCTCGTCACGGCTGACGTCACCAGGTTCACCTTCTTGCACATACGTCGGAGGTGCCCTGTTTGTTTACACTTTTTGCACGTATAATTAACAAAACGACACTCTGACAACCTGTGGTTAAAATATCCACACACGGAACATTGTACTTTTTCCGACCTATTCTCACTCACGCTTAGTTCACTTTTGTTCGGCTGTCCTGTTTTACACAATACTTCTGTAGGCGCGGCGACGACGACGCTGGTCGCAGCGGCTGCGCAGGCGGCTCCCGCTCGCGCGCATCGTATGTTCTCGGCCAGCTCCACCACTCTAGCCAGGGTCAGGCCACTCAGATCCTTGCCAAAGATTTCTTCTTTCTCGAGCCCCGGCAGCATCCCCATGATGAAGCGGTCTCGGAGAACTTCTTCTAAGTTGCTGAAGCCACAATTAGCCGTGAGACCCCTTAGACGAGCCGCCCATTGTATAAACGACTCCGCGGGTTGCTGAACTGCAGCGTAAAAATTGTACCGCTCGCCGAAGCCGACGCGTTTCGGAGTGAAATATGCATCTAGGAGTCCTTTTTTTTTTTTTTTTTTTTTTTTTTTTTAACGTCAGGAAATGCATTTAAGCACCCCTACGCCGGGCTGTGCAATGGCGTAGGGAGTGTGGGACTCGCCGGCCGCAGAAGGCGACCGGAATACCCACTAAAACCTGACTGCCCTCCGACGCATTATGGCGGGGCCACGGGAACGCGTGAGCTTACTTCCGTGACCCCGCCTGCGTTGTCGCCCACGGGGGGGGGCTCCTCTCACATATTTGTGGGGTGAAGGGCGGCGGCGAATTGCCGCCTCCTTCGCCCCACTCTACGGCGTCGGAGCGGGGGCGCCAGAGGGTCTCTCTCGCGCTCCCGCTCCTGTGCCTCCTTCTGCGAAATCAATTCTTCTTCGCAGAAGGAGGCAACGGCGTCCCAGGACCTCTCACTTCCTAACATGGCGCGTATAACGCCAGGAAGTGAGAGGTCCCCACCTATCGTCGCCACCAGGGTGCGGCGCTCTTCTGTCCAGGCGCAGCACACTTCCAGTGTGTGCTGCGCCGTATCCTCGTCGTCGCCGCACCCATGGCACGACGCCGTCTCCTCCCTTCCGATCCGACGCAGATACTGTCCGAAACAACCGTGTCCGGACAGCACCTGCGTGAGTCGGAAGGTGAGGGACCCGTGGCCCCTTCCGCACCACTCCGGGAGCTGTGGGCGGATGGCCTCTACTGTGCGGACGCCATATTCGACGTCCGCTAGGCCTTCCACCCAGAGCTCCATGGTCCTCCGCTTTCTCCTCTCCCGGGCGTGGGCGAGCTCCTCCGGGGCGAGAGATTCTCCCCGGGTTCTTCGCTCAACCCGCGCCCGGTATGCCTCAGCCAGCACTCCCGCTTCTATCTCCCATGGGGGAGTACCGGCCAGGACGCAGGCCGCCGCGTGGCCTACCGTGCGGTAGGCCCTGCAGGCACGTCCTGCAATGACGCGCTGCGGCCTGCGGAGGAGGGCCCTGTTCGACGCGTTTAGGGCCTCTGCCCATATCGGCGCGCCGTACAGGGCCATGCTGCGGACGACCATGGTGTACAGCTGCCTTGCTTGTACACCCGGACCCCTCAGGTTCGGAAGGAGCCTCGAGAGGGCTGCTGCCGCGCCTACGAGCCGGGGGGTTAGCGACCGGAAATGCTCCCCAAAACGCCACCCCCCGTCGAGGACAAGGCCCAGATACTTTATACTGGCCTTGACCCCGACCTCGTCCCCGTTGACCCGGAGTGTTGCCCCCGACGGCACCCTCCACCTCGGCCCTTTAAAACATAGGGCCTCAGTCTTGGAGAGCGCCACCCGGAGGCCCAGCGCTTCGATTCTCCGGGTCACCAGGGAGGCTCCGGCCTCAGCCCTCCGCCTCAATCTCCTCCAGGTGGTGTCCCGGACGGCGATCATCGTATCGTCTGCATAGCAGATAACCGCCATCCGGGGCAGCACCTCTCCGCGGATGGCCCAGTCAAAACCGATGTTCCATAGCAGGGGTCCTAGAACAGACCCCTGGGGAACACCGGAGGCCATCCGCCTTTCCTCCCTTCCTCGCCTTGTTATGTAGGACACTACCCGCCCCTGCAGGTAGTGTCCTACAACCCTCCGGAGATAGAGGGGCACTCCATGGAATCGGAGTGCCTCCTCTATCACTGCGAAGGGGAGGGAGCCGAAGGCGTTGGCAATATCCAGAGATATCGCCATAGCCCCCTGCCCCCTCTGGGCCGCGTCCTCCGTGAACCTCTTCAGGGCGGTCAGGGCGTCTAAGGTCGATCGCCCCGACCGGAACCCGAATTGGTTCTCGGAGATTTGCGGCCCGATCCTCTCCAGATGCTGGATGATGCGGGAAGCCACCACTCTTTCAAGCAGCTTCCCGACCTCATCCAGCATCACGAGTGGCCGGTGCCCGGAAGGAGAGTGTGCGGGTCGACCCTCCTTCCTTATGAGCACCAGCCGTCCCTCCTTCCACACCCCAGGGAAGCGCCCCGCTGCCAGACAATCACTGAACAGGCAGCGGAGGCGGGCCCCGAGGTGTTTGAGGGCGATGGGGAGCACCTTGCCGGGCACCCCATCCGGTCCCGGAGCCTTCCGGCCCCTGAGCCGGCCAACCGCCCTATCCATTTCCTCCTCTGTTACCAGAGGAGCGTCAAGGGCGGTGTCCTCCTCCTCCGCATCTGGCGGTGCCATGCGCGATGGTTCGAATGGGGGGCTGTCAGGGAACAGCCCCTCAACCACCGCGCTGAGGACGGCCGGCTCCATATCCTCCGTGGGGGGCGCCCTCTTCAGTTTAGCTCGTACCATATGGTACGGGCGCCCCCACGGGTCCGCGTCAAGGGTCGCCAAGAACTCCGCATAAGCAGCGTCCTTGGCGGCCCCTATGGCGGCGGTGAGCACCTTCTTGGCTGCCCGCACTTCAGCCTGAAGGTGCTCCAGTTCGCCATCAACCCGATGCCGACGTCTTCGGCACCGGGTGAAGGCGCGCCGTGCGGCGTTACTGGCAGCGCGCAGGACCGCAAGGTCCTGCGTGCTGCCAGTAACGCCTTCCCTGGGCGCAAAGCGTCGCGCCCGGGGCATCCCAGCGTCGCAGATGGCCGTCAGGTCCCGGCGGAACCCGACGGCCCTTTCTTCGACCCCCAATCCTTGATGGGGGTCCGCCGACCATGCGCGGACCACGGCCTCCTCTTCCGCTAGGTCCGTGTCGAGGCGTGAGAGCTGCCACCTCGGAAAGCCTCCCACGCCTCTTCCGCCCACCGCCCGGGTTTGACGCCCGCAGGGCGCGTTGGAGACCCTGAACCGGATATACAAATGGTCGGACAGGGTCTCCACCTCCTCCAGGACACGCCAACACGTTATGCGTGCACCGATGGCAGGGGTGGCGAACGTTACGTCCACCACTGAGCCACCCCGCCCGCGCACGCACGTGTAGGCGGTGCCCTGGTTCTCCGGGGCTAGGCCGATTACTGTAGCCCAGTCCCGGAGAAGCGCCCCTTTTGCGTCGGTGATGGAGGACCCCCACTCCGCGCACTTAGCGTTGAGGTCCCCCATCACGATGACCTGGGCCGGCGATGCCCTCTGCACCACCGGTTCCAGGCCATCCAGGAACCTCTCGAACTGCGAGAGGTTCCTGTTTGGGGAGAAGTAGACTCCGATGAGAACTACTTCCCCCCAGTTTGCCGCCACGTAGCCGGCACCCCTCTCCCTGAGGGAGAGGCGTTGTCGGCCCGCCGGCGGCGCCACTATGCCGACCAGACCCTCCGTGTCCCCAACCCAGTTGGAGTGGGGGGGGATCACGTAGGGTTCGGCCACGACCGCAACGGCAATTCTCCACTCCGCCAGAACCTGCATGAGCAGGTCCTGTGCGCGGGCGCAGTGGTTGGCGTTGGTCTGCAGGAATTCGCTATGCAGGTGTCCGGGCATTAAGACACCTGCATAGCTTCCTCGGCCGGCGGGCTAGGCTGCGGCGGGCTAGGACGCAGCTTGGGCATCTTTCCTTTCACGGTGGGGGGTACACATTTGTCGCCCCCCATCACGTGCGTGTGCGGGCGCCCTGTGGTGGCACACACTGTGCATTTACAGGGCGCCTCACAGGCGGCCGCTTTGTGCCCCGCTTCGATGCATCTAGGAGTCCTAGAATATCTTCGTAGGGCACCTCGTTGAGTTCTTTGGGTAGTGCTAGGTCTGCTGCTAACTTGTATGTCCCCTCGGAGAGCGCACTAAGCAGTATAGCTCGTCGTTTAACTCCCGTCGCATCGGTTAAATGGTTCACGTCGTTCGCGATAAACCACTGCGTTATGCGATTTTTATACGTCTTCCACATTTGCTCACTATGATCAAAGCACGATAAAACACCAAAATGTGTTACTAACATTTTGGGTTTTTTTTTTTTTCAAAAGTGGGTATTTCGCTCACTCGTCGCCACTGTTACGTATTTGGAGTAATGAAACGATTGCTTGCTTAGCGCAGACTCTTTATTCAAAATGTTGTCACATTGACGGCGGGCGTAGCCGCCAGTTCAGAAACATGCGCTGTGCAAACGCATACACAACAATTACAAAAATACGTATTAAAAATTTGTTACGTGCCGGGACTTTTAATGTTCATAGCGGACACGCTGTCGCGTGCACCGAACGAGTCTGCGTCGAGCGATGATGATATGCACACCAAGATAGACATACATGTTAACTTATTGTACGAAAACTGTAACGTTAGCGGGGACAAATTGCAACAGATTAAATTAGAAACGGACAAAGATATTGCTTTGAAACAAGTGAGGGAATATAACCACGTTGGTTGGCCTCACACAAAAAACTTAGTTAACAGTAAATGCAAACAGTTTTGGTTAGTTAAGGATGAGCTACATACTATAAAAAAATAGCCGACTTCAAAACAAAAAAAAACTATCTCAAACAAAATGCGCTTAAAAGTAACTTAAAAAAAACAATTTCAAACAAAATGCACTCAAAAGTAACGTAAAAAAACAATTTCAAACAAAATTCACTCAAAAGTAACATAAAAAAAACAATTTCAAAAAAAAAAATGCATTCAAAAGTACCATAAAAAACAATCTCAAACAAAATACACTAAAAAGAAACAAAATAATGTCATGAAAACTTCTTTCTTTCTTTCTTCTCTCTTTCAAAAACCCTCTAAACTCTAAAGAAAGTTCTCTTCTTTCTTGTAACATGTCTATATTGTATAATTATTGTTATTTCGCAGTCGGTGTCGGCCGAAGTAAATAGGTGACATTTTATATTTGAGATGTATTAGACATACTTACGTTTATGTCTCTACTTAGGCCGAAACCGACTCCAAAATAACAATAATTATACAATATAGACATGTTACAAGAAAGAAGAGAACTTTCTTTAGAGTTTAGAGGGTTTTTGAAAGAGAGAAGAAAGAAAGAAAGAAGTTTTCATGACATTATTTTGTTTCTTTTTAGTGTATTTTGTTTGAGATTGTTTTTTATGGTACTTTTGAATGCATTTTTTTTGAAATTGTTTTTTTATGTTACTTTTGAGTGAATTTTGTTTGAAATTGTTTTTTTACGTTACTTTTGAGTGCATTTTGTTTGAAATTGTTTTTTTTAAGTTACTTTTAAGCGCATTTTGTTTGAGATAGTTTTTTTTACAAATTTCCTTAATACGTATAAGGACATAAATAAGACAAATAAAGAAAAGGACTTTCCTATTTAATATGTGTGTACTTCAATTCAAAAACTAATTTAGAATACACCAGATAACCACTTATCCTTTAAACAATGAAATAATTATCAAAATCGGTATACAAATTGAAAATTAACGAACTAATACATCGTAGCGTGCCTTTAATTTTGTCCAGCCGCGCGCCGCAGTAGCATTTTTCGAATGCGCGTAGTTTTTAATAATTTAATATCTTCCAAACTATTGATCAGAATTACATAGTTTAAAGGCTAATGTAATCTGCATTTAATACTCTAGCCATCAAACATATTTATTTGGATAAGGATTCATATCGAATATAATATAATAGCGCCGTAAGCTTACGACGCTGTTTTTCGTGTGCAATTTAATCGAAGTTTGTTCATAATAACATGGTTTTTGTGAGACATCCATAGATGATAGATATATGCCACCTGAGACTTTTATTTAGCAAATTTAAGGATCTATAATTACTCGATACATCATTTTAATGTAGGTCATATAGTTTGACCTACGTAAGCCCAGAAAGCAAATTTGTGCTATTCATTGTAACGCGATGTAGCATTTTTCGTTTCCGCGTAATTTTATTCTTACGATATCTCCTAAACTATTAGACAGAATGATATAGTTTCAATTGCAAATATAATCTACATTAAATTCTCTTGATAATGAACATATTTATTTACATAAGGGTTAATACTGAACTTGAATAATAGCGTCGGAAATAGGGCATGAATTTAATTAATGTTTCTAAAGAAAAAAATGGTTATTGTGAGAAAACTATAAAAGATAGATATATGCTATCGCGGACTTTTATTTAGCACATTTAAAGAGCTACAATTCGCCATACATCATTTTTATGTAGGTCCTATAGTTTAGCCTACGTAAGCGCTGAAAGCAAAAATGTCCCTAATTTCCGCAACAAATTTTGAAGCTATATTCAAAATCTACTAGTCTTCTAGTTATTTAAAAAAAAAAACAAAAAAATGGGACCCACCTGCAAGCACTTCCTTTCGATTAAAATAATTTTTATCAAAATCGGACCACCAGGGGCCGAGTTTCGCGGTAACACACATAAAAAAAAAAAAAATACAGTCGAATTGATAACCTCCTTCTTTTTGAAGTCGGCTAAAAAGGGATCGTGTTCAGGGGTGATCGTATTGTAATACCGGAGAGTTTAAGAAAAGAGATGTTAGATCGCATACATGAGGGACATCTGGGCATAGAAAAGTGTAAAATGCGAGCTAGAGATGTAATGTGGTGGCCGGGCATGTCAACACAGATCGAACGTGCGGTCGCGGGCTGCGAGACGTGTTCGGAGCGCGCACCCGCACAGCCCCGCGAGCCCCTCGTCCCACACAAGGTGCCCGAAACACCGTGGCAGGTGGTCGCCACTGATATATTTCACATGGGTAATAAAAACTACTTGTTAGTAGTAGACTACTATTCAAAATTCGTCGAGGTCGTAACGCTCCATGATTTAAATAGTAACACGGTGATATGTCAATTAAAAAGCATTTTCGCTCGGCACGGCATACCAAAGAAGTTTATCTCTGACAACGCTAAACAATTTACCTCTAATGAATTTGTAAATTTTCAAACTGAATGGGAATTTGAACATGTGACTAGCTCACCGTATTACGCACGCTCGAACGGCCTTGCGGAACGTAATGTCCAAACTGTCAAGAATCTATTGCAAAAAGCTTTAAATGATAAAAAAGACCCATATTTAGCATTACTTAATTTTAGAAACACGCCAATTACAGGGGAAAAGTTTTCACCTGCGCAACTTTTAATGGATCGTAGGTTAAATACCAGGTTACCGATAGTACAAAAACTCTTACATCCATCAATCCCCAAACAATCACAAGTGGTGAAAATGAGAACACAAAAAATTCAAAAAGCAAAAGAATATTATGATCAACACACTAAACGACTTAGGTCATTGCAGCCGGGGGAACAGGTACGGATTCGCGAAGCGCCTAGTACCGGCGGCAGGGTTCGCTGGGTGCACGCTCGCGTGCTCAATCAAGCGGCTGAGCCGCGCTCATATTGGGTAAGCACGCCGGATGGTGGACACTACCGCCGTAACAGACAACACATAAGGACATACACAAGCGGACAAAAACATACATTTAATGATTACAACGCGTATTCGTTACCTGTAACATCTAACAATAACAATAATAACATACAACCATTCCCGTTAGATAACGAAAATGATGACTCAGTTTCACAACAAAATCTATCACAAAATACATCAGATAGTAACTATGTAACTCGATCGGGAAGGCAGATTCGTCCACCTAAGCGTTTTCCATAATTTTTATTGTGTTATCAGTAATCATAACTGTTTGTACATTTTTATTACTTTCTATTTGTTTTTTTTTGTCTCGTGCAAAAAAAAAAATACAAAAATTAAAAAAAAAAAAATTAGTAAAAAAAAAATGAAATACAATATATTAGGTCCTTACATATGAAATTGGCGTTTTTCGTACTGGCCACTTTAATCACGAATTTCTCCTCTTTGGTAAGGAATTCCAAATTCAAATTTGTACAGCTATAGACTCATGTATTTGTGGTTCGATGACCGTCATTCATTTGTTTTTTTTCTTCTGTTTTTTTCTGTTTGCGTCACTCATTTTACAAAATGGAAAACTTAAAATATCGCATTATTTACGAGTACGAGTTCCGCCGTGGCACTAGTGCTGCGGAAACGACTCGAAGGGTGAATGATGTGTATGGCGGTCGTGTTGCAAAAGAAAACACAGTTCGTTTTTGGTTCCAACGTTTTCGTTCTGGAAATTTCGATCTGCAGAACAAGCCCCGTGGACGGCCTGAGACTCAAGTTGATAATGAAGAGTTGAAGGCTATTGTGGAAGCGGATCCATCGCAAACCACGTCCGAGTTAGCTGCAGGCTGCGATGTTAGTGATAAAACTGTTTTAATTCACTTGAAGCGAATTGGGAAGATTAAAAAGCTTGAAAGGTGGGTACCTCACGAATTGACTGAAGCAAACCGGCAAACGCGCGTTGACTGTTGCGTTACATTACTAAACCGGCACAATAATGAAGGTATTTTAAACTGAATCATTACCTGTGATGAAAAATGGGTTCTTTACGATAATCGGAAGCGCTCAGCGCAATGGTTGGATCCTGGCCAGCCAGCCAAATCCTGCCCCAAGCGAAAATTAACCCCAAAAAAGTTACTTGTAAGCGTTTAGTGGACTAGTGCCGGTATTGTTCATTACAGTTTTCTCAAATCTGGCCAGACTATTACGGCTGATATCTATTGTCAGGAATTGCAAACCATGATGGAAAAGCTAGCGGCTAAACAACCTAGGCTGGTCAATCGCTCCACGCCACTGCTGCTTCACGACAACGCTAGACCACACACTGCGCAACAGACGGCTACTAAATTAGAAGAGCTTCAATTGGAAAGTCTAAGACATCCTCCGTACTCCCCGGACCTTGCTCCAACAGATTACCATTTTTTTCGAAATTTGGATAACTTCTTGCAAGGGAAAAAATTCAACTCCGATGGGGCAGTCCAAATCGCCTTCAAAGATTTTATTGATTCCCGTCCGACTGGTTTTTTTAGTAAAGGGATCAATGAACTACCTATGAGATGGCAAAAGTGCATAGAAAATAATGGTTCATACTTTGATTAATTAAATATATTTTATTAAAAAATATTCGACTTTTTGTTCCTCCCATACAAAACGCCAATTTCATATGTAAGGACCTAATATATATGAATATATGTAATAAGGAAGTCAATAAGGTTTGTTATAATATATTCTGTTGATTAAGTAAGTGTTTAATGGATTGATGTGATAAACAGTGTAAACTAATTTTGTTTGTTTTCATTCTAAATTCACTGTGTATAAAGAAAGGGCATGTGGCATATAAATAATGAGAGTTGTAAAGACGTTAGATTAATAAAGTCAGTCGTTAATATGCATTCATAAGATGTTGTTTAATTTTACTAGTCTCCCAATACTACAACTACCATTTCAGCACTTCCCTTTAGTGACGATTTTAGGTAATGAAATTTTTGTATGTCGGTAATATCCGTCGAATTATGCACCAGTGATAAATATGTGTCCCTATATTCTAGCCAGTGCTCGTATAAACCGTCGAAGGTAGGTAAAGTGATGACAGGTAATTTAATTGACGACTGATTTTGAGAACACATTTTAGAGCATTCAGCGACCTCCCTACCGACACCAAGAAGGGATTCAGCTTTTGAAAGTGTGCTGTAGTAACAGTCCTCGAATTGCTGACGCTGATTTAACTGCTCGTCGATATCACACTCAGAGACAGTCTCCTCGAGCTTTGATTGTATTGAATTGAATTCTGAAAATAGAATGCCTGCCCCATCCATGCGCAATTTTAATTCTATCCTGGACTCCTGACCCAGCGGTTTTACTAAACTATGTAGATGATTCACAAACTTCGTTAACCTGCCCTTGAGAATACCTCTTTTCCTGATGAGGTCGCGAATGACCTGCTCAGCTTTCTCATCTGTAGTATTTTTATATGGAGACTTGTCCCTATCCATTAAAGGCATAATGGTGACTTGTGAAAATGGGAACAACCACAAAAGTACTCACCGGGCGGTGACGGGAATGTGCTCCTGGATCAATCCAAATCCTCGTAAAATTGCAAATCCACGATCCAAATCCGGCTCGAAGGACCAGTTTATGTAGCGGCGTGTGTGTAGCTACATAAGGTTTGGAAAAAACTAAAAGTGTTGAGGCGTTTGAGGATTTGGAACTTTGAAATCAAACCAACGTATAGTCTTCCGTATTTGAAATGTATTCTGGTTTTTGATACAATGATCTAGGATAGCGGGGTGGGGGTAATTAGCCAATAGGCGACAAGTACGTATATTGGTTTCGCACTTTGATTGGATCTTTGTGTAAGACCGTCTTATGACGCCTGATGCTGTCTTGATGTCCGCCACTCTGGAGATGCCATCTTCACCAGGAATTGTCTTCACCACGCGACCAAGTGGCCATTTCAACGGCGGAAGAGCCACGTCTTTGACAAGGACAAGCGTATCAGGCTTCAATTCTGCCGTATTTTCCCTCCACTTAGCTCTGATTTGTAGCTCCGAGATATACTCTCTAGCCCAGCGCATCCAAAACTGCTGCCGCAGCTGTTCCACTCTCTGGTAGCGGCTCTACCGGTGTACAGGTAAGTGTTGCAGGTCATTTTCACACACCGGTGCCGTGAGAGGTCGGCCAATAAAGAAATGGCCAGGGCTGAGGGGATAGCCATCAGAGGGATCCGAAGACAGAGGTACCAGCGGACGTGAGTTTAGCACTGCTTCTATCTGTGTGAGTACGGTAGCGAATTCTTCGAACGTCAGATGAGCATTGCCGAGCACTCGCCGCAGGTGGTACTTACATGATTTGATCCCCGCTTCCCACAAGCCACCAAAATACGGGGAATAAGGAGGGATAAACGAGAATTTAATATTTTGACTATTTGCGTAATCTACAACGTCTTTACTACAAGATGATAAAAACTGAGCAAACTCATTGTTTAAACCTACAAAATTTCGTCCATTGTCTGAGAAAATTTGACATGGTTTTCCACGTCGAGAAGTGAATCGTTTGAGAGCGAGGAGGTATGCATCTGTGGAAAGGTCGCTGACAAGCTCTAAGTGAATAGCGCGAGTAGTAAAACAAATAAAAAGACAGATATAGGATTTTACTAACTTAGCACCCCTACCTTTACGATTTAAAACGTACACTGGTCCAGCGTAGTCTACACCTGTGCGAATAAAAGGAAAATCTGCCGTCAAGCGCTCCTTAGGCAGGTTGCCCATAAGTGGGCTTAGCGTTTTTCCCCTAGCCCGTGTGCAAGCGACGCACTGATGAGTCACCTTCCGCGCGAGATTCCTACCGGACAGCGGCCACCACTGCTCGCGTAAGCGGTACAGCAGCGCCTGCGGCCCGCAATGTAAAGCTTTATTGTGTTCATGAATAAATAACAAGCGAGTAAAATAGTGCTTAGAACAAAGAAGTATAGGGTGTTTCTTATTATAATTAAAATCTAAAGATTTTTTTATTCTGCCACCTACGCGAATTAGGTCCTTTTCTTCAAAAAATAAATTTAGACTTGAAAGTCTGTTGCTAGACTTAACATTCCTTCCACTGTTTAGCAAATTGTACTCCAAAGAAAATGACTCCCTTTGTGATAACTTAGCTAGCATAATCACTGCACGACTCAACTCATCGACATTGATCGCACCCGTCAGCTGATCGGTTCTGTGGCGCGGCCGGCTGTTGTGCGTGAAGCGCAGTACATAAGCAGTCGCGTTAATCATACGATTGAAGTTAGAGAATCTGTTGAATGGAAAGAATGTTTCGTCTGTATTAATATTTTGATTTAAAAATGTATAATTTGTAGCGTTAGATTTTAGTTCAGGCAAATCAATAGGTAATAACTCAGCATTTGAATTTATATGTGTAGTTAAAATGAAACCGTTCGGAACCGTACCGCCGTGCGTAAACAACTTCTATAAATCCGTGCTCGTAATTTTATCTTAAAAAATAGTTATAGTTAAAGTAATAGTTATAGTTTTTCTGTGCGTTATAAGGAAGGTGTGACTTTAAAGTGTTTACTATAAACAAATGTTTTGTGTAGTTTTAAATGTTTTTAAACTAGGCTGAACAATTATTGATATACCCGAAAAATACAAGAATTTTTTGAACTATTAAGATTTAAAACATAATAAGCATATGTTTTTTACGTAAACATAATGTAACAGTGATCATTAAGAATTATACGAATTATCCAATATTTGCTTATTGATGGCGTGGAGTTATTAAAAGGAGGTGCCTGCGATTACAATATGTGCAGTCTCTCTTGACGCATACTAAGTGATAGTTGTGTGCCAGCGTCTCGTCTAAGCAATAACAATTGATAAGGTATTGTAAGAGCTTATGGTTGAAGATCAGTCTCTTACGATCTTTTTTACTAAAAACATTTCTTTAACCTAATATGAGTACCAAGGTACAAAACATTAAGAAATGCGCTGGATGTGCGCGCGATATTTCCACTCCGGAGCAACTCAAATGTAATACCTGTTCCTTAAAGTATCATTTTGAGTGTGTAAGTACCACAGCTAAAAAATACAAAAGTGTTTCCTTAGACTACAAAAACTCCTGGGTTTGCCCAGCATGTCGTTCTAAGCCGCCGAAAGCTGATGGTCCTATCTCCCTGACACGGACTGTCGGCTTCGATATTGATCAAGATAGCACCACATCTAATGTTACCATGCGACGTAATAAAAACGATATGGCCGCAAAATCAATTGATAGCCTAACGTTAGAGAATGTTAAGGCTATAATGCAAGAAACGATGGATGACCTCCTGGGCAATATGGAGATGAGGATGACCAAAATAATTGAAGAAAAATACAAAGAAATATTTAAAGAATTCAATGATATGAAGGAATCAATTACCCATATAAAAACTGAATATGATGATTTGAAAAAGGAAAACGAAAAGCTGAGAAGTACAGTAAAAGATTTAGGCAATCGACTAAGTATTTTCGAGCAGTACTCCCGAAGAAGCAATTTAGAAATTCAATGCTTACCGGAACATAAAGCAGAAAACTTGATAAACGTCGTTACTCAAATCGCCAAAGTGGTTGGTAATAAGCTCGCCGAAAGTGATATAAACAAGTGTACAAGGATTGCCAAAATGAATCCAGAAAGCAAACGACCGCGCTCTGTAGTGGTTACTTTTGCGAGTCCTCGGAGTCGAGATGCTTTCCTCGCAAGTGTAATGCAGTACAATAGGAAGAACCGCAATGACAAATTGAACACCAGCCATATTGGTTACGGAGGTGAGAAAAATTCAATTTATGTGCTTGAGCACCTCGCTCCAGAACTTAAAAAATTACATGCCCTGACCAGAGAAGCAGCAAAAAAACTAAATTACAAATTCGTTTGGGTAAAAAATAGTCGCATATTCATGAGGAAAACGGAGACGTCAGAGCACAGAACTATCCGTGAAGCTGACCAGTTAAAGTCACTGACTTAGCGTACAGTATTTAATAAGAACTATCTGTATTAATTTAGTTCCATTTTATTATTTTTATTTGCTTCCTACGTTAATTTGGAACCACATATTGTTTTTGTTTGTAAGGTGTTAATTATGAACTATTTAAAAATTTATTATCAGAATGTTATAGGTCTGCGCAGCAAATGTCGGGAAGTCAAACTTAATATATTGAACAACAATTATGATATTTATATTCTGACTGAAAGTTGGCTGAATAATAGTGTTTTCGATGGAGAAATTTTTGATAGTAGATACACCGTTTATAGGAGAGATAGGGAAGGGAAGAACGGGGGTGGAGTTTTAATAGCAATTAGTAATGACATATCATCGCATCGTATGATGGTGTGGGATAGTAGTTGTGAGGATTTATGGGTGACTATTGATGTTAAAATTTCGGGTAAACCTACTCGTATCGCAATCTGTGCAGTATATCTTCCACCTCCCGTCACTAAAGATAAATTAGAAGATTTTGTCTCCCATGCGAACTTTGTCATGAGAGAAAATGATCATGTTCTACTGGCAGGTGACTTCAATCTTACTAACCTTACGTGGTCCCAACAACCGGGAGTATCGTATTTGCAACCCACTGGTAACCCTAGCAGTAGCCTAGATGCAATGTTTGTTGATTTTATTGCGGAAAATGACCTCAACCAGTTCAATTGCATTGTTAACTCTAACCAGCGAATCTTAGATCTCGTTTTATGCAACACAACTGAACTTTTAATTAAAGAAACCAGTAACCCTATTAGTATCGTTGATTGTCACCACCCACCGTTAAATATTACAGTAATTTCCAACAAAAAGCAAGTAGTTAAGGAGATCTATAATGAGAGGTATAATTTTTATAAAGCTGACTATGACAACATAATTTTCGACCTAAACAGAATCGCATGGATAGATGTCCTTTCAAAGTGCAACGACGTAAATACAATGCTATTGACATTTTATTCTGAATTAGACAATGTAATAAAAAAATACGTACCCAAATCTAAACCTAGAAATAGTAGATATCCACCTTGGTTTACTAAAAACCTTATAAACTTATTAAGACTTAAGCATAAAACTAGAATGAAATATAAAAAGAACAAAAACTCTTGATAATATAGAATTTAACAACCTACGTGAGCATTGTAATAAACTACTTAAGAAAGAATACAAGCGCTACATTGAAAGGATTGAGTCAAATATTTCAAAAAATCCGAAATATTTTTGGACCCATCTAAAAGACTTAAAAAAATCTCCGAACACCTACCCTTCTAGAATGGTTCTAGGTGACCAAATAGCATCAAATGGAGTTGGCATATGTAATTTATTTGCGAAACATTTTTCTTCAGTATATGATGTTAATTATTCAACAAGTGGTGGCGCAAATAGCAAGATTTCTAGCATTTCTCTTTGTTCTGTCCAATTTACTCAATTCGAGGTGTTTAAGAAACTAAAAAGACTTGACTTAACCAAAGGTACTGGCCCTGATAATTTGCCTCCTATATTTTTGGTAAGGTTTGCAGAACCCCTTTCGCTACCTGTTAGTATCATATATAATGAGTCTTTAAAATCGGGAACCTATCCGAACATCTGGAAACAAGCCAGAATTGTGCCAATTTACAAAAAAGGCGACCGTAGCGATATAACGAATTATCGACCAATTTCACTGATTTCAGTTTTGCCGAAAATGTTGGAAGCCATGTTGCGTCCAATTTTTGTTTGTCATGTGTAATGTAGGTAGCTACAGAACAACTTTGTGTAAGTACCTTATTTAATGTGATTATTTTATACGCCAGTTGGCAATAAACATCTTGGACTGAGCACTCGTGTTTCATTGTAAATATTACAGTGGCGACGAGGATGGGATGGAAGACGTGCGGGTGTGATATTTTGTGCGGTGTGCAGCCGTTTAGGGTGTTGCACGGTGTTTACACTTGTTTACATTCGAAATGTCGGTGGGACTAATAGGCGCTTTTGAAATGCGGAGTGCTGCGTGGGCGTCCTACGTGGATCGGCTCGAGATGTACTTCGTTGCCAACGGAATCAAGCCGGAGGTTCAGCTGCCGACATTGATCGCAGTAATGGGGGAGGAAGCCTATGAGCTCTTAGTAAATTTGGCTAGTCCCAAGAAACCTTCTGAGCTCAAGTTCAAGGAGGCGGTGGACTTAATGCAACAACACTTGGAACCGACGCCTTCCGTGCTGGCCGAACGATATAAGTTCAGGCAGCGCAGACAGACCACCGAGGAAAATGTATCGGAATACGTGGCGGAACTTAAGAAATTATCACGGTACTGTGTGTTTGGAAGCAACCTCAACGAGAATCTGCGTGATCAATTTGTGTGTGGCCTCCGCAGTGATGTCATACGGCAGCGCCTATTCGCCGAAGACGACTCTTTGTCCTATACGAAGGCAGTTAAAATAGCAAGCACGTTGGAAGCGGCAGAGCGGGATGCGGCGGCAGTTGAGAAGCCTCTGGACGGTGGCAGTCACGCAATACAAGCAGTGAATGCGATAAGTCATGGCGGTGAGCGTGGTGTTCTTCCCAGGGTGATAAGAGGCAAGGGAGCGCGGGACAGCGCACCTGGTTTGCGTGGAGGAGCGACGAGCGGACAGAGCGGGACACTAGGTGCGGAGAGGTGGCGTGGCGGTGCGGCCGCAGACGAGAGGGTCGGAAGCCGGTATGCAGTTTGTACAGGCTGCGGGTCGTCGGATCACCGGTATGCAGTATGTCGGTTCCGTAATTATATGTGCAGCTGGTGCAGGCGGAAGGGACATTTACGGCGCGCGTGTCCCGAGCGCGGCGGACGTGGCTCCGGCGGACAGCGGGCCGGCGACCGTGCCTTGCTGAATTACGCGGGAGCAGAAGACCTCAGTGAGGAGAGCCTGGAGGAGAACTTCCACCACCTCTGCCTCAACGATTACAGACCGGTGAGTCTCCCCGTCGTAGTTGACGCGGTTACTATTAATATGGAAGTGGATACTGGCTCGGCTGTATCGTGTATAAGTGCTGACACATACAACCTATACTTTAAGCATCATCGTATACAAAACAGTGCATTAATTTTAAATTTTTATGACGGCTCAAAAATAAAGCCGTTAGGTTTAATCAAACCAATGGTCCGATATGGTGACCACAAAAAAAGGTTGGAATTATTTATTATCACTGGTGGTAATACATCATTACTCGGTCGACAGTGGCTCACTGAGTTAAATATAAGAGTTCCAATGTTGAGTGGTTGTCATAAGATAGACGTTAATAATGGGAAAATAACATGGTCTACTGAGTTAAATAAACTATGTTCTAGGTATAAGGAATTATTCAGTGGCGGACTCGGTCGCTTTACGGGTGGCCAGGCGACGCTGCGCGTGCGGGAAGGGGCAACGCCGGTGTTCCACCGCGCGCGGCCACTGCCGTACGCGCTGCGCGAGCGCGTCGACGCCGAGCTGGATCGCATGCTGCGCGATGGCGTCATCGAGCCCGTCGACTGCTCCGACTGGGCCTCTCCTCTAGTACCGGTAAATAAAGCGGACGGATCCTTGAGGGTTTGCGCTGACTACAAAGCGACATTAAATCCGGTTTTGCAGATCGATCGGTACCCCTTGCCGCGGATCGAGGATTTAATGGTTAGGTTAAGCGGGGCTTGCTTCTTTTCCAAGATTGATTTGTCGCAGGCTTACAATCAGATTGAACTAGACGACACAAAAAAATACACCGTTATCAATACGCACAGGGGGCTATATAGGTATAATAGGCTCGTTTACGGCTTGGCGTCCAGTCCGGGAATTTTTCAGCGTATTATGTGCAATCTGTTACGGGGAATTTCTAATGTGGAGATATTTTTAGATGACGTCATCATAGGCGGTAAAACAATAAGCGAGCATTTGGAGGCATTACAGGAAGTCTTTAGTAGACTACATAATTCGGGTCTCAAGTTAAAATCTAGCAAATGTGTTTTCCTAGTCAACGAAATTCGATACTTGGGTTACGTAATCAGTAAAGACGGGATCAAAACGGACCCATCTAAAATCGAGGCTATTGCAAAGCTACCTAGGCCAAGTAATGTTTCGGAACTTAGGTCATTTTTAGGAATTCTGAATTTTTATGGGAAATTTATAAAGAATATGAGTGGCAGGTTGGTTCCGTTATATGAGTTATTAAAGAAAGATAAAGAGTGGTATTGGTCTGCGGAATGTGAAAATGCGTTTATTAAAATAAAAAAAATTCTAAGTAGCGTGGACACCCTAGCCCATTATGATTCCAAGAAGCCATTAGTAGTAACGTGCGACGCGAGTGGGCGGGGCATCGGCGGCGTGCTGACGCAGATCGACGCCGGCAGCGGCGGCGAGCGCCCGGTAGCATATGCGTCGCGGACGCTGACCGATGCCGAAAAGAACTATTCACAGATACATCGCGAGGCGTTGGCTATAATTTTTTGCGTAAATAAATTTCATCAATATTTATACGGTCGACATTTCACGCTGCGGACAGACCACAAGCCCTTGGTATCTATTTTCGGTCCGAACACGGGTATCCCTGCTATGGTAGCCAGTCGTATGCAGCGCTGGGCGATTATTCTGTCGGCTTACTCGTTCGACATTGAGTATGTGCGAACCGATGAAAATAGAGCGGACGGTCTGTCACGTTTGCCGATCGACTGTAAACAAAGCGAGCCGACACCGCCTGAGCAAACGTACTTACATTGTATTCAAGATTCTTTATGTTTAGACTACAATGAAATAAAAAACGAGACGATACGGGATCCAATACTGGCTAAAGTATTGCTATACATACGGGACGGTTGGCCTGCACATTGCGAGTTAACGAATATGAAACCGTACTGGAATAGGCGAAATGAGTTATACGAGGAGTTAGGATGCGTTATGTGGGGGCACCGGTTAGTAGTGCCAGAACAATGTAAAAGTAAAATTTTAAAAATTATTCACGAACCCCACATGGGCATAGTAAAGTCCAAGGCGCTCGCCCGCAGCTATGTATGGTGGGCGGGCATCGACGAAGCGGTGGAGCGCGCGTGCCGGGAGTGCGAGGCGTGCGCGGCGCAGGCGGACGCGCCGCCACGGCAGACACCGCGCATGTGGCCCTGGCCATCGCGCCCCTGGACTCGCCTCCATTTAGATTTCTTGGGCCCAATCGGGGGGAAAACATTTTTGGTGGTGGTGGACGCGATGTCCAAGTGGATCGAAGTTTTCCACATGACGGGGGTTTCGGCGAGCTATTTAATTGATCGTTTAAATGAATTATTCAGCCGATTCGGTATACCGAAGCAGATCGTCACTGATAACGGTACGCAGTTCGCTTCGAAGGAGTTCGAATATTTTAACAAGTATAACGGCATACAACACATTTTTACTCCACCTTATCACCCATCATCGAACGGGTTAGCCGAAAACGCGGTTAAAACACTTAAGAGGATAATTAAAAAGGCGCTGCAAGAGAAGCGGGACATAAACAGGGCTCTGTGGTCATTTTTACTTTACTACCGAAACGTGGAACATTGTACGACTGGCGAGAGCCCGGCGATGCTTTTACTCGGCAGACCGATACGTACCCGCCTCGATGTAATTAGACCGGATCGGGAGGGCAAAGTGCGTTGCGCACAACAACGTCAGCAGGAGGCGGCCGGCGGGGCCAACCGGACTTTCGACAAGTCTGACACGGTTTGGTACAGGCAGTACCTGAAAGGGGAGAAATGGATTCCGGGGCAGGTAGTAGAGGTTCTTGGAAGCAGTAATTTTAAGGTAAGAGGATCTGACGGTGGGGTGGTGCACAGACATATCGATCAGTTGCGTAGGAGACCGAGCGAGAGCAGGCAATCGCTCGCGTCTGCCCCGTCTGTGTTGGGTGAACAGGTAGACAGTGCGAACGCTCAAGGATCAGACCCCGGGGGCGCGGGGTCGGAGGAGGAGGAAGAATCGGAGGGGCCGACGGGAGAGAGGGCGCCGCGCGTGGCCGAGCCGCCGGCGTCGCAGCCGCAGCCCGCTCCGGCTTCACCGGGCGGGTCAGGACATGTGTCCGCGGCTGCCGCACTTAGAGTTCGCCCTATTAGGCAGTGCCGATTAGTTAAGCCTAAGTAATTAAGATTTTTGTATTTTATTTTATTTAAGTTAAGACTCTTATTATTTATGTTCTGTAATTCTTAGTTAGTATTCCTTAGGATTAAGTATGTTGTAATTATTGTTGTAAGATAGTTTTAAGATAGTTCTTAATTAGTGTAGAGGAGTGTAATGTAGGTAGCTACAGAACAACTTTGTGTAAGTACCTTATTTAATGTGATTATTTTATACGCCAGTTGGCAATAAACATCTTGGACTGAGCACTCGTGTTTCATTGTAAATATTACATCATGTTAAGCGATTAATTTCTGATGCACAACATGGTTTCACTAAATGTAGATCTACTGCTACCAATTTATCCAACTTTGTAACCTTTCTTTCAGAATCAATTGACTCTCGTGTCTAAGTAGACACAGTATATACAGACTTCTCCAAAGCCTTCGATAAGTTAATCACTCGCTACTTTTGGAAAAACTGGCTAACTTTGGTTTTGGAGGGTCAGTACTGTCGTGGCTTTCATCGTATGTTGTAGACAGGTTATCTTTCGTTGTTGTGAAAGGCCATGCATCACAGCCTTATAGATCTACATCAGGTGTCCCTCAGGGATCTATACTGGGATCAATTTTATTTAATATTTATATCAATGATGTCCTAGAATGCATCCACGAGTCGAAATGTTATATCTTTGCTGATGACCTAAAGATTGCGAAAGAAATAAGATCGCCTAGTGATAGTAGGGCTCTCCAAGAAGACTTGGATAGACTAGCTCAATGGTCCCGTAAAAATGATATGGCTCTGAATCCTCAGAAATGCTCTTATATAAGATTTACACGAAATCGCAAATCGTTCCAAACAGTTTACGAAATCCATGGTGTACCTCTAACTAAACAGGAAGTAGTCCGTGATTTAGGTGTCACATTCGATGCCAAATTAAGTTTTAATCAGCATATTGAAAACATATGTAAATCTGCAAGGTGCATGTTGGGTTTTGTATTTAGAAACTGCAAGGAGTTCAAAAACCTAGGCACTAAAAAACTTTTGTTCACGGCACTCGTAAGAAGCAGGCTTGAATATTGCTCAGTAGTATGGAACCCTAATTATCAGGCATATATCATATATATAAGGCATATATCATAAAGACCGTATCGAGTCTATACAAAGACGATTTACTTTTTTCTATTTTAATGGACTAAATAAACGAATGCCTTATACCAACCGAATTGAAGTTTTTAACCTTATGAAGTTATCCGACAGGCGCACGTTACAGGACATGCTATTTTTATACAAGCTATTAAACAATCTACTAGATAATTCAGATCTGCTTAGTCGTTTTTCCTTTGATGTCCCAACTCGCTTACCACGTCACGCAAAGTCCATCCTCATTCACAGAACATATAAATCAAATTTGGGCCACTATTCTCTAATCCCGAGGTTGAGCAGATTATTGAAATATTTTATTAGCAAAGATAGCTCCATCGATATATTCCACGATAGTCTACCAAAGTTTAAATCAAAAATCGTCGGAGTATTGAATTCTCATAAAGTTGCAGACACCTAACATTTCATTTTATTTTGTTTTGTTTTCTTTTTCTAAATTATGTTATACGCGTTTTTAATTGTGGTTTCATTTAAAAATAACTACTTAATTTAAATTAACTTTGATCATTTCTCTAATGTTGTTTGTTTAATTGCTTTACTTACATAGATAGTCTTTTGTTTCATTATTTGATTGTTTATGCACCGATACATTATATAAGTTGTGTTTATCTGTAAGTGAAATTACATGTTACCTGAAACCTGTTGTAATAGTGTCTAAAAGTGATGTATGAACACATGTACTTTTGTTGTTACAAAAGGTTAAGGTTAAGGTTTACACACAAATAAATAAATAAAATAAATAAATAAATTAATTAAAATTTTAATACGTGTAAAAATGTAGGACCTTCCCACCACAACTTAGATAAAACTAAATCCTCGAGACTTACTCCCCGCGAAATCAGGTCGGCAGTAGTAGGTAAGAATTAGGGCAACCAGATACGCCATCATTCAGCGTATCTGGATTGCCCTAATTCTTTTCATTATTCAGCTGTTCATTCATCAATCAGATGCATAATTGTGTCGTGTTTAATGTTTAACTTTACCGACGCGCGAAGCGGTGACGTTTATAATGAGATATGATCCGACATCATCCATCGTTATAAACTATGCAGATCAATGTCAGCTGAATCAACCCATTATTGTTTTAATATTGAAATGGATCCGGATGATGTCGTTCTAATGCTGGATGCCAAATTTTTTCTATCTATTCACGAAATCAGTGGTAACATCTTGCCCACGACTATTATCATCTTCTATGTCGTGAGTTATTCGCTGTACAGTCGTTGGATCCGCTAACCCACCAGATCCAGACGCCGGTGGTGAGAGTGGTGAATATGATGGTGTATAAGACCAGTTATTTGGATACTGTAACAAACAACATAGTGTTCATTTTAATATATGAAGCTAGTATATCTTTTTAAGGGTTTTTCATTAATCAAGCAAGCAAGTGTAAGTAGACTAAGAATAATTTTCTCAGATGTTATTATTATAAATATAAAATATTATTAGAGTTACAAATTTTATTTTTCAAAAACTTACCGCCATGGTGACTGCTTTGAAGAAGACTAAGACAACGATTTACATCCAACCGTCTTTTATAATAATTTGATCATAAACAATAAGGTTCAAAATATATCTTAATTTAAATATATATTCCGACACTGCTTCTTAACCAAAAATGGATGTGGCGCCTGTTTTTAGATGATCTGTCTATGTTGACATTCATAACTCATGCACTGTATGTATCTAAATTAAACAATTATCTAACACATGGGCACGTGTACTCTAGACCTTTATCTACGTTATGTCTTCTTAGATAAAGATTATTGTTTACACACACATAAGGATTCAACGTGTGAGTAATACAATATGCAAGCTTAGCTTTTTGAACATATTTAGAAAAGAATCTTCATGAATAGAAACCTTTACACACACTTTAAAAGGAGATTCAATGTGTGATCATACTATTTAACTCGTGCATTGGGAGACAGATCCACATTACGCTTTTTTCCTGAGGAGAGTCACAACTTGGAAAGGAACACCTCACTTCAAACAACGTAAGTACCCTTATTTTCTAATATGTTAAAAAGATTTCATAAACAGCCCCATAACACTTATAGGCCGGTATGATTATTATATCTTTGTATTTAATCAGTATTTTATTTGACTATCTATATTTGTAAACAAAATAGCTTTTAAACTTTGTGTCCTTTTTGTATTTTGCATAATCAAAATATTTCAAAAGTGTTTCTTTTTTTTACAGTTGTGTTTCCCGATGACTTAACAAGATCTATACATTGTAATAATTGCAATATGTTTCTCCAGAAAAGGCTATTTTCACATCATAAGAGAACAAATTTACATAAATCTAACTGTTTATTGAATACGCAGTTCGCAAATTTAACAGCAGCAACAGCAGTTTTAACAGTGGTAGACGCCAGCAACAACAACATCAGTTGCACGAATTGGCCGGCTCGCCCGGTGAAATACCACGACCACACAGAAGACAGGCGTGAAGTGGAAGCAATTCTGCGTTTCGTCTGATGAGTGTGGTGCCGGAGGCCTAACACCCCCCCCCCCCCCCCTTAATACAGCATGGCAGTGGGATCGGAAGAGAGAATACCCCAGGGGGGTACCAATACCCCTGGTATTGGAGAATCCCCCTCCGCGCGCTTACGCTTGAACTCCCGCTCGGAGTCTGGGGGTAAGCGCGCGGGCCGCCCCGCGTATTCTGGGGGGGGCACCATTCCGCTCGCTTGTAAAGGTCGGGGCAAACGAAGCAAGGCAATTTCAGCTCCCCCTGACACCTACGCCGTGGACCTCTGCAATATCAGGGGGCTCCATTCCAACTTGGAGGCCGTCCACTACCATCTCCGGACGGCCAAGCCGGCCTTGCTTTTTCTAACCGAGACGCAGATATCCTCTCCGGCGGACACCTCGTATCTGTCCTGCCCCGGATACAAATTAGAACAGTCCTTTTTGCCCCGGGCTGGGGTATGCGTGTACATCAGAGAGGATATCTGTTCTCGTCGCCTCAGCCTTCTTGAAGGTAGGGACCTATCACTTTTGTGGCTGCGCGTAGATGGCGATGACCATCCGCGGGTCTATGCGTGCCTTTATAGGTCCCATAGCGGTAATGCCGAAACAGACCGACTCATGGAGCAAGTCCAAACGGCTACAGATTCCGTTCTGGCACAGATCCCCTCCGCTGAAATCGTGGTACTAGGCGACTTCAACGCCCACCATGCCGATTGGCTTGGCTCTCGTACCACCGATCATGCGGGGAGATCTGTCCACGGCTTTGCCTTGTCTTATGATCTGACGCAGCTGGTCAAATCGCCCACGCGAATCCCAGATGTCGAAGATCATACACCTTCCCTGTTGGATCTTCTGCTGACCTCACATCCGGACAGCTATAAGGTTTCCGTCGAAGCCCCTTTAGGCTCGTCGGACCACTGCCTGATCCGGACCAGAGTGCCCATCTCGCGTCGCCCACGGTTTAAACCGAAAGGCTTTCGCCGAGTATGGCACTATAGGTCAGCAGACTGGGATGAGATGCGGTCCTTTTTTGCATCCTACCCATGGGAGAGAGTTTGCTTCAGGCTGGATGATCCCGACGCTGTTGCTGATTCTGTCGCTGATGTGGTGCTTCAGGGGATGGATCTTTTTATTCCGTCTTCAGTTGTGCCCATCGGGGGCAGTTCACGGCCCTGGTTTGGTAAATCCTGCAAATTAGCCGCGCGCTACAAGCAGGATTGTTATCGAGCCTGGGCTGAGGCGTCAGCAGCTAGGGATGTAAATACCAGCCAGTTAAAAAAGAACTATAACTCTGCCTCCAGGTCCTTCAAAAGAGTGATTGCCAAGGCAAAGTCCGAACACGTGGCCAGCATTGGTAGGAGGCTAGTGCACCTTCCTTCGGGAACTCGTGCGTTCTGGTCTCTTGCCAAGGCTGTGCAGGGGAATTTCTGTATGCCGTCCTTACCATCCCTGCGCAGGGGGGATGACTCGCTGGCCCACACCGCAAAAGAGAAGGCCGATCTTCTGGGCTCTCTTTTTGCGGCCAACTCGACTCTGGATGACAAAGGTAACTCGCCGCCGAAAATCCCATGCGGCGAGACCTCTATGTCCGAAATCCAGTTTATCCAGAGATCAGTGCGGAAATCGCTGCAATCTCTGGATATTCATAAGTCGAGTGGGCCTGACGGGATACCCCCCATCGTGCTTAAGACTTGCGCTCCTGTGTTGGCACCGGTTTTAACGCGCCTGTTCCGGTTCTCCTACTCCTTAGGCGTTGTCCCGAAATCATGCCATAATCCACCCGATCCCAAAAAAAGGCGATGGCTCAGATCCGTCCAACTACAGGCCGATCACCATTACCACCTTGTTCTCGAAAGTCATGGAAACGACCATCAATTGCCAACTTATGAGGTACCTAGAGGAGCATCAGCTGATTAGCGATCGTCAGTACGGTTTCCGACAACGTCGCTCAGCTGGTGATCTTCTTGCGTACCTCACGCACCGATGGTCGGAGGCAATCGAGGGCAAGGGGGAGGCCCTGGCGGTTAGTTTGGACGTGGCCAAAGCTTTTGATCGGGTGTGGCACAAAGCACTTCTTGCGAAGTTGCCTTCCTACGGGCTGCCTAAGGTCGTTGTCGACGGTGCGTGCTCTGACCCGAAACCAATCAACGCTGGTGTCCCACAGGGCTGTGTACTGTCGCCCACCTTGTTTCTTCTGCATATCAATGACATGCTGCAATTCAGCAACATTCATTGTTATGCAGACGATAGCACGTTTCTCGTGTGTTTTCTCGTGTGTTTTCTCGTGTGTTTCTCGGGCTACTGCCGATGAGAACCGGACCAAACTTGTGTCTGAACTGGAGACCCTACTGGGTGAAGTTTCGGATTGGGGTCGACGAAATCTCGTTGAATTCAATCCCAAAAAGACACAAGTGTGCGCCATTACCGCTAAAAAACAACCCTTTGTCGTAAATCTTTGTTTTGAGGGCACTCCCCTGGTTGCCTCAGCCAGCATCGGTATTCTCGGCGTTGACATATCGAGTGACGTTCAGTTTCGCGGTCACTTGGAAGACAAGGCAAAGCTGGCCTCCAAAAAGCTGGGTGTGCTCAGTAGGGCGAAGCAGTATTTCCAGCCGGGCCACCGCCTACAACTGTACAAGGCGCAAGTTCGGCCCCACATGGAATACTGCTCGCACCTCTGTGCGGGAGCACCCCAATACCAGCTTCTTCCATTTAACCGCATACAACGGAGAGCGACTCGAATCGTCAACGACCGTGCTCTTACCGATCGGCTTGATACTCTGGCCTTGCGGAGGGACGTCAGTTCCCTCTGCATTTTTTATCGTTTATACCACGGGGAGTGTTCCGAAGAACTGTTTGGAACGTCCTGCCGCCGAGTTTCGTCATCTGACGACCCGACAGACCGCCAGGTACCATCCATACCATCTGGACGGCTGGCATTCCACAACAGTGCGGTTCTCGCGAAATTTCTTGCCGCGCACGGCCGCGTTGTGGAATGGTCTGTCCTCGGCGGTATTTCCAAACCAGTACGACTTAGGGTCCTTCAAGAAGCGAGCGTATCACCATCTCAAAGGCCGGCAACGCATTTGCGATTCCTCTGGTATTGCAGATGTCCATGGGCGTCGATGAACACCTTGGTGTTCCCGCTGCTCGTTTGCCCCCTTCTCTTATAAAAAAAAAAATATCAATATTGTCGCGTCTGCCTTCAAAAACAGATTAGTAACATACCGATTGAACGTCACTCAGGAAGACGAGTACCTCAGTCCATAGGCGATCCTGAATGATAATCAAACAGATTTATTGAAATTATTCAATATATCATTGAAAGAGCATGATGTTTTGAGTAGTTTGCTTATTTTTTACTGCCAAAATTAGATGAAAAGCAATTGAAATCATTTAATACTAAATATATTATTGTTTATAAGAACTCAGACTTGAATAGATTATTAGAAAAAGTTATGAATATATTGAATAAAAAGTTTACTGAATTTCAGCATACTCAATCTGGATGGTCATTTTTATCAATGAGTCATGTTGAAATTAACATTAATAAGTATTCTCCTATGAGAGGTGGATCTTATTTAGATCTACCACCAGCAATCAAATATTCAAAAAGTTGCATTAATATTAAAAATAAAGATAAGAACTGTTTCTTATGGAGGGTTGACGATGGAACTTAAAAGCCGTCTTAATGTTTTTATTTGTGATTTGACCTTACTGATATTGTAACATATAATTTTGTTTAATTTCTTTATATTGTGTTCTTTTGTTGTATTCTACATTAATTCCATAAAATACTATATGTTATCTGTAACCTACTAAGTATTACCGAGGTAGATGTAAAAATAGTTAGTAGTTTTTAAATATAAAAAATAAACTGATTTTGGAGGGTGGACGGCACTTTGCAGTCGAATGTCGTCCGTCGAACGTACTGTGCGCACCCATGTTGAAAACCTGTGTTTCATTTTAGCTGCATCGCCGCCATCCTTTACAATTTTGGTCCTTCGAGCCGGATCTTGAACTGGTTGATTCCCGTGGAGCTTATTGTTTATTAATTTCGCGTGGATAAAACGGTAAATGATGCCAACTACGCGGCGGCGGCAGCAAGCGTCTGCTTCGGACCCTGCCCCGGAGGCAGCACATCAGCCTTCTCGTGGAGCCGATGATATAATTTCGCGAGGAACCCAGGCTGCCAAGGAGGAGACACCAAAGAGGCCACCCAGCGCAAACACGTTCAGGTCGGCAACAGCAAGAAGATCGTGTTCATCTTCGTCTAGCGCTAGACGGAAGCAATTGGAACTAAAAGCTGAACAGGCGAAGGCCGAGATAAGAATGCAGCTCATAGAAAAGCAGCTGGAGGCAGATCTAGCACAATTGGAAGAGGAGGAGGTGGCTGATGACGTCACCGAAAGTCGGTTTGTTGCAGACGAACGTACGAGAGACAGTGTAAGGGAATGGTTGGACCATAGCCAAGGGGAACCTTGTGCAGCACTCGAGCCGCGTGCTCGGACATATCCGACGTTCCTGACCACCGATCAGCCTTCACGGGAGGCTACATCTGACGTCCAACAACTGCCACACGTACTGAAGGAGATGATGACCCAAACGAGTTCACAGCGAGAGGACAAGCTCCTATGCCGCCTCGCCACCCCACGAGATCTTCCCGAATTTCACGGTGACTATGTTGAGTGGCTTCACTTCAAAAATGCTTACGAGGAGTCCACGAAAATATGTAAATTTAGTGACAGTGAAAACTTGTGGCGGCTAAGAAGATCGCTTCGCGGCGCAGCCAAGGAGGCGGTGGCAGACCTGCTCATCGGCAACACGGTGCCCTCGCAGGTGATGGACACACTGGAACTGAGGTTTGGACGCTCTGATTTTATTGTACACACAATCACAACACAGCTAAAGAAGCTACCACCATTACCCTTATTTTATCAAAGCAACTTAGTAGAATTTTCCACTAAAATAATTAATTCAGTTGCAATTAGCAGCATTAAATAAGGAAGAATATCTAAGAAGTCCAGAGTTAATAAATGCAGTTATATTTAAATTGCCCAGCACTTTGCTTAGTAAATGGACAGATTATGCTTACAGTAAACACTTAGATAATTTACCTAAGCTTACATTATTAGCCGAATTTTTAAAACAAGAATCGCAGATATTACTAAGCGTGGGAACTATTCCATTGGATAATTATAATAGTCAACAGACAGAAAACAATACACGAAAAAGACACAATGTATTTAATTTGAGTACTACAGACTATAATGCTAATGAGATATGCAAATTTTGTAATAAATCTGTACATAAATTAACGGATTGTCGAATATTTCGGCGTGCATTACGGCGGGACAGATGGAAATTTGTAAAATCACAAGGTCTTTGCTTTGTTTGTTTACATCGACGAAACACCGCCGCCATGCAATGCAATGCACCGCCATGCGACGTCGATAACTGCGGACTTCAACATCATCGCTTATTACATTTTAATAAAGCAGCTGTATACGCGCCGTCCGACGCGCGAGCCGCTGATCGCTCGCGTTCGCCCGCGCCGCCTACTGGGCGCGAACCGCCCGGGCTGCCGGCGCCGGAGTCCCTGTCAGCGCAGTCGCCGTCGCCCGCCGCGGTGGGCACGGTGGCCCATCTAGCCGCTGGTTCCAGTGCTCCGCGCGACGAAGTGTTGTTAAAAGTGGTGAGAGTGAAATTACGCGGTCCGTCCGGAATTGAACTTATATCGCATGCCTTACTGGACGATGGTGCCTCGGTGTCAGTGATAGACGCGAACTTAGCGGACCAGTTAGGCCTAGTGGCTAGCGAATCTAGTGCGGTAAGATTCGTCGACGCGTTCGGTATAGAAGTGTATCAGGCGGACACGCCTAAGGTTACGGTGGACATTAGCAGTACCGATAGTAATAATATTTATAATTGTAAAATTCAGTTACGCAAAGTTTCAAAGCTCAATTTACCTATGCAAAATTTGTCTGTTATAAATAACATTAATTGTAAACATTTAACATGTATAAAGGGTTATGTCTGTAAAAAGAATGTAATTCCGAAATTGTTAATAGGCGAAGATAATTATCATATTATTGCACCTTTACAAATAATTTGTGGGAGCAAAAATGAACCTTATGCTACTCGATGCAGGTTAGGTTGGTCTATTCACGGCTACAGCGGTCGCACTCACACTCCCTCAGCGCGTAGTATCTTCCATCTCGCTCACTCTGACGGCGAGAAGCTTAATGAATTAATAACAAATTCTTTCGCTATAGATTCGATTGGAATATCGCCGTTACGTTGTGAGAATAAAGCTCACATTCGTGCTGTTATAACCCTTCACAATATGGAAGTATTGATTAATCAGCAATATATTGAAGACGAAGTTTTCCATTGTTGTAATTACTGTGCAATATCTGCCATCAGCAGATTTAGCTTTCTTTATAAATAATTTATACAAATAATTCAGTCGATTGCTAGAGCTCGAGGTGACAACCCGGATTCGGAGACCATCTAAGTTTTCAATTAAAAAGTGTGTGGAAAAGTTTTGGGTTTTCTTTTTAAAAAGAACCCCAGCGCCGCCCGCAAAACAATTGGTGTCAGAAGTGGGATGTCGGTAAGTCTTAACATTTAAGGCTCTGACATCTGAATCCCGGCTCCGGCACTGCAAGATCGACAGTAAGCCTTGACTAGTTCAAGCCTGCGTCTTGATCTCTACCAACACACTACTAGGACGACGGTCAGCCTCCGCTTAAAGCGTGAGCCCGCTCCACGCAACTCCGATCCGCTGCACGACGGTCAGCCTCCACTATACAACGTGAGCCCGCTGCAGGCGAGTTAGCAACTCGACTCACCAACTGATCACTCCTCATGAAGCCACACCTTCTAATCATCATACAGTGAGTGATTCTAAATTATTTATTTTGTGTTCAGTGAAACAACGTTGATACAAGTTTTTCAGAAGTGCAAGTTTTACAAGTTTTACAAATTTTATACTATTTTCAATGTTGTACCATTTCTGATATTATACTATTTCAAATGTTATAATATTTCTACATTCTACTATTTTCAATATTTTACCAATTTTGATTTTAATTATTTACTATTTTTATTGTTTGCTATTTTACCATTTTTGATGTGTTTATTTTTATGATTTACCATTTCTTGTGAATTTTGTGTGTATAAACATATATTTTTCTATTCTATCCGCAAATTGCATAAATGCTAATGGCACCTACTAGATCAGAAAGTTCCAAAGCAATCATGACGGAAAAAGTTACTCTCTCAGTTCTTACTAAATTCATTAAACCTTATAATGGGGACAGAGATCTGCTCCCCGCATTTTTAACTGACTGCGACAACGCAATGTCTTTAGCAACAGCAGAACAACAAAGTATTTTATGTAAATTCATTATTTCACAATTAGACGGAAAAGCTAAAATAGCGTGTAGTCTAAAATCGTTTAATACATGGTCAGAAATAAAATTATTCCTTAGAAATACATTTGGAGAAAAAAAACATTCTACGCATTTATTGTTAGACTTACAAAACTGCAAACAACTTAGCACAGAAGACGTTACTAAATTTTCTCTGAGGCTAGAATCAATCTTAACCCGAATACAGTCAGATATACATTATAGTTGCAAAGATGAGGGCGAACTTGCGGGTCGAATAGCGGCCATGGAAGATCTCGCACTCAATACCTTCCTTCTGGGATTAAATTCAACAATATCAACCATTGTTAGGTGTAGGAATCCGACTGACCTCAACGAGGCAGTACAACATGCTATAGAGGAAGAAAAGTTATACAATTTATCAAAAACACACTTAATTAAACATCAAAAACATTGTCACATATGTAACAAAACAGGTCATAATTCTTCGGAATGTTTCAAAAATAAAAAAAATAATGTAAATAAACAGCAACCGCAAAGCTTCTTTCATGTGAATTCAAATTATAACGCCAAGTATTATAAGAAGCGTGACTCATATTCCAATATAAACTCTAACATTAAGTCATGCAATTATTGCAAAAACTTGGGTCACACGATCGCGGAATGTCGCAAGCGCAAATTCAATGAACAGCGTCGCGAAAATGCATCGCTTACAAAACCGGAACAATGTACATCGCGTGACTCAAACGTTAAGGCAAAAGTACACTTGTGCGATTTTAATGAAAATTTAAACTAAACGCGATTTCCGACTCGTGTCTTAAGAAATCGTATATATGCAAAGACACGATACATTTTACTAATTTTACTAAATTTACTAAATCAAATACACCTCAACCACAGCAGTTGAGTTCTACTAAATCTACTATTTTTACTAAATCAAATACACCTCAACCACAGCAGTTGAGTTCTACTAAATCTACTATTTCTACTAAATCAAATACATCTCAACCAAAGCAGTTGAGTTCTACTAAATCAAATACATCTCAACCAAGGCAGTTGAGTTCTACCAAATCAAATGCATCTCAACCAAAGCAGTTGAGTTCTACTAAATCAAATACATCTCAATCAAAGCAATTGAGTTCTACTATATCTACTATTTCTAATTTACCAAATCTTAACTCTGAAATTATTTGCGAAATAAATGCTAAGAATAAAAAGATATCGTTACCTCATGTTTTTATTAAAACTAAACATGCCACAGAGCAGCTATGCTTCCTTATTGACACAGGAGCTAGTATCAGTATAATAAAAAAATCTAGTTTACAACAATTTCCAAATCTCTCTTCCGAAAAAGTAAAATTAAAAGGCATTAATAACTCAGAGCAGTTGGTCGAAATCTTAGGTACATTCCAATTAAAATTTATTTTATGTCATGAAACATTACATTACAAATTTCACGTTACTACCGATGACGTCAACTTAGATAACTACGACGGCATTATTGGTAGCGACTTTTGCAGTTACTTTAAAGCAAACATTAATTACGCCTCAAAGTCTTTATTAATAAAAAAATATTCTATACCTATTATTTATACACAACCAACTTATATAATTCCCGCGCGCTCTGAAACGGTTATTGAATGCGGCATATCAAATTACATTTATGAACATTGTCCCGACAATGAAGCTCTGGTATTGCATCACGTCATACACAAAGGTGTTTACGTTGCCAATTCCATTGTTAAAATTAAACCCAATGGTAAAATAAATATATCAGTTTTAAATACAACTGATTCTGATATTGAAGTCAAAGACTATTACGTAGAGTTGACTTTTCTAGATCGCAATAATTTTAACTCAGATCAATGTCGCGATATTAATATTATATCTACTACTAAATCAAATCGTCTCAATCAAGTACTAAATTTAATTCGCTGTTCTCATTTAAATGAAGAAGAGAAAAAGTCTCTTCTCGAATGTTGCTCTCAATACACTGATATTTTCCATATCGAAGGTGAACCATTATCCTTCACAAACGCAATCGAGCATAATATCAATACAGGGGATACGCCTCCTATTCACGTAAAATCTTATCGATTTCCTGAATGTCACAAAAACGAAGTTGACACTCAAATTCAGAAAATGTTAGAACAAAACATTATTCGCCCTTCTAATTCGCCCTGGAGCGCCCCAGTATGGGTTGTCCCGAAAAAAATGGACGCCTCTGGCAAAAAGAAATGGAGAATTGTTATTGATTATCGTAAACTTAATGATGCCACTGTTTCCGAAAGTTATCCACTGCCTCTTATCACTGATATTCTAGACCAATTAGGTCATTCCAAATATTTCAGCACACTTGATTTAGCAAGTGGTTTTCATCAATTGAAGATGAGCGCCAAAGATGCGCCAAAGACAGGATTCACTGTTAGTACTAATTCTAGCATGTCTGGGCACTACGAATTTACTAGGATGCCCTTCGGATTAAAGAATGCTCCAGCCACTTTCCAGCGTCTCATGAATACGGTTTTATCCGGTCTTCAAGGTCTTCACGCATATGTTTATTTAGATGATTGCATCATATACTCACATGATCTTGAATCTCACATGTCTAAGCTTAAATTAGTGTTTGATAGATTCAGACAATTCAATTTAAAACTTCAGCCTGATAAATGCGAATTTCTACGTCGCGAAGTTGCATATTTAGGTCATATCATCACCGACAAAGGTGTCTCTCCAAATCCTGATAAAGTAAAAGCTGTCTCTGAATTCCCAACTCCAGTCAATGTAAAACAAATTCGAGCATTTCTAGGTCTTGTCGGATATTATCGACGTTTTATTGAAAATTTTTCTAAGTTAACCAAGCCTCTTACGGCCTTATTAAAGAAGGATGTTCCTTTTAACTGGACCTCTGAGCAGGACAGTTCATTTCAAATTCTCAAAGATAAGCTTACCACGGCACCACTGCTTCAATATCCAGATTTTTCTGCTCCGTTTGTATTAACTACGGATGCCTCTAACTACGCCATAGGTGCAGTTCTTTCACAAGGTGACATAGGTAAAGATAAACCTATCGCCTATGCGTCCAGAACGCTTAACAAACCTGAAGGTAATTATTCTACTACGGAAAAAGAACTTTTAGCTATTTTTTTTGCAGTTAAAACTTTCCGTCCTTATTTATATGGTCAAAAATTTAAAATAGTAACTGATCATCGCCCTTTAGTTTGGCTATTTAATGTCAAAGATCCAGGCAGTAGACTCATTCGTTGGCGCCTAAAGCTCGAAGAATACGATTACGAAATCGTTTATAAACAGGGTCGTCTCAATTCTAACGCTGACGCATTATCTCGATATCCAATTAATACAATTGATATTAATAATTTAAATAATTCAAGTTATGAAAAATATTTCAAAGATCAATTTACAAAAAATATTTCAAGTCTTAACACTGTTATCGAAGAATGTTCACAAGGTTTACACTTATCCAAGTTTAAAACAATTGCATGTCCAGTCTCTTTAGACTTTGATTATTCTTTGCCACATTGTGAAGAAATATTATCGCAACTCGATAATTCTGCTGAGTTACTAAATTCCGAACGCGAGCCGTTCACAGTAAAACGTATTAATGACAAAGACAAAACATACTATTTCTTATTTACTAAAATCCATCATTACGAAGAAACCAAATTCAAAGATGTTTATAATTTACTAATAAAATTAAGAAACCAAATATTAAGCGAAGATGCAGATATTACTGATCTCGCTGTATCAGATTTCTCAGATCCTTTTTCTAAAATATCATATGTTAAAATTTATAATATGATTGCTTATATTTTTCATAATACTAATATTACAATTCATATTTACAAAAATCAATTAATTTATCCTACTCCAGTCGAAGTTCCAAAGATATTAAAAGAAAATCATGACTCTCCTATCGCAGGTCACCCAGGATCAAATCGCATGTATAAGCGAATTAAAGCAGCCTATTATTGGAAAGGCATGCGCTCTGACATTGAACAATATGTAAAGAAATGTAAATTGTGCCAAATTAATAAACCTTTACGTAGATCAAACAAAGCTCCAATGGAAATAACTACTACTTCCACACGACCATTTGAGCGGTTAGCTCTTGACGTTGTAGGTCCTTTACCAGAATCAGGGCCCCAACAATTCAAATTCATTCTAACTCTTCAAGATGATCTTACTAAATTTTCTAGCGCTTATCCCATGGTCACATCTACTAGTGACGAGATAGCTCGTAACATTGTACATTTTATGTCTCTATTCGGTTTTCCAAAAATGATTTTAACGGATTTAGGTACTTGTTTTACCTCAGATTTATTTAAACAATTAAATGAACTCTTAAAAATCAAAGCTCTATTTACGTCTCCTTATCATCCTCAAACTAATGGAGCATTAGAAAGGTCTCATGCTACCTTAAAAGAATATCTCAAGTCGTTTACAAACGAAAATCAAAATGATTGGCACTGTTATCTATTCACTGCTATTTTAACCTACAATACTACTCCTCACTGTACCACTGGTTTTACCCCATACGAATTATTATACGGTTATAAACCACATATTCCTAATTCATTATATGAAAATAATAATAATAACACTTATAACGAATACATTCGTGCTTTACAATATCGTATGCGGTTTAGCCGAGAAAAGGCAATACAAAACATAATTAATAGCAAAGAAAAGTCTAAACAATATTATGATTCTAATTCTCGCGAAATTACTTATAAAACCGGCGACATGGTGTATTTGAAACATCACCACAGGCTCCGGAAGGCCTTATCTCCCGTATGGAAAGGTTCATTTAAAATAATAAAAGTTCACAATAAACATAATGTTACGTTACAAGTAGGTCGAAAACACGTGAAGTATCATACTAACGAGATTAAACCTTCTACATCCTAATTTATCTTATGAATACTATATCCCTAATAATTACTATATCTCTATTTCCAGAGCCATATGCTATGGATCTCGCGCTGAATTCAAGATTACTCCTATATCGCATAGTCCCGGAATTTATTTTGAACCTACTACTAATATTAATTTTTACAATAATTATTGGAAGGTAATAACGCACATCGATCTAATATCTTTAGAACCTTATCTTGAAAATGTTGAAAAACAATTACACAAAACTCAAGATTTATGTATTAAAATTCAGTCGCAAGACGAAATTCAATGTAAGGATATCTGTAGTCCTATAGAAGTTTTAATACAATCAAATTACATTAAATTGAAATCTTTGTCTCATGTCATTATTAATAAATCTTCCACGAAGACCAAAAGGTCTCTAGAATTTGGTGGAGAAATTTTAAAATTTATTTTCGGTACCTTAGACGCTGATGACGCAAGGAAATATGACGCTGCAATTAACGCCTGTCAAAAGAGTGAGACAGAATTATTTCGTCTTATGAAAGATAACATACATATTGTTAAATCAACTATAAATAATTTTAACTCTACTATTTCCAAACTTAATCAAAACGAATTAAAGTTAAATACGCAAATTAATAACATGAATGAAATACTATCTCAAATTACTAAAATCGATAATTCGTTACTCTATACTTCTAAGATAAATACATTTTTAAATATTATTGAAGGCTCTTTATTAACGATTTCTAATTTGTTAGATACTACATTAAATGCTATTTTATTTTCTAAGGTAAATGTACTACATCCTAGCGTAATTAGTCCCTTAGGTTTATACACCGAATTATCAAAGCATAGTAACCAAATAAATAAAAGACTCGATTTTCCAGTTCAATTAAACTTAGCTAACATTCATTCTATTATTGATGTCTCTGAATTGACGTCTTATTATTATAATAATAAGGTTATTTTTGTGTTACAAATTCCACTAATTACACAAGACAAATACATTGTTTATAAAAACATTCCTCTGCCTACAGCTCATGAAGATTCACATTACAAAACATTTGCACTTATCCAACCTTCTAACTCGTATATTGCCATTAGTACCGATAGGATGCATTTTGCAATGTTGGATAGTCTAGAAACTTGTAAATCTTTAAATGATGAATATTCGATATGTCAATTAACTACTATACTTTCAACATTAATAAATCCAAGTTGTGAATCAAAGTTATTAACAGAGGTGGTCCTTACACTACCACCCGAATGTAATTCTAAATTATTATATGGTGAAATTGATATTTGGCATAAGTTGAATAATAATAAATGGATTTATGTCCAGTCAAATATAAATAAACTTACAATAAAATGCGATGACGCAATTAGTGATCACTCGTTAATCGGAACGGGAATAGTCAAAATCACCGATAACTGTATTGGTTTTTCTAAGACTATTCAGTTGATGCCAGATAGCTCAATTTCTGTTAAAATATCGTCTCCTTTAGACATAAATTTTGATATAACTATTGATGATTGTTGTAAGAAAGACATATTCAATAAATCATTACCATATCTTACTCCTATATCTTTAAGCAAAATTAATCTAGATTCATTAAAATACGCAAATCACCAAATGGATGATTTAGAGAAAGAGTTAAATAATGTACAAAACGAATCTTATTTTATTAAATATGTCTCATATTATTCTACATTTACTTATATCTTTATTGTTTGTTTAATTTTCTATATTTGTTTCAAATTGTATAAATGTTACAAACAAAGTCGTCACAGCAGTGTTGGCTGTTGCATACAAATATTCAATCAATGCCATAATAAAAAATCAACTAACCGAAGTAATAAGTTGTCAAATGTCATAGAAATGACAGATATTTCTACATCCGACGATGAGAAATCTACTAGATCTCTGCCAGTTATAAATTACAAATCATGTAAACCTAATCTAGATAAAAATCTGACAATGTCAAAAAGAAATATAAACTTTTAAGCAATTGAATGTTACTAATTTTGTTCACTTACTATTTTTAAGATTAATTAATAATTTCTATATCATTTGTTTAACTATGTTTAATTTCTAGTTCTACTATTTTTTGAATTTTGAACATTTTATTCAATTACTATTTTCAAGAATTTTTACTAAGTTTACTATATCAATGTGTTTAATTATAGTTCTACTATTTTTGAATTGTGAATATTTTATTCAACTACTATTTTCAAGAATTATTACTATATTTACTATATCAATGTGTTTAATTGCTAGTTCTACTATTTTTGAATTATGGACATTTGTTCAATTACTATTTTTAAGAATTTTTACTACATTTACTATATCATGTGTTTAATTATAATTCTACTATTTTTAATAACAACATTGTATTGCTATTTCTAAGTTATTATTACTATGTCTTATGTTTAATATTGTCCAATTTCTAATTTTCTATTTTTAATGATGTTCAATTTCTGTATGTTATTTCTATTTTCAATGGTCTCCTAATTCGCGATTCTAATTCTAATTCCAATTCTAATTCTACTTCGCTTCATCGTAAATGGATAAAGCTTCGTCAAAAAGGGGGAGCTGTTATAACCCTTCACAATATGGAAGTATTGATTAATCAGCAATATATTGAAGACGAAGTTTTCCATTGTTGTAATTACTGTGCAATATCTGCCATCAGCAGATTTAGCTTTCTTTATAAATAATTTATACAAATAATTCAGTCGATTGCTAGAGCTCGAGGTGACAACCCGGATTCGGAGACCATCTAAGTTTTCAATTAAAAAGTGTGTGGAAAAGTTTTGGGTTTTCTTTTTAAAAAGAACCCCAGCGCCGCCCGCAAAACAGTGCGGTTGACATTTTAGATAAATCTTTTCCTTAAGTAGATGAACAATATGAAGTTTGTTTACCATTTAAGAGTGACGAATTTACTATGCCTGATTCCTACGATAATGCTTTGTCTCGAATGATTTCATTAAACAAAAAATTTAATAACAATAGGGATTATGCTGACAGGTACAGCATAGAAATTAAAAAATTGTTCGACGAAGGTTATGCGAGGGAAATTAAGAGCAGCGAGCAGTCATCGAGTCATGTATGGTATTTACCACACTTTGGCGTACAGAACCCTAACAAGCCTGGGAAGTTGCGACTAGTGTTCGACGCAGCAGCTAAGGTCAGTGGTTTATGTCTTAATGATTTTCTATTAACAGGTCCTGACTTATATAATTCTTTGTTTGGAATAATGTTACGGTTCCGCACTCATCCAGTTGTTATCATGGGTGACATAAAGGATATGTTTTTACGTATAAGGATAAGCCCTGATAATCAAGATGTCTTTCGTTTTTTATGGAAGGACCCCGCTGCTGGTGACGACGCTCCGATCAAGGTATGCGTTATGCAGTGTTTAATATTTGGCGCGACGTGCTCACCTTTTATAGCTCAATATGTCAAAAATAAAAATGCATCCATGTACGAAGATTTACATCCAGAGGCCGTTAAAGTTATTTTAAATAATCATTACATGGACGATTGTTTACATTCAACGACTTCTGTAGAAGAAGCAATTAAATTAATAAAAAATATTACTGAAATTCACGGGCACGCCGGCTTTAACATGCGAAGTTGGACGAGCAACAGTAAACAGGCTAGCTCACACGGCAAAAGAGAAAGCGGACCTATTTGCATCCCTCTTTGCCAATAATTCGCGGCTAGACACCGGCAATGCTCAACCACCCTCAATCCCCTACTGCGAGACGATTATGTCGGAAATCCGCATTAGGCAGAAAGAGGTCTTAAAAGTATTGCGTAGTCTAGACGTGAACAAAGCCAGTGGACCGGATGGAATTCCAGCTATTGTTCTTAAGACGTGCGCGGCCGAGTTGTCTCCAATTCTGACACGTTTGTATCGCCTCTCGTTCAAAGCTGGAAAAGTGCCTAAATCCTGGAAGTTGGCTAATGTGCAGCCCGTGCCTAAAAAAGGCAGTCGTGCCGACCCTGCAAATTATCGACCCATCTCAATCACTTCTATACTCTGTAAGATTATAGAACGTGTATTGAACTCCCGTCTCATCGCGTACCTAGAACAGAATGATCTCCTCAGCGACCGACAATACGGATTTCGCCGAAATCGGTCGACAGGAGACCTTCTAGCGTATGCCACTCACCTAATAGGCGAGGCCCTAGAAAAGAACGGGGAGGCCATTGCTGTCTCTCTCGACATCTCAAAGGCTTTTGACAGGGGTTGGCACGCCAGCCTTATTAGCAAGCTTCCAGCCTACGGTATATCCCCTGGTCTGATCGAGTGGATAAAGGACTTCCTGAGTGAGCGATCGCTCCGCGTCGTTGTCGACGGTTCTTCGTCTGACACTATGGCCACTAATGCTGGCGTTCCTCAGGGTTCCGTTCTCTCCGCAACTCTTTTTCTGCTGCATATTAACGACCTGCTCATTCCCGGTATCTTTGGGTATGCAGATGACAGCACAGTTATACAGAGATATCTACCGGTAGGTAGGACCAGTCGAGATCAAGTACAGTCTGAACGTGAGGCCATGGTAGAGCGTACTAATCGCACACTCGAGGCAGTCTCATCTTGGGGACAGGCCAATCTTGTGCGATTCAACGCCGCCAAAACACAAGCGTGTGTATTCACCGCCAAAAAGAGCGAGTTCACCCTAGCTCCCACTTTCCAGAATGTGTCCCTCGAATTCACCAACTGTCTGCAGTTACTGGGCGTCGAAATTTCGTCGAATCTTAACTTCGGACAGTTCATAGAGTCTAAGGCGAAGGTAGCTGCAAGGAAACTTGGAGTCCTTTCAAAGGTACGGCGGTACTTTACACCGGGACAGCTTTTGACCCTATATAAAGCACAGATCCGGCCATGTGTGGAGTACTGCTGTCATATCTGGGCAGGCGCAGCAAAGTACCAACTCGCGGCACTAGATTCGGTGGAGAGGCGAGCCAAAAAGTTGTTCGGTGACAAAGACCTAAATCTAATCAGTCTTGAGCACAGGCGTAGAGTGGCTAGTCTCTCGGTATTTTACAGGCTGCATTTTGGGGAGTGTGCGCAGGAATTACACGATATAATTCCACCATCACCATTCTACCATCGGACGTTCAGACATACGGCTGGAATCCATCCTTATGTAGTAGACGTGCCACGCGTTCGAACGAAAAAGTTTGAATCATCGTTTCTTGTGCGTACTGCTAAGGATTGGAATAAGTTGCCGGCGTCAGTTTTTCCGTCCAAGTACGATGTGGGGGCCTTCAAGAGTAGAGTGAATAGGCATCTACAAAGCTAGCGCGTACCATCTTTAGACCACATCTTCACCTCACCGGGTGAGATCGTGGTCAAGCGCTAACTTTTCCAATATAAAAAAAAAAAAAAAAAAAAAAAAAAAAGTAATAGATTGTTTACCCAATGAGTCATTAGCTAGCAGCGCTATACAACTTAAAGACGGAGCCACAAATGTAGTCGAGCGCACATTAGGTTTGATGTGGCATCCCTCAGATGACACATTTTTATTTAACATTTCATTTAACCGCTTATCGGATAATGTACTTAATGGAAGTGAACCACCAACCAAAGCTAAGATGTTAAGTTTAATTATGTCTATATATGACATGCAAGGTTTTATAACGCCTATAACTATAAAGGGTAAAATAATTTTACAAAATGTACATAGGAGTGGAGTGAGCTGGAATTGCCCTATCCACTTAAAAGATTATGAATGTTTTTTAAAATGGCTTAACGATTTAAGATTATTAGAGAAACTTCGTATCCCGTATACTACGAGGGGAGGTCCAAAAGTTCGCGGAATGGAGGGGATGGAGTGGGGATAGGGTAGCTCGCTTAGTGTCATACTAATTGGGCACTCATAATTAGTATATATATAACATTTCAACCCTATAGTGCCATTCGTTTACGAGTACTCGCCTGCTGAACAAGTCAATCCGGAAGCAAACTGCAACTATGGAGAAAATTGAACATCGCGCTGTGATAAAATTCCTTACCAAGCAAGGAAAAAACGTTCAAACCATTTTAAATGAAATGGAAGCCGTTTATGGAGATCAGTGCCCTGGTAAAACAATGGTTTATAAGTGGCATGGTCTTTTTAAACATGGTCGAGATTCAATTGAAGACGACTCTCGCTCTGGGCGGCCAGCTGACGCCACCACATCAGACATCGTCGAAAAAGTCGAAAAACTTGTACTCGAAGACACACGTTTGAAGAAGAAACAATTATCTGCATTTGTTGGAGTATCAGATACAACTATTTTGCGTATCCTGCACGACCACCTGGGCATGACAAAAGTCAGTGCAAGATGGGTGCCGAGAATGCTCACGCCGCTTCAAAAACAGCAGCGCGTCGACGCGTCTAAGCACTTTTTGGAGTTGTGTGGAGACGAGCCCGTGCAGATTTTGGAGCGGATTGTTACTGGAGATGAAACATGGGTTCATCACTTTGAACCTGAGTCCAAACAGGAGTCCATGCAATGGCACAAAAAGGGTACACCACCTCCCAAAAAATTCAAGGTGTCAGAATCGGCGGGAAAGTTGATGGCCACTGTTTTTTGGGATTGTAAGGGAATATTACTCATTGATTATAAAGAAAAAGGTACCACTATAACCGGAGAATACTACGCACTCATATTAGAAAAGTTAAAGGAGTCAATTAAAGAAAAACGTCGAGGAAAATTGGCCAAGGGTGTGTTGCTTTTGCAAGACAACGCGCCGGTTCACAAGAGCCGAGTTGCCATGGCTGCTCTGCACACACATGGGTTCGAACCACTTGTTCACCCACCCTACAGTCCAGACCTGGCTCCTAGCGATTTTTATTTATTTCCAAATTTAAAAAAAGAGCTAAGGGGAAGGAAATTTTCCGACGATAATGAAGTGAAGGAGGCAATTTCGGCCCATTTTGAGGCCAAAGACAAAAAATATTTTTTCGATGGTTTAGAAAAATTAATTCATAGATCGAATAAATGTATTAGACTTAAGGGTGATTATATTGAAAAGGAAAAATAAATTTATTGTTATATTTCATTGACAACCCTTTCATTCCGCGAACTTTTGGACCTCCCCTCGTATGTACCGTACCGGTACCGTAATATGATGGTGTATAAGACCAGTTATTTGGATACTGTAACAAACAACATAGTGTTCATTTTAATATATGAAGCTAGTATATCTTTTTAAGGGTTTTTCATTAATCAAGCAAGCAAGTGTAAGTAGACTAAGAATAATTTTCTCAGATGTTATTATTATAAATATAAAATATTATTAGAGTTACAAATTTTATTTTTCAAAAACTTACCGCCATGGTGACTGCTTTGAAGAAGACTAAGACAACGATTTACATCCAACCGTCTTTTATAATAATTTGATCATAAACAATAAGGTTCAAAATATATCTTAATTTAAATATATATTCCGACACTGCTTCTTAACCAAAAATGGATGTGGCGCCTGTTTTTAGATGATCTGTCTATGTTGACATTCATAACTCATGCACTGTATGTATCTAAATTAAACAATTATCTAACACATGGGCACGTGTACTCTAGACCTTTATCTACGTTATGTCTTCTTAGATAAAGATTATTGTTTACACACACATAAGGATTCAACGTGTGAGTAATACAATATGCAAGCTTAGCTTTTTGAACATATTTAGAAAAGAATCTACATGAATAGAAACCTTTACACACACTTTAAAAGGAGATTCAATGTGTGATCATACTATTTAACTCGTGCATTGGGAGACAGATCCACATTACGCTTTTTTCCTGAGGAGAGTCACAACTTGGAAAGGAACACCTCACTTCAAACAATGTAAGTACCCTTATTTTCTAATATGTTAAAAAGATTTCATAAACAGCCCCATAACACTTATAGGCCGGTATGATTATTAGGATAGGTTAGATCTTTGTATTTAATCAGTATTTTATTTGACTATCTATATTTGTAAACAAAATAGCTTTTAAACTTTGTGTCCTTTTTGTATTTTGCATAATCAACAATATTTCAAAAGTGTTTCTTTTTTTACAGTTGTGTTTCCCGATGACTTAACAAGATCTATACATTGTGATAATTGCAATATGTTTGTCCAGAAAAGGCTATTTTCACATCATAAGAGAACAAATTTACATAAATCTAACTGTTTATTGAATACGGAGTTCGCAAATATCAATATTGTCGCGTCTGCCTTCAAAAACAGATTAGTAACATACCGATTGAACGTCACTCAGGAAGACGAGTACCTCAGTCCAGAGGCGTTCCTGAGTGATAATCAAACAGATTTATTGAAATTATTCAATATATCATTGAAAGAGCATGATGTTTTGAGTAGTTCGCTTATTTTTTACTGCCAAAATTAGATGAAAAGCAATTGAAATCATTTAATACTAAATATATTATTGTTTATAAGAACTCAGACTTGAATAGATTATTAGAAAAAGTTATGAATATATTGAATAAAAAGTTTACTGAATTTCAGCATACTCAATCTGGATGGTCATTTTTATCAATGAGTCATGTTGAAATTAACATTAATAAGTATTCTCCTATGAGAGGTGGATCTTATATAGATCTACCACCAGCAATCAAATATTCAAAAAGTTGCATTAATATTAAAAATAAAGATAAGAACTGTTTCTTATGGAGTATAGTAGCTGCATAGCGTCATAGTTTTAAGAATTAGAGTATAAGTTTTACTAACATTAGTTTTAAGAAATTAGATTATAACTTCCTCAATAACTTCCTAAACGATTAGAAGTAAGCAAACCTTTAATATTGTTCTCGCCTTCGCATTGGCAGGACGTATTCGTTAGTTAAGTCCTAATTAAATGTATTTTTTAATTAATAGTTTTAATTAATAAAGTTAGTTTTTAAAAACACACCAAGGGGACATAGAAACAAGACTACCTCTTTTGTTGTTTATTTATTTATTAATTTTTTACTCTCCATATAATGTTATTATTATTGAAAGTTAAAATTATTATTAACTTCGCACAAACATTGTTTAAAATTTTAAAAATTGTACTATAACTCTCTTTTTTTTGTTATTTAGTTTAGTTACCCTACCACCTAAGTGCATATGTTGTGAGAGCAAAGGGGCCTGCTGAAAACCAGCTCAGGTAGGGCCGATGTCGTCCCTGTATTAGCTGAGCTGGCTACCTTTTGTCACGTTTTTAATCTTTTTGTTTTAATATTAGGTCCTTACATATGAAAATGGCGTTTTGTATGGGAGGACCAAAAAGTCGAATATTTTTTAATATAATATATTTAATTAATCAAAGTATGAACCATTATTTTCTATGCACTTTTGCCATCTCATAGGTAGTTCATTGATCCCTTTACTAAAAAAACCAGTCGGACGGGAATCAATAAAATCTTTGAAGGCGATTTGGACTGCCCCATCGGAGTTGAATTTTTTCCCTTGCAAGAAGTTATCCAAATTTCGAAAAAAATGGTAATCTGTTGGAGCAAGGGAGAGTCCGGGGAGTAAGGAGGATGTCTTAGATTTTCCAATTGAAGCTCTTCTAATTTAGTAGCCGTCTGTTGCGCAGTGTGTGGTCTAGCGTTGTCGTGAAGCAGCAGTGGCGTGGAGCGATTGACCAGCCTAGGTTGTTTAGCCGCTAGCTTTTCCATCATGGTTTGCAATTGCTGACAATAGACATCCATAGAGGCCATACGCCCGCAGCTCCCGGAGTGGTGTGGGAGGAGCCACGGCTCCCTCACCTTCCGACTGACACAGGTGCTGTCCGGACATGGTTGTTTTGGACGGTACCTGTGTCGGATCGGAAGGGAGGCGACGATGCGCTGCCACGGGTGCGGCGCCAACGAGGATACGGCGCAGCACACACTCGAAGTGTGCTGCGCCTGGACAGAAGAGCGCCGCACCCTGGTGGCGGCGATAGGCGGCGACCTCTCACTTCCCGGCGTCGTGCGCGCCATGTTGGGAAGTGAGAGGTCTTGGAATGCGGTCTCCTCCTTCTGCGAAACCGTCATCTCGCAGAAGGAGGAGAGGGAGCGGGAGCGCGAAGGGGATCCCCTAGCGCCCCCGCTCCGACAGAGAAGAGTGGGGAGAAGGAGGCGGCAATTCGCTGCTGCCCTTCTCCCCACGCCTCAAATTTGAGGGCCCCTAAGGGCCAAACGCAGGCGGGGTCACGGAAGTAAGCTAACGCGTTTTCCGTGGCCCCGCCGTAACGCGTGAGAGGGCAGTCTGGTTTTAGCGGGTATTCCGGTCGCCTTTTGCGGCCGGCGAGTCCCACACTCCCTACGCCATTGCACAGCCCGGCGTAGGGGTACGTAAATGCATTTCCAGACTATAAAAAAAAAAAAGGATTTGGCTGGCTGGCCAGGATCCAACCATTGCGCTGAGCGCTTCCGATTATCGTAAAGAACCCATTTTTCATCACAGGTAATGATTCGGTTTAAAATACCTTCATTATTGTGCCGGTTTAGTAATGTAACGCAACAGTCGACGCGCGTTTGCCGGTTTGCTTCAGTCAATTCGTGAGGTACCCACCTTTCAAGCTTTTTAATCTTCCCAATTTGCTTCAAGTGAATTAAAACAGTTTTATCACTAACATCGCAGCCTGCAGCTAACTCGGACGTGGTTTGCGATGGATCCGCTTCCACAATAGCCTTCAACTCTTCATTATCAAGTTGAGTCTCAGGCCGTCCACGGGGCTTGTTCTGCAGATCGAAATTTCCAGAACGAAAACGTTGGAACCAAAAACGAACTGTGTTTTCTTTTGCAACACGACCGCCATACACATCATTCACCCTTCGAGTCGTTTCCGCAGCACTAGTGCCACGGCGGAACTCGTACTCGTAAATAATGCGATATTTTAAGTTTTCCATTTTGTAAAATGAGTGACGCAAACAGAAAAAAACAGAAGAAAAAAAACAAATGAATGACGGTCATAGAACCACAAATACATGAGTCTATAGCTGTACAAATTTGAATTTGGAATTCCTTACCAAAGAGGAGAAATTCGTGATTAAAGTGGCCAGTACGAAAAACGCCAATTTTATATGTAAGGACCTAATATATTTGACTCTTTGTCCATCTTAGGACGTTTCTTAAGAGTCTCCCACCAACCACCATTATATATTTGACTCTTTGTCCACCTTAGGACGTTTCTTAAGAGTCTCCCACCAACCACCATTATATATTTGACTCTTTGTCCATCTTAGGACGTTTCTTAAGAGTCTCCCACCAACCACCATTATATTTGTGACTCTTTGTCCATTCTAGGACGTTCCTTAAGAGTCTCCCACCAACCACTGTTATATATGTCACTCTTTGTCCATATTAGGAAGTTTCTTAAAAGTCTCCCAACAACGACCATTTTATAAGTGACTCTTTGTCCATCATAGGACGTTCCTGAAAGAGTCTCCCACTAACCACTATTATATTTGTGACTCTTTGTCCATATTAGAACGTTTCTTAAGAGTCTCCCACCAACCACCATTACATATGTGACTCTTTGTCCATATTAGGACGTTTCTTAAGAGTCTCCCACCAACCACCATTATATATTTGACTCTTTGTCCATATTAGGACGTTTCTTAAGAGTCTCCCACCAACCACCATTATATATTTGACTCTTTGTCCATATTAGGACGTTTCTTAAGAGTCTCCCACCAATCACCATTACATATGTGACTCTTTGTCCATATTAGGACGTTTCTTAAGAGTCTCCCACCAACCACCATTATTGTTGGTTGAAGAGAGTCCGACTTACAATTACAATTCTATTGGTAATATATAAATTACAGGTCATACAAGTAAAAGCTATAATATCTATTTTATAAAACAAAATCTCACTACTCAAATATTTTGAATAACGATGAGCACACAATTAATCTATTATATATATATATATATATATATATATATATATATATATATATATGCATATTTTTAGTCAAAATATTCTTCGTAGCTATACAGAGCTTTCTGAATAAGCCATGATTTTAGTTTATTTTTAAAAGACGCGAGGCTGGTAGCCGCTGTGACGTGCTCCGGCAGGCGGTTGTAGACAGCAGGCCCCATGACGTGAGTCGACTTCTCCGTCTTAGCCAGTCGATGCGCCACTGGAGCTAGCTTGTCCGCGCCGCGAGTATTCATACTGCTGCTACCGGATTCCTTTTGCGTTTTGAAGTCGCGTAGCGTTTGACGGGTGAACATCGCCACCTGGAAAATAACTAACGACGGCAATGTTAAAATCTTGTTTGAAATAAAAAACGATTTTGCCGAAGTCGTCTGCGGTACCCTAGCGATCGCCCTAACCGCGCGTTTTTGCATTCGGAATGCCCGATCCCTGTCGGCCGCGCGCCCCCACAGGTCGGTGCCGTACTGCAGCAGCGAGTGTACGGTCACGAAATAGCAGGTGCGGACGACATCAGCGGGGACGACTCGCGCGAGCCAGTGCAATGCGAAGCACGCGGCGCCTAGTATAGCGCATAACTTGTCTATGTGCGAGCCCCACGTGAGACCAATCTCGGTCAATCTCGAAACCTAAAAATGACGTACAGCTTACTTGTTTGATACTAGTACTACCGATTGAGACCGAAAGATCCTGGCATGTACTTCCTGATATTCCAAAGTGTATGAAGTGTGTTTTTTTAATATTCAATACGAGGCCGTTCCACTCGGCCACTGCGCGACCTCACGCGCGGTCGCGTTCAGCCGCTGTTCGAGCTCGGCCGGCGTTGACGCGCACACGACGACAGCCACGTCATTCGCATACATAAATGTTTCGCCCGAAGTTACATTTTCCGACAAATCGTTTAGTAGCAAAGAGAAGAGTATGTTAGAAACCGACGAACCCTGCGCTACTCCCGTGCTCGTGCAGAGAGGTTCCGATCTAACTTCATTTCCTCTATCGACGACTACTTGTTCCCGATGTTTCAGCAGGTCTGTAAGTAAATCATGAGCGTTCCCGGTTATACCGTAGTAGCACAGTTTGCAGGCGAGCACGCTGTGGTCAGCGACGTCGAAAGCCTTCGACAGATCACAGCAAAGGACTGCAACCTGAAGCTTACGTTCGCGAGCTTCGAGCACGCGCCGGATAAGTTCGCGAGTCAGCGACGTGGTGGAGCGCCCGGCCCGGTAGGCGTACTGTCGTTCGGACAGCGCACCCGCTTCGGACAGGTATTTCGTAAGGCGGGCGCTGATGCCGTTCTTGAATATTTTGACAAGGGCGGGGATCACCGAAACGGGCCTATATCCGTCTATGTCATCCCTTTGGCCCCTCCCCTTAAACAGTGGTGAAATTTTGCTTAATTTAAATGACTTCGGATATACGCCTTCGTCGATACACCTATTGAATAGCTCCGATAGACACGGAGACAAGGGCTTCGCGACTATGTTTAATAGTTCCATTGAGATATCGAACACGAGTAGGTAAGAATTAGCTAATTCTTAACTTTATTCAGCTGTTCATTTCTCCATCAAGTACATGTAGATCTATAACAGATGATCTTAAGCAGTTTTATAAACATAATCTAACACATCACATATTTGACAGCAGTCATCCATAACTTTATTTAGCTGTTCAGCTGGGCAACCAGATACGCCATCATTCAGCGTATCTGGATTGCCCTAATTCTTAACTTTATTCAGCTGTTCATTTCTCCATCAAGTACATGCAGATCTATATCAGATGATCTTAAGCAGTTTTATAAACATAATCTAACACATCACATATTTGACAGCAGTCATCCATAACTTTATTTAGCTGTTCATTACATGCGGATCTATATCATAGACAACCCATGTATGAAGTTGGTGTAAGGATAGCAGTTGTTTATTCAGAAATTAACTTCATTCAGCTACTAAGTCTACCAGATAATTCTTAATTCTGAGTACATGGGCCCATAATATACATCTTTCATAACAAATTGCAAACCGCCTACTTAATTTATTGTAGCAAGGTATTAGAATGGCATCATATAGCTCGTGATGAACAATTTTTACTACATGAAGACCACTTAACCTTTTTTTCACTATAATTACTTGCACTCGATCTTCAATATTCAACACCATATTTTTAAAAGGAATTCTTAAAAGTAATGTACTGAAAGTGCTTTTCTTATTTACTGAACGAATGAAACAAAATATCTCAATTTATAACAATTTATTTCATAAAATTACATTTTGTTTTTCACACTGTCGTCTTCGACACTGTTAGCACTGCACTTTGTAAATAAAACACTGTTGAACAACTTAAACTCAATTTATTTAATCTTTGCTTAACATAATGTCTAGAAGATAATTCGAAACGATACTGCGTTAACAAAATAGGTCAGCGACATCTACCGAGCAGTTGCGTAAATAAACATAAAAAATAATTGATCGCCGCGTGTAAAACAATACAGCGCCATCTAGTGAGCGAATCGATTTTATTCTTATTTTACATATTTGGACATACCGCCCACCAAGAACTTGTTCTTTACATATAATATACACAAAGCTATACAATAATAAATTGGTAATGCTGACCAAAGAAAAGACAATCAGTTAAACTACAAAATAACCACTAGAAAAAAAACAAAAAAACTACTATTTAATTGTTAAAGTACTTCGGTAATCAACATAACATATGAAATACAAACAAAATAAAAAGGAAACAAACATAATTTCTATACAATAAGTTGGCCGCCCACCGTGAAATACTAACAAATAATAAAGTACAAAATTGCTAAAATTAACATCTATACAATATTAATATACATCACTATTCAATGCCAACTTCTGACTTTGGAAGAAAACATAATTTATTACAAGGTCTCTTTACGATACCATTGGTCGTTTTTATGGTTACCACCCGAGTAATATTATCCTTGCCTGTATGTTTTTGTATAATTCTTCCCAGTATCCATTTTGCCGGAGGCAGGTTCTGATCGTGTATAATAACAACGTCATCAATTTCTGGCTCAATTCTTTTTGTGATCCATTTATATCTCTGGTTCAAGGTGACTAGATATTCCGCTGACCATCGTTTCCAAAAATCGTTCACCATCTTTTGAGTTAGTTTCCATCGTTGAAGACCGGTAATGATGTTATTGCTAGAGTAATCTCGATCTGGAATAATAATCAAAGGCTCCCCAACAATAAAATGTCCCGGAGTCAACGGTAAAGGATCGTCGGGACTATCGCTTAATTGACTTAGAGGCCTAGAATTTAGGCAGGCCTCTATCTGAGTTAAGACGGTAGCCAGCTCTTCAAAGGTGAGGGTGCTATCGCCCAAAATTCTTTTTAGATGAGCTTTGGTGGAACGCACACCTGCTTCCCAAAGTCCGCCAAAATTAGGAGCCAGTGGAGGTATATAATGCCAAGTCGTACCTTCACTAGCCAATAAAGTACCAATCTCTTTCGGCAATTCTGAAGTGGCTCTGTTAAACATATTTTTCAACTCCTTATCGGCACCGACAAAATTGGTGCCGTTATCACTGTATAAATTTTTACAGTGTCCTCTTCTGGACACAAATCTACGGAAGGCGGCAATGAAACCATCTGCAGTTAAACTTGAAACGGCTTCCAAATGAATAGCACGGTTAACCATGCAGATGAAAATACAAATGTACCCCTTATAGGTCTTTGAACCGCGCCCTGGCGAGAATCTAATCCTAATGAACCCAGTAAAATCCACACCAGACGACTTGAATGCTCTCTCCGGCTTAACTCTAACAGATGGGAGTTGACCCATGAATGGATTTCTCTTTTGTCCTGAGTATCTGATGCAAGTTACGCAATCTCCATAACATTTTTTAACGTAATCCCTAGCTCTCAATATTCAATATTTGGATCTCAAATAATTAAGCATTACCAATGGACCTCCATGCAGTGTTTTTAAATGTGCATCATAAATAACCAATCGTGTGAGATGACTTGCACCAGGCAATATGATAGAATGTTTCTTATCAAAACATTCTTGAGACTGTTGGATGCGACCACCGACTCTTAGCACCCCATTTTCATCAAAAATGGGGCAAAGCGTATGAAGTTTGCTAGATTTAGACACGGATCCGGTAGACTTTAACTGTTTGATTTCTTCCTTAAAATGTAAATTCTGAACATCTCGGACACAAATCGTCAAAATATCATCCATCTCTTTCGGTGTAATATTATCTCTAAGCCTTCTATCTTCTTTAGGTATTTTCCAACGTGACACTCTTTTACAATACGATAATACTCGCAATAGATTTGGTAACCTCGAAAATCTTCTCCATATAAATTCTTCATCTAATTGAATGACAGTAGTCATAGCCTTAACGGGTCTCTGTTCCTCCTCGGTCGTAAAGACCTTCTGAACAGGGAATTCAATATTGTCCTCATCTTTTAACCATTCAGGACCATGCCACCATAACATATTTTCCTTAAGGTCTTCTGCTGGCAAACCGCGCGAAGCACAATCTGCAGGATTGAACCTAGTGCCCACGTGATTCCACTGATCACGGCCCATCATAGTTAGAATCTCAGACACGCGATTACTAACAAATGTTGTCCATCGGCTTGGTTCACCACGAAGCCACGCTAGCACCACCGTGGAGTCAGACCAAGCATATAGGTTCTCTTTACTAACCTTCAGAACTTGTGATACTTCGGAAATTAATTGAGCTGCCAGAAGAGCTGCACAAAGCTCCAAGCGGGGAATCGACACTTCCTTCTCAACTGGCGCAACACGGGTTCTAGCTGTAACCAAATTCACATTGTAATTGCCCTTTTCATCCCTAGCCTTAACATATACAGCTGCAGCGTAAGCTGTTTGTGAGGCATCGGCAAATGCATGCAACTCGACGTGATTGCCGCGCTTTACTTGCAACCACCTCGGTATGATTATGTCTTTGACCTTAACCAAACTTCTTTTAAATTCAAGCCATTCCTTTAACAGATTTTGTGTGACTTCATCATCCCAAGACAAACCTGACTTCCACAATTTCTGCATGTAAACCTTAGCAGTAACAACTACAGGTGCGATCCATCCTAAAGGATCGTACAGCCTCGCTATTTCTGACAATATCTTCCTTTTAGTGATGGGGCACTCGGTTTCAGGCAATTTATGTATATATTCGAATCTATCCGTGTTCTTGTTCCAGCTTATACCCAAAACCTTGACCATATCATTTTCTTTAAAAACCAACGATGAATCCGCCCTTTGCTTATCTGTTTTAATGTATTTAAGTAATTTCTCACTATTTGTGCACCATTTCTGTAGATTGAATCCTCCAGCCTTCATTACTTTATTCAATTGCTCATAAATCTCAATGACTTCATCTTCTGTTTCTCCTCCCGATAATAAGTCATCCATATAAAAATCTTCTAGTATTATTTTTGCCGCTATTGGATACTTCAATTGTTCATCCTTGGCTAATTGTTGTAGACATTTTACTGCTAAATATGGTGCACACGACGTACCGAAAGTGAGTCTTACCAATTTATAGCATTCTAATTCCTGGTTTGGGTCGAACCTCCACAAAATTCTTTGGCTATCAGTATCCTCATCTCGCACTCGAATCTGCATATACATTTGTTCAATGTCTGCCACCACACAGTATGGATGTAATCTCCATCTCATCAGAATGTGTCTTAGATCCTGTTGAAGCTTAGGACCGATAATGAAACAATCGTATAAAGACACATTGTTAGAGGCCTTGCAAGACGCATCAAAGACACACCTCACTTTGGTTGTATCTTTATCTTCCCGCACAACAGCGTGATGTGGGAGGTAAAAAACTTTCTTAGACTTGTCGTCCGTAACTTTAACCATGTGGCTCTGATTTATGTAATCTGCTATTACCTTTTTGTATTCATCATATAACCTTGGATTTCTTAATAATTTCTTTTCTAATGATATAAATCTTCGTAGTGCTGTCTCCTTCGATTTGCCCCTAAAACACTGTTGATCATCGTCTTTATACGGCAACGTTACTACATACCTCCCGTTTTCATCTCTTGTTATAGTCTTCTCAAAAATTTCTTCACAAATTATCTCATCTTTCGTCATACGCTTTTCTATACTCTCTGATCCTCTCTCTATCTCCCAGAATTTGCTTAACTGTTGATCTTCTTTCACTTGTAGATGTAGACTTATGATTCTTGGATTTGATTGCTTGGCCGTCTTAACTCTTCCTGATAAAATCCAACCAAACTGTGTATTCTGTGCAATAGGACCACAGTCGGTTGGGTGTCGTTTTAGGCCCTCTAATATAATTTCGCTCAAAACGTCAACGCCTAGAATAATATCAACTCTGCTCGGTTCTCCAAAATGCGGATCTGCCAGTGATAAATTCTCGATTTCTGGCCAATCCGTGATGAACGTTGAATTATTTGGTATAAAAGATGTGAGAGTGCTCAACACATAGGCATTAACTGATATCGTAAATGAATTATGACGTGATTCTACTTGAAATGACACCATGCTCTGAGTGCGCGTCTCTCCGTCGCCCACTCCAGATATCACACCATTAACTGAAGATCGTTTTAGACCCAAGGCTTGAACTGTAGCTTCATTAATAAAAGATGCCTCGGAGCCTTGGTCAACGAGTGCTCGTACTATTTGAGAATATCCGGTGTCTGATTTGATCTTAACTACAGCTGTAGCTAGTAATACCTCACTTTGCGTCTCATGTGCAAAATGAGTTGAAATCTTAATATCTCTCTCAGTATTTTTAGATAGCTCACTAAGCTCCTTCGACTCGGCAGGAGCCTGATTCTGATATTCTTGTTTTCTATCCAGATGTAACAGACTGTGGTGGCGTTTACCACAGCGTCGACAGCATGTTGATTGACGGCAAAACCTAACCGAATGATTATGTGCCAAACAATTGAAGCACAATCTCTTTAATCGTACAAACTCGGATCTCTCTTCTGGGCTTTGCTCGCCAAATTTTTTACATTGAAATAGAATATGTGGTCCAGAACACATAGTGCAGGCTATATTTTGCGAAGTAGCTCCACGTTTCTCAATAGTGGAATGGAATGACTTGTGCTTTACTATTGCTTTAGGTAGATTTACCATTTCCAACGTTCTGAAGCGTGTCTCCAAAAACTTAGTTAGATCTAACCAGGTGGGTAGTGAATTTGATTCAGATTGACTAACGTGTATCTCCCACTGCTTCCGGGACTCAGGATCTAACTTAGACACAACTAAATAATTGACGATGACATCCCAATGGTCCACATTAATTTTTAAATTCTTCAATGATTTCAAACATGCAGTGGTAGTATCTAACAGTTGCTTTAAGCCTACTGCTGAATCTGAAGGGATATTTCGCTGATAAAATAACTTCTTCATTATTTCATTGGTATTATATCGTAAGTTATTGTATCGCTGGATCAACAGTTTCCACGCTTCAGCATAATTTGTTTCTATCGTCGTCAAGTTTTTGAGCAGATTTGCAGGTTCTCCCGACAAGCTACTCTTTAAGTAGTGCAATTTTTGTACACCACTTAAACTTGTATTCTCGTGAATAAGCGAGACAAACATGTCATAAAAGGTTTGCCATTCATCGTATGCTCCTGAGAATGAAGGCAAATTGATTTGAGGTAATCTCACTTCACAAGTTGATGCAGATGTCTCTGCGATAGCACCACATTGCCTTGATGTCGATGGAGAAATTGCACGTAAATCTTCTTTCATTTTAACTTTATATTCTAAGTAGACTTCTTCAAATGCATCAATAGTGTCGTTTTTAAAATAATATAATTTCTTCCTATCGTCGGCTGAGACTTGAGATATTATTTCTGTGTGTTGATTAATGAATGTTGTGTATAAATTCTCTAATTGTTCGAGTCTTGCTTCTATTTAAGCTGGTGTAATCCGCTCCTTGGGAGACTTTTTGTAATTCTGAAACGCCTTCTGCAGACGCTGCCATTGGTCTTCTTGCTTCACAAGAAGTGGGTCCATTTTGAATTATTTTTGAAAATTTGCAAGTCCCAGTATAGCCCAACTTAAAAATTTTCCAAGTCCTTTAAGATCAAAATTTTTCTAAGTGTCAGTGTAGTACAACACAAAAATTTTACAAGTCCTTTAACACCGAAATTTTCTAAGTCCCAGTATCACACAACACAGAAATTTTTACAAGTCCTTTAACACCGAAATTTTCTAAGTCCCAGTATCACACAACACAGAAATTTTTACAAGTCCAAATCACTATTCCAATATTCTAAGTCTATGTCTTTAACACCTTTTCACTTGAAACACTAATAATTTTTCTAAGTCCAATTTAACTTTAAAATTTTTCTAAGTCCTAAACACTTTAACAGTCACTTCACTTTACTCACGATTTTACAAGTCCAATATTCAACTCCAATGTTCCAATGTTCCCGGGTTTCGGCACCAGATGTTAGCACTGCACTTTGTAAATAAAACACTGTTGAACAACTTAAACTCAATTTATTTAATCTTTGCTTAACATAATGTCTAGAAGATAATTCGAAACGATACTGCGTTAACAAAATAGGTCAGCGACATCTACCGAGCAGTTGCGTAAATAAACATAAAAAATAATTGATCGCCGCGTGTAAAACAATACAGCGCCATCTAGTGAGCGAATCGATTTTATTCTTATTTTACATATTTGGACACCACTTATACAAATATAATGCATTTTTTAAGTTACTTGACTTACCCTTAACCTTTTTTATTTCAGATGTTAAACTGTTTATAAAATATAACTTGGCACGTAAACCTACAAAATCTGTTATCAGATCATCACCTCTGTTAATATAGACTTGAACAAGCAGGTAACGAAACGTATTATGTTGTCAGTAATTAGTCAAATTTTCGACCCTTTAGGTCTTGTAGGTCCGTGTGTTGTTGAAGGCAAAATTTTATTACAAGGTCTTTGGTTGATAAAGTCTGATTGGGATGAACAAGTACCAGACAAAATAAAAACACTTTGGACATCCTTCTCAAACTCTCTATTACATCTTAATACTTTAAAGATTCCTCGTTGGGTGTTGTCTGATAAAGCGTGTTTATATGAGCTTCATATTTTTACAGATGCCTCGGAACAGGCGTACGGGTCTTGTGTTTACGTGCGTTCGATAGATGAGCAAAATCAAATAAAGGTTAGATTATTAATCTCTAAAAATCGCGTAGCACCGATCAAGCCTACAACTATTCCACGGTTAGAGCTTTGTGGGGCATTACTAGGAACTAGACTATACGTAAAGGTCATAAATGCTCTCCACTTACCAATTACAAGGTGTTATTTTTGGTGCGATTCAACTATTGTTTTACGCTGGTTATCTATGCCATCGCATTCATTAGATCCGTTTGTGCGCAACCGCGTTCATGAAATACAAGAGAGTACTGCTGACCATTCGTGGAGATACGTATCGTCTGGAGACAATCCTGCCGATTTAGTATCACGAGGCGTGAAGGCTAATAACATTGGGGAATGTACGTTGTGGTGGTCAGGACCTGAGTTTTTGGTAAAGTCCGAAAATGATTGGCCAAAAATGCCATCTTCGGAATCTACTTACCATTACAACGAATCACAACTATTAACTACGGCGAATTTAAATCACGAGTCGGTGTTTCGATCGTTAATTAATAAATTTTCTAACTTCAATCGTCTTGTAAGAGTAATGTCATATGTTCAACGTTTTGTGTATAACCTTAAAAACAAAAATAACAAAAGAATCGGTTTACCTACGAAGGACGAATTAGATCAGGCCTTTAAGGTCGTAATGCAGAATGCCCAAATTGATATGTTTCCCTATGAATATGTCTTGCTACAAAAGGGTAAATCGTTTGTAAGGGGTTCAAATTTAGGGTGGAAATTTGTATGGAAGTATCGTCATTCTGCTAATTTGATATAAATAAATATGAAATTAAATTTTTGAAAAATTTTGCCCCCAAGGGTGCTAAATGCTTTGAGTTGTGACCATGTCACTATATCGTCTCTTTCAGATAATAACGCGGCTGCATTACCTGATAAACGGCTAGTAACAACGTGGTATATAAATTTTGTTTGTCATTACCGCAATATCTTTCGATTACATATTCACATTTTCTTATATATAAGTTTAAATGTCTATTATCTCCTTCAAAAATAGGGATGATTTTTAAAATTGTGTCGGGAACGGGCACTATTTGAACTTCCATTTTTTATAGCACTTAAAATTAATTACACAGTTATAAACTAAACATGCACAAATTAAATACAATATAATCACACACGAAATAATGTTATAACTTAATGCTACAATACCATACAACGATGTGGAGTTGTTATGGCTAAAAACCAGATAACGCGCTACCGAGAAAAGTCTTATCTCAAATAGCACAATTTAATAGACTTAAATTTCCAACAAAGGATTTTAACTTCAAGAATATACATGGAATATATAATATAATATATATGGATTGTAAGGAAGGCAAAAAGTTGTACTCACCAACCGACTGCTAATCACATGTTGACACCACTAGGTTTTACTCGAAAAGACAAATTTATTTGATTTAGGAAACGCTCCAGTATTAATCGCGTCGCACTCGCGTAAACTCAGGCGAATTTGGACACCCAAATACGAAAGACAACACTACTGTTAACGAGCGTATCCTGTCCGCAGCGCCAGTCTTGTTTCGATGTCCCCTTAATGTGTTTTTAAAAACTAACTTTATTAATTAAAACTATAATTAAAGAAATACATTTAATTAAACTATTGAATACGTCCTACAAATTCTCCTATACCTTACGTAATACACTGATGCTGTTTATTATATCATACATCTTTTTCATTATTCAATGATGTCTGCTTCCTTTAATTTTTCAATAATTGATACAATTTCATTATCATGATTACTATTGCCAGCACTTTTTGATGCGATTAGTAATTTTAACCTTTCAATTAATTCATTAGGATCATCCCAATAAACGTAGTCAGTATCGTTTTTATATTTTTTAAATTTACACAATGAACCCCCAGTTTTGGTTTGTAAATTATTTTTTTCTATTTTATCAATTTGGTCAGAATACAGTGGGTTTATTATTTGACAGTATTTTATTCCTTTGTCACCTTTCATTTGCCCGTTAGGATTATATTCTCGTTTATGCACATGTGTACTGTCAAGCATTTGTTTGTACATTACTTTATCTTTATCTGTTACTATTTTAAGATTGGGTTTATTACGTACTAAAAGTTCTTTTAATCCTGGAGTAAAATCATATTTGTTACCATCTATTGTAATAATATACGATTTATCATCATTTGGTTCATTTTTTTTAAGCGACATATAGACTATAGAGTTCCCCATCATTAATTTATTATTTTCACTACGTATTCCAAACGGCACGTTTATACGAGGGGAGGTCCAAAAGTTCGCGGAATGAAAGGGTTGTCAATGAAATATAACAATAAATTTATTTTTCCTTTTCAATATAATCACCCTTAAGTCTAATACATTTATTCGATCTATGAATTAATTTTTCTAAACCATCGAAAAAATATTTTTTGTCTTTGGCCTCAAAATGGGCCGAAATTGCCTCCTTCACTTCATTATCGTCGGAAAATTTCCTTCCCCTTAGCTCTTTTTTTAAATTTGGAAATAAATAAAAATCGCTAGGAGCCAGGTCTGGACTGTAGGGTGGGTGAACAAGTGGTTCGAACCCATGTGTGTGCAGAGCAGCCATGGCAACTCGGCTCTTGTGAACCGGCGCGTTGTCTTGCAAAAGCAACACACCCTTGGCCAATTTTCCTCGACGTTTTTCTTTAATTGACTCCTTTAACTTTTCTAATATGAGTGCGTAGTATTCTCCGGTTATAGTGGTACCTTTTTCTTTATAATCAATGAGTAATATTCCCTTACAATCCCAAAAAACAGTGGCCATCAACTTTCCCGCCGATTCTGACACCTTGAATTTTTTGGGAGGTGGTGTACCCTTTTTGTGCCATTGCATGGACTCCTGTTTGGACTCAGGTTCAAAGTGATGAACCCATGTTTCATCTCCAGTAACAATCCGCTCCAAAATCTGCACGGGCTCGTCTCCACACAACTCCAAAAAGTGCTTAGACGCGTCGACGCGCTGCTGTTTTTGAAGCGGCGTGAGCATTCTCGGCACCCATCTTGCACTGACTTTTGTCATGCCCAGGTGGTCGTGCAGGATACGCAAAATAGTTGTATCTGATACTCCAACAAATGCAGATAATTGTTTCTTCTTCAAACGTGTGTCTTCGAGTACAAGTTTTTCGACTTTTTCGACGATGTCTGATGTGGTGGCGTCAGCTGGCCGCCCAGAGCGAGAGTCGTCTTCAATTGAATCTCGACCATGTTTAAAAAGACCATGCCACTTATAAACCATTGTTTTACCAGGGCACTGATCTCCATAAACGGCTTCCATTTCATTTAAAATGGTTTGAACGTTTTTTCCTTGCTTGGTAAGGAATTTTATCACAGCGCGATGTTCAATTTTCTCCATAGTTGCAGTTTGCTTCCGGATTGACTTGTTCAGCAGGCGAGTACTCGTAAACGAATGGCACTATAGGGTTGAAATGTTATATATATACTAATTATGAGTGCCCAATTAGTATGACACTAAGCGAGCTACCCTATCCCCACTCCATCCCCTCCATTCCGCGAACTTTTGGACCTCCCCTCGTATCACCATAGATATCCATAATGTCTTCTTTTTTGAGGGAAATGTTTGTATTATCGTTTTCCTCCGACTCAGAGTTTTCATCATTTTGTGAATCAGAACATTCTAATGCATCATTGGAGCTCGCTGTAACCAAATCCTTAAAATCTTCATATTCTATGGAAGAATCTTTTTCATTTAAGATTTTGTTATAATTTTCAAGTTTAGTCTCTATGATAGTATCATTCAAGTCATTGTTTTCAAGGTTAGAATTATTATTATCATGATAATTTTGTTTTTTTATACGAATAAGTGTCTCCAAAGTGTCTTTTTTAAACTTTAGGTTAGCTTCATCTTTCTCGTTGTTGAGCTTTTTTATTTAATTTTTTTATATTATTTACTGATTTTATAAGTTCTTTCTTTATTTGCATATCCATCATAAATTGGAATGTACAAACGACTGATATGTACAAAGTCTTGAACTTTAATGAATTGTTTTTATGAAATAATGGTATTATAACTAAGGTTTAAAAATATATGAATGTGTCAAAACCTTGTCTATATCTTCCATTATTTAATTCTATCTTCTTCTTAATTCAATCTTTATTAATACTAATTACTCTAAATTGACTTTTCCATATATACGAACAAAGAGTCTTGAATTTTAACCAACTCATATCTGTATTCACATGCTCATTGTAAATATGCTTTAAATTAGTATCATCTTGTTTAAAAATAACAAGTAAATTAACATTATCTCGTAGTAGTTGCTTAGGTATTTTTGAATAAGTTTGGGATAGATAAAAACAATCTATTTGTCTATGTCTTCCCATTGTAAAGTAATTTCTAATATTCGTCTGCTTTTCAGATGCAATGTCATCAAAAATAATAATAGAGTTTGGTAATGCATCATTTGGATGAAGAACCTCTTTATCATCATTAAAAATGAATAGGTCCGCTCCTGAGATTTTCTTCATAACTTCACTCAAAAAGCGGTATTTTGGTTGGAAAGTAGTTTTTGAATATAAATAAATATGTCTAAATGTAAGTCCATTTTCATGTAATAACAAACTTAGCATAACGTTCGTTTTACCACAATTAGAAGGGCCACACATTATACATCAAATCGTATTAGGCAGTAAAGGACTATGTTTATATGGATTCCTCGATTATTACTGACTTTTAAGCTATTTACTTTTAAGGACAATGCTTGCTTTACGAATTTCATTTTTAAATGCAATGCTATTTGAACTGTTAGTCCTTATATATCAGCCAGATTACTAACCACAATTTATATTGCATAAAAACATAAATAAAATACTTATAAAATATATGTCGGCGCCCGCGCGCCACCTGAGCGAAACTGTAAACAACACGTGCACCGATCACGCCACCGAGCGCGTCATTCGATGCCCCCACTCTCCCCACTACTAGCTCTGCCGCTATAAAAGACGTGCAACATTATTTGAAAGGCAGTCTTGGCTCTGGCGTGGCTCGGTGCACTCGTTGTACTTCGCTTGCTTAACCTAGACGCTTTGGATAATTAAGTTGTGGAAAACGACTTAATTATTATTCCGGCGATATAGACTAGACTAGACCTAGACTAATTATACCCGATTGTTAATTAAGGCTAATTTATTAAATTGTTAATTTATATCATAGTCTAGTTTAATGATCTATTAATTGTCATTAGTCCTGTGATTTCGCTATTTGGTTGAATACACGATTATAAAGTTTACAGGAGCTTCATTCTTTTAACTATGTCCGATCCTCTTCCTACATCAGAAGTGGGATCGGACCCATCTCCATCTCACGATCAAACCAAATCAACCAACGGCATGGAAAAGCAAATGTCTCTTTTTTCTTCCGGAATGGAAGCAATTTTATTAAAATTATCAAATACTTTAAACCAGCATCCCGTCAATCCACCTACCCCTTTTAAATTGGTGTCATTCGATCCCGATGACGCAGATTCCGACATAAAAGACTGGTGTACCTTAAGCGAAATGATCATCGAAAAAAAGAACTTGGAGGGTGTAGACCTCATTATTGCACTCACTCACGCTCTTAAGGGTCGCGCCGCGACCTGCCTTACGAAAATACGGCCAGATAACATGTCCTGGTATGCTATTAAGGAAATATTAACCTCAAAATTTTCAAAGCCAATGATGATGCAAGACTATTTTGATCAGGTCATTAAGTTTCGCCTTGGTAACAAAGAAAACCCAGCTGAAGCAGGAACACGCTTATGGCAGCTTATAGAAAAAATCCCCGATGCAAACTTACCCGAAAGAGTTACAACAGGTTTTGCAATTTCGATTCTTTCTCAATGTGATGATAAAATACGTCGCGAGCTAAACTCTGTAATTATTAATAATAAGCATCAACTCTTTCGTACTTTGAGAAGCTTCACACTTAAGAGGTATAACGATGACGCTGTCACATCGGAAATAGAACAAAAAAAGTTCCGCCTTTCTATGCCATTTAAAGGTTCCTGTCATTTTTGCGGTAAACCAGGACACCGGGGAAACGAGTGTCGAAATAAAAATCGCTCGATTACTAAAAATACTTCTATGTCAACTAAACCAGATTCTTCGAAGACTAAGACCTACTGCTACATCTGCCTCGACACCAGCCACATAGCCAGCGCCTGCCCCAAGCGGTACACGAAAAAAGAAGACGACGCTTCAAGCAGCAAGCAAGTCAACCTGTGCAGCAAACCATCTCGTGGGACTCTAGAGACCAGTGGTATGAAATTGTCGTTTATTTTTGATTCAGGATCAGAATGTAGTCTTATAAAACAAAGTAAAAGCAACTTATTGACCGGTGAAAGATTTCATGAACAAGTAATTTTAAAAGGAATAGGCGGTAACAACGTTATCTCTTCTTTACAAATAAAATGTGAGGTTTATGTTCAAACGTTTCTTCTAGAAATCGTCTTTCACGTATTACCAGACGAATATTTAAGCGAAGAGATTTTATTAGGCCGTGATATACTGAAAAATGGAATATCTGTTGAAATTAACAATGAGAAACTGATATTCTTTAAAACCAAAATTAGTAACGTTTGTTCTAAATATAATTTTCACTCGCAATATATAGATACTGACTTAACAGGTCACGATAAAGAAATTTTGATAAGTATTTTAAATAAATACGCTGACCACTTTATAGATAAATTGCCGACTACACAAGTTAGCACTGGTGTCTTAAAGATAGATTTAATTGATCCCAGCAAAATAGTTCATAGGCGCCCCTACAGATTATCTCCTATCGAACTAGATATAGTCAATGTCAAAATTAAGGAACTACTAGACGCTAAAATTATCCGGGAAAGCTCATCACCATTCGCAAGTCCTATTTTGCTAGTGAAGAAGAAAGATGGCAGTGATCGTATGTGTGTCGATTATAGGGAATTAAATAAAAACACACGACCTGATAGCTATCCCCTTCCTCTTATTAGTGACCAAATAAATAAGTTACATAGAGCTAATTTTTTCTCCACCATTGATATGGCCTCTGGTTTTCACCAGATTAAAGTTGACGAAGACTCCATAGAAAAGACTGCATTTGTTACCCCCACCGGTCAGTTTGAGTATCTGAAAATGCCATTTGGTCTTCGAAATGCTCCACAGGTTTTCCAAAGAGCTATAAATAAATCTCTTAAAGAACTCGACGACGATAAAATCCTTGTCTATATGGATGACGTACTTTCTGCATCAGAAACAATCGAAGAAGGCTTAGCCAGACTCGATAAACTATTGGAAACTCTTTCTAAAACAGGTTTTTCTTTTAACTTAAAAAAATGTTCATTTATGAAAACTAAAACTGAATATCTAGGGTTTGTTATATCTTCTGGACAAATAAGACCAAATCCACGCAAAATCGAAGCTTTGAAATCGTTGCCAGCTCCCAACACTGTAAAGCAAGTAAGACAATTAATCGGGTTAGCATCTTATTTCCGCCAATTTATTCCAAGCTTTTCAAAATTGTTGAAGCCCTTATATCCGTTAACTGCTGCAGGCAAAGGAAAAATTACATGGACACCTGAACATGATAAAATTCTTAAAATTATAAGTGATTGCTTAACAACCGAACCTGTTCTCAAAATTTTTGATCCTTCCTTACCAATCGAGCTTCATACAGACGCAAGTAGTGATGGTTACGGAGCAGTGCTAATACAAAAGGTTGACAACTTACCACACGTAGTAGCTTATTTTAGTCATCGAACGAATGATGCAGAAAGTCGTTATCACTCGTATGAACTTGAGACTTTGGCAGTAGTCAAAGCTGTGGAACATTTTAGACATTATCTCTATGGCCGCAGGTTTACAGTCTTTACTGACTGCAATTCCTTAAAAGCATCCCATTCAAAAAAAGATTTAACACCGAGAGTGCACCGTTGGTGGGCTATTCTCCAGTCGTACGATTTTGATGTAGTATATAAAGAAGGAAAAAATATGGCTCATGCTGATTTCTTATCCCGTAACTTTGCATTGGGAAATCAATCTCCAAAAGCCAAACAAGTGCCCAAAATAGTTAACTTCTCAGAATTGGAGAGGGGATGGCTATTGGTAGAACAACAACGGGATTCCGAAATTAAGGATATCATATCAAAACTTAGAACAAATGATTTTCCAATAGAAATATCGCACACATACGATTTACGACAAGGTATTCTTTACCGTAAAATTGAACGTGGCAAGCATTCCAAATGGCTGCCAATGATTCCTAGATCCCTGACATGGACTCTAATCGGTCACGTTCACAATGAAATAAAACATCTCGGATATGAAAAAACTCTCGATAAGCTTTATGACCTTTACTGGTTCCCCAATATGGCAAAATTTGTAAAGAAATATGTCGATTCTTGTGTTATTTGTAAGGCATCTAAGGGTCCTTCTGGTGCTCAACAGGTCCGATTACATCCAATCCCAAAACCAGCTATCCCTTGGCAAACTGTTCATTTGGATCTAACTGGCAAGCTAAGCGGAAAGAGCGCACGAAAAGAATATTGCTCTGTGGCAATAGATGCCTTTACAAAATTCGTAGTTCTAGAACACGTTACTACTTTAAATTCATTTAATGCCATCAAAGCAGTCAAAAATATAGTTAACCTATTTGGCACACCTAAACGTATAATTGCTGATCGCGGTCGTTCATATGATAACTCTGACTTTAAGAAATTTTGTAAAGAATACAACATCCAATTACACCTCATTGCCACGGGAACCAGTAGGGCTAATGGTCAGGTCGAGAGAGTAATGCGTACCTTAAAAAATTTGCTGACTATAATTGAATGTGATACCGATAGTACATGGCAGGATCAACTGGGTGAGATTCAATTAGCCCTTAATAGTACCCGTTCAAGAGTCACTAAATTTACCCCTCTCGAACTAATGTTTGGTATACAAGGAAATTCCCTAGGAATATCTAAAGTAGCTTCTAGTTCACCTAACGACGATACATCCAGACTAAACTTGGATGATATTAGATCTAGTGCCTCCAGCAATATCATTAAGTCCTCAGAAGCAGATTCTCTCCGATTTAATAAAGGCAAAGCTAAAGTACGACCTTTTTCACTAGGTGATTTCGTGTTTGTCAAATCTGAAGAAAGGCACCAAACAAAATTAGATAGAAAATTTAAAGGTCCATTTAAAATAACGGCTATATTAGATAACGATCGCTATGAATTGAGACATATTGATGGTTCAAATCGAGTTTATAAATATTCCCACGAAAATTTACGTGAAGTGCCCCGTGGTCCAACTGAATTTCTTGAAATGTCTGACTATTGTAGTGATAATGACGAGATGACGGATCAATTAAATAACACTGTCCATGAAATCGAGTATCCGTTAGATAATATAGGATTTAATAACCAACCTGATGATAGTTCAGATACTATCTCGATTAGTAGTGACCACACCATTACTGCAAGTTCTGATACCTTATCGGCACAATCTGATACAATGTCGGCTAGTTCTAATGTAACATCTGTATATTCCGAACCTTTAAATATAGTGGTACAAGCTGAAGTACATAGACCTAATGAATGTAATTGAAATTTTATTGAAGGGCTTACGCCGGTCCAACAATATGGCTGTAGGGAATCTTAATTCTGGTCCAGCATTAATGCTAAAGGGAATACTAATTTCGGTCTAGCAAAGGCTATAGGGAATACTAATTCCGGTCTAGCAAAGGCTATAGGGAACACTAATTCCGGTCTAGCAAAGGCTACAGGGAATACTAATTCCGGTCTAGCCTACTAACGAAAGTTTTGCAGGACCTCAGGTCGGACCAAAACTAACTACCATAACTCTGAAGGGTCAGTTTGGACCGGACCAGACTTTATAATATTGTCAGGATAATCGAACGATGTTTTTCTTTCTTCAGATGTATAAAAGTCAAAAGAGGCGCGTGCGAGGGCGCACGCACGTCAGCATGGCCGTGTCGGCGCCCGCGCGCCACCTGAGCGAAACTGTAAACAACACGTGCACCGATCACGCCACCGAGCGCGTCATTCGATGCCCCCACTCTCCCCACTACTAGCTCTGCCGCTATAAAAGACGTGCAACATTATTTGAAAGGCAGTCTTGGCTCTGGCGTGGCTCGGTGCACTCGTTGTACTTCGCTTGCTTAACCTAGACGCTTTGGATAATTAAGTTGTGGAAAACGACTTAATTATTATTCCGGCGATATAGACTAGACTAGACCTAGACTAATTATACCCGATTGTTAATTAAGGCTAATTTATTAAATTGTTAATTTATATCATAGTCTAGTTTAATGATCTATTAATTGTCATTAGTCCTGTGATTTCGCTATTTGGTTGAATACACGATTATAAAGTTTACAGGAGCTTCATTCTTTTAACTATGTCCGATCCTCTTCCTACATATATAAAATTTATTATTTACATAAAATTTCACATATTATAATACTTATGCATTAATTATTACATTGGTTTAATGAATAAACATATCAAATAAACAATGTCAACTACATTACTTTTAATATGATTATAAATGATAAATAATTCCCAGCTATTTTTACACATCGCTGGAATAATCCATGAATACTGAATCACAATGACCCCATGGTAATGTATGTATCTGATCAGGTAAAACTTGCACTTTATCATCGTTTCTATCTAACACTTTTTTTATCGATTTGTTGAGAATATAACATATGTTTAATGGATTTTATCATGGACATTTTATGTCTAAGAGTATCATTTGTTGACAGTACATTCTTGTAATCTGTCAATTTTAATTTTTTTGACACTGACCTCGAAATACCCTTAGCCTTTTTTATTTCAGATGTTAAACTGTTAATAAAATATAACTTGGCACGTAAACCTATAAAATCTGTTATCAGATCATCACCCTTCTCATGTTTCCATGATCCAGGAATTTTCAAATTTATTTGCGGAATATTATAAGGATTATTCTCATTGAAATTACTTGTATCAAACAAGGAAAGATTATCATGCATATCTTGATAAAAATCATCACAATAAATTAAGTAAAGTAGGCTATCGGTATCAGTATAGCATAGTTCAGATTTATTTCCATATTTTTTTTTATAAAGTTATAGTGAAATTCATATAAATGTAACTTCGAGTATTCTAAAACAGTAAATCCAATGTAGATTGGCCTATCTAGAATAACTCCAGGGGGGTACCGATACCACTGGTATTGGAGAATCCCCCTCCGCGCGTTTACGCCTGAACTCCCGCTTGGAGTTTGGGCGTAAGCGCGCGGGCCGCCCTGCGTATTCTGGGGGGGGGGGCACCATTCCGCTCGTTGCTGGAGCTCGGGGCAAAAGCAAGAAACGCGCAGCGGTTTCCCCTAAAACGTTCGCCGTGGACGTGTGTAACATTAGGGGACTCCACTCTAACTTGGAGGCCGTCCATTACCACCTACGGATGGCTAAACCGGCCTTGCTTTTCCTTACTGAGACGCAGATATCTCCTCCAGCAGACACATCGTATCTATCCTGCCCGGGATACAAATTGGAACATTCTTTTTTGCCTCGGGCCGGGGTGTGCGTGTACGTCAGAGATGATGTTTGCTCTCGTCGCCTCAGCCTTCTTGAAGGCAGGGACCTATCCATTTTGTGGCTGCGCGTAGATAGCGACGACCATCCGCGAGTCTACGCGTGCCTCTATAGGTCCCATAGCGGTAATGCCGAAATAGACCGACTCATGGAGCAAGTCCAAACGGCTACAGATTCTGTCCTGGAGCAGATCCCATCTGCCGAGATTGTGGTACTTGGCGATTTTAATGCCCACCATGCCGAATGGCTTGGCTCTCGAACCACCGATCACGCGGGGAGATCTGTCCATGACTTTGCCTTGTCCTATGATCTGACGCAGCTGGTTACATCGCCAACGCGAATACCAGATGTGGAAGATCATACACCTTCCCTGCTGGACCTTCTGCTGACCTCACATCCAGACAGCTACTCGGTTTCCGTCGACGCCCCCTTGGGGTCGTCGGACCACTGCCTGATCCGCGTCGCCCACGGCTCAAGCCAAATGGCTTCCGCCGAGTGTGGCACTACAGGTCAGCAGACTGGGATGAGATGCGGTCCTTTTTTGCATCCTACCCATGGGAGCGAGTTTGCTTCAAGCTGGACAATCCCGATGCCGTTGCCGACTCTGTCACCGATGTCGTGCTTCAGGGGATGGAACTATTTATTCCGTCATCTGTCGTGCCTATCGGGGGCAGCTCTCGGCCCTGGTATGGTCGATCCAATTAGCAGCGCGCTACAAGCAGGATTGTTACCGAGCCTGGGCTGAAGCGTCAGCGGCTAGGGATGTAAATACCAGCCTGCTCAAAAAGAAGTACAACTCCGCCTCCAGGTCCTTCAAAAGAGTTATTGCCAAGGCAAAGTCGGAACACGTGGCTAGCATTGGTGAGAGACTGGTGAAACTTCCTTCGGGAACTCGTGCGTTCTGGTCTCTCGCCAAGGTTGTCCAGGTTCCCCTGTTTTTGTAAGCCATCTTTACCACCTTTGCGCAGGGGGGATGACTCGTTGGCCCACACAGCAAAAGAGAAGGCCGATCTTCTAGGCTCTCTTTTTGCGTCGAACTCGACTCTGGAGGATAAAGGTAGCTCACCGCCGAATATCCCGTGCGGTGACACCTTCATGTCCGAAATCCAGTTTCGCCAGAGATCAGTACGTAAAGTGCTGCATTCTCTGGACGTCCAAAGTCGAGTGGGCCTGACGGAATTCCTCCCATCGTGCTTAAGACTTGCGCTCCTGAGTTGGCACCGGTTTTAACGCGCCTGTTCCGGTTCTTCTACTCCTTAGGCATCGTCCCGAATTCATGGAAGACTGCCATAATCCACCCGATCCCAAAGAAAGGCGATAGCTCGGATCCGTCCAACTACAGGCCGATTGCCATTACCCCTTTGTTCTCAAAAGTCATGGAAACGACCGTCAATTGCCAGCTTATGAGGTACCTTGAGGAGCATCAGCTGATTAGCGATCGGCAGTATGGGTTCCGTCAGCGTCGCTCAGCTGGTGATCTTCTCGCGTACCTCACGCATCGATGGTCGGAGGCTATCGAGGGCAAAGGGGAGGCCCTGGCGGTTAGTTTGGACGTGGCCAAAGCCTTTGATCGGGTGTGGCACAAAGCACTTCTTGCGAAGTTGCCTTCCTACGGGCTGCCCGAGAAACTATGCGCCTGGATTTCTAGCTTCTTGGAGGGTCGGAGCATCAAGGTCGTTGTTGACGGTGCGTGCTCTGACCCGAAATCAATCAACGCTGGTGTCCCACAGGGCGGTGTACTGTCGCCCACATTGTTTCTTCTGCATATCAATGACATGCTGCAATTCAGCAACATTCATTGTTATGCAGACGATAGCACGTGTGACGCACTGTACACGGCCCGTGCCAATGTTTCTCGGGCTACTGCCGATGAGAACCGGACCAAACTTGTGTCTGAACTGGAGACCCTACTGGGTGAAGTTTCGGATTGGGGTCGACGAAATCTCGTTGAATTCAATCCCAAAAAGACACAAGTATGCGCCATTACCGCTAAAAAACAACCCTTTGTCGTAAATCTTCGTTTTGAGGGCACTCCCCTGGTTGCCTCAGCCAGTATCGGTATTCTCGGCGTTGACATATCGAGTGACGTTCAGTTTCGCGGTCACTTGGAAGACAAGGCCAAGCTGGCCTCCAAAAAGCTGGGTGTGCTCAGTAGGGCGAAGCAGTATTTCCAGCCGGGCCACCGCCTACAACTGTACAAGGCGCAAGTTCGGCCCCACATGGAATACTGCTCGCACCTCTGGGCGGGAGCACCCCAATACCAGCTTCTTCCATTTGACCGCTTACAACGGAGAGCGACTCGAATCGTCAACGACCGAGCTCTTACCGATCGGCTTGATACTCTGGCCTTGCGGAGGGACGTCAGTTCCCTCTGCATTTTTTATCGTTTATACCACGGGGAGTGTTCCAAAGAACTGTTTGGAACGATTCCTGCCGCCGAGTTTCGTCATCGGACGACCCGACAGACCGCCAGGTACCATCCATACCATCTGGATGGCTGGCATTCCACAACAGTGCGGTTCTCGCGAAATTTCTTGCCGCGCACGGCCGCGTTGTGGAATGGTCTGTCCTCGGCGGTATTTCCAAACCAGTACGACTTAGGGTCCTTCAAGAAGCGAGCATATCTCTTTCTTAAAGGCCGGCAACGCATCTGTAATTCTCGTAGTGTTGCGGATGTCCATGGGCGTCGATGATCACTTCGGTGTTCGCGCCGCTCGTTTGCCCCCTTCTCTTATAAAAAAAAAAAAAAACTTTCTCCCTATTCAACTCTATTGCTACAAAATTTTCTGAAAATATTGTTATGCTCTTTAAATTTGGTTTTGTTACCAATCTTTCAGCATCTAAATATTTATTTGTACGATTATCATATTCTTTCCATTTTGACACTAATCTGACATCTGCTTGCTTACGTTTGTTTTCTATCGTTTTTCCGAATATTGAATTATTTAATAACTTGAAGAAATCTTTTTCAAATACTGTTTTGGAATTTTGACGTAGACTAGTATTAAGCTCTATGTATTTTTTGAGAAAATTGTCTTGTCTAAAACTTATTACACGGTGTATATTTTTTAAAATCAAACCATTGTTAAGACATTCTTTTAAATAAGTGTTAGGTTTATGGTACATTTATATATGGTAACATTGTTTACTCTTTGATTTCTCCCTCTGTAAAATATGTCATGGCGTTGTGTATAAAGGAAAAATAAAGATGATTAAAAAGCAAGAAAGTGTTTTAACATTTTAACATGGTAGCAGAGCGTGGTTATACAAACTATTTACGTGGAATCATTGAAATATTTGTTGCATCGCATTAAATATAAAAATGGCGCTTATGAAAAACAACGAAGTGTTAATTCCTATATTTGATGGCACGGATTATGCAAACTGGAAAATTCGGTTACTAAAGTTCTTAGAATTCAAGAAGTGTAAAGATGTTGTCACAAGATCGAAATCTGAAAATGATGCCAGTGCAAAATGGCAAGAAATGGACATCATGGCTACCAATTATATTTACAGCGCAATTACGAATAACCAGCTAGAATATGTGTGTGATTTGGATTCTGCATTCCAAATAATTACGAAGTTCGACGAAATGTACTTAAAGAAATCAACGGCATTGCAAATATTATATAGAAATAAACTTGAGAATGTGAAACTTAAAAATTATGCAGATGTTAACATTTTCTTCAATGACTTTGAGAAATGTATCAACGAATTGAAACAAGCTGGTGCAAATATAAGTGAAAGTGAAAAATTGAATTATATGTTAAAATCATTACCAGAAAAATATAGTTACATTGGAGACCTTATAGATATTTTACCGGAAACAGAGAGAAATGTTAATTATGTGAAAAATAAAATTAAAATGAAAAGCTTAGAATCTAACTCTGATATGACAGATGCAGCGTGTGAAGCTCCCCAGGATAAGTCAAATGCTTTTAAAGTCGAAGCTAAAAAGTCATCACCACCCCAGAGTTTCCAGACAAAAATATGCTTTGGTTGTGGTAAAAGAGGCCATCTTAAAAAGGATTGTTGGCATAATGTAAATCATGGATATGGACATAATACATTTCAACGTGGTCGAGGGAAATATAATTCCAGAAGTTTCCGAGGTGGTCGTGGGAACTACCAGGCTTATCAACAAAAGTCAGAAAATAAAAATCAATATCCAAGTAATTTCCATACAGCTATTGTTAATAATATGTCAACTGTGAGTGAAACCAATGTTACTAAAGGTGAGATAAATTGGTTGCTTGACAGTGGATGCACTGATCATATAATAAATAGTGATGAGTATTTTGATAATTTTATAACATTGAAAACGCCAATAAAAGTAAAAGTTGGTAATGGAAGCTTATTAGAAGCTACAAAAGTTGGAAATATTACTGTTTATTTTCCTGTATATAACAAGAAACAAAAGGTAATAATAAATAATGTATTCTATGTGAAAGACATGAAAGCAAATTTACTGAGCTATGCAAAAATAACAGAAAATAATAATATTACCTCAAAAGGATATTTAACAAAGATTTATAACAAAGCTGGATCATTAATAGGAATTGCTAAAAAGGATGGAGGCTTATACAAAATGACAAGTTTTATACAAAGAAATAAAATACAAGCAAATGTTTCTAAAAGTACATTGACACTGAAAGAGAAAATACATAGAACATTGGGTCATGTGAATTTTAAATATTTAAACATAATGTGTAAAAATGAGATGCTCAGTGGATTACCTAAAGAATTGGAATCTGAATACTTGAAGTGTGCAATCTGTATCGAAAATAAAATGCATAACTTACCTTTTCAAAATAACAGACAACGAGCTAGAGATATACTAGATATTGTTCACACAGACTTGAATGGGCCACATAGCACAACGGGAAATCATGGTGAAAAGTACTTCTTAAGTTTCATTGATGACTACAGCAAGCTAGCTAAAATCTATTGCATTCCGTCAAAAGACCAAGTGTATGAATGCTTCTTACATTATATAAATGAGGTACACAACATAACAGGAAAAATGATAAAACAACTAAGATGTGACAATGGCAAAGAATATTTGAATTCAAAAATTTATAATCTAGCAAGAGATAAAGGTGTAATGATTAAACCTTGCCCACCTTATGTACACCAATTAAACGGCACTGCGGAAAGGTTCAACAGAAGTGTAATGGACATGGCCAGATGTTTATTTGCTGAGGCTAAAGTAGAGAAAAAATACTGGCCTGAAATAGTTAAAACTGCTACATATATCAAAAACAGAACCTTGACAAATACTTTTGAAAAAAAGACACCATTTGAAATTTTCTTTAGGAAAAGGCCATCCATGAATTATATGAAAATTTATGGCAGTAAAGTTTTTGTGAGAATACCAGAGGAAAAGCGCAAATCAAAATTTGATAAGAAGGCTGAATTAGGAATATTGTTGGGCTACACAGATGTTGGTTATAGAGTTTTGATTGGAGGTAAAGTAATTGTTGCAAGACATGTGGACATTATAGAAGAAGATGTAAATTGTATTGGTTTTGAAAATGAAAAAGAACATCAAAATGAAGAAATTTGTAATGAGGAAGGGCAAAGCAATTTAGAAGATGAAGAAACAAATGAAGATGACAGTATAAAGTTGCCCGAGAACAGTTATAAAGAAAATAGACCAAAAAGAAATATAAAACCTCCAAAACGATTTGATGATGAATTTGGTTATTATTGTATTTTAGTAAATCATTGTGATGCTATGATTCCAGATAACTTTCAGGAGGCGATATCATGTGATGAGGCCAAGCAGTGGATAAATGCAATGGACAGTGAAATGGATAGTCTTGTCAAAAATAATACTTGGGTAAAAGTAAGTAAACCAAATGATAAAAAGGCCTTAGATGTAAAGTGGGTGTACAGAAAGAAATCAGAAGATACATATAAAGCAAGGTTAGTGGTGAGAGGTTTTCAACAAACTGATAATATAGATAACACTTATTCCCCTGTTGCGAGGATGCAAACTTTAAAATTGTTACTGTCTTATTGTTGTAAAAATTCTGTAGATGTACATCAAATGGATGTGGAAACTGCTTTTTTAAATGGTAGAATATTATCTGAAGTGTATGTAAAACAGCCATTAGGTTATGAGGATGGTAGTGATAATGTTTATAAGTTAGAGAAATCTTTGTATGGGTTAAAAGAGAGCCCACGAGCTTGGTATGAATGTTTCAATGAATATATAGAAACATTAGGTTTTAGAAGAAGTGACTATGATTACTGTCTTTATGTAAAATCTGAAAAGGATGTAAAAATTTATATTTTGCTATTTGTTGATGATCTTTTGATATGTTGTATAAATAAACAAATAATAGAACAGACAAAAAATAAATTGTGTAATAAATTTAAAATGAAAGATATGGGTAAAGTTAAAAATTATATAGGAATTGAAATTGAATATGAATATAAGGGTGATTGTAGTAAAATGACCTTAAGTCAAAAAACCTATATTGAATCATTGACTAAACGTTATAAAATTGAAAACTCTAAGTTGTACAAAACACCAATGGAAATTAATTTAAAGTTAACAAAGTCTGAAAGTAATGAAGATGTTAAATATAGAAACTTGATAGGGGCACTATTGTATATAAGTACTGGCACAAGACCAGATATATCCTTTTCTGTTAATTATTTGAGCAGGTTTCAAAACTGTTATAATGATACACATTTTCAATATGCTTTGAGAGTTCTGAAATATTTGTACTTGACAAAAGATCTTAAATTGACTTATTATAATAACAGTGATTGTAATATTTTGGATTGTTTTGTTGATGCCGACTGGGCAGGAGATATTGTAGACAGAAAGTCAACTTCAGGCTATGTAATAAGATTGTTTGGAAATGTAATTTATTGGAAGTCAAGGAAACAAAGTAGTGTTACTAAATCTTCTACATTTGCTGAATATGTAGCATTATCTGAGGCTGTAACTGAAATAAATTTTTTGAGATGTATTATTAATGATGTATTTGTAAAAGTTGATCAACCAACAAAAATTTATGAAGATAATTCAGGAACATTAGCTATTGCAAAGTATGGTAATTTTACTAAAAATTCTAAACACATTGAAGTTCATTATCATTATGTACATGAAAGTTTTAATGAAGGCATTATTGATATTGTAAAAGTAGATTCTGAGGAAAATATTGCAGATATCTTTACTAAAAGTTTAGGAAACGCAAAATTTGTAAAGTTTAGAAATATGTTAAATTTAGTGGTCTAATAGTACAATTAGTTTATATGTTTGTAATGTCAATTTAAATAATAGTTAAGTATATAATATATAAATGTAAGGAGGCGTGTTAGGTTTATGGTACATTTATATATGGTAACATTGTTTACTCTTTGATTTCTCCCTCTGTAAAATATGTCATGGCGTTGTGTATAAAGGAAAAATAAAGATGATTAAAAAGCAAGTGTTTTAACATTTTAACAATAAGTATAATGGATCACATAATTATGTTTGTCATAAAGATTTGCTATCAATTTTTCAGCTGTCCCATAAGGGGGTACAATCTTTTCGATAGCAAATGGTAAGTCTTTATGCTGGTGATGTAAATAATCTGGGTAATCTAAGTCTACTTCCAAGATATAACCAATATCACTATCATCTGAAATACTAAGTAAATCAAAGTCAATAACTTCTTTCTGAGTTAAAAATTTATATTCTGATATCGGAAGCTTTTTCATCATTGCATAGCCATATAAATTGTTAGAATCAAGATAAATCAAATAACTGCTTGGAAGTGAACTATTAAAATTTGGTAAATATTTATTATTTGCCTTAGCATGTCGAAGAGAACATTGTGCTAATCCACCTCTAATTCCTTTTTCTAATAATTCATACATTTGCAAGTCATTTATAAGCTCGAGTTCAGTACCGGTATAAAAAAGCATAGCATCCCAACTTAAGCTTGGTGAGCTAACATAATAAGCTGGATCTTGTTTATAATAATGTAAACTCATTTTTCTAAATTTCTCGAATATATCGCATAATAAAAGAACATCACATTTTATGTATAAGTCTGTATATTCGCCAAGCGATTTAATTCCGAAAACATTGTAAACTGTTTGTGCATGCAAATACATTTCATCAGATATAAATATGTTCCTTAGTTAAACTATTAAAAAAAAATTCTTTTGAGGGTAGTTGGGAGTCGTCAAATTTTGACCAAGAGTTTAAGTAATCATATGGATAAATACCTTTTTTTCTTATTAATTCAAATTTATTTTTGTCGCTAAATTCTTTTGATAAATGATAAAAATCGCTTTCTGTTAAATTTTTACTTAGTGTGTCGAGACTAGAATTCAAAAACTGATAAGAATCAATAAATTTTATTTGAATGGGGTGTTTATAATATTTACTTTTTATTATTTTTGTGAATGACATATATTTTTCCTTTGTTTTCGGTATAATGTTAATCGAACCTTCATACTTCGCTAATTCTTCAATGAATAAATGTGAGTCATACCCAGTAAGTTATGGAATACAACAGGAATGAATGGACAAACTCTGTACATCAAATTACAGTGCGAGTGCGCCGCACCTCTATACTCTGATGTAATATGATCATGATCTCGAACTCTGTCGTTTAACAATGATTTTTTACATATGTGACATAAAGTAGCGTTGTTATATTCTACTTCTTGTTCCGAGGTTAATGGAGTGATCGGTTTTTTTTCATTTAATATTTTATGTATACGTACAGCATCTTTTATCAAACATTTCACAAACATTTGCACACAGTCTTTACCTCTGTATGAAACATATTTGTTTAAGTCATCGTTATGTGAACAACATATGTAATACGCAAAACATGAAGGTTGGTGTACTTTTAGATTCTGAGTTTTAGTAGAAATACTTTCATCGCAGTCAAAGAGCAAACATTCAAAATCAGCGTAAATAATAAAATTAGTTTTTTGTTGTCTCTCGTAATGTTCAAATTTTAATATAGAGTTTTTTTCAGGTAAAACAGATACAATTTTAGAACAACTATGAGTTTTGTATCTTGCTTCTTTACTGAAAAATTGTAAACATTTTTCACATAAGTAAACTTTTCCTTTATAGTGAGTGTAGTGTATGTAAACAGAGTGTCGTTTGTCTCGAACGTATACGTCACAAGTGCAAGCCAGTACACCGGTACTAAAGGTATTACCTACCGAGGTAGGGAGGCAGTCGGGGTCAGACGGTTGGACCCGTAGCACGTGGTGGTACGTAGGTGAGCCAAATATAATGGACGAATACTACATTGGCGACGAGGATAAAACTGTAAGTACGATAATAAATTGTATTTGAAAAAAACGAAGGAAGAGACTAGTGGGTATGAATAATAAAGGAAACTTCAATAATTGACCGTCAAAATTATTCTTAATATTATTTGGCCTTACGTGCACCCAATTAAAAACAATTTGAAATGGAAGCTATTGATTGCCAAAATGAGCAACGATTTTCTTTGTTCGCATATGATACTTATTTGTAAAATGTGGCTTAAAGACGTTACTAGCTGTGAATATTTTACAAACGGTTGAAATGTAAACTAAACCAAATATCGAAATAAGATCACAATACAGTGCAACCAATAATATAACTCTTAATCTTATAATGTGATTCATGTCTTGACATGTTTCGACACGCTTTTGTTTGTACAGTAATCATTGTTGTTTTGATGGAAAGTAATGTAAACAGAGTTCGGGATTCCCGCAAGTACATTGGCTACAATTTTAAAATTTAAAGATAAGTTTTCAGAAGAAAGTGGTTTGAATGTAAATTTTTAATGTCTGTCCTCGGCGGTATTTCCAAACCACTACGACTTAGGGTCCTTCACGAAGCGAGCATATATCTTTCTTAAAGGCCGGCGACGCATCTGCAATTCTCCTAGTGTTGCGGATGTCCATGGGCGTGAATGATCACTTCGGTGTTCGCGCAGCTCGTTGGCCCCCTTCTCATAAAAAAAAAAAAAAAAAAAAAAAAAAAAAAAAAACAGTAAAAGATTAAAATCATGCGAGTTCAAAGACGTAGAGGAATGTATGTCTTTTACCTCTTTATAACGAATTTTTGGCCAATCTAACCTCAACATAACAAACCTCAGTTCAACGAATTACTTGATATTACAGATATTTTCTTGTTCCCCTCCGATTTGTTGTATCGAGGTTGCACTGTAATTGGTTATCACAATATTAATTTTGGTTTAAGTTGTTTACTACAAAGTGCACTATGATGAGTCATAATGAATGACACGTGCAAGTGACAGATTGATTTCCGGTGTATTGATAAAAACTTACTCGGATTAGCAAGTGACGAATGATGTTTAAGAAAATATTGAACTATAAATGATATAATAAATATTTATTTACTACCCTAGTAGTATATCCACGACGTACAAATTAATTAGACATACACATATTTTATGATTGCACGAACGACCTAAAACAATAATCAAATGCATTTTTAATAATTTACAACTACATCCTAAGACTGTCTTCGACCTTTGCCAATAATCACTAACAGTGTATGATGGACTGTAGTATGAATTAAATAATAATAATATCTTTCAAACTTAAGTTATGTGTAACAAACTAGGTACACTAAAGTGTAAATTTGCACTTAATCGTAGATATCCACTTAATCAGCACTTGCGCCTGATTACAAAGCAGCACAAAGTTGATCATTAAATTGATTATGTCTTGGATATGACATGGAAGCAGCATGGCTGATCGTTAAATCGATGAATTCATGTATATATATGACATGGAAGCAGAATAGCTGATCGTTAAATCGATAAGGTTAAGTAGATAAATGACAAGAAAGCAGCATAGCTGATCGTTAAATCGATAAGGTTATGTAGACATATGAAAGCAGCATAGCTGATCGTTAAATCGATGAGGTCGTGTATAACACGAAAGCAGCATAGCTGATCGTTAAATCGATGAGGTCGTGTATAACACGAAAGCAGCATAGCTGATCGTTAAATCGATGAGGTCGTGTATAACACGAAAGCAGCATAGCTGATCGTTAAATCGATGAGGTCGTGTATGACACGAAAGCAGCATAGCTGATCGTTAAATCGATGAGGTCGTGTATAACATGGACGCAGCATAGTTGATCATTAAGTTGATAGTATTTCGTAAAAGAAAACTTAAATTTTAGATACCACGCTAATTTGGCTTACGTTGGAAAAGTTTGAATACGAAGCAGAAACTACATCCTTCAGAGTAAGATGGGAGAGCTGGAAGCGAATACTATTTATATATATGAATGCAACGGGTATTGACGACATTGGGTAGGAAATAGTCAGTTCATTACATTTTGGTTGCTTGGAATTACAAGAATTATTTTATAATTATAATAATGCTGAATGAGTTAATAAGTGACATTTTATATTTGAGATGTCTTAGACCGAGTTCCGTTTATGTCCCTACTTAGGCCGAAATTGACTCCAAGATAGCAATAATTATACAATATAGACATGTTTCTTACTTTTGAGAGTTTTCATGACATTGTTTTGTTACTTTTTAGTGCATTTTGTTTGACACTGTTTTTATAATGTCGACTTTCATTTTTTCTTAAAAAAAAAAAATGTATATAAATTATTTCTCGATTTTTAGGGAATTTGAAGTTTGGCAACAAAAATTCCTTAATACGTATGAGGACGGAAGTAGGACATAAAGAAAGGGACTTACTTCAATTCAGGGGCTATCTTTTAAACAAAGAAATAGTTATCAAGATCTGTATACTAACTGAATATTAACGAACTAATACATTCCTTTAATTCTGTGCAGCCGCGCGCCACAGTAGCATTTTTCGGATGCACGTAGTTTTTAATCATTTGATATCTTCCAAACTATTGATCGGAATTACATTGTTTGAAAAGCAAATGTAATCTGCATGTAATACTCTAGTCTTAAAACATATTTATTTTGATAAGAATTCATATCAAATGTGGTATAATAGCGCCGTAAACTTATGACGCTGTTTTCGTGCAACATGGCTATTGTGAGACATCCATAGATGATAGATATATGCCACCGTAGACTTTTATTTAGCAAATTTAAGGATTTATAATTGCTCCATACATCATTTTAATGTAGGTAGTTTGACCTACGTAAGCCAGAAAGCGAAATTGTTTCTTTTCATTGTAACGCGATGTAGCATTTATTCGTTATCGCGTAATTTTATTCCTTCGATATCTCCTAAACTATTAGACAAAATGATATAGTTTCAAGGGCAAATATAGTCTAAATTAAATTCTCTTGATAATGAACATATTTATTTACATAAGGGTTAATACTGAACTCGAATAATAGCGTCGGAAATAGAGCATGAATTTAATTGATGTTTCTAAAAAAAAAAAAATGGTTATTGTGAGAAAACTATAAAAGGTAGATATGCTATTGCGGAGTTTTATTAAGCACATCTAAAGAGCTGCAATTCTTCCACACTAAATTTTTATGCAGGTCCTATAGTTTAGCCTACGTAAGCGCTGAAGGCAAAAATGTCCCTAATTTTGGCAACGCATTTTTAAGCTTAACTCAAAATCTACTACCATCCCCATGCCAACGAGGGTCATCCAGGAATAGTTCTCATGAAAGCTACATTGAGGAAAAAAGTTTGGTGGCATAGGTAATATCAGCTCCAACCCCTCTTAAGTCCCCTTACGCGACAAGAATTACCGAATGAACCTTAGGTCGACATAGCCATCGATTTAATGGAACCTCTTTACTCGTCGTTACTTACTTGACATTATAAATGAGAACGTAACTCTGTCTGTCTGCCTGTCTCGTTTTCACGCCAAAGCTACTGAACCGATTAAAGTGAAGTTTGGTACACGGATGGTCTAGAGCCTGAGGAAGGACATAGGTCACATTTTGGCGCGAAAAAGGGGTTGTAAAGTGTTGAAAGTTGGGTAGAAATTTGTATGGAAGTATCGTCATTTTTACAGTTAGAATGTGGAAACTTATTTTTAGGCTGCTGATCTGATATAAATAAATATGACCACCAGTCCCACTCACCCTGATGAATGGCCCCCGAAGGGCTCGAAACTAGTCGGTGACGACACCGGATATATAGACGTGAGTGTTTAAGCTGTTTCTATATAAGTTAATAAATATGACATTTGAAGTTTGTAAAAGTTTTAGCCTCAAGGTTGCAATGTAACAAAACGGAATAGGGAATGAAAGTTTTTATGGGAAGATGTGTTTGTGAATATTTTGTAAGTTTAATATTTTTGGCATAAGTTTTTATAAGTTTAATTAAAATACCACAAGAACAACATAATTCACGACCCGTAACCCAGAGGGGTAGGCTGAGACACAGGACCTACATTTGGCGCGGTCCTGGCAAACGTCTTTCTATGTCTTCTACATTCATACGTCAAAGCATAGCACGTCGGTTAAGTAAAATAATTAACAAAAAAAAAAAAAAAATGTTACCCGAGATGGTATTTCACGCGGACACAGCTAATCTAATATATAAGTTTTCACATATAAGTTCTCACTGAGACATACATAATTGCAAAAGAAAAAAAAATTACATACTAAGTGTAAAGTGACAAGTGATAATTAGTGATGTAACGGATCTCTGCTCCTGTTTCCGCTACTTTTACAGCGGAGATACAAACGTAAGTTTACGACGACTGAGAGTTACACATGCGCGGTTCGAGACGCCCAGTCCGTGCACGGCCTTACGGCATTTGTTTGTTTATGTACTTTTTCGTGAATTTAAGCGCGTATTATTTTGCTGCTGTTTGAAGCAATCGGTTTCTCTTGGTGGAGTAAACGGTCTAGTTATTGTCTATATAAAATTTGACAGCTGGCAACATGTGACTATTTCATACTTACGAGTTATTAAATGTACTTTTGAATAACTGATAACCACGTAATATGTCATCATCATTATTATCATCGGCTCACTATGCGTCCCTGCCGAGAGGCTCGAAGCCTCTCCCGTGTTGGGGGTGATTGGGCCATGGTCAACCACGCCAGCCTTTGTAAATATGTTTTTCATATTATTTACACTGCTGTTTCCGTTTCGGGTTCCGCTAAGACGCTCCCGTTGCATTACTAGTAATAATATATATAAGCTCGGAATGATTTTACCGGATCAGTTCCGTTGAGTGTGATCAAGGCGAAATGTAGTTAATTTAAAAAGAATTGAGGGACTCTGGCGAGTTCTAAATGACAATGAGAAGAAAGAAATAATCTAAATAAGGAAGATAATTACAATATGGTATCAGATTAAAATAAATATGTATGTGGTTGTTGTGAAAACATTTGTGAAGTGAATTTATAACTGATTATTGAATCAAAGTTAATCAAATTAACAAAATTAGTTTATATGTAAAAGTGTAGAGAAATTTATGATATCAAATAACAATGTTACAGAATAAATAAAGATTACTGCTATACCTACACGCCTAGTGATTTAATTACGATCAAATACAAGTATACATACAAAGATCAAATAAATTAAAATAAGGAAGGGATGTAGTGTATGTAAACAGAGTGTCGTTTGTCTCGAACGTATACGTCACAAGTGCAAGCCAGTACACCGGTACTAAAGGTATTACCTACCGAGGTAGGGAGGCAGTCGGGGTCAGACGGTTGGACCCGTAGCACGTGGTGGTACGTAGGTGAGCCAAATATAATGGACGAATACTACAGTGAGTAACTTAAAGTGAGTGAGTGACAGCGGGTTACTGTAAACTTTATTGCGTTTAAAAAAATATTTTTGTCGTATTTTGCATCCTAAACTATATCGCGGAGTGAAGCACAGTGTAGTATAAACAAGTGGTATTGTTATCTAATCACGATTCGTCCAAGTTAACAACGAATGTGCTTGTAATATGTGTGAAAGTTTTTTTTGTCATACCTTATAACTTCGGCATAATTTTGAGCTCGGCAACAGTGATATTAAACCCAATGATTACATTCTAAAGTTTTCTAAAACCATTATTTTAGTGGCTTAGTGGCTTAAGGATAAAAATATTCAACTATATTTTCAACAACTTAAAACATTTTGTTTTAATATAAGTGGCGCCATCTATGGACTACAATGCCAAAGTGCCGTTCGTGTGGCAAATACGCGGCAAATGCGGACTGTATTCGCTGTTCCAAATGTTCAAATGCTTACCACCGCGCCTGCAGCGCAGTGCCTGTTGGGCGTAGCCCAATAGGGTTTACGTGCCAGGGCTGCAAAGCTAAGCCTGCTGACAACGTCTCGTCAGAAAGTTCAAGCCCTGGTGACGACACAATGGCCCCTGGTAAGGGTGAGCCTGATCATACCCGTATGCTTTACGAACTCATCCAAGAGGTGAAGGGACTTAGAAGCGACCTCAAGGATACAAGAAGTGAGATACAGCAATTTAAGGCAGATTTGCAGGCATGCTGCGGCCGGATAACTTTAGTCGAACAAAGAGTTATCGAAGTCGAGAAAAAAATCGACACAAAATCATCCGACAACGTCCACCTTGAAAATATGATAGCGGACCTGAAAGTACAACTAGACGAACGTGATCAAGAGTTGTTGCTAAATGACGTGGAAATAGCGGGACTGCCAGAGGAGAGAAGCGAGAACGCACTCCATCTTGCCAGCGTTGTGGCCGTAAAGTTGGGGCTGACGCTGGAGGAGCGTGATATCGTGCACGCGGAACGACGGGGCGCCGTGCGGCGCAACCGCAGCGACGGGGAGGGTGCGCCGCAGCAACCGCGACCGTTGGTCGTGCGACTGGCGCGTCGCGCTCAGCGCGACGCCATGCTACGCGCAGCGCGTGTCCGTCGCGGCCTCTCCACGTCCGACATGAACCTGCCTGGGGCGTCGAGGAAGGTTTACGTCAATGAACGCCTCACACGGAACAACCGGCAGCTGTTTGGTAAGGCGCGAGAAGCGGCTTCCCGTGTACAATGGAAGTACGTGTGGACGAAAGGTGGACTGGTATTTACAAGGAAGGATGACGGTAAGGCTGTTGAGCGTATTCGTACTGAACAAGATATAAATAAAATTTTTGTTTAATGATTGGTTGGGCTACACGCAACGCTAGAATAAATTCTATCTGTATACTTTATATCTATTATGTATTACTTCATTTTCATTACAAATATACTAACTTGGATTTTATCACAAGTCAAATCGAGTGCGGTTATTACACTCCATTCAATATTTTTTGCTATAATTTAATAATATCCAAACACTTAGATTGCATATCGCTTATAATAGAGTTATTTTTTCTAAAGTACTATTTAAATCAGCTTTTCAATTACCATTTGTTAAAATTAAATAGCTTGTGTGCCGCAGACTTACCCACAATAACTTTTAGTCCGTTCTTGTTTACATTTTTTTTTCTATACTTTTATTTTCTTATTTTACTATTATTACAAATATTTTGTTCATGTTGGATAGTAATAAAACATCATTCTATTTACTACGATGTATTGTATTACAATTTTATACAAACATTATTAAACAGCCAGTGCCTCAATGATCCAGTCATACTTCTGTATTGTTCGCTCTTTTCTTATTTTCATATCAATACAAGGTTGTTTCTTAATTTACGAAGATGCTATAGTCTTTACTATTGTGGTATTATGGTAAAATATTTTTGTAGTTATCACATAATACTATTAAATAATGTGTGTACATACGGGTTATTTAAATCCATGCTTTATCGGCTTTTCTTTTTTAATTTATATTCTACTGATTTTATAAAGATTGTAGTTTTGACTTTAATCTTACTGTTGTGCTATCATAGTTTATGTTTTTGTTGCAATTCTGTCCGTTGGGGTCCTTGTTATTTTGAACTTGATTGTCTGAAGTGTTATATATATGTATATGTATTTGTATTGTTTGTATTATATATATGCAAGTACTTATGTAAATGTGCAAGTAGACAAACAACTTCATTATACTATGATATTTCAATTATTAATTTTAACGGAACCTTACAAAAAATTTCTTTTAATATAGCTTCATTGATATCCTCGTTTAATACCTATTATTTCAAACTTATTATGAGCAAATATATTCACCGGCCTTAAGTCATTTTTAAAGATAGGTTTTCTCAACGTTGGCTCACTGAATACCTATTGCGAAGAATTTGTCGCGGTTGTGGAGCGCCATGCCATTGATGTGATGGCTGTGGGCGAGACGTGGCTACGTGCAGGCGAGGAGGGCAGCGCCCCTCGTCCCGCTGGCTATCGGCTGTTGCACGCACCGCGCCCACGCAACGTGCGTGGTGGCCGGGGCGGTGGTGTCGGCTTTTACGTAAAGCGTGGTATAAACGCCCGCGTCTTCTCTCACCCCATTGAAGAATCGCGCATTTTTGTTGAACAAATGTGGTTAACGTTTAAAATGGACAACAAGATGTTCGCTATTGGTACCGCTTATCGTCCACCGTGGCTTGACGTCGACTCATTTTTTGACGCGGTCACTTTATCCATAAACTCTTTAGCTTTTTGTGAAAATATTATCCTACTAGGAGATTTCAACATCGACATGTTACACTCAAACGATGTAAAAGTTAATAAGTTTAACACTTTTCTGTCTAGCTTGAACTTAGTGCAATTGATCACATCCCCCACTCACTTCACAGATCACAGCCAAACATTAATAGATGTTATTTGTACCGATTTGAGAACGCGACGTATTGAGGTGGAACCTGTTGCGCCTTCGAGCAATCATGCTTTGTTAATTTGCGAACTGCACAGTGAAAGACTTAAATTACATCCAAGGAGAATCAGATATAGGCCGCTAAAAGATATACCTGTAGACATTTTTAATTCATCTCTAGAATCAATAAATTGGAACGATATAATCTCCATGCCAGACATAAACCTTAAAGTGCACCTCTTTAACTCATACGTTATATGTTTATTTGATATATTTGCCCCGTCAAATACTATTGTGACTAAAGCGTAAAATCCGCCTTGGATAACACATACAATTAAAGTTATGATGAGACTTAGGAATTTAGCCCACAAGCGGTACTTAAAAACTAAACTAGATTCACATAAATCATATTACAAAACACTAAAAAACTTAGTTGTTAGTGCTATTCATAGCGAAAAAAAAGCATTTTTTGATTTTAACATAAATAATAATTTCAAAAACCCAAAGATGTTATGGAACAATTTGAAGTCGACGGTTCTACCTCCTAAACAAGATACCTACTTACCAGCACATCTTGCATACCCTGACAAAATAAACAATCATTTTTTAAATATACCAGGGATCCCATGTGTTGACCAATCAACTCTTCGCTTCTTTGACACACATCTCTATACTAATAATACAAGTTTTTCACTTCAACCTGTTAATGAGCTAATGATATCTAAAATTATTTCTAACCTTAAATCGAATGCGGAGGGCACCGATGGTATTTCACTTAAAATGTTGATTATGACGTTACCTCAATCTCTAACTGCAATAACCTCTATTGCCAACTGCTCAATAACAACATCCAGCTTCCCAGAAATCTGGAAGACCGCCATAGTCCGACCTCTACCAAAAAAACCTAACCCCCAGGAACTTAAAGATCTTCGCCCGATCAGTGTATTACCCTGTATTTCAAAAATTGTTGAGAAAGTTGTCAAACTGCAATTAGTGGAGTACTTAGAAACTATCAATGTACTACCCGAATTCCAGTCTGGGTTTAGAAAAGGTCATAGCACAACCACAGCTCTTTTAGATGTCACTGACAACATTATCACCGCTCAGGACGACGGCATGTGCACATTGTTAGTGCTTCTAGATTTCTCACGGGCATTTGATTGTATAGATATATCACTACTTCTCTCTAAGATGTCGTATTACGGGTTCGAACCGAATACGGTAAAATGGTTCCAAAGTTTCCTTACAGGTCGTGGTCAGTGTGTCGAAGTGGCTAGAGACGACGGTCGCACATGGCGTTCAGATTATCGCCCCCTTACAAGAGGAACCCCCCAGGGAACTATCCTATCTCCTATTCTCTTTGTTTTATATACTGCTGATATAATAAAGTGCATACAAAATTGCAGATATCATTTATACGCTGACGATTTACAGATATACATCTCATTTAAAAGTAGTGAATTGGACTCTGCTATAAAATCTCTTAATGAAGACCTTGAAAGGTTACAAAATTGGTCCATAAACAATAGTCTTATTCTAAATCCCGGCAAGACGAAGTACATAATTTTCGGATCCAAGTATCAAATTAACAGTATACCGACTGATTGCCAGGTAAGGTTAGGAAATGAGATTGTTGAGCGTGTTTATGAAGCTCGAAATTTAGGATTAGAGCTAGACCAATACCTACGGTACGAAAGTTATATATCTAAAATCGTACGCAACTGTTTCTATAGATTAAAATTACTGTACAAAATTCGGGGATATGTAAATGAACGCCTTCGTAAACAGTTGGTGGACACGCTGGTGTTGTCAAAACTAAATTATACAGATGTAGTTTATGGGCCGCGTTTATATGCTAGGACTGAAAAGATAATACAGAGGGTTCAAAACGCATGTGCCCGTTTCTGTTTTAATGTGCCGCCACGTAGTCACGTAACGCCGTTTTTCAATGAAAACAATATTTTAAAGATCGGTTACCGTAGGAAACTGCATCTAGCTTGTCTTCTTTTTGATATAATTAATTTACAGTCACCTAGTTACCTATTTTGTAAGCTTGAGTGGTCTAAAGGTAGCCGTCCCAAACAAAGACAGGGGTCTTTGCAACTATGCACAAAGCGACATAAGTCTGCCGCATTTCGAGGTAGTTTTCGATACGCTGCCACGAGATGTTGGAATAATATCCCGCCACCTATTAAGAATGCGCTAACTAAATTAACTTTTAAAAGAAAGCTAAAAGTATTTTTATTAGAAGTCCAAAAGCAGAAAATTTATAATAAATCTTTTTTCTAAATTTTTTTTTTTTTTTTCCTGCACTCTTTGGCTGCTTATCGAAATGTACATATGTAAAAGGGAGACTAATATTGTTCCAGAATTTCTATTTGTTTTAAGTTACATTGAAGTAATGATAGTGAATAAGTTTTTTTTTTTTCTCTTTTCTTTAATATTGTTTTAAATACCTTGCATATTGAACTTAGGACCCGTTAATTATACATAACTTTAACTTCTTTTTATACCATAGTTCTTATATTATTTATTAGTTCTTATCTTATTTTATCTTTTGTAATATTGAAATTTTTATTTATCTTTATATATAAATATTTATGTTTGGTTATCCACCGCTGCAACTGGCGTGCGGATAGTCGTGAGGGTTTTCGCGGAAGATCAGCGCTGAGTGTTCCAGAGAGGAGCACCCAGCATACAAAGCTGAGGGAGGACCCTATCCGGTCAGCATTGCAACGTTAATTATAAATGTTTCTTTATGCTAGTGTAATTTTAATTTTATTCTGTTTTATGTATCTATAATTATTTTGTAATATGTTAGTTTTTATTGCGTTGTAATGGTGGGAAGGATTAAATGTTATTTTATTTTATTTTATTTTTTAACTTGACGTCGAACTAATCGAGTCAAGTCTTTAATCAAACAATAATGCCCTTCACTACTGTTAAAACGTTCAATATACAATAAATTTACATGGTTTTTCTTTCTCTTTTTAGACAAATATAAGGGTCCTGTTACAGTATCCTTCTGTAAACCATATATATATTTACACTAATATCATTATTTTTTTCAAATATTTTAATATCATTCAATGTGAGAGGAAATTTCATTCCTTTGGTATTTAGTATACTGGAATAATGAGGATATGAGCTAGTTACACAAACGTTGTTCTTAGCTGGGTATAATGCAGCTACTATACTCCATAAGAAACAGTGGTTATCTTTATTTTTAATATTAATGCAACTTTTTGAATATTTGATTGCTGGTGGTAGATCTAAATAAGATCCACCTCTCATAGGAGAATACTTATTAATGTTAATTTCAACATGACTCATTGATAAAAATGACTATCCAGATTGAGTATGCTGAAATTCAGAAAACTTTTTATAAACTATAATATATTTAGTATTATGTAAAGAAAAACTCCAATCCACTGCACTTAAATACTTTTATTCCAATTTTAACACTTTTATCGATCAACTAACACAGTTTCCACCAGACAACTTATCACTTCGACGGTTGTCCAACGATTGGCCGAGCTCCTGACTCGATATTCAAAACACTGTTTCAACCCCACCACTCACAATCTTTTCGCCGGAAGTTGTCACAAAAGAGTGGCGGGGTCGAGTAGTGATGCCATTTCAATAAATAAAACTACCTTTTTATAAAATTATTACAATTAAATGATTTCAATTGCTTTTCATCTAATTTTGGCAGTAAAAAATAAGCGAACAACTCAAAACATCATGCTCTTTCAATGACATATTGAATAATTTCAATAAATCTGTTTGATTATCACTCAGGAACGCCTCTGGACTGAGGTACTCGTCTTCCTGAGTGACGTTCAATCGGTATGTTACTAATGTGAAAATAGCCTTTTCTGGACAAACATATTGCAATTATTACAATGTATAGATCTTGTTAAGTCATCGGGAAACACAACTGTAAAAAAAAGAAACACTTTTGAAATATTGTTGTTTATGCAAAATACAAAAAGGACACAAAGTTTAAAAGCTATTTTGTTTACAAATATAGATAGTCAAATAAAATACTGATTAAATACAAAGATCTAACCTATCCTAATAATCATACCGGCCTATAAGTGTTATGGGGCTGTTTATGAAATCTTTTTGGATACATTTCACAAATTTCTTAATGTATAGCCAAGATTCCGCATCGTCATCAATTCTGGTTTTGATAGTTGTAATTGCATGCCGCCATCGATGGACGGGCTGTATTTTTTTTATTTCATCGGCTTCATAAATCTTCATCTCGCCGAAATATTTCCCATCTTTACTCTCATTAATTTGTCGCGAATATCCTTTTTTCACCCTTCTAGTGAAATAGCTAAATAATGGTGGTATATTTTTACCCTGGAGTTACCCTGCAATGGAGCTGGATGCTTCATTGCAGTCATCTTCCGCAGAGCTGTCATCCCCGAACAACATTTGCGCCGTAACTCTTGGTGGTGATAAGACGGGACTAATAGCCACCTTCTTAGCCCGCTTCTCTTCACCCGCAATCTTCCTGACCGGCTCCTCCGTAATCTTGTCAGACGATTTCCTCTTCAACTTTTTTTGCTCAGACCTTGGTGGCGGAGGTTTGGCGTCAGACTCCGAGTCGCTTGAAAGAAACAGATCTTTGGCAAGTTGGGACCTATAATAGGAAAAGAAAAAATAATGAGATATTGTAATGTAATAATTTTATAAAAGGTAGTTTTAGTTTTCTTAGATGGCAGCACTGCTCGACCCCGCCACTCTTTTGTGACAACTTCCGGCGAATGGATTGAGAGTGGTGGGGTTGAAACAGCGTTTGATTATTGAGTCAGGAGCTCGGCCAGTCGTTGGATATCCGTCGATGTGATAAGTCGTCTAGTGGAAAGACAGTCGTCTAGTAGAATTGATCGTTAGAAATGTTGAAAATGGAATAAAAGTATTCACTGTGCAATGAATTGGAGTTTTTCTTGACATTTCAGAAGCGGGATATAAAAATCCAGGTATGAACGCCCTCAGAATTTTACATACTAATTCACATTAAAAAAAAAATTACTTTAAAGTACAAAGTAGCTATAACGCTTGTTAATTTTTTTATTTTTATTTTTTTTTTTTTTTTTATTTTACTTTCGATACTGCACAAATATGACACTGTCATACTGCATTTGATCACGGCTATTTTTCCAAAAATACAAATTATGTATATCTTCTATATATACAGGGTGTCCGGTAATGAATGGATAACCTTGAAATGTCTTATAGTACAACTTATGTCCGTTCTGAAAAAAATACGAAACGTAATATATCACAAGTAATACAAATTTTGTTACTTAGTCAAATTCTCTCCTTTTCTACATTAATGGCAATAAGTCACAATTTATGGAAGATACATTTATGAATTATACCATTATAAAATCTACATGAAACCGACATTATTTTAAAATTATTGACCACCCATACATTCATACATTTTTTTCATACCCAAGAGGTTTGAACTTCGCTTAAATAATATTTTATGCATGTTTTTCAGAAATAAATTAATTTGCGAATTTTTTTTAAATAAAAACTACAAAAGCTATTCATACTGTTTACTTTTTATCTATTAGCACAGTTAGTGTATAATAATAAAACAACAAAAAATCAATAGAAATCATTCATTTTTGGTCATAGTGTTCAAGACAGTAAAATAAGATAGAAAAAATCGACTTTTCTTTAAAAAAAAATATCACTTGTGATATATTATGTTTCGTATTTTTTTCAGAACGGACATAAGTTGTACTATAAGACATTTCAAGGTTATCCATTCATTACCGGACACCCTGTATATAAAAGAAGGTCGTGTTGGTTACACTATTTATAAGTCAAGAACGGCTGAATCGATTTGACTGAAAATTGGCGGGCAGATAGCTTGGAAGCAGGAAACGGACATAGGATAATTTTTACCCCGTTTTCTATTTTTTATTCCGCGCGGACGGAGTCGCGGGTAAAAGCTAGTGTTACAAAGACTTTTTATTGAGATCATTATTTACGTCATTATTAAAAATATTTATTTAATGACTTATTGATTTATAAGTATCGAATGTGATTTTAACTCGTATTTTCACTTTTCTTTATTTATATTTATGCTACCTATTTTGAATTCTTTAGAATTTTAAACGATTTACGGGATATTTGGAAATTGAATATGGGTAATGATTTCATAGTTATACAAGCGAGACCCCCCAACAGGGAAATAAATAATAGAGGTTTCTATTTTATTATGTATGAAACTTTATTTGTGTGTGAATCATTTACTTACTTTTTATTTTTTTGTATTTATGTCTATTGAAATTACTCGCTTCGAACAATTAAACAGTGGAGAAATATCATGTTTTTGGGATACCGATTGAGCGAACAATGAATGTTCGCTGGATAATGATTGAGCGAACAATGATGTACGCTGGATAATGATTGAGCGAACAATGAATGTTCGCTGGATAATGATTGAGCGAACAATGATGTACGCTGGATATTGATTGAGCGGGCAATGATGCTCGCTGGACTGTAAGAATCGAGTGAACTTAATGACTGAGTGAACAATGATGCTCGCTGGACTATAAGAAACGACTGAACTTAATGATTGAGTGAGCAATGATGCTCGCTGGACTATAAGAAACGACTGAACTTAATGATTGAGTGAGCAATGATGCTCGCTGGACTGTAAGAAACGACTGAACTTAATGATTGAGTGAGCAATGATGCTCGCTGGACCGTAGGAAACGAATGACTTTAAATTTGACTGAAACTGAACTTTGATGTAAATAAGAGAGATTGAGACATGATTCCAGGGATTTAATACATTTAGATATGACGTCAGACGATGACTAAGTTGGAGGTACGCTACCTACAACTCCACCAAGGAAGCGTAAGTACGCAAAACGGAGGAAAGTAAAGAGGAAAAGAGCTCCTTCGACGTCATCTACTTCGACGTCGTCAAGTGAGAATAAAAGTAAATGTGTGTATGTAAAGACGCTTGTTGGGATGAATGTGTATTGATGTATGATTGCGTGTGTGTGTATGTTTATGTACGTTTATAAAAGTAAAGTTCTATGTTTGTATCAAGGATTAAAAGGTTCTATACAATTAAATCAATGAGTATAATATGAAATAATATCTTTTGCATTTGAAAGAGGTAAGATTGGGCTTAAGAAGTATGAAAATTTTCCGGAAAACGTAGTATGAACTCTTGGCACTTCACATATATTATGTGCGGAGCGTTGAATGAAGATTAGCTCATAATTGTATGTAATTGATGAGTGATGATGAAGGATAAGAGCCGGTATATATAGTTGCCTTACTGTAAGAACTTTACATCCCCTGTACAGGTTAGCTGTTGGATAAACAGGAACCTCTCGCAGTTCGAGAGGTTCCTGGATGGCCTGGAACCGGTAGTGCAGAGGGCATCGCCGGCCCAGGTCATCGTGATGGGGGACCTCAACGCTAAGTGCGCGGAGTGGGGGTCCTCCATCACCGACGCGAAAGGGGCGCTTCTCCGGGACTGGGCTACAGTAATCGGCCTAGCCCCGGAGAACCAGGGCACCGCCTACACGTGCGTGCGCGGGCGGGGTGGCTCAGTGGTGGACGTAACGTTCGCCACCCCCGCCATCGGCGCACGCATAACGTGTTGGCGTGTCCTGGAGGAGGTGGAGACCCTGTCCGACCATTTATATATTAGGTTCAGGGTCTCCAACGCGCCCCGCAGGCGTCAGGCCCGGGTGACGGGCGGAAGAGGCGTGGGAGGCTTTCCGAGGTGGAAGCTCTCACGCCTCGACGCGGACCTGGCGGAGGAGGAGGCCGTGGTCCGCGCATGGTCGGCGGACCCCCATCAAGGGATGGGGGTCGAAGAAAGGGCCGTCGGGTTCCGCCGGGACCTGACGGCCATCTGCGACGCCGGGATGCCCCGGGCACGACGCTTCGCGCCCAGGGAAGGCGTATACTGGTGGACGCAGGACCTTGCGGTTCTGCGCGCTGCCAGTAACGCCGCCCGGCGCGCCTTCACCCGTTGCCGAAGACGTCGGCATCGAGTGAATGGTGAACTGGAGCGCCTTCAGGCTGAAATGCGGGCAGCCAAGAAGGCGCTCACCGCCGCCATCGGGGCCGCCAAGGACGCCGCTTATGCGGAGTTCTTGGCGACCCTTGACGCGGACCCATGGGGGCGCCCGTACCGTATGGTACGAGCTAACCTGAAGAGGGCGCCCCCCACGGAGGATATGGAGCCGGCCGTCCTCAGCGCGGTGGTTGAGGGGCTGTTCCCTGACAGCCCCCCATTCGAACCACCGCGCATGGCACCGCCAGATGCGGAGGAGGAGGACACCGCCCTTGACGCTCCTCTGGTAACAGAGGAGGAAATGGATAGGGCGGTTGGCCGGCTCAGGGGCCGGAAGGCTCCGGGACCGGATGGGGTGCCCGGCAAGGTGCTCCCCATCGCCCTCAAACACCTCGGGGCCCGCCTCCGCTGCCTGTTCAGTGATTGTCTGGCAGCGGGGCGCTTCCCTGGGGTGTGGAAGGAGGGACGGCTGGTGCTCATAAGGAAGGAGGGTCGACCCGCACACTCTCCTTCCGGGCACCGGCCACTCGTGATGCTGGATGAGGTCGGGAAGCTGCTTGAAAGAGTGGTGGCTTCCCGCATCATCCAGCATCTGGAGAGGATCGGGCCGCAAATCTCCGAGAACCAATTCGGGTTCCGGTCGGGGCGATCGACCTTAGACGCCCTGACCGCCCTGAAGAGGTTCACGGAGGACGCGGCCCAGAGGGGGCAGGGGGCTATGGCGATATCTCTGGATATTGCCAACGCCTTCGGCTCCCTCCCCTTCGCGGTGATAGAGGAGGCACTCCGATTCCATGGAGTGCCCCTCTATCTCCGGAGGGTCGTAGGACACTACCTGCAGGGGCGGGTAGTGTCCTACATAACAAGGCGAGGGAGAGAGGAAAGGCGGATGGCCTCCGGTGTTCCCCAGGGGTCTGTTCTAGGACCCCTGCTATGGAACATCGGTTTCGACTGGGCCATCCGCGGAGAGGTGCTGCCCCGGATGGCGGTTATCTGCTATGCAGACGATACGATGATCGCCGTCCGGGACACCACCTGGAGGAGATTGAGGCGGAGGGCTGAGGCCGGAGCCACCCTGGTGACCCGGAGAATTGAAGCGCTGGGCCTCCGGGTGGCGCTCTCCAAGACTGAGGCCCTATGTTTTAAAGGGCCGAGGTGGAGGGTGCCGTCGGGGGCAACACTCCGGGTCAACGGGGACGAGGTCGGGGTCAAGGCCAGTATAAAGTATCTGGGCCTTGTCCTCGACGGGGGGTGGCGTTTCGGGGAGCATTTCCGGGCGCTAACCCCCCGGCTCGTAGGCGCGGCAGCAGCCCTCTCGAGGCTCCTTCCGAACCTGAGGGGTCCGGGTGTACAAGCAAGGCAGCTGTACACCATGGTCGTCCGCAGCATGGCCCTGTACGGCGCGCCGATATGGGCAGAGGCCCTAAACGCGTCGAACAGGGCCCTCCTCCGCAGGCCGCAGCGCGTCATTGCAGGACGTGCCTGCAGGGCCTACCGCACGGTAGGCCACGCGGCGGCCTGCGTCCTGGCCGGTACTCCCCCGTGGGAGATAGAAGCGGGAGTGCTGGCCGAGGCATACCGGGCGCGGGTTGAACAAAGAACCCGGGGAGAATCTCTCGCCCCGGAGGAGCTCGCCCACGCCCGGGAGAGGAGAAAGCGGAGGACCATGGAGCTCTGGGTGGAAGGCCTAGCGGACGTCGAATATGGCGTCCGCACAGTCGAGGCCATCCGCCCACAGCTCCCGGAGTGGTGCGGAAGGGGCCACGGGTCCCTCACCTTCCGACTCACGCAGGTGCTGTCCGGACACGGTTGTTTCGGACAGTATCTGCGTCGGATCGGAAGGGAGGAGACGGCGTCGTGCCATGGGTGCGGCGATGAAGAAGATACGGCGCAGCACACACTAGAAGTGTGCTGCGCCTGGACAGAAGAACGCCGCACCCTGGTGGCGACGATAGGCGAGGACCTCTCACTTCCTGGCGTTATACGCGCCATGTTAGAAAGTGAGAGGTCCTGGGACGCCGTTGCCTCCTTCTGCGAAGAGGTGATTTCGCAGAAGGAGGCACAGGAGCGGGAGCGCGAGAACGACCCTCTGGCGCCCCCGCTCCGACGCCGTAGAGTGGGCAGAAGGAGGCGGCAATTCGCTGCTGCCCTTCTCCCCACGCCTCAAGTTTGAGGGGCCGTAAGGGCCATACGCAGGCGGGGTCACGGATGTAAGCTAACGCGTTTCCCGTGGCCCCGCCGTAATGCGTGAGAGGGCAGTCTGGTTTTAGTGGGTATTCCGGTCGCCTTCTGCGGCCGGCGAGTCCCACACTCCCCTACGCCATTGCACAGCCCGGCGTAGGGGGTGCGTAAATGCATTTCCAGACTATAAAAAAAAAAAAAAAAAAAAAAAAAAAGGTTAGCTGTTGGATATCTGTATGGGCGGTTTGTGCTGCATTTTAGTATACCGTGTTGGGCTCTCTCGAGTGGAAAAAGATTTATTTTATTTGAACCTCCCCAAGACGAAATACAATAACTTAGCACAGACTGACATAGGGAGTAATATAACATTTTAATGATGTCTTTTATATGCACAAACCCTGATGTTTTGAAAACTGCAGTTAATTTTCTGATTCGCTGAGTTAATTGATTACGCTAAGATATCTAATTGAGGTAACTTTTTGTATGTTTTGGCATTTACACATGATATTCGGGAACCTGTTTTGGCAGGTAGATGAGGTGTGTGCAAGTAGAAAGAGGGACTCGAAATTCTGCGGGTTCTTAATGGAAAATGTTACATGCTTTGTTTTTTCTATATTTAATGTTAATCTATTATTTCTGAGCCACATTGAGATGTTGTTAAACGCTCCCTGGGCTGATGCAAAAGTCTCAGGCCAGGTGTCTCCTTGGACAACTAAAACTGTATCATCAGCATAAGTGATAATGATACCGCGATCGACTGGGAGGTTGCAAAGCTCGTTTATATAAACTAGAAAGAGGGTAGGCCCTAGTATACTGTCCTGCGGAACACCACAGCTAACAGTTAAGGGGTCACTTATATGAGGTCCTATCTTTTTGCTGTGTCCTATCCGAGAGGTAGTCTTTGAAAAGGTTAAGTTGAACATTTTTGATTCCTTGTTTTTAAGACCTTCTAACCTGTTTAAAAGTAGCGGTATTGGCACAGTGTCAAAGGCCTTTGCAAGATTTAGAAATAGAGCAATACTCTTCTTTCTGATAGTTTTTGGCGACATATTCTGTTAATGTTAGTACAGCATTTGAAGTCGACCTATTTCTTCGGAAGCCAAATGGATTTTTAGAGAACATGTTGTTGTGTTCTAGATAACTGACCAATCTATTGTTAATTTTCTTTTCAAAAACCTTCGATAAATATGTTAATATGGAATTGGGCCTGTAGTTACCAACAATCATTTTATCATCACTTTTGTGCATAGGTATTTTTGCCATGTTTAAGAGATTTAGGAAAGACTCTTGACTGTAGGGAAAGATTAACAATGTGTGTTATGACTGGTGCAAGTAAGTAACTATTTTGGCGTAGTACAGCGGAGGGAATATTGTCCCAGCCCATGGAGCTATCGATTTTTAACGCGTTAATGGTGTTCAGAATTTCATTTATAACGGCATCTGTTAGGATCACGGAATTTAGTGTTGTATTAGTTGGCTGTAGACTATTACTTATATCAGTGTCGGGAGCAATATTTTCTGCGAGAGCTTTACCTATATTAACAAAATAACTATTCACATCGTTGACTGTTTTTTTTTTTTATAGTTGGTTATTTTCTAGAAGATCTTGTGATACCTTGGGAATTGTTTTAAAATATGTAATTTAGTTTATGATTCGCCACGTTATTTTCATATTTTTCGCTTTACTAGCTTCCCTCAGACGTTCTATTTCATTATTGGCTTTTGCATTTCTAAGAAGGGTTTTACAGTGATTTCTATAACGTTTATATGTCTCAATAAAAATAACATTAACAGGTTGATTTCGTAATTTCATATGCATTCGATCTCTATTTTTCATGCGCCTTAATAGTCCTGTCAAGATCCAGAGTTTTTTTAGTGTCTGGTAATTGGTTTAGATATATTATCTAAAAGATAGTTTGTGGCCAAATTACAATCAGCAGTAATAAATATTTTTGAGAGGTCTGATGCTTTGATTGTTTCAGAAACTTCTTTGTAATTAGTCTTGGTAACAGTGATAGTGAAAAAGGGTTTTGTTTGGTTAGTATCCATGACTAGGAAGGAATATGGTATCGTGGTCGGTGAGAGCATTTTGAACATTTTATTAACAGTTCATATCACCTGTTATTACGATGTTTTTTTTATAATTCTTACATGAGATTAATAGTTCTTCTAATGATTTAAGGAATGGTATTACATTATGAAATGATTGCGATCTGTTAATGGACGAGTTAATGGACACATCGAAACTATGATGATAATGTCAATATCAAACATAATATCAAAAACTAGTGTCTAAACTTACTCACTATCGCTATCAATATGTTGCAATTGCAATGTATCTACATCTAGAAATTTGATTTCTGACTCTGTCGAAGAAGGTAGCAGAAGCTCTTTGGCTCTTGGCGATAGAACCATTGCATTTTGATTTCTCATACAAGGTCTTAGCGATGAAATCTTCGGATCAGACGACAACCTTTACTTACTTCAATCTTTAAGCATTATTTGTTTCCTTAAAACTATCGAAGTGGCAATACATCAATTTTAGAGAGGCAGTGGGCGAAATTGGCTCTGAGCTGTATCCGTCAAATTACAAGCTTAAGCAAGCCAAATTACAGTGTTATCCAGACAAAGAAGACAAGACAATTACTGATGAAGGAGCATCCATTAAACTTCAAGCCCCTGCTGAACTTGACAGTATCATGACTTCTGGATGTACTTGCTCTTGACTTGGACTCTACTGCAGAATTACAGCTTATTAGTAAATGGATGGAGACTATCTCCATCCATTTACTAATAATGGATGGAGATAGTCTCCAGTCTAAAGGCTAATAAACGTCACAAAGAAATTTCAGACTAAAAAATAATATTTTTGAAGATAAATTCGATTGTTCAAAACCGTGATCATAAAGGACAATGGGCATTTTGGGCCAAGATCTCAACAGTGATGAAAGCCATGCCATTTGAAAGATTATGGGGTGTTATTTAATTCATACTAAGGCAGCCATGTCGAAATCGAGTGCGAACATGGTGTTTTCGAGCATTCAAAAATATAATAATTACTATGGGAGTTAGTAGCATTAGCGTGTTGTGTTTTATATTTAAGAGAAAAAAAAACAACATGTTTGTTTGTTTATTGCTTTATTATCATTTATTACATAGATTTAAACATTTTTTTCGAACTAATCTTCTAAATGTATTAAGTCCCTGGAATCATGTCTCAATCTCTCTTATTTACATCAAAGTTCAGTCTCAGTCAAATTTTAAGTCATTCGTTTCTTACGGTCCAGCGAGCATCATTGCTCATTCAATCATTAAGTTCAGTCGTTTCTTACAGTCCAGCGAGCATAATTGCTCACTCAATCATTAAGATCAGTCGTTTCTTATAGTCCAGCGAGCATCATTGTTCACTCAGTCATTAAGTTCAGTCGATTCTTACAGTCCAGCGAGCATCATTGCCCGCTCAATCAATATCCAGCGTACATCATTGTTCGTTCAATCATTATCCAGCGAACATTCATTGTTCGCTCAATCGGTATCTAGTGAACACCTTTGTTCACTCAATCATTATCCCGCAAACATGATAGTTCTCCACTGGATTTTTATATCCCGCTTCTGAAATGTCAAGAAAAACTCCAATTCATTGCACAGTGAATACTTTTATTCCATTTTCAACATTTCTAACGGTCAATTCTACTAGACGACTGTCTTTCCACTAGACGACTTATCACATCGACGGATATCCAACGACTGCCCGAGCTCCTGACTCAATAATCAAAACGCTGTTTCAACCCCACCACTCTCAATCCATTCGCCGGAAGTTGTCACAAAAGAGTGACGGGGTCGAGCAGTGCTGCCATCTAAGAAAACTAAAACTACCTTTTATAAAATTATTACACCTACAATTACATAATAAACTTTTTTTACTACCCTACAAATTCTCTTACATACTTACATAAGCGGTATTCTACCTACTTACAGGGAAAAGATGAGAAAATAGGGTAAAGAAATGCATTACAATTATTTATTCAGAGTTTTATTGAATAATTGTGATCAGCGGCCATAGGTACATCACTGTCTGAAGAGTGGATGGAAACAGAATCAGATTCTGTTTCAGTATCACTAGCCACAGATATAATTATTCGGTCCGTCTCTTCATCCATAAGGCCGTCATTTTTAAAATATTCCTCCTCTAAATGTTCGACATGCGTGCACTGAGCTGTCCAATTTTTCGCCGTAATAGACTCAAAAGCCTCTTCAGTTTATTTTACAATTTCTTTTGGATCTTGTACCACGTTCTTATCCGCCACCTTTCTTTTTACAAGGCTCCAGATTTTCTCAATCGGGTTGAGGTCGCAATGGTAAGGCGGCAACCTTAATACTTCGTGTCCGTGAGCTGTTAATAATTCATCCACTGCAAATGTCGGTGGACCTTTATTTTGTTTGATTAGCTCAAACAGCATAGCTTTTCTCCAGGTGTCTTCAAAATATATACCCTTTTGCCGGAGCCATTCCTGCATACTACTTTTTATATTTGACATTGAAGGGGCTTTATTTAAACGAGTGCAATGGTAAGGAGCGTTGTCCATTACCACAAGCGACCTTTCAGGTAGATTAGGTATTAGTTTTTCCGTCACCCATTTTAAGAAATTTGCAGAGTTCATGTCATCGTGGTAATCTGAGGACTTTGATTGAGATTTGAACATTAATAATGCCCCATTTATGAATCCATATTTTGTTCCCGCATGAGCAATTATCCAGCGACTCCCTGATTATCCCTGATATCCGAACATTCCTGGCTCCTCTTCACTCTGCCAACAACTTTTTGTATGATAAGTATTGTGGATATAGGTCTCATCTAAGTATACAACGGGTCGTTTTTCCACGGTGCGATTTATTCGTATTTTATCCAAATATCTTGCACGCCATGCAGTAATGTCGTGACGTTCCATAAGTAGTTTGCGTCTGGATTAACATCGCTTGTACTTGAAACCAATCCTATTTAATATCCTGTGCAATGTTGTAATGCTTCCCTGAAAATTTATATCTTCTCTCAGAGCTGCCCGTAATTTAGCCAATGTTGGTAATTCTTTATGCACAACGTAAAAACTGTAAATTTTTTGCCGAATAGCGCACAAATCGAACCCGTCTAAGTCGAACTTTTTCGGATGCGGGCGACTCTTCCCTGGGGTGACAATTTTTTTCGAAGTACTCGCCTTCTTTCCTTTGTAATTCTTATACCTTCTTTTGTAATTCTTGTTACAGTTTTCTCTGACACACCTGTAATTAAATAATGAACAATTAAAAATAATAGTAACTTTAAGTTTATAATGCTTATGTACAATGGCGGAAATTCCCGGTGTTCCACTTAACGAAAATATGCCTTGCACCGTGCAACGAAACAAACTCCGCCCCCTTTTTACGGATAGCCAATGAGTTAGCAATGAGTTGCGCAAGCGACTGGATAATAGTAAAAACAATCAGTTGCGTACTGCTCTGCATCCCTGCGTGTTGTTACTGCCGCTGTCTTTGTTATGCGTTTTAAGTTTTACGACCTCTGTTTGTTTTTTGGACTTTTGTGATTTGTGCCTATTAGTGACCTCTGCTTGTTTTCCGGACTGATAGATCGCCTTACGTTTACCTGTGCTAGAACCCTGGACTTAATCTGTAATCATTTAACATAATGCCGCGTAATCTTCTTGCTGAAGAAAGAGAACAAATCATCGTTTTGCATCGGGAAGGTTTCAACATCTCTCAAATAGCGGATGAACTTAATGTTGCAGTAAGTAATATGTTTTTATAGACAATGAAACGTAATTGATTAGTTATAAATATGTAACTCAAAACTTTTGAATAAATAAGAACTGTATTTATTACTTTGATTCATTGTAGGTTTTTTTTTTTTGATTAGCGTTATTACTTTAAACGCGTTTATATCTGCTTGCCACTTAGTGTTCTCTGATTGTTACAAGTTATCGTTCAAAAACTAAAAACTACATGTTTTTGAATATGCCATATTAGACTATATACTATATGTTTTTGGAAATAATGTAATAATAGATTGATAATATCGATTTTTAATTAAAAGCCATAATATCAGCAATTCCGTAAGTTCGTAATGTAAAGATTACACAGCGTAAATATTTCAAATTTATATGTGTATACAAATATATTTATAACCTTAGGTTTAGCTTAACCCAATGTAAATTATAACCGGCAACGCAAGGTAAATTAAAAAATCTTAAAAGAAAAAAATATCACAAACCACATTGACTTTTTTATATACTTAAACACTTCTTATCTAAAACTATTTTTTAGCCTAGACTTAATAACAAGACCTTTCTCTATTGTCTTATAATGGTTAAATATACAAATATCTGTTTATTTAGTTAACTTATTAAATCAATTTATAAACATATTATCTAAAATAAAAATCAGATGCAACAGTTGGAATTACAGATATATATATTACGTTACATATGTTTTAATTTTAATTTTTCTGTCTTTCGTTTAATATAAAAGTTATTTTACAGAGAGCTACAGTACGCCGGTGGGTGGAGCGCTACGAGAACGAAGGCTCGCTGTTAGATCGAGTACGAATCATGCCGTTGCGTGTTGCGCAGCAGCCCCAAATAAATCAGATGTTGCAACACTACTCCGAGCAGCCCTTCACTGCTACAAAAGTTTTTGCTCAAAAATTTGAGTGCTCGGTAAAAACCATTCGCAATTATCTACACAGAAACGGTGTCCATAATAGGACACCAGCTAAAAAAATTGGATTAACAGAAGAGCATCGCACCGCAAGACTACGTTTCGCTAGAGAGTTTAGAGATTTCGATTTTTCAAACGCCATATTTTCTGACGAAAAATGTTTTAAGTCCAATCAATGTGGACGTCAGAATTTATGGCGAGCAAATAATACAAGGTATGCTCCTCAAAATGTAATTTCAAATACCCAGTCGGGCAGAATAACAGTAAATATGTGGGGTTGGATGAGTTCCGCGGGACCCGGGGAGCTAGTTTTTATACCCGGGCGATCAAATGGCCACGTATACCGAGAGATTTTACAGGACGTAATGTTACCAACAGTGCGCACGGTGTATCCCGTCGAAGATTTTCCTGCAATTAACTTCATACAAGATAATTGTCCGATACACCGTGCGCGCGTGGTCAGGGACTGGTTTGAGTCTCATAGCGAAGTTCAAACGATTTCGTGGCCATCAAAGTCGCCGGATCTCAACCCGATTGAAAATTTGTGGGCGCTCATGGTCCAAAAGTGGGACAGTAGAAATGAGCGCTGCAAAGAAGAGCTAGTAGCCCACTGTGAAAAAATTTGGGAATCATTTAGAGGATCAGACTTATGTCAAAACATAGTCCTCTCTATGCGAGATAGGTGCGATGCCGTCATAGCTGCGAATGGTGGACCGACAAAATACTAGAAACATACGTATAACATAGGAATCGTATGTTTCTAATATTTATATAAAAAGTACTCGTATATTAGTATAAAATATATTTATTTCAATTTTATTTATATAGATTCATGTTATAATTTATTTAAATGTTAATGTTAAGAACCTAAACATTTTGTAAAAACGATGTCAACCCAATAATACACTTTATAATTATTAACCATATTTATTATATAATAAAATGAATGAAATACGAATAAGCTTTTTATTTAAATCTAAATAAAGAAAACCTTAAAGGCCTTACCATTACCATTACTAACAAACTTAGTATGTAGTAACAGTTAAGCTTAATCATATGTCAACCTTTTATACTTTGACTCTTTGCTCGATCTTAAGTTCATCTTTAACTTTGGTCCGAAATTTTGTCCGCAGGGAATTGAGAAAAAAAGGTTGTTATTAAATTCTACATCTAGGCGGAATTTAATCGAGTTTCTTTAAGATATCTTTTGTAAATATCCATCCATCCATCCCAAAACTTTTTTAATTGAATGAATGAATTAGTGAGATTAAAGAATTAATTATTTTTGTTTTATTTTTATACTTAAAAATATGTATTTAATAAATTAAAGTATAAACGCGATGATGCGAATCACAGGATATCAATATTAATATTGTAATTTGCGCGCACATCTCTTAGCGTAAGTGTTCATTTTTTTACAACTAAACTAGTTGGAACATTTTTTGTGATTTCTAAAATCCCCCGGACAGATGGTAATTACAATTATTATTCTTATTGTTTAGGCTTAGCGCACCTGAGCGGCATTACGGGTGCTTCATTTTAAAATTGTTTATTGTTTTACGATAGCAGTTAGGACAAAACAACCGCACAAAAAATAAAAATCTCTTACAACTTCTTGTATACTTTTAATTTTATTCAGAATCATAACAAGTTGACAAACAACTACAGTTTATACTTTTTACAGATATTGACATGTTCTTAAATATTGTTTATCTTTTTTATATTTCCAGTTTTCGCAGCACATGTATGAAACACCTATTATGGCTATAGTTTGCACATTATCAAAGATTTTGATAATGTGCTGAAGACGCTGAATCTATGTTACTCACATTTTATGTATCATTCTTCAAAAACAACCTTTCTTTCCTCTTTAAAATGTTAATATTAAAGTAGAAATAAATGATTTGAAAAATAATTATATTTTTTACTTAACCAGGAGTCAATACCATAGTTTACTCACTGAAAATTTATAAACGCTTGCATTTATAGTTACAGTAAAATCTCACTATAATGATTTTTTTAATACTGAAATATATTTATATTAACTATTCAATGTTTACTTGGCATGCAATATTCATACATTGGCAACCCGGCACGTCTATTTTATTAGCCGACTTCAAAAAGAAGGAGGTTATCAATTCGACTGTATTTTTTTTTTTTTTATGTGTGTTACCGCGAAACTCGGCCCCTGGTGGTCCGATTTTGATAAAAATTATTTTAATCGAAAGGAAGTGCTTGCAGGTGGGTCCCATTTTTTTGTTTTTTTTTTTAATAACTAGAAGACTAGTAGATTTTGAATATAGCTTCAAAATTTGTTGCGGAAATTAGGGACATTTTTGCTTTCAGCGCTTACGTAGGCTAAACTATAGGACCTACATAAAAATGATGTATGGCGAATTGTAGCTCTTTAAATGTGCTAAATAAAAGTCCGCGATAGCATATATCTATCTTTTATAGTTTTCTCACAATAACCATTTTTTTCTTTAGAAACATTAATTAAATTCATGCCCTATTTCCGACGCTATTATTCAAGTTCAGTATTAACCCTTATGTAAATAAATATGTTCATTATCAAGAGAATTTAATGTAGATTATATTTGCAATTGAAACTATATCATTCTGTCTAATAGTTTAGGAGATATCGTAAGAATAAAATTACGCGGAAACGAAAAATGCTACATCGCGTTACAATGAATAGCACAAATTTGCTTTCTGGGCTTACGTAGGTCAAACTATATGACCTACATTAAAATGATGTATCGAGTAATTATAGATCTTTAAATTTGCTAAATATCTCAGGTGGCATATATCTATCATCTATGGATGTCTCACAAAAACCATGTTATTATGAACAAACTTCGATTAAATTGCACACGAAAAACAGCGTCGTAAGCTTACGGCGCTATTATATTATATTCGATATGAATCCTTATCCAAATAAATATGTTTGATGGCTAGAGTATTAAATGCAGATTACATTAGCCTTTAAACTATGTAATTCTGATCAATAGTTTGGAAGATATTAAATTATTAAAAACTACGCGCATTCGAAAAATGCTACTGCGGCGCGCGGCTGGACAAAATTAAAGGCACGCTACGATGTATTAGTTCGTTAATTTTCAATTTGTATACCGATTTTGATAATTATTTCATTGTTTAAAGGATAAGTGGTTATCTGGTGTATTCTAAATTAGTTTTTGAATTGAAGTACACACATATTAAATAGGAAAGTCCTTTTCTTTATTTGTCTTATTTATGTCCTTATACGTATTAAGGAAATTTGTAATTAAACTTCAAATTCACTAAAAATTGAGAAATAAAACAAACATTTTAAGAAAAAAAAATAGCCGACTTCAAAACAAAAAAAACTATCTCAAACAAAATGCGCTTAAAAGTAACTTAAAAAAAACAATTTCAAACAAAATGCACTCAAAAGTAACGTAAAAAAACAATTTCAAACAAAATTCACTCAAAAGTAACATAAAAAAACAATTTCAAACAAAATGCATTCAAAATTACCATAAAAAACAATCTCAAACAAAATACACTAAAAAGAAACAAAATAATGTCATGAAAACTTCTTTCTTTCTTTCTTCTCTCTTTCAAAAACCCTCTAAACTCTAAAGAAAGTTCTCTTCTTTCTTGTAACATGTCTATATTGTATAATTATTGTTATTTTGGAGTCGGTTTCGGCCTAAGTAGGGACATAAACGTAAGTATGTCTAATACATCTCAAATATAAAATGTCACCTATTTACTTCGGCCGACACCGACTGCGAAATAACAATAATTATACAATATAGACATGTTACAAGAAAGAAGAGAACTTTCTTTAGAGTTTAGAGGGTTTTTGAAAGAGAGAAGAAAGAAAGAAAGAAGTTTTCATGACATTATTTTGTTTCTTTTTAGTGTATTTTGTTTGAGATTGTTTTTTATGGTACTTTTGAATGCATTTTGTTTGAAATTGTTTTTTTATGTTACTTTTGAGTGAATTTTGTTTGAAATTGTTTTTTTACGTTACTTTTGAGTGCATTTTGTTTGAAATTGTTTTTTTTAAGTTACTTTTAAGCGCATTTTGTTTGAGATAGTTTTTTTTTTATTCCTTGAATCGGTTGCACTTTGGTAAAAAGCCGCCTCAACAGGTGCAAGTAGTAAATGCTTCTACAGTAAACAATGATACAAGCATGCCGCAGCAATAACAAGATAGTAATCTTTTGTTATTGCTGCGGCATTCTTCGAAAATTTTGCAAATATTTTTCTAAATAGTAATTTAGACTGTCATAAACTGCAAATAGCAAAATATTTTTCTTCGAACACCTATAATATTTTTTGTAGTCTATCCCGTAACAAAAACATCATAATCCGATCCGTATTCTAATGATCACACAGCCGTATAAAACATAATTTGTTGCATCTGATACCAAGGAGAAATGTTTCTTTGTAAAAGATTTTATTATCATTCAGCGGATTCGGCTGATCAGACACGATAGGCGGGTTTTAAGATAAAGGGTAACTGTCGTGATATCTAAATTGCAACATAAGTGCAATGTTAGAACAAAGTAAATGGGACTTTCTACGCGGAACGGAGAATCAAAAAAGATTCTCTTATATCATATCATATATTTTTCAATGTTATAGTATGGTATACATATCTTGGTTAAAGTAATCATTAAACATATTTTATTAATGACTTAAGACATTTTGAAAATATGTATCACCTTTTGATAGGCATGCGCTAATCATGGGCGATTATCAAGTCGTGAAATTATAAATTTAAATTATAAAGCTGCTGCGAGAGCGCTTATTATGATTTTGGTATTAATTGTTAGCGTGACAACATCAACAAGTGAGACGGCTCGATCAGTGAAATACCACAACCACACAGAAAAGAGTCTCTAAGTATGATTTTTTATTATATACTCGAATACTATCATTCCTTAACAAAATCAAACATATTCAAGTTTATTTTATAGCGTCTATTTAATGTTTTAAGCTCGTCGTTTCATTCGACATGACACATGTTATGTCACTAAAAATAATATAATTTAATTGAACTCAAATAAATTTATTAAATCAGGTTAAATTTTAAATCATAATTATGTTTCCAAGAAAGATAACACAAGGTAAATTATACAATATTATGTTGCTAAAATTATAAATATTTATTGTTATTTATAATTCTAAAACATACTTTAATTTTTTTAATTTATAATTATCATATGACTAAGTAAATATTGGTAGAAAAAAAATTAAAACTTCCGATGATTTACGTTGTTTATTTTAAAACAGAATAATTTTAAAATGAATTAATGGAGTCCGAAGTAACGCTGCTTTCGTTTCGAACGACAACAAAGAAAATAATATTTTTATTGAGTCTATTGTTACAACGCTGACCATTCACAGACCGGTTTCGAACATTAGAGTTAAAGGCTGCACCCTATTGGTTATTGTTTCCGCGTCGTAGTCTCAATGCGTACGAAACGTTTAAACGACTATAGCCCTAGAGGTGGAACACCGGGAAGGTTCGCGATTGTACTTTGTAAAATATGTTTTACTTTCAGTTACCTAGTTTCATCACGTTATGTTTATATTTTTTTTATATTTGTTCAATTTTGTCGCAAAAATGAATTTATAACATAAAAGTTCCAAAAAATTATTATATAGCAACCTTAAAAAGTACCTGTTGAGGTGGCGACTCTCTTCCGAACATTGTTTAGTGATATTAAAACACCTTGATTCTTTTGTTCCGCTTCACAGAACTCTTTCACCTTCAATATCATTTGTCTAGCCGAACTTTTTACAACTTTTGGCATTGTAAACAATCTTTAAAATGCACTAAGCTAGTTTAAAACTCACAAAAATTTACCACAACAAACGAACTTGATAACATTGACGAACGACAACATGGCCGACCTGTCAAATTTAGTTCCAAAAATTACCGCCGGACTTCTTTCATGAAAAGGACTTTACTTTTATTTAAATCTCTTTTCTGTACTGTAGATTGTATTTGTGATTCATATTCTACATTTTCTAATAAAGTTGGTATTTCATGAGTGGATTGTGCAGCATCATTTCTTTCAGGGTCTTTGTTATTTGGGATTTCTACAATATTATTTATAACTACATTATTTGTACACTTTTCTTCATTTGTAATCACATTATTTTTATTACTTGTTTTTTCTGCATTCGTAATCACGTTACTTGTATTACTTAGTTTTTCTACATTCGTAATCACGATATTTGTATTACTTGATATTTCAACATTTGCATTAATAGTTTTTTCTACATTTGTAATCGCTGTATTTGTTTCTGTTTTAAAATCATTAATAAATTCATCTTGTGGTAACATAGGATTACTATCTGTTGTATCTAAACTAGATCTCTTATGTTGTACCGTCCCGCAAGGCTTAAAAGGGTGTCCTTGCGCCCTGGGTCCCTAACTCCCTAATGAGGTGAGAAAAGAAACTCAGGTGGTAACAAAAGATATATATAATATTACCAAGCACTCAGCGGTAGGCACATAAAATTTATAAGGTCGTGGGGTAACGTGCTATCAGTCTCTGCTTCCGCGGCGTTTATTACTCCCCTGCTTTGGCTGAACTACGGTGGCGTCGCCCAGCGACAGATGAGCGGCGACAGATGAGCGGCGGCAGGCCAAGGAACGGCAGGACAGGAGGTGCACGTCGACCGCAGCTGGGTGCTCCCTAGGCAGCTAAGCGGCGGCCGCAGGAATTCGGTAGACGTCGGTGCTGAGGTCGCAACGGCAGGTCAGCTACCGATGTATGAAGCTGGCAAGCGACAGCTTGCTCGGAGATTGCTAGCTTGATTGTAGCTTGCAGTAAAATTCGTACAGTGCTCCCTAAAACGGGAACAAGTACTTAAATTGTATTAGTATTAATGTAGAAAAAAATAACTTTAGAACGCCAACGTTAGCCGGAAACGATCACACCAAGACTAAGACGCCGGTGACCGCTCTTCTCAGGAGATTGCAGGCAAGTGACCCGGCACGTATGCAGCGACCCCGCCGAGCCCGGGTCGCCCCTCTAACCCGCGCAGTCCCCGCGGCGCGTGCGCCGCAGTGCACAGACTATGTGACGTTTTAAGTACGTTACAGTACCCCCTCTCCGCCCTAAGGATTTTGATTTAATATCAAAATCCTTGAGGTGTGTAGTTTCTCAGAATTAGAAAGCTACACGATCTTTAAATCTTTAATATGCCAGGCACCTAGATTTTTTCCCGACATGTCTTCTAATATGTACACTAAGGGAGAACGCTTCTCCGTTACCCTACACTTAATAAATTTTGGAGCCAGTTTTTTGCTAAAATATTTGTCCTTGTCGCTCAAAATAAAAGTACGTTTATATACGACGTCTCCTACGTTGAACTCGTAATTCTTTCTTCTTAAGTTATATTTTGCCGTATTCTTTAAATGGGCTCGGTATAAATCCCTTTGTACCTGGTCGAAAACCAATTTAAGCGAACCAAGATTCTCTGCGTAAATATCGCGAGGCAAAAATATAATTTCGTCCCCTAAATCGGAGTCTACATAATGAGAACCACAAACGACTATCTCCCGTCCAAATACTAAAAATGATGGCGTATAACCCGTAGCTTCGTTCACAGAGTTGTTAATTGCAAATTGGACATTGGGTATGAACGTATCCCATGAGCGATGGTCGTTATCCACAAAGGTAGATATACACGTAATTATGGTTCTGTTATAGCGCTCAACGGTGTTTACTTGTGGAGTGTATTTTGGCGTAAAGAATACGTTAGGGATGTTATATTTTCTAAACAAATCGTTGGCTTGGCTACTTATAAACTGGGGGCCATTGTCTAGTAAAATGGTTTGAGGGATACCGTGTATTAAGAAGATTTGTTCTTCCAGAATTTGTGCAATAATTGGTGAGGTAGCTTTTCTAAGTGGAAATATGTGACAAAATTTAGAAAAACAACAAGTAATTACCAAGATAAAACTATTCTGTTTACGAGTTATAGGAAGAGGTCCCATGAGATCGATAGATAACATTTGATATGGTCGAGCACACTGTTTAGGGCGACCCATTTCTCCAAGGATGCCATGGTTCTGGGCCTTATATTGGAGGCAAATTGAACATGAGCCCACGTACTTTAATACATCTCGGTACATGTCGGGCCAAAAATATCTAAGAGCGATCCGTCTGTAAGTTTTGAAAATACCCAAATGACCGGCAATTGGCTTGTTGTGATTCTCAGCTATCACAGCCTCCCTAAGTTCGAGAGGAACAACTTCTTTCCAAGAAAATTCTTTTGTAAGATCGCATTTATTCTTTGAAAGGCGGTAAAGGGTTTCATTTTTCACGAAATAGTTAGGGGAACCTGATGGTTTAGTTAGGGAATCATTATACATTTTCCTATACCAATCATCCTTAGTTGCAGAAAATGATTTGGCCGTTGCAATAGAAGCTACCGGTAAAGCTCTAGATAAAGCGTCAGGTATAATGTTGTCGACGCCACGTCGGTGTTTAATTTCGAAATTAAAAGATGATAAACGTACACCCCAACGAGCTAGTCTACCTGTGGGATTGTTCAAGGAAAGGAACCACTTCAAAGCACTGTGGTCTGTATAGACTGTGAACCTTTTTCCGTTTTCAATATAGCACCGCCAGTGTTCTAGAGCAACTAAAACGGCCAATGTCTCACGCTCCGTGATGCTGTAATTCTTTTCGGCAGCTGTTAGCGATCTGCTCATATACGCTACTGGTCTTTCTATTCCGTTGGTAGCCTGAGTTAGCATCGCTCCAATGCCAAAGTTGCTCGCATCGGTGTGAACCTGAAATGGCTGGTCAAAATCGGGACATGAAAGCACTGGGGCGGAAACAAGGCATTCCTTGAGCTTTTTAAATGCCGCATCGGCTTCCTCAGTCCACTGGAAAGGAGGAGCATTTTTTTTGTTTGAAGTTAGCTTATTAAGCGGCCCTGCAATTGTGCTAAAATTAGGAACGAAACGTCGATACCAAGTAGCCGTACCCAAGAATCGTTTCAACTCCTTCCTGCTAGTTGGAGTCGCATAAGTAAGAATGGCTTCAACTTTATCGGGGTCGGTTCGTAACCCGTTCTCATCAACGACATAACCTAAGTACTTGAGCTGACTTCGAAAGAACTCACACTTTTCCAAATTGATGGTTAAGTTCGCTTTACGCAATTTGTCCAACACACGAGATAGCAGAGAGACGTGTTCATCAAAAGTGCTACTAACAATAATAATATCATCTAAATAGGCAAAAATACGATGATCTACATCACCTAGAAGGGCATCGACTAATCGTTGTTGTGTGGCCGGTGCATTTGTTAAACCGAAAGGGGTGACTTTAAATCGAAATGTTCCTCGACCGGGAACGTAAAAGGCTGTCTTGTCTCTATCTTCTTCCGCTATAGGTATTTGCCAGAAAGCCTTAGATAAATCAAGACTAGTAAGAAAACGGGCATCGCGTAAATTGTCTAGGATTTCAGATATATAAGGCAAGTTGTAAGCGTCCTTTTTAGTAACCGAGTTGAGCTTCCGACTGTCAAGACAAAAACGAGGCTTGCCATTTTTCTTAGTAACTAGAAGAACGGGAGACTGCCAGGCACTCTCACAAGGTTCTACTACGTCTAACGCCAACATTTCATCAACTTGTTCGAGTAGAATCCTCTGCTTTTCTGGAGAAAGTCGGTAATATCTTTGCCTAATAGGAGGCGACTCTCCTGTGTCAATATGGTGTGTTATTACGTGAGTCCGGCCTAAACCTTTATGCTCAAACGAAATTTCTTTAAATTTTTCAATTACGGTATCTGCGACTATCTTTTCATTTATATTTAAATGATTGTAAGAACAAATTAAATGTTTCGGTCTATTTTCAGTTAAGTCCATTAGCGGTGTCTCTGTTAAAGTAAGAGAGCCTAAGTACTTCGGACATAATTTGAATGCACGCCAGAAATCTATACCTAAGATCAGTGACGGTTTGACTTCGGGAACAACAAAAGCCTTAATTATGTGAAATTGATTCTCGAATGTTACGGGCAAATTAATATAGCCTATACTATTCAACGTTTGTCCGCCTGCCGCAGTAACCAACAACGGCTCGTCAGTTAAAATTTTAAGGCCATGTTGAAGCAAAACCTTGTGAGCGTGATTCCCTATAACAGTAATTACTGATCCCGAATCTAAGAGTCCTGACGCAGTAATGTCATTAATCTTTATGTTAATATACGGACGGGTATCACGAAATGGTTTTTTTTGTAGAATTGTAGCAGCCTTGTAAAAACTAAAAAATCTATGTACTGTTTTTAACCATTCCTTCCAATCATTAATATCAGTTTTCGGTTTATTACAAGATCTACTACAATTCTTCCTAATTAGTTTTTTGAATTCGTATTTCGGTTACAATTTGGGCAGTCGGGCTTCTTGACACCTTTGTTGCCACATTTAAAGCATAAAATTTCAGTGTTTTTGCAATTTCTAAAAGTATGTGAATGGTTACGACATCGAGGACAGTAAGGAACACTATTATTTACGCTTTGATCACTATTATTTATAACGTGTAGATATTTCTTAACATCATGAGAATAATTTTTGTTGTAATTATGAGAATTATCCATATCGTGCTTTTGTTTACTAAAGGAGGGGTTGGGATCCTGTTTGTACGAAAACTCGGGGGCTAACGTATCATGGGATGCCGCTGGTGGTTCTCGAAAATGTGCTAAGCGAGACTGGACGTTCTCGTAGTTTCTGCATAACATTCTTAACTGTTCGATAGATGAGATTTGTGGCGATGACGCTAATATGTTAGCATAGCAAGGACGTATGTTATGCAAGATAATCTCTAGCTTATCTTCGGCTGTAAGAGGTTTCGTTAAGCGTGAAAACATACCCGACAGTATTGACAAGTATATCGAAATATTTTCTGTTTTCCCCTGAGTTCTAGAACGAATCTCCGCTAATAAACGATAATCGTAATCAGCCTTATCGAAGTCTTGTTTTAAGAGTACGGTTAATTCATCCCAGGTAGATACTTGTTCCTTTACGCTTCTGAACCAATGCAACGCGTCCCCTACGAAAATTTCAGTTCCGAAAGCTAACAACTTTGACCCTGGGATATCGCGTGCTCCACTAAATTCGTGTGCCTGCTGAATAAATGAACGTACGCAGGATTTACCGTCATATTTCAATTTACTAAGTTCGTTTGAAATTTTGCTGCCGCCTTCACACGTTACCGTAACATTGACTGGTAAAGTCGAAGGTCTGCCTGGTTCCTCAGAAAGATCGACATTCTTGGTTTTAAGAGTTAATAATTTGTCGTACGCTTGTCTAAACAAAACATGACACTTTGCATGCTGGTCGGCGAGCGCGTCGCTAACGTCAATCCGGCCTAGCCTATGGTAGACGTGATGTAGGTTATTCTCAGTTTTGGCCAAAAAATAATTATCTTTAGAACCTTCAGAGAGATTTGAAATAATCCTTTCTAAAATTTCCACACAGCAATTCAAATCACGTGGAGGTTCCAAATGCGAAACAAGAATATTCTCGGATGGATATAATTGAGATAATTTACTAATCTGCTTCCGTAAATCCGCAACCGTGTTGGCGGGTATTTCGTTTCTTATAGCCACCTCATATTCAAGTTCGCTCTTATTCAGGGCAGAAAAGTTAATTGGATAAACCATATTAATCGAGATACTAAAATATTAAAAAAAAAAAAAAAAAATGAACCGGAAGTAGGTAGTTGTAAATGGCACAAAAAATAAAGAAGAAAAGAAAAGAAAAAAAAATCGGAAGATGAAATTAAGTTAAAAAAAAAATAATAATAATAAAAAAAAATACTCCGTTCTCTTACACTAAATTAATGTAACGCTCTGGTTTCTTAATAAAGATAAAGAATACAACAAAATTATAAAAGCAAAAAAAAATATATATTAAATTGCAACTAGTGTGAACGCAGCCTTATATTCAATTTGCGCTTACGCGCGGTAAGATAACGGCGCGCAAAACAAAAACATTTGTCGGTACCTCGAAAATAACAATGTGAACGTAATTCAAAAACAGTAACGGAAAATAAAATAAAACAACGGAAATTAAAAAAAAAAAATCACATATAAAATACCTTAGTCTAAAATTTGTTTATTTGCACAATAAAAAGATGACGAATTACTACTTTCACCCTAGTTGCTGCAAACCAAAAAAAATAAAAAGCGTTTTACAAAATCACACATCGCAAAACTAACTACTAACAGCGAAAGCAGAAACAGATTAACCCACGACGAGGGCGCCAATGTACCGTCCCGCAAGGCTTAAAAGGGTGTCCTTGCGCCCTGGGTCCCTAACTCCCTAATGAGGTGAGAAAAGAAACTCAGGTGGTAACAAAAGATATATATAATATTACCAAGCACTCAGCGGTAGGCACATAAAATTTATAAGGTCGTGGGGTAACGTGCTATCAGTCTCTGCTTCCGCGGCGTTTATTACTCCCCTGCTTTGGCTGAACTACGGTGGCGTCGCCCAGCGACAGATGAGCGGCGACAGATGAGCGGCGGCAGGCCAAGGAACGGCAGGACAGGAGGTGCACGTCGACCGCAGCTGGGTGCTCCCTAGGCAGCTAAGCGGCGGCCGCAGGAATTCGGTAGACGTCGGTGCTGAGGTCGCAACGGCAGGTCAGCTACCGATGTATGAAGCTGGCAAGCGACAGCTTGCTCGGAGATTGCTAGCTTGATTGTAGCTTGCAGTAAAATTCGTACAGTGCTCCCTAAAACGGGAACAAGTACTTAAATTGTATTAGTATTAATGTAGAAAAAAATAACTTTAGAACGCCAACGTTAGCCGGAAACGATCACACCAAGACTAAGACGCCGGTGACCGCTCTTCTCAGGAGATTGCAGGCAAGTGACCCGGCACGTATGCAGCGACCCCGCCGAGCCCGGGTCGCCCCTCTAACCCGCGCAGTCCCCGCGGCGCGTGCGCCGCAGTGCACAGACTATGTGACGTTTTAAGTACGTTACAATGTTCGTACTGTGCTGCCTCCAAATTAGAATCAGTGTTGTAAGAGATCATCCTTCACATAAAAACTATCCAAACATTGATCGCATGGATAATTTACATTGACTTTACTCATATTACGAAGAACAGTGACATGTGATTCAAGGTAATCTTTATTAACTGAAGTTTCTTTATAGAAATAACAAACATAAACTTTAGTGGAACCAAAGAATCGTATGTAGTACAAATCTTTGATAGATCGCTTATAGCGATAAGGCCGCCCTTGCGATGTAAATTAGTATTTAGTAATTTTTCTGTATAATTTGTATTAGCAATAAGAGTTAATAAATAAATAAATAAATGGGGGATTATCCGAATGTATCAATGCTTTGTGAAATGTTATGGCACAATTTGTATCAAACTGATGTGTAAAAAGTTCGCATGTATATTTATTGGTTAATACAGTTTGATTGTCAACTTGTTCGCTATTTCTACATACAGCTATATGTTCTAAAAGTTGACGTTCATTTTACTGTAGTACATAACATATGTTGCAATGCAACTTAATATGCCTATCGAAGAATGTTTGTGTTTTGTACTTTTTTAGCCGACTTCAAAAAGAAGGAGGTTATCAATTCGACTGTATTTTTTTTTTTATGTGTGTTACCGCGAAACTCCGCCCCTGGTGGTTCGATTTTGATGAAAAATATTTTAATCGAAAGGAAGTGCTTGCAGGTGGGTCCCATTTTTTTGTTTTTTTTTTAAATAACTAGAAGACTAGTAGATTTTGAATACAGCTTCAAAATTTGTTACGAAAATTAGGGACATTTTTGCTTTCAGCGCTTACGTAGGCTAAACTATAGGACCTACATAAAAATGATGTATGGCGAATTGTAGCTCTTTAAATGTGCTAAATAAAAGTCAGCGATAGCATATATCTATCTTTTATAGTTTTCTCACAATAACCATTTTTTTCTTCAGAAATATCAATTAAATTCATGCCCTATTTCCGACGCTATTATTCGAGTTCAGTATTAACCCTTATGTAAATAAACATGTTCATTATCAAGAGAATTTAATGTAGATTATATTTGCGATTGAAACTATATCATTCTGTCTAATAGTTTAGGAGATATCGTAAGAATAAAATTACGCGGAAACGAAAAATGCTACACGAAAAGCACAAATTTGCTTTCTGGGCTTACGTAGGTCAAACTATATGACTTACATAAAAATAAGTATGGAGTAATTATAGATCCTTAAATTTGCTAAATAAAAGTCTTTGGTGGCATATATCTATCATCTATGGATGTCTCACAAAAACCATGTTATTGTGAACAAACTTCGATTAAAATGCACAGTAAAAACAGCGTCGTAAGCTTACGGCGCTATTATATTATATTCGATATGAATCCTTATCCAAATAAATATGTTTGATGGCTAGAGTATTAAATGCAGATTACATTAGCCTTTAAACTATGTAATTCTGATCAATAGTTTGGGAGATATTAAATAATTAAAAACTACGCGCATTCGAAAAATGCTAGTGCGGCGAGCGGCTGGACAAAATTAAAGGCACGCTACGATGTATTAGTTCGTTAATTTTCAATTTGTATACCGATTTTGATAATTATTTCATTGTTTAAAGGATAAGTGGTTATCTGCTGCATTCTAAATTAGTTTTTGAATTGAAGTACACACATATTAAATAGGAAAGTCCTTTTCTTTATTTGTCTTATTTATGTCTTTATATGCATTAAGGAAATTTGTAATTGAACTTCAAATTCACTAAAAATTGTGAAATAAAACAAAAATTTTAAGAAAAAAAAATAGCCGACTTCAAAAAAAAAACAATCTCAAACAAAATGCACTCAAAAGTAACCTAAAAAACCAATTTCAAACAAAATGCACTCAAAAGTAACCTAAAAAAAACAATTTAAAACAAAATGCACTCAAAAGTAACATAAAAAAACAATTTTAAACAAAATGCATTCAAAAGTACCATAAAAAACAATCTCAAACAAAATGCACTAAAAAGAAACAAAATAATGACATGAAAACTTCTTTCTTTCTTTCTTCTCTCTTTCAAAAACCCTCTAAACTCTAAAGAAAGTTCTCTTCTTTCTTGTAACATGTCTATATTGTATAATTATTGTTATTTTGGAGTCGGTTTCGGCCTAAGTAGGGACATAAACGTACGTATGTCTCATACATCTCAAATATAAAATGTATAATATTATATTTATAATACTTCGGCCGACACCGACTGCGAAATAACAATAATTATACAATATAGACATGTTACAAGAAAGAAGAGAACTTTCTTTAGAGTTTAGAGGGTTTTTGAAAGAGAGAAGAAAGAAAGAAAGAAGTTTTCATGTCATTATTTTGTTTCTTTTTAGTGCATTTTGTTTGAGATTGTTTTTTATGGTACTTTTGAATGCATTTTGTTTAAAATTGTTTTTTTATGTTACTTTTGAGTGCATTTTGTTTTAAATTGGTTTTTTTAGGTTACTTTTGAGTGCATTTTGTTTGAAATTGGTTTTTTTAGGTTACTTTTGAGTGCATTTTTAGCCGACTTCAAAAAGAAGGAGGTTATCAATTCGACTGTATTTTTTTTTTTTTTTTTTTTTATGTGTGTTACCGCGAAACTCCGCCCCTGGTGGTCCGATTTTGATGAAAAATATTTTAATCGAAAGGAAGTGCTTGCAGGTGGGTCCCATTTTTTTGTTTTTTTTTTTAAATAACTAGAAGACTAGTAGATTTTGAATATAGCTTCAAAATTTGTTGCGAACATTAGGGACATTTTTGCTTTCAGCGCTTACGTAGGCTAAACTATAGGACCTACATAAAAATGATGTATGGCGAATTGTAGCTCTTTAAATGTGCTAAATAAAAGTCCGCGATAGCATATATCTATCTTTTATAGTTTTCTCACAATAACCATTTTTTTCTTCAGAAACATCAATTAAATTCATGCCCTATTTCCGACGCTATTATTCGAGTTCAGTATTAACCCTTATGTAAATAAACATGTTCATTATCAAGAGAATTTAATGTAGATTATATTTGCAATTGAAACTATATCATTCTGTCTAATAGTTTAGGAGATATCGTAAGAATAAAATTACGCGGAAACGAAAAATGCTACACGAAAAGCACAATTTTGCTTTCTGGGCTTACGTAGGTCAAACTATATGACTTACATAAAAATGATGTATGGAGTAATTATAGATCCTTAAATTTGCTAAATAAAAGTCTTCGGTGGCATATATCTATCATCTATGGATGTCTCACAAAAACCATGTTATTGTGAACAAACTTCGATTAAAATGCACACGAAAAACAGCGTCGTAAGCTTACGGCGCTATTATATTATATTCGATATGAATCCTTATCCAAATAAATATGTTTTATGGCTAGATTATTAAATGCAGATTACATTAGCCTTTAAACTATGTAATTCTGATCAATAGTTTGGGAGATATTAAATAATTAAAAACTACGCGCATTCGAAAAATGCTAGTGCGGCGCGCGGCTGGACAAAATTAAAGGCACGCTACGATGTATTAGTTCGGTAATTTTCAATTTGTATACCGATTTTGATAATTATTTAATTGTTTAAAGGATAAGTGGTTATCTGCTGCATTCTAAATTAGTTTTTGAATTGAAGTACACATATATCAAATAGGAAAGTCCTTTTCTTTATTTGTCTTATTTATGTCTTTATATGTATTAAGGAAATTTGTAATTGAACTTCAAATTCACTAAAAATTGTGAAATAAAACAAACATTTTAAGAAAAAAAAATAGCCGACTTAAAAAAAAAACAATCTCAAACAAAATGCACTCAAAAGTAACCTAAAAAAACAATTTCAAACAAAATGCATTCAAAAGTAACATAAAAAAAACAATTTCAAACAAAATGCACTCAAAAGTAACCTAAAAAACCAATTTCAAACAAAATGCACTCAAAAGTAACATAAAAAAAACAATTTCAAACAAAATGCACTAAAAAGAAACAAAATAATGTCATGAAAACTCTCTAAACTCTAGTAGTTAGAAGTAGGGGCTCAGTTTTCCGCAACTCCACAATAAGCGCGTATTTTGCGTGTCTCTAAACTCTAAAGAAAGTTCTCTTCTTTCTTGTAACATGTCTATATTGTATAATTATTGTTATTTTGGAGTCGGTTTCGGCCTAAGTAGGGACATAAACGTAAGTATGTCTAATAATAATAATAATAATAATAATAATTATACAATATATACTGCGAAATAACAATAATTATACAATATAGACATGTTACAAGAAAGAAGAGAACTTTCTTTAGAGTTTAGAGACACGCAAAATACGCGCTTATTGTGGAGTTGCGGAAAACTGAGCCCCTACTTCTAACTACTAGAGTTTAGAGAGTTTTCATGACATTATTTTGTTTCTTTTTAGTGCATTTTGTTTGAAATTGTTTTTTTATGTTACTTTTGAGTGCATTTTGTTTGAAATTGGTTTTTTAGGTTACTTTTGAGTGCATTTTGTTTGAAATTGTTTTTTTATGTTACTTTTGAATGCATTTTGTTTGAAATTGTTTTTTTTAGGTTACTTTTGAGTGCATTTTGTTTGAGATTGTTTTTTTTTTGTTTGAGATTGTTTTTAGAACAATGAGCACATTCGTAATTTCCGCTTACATGTTTAAATCTATAATGAATGTTGAAAGTGTAGGGTCTTACATACATTAAATACTAATTTACATTAATAAATCACTTATCAATAATGTAGTTATCTATTTACAGTTCGTTCATTCATTTATTTACATTATCATACACACATACACACAAACATCAATCTATACACACGCAACTCACATAACTAAATTAATCTCTTTAGTACTTACCTGTGTCGTATCGGGCGACCTGCAATGAGGTGCAGTGGACACGCGTCCACCGACGTCAGCGCCTATTGTATGCGAGGCAGCCATGTGCATACGCAGGCCGGCAAGCCGCCGCAACGCTTCCCCGCACCAGTCCGGTTTTTAAGCTCGCGCTAGACGCACGCCGCTTTACGCTCCCGACGCACTATATCGTCATTTTTACAGGTAGAAGCTTGAAATTTATTTTTAAGGCTGCTAATTTGATATAGATAAATATGAAATTAAATTTTTAAGTTTCCCGGTGTTTTTAGTCGACTCACCGACTTCAAAAAGAAGGAGGTTATCAATTCGACTGTTTTTTTATGTGTGTTCCGCGAAACTCCGCTCCTGGTGGTCCGATTTTGGTAAAAATTATTTTAATCGAAAGGAAGTGCTTGCAGATGGGTCCCATTTTTTCATTTTTTTTTAAATAAGGCTAAACTATAGGACCTACATAGAAATGATGTATGGAAGAATTGTAGCTCTTTAAGTGTGCTAAAGTAAAGTAATTAGTATTGTAAAAAATTTACCCCCAAGGGTGCTAAATAACAATAGGGGATGAAATTTTGATTAGCAATATGCTCGGTTTAGGTGAATGTTTTGTTTAATATGTTTTGCTGTTATCCTTGCCAATATTTAGTCTAGAGCCTGAGGAAAGACGTAGGCTACATTTTAACGCGAAAAGAGGGTTGTAAGGGGTTGAAAGTGGGGGTGGAAAATGGTCCGCCGTAACGCGTCAGAGGGCAGTCAGGTTTTAGTGGGTATTCCGGTCGCCTTCTGCGGCCGGCGAGTCCCACACTCCCTACGCCATTGCACAGCCCGGCGTAGGGGGTGCGTAAATGCATTTTCTGACTATAAAAAGCTAATTTGGATATTTTAAAACTAACTGCCACGCACCACTCTAGTGCCACAGACACTCTTCTCCACCTTCTTTTAACCTCGCCTCGCCAGTTCATACTATACAATACATTATGCAGACGTTTGTTTTATTGATCTAAATACCGACTTACTGAATAAGCTGGATAGACTACTTAATAACTGCATACGATATATTTATGGTCTTCGCAAGTTCGATCATGTGTTGGATTTCCGATCAAAACTAAAATGGCTGCCCATCAGAGAACGTAGGAACGTTCGTATTCTCTGCACTCTTTACTCAGTATTAAATGATACAAATTACCCCACTTATTTAAAAGACTTCTTCAAATTTCTGTGTGAAAATCACGAGCTTTCTCTTCGGTCCTCTGATAATCTCTCACTATCCGCGCCTATTCATCACTCGTCCTTCTTGGATAAATCCTTCTCTGTGACAGCTGTTAGACTGTGGAATGATCTTTCACCTAACATTAAAAGAGCCTCATCCAAAATTATTTTCAAGCGCCTGATTCGGCATCATTATGTTATGAGACTCCATTCATAAGTAGCCTTCTCTCTGTTATTATTGTACTTATTAATCTAGAGCTTTTATTTATCTTATTCTTTTTCTTCTACATATATAATGTTTTATTAATATTATATACAATATTTTATTTATACTTATTTATTTCTAATATATTACTGTCAGAGCTGGGCATTAACTCGTTAAACGGATTATCGATAATCGTTAATTAACGAAGTTGTTCGCGCCCGAGATGCGGGCAACACTATAAGCGGGCGGAGCGGCGTGCGGGCGAAAAGAAACGTCACTCAAATTCGCGACCAAGCCGATGCATACGCGCACCGAACAATTTGTTTTGCAACTTTGTTAATTCGTAAATAAACCATTACAACCAAGCAACTGTGTTTGGCCTAAACAAATGGTCCATCGAGCCTCAACAATCAACAACGAAAATATAGTCCACTTATTTAATACGTTTGGAGCGAACGAAGTGCAGCAAATTATCGCGACATCGGCTCAACGGTCGCCGGAGTCAAACTTCAGACATCAAGACAAAGGAAGTACCGTGTGGACAGGGGAAGATAAAGTGAGTTCGTTCCATATTTTCCCTTCTAAATCCTCTATAATTGGCTTCCTATTGTGTTAATTGTTCAATTTCACGCTTATGCATTTAAGAGCGCCTAATTACCATATAGTCATGTACCCACATTTTTTTTTCTTCGTAATTCTTATCGATAATTTTTTCCTTTAATTCAACAATGGCCCAGCTAGATGTTTTAATTCGCAAACGTAGTGGCATGAAAGCCAAGCTTACAAATTTCTCCAATTATATTAGTTCAATTGGCGCTTCCGGCATAATCTCCGAACTTCAACATGAATTACAATGTCGATTAAATAAATACGAGGCATTATACGATCAATTCGATGAATTACAGGTGGAGATTGAGGTGTGTTCGCCAGAGGACGAATACGAGGAACGTTCAAAATTCGAAGAGCGTTATTACGCGCTTATGGCGCAAGCGCGCAATCTGCTGTGCAGCGATGGTGCAGCAGATGACGGCCGCTCTGTTGCAGGTTCGATATGCAAACAAGCAGGTGAATCATTCCAACACAATTTTATTCGCTTACTTTACTGAATGTTAACGGAACAAAGAACATGTTCATTATCAAGAGAATTTAATGTAGATTATATTTGCAATTGAAACTATATCATTCTGTCTAATAGTTTAGGAGATATCGTATTCGGCCTAAGTAGGGACATAAACGTAAGTATGTCTAATACATCTCAAATATAAAATTTCATCTATTTACTTCGGCCGACACCGACTGCGGAATAACAATAATTATACAATATAGACATGTTACAAGAAAGAAGAGAACTTTCTTTAGAGTTTAGAGACACGCAAAATACGCGCTTGTCGTGGAGTTGCGGAAAACTGAGCCCCTACTACTAACTAATAGAGTTTAGAGAGTTTTCATGACATTATTTTGTTTCTTTTTAGTGCATATTGTTTGAAATTGTTTTTTTATGTTACTTTTGAGTGCATTTTTAGACGATCTGTCTATGTTGACATTCATAACTCATGCACTGTATGTATCTAAATTAAACAATTATCTAACACATGGGCACGTGTACTCTAGACCTTTATCTACGTTATGTCTTCTTAGATAAAGATTATTGTTTACACACAAATAAGGATTCAACGTGTGAGTAATACAATATGCAAGCTTAGCTTTTTGAACATATTTAGAAAAGAATATACATGAATAGAAACCTTTACACACACTTTAAAAGGAGATTTAATGTGTGATCATACTATTTAACTCGTGCATTGGGAGACAGATCCACATTACGCTTTTTTCCTGAGGAAAGTCACAACTTGGAAAGGAACACCTCACTTCAAACAATGTAAGTACCCTTATTTTCTAATATGTTATTAAGTTAGTAAATTCCTTATATCTGATTAGACTTATCATTTAATTGTTTTTATCGTGGTAGCAGTAAGGTCTAATGACTTGAACCCAAACTAATATCATCCAATTTCACTTATTTTATTAAGCTTACTGAATGATAACATTCAATCAAAGTCATCATTTTGTTGATTGTTTGAAATAAGATTGAACCAACATTGTTATCATAGGAATGTTTATCAAATTGTTCTTTTAGATCTATTAATCTTAAATGATACTTTTACAATACTATTCTCATAGTCTGTTGCTTAATAATCTTACAACTAATGTCAAGTTATATGTATGTCTTTATATGATCTATGAAAACTATCATTAAATCATAGGGAAGTGAATGATAACTATTACAATATCTCATTATTTTTTCTTTTTCTATTATAGGTCTTTTTCAATGATATATTGAGTAATTTCAATAAATCTGTTTGATTATCACTCAGGAACACCTCTGGACTGAGGTACTCATCTTCCTGAGTGACGTTCAATCGGTATGTTACTAATCTGTTTTTGAAGGTAGACGCGACAATATTAATATTTATATGTACATATGTCAATCGAAAATCGAGAATTTGTAGGGTAGTAGAAAAAAGTTTATTATGTAATTGTAGGGTAGTAGAAAAAAGTTTATTATGTAAGGTATAGGTGAATTTGTAGGGTAGTAGAAAAAAGTTTATTATGTAATTGTTAGGTAGTAGAAAAAAGTTTATTATGTAATTGTAGGGTAGTAGAAACAATTTTATTATGTAATTGTAGGTTGAGATGCGTTGTTTCGTTCAGTTCGTTCGGTGTCAAGCAAATTACCTCTGTCAATTTTTAAATTTTTAGAATATTTAAGTGCTTTTCTAAACGTTCTTATCAAATGAAAACATAGTAAAACCATCAAAAATGAAGTGACAGTGTTATCTTGCATTAAATCAAAGTATAAATAAAATTTTAACCTTAAATACGTGTGAGTGTAAAACACAAAGAAACTTATTTAAAAACAAAGTTACTGTTACAATTGAGTAAATTGAACGTCAAATGTGTTTAATTTTTAAGAATATAACCATCTGAAGTATTCTGATAAGTAAATAAGCAGTGTTTTTAAATGTGATGTTAAAAAGATTAAATAGTGAAAAAGGCGGTAACTCTAAATACCTGAGATCATACACCATTGAATCATTCGATTCAATAATGTTGAGTTGATAAGGAGTAATTTTACATCGAATTATCATAAGTAAATCTGGCGCAATTTCTAGTGCATAGCACTTCTAACGAAATTGATCAAGGTTCAAGACCCCGCACGGTAACACTTTTTTCTATGTTTTTTCACTTGGATTTTGTGATAAATTAAATTTTAAGAGACAAAAAATTCTTGTTATCACCAATTACATTAAGAAGGATCGTTTCTACAAATCAATATAAGAGGCTAATTAGCAAACATGGCAACTAAGGGGAAAAGTAACCAATTTTATTGTGAAAAATGCCGAAATAGTATAAAGGGAAAAGAATACCTTACATGTTTCGTTTGTCAAAAACATTATGAGATTGAATGTACAAACGTTAGTACAAAAAGATTTTATTTGATGTCTTCCGAAAATAAACAAAAATGGAAATGCGCCTTATGTATAAAAACCCATCAAAAAAGTCAAGAAGACATTGTTAATTACTTCTTCTCCAGAACAATCCAATGTGCAAAATCCGTCTTCTAAAACAGCACAAATTTCAAATATGTGCAATGAAAATGAAAATATAACATTGAGAACTAAATCTCACAAAAATAAATTGTCTTTAATAAGACTTAGCAGATCTGAAAGTGACAGTAATCCATCAACTTTAATTTATGTTAATTTAATGTTAATTTCAACATTACTCATTGATAAAAATGACCATCCAGATTGAGTATGCTGAAATTCAGTAAACTTTTTATTCAATATATTCATAACTTTTTCTAATAATCTATTCAAGTCTGAGTTCTTACAAACAATAATATATTTAGTATTAAATGATTTCAATTGCTTTTCATCTAATTTTGGCAGTAAAAAATAAGCGAACAACTCAAAACATCATGCTCTTTCAATGATATATTGAATAATTTCAATAAATCTGTTTGATTATCACTCAGGAATGCCTCTGGACTGAGGTACTCGTCTTCCTGAGTGACGTTCAATCGGTATGTTACTAATCTGTTTTTGAAGGCAGACGCGACAATATTGATATTTGCGAACTGCGTATTCAATAAACAGTTAGATTTATGTAAATTTGTTCTCTTATGATGTGAAAATAGCCTTTTCTGGACAAACATATTGCAATTATTACAATGTATAGATCTTGTTAAGTCATCGGGAAACACAACTGTAAAAAAAGAAACACTTTTGAAATATTGTTGATTATGCAAAATACAAAAAGGACACAAAGTTTAAAAGCTATTTTGTTTACAAATATAGATAGTCAAATAAAATACTGATTAAATACAAAGATCTAACCTATCCTAATAATCATACCGGCCTATAAGTGTTATGGGGCTGTTTATGAAATCTTTTTGGATACATTTCACAAATTTCTTAATGTATAGCCAAGATTCCGCATCGTCATCAATTCTGGTTTTGATAGTTGTAATTGCATGCCGCCATCGATGGACGGGCTGTATTTTTTTTATTTCATCGGCTTCATAAATCTTCATCTCGCCGAAATACTTCCCATCTTTACTCTCATTAATTTGTCGCGAATATCCTTTTTTCACCCTTCTAGTGAAATAGCTAAATAATGGTGGTATATTTTTACCCGTCTTTTTGGAGCTGGATGCTTCATTGCAGTCATCTTCCGCAGAGCTGTCATCCCCGAACAAGATTTGCGCCGTAACTCTTGGTGGTGATAAGACGGGACTAATAGCCACCTTCTTAGCCCGCTTCTCTTCACCCGCAATCTTCCTGACCGGCTCCTCCGTAATCTTGTCAGACGATTTCCTCTTCAACTTTTTTTGCTCAGAACTTGGTGGCGGAGGTTTGTCAAGTGTCTAATAAATCAGTAAAAGATTTAGAAAGGTTTTTAGGTCTTGTAAATTACGTAGGCAATTTTATACCAAATTTGTCAGAGAAAACACATCTTCTTAGAGAACTACTTAAAAAAAATGTTGAATGGCACTGGGATGAGAGACATGATAAATGTTTTAATGAATTAAAAAGGTGTTTGATTAGTCCACCGGTGTTAAGGTACTACAGTTTAGAGAAGCCGGTGACGCTGTCCGTGGACGCCAGCAAGCACGGGCTGGGCGCGTGCCTCATGCAGGACGACGCACCTGTCTGCTACGCGTCCAAGTCATTAACGGAAACCGAGCAGCGATACGCACAGATTGAGAAAGAATTATATGCGTGTGTATTCGCTTGCGAAAAATTTTATTCGTATATTTATGGCCGCGACGATGTTATTATAGAAACCGACCACAAGCCTCTCGTAAGTATAACAAAAAAGCCAATATCCGAGGCACCGGCACGCTTGCAGAGAATGCTCTTGAGATTGCAACCGTATTCTTTTAAACTTATATACAAACCGGGCAAATACTTGTACGTAGCAGACACGCTGTCACGCGCGGTGGCACCAGCGCCGGCGTTGAGTGAAGCCGCGCGTGAACACTGGGCGATGCGCGCGCAGGTGTGCGCAGTCGCGATCAGCAATCCTCTGACGAACACGCATTTTTTGGAATTGCAGCGCAACACAAAATTAGATGAGGAAATGCAATTATTAATTAAAACGATAAAGAAGGGTTGGCCCGATCACAAGAGCAAATTAGATTTGAGCTTGAGACCTTATTGGGACAGTAGGGATGAGCTCACTGTTGCGTACAATATGGTATGGAAAGGCGCTAAGATAGATATACCTAAATGCATGCGCAAGCAAATGCTAACAAAAATTCACTCAGGTCATTTAGGAGCGGAAAAATGTAAAAACAGAGCGCGCGAAATAATGTATTGGCCTAATATGAACTCGCAAATTGTAGATTTGATATCGCATTGTCAAGCTTGTCTTACTTATAGAAAACAAAACAATAAAGAATGTCTGATACCTCACGAGATACCCAACAGGGCATGGTCTAAGTTAGGAGTGGATATTTTTCATTTTGCAAGTAAGCCATATTTATTAGTGATAGATTACTATAGTAAGTACATTGAAGTGGTCGAGTTAAATACCATGACCTCATTGGAGGTAATTAACAATTTAAAAAACATATTTTGTAGACAGGGCATTCCTGATATATTAATGACAGACAATAGGCCTGAATTTGTGTCACAATATTTTAAACGGTTTTAGACTGATTGGCAGTTTAAACATATCACCTCATCTCCGCGGTATCCACAGTCTAATGGTCAAGTAGAACGAGCGATACAAACTATCAAAAGTATGCTCAAAAAGACGTATTACGATCAATCAGAATTTCGGTTAGCGCTATTAGAATATTTAAATACACCAATTAGTACCGAATTAGCGTCCCCCGCACAACTTTTAAATAATCGTAGACTTAGAGGTATATTACCGAGGGCTCCGACATTTCTCGAACCAAAAATTATAGATAAAAACAAAATAATAAAAAGTTTACGCAAACGACAAAATTATCATAAGTTTTATTACGATAAAAATTGTAAACAGTTAAAAGAATTAAAGGCAGGAGATAAAGTAAAAGCTTTAATTAATGGAGATTGGTCCAACGGCATTATAATAGGGAACATAGGGCCCCGTTCTTATACTATAAAAATGTGCACAGGTCGCGAGATACGCAGAAACCGTAGGCACATAATAAAAGATAGCCAGTTCCGTTCTGAGTCATATGTGTCGCCGTATAATGCGGACGACTTCAATATGAGTTGCGAGAGTACGTCACATGACGACGACGCCCGTGTCCAACCACATCAATCTTCCACCCAGTCATCATCATGTAATAATACAAGTCGAGACGGCCGTAACTTACATGTAACTAAATTTGGCAGGCCAGTGAGGCCTCCTGAGCGGTATGGATACTCCTAAGGCAGGGGTAAGAAATTTATAAAATCTAATAGTTGCACAATTGTTACGGAAGGTTTTTGCTGGTTTTTGTTATTTTTTAATTTCCATTAATTTTAGTGTTGTTGTAGTTAGTATGCCCTGTAGTATGTAGTATTAAAAAAAAAAACAAAAAAAAAAAACAAAAAAAGTTTTATATGCTGTTATATTTTTAAGAAGGGAGATGTCAGGTACTTGTAAAGATGTTGAGGGTAGGTATAGAAAAACAATAAATCAGTCGATACTCAGCTCCTCTTTGATTTAACACCTCTCGTATATATCATAAGAATTACATGCCTGGCATTGTACACTTCTATGATGCGGTGGTAGTATGTGTGATAAGAGTAAGTTGATTGTTGGCAGTTAATTGTATTATTTTAGGTGTGTTGATTTTTATGTTTTAGTAAAGTGTGTCTACATATTACATTTATAAAATGAACAAGCAAGATAACATTATGGACGGTATATGTTATACAAATGTGTTTAAATATTGTACTACGTAGAATATTTACTACGCTAGCACATCCATTTCAGTCCAAGTATTGGTAAATTCGACAAAGACTGTAGACGTTGTGGAGTCAGCTCATTCTTCTCAATTTGAACATCCAAAGTATTAGTTAGGCGCTCAAAAGTTTGTAGGAGATTGGATTTGGATTCTGCTTGTTTACCAGGGACGTTTCTTATTTCAACGGCTGTTTTTAGAGGAAAACGTTCCAAAGTAGCTAATCGCTCTTCAAGTAGCGATGTCCGTTTTTCCAGATCGCCTCCTCAGCTAACGTAGATAACTTACCTTCAATGTTTTTTAATTTGTCCGTTAGGAAGTCTAGACTTTTATCAAGCTCTTGGTTAGATTGATCGACTTGCGATTTTAAATCTTTCATATGAGCTTCTACTTGAGTCTCTAATAATTATTACGTAGGTTGAATACTTTTATGAGGAAAATAGATACTTTTATACCGTTTTATAATATTGTATTATAGTTATATTGTTAAATTAAATTAAGATTTTATTATATTGGTTTATAATAAGTGACTTAAGTTAGTAAGTAATTAATTGGCAGAGTTCCTGATGTTTTAGTGTGCCAGGAGGCTACACATTTCGTAGGATGGCCGAATGTAATAATTTTATAAAAGGTAGTTTTAGTTTTCTTAGATGGCAGCACTGCTCGACCCCGTCACTCTTTTGTGACAACTTCCAGCGAATGGATTGAGAGTGGTGGGGTTGAAACAGCGTTTTGATTATTGAGTCAGGAGCTCGGGCAGTCGTTGGATATCCGTCGATGTGATAAGTCGTCTAGTGGAAAGACAGTCGTCTAGTAGAATTGACCGTTAGAAATGTTGAAAATGGAATAAAAGTATTCGCTGTGCAATGAATTGGAGTTTTTCTTGACATAGGGTAGTAGAAAAAAGTTTATTATGTAATTGTAGGGTAGTAGAAAAAAGTTTATTATGAAAGGTATGGGAGAATTTGTAGGGTAGTAGAAAAAAGTTTATTATGTAAGGTATAGGAGAATTTGTAGGGTAGTAGAAAAAAGTTTATTATGTAAGGTATAGGAGAATTTGTAGGGTAAATTCAACATTTTATTTTGACATTAAGCTTGAGTGTTGGTGATACGCCGGCTTGATAATACGTCATGGCGTCGGCCGGAATGTAATTATTAGTTTAATGTCAGTCACTGGTCAACGTCAAGGATCAGTTTAGGTCGCTGATCAACGTCATGGATCAGCTTAGGGTACTGATCCACGTCAAGGATCAGTTTAGGTCGCTGGTCAACGTCATGGATCAGCTTAGGGTACTGATCAACGTCAAGGATCAGTTTAGGTCGCTGGTCAACGTCATGGATCAGCTTAGGGTACTGACCAACGTCAAGGATCAGTTTAGGTCGCTGGTCAACGTCATGGATCAGCTTAGGGTATTGATCAACGTCAAGGATCAGTTAGGCCACTGATCAGTGTCATGGATCAGTTAGGATTGGCTTATCATTTTCACGAATAAAGCCTAATCGAACGTTGAAGATTGCTTACGATAAGTAGATTGGAAATACGAGTAAGATATTACGAATCAAATGAATTAGAGAAAATGTGGTACCTATTTGATTAAATAAATACCTATGTAGTAGTAATGTATAAAATAAAATAAACACATTTTTTTTCAATAAATGGTTTTGTATTGACAATTAATAAAAGTGTTGAGGCGTTTGAGGATTTGGAACTTTGAAATCAAACCAACGTATAGTCTTCTATATTTGAAATGTATTCTGGTTTTTGATACAATGATCTAGGATAGCGGGGTGGGGATAATTAGCCAATAGGCGACAAGTACGTATGTTTAGGACTTAAGTGCTAGTTTCCTGTGACATCGTGATATCCAATCAAAGTGCAAAACCAATATACGTACGTGTCGCCTATTGGCTAATTATCCCCACCCCGCTATCCTAGATCATTGTATCAAAAACCAGAATACATTTAAAAATACAGAAGACGATACGTTGGTTTGATTTCAAAGTTCCAAATCCTCAAACGCCTCAACACTTTTAGTTTTTTCCAAACCATATGTAGCTACACACACGCCGCTACATAAACTGGACCTTCGAGCCATATTTGGATCGTGGATTTGCCATATTTCGAGGATTTGGATTGATCCAGGAGCACATCTCCGTCACCGCCCGGTGAGTACTTTTGTGGTTGTTCCCATTTTCACAAGTCACCACTATGCCTTTAATGGATAGGGACAAGTCTCCATATAAAAATACTACAGATGAGAAAGCTGAGCAGGTAATTCGCGACCTCATCAGGAAAAGAGGTATTCTCAAGGGCAGGTTAACGAAATTTGTGAATCATCTACATAGTTTAGTAAAACCGCTAGGTCAAGAGTCCAGGATAGACTTAAAATTGCGCATGGATGCAGCAGGCATTCTATTTTCGGAATTCAATTCCATACAATCAAAGCTCGAGGAGACTGTCTCTGAGTGTGATATCGACGAGCAGTTAAATCAGCGTCAACAATTCGAGGACTGTTACTACAGCACACTTTCAAAAGCTGAATCCCTTCTTGGTGTCGGTAGGGAGGTCGCTGAATGCTCTAAAATGTGTTCTCAAAATCAGTCTTCAATTAAATTACCTGTCATCACTTTACCTACCTTCGACGGTTTATACGAGCACTGGCTAGAATATAGGGACACATATTTATCATTGGTGCATAATTCGACAGATATTAGCGACATACAAAAATTTCATTACCTAAAATCGTCACTAAAGGGAAGTGCTGAAATGGTAGTAAATGCGCTAGAAATATCATCCGAAAATTATTCTGTTGCGTGGGAACTTTTGATTAATCGGTATGATAACAATAGATTATTAGTGCAGAGTCACGTCAAAGCATTATTTGCGATACAGCCGTTACCGAAAGAGTCGTCCTCGCTAATTAGAAAACTTATAGATATTATAATTAATAATTTACGCGCTATAAAAACACTCGGTGAACCCACAGAGTACTGGGACACTTTAATTATCTACATAGTTATTTCTAAATTAGATAAAACGACTGAGCGGCAATGGGAGTATAACATAAAGGTTTATTATTATCTAACTCTAAAATTACGCTGAAGCTTGATCATTTACTCAAATTTTTGAAATCTAGGGCCGATCTATTAGAAACTTTAACTTTATCGCACAGCAAAGACAGAACTATAACTGAAATTAACAAAAATCATGTACTGCTTTTCGCAGCAACGTGGCACAGTGTAACGTTATATCTTATAAGCCGGCCGGGCGCAATTCACGTAAGTTGTGTGTCGTAAGGCTCCACATCCAATTTACACTTGTTCACAATTTCTTAATATGGATTTAAAATCTAAACTTAAAATCGTTAAGGAACACAACTTATGTGAAAATTGTTTACGTTCCGGGCACACTGTAAACAGCTGTCTGTTTGGACCTTGCAAAAAATGTAACTTAAAACATAATTCACTAATTCATAGTTCTAGTGATTCTAATCATACCACGAGCCTAGTCTCTAAATCGTCAACTGAAGCGACTGAAAGTAGCGGAGTCGCCGCGCACGCGCCCCCTCCCTCGATCAGTTGCAGCCGAAGCGACAAGGGACAGGTTTGCGATGTTCACGCGTACACGCACACAGATGTAAACTGCATAAATGTGCAACCAGTTTTGCTATCCACTGCCCTAGTTGAAATACTCGATAAAAATAACAATTATCATATCGCATGCGCTTTACTGGACAGTGGTAGTCAGAGTTGCTTCATTACACATTCGTTTTGCAAAAAATTAAATCTTCCTTTAATACAGTCCACTAAAACGATATGCGGAGTAGGTAATATTGTTTCACATTCGACGCATTTGTGTGACATACAAGTAAAATCGCGCGTTAATTCCTACTCGATGCGACTTCATTGTTTTGTTCTAAACGAAATAACGCCCGCATTACCCGCTGTTCAGGTACACCATGCGCATTTTGAGGTACCTGATAACGTTCAGCTGGCAAATACGCAATTTCTAGGGCAACAAAATATAGATATTTTAATAGGAGCGGACCGTTTTTGGGACTTGCTTATCGACGGCAAGATACGTCTACCTAACGGCCCATTCTTACAAAATACTAAGTTAGGTTGGATAGTTTCGGGTGCTATCAATCATATTACGCAAAAATATGGACACGTCCAATGTAACTTTAATACATCCATAGAAAATCAATTACGTCAATTTTGGGAGCTCGAAGAGTTAACTCAGCCTCGGAAGACGCAATCTGATGAAGAGACGGCTTGTGAACAAAGTTTCATTACAACCACTACACGCGACAAACATGGTAGATTTATTGTTGACATTCCGCTCAAAAAATCGGGCAAAAATCGCGGCAAAAAATCAAAAAAGGTGTTGGGCGAATCGTACTCCCAAGCTGAGCGCCGTTTTTTCGCGTTGGAAAAACGGTTGCTACGCGCACCCGCTATTTATAAGCAATTATACGTAGATTTCATGCGAGAGTACATCAACTTAGGTCACATGACTAAAGTCGATAGTAATTCGAACCCCAACTACTTTCTACCGCACCACGGCGTATTTCGTGAACACAACACTACCACGAAACTCCGTGTCGTGTTCGACGCCAGTGCAGCCACTAACAACGGAATTTCGTTTAACGACATACAACGCGTCGGACCTCCTATTCAGGGTGACTTGCTAGGTATACTGTTGCGCTTTAGACAATTCCGATACACCGCGTTAGCCGACTGCGAAAAAATGTATCGTTCGGTACTCGTTAATCCGACCCAACGTGACTTACAGCTAATCGTGTGGCGCGACGAACCGTCTAAACCGCTTGCAGTATACAAGTTAAACACGGTTACATATGGCACAGCTTCGGCACCGTTCTTGAGTGTACGCTGTTTGAAGCAACTAGCTGCTGAGTGTTCCGACCTTGAAGTCAAAAGAGTCATAAATAACGATATCTATGTTGATGACCTTCTGACCTCCAGCGACGACAAGGACAAATTATTAAGAATTTGCAAGGGCACCGTAGACGTGCTAAAGTCCGGTTGCTTTAATTTACGCAAGTGGGTTTTCAATTTTGAAGTCGGCGAGGAAGCGTACCCAACGTCCACAAATGATAATGATATTATTGATACATTTCGCAACTTAAACTTTGGGGAACATAGCCAATGTAGAACCTTAGGCTTAGGTTGGTGCAACGTTGCTGACTATTTCAATTTCAATACACAGTTACAGCAGCCCACTTCTAATGTAACGAAACGCACCATATTATGTATAGTGACACAAATATTTGACCCGTTAGGTTTATTAAGTCCGTCGATTACGATAGGCAAAGTATTATTACAACGTCTTTGGCTACTTAAATTACAGTGGGACGACCCTCTTCCCGACGATATTTTACGCACGTGGAACCGGTTTGTTGACAATCTATCTTATCTTTCTTCAATAAAGATTCCGCGACACGCATTTCAGTGTGACGTCACACGAGTCGAGCTGCACATTTTCACTGACACCTCGCAGACAGCTTACGGCGCTTGTGCTTATGTGAGAACCGTATGCAATGATCGTGTTGTCGTAAAATTATTAATATCGAAAGGTAAGGTAGCCCCATTGAAGCCTGTTAGTATACCTCGCCTGGAACTGTGCGGCGCGTTGCTAGGCGCTAAGCTTTACGATAAAATTCGCAGTTCGCTTACTCGCGAGTTTGACGAAGTAGTATTTTGGACCGACTCGACTATTGTGCTAGGCTGGTTACGTATGACACCTAATTTACTTAAAACGTTCGTACAGAATCGAGTCGCCGAAATACACGAACTGACGAGTGTATTCACGTGGAGGCATGTAAGTGGCAAGGAAAACCCTGCCGACCTGATTTCACGGGGAGTAAGTCTCGAGGATTTAGTTTTATCTATGTTGTGGTGGGAAGGTCCTACATTTTTACACGTATTAAATTTTAATTTCAATTTAACTACACATTCAAATTCAAATGCTGAGTTATTACCTATTGATTTGCCTGAACTAAAATCTAACACTACAAATTATACATTTTTAAATCAAAATATTAATACAGACGAAACATTCTTTCCATTCAACAGATTCTCAAACTTCAATCGTATAATTCACGCGACTGCTTATGTACTGCGCTTCACGCACAACAGCCGGCCGCGCCACAGAACCGATCAGCTGACGGGTGCGATCAATGTCGATGAGTTGAGTCGCGCAGTGATTATGCTAGCTAAGTTATCACAAAGGGAGTCATTTTTTTTGGAGTACAATTTGCTAAAGAGTGGAAGGAATGTTAAGTCTAGCAACAGACTTTCAAGTCTAAATTTATTTTTAGATGAAAAGGACCTAATTCGCGTAGGTGGCAGAATAAAAAAAATCTTTAGATTTTAATTATAATAAGAAACACCCTATACTTCTTTGTTCTAAGCACTATTTTACTCGCTTGTTATTTACTCATGAACACAATCAAGCTGTACATTGCGGGCCGCAGGCGCTGCTGTACCGCTTACGCGAGCAGTGGTGGCCGCTGTCCGGTAGGAATCTCGCGCGGAAGGTGACTCATCAGTGCGTCGCTTGCACACGGGCTAGGGGAAAAACGCTAAGCCCACTTATGGGCAACCTGCCTAAGGAGCGCTTGACGGCAGATTTTCCTTTTATTCGCACAGGTGTAGACTACGCTGGACCAGTGTCCGTTTTAAATCGTAAAGGTAGGGGTGCTAAATTAGTAAAATCCTATATCTGTCTTTTTATTTGTTTTACTACTCGCGCTATTCACTTAGAGCTTGTCAGCGACCTTTCCACTGACGCATACCTCCTCGCTCTCAAACGATTCATTTCTCGACGTGGAAAACCATGTCAAATTTTCTCAGACAATGGACGAAATTTTGTAGGTTTAAACAATGAGTTTGCTCAGTTTTTATCATCTTGTAATAAAGACGTTGTAGATTACGCAAAGAGTCAAAATATTAAATTCTCGTTTATCCCTCCTTATTTCCCGCATTTTGGTGGCTTGTGGGAAGCAGGGATCAAATCATGTAAGTACCACCTGCGGCGAGTGCTCGGCAATGCTCATCTGACGTTCGAAGAATTCGCTACCGTACTCACACAGATAGAAGCAGTGCTAAACTCACGTCCGCTGGTACCTCTGTCTTCGGATCCCTCTGATGGCTATCCCCTCAGCCCTGGCCATTTCTTGATTGGCCGACCTCTCACGGCACCGGTGTGTGAAAATGACCTGCAGCACTTACCTGTACACCGGTTGAGCCGCTACCAGAGAGTGGAACAGCTGCGGCAGCAGTTTTGGATGCGCTGGGCTAGAGAGTATATCTCGGAGCTACAAATCAGAGCTAAGTGGAGGGAAAATACGGCAGAATTGAAGCCCGATACGGTTGTCCTTGTCAAGGACGTGGCTCTTCCGCCGTTGAAATGGTCACTTGGTCGCGTCGTGAAGACAATTCCTGGTGAAGATGGCATCTCCAGAGTGGCGGACATCAAGACAGCATCAGGCGTCATAAGACGGTCTTACACAAAGATCTGTCCACTTGTGAAGGACGAATAGTGTTAAAAGCTGGTGCTTTCAAGGCCGCGGGCATGTTTAGGACTTAAGTGCTAGTTTCCTGTGACATCGTGATATCCAATCAAAGTGCAAAACCAATATACGTACGTGTCGCCTATTGGCTAATTATCCCCACCCCGCTATCCTAGATCATTGTATCAAAAACCAGAATACATTTAAAAATACAGAAGACAATACGTTGGTTTGATTTCAAAGTTCCAAATCCTCAAACGCCTCAACACTTTTAGTTTTTTTCCAAACCATATGTAGCTACACACACGCTGCTACAACGTATATTGGTTTCGCACTTTGATTGGATATGCACGATGTCACGGGAAACTAGCACTTAAGTCCTAAACATGCCCGCGGCCTTATAAAGCACCAGCTTTTAACACTATTGATCCCTTACAAGTGGACAGATCTTTGTGTAAGACATTCTTATGACGCCTGATGCTGTCTTGATGTCCGCCACTCTGGAGATGTCATCTTCACCAGGAATTATCTTCACCACGCGACCAAGTGGCCATTTCAACGGCGGAAGAGCCACGTCTTTGACAAGGACAAGCGTATCGGGCTTCAATTCTGCCGTATTTTCCCTCCACTTAGCTCTGATTTGTAGCTCCGAGATATACTCTCTAGCCCAGCGCATCCAAAACTGCTGCCGCAGCTGTTCCACTCTCTGGTAGCGGCTCAACCGGTGTACAGGTAAGTGTTGCAGGTCATTTTCACACACCGGTGCCGTGAGAGGTCGGCCAATCAAGAAATGGCCAGAGCTGAGGGGATAGCCATCAGAGGGATCCGAAGACAGAGGTACCAGCGGACGTGAGTTTAGTACTGCTTCTATCTGTGTGAGTACGGTAGCGAATTCTTCGAACGTCAGATGAGCATTGCCGAGCACTCGCCGCAGGTGGTACTTACATGATTTGATCCCCGCTTCCCACAAGCCACCAAAATACTACCCGTATTATAGTAGTGTGTGTAGTAGTAGTGGCGTTCTGGATTGAACTTCATAGTCCCCAGGTACTATCGACAGAACGCCACTACATACCAAGATTGGTAAGAGAAGCGATTGAAATTGCTAAATGCAAAAACTTCAATCGCGAAGATGGGTTTAAATTGTCGAGTGCCTGGAATCCAGTGATCCAGTATTACAACAAGACTGGACAGCAACCGACTTCGAGTACGCGCACAAATGTGGACACAGTGAGTGTAGTTTGTCGACAAACAAAAATAACATCGAGTGCGGACTTAATGTGCAGTGAGAACGCGGACAGTGGTAGTGGTCGCCGAATCAGGAAGAAGGTAGACCGATACGGCTATCTTTAACATTTTTTACACTACCGCACAACACCAGTCAACCCGTGAATATGGCGCATGCAACTGTGCCGAAATATCGGGAGCTCAAACAGCCTAATCGTGGTAAGAATCCCGTTTCTTACGAACATTATATTAGACAGATATAGGATTTTACTAATTAAGCACCCCTACCTTTACGATTTAAAACGTACACTGGTCCAGCGTAGTCTACACCTGTGCCAATAAAAGGAAAATCTGCCATCAAGCGCTCCTTAGGCAGGTTGCCCATAAGTGGGCTTAGCGTTTTTCCCCTAGCCCGTGTGCAAGCGACGCACTGATGAGTCACCTTCCGCGCGAGATTCCTACCGGACAGCGGCCACCACTGCTCGCGTAAGCGGTACAGCAGCGCCTGCGGCCCGCAATGTAAAGCTTGATTGTGTTCATGAATAAATAACAAGCGAGTAAAATAGTGTATAGTGTATAATGTAATATAATTAAAATCTAAGAAATTTTTTATTCTGCCACCTACGCGAATTAGGTCCTTTTCATCTAAAAATAAATTTAGACTTGAAAGTCTGTTGCTAGACTTAACATTCCTTCCACTCTTTAGCAAATTGTACTCCAAAAAAAATGACTCCCTTTGTGATAACTTAGCTAGCATAATCACTGCACGACTCAACTCATCGACATTGATCGCACCCGTCAGCTGATCGGTTCTGTGGCGCGGCCGGCTGTTGTGCGTGAAGCGCAGTACATAAGCAGTCGCGTGAATCATACGAGTGAAGTTAGATAATCTGTTGAATGGAAAGAATGTTTCGTCTGTATTAATATTTTGATTTAAAAATGTATAATTTGTAGTGTTAGATTTTAGTTCAGGCAAATCAATAGGTAATAACTCAGCATTTGAATTTATATGTGTAGTTAAATTGAAATTAAAATTTTAATACGTGTAAAAATGTAGGACCTTCCCACCACAACTTAGATAAAACTAAATCCTCGAGACTTACTCCCCGCGAAATCAGGTCGGCAGGAGTAGGTAAGAATTAGGGCAACCAGATACGCCATCATTCAGCGTATCTGGATTGCCCCAATTCTTTTCATTATTCAGCTGTTCATTCATCAATCAGATGTTTAATGTTTAACTTTACCGACGCGCGAAGCGGTAACGTTTATAATGAGATATGATCCGACATCATCCATCGTTATAAACTATGCAGATCAATGACAGCTGAATCAACCCATTATTGTTTTAATATTGAAATGAATGAACAACTTATGTAGATAGGTACTTATTATGAAAGTAAAAGATCAAGAAAATATAATGTATTTATTTTATTTATCCGCTACTTATACTCGTATAACTAAATATATAATTATTTATTACATATAAATATTCATTCTAGCTTAACTCATCATACGGATAGACATTTAAAACTATTGTTTATGTTCCTAAGAATAAAATTAATTTAAAATTTTTTGTTTTATATCACAATTTTTAGTGAATTTGAAGTTCAATTACAAATTTCCTTAATACACATGAGGAAAGAAATAAGACAAATAAAGAAAAGGACTTTCCTATTTAATATGTGTGTACTTCAATTCAAAAACTAATTTAGAATGCAGCAGATAACCACTTATCCTTTAAACAATGAACTAATTATCAAAATCGGTATACAAATTGAAAATTAACGAACTAATACATCGTAGCTTGCCTTTAATTTTGTCCAGCCGCGAGCCGCACTAGCATTTTTCGATTGCGCGTAGTTTTTAATCACTTAATATCTTCCAAACTATTGATCAGAATTACATAGTTTAAAGGCTAATGTAATCTGCATTTAATACTCTAGCCATCAAACTTATTTATTTGGATAAGGATTCATATCGAATATAATATAATAGCGCCGTAAGCTTACGACGCTGTTTTTCGTGTGCATTTTAATCGAAGTTTGTTCACAATAACATGGTTTTTGTGAGACATCCATAGATGATAGATATATGCCACCTGAGACTTTTATTTAGCAAATTTAAGGATCTATAATTACTCCATACATCATTTTAATGTAGGTCATATAGTTTGACCTACGTAAGCCCAGAAAGCAAATTTGTGCTATTCATTGTAACGCGATGTAGCATTTTTCGTTTCCGCGTAATTTTATTCTTACGATATCTCCTAAACTATTAGACAGAATGATATAGTTTCAAGGGCAAATATAATCTACATTAAATTCTCTTGATAATAAACATATTTATTTACATAAGGGTTTATACTGAACTTGAATAATAGCGTCGGAAATAGGGCATGAATTTAATTAATGTTTCGTAAAGAAAAAAATGGTTATTGTGAGAAAACTATAAAAGATAGATATATGCTATCCCGGACTTTTATTTAGCACATTTAAAGAGCTACAATTCGCCATACATCATTTTGATGTAGGTCTTATAGTTTAGCCTACGTAAGCGCTGAAAGCAAAAATGTCCCTAATTTTCGCAACAAATTTTGAAGCTATATTCAAAATCTACTAGTCTTCTAGTTATTTAAAAAAAAAAAATGGGACCCATCTGCAAGCACTTTCTTTCGATAAAAATAATTTTTATTAAAATCGGACCACCAGGAGCGGAGATTCGCAGTAACACACATAAAAAAAAAAAAATCAGTCGAATTGATAACCTCCTTCTTTTTGAAGTCGGCTAAAAAACAAAAAAATGGGACCCATCTGCAAGCACTTTCTTTGGATAAAAATAATTTTTATTAATATCGGACCACCAGGAGCGGAGATTCGCAGTAACACACATAAAAAAAAAAATTCAGTCGAATTGATAACCTCCTTCTTTTTGAAGTCGGCTAAAAAATCAAATCTACATAGATGCAACGGATGTAGCTGAAATTTTCAACAATACGTTTATTACGCAAAATCAAAAAAGCGTAAATCCAAATTCATTTCTTTTTTTTTTTTTTTTTTTTTTTGTTTATTTAGGGTTGCCAACAAAATATGTTACACACAGTTAAACATAATCTAAAACATAAGTTTAATCTAAGCGTAATCTTAAACATATTTCAATTACAGGCAAACACAGCACTCATGTAATCAAAGAGAGTACCACAAAAACAAAACTATAAATAACATTATACTTATACACATCTAAAGAGATCCAAAACAAAGTGCAGTGACAATCAGAAAAAAAAAAAAAAAAAAAAAAAAAAAAAAAATAATGACAAAGTATCTAACTATAAAAGTATGTTCTTGTCACCAGTAACCACTCATGATATAAGTAGAATTGTTCACATCTTAAAGCCTAAAAACAGTTTTGGATACGATCATATTCCCATGTATCTAATAAAACAAAGTATATCTTTTATTTCCGAACCTATTACTTTTATAGTAAACTTGATGCTAGAAACAGGAACATTCAGAGTCAGTCGCGAAACGCCTAACGATACGCTCGTGCGTAACTACCCTAAGTCAAACGTAGAAAAGAAATTATTCCAATAATGCACTGTTCGCTATGCAAGTCGGTGGTGAGTGACTGTGTCAAATGTGGATGGTGCAATAAAGAACTGTGCTTCGGCTGCGCGAGCATCACTGAGGCGGGCTACAGGAAGCTGGGCGCCGATCGCAGGGCCGCCTGGAGATGTCCTCAGTGCCTGCAGCCCTGCCTCAGCTTCGTCGGCGGTTTTTCGTTTAATAAATCTCAAATAAACTACATTGCCCGTGTTCCGTCTTTCTCTGGTAGTGCTAAATCTATTATTGTCACCTTTGTGAATCGCTATGTCAAAGAGGAGTTCGCCGCCGCGGCGCGGGCCAACAAGGATTTGTACGCGAAAGATATCGGTTTCGAGGGTGATAAACAACGGATCTTCATAAATGACCATCTCACGCCGCATCACAAAGCCCTACTTACTTTTTTTTTTTTTATATTTAAAAAGTTAGCGCTTGACCACGATCTCACCCGATGAGGTGAAGATGTGGTCTAAAGATGGTACGCGCTAGCTTTGTAGATGCCTATTCACTCTACTCTTGAAGGCCCCCACATCGTACTTGGACGGAAAAACTGACGCCGGCAACTTATTCCAATCCTTAGCAGTACGCACAAGGAACGATGATTCAAACTTTTTCGTTCGAACGCGCGTCACGTCTACTGCATAAGGATGGATTCCAGCCGTATGTCTGAACGTCCGATGGTAGAAAGGTGCTGGTGGAATTATGTCGTGTAATTCCTGCGCACACTCCCCAAAATGCAGCCTGTAAAATACCGAGAGACTAGCCACTCTACTCCTGTGCTCAAGACTGATTAAATTTAGGTCTTGGTCACCGAACAACTTTTTGGCTCGCCTCTCTACTGAATCTAGTGCCGCGAGTTGGTACTTTGCTGCGCCTGCCCAGATATGACAGCAGTACTCCACACATGGCCGGATCTGTGCTTTGTACAGGGTCAAAAGCTGTCCCGGTGTAAAGTACCGCCGTACCTTTGAAAGGACTCCAAGTTTCCTTGCAGCTACCTTCGCCTTAGACTCTATGAACTGTCCGAAGTTAAGATTCGACGAAATTTCGACGCCCAGTAACTGCAGACAGTTGGTGAATTCGAGGGACACATTCTGGAAAGTGGGAGCTAGGGTGAACTCGCTCTTTTTGGCGGTGAATACACACGCTTGTGTTTTGGCGGCGTTGAATCGCACAAGATTGGCCTGTCCCCAAGATGAGACTGCCTCGAGTGTGCGATTAGTACGCTCTACCATGGCCTCGCGTTCAGACTGTACTTGATCTCGATTGGTCCGACCTACCGGTAGATATCTCTCTATAACTGTGCTGTCATCTGCATATCCAAAGATACCGGGAATAAGCAGGTCGTTAATATGCAGCAGAAAAAGAGTTGCAGAGAGAACGGAACCCTGAGGAACACCAGCATTAGTCGCCATAGTGTCAGACGAAGAACCGTCGACAACGACGCGAAGCGATCGCTCACTCAGGAAGTCCTTTATCCACTCTATCAGACCAGGGGATATACCGTAGGCTGGAAGCTAGCTATAAGGCTGGCATGCCAAACCCTGTCAAAAGCCTTTGAGATGTCGAGAGAGACAGCAATGGCCTCCCCGTTCTTTTCTAGGGCCTCGCCAATTAGGTGAGTGGCATACACTAGAAGGTCTCCTGTCGACCAATTTCGGCGAAATCCGTATTGTCGGTCGCTGAGGAGATCATTCTGTTCTAGGTACGCGATGAGGCGGGAGTTCAATACACGTTCTATAATCTTACAGAGTATAGAAGTGATTGAGATGGGTCGATAATTTGCAGGGTCGGCACGACTGCCTTTTTTAGGCACGGGCTGCACATTAGCCAACTTCCAGGATTTAGGCACTTTTCCAGCTTTGAACGAGAGGCGATACAAACGTGTCAGAATTGGAGACAACTCGGCCGCGCACGTCTTAAGAACAATAGCTGGTATTCCATCCGGTCCACTGGCTTTGTTCACGTCTAGACTACGCAATACTTTTAAGACCTCTTTCTGCCTAATGCGGATTTCCGACATAATCGTCTCGCAGCAGGGGATTGAGGGTGTTTGAGCATTGCCGATGTCAAGCCGCGAATTATTGGCAAAGAGGGTTGCAAATAGGTCCGCTTTCTCTTTTGCCGTGTGAGCTAGTGTACCATCGGGTTTTACCAGCGGTGGTAGTGAGGGCCTACAGAAGTTCGCCTCTACCGCTTTAGCTAGGGACCAAAAAGCTCTACTACCGCAGGGTTGCCTGGAGAGCTTTGCGCCAATGCGATTGATGTGACTCAGGCGAGCCTTCTGCAAAATCCTTTTGTAAGACTTGGCGGCTTGGTTAAAGGCTCTCTTCCTATCAGCTAAATCCGGTAATTTACGCTGTCGAGCCTCAGACCATGCAAGATACGCCGAATGTTTGCGCTTTTCAGCTGCCGCGCATTCGGCGTTAAACCATGGCCGAGCTTTGCCACCAATGGGGACGTCTTTATAGGGTATGAAATATTCCATAGCTTGACGCACCACATCGGTTATGAAATCCGCGCATTCCGACGGGTCTTCAGAAGAGAAGCAAACCTGCCGCCAAGGATAAGATGCAAAGAAATGACGCATCTCGTCCCAATCTGCTGCCTTGTATTGCCATATTCGCCGAACTCCGCGTATATCACGGTCTGAGGGAGAATAAGACGACACAGATTTCACCAGACACTGGTCAGAGGTTCCTAAGGGTGAAGTTACCGCTACAACGTATCTGTCTGGATCGGTAGTCAGCAGAAGGTCAAGACAATTAGCTGTGTGAACAACTACGTCAGGTACCCTAGTCGCTTCTTTTACGAGCTGGGTCAGGTTGAACGACGACGCAAAATTTCGCGCTTCTTTCCCAGCGTGGTCGGTTTTCTGGTATGGGAACAGCCAGTCTTGGTGATAAGCGTTGAAGTCCCCCAAAAAGACAAGTTGCGCTGTAGGATACCGGTGTTGGACTTTATCAGCGGCCTCACTGAGTTGTTGAAATAGCCGAGTCGTCTCCTGGTCACCACTGTGTGCGCGATAGACGCAGGCATAAACGATCTTTTCGATGCCTGTGTCCACCATAACCCAGATTATGGAAAATGTGGGGTCCTCCAAATGACGCAGACGCTGGAGACAGATGTCACTGCGGACGTATACACAAACTCCGGCGCGTGGATGAAAATTATGCTCCATAGTATAACCTGGGTAGTCAAGATACGCCGCGTCTGTGGGACATCGAATCTGCGTTTCCGTAAGAAAGAGTAGGTGCGGCTTACTGGTCTCGAGGTGGTGGTGGACCGCATTGATATTAGAGTGCACTCCTCTGATGTTAGTGAAGTGCACTTTAAGCGAGAGGAAGTGCAACCGCTGTAATTTCTTACTCTTTCTTTTTTGCTTGGCCATGAGGAGGGAGTGAATGGATGGAGGAAGGAAGTTGAGCGAGGCAATGCTACAATAACCCCATAACACAGCCAGATATGATGTGCCGATGGGGGCTTGACACGGAGACTGCGGGGACGCCCGAACCCCCCCAGAGATCGCCATCGGGTCCTCTCACCCGGTCGCCAATCGGCACGATGAAGCCACTCTGGGATTTTTCACAGTTGGCGGGGCAGCCTTTCGTGAGTGGCTAACCCACTACTTGGGCCCCCAACTACCTGCGGTCGGCCAGCGGAGAACCGTGCTTCGGATCCCGCTACCCTCCGAGCTCAAGCACCCGACCCATCAATATATAGCGTATCATACCCGGTCATCATTCGCATTGCAACTGCCCAGACCCAACCCCCATAAGGCTTCACCAAACATCACACCGGAACGCGACAGAAGTCGCTTGGCGGCGAGGCTTTGCTTGATGGGTGGTAACCTTGAAGCCTGCGGCGAACCTACCACCGAGAGAAACGAAGCGACTTTGCTTCGAGAAGGGCTACAAATACGTTTGGGTAAAATACTGTAAGATTCACGTCAGAAAGAACGATACTAGCCCTGTGTTTACTATACTGAAACACAACGATTTAAACAAAATAATTTGATCATATATACATAATAAAATTATTTTATTCTTAGGAACATAAACAATAGTTTTAAATGTCTATCCGTATGATGAGTTAAGCTAGAATGAATATTTATATGTAATTGTTTAATGTAAAAATCTTCAAATCTGGTTAAATTCATTTAACTAGCAACATTGACTTAACAACCCGTTTTTATTAATAACAGTAAAATGAGGGTGGATAAAAAAATCAGATTTGACGTTAGTGATTAAGCAAAATTGTTCTCTCGCTGTTTATTTCAATAAATTTTTGAGTTAAAAGTGTAGTTATTAACATGTTTGGTCCTTCTAGAACCGGAATGTGAAAGTGTAATAAGTGCAAAAAACAATAGTGTAAAAGGCTAAGTGCTAATTACTGCGAGTTGGTAAGATTAGACTGTAAATATTTACTTTGATTTCGTGCACCGGTGAAAACCTTTATGAACTATTTCACAAACTTGGACATTTAAACAGTGTGTAATTAATTTTGGACTAATGATACTTGGACAATAATAACATTTAGATAGTGATTTGGACTAATACAATTACATTACATGAACATTTGTGATTAAAACTTTGGTTATTAAAAACTGCTTATTTATATAATCGCATATTCGCCAGATATATATAACTAGTTATTTAACTTTACGTAAATTGAGTATATACGGGAAAGTGGACATTGAACTTATTTTGTAGTGAATTCGCGTCATAAACGTAAACAATGGCTCAACTTTGTGAATCACAAAAAACGTTATCGGAACGTATTTCTAAGTTACAAAGTAATACTAAAAAGACGTCTAAATCAAGATACAGACTCGGCTATCTACAAGCACGGTTAGAAACATTAGAAAGTTATTGGTCTAAGTATCAAACTCAATATGAGATGATTAAATCAACGGTTACGAAAACTGAACTGGAGCAGTTACAATTTAATGCCGAAAGTCTATATGAGACAACTGAAGACATATATCTAGAATTTAAGGGATTATTAAAGGATTATTTATTGGAATTTTCGAAAGGTCAACCACAATCAAATAACACTACGCAGAGTTTTTTAGCAACAAATTATAAGAAAAATACTTCAGATAGATGGGAGATTCAATTTATTCCACTGGACACAATTCACACACAGTAATATTCTTAGTCTGCACAATTTTCGGAGTCAAAAAAGCCCCGATTCGACTAAACATCATCTTTTATACTTTTTTCTCCCACCTCCTCAATCCTACCCTCAACATAATTTATTCAGTGTTGCTATTACAATGTCTTAATATTACATTGAAAATATTAGAATTCTTTTAGATTATTTTGTTTATACAATTTTAAATATTGAATTGCTTATCAATAATTACTTAAACCTAACACTCGACCATCCTGACATCGTGTTCGCCCTCGAACACGAATCAAGTGATTAACCTAACACTCGGCCTGAATAAACACAGGATAGGTAGGTATTCACAACTCATCGGGTTTCGAAAATGAAAAATTGTAGTACAGAAAAAGAATATATATCACGTATCCTATTATGTGAATACCAACCTAAGACAAATCAAATTTAATTGGAAATAAGAAGTTTTTCAAAAATCTAAACGTTTACGTTACAATTATTATGATATAACTAATACTTTACTAAACTAAACTTTTACATAATTGATCTCATTAATTTATTTATTTACAATAATGCGCAGTGTTTAACAATTTTATTCCAAATAATGCACATAGGTACAGTATTAGTGAAACTATAGATAGAGGTTATTAAATGGATATTATTACAATGATCTGCAAACCAATCGATTCTTGCAGATCTCAAGAGGAATAGTCATCGTTATTTTCAATTAAGCAAACTAGTCAATTCTAATCACTTTATCTCAATCTCAATTCATATTCAATGTGTATTCAATTCATAGTAGTTAATGACGAACCAATCAATTCTCGTCCATGACCGTATGTCATCTCTGCTTACTTTCATTCATTTTCATTTAAGATAGAGACACGAACCAATCACTTCTCGCGATCTATCAATCAATTCTCGTCCATGACCGTATGTCATCTCTCCTTACTTTCATTCATTTTCATTTAAGATAGAGACACGAACCAATCACTTCTCGCGATCTATCAATCAATTCTCGTCCATGACCGTATGTCATCTCTGCTTACTTTCATTCATTTTCATTTAAGATAGAGACACGAACCAAACACTTATCGCGCTCTATCAATCAATTCTCGTCCATGACCGTATGTCATCTCTCCTTACTTTCATTCATTTTCATTCAAGATAGAGACACGAACCAATCACTTCTCGCGCTCTATCTGAAAAAATACAGAAACACTATTTGTAGTGAAATATATCAATATCCTAATAAATAAAGTTGGCTTATTTACAAAAGATTTAGTTTGTGATTACGTTTTAGGGTCGTCGTCGTTACTTTGTTCGCTATCACTATTAGTTTCTTTTTTGTGACTGAGCAGTCACTGTTTGGCTTGAGGAGGCATTTACAGTTTCACCGGGCTTGAGGTGGCCGGGCGCATATGGCGCTTAACCTAAACCTCGTTTAAGAGTATCTAGGCTCTCGGTCTGTTACTTCATTATTATTACCGGATTGGAAGGTCACCGAGCTCTTAGATCGCTTCGGTAGACACTCCATGGAGTGACTGGGGTTAAGGGCCCCCGAGAGGGGACCTCGGCTTGGGCGGTCATTCAATACGCGTTTATCATTCCGATTCAAGGGTTGCTCGGTTGCTATTATCTGATTGCTATTACTAATAAAGCCAACATTACTACCACTTCGGGAAGCGATAGGAGAAAACCTGCCTGCCATGAGGGAGGATGTCGCGAGTTCACTATTAGTATCACTTGTATTTAATTTACAAATCGGAAAAAAAAATTGTTGTCCTTAAAAACATAATTTTCCTTAATATATTGCAAGCCTTTCCGATCTAGACTACTATCCAAATTATCCCTAATTATTCTAAGTTCTGAATCTCCAAGTTGGAGGGCGTTTAATCAGCCGAACGTTGAAGCAGGATTTTTATTTATTTTTTACTTCTATTTTATTTTATTTTATTTAATATTCGGACAATTAAAATTAGGTAATGAAATTCACTTCAAGTCCTTTGTACTCTCAGTCATGCACTGAAGAAACGGTTATTAAAAATTGTTTTATTTTAAATGCTGACATGTTAAATATGTCAATATGATCGGAGATTGCATTATAACATCTGCACGCTCGTACTAAATAACTGTTCTCCCTATTATTCTAACTCGCGGTATGTATAATACGTTGTGTTCACGGGAACGAAGCCCACACTTGGGAACAATGATGCCTACTTCTTCGAGGAGTTCAGAGCAATCGACCACGCCGTTTACAATATTGCTGAGAAAAGCTCAGTCTGCCACGCGCCTTCTCTCTTCTAGCGGTAATAGATGAAATTTCTTACAACGAGAGTAATAGTTGTAAACAAATGTTCCAGCACGGTATTGTATGAACCGAAGAAACCGTCTTTGTACGTTTTCTATGCGGTTTTGTTGGTGTTATAGCAAGGGTTCCAGACTTGGGAAGCGTACTCCAGGTGGCTACGTACGTATGCACAATATAATATTTTGAAGGTCTGTGTAATAGTTTGAAATTCAGATGACATTCTCAAAACGAAACCTAATGATTTTGAAGCTTTATTAATAAATAAATTATTCAAACTTTCGTGAGTCATTATCATTAACTTATATAGAAACGGCGAAAACACTCACGTGTATATATCCGGTGTCGTCAAACTTTATTAATAACAGTGTTTATATGGGTATCAAATCGTAGTCTTGCATCAAAAACGACCCCAAGTTCTGTTGTATTAGTTAAGGTGCGGAGTGTAGTATTTATCAGTTGATAATTACCCACAATAGTATCTGGTTTTCGCGTGAAAGTATAGACGAAACATTTAGATACATTTAAGTCTAGGATGCCTTCGATACCTACCCTACTGGCGTCTGGATCCCTACTGCTAATGGATCGAATATCTCGACAATAAGTCTATAAAGCAGTTTCCTGATTATCGCCCCATTCCCATGGCAAACCTTTTATAATAATTTGACGAGTGAGAATGCTAACAAATTTGAAAGTAAGATTCGCGCACTATACCTGCTTCTAACATCTCATCTACGATTGAACGGACCTACGAGCGCTCATGTTATGACAATCGATACGGTCGGTACACAACGGGACTTTGCTTAGCTCTACTTTTATTTGAGCAACCTTAGTACAACCTAGATCCCTAAAGGATGACGCAAAACAATGCTTATACTTTCTGAGCAAACAAGGCAATTGATTCCTGGTATCATCAGGTACCTTTCGGCAAATGCTAACCTGACTTTCATTGAATTTACTACCGGCTAACCCACTCATTTGTTCAAGTGTCTCAACGACAGCAAAAGACCCTTTGGAATCAAGCAGAAATTAGCATGGGGAATCACAAATAAACTCACACGGCCATTTGTCGCATTACAAAATCCGCCGCAAACAGAAAATTGCTGAATGGGTTTTCCTATTATACTATTTCTTAGAAAAATCTGCCATTAACGGTAGAGTCAACGCTGGCTCTGATCGAAAAAGGACTCCTAAAGCGCGAACCTTTAAACTATTTCCACTTTCAACTTCAACATCAGAAAAGGACAATTTATCGCAGTTGTCGAAGAATTTCAATTCAGAAACATTTTTATAAATAACTATATGGGGAAGTTCCGTATAAGTCTGATCAATTAACGAAGGTCTCTCCAAAAAGTCGTCACACACAACCTTACAAGTAATCCTGGCACTATAAGATAGCTTTAGAACAATGTAGAAAACTATTCCCCTGTGCCCCTTCTTACAATTATAGCAACGACTAGGCTGACTCGATCTAGCTATAAATTTAGGTACTTGGGTGTCTAAAAGTTACTATGAAAATGACCGCGGTCCGCCGAATGTTATTGCTCACTGAGAACTGCAAAAGTTGGTCGGGGTGATTGCAACGTAATGTCAAAGCATCTGATCTAAGCGTCCTGTCTGATAAGCCGCGAACAACGCAGTCCACGGCACGCTTACCTACTATATCGCATTGATTCACGAGGGCGAGCTTTTCATAATAAATCTCAATAGGCTCATTGCATTTACTCTTTCTTTTCAGTATGTCTTCCAAGGTCTGGCCATAATTTTGTTCACAGTAAAGTGCATTTATCAATTTATCTTACCATTCGTTCTAACTGAAAAGAATGGAATTCAAGCTTTCGTATCACATTTTAGCCAGGCCTTGGAGTTTCTGCATGGCAAAGTGAGTAGTAGTTCGATAGTCCCAACCATATACGGATGCACATTCGTTGACCTTTTCAGCCATATTTCAATACGTTGATTTCTACAAATTTAGGCAATATATTTTGGTGGTCTACCATATGAGACGACTGTGCATTTTGCGTATGTGGTTGTGACGACAAATCCTCTTCCAGCAATTTTAAAACATTAACAAGATCGTTCTTAGAAAAAGATGGACTACATGACCTTATATTCTGTCCTGCATTAGTACGTTGCTCGGCACCTGGCTCTGCCCGACGCTCAGCTTCCCGACGTTTGGAGGGCTCACGGCGCTCGCAGGCACGTAGCTCTGCCCGACGCTCAGCTTCCCGACGTTTGGAGGGCTCACGACGCTCGCTGACACTTAACTCCATTCGACGCTCGGCTTCTCGATATCCGGATGACTCACGGCACTCGCTGACACGTAGTTCTTCCCGACGGTCGGCTGGCTCTGCCCGATGTCCGGAGGGCTCGCGGCGCTCGCCGACAAGATGACGATGATTGACGACGGTCTTCCGTGTACGCCGCCTGTAGTCTCGATTTGAGCGTCCTGGCGGCTCGTCCTTGGTCTACAAACTCGCAGACAAGGAAGGTACATGTATGTTAGTTACAATTTCCAAAAAATATGTTACACTAGCTTTTACCCGCGACTCCGTCCGCGCGGAATAAAAATAGAAAACGGGTTAAAAATTATCCTATGTCCGTTTCCTGGTTCTAAACTACCTGCCCACCAATTTTCAGTCAAATCGACTCAGCCGTTCTTGAGTTATAAATAGTGTAACTAACACGACCCTCCTTTATATATATATAAGATTATCCACCAAATTAGCAGATTTTCGTATCCTTTTTATTAACCCTCATATAATGATAAACTTGATAATGTCAGAAACTTGTTAGGAGACACGCACAACATTAATACAAAAAGAGATAAAAGAAAGTAAAATCTTTAAAAATGCTTTTCACGGCGCCTCAGTCGCGGTGCTCGCTGCCTCGGTCGCGATGCTCGCTGCCTCGGTCGCGGTGCCCGCTGCCCCGGTCGCGGTGCTCGCCGCTTCGGTCACTTCGCCAATCGCTTCGCCGTTGCTCAGACTCTTTCCATATCCTGGAACTCGATCATAAACAAATATTAGTTTAAATGATTACAATATGACCGTGTCTAATATTGAAAACTAAGTAACCGAATATTTAAGTAGTAATAAGTAGTAATTCTTAATGTAAGAAGTTTAATCGATAATCTATTAGAACATAAAAACTCTACATTGATTAATCAAAAAGCAAAAACAAACAAATCCTGTGATATATTATTAACGATAACCCAGATGGTGCTTTTCTTATGTTTCAATGTATGTAGTTCCTATGTACTACCACAGTATTACATACCAACTTTAGATATACTCGGATGTAATCAGTAATACTCTAAAGAAAAGACTTGAAGCTATAGTGTAACGATTCTACAGGTATGTCTGTCTTAAAAGCTATAGCTAAGCTATATTAGCAACCGCTTTAATAACAGCCGCTATAATGATCTTGACCCGGAGTTATGTTTATTGGTTGATATCTCGGAAACTATAAAAGATAGGCCGTTTTTAAGCAAATTTTCAACCCCCTTTATAAAACCCCTCCGATGTTATTTATATATACATACATATATAACATATATATATATATATATATATATATATATATATATATATATATATATTTTTTTTTTTTATCGCAGTAGGTGTCTCGAAAACGATTTTGAAATCCACTAATACGCACCAAAATCATTACCCTGTACGGGAATAGGCCTGCAGTCCCAGCGGCGGGGACGTTAAACGGCTACAGATAAAGTTTGAATTTTTCGTACCGTAACCGTAACTAATTAAACTATAAGAATCAGACACAACACTAAACATCACAACAGAGGAATAAAATATAAAAATAAGTCTGGATCTTAGTACCATAACAGTTAGTGGCTTGGATGGAAAACGCATGGTCTTATTAGGAATTTTTAGGTTTCCCCAGCACGGCCACGTGCCATGAGGCACTTCCAATTTTTACGCGCACTCTCGTAACTTGATCACTTAGTAAAGGAAAACATCGTAAGGAAAACTATCGAAGGTGTTGTGAAACTTGTAAACAGGTAGGCCAGTACCATGCTGAAGAAGACTGGTGCTCACCATTCACTTAAGGGAAACACTCTTGCAACAACGTGGCAGTCATAACGTGGAGAAAAATCACGTTTAAACAATGATTGATTGCACCAATTTTAAACTACACTTGGCTATTGCGTTGTTAACACCAAGTTAAAACGAGAAATGTATTGTATAATATAGACAATTAAGAGAAACAGATTGTACTTACACTTTTGTGGACGCACGAGTATCCCACTTCTGAAGTATAAGAAAAATACTTCAGATAGATGGGAGATTCAATTTATTCCACTGGACACAATTCACACACAGTAATATTCTTAGTCTGCACAATTTTCGGAGTCAAAAAAGCCCCGATTCGACTAAACATCATCTTTTATACTTTTTTCTCCCACCTCCTCAATCCTACCCTCAACATAATTTATTCAGTGTTGCTATTACAATGTCTTAATATTACATTGAAAATATTAGAATTCTTTTAGATTATTTTGTTTATACAATTTTAAATATTGAATTGCTTATCAATAATTACTTAAACCTAACAAAATGATGGCGAGACCACCCCGATTAGAACTAAATTACCTCCTTTATCGATTCCAAAGTTCGCCGGTAATTATAACGACTGGATAAGTTTTAAAGATTTGTTTAAGGCTCTCGTACATGACAACGTGCATCTAACAACGATTGAAAAACATCATTATTTAAAAACGAGTTTATCGGGAGAGGCTGAACAACTTCTAAAACATTTTGCACTCACGGAGGCTAATTACGATAAGGCTTGGAGCACACTTGAGAGTAGATATAATAACAAACGTATGATTGTCACTACAATAATTAGCCGCCTTTTTAGCCGACTTAAAAAAGAAGGAGGTTATCAATTCGACTGTATTTTTTTTTTTTTTTTTTTTTTTTTTATGTGTGTTACCGCGAAACTCGGCCCCTGGTGGTCCGATTTTGATAAAAATTATTTTAATCGAAAGGAAGTGCTTGCAGGTGGGTCCCATTTTTTTGTTTTTTTTTTTAAATAACTAGAAGACTAGTAGATTTTGAATATAGCTTCAAAATTTGTTGCGGAAATTAGGGACATTTTTGCTTTCAGCGCTTACGTAGGCTAAACTATAGGACCTACATAAAAATGATGTATGGCGAATTGTAGCTCTTTAAATGTGCTAAATAAAAGTCCGCGATAGCATATATCTATCTTTTATAGTTTTCTCACAATAACCATTTTTTTCTTTAGAAACATTAATTAAATTCATGCCCTATTTCCGACGCTATTATTCAAGTTCAGTATTAACCCTTATGTAAATAAATATGTTCATTATCAAGAGAATTTAATGTAGATTATATTTGCAATTGAAACTATATCATTCTGTCTAATAGTTTAGGAGATATCGTAAGAATAAAATTACGCGGAAACGAAAAATGCTACATCGCGTTACAATGAATAGCACAAATTTGCTTTCTGGGCTTACGTAGGTCAAACTATATGACCTACTTTAAAATGATGTATCGAGTAATTATAGATCCTTAAATTTTCTAAATAAAAGTCTTAGGTGGCATATATCTATCATCTATGGATGTCTCACAAAAACCATGTTATTATGAACAAACTTCGATTAAATTGCACACGAAAAACAGCGTCGTAAGCTTACGGCGCTATTATATTATATTCGATATGAATCCTTATCCAAATAAATATGTTTGATGGCTAGAGTATTAAATGCAGATTACATTAGCCTTTAAACTATGTAATTCTGATCAATAGTTTGGAAGATATTAAATTATTAAAAACTACGCGCATTCGAAAAATGCTACTGCGGCGCGCGGCTGGACAAAATTAAAGGCACGCTACGATGTATTAGTTCGTTAATTTTCAATTTGTATACCGATTTTGATAATTATTTCATTGTTTAAAGGATAAGTGGTTATCTGGTGTATTCTAAATTAGTTTTTGAATTGAAGTACACACATATTAAATAGGAAAGTCCTTTTCTTTATTTGTCTTATTTATGTCCTTATACGTATTAAGGAAATTTGTAATTAAACTTCAAATTCACTAAAAATTGAGAAATAAAACAAACATTTTAAGAAAAAAAAATAGCCGACTTCAAAACAAAAAAAACTATCTCAAACAAAATGCGCTTAAAAGTAACTTAAAAAAAACAATTTCAAACAAAATGCACTCAAAAGTAACGTAAAAAAACAATTTCAAACAAAATTCACTCAAAAGTAACATAAAAAAACAATTTCAAAAAAAATGCATTCAAAAGTACCATAAAAAACAATCTCAAACAAAATACACTAAAAAGAAACAAAATAATGTCATGAAAACTTCTTTCTTTCTTTCTTCTCTCTTTCAAAAACCCTCTAAACTCTAAAGAAAGTTCTCTTCTTTCTTGTAACGTGTCTATATTGTATAATTATTGTTATTTTGGAGTCGGTTTCGGCCTAAGTAGAGACATAAACGTAAGTATGTCTAATACATCTCAAATATAAAATGTCACCTATTTACTTCGGCCGACACCGACTGCGAAATAACAATAATTATACAATATAGACATGTTACAAGAAAGAAGAGAACTTTCTTTAGAGTTTAGAGGGTTTTTGAAAGAGAGAAGAAAGAAAGAAAGAAGTTTTCATGTCATTATTTTGTTTCTTTTTAGTGTATTTTGTTTGAGATTGTTTTTTATGGTACTTTTGAATGCATTTTTTTTGAAATTGTTTTTTTATGTTACTTTTGAGTGAATTTTGTTTGAAATTGTTTTTTTACGTTACTTTTGAGTGCATTTTGTTTGAAATTGTTTTTTTTATAAATCTGTTAAAATGTTAAAACACTTTTTTGCTTTTCAATCATCTTTATTTTTTTCTTATACACAACGCCATGACATATTTTTTACAGAGGGAGAAATCAAAGAGTAAACAATGTTACCATATATAAATGTACCATAAACCTAACACGCCTCCTTACATTTATATATTATATACTTAACTATTATTTAAATTGACATTACAAACATATAAACTAATTGTACTATTAGACCACTAAATTTAACATATTTCTAAACTTTACAAATTTTGCGTTTCCTAAACTTTTAGTAAAGATATCTGCAATATTTTCCTCAGAATCTACTTTTACAATATCAATAATGCCTTCATTAAAACTTTCATGTACATAATGATAACACGGGTCAACATGAAATTTGACTTTGATTGCAAAGCATTAAATTTCGGTAGTTTAGGTCGTAATTAGACGGAAAAAAAATATATGGCATGAAAAACTTTGCTTTTGTGCTTAGAAGACTGATTGAACGAAATTTTAAAAAATCTCGGATTTTAATTTTCGATTGAAAATAAAACTATTGAAATAAAAATGTTTATTATTTTTATTAAGTTTTACTATCAAATAAGCTTACAGAAAAGTGGAAAATAACTTAAAAGTGCACACTTTTACTTTTTCTTTTATGTTCATAGCTACTTTCTCTGAATAAACCCCAAATACAGTCGCCCATTATGTTTTCATTGTATTGGCCTTTATAGCGTTGTTCAAAATTCATGATGTCCTGATGGAAACGTTCTCCTTGCTCTTTGGAATAGGCTCTCATATTGTTTTTAAATTTATCCAAATGAGCATGCAGCATATGTACTTTTAATGACATCCTGCAGCCAATGGCCTTAAAATTTGTAAGCATATCCTCAACCAACTTTTCGTAGTTTTCAGCTTTATTATTTCCTAAAAATCCAGAAACTACTGCTTTAAAACTGTTCCAACTTGCTTTTTGAGTACGATTCAGCAACGTTAGAAATTTTTCATCAGCGAAAATCTGTCTTATTTGCGGACCAACAAAAACCCCAGCTTTAACCTTTGCTTCCGATAACTTCGGAAAAAATTTATTATAACTATCACAAAAGCAAACTTTATACCGAAAAAAGGAAAATTTTTTTGTAGAGTCGTGTAATGAACTTCAATGTGTTTAGAATTTTTAGTAAAATTACCATACTTTGCAATAGCTAATGTTCCTGAATTATCTTCATAAATTTTTGTTGGTTGATCAACTTTTACAAATACATCATTAATAATACATCTCAAAAAATTTATTTCAGTTACAGCCTCAGATAATGCTACATATTCAGCAAATGTAGAAGATTTAGTAACACTACTTTGTTTCCTTGACTTCCAATAAATTACATTTCCAAACAATCTTATTACATAGCCTGAAGTTGACTTTCTGTCTACAATATCTCCTGCCCAGTCGGCATCAACAAAACAATCCAAAATATTACAATCACTGTTATTATAATAAGTCAATTTAAGATCTTTTGTCAAGTACAAATATTTCAGAACTCTCAAAGCATATTGAAAATGTGTATCATTATAACAGTTTTGAAACCTGCTCAAATAATTAACAGAAAAGGATATATCTGGTCTTGTGCCAGTACTTATATACAATAGTGCCCCTATCAAGTTTCTATATTTAACATCTTCATTACTTTCAGACTTTGTTAACTTTAAATTAATTTCCATTGGTGTTTTGTACAACTTAGAGTTTTCAATTTTATAACGTTTAGTCAATGATTCAATATAGGTTTTTTGACTTAAGGTCATTTTACTACAATCACCCTTATATTCATATTCAATTTCAATTCCTATATAATTTTTAACTTTACCCATATCTTTCATTTTAAATTTATTACACAATTTATTTTTTGTCTGTTCTATTATTTGTTTATTTATACAACATATCAAAAGATCATCAACAAATAGCAAAATATAAATTTTTACATCCTTTTCAGATTTTACATAAAGACAGTAATCATAGTCACTTCTTCTAAAACCTAATGTTTCTATATATTCATTGAAACATTCATACCAAGCTCGTGGGCTCTCTTTTAACCCATACAAAGATTTCTCTAACTTATAAACATTATCACTACCATCCTCATAACCTAATGGCTGTTTTACATACACTTCAGATAATATTCTACCATTTAAAAAAGCAGTTTCCACATCCATTTGATGTACATCTACAGAATTTTTACAACAATAAGACAGTAACAATTTTAAAGTTTGCATCCTCGCAACAGGGGAATAAGTGTTATCTATATTATCAGTTTGTTGAAAACCTCTCACCACTAACCTTGCTTTATATGTATCTTCTGATTTCTTTCTGTACACCCACTTTACATCTAAGGCCTTTTTATCATTTGGTTTACTTACTTTTACCCAAGTATTATTTTTGACAAGACTATCCATTTCACTGTCCATTGCATTTATCCACTGCTTGGCCTCATCACATGATATCGCCTCCTGAAAGTTATCTGGAATCATAGCATCACAATGATTTACTAAAATACAATAATAACCAAATTCATCATCAAATCGTTTTGGAGGTTTTATATTTCTTTTTGGTCTATTTTCTTTATAACTGTTCTCGGGCAACTTTATACTGTCATCTTCATTTGTTTCTTCATCTTCTAAATTGCTTTGCCCTTCCTCATTACAAATTTCTTCATTTTGATGTTCTTTTTCATTTTCAAAACCAATACAATTTACATCTTCTTCTATAATGTCCACATGTCTTGCAACAATTACTTTACCTCCAATCAAAACTCTATAACCAACATCTGTGTAGCCCAACAATATTCCTAATTCAGCCTTCTTATCAAATTTTGATTTGCGCTTTTCCTCTGGTATTCTCACAAAAACTTTACTGCCATAAATTTTCATATAATTCATGGATGGCCTTTTCCTAAAGAAAATTTCAAATGGTGTCTTTTTTTCAAAAGTATTTGTCAAGGTTCTGTTTTTGATATATGTAGCAGTTTTAACTATTTCAGGCCAGTATTTTTTCTCTACTTTAGCCTCAGCAAATAAACATCTGGCCATGTCCATTACACTTCTGTTGAACCTTTCCGCAGTGCCGTTTAATTGGTGTACATAAGGTGGGCAAGGTTTAATCATTACACCTTTATCTCTTGCTAGATTATAAATTTTTGAATTCAAATATTCTTTGCCATTGTCACATCTTAGTTGTTTTATCATTTTTCCTGTTATGTTGTGTACCTCATTTATATAATGTAAGAAGCATTCATACACTTGGTCTTTTGACGGAATGCAATAGATTTTAGCTAGCTTGCTGTAGTCATCAATGAAACTTAAGAAGTACTTTTCACCATGATTTCCCGTTGTGCTATGTGGCCCATTCAAGTCTGTGTGAACAATATCTAGTATATCTCTAGCTCGTTGTCTGTTATTTTGAAAAGGTAAGTTATGCATTTTATTTTCGATACAGATTGCACACTTCAAGTATTCAGATTCCAATTCTTTAGGTAATCCACTGAGCATCTCATTTTTACACATTATGTTTAAATATTTAAAATTCACATGACCCAATGTTCTATGTATTTTCTCTTTCAGTGTCAATGTACTTTTAGAAACATTTGCTTGTATTTTATTTCTTTGTATAAAACTTGTCATTTTGTATAAGCCTCCATCCTTTTTAGCAATTCCTATTAATGATCCAGCTTTGTTATAAATCTTTGTTAAATATCCTTTTGAGGTAATATTATTATTTTCTGTTATTTTTGCATAGCTCAGTAAATTTGCTTTCATGTCTTTCACATAGAATACATTATTTATTATTACCTTTTGTTTCTTGTTATATACAGGAAAATAAACAGTAATATTTCCAACTTTTGTAGCTTCTAATAAGCTTCCATTACCAACTTTTACTTTTATTGGCGTTTTCAATGTTATAAAATTATCAAAATACTCATCACTATTTATTATATGATCAGTGCATCCACTGTCAAGCAACCAATTTATCTCACCTTTAGTAACATTGGTTTCACTCACAGTTGACATATTATTAACAATAGCTGTATGGAAATTACTTGGATATTGATTTTTATTTTCTGACTTTTGTTGATAAGCCTGGTAGTTCCCACGACCACCTCGGAAACTTCTGGAATTATATTTCCCTCGACCACGTTGAAATGTATTATGTCCATATCCATGATTTACATTATGCCAACAATCCTTTTTAAGATGGCCTCTTTTACCACAACCAAAGCATATTTTTGTCTGGAAACTCTGGGGTGGTGATGACTTTTTAGCTTCGACTTTAAAAGCATTTGACTTATCCTGGGGAGCTTCACACGCTGCATCTGTCATATCAGAGTTAGATTCTAAGCTTTTCATTTTAATTTTATTTTTCACATAATTAACATTTCTCTCTGTTTCCGGTAAAATATCTATAAGGTCTCCAATGTAACTATATTTTTCTGGTAATGATTTTAACATATAATTCAATTTTTCACTTTCACTTATATTTGCACCAGCTTGTTTCAATTCGTTGATACATTTCTCAAAGTCATTGAAGAAAATGTTAACATCTGCATAATTTTTAAGTTTCACATTCTCAAGTTTATTTCTATATAATATTTGCAATGCCGTTGATTTCTTTAAGTACATTTCGTCGAACTTCGTAATTATTTGGAATGCAGAATCCAAATCACACACATATTCTAGCTGGTTATTCGTAATTGCGCTGTAAATATAATTGGTAGCCATGATGTCCATTTCTTGCCATTTTGCACTGGCATCATTTTCAGATTTCGATCTTGTGACAACATCTTTACACTTCTTGAATTCTAAGAACTTTAGTAACCGAATTTTCCAGTTTGCATAATCCGTGCCATCAAATATAGGAATTAACACTTCGTTGTTTTTCATAAGCGCCATTTTTATATTTAATGCGATGCAACAAATATTTCAATGATTCCACGTAAATAGTTTGTATAACCACGCTCTGCTACCATGTTAAAATGTTAAAACACTTTCTTGCTTTTTAATCATCTTTATTTTTCCTTTATACACAACGCCATGACATATTTTACAGAGGGAGAAATCAAAGAGTAAACAATGTTACCATATATAAATGTACCATAAACCTAACACTTATTTAAAAGAATGTCTTAACAATGGTTTGATTTTAAAAAATATACACCGTGTAATAAGTTTTAGACAAGACAATTTTCTCAAAAAATACATAGAGCTTAATACTAGTCTACGTCAAAATTCCAAAACAGTATTTGAAAAAGATTTCTTCAAGTTATTAAATAATTCAATATTCGGAAAAACGATAGAAAACAAACGTAAGCAAGCAGATGTCAGATTAGTGTCAAAATGGAAAGAATATGATAATCGTACAAATAAATATTTAGATGCTGAAAGATTGGTAACAAAACCAAATTTAAAGAGCATAACAATATTTTCAGAAAATTTTGTAGCAATAGAGTTGAATAGGGAGAAAGTTTTTTTTTTTTTTTATAAGAGAAGGGGGCAAACGAGCGGCGCGAACACCGAAGTGATCATCGACGCCCATGGACATCCGCAACACTACGAGAATTACAGATGCGTTGCCGGCCTTTAAGAAAGAGATATGCTCGCTTCTTGAAGGACCCTAAGTCGTACTGGTTTGGAAATACCGCCGAGGACAGACCATTCCACAACGCGGCCGTGCGCGGCAAGAAATTTCGCGAGAACCGCACTGTTGTGGAATGCCAGCCATCCAGATGGTATGGATGGTACCTGGCGGTCTGTCGGGTCGTCCGATGACGAAACTCGGCGGCAGGAATCGTTCCAAACAGTTCTTTGGAACACTCCCCGTGGTATAAACGATAAAAAATGCAGAGGGAACTGACGTCCCTCCGCAAGGCCAGAGTATCAAGCCGATCGGTAAGAGCTCGGTCGTTGACGATTCGAGTCGCTCTCCGTTGTAAGCGGTCAAATGGAAGAAGCTGGTATTGGGGTGCTCCCGCCCAGAGGTGCGAGCAGTATTCCATGTGGGGCCGAACTTGCGCCTTGTACAGTTGTAGGCGGTGGCCCGGCTGGAAATACTGCTTCGCCCTACTGAGCACACCCAGCTTTTTGGAGGCCAGCTTGGCCTTGTCTTCCAAGTGACCGCGAAACTGAACGTCACTCGATATGTCAACGCCGAGAATACCGATACTGGCTGAGGCAACCAGGGGAGTGCCCTCAAAACGAAGATTTACGACAAAGGGTTGTTTTTTAGCGGTAATGGCGCATACTTGTGTCTTTTTGGGATTGAATTCAACGAGATTTCGTCGACCCCAATCCGAAACTTCACCCAGTAGGGTCTCCAGTTCAGACACAAGTTTGGTCCGGTTCTCATCGGCAGTAGCCCGAGAAACATTGGCACGGGCCGTGTACAGTGCGTCACACGTGCTATCGTCTGCATAACAATGAATGTTGCTGAATTGCAGCATGTCATTGATATGCAGAAGAAACAATGTGGGCGACAGTACACCGCCCTGTGGGACACCAGCGTTGATTGATTTCGGGTCAGAGCACGCACCGTCAACAACGACCTTGATGCTCCGACCCTCCAAGAAGCTATAAATCCAGAATCCAAATCACACACATATTCTAGCTGGTTATTCGTAATTGCGCTGTAAATATAATTGGTAGCCATGATGTCCATTTCTTGCCATTTTGCACTAGCATCATTTTCAGATTTCGATCTTGTGACAACATCTTTACACTTCTTGAATTCTAAGAACTTTAGTAACCGAATTTTCCAGTTTGCATAATCCGTGCCATCAAATATAGGAATTAACACTTCGTTGTTTTTCATAAGCGCCATTATTATATTTAATGCGATGCAACAAATATTTCAATGATTCCACGTAAATCCTTACTAATATTATAAATGCGAAAGTAACTCTGTCTGTCTGTCTGTCTGTCTGTCTGTCTGTCTGTCTGTCTCGCTTTCACGCAAAAACTACTGAACCGATTTAAATGAAATTTTGTACACAGATAGTCTAGAGCCTGAGGATGGACATAGGCTATATTTTAACGCGAAAAAGGGGTTTTAAGAGGTTGAAAGTGGGGGTGAAAGTTTGTATGGAATTATCGTCATTTTTACAGGTAGAAGGTTGAAACTTATTTTCAAGGCTGCTAATTTGATAAAGATAAATATGAAATTAAATTTTTGTAAAATTTTACCCCCAAGGGTGCTAAATAACTATAGGGGATGAAATTTTGTTTGGCAATATGTGAGGTTTTGTTGAATGTTTTCTTTAATATGTTTTGCTATTACCCTTACCAATATTTAGTCTAGAGCCTAAGGAAGGACATAGGGCACATTTTAACGCGAAAAAGGGTTGAAAGGGGTTGAACGTGGGGGTGAAAGTTTGTATGGAATTATCGTCATTTTTACAGTTGGAAGCTTGAAACTTATTTTTGAGGTTGCTAATTCTATATAAATAAATATGAAATTAAATTTTTGTAAAAAATTTACCCCCAAGGGTGCTAAATAACAATAGGGGATGAAATTTTGATTGGCAATATGCTCGGTTTTGGTGAATGTTTTGTTTAATATGTTTTGCTGTTATCCTTGCCAATATTTAGTCTAGAGCCTGAGGAAAGACGTAGGCTACATTTTAACGCGAAAAGGGGTTGAAAGAGGGGGTGGAAAATTGTATGGAAGTATTGTCTTCTTTTACAGTTAGAAGCTTGAAACTTATTTTTGAGGCTGCTAATTTGATATAAAGAAATTAATATTCAATATTTGAAAAAAGTTTACTCTTAAGGGTGCTAAATAACAATTAGGGATGAAATTTTGTTTGGGAATATTTTAGATTTTGTTGAATGTTTTGTTCAATATGTTTTGCTGTTACCGTTACAAATATTTAGTTTAGAGCCCGAGAAAGGATAAAGACTACTTTACAACGCGAAAAAGGGTTTGTAAGGTGTTGAAAGTTAGGGTGGAAATTTGTATGAAAGTATCGTCATTTTTACAGTTAGAAGCTTGAAACTTATTTTTGAGGTTGCTAATTCTATATAAATAAATAGGAAATTAAATTTTTGTAAAAATTTTGCCCCCAAGAGTGCTAAATAACAATAGGGGATGAAATTTTGTTAGGCAATATGTAAGGTTTTGGTGAATGTTTTGTTTAATATGTTTTGATGTTACCCTTACCAATATTTAGTCTAGAACCTGAGGAAGGACAAAGCCTACTTTTTTAACGCGAAAAAAGGGTTATAAGAGGCTGAAAGTGAGGGTGGAAATTTGTATGGAAGTATCGTCATTTTTACAGTTAGAAGCTTTAAACTTATTTTTTAGGCTGCTGATTTGATATAAATAAATATGACATTTGAAATTTGTAAAAGTTTTACCCTCAAGGTTGCAATGTAACAAAACGGAATAGGGGATGAAAATTTGGATGGGAAGATGTTTATGTGAATATTTTGTAAGTTTAATATTTTTTGGCATTTTTTATAAGTTTAAGTAAAAAAAAAGAAAAAAAACAACAACAACATAATTCTCGACCCGTAACCCAGAGGGGTAGGCAGAGACCCAGGACCTACATTTGGCGCGGTCCGGGCACACCTCTTTCTATGTTCTTCTACATACATCAAAGCATAGCACATTGGTTAAATAAAATAATTAGCTCAAAAAAAAAAATGCTACCCAAAATAGTATTTCACGCGGACGAAGTCGCGGGCACAGCTAGTAGTTTATATAACCACGCTCTGCTACCATGTTAAAATGTTAAAACACTTTTTTGCTTTTCAATCATCTTTATTTTTTTCTTATACACAACGCCATGACATATTTTTTACAGAGGGAGAAATCAAAGAGTAAACAATGTTACCATATAAATGTACCATAAACCTAACAAAATCAAAAGAAGATGAATACAGAATGTTTTAAAAGCTTAAAGGAAATTTTAGATACTACGAAGGAATGTTTGAATTCTCTTGATAATCTCGGCGTGGATACCTCCACATGGGATGCAATTGTCGTACATTTAGTTGTATCCAAATTGGACTTAGAAACACACAAACAATGGGAACAGTCACTTGGATCATCTCAAGACATACCCACATTTACCATTTTATCATTATTTTTAGAAAATCGTTTCTGTTCCATGGAGATGGTAAATGTTACCCACAAAGAAGACCAACCGCAGAAAAAGGACTTAGTTAAAAATTATACAAACCAGAAACCCACAAATATGAAGTCATTTGTCACAGAAGTAAGCAGCGAATGCACTTATTGCTCAAAAAACCATTTTTTTTGCCATTGTAAAGAATTCGCCGCATTAGATCTTCCTCAACGTCAGGATTTTATTAAGAAGAATGGCATTTGTTTTAATTGCCTTGTAAAGGGTCGCTCCGTTAATGCGTGTAGACAGAGCACCACCTGTAGAAAATGTAGTCGACGACATCACACTCTGTTGCACTTCACAAACCCTAACAAGACCACATCAGTGCCAGAAAACGATGCAGCAACACCCAGTACACCTGAAACAAGTCAAACCACATCAACCGTCGTTTACAAGACTGAGGTTGACAGCAACAGTGAGGAAGTAATATTGGCAACCGCACGAATTGCAGTTAAGTCGAGGAACGGCGACACGATAGTCTTGAGAGCACTGATTGATCCGTGCTCGCAATCAAACTTTGTTACTGAAGCGGCAGCTCAACTGCTTAATCTCGAGCGCACTTCGATCAGCGGAAAAATTACTGGCATCTCATCTATACCGCTGACAACCAAGTCACAAGTTACGTTGAACTTTCATGCTATCAGAAATCCATCACACATGATCACAGCTAAGGCGTACGTCCTTAGACGAATATATCAAGATTACCATCACAAGAGCTCCCATCAGATACCTGGCCTTCTTCTGAGATTTCAGATCTTGCAGATCCACACTTTCACAAACCAGGATCTATTGACGTGCTATTAGGTGGAGTTGTATATGCGCACATTTTTCTTGACGGAATAATAAAACGCAATGAGTCTCTGGTCGCTTTGAACTCAAGATTGGGCTGGCTGGTAAGCGGCGAAGTGGCGCAGTCTGGCCATCAGTCACACAAAGTAGTTGTTATGCACACACAAGTCGAAGTTGATCAGTTACTACGTCAGTTTTGGGAGGTCAATGAAGATTCACCAAACGTGAAGCCTCTGTCAAAAGCTGAAAGACAGTGTGAAGAGCATTTTAAGAAAACTCACACTCGAAACACTGACGGTCGATATAAGGTTCGCCTACCCTTCAAGGACGAAGACGCTCCAAATTTAGGCAACTCCAGACAACTTGCTTTGAAGCGCTTACATCAGATGGAGAATAAGTTTAAGCGAATACCCGAATTTCACGAAGAATACTGCAAGTTCATGAGGCAATATGAGTCACTCGGTCACATGGAGATAGTACCTGAAATAGAGAAGAAGAATAGAGCTTATTACTTACCACATCATGCTATTCTTCGTGCCTCGAGCCTCACTACAAAGTTGCGCGTAGTTTTTGACGGAAGCGCTAAACCTGTAGACGGAAACTCACTTAACGATGAGTTACTCATCGGCCCCCCGCTGCAACAAGATATACGAGCTTTAGTAACACGGTGGAGACAACATAAGTACTGCCTAGTAGCTGATATACAACAAATGTACCGACAGATACTTATCTCAAAGCAAGACACTGATTACCAGAGAATATTGTGGCGCGAGTCATCGGAAGACCCGATCAGAGAGTATCGTTTACTTACCGTCACATATGGCAGTTCATGTGCTCCATATCTTGCCATCAGGACACTTCATCAACTTGCAGAGGACGAACGTGGAGAGTTTCCTGAAGCTGAACTTCTAAAAACTGATCTCTATATGGACGATTTGATGACGGGCTCATCTACAAAAGAAGACACTCAACGGCTTCAACGTCGCTTAACTGAACTGTTTAAACGTGGCGGTTTTCTTCTTCATAAGTGGTCGTCTAATAGTGAAACGGTTTTAAGTGAGATTCCCGATTCGAAAAAAGCGTTAAAAGGTTCAGTGAATATTAAAATGGATGATTCGGTGAAAGCTCTGGGCATAGCCTGGAAACCACAAAGTGATATATTAGAACTGGTAGTTAACTTACCTCGTGACAACGACGTTGTTACAAAACGAAGTGTGCTATCTGCGATAGCTAAAACGTTTGACCCTCTGGGTTGGCTAGCACCTTGCGTGGTTGTTTTAAAAATATTTATGCAGAAGTTGTGGCTAGCCGGCCTGGACTGGGACTCTGAACTTCCTGAAGACCTGAAAACTGAATGGCAGAAGTACCTGACTAATTTTGAACACATGCAGGCCATTCAGCTTCCACGTTGGTTAGGGATTGCAAATAATGTAAAAATTGAATTGCATGGTTATTGTGACGCCTCTTGCGCCGCTTACGCTGCGCTTATTTACATCAGAGTCATCACGGACAATGAGATAAAAGTAAGTCTGGTCGCAGCCAAAACAAAGGTCGCTCCCGTTAAACAGATCTCATTGCCACGTCTTGAACTTTGTGGGGCAGTCCTGTTGTCTAAATTGATAATGTATGTCAAATCCAGTCTAAATATTGATAATAATTGTGTATTTGCTTGGACAGATTCCACAATAGTTTTGGCTTGGTTGCGTAAAACTCCAAATACTTGGACGCCATTTGTTGGTAATCGCACTACCGAAATCTTGAATGTTACGAATAGTAGTCAATGGCATCATATTAAGTCTGCGGATAACCCCGCGGATTGCGCCTCACGCGGTATCAGTCCTGACGAGCTGATGCAGTCAAAACTGTGGTGGGAAGGTCCAGCCTTTCTTCGCGAGTCTGTTGAGATTTGTTACCCTAATTTCAATATACGAGTACCTGAAACCACAGTCGAAGCAAAACCGAGAGCAAAAGTCAGTTACTTATGCACCTCTGAACCCAATGCATGTACCGTGTACCTTAATAGATACTCAAATCTACTTAGACTTATACGTGTGACAGCCTATTGCTTTCGATTTTTTCGGCTATGTAAAGATAAGGTTCTCAAAAGGAACGATAACATAAAACTGACATATCTCACTACTGACGAAATAAAAAATGCATTAAAAACTTGCATTCGAATGTCACAGTCTGTTTACTTTGAAAGTGAAATAGTATTGTTATCACAAAGCAAACCTATCCCAAAAAATAGTAAACTTTTACCTTTGAATCCGATCCTAGACAATGAGAAAATTATTAGAGTCGGTGGACGACTTGTAAATGCTCAAATACCACCTGATATGAAGTCTCCTATAATCTTACACCACAAATGTAACTTAGCAAAGTTGATTGTACTTGATGCTCATTTAAGAACTCTACATGGCGGAAATTCGCTCACATTAAATGTTATTCACCAAAAATATTTGATTCTCCGAGCAAAAAACTTGGTAAAAAAGATTCTAAGATTATGTAAACCTTGTTTTACCCAAACTGCACGACCTATGACTCCGTTAATGGGTAATTTACCACAGTGCAGAGTCAATCCGTCACGCCCGTTTTTGACCAGCGGCGTAGACTTTTGTGGTCCATTTACTCTGAAACTGTACTCTGGTAGATGCACCAAAACTTGTAAAGCTTACTTAGGTGTGTTTTTGTGTATGGTTACAAAGGCCATTCACCTTGAGCTGGTTAGTTCACTATCCAGTGCTGCGTTTTTAGCAGCTTTCAAACGTTTGACTTCCCGACGTGGGCATTGTAAAGACATCTGGAGTGATTGAGGGACTAATTTCATAGGCGCGTCCAAAGAATTAGACCTCGCGTTCAAAAACAGCAAATCAACTAATCAACTGTCGTTGACGAAATTGCCCAACTGTTAGTTAACGACAGCACAACATGGCATTTTATTCCTCTTGGTGCCCCTCACTTTGGAGGACTGTGGGAGGCAGGAGTTAAGTCCGTAAAAGGACATCTGAAACGCGCCGTAGGCGAATCCCGCTTAACATTCGAAGAGTTTTGCACTCTGATCACACAGGTCGAGGCTTGTGTTAACTCTCGGCCTCTTACGTTGATTAGTTCTGCCGTTGATGAACTCCCGTTGACTCCTGGTCATTTTTTGATTGGCGAAGCTCCTGTTACTATCCCTGAAGAAAGTTTCGTGGATGCTCGACCTGACTATTTAGACCGATGGCAAAAGGTGCAACGTATGGTACAAAGTCTGTGGCGACGTTGGCAATCTGAGTATCTTACTATGTTGCAACATCGATACAAATGGTCCCAGAATCACCCCGACATAAATGTTGGTACAGTTGTCCTAGTGAAAGATGATCGTTTACCTCCAGGTAAATGGCTTTTGGGACGAATTGTGGCGAAGCACCCGGGAGCAGACGGTGTAACGCGTGTAGTCTCCTTACAATTTAAGGATCGTGTGTTTAAGAGACCAGTTACCAAACTGTGCCCTCTGCCTCTAGCTGCTTCAGAGCCTTAGTTAAGTTATAGTTCATAGTCTTGTTTTGTAAATTCTCATTCTATTTAAGTTGTTTGTATCTCCCACGGTTAAAGGACCCATATAGTCCTTGGGCCGCGGCATGTTTAATGTAAAAATCTTCAAATCTGGTTAAATTCATTTAACTAGCAACATTGACTTAACAACTCGTTTTTATTAATAACAGTAAAATGAGGGTGGATAAAAAAATCAGATTTGACGTTAGTGATTAAGCAAAATTGTTCTCTCGCTGTTTATTTCAATAAATTTTTGAGTTAAAAGTGTAGTTATTAACAGTAATAAATAATTATATATTAAGTTATACGAGTATAAGTAGCGGATAAATAAAATAAATGCATTATATTTTCTTGATCTTTTACTTTCATAATAAGTACCTATCTACATAAGTTGTTCATTCATTTCAATATTAAAACAATAATGGGTTGATTCAGCTGTCATTGATCTGCATAGTTTATAACGATGGATGATGTCGGATCATATCTCATTATAAACGTTACCGCTTCGCGCGTCGGTAAAGTTAAACATTAAACATCTGATTGATGAATGAACAGCTGAATAATGAAAAGAATTAGGGCAATCCAGATACGCTGAATGATGGCGTATCTGGTTGCCCTAATTCTTACCTACTCCTGCCGACCTGATTTCGCGGGGAGTAAGTCTCGAGGATTTAGTTTTATCTAAGTTGTGGTGGGAAGGTCCTACATTTTTACACGTATTAAAATTTTAATTTCAATTTAACTACACATATAAATTCAAATGCTGAGTTATTACCTATTGATTTGCCTGAACTAAAATCTAACACTACAAATTATACATTTTTAAATCAAAATATTAATACAGACGAAACATTCTTTCCATTCAACAGATTATCTAACTTCACTCGTATGATTCACGCGACTGCTTATGTACTGCGCTTCACGCACAACAGCCGGCCGCGCCACAGAACCGATCAGCTGACGGGTGCGATCAATGTCGATGAGTTGAGTCGTGCAGTGATTATGCTAGCTAAGTTATCACAAAGGGAGTCATTTTTTTTGGAGTACAATTTGCTAAAGAGTGGAAGGAATGTTAAGTCTAGCAACAGACTTTCAAGTCTAAATTTATTTTTAGATGAAAAGGACCTAATTCGCGTAGGTGGCAGAATAAAAAATTTCTTAGATTTTAATTATATTACATTATACACTATACACTATTTTACTCGCTTGTTATTTATTCATGAACACAATCAAGCTTTACATTGCGGGCCGCAGGCGCTGCTGTACCGCTTACGCGAGCAGTGGTGGCCGCTGTCCGGTAGGAATCTCGCGCGGAAGGTGACTCATCAGTGCGTCGCTTGCACACGGGCTAGGGGAAAAACGCTAAGCCCACTTATGGGCAACCTGCCTAAGGAGCGCTTGATGGCAGATTTTCCTTTTATTGGCACAGGTGTAGACTACGCTGGACCAGTGTACGTTTTAAATCGTAAAGGTAGGGGTGCTTAATTAGTAAAATCCTATATCTGTCTAATATAATGTTCGTAAAACCAGAATACATTTCAAATATGGAAGACTATACGTTGGTTTGATTTCAAAGTTCCAAATCCTCAAACGCCTCAACACTTTTATTAATTGTCAATACAAAACCATTTATTGATAACAACCAAAACAGAGAAAGAAAAAAAAAATTGTGTTTATTTTTAGCCGACTTCAAAAAGAAGGAGGTTATCAATTCGACTGATTTTTTTTTTTTTATGTGTGTTACCGCGAATCTCCGTCCCTGGTGGTCCGATTTTGATAAAAATTATTTTAATCGAAAGGAAGTGCTTGCAGGTGGGTCCCATTTTTTTTGTTTTTTTTTTTTAAATAACTAGAAGACTAGTAGATTTTGAATATAGCTTCAAAATTTGTTGCGAAAATTAGGGACATTTTTGCTTTCAGCGCTTACTTAGGCTAAACTATAAGACCTACATCAAAATGATGTATGGCGAATTGTAGCTCTTTAAATGTGCTAAATAAAAGTCCGCGATAGCATATATCTATCTTTTATAGTTTTCTCACAATAACCATTTTTTTCTTTACGAAACATTAATTAAATTCATGCCCTATTTCCGACGCTATTATTCAAGTTCAGTATTAACCCTTATGTAAATAAACATGTTCATTATCAAGAGAATTTAATGTAGATTATATTTGCAATTAACTATATCATTCTGTCTAATAGTTTAGGAGATATCGTAAGAATAAAATTACGCGGAAACGAAAAATGCTACATCGCGTTACAATGAATAGCACAAATTTGCTTTCTGGGCTTACGTAGGTCAAACTATATGACCTACATTAAAATAATGTATGGAGTAATTATAGATCCTTAAATTTGCTAAATAAAAGTCTCAGGTGGCATATATCTATCATCTATGGATGTCTCACAAAAACCATGTTATTGTGAACAAACTTCGATTAAAATGCACACGAAAAACAGCGTCGTAAGCTTACGGCGCTATTATATTATATTCGATATGAATCCTTATCAAAATAAATATGTTTGATGGCTAGAGTATTAAATGCAGATTACATTAGCCTTTAAACTATGTAATTCTGATCAATAGTTTGGAAGACATTAAATGATTAAAAACTACGCGCATTCGAAAAATGCTAGTGCGGCGCGCGGCTGGACAAAATTAAAGGCACGCTACGATGTATTAGTTCGTTAATTTTCAATTTGTATACCGATTTTGATAATTATTTCATTGTTTAAAGGATAAGTGGTTTTCTGGTGCATTCTAAATTAGTTATTGAATAGAAGTACACACATATTAAATAGGAAAGTCTTTTTCTTTATTTGTCTTATTTATGTCCTTATACGTATTAAGGAAATTTGTAATTGAACTTCAAATTCACTAAAAATTGTGAAATAAAACAAAAATTTTAAGAAAAAAAAAATAGCCGACTTCAAAAAAAAACAATCTTAAACAAAATGCACTACTCAAAAGTAACATAAAAAAACAATTTCAAACAAAATGCATTCAAAAGTACCTTAAAAAACAATGTCAAACAAAATGCACTAAAAAGAAACAAAATAATGTCATGAAAACTTCTTTCTTTCTTTCTTCTCTCTTTCAAAAACCCTCTAAACTCTAAAGAAAGTTCTCTTCTTTCTTGTAACATGTCTATATTGTATAATTATTGTTATTTTGGAGTCGGTTTCGGCCTAAGTAGGGACATAAACGTAAGTTTGTCTAATACATCTCAAATATAAAATATATTTGTATATTATATTTACTTCGGCCGACACCGACTGCGAAATAACAATAATTATACAATATAGACATGTTACAAGAAAGAAGAGAACTTTCTTTAGAGTTTAGAGGGTTTTTGAAAGAGAGAAGAAAGAAAGAAAGAAGTTTTCATGTCATTATTTTGTTTCTTTTTAGTGCATTTTGTTTGACATTGTTTTTTAAGGTACTTTTGAATGCATTTTGTTTGAAATTGTTTTTTTATGTTACTTTTGAGTGCATTTTGTTTTTATTTTATAAATTACTACTACATAGGTATTTATTTAATCAAATAGGTACATTTTCTCTTATTAATTTGATTCGTAATATCTTATTTCCGATCTACTTATCGTAAGCAATCTTCAACATTCGATTAGGCTTTATTCGTGACAATGATAAGCCAATTCTAACTGATCCATGACACTGATCAGTGGCCTAACTGATCCTTGACGTTGATCAATACTCTAAGCTGATCCATGACGTTGACCAGCGACCTAAACTGATCCTTGACGTTGGTCAGTACCCTGAGCTGATCCATGACGTTGACCAGCGACCTAAACTGATCCTTGACGTTGATCAGTACCCTAAGCTGATCCATGACGTTGACCAGCGACCTAAACTGATCCTTGACGTGGATCAGTACCCTAAGCTGATCCATGACGTTGATCAGCGACCTAAACTGATCCTTGACGTTGACCAGTGACTTACATTAAACTAATAATTACATTCCGGCCGACGCCATGACGTATTATCAAGCCGGCGTATCAACAACACTCAAGCTTAATGTCAAAATGAAATGTTGAATTTACCCTACAAATTCTCCTATACCTTACATAATAAACTTTTTTCTACTACCCTACAATTACATAATGAAATTTTTTCTACTACCCTACAATTACATAATAAACTTTTTTCTACTACCCTACAAATTCTCCTATACTTTACATAATAAACTTTTTTCTACTACCCTACAAATTCTCCCATACCTTTCATAATAAACTTTTTTCTACTACCCTATGTCAAGAAAAACTCCAATTCATTGCACAGTGAATACTTTTATTCTTTTAACTTCTTTAACTAATAATTTTAACTGGACTGCAAGGAGGATTTCCTCCTTGCAGTCCAGTTAAAATTGCTATAACTTTTAGATCAACACAAATGTTCTATGCTTATTGTGAATTTTTGATTTCTTGCAATAATAACATCATATTCTCATATAATTTTCTTTCATATTCGCTTAAAAAAGCGTCAGATAATATTTTTTTCTCTCATTCTATCACTGCACACCGTTTATTTGTGTGCAAATACAATCTCAACCAATTAAAGTTGCTTTAACGCGAGAATAACATAGTATAGTAATATTAGTATAGCAAATAATCCCATAATTTCTAAAAATCTAAAATCAACATTAAAAAAAAAAATTACACGTGATAGCATAAAACGAAAAGCAGATATAGATTGAGGATGTTAAACTCTTTAAATGGATCATACTTTTATTGAAAGGAGGATTTCGTTGCAGACAGAGTGTTATTAGTGCAGAGTCACGTCAAAGCATTATTTGCGATACAGCCGTTACCGAAAGAGTCGTCCTCGCTAATTAGAAAACTTATAGATATTATAATTAATAATTTACGCGCTTTAAGAACACTCGGTGAACCCACAGAGTACTGGGACACTTTAATTATCTACATAGTCATTTCTAAATTAGATAAAACGACTGAGCGGCAATGGGAGGAACATAAAGGTTTTTTATTATCTAACTCTAAAATGACGCTGAAGCTTGATCATTTACTCAAATTTTTGAAATCTAGGGCCGATCTATTTGAAACTTTAATTTTATCGCACAGTAAGGACAGCACTATAACTGGAATTAACAAAAAATCATGTACTGCTTTTCGCAGCAACGTGGCACAGTGTAATGTTATATCTTATAGGCCGGCCGGGCGCAATTCACGTAAGTTGTGTGTCGTATGTAAGGCTCCACATCCAATTTACACTTGTTCACAATTCCTTAATATGGATTTAAAATTTAAACTTAAAATCGTTAAGGAACACAACTTATGTGAAAATTGTTTACGTTCCGGGCACACTGTAAACAGCTGTTTGTTTGGACCTTGCAAAAAATGTAACTTAAAACATAATTCACTAATTCATAGCTCTAGCGGTTCTAATCATACCACGAGCCTAGTCTCTAAATCGTCAACTGAAGCGACTGAAACTAGCGGAGTCGCCGCGCACGCGCCCCCTCCCTCGATCAGTTGCAGCCGAAGCGACAAGGGACAGGTTTGCGATGTTCACGCGTACACGCACACAGATGTAAACTGCATAAATGTGCAACCAGTTTTGCTATCCACTGCGCTAGTTGAAATACTCGATAAAAATAACAATTATCATATCGCATGCGCTTTACTGGACAGTGGTAGTCAGAGTTGCTTCATTACACATTCGTTTTGCAAAAAATTAAATCTTCCTTTAATGTAATGTTTAGGATAATCAAATAAGGAAGGACAGTCATCTATGTCTATTAATCTAAAATCTGAAATAGCAAAGCTGTCTATGTTATCCTGTAAGTCTTTTAAATGTGACATGGCTGGTGGTATATACCGCAATCACCGCTGTGGTTCTAGGGTAAATGCAAAGTAGGATGGTTGAAAGTACGATCGTGGCAACGTAACGAATTATGTTTGCTTGGGATCTACAATGGAGAAACTTGTGATAACTTATGGATTTATGGCCAAGCCGGTTAAAATTATGCTTTAAGAGTAATTTAATGTCGTAGGATTTGAATTGTCTGTACTGATTCCAGATATAGATATAAGTGTGTGTACGAATTGTGTGTTTATTGTGTAGAGTAAATAGTGTAAATAGTGAATAAATAATGAGGGATTTGTTGCTCTGCCTAACATGATAAGGTTTAAGAAGAAGGAATGAGATAACATAATAAGAAAAAGATGACAATATGGATTGCATTGTACCTTTAGATATAACGAAACACATGTGCTTCTACAGTTGCGCCTTATTTCATCAATCAGGTATAGTCATGTTTCCATTTTGGAGTTTGTTAGGTTCGCTTCTGATTCGATTTTTATACGTTTTCCTCCGTCGTCTTTTCGCAAGAAGATTTGGCCATAAGATATCCAACAGTATTTATATTTATTTCTCGAAGCGAAATCTTTAGATAGCGTAAATAGTTTTCTAGTTTTTGGAGACAGATTTTCCGACAGGTATATGGGCGTTTTGGGTCCATTTATTCCTATGTGTGTAGTGTTGAGTTTATTTTCTCTGGATTTATTTCTATTAAACACGTTTATTGATTTTAACAATTTCTCTTTGAGAAGAGTGGAATTCAGATCAGCTATGACTGCAGTTTTACCACTTTTATGATTTGTAAGAAAGACGTCCTTGAAGTCTTGTGGTTTTATTTCAACATTAACTGAGTTTCCTATTTTCATCACAATGTCTATCAGGGTGTCCTTCGATTCTTTACCCGTCGCCGGAACGTTTCTGATTTCAACGCTTGAGCAGCGTAACTTTCTTTCCAAATGTTCAACTTTATCTTCGAGGTATTGAATGCATTTCCGATCATTTAATCGCGCATCTTCGAGTTTTTTAAATTTTCTTAACATTTCGTCATACTTAGCCGATAGAAATTCCACCGATTCCTGCAATTTGCTGTTCTGTTCCATAAGTTGTTGTCAATGAGAATAATCCTTATAATATTCCGCAAATAAATTCGAAAATTCCTGGATTATGGAAACATGAGATGGGTGGATGATCTGATAACAGAATTTATAGGTGTACGTGCCAAATTATATTTTATAAACAGTTTAACATCCGAAATAAAAAAGGCCAAGGGTATTTCGAAAACAGTGTCAAAAAAATTAAAATTCAGAGATTACAAGAATGTACTGTCAACAAATGATACTCTTAGACATAAAATGTCTATGATAAAATTCATTAAACATATGTTATATTCTCAACAAATCGATAAAAAAGTGTCAGATAGAAACGATGATAAAGTGCAAGTTTTACCTGATCAGATACATACATGACCATGGGGTCATTGTGATTCAGTATTCATGGATTATTCCAGCGATGTGTAAAAATAGCTGGGAATTATTTATCATTTATAATCATATTGAAAGTAATGTAGTTGACATTGTTTATTTGATATGTTTATTCATTAAACCAATGTAACAGGACAATCGCGGTCGTTCCAGGTCCAGGTCAAAGTCGAACTACCGGAAGTACCCCATTCGCTGGTATCATGCGAAGTTTGGGGATAAGGCCAACCATTGTTCGCGACCCTGCGACTACAAGTCGGAAAACGTGCAGGGCGGTCAGTAATGGCGACTGCCGATTGCCCTTACACAACTAGTCGCCTGTTCGTCACTGACCGGAAGACGAAGATGCAGTTTTTGGTAGATACTGGAAGCGACCTCTGCGTCTTCCCCCGATCGTCACTGCAGGACCGACGAGCGAAAACGGACTACCAACTGTGTGCAGCTAACGGCACCCCCATAGACACTTATGGTTTTGTGTACTTGTATTTAGATTTTGGACTTAAACGTGTATTTAAATGGAGATTTGTAGTAGCAGATGTTCAAAAAGCTATTATTGGTGTAGATTTTCTAACCTTTTATATTATAATGGTAGATTGTCGCCATACCTTTATCATATAAAAAACTTCAAGAAAAATTTAGTATAACTACACTTAAAAATAGAAGGCAACAAATAGATGCTACTATATTGTACAACATATGTAATGCTAAGTATAACTGCCCTGCCTTGTTGGCAGAAATTCGTTTCAGAACCCCCGCTAGACGAACGCGATCGACGGCGTTACTGGACACAGTTTCGTGCTCCACTAACGCCGGTGAGCGAGCTCCTCTACAAAGAATATGTAAATCATATAATATAATATTTGGTTCTACAAACCTTTTCGGCAACAGCTTATATAAATTTAAAAAAGAAATAAATGCTATTGTGGGCTAAGATAAATGTATCTATGTGTAACGTAGGTATACTTACAATTAAATTTATTACTATCTGTAATGGGCTTATGACACTTAGTAGTAAGGTTAAGTAATTAAGTATATAATATTAAATTAAGTAGTTAAATTACCCTTGCATATTATACACTTGTAAATATATAATTTACTGTTTTCATCGTAACGTGGCTAATTTGTTACCGGGCAGAATATGTTTGATTGGATTGTCTACATATTATTATTACTTGTCACTTTACACTTAGTAGCTTACTTTTTTGTAGCTTCTTTTGCAATTATGTATGTCTCAGTGAGAATATTTTAGGATATAAGTTTTTATGTACTTATATATTAGATTGTACGCATGTAACTATAACATAAACTTGTGTCTGTTAATTCTCCGAATAAATAAATAAATAAATAAATAAATAAATAAATAAATAAGCGCTTAATAAACAATACTACTACTATAACCGCTGTAGCTTCACTAGATTGTAAGAATGCTATTACCTCTGTAAAAGTTGCAACTGGAAACACAAACAATCACAAGATCTTGGAAGAGTTCCCAGATATCACACGACCCCCAGGTACACACCGCGCCATACTACATAACACCGTGCACCACATACGCACTACACCAGGCCCTCCAGTTTCTTGTACCCCTAGACGTTTGTCCCCTGAGAAACTCAAAATTGCCAAGCTCGAGTTCCAGTCAATGTTGGACGGCGGGACAGCTAGGCCTTCGGAGAGCCCGTGGTCCTCCCCATTACACTTAGCACCTAAAAAAGATAACGGATGGCGCCCCTGTGGGGATTATAGGATGCTCAATGCGCGTACGCCAACAGTTGACGCGCGTTTGCCGGTTTGCTTCAGTCAATTCGTGAGGTACCCACCTTTCAAGCTTTTTAATCTTTCCAATTTGCTTCAAGTGAATTAAAACAGTTTTATCACTAACATCGCAGCCTGCAGCTAACTCGGACGTGGTTTGCGATGGATCCGCTTCCACAATAGCCTTCAACTCTTCATTATCAACTTGAGTCTCAGGCCGTCCACGGGGCTTGTTCTGCAGATCGAAATTTCCAGAACGAAAACGTTGGAACCAAAAACGAACTGTGTTTTCTTTTGCAACACGACCGCCATACACATCATTCACCCTTCGAGTCGTTTCCGCAGCACTAGTGCCACGGCGGAACTCGTACTCGTAAATAATGCGATATTTTAAGTTTTCCATTTTGTAAAATGATTGCTGCAAACAGAAAAAAACAGAAGAAAAAAAACAAATGAATGACGGTCATCGAACCACAAATACATGAGTCTATAGCTGTACAAATTTGAATTTGGAATTCCTTACCAAAGAGGAGAAATTCGTGATTAAAGTGGCCAGTACGAAAAACGCCAATTTCATATGTAAGGACCTAATATTAGTTCATAAGTTTCTTTTGTGTGGCAATAATCGCTTATTCTATTCTATTCTGTTCCGTTCCGTTCCGTTCTGTTCTGTTCTGTTCTGTTCTGTTCTGTTCTGTTCTGTTCTGTTCTGTTCTGTTCTGTTCTGTTCTGTTCTGTTCTGTTCTGTTCTGTTCTGTTCTGTTCTGTTCTGTTCTGTTCTGTTCTGTTCTGTTCTGTTCTGTTCTGTTCTGTTCTGTTCTGTTCTGTTCTGTTCTGTTCTGTTCTGTTCTGTTCTGTTCTGTTCTGTTCTGTTCTGTTCTGTTCTGTTCTATGCTATTCCGAAATTGTTAATAGGCTAAGATAATTATCATATTATTGCACCTGTTGACTGTCACAATTATTTCACACTATTGACAAGATATTTCCGTGGCTCACTTTTTCACGTCCGATGTCCGAAGATGAGGCTTCTTCTGACGCTGAATCTACTAGTGCGCCAGAAAATGAGTAGAGGTCAAACAGGGAAATTGTCACGATCTCAATATTTTTACGAAATATTATGATTAAGAATAAATTGTAAGTCGAATTACGCAGTTTGATATTACAATGTTTATGGAGTTGATTGTATAGTTAATTTCTATATTATGTTAATTCATTACGATTTGTAGATCAATGGACCAACTGTCAAGCTGTTATTATTTGTTAATTATTACTGTAAAGTAAAAATAAGCAGATCGAACATTAGCAATTCGTGTATCGAATCGTAAATAAATCATATTAGCTCAGAGGTCGTTAACTGATTAATGTAATTATTAGTTAATGTCAGTCACTGGTCAACGTAAAGGATCAGTTTAGGTCGCTGATCAACGTCATGGATCCTTTTTGAAGGACAAGGAGCTCGGCTTTGGTTCGCGTCGTAAATAGTTGTGACAAACAACTAAGCGCACAGACCAATTTACTTCAGAGTGTTCGAGTAATAAACATGAGTATTTTAATATGTGCTGTGTGACTATCAGTACAAGACTATAAAGCTTATCTTCCGACAAACCTGCAAAACTATTTACATGTTTATATCTAAAACATAAATGATATAAAAAACAGAAAAATCGTAAGAAACATAACAAGGATTTTACACTATTTTTTTGAGATCTTCCTCCTCGACTATTTGTAGGGCTTGAGTTGTATCGTTTTTTTCTCGTGTAAATTCTTCCGTTTTTTGACCACACATATTGGTAATGTTTTAATTTTGCCAGTTCTTTGCATTTTCGAAGTAAGAATTTATTATATGGTGAAAGATGATCATTTATAAATATGGGTTTAGGCTCACCTTGTAAATTTATGTCTTTTGTTGTGATACGGCATTTGCGCACTTGCGAGAAAAAAATATCCTTCGTCAGTCTAGAAGCAAACTTGACGATTATTAATCTTGGTCTTCCTTGGACTTTGGTTCTTGGAGAAATTCTATTTACATGTAAGATATCATTACAAGTGATAGTGACACCTGCATAGCTGGCAAGTTTGAATAGTAATTCACTAAGGTTTTCATTTCTGTCCTCGGGGATACCCACGATCTCTAAGTTCAATAGACGCTCCCTTTGCTCATTTGCATTAAAATCACTCTTGAGCTTCCGATTTTCATTATGTAATCTTTGTAACTCGGCTTCCAGGTTACTTATCTTTTTAGTATCTTCTGTAAGTACGGTTGTTTTTTTAACTAATTCCTCATACTGAGTGTCATTGAACTGTAGTGACTGCTGTAATTCCTTAATTTCCTTCTCAAAATTGTTCTGCCTTACATTTAATTTATTTACTGAGGTTTTCATTTCTGTGTAGTCCATTCTAATTTTGGTTAATTCCGATTTCAATTCCGATGTAGTATCTTTTAGTATTGTTAGGTCATTCTTAATTATTTGATCCAGAGATTTATGGACCTTAATAATTTCTTTCCCGAATTCCGCTTTCCAGGTGTCCAAAGAGCACCCTATATTTTCGCTAAATTCCTTAAATACTTCTGACATATCTTCGCTATGTTTTCTTTTACGTATCGTCACATGATCCTTTTGTTTTTCATGTGTAGACAATTCCGGAGTTGAAGAAGTTTTTGGTGACCGGATCATCTTGAATATTTTATTAAATACACTGTGCCGCGGGGCAAAGTTGTAAGAATTACTGTTAGTACGTCCACTCGCGACCAGCGCGCGCGGAGAATGTACCACCATTATTTAGCTATTTCACTAGAAGGGTGAAAAAAGGATATTCGCGACAAATTAATGAGAGTAAAGATGGGAAATATTTCGGCGAGATGAAGATTTATGAAGCCGATGAAATAAAAAAAATACAGCCCGTCCATCGATGGCGGCATGCAATTACAACTATCAAAACCAGAATTGATGACGATGCGGAATCTTGGCTATACATTAAGAAATTTGTGAAATGTATCCAAAAAGATTTCATAAACAGCCCCATAACACTTATAGGCCGGTATGATTATTAGGATAGGTTAGATCTTTGTATTTAATCAGTATTTTATTTGACTATCTATATTTGTAAACAAAATAGCTTTTAAACTTTGTGTCCTTTTTGTATTTTGCATAATCAACAATATTTCAAAAGTGTTTCTTTTTTTTACAGCTGTGTTTCCCGATGACTTAACAAGATCTATACATTGTAATAATTGCAATATGTTTGTCCAGAAAAGGCTGTTTTCACCTTAGTAACATACCGATTGAACGTCACTCAGGAAGACGAGTACCTCAGTCCAGAGGCGTTCCCGAGTGATAATCAAACAGATTTATTGATATTATTCAATATGTCATTGAAAGAGCATGATGGTTTGAGTTGTTCGCTTATTTTTTACTGCCAAAATTAGATGAAAAGGAATTGAAATCATTTAATACTAAATATATTATAGTTTATAAAAAGTTTACTGAATTTCAGCATACTGAATCTGGATAGTCATTTTTATCAATGAGTCATGTTGAAATTAACATTAATAAGTATTCTCCTATGAGAGGTGGATCTTATTTAGATCTACCACCAGCAATCAAATATTCAAAAAGTTGCATTAATATTAAAAATAAAGATAACCACTGTTTCTTATGGAGTATAGTAGCTGCATTATACCCAGCTAAGAACAACGTTTGTGTAACTAGCTCATATCCTCATTATTCCAGTATACTAAATACCAAAGGAATGAAATTTCCTCTCACATTGAATGATATTAAAATATTTGAAAAAAATAATCCTGATATTAGTGTAAATATATATATGGTTTACAGAAGGATACTGTAACAGGACCCTTATATTTGTCTAAAAAGAGAAAGAAAAACCATGTAAATTTATTGTATATTGAACGTTTTAACAGTAGTGAAGGGCATTATTGTTTGATTAAAGACTTGACTCGATTAGTTCGACGTCAAGTTACTCACTATAAAGGAAAAGTTTACTTATGTGAAAAATGTTTACAATTTTTCAGTAAAGAAGCAAGATACAAAACTCGTAGTTGTTCTAAAATTGTATCTGTTTTACCTGAAAAAAACTCTATATTAAAATTTGAACATTACGAGAGACAACAAAAAATTAATTTTATTATTTACGCTGATTTTGAATGTTTGCTCTTTGACTGCGATGAAAGTATTTCTACTAAAACTCAGAATCTAAAAGTACACCAACCTTCATGTTTTGCGTATTACATATGTTGTTCACATAACGATGACTTAAACAAATATGTTTCATACAGAGGTAAAGACTGTGTGCAAATGTTTGTGAAATGTTTGATAAAAGATGCTGTACGTATACATAAAATATTAAATGAAAAAAAAAACCGATCACTCCATTAACCTCGGAACAAGAAGTAGAATATAACAACGCTACTTTATGTCACATATGTAAAAAATCATTGTTAAACGACAGAGTTCGAGATCATGATCATATTACATCAGAGTATAGAGGTGCGGCGCACTCGCACTGTAATTTGATGTACAGAGTTTGTCCATTCATTCCTGTTGTATTCCATAACTTAGCTGGGTATGACTCACATTTGTTCATTGAAGAATTAGCGAAGTATGAAGGTTCGATTAACATTATACCGAAAACAAAGGAAAAATATATGTCATTCACAAAAATAATAAAAAGTAAATATTATAAACACCCCATTCAAATAAAATTTATTGATTCTTATCAGTTTTTGAATTCTAGTCTCGACACACTAAGTAAAAATTTAACAGAAAGCGATTTTTATCATTTATCAAAAGAATTTAGCGACAAAAATAAATTTGAATTAATAAGAAAAAAAGGTATTTATCCATATGATTACTTAAACTCTTGGTCAAAATTTGATGACTCCCAACTACCCTCAAAAGAATTTTTTTTTAATAGTTTAACTAAGGAACATATTTATATCTGATGAAATGTATTTGCATGCACAAACAGTTTACAAAGTTTTCGGAATTAAATCGCTTGGCGAATATACAGACTTATACATAAAATGTGATGTTCTTTTATTATGCGATATATTCGAGAAATTTAGAAAAATGAGTTTACATTATTATAAACAAGATCCAGCTTATTATGTTAGCTCACCAAGCTTAAGTTGGGATGCTATGCTTTTTTTATACCGGTACTGAACTCGAGCTTATAAATGACTTGCAAATGTATGAATTATTAGATAAAACAAAAATTTTAAGAAAAAAAAATAGCCGACTTCAAAAAAAAAAAACCAATATCAAACAAAATGCACTCAAAAGTAACCTAAAAAAACCAATTTCAAACAAAATGCACTCAAAAGTAACATAAAAAAACAATTTTAAACAAAATGCATTCAAAAGTACCATAAAAAACAATCTCAAACAAAATGCACTAAAAAGAAACAAAATAATGACATGAAAACTTCTTTCTTTCTTTCTTCTCTCTTTCAAAAACCCTCTAAACTCTAAAGAAAGTTCTCTTCTTTCTTGTAACATGTCTATATTGTATAATTATTGTTATTTCGCAGTCGGTGTCGGCCGAAGTAAATATAATATTATACATTTTATATTTGAGATGTATGAGACATACTTACGTTTATGTCCCTACTTAGGCCGAAACCGACTCCAAAATAACAATAATTATACAATATAGACATGTTACAAGAAAGAAGAGAACTTTCTTTAGAGTTTAGAGGGTTTTTGAAAGAGAGAAGAAAGAAAGAAAGAAGTTTTCATGTCATTATTTTGTTTCTTTTTAGTGCATTTTGTTTGAGATTGTTTTTTATGGTACTTTTGAATGCATTTTGTTTAAAATTGTTTTTTTATGTTACTTTTGAGTGCATTTTGTTTGAAATTGGTTTTTTTAGGTTACTTTTGAGTGCATTTTGTTTGATATTGGTTTTTTTTTTTTGAAGTCGGCTATTTTTTTTTCTTAAAGTTTTTGTTTTATTTCACAATTTTTAGTGAATTTGAAGTTCAATTACAAATTTCCTTAATACATACAAAGACATAAATAAGACAAATAAAGAAAAGGACTTTCCTATTTGATATGTGTGTACTTCAATTCAAAAACTAATTTAGAATGCAGCAGATAACCACTTATCCTTTAAACAATGAAATAATTATCAAAATCGGTATACAAATTGAAAATTAACGAACTAATACATCGTAGCGTGCCTTTAATTTTGTCCAGCCGCGCGCCGCACTAGCATTTTTCGAATGCGCGTAGTTTTTAATTATTTAATATCTCCCAAACTATTGATCAGAATTACATAGTTTAAAGGCTAATGTAATCTGCATTTAATACTCTAGCCATCAAACATATTTATTTGGATAAGGATTCATATCGAATGTAATATAATAGCGCCGTAAGCTTACGACGCTGTTTTTCGTGTGCATTTTAATCGAAGCTTGTTCACAATAACATGGTTTTTGTGAGACATCCATAGATGATAGATATATGCCACCGAAGACTGTTATTTAGAAAATTTAAGGATCTATAATTACTCCATACATGATTTTTATGTAAGTCATATAGTTTGATCTACGTAAGCCCAGAAAGTAAAATTGTGCATTTCGTGTAGCATTTTTCGTTTCCGCGTAATTTTATTCTTACGATATCTCCTAAACTATTAGACAGAATGATATAGTTTCAATTGCAAATATAATCTACATTAAATTCTCTTGATAATGAACATGTTTATTTACATAAGGATTAATACTGAACTCGAATAATAGCGTCGGAAATAGGGCATGAATTTAATTGATGTTTCTGAAGAAAAAAATGGTTATTGTGAGAAAACTATAAAAGATAGATATATGCTATCGCTGACTTTTATTTAGCACATTTAAAGAGCTACAATTCGCCATACATCATTTTTATGTAGGTCCTATAGTTTAGCCTACGTAAGCGCTGAAAGCAAAAATGTCCCTAATTTTCGCAACAAATTTTGAAGCTATATTCAAAATCTACTAGTCTTCTAGTTATTTAAAAAAAAAACAAAAAAATGGGACCCACCTGCAAGCACTTCCTTTCGATTAAAATATTTTTCATCAAAATCGGACAACCAGGGGCGGAGTTTCGCGGTAACACACATAAAAAAAATACAGTTGAATTGATAACCTCCTTCTTTTTGAAGTCGGCTAAAAAAGGAATTAGAGGTGGATTAGCACAATGTTCTCTTCGACATGCTAAGGCAAATAATAAATATTTACCAAATTTTAATAGTTCACTTCCAAGCAGTTATTTGATTTATCTTGATTCTAACAATTTATATGGCTATGCAATGATGAAAAAGCTTCCGATATCAGAATTTAAATTTTTAACTCAGAAAGAAGTTATTGACTTTGATTTACTTAGTATTTCAGATGATAGTGATATTGGTTATATCTTGGAAGTAGACTTAGATTACCCAGATTATTTACATCACCAGCATAAAGACTTACCATTTGCTATCGAAAAGATTGTACCCCCTTATGGGACAGCTGAAAAATTGATAGCAAATCTTTATGACAAACATAATTATGTGATCCATTATACTCATTTAAAAGAATGTCTTAACAATGGTTTGATTTTAAAAAATATACACCGTGTAATAAGTTTTAGACAAGACAATTTTCTCAAAAAATACATAGAACTTAATACTAGTCTACGTCAAAATTCCAAAACAGTATTTGAAAAAGATTTCTTCAAGTTATTAAATAATTCAATATTCGGAAAAACGATAGAAAACAAACGTAAGCAAGCAGATGTCAGATTAGTGTCAAAATGGAAAGAATATGATAATCGTACAAATAAATATTTAGATGCTGAAAGATTGGTAACAAAACCAAATTTAAAAAGCATAACAATATTTTCAGAAAATTTTGTAGCAATAGAGTTGAATAGGGAGAAAGTTATTCTAGATAGCCCAATCTACATTGGATTTACTGTTTTAGAATACTCGAAGTTACATTTATATGAATTTCACTATAACTTTATAAAAAAAAAATATAGAAATAAATCTGAACTATGCTATACTGATACCGATAGCCTACTTTATTTAATTTATTGTGATGATTTTTATCAAGATATGCATGATAATCTTTCCTTGTTTGATACAAGTAATTTCAATGAGAATAATCCTTATAATATTCCGCAAATAAATTCGAAAATTCCTGGATTATGGAAACATGAGATGGGTGGATGATCTGATAACAGAATTTATAGGTTTACGTGCCAAATAATATTTTATAAACAGTTTAACATCCGAAATAAAAAAGGCTAAGGGTATTTCGAAAACAGTGTCAAAAAAATTAAAATTCAGAGATTACAAGAATGTACTGTCAACAAATGATACTCTTAGACATAAAATGTCCATGATAAAATTCATTAAACATATGTTATATTCATAACAAATCGGTAAAAAAGTGTTAGATAGAAACGATGATAAAGTGCAAGTTTTACCTGATCAGATACATACATTACCATGGGGTCATTGTGATTCAGTATTCATGGATTATTCCAGCGATGTGTAAAAATAGCTGGGAATTATTTATCATTTATAATCATATTAAAAGTAATGTAGTTGACATTAATTATTTGATATGTTTATTCATTAAACCAATGTAATAATTAATGCATAAGTATTATAAAATGTGAAATTTTATGTAAATAATAAATTTTATATATATATTATATATTAAATTTTATTTTATATGTATTTTATTTATGTTTTTATGCAATATAAATTGTGGTTAGAAATCTGGCTGATATATAAGGACTAACAGTTCAAATAGCATTTCATTTAAAAATGAAATTCGTAAAGCAAGCATTGTCCTTAGAAGTAAATAGCTTAAAAGTCAGTAATAATCGAGGAATCGTAAAACATAGTCCTTTACCTTGGGCTATCTAGAATAACTTTCTCCCTATTCAACTCTATTGCTACAAAATTTTCTGAAAATATTGTTATGCTTTTTAAATTTGGTATTTATTTGTACGATTATCATATTCTTTCCATTTTGACACTAATCTGACATCTGCTTGCTTACGTTTGTTTTCTATCGTTTTTCCGAATATTGAATTATTTAATAACTCGAAGAAATCTTTTTCAAATACTGTTTTGGAATTTTGACGTAGACTAGTATTAAGCTATATGTATTTTTTGAGAAAATTGTCTTGTCTAAAACTTATTACACGGTGTGTTCTATCTTTAGTAGATAGAATGGTGCCTTAAGTTAAACAACCGGATACTTTAAAATAGTATAATTAAAAAATACATGTGAACGTTACGGTGATCTCGGGACAAGTGGCACACCCGCGACCGATTTGTATTAAAAAATGCCCAAGCGCCTGATGCGGGCGACGGCAATTTTCGCGCCACTATGCCCCGACGCAATATTGAGCAGGCGTCAGTCTGAACATCCTCCCGGCCGTTGAAAGATCACTTTCAACCTTGAAGTTCCTCGGCTGTCGGTAGCTTGCACAGCCTTACTAGAGATCGGCGCACACAGCCTTTATTAGTGGTGATGTCTGCCACTCTCGCTATTCCATCGGATCCCGTGATGAGCCGTAGTACTCTCCCGAGCTTCCAAGATAGTGGAGGAGCATTGTCATCTGCTAAGAGTACCATATCTCCTATGTCCAGCTTTGATGTACTGCTTTTCCATTTTGTTCTCTGCTGCATCTCAGACAGATATTCACGCTGCCATCTTTGCCAGAAGTGTTGCTGCATTTTTTCTAAGCGTTCATAGCCTTGGAGTGTACTTTCCTTAGAGTCACCCAGATGTTGCGACGGTGGAGCAGTTAACGGTCTCCCGATCAAGAAGTGTCCTGGGGAAAGGGAAAGGAGGTCATTAGGAGAGGATGATAGGGGACACAAAGGACGGCTGTTCAAAATCGCCTCCACTTGTGTAAACAAAGTATTAAGTTCCTCAAAAGTAAGGTGGCTATTGCCAACGACGCGTTTTAAGTGGAATTTAGCCGACTTAACGCCGGCTTCCCAAATACCACCAAAATGAGGCGAGTAAGCCGGAATAAACTTAAACTGGATAGAATTTTGACTTGCAAAATCAAATAGAGAGTTTTGATTTTGCTTGATAAATGATCCTAACTCCCTTGCGGCTGCTACTAAGTTAGTTCCGTTATCACAAAATATTTCCGTTGGCCTGCCTCTGCGCGCTACGAAACGCCGAAGTGTCATTATGAATGCATCCTTTGTTAAATCACTCACAGCTTCGAGGTGGATGCATTTATAACGCAGACATACGAACAAACACATGTAGCATTTTATTAGACGACTTCCACGGCCCTTACGATTTACGATCGTGAACGGTCCCGCGAAGTCCAGACCCACTGACAAAAACGGATGACCTGGGGTTATACGTTGGAGTGGTAGATTACCCATTTTAGGTTGCAACGTTTCACCGCGCACACGTCTACACCGAACACAGTTGTTAACTGTCCGCCATGCGAGATGTCGTCCATTTACTGGCCACACTGTTTCCCTTACGATAGATAATAACAGTAAAGGACCCGCGTGCATATTGTTGACGTGTTCTCTTTCAAAGTGCAGTCTTGTTAACCTGTGCGAGGCATGAAGTAAAATAGGGTGCCGTTTCTCATACGAATAATAATTAGCCGCATCCAACCTACCTCCAACTCGCATTAATTTATTACTTAAGAATGGAGACAAACTTAAAATTTTGCTTTTATTACTTAAAGGTTTATTTTTAGCTAGCAGATCGTATTCAGTTGTGAAGGATTGAGTTTGAGCGATAATACATAATGAATGCCATGAGTCACGTAATTCCTCAACTGTTAATAAACCTACGCGTTTTGCATTGCTATTTCTAGTGTTAAATATGAATCTTTGCACATAAGCAAATGAACGTTGTAATCTATTGAGAGAAGAATATCTTTCAAAATCTAAAAAAGGTTCACTAATTGTTGCAGAGTGCACTTTCAATTCGGGTAAAGGATCAGATTCCTTGGCATTCAATACTGGCCATTTGTTTTCATTTTCAAGCAAAAATGTTGGTCCCGACCACCAAAGTGACTACGACATCATGTTTTTTGCATTTACCCCTCTTGAAATGCAATCCGCAGGATTTAAATCGGTTGGAACGTATCTCCATGATAGCGGTGAAGCATGCTCCAATATTTCGCTAATACGATTAGCTATAAATGTTTTCAGTCTAGTGATATCACCTTTAATCCAGCCCAGAACCACACTCGAGTCACACCAGTACACAATCCTGGCGGGCTTGTATCTCAAGGAATCGACTACAGACTTAGTAAGTTTAGCAGCACGGAAGCTGCAGCTGCACGACAGCGTACAGCACGCTGTGGTAGCGGTATCCAGGCACACGGCCGAATGTACGTATTACACGGACGACCGCCAAGACGCAACAGCAAGACTTATCCTGAGGGCAACGAACGCGCCAACCGACAAAATCATCGCCTATAACACAAAAATGGCGATGAGAAATCGAGACGCGGCGATCGTAGAAGGTCTCCTAAAAATGAGAAACACTATATCCGTCGCCACAGTTTAAATATATATAAAAAAAATATAATATAAGTAATAGTATAAATAATTTAACTAGTAAGTTTAGTATAGTAAATGGTTAATTATAATTAAGTTAAATGATATGTATTTATAAGTAAGCAGGAACAAACAATGTAGCACAGGGCATATTAATTAAAAAAATAATAATAATAACATAACTAAAACCTGTGCAGAAAAGAGTACGGACCAAGCGTCTGTAGATGTAAAAAAAAAAAAAAAAAAAAAAAAAAAAAAAAAAAAAAAAAAAAAAAAAAAGTTTAGTAGCAAGCAAAGCGGCACATAACTCTAATCGTGGGATACTGGTCGGCTTTAATGGTGCTACTTTAGACTTAGCACATAGTAATTTGACGGTGACGTCACCATTTGTGCTAATTGACTTAATATAAACACATGATCCATATGCGGACTGAGAAGCGTCACTAAACGAATGTAATTCTATATATTTAGGAGAATCACACAACACCAACCTCGGAATTTGTAAATTAGATAAGAATTTTAAGTTGTCTGTAAATTTAGTCCATTCCTTTTTTATTTCGGAGGGTACTGGTTGATCCCAGTCCAGCAAAAGGATTTCCCACCAAAAGGATCGAATATTTTGAAGGAATTTGACATTGTAAAACGTTTCGTTATAGGTACATCTGGTTCCTGTGTCACCCTAATAGGAAAATGTAAAGTGTCGCTAGAGGGTTTCCATCCAAGACCAAGAGTACTCGAAGACTCGCTGATAGTTAGACTGTCTTGCTTATTTATGTCAAGGTTATCAAATACATACGGATGATTGCTCTTATATTTTCGAAGATTAAAACAACCTGATTTTAATGCATTGGATACTGACTTTTGTATGTAAATTAATTGCTGAGGATCATCAGCTTCTGTTATTAAATCATCTACATAAAAATCATTTTGGATGATGTTTTTGATAAGTTCATCATCTTGTTCCTGTCCTAGCTGCCACAAACACCGTGTACTAAGGTAACTTGCGCTTGCTGTGCCATAGGTTAAGGTATTTAAGACTAACGTTTGGATGGGGCGTGACTCGTCCTCTCTTCACAAAATTAGCTGCAAGTTCCTATCACTTTCGTTTACAAGCAAAGCGGCCATGCCTATACATTTTTTCCACATCTCCAGTGAGTAGGTACTTGTATTGCCTTGCCCGAATTAGGATGGAAAAGAGGGTGTCTTGGACATTGGAGCCTACCATCAAAATATCATTCAATGAGTAACCTGATGTAGAAGAGGCTGAGCCGTCGAATACTACGCGGAGCTTGGTAGACTCGCTCTCTTGACGTATGACCGCATGATGACACAAGTAGTACGCTGGGGGAGGGACAGGTGAACTATTATAATTAGATACAGAGAGATGCCCTAATTCTGCATATTCTCTTATGAATTTTGTGTATTCAGATTTAAGGTTTGGATTACGCTTGAACCGTTTTTCTAAATTAATAAATCGTTTTTTAGCAAGATTATAGCTATCACCTAAACAATCTACTGATTCTTTCAAAGGTAATTTGACACAAAACCTACCTTCTTCATCTCTAATGGTATTAGCGAGAAAGTGCCTTTCACACGCGCTTTCATCTTCACTTATGATTGACTTTTTCGAAACTTCTTCTAACTCCCAAAACTTAGAAACTAACTGTTCTATATTTTCATTTTGTGATGAAGAGACAATGGCGTGATTATAGTGTATCCTATTGCTAGATACTGCTGAATTTATAGGGCCAGAGATTATCCAACCTAACTGTGAACTCCTTAACTTAGGATTGTTTGGTCCTAGAGAACGTTGTTCGTTGCCTAGAATGTCCCAGAAGAGATCAGCACCTATTAGTACATCTATGGGAGCTGGCTGATAAAACATGGGGTCAGCCAACTGAATATTTTCTGGTAATTTAATTGACTTGATGTCAACCGGCGTCTTTGGTAAACGACCGGTGAGCTCATTTAACACAAAACACGATAACATTGCACTGAAATTACTATTTGTTGCTTTTAATTGAATATTACAACTTTCAATTACATTCATTGAAGAAGTATTGCCTACACCAATGACCTTTAGTGTGTCAATGTGGCGAGACTTTAATGACAGTCTGGTCTTTAGGGACTCAGATATAAATGACGATTGGCTTCCGCAATCTAAAAGAGCACGAACTTTGACCTTTTGATGATCAACTGGATTCGATACTTCAATGATAGCAGTAGATAATAACACCTCATTTGTATTGTGATTAGAATAGTTAACGATAATTTCATTTTCATCTTGTTCATCAATGAGAGCGAGGTGGCTTGAGGAGGATGATGGGCGATGGAGCAGACTATTGTGCCGCTCGGTGCAGCCGCGTTCACGGCATGGACCCATGCGACACTCGCTTTCGGGGTGACCTTGTCTTAAACAATTAACACACAGTTTATACTTCGTCACGTCCATCATTCGCTCGTCAACCCCCTTCGCTTTAAACGTTGGACAATCATATATCCTATGACGCTCATTGCAAATAATACACATAAATGTAGTATTTGGCTTCTTGCTACAAATTTTGCTGGTGCTCGCAAACGATTTTACGACATTGTTTTGATTTTGACCTTGCCTTTGAATATAATTATTATTAGCTATAGAACGCACAGGGGCACTGGTCATCTTTGACACGCTACTAACGTCAGACCGATTATTACGATTCAATGACTCGAGCACATCAGCACGGTCTATCATAAATATATAAAATTGTTCGAGGGTAGGTACGTCGCCTTCCAAATTGTTGCGATATTCCTCCCATTTTAACAACGTATTGCTATCTAACTTAGATGATAACATAAATATTATTAGTACATCCCATTTGTCAGTGGGCTGTTCTAGGCTTGTTAACGCGCGCAAATTTTTGGTCACGTGGTCAACCAAAAATCGTAGAGATCGCTCTGATTCCCGTGGAAGCTGTTTAATATTAAATAATGATGTTAAATGATGATTAATCAATATTCTTTTGTTGTCGTATCTATTGCAAATCATCTTCCACGCTTCAGCATAATTGTTGGTTGACACCTCTAAATTTGAAATGATCCTGGCCGCGTCACCTTGCAAATAAGAAACGAGGTAATGGAATTTATGAATGTCTGATATGCGATCATTCTTGTGTATCAGATTTTCAAAAGTATCCCGAAACTCCAACCAACGGAAATATGCGCCATCAAATTTGGCTATTTGAATTTGAGGGAGTTTCAACCCTAATTCGTGGGGGTGATTAGGATCATCTATGCAACATGACGCGTTATGACCCGAACTGTGCCTTTTTTCGCATTCTAATTTTTTGGAAAATTTTTCGACTAAAGTTTTGGCCTTTGCTATATTCATAATTATATCTTGCTCAATTTTATCGCGTTCCTCAATTTCAGTCGAAATATTTTCATAATTTAAAACCTCTATTTCACTTTGCAAATCATCATCCTTCATAGACAACGCTTCAAATTTAGTGAGTTTTAAATCTAACTCCGTTAATTGAACGTTGTTTAGTTCTATTAAACAAGCAATGCTATTTAAATAATTTTTAAATTTTGTAATTTGTCCCTTGGCGGACGTTCTCCTAGTGATTAAATCACGTAAACTTTGTTTATTCATTTCTTCTGTCATTAAATATAACACTTACGAACAAACAACAACAAAACAATATAATTTAAACTATTCTTTTTTGAAGTCAGTTAACTAAATATTGAATCTCTTTATTTAAATAGCAATGCAATTCCTACGTTATTAAATTGAAATGGCTCACGTTCCTCGTTCTGGTGGTACTTGCCGCTCAGGGAAGCCGGCTGCGCACGCTCAACAATTCGCTCCCGGCCGGTGCAGGAGCCGCGGCCGGCCAAGGTATTCCAACGGGATAAGTATGTATGTACTTGCGAACGGCGCACGGCGATGATGAATATTAGCCTGGAATATTCGGCAAATACGCTAAATATTGTATGTATAAACAATACGAAACGAGAAAACATAAAATACGAAGCTAACGTTACTTCGTAAAATAATTTAACTTTATATCAATTGAGTGACCTTTTATTGTTTAATATACTTCCATTGAACAATTTTACGGAATAGTGAACATAAAATTGAATGATTCATGTATTCATCTAAATAATATTGCGATAAATAACTAAAGTTAATTGAATTGTTCACTTTTTTTTACATAAGGGTAGGTAACAAAAATGATGCAATTTTGCACTAAATAACCAATTTACGTGCATAAAACGCTGTAAAACTTTTCTAAAACACTTAATTTACACAAATGACGAACGATTTTGAATATTATTTTGTTAGTTATTAGGTTTTTTAGGAATTAGTTAAGAAAGGACACTTATCTTAGCGGACGAACTCGTAACTGCTCGATGTGAAACTTTAGCTGATTCACTGCTCGAATCTTCTTTGTTTTTCTGCTTCCCAATACAGCCCGTGGTTTTAGAAATATCCACTGCAAGGCTCCATCCACAGGAATGATTTGATGTGATGTTGAAGATCGTTAGGTCGCCGCGCTAACCGGTGTCTCGTCGTATTTACGTATTAATTGTCATTATTTCGCGGATTCTTCTTTGTTCCCCTCATGGGCCACCATGTTCTATCTTTAGTAGATAGAATGGTGCCTTAAGTTAAACAACCGGATACTTTAAAATAGTATAATTAAAAAATACATGTGAACGTTACGGTGATCTCGGGACAAGTGGCACACCCGCGACCGATTTGTATTAAAAAATGCCCAAGCGCCTGATGCGGGCGACGGCAATTTTCACGCCACTATGCCCCGACGCAATATTGAGCAGGCGTCAGTCTGAACACGGTGTATATTTTTTAAAATCAAACCATTGTTAAGACATTCTTTTAAATGAGTATAATGGATCACATAATTATGTTTGTCATAAAGATTTGCTATCAATTTTTCAGCTGTCCCATAAGGGGGTACAATCTTTTCGATAGCAAATGGTAAGTCTTTATGCTGGTGATGTAAATAATCTGGGTAATCTAAGTCTACTTCCAAGATATAACCAATATCACTATCATCTGAAATATGTACTAAGTAAATCAAAGTCAATGACTTCTTTCTGAGTTAAAAATTTAAATTCTGATATCGGAAGCTTTTTCATCATTGCATAGCCATATAAATTGTTAGAATCAAGATAAATCAAATAACTGCCTGGAAGTGAACTATTAAAATTTGGTAAATATTTATTATTTGCCTTAGCATGTCGAAGAGAACATTGTGCTAATCCACCTCTAATTCCTTTTTCTAATAATTCATACATTTGCAAGTCATTTATAAGCTCGAGTTCAGTACCGGTATAAAAAAGCATAGCATCCCAACTTAAGCTTGGTGAGCTAACATAATAAGCTGGATCTTGTTTATAATAATGTAAACTCATTTTTCTAAATTTCTCGAATATATCGCATAATAAAAGAACATCACATTTTATGTATATGTATGTTTCACAATTTATAAACAACATGTTAAATATTGGTTGCGAAAAAAATACTATAGAATTTGTACGAAGACTAGGAAGAAAAAATGATAGAAATAGACCGATTTTAGTATCGCTATTGACTATGGGGCTTAAAATAAAAATAATGCAATCCAAAAGTATATTAAACGGAACACCGTTTTATATAAAAGAAGATTATCCCAAGGAAGTATTAGACAAACGCAGGGAACTCCAATCAGAATTAAAGAAAGCAAGAGAGCAAGGAATAAAAGCTATTTTAAAGTACGATAAGTTAATTATACTCAATGAAAAAGAAGATCAACAAAACAAAAGCAAAAAAAGGAATTTGTCGGAATCGCCAGAGACTAACACAAAAGAAAAATTGAAACAAAAACAACCCGCAAAAATTAACAAAACAAACAAAATAGACCACTTCATTATGAAAAAACCGGCAACTACATCTCCGCAAGCTCATTGCTCTAAATTTACTACACAGTAGCAACCAAGGCCCTCCTCTCACGATCTCCCATCACGGTTGGTCACCGCGGGAGACCTAGACCGCAACCCTCCATTACGCCGAAAATTGTACATATGTACATACAATGTAAGATCTTTACTTTCACCTGAAAGAATGATACTTCTCAAACATTCCCTAGAGAAAATTAAACATGATATAATAGGGCTAGCAGAAGTAAGAAGACGTGGCAATAACATTTTAGAAGACGACACCCATATATTCTGTCACACTGGTGAGACAAATGGCCTATACGGTGTTGGTTTTCTGATAAAAAAAGAACACAAAAACAACGTGGAAAGTTATAGGGGAATATCCGAAAGAGTATGTCTGTTAAATATGAAATTCGATGCAACAAAATTTTCCATTATTCAGGCCTACGCACCAACAACAGATGCGTCAGAAGAGGAAATGAATGAATTCTATGAACAACTAGAAAAAGCTAGAAAAACCTTTCGAGCGAAAAAATTATATTATTAGGAGATCTGAATGCAAAGATAGGTGAGCGAAAAAAAGGAGAAGAAATAATCATGGGCCCAACCTGTTATGGAAAAAGAAACCAAAGGGGCGACAAACTAATCGAATACGCGTCTTTCCATAACCTAACTATAATAAGTATAAAAAGTAAGTAAGTAAAACTATAAAAAGTATATTGATACTGATTTTTTAATGTTAATTCAAGTTCTAATAATTGTATTTTTAAAGCCCGAGGCAGAATAAATAGGACAGTTTCTTTTCTACTTCTGGTTGCCTTTTTTTTTTCTATTCTGTGAACCGCATTAAGATTTTCATATACAAATAGAAAGATAAACCTTATGCATAAACCGTAATCCATTATTTTCCAATAATAAGTCTGTAATAGGTGCCTCTTAATGGTATAGAATGGAACGCTTCGTGCGCGAGTCCGACTCGCACTTGGCCGGTTTTTTTTTTCTTTATGGCGCCTTCAAGCACAATTTAGATTATTTAAAAAAAAATGTATCCTTTGATAGCTTTGTGTTGTTTTGCCAGGCCCTTAAAACGATCTAATGAGATATAATTGATCAAAATCGGTCAAGTCGTTGCGTAGTTAAGACAGTTTAAAAACGACGATATTATTTTTCCCATCACTAATCGCAGCGAAAATTTGCCCTATTTCAGTGCGTTACGAGGTGTATAAGATCCCATATTTTGTTTTGCTAATAATTCCTAAACTAGCCATCAGATCCCGGGGCGACGGTGGATTAGGGTTCATCAATTCACTGTCTATATCAATAAGGACCAAAATTCTCATTTATCTTTGATTTCGCGCCAGAAAATGGATTTTAGTCTGTAAAAGGAGGTGGGGTCTAATAGACCGCGTGTCGCCCTAACGTCTGGTCACGGTACGGGCCGATTATAGCTCGTGCCGCAGGAACGGAAAGTATGCAAAAATTGGTGCCGCAGCTAACGTGTTAATCCTACTAATATTATAAACTAGCTTTTGCCCGCGACTCCGTTCCCGTGGAATTTAAAAAAAGAAAACGGGATAAAAAGTATCCTATGTCCGTTTCCTGGTTCTCAATTACCTGCCCACCAATTTTCAGTCAAATCGATTCAGCCGTTCTTGAGTTATAAATAGTGTAACTAACACGACTTTCTTTTATATATATATATATATATTATATATAGATGCAAATGTTTAGATGGATAGATGTTTGTGTGAAGGTATTTCTGGAATGGCTCAACGGATCTTGATGTAATTTGGCACAGATGTAGAACATAGTCTGGAAGAACACATAGGCTACTTATTAAGTTTTTCTTTTCCGCTAACCGGTGGTTCCTACACCAAAATACCTGTATACAATATATCGTCATCCCTGTCATTATCTTTGACAAAACAGAGATAACAATGTTTTAAACGGAGGTTTTGGTTTCAGAAACCCACGGTTAAAAGTACTCGTATATTTTTTCAAAAATGATATAGTTTGAGGAAGCCCAATGGCAAGATTTTATGTATACTTATGTATGTCGTTTTTTTCTTAATTCTAGAAATAGGCTCGCAGAGGATATATAGGCCTTGAAACCAAACATGTTTCTGTATCATTCTAAATTGATTATGTACATCAAAGTTCGGCAATACGTTAAATATAAAGATATGTTAAAGATAATTTGTTTTATTTTTATCTTGGGATTCTTCAAATTTTATCATGACGTCTATAACAGAATTTAATTTTATCACCTCTAAAGCTAATTTCGGAACTTACGTCCTTAGATGTCGGTAAGATATTGTAGCAAATAAAAAATTGTGGTTCCGTTTAAGTAACTTAAGCGCAGGTACTTTTCTTTGTGAAATCTAAATGCATTATAAATTGCTTGTATTAAACAAATTATAAACACACCAATTTTTGTGACCATGAGTTAATGAACACAAAGATTCTGTTTTGGTTTTATTTTTTAATTAATCTTATTTTAAATCTGGAAATGTAATTAGTAAAATTGAAAACTTAAAAATCAATTACAATTCTTACACACAAGTGAGTAATATTATATAAGCCATGATAGAATTTTTTTTTTTCTGATGGTAACAAAATCATGCCCAACTTTTTACATCATCTATATGATGTAAAAAGTTGGGCATGATTTTTTTAGTACATTACTATTAATGTACTAAAAAAGTACGAAACTCAAGAACAATTGCGTTGTACCTTGAGACTAATATTTAGAGAATCCCTGAATTGGGAAGCACATTTTTACTACCTCTTTGCCCACTATAAACATAAAACTCCAACCCTTTAGTTTAAAGTACCGGTTAAGAGAAGACGTTAAACAAATCTGTTTTAGTCTTATCGCTAATCCGAACTTATCTTTACTGTAAAAAAATACGCGTGTTAGAACGGAATGTACATTTATACTATTAAAAAAAAGTAACTACTAAATTACTCTATTACCATACTGACATGATATGATGACCATGATCGCGATTGACGGTACCTATCCTAGTGTATTTTTGGTTAACCATTAATTCAGTCTTAAAAATGCATATCGTTGCACAATAGAAACCTTAGTTTTTATTTTAAATTAAATTTAAGAATCATTAAATTATTAAAAATATAATCGTATAAAGTTTGATCAAATTGTAGTTCCAACATTACGATGAGTCGTTATATTTTTTCTTAAGAGAGGCCAAATTAAACAGCAGATTGTATTTCCGATATGGGTCGGAGCAAGTGGAGACTTTTGTTGTTGGAGGCCAAGGCCCACTTCAGGTCACAAAGTCACCCTACTTTTTTTTATATCATAATATGGCAAACGAGCAAGCGGTCACCTGAATTCGCCTAAATAGCGAAACGACCACTACCCATAGACATTCGCAATTGCAGATGCGATGCGACTTTTAATCTACAGAGGAGGGGACGTACCGAAAGAGGATATTTGAGGATATATTCCTATACGTCCCGTCCACTCTGTCGAGTTTAGTTTCACTTTGTCAGTTTAAAATTTGGGAAAAGTTCACATAAACTGCAAATAATAATAAGTTTATAAGTCAAATTACCTTATCTAATTCCATAAGCAAACTATCTAGACTTTCATCACATAACTTTCCAACTTCAAATAAAGTGACAGCATGACTTTTTAGATCATGTAAATGTCAAAAAGGGTTTACATAAAATCTTAAAGTCGCATAAATCTCTTATTACAATGTATTTAAAGGCACTTCCGCCTTATCAGAGTGAGTTTCCATCTTAGGGCGTGGGAATTTGGACCAAGTAGGTAGATAGGAAATACAACTTTTAAAAGTAACAGCGTCTTATAATTAATTGCTACAATAATTTGTCACGTTTCATCGAGCACGTAGTTGTGAACGTAACTGACGTCTTTTCGCACCGACGATCAAACACTAACTGCCCTACGCTCTCCTCGTGGCGTCACCTTTTTGTCCGGAAACAGAACTGTCAATTAATCACCCCACTAGCGCTCGGTGCTACGTTTTGAAATTAAAAAAAAGCGTTACTAATGATCAAAAATTGTATTTCAATATCATAATCATAGATGGCGTTAGGGACGCGCCGTCATATTAATATTCTTACCGGCGATAAATTACCCATCATTAGATATGCGGCAAGAGTTGAATCAAAGAGAACAGCCACTCGTTGACCATTGTTACTTGATCCAGCTTCAATTACCTCTTGAGAACTCTACAAAAAATAACACTGATATACGATGTTCTAAATAAAGACTAAATCCTAAGTTATAAGGTATCTAGCTGTCGCCCGCGACTTTGTCTGTGCGGAATTAAAAAAAGTAACAAGTAGCCCATGTGTTCTTTCAGACTATGTTCTACATCTGTGTCAAATTTCATCAAGATCCGCTGAGCCCTTCCGGAGATACCTTCAAACAAACATCCATCCATCCATCCATTTAAAAATTCGCATCTATATCTATATACAAGGCATGCCTTTTAAGTTCTGTCGTTTTAATATTTCCCGACAATTTTGAAATTTGAACTGTTTTATATTCGAGTGTGTTTACATTTTGAATCTTAAAACAGTTGAAAGTATTAAGATTAATGCTATTGTTTAGTCACAGCGTCGATTTGAATCTGCCAGGTAACGTACGAAAATGAATCTTTCTAAGGAAACTGTTCGTGCAATAATTTTCTACAACTTTAAAAGACGCCTGACACGGCTTCAGTGTTTTGAAGAGCTAACATCTGTGTTCAGTGATGAAGCCCCATGTCTGCGGACTGTCGAACGCTGGTATTTAGAATTCCAGCGTGGACATACTAGTCTTAGTGAAAAATCTCGCGAAGGACGTCCAAAATCCGCCTTCACCGAAGATAACATCATTGCTGTGAGACAACTAATTCTAGAATATCGTCATGTGACGTATCGAGAGATAGAGGTTCTATTAGGCATCTCAGGGACAACTATTCAGAAGATCTTGCATCAAGCGCTTGGTGTGAGAAAGCTAGTTTGCCGTTGGATACCGCATCTGCTTTCAGACGATCACAAGGCGGCCCGCGTCAGATGGTGTAAGAAAACTCTGCAAAGGTTGGACCGAGGAGAGTTAAACCACGTCTACGACATCATCAGTAGTGACGAATCTTGGATCTATGCCTACGATCCTGATTCCAAACAACAATTTACAATCTGGGTCTTTCAAGACAAGCCAAAGCCGACTAAAGTTGTTCGTTCGCGAAGCACTTTAAAGAAGATGGTGGTCCACCTTCTTTGGAAAAAAGGCCATGTTGCGACTATTGCACTTGAAGATCGTAGAACGGTGAATGCAGAGTGGTATACCATAGTTTGTTTACCACAAGTCATCGCCGAAAAGCGAAAATCTAACTCAGAGCGACGCATTATCCTGCACCACGACAACGCAAGCTTACACAGCGATCGTCAAACGATTGAGTATTTGAAGCAGGAAAAAGTAGAAATTCTTGACCATCCTCCATACAGTCCTGACCTAAGCCTTAACGATTTCTTTACATTTCCTAAAATTAAGAAAAGTCTTCGTGGTCAAAGGTTCCAGCCCGGTGAAGAAGCAGTCGACGCTTTCAAGTGAGCCATTTTCAACACCCCCACTTTAGAGTGGAATAAATGTTATAATAACTGGTTTGAGCGAATGGAAAAGTGTATTAAGCTACGTGGTGAATACCTTTAAAAACAATAAAAAGTATTATAAGATTCTAGTTGTGTTTTTTTCTTCAAATGACAAAACTTAAAAGGCATGCCTCGTATAACTAGTCTGGCCATAAATACTGTTACATACAAACATTTCTTTTTTTCAACTTTTTAATTATTTTTAAATTTGAACACGTATATTATTTTAAAAACTTAATTCGTTTTTGCACCATTTCACATATTTTTTTGTGTTCATTATCAAATTACAATATGGAATGGGGTATTAAGGAAAATAGGATTGCAGTGATGTGCCTTGCACAAAGTGGGTATGGAGCCGTCGATCATATTCCAGACACTTCAAAAGCTTGGTATCAGCTGTATGTTCGTATATCGTACTATTAACAGATACAGCATCACTTCGTCTGTCGAAGACCAGAAAAGATCAGGGCGGCCGCGTGTTGTTAGAACTACAAAGGCTGTTAAGGCCAAAATTCGTCGAAACCCCATTAGGAAGCAAAAAATCTTATCGCGGGAAATGAAGATTCCCACTAGAACTCTGTCGCGTATTATAAAACAAGACCTGAAGCTCGGTGCTTATCGACGATATACAGGACATGCCCTTAATCAATCTTTACAATTAAAGAGAGTGGATCGATCAAAACGCCTTCTGTCGCGATACGCAGGAGAAAGGCACAGAAATATCCTCTTTACCGATGAAAAAATTTTCATGATTGAAGAACACTACATTAAGCAAAATGATAATGTGTATACTCACACTTCTTAAGAAGCTGCTCAAGTTGTCGGAAACGAAATAGTAAAAACACAATAAACTCGAACTAACTAAAATTTTTGGAAAATGGCGCCAACCGTAAAAGAATACAGAGATTTTTTTTGTTTTCTTCACCCATTCTGGGTAGGCAAAGGGAACTATGCCCAAACAGCCAAGTCTTCAGTAGATTATTTTTATTGATATGAAATGAAAATGAAATTTACTGAGATGAAATAAAATGAAACCTACCGAATTCATTGAATCAAATCATTAAATCTGATATTGTAACAAATTAGGAGCTTCTTTTTTAGAAATATTTGCATGAATCATAAAAACTTCAATGATTGTTTTTTTGTAAAAACTTCGTGGTTGGTTTTTTCTTTTTAATAGACATTATGTTGACAGCTGGGAAAGAGAACGCACGAGTTTGGAAAAGCTAACGAAAAAGCACGAGTAAAAAAGTGTTTTAATACAGTTGCTCAAAAAGTGGTGTATTGCAGGGACGAAGAGCGTTCGGAATGTGGGCTATTACATACTCGTTATGAAATATACTATTTCGAACCTTCTTTTGATTTTGTCCTGTTGGTCACGTCTTTCCTGGACGCTCTGATGCGTCACACTTGCACGCGAACTTCACATATATCAATTATCAACTCGTTCGTTCACCATTCGAGTCGCCGACAGTCGCCCAACAGTAGTACAGTAGTTGAACTTACGAGCGTGGCGTGGCGCGTAATTTAAACAAAATGACAGCACGTCTCCAAGTTTTTAATTTAACGATTAACGGACTTTTATTAACGGAAGTTGAGTTTAACGGAAGTTAACAAAAGCGTTAACACTTTTTGAAGTTAACTTAAAAGTTAATCCGTTAAGCAAAATGTTAACTTCGTTAATTAACGATTAACGGATTAACGAGTTAATGCCCAGCTCTGAAAATGTGTTTAACCTTTTCAAATAAGGTTTTCATACAAAGTACATATTGTTTGATTTTTCAATAAAATACACTCAATGGCATTAATACAAATTAACAATAGAATAAAAAACATTTATCTAATGTAAAATGCATGACGTGAAATATTCTCTGTTGGCAATAGAAAATATTACAAACCATGTTTATTGTATTTCTTATTGCAATAGTTCCTTATATTTATTTTGTATTTCATAAAGATGTTATTCAGAAAATATGGTAAAATTATCTGTCTAGTATAACTATAACAATTTTATATATAAGGAATTAAATTGAAGTTAGTTGCAAATAATTAAAGTAATGTAATATTGTTTTATTTTGTTAAAATGTTGAGTTTGCACACTCATTCATAACTAATGTTGTGTTTATTTTTGCCAATGTGAATGACCCAATTCAAATAATGTAAGATTTTTGCTTAATTCCTTTAATGTTCATCTGTTTTGAATTGAATTGACCCAATGATCTCAATAATAATCCAAAAACATACCCATTTTTCTACTATCTCCTATATGAAGTAATTAAAAAAATCCCCGAATTTGTCTACAAAATGTTATTAACAAAATTTTCAGAAAAACAAGGGTGGTAAATGTATGCAGCAGCCCTCAATATCTATAACACCGCTGCCGCGCCAGCCGCTGCCCGTCCTACCTCAGCCGGCGCACCAGAACAAGGGCTCGTTCGTCATCTGCGAGATCTGTGATGGCTACATAAAAGACCTGGAGCAGCTCCGCAACCACATGCAGTGGATACACAAGGTCAAGATACATCCCAAGATTATATATAACAGGCCACCGTTGAACTGTCAGAAGTGTCAGTGCAGGTCAGTGAGATGTCTTACTAATATTATAAATGCGAATGTTTAGATGGATGGATGTTACAACAGATGTAGAACATAGTCTTGAAGATCTAATAGTTACTTATTAAGTTTTAATTCAATATAATACTTGTTTCAGGTTCTTCACAGATCAAGGTCTTGAGAGACATCTTTTGGGTTCACACGGTCTTGTCACCAGCTCTATGCAGGAAGCCGCCAACAAGGGTAAAGACGCCGGAAGATGTCCAGTGTGTGGAAGGGTGAGTTTCATGCTTTTTCTGAACATTATGTTATACATAGAACAAATTATGCCTTTTTTGTAATACATTTAACTGCCCACTGTTTACTTTTTTTTAGTAATAATTGTTAAATTTTGATAACACACCATATTAAAGTAATTAGACCTAATTAAAATTAAAAAAAGAATAGCATAGTTTTCGGTCAAAATTATGTTAGATCAAGGAGAGATATATTGTTTTAGTACTTCTTAATCATAGAAATCCAGATTTATTTGAAGTTATTACCCGACCCTGATTATTTATTAAATATTGTAACATTTCAGGTGTACCAATGGAAGTTGCTCAACCATGTTGCTCGGGATCACAATCTGACATTAAAGCCGGCACATTTATCCTACAAATGTACAGTTTGTACCGCCACCTTTGGTATGTACAAGCAATTCGAGAGTCACGTGTATTCAGCACACAGTGTGGTAGCCAAGCGTGTCATGGATAAAAGCAAGATTCCCCCGGCGAAACCCACCAATGACTCATTGCTCAAGCCACTCAAGATCAACGATGAAATTACAATCATACCACAGTCAGCTAAACCCGCCTCCGCTGCTAAACAAAAATAAGGTAACTTTGAAACTCCATATATAATATGCTTGCGAAGAATTAATTTGTTTTCTTTTATCGAATGTTTCATAAGAAACTTTTCATTGCCGGAGTGTAGTTATTTTATTAGAATAATATTTTTCTATATCTATTGTAGTATTATGATAATATTGCATTAATAATCAATGTTATTGTATTACAATAAGACTTAAACAGAATCATTAATGTTATATGGTCAACTTATCCTTACTAATATTATAAATGCGAAAGTAACTCTGTCTGTCTGTCTGTCTGTCTCGCTTTCACGCAAAAACTACTGAACCGATTTAAATGAAATTTTGTACACAGACAGTCTAGAGCCTGAGGATGGACATAGGCTACATTTTAACGCGAAAAAGGGGTTGTAAGGGGTTGAAAGTGGGGGTGAAAGTTTGTATGGAATTATCGTCATTTTTACAGGTAGAAGGTTGAAACTTATTTTCAAGGCTGCTAATTTGATATAAATAAATTGACATTTGAAGTTTGTAAAAGTTTTACCCTCAAGGATGCAATATTACAAAAGGGAATAGGGGATGAAAGTTTGTATGGGAATATACGATTTTATGTCAATATTTTGTAAGTTGAATATGTTTTGTTGTAATTTTTTATAAGTTTAAGTAAAATACCACAACAACAACAAAATTCATGCCAGTAACCCAGAAGGGTAGGCAGAGACCCAGGACCAGACATTTGGCGCGGTTCTGGCACACCTTTCTTTATGTTCTTCTACATCCATACATCGAATCATAGCACGTCGGTTAAGTAAAATAATTGGCCTAAAAAAAATCTATCCGAAGACAGAATTTCACGCGGACGAAGTCGCGGGCACAGCTAGTACATCATAAGTCCAAAAGCTAATGCGAAAAGAGCAGTGTGATTGTGAATTTTCCTCATATAAATTTAGAAATTTCAAACGTTATAAAACAATTTATATTACCATTATCAACAGCCTTTTATCTGCCGACTGTTGGGCATAGGTCTTTCCCAATACCTTCCATACGCGGTCCTCCGCCTTCCGCATCCAACGACAACCAGCCGTGAAAACTTTGTCATTGGTCCATCTGGACGGAGGATGCCACACACTCCTGCGGGGTTAGGCAGTAAAAAACAAAAACGAAACGAAAGCGACTGTCGTTCGATTGTGATTGGTTGAGAGACTGACGTCTGACGTCACGCGTTAAAACCGTAGGCAGTAACACGCACGAAAGACGAAAGACGAAGCGTCGTCTATCGTCTATCGTTTTTCGACCAATTCCTTTGAAATTCTTAGGCAGTAACACGAAATGACATTTCCAATCGTTTTAAAAGCGACACGATCGTTCGTTTTTGAGACGATCGACAAAGGTGTCTCGTTTTGCCGCGAAGTCAACCGAATCAACTTTAGTTAAATATCTTAAACTATTATTAAATATTAAATAAAACTTCTAAGGTGAGAAATCAATTTGGTATTATGTTATAAATGATTTGTTAGTTGAATAAAGTAAACAATTTATGATTTGGCATATTATAGATATGTCTCGCATGTGGACCGCCTTGATGTTAGAAGCTGCAGATGCCGAAGCTAAAAAGATGTCTCGGCAGCGTATGCTTCTACAAAGATTAAAGAATCGCGAACGGTTACTCCAAAAAATTCCGGAGTGGCAGTTTAGAGCTCATTACAGGCTGAATAAGGAAGAGTTCCACTCGTTGTGTGACGAGCTCAGGCACAATACCAGTTTAAAAGGTTCGAAAACAACTTCACTGGAACTTAAGGTAAATTGATTTCTTATGATATATGTTTTTTTTAATATATGTGTGTTAAAAGGTGATTATGTATTTAACATGATTAATGTTAACTTTAGTCACTTTGAGTCTTATACTGACACAATTATTATATTTTAGGTGCTGACAGCATTGAGCTTTTATGCCATGGGTTCATATCAGAAAGGTGTTGCTAATGAGGTACATATGAATCAAAAAAGTGTAAGTCGGTGTATCAGAGAGGTGACAAAAGCTCTGAATGAGATTTCAAATAAATGGATACAATTCCCACAAACAAGCACACAAAGAACTAAAATTAAGCAAGGGTAGGGGTTACTATATATAACTTCCGTCATTTTATTTTTATTACCTTGAGCACATACAACTACTTAGAAATATTATTTTACAGATTTTATACTAAGTTTAATTTTCCTGGTGTAATTGGTGCCATTGATTGCACCCATGTGGCCATAGTTCGTCCAGCTGCAGATGTACTTTGGTTTTATAACAGAAAAGGCTTTCATTCTCTTAATGTCCAAATGGTATGAACCTTTTTATGTTTGTTATAATAATTATAAGATAATTAAAGATTAATCTCAATTAAATATTTTAGGTATGTGACAGTGATCTCAGAATCACTAATGTTAATGCCAAGTTTGGTGGTGCAAGTCACAACAGTCATATCTGGGCAAGTAGCAGACTGCAAAGCCATATGGAGGCTCTGCAACTATCTGGCAAGTAAATTGCATTTTTAGTAGAAAAATATTTAACAGGTGATGTTCTATGTTAAATATTATTTGTAACTTTAATATTACTTATAACATTTTAGGTGACAGTGGTTACCCTCAAAGGAGCTACCTTGTGACACCTATTCTGAATGCAGAACCAGGATCTAGAGGAGAGAACTACACTAGAGTGCATGTCAAGGCCCGAAACTGCATAGAAAGGGCATTTGGTTAAATATAGATTTTGATATTTGTTAGGTCAGTGTATCCTTTATTATCAGCATAACATGCTCATAGATTCAAGAGGAACTCCTACAGATGATGCAGAAGTACTTTTGTCCACTGCTCTTACACAACCAACTGTTGTTGAAAACGGGCTGGATGTGATTGTGGGGCGGGCTGTTAGGAATAGACTAATTATTGGCAGTTTTTAGTTTGGTTGAAGAAGCCCACACAATAATGTCTAAAAGTGTATTTTTAAGAAGAAATATGATGAAGATGAATGTTTTACAAATTAAAAATAAACTTTATTTATATACAATTATTTTTTATTTCAATATTCACTTAAACATTAATTACACAAGTTACAACCAAAACCAATGTAAATGTTACATGTTTTTGCATTTGAGACTGCATCTCAAAGCATAAGCATTACATTAATAAGCCAGTGAGTGAGGGTCCTGGATGCCATTTCCCTCTCCTTTGAACTGATGATGGGGCAGCTATACTCTTGAAGAGGAGGCAACATATATATCATTTTGTTCATCATCTGAAATATCATGATAAAGTTAGTAAATATTAATGTTTAAACTGTATATAATAAGATAAAACTAAACATTAAATTGTATCAATTGATTTTAGTTAATTTATTTTACCCAAATGATTAAACAGAAACATGGGCAAATAAATTGAGGTAGGTACTAATTAAATATTTTTCTATTAATACAGTTACCAACTGAAGAATAGATTTGCATATCTGTTTTCTGAATGAAATAACAGGATTGTAATAAATTACTGTCAGTGATCTGCTCCAAAATTTGTATTTGGATAGATGGTTCCTCAACTGGAGGCTCCTCATTTGACTGTTCCTCTACTGGTAGTCCTAAAATATAAAGTTTGGGTGATGAAATGTGATATTCGTAGCTAGGAAAATGGCAACTACAAAACTATTGTTATTAAATACATGATTCAATAGCAAGGGCACTTGCAAAGAATAAGTAAAATAAAAAAGGATGTGTCTGCCAGCATAACAAACATGCTTCAGAATGAATGTCTTGTTTTATGTTTACAATCATTATTACATTAGAACCAACCTTGATCCATTGCTCCATAGACTTGTCAGGATCACTACCTGCCTTACCCAGCAACATCTTTAATAGTTGGCAAAGTTCCTGGCGCCTCACTCTTCCCTGCGGGGTGTTTACCATTTTAAATACGTTATTGACGTACCTTTCCATAAATTCCACCATTATGGCGATTTGCTCATTGCTTGCGTTTTAAGAATTCATTTTACAAAACGTAAATTGAAACACAAACACTTCACTAAACTTTTGTATTTTTACCGCGAGAATATTTGACCTTTATACGTCAAATTCAAATGACACAATGTTGATCGTCAAGTATAGACAATAATTTGTTTTTTTTGACGATTCACCTTCGTCTGCACGAAAGCGACTGTCGTCTGTTACTGCCTAGCCTTACACGGAAAAACGAGAGACGCTATCGCTTAGACGAAACGATCGATCGTTTCGTTTTTAGTTTTTTACTGCCTAACCCCGCTGGTCCCCTTCCATGGCTTCCTTTATAAAATTTTCCTTCCTCATCTGGCGTCACTGGCCTGACAAATGTGACCGGGGCATTGCCAATTCAGCTTTACTTTATGATTCAAGAAAACCATTACTGTTCCTTTCCACTGCCATGATACTTGTAATAAAACATATTGTGTTTTTTTTTTTTTTAAGTAAATGAGAGGATTACCTTTTTAGGCTGTGGTAATCTACTGTAACTTTTTTTTTGTATTTATTTGAAGCGATTGTGTATTGTTTAAACATCCTAATTCAAATGTGACAATAAACAGTTTGAATTTGATTTCCAAGAGTTTACTAACATTTATAGTATAGAATAAGCTAAGAATTTTGTTGAAATACTAATTAGTTAAAGTTTATCAGGACTCCTCGTGTAAAAAATAGCCTATGTAATCTTCCAGGCTATGTTCTACATCTGTGCCAAATTTCAGCGAGATCTATACATCCGTTCTGGAGATATCTTGTAACAAACATCCATCCATCTAAACTTTTGCATTTATAATATTAGTAAGATTATCAAGCAGCGTTGATTGTATTGCGAAAGTCAATTAATTGCCCGACTGTGAAAATAGTGATATATATAAATTTTCTATGTACATTAATATATGAAGCGAAAACTTTGTACCACCTATATAACTAAATTGCTCAAAACAAACAGATGAGCGTGAAATCTGACATAGTTAAAAGTAATGTGGAGAAGAGCAGAGGGTCTGTTTGAGGACCTAGGAGAGTGGACTGTATAAAAGCTGGTTACTGCCGTCTTGATAAACGATCGTTCGTAAAGGTCGTCCGTTGCCGGTGGAGTCCAAGATGGCGAGTGTCGTCGCCGTCGACCGCCGTCCGCTCGTACGCGCCGCCGGTCGTGACGTCGGTCGTGACGTCCATGAACCAGCTTGCCATTTCTCAACAGGGTTTATCTCGAATATTTGCGATATACTTTATCTTAACGTCTTTAACAGAATGTGTCAAAGTTTCTAAGAAATTTGACATTGAACATTACGTAATAATTAATGCAAATTTTTACGATAACGTTACTAACAATTTCTCGTAAATTTTAATTCTAGGCCATCTGAAAGCTGTTTTTAATAAAAAAATCTTTAAATCTGAGTATGGTTGAATTTCGACTAATAGGTGACTAGTAAAAAAATAATAAAGAAGTTTTATAGAAGACTGTTTTTGTTTTGTAGCATTAAAATTAGTAGCTGGCGTAAGGCGATAATGCAGTTTTCTTAACAATACTGTAACTATACGGTTTTTGCAAAGCTTTCTTTTTTTAATATTGCATTTTATTATTTTCTTTGAATCTAATATTAACATACGAATGTAAGACAAAGCGAATATATTTGTTTTTTTTTTCAATTAAATTTATGTTAATTAATAAATACAATCGAATCTGGAGAAGCCATAGTCCTTACAGAGATGATCTCTTGCCTGTATTTTGTTTAACATATTTTTAGCGTGGTTATGCATTTATGCTTTTTTTATTATTTTAAAATGATTTAAGGAATGTGTATTTTTGATTAATTTATAAGTCATAAGATTATTCTATGCAGATGTAATTTTTTTTTTGTATTTCCATTCAGTTTGTGAAAATTAAAGTGTTGTTTCAGGATCGGTGGTGGTACATCGTGACAGCTGGCAGAGACACTAAGGGTACATTCCCAAAATTATTTGTTCCATCTAAAAATATAAGAATATATTTTAAATCTATTTAAAAATCAAAAATGTATCACAAAAAAAGTTACAATCAGAGAAATTATACAAATCTCAAATCATTGAAATAATGAAATACAGTCAAAACCGTTTATGGCGACATCGTTTAGAACAACATACCCGTTAAAATGACCAAAATCAAAGGTCCTGGCTGAATGTTATACGACCGCTTTATCGAAAACATTGGTTTTTACGACATTGTTTACTACGACATACCGCATTAAGCGACCACATTTGATTAATGTTTTCGGAGAATTATATCTGTAGAACGACCGGCTCAGCTGTATTGTAAACAATTTGAATAGGTAACAGTATCCACATCTGGCACAGTATAATAGTCAAGTTTCACAAAAAACTATAGCTAACTGCTTTGGGCATGCAGGTTTTAAAGATCTTACAAGTCTTATACCAAGAACCTCAGATGATGTGATTGACGATGATGAAGAGGACAATATTTCTTTGGCTCAATAAGCCCAAAGTTTACGACCTGCTTTATCTACTACTGAAACACACGAGTTCATTGATGTAGATCAGTCTATTGCAATTTGTGCACCAGCTACGGAGGATGATATTGTACGTGAAGTTCAAGAGGAAAATGAAAAGACTCGGAAGAACAATTTACAGTGCCAACTTTGATTGACGGTCTTAATGCTGTTAGTGTATTACGAAAGATTGTTCTTTTTAATGAAGAGTTCCACATGCAGGGAAATTGTGACGATACGCTGATTAAAATCCAACGTGAGTTACAAAATGTGTATGCACGACAGAAGTGTTTCAGAAGTGTACAAAAATGATGGAAAAATGATATTGTTCTTTTATATTATACGTTTGTATTGAAGTAAACAAAATGCGGTTTAATTTCCTACATGAATATACATATCTTTCCTATTAATACCTGTCACCGGTTGTTACAACTATCGGTTTTTACGACTCAATATGAGTAGTCCCTTCGATGTCGTTATAACAGATTTTGACTGTAGTTTCAAATGTGTTGCAATAATCTTCACATTTATGCTTTTTTTTATTCTAAAAACATTTTTATTGTATTATTAGAATATTGTTGTATTTCACAGTGACGTTAATTTTGTATTCAAAATCATTAATTTAAAATTATTCTCACATTTTTTTTTCCTTCTCGCCAACTATAAGAATATGGTATGGCAATGAAACTATCCTGAAATATGAAATAAGTTCACTTTATAGGTTTCATATTAGTTTAATAATTTGCACGATGCAATCACAATCAATGAAGTTACAATAATGGGAGTGACAGTTCATACCAATGTTGACATATCAAAAAATACAGATAAACTCCATACTTCACCTCCGGGGGTGAAAGAAAAAAAATAATAATAAAGAAAAACAAAATGTTAACTGCTATGTTACTTATTACAACTTACACTAAGTACAAAATCTTTTTGTCCTATCCTTATGAACTATATCTATCTTATTGTTTCTTAAAATCTTAACATTTATTCCTAAATCTTCTAACACTTTAAACGGACCATCAAAAACACAATCTAATTTTTTTGCATTTTCATTTTTAACTAAGACAAAATCATCTTTCTTATAATAAACTGGATTACATGAACTATCATATGCTTCTTTTCTTTTCTCTTTACAATTTATCAAATTCTTCCTAGCATCACTTAAAGCAATTTTTAACTTATATCTTAAATCTAAACAGTAATTATCAACATTATATAATGGTTCTATATCACCTTCTAAACTACTTGGCAAACGACATTGTCTACCAAACACCAATTCAAAGGGTGTGTACTTAGTCTGCATATTAACACAAGTATTATAACTAAACACCAAAAAGGAACCCAGTGGGACCATGAGAAACAAGAATTAGTACTATAACTTCTTAAAAATACACCTAAATTCTTATGAGCTATTTCGAGAGAACCAATAGATTGATGGTGATATGCAGTTGATGTCAACTTTTCTATTTCTAATAATTTACATATTTGTACCATAACTTGAGAAATAAATTCCGTCCCTCTATCTGTAGCTATACATTTGGGAATACCAAAACGCAAAACAAAATTGTTCACAAAAGCTTGTGCTACTGTGGTTGCTTCCTTATTGAGTAATGGATATGCTTCAATATATTTAGTTAACTCACACTGTATGGTTAAAATATAACAGTTACCATATTCATCTTTATCTAACGGTCCAACTAAATCAAGATAAATTTTCTCAAATGCAGTTGCAGCGGTAGTAGTTATAGTCATAGGTTGTTTAGTATATCTACATTGTTTCATTTTTTGACAAACTTTACATTTCTTAATAAATTCACGAATATCAGCATCTAAACATGGCCAATAATATTTTCTGTTAATATTATTTGTCATTCTATTTATACCAGTATGACCACAGGTTGGCAATAAGTGATAATTATTCATAATGAATTGTTTCTCTTTGTCATCATAAATTCTTTTAACTCCTCTTAACACACATATTTGAGGACCTGACCAATTATTTAAAGATTTAATTTCACTACATAAACCTTTTATAAATTCTGTATTTTCATCATCTCTTACTATGCATAGTCTTCTAATATTTATCTTTTCACAAAAACCTTTTAGCTTGTCTACAAATTCGGCTCGCGAGAATTGCAGTCTAAAGCCTAGATTTATACTCAACAACATTTTACTTGGTACATAAGCAAAACAATCTTTTTCTTCTTTCACTATATTCAACTTTCTAAATTTCTTTATACTTTCTTCTTTCATTAACTTCATCTCTATAGAATCACACGGCTGTTTTAATAATTCCACGACTTGTGGTTGATCAGTCCACTCATCTGTGTCATTACTAAGATCAGCTTGTACGTCCTTTCTTTCATCTTCAATTCTTCTCTTTTGTGCTCTAGTTGTTACAGCTAATACATGCTCTTTCATACTCTTCAAATCATTAGATGTGATACATACTCTAGACAATGCATCTGCAATGACATTATTTTCACCTTTCACATAAACTACTTTAAAGTCATACTCTTCGAGAATTAATCTGAATTTAATTAATCGACTGGATAGATCTTTCATACCAAAGAGATAAACTAGTGGTTTATGATCAGTCATTATAGTAAAAGTCCTACCGAATAAATAAGGCCTAAAGTACTTTACAGCCCACACTATTGCGGTTAATTCTTTTTGAATAACAGGATAATTTTTTTCTGCTTTATTTAATGGTCTACTAGCATAAGCAACAGGTTTTAAATTTTTATTGTACAACACTGCTCCTACAGCTATGTCTGAAGCATCTGTTTGCACAATAAATTCATTTTTATCAGAAAAGTCGGGATAATCAAGTATTGGAGGCGTCATTAATGAGTTTTTTAAAAATTCGAATGCTTTTTGACATTCAGTACTCCAAACAAAAGTTGTGTCCTTTTTTAATAAATTGTTTAGTGGCTGGGTGATTTTAGCAAAAGATGGAACAAATTTTCTATAATAATTACAAAAGGCAACAAACCTTCTAACTTCATCAACATTCTGTGGGATTGGATAATTTTTTAAGACTTTAGTTTTTTCTGGATCTGGTGAAACTCCTTCAGAAGATATTAAATGACCAAGATATAACATTTCTTTCTTAAGAAACTGACACTTTAAAGGATTTAATTTTAAATTTACTTTTCTCAATCGTTCAAAAACATCTGTAAGGTTTTGATTATGCAAACTTAATGATCGTCCAAAAATTACAAGATCGTCTAAATATACAAAACATTTTTCAAAAGCTAGTCCTGACATTGCTAAAGACATAACTCTACTAAAAGCACTACAGGAAGTCTTAAGTCCCATCGGTAATCGCTTTAATTGGTAATGACCTGTATTAGTCGAAAACGCAGTATATTTCCGACTCTCAGGATCTAATTTTACCTGATAATAACCTTGTTGCAGATCTAAATGAGTAAAATAGATTGAACAAGACAATGAATCTAAAATATCTGTGATGTGGGGCAAAGGGAACTTGTCATCGACTATATTTTCATTTAATTTTCTAACATCAATTACTAGACGCCATTTTTCAGAACCTTGACTCTTTTTTGGAACTAATAATATTGGACTTGACCATTCACTTGAAGATTCTTCAATTATATCATCTTTTAACATTTTATTTATGTGGCTGTTTACTTCTGATTTTAATGCTTGTGGCAACCGATAAGGCTTGGTATAGATTGGATTAATATTATTTTTTAATTTAATAGAATGTTCACAAAGATTTGTTGTCTCTAATTTGTCTCCTGGTAAAAAGAAAATATCCGAGTATTTACTACAAATTCTTTCAATGGAATCTTTTTCTTCAGAGTTTAAATGTTGTAAGTCTAATGAAGATAATAACCTATCAGCCCTTACTGAGTTACTGTCACATTCTGAGAATTTAAAAGTGTTATAATCATGCAAAGGGTTAACATTCACTACCAAATTTTCTAATCTACACTCTTCATCACTAGTGTTCAAAATCTTAACAGGAATCCTTCCACAGTTAGGTCTCACTATAGTACTTGCTAGAAAAACATCCTTTGTCAACTCTGTCGCACTAACAATACAATCCTCTTTCACTCCTGAATTTATGAAAACATACTGAATAGACTCACTCATTGGTGGGATCAACAAAGAGTTACTGTAATCTGGTCTGTCATAAATAGGTAAAGTTAAATTTTTATGGTCAGTATGTAATGTTAATAAGTTTCTATACAAATCTATGTTAGCTTTATATTTATTTAAGAAATCTAAGCCTAATATACCAGCAACAGCAATTGGTACATTTTGAAAAATATGAAATTTACTTAAGAACTTGTCTCCACTATCGGTATATAAATCTAACAAAATGCAACCCGATGAGTAAATTTTTCCTCCGATACCATTTACAACTAAATTATCTTTTTAAAATTTGTGAAGCCCTTGAAAGTATTCCTTCTTTAATAATTGATATAGATGCACCAGTATCTATTAATAAAATTAATTTCCTACCCTTGCTATAAAAATTAATAAATTTGGAGTTTCCATTACAGGTAAAAACAAAATCATTAAGAACGAAAAAACTGTTTTTTATCTAGTTCAGGTGGTTTTTGTCCTGACCTGTCACTATTTTGTATTTGATCATTATTTTGTACTAAATAACTATTTCTTTTAATATGGTTATACTGCACATTCTTATTGTAATGGTTAAAATTGCCTCTAAAATTCTGAAATCTACCACGGAAATTAGACTGGGGCGGTTTAGATGTGGAATGACTTGAATATCTACCATTATAATAACTATTTTCAGGAAAATTTTGAAAAGATTGGCCTTTCCTATGATATTTTGAAAAATTATTCCTACCTCTATGAGTTGAGGTCATCCTAAAAACCTCTGCTGAACTGGAAGGCACAGACTCATCTTTGGCTGCTTGAATTGCATCTTGCAGTGAACTATAGTTGCGAGCAGCAATAATTGTACTTAACTTTTCACTTCTAAGACCATCTGTAAATTTTTTTATGACCATTTTTTCATTAATAGGTTTCAAAATAGTTGAAGCATATTCATTACCATCTGCCTGTGATATATTCAAATCAGTTAGAAGTTTTTCAAGCTCCGACCCATACTCATTAATGGACTTATGACCTTGACTTATAGATTCAATGTGTTTTTGTATAGCTGTGAACGATTTTTTCACTAACAATTTTTTTCTAAAGTCAGTGATCATATCACTAACTGTTTTGTAAGTACTTTCTACTCTTAACTTTGCACTTTGGGTTAACCTACCTTTAAGAACAAATTTAATTAATAATTGCTGACCTCCCTCGGACAACATTTCTGAATACATTTCAACAGCATCAATTAATTGTTTTACAGTATCTTCCGTACCGTCTAAAACAGGTATAAAACCACATGCTGTCTTTAAATCAAACTCCATTTTTCTTATATTAGTACACATTTGAGTTATTTCTGAAAACAAATAACAAATTTTATCATGAGTACAATTAATTAACCTAACTTCTTCCCTATCTTGACTTTCAATTAAATTAACATATAACTCCTTACTGCTATTAAACAAAATTTGAGCTTCTTTTAACTTATTAAATGCTACTAAACCCTTATATCTACTTTGTCCTTTTTTTACTAAGTATTTTCTAATTTCTGACAATTCTTCCTGTTTATTAATTAATCTATTAATCATACTGAACTAAAAAAAAACTTAAAATTATAAATCATATATTTTTTTCTCATCTTCCTTTCCTTATTTCTTTTTAATTTGATTTTATTTTTCCTTTTTGATCTGATTTGCAAAGGTGGGCATTAACTCGTTAATCCGTTAATCGTTAATTAACGAAGTTAACATTTTCCTTAACGGATTAACTTTTAAGTTAAATTCAAAAAGTGTTAACGCTCTTGTTAACTTCCGTTAAATTCTACTTCCGTTAATTTAGTCCGTTAATTGTTACAATAGACACTTATTGACGTGTTGTCATTTTATTTACATTATGCAACAGGCTACATTCGTAAGTTCGGCTATGTTCGGCGACCGTCGGCGAGTCGAATGGTGAACGAGAACGAGAGAGAACGAGAACGAGCGAGTGTGATGCATGTTATACAAATACAATACAACGAGCGGCCGCGATAGACGTGATCAAAAGAGTACCACAGAATCCTTGTTAGAAAATAGTGACGATTTAAACAAACTTACCTCTATCAAATATTGCGAAGTTTAGGCGCTAGACACCTTCAAAGTTTATTAATTATTTCACATTTACACAAATATCTCGAAAAGTCTTTATTACATTTTATTCACATTTAAACTGGTTTTCATTTATTTAACATCACTTTTTTTAGAACCAGACTTTGTTATAAAATCAACATAAGGTTCGAAAACACTTTGCTCTTAATACAATAACTGTTATACGTGAGACGCAAAATCTATTAAAAAAGATAAACACTGCGTTGAATTGCAATCAAAATAATCGAGTGTGCATTACTCTTCAACGTCGTACCTAAAATACAACTAAACTTTGTTGCAGACAAAAATGTTTATTTTAATGTTGGAGTTTAAAGACAACAAAAAAAAAAAAAATAGTTTATGGTTCATTTGAAAAAGCGTACAAATAGGATTTTTTTTTGTCATTGCGTAGATAAGAAACAAACAATGAAAAATAAATTTAAAAATTCGAAAGACGAAATGTGCACGCAATAAACGTTCCTCAAAAACAAAAGGGATTTAGGTGTTTATTACCGTCGTTTGTTTTTTTGGGGCTTCTTCATAGTCTACGAAAAATAATTTTAACAACAACAAAAATATGAACAAAGGATCAAATGGACAGCCGCACAGAGAATGCGATAACAAACTCGATGGATTTATGGCCCCAACCCTTCTAATGGTCGGGGATGCACGTGCGCTGCGCAAAGACAATAGCGAAGATAATTTGTTTGTTTACAAAAAAAAAAGTATACGACGAAACGAGAAAGAATGAGGGAAAAGATAAAATAATTATGTTAGTGAAATAATGTTAAACTGTGTTATACTAAATTTAATATATGAAATGTCGCCACAAGTGACCTTTACAAAAAGACATCGATTTTTTTACCTTTATCGAAAGTTTATTTTAAAATTAATCGAATGTCGTTGAAAATAATTCAAAAAATATTCTTACTAATTAACTATAACGATTTTATAGGTGATAAGAAAGAGAGAAGACATCACCCGCGATCGGTTGTTTTTTATGTCGTGTAAGTAACTTATGATTTAACATATAACACTTGATTTAACATATAACGATAGATCGGACGATAGATCATTAGATGATAGAAGTTATCGAAGGCATCTCAGTTGTATAGTTGATGCGTTGAGATGTATCACTGGATTGGTTATATAGTTTATTTATCAATGTTATAATAAGTTTCCTCTGATGTTAGAAGTTTTATTAATAAATCCATATTAATAAATAAAAAGTACGTAAAAAATGATAAGTCTGTTCGTGGGCCCTTAGCTAAAATAAAATAAAAAAATATTACCAAATTATACATAAAATTAAATGTTTAGTTGTTGGAGTATGAGCAAATGAATATCCTGGTGCAAATAGTAACAGATAAATGTAAATACTGCACAAAAGTTTTGATTGTTTTCTTTTGAATATTATCACATGTCTTACTGTTTAATAGAAAATTTATGTTGTCTAAATCTCTTTAATTCCGTGACGTCGGATTGTCGATAAAAAAAATTGACTGAAAAAGTCAATTGTCCATCATTGTCAGTGTAGTATATAAGTGTGTGTAACTAGTGCATGCTATGTCATTATTATGGTACAGGCATTAGTACATCGCTCCTATTGTCTAAATTATATTTTAGTATATTATAGAACTAAACTATAGATAGGATTAGCGATCGCCCGAGATTTCGTAAGCGCAGTAAAAAAAGTAGCCTAAGTTCTATTGAAAGTCTCGACAAAATCGGTCCATACGATTCGGAGATTATTCGTATGGCCATTTCCCGCTTGCGCCTTATACTCGTAATATACACAAAAATTAACTTTAACTGTTAACTTTAACTTGCGTTAAATTTTCGTAAATTAAACGCTTTAACGATTAACGAAGTTAAATTTTTATTTAACGAATTAACGATTAACGAAGTTAACTTTTTGATTAACTGTGCCCACCTATGCTGATTTGATATAAAATGTTCCGCCATATTGGCACTTGGACGCCATGTGTACCCTCCTAAAACACATTTTATTTATCGGCACTTTCACTTGTCTCAAATTTATATCCTCGTATCCTCTATCGTATCGTATATCTTCTTGGATCCGGGAAACTTCTGATCCTCCTGATCTGATCGAATATGAATTTGTCCACCATTGAAACCAATGCACCGACGCAAAATCTTTTTAACAACTTTGTTAATGTTAATGATCAAACTAAGAATCGCCAACATCCTGGCAAGTACCATCCTGTTATTATCCTGGCAGGGTCGCCATGAAATATGAAATAAATTCACTTTATAGGTTTCATATTAGTTTAATAATTTGCACGATGCAATCACAATCAATGAAGTTACAATAATGGGAGTGACAGTTCATACCAATGTTGACATATCAAAAAATACAGATAAACTCCATACTTCAATCCACTAATATTAGGGTGGAATTTTATCTCCACTTTTTTTTAAATTATGAAATAAAATCACTAAATAGATTATTATAAAAAAAAAAAACTTGTATACAGTTTTCTATAATCATTTTTGATTATTTTTTAATACAAAAAATTTCTCACAATTAATTCGTGAAATCAAATTATTAAGTTAAATTTGACATGACATGAATGTGACATAAAAATCTTCGTCACAGATAAATGACTATTTCAACTTAGCCACTAGGCGCTTGTTGTTGTCATTTTGTGCAGTTAGCGCTAGTGCAAATAACCATTAACTATGAGTAACTGTTACCAGAATTTTGTATGAATTTCATAAATTACTAGAATGAGATTTATTACATTTAAATTATAACTAGTTCATTTGGTATATACATAATTATATACTTGTATATGGGTCACGGTTACTTATGTTCTTACTATCTATGTACGTGCATATTAACGTAGGATTTCACTGTCGAAACAGTTTTAGAAAAACACAGTTATCCCTATTATCTCAAAGACAGTAAGAGGTTTAAAAGTGGTAAATGCCAGCAATAAAAACATCAGTTGCACGAATTGTTCAGCTCGCCCGGTGAAATACCACGACATCACAGAAGACAGACGTAAGTGGAAGTCATTCCAAGTACAGTCTGATGAGTGTGGTGCCGGAGGCTAATTTTAGTCCTCTTTTCCTTCACACCCTTTTCATATTAGGATAGAATGGGAAGGGGAAGTGGATTTGGCGGAAGAGTGGATGCATAGGAAGGGGAAATATTCTCTTTCTGTGCATTCCTTTCTCCGTTGATTAAAGGTAGGCAACGCATCTGCATTTGCGAATGTCTATAGGCAACTGTCGTCTCGCTATCGGCGAATTCAAATGGCCGTTTGCTCGTTTGCCACCTTTTGATATAAAAAAAGAGGGATAGCTGTATGTTTTTGTACAAGTGTTTCGGTAGTGGAAACCCGTGACTATAACACACAAATGACTTATATCAGAGTTTATAAATCACAATATATTTCACACCTACCCTCAGTTTGAGGGTAGGTGTGAAATAAGTTAAACAGTTTTTATCAGCTCCCAATTACAAATATAATTTAAAAATATAATTAAGTAGTGTCTATGTTCAGTACTTACATGTGAGAGTTAGTTACCCACTGGCTATCTATTTCCTTTCTAATTTTACACAAACATTGCCACAAAAGTCACACTATCCAATCACAGTTATGGAAGCACTGAAATAATCTTTTGCTACTTTTTCTGAGATGTTTAACACTCGAATGTCAGAATTTCAACTTGAACTGCAGAAGTCTAGTCCTGTCCCAGTTACAGCCTCATCACTTGCTGAAGAATTTTCTTCTTTCAAGAAATTCATTGCTTCGGTGCTGGAAACAATGCAAAAACAAATAGAATTTTTAAGCAGAGACATTGACCGAATGGAATTACAGCGAAGGCGTAAGATAATATTACTTCATGGCATCTCTGAAGACAAGGCGGAGGATACTGCTGAAGTTGTGTCAAAATTGATATCCAACAAATTGAAAGTTCCTGGTTTCTCAACTTCTTGCATCAGTCGTTGTCATAGGCTAGGACGTACTGCAGGTAAAAAACCAAGGCCAATCATAGTAAAATTCCGTGAGGTCTCCATGCGTGATAAAACTTGGTTTTCCAAAACCAAACTAAAGGGCTCAGGTATAACGCAATCAGAGTTTCTGACTAGAAATCGCCACAATATATTCTTGGAGGCTCGGAAGCGACATGGCATTACGAACTGTTGGACAAAAGACGGCATAATTCATGTGCTGGCATCGGATGGCTCAATCCACCAAGTTGAGAGCTTGGCAGAACTTGATGCTGTCCCGATTGAAGCCAGCCCTGCTTCATCTGCGCAGTCAACAGCCACAGATGGCAAGCCCTCTGTGAAATCGTTTGCTAATCAGGTTCGCATTTAAATCAGGTTCCCTTCACTAGGCATGAGCTCATGTGGGCCGCGTCCAGTTTCAACCCCAAAAAAGCCCCTGGTCCTGACGGCCTCACGGCGGACATCTGCCTGGCTGCCATCACTCTGGATCCAGAGCTGTTCCTGGCGATAGCAAATCGCTGTCTGGCGCTGGCGTGTTTCCCCAGGAGATGGAAAGAGGCAGTGGTTGCAGTGCTTAGGAAACCCAATAAGGAGGACTACACGCACCCCAGATCGTACCGGCCTATAGGACTCTTGCCCATTATGGGCAAGGTCCTAGAGAAGATGCTGGTACGGCGGGTCCGCTGGCACACTGCGCCAATGATCAGCCGCCACCAGTACGGCTTTATGCCGCAACGCGGTACCGAAGACTCCCTCTATGACATGATTCAGCACATTCGAGCCGAAGTTGAAAAACGGAGGCTCGTTGTGCTGATATCATTAGACATAGAGGGAGCCTTCGATAACGCCTGGTGGCCGGCTGTGAGGTGCAGCTTAGCCGAGACTCGGTGCCCCGTAAACCTGAGGCGCCTATTCGACCACTACTTTAGTGACAGAATAGTGCGCGTCAGGTATGCGGGGTCCGAGTGGACCCGAAAGCCGACCAAGGGGTGCGTGCAGGGCTCCATTGGGGGTCCTACGCTCTGGAACCTACTGCTGAATCCGCTCCTGGTGGAACTGAGGGAGATGGGCGTCCGCTGCCAAGCGTTTGCCGACGATGTGGTTCTGATGTTCTCGGGCAACAGCACCGCGGACATACAAGGTGCCGTCAATGTGGCTCTCGACCACGTTCAGGGGTGGGGAGTCCGTAATAAGCTAAAGTTTGCGGCCCATAAGACCCGGGCCATGGTTTTCACCAGAAAGCGTAAATACGACTCCCCACGTCTGAGCATGGGAGGGGGACACATTGAGCTGGTCACCAGCATGAAGATCTTGGGGTTGACAGTTGACGATAAGCTCACTTTTAACAAGCACATTGAAAATGTTGCAATAAAAGTGCAAAAGCTCTATCGTCAACTGTCAACCGCCGCTAGGATATCGTGGGGACTGAACCCCGAGATCATCAGAACCATATACGTCGCGGTAGTGGAGCCCATCGTCCTCTACGCCGCCAGTGTGTGGGCGCCGGCGGCACGGAAGAAGACTACTCAAAAGTTGTTAGACCGGGTGCAGCGCGGGTTCGCTCAAAAAATCGTAAGGGCCTATAGGACGGTCTCTCTAAACGCTGCCGTAGCACTCGCTGGCCTGCTTCCTCTGGACCTACGGGTACAAGAAGCGGCCCTTCTTTACGAAGTAAAGAAGGGCCACAGCCAGCGAGTGCTGCGGGACCGAGATTTGGAGAGACCGACAAAGTACGAAGAGGCCGAGCACCCCGCCCACCTGGAAGGGCTGCAGTTCGACTGCCTGACGGACGGTGACGAAGTTGCCCAGCGAGCTACCGTCGATGTAAGAATTTACACCGACGGTAGCAAAATTGACGGCAGAGTCGGCGCGGCGTTATCCATATGGGATGGCGCCGCGGAGACCTCCTGCCGGAAATTAAAGCTGGGGAATTTCTGCACCGTATATCAGGCGGAACTGTATGCCCTATATGAGGCCGTGAAATTTGTTGTTAGGAGCCCCTCAAGGAGGTTTGGCATTTACTCCGACTCCAGGTCCGCCCTAGAGTCGTTGCGTAGTATCGACTCCCTCCACCCCCTCGTAGGGGAAATAAGGAGAATGGTGAAAGGTTGTGTGGAAGCGGGGAAGGAAGTAAGGTTGAATTGGATAAAAGCGCACGTGGGGGTGGAGGGAAACGAGAGGGCGGACCAACTCGCAAAACAAGCGGCAGTCGGAGTAAAGACCAAACCTCATTACGACAAAGTTCCTGTTTCATTCGTCAAGCGACAACTCCGATTGGACTCGCTTGACGAATGGAACAGGCGCTACAAAGAGGGAGTCACGGCCTCGACAACTAGAGTCTTCTTCCCTGACGCCATCAGCGCCTACCCAGTGCTCCGCAAGTTAGAGTTGGACCCCGTGCTGGTACAAGTTTTAACAGGTCACGGGGGGTTCGCAGAATACTTACACAGGTTCAAGTGTAAGACGAGCCCCTCGTGCATCTGCGATCCGGCACGGGGCGAATCCGTGCTGCATGCCATAGTAGAGTGTCCGGTGTTTGGTAGGAAGAGAGTAGAATTTGAAACTGCAACAAAAGAGAAAATATCATTAGAAAACATAAACAATTTAATAAGAAACAAGGAGAGTAGAACAAAATTTATAGAATATTGCAAGGAAATAGCAAATAAGATAATAGAAAGAAATAAAACAAAATAGGAATGCTGTCGGCCTTAAAAAGAAATAAAATTAAGCTAGTTGTTAAAATTGTTGTTCTGTGATATTTTTACATTTTAACATACAGACATAAGTTACAGCATTATTAAGTAAATTTTAAATTATATGTTAGTAAATTTAAGAGAATTTTAAACTGTAAATAGAAAGCAAATTCATTTATTTTATTTTATATAGCAATTAAGTTTTTAAATTAGTACTAAGAATACATGTTATAGATATAAGCAACTAGTGTAAAAAGTTTAATGATTATAATAAAAAGAACCATAAAAGTCTCTGGCTTAAAACACGCCAGGGGGAGAAGGAGAGGGCGGCATAGCGCCGCCCAAAAAAAAAAAAAAAAAAAAAAAAAAAAAAAAAAAAAAAAAAAAAAAAAAAAAAAAAAAAAAAAAATCAGGTTCGCACAAAGCGAACCACAAGAAAATAGTGCATTCCTTTTTTTTCTCTTTCTATTTTATTTCCTGTATTCTAGTACATAGTTTCTTAAATGTTTAGTCTTCCACACACTTGGATAAGGGATTTTAGAATTGTGTACTGTGGTTTACTTATGTAACTGTAATACGATTCAACAGTTGACACCTGTGCTATGTTATAATAATGTCTTAATTAATGTTTCCTTTTTATTATTATCTTTATTTTTAATTTTCTATTATAAATTGTTCGAACTTGACAGAAGCTGGCGGGTAGCAACAGCACCACATCGAAGCACTTTTGCAATTAGGCTTACATTTTATAATTTTTGTTTATATTATTATTTAATTATCCCTTTATTTATTGTTTTTTTATATATATATTATATTGTATTTTAAAATTAAATGAACGATAGTGATAGTGACAATGTTACTGATTCTTCATTGTATAAATCAGCGTCTAGTGGATTGAATAGTAGTTATGAAAGTATTCCTCCAAATGATGTGGCCCTAATCTCTCATTTTACAGATGTCTCGAAAAACTTTAATATTGTCCATATAAATGCGCAGAGTATACCGGCACATTACCCCGACTTTTTAGCCACCTTTGATAGCAAAAACATACATGCCATTCTTGTATCAGAATCCTGGCTTAAACCCTGCCTGGCCTCGACTTCTTACTCTCTACCAGGGTTTACTCTCATTCGCAACGACCGCACACAACGGGGAGGTGGCGGCGTTGCTATATATCTTCGTTCTCACATTCCGTTTTCAATTATTAATAATTCAGATCAAAATCAAGACGTGAACGCAGCAGAATACTTATTTATCGAAATACTCTTTTGCCATACAAAACTACTTCTAGGAGTCCTATACAGTCCTTCTTCAACAGTTGACTACTTTTCGGCATTTGAACACCTCCTGGAAGAATTCGTATCCATATACGATCATATCATTATTATGGGAGACTTTAATACGTGTCTTTTAAAACAAGACGTAAGATCTGCAAGATTAAATAATATTATTGAGGCAGCCAATATGCACATTCTTCCTCTTTCAGCCACACATTTCTTTCCGAATTGCGTCCCATCACTTCTAGACCTAATAATTGTCTCTTCTCCTGATCATGTTGCTAAGCATGGTCAATGTGCTGCCGATGCTTTTTCATATCATGACCTTATTTATATGTCATATAAAATCCGACCTCCTAAGGCAAAGTCAAAATTTCTACTTCAGCGCAACTTTGCGAACATGAATCTTGATAAATTGAGAAAGGATGCCCTGAACACCGACTGGAACGTAATTTTCAGTGCCGAGACAGTTGATGAACAGGTGGACACATTTAATTCAATATTAGTCAACTTATTCGATATCCATGCTCCTATTCGTCCAGTGAGAATTCGCCACGCACCTACACCTTGGCTAACTGAAGATATTAGAAATCTAATAAACAAAAAAAACAAAGTCAAGGCTAAATACAAGGCCAATCCCAGCAATGAAAATCGTGAAAAGCTTCGACAAGCTCGAAATCGCTGCAATATGGCGTGTAGAGATTCACAACGACGCCATATCCATAAATCTGTTCAAGATGAAGATCCTGCCAAGGTCTGGAAATTTCTTAGAAAACTTGGAGTTGGTAAGCAACAAAACTCTCCAACAGATAATACTGACTTAAATGGTCTCAATCTCCATTTTTCCTCTTCATCGTTCATAAGTAACATAGATAAATCGAACACCTTAAAATATCTTTCTAGTATACCCAACTCCAGTAACTGCTCTTTCAATTTTAGTCAATTCACAGATCGTGATGTCGAGAAGAGTATTCTATCCATTTCCTCTGACTCTGTTGGCGGTGACTGCATTAGCCGTAAGATGGTCATTCCTTTACTTGATATTCTTATTCCCATCATCAAACGCATCCTAAATTAATCAATTACCACCAGGTCATTTCCCAATCTATGGAAAGAGGCACAAATAATTCCTCTACCCAAAAAGTCCAAACCATCCTCTCCGTCGGACTATCGACCAATATCCATACTTCCGTTTTTGTCCAAAGTCCTAGAGCGCCTTGTCCATCAACAACTTAACTCCTTCCTCTCCTGCAACAATCTTTTAAATCCATATCAATCTGGCTTCCGTCCTGGCCATAGTACGGCTACTGCACTCTTGAAAATCACTGACGACATAAGATTAGGAATGGATGATCAAAAGCTCACGGTGCTGACATTGTTGGATTTCAGCAATGCTTTCTGCACTGTGGATTTTGATATTTTACTTGCAATTATGCGCTCTCTTAACATATCTCCGGCTGTTATTGACTGGTTTCATAGTTACTTGTATGGGCGTCGGCAACGTGTGCGAGTTCAAGATAATTATTCCTCTTGGTGTAGCATAAATGCCGGCGTACCGCAAGGTGGCGTGTTGTCCCCACTTCTATTTGCAATTTTCATTAATTCTATAAGCTCTCAAATATCTTCTCTCTACCACCTATATGCAGACGATCTCCAAATATATAACCAGTCGACTTTAGCTGATTTACCAAGTGCTATAAATATAGCTAACATGGACTTGGCCAGTATTTCGCGTTGGGCTAAATCTTATGGTTTGCAAGTCAATCCTGCTAAGACGCAAGCTATCATTGTTGGCAGCTCGCGTCTTATTAGTAAAATTGACTGGCATCAACTACCACCTATTATATTTGATGGCATAATAGTCCCGTACAGTGACACTGTGAAAAATCTTGGCCTGCTGATTAACCGTAATTTATGTTGGGTACCGCAGATACGGGAATTGAGTCGAAAATTGTTCGGAGCCCTTGGTTCTTTTCGACGTTTGTGTAATTCTCTTCCGATTCCTACCAAAGTTGCGCTTGTTCAGTCCTTACTTCTGCCTATACTTGACTATGCCGACATTTGCTATCCTGATCTCACAGAGGAGCAATTAAATAAACTTGACCGCCTTCAAAATGTTGGTATACGGTTTATATTTGGGGTACGCAAATATGACCACATATCCGAATATCGTGTAAAGCTCAAGTGGCTCCCAATCCGTCTTCGCCGGAATGCTCACATTCTTTCTACTTTATATAATATACTGTTCAATCCACTTGCTCCACATTATTTGAAAGAACGTTTTAAGTTTACATATCTCACTCATGACCACACCTTGCGTTCTAGTACAAACTTTTCTCTTCTTACTCCTTCACACACTTCTTCTTTCTACTCAAAATCGTTCACGGTTTACGCTGTGAAACTATGGAACTCCTTACCTCTCTCTATTAGATGCAGTAAAAGTATTGAATCATTTAAAAAACATGTCAAAGATCACTATCTGCAGCTCTAATTTGACTATATATTGCTGAAATATTGTATTATTTTATTTTCTCTTATTAATATTTCTATTGTTTTTATTTTTATTTCTTATCACTGTTCATGTGCACCCTACCGATTTGGTTTACTTAGCTTAATTTCTACCCAAAGGTTGTCTGGCAGAGATCGCTGCTTAGCGATAAGACCGCCTTTTGTGAGAATCCTGTTGTACTTTCTTTTTATGTAACTCCATGATAGTGCACAATAAAGGATATTTGTATTTTGTATTTGTATATTTGTGATATTAAAAAAATATATTTTGGTATTTGAAAATTGACTTGCGATCATATAACATGGAACTTACGAAGGCATACAATTGTAAAATAAATGTTATAAATTTGAATATCGGTTGAAATGAATTTTGCTGCTTTTTACATATATAAAATTTAAAAAAAAAAAATACAGTCGAATTGATAAACTCCTTCTTATTGAAATCGGCTAAAAATAGCATGTTTTATTGTTGTATTTGAAAATGAAATGTCTTAATTTAGTGTTATTGCTTAGGAAACGGTGTAGCAATAAATAATGTAACAAATATCCTATTTTTGCCTTTAAAATCGAATGTTTCTTATTAGTAGGTCGATCGACCCAATGGGAAATTTTCTCATTTAGCCGATTGATCTGGGTAACGGGAAATACACTTAAAATTGTAGTTTGCTGATAGTAAATTAAAATTATTGATAAAGCAATATAGAATAGATTACGGACATTTGAAATATATCACTGCCGTAAAATCTTATGATTTAAGTAGTTTATGACTGCAATTGCATACAATGTTTGTATATATAAAGTTAATATCACATAATAGCAATAATTTAATATATTAGGTCCTTACATATGAAATTGGCGTTTTGTATGGGAGGAACAAAAAGTCGAATATTTTTTAATATAATATATTTAATTAATCAAAGTATGAACCATTATTTTGTATGCACTTTTGCCATCTCATAGGTAGTTCATTGATCCCTTTACTAAAAAAACCAGTCGGACGGGAATCAATAAAATCTTTGAAGGCGATTTGGACTGCCCCATCGGAGTTGAATTTTTTCCCTTGCAAGAAGTTATCCAAATTTCGAAAAAAATGGTAATCTGTTGGAGCAAGGTCCGGGGAGTACGGAGGATATCTTAGACTTTCCAATTGAAGCTCTTCTAATTTAGTAGCCGTCTGTTGCGCAGTGTGTGGTCTAGCGTTGTCGTGAAGCAGCAGTGGCGTGGAGCGATTGACCAGCCTAGGTTGTTTAGCCGCTAGCTTTTCCATCATGGTTTGCAATTGCTGATAATAGACATCAGCCGTAATAGTCTGGCCAGATTTGAGAAAACTGCAATGAACAATACCGGCACTAGTCCACCAAACGCTTACAAGTAACTTTTTTGGGGTTAATTTTCGCTTGGGGCAGGATTTGGCTGGCTGGCCAGGATCCAACCATTGCGCTGAGCGCTTCCGATTATCGTAAAGAACCCATTTTTCATCACAGGTAATGATTCGGTTTAAAATACCTTCATTATTGTGCCGGTTTAGTAATGTAACGCAACAGTCGACGCGCGTTTGCCGGTTTGCTTCAGTCAATTCGTGAGGTACCCACCTTTCAAGCTTTTTAATCTTCCCAATTTGCTTCAAGTGAATTAAAACAGTTTTATCACTAACATCGCAGCCTGCAGCTAACTCGGACGTGGTTTGCGATGGATCCGCTCCCACAATAGCCTTCAACTCTTCATTATCAACTTGAGTCTCAGGCCGTCCACGGGGCTTGTTCTGCAGATCGAAATTTCCAGAACGAAAACGTTGGAACCAAAAACGAACTGTGTTTTCTTTTGCAACACGACCGCCATACACATCATTCACCCTTCGAGTCGTTTCCGCAGCACTAGTGCCACGGCGGAACTCGTACTCGTAAATAATGCGATATTTTAAGTTTTTCATTTTGTAAAATGAGTGACGCAAATAGACAAAAACAGAAGAAAAAAAACAAATGAATGACGGTCATCGAACCACAAATACATGAGTCTATAGCTGTACAAATTTGAATTTGGAATTCCTTACCAAAGAGGAGAAATTCGTGATTAAAGTGGCCAGTACGAAAAACGCCAATTTCATATGTAAGGACCTAATATATATATATATATATATATATTCGATATATCTACGAAAGTGACATCTGACGTACATAAATTATACTATTTTTTTAAATTTTTCCATATAATTAAGATTTTGCGTTAGTTTATCTTCCTTGAAGGAGATCAAAATTTGAATTATTAATTCATAAATAATTTAATACGACGTACTTGATGATAGTTTTTTTTCCTCTCCGTGGCTTCATTGCCTTTGCAAACTAACATATTTATAGTATATTTTGTGAGATATCGACTATGTAAGTGAAACCGTCTAAAGGCACGTTTCCACTGGTCACTGTCTTTGTACGGTACATCGTTGGCAATAATAATACACCACGGAAACGGTCCTTTATATCTTGGAATGTGAAAAAATACGCATAGATATTATTGATGTTTAATAAATAATATGTAGTTTTTTATATATGTATTTACGAAATTGATGCGCAATAATATTTTTTTCCTAAAGTTAAATTATTAGATTTGTATGTTATGGTAAATTATCTTGTCATTTTTGCATATCCGTTATACATTTCATGTCACTTAATGCAATAATGTAATGTAAGATTTCCAGTTTTGACAGCCCATTTAATGCCTTTAAAAGACTTTACTTTTAAAGACTGAAATAGTGCCTAAATGCAATAACACACTAAAAAAATATATTCAATCAATTATGCACAAATATAAATAAAAATCTAATTGTTAAATTACTTGGAAGAATAATTTAAAATGTGCTGAAAATATTTAACCTATATTATAAAAATAACGTTTGTTAACAATTGTATCGCATTCTGTTATTCCCAATATAAAGTTCTTGTTTAACTTTATAAGATAGATGCCACACGAGCAAATGTGGTGTCGCAACGCACATTCACAACGAACAATAATTCCGCTTAGACAGCAGAGTTGATGTCAAAAATGCCAAACGCTGCGACAACGCGCTGTTATTATGGCACACTAAGAACCTATATGGCGATTGTTTTACAACGAAATCTGTTGTATTAATTAGTATACCTCGATTTGTATAAACGTCTCTAAATAAGAAATGCGGAGGATTAAGATGAATCTTGCATATTACTACTCCGACAATGACTGTAGTAGGCCTAGCACGAATCTGACAATCGCCATTTTATCGTAATCGTCAATTATTTCGAAATTAATATAATATTTATGGCGATAATTTTACGATATGTTTGTCGATGACGATACGACGGCGGTTATCACAAACAATCTCGCTGGGCTCACTGAATTTGCTAACGACATTTCCACCTTGATAAAATGGTCAGTGGAGTGATCTTTAAATATATGATGTCTGGTGACAATCATGATGGATGTTAAATAAATTTGTAACACGTGGATGAATTTCTGTCAATATGTCTACTTTGAAAATTGCGGTTGTGTAAATATTTTTCTATTTTTCGTCAACATTTGGTAAATGACTAGAGTAAATCTTGACGCTACTTTAGACCTGCGCAATCTAGATTGTTCTATCGTGTGAAAAACATCACGTTAGAGTTAGATAATGTCAGCATTTGATTGCAGGCGAAATGATAGCTTCGATTTTTTTCAAGCTTTGTTTAGATAATTGTTATTTATTATTAGGTACGACGCGATAATTGTACATATAGAAGGGAAATCTGGCGTCGTTCACCGTAACCTGGTTACCGCGCGACTTGCGTCAATCTTTTATAAAAGATAGAGTAACGGAACTTATCTGTTTACCGTCTACCTCAGACTACAGTCGCAATGATGCGGCTATATTACTAAAGGACTTCAAATTTGCGGGTGATAAGAGCATAGAGGACGAAGGAAAAGAGGACCTTTGCTCCTTTGATTTTCTACTTTACTCGTCAATTACATCGCATAACTGAGAATTTCAAATAAAGTAAACATTATTGTTGTTTTAGTTTTATTCAAAGAATGAAATATATAAATTTATTGATAAAATTGTCGAATTTAATCTCAAATCTAAATGTTTTTTTCCAAACACGTGTAATGAGAAGAATTTCTACAAAAAAGGTCCTCGTTTCAACAAACCTCTAGTGTATTAAATACCTTAGTGAATTTATAAAAAAATGTTATACAATTTTGTAAGAATTTCATATAAATTGTTATTTGCTCAGAGTTAATATAATTAATGTATAAATCTTACTGTTGGCGTTTGCAGTGGACTGTATTGTTCGGTTACATTAAGGTTACATCGAGGTTACAATGAAACACGCAGTTTTTGTCTTCGGAGGTCAGCGGCGCAAGGGGGATCTTCTTCTGTCTTCGGAGGCCCGGTTGGATCCCCGGTTGGATCCCACTCGACGCCGGATTTGTCCGTCTTATATACTCTCCGGCGCCGAGTGAAAGGTTCAAGGTTAGACAGAGAAGGATGCCCCCCCCTGCGCGTGATTCTCCCCATTTATTCCCTTTATTTACTTTATATACAAGATTTTCTATTATACACTTATCAATTTACATATCCTTTTTCCATTTAACATACTTTTACATTGTTCGTACAAGACATATTCGATTTATACGCGAAATGCCATCGTTAATCACCTTCCCCGCCTCCACCGAGGGGGGAAGTATAAATATCGAGCGCCCCCCTGCATTCGCCTTTATTTTCATTCTGGGGCTCGATCCTTAAACATCTACATGAAATTCTCTTTACTATTGTTATTTTTACTACATAATCTACGGAATAACATAAAAACATATTTAAAAAAGTATATCCTTAACCTAGTCAATTTCAAAATGATATTACATAACTTAACAATTAAATTATACTTTTAACTTAAATAAACTCTTCCAAGCATCTAAATATATACATATTCATCTTTTACTATTCATTTATGCAATTATACTAATCTTAACAACAATATACACGAGAAAATAAGCATTAATAAACATTCTACTATTTACATTTTTTACAAGTTTGCTTTCATAATGATGCTTAAACCCTCTTATGCGATTAGACCCCCGTGGGCCGCAGGGTCCATTTTACGCTGTCGTGCACATCCTCCCGTCGTCGCCGAACCGCGATCCCGTTGGCAGCACGACGAGTTTCTTCGTAGGCCGGCGCAGGACGTGCCCGTTGCTCGTGGTGACGTCGACGACGCGCACCTCTCCGTCGGCGCCCGGGTACAGGCGGGTCACCCGGCCTCGCGACCAAGTGTTGCGAGGCAGGTTGGAATCGCAGATGATTACGACATCGCCCAGTTGAGGGGCGACGCCGCCGGAGCCATAGGGCTCCCGCCGGTGACGGAGCAAGGGCAGGCACTCCCTCACCCATCGGCGCCAGAAGTCATCTGCGAGGGCCTGGGCGCGCCTCCACAGCTGCCGGGCAGACACATCGCTGCTGGTGAAGTGGCCCGGCACAGGCGCGTGGCAGTTCGGGCCGATGAGGATGTGGTTGGGTGTGATGGCAGCCTCATCTGTCGAATGTACAGGGACATGGGTTAGCGGACGTGAATTTACTGTATTTTCAACTTCCACTAATAACGTAGACAATGTTTCTTCCCGAGGATACTTTTCTTTTAATACGTTATATAACGCCTCCTTCACGGAGCGCACCAGGCGCTCCCATGCACCTCCCATGAAGGGTGCTGACGGCGGTATATATTTCCATGTGATGCGACGACAATTTACTTCATTTTCTAGAGCTTCTTGAGCGGCCTCTGCCAGTTCCTTGTTCGCCGCTTTAAAACAGGTCGCGTTGTCGCTCCAGATCTCTTTGGGGAACCCTCTCCGGGCAAGGAATCTTCGTAGCGCTGAAATAGCCGCATCCGCGCTTAATGAACTCACGACTTCGATGTGAATGGCTCTTGAAGTTAGACATGTAAATAACGCCCCGTATCGCTTTTCTCTATGTCTCGCCACAGTTACTTCTATCGGTCCAAAATAGTCGAGTCCTGTGAAGGTGAATGGTCTTGCGTGATGAGCTACTCGAGCCGCGGGAAGGTCGCCCGTGTACGGTGAAGCTGGCTTGGCTTTTTTAATGCGACACTGCATACAACTCTTGATGACAGTTTTAACTGACGGTCGTATCTTCAATATAAACAATCTTTGTCTTAGTTCGTTCACAACCATCTCTACACCTCCGTGATGCAATTGTTCGTGTGCATGCGCTATGTAGAGCCGGGTGTAGGGATGTTTTCCGTCGAGTATTGGTGGGTCGACATCTTGTGACGTCCTCGCTCTTACACGTAGAGTTCCTTTTTCGTCCATATAAACTCTTATGTTAACGAAGCGGTTGTTCTTACTGATATTCCTGCCTTTCCCAATCATATCAATTTCCTCTGGAAAGGCCTCTCGTTGGCTGGCATTCATCCACAGCATTTCTGCTTTTTCTAGTTCTTTTGCGGTGATCATTTCGTAGCAGATGCTCGTTTTTCCTTCTCGAGCAGTTAAACGCGACGCGATTTTTCCCCCGGTATTTCTCCAGTCCGGGTCGCTTTTTTCATTCTTTTTTGTACGTTTCCAGGAGGCAGCTACGACGTTTTTTGGGTTTTTGCACAGTCGAATAAATTGCAGGACTCTCGCAGTGGCTCTTATCAATCTATCCCATTTAGAGAACCTCCGCACATCGGGAAGACATTCGCGATGACTGTTTTCTTCTCTCTGTAGAGCGTTGCACCTCTCTCTACGCTCTGCGACGTCGTCCTGCGTTACTACTAGCTCTACCGGCCACTCTTCTTCGTTTCGCCTGAGGAACGGCGGTCCCTGGAACCATCGATGGTTTGACCCGAAGTCCTCCGGTGTATTCCTGGTGGCGTCGTCCGCGACGTTCTCCTTGGACGGCAGCCATCTCCATTCGTTCTTCTTCGTGGTCTCTTCAATCTCCGCTAGCCGATGCGCGACGAAGGTCTTATATACGCGGGGTTCCGACCTTATCCAGGTTAATGCTGTACGTGAGTCGCTCCAGTAGAACTTCTTTTCGACGGGAAAGTCATGCTCATTTAATACCGTTTTCGCCAGACGAACTCCCAGCACCGCAGCCTGTAGCTCCAGCCTCGGTATCGATATAGGCTTTAATGGTGTTACGCGACTCTTCGCCGCTGCTAGAGCCACTTGGACGCTGCCGTCAGGCCGGGTCATTCTCCAGTATACTGCTGCCGCATAGGCTTCTTCACTCGCGTCGACGAAGGTGTGAATTTGATATTTTGCTGCCGGCTGACTGTCGTAACACCGCGGCACCCGGAGACCTTCCGCCACTGCTAGGGTTTTCAACCAATAATTCCATTTACCCGCCAGCTCTACCGGGATAGAGTCGTCCCATTCTGTTCTATATCTCCATGTGTCCTGAAATATCCTTTTGGCTGGAGTGGTAATCGGCGAAATCAATCCCAGCGGGTCGAATAGTGCCATAATTATACTTAATGCCTCCCGTTTCGTCGGCGTTCGCTTACTCTGAAGCACATCTTCGGGTATTTTCATTCTGTTTGTATTAAATCCAATATAATCCTCCTGGACATGCCACAATAATCCGAGTGTCTTCTCTGTATTCTTTCCTCCTAGGCTTACTGTGGTTGCCGGCATTCTACTTAAATTTTCTACAATTTTCAATTCATTTGACGTCCATCCATCTAATACGAAGCCTGCCTTCTTATGTATAAAATCTACTTGTTTTGCAATCCTTTCTGCTTCTTCGAGGGTCCCGAAACTTTGCAAATAATCGTCCATATAGTGGTTGTTCTTAATAGCTGCCGCTGCCTCTGGGTATTCTTTTGAATATTCTTGTGCGTTCTTATTTTTGATGTAGAGTGCCGTGCAAGGTGACGACGTCGCTCCGAAGATTAAGGAAGTCATCCTTAATTCCTCCGTTTCGTTCTTGCGCCGCTGACCTCTCCACAGGAAACGCAGTGCGTCCCTGTCTTCGTTCCTTACTTTTATCTGCATAAACATCTCCTTTATGTCGGCGGTGATCGCATACGCATGTTGCCGGAAGCGCATGATGACGCCGGGAAGCGAGAGTAACAAGTCCGGTCCTGAGTATAACATGTCGTTCAGGCATACTCCCGCCGACTTGGCGGCTGCATCATGCACCAGTCTTGGAGGTTTGTGCGGCTTCATCGGGTTAATCACTGGAAAGTGCGGCAAATACCATGTACGCCCCTCCGGGGGTGGCATTGGAGCGCGCTCTGCATATCCTGCCTTGAGGAGATTTTCTATTCTTTCTTCATACTTCATTTTCAACTCTACATTTTTGTCTAATCTCCTCTGTAGCGAGAGCAGTCGCCTCTCTGCGTCTTTAAAATTATTCGGAAGCTCTACGTCTTTATTTTTCCATAACAGCCCTGTTTCAAAACGCCCGTCCGGCAGCCGGTTACTAGTTTCTTCTAAAATTTGTATCGCCCTCTGCTCGGGATCCTCTTTCGGTCTCTTCGGTTCAATGCCCAAGGATTCAAGTTTGAAATAATTTCTTATTTCCTCTTCAATATTCGTCTCTTGAATCCTTCCGCAAAAGGCTACTACGGTTGACAATGAACTATGACATCCATGGAGAACCCATCCTAGGTTAGTTAGTGATGCTACTGGTTGGTCTCGACGTCCTGATCGCAGTTCCCTTGTTACTATGAGATGCCAATTATCCTGACCGATCAGTACCTTCGGTGATGCATGGCTGTACATTATTTCTTCCTTGATATCCATCAAATGACTGCAACTACTCAGGTGATGATCGAAGACCGTCTCTGGAGCAAATTTCATTCTCTCTACCGTTCTCACGGCCTCCAGTTCGTATTCATTTTCCACGTATTTCCCACGGATGTGAAGATTAATAATTTTACTGTTTTCCTGTTTCATTTCTGAACCAATTCCTTGTATCCACATAGGCTTCGATGGTCCGTCTGCCCCTATAATGTCCGCTACCGACGCGTCAATAAGAGTCACCGTACTTCCCTCATCCAATAAGGCGTACGTCTCTATTGTGGTGAGAGGCCCCCTTAACACAATTGGCGCTATCTTCAAGTATGCTCGACGACGTTCGCACGGGTTGGCGGCTGTGATAACTTCTGCCGTTGGCTCCTCCTTATCCTTTTGCGTTTTCCTGTCGTGATGCAGCAGCTTGTGATGTTTCATTCGTCATCCGTCTCTACCACATAGAGTTGCCTTACAATGCTGTCTCAAATGTCTTGTTGAGCAAAGACATTGGAAGCATATCCTGCTCTTCTTTACGGTTTCCCATCTTGCGTTTACATCCAGACTCAAAAAAGACTTGCACGTCGGTAGCTTGTGATCCTGCTGACATTGTGGGCATTTCTGTTCAAATTGTTTCTTATTGACAATGAAAGTACGTTCCGGTTTTCTGAATCTTCTCTCTCTGCCCTCATAATCCTCCGGAACATTTTCCGGCAGGGCGTAGGCGCTGCACTTATCCGCCTCTTCATTCAGAAACATAGACAATTTCTTCAACTCTGGAATATCTTCTACTTTCCTTGACGAATAATCATACCACTTGTTCTTCAATATTGGTGTAAACTTTTCCGTTATTATTCTTGCCATTTCCGGGCTATATAAATATTGTTTCTTCTTAAGGGCTTCAATTGTCCCCACTATGTTTGCTATACGATTTGCGAAAATACATAATTCTCTAGGGTTATCCGTGGCTCTATTCAATGCCTTCAATTTTTCCATTTCCACATGTATGAGAGCTTCTGGCCTTCCAAATCTTCTTTCCAGAGCTTCTACAATTGTTCCAGGGTCTGACTGACTTATCAGCAGGCAACCCGCCGCTTCCCTCGCCAATCCTCGGAGGCTGCGGCGTATTCTCGCTACATTTTCAGTTGCCGTAAAATATCTAAATGATTCTTCATACGCAGTCTTGAAGCTCAGCCAGTCTCTACTGCTCCCATTAAACAGTGGTAATTCTTGAATATACTTCGGGGGCTCTCTTGTTCCTCTCACAGCCTGCGACAACGCTACGGCGAGTGTGTTTACGTCGATAAGCGATTGACCCGTTTGCGCACAATTCCTCTTCGCTTTGGCTTCCAGGTCTTCTTCGCCCACATACGAATTCGACTGCGACGCGACTGGTGCGGAACGCGACGCGTGTGCTTGAGAAACGGGCGCGGCGCTGTACACTGGCGCGGTCGCGACGCGAGGCGCAGCGGTCCACTCGGGGACCTGCGCGGACACCGAAGGCACAGCGGTCATATCGGGGACCTGCGCAACGCGAGGCGCAGCGGTCCAATCGGGGACCTGCGCGGGCACCGAAGGCGTAGCGGTCACGTCGGAGACCTGCGCAACGCGAGGCGCAACGGTCGTATGGGAGACCTGCGCTTGAACCGACGCGGACGTATGCACTAACACGGCGGGTGGAACTGCCGAGGTGTCTTCCTGTAACCACGTCTTGATCCGGTGTGAAGACAGTTCCTCTTCGGCTTCATCTTCCTCACTATCGTCCGTTTCTATTTGCAATCTCTGTAGGCGAAGCTCTTCTAATTCTTTCTCGGCTTGTATTTGCTTGATCTTCAACTCTGTTAAACGTTGTCGGGCTTTCATTTATTCAAATAATTTCCTTTTCGAAGCTACCGAACGTCGGGATGTTGTCCTTGTCGCTCTTACGGTGCGATCCGACGTCTTCTCACTCTCCACAGTAGCTTCAGTGTTCGCTGTATTCTCGCTTCCATTTGTACCAGACGAAACACTTGTTGTACGTGAGGAACTTTCTTGGGGGGTTCTAACAGCTTTTTCCTTGGCAGTATCGGTACTGACCATAAGCCCCTCTTGATTTGCCCCTGAAGTTCCAACGGGCACTTCCGACACATTCCCTCGTCGCTTGGCGTCTCCATCCATGCTGCGTGTTAAAACCATTTTTCTAATCTTCTTGGACAGGGATCCGGCGTCGAAGGTCCATAGAATGTTGGCGTTTGCAGTGGACTGTATTGTTCGGTTACATTAAGGTTACATCGAGGTTACAATGAAACACGCAGTTTTTGTCTTCGGAGGTCAGCGGCGCAAGGGGGATCTTCTTCTGTCTTCGGAGGCCCGGTTGGATCCCCGGTTGGATCCCACTCGACGCCGGATTTGTCCGTCTTATATACTCTCCGGCGCCGAGTGAAAGGTTCAAGGTTAGACAGAGAAGGATGCCCCCCCCTACGCGTGATTCTCCCCATTTATTCCCTTTATTTACTTTATTTACAACATTTTCTATTATACACTTATCAATTTACATATCCTTTTTCCATTTAACATACTTTTACATTGTTCGTACAAGACATATTCGATTTATACGCGAAATGCCATCGTTAATCACCTTCCCCGCCTCCACCGAGGGGGGAAGTATAAATATCGAGCGCCCCCCCGCATTCGCCTTTATTTTCATTCTGGGGCTCGATCCTTAAACATCTACATGAAATTCTCTTTACTATTGTTATTTTTACTACATAATCTACGGAATAACATAAAAACATATTTAAAAAAGTATATCCTTAACCTAGTCAATTTCAAAATGATATTACGTAACTTAACAATTAAATTATACTTTTAACTTAAATAAACTCTTCCAAGCATCTAAATATATACATATTCATCTTTTACTATTCATTTATGCAATTATACTAATCTTAACAACAATATACACGAGAAAATAAGCATTAATAAACATTCTACTATTTACATTTTTTACAAGTTTGCTTTCATAATGATGCTTAAACCCTCTTATGCGATTAGACCCCCGTGGGCCGCAGGGTCCATTTTACGCTGTCGTGCACACTTACATATATAGAGTTGAGGTAGAATATGTTTGTCAGTTTGTGTGTTTTTATGTTGCAGAGTTTGCGTCTATGATAATCCGTTTTATATATATCTTATATGTATTTCTATCAATTTTCACAATGATTCAAAATTAAATAGTCAACACAAAAAAAATCTAAAATCATATATAATTATGTATTTTGTATTTAAAACAATAGAAATACGTTTAGAAAATTCCCGGAACTGATTTTGTCTAAATTATGTTTTATAATCCTCGTCCATTTCATTATTTTTAATACAATCTAGGTATTTTTTTATTTCATATATGTGTCCATTTCCACTGCCGTAATACATGTATTAAAACATTTTGTTGTGAAACAAGTGTTTCGACAATGGAAACCAACTGTTTTAACAGATGTATATGTTAACAATTAATTGTATTACGTATTGTATATTGTTAACATATTTTAGCTAATTTTTAATACAATAGTTGTAAAAAAAATCTCAAGGAATATTTGATAATATATATTTTACAAGTCAGTTACTAACTCAATGCGTGAAATAAAGGTGCGTATAGACTAGAACATTTACTTGTAACAGAACAACGAGCCGCTCTATCATATATTCTAGTAGATATATAAACACGTCTGATTCGTGAAAGGGTAATAACCCTTTCACGAATCAGACGTGTTTTGGAAACTTTCACCTGTATTATACCATTCATAAGAACGTTTACTTAAAAATGCTTAAGGAAATGCCCTAGTGTATATTCACCTTTAGAATATTATTTCTGATTTTTTAATAAAGAATTTTACTTAGACTTGTCAGACTTGAACTGTTAAGTAATAAAAGATATATAAAGGTATTTCTAAAACCTTCTGGACTACGAGTATTTAGATGAAATAATACAAAAAATGTAGAAGGTTTATCTTGTTATCCTTGTAATTGTCGGTGAGAATAACCGAGGATTTTCACTGACACCGTTACAGAAGATATTCACGTCTCACTCGTTCTCTTTGAAAGAAAGATATGACAAGGTTCTTGTACAAGTGGAGACTATACCGATATCATCAGTTTTCGTGCTTTAATATCTGAATTAAAACATTCACACTCTGAATGCTTGTGGCAGTGTAAAGCTGCTCAGCCCTCTGTGTGTGGAAGGGAACTTCCCGCCAATATCTTCAATTTCAAACCGTCATAAAGTTTGTATGGCACAATACCCTGTAATAGATATGTGAAAGGTTTGAGGCGCGAACAATAAAGTTATTCCGGACAAGTTGTAATACTCGTGGAATGATAATTCACTAATATTTTAATAGTTGTGAAATGATTAAATCATTCCATTAGTTAAAGTATTTTTATAACGTCAACTTTGACCATCAAATATAGAGAATCCATTGAAAACGCTTTACATAGAGTATATTTTTAACAGGTCATTGTTGCGTTAATAAAATAAATATATGTTCGCGCTCTTAATTAATATCTAAAAAATGTGGGGCAGATCTATTGTATATTTAGATAAATCTCTGGAGCATTTGCATTTAGTTTTGTTGGTTATCTGCAGATGTTCCGTGAGATGGGATGAGTACGCGATTCTTGTTATCTGGTTTGAAATGCTGTGTCACATGTTTTGAAACATATTGTCTCTATTTTTTTTCACACAGAATGTGAAAGATGACATGTGTGAATACAAGTTATGTTTACTTTTGTCGTATGTAATGACAAAAAGAATAATTTTAAAAACTAAAATTGTTTTACGGCTACTATTTGTTATAATTCTCGGACATGTCTTGTTACTTTCAAGTATTTGATAGAATTGTGTCAGTCGGGGTAAGGTGTATTATTTTTTCTTTTTTTTTTTGATTCCTCGACTACAACCAAACTGAGTGCCAGATTTTTTGGACGAAAATTATATTTGAACCTTCATTAGAGTTTTGGTCGGAACGTTAAAATGAGATAATTTTTCCTGTGTATTCGATGCGAATCAGAGAGACGATTATAAATGCGAATGTTTAAATGGATGGATGGATGTTTGTTTGATGGTATCTTCAGAACGACTCAACAGATCATGGTGAAATTTTGCACGGTTGTAGAACATAGTCTGGAAGAACACATACGCTACTTACAAAGTTTTTTTTAAATTCCGCGCGGACAGAGTCGCCGGCGACTAGTGTCTTTATAAAAGAGTTTCGACAGTGCAAACTCAGTTTTAAAGACGCACTCAACAAACGCTGAGAATTGCATGATAATTTTCAATTTTAATTATTATAGTTTGGTATATACAAAGCCTCTAACTTGCTTATACTGTATACAATACGGAAAACAAACAATATTTACATAGATTTACAATTATTAAAAAAGTTTCGACTGATAATTTGGTTAATTTCAATTTTTTATGAAACTTGAAAACTTCCGTAATCTGTATGGATTTGTGTGTGAGCAGGATGCATCTGTTATCGTGAATTTCAAATGTAAGACAGAGTACGAGGGTGAATCAAAAAGTTCTTAGAAGTGCATATATATGAAACCTTTTTGGATCAAGTTCGATATTCAAATTAAAGAGTGTCTATCACACTATATTTATGCAGACTGTCACTTGTTTTTGTCAGTTCGTTCGCAGGTAATAAATTTTTTTGTGCAACGAGTTGCTAAAAAGTCAAAATTATGGATAAAAGTGAGTTACGTGCGGTGATAAAATATCTCAGTTTGAAAAAAATGTCTACGAAGGAAATTTTTTTGGACATTCAGCAGACATTAGGGGGTGATGCTGTACCCTATTCTACGGTTGCGTACTGGGTGGCTGAATTTAAAAGAGGTAGATCAAGCTGTAAAGATGACCCGCGTTCTGGGCGGCCTTCAACCTCCGTTACAGAAGAAAATGTCAAAAAGGTTGAGAATCTGGTTTTGGAAGACAGATGAATGAATGACTATAAAACATATAGCTGAGATCCTAAAGATATCTTTTGGTAGCGTTCAGTCCATTTTAATTGATTCACTGGGGTTCAAAAAAGTGTCTGCAAGATGGGTGCCACGAATGTTAACCGACGAAAACAAAAAGCGACGTTTGGAAATTTCCAAGCGTAATCTCGAAATGTTCCAGCGTGATTCGGATAATTTTTGCCGTCGTCTTGTTACCATGGATGAAACGTGGGTCCACCATTTTGATCCTGAAACTAAAAGACAAAGCATGTCTTGGAAACGACCATCCTCTCCATCCATCAAGAAATTTCGAGTTGCTCCTACCGCTGGCAAAGTTATGGCCTCTGTGTTCTGGGATAGTGAAGGAATCCTTTTTATTGATTACATGCCAAAAGGCCAGACGATTACTGGACCCTATTATGCAAATTTAATCCCGAAAGTGCGTGAAGCGATTACAGAAAAACGTCGTGGAAAACTGTCGTTGGGCGTGTTGTTCCTTCAAGATAACGCTCCTGCTCATCGATCGGAAGTTGCGCTCAACGCAATCCGCTGTGCTGGCTTCAATCTCCTTGACCACCCACCATATTCTCCGGACTTAGCCCCAAGTGATTTTCACTTATTTCCAAAATTAAAAGAGGAAATTCGTGGAACAAAATTTCACGATAATGACGCGGTTATAGCTGCCGTAGAGGACTTTTTCGAGAGTCAAGAAAATATTTTTTTTTCACAAGGAATAAGGAAGTTAGAAACGCGTTATTCTAAATGCATTGCATTGGAGGGAGATTATGTAGAAAAATAAAATATTATTATTTAAATCTTTGCATTTTTTAATATTGATTCCAAGAATTTTTTGATTCACCCTCGTAGAACATTATTGTATTCTCCGTCTTCCTCAAAGAGAACGAAAGGGATGGAACTCGCCGTTACACTTGCAGAAGTATTTTTAAGCCGTAGCAGCTTCATCTTCAACATTGGATGGTTCAAGAGAATTGTCCATATATAAGTTTTAATTTAAAAGGTACAAGATAGTTAACTTTGTTTTTTTTTATGATCAAATTAACACAATGAGAGGTCTGGATGTGTGTAAGTTAAATTAGTGACAAATTATGTCGAATACAAAGTTTTATTTTCGAGGCATTCCTAAATGGTTAGAGTTGCCGCCTATAACATTTCGCGGTGTGCGGTTCATATTTGAGCCGCTTATTTTGAAAGTGGCCTAACTCCATTTATCTTCAAATCGAGATATTGAAAGTTTTGCGTTTGAATGAATTTAAAAATATACGTATAAGATACTAAGGAGTCATACTGCTTAAGCGTATCTAAGGAAGTTAAATTTAAAGTTCCTGTTAAAATAGTGGCAATTATTAAGTAAATAACGTGCATTTTCTTATCAAGAATGGAGTTGGGCCACTTTCAAAATTAACAGCCAGATTCATTATAAAATTTGAAGGTGCCCAAGTCCATTCAACATAATTTAAGATGTTTCAAATTGAAAAAAAAAGAATACGAAATTTGTTTTGCACATGTTGAAAACACTTCGGAAACATAATTTATGCGATTCAAAACATTTTTTAATTACAGAACATAGAAAATTACAAACATAAATTTATTACAAAACAATTTACTAGACTACCCCGACATCAGATAAATTCAGAACTTTAAAATTTTCATTTTCATTCATGGATGTCTTAAAAAAAATTTTATATGGTTCATTTCTGACAAAACGCATCCAACATATTCTTAACCAGTTTACTGATTCTCCATCAGAATTTTTTACTCTTTTAAAAATTGCGTCTTCTAATAATTTTGTCGCTACAAAATCTTCCTGTCTCATTTCATTTAGAATAAAATTATTACCCTTCCGACACTTTTTATTAATCTTGTAATAATCTTGGGGAACGTACAGTAAATTATTTTTTTAATACCATTTCTACCACGGCAAAATCTCTATCAATTGGTAAAAACGAATGTCCTGATATTAAAAAATGATGATCTATAATTTCTACATTATTATCCAAAGCTTGGACAATTTTCAACCACATTAAAGCTACTTTAATGTTTCTATTTTGCCCAGTGCACATGTCACTGTAAGCTATGATGTGTTTTTCACTTCTTAATTTTTTAATATGTTTTAAGATGCATGAAACAATAACTTGATGTAACTATAAATGGAGTTGGGCCACTTTCAAACTACACGGCTCAGTTGTTCAATTAATTCGGAAAACTTATGTGTAAAAATGTATCGTATTTTCTCTGAATATAAGCAATCTGAAGTGCTTCACTGATAAATAACATGAAGTTGTATATGTAACAATGGTAACCGGCAAAAAACTGAAAAACGGAGTTAGGTCACTTTCAAAATAAACGGCTCATTTATTATTTAAAAACTTAGGTTGTTCTTTTAGCTTAGTTGTAACAAATGGAAGTAGTTTTCATTTGGATGTGTAAAGCAATTGTAGGTTGTAATTGAAGCGTGCGGGAGTGGGTTAGTTTGTAAGTTGCTGCCGAGCGTCCCTTAGAGCGGATGTCTATTGTTTGCCCACAATAAATGTTTGAAAAACCTTTTGTAACTTTTGTTATGTTGTAAATATTTGGTATATTGTCTAAGTATTTGTAATAAAGATATCTTACCACGATGGTTGTTTCACTTATTTCCTTCCTTACTTACTCATGTTACGAAGACACGTATTCTTGCACTTCTCGTCATGAAAAGTGCAAGATTTATTGGCATGTGTTCATAGTTCATTCGTTCGCTTGAATAAGCTTAAATGAATTTAAATATACAATTTTTAATTTAATTTTTTAATTATTAATATTTCAGCTTTGAATAAAAACAGAAAGTTGTATTTTTTATTTGTTTTGCAAATAGCTGCAAGTTAAATGAGTACAGGAGCACTGCTATATTTGTCTATTAAACACTATTGTTACATTTATTTCCTAAAACAATGAAAAGAATATCACATTCATACACAATGATAGACTTGTTACGACGAAATTCTTTCACCAGATTCTTCTTCAAGCTTATTTTGAATGTAATGTACAAAAATAAAATTTTATGTAGTGAAAACAATTGGAGTCTTTTGTGAGACGCTTTGGGTCGATTTGATTATTGTCTCTGGCGGTGTGACATTTTTAAAATCTGCTAGAGTAATGTTAGTTCTTGAAAATATACTATCGGAGATTTTTTCATCCATAAATTCGTTACTTTCTAGATTTTCTGTGCCGTTTATTTTACTTATAAAAGAACCGTTTGTTAATTCTTTCGTGATAATTTTCTGTAGAGTAACTTCACTTTCGTTGTATTTTTTGCGATTTATTTTATTTAATAAAATCATAGAGTTGTTGTGATTATAACTCGGTGTTGTTGAAATTGTGTATTTATTATTTTCTGATGTTTTATTGGTTGTAGACATTTAATTATTGGGTATTGTTGGCGTGACGTCATTATTGAATTTTAAAACAAAAGACAGCGTTTCTGTGTCACTCTCATTTGTCGGTTTTTTATTTTTGGTCACAAAAATGTTATCTGTTTTTAGCCGACTTCAAAAAGAAGGAGGTTATCAATTCAACTGTGTTTTTTTTTTTTTTTTTTTTTAAGTGTGTTACCGCGAAACTCCGCCCCTGGTTGTCCGATTTTGATGAAAAATATTTTAATCGAAAGGAAGTGCTTGCAGGTGGGTCCCATTTTTTTGTTTTTTTTTTTAAATAACTAGAAGACTAGTAGATTTTGAATATAGCTTCAAAATTTGTTGCGAAAATTAGGGACATTTTTGCTTTCAGCGCTTACGTAGGCTAAACTATAGGACCTACATAAAAATGATGTATGGCGAATTGTAGCTCTTTAAATGTGCTAAATAAAAGTCAGCGATAGCATATATCTATCTTTTATAGTTTTCTCACAATAACCATTTTTTTCTTCAGAAACATCAATTAAATTCATGGCCTATTTCCGACGCTATTATTCGAGTTCAGTATTAACCCTTATATAAATAAACATGTTCATTATCAAGAGAATTTAATGTAGATTATATTTGCAATTGAAACTATATCATTCTGTCTAATAGTTTAGGAGATATCGTAAGAATAAAATTACGCGGAAACGAAAAATGCTACACGAAATGCACAATTTTACTTTCTGGGCTTACGTAGATCAAACTATATGACTTACATAAAAATCATGTATGGAGTAATTATAGATCCTTAAATTTTCTAAATAACAGTCTTCGGTGGCATATATCTATCATCTATGGATGTCTCACAAAAACCATGTTATTGTGAACAAGCTTCGATTAAAATGCACACGAAAAACAGCGTCGTAAGCTTACGGCGCTATTATATTACATTCGATATGAATCCTTATCCAAATAAATATGTTTGATGGCTAGAGTATTAAATGCAGATTACATTAGCCTTTAAACTATGTAATTCTGATCAATAGTTTGGGAGATATTAAATAATTAAAAACTACGCGCATTCGAAAAATGCTAGTGCGGCGCGCGGCTGGACAAAATTAAAGGCACGCTACGATGTATTAGTTCGTTAATTTTCAATTTGTATACCGATTTTGATAATTATTTCATTGTTTAAAGGATAAGTGGTTATCTGCTGCATTCTAAATTAGTTTTTGAATTGAAGTACACACATATCAAATAGGAAAGTCCTTTTCTTTATTTGTCTTATTTATGTCTTTGTATGTATTAAGGAAATTTGTAATTGAACTTCAAATTCACTAAAAATTGTGAAATAAAACAAAAATTTTAAGAAAAAAAAATAGCCGACTTCAAAAAAAAAAACCAATATCAAACAAAATGCACTCAAAAGTAACCTAAAAAAACCAATTTCAAACAAAATGCACTCAAAAGTAACATAAAAAAACAATTTTAAACAAAATGCATTCAAAAGTACCATAAAAAACAATCTCAAACAAAATGCACTAAAAAGAAACAAAATAATGACATGAAAACTTCTTTCTTTCTTTCTTCTCTCTTTCAAAAACCCTCTAAACTCTAAAGAAAGTTCTCTTCTTTCTTGTAACATGTCTATATTGTATAATTATTGTTTTTTTGGAGTCGGTTTCGGCCTAAGTAGGGACATAAACGTAAGTATGTCTCATACATCTCAAATATAAAATGTATAATATTATATTTACTTCGGCCGCACCGACTGCGAAATAACAATAATTATACAATATAGACATGTTACAAGAAAGAAGAGAACTTTCTTTAGAGTTTAGAGGGTTTTTGAAAGAGAGAAGAAAGAAAGAAAGAAGTTTTCATGTCATTATTTTGTTTCTTTTTAGTGCATTTTGTTTGAGATTGTTTTTTATGGTACTTTTGAATGCATTTTGTTTAAAATTGTTTTTTTATGTTACTTTTATTTGTAGTCAGTTGTGAACTAAGTTTTTGCAAATTATCATTATGTTTTTTCAATGTAATATCTTTAATGTTCTCGTCGGTAAAGTTTTTACTAATTCCTTCAATTGCAGCATTTTTATTTCCTTGATAGTCCACATATCCATGTTTTTCTTGTACAGCAACACTGTCGTTTACACTCAACGATACATTAGAGTTGATCGGTAGATGGACAGTTGATTTAACTGGGTCAGTATTATTATTAATTCCTTCAAACTTTCGTAAAACTAAGTCCGGCTTCCTTATATCCGATATAACTTTCAAATTATATTTTTCATATTGTACTGTATAGTTTTTGTGTTTCCCGACAACTTTATCTGTTTTGGAACTTTGCCTTTTACATTTACCTATCTTCGATCGTCTTACAAAAGCCTTACAGTTTAATGAAGTATTGTTGTTGATTTTGATTTCTTGTGTTTCATTCTTTACAAAAGGAACTCTTGGAATTGGTTTTTGTACTAAATAAGGTATCATTTTGATTGGATAGTAGAGAGATTGTAGAGAGTGACTGAGACATGAATCTTGCGAGCAATTCGTCTGTTGTTGAACAATCGCATCGTGGATCCAAGACCTGTGGGTTTGTGTAAAATCTAAAACAAAGTAATATGTTATATAATATATAATTATTTATAGTCCGGTCATTTTAGACATAAAAATAGTGATCAAATAAAGAAAATTCCGACAAAGCCAAATCTTCGTAGAGACCTTAGGTTTACCACAAGGAATAAAGTGTCAAAAGTCCCCATCAGTCCCATGTGAGCTTCGGGACTTATTCGGGGCCCAAGGTCAAAATTTTAGGTTTTTTGGATTTTTCTCGAAAACGGTAAGGTTTATCGAAAAAGTACCTCAGAACAAAGTTGTAGATCTTAAAATTCTCTATAAAAATGGTCTGTATGATTTTTTCTCTAAGACCCACTATTTCCCAGATATTGCGCTTGTAAAAATCATGTTCTACATAATATGCCCACATTTCCACACCACCTGTGAGGTAGTGTACTCGGCGCGTTTTTTTTAACGTGTTATCCCCGGTAGGCCTATTCCACGAACCTTTACGACGTTATTTTCAGGAACAATAATTATTTAATAGTATGAAGATTATTGATATGGGTTACAGAGTTTAACTGTCGTTCTAACTTTTTTTATTACTTTAATCTGACTCATACTCTTCATATTCAACTTCAACAATCATGTTTTCTTCAATTTCTTCTTGTTCTTCTTCTTCTCCTTCCTGTTGATGAACGCTTAGAAATTGTTCAAATGAAGATGAATCAGTTGTCTCTTCATCAAAATCACATGAATCTTTCTCTCTTGTATTTAATTGAACATTTAAGCAAGAGACACCTTGGCAATTGGTACACGCTGGAGAGAACTGCAACCCTACTTTTTTACAGCTACATTTGGCACTACAACCTTTCTTGCAATTGCAAAAAATAGTGTTAAGAAGTTTTTCTGGAGCAGGGAGCAGTAAAGTTCGAATCGGTTCCAAAGTATTATTTATCAATTTCCAACCCCAGTCTTCAGGGTTCAGTTCATTGCTTTGCCATGTCTTAACTTGATAGTATACTCGAAACAAATGTTGACTAGCAGATGCCGATGTTGGAGGAAGACAAGATAGCTGTACTTGCTTTTTGTTTCGTGTATTTTTTACAAATGTTAAATATCTGTACGTATCTATGCAATCAATTTTTCATCGCATACAAACATAACATTTTTCGAATGTCTGTCGTCGTAAACTTTAATAATCTTTGTTTTATAACGTTGGATACATGAGGGTTAATTTATTCGGGGCCCTTAAAGGAGGTGCCGTGTGAATTGCATACGAAATGAAGCGGGACAATGCTATGCACCGCCGCCGCTCACGACACGACACGATACGTTATGTGTACGTGACGTGATGTCGACTGTACACTGCACAGTAACAGATAATTAATTGTTAATGGCAAAGGGCCGCAGCACTCTCTTTGTCGCGTTGTTACAAGCCCGCACTTCCAGATATAGCGCAGTTTTATTTTGGCAAGTCACAACCCTTTTTTACTCTACTGACAAAGATGGTAATGTTTTTAATAACTAATAATGATAAATAAAATACAGAAACTTATCTGACGTACAAATCAGTAGGATAACTTCAAGCAAGCTAATCATGTCGTTTGCAACACGGAAGTGCAATAAACAAGACATAAATTATATTAAATTAACCAGTTTGAGATTGTTTTGTGATAGTAAAACATACTTTTTTGTACTGTTGTAACCTTGATACAGAGGTACAAAGTGGATTTGGCAGGGAAGTGGATGTATAGGAAAAAGAAATATCCTTTTAAAATACCTCTTCTCAACTGTGTGAAAGTTTGTAATCAACTTCATTGCGGTCAAGTGAGATTGTGCGTCGTAACAAACTCTATTATTAATATAGAATAATCAACATATTGAACCTCGGCGTTTGTATTGTATTTGAAGTGTACATATAGTTAGTACGTATATAATACATTCATAACTTGGATAGATAGCACTACTGGAATACATGAATCAACAATAGTTCCATTTGATGATGAATTAATCACAGTTTTCTACAAAAACCATGTTTCAAAAGATTATTTAATCGTCAATTAATAACGGGTAAGCAAACGAACGCAATTTAAATAAAATCCAAAAAATAATATAAAATGTAATAATAGCCTTAAAGGTGTAGCAATTTTGATTGTTATTTGTTTATATTTCGATAGTAAGAATAAAGACATAAAGACGGAACTTAAAAAGTTACATATGTAAGATATGTAAGTCTTTTCGCCGGATGAACATTTGTAGCAATAGTAAACTGAGAGTAAACACTAAGAGTATCCAATATTGTATTTAAAACAGTTGATTAAGTATTTTATGGCAAACAAAATAATATTGTAAAATTTTGTTACTTTTATATTGCAGACAAACATTACGTACTGCAGTTGTTACGAGATCAGATCTTTTAGTCTCACCCTTCGCATAATTCGTGATACTTATCTCTCCTTTAAAACAAAATTAAATGAACATAAATGTATACCTAAACAGATTATACATGCTACCCTGTTCGATGTTATATGCTCGATAATATAACTTACCTGCATCAAGTCAGTCTTCTGTTAGGGCGTGGTACTTTACCGTTGTTGAAGGCCATTTATATAAACAAATATGCTTCACTTCTGGATGAAATTTTAACAGTAGTGATGTCTTCTATATTACGATCTAATAAAACGAATAATTTGTATCACTTTACAAACTGGATCTCTGCTTAAATAAATTTACAAGAACATATTGTTATCCCTTTTTGAAGAAACATATATAAAGATATGTTTTTCTATTTGATGTAACTGATGTAACTGGATGTAACTGGTCCGAAATAAAAGTTATTTTATTTTATTTATTTATTATTTATATGTATTTCGGCAGTAGAAACTCACGGTAAGATGCAGTAGTAATAAAGTTCGATCGCGTCGCATTGCCGGTATGTCCAAGCTATACGGTTTGACTTAGATAAATGTATAAGTTATTACAAATCGCAAAACAGCTCAAGTTGTTGGCTGTTAGTCTGGCTCGTTCTGGACGCAATTATGACGACTAAATGGACGATATCAATGAAAAATATGGAAGAAGCAACACAAATTTGGCAAAAAAGGAATTAAAATTAAAATCTACATATTCACCTGGGTCACGAGCAAGTTATTGTATTCAAAAATGTTGACATTGTTATATCTCTTTCAGGGTCTAAGCGCGACTAGTGAGGCGTCTGCTCTACGACCACTGGAGATAGTTGCACCTCGCATCAATACCTATCGCTTCTCCCTGGCTAACCTGGAGGACACGCAGGACGCCGACTTGGACGCCATTCTGGGGGAACTTTGCGCCCTCGACACAGAGTACGACGACGAACTGACCAGGATGTCCACAGGTACAATTTGAATTCGTTTAAAACGAACAACAAAAAAAAACACGGTAAAGTTGGTTCTATGGTTTGCTGTTCAAATACTATAGTCTACACGCATTCTGACGTAGAAAACAGCGTGTACCTATTCTATGCAGTATAGCATTATACTTGCATTGGCAGTCGCGCTGCAGTTTCAATGCCTTTTCATGCCGCAAAGGAATCTTCAAGTGGCGCTATCGCGCGACACTTTCAAAAGGTCATACCGTGTCAGCGGCATTACAGATGGCTGGCTATGGCTGGATTAGCTCTTCACTATTTAGTTTCTTCATTGAATTAATCATGCCGTATGATTGATTTTGTTTTAAATATAGATTTCTTATTTAAGTTGTAATATTTACAATATTGTAATATTTACACTATTTTTATTTGTATCTAATTTGAACTATCACTAATTAATAATGAGTGTACAGTCCGAAGTCCTTAAATTGTTTGTTTGCTCACTTAATGTGTTGTTGATGTTAAGCCAGACGGATTGTTTACAATTCTCATGTGATATCTCTAATTATTGTTGAATATAAACTCCTTCCTCCGAAAATGTAAGTTAGTCCGGTAATAACCACCGATAGAAGCAGTCCGGTAATAACCACCGATAGAAGCAGTCCGGTAATAACCACCGATAGTAGCAGTTAGTTGTTGTACTTAGTTGTGTTTAAAATTATAATAAATAAGTAATATCTTCATTCACTGCCGGTTGTCATTCTACCAACCCCTTCAGACCACCCGAACATTACATTTTGGTGTCAGAAGTGGGATGATTATGATGATAAAAGACTGTTGAAATATTATAGTCTTTTACTCAGTCCTGACAAAGTAATTCGACGGGCGGATCTTCAGTATTCAACGTCATTATACGTACTGGGGAACTGTGGAAGGAGGTTGAAGACAACAAGCAGTTACGTGCACATCGAGTCACTGGGCGAACGTGGTTCCTCACTGGGACAGGCCAGTACCACAGCAGCAAACCAGTCGATCTTCAGTAGCGTACATCGGGAAGCAAACCGGGACTCCGCAGTATACAACTACGTCATCTAAGTGAGTCGTATAATTGTTGTTATATTGTGTATTTTATATATTGTATTTGTGTGTAATAAGGAACGATAGGAGTTTAAAGAGAGGTTCTTAGAGGTTATGTAAAATTATAGGGAATTTATGTGATATTTAAAGATTTATAAGTTCCATTCAGTTAAATCCGATTATTATTTTACTTTTGGTATTCAAAAATATTATTAAAAATGTACAACTCAGAGGATAAAGTTTCTGTAGGGTTTATAGACATCAGTCTCGCAGAAAGGATGATCAACAAATACGATGGCGATAAATCAAACCTACATGTGTTCATTGATAACTGTAATAACGCATTCGCTTTATTAAATCCAATTTATAAAATAGCATTCGTGTCAGTTGTACTATCAAAAATTGAGGGCAATATTAGGTCTACATTATTAAATAGGTCATTTTCATCATGGGAAAATTTAAAAGAACATTTACTAGAAAATTATTCAGAAAAAAGAACATTTGCACAGTGGCAATTAGAACTTAACTCATGCAGACAAGGACAAAATGAATCAATTTCAAAATATTCCAGTAGGGTCGAAAACTGTTACATTAAATTAATCAAATCTTTAGACCCTAAACTAACAAAAGAAGCTCGCGAAGCAAATGTAGAGTTATTGAAAAAACAAGCATTAAATATTTTTATTAGTGGTCTTCTACCTCAACTACACATTTTGTTAAAATCTCAGAAACCCTTAACGTTTGAAGATGCGGTTTCCATAGCAATTTCTGAAGAACAAGAAATTAAATCTAGGTATGAAATGAGTGTTAGGCAAAATTATAATACAGGAATTAAAAAATGCACAAATTGTAATAAATTAAACCATTTATCTCACCAATGTAGGAATCAACCTATGATTAGGCAGATGTTTAGTAATGAAACAAATAGTCACATACCTACTTGTTTTTATTGTAAAAAGAAAGGACACATATCTAGTAACTGTTGGAATAACCCGAGTAATAGTAATAATAACCGATCCTCACAGAATAATCGTAATAATAGCCAAAACTATCAAAATCGTTTTAATCGTACAAATAGTAATTCGAGTCATAATAACCGTTATAACAAACAATCGAACAATAGGAGTAATGGAAATACACATTTAAACTCCAATGGTCCGAGGCCCGTGGCCAACCCGAGGACCGAAAATTAGAATCAGGCCGAGTAAGATTCATTGATACGCGTATTTCCTCATATGTAAAATTAAATTCCTCAAATATACTGGAGAACAAGAATAAATTCCTTATTGATACCGGGGCAGAAGTCACGTTGATAAAATTGTCATCGTTAGAAGGGCAAACATTATTATATGAAGATAGGAAAATTAAATTAAAAGGAATCGACAAAGACGCTACTCCGACTACCACAATTGGATATGTCCAGTTGACATTTGAGATAGGAGGCAAAAGAGTTTATCATACACTTCACGTGGTACCAGATAACTTTCCTATTCAATGCGATGGAGTTATAGGTAGTGATTTCTTGTCAAAAACAGACGCGATAATAAATTACAAGGAAAATATTATTAGAATATGTGGTATAGAGTTAGATATTGAGCATGAAGAAATAAAATGTGTGAGTGAAAATTTGAAAGGAAATATGAATAATGAAAATCTACGAGATAATATGTATGATGAAGAAAATAAAAGTAATAATACGTGTTACGAAGATATAGGAAATAATTTGATTGAAAACAATAATAATATGTTTGAAAGTAATTGCGAAGTTTAGTCACAAATGTTGAAAAATAATAACAATTATGAAATAGGTTGTGAGGTTCATCCACAAAATTTTAAGAAAGAAATAGGTAATGAAAATAAGTTACTGGTCGTAGAACCAAGATGCGAGGAAGTTATTTCTATTTTTGTAGAGAACTCTAATTTGAAGGAAGGAATAATATCGGAACCAATAAAGATATTAGAAGGTGTTTATTTATGTCCAAGTATAGTCAAAGTTCACGAGAACAAAGCATTAACGATGTGTTTAAATACTACAGATAAGGAAGTGAAAATAAATAAGTTGTTTGTGAAATTAGAACCATTAACTAATGATCACCAAGAAACGAATAGGTTGAATAGCGCAAACAAAGTAAATGATAAACAAATAATGAATGAGATAATTAACATAAATAATATTAGGAAAGAAGAATCGTACAAAGGAAATCGTTTAGATAAGTTAAAACAAACACTACGTACTCATCATTTAAACAAAGAGGAAAAGGAATCGTTGATAGAATTATGTCAAGATTATAATCATATATTTCATTTAGAAGGAGATAGGTTAACGTCAACAAATACGGTTACACATGAGATACCTACAAATAATAATGTTCCAATTAATACAAAATCGTATAGGTATCCGGAAGCTCTCAAGGCGGAAGTTAATGAACAAATTGAAAAGTTATTAAAAGATGGAATAATTCAACCATCTAATAGTCCATGGAACTCACCAGTATGGGTGGTACCTAAGAAAATGGACGCGTCAGGAAAAAGAAAATGGCGACTTGTAATAGATTTCAGAAAACTAAATGAAATAAGTATAGGTGATGTATATCCATTACCCCAGATAAACGATATATTAGATCAGTTAGGTCATTGTAAATATTTTACAACTCTAGATTTAGCATCAGGATTTCAGCAAATTAAAATGAATCCGGATGATCAACCTAAAACAGGGTTTAGTGTTCCTTAAGGACATTATGAATATACTAGAATGCCGTTTGGATTAAAAAACGCACCAGCAACTTTCCAAAGATTAATGAATAACGTATTAGTTGGTTTACAAGGAATAAAATGTTTCGTATATCTCGATGATATTGTTGTGTATGGTAATTCATAACAAGATCATAATCAGAAGTTAAAAGAAGGTTTTGAGAGATTGTCTCAACATAACTTAAAACTCCAGCCAGATAAGTGCGAATTTTTGAAAACAGAAGTTATGTATTTAGGTCATTTAATAACTCAAGAAGGTGTCAAACCAGATCCAAAAAAGATAGAATCAGTAAATAATTATCCTGTTCCGAAGAATCCAAAAGATATTAAAAGCTTTTTAGGTTTAGCTGGATATTATAGAAGATTTATTGAGAATTTTAGTAAACTTAGTCAACCTTTAACTAAACTTTTAAAAAAAGATGAATCTTTTGTTCGCGCCCGAGATGCGGGCAACACTATAAGCGGGCGGAGCGGCGTGCGGGTGAAGAAACGTCACTCAAAATCTCAACCGGCTGCCGATGCATACGCGCACCGTATAATTTGTCTTTTTGCAACTTTGTTAATTCCAAAATAAACCATTACAACCAAGCAATTGTGTTTGGCCTAAACAAATGGTCCATCGAGCCTCAACAATCAACAACGAAAATACAGTCCACTCATTTAATACGTTTGGAGCGAACGAAGTGCAGCAAATTATCGCGACATCGGCTCAACGGCCGCCGGAGTCAAACTTCAGACATCAAGACAAAGGAAGTACCGTGTGGACAGGGGAAGATAAAGTGAGTTCGTTCCATATTTTCCCTTCTAAATCCTCTATAATTGGCTTCCTATTGTGTTAATTGTTCAATTTTACGCTTATGCATTTACGAGCGCCTAATTACCATATAGTGTAGTACCCACTTTTTTTTCTTTTTTTTTTCGTAATTCTTATCGATATTTTTTTCCTTTAATTCAACAATGGCCCAGCTAGATGTTTTAATTCGCAAACGTAGTGGCATGAAAGCCAAGCTTACAAATTTCTCCAATTATATTAGCTCAATTGGCGCTTCCGGCATAGTCTCCGAACTTCAACATGAATTACAATGTCGATTAAATAAATACGAGGCATTATACGATCAATTCGATGAATTACAGGTGGAGATTGAGGTGTGTTCCGACAAGCCAGAGGACGAATACGAGGAACGTTCAAAATTCGAAGAGCGTTATTACGCGCTGATGGCGCAAGCGCGCAATCTGCTGTGCAGAGATGGTGCAGCAGATGACGGCCGCTCTGTTGCAGGTTCGATATGCAAACAAGCAGGTGAATCATTCCAACACAATTTTATTCGCTTACCTAAAATTGATTTACCTCGCTTTCATGGTAGTTATCAGTGCTGGCTTGAGTATAGGGATACATTTTTATCATTAATTCATAGTAGTGCTTCAATCGATAACATAAGCAAATTCCACTATTTACGCGCCTCGCTCTCGGGTGCGGCGCTCGACATTATTACGAACATAGATTTTAAAGGCGACAACTATTTAATGGCGTGGCAATTGCTATGTGATCGATATGACAATAGTCGTCTATTAGTGCATAATCACGTGCAGGCATTGTTCAATGTTGAACAGGTTGTCAAAGAATCGAGTCTTTGTTTACGTCGTTTGCTTGATACAATTAATAAAAATATTCGAGCGTTAAAAACATTGAACGAGCCGACGCAATATTGGGATACGCTTGTAGTTTACATCATGTCAAACAAATTAGACGTAGTAACCGGTAGACATTGGGAAGAATATCGTAATGGCTTATCGAAACCGCCTTCTTTACAACAATTTTGCGATTTTATTAGTAACAAAGCTGATTTATTGGAAACAATTGAAAATAAACAGAATACAAATGTAAATAAAACAATTTCGAAAAATAACAGTTACATAATAGCATCTAACATAAATAATAATCGTTCATTTGAACAATCAAAACATAACATTAAATCTTATAATTTATCATGTCCTTTATGTTCAAAAAATCATCTTTTGTTTACATGTGAACATTTTCGTAGTTTAACGGTTGAAGAAAGATTAAATAAGGCGAAAGAGTTAAAAATATGTTTTAACTGTTTGCGTCCCGGACATGGTACTAAGCGATGTAGATTAACGCATTGTAAATATTGCAATAGTAAACATAATACGCTTTTGCACACCGAAGAGTCAAAGCCTACTTCATTTCAAGACCCAATGCCTAGTAGTTCTAGTGTTGCGTTGCCTATTAATCATTCATCATCATCCATTGCTTTCGCCAAAGAAAATAATATCGTTTTGTCGAGTAATGCTCCTATACAACTTACTACTTCTACGCATGTTTTACTGTCCACAGCTATGGTGAAAGTGATTGACGACAACGGCAACAGCATGGACGCACGGCTTCTACTCGATAACGGCAGTACGGCAAATTTTATAACGCAGTCGCTTTGCAGTAAACTAAAATTATCTACACGTTCCGTAAGTTCTGAAATTAATGGCATTAATAATCAATCGTTAACTAGTACACAAGCTTGCAACTTAACAATCGAGTCCCAATGTCGTAGGTATAAAGCGAATATAGAATGTTATATTTTACCGGAGATAACTAAAATACTCCCTTCTACTGTAATAGACATCAGTCAACTTTCGTTGCCCTCAGATCTACATCTAGCTGACCCTTCGTTCAACATACCGTCAGTAATCGACATTCTCGTCGGGGCTGAAGTTTTCTGGGATGTTATATGTACTAAATCAATTAACCTAGGCAAAAACAAACCTAAGTTAGTTGAATCAAAATTAGGTTGGATTGTTACAGGCCAACTACCAATACAGACAACATCAAATTTTACGCATTCTTGTAATTTGTCGATTAGAGATCTTGACAACAATTTGAAAAGGTTTTGGGAACTCGATTCCGTCGCGTCGAGCCATGCCCTGTCTAGTGAAGAACGAGCTTGTGAGGAAAGCTTTAACTTGAATACTATCCGTGACGAAGACGGTCGATTTATTGTAACGATACCATTAAAAAATAATACTAATGTCTTAGGTGAGTCATATGCAATGGCGCAACGCCGTTTTTTATCATTGGAACGTCGATTTCAACGTAATCCTGTCTTCAAAGAACGATATATAGCATTTATGCAGGAATACGAACGTTTGGGTCATATGACTGAAAACAACACGCGTAATACTTCTGAAGCAGAGTCTAATATCGAATACTTTTTGCCGCACCATGGAGTCACTAATGATGCTAGTACAACAACAAAATTTCGTGTAGTTTTTGATGCATCTGCTCCAACCTCGTCCGGGCTATCATTCAACGACATCCAAATGGTAGGACCCACTATACAAGACGATCTTCTTTCGATTTTGTTGCGTTTTCGTCAACATAAGTATGTCATATCGGCGGACATTGAAAAAATGTATAGAGCTATTAATGTTACACCTAATCAACGCAGTCTACAACAAATAATTTTTAGGGAGAACAATAAGTTACCGCTCAAAACATACAAACTCAACACGGTAACTTATGGCACCGCGTCAGCTCCTTATTTGGCCACAAAGTGTCTAAGCAGCCTAGCGTCAAGCGCGTCGAATGAACAAGTTAAACGGTCAATTTTACAAGACTTCTATGTGGACGACTACCTTAGTGGCGGCGACACCATACCACAGGTAGTGCAATTAAGTATGGAAGTACGTTCTATTTTATCTTCGGCGAAATTTCATCTTCGTAAATGGAAATCCAATAGCCCGGAGGTATTAGCCCAGGTTTTAGGTGTTTCAAGCTGTGAGGATAGTTTAAACTTCGCAGAAAATAAAGATACGCCGCATAAAACCTTAGGTTTATTTTGGTTATGCAATTCAGATTATCTTTCTTTCTCTGTTAATATAGACTTGAACAAGCAGGTAACGAAACGTATTATGTTGTCAGTAATTAGTCAAATTTTCGACCCTTTAGGTCTTGTAGGTCCGTGTGTTGTTGAAGGCAAAATTTTATTACAAGGTCTTTGGTTGATAAAGTCTGATTGGGATGAACAAGTACCAGAAAAAATAAAAACACTTTGGACATCCTTCTCAAGCTCTCTATTACATCTTAATAATTTAAAGATTCCCCGTTGGGTGTTGTCTGATAAAGCGTGTTTATATGAGCTTCATATTTTTACAGATGCCTCGGAAAAGGCGTACGGGTCTTGTGTTTACGTGCGTTCGATAGATGAGCAAAATCAAATAAAGGTTAGATTATTAATCTCTAAAAATCGCGTAGCACCGATCAAGCCTACAACTATTCCACGGTTAGAGCTTTGTGGGGCATTACTAGGAACTAGACTATACATAAAGGTCATAAATGCTCTAAATTTACCAATTACAAGGTGTCATTTTTGGTGCGATTCAACTATTGTTTTACGCTGGTTATCTATGCCATCGCATTCATTAGATCCGTTTGTGCGCAACCGCGTTCATGAAATACAAGAGAGTACTGCTGACCATTCGTGGAGATACGTTTCGTCTGGAGACAATCCTGCCGATTTAGTATCACGAGGCGTGAAGGCTAATAACATTGGGGAATGTACGTTGTGGTGGTCAGGACCTGAGTTTTTGGTAAAGTCCGAAAATGATTGGCCAAAAATGCCATCTTCGGAATCTACTTACCATTACAACGAATCACAACTATTAACTACGGCAAATTTAAATCACGAGTCGGTGTTTCGATCGTTAATTAATAAATTTTCTAACTTCAATCGTCTTGTAAGTGTAATGTCATATGTTCAACGTTTTGTGTATAACCTCAAAAACAAGAATAACAAAAGAATCGGTTTACCTACGAAGGACGAATTAGATCAGGCCTTTAAGGTCGTAATGCAGAATGCCCAAATTGATATGTTTCCCGATGAATATGTCTTGCTACAAAGGGGTAAATCGTTACCTCGTAAGAATAGACTTGCGTCGTTGAGTCCGTTCATGGACAATGACGGTATCATACGTGTAGGCGGAAGGCTTGAAAACTCACCTTACGAATATAATATAAAACATCCTATTTTGCTGTGTAGTAAACATCACGTCACTAAAATAATATTTCAAAAGTACCATCTAGATTTATTGCACGCAGGGCCTCAACTGCTTTTAGCAAATATTCGTCAGTTATATTGGCCCTTAGGAGGCAGAAAGCTTTCTAGAGTAATCGTAAAAAAATGCTTAAGATGTTTCAGATATAAAAATACAACTATACAACCTGTCATGGGACAATTACCAATTTCTCGTACTAACTTAGAATTTCCATTTTTACATTGCAGTGTCGACTATGCCGGACCAATACTGATAGCTGACCGGAAAGGGCGAGGTTGTAAGCTTATAAAATCATACGTGTGTATTTTTGTTTGCCTTGCAGTCAAGGCTGTGCATATCGAGCTTGTTACAGATCTGACCAAGGAAGGCTACATGTCAGCTTTGAACCGTTTTGTGGCTCGTCGGGGCAAACCTCAGTCCATTCTGTCAGACAACGCTACGAACTTTGTTGGTGTTTCCAAGGAGTTGGAACTATTTTTACAGACTTCAAACCTGCCTTCGGAGGTTGCTCAGCAGGGCATTCAATTTTCCTTTGCCCCTCCATATTCTCCCCATTTTAACGGAATTGCTGAAGCAGCGGTTCGTTCTACCAAATACCATTTAAGGCGCTTGATTCAAATGACTAACTTTACATATGAGGAACTTACAACTTGTCTAACTCAAATTGAAGCCGTTTTGAATTCCCGTCCGCTTACCCCTCTCTCATCTGATCCCACTGACCTCTCTGCTCTTACTCCTTCTCATTTCTTAATCGGACGAACTCTCTTATCTGTACCTTATCCACAGGTTACAAACATGAAGGTGGAGCATTTGCAGCGTTATCAAAGAATCAATTATATAAAGCAGCATTTTTGGAAGCGGTTTTCTAAAGAATACGTCTCTTTACTTCAAACAAAAACTAAATGGTTCCATTCAACAGGACAACTATCTGTCGGAACTCTTGTATTATTGAAGGAAGCAGGTCAACCTCCTCTACTGTGGCCATTGGGACGAGTCACCAAAATTTATCCTGGCGTCGATGGAGGCTCAAGAGTGGCAGAACTAAAGATGAAAGGAAAAACTGTTCTACGGAGCTACAAAAACATCTGTCCTCTTCCCTTGGACTAGAACCTTCTCGTCACTCTGCTACCACAACTCTTCCATTACAACCACTTACATCTGTTTCTTCACAGCCGTGGGCCCATCACACTGCTTCTTTGAACAAAGGTGTTCAACCCGGGGAGGATGTTCGCGCCCGAGATGCGGGCAACACTATAAGCGGGCGGAGCGGCGTGCGGGTGAAGAAACGTCACTCAAAATCTCAACCGGCTGCCGATGCATACGCGCACCGTATAATTTGTCTTTTTGCAACTTTGTTAATTCCAAAATAAACCATTACAACCAAGCAATTGTGTTTGGCCTAAACACTTTTATTTGGACAAGCCTACAACAACATTCTTTTGAAACATTAAAAGCAAAGTTATGTGAAGAACCAATTTTACAATATCCAGATTTTTCTCAAACGTTTAATTTAACAACGGATGCTAGTAATTACGCGATAGGTAGTGTTTTGTCACAAGGGTCAGGATCCGATGATCTTCCAATAGCATACGCGAGTAGAATATTGAATAAAAGTGAAATAAACTATTCAACAACAGAAAAATAATTATTGGCAATTGTATGGTCTGTAAAACACTTTAGGCCATATCTGTATGGGCGCAAGTTCAGAATTATAACCGATCACAAACCTTTAACTTGGTTAATGAATGTTAAAGATCCTGGATCTAGACTAGTAAGATGGAGACTTTTGTTAGAAGAATATGATTACGAAATAGTTTATAAACAGGGAAAATTTAATCAAAATGCTGATGCATTAAGTAGGATTAAAACAGAAAATACGTCAAGCGATGATATAACAAAAATAATTAGTATAACTAGAAATGCAGAAACTTATTCTTCATTTTTGAAAGAAATGGAAAGAAAACCGATTTTATTTAATAAACTCGAAGAACATAATGATAAACTTCCAAATAATACAAACGTAGTAGTTTTCACATCAGTAGATTTAGATGATGGAAATGATAAAATGCTTTCAGAATATGAAACATGTCTCATCAAATTAAAGTCAATGAAACCTATTCAGTATGATGTGCAAAAAATATTAGAAAATAATAGAAACGTTTATTTCGCTTTCCCAAAAATCAACTACTGGGATAGTGTAACATATGAGGACATGTTTGAGTGCCTTAAGAATTTGAAACATAAATTAGTTCAAGAAAATATTAAAGAAATTAATTTAACCAGTTTCTGTTACCTTCGTCTCAAATGGCATAAAGTTAGAACCATAATTAGATATATATTTAAAGATACTGATATAAAAATCAACGTTTTTCACGGGAAGGTTCAAACGCCAAAGAGGGAAGATATACCGTTAATTTTAGAAGAAAACCATTCTAATGTAATTTCAGGTCACATAGGTTTTCATAAAACTTATAAGAAAATTAAAACCAATTATAAATGGGATAGTATGAAAAAAGATATAAAAGAATTTATAAAATATTGCGAATCATGTCAAAAAAATAAAATTAATAGAAAGAAAAATAAACAACCAATGGAAATCACTTCAACGTCTACAGACGCATTTCAAAAAGTTGCTCTAGATATTGTAGGTCCATTACCTTTATCGGAAAATGGTAATAAATATATTTTAACTTTACAAGATGACTTAACAAAATATTCGCAAGCGTATCCTTTGCCTAAGCATGATGCCGAAACAATTGCAGATTGTTTTGTACGTAATTTTATTTGCAAGTTTGGAATTCCTGAAATTCTCTTAACCGACCAAGGGGCCGATTTTACCTCAAATTTAATTAAAGAAGTTTCGAAATTATTTAAAATCAAAAAAGATAAATACAAGTGCTTATCATCCACAGTCTAACGGAGCATTAGAAAGGAGTCATTCCACGTTAGCAGATTATCTTAAACATTATGTAAATGAAGATCAAACTAATTGGGACAAATGGATTGATTTTGCTATGTTTTCTTATAACACAAGTGTTCATACTTCAACTCAATTTACACCATTCGAATTAATATTGGGTTTTAAAGCAAACTTACCTAGTTCTATAAATAAAGAACCTGAATTTAAATATTTTTATGATAATTATTTAGATGACCTTATTTTAAAATTACGAAAGTCACGAGATATTGCAAGAAATAAACTTATTGACTCAAAAGAGTATAATAAGCAGATATATGATAGAAAATGTAAAGACATAGAATACAAGTTAGGAGATTTAGTATTTTTGAGTAACGAAGCAATAAAACCAGGAAGGTCGCGTAAACTGTCACCTTATTGGTTAGGTCCTTTTAAAATTATAAAAATAAATTCTGCATGTAACGTCACAATTAAAACTAAAAATAAAAATATTAAAGTTCATATCAATAGATTGAAACTTGCGTTTGTTTCAGAATGAACGTGGTTCGTGTTCTTCTATTACTACTAAGTTGGATACCGTATGTAATAAGTAGTGATAAGTTATATAATATTAGTATAATAGATAAAGGTGGTATTTACTTCGAAAATTTAGGAAAAGTAAATCATTTTGATAGCGAATGGAATTTGATAACATATTTAGATTTAGCAGATATTCATAGAAAAATAAATTTAATACATGATACATATAGTAGAACCAAAGATCTTTGCGAACATGAAACTTTTAGAAAATTTTCCTTATGTCAAACGTCACTTATAATCTTAGAACAAATTATTCCTCAATTAACTCTTCAAGAAAAGGTTCTCAAGGAATTAACTGGATTTCATAATTATAGAGTAAAACGATCATATTTAGATGGAGTCGGAAATATTTTTAAAATATTATTTGGAACTTTAGATGCTGAAGATGCAAAAAAATACAACGATGCGATTGAAAATTTAAACAAAAATGAACATGACGTCTTAAACTTACTAAAAGCACAGTCTAATGTAGTAAAATCAACAATTTCAAATTTTAATAGCACAATTACTGACCTAAACATAAACGAAAAAATATTTAACGAAAATTTAAAGTCATTATCAAATTATACAAAAGACATAGGAGATAAAATATTTAGTATCAATATGAAACAGGATATCGACGAACACATGTCTCTGCTAACTTTAGTAACAACTGAAGTAAATAACGAAATATCAACAATTATTAATGCTATTTTATTTGCAAAAAATAATGCCATTCATCCGGTTATAATAACTCCACAACAGTATGGAGCTGAATTAATAAAAACTTTAACGTATTTGCCTCCACAAACGAAATATCCTCTAGAGTTAGTTGAAAAAGACATTCCAGAACTATTGTCATTAACAAGATTAGTGTCATATGTAGCAAATGAAAAACTTATTTTTGTAATAAAGACTCCTTTGATAACTCAAGTTAGTTATGATTTATATAATGTATTACCAGTTCCAATTAAAAGTAATGATAATAATTTTATGTTTGTTCTACCTAATTTTAAGTACTTTTTAATTTCAAGTAATAAGATTCATTATACTAGTTTAGAAAATTTGAAATTATGTAAAATTCTACAGAATAATGGGAGATACATATGCAAGTTGGAAACTGCCTTATATTCTGTACATACAAGCAAAACATGTGAAACCGAATTGATGTACGGAAATACAAAATTACCTAATGAATGTGATACAAGAGTAGGTTTTATACAAACAGAACAATGGTATAAATTACATCATAACAATCATTGGTTATTTGTAACTCCTAGGAAAGTAATAGGCACATTAAACTGTAAAAATAAGGAACCTATTGATATAGAATTAATAAATAGTGGAATCATAAAGATTTCAGACAATTGTAAGTTGTATACAAGTAATATAATGTTACAAACTCAAACATTAGGTTTAGAAAGTAGTTTTAATTCAATTTTACCTCCAATAGATATTATATCAGATGATTGCTGTAAGAAGTTGAAAAACAGAAATATAACTAAAATAGATTTTATACCCTTAAAAATTCATGAGAAATTAGACTTAGAAAGTTTGAATTTAGCAAGTCACAAAATACACAAAATTAACGATATTATTGACCAAATGGAAAATGAAACAATCTTTGATAAGGTTATTGATAATGTATATTTCGCTTATATATTTTTTTTTATAATAAAAGTCATTTTTGTTTATATACTGTATCGTTTAGGTAAATATTTATGGAGCAGACATTTCTTTTGTAATAGAAATGATAGATTGTTAGCACTAGAAGACAGTAGATCTTGTTGCGCAAGAATTACAAATTGTATAAATTTAAGAGTAACTAATGATAATAAAATATTGAATTAGAAGAAATACCTTCTACATCAACCGATACTTCAGAAACACCTTTAAGACGTAGTGCAAGAATCGCACAATTAAAAGTTAATTAATTATGTAAATGTATAAATAATTTAAGACATTGTACTCTGATATATTGTAAAAAAAAAAAATGTTTTATTGTTAACAATATGTATGTAAGACGACTTCATTTAATCATTGTAATTATCTTTAGAATATTATGGTATAAATTTACATTCAAATATTACGAATTAATATTTGTTCTATTTTGATACTGAGTTTAAAATAAACTGTGTTTATTTTCTTAAAGGGGGAGGATTGTAATATTTACAATATTGTAATATTTACACTATTTTTATTTGTATCTAATTTGAACTATCACTAATTAATAATGAGTGTACAGTCCGAAGTCCTTAAATTGTTTGTTTGCTCACTTAATGTGTTGTTGATGTTAAGCCAGACGGATTGTTTACAATTCTCATGTGATATCTCTAATTATTGTTGAATATAAACTCCTTCCTCCGAAAATGTAAGTTAGTCCGGTAATAACCACCGATAGAAGCAGTCCGGTAATAACCACCGATAGAAGCAGTCCGGTAATAACCACCGATAGTAGCAGTTAGTTGTTGTACTTAGTTGTGTTTAAAATTATAATAAATAAGTAATATCTTCATTCACTGCCGGTTGTCATTCTACCAACCCCTTCAGACCACCCGAACATTACAAAGTTAAACAACAACTTACTAAACATTTAACGGCTTATCTCACTTCTCGTCAGTAATAATTATTACCACGGATTCCAGCATCTGGGATTTAGATTAAATTTAGTGTAAGATGTCTACATTAAACTACTTTACTCTTTAGTTTACTCAGTTTATTTATTAATACCGCCTGTACCTGTCGCAGGCAATAGCTAGTTTTATTATAATACTGACTGTCGTCCGCGATTTCGTCAGAGCAGAATTAAAAAGTAGTAAAAGTAACCTATAATATGCCCGCGTGAATAGGGTTGCCAGGTCGCCAAACCTAATAGCCGGACAGACATTTGGGTAAAAAAGCCGGACACCCTATATTATTGAGGATTTCGTCTCAGTATTGATAAGTACACTCTAGTTTTGGAAATGTAAAAAGCCTAACAAAAGCCGGACAACTCGGACACTGCTTATTTTGGTAAAAAAGCCGGACACCCTATATTATTGAGGATTTCGTCTCAGTATTGATAAGTACACTCTAGTTTTGGAAATGTAAAAAGCCTAACAAAAGCCGGACAACTCGGACACTGTTTATTTTGGCCGGACACACAATTAAAAAGCCTACCTATGTCCGGCTTTATTCGGACGCCTGGCAACGCTACGTGTGAATCAGCTACCTTCTCGTCAAAATCGGTCCACCTGTTCCGGAGATTACCCTGAACAAACGCGGACTCGCGGATAGACATAAAGACAGACAGAAAACAATTTAAAAATTGATGTACGAAATATCATTTTTTTCTCGAGTATTACATACAGACAGTCCAATTTTATTAATATGTATAGATAACTGCAGCTTTACTTATTTAGTTAATAATTTTATTCCTGCAAAGTGAAGGTAGATTAAAAAATACATTAAGGTTTTTATGCAGTCGCTGAAGGATTTGGGACGGTCGTTCCGCGAAGGTCATGTTTACGAAACTGACTATGTAACAGTGTACACAACTCAGAGATAAGCCTCGAGCTTTTATCGTTTATTAAAAAAAATATTAAATGGAATGATTATTCAGCCGTGTTAAATGTCAGAACGCAATGGGGTTTAGCAACTTATGTTTGGGTTTACACTGCATAACACTCGAACAAATTGCTTCAGCAATGGAAACTCACTGTTATATAAATTTAACAGAATTTATTCTTTGACGCATTTATAAATGCACCAGTAATTCTATACAATTTGTACAGAATATAAAGTTCAAATTAATAAAATTATTTGTACACTAAAACGTGAGCAAACTTTTCATGGTATCATTAACATTTTTAATCATTCACCCCTTTTAGAATACACATCGATGCCGAAAGAGAGGGTGGAAGGTGAAGGGGTCGAGAGTGAGAGGGGGGCGAGGGCTGAGGGCGGCAAGGAGGGCGCAGAGGGAGCGGGCGAACCAAGGGCGGTCGCCAGGACTGACTCGCCCGACAATGATTCCGCATTTAGTGACACCGTAAGCCCCTTTTTGTACCATTTTCAGCAATGCCGCTTTCTAAAACTCCCTTTCATTTCCCCAACAGTCACTATGAGTATGTTAACAGATGGAAATTTTTTTTAATGAATGATAGTATATGTAGTTAGGGAAAATAACAATAATCAATGTAAACAAAGCACATTAATAGTTCTGACCTATTTTTAGCCGACTTCAAAAAGAAGGAGGTTATCAATTCGACTGTATTTTTTTTTTTTTATGTGTGTTACCGCGAAACTCCGCCCCTGGTGGTTCGATTTTGATGAAAAATATTTTAATCGAAAGGAAGTGCTTGCAGGTGGGTCCCATTTTTTTGTTTTTTTTTTAAATAACTAGAAGACTAGTAGATTTTGAATACAGCTTCAAAATTTGTTACGAAAATTAGGGACATTTTTGCTTTCAGCGCTTACGTAGGCTAAACTATAGGACCTACATAAAAATGATGTATGGCGAATTGTAGCTCTTTAAATGTGCTAAATAAAAGTCAGCGATAGCATATATCTATCTTTTATAGTTTTCTCACAATAACCATTTTTTTCTTCAGAAATATCAATTAAATTCATGCCCTATTTCCGACGCTATTATTCGAGTTCAGTATTAACCCTTATGTAAATAAACATGTTCATTATCAAGAGAATTTAATGTAGATTATATTTGCGATTGAAACTATATCATTCTGTCTAATAGTTTAGGAGATATCGTAAGAATAAAATTACGCGGAAACGAAAAATGCTACACGAAAAGCACAAATTTGCTTTCTGGGCTTACGTAGGTCAAACTATATGACTTACATAAAAATAAGTATGGAGTAATTATAGATCCTTAAATTTGCTAAATAAAAGTCTTCGGTGGCATATATCTATCATCTATGGATGTCTCACAAAAACCATGTTATTGTGAACAAACTTCGATTAAAATGCACAGTAAAAACAGCGTCGTAAGCTTACGGCGCTATTATATTATATTCGATATGAATCCTTATCCAAATAAATATGTTTGATGGCTAGAGTATTAAATGCAGATTACATTAGCCTTTAAACTATGTAATTCTGATCAATAGTTTGGGAGATATTAAATAATTAAAAACTACGCGCATTCGAAAAATGCTAGTGCGGCGAGCGGCTGGACAAAATTAAAGGCACGCTACGATGTATTAGTTCGTTAATTTTCAATTTGTATACCGATTTTGATAATTATTTCATTGTTTAAAGGATAAGTGGTTATCTGCTGCATTCTAAATTAGTTTTTGAATTGAAGTACACACATATTAAATAGGAAAGTCCTTTTCTTTATTTGTCTTATTTATGTCTTTATATGCATTAAGGAAATTTGTAATTGAACTTCAAATTCACTAAAAATTGTGAAATAAAACAAAAATTTTAAGAAAAAAAAATAGCCGACTTCAAAAAAAAAAACAATCTCAAACAAAATGCACTCAAAAGTAACCTAAAAAACCAATTTCAAACAAAATGCACTCAAAAGTAACCTAAAAAAAACAATTTAAAACAAAATGCACTCAAAAGTAACATAAAAAAACAATTTTAAACAAAATGCATTCAAAAGTACCATAAAAAACAATCTCAAACAAAATGCACTAAAAAGAAACAAAATAATGACATGAAAACTTCTTTCTTTCTTTCTTCTCTCTTTCAAAAACCCTCTAAACTCTAAAGAAAGTTCTCTTCTTTCTTGTAACATGTCTATATTGTATAATTATTGTTATTTTGGAGTCGGTTTCGGCCTAAGTAGGGACATAAACGTACGTATGTCTCATACATCTCAAATATAAAATGTATAATATTATATTTATAATACTTCGGCCGACACCGACTGCGAAATAACAATAATTATACAATATAGACATGTTACAAGAAAGAAGAGAACTTTCTTTAGAGTTTAGAGGGTTTTTGAAAGAGAGAAGAAAGAAAGAAAGAAGTTTTCATGTCATTATTTTGTTTCTTTTTAGTGCATTTTGTTTGAGATTGTTTTTTATGGTACTTTTGAATGCATTTTGTTTAAAATTGTTTTTTTATGTTACTTTTGAGTGCATTTTGTTTTAAATTGTTTTTTTTAGGTTACTTTTGAGTGCATTTTGTTTGAAATTGGTTTTTTAGGTTACTTTTGAGTGCATTTTGTTTGAGATTGTTTTTTTTTTTGAAGTCGGCTATTTTTTTTATAAGTATTTTTTTGTTTAGCGTCCCTTTTAATTACTCCACTGTAAGCAATTAATCACTCGGTGAAGCATTTGTCTTATGTCTTGCTTAGTTATTTCGCTTAATTAACCACCATCTAATAATAACATGACCAAGTAAAGGTATTGCCTATTATTTAATAATCTACTTAGAATAAACTTTGAAAGTACTCTCCTTGATATAAAAAATACACAACTAAAGTCAATGTAATGCATAACTATTTCATATATCTGCTTTCAAATAATATTTATACAAGAACGCTACATATATGTTACACTAATTGTAATTCTGTAATCCAGGTATCAATGTTGTCCAGTGAATCTTCAGCTTCAAGCAGTAATAGCGCCAAATGTAAAGCCTTGAAGTTAAACCATCACCACAACCAGAAGGTAAACTGTCATTTAGCAATACATTAATGTACATGGTAATATCGTCATATTGACGTCAATGACGTCATATTACACAATTTAAACATTAGGACACCTGAAAAAACTATGGTTTAATATTGGTTTAAATACTAGTGTTCAATTCAATAAACTTATATAAGAACCTTCTGTATTTTTCAAATAAAGATTTTTCTTAAACAATTTATTAAGCTTTGTCCCATTAAATAGGCATAAACTTTCCAAACCAACCAATAGAAAAAGTTTTATTCTCAGCTACAGTGTAATTTAATTAATTATATGATGCGGGTGAAGTTGGGGGTAACAACTAGTTAAATGTCTATTTAAAGTCATTTTATTGAGGCCATCTATCTCTGACCATATGCGTCCATGACATTTAGGTAATCATTAATTATTATCAGACATAAGATAGATGTAACTACAGTTATTATCTTACTAATATTATAAACTAGCTTTTACCCGCGACTCCGTCCGCGCGGAATAAAAAATAGAAAACGGGGTAAAAATTATCCTATGTCCGTTTCCTGGTTCTAAGCTACCTGTCCACCAATTTTCAGTCAAATCGATTCAGCCGTTCTTGAGTTATAAATAGTGTAACTAACACGACTTTCTTTTATATATATAAGATAGATGCGAATGTTTGGATGGATGGATGTTTGTTTGAAAGTATCTCCAGAACAGATCTTGATGAAATTTAGCATAGAGGTAGATCTTAGTCTGGAAGAACTCATAGGCATAACACATAGTTTTTTAAATACCGCGCGGACGAAGTCATGAGCGACAGCTAGTTATTTCATATTAATAACTTTAATTTGAATAGATAAAGACGAATAGAAGCTTGACAAAATCTTTACCCTGAAAGGAAATTAAAATCAAATAACACTTCAAAACCAGTCTAGTCATTTAATCTTCAAGTCTATCATAATATATACCATCCATCCATCCATACAAACCATCATCATGACAGTTGGATGATAATTGGTTGAACATTTATATGGGAAACCACAAGCCACAGAAATAAAGAAAAAAGTTTATTGCTAATGCGTCTTCACCATAATATATTTAGCACAGGAGAACAACAATATAGCATTCAATTTGGTTAAAATAACCTTTACCTATTGATATTTTTATCCAGACCTATTCATAATTTCTTTGTAACATCTTACAGAAGGCGGACAAGATTATGCTTGCATTAGAGCGCATGCGCGAAGCCAGTGTTAAGAAGCTCTTCATCAAAGCTTTCTCCAGCGATGGTTCCTCAAAGAGTTTGTTAGTAGATGAGAAGATGAACTGCGGCTGTGTCACCCGCCTCCTTGCAGACAAGAACCATGTCACCATGGAACCAAAGTGGGCCATAGTTGAACAACTGCCCGATCTTCATATGGGTATGTAGTCACTTCATTTTATAAATTATAATAACTATGGTCACTGAATTGTTGATTGTTAGTAAAACTTGTGTATATAGGGCCTTATTGCACATTTTCTATCCCCTATCTCACTTCAGTTTACTCATATAGTAATGTTTCCATTTTTATTTCTTGACAAACTTAAAGGATAAAAATAATTGCTGTAATTTTACAAATATTTATATAGATATATATATATATATATATATATAAATATTTGTAATATATATATGTATATAAATATTTGTGATATATATATATATATATATATATATATATATATATATATATATATATATATATATATCGACGCTGGAAAGCATAAACGCTGTAAACCTTGAAATGGCGAATATGTTTTTCACACGTTAATAATTTGAACCATTATCAAACGATAATGATTTTATTATAGGTTAGCACAAACTACACAACATTGCTAAATACCGCATGCTTGTAGGCTTGTAGTATCAGCTCACGAGTTATGATTTTTTGGCTCTCCTGTAAACTTCATACTTTCGGGGTTACAGCGTTTACGCTTTCCAGCGTCGATATATAAAAAAGTCGTGTTAGTTACACTATTTATAACTCAAGAACGGCTGAATCGATTTGACTGAAAATTTGTGGGCAGGTAGCTAAGAACCAGGAAACGGACATAGGATAATTTTTACCCCGTTTTCTATATTTTATTCCGCGCGGACGGAGTCGCGGGTAAAAGCTAGTTTATTATATTGCATAAAGTTCTGTATTATTTATTCTTTGTAAGGAATAATTGTTTATTATTACAGAGCGTGTGTACGAAGATCACGAGATGCTTGTAGACAACCTTATGCTCTGGACGCGAGAGTCGAAGAATAAGATTCTATTTGCTGAGAGACCGGAGAAGATATCCCTATTCCAGACTCCCGAGAAGTTTCTACTGAGTGAAGATGACAAAGGTATATACTTGATAACTTACAGGAGAGGTATGCATGTTTTTATGTATGTTTATTTGTATATATATGTAAGTTTGTGTGAAAGAAAATAGCCCTAACTACTGAATTAAATTGATGTTGTTTGATTCATGTTCTTTAATTATTTCTCTAATTTTGTGTTATTGGAGTAAAATGGTGAACTTGTATGTACATTATAGGTCGTTCCGTGGAACATGATGATCACTCAAGGCAGGTGATACTGGAAGAGTTCTTTGGGCAGAGTGGTGGGACATCCACAACCTCGGTCTCAGGCAACCCTGTGCCCCAAATGGAGGAGATGCTCTATCTCAATAGTGACACTAAGAAAGAATGGAAGAAGTATCGATTCGTTCTACGACCATCTGGTAAGCAGCTTGCGAATTTACACAAAATTACTTACGGACCCATCTGATGAAAACGGTTACATATCTTATATCTCATAATGTAACTACTTTAGTCTGATGAGTCGATATTATTATTGTTTATAAATATGTAGAAATAACAAAAAAAAAACTATGTTTGTTAATGTGTATTTTAATGTTTTTTTTTTTAAATACTATATTGTGATACAACTGAGCGAATTTCTAAGATCACATAACGCTGGCGAAATTGCTCTTGCTGTGTTATTGCTTTTTACACTAATTTGATTATAATTATGTATTGCCTTTACTACATACAACTGATACTATTACTTATATATAAAATAAATTAACCCTTAAATGTATACAATTTAAAAAAAATCACACAATTTTTTTTATTTTTCATAAAAAATTGTGACAAATTTTCTTATTTCATACTTTTTTCTATCAATAATGATTCTATAAAATTTTATTTTTTTTCTAACTAGTCTATTCTATTAAAATAAATGTAACAAAAATCATACATTTGATTGTTAATTTATGAGATAAGGCACATCTCATCCTTTCTATTGTTTTATCACTTTGATTAATCTTTAAAAACATTACAAAAAAAAACAAGTTTTATTTATATAGAATTTTAATTTATTAAAAAAATATTGTTTTGTGCAGTACACTGTATTATACGTAAATGTAACTAAACAAGAAGTAATGTATAATTCCATAATTAGTTAATAAAATCATATGAAATATGCCAAAGTAGGTTTAATTTACAGTTAAATTGTTACAAATGAACGCGTTTTTATTAACCAAATATGTTTAAATTTTTTAATATTACATTATTACCTTGTCCACTTTAGGTTTATACTATTCACCGAAGGACAAAGTGAAGACATTAAAGGAATTAGTTTGCTTAGCAACATTTGATACCAACGAGGTGTATGTTGGATTGAATTGGAGGAAGAAATACAAGGCACCGACTGAACATTGCTTCGCCATCAAGCATCCTCGACTGCAGCAACCTAAGAGTGTCAAATTTATATAATTCCTCTGCGCTGATGATGCGGGTACATTGGAGCGATGGCTGACCGCCATGCGTATAGCTAAGGTATACTAAATAATAATAAAAACTATCATAACTCATCATCATCATCAGCTCACTATACATCCCCACCGAGGGACTCGGAGCCTACCCCAAGTTAGGGGTCACTAGGACATAGTCAACCACAGCCAAGTGCGGGTTGGTTGACTTCACACATATCATTGAATTTCTTCTCAGATATGTGCAGTTTGCATCACGATGTTTTCCTTCACCGTAAAAACGTCGGACAAATGTACACATGTAAATCGAAAATTACATCGGAAAAAAACATTGGTACATGGCGGGATTCGAACCCAGGACCTGCAGATTGCTAGTCATGTGCTTAACCCCTGAGCCACCGACGCTCTCACTAACTAAAAACAATATCAAGGAATCAAAAACCAGACTAACTGACAATTAAAATCAGGGGGAAGAATACAAATGACTATTGACAAAGAACAAAATTAAACGGTTGTAATAAAGCATATTTTCTACATATGCTATAATGAAATCCTTACTAATATTATAAATGCGAAAGTAACTCTGTCTGTCTGTCTGTCTCGCTTTCACGCAAAAACTACTGAACCGATTTAAATGAAATTTTGTACACAAATAGCCTAGAGCCTGAGGATGGACATAGGCTACATTTTAACGCGAAAAAGGGGTTGTAAGGGGTTGAAAGTGGGGGTGAAAGTTTGTATGGAATTATCTTCATTTTTACAGGTAGAAGATTGAAACTTATTTTCAAGGCTAATTTGATAAAGATAAATATGAAATTAAATTTTTGGAAAAATTGTATCCCAAGGGTGCTAAATAACAATAGGGGATGAAATTTTGTTTGGCAATATATTCGGTTTTGTTGAATGTTTTCTTTAATATGTTTTGCTATTACCCTTACCACTATTTAGTCTAGAGCCTGAGGAAGGACATAGGGCACATTTTAACGCGAAAAAGGGTTTGCAAGGGGTTGAACGTGGGGGTGAAAGTTTGTATGGAATTATCGTCATTTTTACAGTTGGAAGCTTGAAACTTATTTTTGAGGTTGCTAATTCTATATAAATAAATATGAAATTAAATTTTTGTAAAAAATTTACCCTCGAGGGTGTTAAATAACAATAGGGGATGAAATTTTGTTTTGCAATATATTCGGTTTTGGTGAATGTTTTGTTTAATATGCTTTGCTGTAACCCTTACCAATAGTTAGTCTAGAGCCTGAGAAAAGACGTAGTCTACATTTTAACGCGAAAAAGGGGTTTGAAGGGGTTGAAAGTGGGGGTGAAAGTTTGTATGGAATTATCGTCATTTTTACAGGTAGAAGGTTGAAACTTATTTTAAAGGCTGCTACTTTGATAAAGATAAATATGAAATTAAATTTTTGTAAAATTTCACCCCCAAGGGTGCTAAATAACAATAGGGGATGAAATTTTGTTTGGCAATATGTGAGGTTTTGTTGAATGTTTTCTTTAATATGTTTTGCTATTACCCTTACCAATATTTAGTCTAGAGCCTGAGGAAGGACATAGGGCACATTTTAACGCGAAAAAGGGTTTGCAAGGGGTTGAACGTGGGGGTGAAAGTTTGTATGGAATTATCGTCATTTTTACAGTTGGAAGCTTGAAACTTATTTTTGAGGTTGCTAATTCTATATAAATAAATATGAAATTAAATTTTTGTAAAAAATTTACCCCCAAGGGTGCTAAATAACAATAGGGGATGAAATTTAGATTGGCAATATGCTCGGTTTTGGTGAATGTTTTGTTTAATATGTTTTGCTGTTATCCTTGCCAATATTTAGTCTAGAGCCTGAGGAAAAACGTAGGCTACATTTTAACGCGAAAAGGGGGTTGTAAGGGGTTGAAAGAGGGGGTGGAAAATTGTATGGAAGTATCGTCTCCTTTTACAGTTAGAAGCTTGAAACTTATTTTTGAGGCTGCTAATTTGATATAAAGAAATTAATATTCAATATTTGAAAAAAAGTTTACTTTTAAGGGTGCTAAATAACAATTAGGGATGAAATTTTGTTTGGGAATATTTTAGATTTTGTTGAATGTTTTGTTCAATATGTTTTGCTGTTACCGTTACAAATATTTAGTTTAGAGCCCGAGAAAGGATAAAGACTACTTTACAACGCGAAAAAGGGTTTGTAAGGGGTTGAAAGTTAGGGTGGAAATTTGTATGAAAGTATCGTCATTTTTACAGTTAGAAGCTTGAAACTTATTTTTGAGGTTGCTAATTCTATATAAATAAATAGTAAATTAAATTTTTGTAAAAATTTTGCCCCCAAGAGTGCTAAATAACAATAGGGGATGAAATTTTGTTAGGCAATATGTAAGGTTTTGGTGAATGTTTTGTTTAATATGTTTTGATGTTACCCTTACCAATATTTAGTCTAGAGCCTGAGGAAGTACAAAGCCTACTTTTTAACGCGAAAAAAGGGTTATAAGAGGCTGAAAGTGAGGGTGGAAATTTGTATGGAAGTATCGTCATTTTTACAGTTAGTAGCTTTAAACTTATTTTTTAGGCTGCTGATTTGATATAAATAAATATGACATTTGAAATTTGTAAAAGTTTTACCCTCAAGGTTGCAATGTAACAAAACGGAATAGGGGATGAAAGTTTGTATGGGAAGATGTTTATGTGAATATTTTGTAAGTTTAATATTTTTTCGCATTTTTTATAAGTTTAAGTAAAAAAAACAACAACAACATAATTCTCGACCCGTAACCCAGAGGGGTAGGCAGAGACCCAGGACCTACATTTGGCGCGGTCCGGGCACACCTCTTTCTATGTTCTTCTACATACATCAAAGCACAGCACGTTGGTTAAATAAAATAATTAGCTCAAAAAAAATGCTACCCAAAATAGTATTTCACGCGGACGAAGTCGCGGGCACAGCTAGTCAACAATATGTTGTTATTCATGACTTAGAAACAGGGAGATGATGTACAATACATAGAATTAATGAATGCTTATAGTAAATGATAATTAATAGTGCATTATTGCAGCATGGCCGACAACTGCTGGAGAATTATCGCGCGCTGGTAGAAGAATTGACCCAAGATGATCTAGACCATTTGGCACATGCGCGATCTTGCTCTGTTAGTATATAGATCATTATTTAAAAAGCAAAACATAAGCAGACATGTTTGTATATAATATGTACATCTTTCAACTTTTATGTGAAAAAGAATAAAGAGAAAAAAGTAAACCTTTTAAGTTGATATTGTAAGGGATGAAAATACAATTTAATATATATTTTTAAACAATGGAAAGTCATAGTTAAATGAACCACTACTGGATAATATATTATGTAATAGTCACATTTTAAATTAACTCAACAGATATCCTCAATCCCGACGAAAAGCGGTGTAAGCAGTACTGCGCAGTCGAGCGCCTCAAGCAATGCTAGTGTTGCTAACTCTGACATCAGCAGTGGACGGTGAGTGTTGCTATAAATAAAAATAACAAGAATTTAATAATAACAGAAGCAAAGTCATATTTTAAATACTTAATTCTTTTAACTATTTAAGCTTAGTGTCTCTTTTCTTATATTTACTATATTTTGACTTAAATTTGAATTTATTATATATATTTGAATATTTTTATGTATTGTAATTATTGAAAATAGGCGAAATTAAACCCAAAAGTGAAGTAAACTTAACAAAGCTAAGCGTAGTTTTAATGCTGCTTAATGCGAAATTTGCATCATGTTTTATTATAAATAGATCACAATATTTTGGGCACACAGCTAAATTCTATGCGAAAATAAATTTAAAAAAATTAACTTGTGGTGGTCACACTTACAATATGAAAATATTATGAAGCAGAATTTTTTTATTAAATGAACATAATTTTAAAAACAGCTGAGCTACAAAAATGCAAAACATACTTAATATTTATTAAAAATAATAAAATAAAGAAATAAAATCGAAATTGTTTGAAAATGAAATTCTTTTATTAGTACCTAAATGGCGTGTTACCAAGCGATATAATTTGCTGAAGCAATAATACAGAGATTTTGCGCACTCATTTTGTAATAGTATTTGCAGCTAAAAGTTATGTGGTTTGCAGGCAGTCGAGGGCGTCGTCGTCCAGCTCCAGCGGTTGTCTATCAGATGGGGGCACCGCTTCAGAGACTGCTTTCGATTGCGAGTTCCCCATGGGTAAGACATACACCGTTTCATGTAATATATGTTTAGTGCATGAATGGGCCGATTCGACCTGTAAAATAGCACTACCACACAGAAGACAGACGTCAAGTAGAAGCGTTCATGCCGGAGGCCTAATTTAAGTCCTCTTTCATCGGTTCAGTTTCATCGGTTTCATTGAAATTGTGCTAAAAAAATTAAGCTCTATTAAAATGTTGTTTTCTTTTATTAAAATCCGTAATAACCTTCTAATATTATTGTCAGGTACGATAAAACGCAAGCCCTCGATGAAGCCCAACATCCCGCTGACGTGGATGACGCGGCAGCTGAAGGAGATGGCGGAGACGGGTGCGGCACCCGGGGAGGAAGGGCGCGGCGATGGCGGTACGCTCACACGCCGCTCGCGCCCTCGTCCCCGCGATGACGCCACGCTTAAGCGACACCACACCGGTAACTTGGATAATTATTTGCATTTATACTATACTAGCTGTTTCCCGCGACTAGGGCCGAGCAGAATTAAAAAAAAACTTAATTAGTAGCCTTTCAGACTATGTTCTACATATGTACCAAATTTCACTTATAATATGAGTGAGAAAAAAAAATCAAACAAGCAGGACAAAATATATAAAAAATCAACTTATGTCGTGTTTTTGCAGCACAAAAATTGTGTATTCAACAGAACAACAACAAAAACCTAATTTGTGTATTCAACAGAGTCAAGCGAGAGTGCGGTATACGGCACAACTGTCTTACGTCCGCCAGTACCCGCTGCCGCGCCCCTGCGCCCACCCTCTCCCACTTACGGTCACTACGAGACTATCCCCAGGGATATGTATCGCTCTAGTGCAGACACCTCGTCCTCGCTCTACGGCTACGCTCCGATATACGATAAAGTTATAAGACCTCCGATGACGAATGTGGACGACCTCCCCCCACCGCCGCCGGAAGATGTGCCGGATGGGATGTTTAGCTCGACCCTCAGTCTCGACTCCCTGCCGCCGCCGCCCCCTCCGCTCGATCCTATCGAAGATATTTGCGGATCCCAGCTAAGTCTGCCGCCGCCGCCACCGGAACACGCGATGGAAGCGAACATCGGCAGAGTCCACGACATCGTAAGCCAGCTCACAGCGCAGCAAATTGAACAGGCGGCGAGAGCCGGCCAGTCTCGCCTGTCCAGGAACCCCGACCAAACCAGATCTTTTCCACGTCAACCCTCTCTCGATAGTGTACATTCGGAAGCTTCGAAAACATCGTCCTTGCATTCGGATAAGAGCATATACGGCCAGACTGCCGCCTATGGCGCCTGCCTCGTAGAGCTGCAGTCAAAGAAGCTCAGCAGCCCTTCCATACAGAAGAAACTCGGCGAGCCTGGCAAGGAGCGCACTGGCTCCGTGAAGAAAGTTAACTTCGCCGATGATCTGCCGACGTGCTCCGACGGGAAGAAAACCAAAAAGATCTCTTTCAATCTCAAAGAACCCTCGCCATCTTCTCCTAGAAAGCCTCTGCCGCCGAAACGCAACGAAAGCACGCGACTCTCATCTCCAAAGAAACTTACAGATTCTAACAGCAAACCTCCCAAAGAGTTTCTCAAAGATCTCCAGCGAGTGATGAGGAAGAAGTGGCAAGTCGCACAAAAGTGTAAACTGGAACCGGCGACCACTCCCCACGAAGTTCTGGGCTTCAGAGAGTATCCGTTATCTGAAGACTACAAGGAGACCAGCGTCTCGATGTGGGTACAGGAGCATTACGGATCCATCGAGGAGCCCTTCTACGAGAACATGTACGACCGGGAGGCGCTGCCGCGCGAGGAGCCGAAGCCGGTCAAGAAGCGACCTCCGCCCGCACCGCCACGCCGGAGCGACTCCACACATCTCTCCACGCACACGATCTCCTCGGCCCAGCCGACTGTTTCAATTGACTAAGTGCTGATAAGTAAGTGATGTTATTTAGTGACTACATAGACTTCCAAAGACTTCGTTTCATAATATTACTGTGTTATTGTAAGTGGCAATTCGCATCGTCCGTTGATTTGCGCGTCCGCATTGTGTCAAGCGCATGGACCGGACATACCGAAGGCAGCAGACCGAGGGAGCGAAAACCTCTCTCGGATTTATTCAATGCTCAGTTGAATTTTAACAATTTAATTACGAATGGGTGTGAACAGAAGCAGAACACAGTTCTGTGACGAGTTCGGATTGCGACCAAATCGTGTGTAACTTATCGACGGGTAGTTAAGTGAGTACGGCGTGAAATAACATAAATGGCGGTGCTACTAAGGAAATGTATACTAAAGAACATAGGATTGTTTTGGTGGGTCCACTGGCTTCGGAAGTTGCTCGAGCATTCATATTATTTGAACATTCTTTATGCATTTTCTTTAATTATAAGCTAATCGAAAATTAGTCGCATGCTTTATAGTTGAGGAGTAAATCTAAGTTGTTAGTGGACCTTACGGATGGGATTTAACATGAGTTGGATTTTGTCAATTTTATATTACGTTCCTAGTTAAATATTAGCTGAGATGTAAAATCACTAGTTGTTAACTTTTGAAAAAGAAAAATAAAATCTCTATGGGATTAAAGCATTGCAAAACAACATTTTCATATTAACTGCATCAGTGCTTGCTCAATTCTGACATGATTACAATTTAGTAATCAATATGCAAATGCAATAATTTTCACAAGCATTCCCTGTAAAAACTGATTCTCTTAGAACTTGGGAATAGAAACAAAATTTAGCTTCCCTTTTTTATTGTAACTTGATAGTATATAATAACAATTTTTACAGTTGTCAGTTGACAGTAGGCGGTTTGACATTTGTAAAAAATAGATTAAAAATTAATAAACTCATTGAATATACCGCCCACCAAGGACATACTCCCGCTATGTCCTTTACACAACTACCGCCCACCGTGAGGTAATACTTAACTACAAATTATTGTACTAAACAAATGCAAACTATACTTAACAAAACAACAATATTGAAAAATACACAAATAAAAAGAAACTAAATAATCAAACAAACATAAATAATCGCAAAGCTTATTGTGCAACAGGTAACACTATCAAATTTGATGTAGGCCGCTTAATGATAGAACCATTGCATTTGAGAGCCACTACACGTGTAATTTGGTCATCACCAGGATATTTGGTAACAACTCGTCCCAACAACCATCGAGCAGGAGGTAAACCGTTCTCCTTGACTAAAACAATGTCACCAATTTTAGGTTCAGGTGTATGTTTGGTCCACTTGTACCTTTGTGACAAATGTGTCAAATATTCAGACGACCAACGTTTCCAAAACTGCTGGATCATTCGTTGAGTAACCTGCCATCGTCTTAAGCTACTGATCTTCGCGTCTTCATAACTGCGATCGGGAACCGTCAAGAGAGGTTCTCCGATCAAAAAATGTCCAGGAGTTTGTGGCGTTGGGTCTTTAGGATCGTCAGACAGCATCGACAACGGTCTAGAGTTTAAACAAGCCTCAATTTGCGCTAGGACTGTTGAAATTTCCTCGAATGTTAGTGTCGAATCTCCATAGACACGTTTCAAATGGCCCTTTGTTGCCTTAACACCGGCCTCCCACAAGCCCCCGAAGTTTGGTGCATGAGGGGGTATAAAATGCCAGGAAGTTCCGTTGTTTCCTAACCATTGCCTGATCTCGACTGCCACGGAAGACTTCTCTGCTTCAACCAAGTGTTGGAGTTCCTTGGCAGCCCCAACAAAATTGGTTCCATTGTCACTCCACATGTCACTCACCAAACCTCTCCTAGCCACAAAACGCTTGAAACCAGCAATAAAACCTTGGGCAATCAAATCGCTGATGGCCTCCAAGTGAATTGCCTTGGTGACCATACATACAAAGACACAAATGTATCCCTTGTATGAGTGATGTCCTCTTCCCTTGGACACTCTGATGTTTATTGGGCCAGCAAAATCGACTCCACAGTGCTTAAATGGTCTCGCTGGTGTGATTCTACAAGGCGGCAATTGACCCATTAGTTGATTTTGATTAGATACAGCATATCTCTTACATTTTACGCAATTGCGAACCCAAGCCTTTACTAACGATTTGGCTGAAATAATCCAAAACTGAGAGCGCAAATGGCACAACATTAAAGTTGGACCGCCGTGTAGGGTCTTCTGGTGAGCTTCATCAATCACAAGATTAGTAAAATGATGAGTACGAGGCAGAATAATTGGGTGTTTGGCACTCATTTCTACCTGAGCGTTTTCTATGCGACCACTGACGCGCAAAATTCCATCCTTGTCTATGAATGGACACAGACATTTGAGTTTGCTTTTTTCCTTAACTCTTCCAATTCTTTTTAAATCAATGATTTCTTCTTTAAATTGTTGATTCTGTACATGTCGTATACAAACCTTTCTTGCTTCTTCTATTTCTTCATTCTGAAGACACAACTCATATCTTTTCTTGTTATTCTGTTTATCTATACCTTTCCATTTCAATACTCTCCTGCAATATGCTATAACTCTCAATAATTTTTTCAACTTCGAAAATTTCGTCCATACTGTGATGTCTTGAGTATTTTCTGTGACAAGATGAGTCTTTACAGATCTTTTCTCCAAATTTGTAGCAATCGACCTTGGCCTTTTATATTCAATCTTGTCATTCAGCAACCAAGATGGACCTTGAGCCCACAACACACTTTCAGATAACTCTTGAGGAGTTATTCCTCTAGACGCTAGGTCTGCAGGATTTTCTGCAGACTGTACATGTGCCCAGTAATTGTTTTCAAAATTAGATAAAATAGTTGATACTCTATTTCCAACAAATGTAGTCCACCGGCTGGGATGGCTGCTAAGCCACGCTAACACCACACTCGAGTCCGTCTACAAATGTACGTTAGACTTCTGAATGTTCATGACTTCTGCCACCTCTAACATTAACTCTGAAAGCAACACTGCACCCATCAGCTCTAGTCTCGGGATAGACTGCTGTTTTACCGGGGCTACCTTCGTGCGTGACGTGATGAGACTAATTTTAATGGTGTTATGTTTATCAACAACTCGAAGATACACAACGGCTGAGTAGGCTACTAATGACGCGTCGCAAAATCCATGTAGCTCCAAAACTACATCTTCAGAAGAAATTTGCACCCATCTGGGGACACAAAACTTACTTATTTCAAGTAAGTTTGTACGGTAAGTTTCCCACTCTATCAGTAGTTCTGGTGTGAGTTCATCATCCCAATTTAATCCGGAGAGCCACAGTTTTTGAATAAATATTTTTGAAGTGACAACACAAGGTGCTGCCCAACCCAGAGGGTCAAACAGGCGACAAATGTCCGAAATAACCTTTCGTTTGGTGATTTGTCCTTGACTGGTTGGAAGATTGACTGCATACTTGAATTCGTCACTTCTACGATCCCAGGTAATACCAAGTATTTTCATTACTTTATCGATACTTATATCCTTAATGCCTCCATCAATGCTCCTTTCCTCTTCGTTGTTCGTACCGCATTCACTTCCTTTCCTAGAAATCTCCTCTTCTAACTCCTTACAGCTACTCACCCATTTCTGCAACTGAAAGCCGCCCTTCGCAAGTATCTCTGTCATATCCTTGTATATCTTTACTCCTTCTTCTACTGTCTGACAGCCACTCATTAAGTCATCTACGTAATAATCCTTCTTAATTTTTTCAGCTACTTCGGGACTACGTGCTCCTTCATCAACTGCAATCTGCTGGAGTGTTTTCACAGCAAGGTAAGGTGCTGAAGCAGTACCAAACGTCACTGTCACTAACTTGTATTCTTCCATTTCAGACGAGGGACTATCACGCCATACTATTCTCTGGAAATCTGCATCTTCAGGAGCGATCTTCACCTGCCGATACATCTTCACAATGTCGCAGCAAAGACTAATGGGATGCATCCTCCACTTCATGAGGATGTGTCGAAGCGGCGGTTGCAGAGTGGGACCTACCATCAAATCGGTATTCAGAGATGACCCATTTGCACCCTTCATCGAAGCATCAAAAACGATTCTGACCTTGGTAGTAGATTTGTCTTCTCGTATTACAGCGTGGTGAGGTAAGTAAACTGCAGTTTTGACCTCGCGATCATCTTCAGGTACGTGCTCTACATGACCAAGCTCTTTGTATTCATGAAATACCTCAGAATATCTCTTTGCTATTTCAGGATTTCTTTGGAATTTTTGTTCCAGATGCAGAAACCTCTTGAGTGCCAGCGCCTTAGTATTTTCATACTGGCATTTTGGATCATCATCACGGAATGGAAGCTTCACAACGTAACGACCATCTTCATCTCGACGAGTCGTTTGGGAATAAAACTCTTCACAACGCAGTTCTTCTTCAGAAAGGATTTTCTGTGTACCAGGAATTACTGATTCAATTTCCCAAAATTGTTTCAGTAGTGCGTTTTCGTCTGCCTGGTCTGGGTAACTAATAACTGCGTGATGGCAACTGATGCTGTCACCAGTTGATGAAATCTTGTCTGATAAAATCCAGCCTAGTGCTGTATTTTGAGCTATTGGTCCACCGGGTGGACCCTTTACCAGGCCTTCTCCCAACACCTGAGCGTAGGCGTCGGCACCAAGCAGGATATCTATCCTGTTTGGCGTGTGGAACTCTGGATCTGCTAAAGAAATGGCTTCTAACTCAGGCCATTTCCACGGTACTACCTTCACTGATGGCAATAAAGACGTTATGTTGCTTAAAACATAAGCGTTGATTTGAAGGCTGAAATCCGAATCTAGATGGGAGTGAATAGTCACATTGACTGTATGCTCTGAGGCTAACACGCCTCTCTCACCACCAATACCTGAAATCACCGATCGAGTGGGCGTTCTTTTAAGACCAAGAAGTTGAACTGCTGAATGTGTTATGAATGATGCCTGGGATCCTTGATCCAATAACACTCTTAGCAGTTGTGTTGAGCCTTGTCTTGTCTGTGCCTTGATAAGAGCAGTAGCCAACAAAACTTGAGTCATGACTGAATGCTCTGCTTTAGAAAAATGGGAAGCTAAACTTTGAGTTGATTGATCTTGACATTCTGATAATGATGCCTGAACAGAAGACACTGCTGACTTAACATCATTGACTGTTGCATTGTCAGTGCTAACAGTTGGGCTTGAGACAACTTTAGGATGCAATAAAGAATGATGTTTTCGGTGGCATATGCGACAGGAAGAGGTTTGATGACAAAATTTAACTGGATGGTTGGGACCAAAACAATTGAAACATAATCCTGACGTTTGAATGAAATTTTGACGCGTGTTATGGTTCTCCTTTGCAAATTGTTTACAATTAGCAATTTTATGATTACCTTTACAAAATGCACAATTTACGTTACTATTTGCGTCGGGATTCACGACATGATGTACCCTTGGCTTATTCAAATTAACAGATTGCTTAGGGTTGGCTAGCCTTACATTCAAAAATTCAAGCGCTTTGAAACGGGCTTCTAGAAAATCTTTGAATTGCGACAGCATGGGAAGTTCCTCCTTTGAACTTATTTGTGTTTCCCATTGCTTACGAGATTCAGGATCTAATTTCGCACTCATTATAAAGATAATCAAAATATCCCATGTACTAATGTCAATTCCAAGATTTTTTAGACCGTTTAAACATTCCATAGTAGTATCTAAAAGTCCTTTTATAGAAATAGCGCTTTCTGATACATTTCCTTGATTCAATAAACGTCGTAACAAACAGTTTGACAGAAACCTCTTATTATCATACCTAGCCTTCATAACACAGACCAACATTCTTCATAACTGGTTGAAGTTACAGGTATGTGTCGAACAAGTTGTTCCGCCTCACCTAACAATAATCCTTTCAGGAAGTGCATTCTCTGTACATTATCTAAACTTTGATTCTTATGTATAAGAGAAGAAAACAAATCTTTAAATGTTGGCCATTCAGCATAATTGCCTGAGAACTTGGGAATAGAAATTTTTGGCAATTTAACACCCTCATGAGTAGGTTTTGTTTGTTGCATAGTGTTCAGGCGTAACAACGCGAAAGTTGTTAACGTACAGTTTTGTTCTAAAGACACTAGATGGCGCTGTACGATATAAATTCACGCAAGTGTTTGATTTAATTGTTTATACGTGCTTGCGGCTAATCCTAATTAAACGACTATTACACCCGACCTTTTTTGTATCATTTCGGGGCTTTTTTGGGTTCTTGTACATGGTCCTTACGATTGCCGGATATTGGCATCTTGGACGTTGGCAGTATACATGTACAGTTCCACGCACCTTGGGTGCTTACTTGAACAAGTGGTCACGTCGATATTGCCACATAAAACATAGCTGGCACGGATTTGATTCGTGTGTGTTCTGAAGAAGACGTCAGTGAGTGTCACAGTCCGGGCAGCAGTTAGTGCGGAGAGACCGCACTAACACCACCAAAGCAGTTCAACTCTAGCAGCGGGGGGAGCACCTCCTCATCCGCCTTTACCTGCGACGGGACATCAGTGAAGTGTCATAGTGTGAGTGTGTGTGTTACGAGGCAAACTGTAAGTACTTTATATATTTTAATTGAGAAGTGAACAATTTGAACCTTATTGCTTAGAAGAACTTTACTTAGTTTATTTAGATAAGAATAGTTAATGCATGCAAAAATATTACAAGTGTAGATTAGGACTTAGAATAATTTAAGAAAAAGTGTTCAGACGGGGAATCCATGCCCGATTTTATAGCGAATTGTTATATCTTAAAGACTTAGAAAAATTTCACTGAATACCGGACTTAGATTATTTTACAGAATAAGGGACATAGAAAATTTTTGTAATTTGGACTTAGTAAAATTTAATATCGAATCCCTTACACTTGTAGTATTTCGAATAAGTAATAAACTTGTAAAACTTTTGCATTCAACTTTGGACTAGTGTTTTCTACTTACCTTGTATCTTATTACTTGATTTGATCGTTTTATTTTATTGTTTGTTTTTTAGTATCAGTGTCTTGTGTTAAAGTATCCTTCTTATTTATCATTTTAAATATGGATCGTTTGCTCAAGTATCAGGAGGATATTAAAAACAGAATAATTAAAAACAAGATAAATGTTGGCAAACAGTCAAAGGATAAGATAACATTGTCAAATGTCGAAACGCGTTTGGATAATTTGGAGGAGTGTTGGACATCGTTTAAGGAGGGTCATCAGAGGATGATTTTTGAATCGGAAGGCACAGAGTTTGAATCCTCTGATTATTATAAATCAGATCGCTTCGATGAAGTTGAGGAGATTTATATTGAATTAAAATCGAAATTAAAAGGAGCCTTGGTGAAATTGCGGGCGACTGCGCCGATAACGCAATCTTCAAATAGCGAATCCAAAGGTCCCTGTGTACGCCTACCGAAGATAGACATCCCAACTTTTTCCGGCAAGTATGTGGAGTGGACTAGTTTTAGAGACCTGTTTGTGTCTCTCGTTCACAATAACCCAAGTTTAGACGATGTACAACGACTCCATTATCTTAAGAGCCATTTGCAAGGAGAAGCTGAGCAATTGTTACGACATATACCCATCACGGCCGATAATTATACTACCTGTTGGGCCCAATTGGAGAATAGATATAACAATAAAAAGTTTTTGGCCAATTGTATTTTAAAAAGATTCATGAACCAAAGGAACATCACCGTGGAGTCTTCAAGTGCCGTTAAAGAATTACTTGACACAACGAACGAATGTTTACATGCACTTGAAAACTTAGGGGTTGACGTTGGTTCATGGGACATACTTGTTATTTATATTGTCAGCCAAAAACTTGATCCAGAGTCACGGAAATTGTGGGAAAATGTAATTAACGATTGTTCAAATAAATTACCAGAACTGAGTCAATTTAAAACTTTCTTAGAAAATAGGTTTAGGGCATTAGAATGCCTAGGTTCAAATAATGTAAATAAGCAAGGTAACACTAAGCCAAAAAATGCTACGGCATTACATGTAACCACCACTCATAATATCAGTTGTGTTTTTTGTACTGATAAAGGACACAAGTTATGTAATTGTAAAAAGTTTGCCCAGGAAGATGTAGAGAATCGACGTAAGTTTGCCCAAACCAGTAGGCTGTGTTTTAATTGTTTGAGCGCAGGCCACTCCATGTATACCTGCCGGCAATCTACAAGGTGTCATCTTTGTCGAAGAAGACATCATACGCTTCTTCACCCTAAAGTACCCCGAAAACTGATGATAGTAATCCAGGTCAGTCCATTAGTAGCGATGTTGTTGCGTCAGAAGCAGCTTCATCTTCAGCGGGTGAGTCCACACGAGCTATGACGTGTTTCGCCAAGGCTAGTACACGCGTACTCTTGGTCACGGCCTTGATTGATGTAGAGTCGAGAACTGGATCTTTGATTTGTTTAAGATCCCTGTTAGACCAGGGGTCTCAGGCTTCGTTCATTACGGAGTCCGCGGTCCAGTTATTGGGATTAAAAAGACATCCCATCAAAACTGTAATCTCAGGTCTGGGCGGTGACCCCCAAGCGTCATTGGCCTGTAAGTTCATGGTTACCATGAAAATTCAGTCCCGTCACGACCCCAGTTTTGTCATCTCTGTCAAGGCGTATGTTATGAACAAGGTGACGTCTCTCTTGCCTGATAGGAAGATTGTCGTCCCGATGTTGCCTTCATTATTTTGTGAAGTTTTAGCTGACCCTTCGTTTAGCACACCCAACAAAATCGATGTTCTGTTAGGTGCCGAAGTCTACAGCCGAATTCTGTTGCAAGGGTTGATTAGGGGTCCGCCGGGCTACCCTCTTGCACAGAATACTAGATTTGGTTGGATCCTTTCTGGTGAAGTTGAAGAAGGAGGCAGCCAATCGGAAACATGTCACAACGTTATTGTTAGCTTGCACTCAGCTCATTCAAACGAGAGTGAGCTCTTACGGAAGTTCTGGGAGTTTTAGTCCGACCATTATGATGTTGAGAAAACATATCTGACGGAAGAAGAGCAGTTGTGTGAAAGATTGTTCACGGAAACGACGCGTAGAGACGAATCTGGTCGTTACGTGGTTAGGTTGCCCTTTCGCAAACCGGATCCAAAATGCAAATATGGTGACTCGAAACAAATTGCCCAGAAAAGGTTTCTTATTTTAGAAAAGCGGTTTTTACGAGACCCTGAGATGAAGAAAGAATATGTCAAGGTCATCGATGAATACTTGGACCTTGGCCACATGGAGAAGGTCGATGATAAAGAAACGACTGATGCGGTGTATTTACCACATCACGCAGTAGTGCGAAATGACAAGCTTACCACCAAGGTGAGAGTTGTTTTCGATGCGTCGTGTCCGGGAACAAATGGAGCGTCGTTGAATCAGGATCTTTTGGTCGGTCCAGCTCTCCAACCAGAGTTGCGTCACATCCTGATGAATTGGCGTCAGTTTCCAATATGCCTCGGTGCAGACATCGTTAAGATGTACAGACAAGTCAAGGTGTCTGAGACGGATGTTGATTTTCAACGAATCATATGGCGCGAAAATCCAGAAGACGAGTTGCAGCATTTCCGTCTACTCCGTGTGACCTTCGGCACATCATCAGCACCATACTTAGCAGTGAAATCTTTGCAGCAGATTGCACACGATGAGGGAACTGATTTTCCTCTAGCATCGAAACGTGTATTGAAGGACTTCTATGTCGACGATTTAATGACAGGATGCCAGAACGTTGGAGAAGGTATTCAAATCTATCACGAAATGAAGGAGTTACTTGGTCGTGGAGGCTTCGAGCTTCAGCGATGGTCCACCAATAGTTCCGAATTGTCAGATCACATACAGGAAGACCACAGACAAGCAACCGGAGAACACCTGGAACTTAAAACAGACGCCGTTAGCAAAATTTTAGGACTTACCTGGAATAGGAGGTCCGACGAATTCGAATACACCGTGAATCTTCCTCCTTTAGAAACACCTGTAACTAAACGCAGAGTTATTTCGGATATCGCGAAATTGTTTGACCCACTCGGATGGATAGCTCCAGCCATAATAACGGCCAAGGTATTGATACAAAAACTATGGTTGTCGGGCATCGAGTGGGATCAGGAACTACCCTCATCATTGTTGAAGGACTGGCTTGAGTATAGAGAAGAATTGAAGCAACTTGCCCACTTCCGTCTCCCTCGTTGGATTTATGCAGCCAGTGATGACTGCGTGGTGGAGCTGCATGGCTTCGCCGATGCATCCAATGTTGCGTATGCAGCCGTAGTGTATACTCGCATTATCGATAGAGACGGGTCCATTCATGTCAACCTTATCACATCTAAGACTAAAGTGGCACCCGTCAAGCAGGTGTCAATTCCGAGACTCGAGCTTTGCGGAGCAGTATTGCTCGCCAAGCTGTTAAAGGAAGTATCCACAGTTCTCGGAATATCCAAGCAAAACATCCATGCTTGGACTGACTCCTCGGTAGTATTGGCTTGGCTCAGGAGCCACCCTAGTCGTTGGAAAACTTTCATAGCAAATAGAGTGTCGGAAGTGCTTACTGCCTTGGATGGAAGTCAGTGGTCTCACGTATCGACGAAGCAGAATCCTGCCGACTGCGCGTCCAGAGGCGTAAAACCATCGGAATGCGCCAATAATCAGATATGGAAGCAGGGTCCGACATTCCTGAAAAAGAAAAACATCGAATATAAAAAAGAGATTATGGATACTACAGTCGAAGAGAGAAAGTTAAAATGTCACACCGCTACAAGCACCACAGCAGAGAGTAGCATACTTACCAAGTATTCGTCGTTAATGCGACTTACCAGAGTCGTAGCTTACTGTAGAAGGTTTTTGTCTCCAAAATCAACGGGTACTTTGAAAGCAAAGGAACTGGGACAAGCTTTGAAAACCTGCATTAAAATGTGTCAACGGCATTATTTCCAGGAAGAGATGAATAATCTAAAGAAGCATGGCAAGGTGAACAAAAAAAGTAGATTTACCTCGTTGAATCCGTTTCTTGATTCCGAAGACATCTTGAGAGTCGGTGGTCGTTTGCAGATGGCTGCACTGGAAAATGACATGAAGCATCCCATATTGATTCCTCATGGCTCGCATTTAACAAGTTTATTAATAGACGATGCACATCAGAAAACGTTGCATGGTGGCCCACAATTGATGGCCAACTATCTCAGATCCAAATATTGGATCATCAATGCAAAAAGTCTTATTCGACAGCACGTCTGGAAGTGCGTAGTTTGTGTTCGTCATTCCGCAAAGTGTAGACAGCAAATGATGGGCCAATTACCAGAGGCGAGAGTTACCCCTAGTCGTCCTTTTCTACGTAGTGGAGTGGACTATGCTGGTCCCATTAATATTCGTCCTACCAAGGGTCGTGGATATCACTCCACAAAGGGCTATATATGCTTGTTTGTCTGCATGACTACAAAGGCCGTCCACCTTGAAGTCGTTAGCGACATGACTACTCAAGGCTTTTTAGCAGCATTTAAACGCTTTGTAGCCAGGCGAGGACATGTCGCAGAGATCTGGAGCGACAACGGTACCACTTTCGTTAGTAGCGCGAAGGAGTTGAAGATTTTGTTCAACGCAGAAAGGTCTGCCATGGCACGTGAAATCGCCGAGTGGTGTGCCACAAATAGTACAGAGTGGCAATTCATCCCTCCACATTCTCCGAATTTTGGAGGATTGTGGGAGGCAGGAGTGAAGTCCACCAAACACCATCTCCGTAGAATAATGAGCAACAGTACATTAACGTTTGAAGAAATCACCACATTACTGGCGCAGATCGAAGCCTGTTTAAATTCAAGACCTATGTCACAGCTACCAACATACCCGGACGATCCATTTCCTTTGACCCCTGGTCATTTTTTGGTAGGGGGACCACTAGTGGTTGTCCCTGATAGAGATTATAAGGACTTCAATATCACCTCACTTAAAAGATGGCAACTTACGCAGCGCATGCTGCAAGAATTTTGGCGCAAATGGTCTGACGAATATCTCGCTCAGTTGCAGCATCGCTATAAATGGAAGGACCAGGTCGCGGAACCTAAAATAGGCGATGTTGTACTTCTTCGTGAAGTTGATCTCCCACCGGCCAAGTGGCTTTTTGGCGTCATTATTGAAAAGCATGCTGGTTTGGACAACCTTACGCGGGTTGTCAGTGTGCGATGCAAGGGCAGCATAATAAAGCGACCATTGTCCAAGTTAGTTGTGTTACCTGTCTCTTAGATATTAGAATTTAATTAATTGTATATACATTCCACTAGCATAATTGCTTAATTGTTGTAAGTAATTTTATATGTGTTTCTTACTTTTTGTTTAATTTTGATTCGCGTTACATTATGTAATAACGCCATATAGTTGTCTTACCATATAATTTTTTGTCATTTAGTGATTAGTTAAACTTTCTGTAATTTCTTGTTTATCCTAGCATGGTGGGCGGACAGTTGCTGTTGATGGTTTGATTATTGTGCTCTCAGTCAAGGAGCTTGTGCAACTGCCGCCAAGTTTGTAATATTACTCAAATTTGTATTTGTTTGTGATGGACATTCTGTCCATGGTGGGCGGTATGTTCAGGCGTAACAACGCGAAAGTTGTTAACGTACAGTTTTGTTCTAAAGACACTAGATGGCGCTGTACGATATAAATTCACGCAAGTGTTTGATTTAATTGTTTATACGTGCTTGCGGCTAATCCTAATTAAACGACTATTACACCCGACCTTTTTTGTATCATTTCGGGGCTTTTTTGGGTTCTTGTACACATAGACATAGCCTCGCTACACTTACTGCTTGTAATAATTTTCTCTAAACCTTCCTTCAGTTCTGTTTTGTAAATAAGATATGACTCTTCAACCACATAGTAGGTGTCATCGGTGAAATAAGTGTAACCTTTATTTGTCGGAGTAACTTGTTGGATTATTTTGTCATGATTAGACAAAAACTCTGCCCATGTCTTCTCTAGGGACTCTAACCTTGTTATAAGATAGGAATAGGTTATGCGTTCTTTGGGTGATTTTTTAGCCGACTTCAAAAAGAAGGAGGTTATCAATTCGACGAATTTTTTTTTTTTTTTTTGTGTGTTACCGCGAATCTCCGTCCCTGGTGGTCCGATTTTGATAAAAATTATTTTAATCGAAAGGAAGTGCTTGCAGGTGGGTCCCATTTTTTTGTTTTTTTTTTTTAAATAACTAGAAGACTAGTAGATTTTGAATATAGCTTCAAAATTTGTTGCGAAAATAAGGGACATTTTTGCTTTCAGCGCTTACGTAGGCTAAACTATAAGACCTACATCAAAATGATGTATGGCGAATTGTAGCTCTTTAAATGTGCTAAATAAAAGTCCGCGATAGCATATATCTATCTTTTATAGTTTTCTCACAATAACCATTTTTTTCTTTACGAAACATTAATTAATTTCATGCCCTATTTCCGACGCTATTATTCAAGTTCAGTATTAACCCTTATGTAAATAAACATGTTCATTATCAAGAGAATTTAATGTAGATTATATTTGCAATTAAAACTATATCATTCTGTCTAATAGTTTAGGAGATATCGTAAGAATAAAATTACGCGGAAACGAAAAATGCCACATCGCGTTACAATGAATAGCACAAATTTGCTTTCTGGGCTTACGTAGGTCAAACTATATGACCTACATTAAAATGATGTATGGAGTAATTATAGATCCTTAAATTTGCTAAATAAAAGTCTCAGGTGGCATATATCTATCATCTATGGATGTCTCACAAAAACCATGTTATTGTGAACAAACTTCGATTAAAATGCACACGAAAAACAGCGTCGTAAGTTTACGGCGCTATTATATTATATTCGATATGAATCCTTATCCAAATAAATATGTTTGATGGCTAGAGTATTAAATGCAGATTACATTAGCCTTTAAACTATGTAATTCTGATCAATAGTTTGGAAGATATTAAATTATTAAAAACTACGCGCATTCGAAAAATTCTACGGCGGCGCGCGGCTGGACTAAATTAAAGGCACGCTACGATGTATTAGTTCGTTAATTTTCAATTTGTATACCGATTTTGATAATTATTTCACTGTTTAAAGGATAAGTGGTTATCTGCTGCATTCTAAATTAGTTTTTGAATTGAAGTACACACATATTAAATAGGAAAGTCCTTTTCTTTATTTCTTTCCTCATACGTATTAAGGAAATTTGTAATTGAACTTCAAATTCACTAAAAATTGTGAAATAAAACAAAAATTTTAAGAAAAAAAAATAGCCGACTTTAAAAAAAACAATCTCAAACAAAATGCACTCAAAAGTAAAATAAAAAAACAATTTCAAACAAAATGCATTCAAAAGTACCATAAAAAAACAATCTCAAACAAAATGCACTCAAAAGTAACATAAAAAAACAATTTCAAACAAAATGCATTCAAAAGTACCATAAAAAACCATCTCAAACAAAATGCACTAAAAAGAAACAAAATAATGACATGAAAACTTCTTTCTTTCTTTCTTCTCTCTTTCAAAAACCCTCTAAACTCTAAAGAAAGTTCTCTTCTTTCTTGTAACATGTCTATATTGTATAATTATTGTTATTTTGGAGTCGGTTTCGGCCTAAGTAGGGACATAAACGTAAGTATGTCTCATACATCTCAAATATAAAATGTATAATATTATATTTACTTTGGCCGACACCGACTGCGAAATAACAATAATTATACAATATAGACATGTTACAAGAAAGAAGAGAACTTTCTTTAGAGTTTAGAGGGTTTTTGAAAGAGAGAAGAAAGAAAGAAAGAAGTTTTCATGTCATTATTTTGTTTCTTTTTAGTGCATTTTGTTTGAGATGGTTTTTTATGGTACTTTTGAATGCATTTTGTTTGAAATTGTTTTTTTATGTTACTTTTGAGTGCATTTTGTTTGAGATTGTTTTTTTATGGTACTTTTGAATGCATTTTGTTTGAAATTGTTTTTTTATTTTACTTTTGAGTGCATTTTGTTTGAGATTGTTTTTTTTATTAAAATTTATACAACCCTTTTCAATAATTGCTTGTTTGTTGAACTGCAGTTTATACAGCGCCTCCATTATTGTTATATAAGATGATTCCTTTCTTATTACACACCACTTTAATCAACCAATTATAGTGCACACAATCCAAAATTTAATATAAAAAACAATGTTTATAAGTGCACACCATTAGCAAATAAAGTTTTAAATTGTGTGCAAATTAAAATTAGTTTATTCACTGGATTCTGATTCTTAAACTGTTCAACGACACCTTTCTACACACACTGAACACAATCTGAATATTTGAACGATTACCTTGATTAACCTTCAAAGTAATTATGCCTTTGTGCTTGGATGACCTTCAGATATTTGTTTTGCTTTTCTTTGAATTTTTTGTGATTTTCTTGTGACAGGTGAACTTTGCAATGGACTGTATGATATCCTGGCTCGTTTGGACCATGTAAAAACTGATTCTCTTAGAACTTGGGAATAGAAACAAAATTTAGCTTCCCTTTTTTATTGTAACTTGACAGTATATAATAACAATTTTTACAGTTGTCAGTTGACAGTAGGCGGTTTGACATTTGTAAAAAATATATTAAAAATTAATAAACTCATTGAATACTTCTACATGTACAATGTTTTATTAATATTATATACAATATTTTATGTATACTTATTTATTTCTAATATATTACTGTATTACATAATATTGTATTAGTAAAATAGTATCTTCAATTCATATCTGCCCTGCACATAATTATACTTTCCTCTCATATACCGGATAACTGGTAGAGAATGCCTTTAGGCATTAAGTCCTCCTTGTACTTATAAAAGTGCTAAAGAATAAATAAATAATATGCTTTACTGTTACCCTTACCAATATTTAGTCTAGAGCTTGAGGAAAGACGTAGGCTACATTTTAACGCGAAAAAGGGGTTGTAAGGGGTTGAAAGTGGGGGTGAAATTTTGTATGGAATTATCGTTATTTTTACAGATAGAACCTTGAAACTTTTTTCAAGGCTGCTAATTTGATATAGATAAATACGAAATTAAATTTTTGTAATAAATTTAACCCCTAAGGGTGCAAAATAATAATAGGGGATGAAATTTTGTTTGGCAATATATTCGGTTTTGGTGAATGTTTTTAGCCGACTTCAAAAAGAAGGAGGTTATCAATTCGACTGAATTTTTTTTTTTTTTTTTTTTTTTTATGTGTGTTACCGCGAATCTCCGCCCCTGGTGGTCCGATTTTGATAAAAATTATTTTAAACGAAAGGAAGTGCTTGCAGGTGGGTCCCATTTTTTTGTTTTTTTTTTTAAATAACTAGAAGAATAGTAGAATTTGAATATAGCTTCAAAATTTGTTGCGGAAATTAGGGACATTTTTGCTTTCAGCGCTTACGTAGGCTAAACTATAAGACCTACATCAAAATGATGTATGGCGAATTGTAGCTCTTTAAATGTGCTAAATAAAAGTCCGCGATAGCATATATCTATCTTTTATAGTTTTCTCACAATAACCATTTTTTTCTTTACGAAACATTAATTAAATTCATGCCCTATTTCCGACGCTATTATTCAAGTTCAGTATTAACCCTTATGTAAATAAATATGTTCATTATCAAGAGAATTTAATGTAGATTATATTTGCAATTGAAACTATATCATTCTGTCTAATAGTTTAGGAGATATCGTAAGAATAAAATTACGCGGAAACGAAAAATGCTACATCGCGTTACAATGAATAGCACAAATTTGCTTTCTGGGCTTACGTAGGTCAAACTATATGACCTACATTAAAATGATGTATGGAGTAATTATAGATCCTTAAATTTGCTAAATAAAAGTCTCAGGTGGCATATATCTATCATCGATGGATGTCTCACAAAAACCATGTTATTGTGAACAAACTTCGATTAAAATGCACACGAAAAACAGCGTCGTAAACTTACGGCGCTATTATATTATATTCGATATGAATCCTTATCCAAATAAATATGTTTGATGGCTAGAGTATTAAATGCAGATTACATTAGCCTTTAAACTATGTAATTCTGATCAATAGTTTGGAAGATATTAAATGATTAAAAACTACGCGCATTCGAAAAATGCTACTGCGGCGCGCGGCTGGACAAAATTAGAGGCAAGCTACGATGTATTAGTTCGTTAATTTTCAATTTGTATACCGATTTTGATAATTAGTTCATTGTTTAAAGGAATAGTGGTTATCTGCTGCATTGTATATTAGTTTTTGAGTACACACATATTAAATAGGAAAGTCCTTTTCTTTATGTCTTATTTCTTTCCTCATGCGTATTAAGGAAATTTGTAATTGAACTTCAAATTCACTAAAAATTGTGAAATAAAACAAAAATTTTAAGAAAAAAAAATAGCCGACTTCAAAAAAAACAATCTCAAACAAAATGCACTCAAAAGTAACATAAAAAAACAATTTCAAACAAAATGCATTCAAAAGTACCATAAAAAACAATCTCAAACAAAATGCACTCAAAAGTAACATAAAAAAACAATTTCAAACAAAATGCATTCAAAAGTACCATAAAAAACAATTTCAAACAAAATGCATTCAAAAGTACCATAAAAAACAATCTCAAACAAAATGCACTAAAAAGAAACAAAATAATGACATGAAAACTTCTTTCTTTCTTTCTTCTCTCTTTCAAAAACCCTCTAAACTCTAAAGAAAGTTCTCTTCTTTCTTGTAACATGTCTATATTGTATAATTATTGTTATTTTGGAGTCGGTTTCGGCCTAAGTAGGGACATAAAATGTATAATATTATATTTACTTCGGCCGACACCGACTGCGAAATAACAATAATTATACAATATAGACATGTTACAAGAAAGAAGAGAACTTTCTTTAGAGTTTAGAGGGTTTTTGAAAGAGAGAAGAAAGAAAGAAAGAAGTTTTCATGTCATTATTTTGTTTCTTTTTAGTGCATTTTGTTTGAGATTGTTTTTTATGGTACTTTTGAATGCATTTTGTTTGAAATTGTTTTTTATGTTTTGATATGCTTTGCTCTTACCAATATTTAGTCTAGAGCCTGAGTAAGGACATAGGCTACATTTTAACACGAAAAAAGGGTTGTAAGGGGTTGAAAGTGGGGGTGAAAGTTTGTATGGAATTATCGTCATTTTTACAGTTAGAAGCTTGAAACTTATGTTTAAGGCTGCTAATTTGATATAAAAATCTTAAATTAATTTTTGTAAAAATTTTACTCCCAAGGGTGCTAAATAACAATAGGGGATGAAATTTTGTTTATCAATATGTGAGGTTTTGGTGAATGTCAAAACACATTCAATATGTTTTGCTGTTACCCTTACCAATATTTAGTCTAGAGCCTGAGAAAGGACAAAGGCTACTTTTTAACGCGAAAAAGGGGTTGTAAGGGGTTGAAAGTGGGGGTGAAATTTTGTATGGAATTATCGTTATTTTTACAGATAGAACCTTGAAACTTTTTTTCAAGGCTGCTAATTTGATATAGATAAATACGAAATTAAATTTTTGTAATAATTTTACCCCTAAGGGTGCAAAATAATAATAGGGGATGAAATTTTGTTTGGCAATATATTCGGTTTTGAAGTTTGTAAAAGTTTTACCCTCAAGGATGCAATATTACAAAAGGGAATAGGGGATGAAAGTTTGTATGGGAATATACGATTTTATGTGAATACTAGCTGTGCCCGCGACTTCGTCCGCGTGAAATTCTGTCTTCGGATAGATTTTTTTTAGGCTAATTATTTTACTTAACCGACGTGCTATGATTTGATGTATGGATGTAGAAGAACATAGAGAGAGGTGTGCCAGGACCGCGCCAAATGTCTGGTCCTGGGTCTCTGCCTACCCTTCTGGGTTACTGGCATGAATTTTGTTGTTGTTGTGGTATTTTACTTAAACTTATAAAAAAATACATATTCAACTTACAAAATATTCACATAAAATCGTATATTCCCATACAAACTTTCATCCCCTATTCCCTTTTGTAATATTGCATCCTTGAGGATTGTTGTATATGTAAGCGTATAATCTGTGCGCGGCTGCTGCGTCTGCCGTCAGTTTGACAATGACGTCAATAAACCAGTCTGCACTAAGCTAGCGGTCGTATCATTACTACCTATATCTAACAGTGGCGACGAGGATTCGAAATACCCACTTATGAAAATTAAAAATGGCAGTGTCGTATTTCGGAGTTTTATAGTGTTTCGATCATAATGTACATACGTGGAAGGTGTACAAAAGTCGCATAACGTTGTGGTTTATTGCGAACGATATAACTCACTTAAATGATGCGGCGGGAGTGAAGCGACGCGCTATACTGCTCAGTGCGCTCAGCGAGGGTACATACAAGCTGGCAACGGATTTGGCGTTGCCAAAGGAGCTGCAAGACGTATCCTATGAAGACATCCTAGCCCTGCTCGACGCGCATTTTACGCCAAGACACATCGGGTTCAGCGCGCGGCATAAGTTTTACGCAGCGGTACAACAACCGACCGAGTCGCATACACAATGGGCGGCGCGGCTGCGAGGTTGACGTGGGGTTGTGACTTCAGTAACCTGGAGGAAGCCGTAAGGGACCGCTTCATAATGGGCATGCTGCCAAGCATCGAGAAGGAGGAAATATACGGCAAGGAGCTGGCCAGTCTGCCCTTGTCCATGGCGGTGGAGCTGGCTGAGAGCATCCAGTGCGCGCGGGCGGGAGCCGCCTGTGCAACTACAGTCGGCGCCATCGTGCCCACGGACGCTTCGGTTAATATTGGACAACATAGTAAGCAAAGTGTCAGTGTGAGCAATAGTGAAAAGGTGTTGTGTTCCCCACGCGGCGACGTCGACCATAGGACTTTGGAGTGTCATCGTCCCGGCTATAGTTCTAGAAAGTGCAACCAGAAAGTTCATGTAAAAAGTGTGTGTAGCAAGGCGAACCTGGTGGCGTCAGCCGAGACGGACGAGAGCTACGACGGTTAGTTGTATCATATCCGATCGTTTATGGGGGAGCCAATGAGGGAGTTTATTGAGTTAAATGGTGTTAGTTTGAAATTTGAAATCGACAGCGGCTCGGCCGTAACGGTTATTTCGGAAACCAGTTATAGACGGCATAACAATAAGGTATCTTTGTCTCCTTCAAGAAAAAAATTGTTGGGTTACACGGGCGAAAAGATACATTGTTTAGGGGTTATGTCTCAGTCGCAGATATTGTATGGCAGGGTCACCCGCGCCATAGACGTCGGTAACCCAGCAGCACAAACTTCCTCTCAGCAGCCGGGTGTTGTGCAGGACACTACTGTCCGTAGTCAGCTTCAGGGGGAAGGTGAAGAGGCATGCTCGCCTCCGGCTACACCACCTCTGAACCATCCCAATGTCACGGTGACTAGAGGGGTTAGACGCAATGTGTTTTTAGATGAGGAAAGTTAAGTGAATGATGATCTTGTCCAATTTCTGTAGTTTTAAGTATTTGGATGTTTTAGTGTTTTTTATGTTTGTTTTGTCTATGTTTTTTTATATATTATAAATAATGTGTGTTACATCATCTAGGGGGGAGGGATGTTGTATATGTAAGCGTATAATCTGTGCGCGGCTGCTGCGTCTGCCGTCAGTTTGACAATGACGTCAATAAACCAGTCTGCACTAAGCTAGCGGTCGTATCATTGTACCGTCCCGCAAGGCTTAAAAGGGTGTCCTTGCGCCCTGGGTCCCTAACTCCCTAATGAGGTGAGAAAAGAAACTCAGGTGGTAACAAAAGATATATATAATATTACCAAGCACTCAGCGGTAGGCACATAAAATTTATAAGGTCGTGGGGTAACGTGCTATCAGTCTCTGCTTCCGCGGCGTTTATTACTCCCCTGCTTTGGCTGAACTACGGTGGCGTCGCCCAGCGACGGATGAGCGGCGGCAGGCCAAGGAACGGCACTCTCACTTCCTGGCGTTATACGCGCCATGTTAGGAAGTGAGAGGTCCTGGGACGCCGTTGCCTCCTTCTGCGAAGAAGTGATTTCGCAGAAGGAGGCACAGGAGCGGGAGCGCGAGAGAGACCCTCTGGCGCCCCCGCTCCGACGCCGTAGAGTGGGGCGAAGGAGGCGGCAATTCGCCGCCGCCCTTCACCCCACAAATATGGGGGGGGGGCCCCCCCCCCCCCCCCGTGGGCGACAACGCAGGCGGGGTCACGGAAGTAAGCTCACGCGTTCCCGTGGCCCCGCCATAATGCGTCGGAGGGCAGTCAGGTTTTAGTGGGTATTCCGGTCGCCTTCTGCGGCCGGCGAGTCCCACACTCCCTACGCCATTGCACAGCCCGGCGTAGGGGTGCGTAAATGCATTTCCTGACGTTAAAAAAAAAAAAAAAAGGCCAAGGAACGGCAGGACAGGAGGTGCACGTCGACCGTAGCTGGGTGCTCCCTAGGCAGCTAAGCGGCGGCCGCAGGAATTCGGTAGACGTCGATGCTGAGGTCGCAACGGCAGGTCAGCTACCGATGTATGAAGCTGGCAAGCGATAGCTTGCTCGGAGATTGCTAGCTTGATTGTAGCTTGCAGTAAAATTCGTACAGTGCTCCCTAAAACGGGAACAAGTACTTAAATTGTATTAGTATTAATGTAGAAAAAAAAATAACTTTAGAACGCCAACGTTAGCCGGAAACGATCACACCAAGACTAAGACGCCGGTGACCGCTCTTCTCAGGAGATTGCAGGCAAGTGACCCGGCACGTATGCAGCGACCCCGCCGAGCCCGGGTCGCCCCTCTAACCCGCGCAGTCCCCGCGGCGCGTGCGCCGCAGTGCACAGACTATGTGACGTTTTAAATACGTTACAGTACCCCCTCTCCGCCTTAAGGATTTTGATTTAATATCAAAATCCTTGAGGTGTGTAGTTTCTCAGAATTAGAAAGCTACACGATCTTTAAATCTTTAATATGCCAGGCACCTAGATTCTTTCCCGACATGTCTTCTAATATGTACACTAAGGAAGAACGCTTCTCCGTTACCCTACACTTAATAAATTTTGGAGCCAGTTTTTTGCTAAAATATTTGTCCTTGTCGCTCAAAATAAAAGTACGTTTATATACGACGTCTCCTACGTTGAACTCGTAATTCTTTCTTCTTAAGTTATATTTTGCCGTATTCTTTAAATGGGCTCGGTATAAAGCCCTCTGTACCTGGTCGAAAACCAATTTAAGCGAACCAAGATTCTCTGCGTAAATATCGCGAGGCAAAAATATAATTTCGTCCCCTAAATCGGAGTCTACATAATGAGAACCACAAACGACTATTTCCCGTCCAAATACTAAAAATGATGGCGTATAACCCGTAGTTTCGTTTACAGAGTTGTTAATTGCAAATTGGACATTGGGTATGAACGTATCCCCTACGAAAATTTCAGTTCCGAAAGCTAATAACTTTGACCCTGGGATATCGCGTGCTCCACTAAATTCGTGTGCCTGCTGAATAAATGAACGTACGCAGGATTTACCGTCATATTTCAATTTACTAAGTTCGTTTGAAATTTTGCTGCCGCCTTCACACGTTACCGTAACATTGACTGGTAAAGTCGAAGGTCTGTCTGGTTCCTCAGAAAGATCGACATTCTTGGTTTTAAGAGTTAAAAATTTGTCGTACGCTTGTCTAAACAAAACATGACACTTTGCATGCTGGTCGGCGAGCGCGTCGCTAACGTCAATCCGGCCTAGCCTATGGTAGACGTGATGTAGGTTATTCTCAGTTTTGGCCAAAAAATAATTATCTTTAGAACCTTCAGAGAGATTTGAAATAATCCTTTCTAAAATTTCCACACAGCAATTCAAATCACGTGGAGGTTCCAAATGCGAAACAAGAATATTTTCGGATGGATATAATTGAGATAATTTACTAATCTGCTTCCGTAAATCCGCGACCGTGTTGGCGGGTATTTCGTTTCTTATAGCCACCTCATATTCAAGTTCGCTCTTATTCAGAGCAGAAAAGTTAATTGGATAAACCATATTAATCGAGATACTAAAATATTAAAAAAAAAAAAATAACCGGAAGTAGGTAGTTGTAAATGGCACAAAAAATAAAGAAGAAAAGAAAAGGAAAAAAAAATCGCAAGATGAAATTAAGTTAAAAAAATAATAATAAAAAAATAAATACTCAATGTACCGTCCCGCAAGGCTTAAAAGGGTGTCCTTGCGCCCTGGGTCCCTAACTCCCTAATGAGGTGAGAAAAGAAACTCAGGTGGTAACAAAAGATATATATAATATTACCAAGCACTCAGCGGTAGGCACATAAAATTTATAAGGTCGTGGGGTAACGTGCTATCAGTCTCTGCTTCCGCGGCGTTTATTACTCCCCTGCTTTGGCTGAACTACGGTGGCGTCGCCCAGCGACGGATGAGCGGCGGCAGGCCAAGGAACGGCAGGACAGGAGGTGCACGTCGACCGTAGCTGGGTGCTCCCTAGGCAGCTAAGCGGCGGCCGCAGGAATTCGGTAGACGTCGGTGCTGAGGTCGCAACGGCAGGTCAGCTACCGATGTATGAAGCTGGCAAGCGATAGCTTGCTCGGAGATTGCTAGCTTGATTGTAGCTTGCAGTAAAATTCGTACAGTGCTCCCTAAAACGGGAACAAGTACTTAAATTGTATTAGTATTAATGTAGAAAAAAAAATAACTTTAGAACGCCAACGTTAGCCGGAAACGATCACACCAAGACTAAGACGCCGGTGACCGCTCTTCTCAGGAGATTGCAGGCAAGTGACCCGGCACGTATGCAGCGACCCCGCCGAGCCCGGGTCGCCCCTCTAACCCGCGCAGTCCCCGCGGCGCGTGCGCCGCAGTGCACAGACTATGTGACGTTTTAAATACGTTACATCATTACTCCCTATATCTAAAACTTTTACAAACTTCAAATGTCAATTTATTTATATCAAATTAGCAGCCTTGAAAAAAAGTTTCAAAGTTGTATCTGTAAAAATAACAATAATTCCATACAAAATTTCACCCCCACTTTCAACCCCTTTTTCGCGTTAAAAAGTAGCCTTTGTCCTTTCTCAGGCTCTAGACTAAATATTGGTAAGGGTAACAGCAAAACATATTAAATGTGTTTTGACATTCACCAAAACCTCACATATTGATAAACAAAATTTCATCCCCTATTGTTATTTAGCACCCTTGGGGGTAAAATTTTTACAAAAATTAATTTAATATTTTTATATCAAATTAGCAGCCTTAAACATAAGTTTCAAGCTTCTAACTGTAAAAATGACGATAATTCCATACAAACTTTCACCCCCACTTTCAACCCCTTACAACCCTTTTTTCGTGTTAAAATGTAGCCTATGTCCTTACTCAGGCTCTAGACTAAATATTGGTAAGAGTTACAGCAAAGCATATCAAAACAAAACATTCACCAAAACCGAATATATTGCCAAACAAAATTTCATCCCCTATTATTATTTTGCACCCTTAGGGGTAAAATTATTACAAAAATTTAATTTCGTATTTATCTATATCAAATTAGCAGCCTTGAAAAAAAGTTTCAAGGTTCCATCTATAAAAATAACGATAATTCCATACAAAATTTCACCCCCACTTTCAACCCCTTATAACCCCTTTTTCGCGTTAAAATGTAGCCTACGTCTTTCCTCAAGCTCTAGACTAAATATTGGTAAGGGTTACAGCAAAGCATATTATTTATTTATTCTTTAGCACTTTTATAAGTACAAGGAGGACTTAATGCCTAAAGGCATTCTCTACCAGTTATCCGGTATATGAGAGGAAAGTATAATTATGTGCAGGGCAGATATGAATTGAAGATACTATTTTACTAATACAATATTATGTAATACAGTAATATATTAGAAATAAATAAGTATAAATAAAATATTGTATATAATATTAATAAAACATTGTACATGTAGAAGAAAAAGAATAAGATAAATAAAAACTCTAGATTAATAAGTACAGTAATAAGCGATAACAGCGAGAAGGCTACTTATGAATGGAGACTCATAACATAATGATGCCGAATCAGGCGCTTGAAAATAATTTTGGAGGAGGCTCTTTTAATGTTAGGTGAAAGATCATTCCACAGTCTAACAGCTGTCACAGAGAAGGATTTATCCAAGAAGGACGAGTGATGAATAGGCGCGGATAATGAGAGATTATCAGAGGATCGAAGAGAAAGCTCGTGATTTTCACACAGAAATTTGAAGAAATCTTTTAAATAAGTGGGGTAATTTGTATCATTTAATACTGAGTAAAGAGTGCAGAGAATACGAACGTTCCTACGTTCTCTGATGGGCAGCCATTTTAGTTTTGATCGGAAATCCGACACATGATCGAACTTGCGAAGACCATAAGTATATCGTATGCAGTTATTAAGTAGTCTATCCAGCTTATTCAGTAAGTCGGTATTTAGATCAATAAAACAAACGTCGGCATAATCAATAATGGGAAGAAGAAGGGAATTTACTAAAGTAAGCTTTGTTTTGACGGGGAGGAAGTGTTTAAATCGGATGATAGAATGGAGAGAAGCATAGAATTTGCGACAAATTTCTTTGACATGGGCTGACCATCGCAGTTCGGAGTCAATAATGACACCCAGATCCTTGACTGTGCTCGTAAACGGGATGACACAACCGTTGAGTGAAAGGGACGGGATGTCATCAGTAATCATTTTAGTTAAATGGCGGGAACTACCTATAAAGATTGCTTGGCATTTGTGTGGGTTAATTACGATGCCGTATGCTTCAGACCACTTTTTATTAAACAAAACATTCACCAAAACCGAACATATTGCCTGTTATATTTTAATAAAACTACTAAATTAGATTAATTAGTGTTTTATTAAGAAGCGAGGGTAAAAATGTAGTTAACACAGATTAAATCAAAGTGACAGATATATGACGCCAGTGCTGACGTCTAAAGGTGCGTTCCATATCCCACACTCTCCCCCATCTATTCTAACTCCAAGCTTAAATCTTAGTAACTATAATTTATTAGAAGTAACTTAAATAAACAGTAATTGTTAAACTTACATATAAAATAATCTTACACAAAAAATCTTAATCAACTGCCTGTACATATTCTAATGACTGTGAGCAAGCCATCATTTGATTCACATGTCGTTTCCATTTTACACCTTCTACATCAATTATGTAACTTACACCTGGTATAGAGTCCTCTACTATCAAACCCTGAACCCATGGCTTGCCACCCTTCCTGTAATCTCTTACCATAACTTTCTGTCCTAATTCAAATTTTAGCTGTCTGTTTCCTTCCTCTCTCTTTCCCACTTTCTCCTGCACTATATCAGATATGGGTGGTGGTCGCAATAGACTAAACCTGTTTCTAATTTCCCTACCTAACATTAACCGAGATGGTGACACTCCAGTTGTATGCTGAGGTGTGCTTCTATAATCAAACAAAAACAAATTTACGGCTGAGACCAAACTGTGACCACTTTCTCTTATTTTAGTTATAGCTGATTTAAATGTTTCCACAAATCTTTCCGCCGCACCATTGGTTGCCGGATGGTAGGGTGGGGTAAACGTATGTTTAATTTGGTTTGACTTACAGAAATTAAAAAATTCTTGACTAGTAAATGTACGACCATTATCAGTAACAAGATGAACAGGATAACCAAATCGAGTAAACAAACTTTTAAAAACATCTATTGTACGGTTACTTGTAATATTTGACATTTCATATACCTCGGGCCATTTTGAAAAACTATCTACTACAACTAGAAACATCTTGTTATAAAAAGGTCCCAAAAAGTCAGCATGTATCCTATACCAAGGAGATGGGGGTATAGGCCATGGTTTCTGGGTTTGTGGAGGTGATTTACAATTTTGTAAACATATCAAACATTCTTTTGTTATATTATCTATATCTACATCTAGCGAAGGCCACCAAAAGTAGGATCGTGCAATTTCCTTCATTCGGACTATACCAAAATGACTTTTATGCAATTCAGTCAACACTGCTTTTCTAATGGGCTGTGGCACTAATATACGATAGCCCCAAAATATACATCCTCTATCTAAAGTTAGTTCAGTTTTCCTATTATACAATGGTAATATTTCACTATCTAATTCTTTTTTTTCTGGCCAACCATCTGTTAAATACCTAATTACTTTTGAAAATACTCTATCTTTTTTTGACACTATTTGTATTTTCTTCCAATTTAATGTATCCATTTGTGACTCATTAGTATAACAAACTATACTAGAATTTGCTGTGGCACATAAGGAATGTATTTCTAATTTTTCATTCTCATTCTCTACTATTCTTGACAAAAAATCTGCTGGATTTTCTGATGACTTAATGTGTCGAACTTTATAATTAAACGCAGAGAGAAATATGGCATAATGCTGTAATCTCTTAGCGGCCATTTTTGGAATACTTTTTGTTGGGCCGAATATTCGCACTAAAGCTGCATTATCCGTTTCTAGTTCAAAATACCGTCCATAGATGTAATTATAGAATTTCGTTATTCCAAAAACAACCGCTAATGCTTCCTTATCAATTGTTGCATATTTCTGTTCAACTTTATTTAATTTCTTACTAGCAAAAGCTATTGGTTTGACTACACCATTTTCATCTCTGTTAGACAGCACTGCTCCCAGGCCTGTGTCTGAAGCGTCACAGGTTAGGATTAGTGCTAATGTAGGATCATAATGCCTTAAGTTACCCGCTGATGCTAATTTTCTCTTAATAATTTGAAAAGCTTTCTCACATTCTAATGTCCAACTGAAGTTATTTTTTTGTGTACATTCATATAGTGGTGTTAACACAGTGGCCATATTTTTTAAAAAACGAGCATAATAATTAATTTTACCCAAAAATGACTTTAGTAGTGTTAAATTGGTTGGCGTTTTTGCATTCAACAAGGGCTCAATATTTGATTTAATTACACTAATGCCATTTTTGTTTACATGAAATCCAAAAACCGCTAAACTAGTTGTGAATAATTTACATTTTTCTAGCTTCAATTTAAATTCACTATCTTGTAACTTTTTTAATACCTGACACAAAGTTTCATATGTATCTTGTACATCCTTTCCTTTAATATAAATGTTGTCTATGAATACAATTGTATTAGGGATATTTTTAAGTTTTCTCATCATTAAACGTTGAAAGGCTCCTGGGCCAGAACTAACACCATATGGTAAATAATTATATTTGAATGTTCCAGCTTCGGTTACTATAGTGGTACAATTTTTACTTTCTGAACTAAGCGGTGCCTGTAAGTAGGCCTCTTTCAAGTCTAATTCGCAGTAATATTCGCCCTGTTTGAGAGTATCCAAAATGTCATCCACATGTGGTAGTGGGAAATGATCAATCTCTAAGCATGGATTTACAGTTAACTTATAATCGCCACATAGTCTTACTGAGCCATCTGGTTTTAGAATGGGCACTACGGGAGTGCCCCATTCACTTTGTTCCACTTCAGTAATACGACCATTATTTAATAGTCTAGTAATTTCATTATTTACCTTTTCTCGAAGTGCAAATGGTACTCGCCTTACTGGTAAACAACGAGGCTTGGCATCTGGTTTTAGTTTTAAGGATATTGTTTCTCCTTTAAAATTCCCCCAACCCGGGCTGAATACTTCTGCGAACTCAGATTTAACTAGTTGTTGTGCATCTGAAACATTTTGTATTAAATTAGTTCCAATCTCAAAATTATTACTCAAATTTGGGGGCCATAGATTTAATTCATTTAACCAATCTCGACCAATAACTCTGGGGGCATTATCTTTTACAACAAATATATTAAGTATCTTAGTGACCTCATTATATTTAACAGATAAATTTGTTAGAATACCCAAAGGCTTTGTAATGCTCTGGTCAAAATTTCTAAACAAAACATTAGAATCCTGAATTATTAAAGAGTTGAAATACAAATTTTTGTCATTTATAGACATAACTGTTACATCTGAACCAGTGTCCAACAAAAATTTGAGGTCGAAGCCGCATATATTAAGTGTTATGTAGTGTGGTGGTACCCTACTTACGCTTACACTGTATGTTTTATATTCTTCTTGAAATGAATTTTGGATAACATTTTCTTCAGGTTCCTCTGCATCCTCCTCTGGTTGCTTTGCTTCCAGGGTACTAATTTGGCGTTTCTTAGAACACATCTTATAAATGTGTCCCTGTTGTCCACATTCACTACAAAACTTTTTGATTAAACGACAATCAGCTTTCACATGATTTTCTTTTCCACAGCAAAAACATTTTATACTATGCTGTTTACTGTTATTATTCTGCTTATGCTTAGGTCTTGTTCCAGTATTTCTTATTCTTTGTTGATAAAAGAATATATTTTCTGTCGATTCACTTGATCCATTTGCATGTAATAGCGCTGCTTCTACTGTTCTACCAATTTCAATGCATTTTTCCAATGACATTTCCACTTGACTTTTCATCAGCTCAAATTTAATTAACTTTGAGGATACACCATCCATAAACTTCTCTTTAACTTGGTCATCTGCATCTTTAAATTGACATTTTGCTGCTAATTTTTTTAATTCTAATACATACTCTTGGATTTTCTCATTGGGTAATTGATTTCTTTTCCGGAACTCTGCTCTTTCCAAGGTCGTTGATAATGGTTTGGCATATTTCTCCTTGAGTTTAGTACATAACTCTTCAAACTTCAGTTCTAATGGTTGAAGTGGTGAACATAAATAGGTTAATGTTTCAAATACTTTTGGAGACAGTTTAGTAATAAGCAGGGGTACCTTTTTATCTTCAGTGATATCATTGACAAGTATGAAACACTCAAGTTGTTGTCTGAATACCTCCCACTTCTCTCCCTCAAACTGTCTTATATCACCACAAGCTGACATGGTTATTTTCGGTCTCATGATGAGTTTAATGGAAACTGATATACAGTACTAGTATACAGTTACATAAAAATATTAAATTCTTCCAAAATAAATATGCGGTCCACGCCTCCCAGTGCACAACTCGGGTCGATGTTTAGCAGTTTCGTTAATAATGATGTTTTGTTGCTTTCACTGTTTTTTATCGTCGCTGCACTTATGGTCCTTAATAAGACTCGTCGCCACTTGTTATATTTTAATAAAACTACTAAATTAGATTAATTAGTGTTTTATTAAGAAGCGAGGGTAAAAATGTAGTTAACACAGATTAAATCAAAGTGACAGATATATGACGCCAGTGCTGACGTCTAAAGGTGCGTTCCATATCCCACAAACAAAATTTCATCCCCTATAGTTATTTAACACCCTTGGGGGTAAAATTTTTACAAAAATTTAATTTCGTATTTATCTATATCAAATTAGCAGCCTTGAAAATAAGTTTCAAGCTTTTTATATTATAAAAGTATTAAGATTAAGAAATACACGAAAACATAACTCGAATGAATCGAACTAAACTTTAAACAAGTTAACAGTTTGTTATCTATGTTCACGTTACATGTTACATTTTAGAGAATACTAAACTGCAAAAAGATCTGTGCAAGTACTCATGAATTTCTATCAGATTCACTGGTACTTTACTTTCCCTACTACTTGCTAAAACCTAGTTATACTTGTACAGGCTATTTTATAATGATTGGGAATAATCTTCTATTTCAGTATTTCAAAAATCCGAAAAAATTGTATTTTTTAACATTAAAAATTCCAGACGTATTACAAAATTCTGGTAAAGGAGAATCTGGTTGCAGACCAGGTAATCATTGACAAGTATCATATTGATTCATGACAGATGTTCAAAATTATTACAAAACAAATTTGTTCAAAAAATATTAAACCTCAAAATAATGTATTATCATCACAACAAAATGTGTACCAAATTTTAGACATATCTATCTATCGGAACTAGGTCTCATTTAATTACTAAATATTGACCCAATTAAAGAAGTTTAATAAAACTGTATTAACAACCACAACAAATTAATCATTTCATTGAAATTGTTTAGTTAGTTTAAAACAACTCACTGTTGTCGACAATTTCAGTTATTGTGATCTAGTGGAAATAACCAAAAATCTTACTAATAAATTAATTAAAGAAGGTAAACATGAAAAACAAAGTAAATCACTACCTAATCATTTGTTCGTAAGATATATTCTTGATATCTTACGGCATTCGAATCTATCCACTGTAGCTTAATTAATAATCTATTATAACTATAGTCAGCAATAACATTAATTGCAAAGAATATTAATAGCAAACATTAAATTTAAAAATATTTATCACTGTAGTTAAGTAAATCGTTACAAGAAAAACAAATGTAAATACTTTCTTTATAAAACAATTCTTCAATATGTTACGGTCTCCAGGTGTGCATTCTTATGCATTAGTAACTTTAAGTAGCAGAATGCTAATGCTAAACTATAAAATAAACATTATGAAAAAACTAAACAGTACGTTGACATGGCTTATGTCGCTATAAAATACAATTAATCAAAAAAGTGAATTGTTCAAAAACAAATAGTTAATAAGTCGCTTGTAAGATTAAAATCTTTACGGCTTTAGGGTTAGCAAGCGATTTAATTTTCAAAATTTTAAGATTCAATTTTAACGGAAAATAAAAATATACTAACTACGTAAAAACATAAACATTGCTTAGACATATCACTCATGTCGCAATGAGTACATGCGTACAAGTACATCACCACTGCATCCCGTTAAATAGAAAAAACAAAGAAAATAAAAATAATTAAATCATGATGAAAATCAAAACAAAACATAATTTAGTGCAACACTGACCTTAATTATCTGCTGCGTTGATATTTTGTTTCTCTGCTGTACGTCTCTGCATAATCACAGCTATATTTCCTAAAGTAATTGTTAGATAAAATATAAGTCAACAAAGCATCACCAATACATTCAGTCAAATTGTTTCCTTTACAAACTTACACATTACGAAAAGAATAATCTACAGTATCGTACTCGCAATAATGAGCTTTACTTTCAGTGTGATAAGGATGACATTTCAACAGATTTTTAACAATAAGAATTTTTTCATAACTTGTTTACATGAAGTTGCATATTCGTTGTGCTCGCCATTACAGTGAACGATAAATGAATGATTTGGTGAGTGAGTGCGACCGCAGTATTAATTAACATAAACCATTATTAAAAGACACATAAGGTTCATTTTGTTAGCAAAATCATTTGTATAATGCAATGCGATTTGTAAAAATGCAATATTAAAAGCGCCTACCAAATAGATGTTTACGTTCATGAAATTTATAACTACTTAACAAAAATCATTCAATAGAAATCAATAAACTTAACAACGGTAAATAAAATTCAGAAAATAAGGTGTTACAACTAAAAATTAAAAATAATTAGACTGAACACATACAAATTCTCTTAACGCATTTTGACTTTGTTCGCTTTATACATTTTAATAATAATAATTAACGAAACGCGTAATGACACTTCTATCACTTTTAGCCACAATAAATAACACATTGTTTTATGTTGCTTACGCGCTGCCATGTGGTCCATTGTGACTTGCGTGGATGATGACGACTGTGCTCGTCGGCGGGAACCACGGCGGCGCGGTCGGCTGGGACCGGGTGTCTTGGTACGCGGCGGCTGGCATGCGCGCTGCTTTGTTGCACACACCATGTTCTGCATAATTCTCGGAGACGTCGTGCGATAAAATATTTTAATAACGGACATTTTTGCATCACCTTTATTAAACTTCAATTTTTCAAATGGTTCTTTGTATTCAATTTTAAAATGTGACCGTTTATTATAACGGCCGCTGTTATTCTGTAGACTGCCAGGGGTGATCGCCTGGCAGGTTAGGTTACTGACCTCTTGTGCTGTGCAGAGCTGACTCGTCATCTCCTTCTGTACATGCTTTACATCTTCATCCTGTGACGTGTCATCTTGGGGTAACGGTTCGCTGCTAATGACTGTTGGAAGGTTCCGAGCACGAGGCTCGAAGGCTGCCGAAGTCTGGACTTGGCTATTCTCCAACCACTCACTAGCGCTGTTCCTCTCGCGTTCGCTGCCTTCGAACTGGTTATGTGCTGGGGCGTCGTCGGCTTTGTCCTTTGCCATCAAGCGTGCCAATTCCGCTTCCAGCTTGGCGAGGTGCATCTTGATTGCAGCCTTCGCCTGTGCAGCTGCCAGCTCCAGCTGCATCCGTCGCGCAATATACGCTGACGAATATTTCTTTGTGCGCGGTGTCTCCTCCATCGCCATATTAGGTGAACCCTCCAGTGTATCCATGGTATCCTCGCGATAAAATATACAGTACGCTCCACGAGAATGTTGCCACTGATTTAGGATTCGGCTCGAAGCGACCAATTTTGTAGAGGATGGCGGCGATGAGGAGAGAAATAAAACACGAAGTTTCAATACGGTGCGCACAGTTCGCTGTCCGAAGGCTGGGTTGGGACTGTACTGTGTGTGGACTACCTTGCGATTCCTTTATTTTTATAAATTCAAATGTACAAACATTTTCTCTAACTACCTTGGTAATATTCAATATTTCACAGATAATAAAACGGTACGTTATGGTATTAATACAGAGAACATATTCATATCAAATACACAAAGAAATATAGTTAAAGGGTACAAAATCAATACGGTTAAAATACAAATAGAATTAATGTAGAATATCACGAAAAGCTATGATTCCATCGTCAACACCTTCTATAGTTTCTAACATTATATTAGGAGTAGATTTTTGGAAAGCTTTTAATTTGATGCCGGAAATATTTAAAAACATTTCATACATAGAAACGCCTCCTGAATTTTTGTTGAACAGTTCAAATTTAAACAGCCCAGTGACAGTAGTTTAGTCTTTTCGTGATTTGACAGAAGGCCAAAGAGAGTTGGCGGAATCTATGGTCGAGAGTTTTCGCGAGGTCTCGTTTGAACGCAAAGGGTTGGGCCGGACTAATTTGATTCAGCACACGATTGATACGGGTGATTCTCCTCCAATAAAGTGTCGACCGTATCCTATGTCGCCAGAGAAATTATCTCAACTCCACAAGGAGTTAGATAAAATGCTGGAACTGGATGTGGTCACCAAAAGTGAGAGCCCGTGGAACAATCCTGTGCTGACGGTTCCGAAACCCGACGGAACCTGGCGATTTTGTTTAGACTGTCGTAAATTAAACGCAATTACGAAAGGTGATGCATACGCGATACCATATATTCCGCAAATTCTCCACAGTTTGAAAAACGCGAGATATATCAGCAGCGTAGATTTTAAAGCCTCTTTCTGGCAAATACCTTTAGAGGACGCTTCTCAGGAGAAGACCAGTTTCACAGTTCCTGGCAGAGGGCTGTATAAATTTAAAGTTATGCCTTTTGGACTTTGTGGTGCACCAGCAAGGCAACAAAGATTGATGGATATGCTGTTTGGTCATCCATTTTGTAGTGACATAGATAAGGGCATGATCTTTTGCTACGTTGATGACGTCATTATAGTTAGTGAGGACTTAAAAACGCACCTTTTATTGTTGAAAAGACTACACGAAAAAATCGAGAGTGCTGGTCTAACAATTAATTTTGAAAAGAGTAAATTTTTTAGAAGCTCCTTGAAATATCTAGGCTATATCGTTGATGAGTGTGGGTTAAGAACGGATCCGGAAAAAGTGAGCGCTATTCTAAATTTTCCTGTACTAACAAATGCGAAAGAAGTGAAGATGTTCATAGGGACGTGTTCATGGTACCGTAAATTCATAAGGAACTTTTCGAGTATTGCTGCTCCTTTAAATGCACTTACGAGTACTAAGGTTAAGTTTAAGTGGAACTCGGAGGCAGATTCGGCTTTTACAGAACTCAAAAACGCTTTAGTTTCGGCTCCAGTATTAGCTTGTCCTGATTTTGAGCAACCTTTTTTTGTACACTGTGATGCCTCTAACTACGGTGTAGGAGGTATGCTGACACAGGTACTGAACGGAGAGGAGCATCCCATTGCGTACATCAGTAGGTCTTTGACAAAAAACGAACGAAATTATAGTGCTACTGAGCGTGAAGCGTTGGCGGTGATCTACGCAGTAGAAAAATTTGAACCGTATTTAGGGACACGAAAGTTTACGGTAGTTACAGATCATGCGTCACTACAGTGGTTTTTGCGTTTAGAGAATCCTACTGGTCGATTAGCACGCTGGGGATGTAGATTATCACAATATAATTTCACTGTTGAACACATAAAAGGAAAGGATAACGTAGTACCAGATGCATTGTCTCGTTTGTTACGGGTAGAAGCGATAAGTAACGTTGATAATACGGATGAGTGGTACAATAAGATAGTTGACGGTTGTAAGAACTTTCCACAAAACTTTCCAAACTATCGTGTGGAAAATAACACACTGTTCATTACGGTGTGGCTAGCGACCCCAATAAGAAAGAAGATGTCGGAGGTCGTGTTGCGCGTGGCTGCACCGCGACGGCGGTGTTGTTCGCATTTTATTCAATGTTTGGCCTGGTCACGCCGGGTCGTCCGCTGACTCCGCAACCTCGTTTTTAAATCGTATCCAAGTTCCTGGAATCCGCCAAACGAAAGAAATGTAGTCCAATGTAAACCCTATATGTCCCTGGACCACCGTACCATAATAAAAGCTAATACAAGGGATCTACGGTCGGTGGTCTTTTACAAAAGGGTTGTTGACGATGGAATCATAGCTTTCCGTGATATTCTACATTAATTCTATTTGTCTTTAACTGTATTGATTTTGCACCCTTTAAATATGTTTCTTTGTGTATTTGATATGAATATGTACTCTGTATTAGCATTGAGCATTGAGCACATTTTGTACGCGGGGCCGCATATCGCAAAAGTCCTTAGCATGTTTTATTCGCTGTGCCTTAACTGTTCATACTTGCCATCGAAACTTACGAAAACTGTGGTTGTCCCTGTTGTAAAAAATAAAACGGGAAATTTATCAGATAAAAATAATTACAGGCCCATATCGTTGGCGACGATTGCGGCGAAGGTCCTGGACGGAATACTGAATACTAAGTTGAATCAATATGTAAAAATTCACGACAACCAGTTCGGCTTCCGTCCGGGACTTTCCATAGAAAGTGCCATCTTATGCCTCAAACAAACGATTGATTATTATACTTCTCGAAATACTAGAGTGTTTGCTGGTTTCCTTGATTTGTCTAAGGCTTTCGACCTGGTTTCCTATGAAACACTATGGAAGAAATTAGATGACCAAAAAGTTCCTAATGACATCGTTAAAATTCTCCAATTCTGGTACGGAAGCCAGGTCAATGTTGTTAAGTGGTCTAATATGTACTCAGATCCGTATAAGCTGGAGTGTGGCGTAAGGCAAGGAGGACTAACCTCCCCTATCTTGTTTAACCTGTACGTCAATGACCTGATCGTTGCGCTAAGCAGTCAACATGTCGGCTGCCATGTTGATCAAGTCTGTGTAAATAATATTAGTTACGCAGATGACATGGTGCTGCTGAGCGCATCGGTCTGTGGCCTGAGGAAATTACTAGGGATTTGCGAAAAGTACGCGATTAACCACGGTTTAATTTATAATGTAAAGAAAAGCGAATACATGATATTTGAGAAGTGTGGTAGGAATCGTGATATAAATCCTGTACCTGACATTAAACTCTGTGGCTCCATTTTGAGTAGGGTATATCAGTTTAAGTACCTAGGACACATCATTACCACGGATCTCAACGACGACTGTGACATAGAAAGGGAGCGGAGGGCGTTATCGGTGAGGGCCAACATGATTGCTCGCAGGTTTGCTCGCTGCTCAAAAGAGGTAAAAATCACTCTTTTCAGAGCATACTGCACAAGCTTCTATGCGAGTAGTCTATGGGTGAGCTACAAGCAAAAGTCCTATAACGCCCTTCGCGTTCAGTACAACAATGCATTTAGGTTGTTGATGGGGCTGCCTCGCTTCTGTAGCGCTTCAGGGATGTTCGCAGAAGCGCGCGTCGACTGCTTTTATGGCACAATGCGGAAAAAATGCGCATCTCTGGTGCGTAGGGTGCGAGCCAGTCCGAGCAACATCCTCAACATGATTGCCTGCAGGCTAGATTGTAAATATGTAAGTTACTGCCTAAAGCTCCACATGGCGGTGAATAATTGTATATAGTATCCAATTATATTGTTACTAACATAGTTAATAAGTGTTTTTACTAACAAAATTATGAGCATAACATTTTGTAGCTTGAAATAAAAAAAAATATTATTATTATTATTAATTCCATAACGTACCGTTTTATTATCTGTGAAATACTGAACATTACCAAGGTAGTTAGAGAAAATGTTTGTATATTTGAATTTATAAAAATAAAGGAATCGCAAGGTAGTTGGCACACAGTACAGTCTCAACCCAGCCTTCGGACAGCGAACTGTGCGCACTATATTAAAAACTTCGTGTTTTATTTCTCTCCTCATCGCCGCCATCCTCTACAAAATTGGTCGCTTCGAGCCGAATCCTTAATCTGTGGCAACATTCTCGTGGAGCGTACTGTATATTTTTCGCGAGGATACCATGGATACACTGGAGGGTTCACCTAATATGGCGATGGAGGAGACACCGCGCACAAAGAAATATTCGTCAGCGTATATTGCGCGACGGATGCAGCTGGAGCTGGCAGCTGCACAGGCGAAGGCTGCAATCAAGATGCACCTCGCCAAGCTGGAAGCGGAATTGGCACGCTTGATGGCAAAGGACAAAGCCGACGACGCCCCAGCACATTACCAGTTCGAAGGCAGCGAACGCGAGAGGATCAGCGCTAGTGAGTGGTTGGAGAATAGCCAAGTCCAGACTTCCGCAGCCTTCGAGCCTCGTGCTCGAAACCATCCAACAGTCATTAGCAGCGAACCGTTACCCCAAGATGACACGTCACAGGATGAAGATGTAAAGCATGTACAGAAGGAGATGACGAGTCAGCTCTGCACAGCACGAGAGGTCAGTAACCTAACTTGCCAGGCTATTACCCCTGGCAGTCTACAGAATAACAGCGGCCGTTATAATAAACGGCCACATTTTAAAATTGAACACAAAGAACCATTTGAAAAATTGAAGTTTAATAAAGGTGATGCAAAAATGTCCGTTATTAAAATATTTTATCGCACGACGTCTCCGAGAATGATGCAGAACATGGTGTGTGCAACAAACCGTGGTTGATTTGAAGTGTAAAACTGAGGATGTCGCCAGAAGACTTAATGAATTAAAAATAAAGCAAAGCACTGAATCAAAAAAGTTAAGTTGTCTAGATGAGCTGAAAGTCAAGATCGATATGATGGAGCAACAGGCTCGAATGACTAATATGGAAATCAGCAACCTGCCTGAAAGAAGAGGAGAAAACTTATTGATGATCTTGGAAAATATCGCTTCTATGGTCAATATACCCGTGAGTAAACAAGACATTGTCTCAATTCATCGTGTGCCGCATGCTACAACGGATAACACTCGACCAAAGAATGTAATTGTGAAATTTGGCAACCGCATGTTACGAGATAATATGTTATCAGCGATTCGTTTAAAGAAGGACATCGATTCAGTGAAGCTTGGCATATCAGGCCCTAAACATAATATATACGCCAATGAACATCTGACTTTAAAAAACAAAAGTTTATTTCGAGAAACGCGCGAAGCAGCTAGAAAATGTGGCTACAGATTTGTATGGGTCAAGCATGGAACGATACTTGTCAGAGAAAAAGAAACATCACCTGTGTTTGCTGTTCGATCAAAAGGCAACTTATCTAAAATTAAAGCCAATTGTTAAAGGTAATTGTATTTGTTTTGTATTTTTTGAAGTATATAGATTTTTACTTAGTTTCAAAAAAATAATAGACAAATTTGTTACATTAATGCGTAAACGTTGTAAAGGTCTTGGGGTGGAGTGCTACAACCTAAATATGGATATCAATGTTCCCTCTATAGTTAACTATACTATGTCTGTGCGGATTATGTCTCGTGTTAGAAGCATGGATTATTGATTTACCCACTTAATATTTGTAATTTTTTAGTGTTGATTTATGCTTTACTTTTATTAAAAATACTGAATGTTTAATTCCAACGGAACGTACATTATATTTACCTAAAATAAGTAATAGATTTATATATCTTTTATAACGTTAGTATTCTGTGATTGCTACGACTTTAATAAGTGTATACACACAGAGGTGTTGGTGTTGATAAATTACATATACGGTTATACTAATAAATATTAGAATGGATAAATACGATCTGCCCACGCTTGACAGGAGACGTAATCTCTTGGATGTTATGTTATTGCAAATATCGTGCATCAAAAATTCAACTGCATGGAGCTTACTAGACAAATACAATTACATGCGCCTGCTCGATCATGCCATATTCGTGGCACTCGTAAAAGTGCTCTGTTCGCACTAAAACGATGTAAGACGCACGCAGGTGAGCGTGCCCCTTGTGGTCTGTGAACTGATCATAGCCTTCATAAACTTCATTAATCTTAATTGTTTTAAACTGTTTGATCTATTATTATCTAGTACTACTACTAGTCTATTATTATTATTGTTTCTTTTCTTTCTTTTTAGTTACTGTAGTTGTGAACAACGATGTTGGGTACATAATTACATTGTATGTGTTATATTTATATTATAGACATATATCTATTATGTAGTCGTTAGTTGTTCCAAATAAATTAAAAAAAAAATAAAAAAAAACAAAGCAGCGCGCATGCCAGCCGCCGCGTACCAAGACACCCGGTTCCAGCCGCCCGCGCCGCCGTGGTTCCCGCCGACGAGCACAGTCGTCATCATCCACGCAGGTCACAATGGACCACATAACAGCGCGTAAGCGACATAAGACAATGTATTATTTATTGTGGCTAAAAGTGATAGAAGTGTCATTACGCGTTTTGTTAATTATTACTATTAAAATGTAAAAAAAGCGAACAAAGTCAAAATGCGTTAAGAGAATTTGTATGTGTTCAGTCTAATTATTTGTAATTTTTAGTTGTAACATCTTATTTTCTGAATTTTATTTACCGTTGTTAAGTTTGTTGATTTTATTGCATGATTTTTGTTAAATAGTTATAAATTTCATGTACGTAAACATCTATTTAGTAGGCGCTTTTAATATTGCATTTTTACAAATCGCATTGCATTATACATGTAATTTTGTTAACAAAGTGAACCTTACGTGTCTTTAAATATTGGTTAATGTACACACAGTGTTACAGTTAAATAATACTGCGGTCGCACTCATTCACCAAATCAGTCATTTATCGTTCACTGTAATGGCGAGCACAACGAATATGCAACTTCATGTAAACAAGTTATGAAAAAATTCTTATTGTTAAAAAGCTATTGAAATGTCGTCCTTATCACACTGAAAGTAAAGCTCATTATTGTGAGTACGATACTGTAGATTATTCTTTTCGTAATGTGTAAGTTTGTAAAGGTAACATTTTGACTGAATGTATTGATGATGCTTTGTTTACTTAAATTTTATCTAACAATTACTTTAGGAAATATAGCTGTGATTATGCAGAGAGGTACAGCAGAGGAACAAAATATCAACGCAGCAGATAATTAAGGTCAGTGTTGCACTAAATTATTTTTTGTTTTGATTTTTATAATGTTTAAATTATTTTTACGTTTTATTTTATTTTTGTTTTTCTATTTAACGTGATGCAGTGGTGATGTACTTGTACGCATGTACTCATTGCGACATGAGTGACATGTCTAAGCAATGTTTATGTTTTTACGTAGTTAACATATTTTTATTTTCCGTTAACTTTGAATCTTAAAATTTTGAAAATTAAATCGCATGCTTACCCTAAGGCCGTAAAGATTACGTAAAGATTTTAATCTTACAAGTGACTTATTAACTATTTGTTTTTGGACACTTCACTTCTTTGATTAATTGTATTTTATAGCGACATCAGCCATGTCAACGTACTGTTTAGTTTTTTCATAATGTTTATTTTATAGCTTAGCATTAGCATTCTGCTACTAAGTTACTAATGCATAAGAATACACACCCGGAGACCATAACATATTGAAGAATAGTTTTTGTAAAAAAAGTATTTACATTTATTTTTCATGTAACGATTTACTTAACTACAGTGATAAATATTTTTAAATTTAATGTTTGCTATTAATATTCATTGCAATTAATGTTATTGCTGACTATAGTTATAATAGATTATTAATTAAGCTAACAGTGGTAGACGCCAGCAACAACAACATCAGTTGCACGAATTGGCCGGCTCGCCCGGTGAAATACCACGACCACACAGAAGACAGGCGTGAAGTGGAAGCAATTCTGCGTTTCGTCTGATGAGTGTGGTGCCGGAGGCCTAACACCCCCCCCCCTTAATACAGCATGGCAGTGGGATCGGAAGAGAGAATACCCCAGGGGGGTACCAATACCCCTGGTATTGGAGAATCCCCCTCCGCGCGCTTACGCTTGAACTCCCGCTCGGAGTCTGGGGGTAAGCGCGCGGTCCGCCCCGCGTATTCTGGGGGGGGCACCATTCCGCTCGCTTGTAAAGGTCGGGGCAAACGAAGCAAGGCAATTTCAGCTCCCCCTGACACCTACGCCGTGGACCTCTGCAATATCAGGGGGCTCCATTCCAACTTGGAGGCCGTCCACTACCATCTCCGGACGGCCAAGCCGGCCTTGCTTTTTCTAACCGAGACGCAGATATCCTCTCCGGCGGACACCTCGTATCTGTCCTGCCCCGGATACAAATTAGAACAGTCCTTTTTGCCCCGGGCTGGGGTATGCGTGTACGTCAGAGAGGATATCTGTTCTCGTCGCCTCAGCCTTCTTGAAGGGCTGCGCGTAGATGGCGATGACCATCCGCGGGTCTATGCGTGCCTTTATAGGTCCCATAGCGGTAATGCCGAAACAGACCGACTCATGGAGCAAGTCCAAACGGCTACAGATTCCGTTCTGGCACAGATTCCCTCCGCTGAAATCGTGGTACTAGGCGACTTCAACGCCCACCATGCCGTTTGGCTTGGCTCTCGTACCACCGATCATGCGGGGAGATCTGTCCACGACTTTGCCTTGTCTTATGATCTGACGCAGCTGGTCAAATCGCCCACGCGAATCCCAGATGTCGAAGATCATACACCTTCCCTGTTGGACCTTCTGCTGACCTCACATCCGGACAGCTATAAGGTTTCCGTCGAAGCCCCTTTAGGCTCGTCGGACCACTGCCTGATCCGGACCAGAGTGCCCATCTCGCGTCGCCCACGGTTTAAACCGAATGGCTTTCGCCCAGTATGGCACTATAGGTCAGCAGACTGGGATGAGATGCGGTCCTTTTTTGCATCCTACCCATGGGAGAGAGTTTGCTTCAGGCTGGATGATCCCGACGCTGTTGCTGATTCTGTCGCTGATGTGGTGCTTCAGGGGATGGATCTTTTTATTCCGTCTTCAGTTGTGCCCATCGGGGGCAGTTCACGGCCCTGGTTTGGTAAATCCTGCAAATTAGCCGCGCGCTACAAGCAGGATTGTTATCGAGCCTGGGCTGAGGCGTCAGCAGCTAGGGATGTAAATACCAGCCAGTTAAAAAAGAAGTATAACTCTGCCTCCAGGTCCTTCAAAAGAGTGATTGCCAAGGCAAAGTCCGAACACGTGGCCAGCATTGGTAGGAGGCTAGTGCACCTTCCTTCGGGAACTCGTGCGTTCTGGTCTCTTGCCAAGGCTGTGCAGGGGAATTTCTGTATGCCGTCCTTACCATCCCTGCGCAGGGGGGATGACTCGCTGGCCCACACCGCAAAAGAGAAGGCCGATCTTCTGGGCTCTCTTTTTGCGGCCAACTCGACTCTGGATGACAAAGGTAACTCGCCGCCGAAAATCCCATGCGGCGAGACCTCTATGTCCGAAATCCAGTTTATCCAGAGATCAGTGCGGAAATCGCTGCAATCTCTGGATATTCATAAGTCGAGTGGGCCTGACGGAATACCCCCCATTGTGCTTAAGACTTGCGCTCCTGAGTTGGCACCGGTTTTAACGCGCCTGTTCCAGTTCTCCTACTCCTTAGGCGTTGTCCCGAAATCATGGAAGACTGCCATAATCCACCCGATCCCAAAAAAAGGCGATGGCTCAGATCCGTCCAACTACAGGCCGATCGCCATTACCACCTTGTTCTCGAAAGTCATGGAAACGACCATCAATTGCCAACTTATGAGGTACCTAGAGGAGCATCAGCTGATTAGCGATCGTCAGTACGGTTTCCGACAACGTCGCTCAGCTGGTGATCTTCTTGCGTGCCTCACGCACCGATGGTCGGAGGCAATCGAGGGCAAGGGGGAGGCCCTGGCGGTTAGTTTGGACGTGGCCAAAGCTTTTGATCGGGTGTGGCACAAAGCACTTCTTGCGAAGTTGCCTTCCTACGGGCTGCCCGAGAAACTATGCGCCTGGATTTCTAGCTTCTTGGAGGGTCGGAGCATCAAGGTCGTTGTCGACGGTGCGTGCTCTGACCTGAAACCAATCAACGCTGGTGTCCCACAGGGCTGTGTACTGTCGCCCACCTTGTTTCTTCTGCATATCAATGACATGCTGCAATTCAGCAACATTCATTGTTATGCAGACGATAGCACGTGTGACGCACTGTACACGGCCCGTGCCAATATTTCTCGGGCTACTGCCGATGAGAACCGGACCAAACTTGTGTCTGAACTGGAGACCCTACTGGGTGAAGTTTCGGATTGGGGTCGACGAAATCTCGTTGAATTCAATCCCAAAAAGACACAAGTGTGCGCCATTACCGCTAAAAAACAACCCTTTGTCGTAAATCTTCGTTTTGAGGGCACTCCCCTGGTTGCCTCAGCCAGCATCGGTATTCTCGGCGTTGACATATCGAGTGACGTTCAGTTTCGCGGTCACTTGGAAGACAAGGCAAAGCTGGCCTCCAAAAAGCTGGGTGTGCTCAGTAGGGCGAAGCAGTATTTCCAGCCGGGCCACCGCCTACAACTGTACAAGGCGCAAGTTCGGCCCCACATGGAATACTGCTCGCACCTCTGGGCGGGAGCACCCCAATACCAGCTTCTTCCATTTGACCGCATACAACGGAGAGCGACTCGAATCGTCAACGACCGAGCTCTTACCGATCGGCTTGATACTCTGGCCTTACGGAGGGACGTCAGTTCCCTCTGCATTTTTTATCGTTTATACCACGGGGAGTGTTCCGAAGAACTGTTTGGAACGATTCCTGCCGCCGAGTTTCGTCATCGGACGACCCGACAGACCGCCAGGTACCATCCATACCATCTGGACGGCTGGCATTCCACAACAGTGCGGTTCTCGCGAAATTTCTTGCCGCGCACGGCCGCGTTGTGGAATGGTCTGTCCTCGGCGGTATTTCCAAACCAGTACGACTTAGGGTCCTTCAAGAAGCGAGCGTATCACCATCTCAAAGGCCGGCAACGCATTTGCGATTCCTCTGGTATTGCAGATGTCCATGGGCGTTGATGAACACCTTGGTGTTCCCGCTGCTCGTTTGCCCCCTTCTCTTATAAAAAAAAAAAAAAAAAAGCTACAGTGGATAGATTCGAATGCCGTAAGATATCAAGAATATATCTTACGAACAAATGATTAGGTAGTGATTTACTTTGTTTTTCATGTTTACCTTCTTTAATTAATTTATTAATAAGATTTATGGTTATTTCCACTTGATCACAATAACTGAAATTGTCGGACAACAGTGAATTGTTTTAAACTAACTAAACAATTTCAGTCAAATGGTTAAATTGTTGTGGTTGTTAATACAGTTTTATTAAACTTCTTTAATTGGGTCAATATTTAGTAATTTAAATGAGACCTAGTTCCGATAGATAGATATGTCTAAAATTTGGTACACATTTTGTTGTGATGATAATACATTATTTTGTTAGTTGGTGTATTACTTTGAGGTTAAATATTTTTTTGAAATAATTTGTTTTGTAATAATTTAGAATATCTGTCATGAATCAGTATGACACAGGTCAATGATTACCTGGTCTGCAACCAGATTCTCCTTTTTCAGAATTTTGTAATACGTCTGGAATTTTTAATGTTAAAAAAATACAATTTTATTCGGATTTTTTAAATAATGAAATAGAAGTTTATTCCCAAAAATAATAAAATAGCCTGTACAAGTATAAATAGGTTTTAGCGATTAGCACGGGAAAGTAAAGGGAGTCACTAGCGAATTTGAAAGAAATTTATAATTACTTGCACACTTCTTTGCAGTTTGGTATTCTCAAAAATGTAACATGTAACATGAACATAGATAACAAACTGTTAATTTGTTCTACCGAATCATCGAGTTATCTTTTCGTGTATTTCTTAATCTTAATACTTTTATATATCATAAGATGGTAAACGTGCATACGTCCATAGAAATCCGCAATTGCAGATGCGTTGCCTACTTTTAATCAACGGAGAAGGAGACGCACAGAAAGAGCATTTTATCTCGTTCTTTAAGATTGTTACAAGATCCGTATATTTATTTACTTTTATCAGGATCCGAAATAGGATTCAAGGCTAATAAGATTGGTAAAAACTATACAGATGATTGTTAAAATATACTTGCTTTGTTTTGTTTCCGTGTTATATTTCGATGTTGGAACACCTAATATAAAATGAATTAGCATCGAAACTTAAAGGAGAGAGAATAATATTTTTGCAGACCAGTGTAACAAGGTTTCTAATTCCACTTAAAACAGGTGGTCTTAGACAGCTTCATCAACACATAAACGCACTTTGCGATGCTTTGTTAGAAGCATACGTAGCTGTTCTGTCATGGCGTTCCAACGTGTTGATGGTAAGATATTATGTTTGTTTACCTCCCCGGTCGGAACATCAGCAGCACTGATAGCTGCACTTGTGGCGAGCGCACTCCCGACGCTGACCAATGTCAGCACAGCATGGCGCCCAGGGTCTGCGCTGCGCACCTACGTCTGACCGAGGTAAGTTTGTGAACTAACGAACTAACCTGATCACCATTGAACTTTTTTGAATTATATTGTATTTGTCTTAAATAAAGCAATAACAGTAGGGATTTTCTGATCATCTTAAGACATGGCGCAGTGAGTGCGGCACTAGTCGGATTAGGTCTGGCACCTGGTCGCTCAGGTTGTCTGTCTGGATGATAGGTCGATAGCACATTGATGTAGTGCTGAGGAGTCAGCACTAGGGGGCGGTGTTGACGATGGAATCATAGCTTTCCGTGATATTCTACATTAATTCTATTTGTCTTTAACTGTATTGATTTTGCACCCTTTAAATATGTTTCTTTGTGTATTTGATATGAATATGTACTCTGTATTAATACCATAACGTACCGTTTTATTATCTGTGAAATACTGAACATTACCAAGGTAGTTAAAGAAAATGTTTGTATATTTGAATTTATAAAAATAAAGGAATCGCAAGGTAGTTGGCACACAGTACAGTCTCAACCCAGTCTTCGGACAGCGAACTATGCGCACCATATTGAAAACTTCGTGTTTTATTTCTCTCCTCATCGCCGCCATCCTCTACAAGGGTAAAATTAAAAAATAAAATTATCTCCAACATGAACTAGCAAAAGAATAATTTAAAACAAAATTATAAATATTGGAGGTAATACCAAAATCACAAAACTCGTTGGCAAGAATCCAGATTAAATATTTCACATAAAAAAAACAAAAACAAAAATCGAAGTGAAAAATCTATGTTGGAAACTAAAGAATCTACTATTGAACACTAAAAAAATATATATATAATTAAATCATAGGCAGCACGGCCGAAATAAAATGTTAGTAGAACAAAGGAATTCAGTTCACATAATCAATCTGGCATATGATGACGTATTCAAATTTAAAAAAAACAAAAAAAACTATCTCAAACAAAATGCGCTCAAAAGTAACTTAAAAAAAAACAATTTCAAACAAAATGCACTCAAAAGTAACGTAAAAAAACAATTTCAAACAAAATTCACTCAAAAGTAACATAAAAAAACAATTTCAAACAAAATGCATTCAAAAGTACCATAAAAAACAATCTCAAACAAAATACACTAAAAAGAAACAAAATAATGTCATGAAAACTTCTTTCTTTCTTCTCTCTTTCAAAAACCCTCTAAACTCTAAAGAAAGTTCTCTTCTTTCTTGTAACATGTCTATATTGTATAATTATTGTTATTTCGCAGTCGGTGTCGGCCGAAGTAAATAGGTGCATTTTATATTTGAGATGTATTAGACATACTTACGTTTATGTCCCTACTTAGGCCGAAACCGACTCCAAAATAACAATAATTATACAATACTAGCTGTGCCCGCGACTTCGTCCGCGTGAAATACTATTTTGGGTAGCATTTTTTTTTTGAGCTAATTATTTTATTTAACCAATGTGCTATGCTTTGATGTATGTAGAAGAACATAGAAAGAGGTGTGCCCGGACCGCGCCAAATGTAGGTCCTGGGTCTCTGCCTACCCCTCTGGGTTACGGGTCGAGAATTATGTTGTTGTTGTTTTTTTTCTTTTTTTTTTACTTAAACTTATAAAAAATGCCAAAAAATATTAAACTTACAAAATATTCACATAAACATCTTCCCATCCAAATTTTCATCCCCTATTCCGTTTTGTTACATTGCAACCTTGAGGGTAAAACTTTTACAAATTTCAAATGTCATATTTATTTATATCAAATCAGCAGCCTAAAAAATAAGTTTAAAGCTTCTAACTGTAAAAATGACGATACTTCCATACAAATTTCCACCCTCACTTTCAGCCTCTTATAACCCTTTTTTCGCGTTAAAAAAGTAGGCTTTGTCCTTCCTCAGGTTCTAGACTAAATATTGGTAAGGGTAACATCAAAACATATTAAACAAAACATTCACCAAAACCTTACATATTGCCTAACAAAATTTCATCCCCTATTGTTATTTAGCACTCTTGGGGGCAAAATTTTTACAAAAATTTAATTTCCTATTTATTTATATAGAATTAGCAACCTCAAAAATAAGTTTCAAGCTTCTAACTGTAAAAATGACGATACTTTCATACAAATTTCCACCCTAACTTTCAACACCTTACAAACCCTTTTTCGCGTTGTAAAGTAGTCTTTATCCTTTCTCGGGCTCTAAACTAAATATTTGTAACGGTAACAGCAAAACATATTGAACAAAACATTCAACAAAATCTAAAATATTCCCAAACAAAATTTCATCCCTAATTGTTATTTAGCACCCTTAAGAGTAAACTTTTTTCAAATATTGAATATTAATTTCTTTATATCAAATTAGCAGCCTCAAAAATAAGTTTCAAGCTTCTAACTGTAAAAGAAGACAATACTTCCATACAATTTTCCACCCCCTCTTTCAACCCCTTTTCGCGTTAAAATGTAGCCTACGTCTTTCCTCAGGCTCTAGACTAAATATTGGCAAGGATAACAGCAAAACATATTAAACAAAACATTCACCAAAACCGAGCATATTGCCAATCAAAATTTCATCCCCTATTGTTATTTAGCATCCTTGGGGGTAAATTTTTTACAAAAATTTAATTTCATATTTATTTATATAGAATTAGCAACCTCAAAAATAAGTTTCAAGCTTCCAACTGTAAAAATGACGATAATTCCATACAAACTTTCACCCCCACGTTCAACCCCTTTCAACCCTTTTTCGCGTTAAAATGTGCCCTATGTCCTTCCTTAGGCTCTAGACTAAATATTGGTAAGGGTAATAGCAAAACATATTAAAGAAAACATTCAACAAAACCTCACATATTTGCAAACAAAATTTCATCCCCTATAGTTATTTAGCACCCTTGGGGGTAAAATTTTACAAAAATTTAATTTCATATTTATCTTTATCAAATTAGCAGCCTTGAAAATAAGTTTCAACCTTCTACCTGTAAAAATGACGATAATTCCATACAAACTTTCACCCCCACTTTCAACCCCTTAAAACCCCTTTTTCGCGTTAAAATATAGCCTATGTCCATCCTCAGGCTCTAGACTATCTGTGTACAAAATTTCATTTAAATCGGTTCAGTAGTTTTTGCGTGAAAGCGAGACAGACAGACAGACAGACAGACAGACAGACAGACAGAGTTACTTTCGCATTTATAATATTAGTAAGGATATAGACATGTTACAAGAAAGAAGAGAACTTTCTTTAGAGTTTAGAGGGTTTTTGAAAGAGAGAAGAAAGAAAGAAGTTTTCATGACATTATTTTGTTTCTTTTTAGTGTATTTTGTTTGAGATTGTTTTTTATGGTACTTTTGAATGCATTTTGTTTGAAATTGTTTTTTTATGTTACTTTTGAGTGAATTTTGTTTGAAATTGTTTTTTTACGTTACTTTTGAGTGCATTTTGTTTGAAATTGTTTTTTTTTAAGTTACTTTTGAGCGCATTTTGTTTGAGATAGTTTTTTTTGTTTTGAAGTCGGCTATTTTTTTTTCTTAAAATGTTTGTTTTATTTCTCAATTTTTAGTGAATTTGAAGTTCAATTACAAATTTCCTTAATACGTATAAGGACATAAATAAGACAAATGAAGAAAAGGACTTTCCTATTTAATATGTGTGTACTTCAATTCAAAAACTAATTTAGAATACACCAGATAACCACTTATCCTTTAAACAATGAAATAATTATCATAATCGGTATAAAAATTGAAAATTAACGAACTAATACATCGTAGCGTGCCTTTAATTTTGTCCAGCCGCGCGCCGCAGTAGCATTTTTCGAATGCGCGTAGTTTTTAATAATTTAATATCTTCCAAACTATTGATCAGAATTACATAGTTTAAAGGCTAATGTAATCTGCATTTAATACTCTAGCCATCAAACATATTTATTTGGATAAGGATTCATATCGAATATAATATAATAGCGCCGTAAGCTTACGACGCTGTTTTTCGTGTACAATTTAATCGAAGTTTGTTCATAATAACATGGTTTTCGTGAGACATCCATAGATGATAGATATATGCCACCTGAGACTTTTATTTAGCAAATTTAAGGATCTATAATTACTCCATACATCATTTTAATGTAGGTCATATAGTTTGACCTACGTAAGCCCAGAAAGCAAATTTGTGCTATTCATTGTAACGCGATGTAGCATTTTTCGTTTCCGCGTAATTTTATTCTTACGATATCTCCTAAACTATTAGACAGAATGATATAGTTTCAATTGCAAATATAATCTGCATTAAATTCTCTTGATAATGAACATATTTATTTACATAAGGGTTAATACTGAACTTGAATAATAGCGTCGGAAATAGGGCAAGAATTTAATTAATGTTTCGTAAAGAAAAGAATGGTTATTGTGAGAAAACTATAAAAGATAGATATATGCTATCGCGGACTTTTATTTAGCACATTTAAAGAGCTACAATTCGCCATACGTCATTTTGATGTAGGTCTTATAGTTTAGCCTACGTAAGCGCTGAAAGCAAAAATGTCCCTAATTTTCGCAACAAATTTTGAAGCTTATTCAAAATCTACTAGTCTTCTAGTTATTTAAAAAAAAAAAAAAAAAATGGGACCCACCTGCAAGCACTTCCTTTCGATTAAAATAATTTTTATCAAAATCGGACCACCAGGGGCGGAGATTCGCGGTAACACACATAAAAAAAAAAAAAAAAATTCAGTCGAATTGATAACCTCCTTCTTTTTGAAGTCGGCTAAAAATAAATAAAATAAAAAAGAACGGCTAGGTACTAACTTGGCAGTAATTTCACCTTAACAACAAGGGAAACAGTATTAAAAAATAGTCAGATTGTAATGCAAAACGAATTCATAAAAAACAAATTTAAATTTAAAGTAAATTATTGAGAAAAGGAAAAGTAACAATTAATATGCCGCAATACAAGGAATCATGAGTATTACTTAAAAAAAATTAGAAAAAAGAATTTAAATTATTGTCAAGAGCACGTGGTTCTTATAACACAATTCTTAATTTCTTAAACCTATTCGTTCCAATATAAATGAGCACTTACTGCTATTATTTAGCAACAGTTAAAAGAAATAAATTATTGAAAGTAACACTTGTAAAAAAAAATAACGGAAAGATTTCGATTACAACAATTTGAAGTTTGTAAACGACCACTATAAAAATTACAATAATAATGATTCTAATTGCCAAAATAACCCCGCTAAATTACAAATTAAATTGTGCAAGTAACTTACCCTTTCAATAGGGAACCAACGTAAATTTTAATAATTTACAAAAAAAAAATAATTAGTACAAGAAAACGACTATTTCAGACCGCTGACCTCCAACAAAATGGCCGAGTTTTAGCAACTCATCCTATAAATAACCTTCCTGTTGTTTTTAAAGATAGACCTCGGACACCTGTCTTTTTGCTATCTACCACCTAAAACCTTTGTTTCTTTTTTATAAAAAGAATATTTAATCATACATAAAGCAACCAACATATATAATGAAATCAAAAAATAGAAAAAGAAAATTTGAATATTTAATACATTTTTAAGTTATTAATCAGCTAAAGCGCCACTACCACAATTTATTGACAACTGTCAGTTACCTGCCAGATGTCAGACGTCACGTTAGATTGCTATTGTTCATAAAAACTACATCGTTACAAATACCCCTCTTCCCGAGAAAAGGATTTTACGTAGTAAAATCCGCGCGAAAGCCCTAGTCGCGATACAGTAACTGCACAGCTATCATACACACCTTTCAAAAATCACGCATACAAAAGAGTCTAATGGAATGTAAAATAAAATCCAAAAGACCTACAACAACAATAGGGATGCAGGCATATCAAAAATACCCATACAGAAACTGATATGGAATATAACGACGGAATTATGCGGAGACTTGCAACCTGTGATACTAAGGGATGATCCGAACTGTAGTGATACTATCCATATTTGTTAAGCAGTAGACACGACCCGCTCTAAGACGCGCATAACGCAAAATGCAATGCTACGAACCCCAACAAAATATCATTAGAGGCTTATTTAACGAGTTGAAACCGCTCGACGCAAAATAAAATGTAACCAATCCCAACAAAATATCATTAGAGGCTTATTTAACGAGTTGAAACCGCTCGAAACGAAGAAAAACTATAGGGACGTCGCACAAAGCCCAAAAATAAAATGCAACGAACCCCAACAAAATATCATTAGAGGCTTATTTAACGAGTTGAAACCGCTCGAAACGAAGAAAAACTATAGGGACGTCGCATAAAACCCAAAACTCCCGGACCTACAATTCAGGTAACGGAAACAATAAAACCCACAAATTCGTGTAATCTTACTTACTCAACAAATATCGATACGTACATAAACAATTACAGATACTGTGGGATCACTGCAAGATGTTAAAAAATAGTGACTGAACAATAGCTTGGTAAAAAAAAACAAAACTTAAGAAATCTAAAAAAGATTTTTTTTTTTCCGGGTAAGTTGGAATTAAGTTTGGAAAATAAAAAGAAATACAAAATACAGGTTAAATAACAATAACAAAAACTATAATAAGAATTAAATGAAATTAAGTAAGATTGCTTGAAGAAAACAACCTATTAATTTTTTAACAACAAGCAAAATAAAATATATATTTATATATATATATATATATATATATATATATATATATATACAACAATTCGGGTTTTGTTAGATTTAAATACTTAATAGTCCGGTCCATGTTTAAATAAAAAAAAAAAAAAATTAAAGTCAATGAAAATAAAGTTAAACAATAAAACTATGTGAAATATAGACTTCAATAAAAATAAAAAGTTTTGTTGTAATCTGTGGCACAATATGTCTATGTAAAAATGTCTATGATTGGTTGTTGCGAATATAACAAAAAGAAGAGTAAACGTGATTATTTTCTCCACCGAGTTTTATTGCAATATAAAGTCGCAAACATCCTAAAAGCCCATAAAACATAACAGGTTATGGGCCCAGAATACATCACTGCGTTAATAACGGCGAAAGCAAATATCTTGAGAGTTTTTTTCGCTGGCTGTGTTGGTCGTGTTAAGATTTAAGACGCCATCGGACGCCATTGTTTTATTGCATTCGCCGGTCGTCGAAAGAGTGGAAGAAAATGGATATGTCGCAACCGCAATCAATTTATGGAACAAAACTAAACGGAAGTGCAACATGGTGCACATGGAAATTCCAGATGAAAGTTATACTTCCCCACCTTCTACCCAGGGTACTTTCTATGTTTATCAATTTTTGTATTGGGCACTCATACCTGCCTGATGAATTGATGAGGACAATTGTAGTGCTAATAGTAAAAGACAGATCAAGTGATGCTTCTGATGCAAATAACTATAGGCCCATTTCATTGGCCACCGTAGTGTCGAAAGTACTTGACAGTTTGCTTGACAAACAACTCGGCAAACATATCTCCCTCAACGATGCTCAGTTCGGATTTAGAGCGGGCCTATCTACGGAAACGGCAATTCTTTGTGTCAAGCATACTGTAAGATATTATACTGATAGAAAGACTCCAGTATACGCGTGTTTCCTCGACCTGTCGAAGGCATTCGACTTGGTGTCCTATAGGGTTTTGTGGAAGAAGCTATACGAGGCAACCACGATGCCAGGAGAGTTGATCGAGTTGTTTAAATATTGGTACAATCACCAGAGCAACGTGGTGCGATGGGCGGGCGCTTTATCGGAACCATACGGGTTGGAGTGCGGGGTGAGACAGGGAGGGCTGACGTCACCGAAGCTCTTCAGTCTGTATGTTGATCGGCTGATCGGTGCGCTCAGCGGTGCGAAGGTCGGGTGCTCGGTCGATGGGATCTTTATGAATAATATAAATTATGCGGACGACATGGTGCTACTGGCCCCATCGATCGGCGCGCTCCGAAAACTTCTCCATATATGCGAGAACTTTGCAATAGATCATGGTCTTAAATACAATGTCACCAAAACTGAATTGTTAGTTTTTCACGCTGGTAACAAATATTACTCAAATGTTCCGCCGGTTACCCTAAACGGAGTTTCTATTAAAATGGTCTCAAAATATAAGTATTTAGGTCACTGGCTAACAGCGACCAAAACAGATGAAAACGACATGGAGAGGGAACGTAGGGCGCTGTCCGTTAGGAGCAACATGCTGATTAGGAGGTTTGCTGCGTGCTCTAGGGATGTAAAATTAACCTTATTCAGAGCGTATTGCCAGTCGTTTTATACATGCAGCTTGTGGTTCAATTTTACCCAACGCGCGTACAACGCCCTACGCGTACAATATAACAACGCCTTCAGGGCACTGTTGGGGCTGCCGCGCCACTGCAGTGCGTCGGGGATGTTTGCAGAGGCGCGGGTTGATGGTTTCGCCGCGATTCGGCGCAAGCACATTGCCTCCCTGATGGAGCGGGTGCGCGGCAGCCGTAACACTATCCTGGAGGTGTTTGCGAATCGCGTGGATAGCCCATTGTGGAAGCACTGGGTTAATGCCCATGTGCTGATATAAAATATATTGTATGTATAAGTTATTGTTTGAGATATAAGTTATTACTAACATAGTTTTTAAGTAAAACACTGTACTAACAAGTAATGGATGTTTATCTGAAATAAATAAATTATTATTATTATTATTATTATACTAAAAGCCAAAGGCTTATTCTTATTTGATATAGTAGATGGTTCAATACCAAAACCCGGTAAGGATAAACCGGCGGAGTGCGAGGACTGGATCACAAAAGACAATAAGGCGCAAGGTTGGATTGTTTTCTATATTGAGCAGAATATAATGACACACCTCCTTACTGCCACTACGTCTGCCGAGATGTGGGCCAAATTAAATAATATTTACGAAAAAAAGTCGTCAACATCCTTGCACCTTGAGCAACAGAAGTTTTATTCGCTGAAATGCGAAACAGATATTTCCCAATTTTTTTCTAAGATAGAAGAGGTAAGAGCTAATATTCGCCAGTTAGGCGATGATATATCTGACAAGATGTTATCACTAAGGTACTTATGTCGCTACCAGAAAAGTATCGCCATTTTATAGCAGCTTGGGAATCGGTCCCTACAGAAAATCAAACTGTAGGAGAACTAATGGCAAGATTATTTATTGAGGAAGAACGCAATATATCTATTTCAACACCTAGTGAAACTAAAACAGATGCAGAGTGTGTAGCACTAACAACAACTACTAAGAAATTTAACGAGATAAAGTGTTTTGGTTGTGGCAAGATGGGCCATTATAAAAGGGATTGTCGGGCTAAGTTGCAATGTTTTTACTGTAAAAAATATGGCCATTCTATTAAAATTTGCAGACTACGGCTAAATAAAGAGAAAAGCAGAGATGTTAGTAAAGGTACTGAGTCAAACAAAAAGAGTAATGCATTTACAACGATTATGAAGAACAAAGAAACTACCCATGGCTGGTTGGTCGACACCGGTGCAAGCGAACATATGTGTTATCAGAGAAGTTTATTTATTGATTTTGAAGAGTATGAATCCCACCAGTCAGTAATAGTTGGTGATGGCAGAGAACTACAGGTTATTGGTAAAGGAAAAGTTATCCTTAAAGCTTTTGACGGAGAGGAATGGATTGATACCACTCTGCATAATGTGTTGTATGTTCCAAAACTGACAGTTAATTTGTTTGCTGTCAGAAGTGTCACTGACAGAGGTTATAAAATGGAATTTGAAAAGGACTATTGTGAGATAAAGAATAAGGAAGGAAAAGTTGTAGCAACAGGGTACAGAGAGAAGAAATTATATGTCATGTGTTTCAGTTATGATTCTAATCCTATTGCTAATGTAGCTATAGCAGTTGAAAGCTTACAGATTTGGCATGAGCGCCTAGGGCACCAAAACTTTCAGTATGTCAAACAGTTCTTAAACAAAAATGGAATTAAATATAAAAATGATATGATAATATGCAACGCTTGTATGGAAGGTAAAATGCACAGACTACCATTTCAGAGAAGTGATACTATTTCAAAGAGCCCATGTCAGTTAATACATATGGATGTTTGTGGCCCTATGGAGGTCGAGTCCTTAGGAGGTTCTAAATATTTTTATTAATGAGAGATGATTATTCCACTTATAGATTTGTATATTTCCTAAAACAAAAGAGTGAAGTCCCTGACAAGATTAAAGAGTTTATAAATTTGGCTGAACAAGATACAGATAAGAAAGTAAAAGTTGTTAGAACTGATAATGGAAGTGAATTTATTAATACTACAGTTAAAGAGTTTTTTAAGAAAAAAGGCATCAGACACCAGACATCTACAGCATACACACCGGAACAAAATGGTAAAATAGAAAGAGACAATAGGACAGTGGTGGAGGCAGCTCGAGCTATGTTAAGAAGTGCAAACTTACCCAAAGAGTTGTGGGCTGAAGCGGTCAACACTGCTGTCTATATTCTTAATAGAACAGGACACAGTCATGAGAAAAGCAAGTCACCTTTTGAACTATGGTTTAAAAAGGCTTATACTAATTTGGATAATTTAAAATTGTTTGGTCAAAATGTGTATGTGCATATACCGAAACATCCAAGAAGAAAGTGGGACTCTAAAAGCAAAAAGGGTTGTTTTGTTGGCTATAATGAAAATGTAAAAGGTTTTAGAATTTATTTCCCTGATTCCGCCACAATAGAGATAAAGAGAGATGTTATTTTTGAGTCACCTAAAAAGTAAGAAATGTTTAGTGAAATACTTAATGACACCTTTGAAGAAGAACTAAAGGAAAATGTAAATGATGAAGAGGAAGAAAATTATACAGATATATGTAGTGATACAGAAGAATATAAAAAAGAAGAAAAGAAAGAGTTACCACAAAAGAGAGTAAGAAGAAAACCTATATGGTTACAAGATTATGACACAGAAACAAGCTTTATGTGTATATTAAATGAACCTAAAACTTATAACGAAGCTATTAACAGTGAGAGTAGTGAGAAGTGGAAAGAAGCCATGGAAAAAGAATTGGAAGTTCTAAAAGAAAATGATACCTGGAACAGTGAAATAAAGGTACCTAAAGACAAGAGAGTAATAGATAGCAAATGGGTCTATAAAATAAAACAGGACAGTGAAGGTAACATAACCCAGTACAAGGCACGTTTGGTTGCCAGAGGATTTCAACAGGAAGACATATTTGAAGCCTATGATGTGTATGCACCAGTAGCTAAAATTTCTACTTTCAGGATTTTAATGGCTTTGGCGAGTAAAATGAAATTATCAGTCCATCACATGGATGTACGGAGTGCTTTCCTGTATGGAGATATACAGGAAGATGTTTATATGAGACTACCACCTGGATGTAATGACAATGTAAGTGTTGTTAAATTAAATAAAAGTATTTATGGACTAAAGAAATCACCCAAGTACTGGAATTTAAAGTTTGATAAAGTTATTGCTAAGATAGGGTTTAGTAGATCTGAAAATGATTTCTGTCTTTATTGTAAAGTAAATTCTGAATATAAAATTTATTTGTTATTGTTTGTCGATGACATTTTGATTATGGGGACTAATGATAAGGAGGTACATAAATTAAAACTTTATTTGAGTAATATTTTCTCTATGAAAGACTTAGGCTATGTATCTAACTATTTAGGTATTCATGTTGAGCAAGATTTGCAAAATGGTACTATTGAAATGTCACAAAAACATTACTTAAAAAGAATTTTAGAGAAGTTTAATATGTGCGAGTCAAAACCTATGTCTACTCCAATGGAATTTAAATTTCAGATGTTACAGTCAAATAACTTAGACCCTAAGTTAGAAAATCAATGTAGACAAATTTTTGGATCTTTAATGTATGCTGTTTTGTGTACTAGACCTGATTTATGTCCTAGTGTAGCATATTTAAGTCGTTTTCAAAATTGTGCAAATGAAGCATTGTTAAAAGCTCTAAAAAGAGTACTTAGGTATGTAAATGCTACACTTGACCTGAAGTTGACTTTCAATAGTAATGAAAATACTGATTTGATTGGATATGTTGACTCCGACTGGGGAAGTGATATTAATGACAGAAAGTCAACATCAGGATATGTGTTTAAATTATTTAATTGTCCTATTATGGGGTCATCTAGAAAGCAACTGTTAGTTTGTCATCGTCTGAGGCAGAACTTATAGCTCTGAGTTCTGCAGTGCTTGAGGCTTGTTGGCTTAAAAATGTTATAAAAGATTAAAGAGAAATACTTTTGCATCAAATATCTTACAATGTATAAAAGAAAGTCGTGTTAGTTACACTATTTATAACTCAAGAACGGCTGAATCGATTTGACTGAAAATTGGTGGGCAGGTAGCTTAGAACCAGGAAACGGACATAGGATAATTTTTACCCCGTTTTCTATTTTTTATTCCGCGCGGACGGAGTCGCGGGTAAAAGCTAGTAGGTAATATAAACTCCGTAAAAGAATAAAGTTCTTGTGCTCAAATACTGTAATGAATTAAATTAATGTAAATAAATACTGTATTTTTTTCAAACAAAGTTTAACATATTGCTTTTATAAATTGAAGTTTAACTGCTATATTCAGAATTGTTCAATAATTAAGTAGAATGTAAGTTTCCATTAATTTTGGTTATTCATACTAAATCTACAATAAGATAGTCTTTAAACCCTTAGTGTTTATACGATTCTGAGTGAGTTAATTATCTAATTTTGTCAAATACAAATATAAGTAGATAAGCAGATGGGTTAATTATGTAGAAATATAATTAATGAGTACACAGGCCGCATGTAAATTATCGTACATAAAAGTTTTGTTCGCAGCTGAGACTCGCTGGTCAGATTTATCACGGCTTGGGAATTCACGCGAAAAAACTTTTAATTTTTTACCTCACGGTTTTTGTTAAATTTCAGCTATTAAGCTTAAAAAAAACAGTTGCCTTTATGTAAATGTTCTCTACTTTACCCTCATTAAAAAAAATACTCAAGTCCTTAATCCGAGGTAGGCAGAGATTGTTGTTTACCTTTTGGCGCGGTTTTGAACACTCAATAATTTTAACAATACCCGCAATAATATCTTTTACACGAATTGACTGGCTTACCCGGTGAAATACCTCGAATGCACAGAAGACAGGCGTGAATTAGAAGCAATTTCGCGTTACGTCTTGTGAGTACCCTACCCTTTTCTTACAAGGAAAGAATGACACCGGGAAGTGGATTTAGAGAGGGATGGTACACATTGGTAAGGAAAATATCCTCTGCCTTTGCTTCCTCTCCTCTAACAACGCATCCACAAATGTCTATGGGACGCTGTTACTTCGCGTGTTATTTTTTATGATTTTATTATATTACTAGCTGTTGCACGCGGCTCCGTCCGTAAAACATATTATGTAATCTATGAGTTCTTCCAGACTATAATTCTGCATCTGTGCCAAATTTCATCAAGATCCAATGATCCGTTTTGGAAATACCTTCAAAAAAAACATCCATCCATCCATCCAAACATTCTCATTTATCCTTACTAATATTATAAATGCGAAAGTAACTCTGTCTGTCTGTCTGTCTGTCTCGCTTTCACGCAAAAACTACTGAACCGATTTAAATGAAATTTTGTACACAGATAGTCTTAATATTATTACTTAATATTTTAACGCGAAAAAGGGGTTGAAAGTGGGGGTGAAAGTTTGTATGGAATTATCGTCATTTTTACAGGTAGAAGATTGAAACTTATTTTCAAGGCTAATTTGATAAAAATAAATATGAAATTAAATTTTTGGAAAAATGTTACTCCCAAGGGTGCTAAATAACAATAGGGGATGAAATTTTGTTTGGCAATATATTCGGTTTTGTTGAATGTTTTCTTTAATATGTTTTGCTATTACCCTTACCAATATTTAGTATAGAGCCTGAGGAAGGACATAGGGCACATTTTAACGCGAAAAAGGGTTTGCAAGGGGTTGAACGTGGGGGTGAAAGTTTGTATGGAATTATCGTCATTTTTACAGTTGGAAGCTTGAAACTTATTTTTGAGGTTGCTGATTTGATATAAATAAATATGACATTTGAAATTTGTAAAAGTTTTACCCTCAAGGTTGCAATGTAACAAAACGGAATAGGGGATGAAAGTTTGTATGGGAAGATGTTTATGTGAATATTTTGTAAGTTTAATATTTTTTGGCATTTTTTATAAGTTTAAGTGAAAAAAAACAACAACAACATAATTCTCGAGCCGTAACCCAGAGGGCTAGGCAGAGACCCAGGACCTACATTTGGCGCGGTCCGGGCACACCTCTTTCTATGTTCTTCTACATACATCAAAGCATAGCACGTTGGTTAAATAAAATAATTAGCTCAAAAAAAATGCTACCCAAAATAGTATTTCACGCGGACGAAGTCGCGGGCATAGCTAGTAATATGAATAAGATTAAAAAAAAACTCTCTCCTCTTACACATTCATATATATAAAAAACACGTGTTTCGAATATTCTTAATTCCGTCTTAAAATTATAATTATAGTTTTAATGAATATACTTTACTAACTCCATACAATCAAGACGAAACAAGCGCAAACATAAATTAACAACAAATTTATTCATAGTGAGGCTACCAATTTCAGATGTGACTATTAATATCATTGAAATGGGTCTTTGGAGTTGTTAAAACTAGTTGAAACTAGTTGAAATAAGTTTCATATTATATAGCAATCGTAACGTAAACTGTGGAATAAAACTAGAAGTTGATACTTGTTAGATACATGGGTACTGAAAGATAAGTATATAACTCTAGATGGCGTTCGAAGCACAAAAGTGAAGCGTGTTAGAAGGAGACCATATAATATACAATTTACACACATACAATAAAACAACTTGTAATAATAAATAGACTTCTTTTTCATTACATAGTAAAGTATTGTAATATTTAAGAATGTAAATAGTTTCAAAGAATATCCCTGATTCTTTCTTTAACCAAAACTCTCTGAGGACTTAATTTGTAGTCGGTGTTCTTCCAGACTATGTTCTTCATACATGTCACATTTTAGTGAGAGATATGCAGCTGTTCTAGAAATACCTTATAACAAACATCCATCCATACAAACATTCGCATTTATAAGCATAGTAAGCTGTTTAAACTAAAACTATTAATACCACCCGTCCCGTATTTAATCCAAAGTAAATGGAACTAAATTTATATTTTTTTTTTTTTTTTTGGCGCCGCTATGCCGCCCTCTCGTTCCCCTAACATAGGCAAGGTCAGGGACCTGGGGTGCGGATTTCTTTATTTTCTTTATTTATAATTTTAAAAACAATATACATAAAACTTAAATTAATATCACATTCGTGTCTTAGCTCTATTTAAAAACATAAATTACTAAATATAAATAAACCATAAAATATTACAACTAGATATCTATGTACATTTAAAATTTTCAACTAAAATAATATACAATAACAATATCCATTTACAATTTAAAAAGCAGTAAATTTTTTTAAAACTAGGGCAAAAGGGCTATATATACAATAAATAATAAGTACTTAAGAGCTACGAATGTGAGTCAAATATATCTCAGGTCTTATTTCTATTTATAGCTAAGAGGGCCGACGCTTTGCAGTATTCCAAGAATTTTTCTCTTGTTTTCCTATTTTCTACCAATTCTCTTATTGTTTCTAAATTAATTTTACTTTTCATCTCTATTTCAGCGCCGGCCCTCATCGCACCAGATACCGGGCACTCAGTGAGCAGATGCAACACGGACTCCTCCTTACCCGGATCGCAGATGCACGAGGGGCTCTCCTTGCAGCGGAACCTGCACAAGTACGAGGAGAACCCCCCGTGCCCAGTAAAAATTTGCGTAAGTATTTGATCCGGGTCTATTTTTCTTAGCACGGGGAACGCGCGTACGACGTCCGGGAAGAAGACCTTGGTTGTCGAGGCAGTTTCCCCGTCCCTGTAGCGCCCGTTCCACACCTCAAGCAATTCCAAGCGGAGTTGCCGCTTGACGTATGAAACGGGAACTAAATTTATATACATGGTATTACATTTCATGGCAACCCATTCGTGTTTACAACTCTACGAAACTCCCTGACCTATTTCAATAACATCGTAGGCCAGCATCGATAGATTGATATTGTCTGATAAATTATTACATACAAACAGTTGAAAAACATCTAAAAAACATCTTACAATAGCTAATCTATAAATTAAACTTCAGTTATAAATGATGAGTGTTTATATTTTTACTAGCTGTCGCCCGCGTTGACTCTGTCCACGCGGCCCTACAACCTTTAAAACCTATCGTTATTTCTGTTTTATACGCAGATTTTGTTCTCAGAAACTAACGGTGAATGGTTAAATTTACAGTTTCTTGCGCTATCCCAATTTAAAAACCATGGCCGTGTACCAAATCTCGCGTTTTTAAATTTCCTAGTTTTATGCGTCAAGTCATTCGCATTATAAAGTTGTATATTAAATTTAGTACCTTCTAAATAACTTCAATATTTCCCTCTCAAATATTAAATCCAATTTATAAGCACTGGTCACGTCTGCAATGGGGTCAAGACATGTGATCTACTGGATGTCCGTTTACTTTAAATAAATTGCCTACTAAAAGCAGTATATCTATTACATATAAAAACCTACAGTAGTTCTATTAAAGAATTATCAAGAAGTAGTTTAATAGTGGTAAAATTTCGCTCCAATAAATCTTTGTAACTAACATCAAATAACATAACATCATTGCGTTATCATTCAATCAGGAAATCATATACGAATGAGAGACGATGCTACGAACTAGCGTAGCAATCACGTAGCATATTCGTAGGTCATGCTATAGTAGATCCCTTATAACATTTAAAATTATATTTACTTCTTCATCTTTAATTATACTTTTTCATCCTTTCATTTTATTAACAAATATATAAAAAAATAGGAAATGAGAAGAATAAGAATATTAGATTATTTACAAAGAAACAGCTCACTGTTAATTTCTGAGACCAAAAACTCTATATAAAACATATCGTCATCCATGTCATTAACTTTGACAAAACTGAGATAACAATGATGTTTTAAATAGAGATTTTAGTCTCAGAAACCCACGATTAATCGTATACAATATAGATTCAAAATGTTTATTCGAAAATTAGAAAAAAAATTGTCAGAATTTATGAAAATTTTGTTAATAGACAATTTCAACTAACGGAATAATTTGCCGCATAAGTAAATAACCGTTACGATAATCTTCATCTCCCTGGCCTTTTGCCACTCACGTGGGGTCGGCACACAAGGTTTTATAAACCTTAAAGTTTTGGCTTAAGTTTTAACGGCCTGTCTGTCGCCAACCCTATTTGGGAGAAACTTAAAATTAATTAATTCTTAAATAATATAAACTAGATCATTCAAAATTACTTCTAAAAATACACCAAAAATAAAATGAGTAAGAACAATTTATAAATAGAAAAACTTTAAGTTCTTGTCACTATTAGTTAGTGATCAGCATATACTTCAATGGTAGTGTTAATTATATAACCGTTACGATAATATTCATATTAAATTAAATGACCTGCACTAGACAGATGCAGTCATTATTCACTTTTAGAACCATTTTAAAACTATGTAATTGAAGCTCTTATACATCTTCAATTAAATTTCTTTCATAATATCTTTGTTTTTAAACATGTTTGTTATTATACATCTTCATTTAAATTTCTTTCATAATATCTTTGTTTTTAAACGTTTTTGTTACCTGTGGTGACAACACTGCAAGATGTCATTTTATAAAAGAAAAAACGCTACGCCACGCGGGTTTCTGAATTATCTAATAGTATATCAAACTGTTAAACCTAATTAAAAAACGCCAGGAAGCAATAGCTTTAATGTTGTTTCTCTTTTCAGGTTGGTTGTGTGTGGAGTTATGTTTTTTTGTTTTTCTTGTAATTGTATATTATTTAGATTTTACATTAATAAAAAATTCTCTTTTCAGAGCAACACTTACAGTTATTGTTTTATTTGTTTAACGTAATAAAAATAACATATTACACCTATATATCTATTTAATTGTAATAAATCGTCAGCAGTTTTCTTCAGCTTCCTACTATTTTTCAAGTTTCTAAACTCAATGCTAAAGGCGAAGAAATACAGAAATAATTTAAATGTTAAAACATTTAAAAATGTTGATTGTTAATTTCAAATAATATTTTTCTACTGATGACAAAAACATTCAAAGATTATTTAGTTTTTTTTTTTTACGTTATAACAATCATTATAAGATGAAATAACTATCTGTTACATTGTATGTGAAATAAAGTATTTTTCGCAGAGATTCTTAAATACTGAAAGCAGAGTGTTTAAGTTTAAAGTCCAGTATCAAAGAGCAATTTCGAACAAAGAAAAATACACTTGATTGCAAGTTCAATTTATTTCCAACGCCCATTTATTTTCTCAAGCAACTAAAAATGTATTTAAAGGCTGAAGGCGGAAAATAGCCAATAAATTATTACAATATCGTGTTAGGAATAAAGTCAGACTATTAGATATAAGTTTTGAAATAAGTTTCATATAAGTTAATCTAAGTTAAAGAATAGTTTAAAATACATTTTACTAGCTGTCGTCCGCGGCTCCGTTCGCGCAGAATAAAAAAAAACATAATAAGTAGCTGCCAAATTGCATCAAGATCCATTGATACCTTCAAACCATCCATCCATCCATCCACCTAAACATTCGCATTTATACTATTAGTAAGAAGTAAGATTAAACCACTTGTATTTTATTTTTCTTAATGTAATTAGTAATGTTCACAGTACGATACTATATTAATATATACATAATACTCACGCCCGTAAGAAAGAGGGGTAAGCAGAGATTAAATATTTTATTTAAATATTTTTTTTGGCTGGTTGTTAATGTTACCCTGTTTCTGAGGTGGAAAAGAGTTATGTGGGGGTTGACGCTCTAAAACTCTCCACGGTGGCTATCCTCTTGTGCCACAGGTGAGACTCCGGAATCTCCGATGGAACATACCGATATATGCTGGTTCTACATCCATACATCTACGAATACATGGTCAATGGCAATAGTTTCTTATAAGAGAACTTGAATATAATATTGTTCGGATAATTTTCATAACAAAAACTAAATGCTTATTTTTAACAACGTTTTCTTTTTGATAAATCAAAATTTAACTTATATAGGAACGGCTAAAACACTCACGTATATATAACCGGTGTCGTCACCGACTAGTTTCGAGCCCATCGGGGGCCCTTCATAAGGGTGAGTGGGACTGGTATTATTTCGCGGACGCGGCCCGTCGCTCACTCTACGTGAGTGTTTTAGCCGTTTCTATATAAGTTAATGATAATGTCTCACGAAAGTTTGATTAATTTAAATGAATATTTATAGCTCATTAAGATAAATTTGACTTAACTTTATTTAATAAATAGAGAATAGATAAATAAAAAGGTACTCACTGTTGTAATTTAACATCTTACTAATTATTATAAATGCGAATGTTTAGATGGATGTATGTTTGTTTTAAGGTATCTTCGGAACGGCACAATAGATCTTGATGTAATTTTGCAACTTATTAAGTTTTTTTTTTGCCGCGCGAACGAAGTCGCAGCTCGTAAAGAATGAATGCGAAAAAGAGTACGGTCCAAGAGTCTGTAGATATCTTTCGTTACAATAAAAAAGTAGGCCAAAAAAAAATGTCAAGAAAAACTACAATTCATTGCACAGTGAATACTTTTATTCCATTTTCAACATTTCTAACGGTCAATTCTACTAGACGACTGTCTTTCCACTAGACGACTTATCACATCGACGGATATCCAACGACTGGCCGAGCTCCTGACTCAATAATCAAAACGCTCTTTCAACCCCACCACTCTCAATCCATTCGCCGGAAGTTGTCACAAAAGAGTGGCGGGGTCGAGCAGTGCTGCCATCTATGAAAACTAAAACTACCTTTTATAAAATTATTACATTCGGCCATCCTACAAAATGTGTAGCCTCCTGGCACACTAAAACATCAGGAACTCTGCCAATTAATTACTTACTAACTTAAGTTACTTATTATAATTTTGAAGCCAATATAATAAAATCTTAATTTAATTTAACAATATAACTATAATACAACATTATAAAACGGTATAAAAGTATCTATTTTCCTCATAAAAGTATTCAACCTACGTAATAATTATTAGAGACTCAAGTAGAAGCTCTTATGAAAGATTTAAAATCGCAAGTCGATCAATCTAACCAAGAGCTTGATAAAAGTCTAGACTTCCTAACGGACCAATTAAAAAACATTGAAGGTAAGTTATCTACGTTAGCTGAGGAGGCGATCTGGAAAAACGGACATCGCTACTTGAAGAGCGATTAAATACTTTGGAACGTTTTCCTCTAAAAACAGCCGTTGAAATAAGAAACATCCCTGGTAAACAAGCAGAATCCAAATCCAATCTCCTACAAACTTTTGAGCGCCTAACTAATACTTTGGATGTTCAAATTGAGAAGATGAGCTGACTCCACAACGTCTACAGTCGTTGTCGAATTTACCAATACTTGGACTGAAAAGTATGTGCTAGCGTCTGTCAAAAGTACAGAAAAAACAGAACTGACGAACTAAACTCCAAGCAACTTCCTTTCGTCGGAGAAGTCATTCCAGTTTACATGTTATAAAGATTAAAAGAGATTAACAAAAATTAGAAGAGTACATTTTCTCGCCAGAGAATTAGCAAAGGCAGAAAAATACGCTCACAGCTGGGTTAAAAATGGTAAAATACTTTTACGAAAAACAGAAGGGGCATTGTCATTAAAAACGAAGACCAACTACATTCATTACGGACACAAAATAAAATATTCTACGTAGTACAATATTTAAACACATTTGTATAACATATACCGTCCATAATGTTATCTTGCTTGTTCATTTTATAAATGTAATATATAGACACACTTTACTAAAACATAAAAATCAACACTCCCAAAATAATACAATTAACTGCCAACAATCAACTTACTCTTATCACACATACTACCACCGCATCATAGAAGTGTACAATGCCAGGCATACTTATAAAATTCACCTTAGTTCCCCAATTTGTTTAACATACAAGTATGCTAACCTTGAAATTAATGTTCCATATTACGGTTGCTTAATTTGTAAATACTGGTACTGTGTAAACATCAACACACTGTACGGCCTATTACTACTACCATTCGAGAACATTATATATATTACTCATGTACACTAAATTTATGAAAAGTTACAATAAAAGTTGCAATTATACGTGTCATATTACTAATCTACAATATCTTATATACAATGATATAAATATCAATTTCACACTACCAACTAACATTATTAAAACTAATGACAATAAAAATACAACATCATCCCTCCAATAGTGTCAACTTCATGAAAACTGTTATTGTTACTTAATAACGAAGCACGAATTTTGTTTACAAAATCAAAACATACGTTTTATCAATTTAAACCTCTATTAATATGTCGTATTATGTATACACATACTAAGGCACTCTGATGTTTTACAAAACAAACAGCCCTAAACGTAGTACTTATATCCATTCATTTTTTTTTTTTTGGTAGGAGTACTAATGTACCCTTAATTATATCCGACATACAAATAATGTACCACACAATCTCAATAATTAATGATAACATCGACAACATTGTACCATCTAAGGCACAAACCTGCACATCTGAAGAATTCAACTCGTTAATAAAATCACCAACACATAAACTAAAGATTCTAACACAGAATATAAAGAGTATATTGTGCAATTTTAACGGTTTCCTATTACTTCTTTCCAGAATAGCAATAAGTCCTGGCACCATTATTTTATTAGAATGCTGGCTTAACAATTCTTTATGTATCCCTTAAATAAAGGGGTACAATACTAGTAGTCTAGAATTTAAAAAAAAACCAAAACGATGGCATAATGATATACACTAAAAACTATTTACACTGTGATTCCTATGAACATAAACTTTCAGATGCTACCTGTATTATAACAAATAAAAAATGGTATTATCCTAAAGTCCATTAACAGATCGCAATCATTTCATAATGTAATACCATTCCTTAAATCATTAGAAGAACTATTAATCTCATGTAAGAATTATATAAAAAAATCGTAATAACAGGTGATATGATCATAATGTTCAAAATGCTCTCACCGACCACGATACATATTCCTTCCTAGTCATGGATACTAACCAAACAAAACCCTTTTTCACTATCACTGTTACCAAGACTAATTACAAAGAAGTTTCTGAAACAATCAAAGCATCAGACCTCTCAAAAATATTTATTACTACTGATTGTAACTTGGCCACAAACTATCTTTTAGATAATATATCTAAACCAATTACCAGACACTAAAAAAAACTCTGGATCTTGACAGGACTATTAAGGTGCATGAAAAATAGAGATCGAATGCATATGAAATTACGTAACCAACCTGTTAATGTTATTTTTATTAAGACATATAAACGTTATAGAAATCACTGTAAAACCCTTCTCAGAAAAGCAAAAGCCAATTATGAAATAGAACGTCTGAGGGAAGCTAGTAAAGCGAAAAATATGAAAATAACGTGGCGAATCATAAACGAAATTACACATTTTAAAACAATTCCCAAGGTATCACAAGATCTTCTAGAAACAACCAACTATAAAAAAAAGCAGTCAACGATGTGAATGGTTATTTTGTTAATATAGGTAAAGCTCTCGCAGAAAATATTGCTCCCGACACTGATATAAGTAATAGTCTACAGCCAACTAATACAACACTAAATTCCGTGATCCTAACAGATGCCGATATACCTGAAATTCTGAACACCATTAACGCGTTAAAAATCGATAGCTCCATGGGCTTGGACAATGTTCCCTCCGCTGTACTACGCCAAAATAGTTACTAGCACCAGTCATAACACACATTGTTAATCTTTCCCTACAGTCAAGAGTCTTTCCTAAATCTGTTAAACATTGCAAAAAATACCTATGCACAAAAGTGATGATAAAATGATTGTTGGTAACTACAGGCCCAATTCCATATTAACATATTTATCGAAGGTTTTTGAAAAGATAATTAACAATATATCAGTTTTCTAGAACACAACAACATGTTCTCTAAAAATCCATTTGGCTTCATTAACAGAATATGTCGCCAAAAACTATCAGAAAGAAGAGTATTGCTCTATTTCTAAATCTTGCAAAGGCCTTTGACACTGTGCCAATACCGCTACTTTTAAACAAGTTAGAAGGTCTTAAAAACAAGGAATCAAAAATGTTCAACTTAACCTTTTCAAAGACTACCTCTCGGATAGGACACAGGGCATAAAGATAGGACCTCATATAAGTGACTCCTTAACTGTTAGCTGTGGTGTTCCGCAGGACAGTATACTAGGGCCTACCCTCTTTCTAGTTTATATAAACGAGCTTTGCAACCTCCCAGTCGATCGCGGTATCATTATCACTTATGCTGATGATACAGTTTTAGTTGTCCAAGGAGACACCTGGCCTGAGACTTTTGCATCAGCCCAGGGAGCGTTTAACAACATCTCAATGTGGCTCAGAAATAATAGATTAACATTAAATATAGAAAAAACAAAGCATGTAACATTTTCCATTAAGAACCCGCAGAATTTCGAGTCCCTCTTTCTACTTGCACACACCTCATCTACCTGGCAAAACAGGTTCCCGAATATCATGTGTAAATGCCAGACCATACAAAAAGTTACCTCAATTAGATATCTTAGCGTAATCAATTAACTCAGCGAATCAGAAAATTAACTGCAGTTTTCAAAACATCAGGGTTTGTGCATATAAAACACATCATTAAAATGTTATATTACTCCCTATGTCAGTCTGTGCTAAGTTATTGTATTTCGTCTTGGGGAGGTTCAAATAAAATAAATCTTTTTCCACTCGAGAGAGCCCAACGCGGTATACTAAAATGCAGCACAAACCGCCCATACAGATATCCAACAGCTAACCTGTACAGGGAATGTAAAGTTCTTACAGTAAGGCAACTATATATACCGGCTCTTATCCTTCATCATCACTCATCAATTACATACAATCACGAGCTAATCTTCATTCAACGCTCCGCACATAATATATGTGAAGTGACAAGAGTTCATACTACGTTTTCCGGAAAAATTTCATACTTCTTAAGCCCATGTCTACATAACAAAATACACAAAAGAAACAAAATACTCAATCTTACCACTTTCAAATGCAAAAGATATTATTTCATATTATACTCATTAATTTAATTGTATAGAACCTTTTCATCCTTGATACAAACATAGAACTTTACTTTCATAAACGTACATAAACATACACACACACGCAATCATACATCAATACACATTCATCCCAACAAGCGTCCTTACATACACACATTTACTTTTATTCTCACTTGACGACGTCGAAGTAGATGACGTCGAAGGAGCCCTTTTCCTCTTTACTTTCCTCCGTTTTGCGTACTTACGCTTCCTTGGTGGAGTTGTAGGTAGCGTACCTCCAACTTAGTCATCGTCTGACGTCATATCTAAATGTATTAAATCCCTGGAATCATGTCTCAATCTCTCTTATTCATATCAAAGTTCAGTCTCAGTCAAATTTAAAGTCATTCGTTTCCTACGGTCCAGCGAGCATCATTGCTCACTCAATCATTAAGTTCAGTCGTTTCTTACAGTCCAGCGAGCATCATTGTTCACTAAATCATTAAGTTCAGTCGTTTCTTACAGTCCAGCGAGCATCATTGCTCACTCAATCATTAAGTTCAGTCGTTTCTTATAGTCCAGCGAGCATCATTGTTCACTCAGTCATTAAGTTCAGTCTATTCTTATAGTCCAGCGAGCATCATTGCCCGCTCAATCAATATCCAGCGTACATCATTGTTCGCTCAATCATTATCCAGCGAACATTCATTGTTCGCTCAATCATTATCCAGCGTACATCATTGTTCGCTCAATCATTATCCAGCGAACATTCATTGTTCGCTCAATCGGTATCCAGTGAACACCTTTGTTCACTCAATCATTATCCCAAAAACATGATATTTCTCCACTGTTTAATCGTTCGAAGCGAGTAATTTCAATAGACATAAATACAAAAAAAATAAAAAGTAAGTAAATGATTCACACACAAATAAAGTTTCATACATAATAAAATAGAAACCTCTATTATTTATTTCCCTGTTGGGGGGTCTCGCTTGTATAACTATGAAATCATTACCCATATTCAATTTCTAAATATCCCGTATAACATTTAAAATTCTAAAGAATTCAAAATAGGTAGCATAAATATAAATAAAGAAAATTGAAAATACGAGTTAAAATCACATTCGATACTTATAAATCAATAAGTCATTAAATAAATATTTTTAATATTGACGTAAATAATGATCTCAATAAAAAGTCTTTGTAACACTAGCTTTTACCCGCGACTCCGTTCGCGCGGAATAAAAAATAGATAACGGGGTAAAAATTATCCTATGTCCTTTTCCTGGTTCTAAGCTACCTGCCCACCAATTTTCAGTCAAATCGATTCAGCCGTTCTTGAGTTATAAATAGTGTAACTAACACGACTTTCTTTTATATATATAGATAGAAGATATGCATAATTTGTATTTTTGGAAAATAGCCGTGATCAAATGCAGTATGACAGTGTCATATTTGTGCAGTATCGAAAGTAAAATAAAAAAAAAAAAAATTAAAAAAAAAAAAAAAATTAACAAGCGTTATAGCTACTTTGTACTTTAAAGTTTTTTTTTTTAATGTAAATTAGTATTTAAAATTCTGAGGGCGTTCATACCTGGATTTTTATATCCCCCGCTTCTGAAATGTCAAGAAAAACTCCAATTCATTGCACAGTGAATACTTTTATTCCATTTTCAACATTTCTAACGGTCAATTCTACTAGACGACTGTCTTTCCACTAGACGACTTATCACATCGACGGATATCCAACGACTGGCCGAGCTCCTGACTCAATAATCAAAACGCTCTTTCAACCCCACCACTCTCAATCCATTCGCCGGAAGTTGTCACAAAAGAGTGGCGGGGTCGAGCAGTGCTGCCATCTATGAAAACTAAAACTACCTTTTATAAAATTATTACAAAAATATACCTCTAACTTCATAGCAAAACAAATAACTCAGACTAAAAAATCATATAAAAATTCATTATAATGTTATTTGTTACTCTCTCCCAATGATAAAACCAATACAAAAGTTACCCTTTATATTTTTATAACTTTACGAAGTACGATATAAACAAGTAAAATAAAAGAAATTTTAATAAAACTTGTTTAACTTTTTTGTTACTAATAACTAACACTTAATTGAAAAAATTCGATTAAAACATGATAATTAAGAAATGATAAACAAAATAATATTAACATATAACCTCCTTCTTTTTAGCCGACTTCAAAAAGAAGGAGGTTATCAATTCGACTGAATTTTTTTTTTTTTTTTTTTTTTTTATGTGTGTTACCGCGAAACTCCGCCCCTGGTGGTCCGATTTTGATGAAAAATATTTTAATCGAAAGGAAGTGCTTGCAGGTGGGTCCCATTTTTTTGTTTTTTTTTTTAAATAACTAGAAGACTAGTAGATTTTGAATATAGCTTCAAAATTTGTTGCGAACATTAGGGACATTTTTGCTTTCAGCGCTTACGTAGGCTAAATTATAGGACCTACATAAAAATGATGTATGGCGAATTGTAGCTCTTTAAATGTGCTAAATAAAAGTCCGCGATAGCATATATCTATCTTTTATAGTTTTCTCACAATAACCATTTTTTTCTTCAGAAACATCAATTAAATTCATGCCCTATTTCCGACGCTATTATTCGAGTTCAGTATTAACCCTTATGTAAATAAACATGTTCATTATCAAGAGAATTTAATGTAGATTATATTTGCAATTGAAACTATATCATTCTGTCTAATAGTTTAGGAGATATCGTAAGAATAAAATTACGCGGAAACGAAAAATGCTACACGAAAAGCACAATTTTGCTTTCTGGGCTTACGTAGGTCAAACTATATGACTTACATAAAAATGATGTATGGAGTAATTATACATCCTTAAATTTGCTAAATAAACGTCTTCGGTGGCATATATCTATCATCTATGGATGTCTCACAAAAACCATGTTATTGTGAACAAACTTCGATTAAAATGCACACGAAAAACAGCGTCGTAAGCTTACGGCGCTATTATATTATATTCGATATGAATCCTTATCCAAATAAATATGTTTGATGGCTAGAGTATTAAATGTAGATTACGTTAGCCTTTAAACTATGTAATTCTGATCAATAGTTTGGGAGATATTAAATAATTAAAAACTACGCGCATTCGAAAAATGCTAGTGCGGCGCGCGGCTGGACAAAATTAAAGGCCACGCTACGATGTATTAGTTCGGTAATTTTCAATTTGTATACCGATTTTGATAATTATTTCATTGTTTAAAGGATAAGTGGTTATCTGGTGTATTCTAAATTAGTTTTTGAATTGAAGTACACACATATCAAATAGGAAAGTCCTTTTCTTTATTTGTCTTATTTATGTCTTTATATGTATTAAGGAAATTTGTAATTGAACTTCAAATTCACTAAAAATTGTGAAATAAAACAAAAATTTTAAGAAAAAAAAATAGCCGACTTCAAAAAAAAAACAATCGCAAACAAAATGCACTCAAAAGTAACCTAAAAAAACCAATTTCAAACAAAATGCACTCAAAAGTAACCTAAAAAAACCAATTTCAAACAAAATGCACTCAAAAGTAACATAAAAAAAAAATTCAAACAAAATGCACTAAAAAGAAACAAAATAATGTCATGAAAACTCTCTAAACTCTAGTAGTTAGTAGTAGGGGCTCAGTTTTCCGCAACTCCACGACAAGCGCGTATTTTGGGTGTCTCTAAACTCTAAAGAAAGTTCTCTTCTTTCTTGTAACATGTCTATATTGTATAATTATTGTTATTTTGGAGTCGGTTTCGGCCTAAGTAGGGACATAAACGTAAGTATGTCTAATACATCTCAAATATAAAATGTCACCTATTTACTTCGGCCGACACCGACTGCGAAATAACAATAATTATACAATATAGACATGTTACAAGAAAGAAGAGAACTTTCTTTAGAGTTTAGAGACACCCAAAATACGCGCTTGTCGTGGAGTTGCGGAAAACTGAGCCCCTACTACTAACTACTAGAGTTTAGAGAGTTTTCATGACATTATTTTGTTTCTTTTTAGTGCATTTTGTTTGAATTTTTTTTTTATGTTACTTTTGAGTGCATTTTGTTTGAAATTGGTTTTTTTAGGTTACTTTTGAGTGCATTTTGTTTGAAATTGGTTTTTTTAGGTTACTTTTGAGTGCATTTTGTTTGCGATTGTTTTTTTTTTGAAGTCGGCTATTTTTTTGAAGTCGGCTAATAACATCGAAAACAAATATTGGTATTGTAAAAATGTTAATTTCTGTCTTTGAACATATTCTCGAAGCTTCGCGTGTAAAGTTTGAAAGGCATAAGACGTGACGAACTTGAACTTGCAACTTACTTAACTTCAACTTAAGTCATTTGCACATTGGAAAATTACTTATTGAAGCAAATTAAGTAAAGTTTGAATGTTGTTAAGTAACCACATTCTTGTAATTACTTGTATTAAATTAGCTGTCTGCCATCAACTTAATCAGGATAGAATTAAAAACATTGAGTCTAGTAGCCTACGTGATATTCTTGACTGTCATTTATTACTGTTCCAAATTTCATACAATTCTACTGCTGATAATACGTGGTAACAAATATCCGTACATCCATTTAAACAGAGTTGTACAATCGCGAACCTTCCCGGTGTTCCACCTCTAGGGCTATAGTCGTTTAAACGTTTCGTACGCATTGAGACTACGACGCGGAAACAATAACCAATAGGGTGCAGCCTTTAACTCTAATGTTCGAAACCGGTCTGTGAATGGTCAGCGTTGTTACAATAGACTCAATAAAAATATTATTTTCTTTGTTGTCGTTCGAAACGAAAGCAGCGTTACTTCGGACTCCATTAATTCATTTTAAAATTATTCTGTTTTAAAATAAACAACGTAAATCATCGGAAGTTTTAATTTTTTTTCTACCAATATTTACTTAGTCATATGATAATTATAAATTAAAAAAATTAAAGTATGTTTTAGAATTATAAATAACAATAAATATTTATAATTTTAGCAACATAATATTGTATAATTTACCTTGTGTTATCTTTCTTGGAAACATAATTATGATTTAAAATTTAACCTGATTTAATAAATTTATTTGAGTTCAATTAAATTATATTATTTTTAGTGACATAACATGTGTCATGTCGAATGAAACGACGAGCTTAAAACATTAAATAGACGCTATAAAATAAACTTGAATATGTTTGATTTTGTTAAGGAATGATAGTATTCGAGTATATAATAAAAAATCATACTTAGAGACTCTTTTCTGTGTGGTTGTGGTATTTCACTGATCGAGCCGTCTCACTTGTTGATGTTGTCACGCTAACAATTAATACCAAAATCATAATAAGCGCTCTCGCAGCAGCTTTATAATTTAAATTTATAATTTCACGACTTGATAATCGCCCATGATTAGCGCATGCCTATCAAAAGGTGATACATATTTTCAAAATGTCTTAAGTCATTAATAAAATATGTTTAATGATTACTTTAACCAAGATATGTATACCATACTATAACATTGAAAAATATATGATATGATATAAGAGAATCTTTTTTGATTCTCCGTTCCGCGTAGAAAGTCCCATTTACTTTGTTCTAACATTGCACTTATGTTGCAATTTAGATATCACGACAGTTACCCTTTATCTTAAAACCCGCCTATCGTGTCTGATCAGCCGAATCCGCTGAATGATAATAAAATCTTTTACAAAGAAACATTTCTCCTTGGTATCAGATGCAACAAATTATGTTTTATACGGCTGTGTGATCATTAGAATACGGATCGGATTATGATGTTTTTGTTACGGGATAGACTACAAAAAATATTATAGGTGTTCGAAGAAAAATATTTTGCTATTTGCAGTTTATGACAGTCTAAATTACTATTTAGAAAAATATTTGCAAAATTTTCGAAGAATGCCGCAGCAATAACAAAAGATTACTATCTTGTTATTGCTGCGGCATGCTTGTATCATTGTTTACTGTAGAAGCATTTGCTACTTGCACCTGTTGAGGCGGCTTTTTACCAAGTGCAACCGATTCAAGGAATAAAATAAAATAGACGTGCCGGGTTGCCAATGTATGAATATTGCATGCCAAGTAAACATTGAATAGTTAATATAAATATATTTCAGTATTAAAAAAATCATTATAGTGAGATTTTACTGTAACTATAAATGCAAGCGTTTATAAATTTTCAGTGAGTAAACTATGGTATTGACTCCTGGTTAAGTAAAAAATATAATTATTTTTCAAATCATTTATTTCTACTTTAATATTAACATTTTAAAGAGGAAAGAAAGGTTGTTTTTGAAGAATGATACATAAAATGTGAGTAACATAGATTCAGCGTCTTCAGCACATTATCAAAATCTTTGATAATGTGCAAACTATAGCCATAATAGGTGTTTCATACATGTGCTGCGAAAACTGGAAATATAAAAAAGATAAACAATATTTAAGAACATGTCAATATCTGTAAAAAGTATAAACTGTAGTTGTTTGTCAACTTGTTATGATTCTGAATAAAATTAAAAGTATACAAGAAGTTGTAAGAGATTTTTATTTTTTGTGCGGTTGTTTTGTCCTAACTGCTATCGTAAAACAATAAACAATTTTAAAATGAAGCACCCGTAATGCCGCTCAGGTGCGCTAAGCCTAAACAATAAGAATAATAATTGTAATTACCATCTGTCCGGGGGATTTTAGAATTCACAAAAAATGTTCCAACTAGTTTAGTTGTAAAAAAATGAACACTTACGCTAAGAGATGTGCGCGCAAATTACAATATTAATATTGATATCCTGTGATTCGCATCATCGCGTTTATACTTTAATTTATTAAATACATATTTTTAAGTATAAAAATAAAACAAAAATAATTAATTCTTTAATCTCACTAATTCATTCATTCAATTAAAAAAGTTTTGGGATGGATGGATGGATATTTACAAAAGATATCTTAAAGAAACTCGATTAAATTCCGCCTAGATGTAGAATTTAATAACAACCTTTTTTTCTCAATTCCCTGCGGACAAAATTTCGGACCAAAGTTAAAGATGAACTTAAGATCGAGCAAAGAGTCAAAGTATAAAAGGTTGACATATGATTAAGCTTAACTGTTACTACATACTAAGTTTGTTAGTAATGGTAATGGTAAGGCCTTTAAGGTTTTCTTTATTTAGATTTAAATAAAAAGCTTATTCGTATTTCATTCATTTTATTATATAATAAATATGGTTAATAATTATAAAGTGTATTATTGGGTTGACATCGTTTTTACAAAATGTTTAGGTTCTTAACATTAACATTTAAATAAATTATAACATGAATCTATATAAATAAAATTGAAATAAATATATTTTATACTAATATACGAGTACTTTTTATATAAATATTAGAAACATACGATTCCTATGTTATACGTATGTTTCTAGTATTTTGTCGGTCCACCATTCGCAGCTATGACGGCATCGCACCTATCTCGCATAGAGAGGACTATGTTTTGACATAAGTCTGATCCTCTTAATGATTCCCAAATTTTTTCACAGTGGGCTACTAGCTCTTCTTTGCAGCGCTCATTTCTACTGTCCCACTTTTGGACCATGAGCGCCCACAAATTTTCAATCGGGTTGAGATCCGGCGACTTTGATGGCCACGAAATCGTTTGAACTTCGCTATGAGTAGGGATTGCAATCCGGTATCATTTTCAGTCCGGCCGGATACAACCGGATTCCCATCAATCCGGCCGGATCCGACCGGATCCGACCGGATTGTTTAAATCAAGATGATTTTCGCTTTTTAGTACAAAATAAGTAAGTTAATCAAGTGTCACTGCACTTTTATGTAGGTAGTTTATAAAAAATAAATCACAAATATATAAAATCGACTTTATTTCTTAACCAATGTTAAGACAAATAGACAACAAGAAAACAATTAAAATTTAGTAGTGTAGGTAACTAGTAATAATATTACGACGTAACGAGTAGCTTAGTCTTTCTAGATTTCACTTTCACAGATAGATCAATTTATAAGTAACAATATTAATTATCAAGTAACTATAATATCTAATATTAACTGAAATGAGATCAAAATCATTATTAAAGTATTTGAGAATGCTAACAAACATGTCTTATAGGTATTTATGATTATAACAGATACCATCATGATTCGATGAATTTGTCGAACGAATGAATGGCAAAAATTATCACAATAATGAGTTTAGAACTCTTTTGTTTAATCAACTTACGATAAATAATTATTTTAAGTAATAATTGTAAAAAAATATAAGTATTAAAAGAAAATCAATATTGATTTTGAAAATAAGATCGTAGAAAACAAATATTGTTAATTGTGTCATCAGCTAAACGACTTCTAATAGAGCTGCAAATATATACGCACAACGCATTTAAAGTACCTACTCATGCAACAGCTATATTATTTTCCCACAAACTGCTAGCACCGGATCCGGTTTTCGGATCCGGTATATTGGTACCGGATCCGGTAACCATTAAATGATGCCGGATCCGCCGGATTACCGGATCCGTTTTTCCGGATTGCAATCCCTAGCTATGAGACTCAAACCAGTCCCTGACCACGCGCGCACGGTGTATCGGACAATTATCTTGTATGAAGTTAATTCCAGGAAAATCTTCGACGGGATACACCGTGCGCACTGTTGGTAACATTACGTCCTGTAAAATCTCTCGGTATACGTGGCCATTTGATCGCCCGGGTATAAAAACTAGCTCCCCGGGTCCCGCGGAACTCATCCAACCCCACTGTTTACTGTTTACTGTTATTCTGCCCGACTGGGTATTTGAAATTACATTTTGAGGAGCATACCTTGTATTATTTGCTCGCCATAAATTCTGACGTCCACATTGATTGGACTTAAAACATTTTTCGTCAGAAAATATGGCGTTTGAAAAATCGAAATCTCTAAACTCTCTAGCGAAACGTAGTCTTGCGGTGCGATGCTCTTCTGTTAATCCAATTTTTTTAGCTGGTGTCCTATTATGGACACCGTTTCTGTGTAGATAATTGCGAATGGTTTTTACCGAGCACTCAAATTTTTGAGCAAAAACTTTTGTAGCAGTGAAGGGCTGCTCGGAGTAGTGTTGCAACATCTGATTTATTTGGGGCTGCTGCGCAACACGCAACGGCATGATTCGTACTCGATCTAACAGCGAGCCTTCGTTCTCGTAGCGCTCCACCCACCGGCGTACTGTAGCTCTCTGTAAAATAACTTTTATATTAAACGAAAGACAGAAAAATTAAAATTAAAACATATGTAACGTAATATATCTGTAATTCCAACTGTTGCATCTGATTTTTATTTTAGATAATATGTTTATAAATTGATTTAATAAGTTAACTAAATAAACAGATATTTGTATATTTAACCATTATAAGACAATAGAGAAAGGTCTTGTTATTAAGTCTAGGCTAAAAAATAGTTTTAGATAAGAAGTGTTTAAGTATATAAAAAAGTCAATGTGGTTTGTGATATTTTTTTCTTTTAAGATTTTTTTAATTTACCTTGCGTTGCCGGTTATAATTTACATTGGGTTAAGCTAAACCTAAGGTTATAAATATATTTGTATACACATATAAATTTGAAATATTTACGCTGTGTAATCTTTACATTACGAACTTACGGAATTGCTGATATTATGGCTTTTAATTAAAAATCGATATTATCAATCTATTATTACATTATTTCCAAAAACATATAGTATATAGTCTAATATGGCATATTCAAAAACATGTAGTTTTTAGTTTTTGAACGATAACTTGTAACAATCAGAGAACACTAAGTGGCAAGCAGATATAAACGTGTTCAAAGTAATAACGCTAATCAAAAAAAAAAAACCTACAATGAATCAAAGTAATAAATACAGTTCTTATTTATTCAAAAGTTTTGAGTTACATATTTATAACTAATCAATTACGTTTCATTGTCTATAAAAACATATTACTTACTGCAACATTAAGTTCATCCGCTATTTGAGAGATGTTGAAACCTTCCCGATGCAAAACGATGATTTGTTCTCTTTCTTCAGCAAGAAGATTACGCGGCATTATGTTAAATGATTACAGATGAAGTCCAGGGTTCTAGCACAGGTAAACGTAAGGCGATCTATCAGTCCGGAAAACAAGCAGAGGTCACTAATAGGCACAAATCACAAAAGTCCAAAAAACAAACAGAGGTCGTAAAACTTAAAACGCATAACAAAGACAGCGGCAGTAACAACACGCAGGGATGCAGAGCAGTACGCAACTGATTGTTTTTACTATTATCCAGTCGCTTGCGCAACTCATTGCTAACTCATTGGCTATCCGTAAAAAGGGGGCGGAGTTTGTTTCGTTGCACGGTGCAAGGCATATTTTCGTTAAGTGGAACACCGGGAATTTCCGCCATTGTACATGTAAATAGATGTTTGTACAACATATAGTGTTGACGAAGGTAGTTCTTACGCTCCACGGACCTGCTCGGTTGTCCGAGTGGGCGGAGAGGTGAACTCCGACGTGGCGCGTCCCCGGGTGGTGGATAGGGGAATGCGCCGGCCTTATGCCGGGGTAGGGCTTCGGCCCCGCGAACCAAACACTGGGGGGGAATGGGAGGATGGACCCCGGCGCGCACTAACCTGCCGTCGGGGAGGGGTGGGGGGGTATCCGTCCGAAACTAGGGGTGATGCGCCGCACCCCTAGCACACCCGTAACCTATGTGCAACCTCAACGACCCCCATCGTAGCGGCGCTATGGGGTACGAGGCCACTAGGACCGGAGGGCTTGCCTTAATTGGCCGGCCCGCGAGAGGGAAAACTCTATAAAACCCGACAGCGAAGTCGTTTAAAACCTGTAGATACCTGGCGACCTCTACAGTATGTAGCCTTGCTCTCTGGAATGGGCGTCACCCAGGAGCCGACCTTTGTTTCGTCCCACACTCGTGGGAACAGTATGGTAAAAACAAACAAAAACAAAACGTTGAGTGCAAGTGAAGAGGGAATGAGTGACTCGATGGTTAGTATTGAGTCAATATCGGAGAACAGTCGTGGGGCTAGCCCTACTATTAGAAAGAGACGGGGTCGGCCGCCAACTGCAGGCCAGTATATCGGTCTGGCTCAAGCAAAGCTGGCGCTTAAAGAGGCGGAGAGAGAAGAGAAACGACGAACAGATGAGGAGGAAGTGGTTGCCGCTTCCCGAGAGGCCCGGGCACGTGCCAAAAAGCTAAATCTACCGGCCCTGCCCTCCGAAGAAGAAGAGTGTCAGACGACAACCTGTCTGAGTCAGGTAATTGAGGATAACGTTGGCATCATCAGGAGAGTGGCTGCCACGTCTAAAAACTTGAAAGGTGGATATGTGCGAGCTCTGAAAGATGCGGCCTCAGAGATCTCCAAGGTAGTTCTGGCCCTTCAGAATCGTTCCACCTCGGACGAGACGAGAAGTCTACAGGCGGATAACGCCCGCCTCCATGCAGAGGTTGCGCAGCTGCGCAAGGAGATGGCTGAGATGAGAGAGCGCCTCCTTCGGCCGATCCCACAGAGGGAAACAGCCCCGCCGATTCAGCCAGCTCCTCAACCGCAACAGAGGGACACTGAGGAACTAGTGCGCACTATACTCTGTCAGGTGGGCACAATGATGAATGCGAGATTCGAGGCGTTAGAGGAACGGCTATTACCAGAAAAAAGGCTACGCCCCTCATTGGCGGCGGACAGACGGTCAGCGGGGACGGAGGCCTCGAAAACAAAAAGGCCAACGACGAGAGGGCAAGCTTCGGATGAAGCTTGCAATGAGGAGGTGGTTGAACCCCAAACCCTACCAGAAGAAGAGCCCCTGGCGAATCAGCCTGGTCAAACCCATAATCAGTTGCCTTGGAACGTGGTGGTGAGGAAAGGGTTACAAAAGAAAAAACAAGGCCCATTAAGGACCCCCACTGCTGCAGAGAGAGTAGCTAAACTCAACCCTCCGAAGTCAGCGGCAGTTGTGGTCACACTGACGCCAGAGGCTATTGACAAAGGCATCACTTACAATGCCGTTATTGCGGAGGCTAAGGCCAAAATAAGATTGCAGGACATAGGCATAACAAATGGGGTTCGCTTCCGCGTCTGTGCTACGGGTGCTCGGCGCTTCGAAATCATGGGAGTAGACAGCGGTACTCAAGCCGATGCACTTGCTGAAAAACTGGCCCAGATTTTCAACCGCGATACAGTCCGCGTATCCAGACCAGTTAAGATGACGGAAGTTAAAATCTCCGGTCTGGACGACTCAATTTCCGTTGATGAAGTACTCGACGCGGTCGCAGAGGCAGGGGGCTGCCCCAAAGACAGCCTGAAAAGCAGTGGTGTGGTCAAGGATACCTTCGGCGTGGGACACTCTTGGGTGGAATGCCCGATAGCAGCCGCAAAACGAGTGGCTGCAGCAGGACGCCTCTCTTTCTCGTGGGTGTCGGCCTCGATAAAGCTTCTGGAGCCTAGACCTCTACGCTGCTATAGATGCTTACAAAAGGGGCACGTCAGAGCACAATGCTGTGCAGACGTCGACAGAAGCCAGGAGTGCTTCCGCTGCGGAACAGTTGGCCATAAGTACAGGGAGTGCTCGGCTAAGCCGCACTGCTCCATCTGTGCTGCAGCCAAGAAACCAGCAGATCATCAACTGGGCGGCAAGGCCTGCTCTACACCAGCCCCCAAAATCATTAGACGAAAGACTGTACCTCCGGTACAGTCAGCTCACCAAGCACCAGCAGAAGTTGCCATGGAGACGGATCAGGCTTCAAACAAATATGGCTCTGCAGGTACTTCAAGCCAATATAAATCACTGTGCACGGGCTCAAGACCTGCTTCTACAGAGCATGGCTGAGTGGTCGTCACACGTGGCCGTGGTGGCGGAACCATATTTAATTCCCAACAGAGACAATTGGACAGGTGACGAGGAAGAGTTGGTGGCCTTGGTATTATCTAGGACCTCCGGATCCTTGACATTCGGAAATGTCAAAAAAGGCCGCGGATGTGTTGTGGCCAGCGTAGGAGGAATTCTGATGGTTGGTGTGTATTGTCCCCCCAGGAAAAGTCTTTCTGACTTCGAGGACCTTCTTAGCCAGATCGGGACCCTAGTCGGTGGCAATTCTCGGTTCGTGTTAATAGCTGGCGACTTCAACGCCAAAAACGTAGCCTGGGGATGCCCAACAACGGATGCACGAGGGGCAGTACTCGAAGAATGGGCCTTAACGGAGGGACTCTGCTTACTAAATCAGGGCTCGCGCCCGACCTGCGTCCGGCCGCAGGGTAGCTCCATCGTGGACCTTTCGTTCGCCAGTCCTGCGATAGCTCGCCGGGTATACGGATGGAAAGTCTTGGAAAATGTGGAGACGATGTCAGATCACCTTTACATCCGTTTCCACATATCGGAGTCATCTGTGGTTCCAGCTCGCCCGGGATCCCGGTTGATGAACGATAGTAGCCCACGGTGGGTGGTAAAGCGCATCAATAAGGACATCCACACCGAGGCCAGTCAGGTTGAAAACTGGATGCCTCTGGATAGCGTAGTAAGCGTTGATGAGGGGGCTTATGCGCTACGCCAATCAATAACCCGCGTCTGTAACGCGTCAATGCCGAGGCAAGGTCCCCAACCGCCGAAAAAGCAGGTATACTGGTGGTCAGTCGAAATCGCGGAACTACGCACTGCGTGCGTCACCGCCAGGCGCCAATATCAAAGAGTACGACGAAGGAGACGACGTGACGAAGCGACGGAGTTACTTCTGAGGAATGCCTATACGGCCACAAGACGCACCCTGTGCCTCGCTATAAGCGAAGCAAAAGAGAGTGCGCGGGAAGAGATGATCGAGTCTCTGAATCGTGACCCATGGGGCCGCCCATATCGAATGGTGAGAGGAAAACTGCGATCACGGACATCCCCCCTGACGCAGTCTCTCCACCCTCAAGTGGTTACAGAAGTTGTGAGAGGTCTCTTCCCCCAAAAGGAACATCACAATCCACCTACCATGTCCACCTCCGCAAGGAGCGAGACGACTGGGGTTGTTGAGGACATTCCGCCGATAACCTCGGGCGAGTTTGGCGCTGCGATCCGTAGGCTAAACGCCAAGAAGACGGCTCCAGGCCCGGATGGCATACCTGGTCGTGCATGGGTATTAGCCGCGGACGCATATGAGGAAAGAGTTCTCGAGCTTATGAATGCCTGCCTTTCCCAAGGACGATTCCCCCAATTGTGGAAAAATGGAACGCTTGTCCTTCTTAGGAAGGAAGGCCGACCCGAGAACGCTCCTTCAGGATACCGCCCGATTGTTTTACTTGATGAGGTGGCGAAGATGTTTGAACACATCGTAGCCAAACGTCTAACCAATCATATGACGGGAAGCGGTCCAGACCTTGATGACAGTCAGTTTGGCTTTAGAGCGGGGAGGTCCACTGTGGACGCTATAGTGAGGGTAAAAAAGATAGCGGAGGAAGCAGCTGCCCAAGGTGAGATCGTCTTGGCGGTATCCTTGGATATCGCCAATGCCTTCAACACCTTGCCCTGGAGTTGCATTAGGGAAGCACTCCGCTATCATCGAGTGCCAGGATACCTCCAACGCATAGTGGCTGACTACACGGGTCAACATGAAATTTGACTTTGATTGCAAAGCATTAAATTTCGGTAGTTTAGGTCGTAATTAGACGGAAAAAAAATATATGGCATGAAAAACTTTGCTTTTGTGCTTAGAAGACTGATTGAACGAAATTTTAAAAAATCTCGGATTTTAATTTTCGATTGAAAATAAAACTATTGAAATAAAAATGTTTATTATTTTTATTAAGTTTTACTATCAAATAAGCTTACAGAAAAGTGGAAAATAACTTAAAAGTGCACACTTTTACTTTTTCTTTTATGTTCATAGCTACTTTCTCTGAATAAACCCCAAATACAGTCGCCCATTATGTTTTCATTGTATTGGCCTTTATAGCGTTGTTCAAAATTCATGATGTCCTGATGGAAACGTTCTCCTTGCTCTTTGGAATAGGCTCTCATATTGTTTTTAAATTTATCCAAATGAGCATGCAGCATATGTACTTTTAATGACATCCTGCAGCCAATGGCCTTAAAATTTGTAAGCATATCCTCAACCAACTTTTCGTAGTTTTCAGCTTTATTATTTCCTAAAAATCCAGAAACTACTGCTTTAAAACTGTTCCAACTTGCTTTTTGAGTACGATTCAGCAACGTTAGAAATTTTTCATCAGCGAAAATCTGTCTTATTTGCGGACCAACAAAAACCCCAGCTTTAACCTTTGCTTCCGATAACTTCGGAAAAAATTTATTATAACTATCACAAAAGCAAACTTTATACCGAAAAAAGGTATTTTCTTTTCGTTTTTGTGCATAACTAACTGGAAAATAATAGTATAAACTTTAGGACAAAGAACGAAAATTTTTTTGTAGAGTCGTGCTATCTATCGGGAAGATCGATCTCGTATAGAAGTCGAAACGAGTGGTGCAATTACACGGTGACTTGTGGTGTTCCTCAGGGGTCGGTCCTCGGACCGTTACTATGGAACGTTGGATATGATTGGGTGTTGCGTGGGGATTTCCTTAATGGAATAAACGTCACCTGCTATGCTGATGACACCTTGGTAACGGCGAGGGGGAAAACTCATCGGGAGTGCACAATCTTGGCCACTGCTGGAGTGGCTCAGGTAGTAAACCGAATCCGTAGGCTGGGTCTAGAGGTGGCCCTTAGTAAATCCGAGGCTTTATGGTTCCATGGACCTCGAAAGAGGCCACCTCCTGGGCTAAACATAACAGTCGGCGGAGTATGCATTGGCATTAAACGCCAAATGAAGTATTTGGGACTCACGCTCGACGGACGATGGACCTTTGAGGCACATTTTCAGGAGTTGGTGCCCAAGTTGTTGCGGACGGCGGCTGCTCTAAGCAGCTTACTTTCAAACGTTAATGGCCCTAAGTCAGCCTGTCGACGCCTGTACTTGGGCGTTGTGCGCTCAATGGCTTTATATGGGGCACCGGTGTGGAGCGGCGCCCTGAACGGGCGTACGGTCGCCCTGTTAAAGCGGCCGCAGAGAGTGATGGCCATCAGGGTTATCCGAGGATATCGCACGGTGTCCTATGAGGCGGCCTGCGTCCTGGCGGGATCCCTGCCATGGCTACTAGAAGCAGAGATTCTTGCGGCGGTCTTCGTCTGGCGGAGCACTTGGCACGCGGAAAACGGTTCTCCACCCCTAAAGAAAGAAGTTGAAATGGTGAGGGAAGCAAAGCGGGAATCAGCTGTTGCCAAATGGCAACGCCAACTTCTACAGCCGAATTCCGGCATCAGGACCATCGAGGCAGTTCGTCCTGTTCTTAGGCAGTGGATGGACAGGATACACGGGGTGCTCACCTTCCGGTTAACACAGGTGCTCTCGGATCATGGATGCTTCGGCAAATACCTGCACCGGATCGGGAGGGAGCCGTCCGCGGAGTGTCACCACTGTGACGGCTGTCTAGTGGACTCCGCCCAGCACACGCTGGAGGAGTGTCCTGCGTGGGCAGTAGAGCGCCAGGATCTTATAGCCAATGTGGGCAATGATTTATCTTTACCGGCTATTGTCAGCAGAATGGTCGAAGCTGACCAAGCATGGGAGGCAGTACAAAAATTTTCTGAAGTGACCATGTCTCGTAAAGAGGAAGCGGAGAGGATAAGGGAAACAAACTCCCGCAATCCCATCCGCAGAAGTCGCATGGGGAGAAGAAGACGGGCGTACGCCCAAAACCTTCCCCCCTAGCATGATTCGAGTGGCGGGTTAGGGGAAGTCCGCCACTCAGAATGAGTAGAAGAGGGCGCGTACGGGTTCCCGCGCGCATAAAGAGGCTTACAGTAAGAGGAGGCTGAGCCAATCACCACCGGGACGTGTTGAAGAATACATTAGTGTCCCCTCGCCCCGGTGCATGGTGAGGTAGAGGGAACCAGAGGGGTTTAGTGGGTATGCTCCCTTTCTTCCTGTCCCACTCGGGGCCAGGAACGGGGAGGAGTCCCACATACCCACGCGCCTTTCCCCAAGGCTCGTGGTATGCGTAACCGCATTCCCCTCTCAAAAAAAAAAAAAAAAAAAAGGTAGTTCTTACGCTACATTTTCTCTATGTACTTTTATAAATAACTAGCTGTCGCCCGCGACTCTCTCTAATAAAATAAACACACTTTTTTATATCGCAGGATCGTTGAGTCACCCGCGACTTCGTCCGCGCAGAATTAAAAAAAAAACTTAATAAATAGCTTATGTGTTCTTCCAGACTGTTCTACATCTTTGCCAAATTTCATCAAGATCCGTTGAGCCGTTCTAGAGATACCTTCAAACAAACATCCATCCATCTAAACATTCGCATTTACAATATTAGTAAGATTTATGTATGTACATAGCTCGATTGGTGCAATCTATATAATGTATAGGTTGGTCGTAAGAGTTGACCTCTTGAGCCTCGGATTTTCAAGTCCCAATCGTCGCGGAACACGCTTACATTTGTACGGAATACATTTCAATGCCGTACAAATTATAATTTCCTTTCCTTTAGTATGGCATATTTGTAATATTTTATAAACCATAAACATATAGAAAACATTCAAAATAATCTTGTTTTTTATAAATATTATAAATGCGAATGTTTAAATGAATGGATGTTTGTTTGAAGGTATCTCCGGAACGACTGAATGGATCTTGATGACATTTGGTAGAGATGTAGAATATAGTCTGAAAGAACACATAGGCTACTCATTAATTATTTTTTTTATTCTGCGAGGACGGAGTCGCAGGCGGCAGCTAGTGATTTATAAGCAAAATATTATACAACATTGCTTTAATATTCAAACAAAAAATAATCAACATTTTCAGACAGGATAATTTTCTCCAATTTTAATAAATTTACGTCCCAAAATCAAATTATTATCAAGTTCCAGTTCCAACTAGATCTGAACTGTTCTGATCAACTGGTCTGTTCTGTAGTTTCATTTTTTGACGTTCATCTTAACTACAGCATTGATGTTATTAGTAAGATTACGATGTAAGCATAGTTAATTTTTACAAATAAAACATTGTTTTTACCAATAAAACTTTATGAAATAAGTAGTCCATTTGTAAATTTATAAAACGATTTATCTCGTTTTAGACAGACGTTTGGAATCGTGAAAAATATCATCGCCGTAAATTCATTTTTCAAACAGACGAGATATTTCAATTTAGATCGTTTCATCGATTCAATTTTAACCGTGGATTTCTGAGACCAGATCCCCTTTTAAAATATATTGTTATCTCTGTTTTTTCAAAGATAATGATAGGGATGGCGATATGTTTATACAGAGATTTTGACCTCAGAAACCAACGGTGAGTGTAAGATATATTTTGAATTCGGAACATTTAATTTAGGCTCGTAAATAATCGTTTTTAGGAGAAATATAAGTGGCCAGTTTTTCATAGCAAATATTTTCTTTTTAAATATTTGACGGCGCGTCCCTAACGCCATCTATGATTATGATTTTGAAATACAGTTTTTGATCATTAGTAACGTTTTAATTTCAAAACGTAGCACCGAGCGCTAGTGGGGTGATTAATTGACAGTTCTGTTTCCGGACGAGAAGGTGACGCCACGAGGAGAGCGTAGTTCAGTTAGTGTTTGATCGTCGGTGCGAAAAGACGTCAGTTACGTTCACAACTACGTGCTCGGTGAAACGTGACAAATCATTGTAGCAATTAATTATAAGACGCTGTTACTTTTAAAAGTTGTATTTCCTATCTACCTACTTGGTCCAAATTCCCACGCCCTAAGATGGAAACTCACTCTGATAAGGCGGAAGTGCCTTTATCAGAAGTGGGATCGAATGGGCCTACTGTAATAGGAAATATGGACAGTGGAATACCGGAGACACCCATCGAACGACCAGGACCGTCAACAGAAAAAGCGCCAGAGAGCCTCTGGAGTGGAATGGAAGCATTCATGACCCGATTACTGTCTGCGAGTACCGTCGCCTTACAGAAAGTTACATCTGCCAACGCGACGGGTTCCGACACGCACCTCATCAGTTTTAATCCGGATGATGCAAACGCCGATATAGAAGGTTGGTGCAGAGTTACTGATGTTATTGTAACAAGTCGTAAGTTAGAGGGCCCGGACTTATTGCTAGCCTTAACACGTGCTCTGAAAGGTCGCGCAGCCACCTGTCTTACGAAAATAGATACTGCGAATATAAAATGGCCCGCTATCAGGGAATTGCTTACCGCCAGGTTCAGTAAACCGAAACTCATGCAAGATTACTTTGACGACATCATAAAATTTCAAATTAACAATAAAGAGACTGCATCTGAAGCAGCTATGCGTCTATGGAATTTAATCGAGCAAATACCGAAAGTTGAAATGGGCGAAGATGTCATGACTGGATTCGTCATCTCAATCCTATGTCAGCGAGATCCATTGATACGTCGCGAACTTAACGCGAATATAATATCAACGCGTGCCCAACTTTGCCGAGTGTTAGGAGGAATTTCTCTCAAGAGAAAACACGAAGAAGTCGAAAACAATGACGTGGATCCTAAACGACCTCGAACTAGTGACACTCGTTTTACTGGTGCTTGCCATTTCTGCGGGAACCGAGGGCACAAAATGGAGGAGTGCCGCAAACGACGTGTTAACCACGCCAAGCCACTTGAAAACGAAAAGCACGTCACCTGTTTTAGCTGCGGGAAGCCTGGACACCTCAGCACCACCTGTCTCGACAAGAAGAATGGGTCCGAGCAATCGTCTAGGAAGGAGGTTCATCTCTGCGAACGCAAACTGCCTAGAGCAATGGAACCTTATCTGCCGGCTCCGACACACTAACCACTTCGTCAGTCAACCAAGACTACGAGTTGATTGAACATGTGGCTGAAACACACTATAATTGTAAGTAATTCAATGTCTTTTTGGTATGGTCAGCTGAAAGGGCCCAGTACGCCCGGGCTGCACCTAGTTGCGTAATGTTGTAGTGGATATGGCCAGTCGTAGGGGCCTAGTATGCCCGGGCTGCGTCTAAGTAGTGTTTGTGTTTGGCCAGTGAGTGGGGCCTAGTACGCCCATGCTGCGCCTAGACAGTGTTGGTGTTTGGCCAGTGAGTGAGGCCTAGTACGCCCATGCTGCGCCGAGACAATGTTTGCATATGGTCAGTGGGAGGGGCCCAGTACGCCCGCGCTGTGCCTATGTAACTCGTTGGTTGTGATGGTCAGTTGAGAGGGCCTAGTATGCCCAAGCTGCACCTAATTGTTTATGTGATAGTTACGCTGGTCGAAAGGGCCACGCACGCCCGGTCCAAGCCACGCATGCATTACGATTATTACAGTTGTTAGAGGTTGAAAGGGCCAAGTACGCCCGACCTAGCCAATGAAATGTAACCTGAAATATATCTAGATTCGCCATTCGGCATTTGAAGTCAGGTATGGACGAGCTGATCACGTTTTTTTTTTAGGTTATCCAGATCAAGAGAACCCATAACGCACGAGGCCGTGCGAAAGTCAGGGTTGGCCGTGACGGCGCGTCCCTAACGCCATCTATGATTATGATTTTGAAATACAGTTTTTGATCATTAGTAACGTTTTAATTTCAAAACGTAGCACCGAGCGCTAGTGGGGTGATTAATTGACAGTTCTGTTTCCGGACGAGAAGGTGACGCCACGAGGAGAGCGTAGTTCAGTTAGTGTTTGATCGTCGGTGCGAAAAGACGTCAGTTACGTTCACAACTACGTGCTCGGTGAAACGTGACAAATCATTGTAGCAATTAATTATAAGACGCTGTTACTTTTAAAAGTTGTATTTCCTATCTACCTACTTGGTCCAAATTCCCACGCCCTAAGATGGAAACTCACTCTGATAAGGCGGAAGTGCCTTTATATTAATTTCTACTATGCCTGTTTGTTTTAATTTGTTTGTTTATATGTACTGCAATCTTACATTTATTGTGTAGATCTGATCCGAAAAAGCAACCTAAATAAATAATAGTCAGAGATGAAAATAACCATAAGAATTGCAAATGCATTTTTAGACTCTGTACAAAAATATTCCAAGCACAATTAGAGCCATTAAGTCAGACAGTAAAATGAAAATGTAGGTCTCAGTACGAAGTTTTACGTCGTTACAAAACCTTTGTGGTTTGAAACTCTTTTGTTTTATTTAAACATGCATTATAGTTGTAAAAGACCAGATTTATTCATTCATGTAAAGTTTATTTAACACATAAAAATATTTAATACTCGTAACAATCATCATCATCAGCTCACTATACGTCCCCACTGAGGGGCTCGGAGCCTACCTCACGTTAGGGATGACTAGGCCTTAGTTAACCACAGCCCAGTACGGGTTGACTTCACATATATTTTTGAATTTCTTCTCATATATGTGCAGTTTGCATCACACATACAATTTTTTTTTCTTTATATTGTAAAATTCTAATAGAAAATTAATTCGATAAAATAATAACCGATTTGTATTAGAACTAAATTAAGTTATTAATTGAATAAAGTTGAATGAATAAATCGTTGCCTAAAGCGGTTTCTAATCATGATAAATTTGTTCGAAGAAGAACTTTATCAAACGTCCTGAAATTGATCTTTTAATTTACATCATTACTTTGTTTTTTTTAATTATTACAAGAGTTTTTCAAATTATAGATTAAATAAACATTAGAACGATTGAAGCGGTCGATGTATTGATCGATCGATCGCGACCGACCAGTTGGTCAGCCCTGATACCGCAAATTGGCTAACAATAAAAAATAAATAAATTGTAGTATCATTGATTCTCATTTTTTTTGTTAAAAACATATTCCAATTACTAGATTTCATTATATTTTTTAATTTATGATTTAACTTCAAGTCTTATTTTAAGAAATGAATTGAACAATCAAATTAAAATTTAATAAGACGAGTAAGGTTTCATGTGGAACAACTTTTATTTGGCTTCGTTATTAATACTTTGAAATTAAATTAATGTGAGAAAATAAATGCTATGTTATTAATAAATTTAACATATATTTTATTAGCTCGTTAAGAATGTGGAAGGGTACCTCTGTGGGGTAGGACCGGTTCCGGTGCGTTGCTCGGAGATCCCGGAACCCTTTTCAATTACGTTCAAGGTGGGCCACCGAAGAGGAGGTTTTAGTGGGTCAAACCCCACATAACCCTGTTTTTTCCAAAAAGACTGCCTCCCGTCCTCCGATACCAAAAGAAAGGTTAGGTGACGACTGAAACGACGAAAGCAGAATGGAATAAGTACTTTATCTAACTATTATTATTTTGGCAATATCTTTCGTCACAATCCTTATTTAAATACTCATCAATAACGAGTTATAAACATTCTATTCACCTTTAAAAGAAAGAGTGTAAACAATTTAAAAATATATTTTTTAATATAACCAATTCTCAACTTCACGTGTCTCGTACTCGTAGCCACGCCCCGTTGATGCCTTTACGATCTCACCCAACTGGAACATTGCTACATGGAAATATAAATTCTACTGGATGTGGCACCACTAATATAATAATATACACAGGTGGGCACAGTTAATCGAAAAGTTAACTTCGTTAATCGTTAATTCGTTAATTAAAAAATTAACTTCGTTAATCGTTAAAGCGTTAAATTCTCGAAAATTTAACGCAAGTTAAAGTTAATCGTTAACAGTTAACCATACCAAAATTATACATACTAATTTCGCACTTATTGTGGTGACACTTGTTTAAAATAGTAATTTGACTGTACATTCTATAACATATTAGTATTAGAGACAAGTATGAATGCATTATAGTATATTTCATTACGAGTGCGGAAAGCCTGTCATTGCAAAGAGTTCCGACAAATGTCTACCCGAGCCGAGGCGCAGCCGAAGGTGAGGGTTGACAGTAAGAACCAGTTGTAATAACAGTTCCGCACGTGTACTAAACAACTATTTTAATACGGTTGCGAAAAAAGTAAGCAATTTAATAGAATAATAAAAACACAATAAACTCAACTAACTAAAATGTTTGAAAAATGGCGCCAACCGTAAAAGAATACAAACAAAGATTTTTTTGTTTTCTTCACCCATTCTGGGTAGGCAAAGGGAACTATGCCCAAACAGCAAAAAAATATAATGTAACCTAACCTAATTCCTTGAATCAAATCATTAAATCTGATATTGTAACAAATTAGGAGCTTCTTTTTAGAAATATTTGCATGAATCATAAAAACTTCAATGATTTTTTTTTTTTGTAAAAACTTCGTGGTTGGTTTTTTCTTTTGAATAGACATGATTTTTACAGTTGGGAAAGAGAAGGCACGAGTTTGGAGTAACTAAAGAAAAAGCACGAGTAAAAAGTGTTTTAATACAGTTGCTCAAAAAGTGGCGTATTGCAGGGGCGAAGAGCGTTCGGAATGTGGGCTATTACATACTCTTGCTTTTATATACTCGTAATGAAATATACTATTTCGAACCTTCTTTTGATTTTGTCCTGTTGGTCACGTCTTTCCCGGACGCTCTGATGCATCACACTTGCACGCGAACTTCACATATATCAATTATCAACTCGTTCGTTCACCATTCGAGTCGCCGACAGTCGCCCAACATAGCTGAACTACGATCGTGGCGTGGCACGTAATTTAAACAAAATGACAGCACGTCTCCAAGTTTCTAATTTAACGATTAACGGACTTTTATTAACGGAAGTTAAGTTTAACGGAAGTTAACAAAAGCGTTAACACTTTTTGAAGTTAACTTAAAAGTTAATCCGTTAAGCAAAATGTTAACTTCGTTAATTAACGATTAACGGATTAACGAGTTAATGCCCAGCTCTGATAATATAATTAGTTTGGAATATTGAACTAAATTCTTCCTCAATTGTTCTTTGAGTTAACAAAGTTATAGATGCCGAAAATCTAATATTATATATAAAATTCTCGTGTCACAGTTTTCGTTCCTGTACTCCTCCGAAAGGGCTTGACCGATTCTCATGAAATTTTGTGAGCATATTCAGTAGGACTGAGAATCGGCCAACATCTATTTTTCATACCCCCCCCCCATTTTTTAACTGCGCGCGGACGGAGTCGCGGGCGACAGCTAGTAACATTTATAATAATTTTGACACGATGAATTACTTTTTTGTTTAAATTTAATTTCATTGTACAAATACACCTTTGTTTTGATAATTTCACATATATTTTTTTAATCATGGAAGTAGAGGAAGCGAAGAGTTTCCATTTCACTGCTAAAACGAATAGCGGAATACTCTTTACCACGCCTGTTTTTTGTACATTCGTGTTATTTTACATCTATGTATATCAAAGCATGTAAGGGTAGAACAGCAGTGAAATATTACGACTTAAATGTTTATTTATTGCGGGTTAAAAGTTTCTTAGGACGGACCGTTACTTACACGCTGGCATGCGAGTTTCTGTGAGTAAAGAAAGCAACTCTTTTGTCTTTTAAAATTGGGTAGACAGAGACTAATAAATTTGATGGACGTAATTTGTCTAAGTGTTAAACATTGTCTTCGAAAATATGGAAGAATAGAGTCTGATATGAAGTGTAACCTGGTCTCTTCTAACGGTAGTAATGATCTGCTGACAAAGTCCTAATTTTGTTAAAATGACGTAACTTAAATCTTCGAAAAACGGTGATTGTAGTCGCCAAGACTTCCGCATTACATAGAGGTTCGTTCACAGCATCGCCGACATTTCTATCTGTCTTCGTCAAAAAGATTCGCTCCTATAGTTTTCATGTAGTCGCTATGTAGGACTGACCATTTGGTCGCCAACGTTGAATCGTCTATTTAGACGATTCGACGTTGTGTGTACGAACCCTTCGACTCATTTCTTGCGACGCAACCATACAATATTAGTATCGACGATTTAAGTTGCCTTGTTCAAGATCTTAGGCGATAAGTAACTTCTTAATTAACGTCAAATGCGACATAAAATCTCGACAATTATCAATTATCGACAATTACCATAATTTCGACATAAAAGCGACAGTTAAATTTTAGATATCCTTCAAATTTTTATTGTCACAGTTTACACGTGCCAACACTGTCACAATTTTATTGTCATCAAGTTTAAAGCACTTTCAAGTTCATTAGGTTAATTAACCAAGAAACTTTTTAATGTTAATTTGTCTAAGGAAAAGCTCGTGTAAAGTTCGAATGGAGCTTTATGAAAGTTTACCTAATGATAGAGACGTGGCACTTTCTACTTAAGTCCTTTTAAAGAATATTAAAAAATATAATAGTCTCTATTCATCTGTTGTTTTTTTTTAATTTAGCTAAAGGTATTGGCATAAAATCAAATAAGAAAATATAATTTATCAAAACTACTAAAATTAATTATTAATTTATGAAAACCGGTGGCCTAATTTTAATCCTCTTTCCCTTCCCACCCTTTTCCTTTTAGGAAAGGATGGGAAGTGGAAGTGGATTTGGCGGAAGAGGGGACGCATAGGAAGGGGAAATATCCTCTTTCTGGGCGTTCCCTTCTGCGTTGATTAAAGGTAGGCAATGCATCTGCATTTGCGGATGTCTATGGGCAACGGTCGCCTCGCTATTTCGACGAATTCAGGTGACCGTAGGCTCATTTGCCACCTTTTGATAAAACAAAAAATATTCGAAATATTCTGTAAGATATTTTTTAACGAATATTTGAACTATACTTTTTATGTTCTTAGTAACATAATGAAAATGTAATTCATCCTTATTGCTAACGGAATAACATTGAAAATTCCGTTTCAAATTTTATTGATACTACAAGTTATCAGAAGAAGCACGATTAACAGAGATTTTCATATTTCAGGGGTTGTTTTTGTGTTGATTGTAACAAAAAAAAATACTTATTTTTTATCTATATCTATATATATAAAAGAAAGTCGTGTTAGTTACACTATTTATAACTCAAGAACGGCTGAATCGATTTGACTGAAAATTGTTTTTTTTTATGTTACTTTTGAGTGCATTTTGTTTGAGATTGTTTTTTATGGTACTTTTGAATGCATTTTGTTTGAAATTGTTTTTTTATGTTACTTTTGAGTGCATTTTGTTTGAGATTGTTTTTTTTGAAGTCGGCTATTTTTTTTTCTTAAAATTTTTGTTTTATTTCACAATTTTTAGTGAATTTGAAGTTCAATTACAAATTTCCTTAATACGTATGAGGAAAGAAATAAAGAAAAGGACTTTCCTATTTAATATGTGTGTACTTCAATTCAAAAACTAATTTAGAATGCAGAAGATAACCACTTATCCTTTAAACAGTGAAATAATTATCAAAATCGGTATACAAATTGAAAATTAACGAACTAATACATCGTAGCGTGCCTTTAATTTAGTCCAGCCGCGCGCCGCCGTAGAATTTTTCGAATGCGCGTAGTTTTTAATAATTTAATATCTTCCAAACTATTGATCAGAATTACATAGTTTAAAGGCTAATGTAATCTGCATTTAATACTCTAGCCATCAAACATATTTATTTGGATAAGGATTCATATCGAATATAATATAATAGCGCCGTAAGCTTACGACGCTGTTTTTCGTGTGCATTTTAATCGAAGTTTGTTCACAATAACATGGTTTTTGTGAGACATCCATAGATGATAGATATATGCCACCTGAGACTTTTATTTAGCAAATTTAAGGATCTATAATTACTCCATACATCATTTTAATGTAGGTCATATAGTTTGACCTACGTAAGCCCAGAAAGCAAATTTGTGCTATTCATTGTAACGCGATGTATCATTTTTCGTTTCCGCGTAATTTTATTCTTACGATATCTCCTAAACTATTAGACAGAATGATATAGTTTCAATTGCAAATATAATCTACATTAAATTCTCTTGATAATGAACATGTTTATTTACATAAGGGTTAATACTGAACTTGAATAATAGCGTCGGAAATAGGGCATGAATTTAATTAATGTTTCGTAAAGAAAAAAATGGTTATTGTGAGAAAACTATAAAAGATAGATATATGCTATCGCGGACTTTTATTTAGCACATTTAAAGAGCTACAATTCGCCATACATCATTTTGATGTAGGTCTTATAGTTTAGCCTACGTAAGCGCTGAAAGCAAAAATGTCCCTAATTTTCAAACAAATTTTGAAGCTATATTCAAAATCTACTAGTCTTCTAGTTATTTAAAAAAAAAAAACAAAAAAATGGGACCCACCTGCAAGCACTTCCTTTCGATTAAAATCATTTTTATCAAAATCGGACCACCAGGGACGGAGATTCGCGGTAACACACATAAAAAAAAAAAAAAAAAAAAATTCAGTCGAATTGATAACCTCCTTCTTTTTGAAGTCGGCTAAAAATTGGTGGGCAGGTAGCTTAGAACCAGGAAACGGACATAGGATAATTTTTACCCCGTTATCTATTTTTTATTCCGCGCGGATGGAGTCGCGGGTAAAAGCTAGTTAAGAATAAAATTAATCAGTTTAAAGGTTACTCTTTGTTATAATTCTTTCAGAAACATCAGAGTAAATATTTTTTGAGAACAACGCCATCTATTTGTAAATTGAAGAACTACAACAATCAAGTGCTTCGTTAAAATCTTACTTTTTTTTTTTTTTTTTTATTTATATTAAACAGGGTACAAAATACAAAGTTATATTAAAAGTGTCTATAAACCCATCGTGGGTTTGTCCAGACACTTTGGTACTACGCTATGAAATATAACTGAAGGTAAGTTTAGATTAATTTTTTTAAACAGCAACTAAGTGAGATCGCTCATACCGTCATATACAGGGTGCACAACGGGTAATAATCATATAACGCTCAGGATTTAAGATAGTGGTCTTTAAGTATGTTTTTTAAATTTTTGTAGTTTATGTTATTTCTAATTTCAGAAGGTAAATTATTTATTAATGTTGGAATTATATATTCTGATGTACGCATACCATAGACATTGACATGTTCTGGAATTGACAATTTTTTATTTGTTATACTCCTAGTTGTAAGTTTATGATTAATTGGAAGCTGAATTTCATTCCGAAAATATTGTTCTACTAATAAGTTATATTCTACTTTTTTATGTACAGGAATTACTTTACAATGTTTAAATAATTTTATAGGGTCTTTAGAATAATTCTGTTTTATTTTCGCTGGTGTTATTAGTTTTAAAATTTTATATTGTATATTATATATTTGATTTAGGTATGTTTTATAAGTTCGTCCGTAGCTACTTAATCCGTATGATATTATACTTTCTACAAACGCCATATACATAGTGATTAGAACATTGTAAGGTATTCTATCTTTTATTATATAAAATTTAGCCATGATTGCCCTTAGCTTATCACATGTCTTATTTATATGTCGCGACCAACTAAACCTATCATCTATAACCAGGCCAAGATATTTATGCTCATGGACCTGCTCAAGAGGCACACAGTTAGATGTGCACTTTCCACTGTGGAGACACGTGTGACTGTGTGCTAAAATTTTAATAATTTTATTCGGAGAGCACCGATTGTGGCTCGAATGCACATGCATAAATTTAGTTTTGTCAGCATTGAGTACTAAACCAGCATCATGCGACCATTTACAAAGCGCGTCAAAATCCGATTGTATCTGGCGTTCAGCCACCGCGATGTCTCTGTCAGCAGCCATCAGACATGTATCATCCGCAAACTGGTACACAGTGCAATGTTTAATGACCATGGTGATGTCGTTGACGTAGGTCAGATAATGAAGCGGACCGATAACAGAACCTTGTGCTGTTCCTAACGTAACAGGTACACTATCGCTGTACGACGTTCCGACTTTTACTTGGTAGCTGCGATCATTAAGATAATTTTTACACCACTGTAGCAGTTTTCCTCTTATGCCATTATTATCTAACTTCTCAATTAACAGATCATGTTTAAGCATGTCGAAGGCTTTGCTATAGTCAATAAATATTAATATGACATGTTTTTTTGAATTAAGGCAAGCATTAATATCATCGGTGAATTTAGACAATAAGAGAGTAGTACTTTTTCCAGCTTGAAACCCATATTGCTTTTCAGATAAAACTTTGTGAGATCTGTAGAAATGTTGGATTGTTCCGGTTATATGCTTTTCAACGATTTTATCAACTACTGGTAATATGGTAATGGGACGATATTTATCGTAATGCAGAGTACTGCCTCCTTTGTGGATTGGTCGTACGATACCAGTTTTTAATTCTTTGGGATAAACCCCCGTTTGGATACTGACGTTAACTAATCGCGTTATCACGTGTACAATTTTATCCGACAATTTCATGATATCGACTGCTCGAAGTCCGTCCACACCTGGGGCTTTTCTAGGGTTGAGATTTTTAATTATCTTCCTAATATCTCCGACCTTAGCTTTCTTAAAGAAGATTGATTTGTCAAGAGGCCTTACATACTCGGATTCGTTTAAGATTTTAATATTACATTTTGGAATTAACCCTTGTACATTATTTTTAAACTAGTGGGCGAATTTATCAGCGATATTTTTATTCGTACCATCTTTTCTAAATGCTTTAGTTATTACGTCATCAACTGTATTGTTTATTTTTCCAGTCATATTGTTTATTATTTCCCATAATTTACGAGTATTTGATTTACTATTGTTTATTTGATTTATATAATACGCATTTCTGGTTCTTTGTACTATTTTATTAGTTTTGTTTCTGATTTTTTTATATTTAACTCTAATTTCTTTATTTGTCGGGTCTTTAACGCAGTGTAAGAAGAACTCATCTCGCTTTCGACAAAGATTAATTATATTTTTATTTACCCAGCCATAAACATTTCGTTTAGATCTACTTAATTTTTGTTTGTATTCAGCTTTATTATAACAATTAATGAAATTATCTTTCATATATTTATATATTTCATTAGGACAATTCATGGTTTGTATGGGATTCCAATCAACCTCATTAAAGTATTTGTTAAATATTTTGTTATCAATTCGTTTTACGTAAACCGGAGCATCCTGTATATGGGTATCTGAGCATAGTGAGACCGTCGTTAATCTGTGGTCGGCCAACACTATGCCGAGCACCGCGGCATACGCGTTTCCTAAGCGGGATCTCACGAATATATGATCAATACAACTTTTTGTAACTTTATTTTTATATTTTTCTATTCTTGTATAATCTGATATCCCGCATAGGAGACCGTGTCCACTCATAACATCCATGTATGATTTTTTAACAGAATTTTGAAGTTTTAGATCAATATTTATATCACCCAACAATACAAGATCTGTGTTATTGTAATTTTCAAGTAACATATCTAATTCAAATACAAATTGATGTTTGTTAGTGTTAGGCGGTCTATACACTGCACACAACGTTAACGGTACTGATGAGATAACAACTTTACCTAACAAACATTCAAAATGGCGAGTTATTACATTGATATGCGTAAACGTATAATAATTTTTTATATATAATATTATTCCACCGCCTTTTTGTTTATTTCTTAATACCGTATACATTGTGTAACCATTTATGTTGTAAAGAGATTTTATGTTATCACTAATGTTTGCTTCTGTAATTATAAGAATGTCGATGTCCGTGCCAGTTTCGCTAATAATCTGTTCTACCCTCCAAAAATATTTTATCATTGATCGAATATTTACATGTGTTATTGTTATTTTATTTTTACTGAATGGTAACCGTCTTTTATATTCAGAGAAATTTACACAATCAAAAATTTCTATAATATTATTATCGACAGAAAAACTATCCATCACATACAAGAAAAATATAATTTAGCTAAGGAGTTCCAAGGGCCAGTACGAAAAATTATTAAATATTTTTAGACAAAAGTGTTTGTATATCTTTAACGGTTCTTAATCTGTATATTTTTGAATTTTCATTTTTTCGTGCTAGCACTTTGCCCTCCTTAAACCAGATATATTTGTAACTATCTTTAAGTTCTTCTTTAGTCTGCCATAATAAGTGTTTATAATACGGTGTAAGTGGTTCACGTACAATTATTTTTTCGGCTGCCGACGGTCCCGTCAGGCCTGGTACTATGTCCGCTGCGGTGATGATGGTCTCGCGTGTTGCTGTGAGGAAACGTTGGCGAGTAACGTCATCCCGTAGCCTAACGAGGACCGGTCTGGGGCCTGGTCTACGCAACGCAGGTCGTTTAATGGATATAATGTCATGTTTAGGCGCCTTAAATTTCTCAGCAATATTTTGAATAACTTCGTTTAGTTTTAAGTCACTTAAGTCCGGGATTCCCACAATCTCAACTGTATCCCCAAGGTGGTGTTGTTCAATTTCGGTAAATTTTTGTTCGAGGGCTTCGAATTTTGTTTCTAGATAGATATTTCTATTTTCTATATTTTTCTGTTTCCTCTCCACTTCTTTCATCTTAGTTGAGATTGTATTAAGCGACTCAGTGAATTCATCAATTTTTTCACTGCAGTATTGCACCGCGCTGCTCAGCGACTGCAACTCGCGTGAAATGGTGTTACAAACTTCCTTTTTAATGTCTTCCACTAATTTTTTTATATTAATTGACGCTTCCGGTATTTGGATATGTTCCTCTTCGTCTTCTTCGTCGTCTTGTAACATACCATAAGATTTTCTACGTGAGCAATTTAAATTGCAATCGGTACATGCCCATTCCAAATTTTCTGCGGCTTTAAGGGCATTTAACTGCTTTGCACTTAGACCCGTACATTGTGTTACGGCGTGTACAACTTTTTGGCATCTACTACATTCCAAAATAGGGCTTTTTTTGGTCAAAATTTTACTACAACCAGCACATTTAGCCATAATAATAAAATGAGGGTATTTGCGGGACACTCACTTAGCGCGGTGGGCTTATCTAACGGCGATCGCGCGAGTACTTACTTCTCTCTATTATAAATTCGAATTTTTATTAGATCAGGGTTCCCCAAACTATTTTGGACAAGTGACCTCTTTCCCAAAATGAACTGTTACCTCAGACCCTTCCATGGCCAAATTTCCTACTTTTAAGATCAATTATTATTATTAACTAGCTTTTACCCGCGACTCCGTCCGCGCGGAATAAAAAATAGAAAACGGGGTAAAAATTATCCTATGTCCGTTTCCTGGTTCTAAGCTACCTGCCCACCAATTTTCAGTCAAATCGATTCAGCCGTTCTTGAGTTATAAATAGTGTAACTAACACGACTTTCTTTTATATATATAGATTCTGACTTAGGTCAATAGAAGACAAAGTGAGAATTAGCAATACTTTAACTTTTGGAACCACTTTAGGAATCCCTGGTTTAGATGTATGGAAGTTTGAAGGTATCTCCAGAACGGTTCAACGGATCTTGATGAAATTTGGTACAGATGTAAAACTGTCTGGAAGAACACATAGACTACTTTTTATGTGTTTTTTAATTTCTTACTACTTTGATAAAAACTAAAATGATAAAATTATAAACTTCATAATATGGATACATATTAGTTTTATTGCAAAAGAAAATTAATTTTTTTTCTATATAACATAAAACTAAAAACTAAAACATCTTAAAAATATTATGTAATTACAATGAACAAAAAAAAATAATGCACTCAACCATATTTCTTAGAATTCGATAAAAAAAAACAGACAAAATGGTAGAAGTATTTTTTAAGGTCCCATAAATTTATCGATAAACAAGTCACATCATTTTATTAATTCAAGTCTTTACTTAAAAAAAAAATAGTCAAAATCCAAAGATAAAAACATTAATATAGATTTTACTCAATTTCTATTATCCTCTTGTATATTTATTAAAAAAAAAATCTATTCACTTTAATCCCACAAACACAATGCTGTTGTTAAAATACGTTCACTTTAATAAAAAAATATTGTAGCATTGAAAGTGTTAAGCCGCATTCACATTTGCCTGACGTGTTGTGTCGTGATGCGTCAGAAAGGTATCGGTCTCATACAATTAATATGGTTGCGTGCACACTTCTCTGACGCAGTGTGTCGTGATGGCTTGTGTCGTGTCGCGTCAGTAGCGATCCCGGTCCGCGTCAGTTGGGTGAGGTGCGGGGGACGGCGCAGCGACACGACACAGCGGGTCGGACTAGTGTGCACGCGCACGTGTCGTGTTGTGACGCGTCAGAAGTTAGACATTCTAAAATACTGATGAAATTTTTCAGCATCACTCTCAAGCTCTTTAACGAGACAATGAAACTCGCCTTTAGTCTCTCTTTTTGTATTTACTGGATGTATCCAATATCTTCTTCTCTTTCTTTGTTTTATTAGAAGTGTTGCCAGTGCCAATAACTGCATATCTTCTTCATAATCTGAATCTGAATCGTATGATTCATGAAAAAACATTGCGAATGTGTAAACTCTCCGAGAGCTATAACGGAACTGATTAAAAATGCGTCATAACGCGTCACATAGATGTGAACAGTAGCCATCACGACACAACACGTCAGACAAATGTGAATGCGGCTTTAATCAAATAATTACAATAACTTTAATAATTATTATAACTTTTACAAAAGATGTTTAATAATTTTCCCATAATTCCATCTAAAAAGTGACAAAATATTAATTTATACACAACTAGCTGTCGCCCGCGACTCCGTCCGCGCGCAGTTAAAAAAAAAATGAAAAATAGATGTTGTTGGATTCTCAGACCTACTGAATATGCTCACAAAATTTCATGAGAATCGGTCAAGCCATTTCGGAGGAGTACGGTGACGAAAACTGTGACACGAGAATTTTATATATTAGAAGATTTCTTTGGAATCCGCCATTTTTACAAATCAATCGTCTTCTTTAAATCTTTTATTACTGGAAGAAAAATCATTATATAAATCATCACAAGATATTTTATCTCTATTTCTTTTCATAGTTCTTCTCTCTTTAGCACTATCTACACTCAATCTCCCGCTACAATCTGAATCACTGGACATTCCACTTGTAGCAAGTTTTATAATAAGTAAATCTTTCTCTATCTCTGTCAGCTCCTTTGGATTAGAGCGTGATGTTTGTCGTTTGACAGGCTTCGGTCCAACAGTTGGAGAATATTCCACTTTACGCTTTTTATATGTACGTTTTGTTACGTCCTTTTTCTTCTTTGGTTGTTCGTTCTGAAATAATAAATATTTTAGATTTAGATTTTTTTTAATATTAACAATTAACATTTGAGAAATAACAATATTATATCTATCTATATATATAAAAGAAAGTTGTTGGAATTATTTAAATTTACAATCTATACAAAAATTAATCTATGACTGTTCTATTGTTTATGATAAAAGATTGTTTATGGTCTAGGGTAAAAACGCCCGACCCCCTGAAATTTTGATTATTCTCACTTCTGACTTTGCTCTGAGCAGTGCTAGGGATCGGACATATACCTCCATAGTGTTTATTATAAAAAGGATAATATATATAATTTTATTTAAATCCTTAACCGTTGTTTTTACTTTTTACCATAACTTCCTATAAAAGTCGTGTTAGTTACACTATTTATAACTTAAGATCGGTCGAAATGATTTAGCTGAAAATTGATGGGGAGGTAGCTTAGAACTAGGAGATGGATATAGGGACTTTTTTATCTTGTGTGCATTTTTTTTATTCCGCGTGGACGAAGTCGCGGGTAAAAGCTAGTTATATAATAATAATTAATATTATTTTATTATTATTATTACAGTTGTATAAATAAAAATTAATGTACTTTTTCCATTGCGAAAATAATCATGATCACAGACAAAACATTCATACAAAAAAAATCTTTCAATTCCTCTAAAAAAAAAATTAAAATCACAATAGGTTTTTGGAGATACATAATTCCTTCAACAGGACAAAGTTACAAATTCTTTCTATAAATTGTAATTCAATATACATGTATTATTAGCTACTGTAAAATATACGTAATTAGCACGTCGGGAATATGAGTGCTCTTTCTACCCATGTGTCAACTCGTTAAAAATAAAACAAAATATAGCCACTCAACATCAAAGGCTGATTTTCAGTAAAACTTTATATAGATAGTTGACTTAAAATTACAACAAAAATAACTTAAATAGAATGTCGGTGGCTCAGAGGTTAAGCACTTGACTTGCAATCTACAGGTCTAGAGTTCGAATCCCGACATGTATCAATGTGTTTTTCGATTTACATATGTATTTATCTGACCTTACGATGAAGGAAAACATCGTGATGCTGCACATATCTGAGAAGAAATTCAATGATATGTGTGAAGTCAACCCGCACTTGGCTGTGGTTGACTATGTCCTAGTCACCCCTAACTTGGGGTAGGCTCCGAGTCCCTCGGTGGGGACGTATAGTGAGCTGATGATGATGATGATGATAACTTAAACTAAAAAAAAAAACTTAAACTAACCTGTTTAGGTTTAGCTCCAATATAACCTGAACATCTTTTAGCTCCGCAAAGACATTGTTTCTTCTCAATTCCAGCACATTGGAGATTATAGTTGAAAGTAACTTCACTATTCTGTAAAAATATTAAAAATATTACTAGCTGTCGCCTGCGACTCCGTCCGCGCGGGATTTAAAAAAAACATAATAAGTAGACTATGTGTTCTTCCAGACTATGTTCTACATCTGTGACAAATTTCATTAAAATCCATTGAGCCGTTTTGCAGATATCTTCAAACAAACATCCATCCATACACACATACATCCAAACATTCGCATTTATAATATTAGTAAGATATAAAAACATACAGCTGGTATATCTCTCATAGCAAACAGTCCCACTCTGACATCACCCAGTACCGTCCACTTCTGTGTCTCACAGTTTGGCTCGCAGCAGTGATTCATGAATCTGAAATAAAAAAACAAACCTTAACATTATTTTATTAATATTTATAAAAGATTTTAAATAATAATAATAACTTATGATTGCCATAGAAAAACATTCGACAACAAAAGACATCCACAAATGCAGATGTGTTGCCTACCATTAATCAACAGAGAAGGGGACACACAGAAAGAGGATATTTCCCTTTCCTATGCGTCCCCTCTTCCGCCAAATCCAATTCCTCTTCACATCCTTTCCTAATAAGAAAAGGGTAGAAAGGGAAAGAGGACTAAAATGTTCAGTAATGGCAAAAGGGAGGTTCAGCTTCAACACCGGTCAGGATACAGTATTGAGCTGGTTTTCAAACCCCCCCCCCCCCCCGCCTTCCCAACATGAAAAAGGGAAAATAGATTGTCGATGGTCGCTGTACACTAATGTGTATGAAATCACAATTCAATCAATATTACTATTTCCGACATCAAAGACCTAATTATATTTACTATTAAACAAATTTATATTTAAAAGATGACAAACACGCGGTCTGAATTCGCTAAAATGGCGAAGCGACCGCTGCTCAGACATCCGCAAGTACAGATGCGTTGCCTACATTTAAGCGACGTAGTAGGAGACGCACAGAAAAGAGAATATATTCTCTTCCAATGCCTCCTCCTCCATTAAATCCTTGCCTTATAAGAAAAGAGTGGGAAGAGGGAGAGAAAATAATTTGTCCAACTTTTTATCATACCTATGAAATTCACCATCTTGCAAAGTGCCTTACGCAGAATTGCTAAGTGGTACCTACTAAGCTAAATCTACATCCTCAGTGGCCAATTAACAACTCTGAGTGATATAGTAACACTTACCTAGCCAGATTCCCTTTAGGTCCAGCATCAATCATTCTCTCTTTATCTAGAGTTAGGAAATAATAGTTCTCATCTCGTATCTCATATTTCCTCTGCATTCTTCTCTTAAACTCCTCTTCATCTATTATTTCTCCCACATACTCTATCACGAATTGACCTGCAAACAATATATTTTTAATTATATATTTTAATTATAACTTTTATATTATATTACAAGGTGACAAACGAGCAAGCAACCACATGAATTCGCCGAAATGGCGAAGCGACCTGTCTCAATTATGTGTATGAAATCTCAATTCAATCAATAATACTATTTCCGACTCCAAAGACCTAATTATATTTACTATTTAACAAATTTATATTTATAAGATGACAAACAAGCGGTCTGAATTCGCTAAAATGGCGAAGCGGCCGCTGCTCTGACATTCGCAATTGCAGATGCGTTGTCTACCCTCAATCGACGAAGGAGACGCACAAAAAGAGAATATTTAACCTTCCTATACATCTCCATCAAATCCACCTCCCCTTCCCATCCTTTCCTTATAAGAAAGGGTGGGAAGGGAAAGAAGACTAAAATGAGTCCTCCAGCACCACACTCATCAGACTGTATGTAGAATTACTTCCACTTGACGTCTGTCTTCTGTAAGATCGTGGTATTTCACTGAGCGAGGACAATTTGTGCAACTGATGTTGTTGCTGACGTGTATATAACCAACGTTGGTCATAATAACCGATGAGTCGTTATAACCGATATTGTATTAAGTTGTTTCTATTTTTATAATTACCTGCTTTGATATCCTCCAAAGTCTTCAACCCCCACCCCCTCTGTGGGGTGCGGTATGGCACCAGTTTGGGGTAGAGGCGCTTCTCAAACGCTCGGTTATTACAACGCTCGCCCGCACGACAAGATGGACCACACTCTGTTAGCAGCATCCTGGGACATAACATCTCATTTTTGCAGGTAAACACGAAAAGTGAAACTTAACTTGGTGAAATTTAAGCTATCTCACAGCAAAGATGAATGGTTGCCATGGTAACGGTAATTTTCAACCAATGTCGAAAGCTTTTGTTGTCATTTCGAGATATTCAATTGAAAGTTTTACGCAATATAAACAATAAAACATGGATGGGATGGGATGGGATGGATGGATGGATGGATGGATGGATGGATGGTTGGATGGATAGATGGATATTTGCATGAAAGTATCTCTAGAACGCCTCAACGGATCTTGATGAAATTTGACACAGATGTAAAAGAATCTGTAAGAACGTACAGACTACTAATTAAGTTTTTTTTATTATTTCACGCGGACGGTGTCGCGGGCGACAGCTAGTTACGAATAAAATTGTATTTTATTGTATCTTTTTTTAACATTCTATGTGTTCTTTAACTCACCTATTGAGACACTGTGAGTAAGGTCCACAAGGATCCTCTTCATCAGGATTGCACTCACACTGTGTCAGCGAGCTCTCCTCTAAATCTATCTTCTTCCCGCACAGAGATCCGCACGGCTTGTTCACCTTCAGCTTCACATAGTGTGGCGGGAGAAGAGAAGATGCGAAATCCGGAGGCTCTTCTTCATTTGGTGACACTTCTGGATAATAATGACATATTTTATACCATAGGTTGACAATCAGCAATATGTCATCTGAATTCAGCGAAATAAAGAAACAAACATCCATATTCGACAGAGTAGGAGACGCACAGAAAAAGGATATTTCTCCAACATATCCGTCATTTTCTTTGTCAAATCCCCATCTCCATCTTTTCTTATAAGAAAAAGGGTGGGAAGGGAAAGAGGACTAAAATTAGGTCTCCGGCACCACACTCATCATACTGTACGCGGAATTACTTCCACTTACTTACTATCTTCTGTATGGTCACTTCCCTTCTATGTTTTTTTATACCGCACCCGATTTCATCATCAGCTCACTATACGTCCCCACCGAGGGACTCGGAGCCTACCCCAAGTTAGGGGTGACTAGGACATAGTCAACCACAGCCAAGTGCGGGTTGACTTCACACATATCATTGAATTTCTTCTCAGATATGTGCAGCATCACGATGTTTTCCTTCATCGTAAGGTCAGATAAATACATATGTAAATCGAAAAACACATTGATACATGTCGGGATTCGAACTCTAGACCTGTAGATTGCAAGTCAAGTGCTTAACCTCTGAGCTTAACTCACTTATCTTCTTATTTTATTTGCTTAGAAAATATAACTTACTTTTCAATATCTCGCAAGCTCTTTGCGCGTGTTTCATCGCCATATTGAATGCTGCATCAATCTTTGACTTCTGATTTGAAACTTTTCCCGTATCACCTGAAAATTATTTTTGGCATATTATTAAATGTTAAGTCAATGATAATTACTTTAATATTAGTCATACTAATATTATAAATGCGAATGTTAAAAACTTAGTGAATTTTAAGTTATCCCACAGCAAAGATGAATGGTTGCCATGGTAACGGTAATTTTCAGTTAATGTCGAAGGCTTTTGTTGTCATTTCGAGATATGCAATTGAAAGTTTTACGCAATATAAATAAAAAAAAATGGATGGAATGGAATGGATAGATGGATGTTTGTTAGAAGGTATCTGCAAAACGGTTCAACAAATCTCTATTAAATTTGGCACAGATATAGAACATAGTCTGGAAGAACACATACGCTACTTATTATGTTACTTATTATGTTTTTTTTTTAATTCCTCGGAATTAAAAAAAAACATTCGGACGGAATCGCGGACGACAGCTAGTTTAATAATAAATTTCAATAGCTTAATATATCTCAATCATCAGTTGACATAAAAAATATCCAGACGTGTATTTTTAACATGTGACTGTGAACAAAGAATCTTTAGTGCAGAAATATTTTTTCTGAACACAGAATTAAGACATTTCATATCGTACATACTCTCAAGTAATCATTTAAAAAAAACTACTAAGTAGTCTATGAGTTCTTCCAGACTATGTTCTACATCTGTGACAAATTACATCAAGATCTGTTGAGACGTTCTGGACATACCTAGTAACAAATATCCATCCATCCATCCATCAATTCACACATCCATTCATCCATCTAAGCATTTCTTACCTTCTTGGAAGGGAAATACTCGTCCTCTATTAACCCAGTAGTGATCATATTGGCCAAAGAATCTGACAACAAACTCTCCGGGTGAATGTTTCACAGCTAAGATATTGGGAGGGATCTCTGACGGATGCAAGATTATTCCAGGCCACCATCTGTAATAGATATCACATGTTCATTAAAATACTTCGATTTAGTAGTTCATCATCATCAGCTCACTATACATCCCCACTGAGGGACTCGGAGCCTACCCTAAGTTAGGGGTGACTAGAACATAGTCAACCACAACCCAGTGCATGTTGAATTCACATAAATCTTTGAATTTCTTCTCAGATATGTTTCATCACAATGTTTCCTTCATTGTAATAACGTCGGATAAATGTACATATGTAAATCAAAAACACATTGGTACATGGCGGGATTCGAAACCACGACCTGCATATTGCAAGTCGAGTGCTTAACTCATGAGCCACCGTCGCTCCCTACAGTAGTTTGGATACAATAAAAGAATATACGTAGGTTTCTGAAACCAAAATCCATGTTTAAAAATTATTATCTCTGTTTTGTCAATAATGAAAGATAGGATTTTGGTGTCAGAAACCAAAAGTAAATGCCATAAGAATTCTTTTCATATGGGAATGTAATTAGTCAGAGATTTATTCTTTTAGGTAAAGACGAAGTTGACTTGTATTTTAAAATATTTTTAGGATAAAGCCCTCAGAACTATTTTTTTTAGTTTTTTATATCAACGAATATAATCTTTGTTCAAAAAAACATCGCAACTGTCAAAGAGTATGTCCTCTTACCCGGAACATAGAGTATATCTTACCAAACAAATTTCAACTTACTAGTGTTGCCACATGCTTTTTGTATTGCCAGCTTCATCTAAAAAAACTTATTCATCTTATAATGTTATAAAACAGAATACTAACCTATAATGTCCTAATTTGACCCAAACCATTTCTCCATACAAAGGTAAGCATCCCGTCTCACAATCCTCACACATATATCCACCTAGAAAATATACAAAATGTCTGAAAACATATACAGGAGAAATCACATGAAATGAAACGACATATTGACTGTCATAATAAAATTATAGTATAACTAGTTGTCTACCGTGACTCCGTCCGCGCTGAATTATAAAAAAAACTAGTAAGTAGCCTATGTGTTCTTCCAGACCATGTTCTACATCTGTGCCAAATTTCATCAAGATACGTTGAGCTGTTCCTGAGATACCTTCTAACAAACATCCATCCATCCATACATCTAAACATTCACATTTATAATATTAGTAAGATTTAAATTTCAGTACAAAAATGTTAGAAACAATAACATAGTTCAAACTACACTTTTTTTATTATTTTAATGTAACTTTTTAAGATAGTTATGGATTAAAATCCGTTAACACAAACAAAGGGGAAAACAAAGCAGATTTTTATCTTACTAATATTACGTATTAATGTTTGTTTCAAGATATCTCCGGAACAGTTACACGTATCTTGATGAAATTAGTCACAGATGTAAAACATAGTCTGGAAGAACGCATATGCCACTTAATACAATTTTTTTTAATTTCGCGCGGTTTTAGTCGTGGGCGCAAGCTAGTCTCAAATAAAACTTAGCTTTATATGATTGAAACATGGTTTAATTTTATTTTTCATATGAAAAAACATTCAAAGTAAAATTAAACTTTATTTCAATTTGTTAAAGCTCAATTTTATTTGAGACAAAATAATGTACTTTACTCTCCGCCCCAATCTGTGTTAAGGGAGTCTTACCTTCAGGTGGTTTGATATTAAGGCACTCAGCGTGGAATGAAGTGGGACAGTACTCGCAGCAGATGAGAGAACCACCCAATGCACAGATGAAACACCAACCAGTGTTCACATGACAAGGCACTTTGCCCGGCCTATAATATAAATTATTTTTATTTTACTATTTACTAACGGTCGCCCATTGGTCGAAATTCCATAATTAATGTTTTTTTTTACATTATAAGGTTGCAAATGAGTGTGCGGCTACTTGAATTCGCCTAAATAGCGAAAGGGGAAGTGGAATCGATAGAGCATATTCGCACAGAAAGAGGCGTCTTCTCCTCTGCCAAATCCACTTCCCCTTTCCATAAATTTCCTTAAAAGAGAAAGGTGGGAAGGCAACGTGGACTAAAATGAGTCCTCCAGCACCACACTCATCAGACTATAGTTGGAATTACTTCCACTTGAGGCCTGTCTTCTGTGAGGTTGTGGTATTTCACCGGTTGTTCCGTCTCATTCATACACCTAACAATTGTTGTTGCAGGTTCTGCCACTTTTTTTTTATAAAGTTATGCATACTTTATCCACATTTAATTTTGTCAAATTTTACGTTCTTCGTTTAGAGTTCCTTAAATAAAGTACTAAGTTCAAGATACTGAACTAGAGGTTAGCTTTGAGCATTTTATTAGGAAACAATAAATTTTTAGACTCACCTGTGCTCGTAATGTCTTGGACAAATCACATGTGACGCTGACAATATCTGAGAACCAGCGGGAAGACATTTAGTGAAGGAATGATAGGTCGCTGGACATCTCACACACCGAGCTAGTTTATCACCACTGAATCTAGTCTTACAACCTCTAGGGTCATCACTGACACACGTATGACACACATGTCGCGGACAAACTACAGGCTCGAAAAACCCTTTAATATTTTTATTATTTCTAAGAACTTCACCAGAGTGATATTGCGTTTGAGGCCAATGTTCCAAACACTCTAAATGATAGTACCTATTACAATGTGCCAATTGACACCTCTGTCTGAATTCTATGCCATCTTTTGGTGAAGTGGCAGATCTACATACAAAACAAATAGGTTTGTCATATCGTACACAATTATGGCATTTGAAATCAGAATAATCTGTATCCGATATCTGATTTTTCTTTGGTAGTTTGATATCGATTATTTTACATTTACCCACTTCTGTATCGCTCCAATCGAGTTCTTGTTCACTTGAATCTATGTCATACTCGTTTTGTGTGTCGAGTATTTCTTTCATTTTATCACTCAATTGAGCTTCGAAGTTATTCGCGTCTACGATTATATGAGATTCAACTTCGTCTATTGATAAATTTTCTTCAGATGCATTCAATTCTTGAGATTTCTCATCACTCTGACTGTCTCCATCTAAGCCGTTTGAATCATCTAAACCTTTCTGTTTTCTACCTCTATTTCTCTTCTTCTTCTTTCTTCCTCTAGTAGGTAATTGTTTATCAATAACTTCTGTCTCTTTTTTAGTACATTCAACATGGAACACATAATGACAACCCTTACATTTAATTAGATTACCAGTTTTCTCACAAATCTCACAAACTTTTTCTCTTAAAAGGCCTTTAAATAAATTCGGCTTTGGTTCAGTGAGTTGTCTGAAATATTCTTCGACTTGATCAAAATCATCGTCACTTAAAAAGTTTGCATCATTACGAGATTCCTCTATACTTCCGTTTGGAATATTAATTTGTTCCTCATTTGAATTTTCATTATTTTTCTCTTTAAACTGTCTGTTTGATTTATTTTTGAAAATTTCAAATAATTGTACTTCATCTTCCATATCTAAATCTGAATTTTCATTGAAATCTTCGTTGTAATATGGTCTTGCAATTCTTCGTTTAGATTTTGATTTAGGTATAAAATCCTCATCGTCATTAATTTCTTTGTCTACTTTTATTTTCTTTTTCACTCTTTTTGGTTGTGTTGTTTCTTTTTTTAAACTTTTAACTAAATTAGCTTGTTCCATTTCGTCTGTACGTTTACTTTCAGATTTTGAACTTTCCTCATATAGCCAAGTTTTGTACAAGTAACGTGTTATTTCATCTTGTGTTAGTTCAGGATGTTCGTCAATTAATGCGTCTTGTCGAAATTCTAAATACTTTAAAAATTCTGGATCTTCGAATTCATTTTTAGATGGTTTATTTGATTTCTTTTCAACAGTTCTGTCTAATGTTATTTTCAATGATTTATTATCGTCGATAACCTCTTTGACTTTCCAATTCGTCTTCTGTGACTCTTCTATATTTGTCTCATTCTTATCAAGCTCCGATTTAAGATTTTTGGAACTTAATTCTTCTGTATTTTCAGAAGTTACTGATTCTACATCTGAATTTAAACTTTTGGCTGATTGATTATCAGAGTTACTTTTTTCTTTAGTAACAACTTCTGTGGAATTCATTTCGTCATTAAAAACGCTAGTCTGTTTTTGATCTGGATTATCGTCCATATCTGTCTCTTCGATAATATTCTTATGTAATTCACCAATTTCTTTATTTTCCAGCATTTTATTTACTTTATCAATGAAATTGTTTGTGTTATCGAGATTATTAATATCACTATTCTCTCTAATAACTTCGGGTAATGTTTTAGAGTTTGGCAATTTCTCCTCAGTCAATGTCGAATCACTATCATTTATGTTTGAAGAAATTTCTTTATCATTAAAAATTTGTATTAGATTATACTCCACATCATTTTCATCTGGAATTGAACTTGAATAACCACTCGAGAAAGAATTAGGGACTTCATTATCGTTAGAATTAATTAATTTTACATTAGCATTATTCAATTTTTCATGATTGTCTTCTACAATTTGATTCTGATCGTCATCTTTTAAAGATCTACTATCAATTGATTCCTCACTCTCTTCTGAATCTGATTTTTGGTTCTCTGATGTCTGGTTATTCCCTATATCTTTTATTTTATTTAGTTTCTGTGATTTATTCAATACTATTGACTCACAAACAGTTGTACTTGAATTTTTTACATTTAAAACTTGGTTTTCACAAATCTCTTTCATTTCTATATCATTGGACTCGTCTAAATTCTTGTCCAATATACTTTTTGATATTTGATTGTCTGGCTCAATGAAATCTACATGATTTTCACTATTATCTGGCAAATTTATAATTTCTTCATCCATTTCTATATCATTGGACTCACATAAATTCTTGTCTGGCACATTTTTTGATCTATTATTGTCTGATTCAGTAAAATCTTCATGATTTTTACAATTCTCTGGGTTATCTATATTTTCTGTGCCCATTTCTACATCGCTAGATTTACATAATCTTTTGTTTGACGAATCATTGTCTGATTTTATCAAATCTACGTAATTTTCTATAGGTTTCGCGTGTATTTCTGTGTCATTAGAATCCATAAAATCAAACAAATTCTTATTTGATACACTCTTTGATTTCCCATGGTCTAATTCTTTTACTTCAACATGATTTTTCTTAATATCTATACTTTTGTTAATTTGTGTCTTTTGTAAATTAGTCACAACAACAATATTTCTCTCATCTCGGACAGAATTCGACTTTGAATCCACAATTTCATTAACACTATGTTCAATATCTACAGTTTGAACTTTCTTTTCTAAAACAGAATTATCTAAGATGTCTTTATTTTGGTCTAGATAAGTGACATCTTCAAATTCATTGCTAACTTCATCTATACTATTAGGCAGCGTTTCAGAATTTGCTCTAGCTAATTCTTTATCATTTAAATCTATTTGCATTAGCTCAGTATCATCTAGTCTAGTTGGAGTTGAATCCTTTTTCATTGCAATTAATTGATTTTGTACTAAACTATCTTCATTATTATATTGATTATTTGTCGACTCATTAACCATTTCTTCTTGTGATTCATTCAATGTGATTCCTTGGGGATGTTCATTTAATTCTTTTAATGTCATATCAACTTTATCATTGTTAATAGGTTTAGTAAATTCTTCATCATTTTTCTTACTATAATCGTGTTCATTTTGATGTGATAACAGTTTAACCTCGATTATATCATGAGATTCTTTTCTAGATCGTCTAAGTCTAAGGGATCGTCTTGACCAATTTTCATTGGATTTTAATTTTGCATTGTTCGATTTGCATTCTTTATCAGTTTTATTTTGTGATTTATAAAAAGATTTTTCAGGTGTTTTTGATTTTGCTTTTTGCAACCACCTGTCCATGTGAGATTGTTTTTTAATTTTAGTTATACCAGTTTTTGCAGCCATGTTATCTAAACAAGCTGTAACAACTTCTGATACATCTAAAGATTTATTTCTCGTTTTGTTTTTAGAACGTTCATTATCATGATTTTTTGTGTCATCTTCAGAAAACAATGTGTCATATAAGCTCTCACTCAATGAAACATCACTATTTGTTCTAGTTACTCTCTTTTCTATTTTAGCAACAACTTTATTATTTCCTAGCATATCACGTAATAAATCTATTCTTAGCCTTTTCGGTTCACGTAGTAAAGTTTCTGCTTCTTCCACTGATATAGCCCATTGGGGTTGTTTCTTTTCTGATATAAAGAAGGCTGCATATAATCTTGGATCCCGTTTCTTTTCCTGTAAATCAAGTGTTTAAGAAATTAATAGTTCGTACATAATTTTTCCTTATGTAATTTGATTGAGGTTCAGAGGTTAAGCAATTGACCTGTATACCGCAGGTCCTAGGTTCGAATCCTGCTATGTAACAATTTGTTTTGATTTACATATGTACATCATACAGTGAAGGAAAACATAATGATACAAGATGCATATATCTGCAAAGAAATTCAAAAATATGTGTGTATTCAAGTCAATCAGCTCTAGGCCAGCGAGGTTGACTATGACCTAGGCACCCTTCAGATAGTAGGCTCCGAGCCCTCAGAGGATGTATAGTGGGCTGATGATAAAAAAAATTATAAAAGCACTTTCACCTCTGCTGAAAATTTTTCTCTAGTTGTTTCAAACTCTAGTTGTCCGAGAAACTTTCGTAGCATGCTTTGCATTATCCATCCACGTCGGCCATTGTCACCCAAAAATGTTACATGTATGATTTCGCGTTCCGAACGACCCAATACTATAAAAAAAATAACCAATATTAGTTTTTTTACATTAATTTAAAACCTAAATTATTAATTAGGTATCTCACTAGCGCAGTGTCACTTATTTTTTTTTTTATAACCACGAGATACTGTGAAGGAAAACATTGTGATCCAACCTAGATATATCTGCCAAGAAATTCAAAGATATGTGTGAAGTCAACCCGCACCAGCATTTTTTTTTTTTTTTTTTTTTTTTTTTTTTTTTTTTTTTTTTTTTTTTGTGTTCATCTGCCATCAGTTACTACTTTTATCAGATGTGTTGAAAGTGTGAATTCATTACTTTACGAGTGTGACCTCCACTAAGGCCAACTACCCTTGATGCACAGTGCTAAGACACTTAAGAATTGGTATACGGCAGAATATCTTTTCTCTTCAACCGGTTTTGATAATTTTTATTTATAAGTTGTGCCGCCAGTTCATTAGGATGTTGTTTCAGCCTGTCATGATATTTCTTGATAGAACTTATGTACTCGTCCTTGATACTTAGTATTTTAAGGTTAGAATGTATTTCGCTGTTTTTTATGTACCATGGCGTGTTGCTTATTGTACGTAGGATAATATTCTGCATTCTCTGCAGCATATTTATATTGGAGTTACTGGCATTTCCCCATAGTTGTAGACCGTATGACCATATAGGCTTTAGGACCGTCGTATATATTAGTAGCTTGTTATCAGTGGACAATTTGCTGTTTCTGCCCAGTATCCAGTAAAGGTTTTTATACCTAAATTTTAGTTCATCCCTTTTAGATTTTATGTGTTGGTTCCATGTTAGTCGTCTGTCAAGGTGTAAGCCCAGGTATTTGACGCAGTCTGAATGTGGAAGAGTTGTGTCGTCCAGCTTGACAGGGGTACAGTTTCCTTTGCGTAGGGTAAAGGTGACGTGTACAGACTTGGTTGCGCTCACTTTTATCCTCCATTCTTTCAGCCACTTCGATATCGAGTCAAGACCATTTTGCAGTTCCTTCGACGCAGTTTCTGGATTTTTGTTACTGGCGAGTATGGCGGTATCGTCGGCAAACGTAGCTGTGGTAACATTCGGTACATGTGGCAAGTCCGCAGTATAGAGCGTGTAGAGAACTGGACCCAGCACTGAACCCTGAGGGATTCCTGCTCGGATCGGGTAGAACTGTGACGTGATCTCCTTTTCTTTAACCTGGAACAGTCTTTCGGACAGGTAGCTATCGAGCAATACATAGTAGCTGTGGGGAAGGTGGTTTTTTATTTTACAAAGAAGACCTTGATGCCAAACTTTATCAAAAGCCTGTTGTATATCCAGGAACGCTGCAGAGCAGTACTCTTTTTCTTCCAGCGTCTTTCGTATCCTATCAGCAACTCGGTGGACTTGCTCAACGGTGGAATGATGCTGTTTGAATCCAAATTGGTGGTCCGGTATTGTTTTATTATTTTGTAAGATAGGTAGAAGTCTTCTTAGTAGCATTTTTTCGAACAACTTCGATAGAATTGGCAGCAAGCTTATAGGCCTATAGGAACTCACAGCATTAGCTGGCTTACCAACCTTATGTAATGTCAGTATCTGTGATATTTTCCATAGTCGTGGGAAATATTGAATTCTTAAGATTCCATTGTATAGTGTGGTGAGGAATATTACTGCTTTCCTGGGAAGTTGTATTAACACTTCCTTCGTAATAAGGTCAAAGCCTGGTGCTTTTTTGTTTTTTAGCTCTTTTATGTTCTTCCAGACCTCACGCACATTAATTGGTTTAGGCGGGAGTGACATTTGTAGATCCTGATCTAAGATATTTGTAACCGCCTCTTCTGTTTCAGCCATACAGCTGTCGTTTGGAGTGAATACATTTGCAAGATGCTGGGCAAATGTTTCCACCTTTTCCTCTATTGTACGAATCCACCGATTATTGTGCTTGATGGGAGGTTTAGCTAGTTGCGGTCTATTGTAGTTCTTTGTAATTTTCCACAAGGAATAATTAGTCGATGAGGTTGCTGTGAGAGATTCTAGATGGTTAGAAAGAGTCTCATTTCGCCAAATTCGTAATTTGTCTTTCAGAAGTTGGGCCGATTTTTCGAAAGCTGTTCTATCTGTCTTTAGCCTGCTACGTTGCCATTGTCTTCTTAGTCTTCTTTTATTGGCAATTTCTATTTTAATTTCTAGAGGATAGTTATCATTCGTTACATTGTAATCTAGTTCAGGCGTATTCAGCCAGCATGCTTTTTGGATTAGCATGGTGATGTATGCCGTGGCATCTTCTAAGTCGTCGGGTGTTTTAAGCGGCTTTCGTAGATCAATGTTAGTCTCTATAAATTCACGGAAGCAGTTCCAGTCAGTACGTTTGTTGTAAAGTGTTGCAGGTATTCCATGTTCCACTATCAGTTTACTTAGGGTCAATAAAACCGGTGTGTGGTCCGAAGAGCTATCATGACAGGATTCTGGTTTGAAGTAATGTCGAGTCAATCCTTTCGCGACAAAGAAGTCTAGAAGATCCGGTGTTTTGTTGGGATCTGTAGGCCAGTAAGTTGGTTCGCCAGTTGAGATTGCGATGAGGTTATTTTGGTCAATACTTAATTTAAGTTGTCTTCCTCTCGTTGATATGAGTCTTGAGGCCCAGTAAGTATGTTTTGCATTCCAGTCTCCACCTGCCACAAAGCGGCCACCAAGTGTTTGAAAGAACGTCGAATATGATGTCTCTTGAATTTTATGTTTAGGAGGACAATACACAGCCGATAGATTGATGTATCCCGAATAGTCTTCCAGAGCTATTGTCGTAGCCTGAATCTGATCTGTTTTAAATTGTGGCATTTCGTGATGTTTGATTGATTTTTTAATGATTATTGCAGTTCCACCATGTCCAGTACCATCAGGATGACAGGTCACATAACAAGCATAATTTTTTAGTGTGATAGAGGTGGCTGCTGTGCAGTGCGCTTCGGAAATTAATAGCACATCCAGCTTATGCTCTGTCATTAGCAGTACAGCTTCCTCTATATTTGGAGCTAGACCATTTATGTTCCAAGCTGCTAGCCTTATGGAGGTCATTTTGAGATACGATCGACGAGTTTTGTAATGAGGCACATTAATGTGTTCATTTGTTGTAGGATTACGTCAAATTTTTCTGTTTGTCTGCGTAATAGTTCTTCAATGTAGTTTGGGTTGGGTTTTAAGTAGGTTTCGCTTGTTTCCGGTTTTTCGTAGGTTCTGCTAGTTTCAGGAGATTGTTTTGTAGCGTCTGCGTAGGTTTTCGTATGTGTGTGTTGTGGTTTTGTATTTATTTCACACCTTGGCCATGGGTGGTGGGTTACTGTTTTAATTTGTGTGTGTTGTTTGCTTCTTCTCGCCAGGATTTCTTTGTACACTTTGCAGCCTTTGTAATTTGCTGGATGCGGACCGTTACACAAGGCGCATGTTGCAGGCGTGTTACGGTCGCGTTTTTTACATTCTGAAGTTTTGTGTGACTCTCCACATTTAACGCAGCGGAATGGTCTCATACAGTAATTTTTTGAATGTCCGTATTGTTGGCATCTCTGGCATTGTACTATAGATTTTCTCTTTCTAGGATCTTCGATTATGATTGATTGGTGATGGATGTATTTAATAAGACTTTTTACACATTTGTTGTTCGGGCCAGGAGCTAAATTTACGAAAAATGTAGAAGTGGGCTTTTTGTCTGGTCCATATTTGGCGTTAATAATTTCGCCAGTGACACTATTACCCGTTGCTTCTATTTCTTCCTTAATGATTCCAATTGGTGTAGTTGGATGGAGATTTCTTATCACTATTCTATAACATCTCTCATCTTTTTTATTGAAGGTATGGCCAATTAGTCCTTTCTCCCTTACTACCGTGATGACTTTTTTGTAGGTTTCAGCATCACCACAATTTATTCTCAGCTGGTTCTTATTGATGATTTTGAATATAAATTGGTCTTTCTCAGCAACAGATTGGAGTAATTCTGTTAATTTGTTAACATCTTCTATCCCATACAATATTATTGGAGGTGGTTTGCTCGGTTTTTTAGATTTAAGTTCTGTTTCTTGGTCAGATATGTTGGTCGGTAATGTGGAAAATCTGTTCGACGTTTTTATTATTTCTGGAGATCGACTGTCAGATATTTTTCTCTTCTTAGTGTTTCTGTTTGTGGGTATTCTTTGCCATGAGGGAGGACAGATGGCGTCTGGTTCGGAAGCAGATACATCCATAGGCTGTGCTTCAGGGTTGGAGTCAGATGTTGGTTTACTTCCCAAGGATGATGATCTTGGCCTTAGAAACATACTTGGGTGAAATGCTTGTTGGATCAATTTTTTCTTGGAGCTTCCAGCGGCATTAACTGACCCAGGAGCCTGGTCACCCACTCCTGCGCAGTCTTCGGTAACATATTTCTCACTCTCAAGCCCGGATACCTGAGAGCGCCGGGGGTTAGCCGGATCGCATGACATCACATACTCATTTTTCGACATTTCCATAAATAAAAGAGATAGGAGATATTCGTGACACTTTCCCAAGGTGTCGCGATCACTCTTTTAGAAGGGATTTAGTCCTTCTTGGCTTGTGATAGCCATTTGACAGGTTAGTTGACTGCCGCCTGTTACTCGGCATTGCTGTTCGTTTAGCACCACCCGGGGGGCACGTACAGGGTGGTTAGCAAAAGATAGTGGTCATGCCTGTGGACGCGAACAGCTCCACCCCCCAGCATTTTTGACAAAGATTATATCACCTCTAATTTTAAAATTAGTAAAATTAATAAAGATATAAAAGTATCTCATAAAAATATTACATAACTAGCTATCGCCCGCAAATCTGTATTAAACGATAACTTAATTAGTAGCCTATGTGTTCTTTCAGACTATGTTCTATATGTATGCCATCTCTACAGATCCGTTAAGCCTTTCTGGAGATACTTTCAAACAAACGTCTATCCTTCAATCCAAACATTCACATTTATAATATTAGTAAGTTTTAAAGACCATGTTTCTGTTGTGACTATAAACAGAAGATAATGATTTTATCATTACATACTTATTTAATTTCAATCATTCAACATATCAAATGTTTACCATATTTAATATTATTTTAGTACATAAAATTACATAACAAACCTAATTAATTACTGTTTGTTTCCTTAAAAAACCAACCTTTTCCTAAAATCTGTTCCTAAAAAAACTTAGTAGCCTATGTCTTCTTCCAGGCTATATTCTACATCTAAGCCAAATTTCAGCAAGATCCATGCAGCCATTCTGTAGATCCAGATATTCTAACACACATCCATCCATCCATACATTCTCATTTATAATATTAATAAGATATAAAACTTACAATCCCGTAGATGTCTTGACTCACAAGCAGCTTGTAGAAAAATAACAAATAAATAAATAATATTGAAAATTATGAAGGGTTCCAAATCATCTAATTGTTGACACATTGTTTACCGACAATGTTACTGAATACGTCATTTTTTTTTAAATTTTATTAATTATTATATATTTTTTCAACAAAAGATTTGGTGGGTCTTATAAGCGAGAGAAACAGCTTGTGTTATACTGACTAACAATATCACTGTATGGTCACTAACAGAGAAAACAACAATGATGTGAAAAAAGTGTATCACGAGTTTATTAGTGGCCGGTCAACAACGGTCAATAATGTGTTAATTAACTTTATATTTACTTACATTTCTTCTTTACAAATGTTCCGCTGGCAGGATCTCTAGTGACAATGCAAGGCCAGAATGGATATGTGCCCATTCTAGCCCACGCTAAGTCTCCAACTTGATATTCACATTTTGCTTCCATGTCAAAAATTTCACTCTTTGATAATGTTATTTTACTATCTATTATTTCTTTTTTCTTCTTCTTATTGCCATCGAAATCCAATGTTTTTACCACTGATGATGTATCAAGGTGCTTTGTACCTAAGCTATATTTCTCGGAAGACCTTTCTAAGACATTACCCATATGAGTGGATGGGTTATTTACTTTAACAGGTGAAAAGAGTGTTTTTATTAATGTTATTGTCTCTTCTTTGTCCTTTTCCTTACTTTGAATCAGATCCTGTCTTATGTAAACTTTAGGAAACTTTTTAGCAGGTGATATAATTTTTTTTTCATCGGGTCCAAAACGACTTAATGATATATTTTCATTATATATATTCTCAATTTGAGTTTCAAGTTTATTTTCTATTTGCTTAGAATTCTCTGTATTCAACGGTGAATTTGATGCATGCATTTTATATACAGGTGACTGCATTCGAACCGGCGATCTGTCAATCTTCGGTGACTTTATAACTTTTGTGACTGATCTTTCAGAATCACTGGAATCTATCTCCGATTTAAGCCTGTGAGCTCTCCCATAACGGCTAGTGCTACTACTGTCCCAATTGGTACAGGAGATGTCACTCTTGCAGTTAAACTTGTTTCCAATTCCCTCTCAACAAGAGATTTCTTCTTAGATTTAATTTTGATAGAACTCGTACTGTCAACAAATTTTATATCCTCTGCACTCAAATTATCCTCAGATTCGTCCATTACGACCCGTTATAAATCATTTACAATGTAAATTAGGACACTGACGTAATTTCATTTGACAATATCGGCGATAAAACTTTCGATGTAATTTTTCACATGCAAATAAATGTCGACAAGGGAATAGTAAAAATAAAGTCAATGTAGGCGAATTAAATTGAGTACTATAAAATTTTTGTACAACCATCCGCTGAAACAAAAGAAACGAAATGAAGTTGTGTTCAGTGTCAGCTAGGTTATTGAATTATTCATAAAAAATGAATCGTTTTAATATAGTTTATAGACTTTTTATGACAATTAATTTTAGATAGGTAAGTTACCATGACGTTGTGCTATTTCAATGCCCTCCGAGCATAATGGTTGCACACCAACCAAACGGGTGAGCAAAAGCAATTTAGTACTAAGTCTCAAATCGGAAACTTAATTTTCATTTTAATAAATTTGTTAGAAAGTATATAAATATTAAAGTAACAATTTCAAGTCGCTTACTACACACGGGATCCTAAACAATTCACAAAATCTCCAACGTTAAATTATCATTTGAACAAAGTCCTATTTTGTTCCGAATAGGAACCCTCTGCAAGTGTCATCCACGCGCCATCATATTTTTATAATCAAGAAAATGACGAAAAACTTACACAATCATTCTGTTTTAGTTAATTTTGACTTATTTATTTCTTAACATTAACACAAACAGTAAAATATTTATCTTGATTTAAATTATTCAATCGAAAATAAGTTCACCGACGCTTGATGCCGCGAAAATTACCACAGAATGTTATGAATGTGTGCGTGTGTCAAACTCAAGTCCATGACACGGTAATAATAATACCGTGAGTGAGAGAGATACAGTTATACCCAATTCCTGTGACGTGACAAAGACAGGGATAACTGTCTTCTGTCCCTTTCTGCGTACCAGGCTTTGGTTTGTTTGGAACAAAGGTTGTCCCCAACAAAAAACCTAGGTTATCCCAAACAAAGTTTGACATTCGTGCTATTTTTCGAAAATTATGAGTATTTAGTTGCTGTAATTGTGCAAAAATATTTTGATATTACAGTTTTAGTAAAATCAAGTGTATAAAACATGGTATACTGCTGTATTATTGGTTGTAAAAGCCGTAGTGAGCGAAAAGAGAAAAACATAACCTTTCACGGCTAAAATATACATTATTGACGGTCGAGTTGGCGATTGTAGCTTTTATGGCGAACACAATTATATCTTAGGACTTACTATCCAAAGTTTAAAGTTGCGGAGAGAGGAGTTTTTATTAAATAAAATCGTACTTAGGTTAGTTATTTTCACAACATTTTAGTAAATAATAAATAAATTACAAACAAATGTCAGTTTTTTATTATTTTTAATCAATTTAAGATAATATTTCGCAATAAAAATTGAAATAAATATGTCTTTTTTTTTTATTTATTTTAGTAAATAATAAATAAATTACAAACAAATGTCAGATTTTTATTATTTTTAATCAATTTAAGATAATATTTCGCAATAAGAATTAAAATAAATATGTCTTTTTTTTTTATTTATTTTAGTAGCATACATGACTTATGGCTGTGGCTGTATAAAATAAAAACCTTTGACCACTTATAAAATAAAACTGTCAAAGTTACATCAAAAGTAGTGAAAAAAACTAACCTAAGTACGATTTTATTTAATAAAAACTCCTCTCTCCGCAACTTTAAACTTTGGATAGTAAGTCCTTAGATATAATTGTGTTCGCCATAAAAGCTACAATCGCCAATTCGACCGTCAATAATGTATATTTCAACCCCTTTCACTCGTAAGTACTGAAACTACGCACCTATTCACATGTATTCATACAAAATAAGGAAGAAAATACAAACTAGTTGTTCTTTACAGTCTTTGTTATAACTAATATGTTAAAATACGGGTAAAATCAGCTAAAATAAAATAGTAATTTTCGAACATTATGCGCCCAAACGCAGACGTCATTTGTGTCAAATAATATACTGTGGATCTGGGAAACAAGCGGCCATATTAAACTCAGATGAAGAATTATATAGATATGACATGCGCGTTCACCCGTAAGGGACAGATAGAGAGTACTATAGACTATACCTATATATAAGTAAAAGGATTGGGGTTACCAGTTATTTGTTTTTTCCCGAAAATGAATAATTACGATATAATTTAATATATACCAATTTATATATTCCCAATTAAATTGTAATTAATAAATGTAATAAATATAAAAAACAATGCGTAATTTTTGTTTATGTGACTAAGATTAGGTAAACAGATTTTTTGGTAATACTTAGTCAATATGTATGTACTTAGTATGTTTAATATAAAATAATTGAAACAAGTTTATTCATTATGTGACCATTTATATACCAAAATGAACTTAACAAAACATAGATTCTTATGACACTAAAGTTTGTTCAAAATGACCTCCGTGATTTTGAATACAGGCCTTCAATCTGCGCGGCCAGTCGTCTATCGCAGCACGAACGAGGTCCATGTCAATATCGGCGGCTGCCTTAATCAAGGATGTCTTGAGTGACTCCAAAAAAAAGAATTTCCCGATATTTTTTTCCCGCGTACCGCTTCAACAAAGCGCGGCATCTCTTCAGTCTTAGGTCCATTAGACGAGCATTCAAACGATGTCCTGTTTTTCTTCGATACGCACGAAGCCCTAAGTCTTCATAAAAAGCTACAAAAAACATACCAATATTATAGTCATATAATTTTAAATTACTCTGTATATCATTACAGTGAACACTACGTGTAAAACTACTTAATATTTAACTATTTTGATTGTAACTTCTAAGAAATAAAATTTACATGGGACAAATTAAAAAGCATACTCTTTAAAATCAACGGGATAAGAAAGTATCAAATATTTAAAAAACACAGCATATACTAGATTTAAAAACTCTTTTTGAAATCTGTTGAAAATAGTATAAAAATGTGAATTGTTTCATTTATATACATTATACATACTATAATTTATTTCCCCTAAATTCAGGGTAATTTTTACAACAGGATGGTGGTATTATTTTTACGGGTAATATAATAACCAACCAATTTGAAAAGAAGTTTAATATGGCCGCTTGTTTCCCAGATCTACAGTATATTATTTGACACAAATGACATCTGCGTTTGGGCGCATAATGTTCGAAAAATACTATTTTATTTTAGCTGATTTTACCCGTATTTTAACATATTAGTTATTACAAAGACTGTAAAGAACAACAGTAGTGTAGTTTGTATTTTCTTCCTTATTTTGTATGAATATATGTGAATAGGTGCGTAGTTTCAGTACTTACGAGTGAAAGGTTATGTTTTTCTCTTTTCGCTCACTACGGCTTTAACAACCAACAATACAGCAGTATACCATGTTTTATACACTTGATCTTACTAAAACTGTAATATCAAAATATTTTCGCACAATTACAGCAACTAAATACTCATAATTTTCGAAAAATAGCACGAATGTCAAACTTTGTTTGGGATAACCTAGGTTTTTTGTTGGGGACAACCTTTGTTCCAAACAAACCAAAGCCTGGTACGCAGAAAGGGACAGAAGATAGGGCTAAAATATACATTATTGACGGTCGAGTTGGCGATTGTAGCTTTTATGGCGAACACAATTATATCTAAGGACTTACTATCCAAAGTTTAAAGTTGCGGAGAGAGGAGTTTTTATTAAATAAAATCGTACTTAGGTTAGTTATTTTCACTACTTTTGATGTAACTTTGACAGTTTTATTTTATAAGTGGTCAAAGGTTTTTATTTTATACAGCCGTAAGTCATGTATGCTACTAAAATAAATTAAAAAAAAAACTCTATTTAATTCGATTAAAGTTTTTTTAAACCAAACATATTATTTATTTTAATTTTTATTTCGAAATGTTATCTTAAATTGATTAAAAATAATAAAAATCTGACATTTATATTGTTTACATTTCATAGTATACTAGCGAAATGTTTACATACTCTTTGGCATTATCTGTTATGGTTATTCAGTTGAGATTTAAACATACTTTTATGTTATGTCTGTTACTGTTATGGCGTCTCCGAATCCTCGGGATTTAGAATCAGGTGAAGCTGAGGTGATGATACCCGGAATATCTTCTGGGTCATCAGTACGACGAATAAATCCGTACTCGGAGGAATTGTTGTAAGTCACATTAACGGTAGTAAATTCTTTGTAAATTTGTATTGTAAGGTTGGATATGAGTCACAGAACCGAATCAGTCAACCCCGATACCACGTGGTACTTTCTGCCCTACCCCTAGTGTGTTTATGAAAAGCCGGAGGCGCGGAGGGGGAGCAGCCCCCGCCCGCTGTAACAACTGTACTCGCCTCCGCAGCTGAGGCTTTTTGGTCGCCTTCGGCGACCAGCCTCAGCCGCTACGGCTCGCACAGGCCCCCGCGCCTTGTTACGCTAGGGCGGAGGGGCTGCTCATCCCATAGCGCCGGAGACGTTGCAAATTTCTTTTGTTAGGGAATCAAATTCTGCCTATTTCATATGTTTTTTTGTTATTTTTAATCAATTTAAGATAATATTTCGCAAAAAAAATTAAAATAAATTTGTCTTTTTTCTTAATTTATTTTAGTAAATAATAAATAAATTACAAACAAATGTCAGTTTTTTATTATTTTTAATCAATTTAAGATAATATTTCGCAATAAGAATTAAAATAAATATGTCTTTTTTTTTATTTATTTTAGTAGCATACATGACTTATGGCTGTGGCTGTATAAAATAAAAACCTTTGACCACTTATAAAATAAAACTGTCAAAGTTACATCAAAAGTAGTGAAAATAACTAACCTAAGTACGATTTTATTTAATAAAAACTCCTCTCTCCGCAACTTTAAACTTTGGATAGTAAGTCCTTAGATATAATTGTGTTCGCCATAAAAGCTACAATCGCCAATTCGACCGTCAATAATGTATATTTCAACCGAAGATAGTTATCACTGTCTTTGTCACGTCACAGGAATTGGGTATAACTGTATCTCTCTCACTCACGGTATTATTATTACCGTGTCATAGACTTGATCTGTCCCTTACGGGTGAACGCGCATGTCATATCTATATAATTCTTCATCTGAGAGGAAAATCAAAGTTATAACTATTGACTTTATCTGTGATTATCGAAGTCACCATCCCTGACATATGTCATTTTTAGCTGTCAATGTCAAGAAAATAAATCAACGAAAGATTTTGATATTTCGGTGGCTAATTATTACCCAAATTAATTTTAAAAATGTCGGGGATTGTTAAATCAAAGGACATTAAACCAGAACCGATAGCATATAGTGAAGCGGCCCTCAGAAATAATGCGGCAGTTGTCGAATATTGTAGAACATCAATGGTTGCGTTATCGGGTTCCACCGCAGGTAGAAAACTTTATTTAATATTTCAATTATAACCTAAAGAAGTTTAGCACAGACTAACCTTAAAAAATCAACTAAAAACTTATTGAACTTTATGGTACCCAATATATACAAATATTTAAAAGACAAAAATTCTTTGGAAACTATGGAACATAAATACATATGTTTATGTTAAAAATATGTAATTTCACTGACAGACTAAAAGACATCATAATGCCAGTACAGTAGGACAGTAGTGCACAATATCAGCACTGGCATATAACTTACAAAACATAAACATTAACTGGCACCACAGAATCAAAACAGTCCATGCCAAGCTCTGTCCTACTATACTGGTATAATGTAAACTAGGCCAGACAATGTTTTCCATTAAGTGTCTTCACCTTTTTTCACCATTAACTTTTATTTTTTCAGGTGTCCTTGGACTTACAGGATTGTATGGCTTTGCATTTTATGTATTTGCAGTAATAATTTTGTGGGCGATGTTTATGATTAAAGCTGGTTCAGAATGGAATAAATACTATATATCAAGACAAAGTCTGCTGACAAATGGATTTTTCGGTGCATTATTTACATATGTTTTATTCTGGACCTTTATTTACGGAATGGTACATGTTTATTAGTGTAAAATATGGGTATAAATAAACAGTAAATATAAATATATAAGGTGATTTATAAATGACATAGTTCTTGCTATTTAATTGCAATTTAAATTATAATCAAGGTTAATGAACTTATTTACTATAGGTTTCTGAGACCAAAATCTCCATTTAAAACATATTGTTATCTCTCTTGTTATTGATAATGACGGATGACAGAGATTTTGGTCTCAGAAACCAATAGTTAATGTTGTAATTTTGAGTTATTGATAGAAACATTCATAATTACAACATTGGCATAACAATATTTTATTTGGTTATTTGTTTGTTTTTTTCATTATCTTTAAGTAGATTTATAATTCAATATTTCATATTAAGAGTAAATTGAGTAAATATGGAAGTATTTAATTTGACTTTAAAAATAATGAATGGTTCAAGCCACAATAAATGAAGTGCATTAGAAATAACAATATTAAGTCAGCAATAGTGACCTAAGACCTTGTCTTATGGAACTTAGCTTGACCAATATATTTCAAAAACATAAAATCAGCACATAAAAAACAATCATTCAATGTCAGCTCAATATACATCCTCACCAAGGGGCTTGGAGCCTACCCTAAGGTGACTACACCATAATCAACAATGCTGGCCCAGTGTGTGTTGACTTCACATATCTTTAAATTTCTCTATGTTTTCCTACACTGTAAGAACATCAGATAAATGTAAGTCGAAAAACAAATTGGTACATAGCGGGATACAAACCCAGGAACTGCATTACAAGTCAAGTGTCAAGTGGTGGGCTGATTGGCCCAACAAGAAACACCCAATGTATGAGCCAGGAAACAGAAGAACTTTATTGTGTTATTGTGTGGCACAAATATTTGTGACAATTGCTGTAGTCTTGTCATCGACAAACTTCGTATTAATTGCAGTATCGAGCGTAAAACACACTAAAAATCTTATGCCAATTTTAACATAATTGGGTTCCACCTGACATTGGCCACAAACCGTGCCAAAGCCAAAAATAAAAAGAAGAAGAAGAACATAATTGGTGATTGTCACAAATATTTATGGTCGACCTTCAGCTGTTTTATTATTCAGAACCTATATGATAAATTATTTTATAACTAAAAGTATTAAATAATTATTTTGTTTGCATATTTTGGTGTTGTGTAATAAATAAGTAATATATGGATAGGATCAAGTTTGATTGTTTCATTTTATTTAGATAAGTGATCATTTTCCTTTTACATACTTCAAGTACTAACCTAATATAAAGGTGGACTATACTAATATTATAAAGGTGGACTACACTAATATTATAAAGGTGGACTAAACTAATATTATAAAGGTGGACTAAACTAATATTATAAAGATTTGTTTGTTTTTATTGAATATGCTCCGAAACTACTGAACTAATTTTAAAAGTCCTTTCGCTGTTCGGAAGCTACTCTATCTCCCGGGTGACGTAAAATATATTTATTATTAGATTTTTTAAGTTTATTTTTCACTTAATATATTATTAATAGACATTAGGGAATTTAGCAAAAACTTAGTTGAAACAATTCTGCTTTAATTAGCTTCTTGTTTTTATGAGTTCCGAATCCGTTCTCAGTTTACCTGTTAACAATAAGTAATTATGACAGAGACGCAGAGAATTATAGAATAGCGCATCGACTACTCACATTTTTTTAAATTCCATGCATGAAATCGCGGTCAAAATCAAGTAGACAAATTTTATAAAGTTTGTCATATATTCAACAGTGACTCATAATATTTAATTTTATTCTATAAATTAAAAAAGTTAGATTAAAAATGTAACAGAAAGATTAGAAAGGAAGGATTTAAGGATGAAACGTATCCTAAAATAATTTTAATAAACTGTGAATGAAGTATTTTGACAACGTGGTTTTATGGGCGTTGCACTTGAGCACTATATTACAGAGAGATTAAGGTTATGATACAACGGACTTTAATATTAGGTCCTTACATATGAAATTGGCGTTTTTCGTACTGGCCAGTTTAATCACGAATTTCTCCTCTTTGGTAAGGAATTCCAAATTCAAATTTGTACAGCTATAGACTCATGTATTTGTGGTTCGATGACCGTCATTCATTTGTTTTTTTTTCTGTTTGCGTCACTCATTTTACAAAGTGGAAAACTTAAAATATCGCATTATTTACGAGTACGACTTCCGCCGTGGCACTAGTGCTGCGGAAACGACTCGAAGGGTGAATGATGTGTATGGCGGTCGTGTTGCAAAAGAAAACACAGTTCGTTTTTGGTTCCAACGTTTTCGTTCTGGAAATTTCGATCTGCAGAACAAGCCCCGTGGACGGCCTGAGACTCAAGTTGATAATGAAGAGTTGAAGGCTGTTAAGAGTGGACTGTATTTGATTTGAATAAAAGGCCTTAAGTTGAATAAAGGCTTATAATATTAAAATGATTACACAAGTAGATGATGGCGGTAGATAGACGCGAACAGTTAAGAGGAGCGAATGTTTAATGAATGGTCGGCGGTGAGGCGCGCGGGCGGCGAGGTCTGAAAGGGCCCCCGCCCGGTTCCCCCGCCGGCGGTGCAGGAATACTGAACATACTGCCCGGGCCAGGCTGAAGATGTAGATCGGAAGACTGTAGACTGCGGACGCTCCATTAAGACTGTCCTCCTTCGGTTTGATGTAGATTCTTGGTTCGTCGATGATGTCTAGGCCTGAGAGCAAACTGAAGGCAAAGGACATATGTTATTAAAAGCCCTCCGAATAATTCCCCTTTTGGTCTTGATATCTGCCACTCGAGTGACGCCGTCACGTCCCGGATGAACGCCGACAACGCGGCCTAGGCACCAGAGCAGAGGCGGCTGGTTCTTCTCGCGAACTAAGACAAGAGTATCAAGAGGTAAGTCAGCCGAAGGTGAACGCCACTTGATGCGTTGTTGCAGGAGATGAACGTAATCAAGTGAAAATCGCGCCCAAAAATGTTCCTTTATCTTCTGCACTCTTTGGTAGCGATCGAGGCAGCTTATTTTTATATCGCCAATTGGAGGACGCGGTACGGTTAAGAGTGAGCGTCCAATGAGGAAATGGGCAGGTGTGAGGCAGGAGAGATCAGAGGGATCTGTAGACAAGGGGGTTAGTGGACGAGAATTTAGGACGGCCTCTATTTGGACAAGACAAGTCGACATTTCCTCGAAGGTTAAGTGTGTTAAACTTAAGACTCGTTTTAGATGGTACTTGATAGATTTAACCGCTGCCTCCCATAGTCCCCCAAAATGAGGAGAATAGGGAGGAATTGTTTGAAACTCGATGCCCCGATTACCTAATTCAGACTGAATGTCTTTAGAATAGGTTTTAAAGAAAATGTCGATCTCATTGGCAGCTCCGACGAAGGTGGTCATGTTGTCTGACGTCACAGTTGCCGGAAGACCTCGACGGGAAGTAAAGCGAAAAAAGGCTGCCAAGAACGCCTCTGTTGTCAGGTCCGTGACGAGTTCGATGTGCAAGGCTTTGACTGCGAGGCAGACGAATATGCAAATGTACGACTTCATTAGCTTAGCACCCCTACCTTTACGATTTGCTATTAAGATCGGACCAGCGTAATCCATGCCTGTGTTTAAAAACGGAAACTCTAACTGAGTTCTATCACTGGGTAAGTCGCCCATGATAGGTTGTGCTGGCTTAGCCTTAAATCTAAAACAACGAACACAGGCATGCACCACGCGTCTAGCGAGGTTCTTCCCCCCCAACGGCCAGTATTTTTGTCTTACAGAAGATAAGAGCAACTGCGGCCCAGCATGCATCAACTTTATGTGTAGGTTGTGAAAAATAATTTGCGTCAAATGAAATTTGCTACATAATAATATAGGGTGTTTTACATCAAAGGTGTAACATGAATTGTTCAAACGGCCACCCACTCTAATAAGATTGTCAGAATGCATGAAAGGAACGAGCGAGTTTAATCTATTATTCTTTGGAAGAGGCTTGCCCCTTTTGAGCAATGTGTACTCCTCTGGAAACATTTTTTGTTGAACTAATTGCAAGATTTGATTTTCTGAATTTTGCAACTCCATTAATGATAACGATCCTGTTACTTTATTCTTAGGAATTTTACAATTGTTTATAAATCTTTTTATGTAAGACATTGATCTTATTAAATGTGTGAAACTAGATTTTTTATTAATGAATTCTTGTATTGTGTTTGTGTCTATGTCTGTTTGTATACATGTAGTGTGAAAGATGATTTCTGATTGATAATTGGAATGCGTGTTAGGAATGTTAGGAATTTTAATGCTTGAAGATTTTAAAAAGTCTGGACCACTCCACCATGTGGAGCAAGAGGAAATGCTTTCTGCCATAATACCGCGAGAAACTAAGTCGGCAGGGTTTTCTTTTGACGGAACGTAGCCCCATGTGTGATTAGCTGTGCTGTCTTGTATCTCAACTACTCGAGTACGCACAAACATTTTTAATTGATTTGTTTGCGTTTTGAGCCACGCTAACACGATTGTGGAATCAGTCCAAAAATATGAGTCGTCAACGTTAAACGATATCGACGACATCACTTTGGCGTGAAGTCGAGTGGCTAATAATGCACCACAAAGTTCTAGCCTGGGTATTGTAGTAGGTTTCAAAGGCGATACCTTGTTCTTTGATATTAAAAAACGAACTTGTGCTTTGCCACTCGCGTTAACCGCTCTCACGTAAATACATGCACCGTAAGCACGTTCCGAAGCATCCGAAAAGGTATGTAATTGTAAAGAAGTTATGAAATCGGTGCATACCCAACGTGGAATACGTAGCGTATTAAGAGCAATAAGGGAAGATGTAAAATCTAAGAAAGCCTTTTGGATGTCTTTTGAGACTTCCTCATCCCAATTGTACTTATTTACCCAAAGTTTTTGCATAAGAATTTTACCTTGAAGAGTACATGGGCCTAAAAGACCTAAAGGATCGAATATCTGACTAATAAGAGATAAAATTTTGCGCTTCGTTATTTTTTTTGTGGCAATATCCAAATTGATTGTAAACAATAAGTGGTCATGCTTACAATCCCAATGAAGACCGAGTGTTTTACTAGGTAATGAATCATCTAAATTTAATGTTTTTTCTGTAGAATCCGGCTCGAAGGACCATATGTTAAGAGTGGACTGTATTTGATTTGAATAAAAGGCCTTAAGTTGAATAAAGGCTTATAATATTAAAATGATTACACAAGTAGATGATGGCGGTAGATAGACGCGAACAGTTAAGAGGAGCGAATGTTTAATGAATGGTCGGCGGTGAGGCGCGCGGGCGGCGAGGTCTGAAAGGGCCCCCGCCCGGTTCCCCCGCCGGCGGTGCAGGAATACTGAACAAAGGCTGTTGTGGAAGCGGATCCATCGCAAACCACGTCCGAGTTATCTGCAGGCTGCGATGTTAGTGATAAAATTGTTTTAATTCACTTGAAGCAAATTGGGAAGATTAAAAAGCTTGAAAGGTGGGTACCTCACGAATTGACTGAAGCAAACCGGTAAACGCGCGTCGACTGTTGCGTTACATTACTAAACCGGCACAATAATGAAGGTATTTTAAACCGAATCATTACCTGTGATGAAAAATGGGTTCTTTACGATAATCGGAGGCGCTCAGCGCAATGGTTGGATCCTGCAAAGCCAGCCAAATCCTTTTTTTTTTTTTTTTTTTTTTTTTTTTTTTTTTTTTTTTTTTTTTTTTTTTTTAAAGTCTGGAAATGCATTTACGCACCCCTACGCCGGGCTGTGCAATGGCGTAGGGAGTGTGGGACTCGCCGGCCGCAGAAGGCGACCGGAATACCCACTAAAACCAGACTGCCCTCTGACGCGTTACGGCGGGGCCACGGGAAACGCGTTAGCTTACTTCCGTGACCCCGCCTGCGTTTGGCCCTAAGGGGCCCTCAATTTTGAGGCGTGGGGAGAAGGGCAGCAGCAAATTGCCGCCTCCTTCTCCCCACTCTTCTGCGCCGGAGCGGGGGCGCTAGGGGATCCCCTTCGCGCTCCCGCTCCCTCTCCTCCTTCTGCGATATGACAGTTTCGCAGAAGGAGGAGACCGCGTTCCAAGACCTCTCACTTCCCAACATGGCGCGCACGACGCCGGGAAGTGAGAGGTCGCCGCCTATCGCCGCCACCAGGGTGCGGCGCTCTTCTGTCCAGGCGCAGCACACTTCAAGTGTGTGCTGCGCCGTATCCTCATCGGCGCCGCACCCGTGGCAGCGCATCGTCTCTTCCCTTCCGATCCGACACAGGTACCGTCCGAAACAGCCATGTCCGGACAGCACCTGTGTCAGTCGGAAGGTAAGGGAGCCGTGGCTCCTCCCACACCACTCCGGGAGCTGTGGGCGTATGGCCTCTATGGTGCGCACGCCATATTGGGCGTGCGCTAGGCCACTCGCCCAGAGCTCCACGGTCGTCTTTCTCCTCACCTCCCGGGCGCGGGAGAGCTCCTCTGGAGCCGGGGCTTCGCCCCGAGCTCTTTGTGTTGCCCGCGCCCAGTAGGCTTCGGCCAGCACGCCCGCCTCTATTTCCCACGGAGGGGTGCCGGCCAAAACGCAGGCCGCCGCGTGGCCTACCGTGCGGTAGGCCCGACACGCACGCGCCGCAATTATGCGTTGCGGCCTGCGGAGGAGGGCCCTGTTTGGTGCGTTGAGGGCATTTGCCCACATCGGTGCACCGTACAGGGCCATGCTTTTGACGACCGTGGTGTACAGCAGTCTCGTATGTACACCCGGACCTCTAAGGTTAGGGAGGAGCCTCGACAGGGCTGAGGCCGCTCCCACGAGCCGGGGGGCCAGCGCTCGGAAATGATCGCCGAAGCGCCAGCCCCCGTCGAGGACAAGACCCAGATATTTCATCCGGGCCCTGACCCCGACTTCCTCTTCGTTGACCCGGAGGGTGGCCCCCGCAGGAATCCTCCACCTAGGCCCTTTAAAATAAAGAGCCTCGGTCTTGCTGAGGGCCACTCGGAGGCCTAGCGGTATTCCCCGGACCTTGCTCCAACAGATTACCATTTTTTTTCGAAATTTTGATAACTTCTTGCAAGGGAAAAAATTCAACTCCGATGGGGCAGTCCAAATCGCCTTCAAAGATTTTATTGATTCCCGTCCGACTGGTTTTTTTAGTAAAGGGATCAATGAACTACCTATGAGATGGCAAAAGTGCATAGAAAATAATGGTTCATACTTTGATTAATTATATATATTAAATTAAAAAATATTCGACTTTTTGTTCCTCCCATACAAAACGCCAATTTCATATGTAAGGACCTAATATTATAAATTGGTTTATTGTGAATAATAACATTGTCTATGCCTTCAGGGTCGAGAATATTTGTTCACAGCACAACACAGCACTTTTAACACTAAATAAAACCACATGTATTCAGAACGAAGACATTTATTACAAATTAATCAAAATCACTTATTGACAATACAAAAACGTAACCATACCACGCATTAAAATCAAACAACGCCATCTAGGCAAAGCAAGTGTAATCGTTGTATAATAATTAAAGTGATACAGTTTGTTAAGACGTGAACATTCCGCCCACCAAGGACCGAGTCCTTTCAAACCGCCCACCATGATTTGATTTGATTGATAGTTGAAAATTCGTTATAAAGAGGTTGTACGCAAAGAATGTTCGCAATGTAAAGGTATATTTTATATTGACTCTTATGGACAATTCAAGGGGATTACGAAAAATTTGTTAAATCGAGGAAATCGTTATATTGAGGTACGTTATATTAAGGTTGCACTGTATTTATTACTATAATCCTAGGTGATCGGAGATGACAATATTCATAGTTCAAAACATTTTCTAAAAATTTAAATATACTAACAAAATAAATTCTAATTGTAATTACTATCGCAGTGGACTGTATATAAAGTAAAAAATAAGAACAAAAAAATTAAGAAACTTCTACCTTAAAGTGGTAAGTGAAAGAAAAAAAATCAAGTTACATATTCTACTACTTATCAACTAATTAACAACTAACTAACTAATAATTCTACTAATCATTCATCATTAACAGGCAAGATACACAATTTCGAAGTTGGACGTTTGACTCGGGAATCCTTACATTGCAGGGTAACTACGCGAACTAAATTATCCTTACCAGGATGTACTTCAATTACCCTCCCATATAACCATTTGGCAGGGGGTAAATTGTCTTCTTTTACCAACACAAAATCCCCAACCTTTGGATCGCGGATACGTTTAGCCCACTTATGTCGTTGAAAGAACATAGTTAAATACTCCTGAGACCAACGTTTCCAAAAAGCCTGAATCATTCTTTGTGTCAATTGCCAACGTCTCAAGCTACTCACTGTCGTATGCTCATAGTTATAGTCTGGTGCTATCACCAGTGGCTGACCGACCAAGAAATGTCCTGGTGTCAAAGGGTTTGGATCTGTCGAGTTGGCACTATTCTGTGACAGAGGTCTTGAGTTCAGACATGCCTCAATTTGTGGCAAAACTGTACTCAATTCCTCGAAAGTCAAAGTAGAATCACCAATAACTCGTCTAAGGTGATGTTTTGTACTTTTTATCCCAGCTTCCCACAGACCTCCGAAGTTAGGAGAGTGAGGCGGGATGAAATGCCATTCTGTTCCATTGTTGGCCAATAAAGCCGCTATTTCTCGAGGAAGAGAAGCACATTCATTGTGAAACATTGCCTTAAGCTCCTTTGAAGCTCCAACGAAGTTGGTGCCGTTGTCACTGTAAAGATGACTACAGTGACCACGTCTGGCGACAAAACGTTTAAAGGCTGAAAGAAAGCCTTCAGATGTCAAATCAGAGACCGCTTCGATGTGCACAGCACGAGTTGCCATGCAAACAAAAAGACATATATATCCTTTGTAGGACTTATGGCCGCGACCCTTAGCTGTTCTCATATGAATTGGACCCGCATAATCGACGCCCGAATGAAGAAAAGGTTTACTCGGTGTCACCCTGCATGACGGCAACTGCCCCATCAGTTGATTTCTTGTTACAGCTGCATGACGAATACATGGTACACAGTTGTGGATATGAGCTTTAATCAACTGCTTACCTCGCACAATCCAATATTTTGACCGAAGGAAATTTAATGTCAATTGTGGCCCGCCGTGCAGTACGCGTTGATGAGCGTCCGATATGAGCAGTTTCGTCAAATGAGACTGATAAGGAACAATGATAGGGTGCTTCATATTGTCATCTAACTGAGAATTTTGGATTCTTCCTCCCACTCTCATGAGGCCCCTATCATCCAAATAAGGATTCAAAGAAATCAAACCGCTGTTCTTGCTAACGTTTTTACCAGCTCGTATTGCCTCTATTTCTGTCTCAAACCACACTATTTGACAGAGCATGAGACAGCGATGGATGGTATCTGCGATTTCAGAAGCTGTTAGGTAAGGCGGTAACTGTGTCCGTAATGCTTTAGCCACCTTTAAATTCAAAAATCGTCTGCAATAGGCTAACGTCCTGGTTAACTTACGGAAAGATGAAAATCTGGACCATATCAATTCGATCGAATTGTCGGTTACCTCTGCTGCATGAACCTTGACAGACCTCTGTTCCAGTTTGGTCATTATAGCTTTAGGTCTGCAATATGCTATGGTGTCAGCTAGCAACCACGGTGGTCCGTGTTTCCAAAGCGAATCATTTAATAGAGATGTGGGTGTTGTTCCCCTCGAAGCAATATCTGCGGGATTATTTTTTGTGTCCACATAATGCCATTGAGTGGAGTCGAGGGCAGTAAGGATTTCAGATGTCCGATTTGCAACGAAGGTTTTCCACCGACTCGGATGATCGCTCAACCATGCTAGCACGACTGTTGAATCCGTCCATGCATGTAAGTCTGATTTTCGAACATTCAAAACTCGAGCTACTTCTAACAGTAATTTGGTAACTAAAACTGCTCCACATAGCTCCAGTCTTGGTATTGAAACTTGTTTTATGGGAGCCACCTTTGTTTTTGCAGTTACCAGATTGCAGTTTATTTGGCCTTCACTATCGATAACTCTCATGTAAACAACCGCGGCGTACGCCACACTTGATGCATCAGAAAAACCATGTAATTCTACCGATTGATCATTGTTTTTTCTTTGCAGCCATCTCGGAATCCTAAATTCATTGAGTTTTTGTAACTCGCAACGGTAAAACTGCCATTCAGCTAGAAGCTCTGCAGATAGTTCGTCATCCCAATCTAAACCACTGATCCACAGTTTTTGGATGAAGATCTTTGCGGTAATTATACATGGTGCGATCCAACCTAATGGGTCATATAAACGTGATATCTCTGATATGACACTTCTTTTAGTTTCAGATGCCGATGACGACGGTGTTGAAAAAGGTAAGTTTACAGTGTAATGGAATTCATCAGAATTACGGTTCCAGGTAAGTCCTAAAATTCTTGTAGTTTCATCTTCCTTTATTTCTAGATTTCTTCCAGTATCTAGTTCTATTTGTTTAAGTAGTTCTTCTCGGTTACTTGTCCATTTCTGTAAAGTAAAACCGGTTTTATTTAAAAGCTCATTAAACTCGTGATAGATTTTTACAGCTTCTTCTTCAGTCTGGCAACCCGTCATGAGATCATCCATATAAAAGTCTGTCATGATTCTACTAGCAGCATATGGATATGATTCGCCTTCATCGCAAGCAGTTTGCTGCAATGCCTTCACTGCCAGGTAAGGTGCGCTAGATATTCCAAATGTAACTCTCAAAAGCCTATATTCCTTTACGTTAGAATGAACGTCTTCTCGCCATAAAATCCTTTGATAGTCTACGTGATCACCAGCCACCTTCACTTGCCGATACATTTTTATTATATCGGCTACTAGACATATAGGGTGTAGTCGCCATCGCATAACAGTATGGCGTAAGTCAGCTTGTAAGGGTGGTCCAACCATTAAAGTGTCGTTCAAAGAAACACCATCGGATCCTTTAGCTGACGCGTCAAATACCACCCTTAATTTTGTGGTCGACTTATTTTCGCGGATTACACCATGATGCGGTAAGTAAACAGCGCCAATTTTATTCTTTTCTATTTCATTGGTAATTTCTTCCATATGACCTTGTGATAAATAATCATTAATTACTGATGTGTATTGGGATTTAAGCTCACTATTTTTAGATAGCTTCCGTTCAAGACTATACAACCTTTTTAATGCTATTTCCTTTGTGTTACAGGGAGTCTTGCTTGACCGAAATGGCAGCTTTACAATGTAGCGTCCATTTTTATCCCTGCGCGTTGTGGCAGCGAAGTAATCTTCGCATGCTTGTTCTTCAGGACTAAGTATTGATGATTCAGAGTTTGTTGGCTCTGCCTCTAACTCCCAAAATTTTTTTAGGATTTGATCTGTTTCGACCTTTGCATGCATGCTAATAGTTAACTTATGATGCGACTGCCCTTCATCCTCGACTTCTCCTGATACTATCCAACCAAGGTAAGTATCTTGAGCCATTGTTTTACCTCTAGGGTCCTTAATTAAGCCTTCTTTTAAAATTTTAGTATAGGCTTCTGAACCTAGCAAAATATCAATTTTGCTGGGCTTATTGAAATTTGGGTCAGCCAACTCAACACTATGAAGTTCTGGCCAATCCACCAATGTAAATTTCCTTTCTGGTAAAATAGAAGTTACCCTACTCAGCACATAAGCTTTTATTTGAAAATTGAAGTTAGGATCAATTAAAGATTGAATGTTAACTTGAACCATGTATTTTGAAGTCAGGTCGCTATGACCTCCCCCCAATCCTGAAATAGTAGTTTTAACGGCTATTTTTTTTAACTTCAATAACTGAACTGCAGATTCTGTTATAAAGGAAGCTTGAGAGCCTTGGTCTAATAAGGCTCTCAAAACTTGAGAATACCCATTTCTCTACCTAGCCTTAACAACGGCGGTAGCTAATAAAACCTGACTATGTACATTTTTCGCGAAGTGGGTTGAAATATAATAATAATAATAATAAACTCATTTAATCCATTCAGAAAGCAAAACATTAATTAGAAAGTAAACAATAAAAAAGTAAAAACAAAAAAAAAAAAATAACAAACATGCTGAAAGGAGGGAAAAAACACAAAAACTATTAAAAAAATAATAATAAAAAAGCAACAAGCATGCACATATTAACAAGTATAAAAAAAAATCAAAGTTCCTACTAGGTTTGCAATGCTGAATGGACAAGGCCTTTACTCAGCATTGTGCTTATTTCTTTTCAGAATTAAGCGCTGATATTCTGTAAAAGCCTGTACGTCAGTGCGTCAGTTACAGCAGTAAATAATTCTTAATTCTCATAAATGTATAAGTGAAATAAGGTGATTCTAAAAAATATATATATAATTAAGAATTTTGGTTAGGTTGAGAGTAAAAAGTATAATTTGGAAAGGGGAAAAAAATAGTAATAATTGGGAAAAAACAAAAGAGGGGTCTGTAGGTCTTTTTTTTTTTTTTTTTTTTTTTTTTTTATAAGAGAAGGGGGCAAACGAGCGGCGCGAACACCGAAGTGATCATCGACGCCCATGGACATCCGCAACACTACGAGAATTACAGATGCGTTGCCGGCCTTTAAGAAAGAGATATGCTCGCTTCTTGAAGGACCCTAAGTCGTAGTGGTTTGGAAATACCGCCGAGGACAGACCATTCCACAACACGGCCGTGCGCGGCAAGAAATTTCGCGAGAACCGCACTGTTGTGGAATGCCAGCCGTCCAGATGGTATGGATGGTACCTGGCGGTAAGTCGGGTCGTCCGATGACGAAACTCGACGGCAGGAATCGTTCCAAACAGTTCTTCGGAACACTCCCCGTGGTATAAACGATAAAAAATGCAGAGGGAATTGACGTCCCTCCGCAAGGCCAGAGTATCAAGCCGATCGGTAAGAGCTCGGTCGTTGACGATTCGAGTCGCTCTCCGTTCCATGTGGGGCCGAACTTGCGCCTTGTACAGTTGTAGGCGGTGGCCCGGCTGGAAATACTGCTTCGCCCTACTGAGCACATCCAGCTTTTTGGAGGCCAGCTTGGCCTTGTCTTCCAAGTGACCGCGAAACTGAACGTCACTCGATATGTCAACGCCGAGAATACCGATACTGGCTGAGGCAACCAGGGGAGTGGCCTCAAAACGAAGATCTACGACAAAGGGTTGTTTTTTAGCGGTAATGGCGCATACTTGTGTCTTTTTGGGATTGAATTCAACGAGATTTCGTCGACCCCAATCCGAAACTTCACCCAGTAGGGTCTCCAGTTCAGACACAAGTTTGGTCCGGTTCTCATCGGCAGTAGCCCGAGAAACATTGGCACGGGCCGTGTACAGTGCGTCACACGTGCTATCGTCTGCATAACAATGAATGTTGCTGAATTGCAGCATGTCATTGATATGCAGAAGAAACAATGTGGGCGACAGTACACAGCCCTGTGGGACACCAGCGTTGATTGGTTTCGGGTCAGAGCACGCACCGTCAACAACGACCTTGATGCTCCGACCCTCCAAGAAGCTAGAAATCCAGGCGCATAGTTTCTCGGGCAGCCCGTAGGAAGGCAACTTCGCAAGAAGTGCTTTGTGCCACACCCGATCAAAGGCTTTGGCCACGTCCAAACTAACCGCCAGGGCCTCCCCCTTGCCCTCGATAGCCTCCGACCATCGATGCGAGAGGTACGCGAGAAGATCACCAGCTGAGCGACGCTGACGGAACCCATACTGCCGATCGCTAATCAGCTGATGCTCCTCAAGGTACCTCATAAGCTGGCAATTGACGGTCGTTTCCATGACTTTTGAGAACAAAGGGGTAATGGCAATCGGCCTGTAGTTGGACGGATCCGAGCTATCGCCTTTCTTTGGGATCGGGTGGATTATGGCAGTCTTCCATGAATTCGGGACGATGCCTAAGGAGTAGAGGAACCGGAACAGGCGCGTTAAAACCGGTGCCAACTCAGGAGCGCAAGTCTTAAGCACGATGGGAGGAATTCCGTCAGGCCCACTCGACTTGTGGACGTCCAGAGAATGCAGCACTTTACGAAACTGGATTTCGGACATGAAGGTGTCACCGCACGGGATATTCGGCGGTGAGCTACCTTTATCCTCCAGAGTCGAGTTCGACGCAAAAAGAGAGCCTAGAAGATCGGCCTTCTCTTTTGCGGTGTGGGCCAACGAGTCATCCCCCCTGCGCAAAGGTGGTAAAGATGGCTTACAAAAATTCCCCTGGACAGCCTTGGCGAGAGACCAGAACGCACGAGTTCCCGAAGGAAGTTTCACCAGTCTCTCACCAATGCTAGCCACGTGTTCCGACTTTGCCTTGGCAATAACTCTTTTTTGAAAATGACAATTAATATTGTCAGGGTCAGCCAGATAGGGAGGTAAAGGAGTATATTTGTTCGACGGCAATATTGTTGACTTTAAATTATGCCATAAAATTTTAGGTTTATGTAAATTATTATTTATATTATGATCAAAATATGCCCTCTTTTCATTGTGAATAGAATTGATAACTAAAGTTTTCAGATTTTTGTAATACATTTTATGGGAAACTAGTTTTGTTTTTAAATACCGTTTATGGGCTGCATTCCGAAGCTTCATCATTAATTTAATTATGTCTGTTATCCAAGGTTGGTTTTGTGCCTTGATTACACTGGTTTTTATTGGTGCAAATACGTCAAATAAATAACTAACAAAGAAATTGAATGATGATACCTTACGATCTATATCCTGTATACGAGTTACTTCGTTCCAATCGATGGAATTTAATGTGAAATTAAAATCTTCTATTGGTATATCTTTGAGTGGCCTGTATCTAATTTTTTTCGCGTGTATCTTACTTCTTTCACTGAGTAATTCACAAATTAATAAGGAATGATTACTCAGAGGTGCGACAGGTTCAACCTCAATCCTACGCGTTCTCGTATTGGTACAAATAACATCAATCAGGGTTTGGCTGTGGTCGGTAAAGTGGGTAGGGGACGTGACCAGTTGTACTAAGTCCAAGCTATATAAGAATGTGTTAAACTTACCAACCTTCACATCATTAGGGCGGAGCATATCAATGTTAAAATCGCCGAGAAGTATAATGTCATCACAGACCGCTAACGAGTTAATAATATACATATATATATAATATAATATACAGTTAGTGCGTCAAAAAATGAGTCGGCGTCGAGCCACGGTGGACGGTACGCGGTGCCTATAGCGAGCATCTTGTTATCGATCTTTAGCGTTAACCACATTTGCTCGACATAAGTAAGCGATGGGTCGACGGGATGTGTGTATATGCGCGCATTTATACCGCGTTTTATGTAGAATCCGACCCCGCCACCTCTGCCATTACGCACGGAACGTGGACGCGGCGCGTGCTGTAGCCGGTAGCCGGCGGGACGCGGGGCGCTCTGCTCCTCGCCCGCGCGTAGCCACGTCTCGCCCACCGCCAACACATCTAACGCATGGCGCTCGACAAGTGCCACGAAATCATCACAATATGTGTTTAGTGAGCCGACGTTAAGATAACCTAGCTTTAAATATGACTTAAGGCCGGTTAATGAACGTACTCAAATTTTGCTTTAAATAAAATAGATTTATCGATGATTTAATTATAATATGTAAAAAGGTTCTGACCGGTCTATTTATGAAAACATTATTTATATGTTCCGATATAAGATTAATTAACACAATAACCTTCCCACATCATCATTATCAGCCTGGATTTGTCCACTGCTGGACGTAGGCCTCCCCCATCGATTGCCAAAATGCCCGGTCCTGTGCCGCCCGCATCCAGTGCACTCCCGCAACCTTGACCAGGTCATCGGTCCACCTTGCAGGAGGCCTACCCACGCTGCGTCGACCTGTCCGTGGCCGCCACTCTAGGACTTTTCTGCCCCATCGGCCGTCCGTTCTGCGGGCAATGTGGCCAGCCCATCGCCACTTAAGGTTTGCAATTCTTCGGGCAATGTCGGTTACTTTGGTTCTGCTGCGGATCACATTATTTCTGACGCGATCTCGCAGAGAGACTCCGAGCATTGCCCTCTCCATTGCCCTTTGAGCGACTTTGAGCCGCCTAATGATGCCCGCAGTGAGGGGCCACGTCTCAGTACCGTAAGTCATCGCTGGCAACACACACTGGTCAAAGACTTTCGTCTTGAGACACTGCGGTAGATCTTGGGACGAGAGGATATCTCGCAACTTCCCGAACGCTGCCCATCCGAGTCGGATTCGGCGATTGACCTCCTTCTCGAAGTTGGACCTACCTAGCTGGACAGTCTGCCCCAGGTAGACATATTCGTCGACAACTTCGAGAGTATGGCCTCCGATGGTTATCGGAGTGGGTGGAACATGGATATTCGACATAACCTTCGTCTTATCCATGTTCATTTTTAGACCCACTCGTTCGGAGGCTCTATTGAGGTCATCGAGCATTGTACCGAGTCCCTCCATGGTCTCAGCCATGACTACAATGTCATCGGCAAAGCGTAAGTGCGTTATGTACTCGCCGTTAATGTTGATGCCAAGTCCTTTCCAATCGAGGACTTTGAAAACGTCTTCTAACGCGGCGGTGAAGAGTTTCGGAGAAATTACATCACCCTGTCTTACACCGCGCTGCAGTTTAATCGGTTTCGTATCCTGACTCTGTACTCGGACTGACATCGTGGCGTTTTCGTACAAGCACCTTAGCGCTTCGATGTACCGGTAGTCGATTTGGCACCTCTGGAGAGACTGCAGTACCGCCCAGGTCTCGACCGAATCGAAGGCTTTCTCGTAGTCCACAAACGCTAAGCATAGTGGCAGGTTATACTCCTCGGTCTTCTGTATTACCTGCCGCAGCGTATGAATGTGGTCTACGGTGCTAAAGCCTTTACGGAAACTGGCTTGTTCGGGAGGCTGGAAGTCGTCGAATCTGCGAGCGAGACGGTTCGTGATGACCCTCGAGAACAACTTGTAGACATGGCTCAGAAGTGAGATGGGCCTATAGTTCTTCAGAAGGGCTTTATCACCCTTCTTGAAGAACAGTACCACCACACTTCTGCTCCATGCCTTCGGCGTACGTCCCTCGAGAATGACGGAATTAAAGAGCCTCTGTAGAACTCTGAGTGCTGGCTCTCCAGCAGCTCTCAAAAGCTCTGTTGTAATTCCGTCATCCCCGGGCGCCTTATTGTTCTTAAGGTGTTGGAGGGCCACACTAATCTCGTCGAGACTGACGTCCGGGATGTCTTCGGTACAGTGTCGGGTTAATCTGGCTCTGGGGTCTTCAGTCAGATCGGTGACGGGTTTCTGCGTTGCGTAGAGTCGTCCATAGAATTTTTCGACCTCACTCAAGATATCAGGTCTAGAGGACACAACCCTGCCCTCCTCAGTTTTCAGCTTAGACAGTTGGCTTTGTCCAATAGACAGATCTCGGGAGAACACTTTGGAGCCTTTATTCTGCTCAATAGCCTTTTTAACACGATTTGTGTTAAATCGGCGTATGTCGCGCTTAATGCTCGTCGAGATCTGTCTATTGAGCAACCGATACCGTTTCGCATCATCTGTAGAGTGCAGAGTCATGTCTCGCCTTTCCCTCATGAGCTCAAGAGTGTGGTTCGAGAGTTTGCTGGACGAGCTTCTACGGTGGGTCTTAAAGAACTTAGTACCCACCGCCTGAACTGCTTGCACGAACCCGTCATTTATATCATCCACGCTACTCCCTAGGCAATCGAATCGGTTCTGGAGTTCCAGCTGAAAGTTTTCGGAGTCTTGGATTAGGATTGGTGCTGTCCGGAGCGTAGACCCTAACAGCCGACGGCGCTCAAGCTTTACGTCGATATTCAATGTGCCTCGGACAATTCGGTGATCGCTCCCGGTTTTAACCGCATTGATCACTGAGACATCATTGAATATTTGCTTTCTCGTCGACATGATAAAGTCTATCTCATTTTTTGTAGCACCGTCTGGGCTCATCCAGGTCCACTTTCTTTGCTCTTGCTTCCTGAAGAAGGAGTTCATCATGTAGAGTCCCTCCTTCTCCATGAAGCCGGCCAGCAAGTGGCCCCGGTGGTTGCGCTGTCCATATCCAAAATTTCCCACTCGCAGCTCTTCTCCGTCCCGTTTGCCCAGTTTCGCGTTGAAGTCCCCCATGACAACGGTGTAAAAGGTTTTGGAACTATGCATGGCTCGTGAAATATCCTCACATAATTTCAACCTCTTCATCGGAGTGTGTCGAAGTCGGTGCGTAGACCTGTATGACCTTCAGCGAATACCGTTTGGTTATTCTGAGTATCAGGTACGCCACCCTAGTCGACACACTCTCGATCTTCACTACATTGTTCACGAGGGACTTGTGGACGATAAACCCGACACCACCCTGCGACTGTTGGTCGCCCTCCCGGAAGAAGAACAAGTTACCGGACTTGAGGATTATCGTGTCCTCCCCCTCTCTTCGGACTTCTGATAACCCTATAACGTCCCACCGTAACTTGCTTAATTCTTCTTCCAGCTCCGCGATCCTCTCATCCGTACGCAGTGTACGCGTGTTTAGTGTTGCCAGGGCCAAGGGTCGTCGTTTGTGGTAGCCGGATCCGAACCGGGGATTCTTAGCACCCCTTGCCCCACCGTTACCCTGGCCGCTACCGTAACCAGGAACAGTGGGGCCGCCGGGTACTAGGGGCCATGGTTGTGTAGCCATCATTGGGGGGGGGTTTGTGCCATAATCGCCACGCTTGGCATGCGGGTTGGCGATCGCAGTAGTTCCACCGTATCCTAGGGACGCTGCTGCCCGTCCTCCGGTGGTCTGGACGCAGTTTAACGACGATACCCGGGTCGCAACCTTCCCACATAACACAGTAAAATATAATAACATTATGAGATTCCATATACACCTAAATAAATAAGATTTTAAATAGTTAAAAACAAAATAGCAAAGACCCAACCAAACAGCATTGCAACAGACATATGATATACAAGAAGAAAGGAAAAACACATACAAAAGTACAATTTTATTCCAAATATAAAAACATGTAAACAACGAGAAATTAAGTAACTGTACATAAGTTGTTGGCGCACCGATTATACAAAAGTAATGTGTCAAATATTGCGCAAAATTAATATAAGTTAACAAGCAATTTTTTTTAATATTACAATAACAACTTATTAAATAAAATAACACAAAACAACAGTGGAAACAAAAAGGGTAAGTGCAAGCGTACTGGACCCGAAACAGTGCAAGACAAGTACACCCTGCGATGTAGAAGCGTTTATCACTACATATTACTGACCAACTATTTAAGACCCAAAAATGTTTTTATTTATTTATTTATTTATTTATTTATTTATTTCTAGGAAGACCAACAGCCATTTTAACAAAGTAGGTAAGACAGTAATTAATACAAACATAGCCAATAATAGGTCCTCACAAATAGAAACAATTTAAACAATTCTTTTGCGCGAACAGAAATATAAAAATACAAATAAAAAGTCAAAAGAAAAGCACAAGAAACTACAAAGATTACTAAAAAGAAAAAACTTGATCTAGTTTAAATTATTATAGTTTACAGTTTGTTCTTAATGAAAAAGTTTCGATAGAATACCTGTTTTACAGAGTTAGTTGTGGAATTAAAAATATCTAAACTAGAACTTTTAGAGTAACTGTTAATAAGAAAGCCAGCGCGCCACATAAATGAATTTTGACGATAGTTAGAAGATGCCATAGGGAGATGGATAGGAGTGTGGTGACGTGCTGATTTCTTTGGTACAATAAATGATACGTTGGTGAGAAGAGAGGGACAGTCAATACTACCATTTATAATGTTTACCATGAAGTTTATGTCTGCTACTTCGCGTCGAACAACAAGAGGGAGAATATGAAATTTACTACATAAATTTAGATAATCTTGTGAACGATAATTATAATTTAACCGGAAGCATAAATATTTAACAAACTTTTTTTGAATATTTTCAATTCGGGAGATGTATATGTTATATCGCGGGTTCCATACTTGACTGGCGTACTCGAGTATGCTGCGTACATAAGAACAGTACAATATCTTATAGGTCTTCGCTTTCTTGAAGCTATGTGACGTACGCATTACGAATCCTAGAGCGTTATATGCTTTGGATATGATGGCCTCAATATGATCATCGAACAATAATTTGTGGTCATGAATAACACCTAAATCTCTAACTTGGAGACATCTTTGCAACCTTGTCTGTTTAATTGTGTAATCAAATGAGATCGGGTTAATTTTCCTGCCGTATGTTACAACCATACACTTCGAGGGATTCAAGTCTAGTTTATTTTGGATACAGTAATCGCTAAGGCGATTTAAATCTGATTGCAGTGCAATGGCGTCGTCAAATGTTGAAACACAAGAAAATATTTTCATGTCATCTGCGAAACAAAGAAGATGTGAATAATGGAAACATTTATCGATGTCGTTGACAAAGATTAGGAACAGTAGAGGCCCGAGCAAAGAGCCCTGTGCTATACCGCTAGGCAATGGTATCCAGCTAGAAACATAGTTATTTATGACAACGGCCTGCGAGCGATTAGATATATACGACGAAAACCATCTAAGGAGGTCTCCACGTATGCCTATCAGTTGTAGCTTGTATAGCAACACCTTATGGTCAATTCGATCGAAGCATTTGCTATAATCAGTGTAAACCACATCGACTTGCTTTCCTTTGTCCATCGCTCCAGTTATGAAGTCATTAAGGATGACGAGATTGGAGGTGGTGGACCGACCTCGAAGGAACCCATGCTGGACGCTACTAAATGAATGTTTTAAAGCTGCGTATAGCTGATTGTATATTATTTTTTCGAGTACTTTAGCAAGTACACACAATTTTGAAACTGGTCTGTAATTGGTCACATCGGTTCTCGAACCTTTTTTATGACCAGGCGTAACATATGCACGTTTCCACAATGTTGGGAAAGTACATTGAGACAAGGATTTTTGAAATAACAGCGTAACCGGGACAGATAAAGATTCGGCACAGTTAATCAAAAATATTGGCGGCAAATGGTCCGGGCCGGCAGATTTAGTGATGTCTAACGATTTTAGGTATTTCTTTACCGCAGCGTATTGTTCGATAGTAGCGATATCAGACAACGGATCGCAAGCAATGTTTTGGCGACGTGCATCAAAACATGCTTGTGGCGCTTGAGAGTATGTTGAATTGAAGTAATTCGAGAATAAGTTACACACTTCGATGCCGTTTGATGCCACTAGGTCGCCATAGTAGACCGACTCGGGGATTCTTGTTTGTGCTTTTTTCGTTTTAACGTATGTCCAGAAGTATTTAGGGTTTTTCTTAATAGACTCCTCTACAGCATTGATGTACTTGTCATAACACTCTGTCTCTAATTTCTTTACCCTATCCTTAAGTAGCTTATACGTTTCGTAATCGGACCTGTTATTATATTTTTTAAATTTCTTGAAGTATTTGTGTTTCTCTTTAATACATTTTTTAAGTGCCGGGGTGTAATGGGCAGGAAATGATTTACTTTCATGTACAATAGTCTTAGGAATATACTTGTCTATTTAGTTATTAATAATTGAATAAAAGCGATCAAAACATTTATCTACGTCAGTTGAGGAAAGTTCATTATACCAGTTGACATTTGAGATTTCTTCATTAATTGTGTCGTATTTTCCCTTATTGAATAGATATTTGAATCTTGGGGCAGGCTTTAATATAGGCACATCAATGGTCGGCACGTAGCAAATGATGGCCTTGTGATGAGGATCAATGGGAACTAAAGGTTCGTCACACTCAGCGACCTCAACAAACTGATTTGCTAGGACGAGGTCCAATAATCTTCCGTGCATGTTGTGTACATGATTGTACTGGGCTACGCCTACCGTACTCATCGTATCGAGCAGGGCGCACTCGTTTGCGCCGCTCGCGTGGCCGGTCAGCAGAGCGCCCTTCTCGCCGTCCTCGCTGCGCCATATAATGCCGCTCAAGTTAAAATCTCCCAAAATAATAAATTTGTTATTTACGTTATTAAACATAGTTTGTTCTAATTTTTCCAAAAAATTATTTAACTGACAAGAAAATATTAATGTTATAACATAGTTTACCGTCCGCATTTTTAATAGGCAATGTTATCCACAAGTCCTCCGCCGACGAAGCATAGTGCGGTTGCAGAGAGGCGGCGAGATCCCTGCGCGCGGCGATGAGCACCCCGCCCCCGCGCGTCTGCCCAGTGATCGCATACTCCCTGTCTCGTCGCCATACTAAGTACCGATTGTCGAAAAGTTCAGAATCACTAACACCGTCGATTAACCATGTCTCCGTTAAGACAATAATATCATAGGCAAATAAACATAGGTTTCTATAAAAAATATGAGTCTTTGAACGAAGTCCACGAACATTTTGATAATAAATATTTAATTTAGCCGCATTATTGTAAACAATCGTTTCATTAGCCATTGTTGCTGTGTGATATTAATGTCATTCCAAGTAGCAATACAAAACGGAGAAAAGGAAAAATATTAATAAAAAGTGATGACAGCGAGACTAGTTCATTTACGAAGTAGCAGCGACTGACCATTAACTGCAATAGTTGTAAACGAGAGCGGTTAGCAATATAAAAGTTAAACACGGAAGCGAGCGAAATGTCTAACCTCTCTTTCTCACGTGATAATTGTATACGTAAAATAAAGTTAGTGAGCGAAATGAATGGTAATTACACACAGTGATTGATTACATAAAATGATTGAATTTGTAATGCGACGGCGCAACGTAAAATTTTTACAAAACATGTTCCCGGTTCGGAATTAATACCCACAAACATAATCGACATTTTTCGTATCTTTAATATGAAGGCAAACAAGACAAATAGAAGAACAACACGACTTACGACCTTAATACTTATATAATAAGGCATAAAATTACAAGATAGGTTTGAAACAATAATAAGTTGGTAACAAATCAAATTATTTTGTTTAAATCGTTGTCTTTCAGTATAGTAAACACAGGGCTAGTATCGTTCTTTCTGACGTGAATCTTACAGTATTTTACCCAAACGTATTTGTAGCCCTTCTCGAAGCAAAGTCGCTTCGTTTTAGTAAGTAGGGCTTTGTGATGCGGCGTGAGATGGTCATTTATGAAGATCCGTTGTTTATCACCCTCGAAACCGATATCTTTCGCATACAAATCCTTGTTGGCCCGCGCCGCGGCGGCGAACTCCTCTTTAACATAGCGATTCACAAAGGTGACAATAATAGATTTAGCACTCCCAGAGAAAGACGGAACACGGGCAATGTAGTTTATTTGAGATTTATTAAACGAAAAACCGATCTTCTGCTGTATTAATTCAATCAAAGAAAAGAGGTTCTCGTCTTTCTTTAAGGGCACTCCTTTGATTTCGATATTGTTGAGTCGCGACCACTGCTCCTTGTTGGTTAGTTCGGTTTTTAGGTTAGAAATTTCTAACTGGGCTGATTCAAGGGCGACTCGTAATGGCACAAGTTCCGCAACACTCCGCTCGACTACTGTAATCCTGGATTCACATGATGTTATTTTTTCATGATTGAATTCCAATGACAATTTTAAGTCGGCAATATCTTTTTTTATGGTCTTCACGTCGTCCGCGAGGGAATGAATGAATTTAAATTGCGCCTTCAAGTCGCGGATCTCGCTGAGGACCACTTCGATGGACGCAACCCCGATGTTGGTATTTGGCGGAGATGCAGCCAAGGCGGGCGCCGACGAAGCTGAGGCAGGGCTGCGGCACTGAGGACATCTCCAGGCGGCCCTGCGATCGGCGCCCAGCTTCCTGTAGCCCGCCTCAGTGATGCTCGCGCAGCCGAAGCACAGTTCTTTATTGCACCATCCACATTTGACACAGTCACTCACCACCGACTTGCATAGCGAACAATGCATTATTGGAATATTATCTTTTCTACGTTTGACTTAGGGTAGTTACGCACGAGCGTATCGTTAGGCGTTTCGCGACAGACTTTGATGTCTTCTTCACTACTGATTCGTTCAATAGCCTTACCTTCTTCCTTCCTTGTGAATATTCGGCCACCTTTTGTCCACACGTACTTCCATTGCAAGCGGGAAGCCGCTTCGCGCGTCTTACCGAACAGCTGTCGATTATTCCGCGTGAGTCGCTCGTTGACGTAGAATTTCCTCGGCGTCCCAGCAATGTTCATATCGGCCGTGGTCAGGCCGCGACGGACGCGCGCGGCGCGGAGCAAGGCGTCGCGTTGAGCCCTGCGCGCCAGCCGCACGACCAGCGGTCGCGGTTGCTGCGGCGCGCCTTCACCGTCGCCGCGGTTGCGTCTCACGGCGCCCTGCCGCTCCGCGTGCACAATGTCGCGATCCTCTAGGGTCAGCCCCAGCTTCACAGCTACAATGCTGACGAGATGGAGGACGTTCTCGTTTCTCTCCTCAGGTAGCCCTGCTATTTCAACATCATTCAGCAGCAGATCTTGATCACGATCATTCAACTGTATCCTCAGGTCCGCTATCGTATTCTCGAGGTGATCAACGTTATTGATAGTTTTTGAGGCAATTTTTTTTTCTACTTCTAGAACCTTTTCTTTGACCGAAGTTATGCGTCTACAGCAAGCTTGCAGATCAGCCTTAAACTGTTTTATCTCATCTCGTGTTTCTTTGAGGTCGCTACGAAGTCCCTGGACCTCCCGGATGAGCTCGCCGAGCATTCGGGTACATTCGGCCTCGCCTTTTCCGGGGGCCATTATTTCATCACCGGGGCTCGAGCTTTCTGACGAGACGTCGTTCTTGGCCTTGCAGCTATGACAAGCGAACCCTAGAGGGATAGGACCAGTAGGCAGGCCGCTGCAGCCGCGGTGGTAAACATTTGTACACTTGGTGCAACGCACACAGTCAGCATTCGCCGTATATTTGCCACACGCACGACACTTCGGCATTGCAGTCAACAGATGGCGCCACTTTATATTTTACAAAAAAGTTTAATAAATATTTTAACTTAAAGTTTAGGCGACCACTTTTTACCTTTAATTCACTAGTAACGGTTTTAGAAAAATAATATATATAGCCGCTAAAGTTTAAATTTACTGCTGCCGAGATTAAAATTATACCGATATTGTAAGGTAAGACTAAGAAACAGTTTCACACATATCACAAACTATTTAGTGAAATTGAGCGAATTATGATTAGATAATAATCACAGATGTTGTTAACACACTTTACTTCACTTCGCGATATAATTTAGAAAGCAGATTACTTGTTTACTATTTTTTTTACGCAATATAGTTCGCAGTAAACCGCTGCCACTGACGTACGTGACGTCACTCCCGTGAAATATGAGGTTCAGCCTTGGACTCGTTCTGTGGTGGTTCCTTATTAGCACTGGTGACGGGTGCGGAAGAGTCCGCCTCCGTATTAGGATCGAATTTTTGGTGCAAAAGAGTGTGATTGTACGCTTGTACGCACAAATAAATAAAATCTGAAAGTTTTAAATAAATTGATACTACTTAGCTGAGTTTGCTTAACTGAGCTTAGTGCTCATTGCGGCAAAGCTTAGCGCTTGCACGCTCAAATTAATGAAGAAATTGTTATTACGAGCTTAGTGCTCATAGCCCATAGAGGCAAAAAATTAGCGCTTGCGTGCACAAAGAAAAATATAAATAAAAAAAAACGGCCTGGAGCTCAAAGCGGCGAAGTTACGGCTCGAACATTAAACAAACATTGCAAAAAATAAGAGGTCTAATGGCTGAGGGCAAATAGCGGGAAATCTGAAAGTTTTAAATAAATTGATACTACGAGCTTAGTGCTCATTGCGGCAAAGCTTAGAGCTTGCACGTTCAAATTTATGAAGAAATTGTTATTACGAGCTTAGTGCTCATAACCCATAGAGGCAAAAAATTAGCGCTTGCATGCACAAAGAAAAATATAAATAAAAATTTTAACGAGCTTAGTGCTCATAGCGGCAAAGCTGAGCGCTTGCACGCACAAAGAAAGTTATAAATAAATGATTATAATGAGCTTAGTACTCATAGCGACAAAGCTTAACGCTTGTACGCACAAATAAATAAACAAATTAATGATGATCTGTGAACTCACAGTGGCGGAGCTGAGTGCCCGCACGCAAATAAACATATAATACAAATTGCTATTAAACAGAGCCAGGAGCAAACATTGATTAACGGCGATCACACTAATAGCTTTGATAACTATTAAACTTACGGCGATTCTAGATACTCGCGTAAGATCATAAAGGCTCGCACAGATATGATATAGAAGATAAACTTACGGCGACTCAAGTTACTCGCGTAAGATCATTTGAAGATTTAACCATAAAAATTATAAAGGCTCGCGCAGATATGATGTTGAAGATAAACTAACGGCGATTCAAGTTACTCGCGTAAGGAGATTATAAAGGCTCGTACAGACATAATGTTGAAGATTAACTTACGGCGATTCAAGATACTCACGTAAGAATTGAATAGAATTTTATATGATAACAGCGGCGATACTACAGACCTCATAAGATTAAAGATTATACAGCGGCGATACTACAGACCTCATAAGATTAAAGATTATACAGCGGCGATACTGCAGACTTCAGAAGATTGAAGATAATACAGCGGCGATACTGCAGACTTCAGAAGATTGAAGATAATACAGCGGCGATACTATAGACTTCATAAGATTAAAGATAATACAGCGGCGATACTACGGACTTCATAATATTAAAGATTATACAGCGGCGATACTGCAGACTTCAGAAGATTGAAGATAATACAGCGGCGATACTGCAGACTTCAGAAGATTGAAGATAATACAGCGGCGATACTGCTGACTTCAGAAGATTGAAGATAATACAGCGGCGATACTGCAGACTTCAGAAGATTGAAGATAATACAGCGGCGATACTGCAGACTTCAGAAGATTGAAGATAATACAGCGGCGATACTACAGACTTCATAAGATTAAAGATTATCAGCTGCGATACTGCTGACTTCATAAGATTGAAGATTACACAGCTGCAATACTGCGCAAAAGGATAAAATTATAAAATCAATATTGTGGAAGAGCAAAGAACTAGCAGAGGAGTAAAAGTGAATATGGCAGTGGTACGAACTCGTAAAAAAAAAATGTGAAAAATAAAAGCAGCGTACTTCGGACTCGTAAAGAACAAAGGTAGCAAGCAACTGCATTGCTACGGACTTACAGAGGAAAAATATAACAAGAGCCTAGAGTTCAAATCAGTCAAAAATAAAAAAGCTAGACGTTGGATAAAAAGTTAATAAATAAAAAGGGAGGACATTCAAGAAGATATTCAAAAAAATATATGTATATTTATAAATATATGTCAGTCAAGGATGCAGGAACCAGGAATTGAAATAAACGCAAGATTCTAACGCCAAGAAGCGGGTCCCTCAAAGAAAATTACAAAGAATAGCAGTAAATTTAGGCCAGGGAAGAGATCTTCCTCGCCCTGCAATTTATAGCGGCCTCCACAGTTCTTCGATGATCGCTCTAATCAAAACCAAAGACAATGTGAAAACTTAAAAATAAAAAGAAAAGAGAAACAATATAGACTATGGGATGCGTGTTATAATTGTAAAAAAGATTCAAGAAAGGTAGAAATACAAATATGACATTAAATGGATATTAAGAAACACTATAATGTCCTACAGATTATTAAGAAAATAGTCGTACAAACAAGGAACGGTCGCTGACTAGACAATAAGGCAGGGTCAACAAAGTACAGGAAATAACGACGTTACAAGGAAGAACTTAAGGCGAGATTGCAGCAAAGGGTCAGATATGTTAACGGCGGGAAATATTACAAAATTTAAAGGTTACATAGGTAAATGTACATAGTGTAAAAAAGGTACAAAAGGTGCGACCAAGCATAACAACATAATGTTATAGTGAAATTCGCAATCTAAGAAGAGCAAGAGATAAATCGAGTCAATAAAAAACAATTATGCAGAATCAGTGGCGTTATCCTGAACGTGGGACCGCGATACCGAGAAGCTAGAGATGAAGAATGAAAGTCTGGAAACCAGCGCGATATAAGAAAATGGGTAGAAGTTTTATAACTCAATCGGGCGGAAAATATAGCTAAATATAAAGTCAAAATGTAACAATGTGGGAACTTTAAATTGCGAATGCCATAGTCGGATACAGAAATACTAAACCAAATAAAAAAAAAAAAAAGGGATTGCTAGGTCCTGCACTGCAATGACCAAACGTTTGAGAGATGGCTAAATAAGAAACTATTCAACATTCACGTATAAGCTCATTACATAGAATAGTCCATGTGAGAAAGAAGAAAGATGCCAGCAAAGTCTTGAAGTAAATATCTAAACCTAAACATACCCATAAATAGATAGGGTATAAAGAAAATAAAGAATCAAAATTACGCGGCATGACGCCGTCTGAGGAAGTTGTCAAAGCGACAAGAAAACAAACTATGGTGTGACGTGCTGTTCGGAGCGTACAACTGTGAAATATGCTATGATGAATACAAACAAATAGTCATACAATAGAAATGTCATGAATTAAAATATAACGGGAAAGTCTTAAATTACAAGACACGTTAAGAAAATTAACTATTATCGTGGAGTAATACTTAACAATGAACCAAATAATTCTTGTTACGAGACTATGCAATCATCAAAAAATAAGAAAAGCTTAAGGTCAGCGTGAAACCATGGATAGAAGAAAAGAGAAGATATTTGTATCGGAAGAGTAGTAAAGTTTTTACAAACTATCACACAAGCAGAAACAAAGTCAATAGTAGAAAGTATTGAATACTTCAAGTTAAGCTAAGAAGTAAAACAATATTGAATAACAGCGTAAATTAAGGTCCAAGCGTATAGTTAACATTAAAATGACGGGTCAGCCGCTAGGAGAACTGATGTATGTTACCCATCGGGAGTATGTAAAGATAGCCCTGGGGCTTGAATGTTGAAATACTCACAGTTAAAAATTAGAGAGAAGAAGAGGACACAAGTTCTACAATGGCGATCTACATTAAGAAAAGAAATAATAGGACAACATATATTTCACCAACAATTAGAGGATTAACTTTATGGAAAAGACAGTGTTACTATATGAATAATGTTATTGAATATGTGGCCATAAATCAATGAATCACGAATAATCACAAGGAATAACGAACTAAGTTTTTGAAATATCACCGTCTTCCAGGATGACATGACGAACCCTGTAATGCTGTGTTTTATATTACCAGATCTAGCGTACTCCTGCGGTTACGACTGAAGAGTATGATTGATATGATCAATAAAACGAAACCTTAAATTGGCACCTGGACAAACTAAGCTGAGATTGAAATATTTACAAAAAACTAAACGGAAGGTTATTGAAAATGAAGAAGAAGAAAAAGAAATATACTACTTAAATAAATAAGAGACATATTTGTGGTGAATCCATGACAAAGGAGTTACTTTGAAAAAAATGAAACTGGTAAGCAGACCACATGTGGCCGTTTTCAAAAGGCAACATGTACAAACACTATACATTGAAGAAATTATACAACAGATTTATGTACAAGAAAAGGAATAGGTAGAAGGGAAACGAGGAGTATATAGATCCGATTAAGTGTCAAGTTAGAGGATATAAATTAATTCAACATGGGAAGTAATTAAAAAAAAAAAGTAAGGTTTTCAAACAAGGTGACCACAGCAGAAACACAGTGTGTTATACAAATACATAGTTGAAGATGTAGTTGGGAAAGCAATAAGGAATGTGTTAATTGTACCAAGTAACGAAAGAAGAGAGGCGGATTTGGAAATCACACGACATCTTTGGACAGTTGAGAACTGAGCACATTATGAGACAACCAAAACAAGTCAAGATCACTTTTTGAACAAAACAACTGATGTTATTAGCATTGCGGGCATTATGATATAAAACAATAGTATCGACGAGACTGGAAAACTTGAAATTGGGAGTAGTAAAGCTAAAACAAAGCCATGAAACATGTCAGAATTGATGTATGAAATTAAACGGTAGAGAACAATAAAATACATAAGTGTTAAAGAATGTATCGTCAGTAAAAAGTAAACCAAGAATAAAATAACAATCATACTTGATGAATGTCAGATCGATTATTAGTTGGAACACAAAACAGTATGTAGATACTTGTATATAGCGGGCACACGGATTTCACAATTAACAATATTTAATATGGGTTATGAGTAAAGAAAGGATAGCATCATATAGAAGAAGGAAGCTTTACAAACACGAAGTCAATACACGACAAGAAGTCCCGTGAAAAAAGAAATTAATGCCGCGACACGCCTACTTCCGAGAATATACGAATCATATGCAGCATCGCCTTTCGCCTTGCGTCGCGCGCCTTCTCCTCGCGCTTCGCTCCGCCGGCAGGACTGTCGTAAGACAGTTTCTATATAATTTCCCGCGCCCCGCTCCGCCCACCAGAACTGTCGTGAGCCGACGTCTACCTGCAAGTTGTCTCTATCGTCGCACGTCTTGAGGCTATATCCCCGCACCCCGCACGCCGCCAGAGCTGTCCTGAGCCTCAGCCTACCTGCAAGCTGTCTGCATTGTCGCCCGCCTGCTGACTATCCAGAATTCTCCTACCAAATATTGAATCTACCCGCGCCGCGCCCGCCCGCCAGAGCTGTCCTGAGCCTCAGCCTACCTGCCAGCTGTCTGCATCGTCGCCCGCCTGCTGGCTATCCAGAATGCTCCTACCAAATATTGAATCTACCCGCGCCGCGCCCACCCAGCAGAGCTGTCATGTGCCAACGTCTACTTGTAAGAAGCCCTCATCCTCGCAATCCGGAGACTTCCCAGAATGTTCGTATCAACGACCATGGCTAGAGCAGAGCCTGTCCATAGTAACGGAAGATTCCACAGCAACGATAAAAATATGTAGAGCATACGTGATATGTAGCAGGAAGTCTAAAAGATTGGGGCGCACGTAACACACACACACCTATGAAGATCGTGTAAATGCTCATGCTTGGTCAGGCATCTAAGAACATATATAAGGCGAAATACACATCAAATAAACCTCTTCCGTTACCAGCATTAGGTGGTTTTATTTCCCCGTGCTCCGCATTGGGGGTGCACCGTTGATTATTGCCGGTGCACCTCCCGTGCGAGTTGTTCTGTATATCCGCAGTCGGTCCCCTACCCGGGGCCGATTTAGGATGTACAGTGATGCTTCCTGTTACAAGTTTTACATTTCATATTCATCCGACAATTAATATTCAAGTGACTTGAGCGAAGGCAATTAAAACACAAACCGTGATTTTTAGCTATCTGGCGACGCTGATCGACTGTTTCCTGAATAAACCTTTTACAACGACACAAGAGATGCTCTTCAGAACAAAGTGGACAGGATATTTTTGAAACTACATGCAATGATTTAGTACTGCTACTGGACTTGCTACTCTGTGGTTCTAAAAATTCAAGAGCTCGAAAACGTTTTTCCAAGAAGTCCCGAAAAGTTTTGAAGCTAGGAAGTTCATCGCAAGATTGACTAACCTGGAGTTCCCACTGCTTCCTAGTCTCAACGTCCAACTTGGAACCTATCAAATAAATAACAATAATATCCCAAGCGCCTACTTGTACCCCTAGATTTGATAACTCGTGTAAGCAATCGGTTGTAGTGTCTAAAAGTTGCTTGAGAGTTATAGATGACTCAATGGTCATTTGTTTTTGGTTCAGTAGACGCTTGAGAATACAATTCGCCAAGAACCTTTTATTGTTGTATCGGCTATTTAATAGAGACCAACATTTTTTATAGTTTGCATGCGTGATAGGAATGTGCTTTATGAGCTGTGCGGCTTCACCTGACAACTGAGATCTTAAATAGTGTAGTCGTTGTACATCATCAAGAGTTTCATTACCATCAATTAATGACAAAAACAAATCCCTAAATGTTGACCACTCTTGGTATTTACCGCTAAAAATGGGAATGGTTATTTTAGGTAATTTAGCAATCGATTTTGTTTTCGTATCGTTATCTGGTGAAGCCTCACTTTTATTACATGACTGTAAACTATTAGATAAAGCATTTTTTAATTCTACCTTATAAGTTATAAAAATATCCGTGACCGTTTCAAACACGTCATTTTTGATATAACTTGTTGAGTTTAAATCCGCTTCAGTGTATTTCATTAAAAGATCTTCATGTTTCCTTGTGAAATCTTCGAATTGTTTATCCAAAATTTCCAATCGAGATTCTACATATGCTTGATTTACCCTCTCTTTTGGAGACTTTTTGAAATTAATAAGTCCCTTATGAATACGACATTTAATGTCTTCTAATAATCTTAACTGCGCCTCCATGTTATTTAGTGTTTACGTGCACTTTGAACACTATTAATAACTTCTCTTACTTGCTCCGATCCGTTCCGCCGACCGCAGTCCGTTCGGCTCAGCACAGCCGACCCGCTCGTCGCTCAGCACGGCTTCGTTGCCGTACAGCTCCGTTGACCACTCAGCTCCGTCGCTGTAGACCGCTATCCTCGCTCAGTTCGGAGAAAACATCCGGCTCGAAGGACCTTATGTCTATGCCTTCAGGGTCGAGAATATTTGTTCACAGCACAACACAGCACTTTTAACACTAAATAAAACCACATGTATTCAGAACGAAGACATTTATTACAAATTAATCAAAATCACTTATTGACAATACAAAAACGTAACCATACCACGCATTAAAATCAAACAACGCCATCTAGGCAAAGCAAGTGTAATCGTTGTACAATAATTAAAGTGATACAGTTTGTTAAGACGTGAATAACATTAAAATTTAATTTAATTTTCTTTTTCCGCTTATATAATTATTCTGATCTTTTAGTAAACTTATTTCGATTTTAATTATTTATTTTATGTCGCGATAAGTTTCCTTCGTTTTTTAGCCGACTTCAAAAAGAAGGAGGTTATCAATTCGACTGTATTTTTTTTTTTTTTTTTTATGTGTGTTACCGCGAAACTCCGCCCCTGGTGGTCCGATTTTGATGAAAAATATTTTAATCGAAAGGAAGTGCTTGCAGGTGGGTCCCATTTTTTTGTTTTTTTTTTTAAATAACTAGAAGACTAGTAGATTTTGAATATAGCTTCAAAATTTGTTGTGAAAATTAGGGACATTTTTGCTTTCAGCGCTTACGTAGGCTAAACTATAGGACCTACATAAAAATGATGTATGGCGAATTGTAGCTCTTTAAATGTGCTAAATAAAAGTCAGCGATAGCATATATCTATCTTTTATAGTTTTCTCACAATAACCATTTTTTTCTTCAGAAACATCAATTAAATTCATGCCCTATTTCCGACGCTATTATTAGAGTTCAGTATTAACCCTTATGTAAATAAACATGTTCATTATCAAGAGAATTTAATGTAGATTATATTTGCAATTGAAACTATATCATTCTGTCTAATAGTTTAGGAGATATCGTAAGAATAAAATTACGCGGAAACGAAAAATGCTACACGAAAAGCACAATTTTGCTTTCTGGGCTTACGTAGGTCAAACTATATGACTTACATAAAAATGATGTATGGAGTAATTATAGATCCTTAAATTTGCTAAATAACAGTCTTCGGTGGCATATATCTATCATCTATGGATGTCTCACAAAAACCATGTTATTGTGAACAAACTTCGATTAAAATGCACACGAAAAACAGCGTCGTAAGCTTACGGCGCTATTATATTATATTCGATATGAATCCTTATCCAAATAAATATGTTTGATGGCTAGAGTATTAAATGCAGATTACATTAGCCTTTAAACTATGTAATTCTGATCAATAGTTTGGGAGATATTAAATAATTAAAAACTACGCGCATTCGAAAAATGCTAGTGCGGCGCGCGGCTGGACAAAATTAAAGGCACGCTACGATGTATTAGTTCGTTAATTTTCAATTTGTATACCGATTTTGATAATTATTTCATTGTTTAAAAGATAAGTGGTTATCTGCTGCATTCTAAATTAGTTTTTGAATTGAAGTACACACATATCAAATAGGAAAGTCCTTTTCTTTATTTGTCTTATTTATGTCTTTATATGTATTAAGGAAATTTGTAATTGAACTTCAAATTCACTAAAAATTGTGAAATAAAACAAAAATTTTAAGAAAAAAAAATAGCCGACTTCAAAAAAAAACAATCTCAAACAAAATGCACTCAAAAGTAACCTAAAAAAACCAATTTCAAACAAAATGCACTCAAAAGTAACCTAAAAAAACCAATTTCAAACAAAATGCACTCAAAAGTAACATAAAAAAACAATTTTAAACAAAATGCATTCAAAAGTACCATAAAAAACAATCTCAAACAAAATGCACTAAAAAGAAACAAAATAATGACATGAAAACTTCTTTCTTCCTTTATTCTCTCTTTCAAAAACCCTCTAAACTCTAAAGAAAGTTCTCTTCTTTCTTGTAACATGTCTATATTGTATAATTATTGTTATTTTGGAGTCGGTTTCGGCCTAAGTAGGGACATAAACGTAAGTATGTCTCACATCTCAAATATAAAATGTATAATATTATATTTACTTCGGCCGACACCGACTGCAAAATAACAATAATTATACAATATAGACATGTTACAAGAAAGAAGAGAACTTTCTTTAGAGTTTAGAGGGTTTTTGAAAGAGAGAATAAAGGAAGAAAGAAGTTTTCATGTCATTATTTTGTTTCTTTTTAGTGCATTTTGTTTGAGATTGGTTTTTTTAGGTTACTTTTGAGTGCATTTTGTTTGAAATTGGTTTTTTTAGGTTACTTTTGAGTGCATTTTGTTTGAGATTGTTTTTTTTTTTTATACTCATAATCTGTAAATAAGTAAAATGGCGAATCAAAAAATCATTCTACCTGACGTTGGCTAATGCACAAACCGTGCCAAAGCCAAAAATAAAAAGAAAAAGAAGACGTCAAGTCTATGACACGGTAGCACGGTAATAATAATACCGTGAGTGAGAGATACAGTTATACCCAAGTCTATGACACGGTAATAATAATACCGTGAGTGAGAGAGATACAGTTATACCTAATTCCTGTGACGTGACAAAGACAGTGATAACTATCTTCTGTCCCTTTCTGTGTACTAGGCTTTGGTTTGTTTGGAACACCTCCGTGAAGTTGGCCCCCTCCCTTTAATTTTTTTAACTTTTTTTTACGCAAATCGTTTGAGAATCGTTTGAGAGGGTTTGAGAGAAAAGAAATATCGTTTGAGAGTTCCTACTTTCTCCGTAAAAACAATTTCAAATTCTAGTGTGAAGTTGGCCCCCTCACTTTACTTTTTTTTCTTTTTTTCAATGCGAATCGTTAGAGAGTCGTTTGAGAGACATTAAGAGAAAAGAAATATCGTTTGAGAGTTTTTACTTTTTCTGTAATAAATATTTTAATTCTGGGCATCGAAAGTTACAAATCGATTTTCCTTTTTTTCCGAATTAAATATGGCAATCATGCACTTGGACGTTTCAAATTTATTGTGTAGGTAGAGATTGGTAAGAGAGTGATTGAGAGAAAAGAGAAATCGTTTGAGAGTTAATACTTTTCCTGAAATATATATTTCAATGTCGGAATCGAAAGTTACTAATCGATTTTCCTTTTTTTTCCGAAATAATTATGGCAATCATGCACTTGGACGTTTCAAATTTATTGTGTAGGTAGAGAATGCTTAGAGTGATTGAGAGAAAAGAGAAATCGTTTGAGAGTTAATTCTTTTCCTGAAATAAATATTTCAATTTCTGAATCGAAAGTAACAAATCGATTTTCCTTTTTTCCGAATTAAATATGGCAATCAATCACTTAGACGATTTAAATTTATGGTGTAGACGGAGAATGGTAATAGAGTGATTGAGAGAAAACAGAAATCGTTTGAGAGTTAATACTTTTTTGAAATAAATATTTCAATGTCGGAATCGAAAGTTACAAATCGATTTTTCTTTTATTACGAATTAAATATGGCAATCATGCACTAAGACGTTTCAAATTTATTGTGTAGGTAGAGAATGCTTAGAGAGTGATTGAGAGAAAAGATAAATCGTTTGAGAGTTAATACTTTTTCTGAAATATATATTTCAATGTCGGAATCGAAAATTACTAATCGATTTTCCTATTTTTCCGAAATAATTATGGCAATCATGCACTTAGACGTTTCAAATTTTTTGTATAGGTAGAGAATGATTAGGCAGTGATTGAGAGAAAAGAGAAATCGTTTGAGAGCAGATACTTTTCCTGAAATAAATATTTCAATTTCGGAATCGTAAGTAACAAATCGATTTTCAAAAACTTACAAATCTCAAAAATTGAAATATTTATTTCAGAAAAAGTATTAACTCTCAAACGATTTATCTGTTCTTTAAATCAATCTATAACCATTCTCTACCTACACAATAAATTTGAATCGTTTATCCTCATGATTCCCATATTTAATTCGAAAAAAAGGAAAATCGATTTGTAGCTTTCGATTCCGACAGTGAAATATTTTTTTCAGAAAAAGTATTAACTCTCAAACGATTTCTGTTTTTTTTTAATTACTCTTTAAGCATTCTCTACCTACAAAATAAAATTGAATCCTCTAAGTGGATGATTGCCATATTTAATTCGGAAAAAAGGACAATCGATTTGTTAATTTCGATTCCGAAATTGAAACATTTATTTCAGAAAAAGTATTAACTCTCAAACGATTTCTCTTTTCTCTCAATTACTCTCTAAGCATTCTCTACCTACACAATAAATTTGAAACGTCTTAGTGCAGGATTGCCATATTTAATTCGGAAAAAAGGAAAATCGATTTGTTACTTACGATTCCGACATTGAAATATATATTTCAGAAAAAGTATTACTCTCAAACGATTTCTCTTTTCTCTCAATCACTCTCTAATCATTTTCTACCTACACAATAAATTTGAAACGTCTAAGTGCATGATTGCCATAATTATTTCGAAAAAAAAGAAAAATCGATTAGTAACTTTCGATTCCGACATTGAAATATATTTTTCAGAAAAAGTATTAACTCTCAAACGATTTCTCTTTTCTCTCAATCACTCTATTACCATTCCCTACCTACACCATAAATTTGAATCGTCTAAGTGGATGATTGCTATATTTAATTCGGAAAAAAGGAAAATCGATTTGTTACTTTCGATTCCGACATTGAAATATATTTTTCAGAAAAAGTATTAACTCTCAAACGATTTCTCTTTTCTCTCAATCACTCTCTTACCATTCTCTACCTACACAATAAATTTGAAACGTCCAAGTGCATGATTGCCATATTTAATTCGGAAAAAAAGGAAAATCGATTTGTAACTTTCGATGCCCAGAATTAAAATATTTATTACAGAAAAAGTAAAAACTCTCAAACGATATTTCTTTTCTCTTAATGTCTCTCAAACGACTCTCTAACGATTCGCATTGAAAAAAAGAAAAAAAAGTAAAGTGAGGGGGCCAACTTCACACTAGAATTTGAAATTGTTTTTACGGAGAAAGTAGGAACTCTCAAACGATATTTCTTTTCTCTCAAACCCTCTCAAACGATTCTCAAACGATTTGCGTAAAAAAAAGTTAAAAAAATTAAAGTGAGGGGGCCAACTTCACGGAGGTCCACGACACCCACGACACCTCAGATTAAGAATTATATAGACAAGTCTATGACACGGTAATAATAATACCGTGAGTGAGAGAGATACAGTTATACCCAATTCCTGTGACGTGACAAAGACAGGGATAACTATCTTCTGTCCCTTTCTGCGTACCAGGCTTTGGGGTTTGTTTGGAACAAAGGTTGTCCCCCACAAACAACCTAGGTTGTCCCTAACAAAGTTTGACATTCGTGCTATTTTTCGAAAATTGTGAGTACTTAGTGGCTGTAATTGTGCAAAAATATTTTGATATTACAGTTTTAGTGAGATCAAGTGTATAAAACATGGTATACTGCTGTATTGTTGGTTGTAAAAGCCGTAGTCAGCGAAAAGAGAAAAACATAACCTTTCAATCGTAAGTACTGAAACTACGCACTTATTCACATGTATTCATACAAAATAAGGAAGAAAATACAAACTAGTTGTTCTTTACAGTCTTTGTAATAACTAATATGTTAAAATACGGGTAAAATCAGCTAAAATAAAATAGTATTTTTCGAACATTATGCGCCCAAACGCAGATGTCATTTGTGTCAAATAATATACTGTAGATCTGGGAAACAAGTCTATGACACGGTAATAATAATACCGTGAGTGAGAGAGATACAGTTATACACAATTCCTGTGACGTGACAAAGACAGGGATAACTATCTTCCATCCCTTTCTGCGTACCAGGGTTTGGGGTTTGTTTGGAACAAAGGTTGTCCCCTACAAACAACCTAGGTTGTCCCTAACAAAGTTTGACATTCGTGCTATTTTTCGAAAATTGTGAGTACTTAGTGGCTGTAATTGTGCAAAAATATTTTGATATTACAGTTTTAGTAAGGTAAAGTTTATAAAACATAGTATACTGCTGTATTGTTGGATGTAAAAGCCGTAGTGAGCGAAAAGAGAAAAACATAATCTTTCACTCGTAAGTACTGAAACTACGCACTTATTCACATGTATTCATACAAAATAAGGAAGAAAATACAAACTAGTTGTTCTTTACAGTTTTTGTAATAACTAATATGTTAAAATACGGGTAAAATCAGCTAAAATAAAATAGTATTTTTCGAACATTATGCGCCCAAACGCAGATGTCATTTGTGTCAAATAATATACTGTAGATCTGGGAGACAAGCGGCCATATTAAACTTCTTTTCAAATTGGTTGGTTATTACCCGTAAAAATAATACCACCATCTTGTTGTAAAAATTACCCTGAATTTAGGGGAAATAAATTATAGTATGTATAATGTATATAAATGAGACAATTCACATTTTTTATACTATTTTCAACAGATTTCAAAAGGAGTTTTTAATTCTGGTATATGCTGTGTTTTTAAATATTTGATACTTTCTTATCCCGTTGATTTTAAAGAGTATGCTTTTTAATTTGTCCCGTGTAAATTTTGTTTCTTAGAAATTACAATCAAAATAGTTTAATATTAAGTAGTTTTACATGTAGTGTTCACTGTAATGATATACAGAGTAATTTAAAATTATATGACTATGATATTGGTATGTTTTTTTTAGCTTTTTATGAAGACTTAGGGCTTCGTGCATATCGAAGAAAAATAGGACATCGTTTGAATGCTCGTCTAATGGACCTAAGACTGAAGAGATGCCGCGCTTTGTTGAAGCAGTACGCGGGAAAAAAATATCGGGAAATTCTTTTTTTGGAGTCACTCAAGACATCCTTGATTAAGGCAGCCGCCGATATTGACATGGACCTCGTTCGTGCTGTGATAGACGACTGGCCGAGCAGATTGAAGGCCTGTATTCAAAATCACGGATGTCATTTTGAGTAAACTTTAGTGTCATAAGAATCTATGTTTTGTTAAGTTCATTTTGGTATATAAATGGTCACATAATGAATAAACTTGTTTCAATTATTTTATATTAAACATGTAACAGAATTTATGACCTGACTAAGTATTACTAAAAAAATCTGTTTACGTAATCTTAGTCACATAAACAAAAATTACGCATTGTTTTTTATATTTATTACGTTTATTAATTACAATTTAATTGGGGATATATAAATTGGTCTATATTAAATTATATCGTAATTATTCATTTTCGGGACAAAACAAATAACTGGTAACCCCAATCCTTTTACTTATATATAGGTATAGTCTATAGTACTCTCTATCTGTCCCTTACGGGTGAACGCGCATGCCATATCTATATAATTCTTCATCTGAGCTGGGAAACAAGCGGCCATATTAAACTTCTTTTCAAATTGGTTGGTTATTACCCATAAAAATAATACCACCATCTTGTTGTAAAAATTACCCTGAATTTAGGGGAAATAAATTATAGTATGTATAATGTATATAAATGAAACAATTCACATTTTTGATACTATTTTCAACAGATTTCAAAAGGAGTTTTTAATTCTGGCATATGCTGTGTTTTTAAATATTTGATACTTTCTTATCCCGTTGATTTTAAAGAGTATGCTTTTTAACACGTTAACTGCGGATTGAGGCAGGATAGGCCCAAAGCGTGACTTCTCGCTGGTGCGGCAGTCAAAATCGGGTTGTTTCGCTCTGTGCGGGAGGCTACTAGATCAGTATTTCTATGAGTACGACAGAGACAAATATATAGAAATGTTTCTCTTGCGATATCTAGCCGAATAGCGTAATTAGATAAAAATGAGGTCTCACAGGCCCCAAACGCACTAAAAAGAAATAAATTACGCCTAGTGCGGATTGAGGTCAAATCTATCTCAAAATTTGTAGGTCTCATGGCCGCACTACACGAAGCGCGGGCGGCGCGGGCGCCGCGCATCCTAGCTTAGTGTTGTGGAAAGTTTCGATAACGTTTCGAGTTTCGAGGACGTTTTGGCAGTATTTATTAAAGATTAAGCGTAGAACTTTATTTTAAAATCCTTAACGTTTTAAACCAATAATGGTGCTTCATCTGACTTATTTGAAAATGTTTATTGGAGTTATGAGAAACTATGTTGACCTCGGTAAAAATTTTACTTATACTATACAAAACCTAAATTACTGCAACTTTGAATTTTAAGGGGGTGGCCTGTGTCTATGATGAACCAAAAGTGCATAAATCGGACACAGAATGTATTTACGAGCCAGAAACACAACACTAAAAGCCAAGCTACTATTAACTAATTCTACTTAAATAGCACGATTAGTACGTCTTATACTTAATATAATATTCGCACGCACGCACATTCACCACTAACAATACTCAATTATCATCATTATTTTGTTTTGGCACATGGATGTTGCCTTAAAATGTGTGCTCAGTTGTGGATTATTCTTCACTGTTATTTTAAGCAAGTCACAGTTCCATTCGAAGTTTAGTCCATAGTGGCAATTTTTACCATTGTGTGCTGATCATCGTTTATGTACAGAGAACGTTGAAAGTTTTTGCTGATGATCTAAAATATATATTTTATTCCAAGATTTCCTATCGGCAGATGTGCTGATCATTTGTTCCAAAGAGGTGGTCAAAGAAAGTGCTACGTAGGTTGCTACGAAAAATTAAGATTGACATTAAATGGCACGCAAGCTGCTAAGAAAACTAAAAAATTTGTGACTTTTTGTGTCCAGTGTGACAAATCTTTTTGTTTACCATGTTTTAATGAAAAACATTTTCTGTGATTAATACTCAATAAACATTTATCGTAACTACAACTCTCTTTCAATCCCATCACTAGTCGAGGCATTAATTGACCTTCCTTTCAGTGCGATTTGAGGCAGAACCGATGACAAATTTTTAATTTTACTTTATTCATTAACGAAACGTCCTAACTCCAGGCGAAGCTAGATTCATATTATGCACATATTTAAGTTCATAAGAGTGAAGTTTCAAGCAAATATCGTCTAATTTGGATTTTTTAAAAATGTTTTTCGAAAACATAATTTTGTGAGGCAGGAGAGGCCTCAATAGCACTGGAAAAACGTTCAACTTTGCCACGAACAGGCCTCAAACGCACTGGCTGAAAGTTCCTCCAAAATGGCCTCGCAGTTAACGTGTTAATTTGTCCCATGTAAATTTTGTTTCTTAGAAATTACAATCAAAATAGTTTAATATTAAGTAGTTTTACATGTAGTGTTCACTGTAATGATATACAGAGTAATTTAAAATTATATGACTAAAATATTGGTATGTTTTTTTTTAGCTTTTTATGAAGACTTAGGGCTTCGTGCATATCGAAGAAAAATAGGACATCATTTGAATGCTCGTCTAATGGAAATAAGACTGAAGAGATGCCGCGCTTTGTTGAAGCGGTACGCGGGAAAAAAATATCGGGAAATTCTTTTTTTGGAGTCACTCAAGACATCCTTGATTAAGGCAGCCGCCGATATTGACATGGACCTCGTTCGTGCTGTGATAGACGACTGGCCGAGCAGATTGAAGGCCTGTATTCAAAATCACGGAAGTCATTTTGAATAAACTTTAGTGTCATAAGAATCTATGTTTTGTTAAGTTCATTTTGGTATATAAATGGTCACATAATGAATAAACTTGTTTCAATTATTTTATATTAAACATGTGACAGAATTTATGACCTGACTAAGTATTACTAAAAAAATCTGTTTACGTAATCTTAGTCACATAAACAAAAATTACGCATTGTTTTTTATATTTATTACATTTATTAATTACAATTTAATTGGGAATATATAAATTGGTATATATTAAATTATATCGTAATTATTCATTTTCGGGACAAAACAAATAACTGGTAACCCCAATCCTTTTACTTATATATAGGTATAGTCTATAGTACTCTCTATCTGTCCCTTACGGGTGAACGCGCATGTCATATCTATATAATTCTTCATCTGAGTATATAGATATGGCATACGCGTTCACCCGTAAGGGACAGATAGAGAGTACTATAGACTATACCTATATATAAGTGAGAGGATTGGGGTTACCAGTTATTTGTTTTGTCCCGAAAATTAATAATTACGATATAATTTAATATATACCAATTTATATATTCCCAATTAAATTTTAATTAATAAATGTAATAAATATAAAAAACAATGCGTAATTTTTGTTTATGTGGCTAAGATTAGGTAAACAGATTTTTTGGTAATACTTAGTCAATATGTATGTACTTAGTATGTTTAATATAAAATAATTGAAACAAGTTTATTCATTATGTGACCATTTATATACCAAAATGAACTTAACAAAACATAGATTCTTATGACACTAAAGTTTATTCAAAATGACCTCCGTGATTTTGAATACAGGCCTTCAATCTGCTCGGCCAGTCGTCTTGTTTTTTTTTTTTGTTGACGCGGGGAATGCATTTACGCACTTCGCCGTCCGTGCTGCGGGGGCAGCAGGGACGGTTTCGCGTGGGACTCGCCGGCCGCAGAAGGCGACCGGAATACCCACTAAACCCCGCGGTGTTCTCCTTCGCCTGACCGGGCCGTGGCATCTACGTTAGTTTATCCACGACCCGGCTAGGGGAGCCCCTTAATAGGGGCTCGACACGTGTAGGGAGGGGCTGTTTTTAACACCCCTCCCATCACCCTATGATGCCCTCCCTCGGAACACAGGAGAGAGGGCATCCGCCACATTCGGCGCAGCAGGCCCCCCGGCCTGCCGCGCGTGGCCACCTCAAATTGGTTGAAGGGCCGCGGCGTACCTCGTACGCCGGCGGCCCCTCGCTGGGGCCCTGCGGGGCGGCAGCGTTTCGCTGGCGCGTTCCCGTTCCCGCAGGGCTTCTCTCTTGGCCGCCATCACCTCGCGTGCAAACGAGGCGATGGCGGCCCAGCTCTGCTCGCTGTCGGCCATCGATCTAACAACGGCCGGCAGCGACAGATCGCGTCCTATTGCGCCAGTGAGTGTGGCGCGTTGAGCGTCCCAGGCCGTGCACACGGCGAGCGTATGCTCGGCCGTGTCCACGGCGCCGGTCGCGCAATGTCGGCAACCGGGATCCGACTCAATTCCCACAACTTCACACAGGTAACGGCCAAAACAGCCGTGCCCTATGAGAAGCTGCGTCAGGAAGTAAGTCGGCTCCCGGTGCTTCGCCTCCACCCACTGGCGCAGGACGGGGCGGACAGCCTCGACGAGTCGCCTGCTCACCGAGGTGTCCGCCAACCTCTCCTCCCATCGCCGGAAGAGATCGTCACGTCCTTCCTTTCTCCAGCGTACGATCTCTTCCGGGAGGGGTTCTTCACCTCTATGCCGCATCAGGGCCCTTCTCCGGTAAACCTCCGCCAGGACCCCGGCTTCGAGGTCCCAAGGGAGGCTCCCGGAGATGAGGCACGCCGCCTCGTACGAGACGGTGCGATACGCTCTGGAGGCCCGCTGAGCCATGGTCCGTTGCGCACGTCGCAACAGGACCATGTTATCCTTGCTCAGGGGCTTCGACGCCCAAATGGGCGCTCCGTAGAGCGCCTTAGAGCGCACCACACCGTCGTATAGGCGGCGGCATACACCGCCCGCTCCCCCACAGTTGGGGAGCAGCCTGGTGAGCATTCCCGCATACTTCACCAGCTTTGGTGCAAGTATCCGGAAATGCTCACCGAACCCCCATCGGCTGTCGAGGACGAGACCAAGATATTTCATAGTCCCCCCGACAGCAATGGGGGTGCCGCTCACAACGATGGAATAGCCGCGGGGGGGCTTAGTCCGAGGCCCATGGAAGAACATGGCCTCGGACTTCTCGAGGGCCACGTTGAGGCCCAGGGCCCTGATGCGGCGCACCACGTGGGCCGTGCCCGCAGTTGCGAGCACGCCCGCGTCCCGGAACGTTGGGCCCCGCGCGGTGACCAGGGTGTCGTCGGCATAACAAAGAACTTCGACACCCCGGAGATTGGCACCGCGCAGAACCCAATCGTATCCGATGTTCCACAGGAGCGGCCCGAGGACCGACCCCTGTGGAACACCGCACGTCATGTCCCTGCGGACTACCTGGTCTCGGGCCGGATAAAATATGGCCCGGTCGACGAAGTAGTCCGCAAGGACTCGCCTGAGGTACCGGACGCGGTGGTACCTCAGCGCCTCCGCGATTGTCGGCCAGGGGATCGTGTTGAAGGCGTTCGCGATGTCCAGCGACACCGCCAACAACACTCCCCCGTGGCCGACAACCTCCTCGACCCTGTCCCTGAATCGGGTGATGGCGTCAATGGTGGACCGCCCGCGACGGAAGCCGAACTGGCCGCCGCTCAAATTGGGCCCAACCGCCTCCATGTGCGCGACGAGACGCGCAGCGAGCACTCGCTCGAACAGCTTGCACGCCTCGTCGAGCAACACGATGGGGCGGTAGGCCGACGGCGAGTCGGCCGGGCGCCCGGGCTTCCGGAGAAGCACGAGCTTACCCGTCTTCCACCGCCGCGGGACTCTTCCGGACGCCAAGCACTCCGACAACAGAGACAGCGTCTCCTCCTTGTAAGGTATTTGTCGGGTATGCGCTTGCACTGAATAAATTAGTTCGTTACCTACCGCCCGGCGGCCCGGCGAGTCGCTCACCGACTATTTACTAGCGCTGAAACATCTCGCGGCCACCTGCAATTTCGGCAAGTGCAACACATGCTCGACCATCGAGGAGAACTTACGCGGCCAATTCGTATCAGGTCTGGCTAGTGATGCGATGCGTGCAAGAATATTTGCTGAAAAGAAGATTCAGTACAAGGAGGCGGTGGAGCTCGCACTGGCACTCGAGGCAGCAGAACGGCATGCTGAGGTCAGTGGCAGCACAGGAGCTTCGGTGACGGACTCATCTCCAGCAGCGGCCGATGGGAGCTCGGCCGAGGGGCTGCATTACACGCGCCCGGGCAGCGGGGGACGCGGCGTGCGGGGCACGCAATCTCTGCGGTCGGCCCGGGCGGGGAATACGGCGGGAGGCTCGGCGAACGGCGCGCCGAGCGGAATGGCAAAAGGACCGAGCGGAGCGGCAACGGGGCCGAGCGGAGCGGCAACGAGTGCCCGTGCGTGTTGGCGTTGCGGGAAAGCTCACGCGGCGGCTGGGTGCCGATTCAAAACATACACTTGTGATAAGTGCGGCCAGCGAGGCCATATTAAAGTGATGTGTAAAGTGCGGGGCAGTGTTGGCCTACAGAATTACGTGAGTGAGGAGTCGGACGACGGTCTATATGAGATCGACGAAGACGAGGGTTTGTGCGAGGTAGCAGCGAAAGGTACCAAACCATACTTTATTAATTTATTGATCGATAACAAGATTTTGAAATGTGAAATAAACACCGGTAGTCGTATCTCGGCGATCGCGGAGGAGTGCTATCGTAGCATGTTTTCGCATAAAAAAATTAATAAAGATAATATTTGTCTACGTTCGAACTCTGGTTCACGGATTGAGTCTCTCGGGTACATCGAGGTGAATGTTAAGTTAGGGAATAAGCATTGTGACTCATTGAATTTGTATATTATAAAAGGCGGCGCACGGCCGTTATTAGGTCGAGAGTGGATGCAGGCTTTAAATTTAAAACAAATAACACTCAATGTAATCCGAGACGACGATTTTGTGAATCAGTTATGTAAAGAATTTCCGGAAGTATTTAGTGATAAGCTAGGCACATGCAAGCGGACCATTCGATTACAGCTCGTTGACAAGGAACCGGTTTATTTGCGCGCGCGGCCACTACCGCTTGCGCTGCGGGCGCGGGTTGAGCGGGAGCTCGCTCGTCTTGAGGCGGACGGCGCCATCTATCGCGTCGAATATTCAGACTACGGCACGCCCATTGTGCCGGTCGTTAAGAGTAACGGGGACATAAGAATTTGTGGGGATTATAAAATGACAATTAACCCCAAATTAAAAAGAGATTTTTATCCGTTACCTCGTATTGAGGAATTGTTTGCGAGTCTGAGGGGAGGTGAAAAATTTACAAAAATTGATTTAAGGCACGCTTATGAGCAGTGTCTTCTTTCCGAGGACTCGCAGCCATGCACCGCCATCACCACGCACATGGGGACTTTTGCGTATCGACGCACTCCGTATGGTCTGTCCTGTATACCTGAGAAGTTTCAAAAATTAATGGAGGAGACATTACGCGGGGTGGCGGGGTGTGTTGTATTTTTAGATGACATATGTGTTACGGGGTCGAATCAAAGTGAACACATAAGAAATGTAAGAGCTGTACTCGAACGGTTACGCGACATGGGACTTACAGTGAAGTTTGACAAATGTAAATTCTTGCAGGACAGTGTAAAATATTTGGGCTTTATTATTAACAAGGATGGGCTGCCGCCGGGCCCGATCCGGAGAAATTGGAAGACATTTCCAGCGCACCCACACCGGAGAACGTCACTCAATTAAAAAGTTTCTTAGGGTTATTAAATTATTATGGACGATTTATTTTGAATTTAAGTACAATTTTACATCCTTTGCATAATCTGCTAAAAAAGGGGGTCGGCTGGAAGTGGGATTCCGAATGTAAAAAAGCCTTCAACGAGGCGAAGCGATCACTTCTTAGCGAACGGGTACTGGCGCATTACGAGGAGGGGCGGGAACTTGTAATATCGGTGGACAGCAGTGCGTATGGGTTGGGCGCTGTGCTCGCGCACCGCTACGACGACGGCAGCGAGCGCCCCGTTAGCTGCGCCTCGCGCACGCTTAACGCGGCCGAGCGCAACTACAGCCAGCTCGATAAAGAGGCGTTAGCTATTTTATTTGGCATCACCAAACACCATCAGTACCTTTTCGGGAGACGGTTCACGTTGCGCACCGATCACCAGCCCCTAACATACATTTTTGGGGGCAAGGGTAGTATCCCCCAGACGGCCGCGAGTCGGCTGCAGCGTTGGGCGGCACGCTTGGCCGCATACTATTTTAAAGTCGAATTCGTTCGATCGGCGGACAACGGTCCGGCCGATGCATTGTCTCGCCTACCCTTGGCTAAGGAGAGTCGCTCCGTGGACTCGGTCGATTATTTAGACTTAGTAGAGGATTCGGTACCCGTTGGTTATAAGGACGTCGCTAGGGAGACCGAACGCGACGCGTTATTATGTAAAATTAAGCGTTATGTTATGTTCGGCTGGCCGACGGCCCCGAGTTGCGATGAGGAAAGACCTTATTTTGCTAGGAAACAGGATCTCGCAATTGAACACGGCTGTTTGATTTATAAATATAGGATTGTAATTCCTACTGTCTTACAACAAAAAGTTTTGGAGGAAATTCATGATGGCCACCTTGGTATGAATAAAATGAAATGCTTGTCTAGAAGTTATGTGTACTGGGCCACCATGGATAGAGACATAGAGGAGACGTGCAGGGCGTGCGCGGCGTGCCGCACCGTGCGGGACGCGCCGCCGCGTGCGCCGCTGCACCCCTGGGAGTTCCCGCTGCACCCGTGGTTGCGCATCCACGCTGACTTCGCTGAGTGGGGAGGTAAGCGCTATCTAATTATTATAGACGCACATTCGAAATGGTTAGAGGCGATCCCGATGCGCAACACGAGTGCAGAGAGTACTATAAAAGTTTTTAGAAGTGTGTTTTCACGTTTCGGGCTCCCATCGCAGCTCGTGACCGATAACGGGCCACCATTCTTCTCGCAGGATTTTAAAGTCTTTTGTGAAAACAATTGCATAAAGCACATCACCTCGGCCCCTTACCGACCTCAGGCGAACGGTGCCGCGGAGAATGCCGTTAAAACAATTAAAAAAAGCAATTAAAAAAGCACTACACGAGGGCAAGGATGTGAACACGGCACTGACTAAATTTTTGTTTAAATACCGCAACTGTGAACACGCCACGACGGGCGTGTCACCGGCCGTGGCGCTGCTGGGTCGGTGGATGCGCAGCCGGCTAGACGCGCTGCGGCCGGACACCGCAGCGGCTGTGCGCGACAAGCAGGAGCGGCAGGCGGCCCGCGCCGCCGGCCATCTCAGAGAGTTTTGCGTGGGGGAGACTGTACTCGCGCGCGACTATGCATCGAAGGGGAACAAATGGGCCGAAGCCACGGTGGTCAAAAGGACCGGGCCGGTTTCCTATAAGGTAGCCTTGGGCAATGGTGTGGAATGGCGTAGACACGCGGACCAGGTTTTCCCAGCCAAGGGACGGTTTTCGTTGTCCCGTACCAGCCACACGTCTACGGGTAACGGGTTAGAGTTACAGACCGAGGAGTCCGAGGTCGGTACGGAGTCGGGAGGACAGCCTATGGATGAGGCATCCAGCGGTGGCGAGTCCCCGGCGGCGTCGCCCCGCGCAGCGACCGAGTTATCTCCGAGGCAGCCGGGGGCTACGCCACCCCAGATGTCTGCCCGCGCACTGCGTGCTTTAAAGCGGGCCAAATTTAATGTATTAGCTTAGTGGGGAGAGATGTAAGGTATTTGTCGGGTATGCGCTTGCACTGAATAAATTAGTTCGTTATCTACCGCGTGGTTTTATTGACGTCTCACTCCTGAAGGATCGGCAAGACTTGGGCGAGGGCGCGCCCGGGGACGCCGTCTGGGCCCGGAGCGCGGTTCTTCAGCCTTAGCTTCAGAATCGCGGCTCCGAGCTCGGCCTCAGATACGGGCGGGATTTCCTCGCCCGATACGGCCAGTCCCTCAGGATCCGGCGCCGCCATCCTCGGCGGCACCCACTCCTCCCTTGCCGGGAAGAGGGAGCTGACCACCTGCTCTGTGAGGAGCGGGTCGAGAGACCTGGTTAGCGGGGGGGCCCATGGTCGGAGCTTTTGGCTCACGATCTTATATGGGCGCCCCCACGGATCACGGTTCAGGCTCTCGAGCCACTCCTTCCAGGCTTCCTTCTTTGGCGGCCTTTATGGCCGAGGTCAGCGCCGCACGAGCGGCCCGGTACGCGGCGAGCAGCAGCGCCTCTTGGTCTAGGTCCCTCCTGCTTCTTCTGCGGCTGCGGGTGTACGTGCGGCGTGCCACCTGACAAGCCGTACGAAGACCGGCCAGGTGAGGTCTCCACCAGTACACCCGCGTTCGCGGGAGGGCCGGACCTGCGCGTCGCATCGCCGCGTCGCAGACGCGAGTCAGTGCTCCAGCTAGTCGCTCGCACCTCGCGTCTGCGTCCAGGCCGTTCAACGCGCCATTGGCGCCCCACCTCTCCACAATGGCCGCCTCCTTGGCCAGCTCCGGGTCCAGGGTGGACACCTTCCACCGTGGGCCCTCTCCCGGCAAGGGACGGTCCGGCGTTACGGCCGAAGCGTCCGCGGGGGTGGAGACCATGTCAAACCGGATATACCGATGATCCGACAGAGTCTCCACCCCCTCCTCCACTCTCCACCTCCTCGTGCGGCGAGCCAGGGCGGGGCTAGCGAATGAAAGATCCACGATAGACCCGCCCTGACTGCGCACGCGTGTCTGGGCTGCCCCCCTGTTCAGGAGGACGAGCCCCGTGGACACCGCCCAGTCCGCCAGTGTCTCCCCCCTGAGGTCTGTCACCGGAGAACCCCATGCACTCGATTTGGCGTTGAAGTCTCCAACGACAACCACAGGGGTGGGGTGCACATCGGCCACAAGAGCGCCGACTTCAGCGAGCATCCGCTCAAAGTCGGCAAAACTCCTGCTCGGCGCGAAGTACACCCCGATCACTGCAATGCCGCCCAGCGACGCAAGAACCCAACCGCTACCCTTTGTTACACTTTCGAAGGGTGTGGGGCCCGTGCGTCGCCAGGCGACGATAGCCACCGAGCCGTCGCGATCGCCCGCTCAATCATCGCGGGCGCGGACGTAGTACGGCTCGGCGACTATGGCTACATCGATCTTCCACTGCGCCGCGGTCTGGATCAATAAATCTTGGGCCGCGACGCAGTGGTTGACATTCGCCTTCAGGATCGAGACACTGGGGGCCATTATTAATGGGCGGTGTCCATCGCCTCCACATCAGCTGCAGCTGCAGCTGTAGACGACGAGGCGGGGGGTCCCTGATTGCCCCCGCCTGTCTTTTTCTTGCCACCTTTGGTAGGAGGCCGGTTCATCGCTGGACACTTCTTGTGTCCCAGACGATGACTGGCCTCCACGCCCTCCGAAGCACAAACTGCGCAGGAGGGCTCCTCCTCGCACGACGCGGCCTTGTGGCCCGGCTGGCCACACCGAAAGCATAGCGCGCTGCGGTCGACGCCGCAGTTGCACTGCACCCCTAGATTGCCGGGGACCAGGCAGCGGTAACACCGCTGCGGCCGCGCCTCCAGGAGGGTTGCCCTCACCGTCGACCAGCCGACCGTGAACCGGCCGGCGTCGACGATCTTCTTGGCCGCCAGGACGGGGCATTTCACCCACACGGTGCCCTGGCGGCCAGGTGGGCGATTTATAACGCCCACCTTTACACCTTCGGGAGGGCAACCCCCCAACTTCGCCACTTGCGCCGCCACCGCCTGGCTGGTGGCCGCATCGCCCAGACCGGAGATGCGTATCTCAGCGCAGAGCTCCGGCCGGGAGACGCGGGCCACGTCACCGATGGTCGCCCGCAGCTTGGCCGCCAGTTCATCGGCCTTTTGGCCCTTGTCGGCGCCAGCCACCTCCAAGACTCGGCCGCCGGTTCTCGCCGTGCGGAACCGGAGCCCCTCTATGCCCAGGGCCGAGAGGTCGACAGACTTCTCGGCCTTGTCCAGGACGGCCTCGTAGGTCGTCATGGACCCCTCGGGTAATGTTATGACGACTGCTGCCGTTTTAGGAGCACGCAGTCGCCGTCGGGGGGCCCTCTTCCTCTTCTTCTTGGATGCGGCGGGCGTCGCGGGGGCCGTTGCCGCCTGCTTCGGGGCCTTCGCCTTCCGCGTCACCACGTTCCAGGCCTCCTCAGGTTGGGGCTGGGGAGCGGGGGGCGCCGGCTCTGGCTTGCGGGCGGCCTCGGCCTCGCGGGCCGCCAGGCTCTTCTTGCCATTCCCCTTACCCTTTTTCGCCGCCGCGGCATACGTCGCAGCGGGGACTGGGGTCGGGGCGGGCACCGGCTCTACGGCCGGGGCGGGCACTGGCTCTACGGCCGGGGCAGGGGCAGCGCGCTTCGCCTCGCGGCGAGTGCTGGTCGCTCCTGCGGTGGCGGCGGCGGCGGCGGCATGTGCGTCCGCAACCAGCGGAGGGCGCAGCCTCGGCTCGGGCAGCAGGCGGTTGCCAATTCCCGCGATCCGGGAGTCTACCATAAATAGGATCTCCTCCCGGGTCATCTGGGGGGGGGCAGCCGCCTGCCGCTTTACCGCCTCCAGCTCCGCCCTCATAGCGGCCAGCTCGGCCTGCAGGTGGGCGACCTCCTGCGACTCAGTGCGGGATCGAAGCGCTCGCACCGCGTCGCCGATGGTCGACACCGCCTCGCGGACGCTGGCGATGTGCTGGCACTTCATCTTGGCCGATTTCTTGGCGACGCTGGCAATTACGTCCAGCGTCGCCTCGACCGTGCCGGCGAGGTCCTCAGCGGAGTGCTCGCCGGACGCCGCCTCTCCCGGACCTTCGGGCATCACCGCCCTGGCCCGGGCTCGCAGCACCCGGCTCCTCTCCGTGACCTCCGCCGCCAGCTCCGCCTCCGCCTGCAGCTTTATCTCCCGCTCCAGTTGGGCGTTGAGCTCCGCCTTCGCTCTGGCCAGGCCGGCGTACTCCCCCGTTGTTATAGGGCGTCCGCGGCCTCTCTTTCGTGGCGCCGTTGTTTTGGCGCCAGCCGCTCCCTCTTCCGGCGTCAGCGACCGCTTCCGCCAAAATCGGCTGGGTGGGGAGCGCGATCTTGAGCGCATGCCCTCACCCCCGATTGCCTCCAATGAGGCGCAGCTGCCGCTGTCCGAATCGGACAGTTGCCTCCTCACCAACACCATGGGCGAGTCGCACCGGGAGAGCCACACCCGCGGCCCTGCTCCCGCCTTCAACTGCTTCCACATCGTTGTGCGTCTCTTCTGCCCTTTGTGCCTTGCCAATGTCGTCGTTGTTGTTTTGAGTTTTCTGATCTTCCATATAGTTCCCACGAGTGTGGGGGAAAGGAAACTCCAGCCAGGCAGAGCCCCCTGTACCCAGACCGGGCGTATATACTGCGGAGGTCCGCCGGTATCCGCAGGTTTTAACGACTTCGCTGTCGGGTTTTTAGTGACTGATCCTTGTCTTGGGCCGGCCAATTAAGGCAAGCCCCCTGTCCCGGCGACGCCGCTAGACATGATCAACTGACACAGTCTGACCGGGACAGGTTGCCCGACGTTGTCCCCTGAGTGCGGGTTAGCACACCCAGGGGAACCGCCGCGCCGCGGAATACTCCCGCCGAAACCACGTCCGAAGACCGCTGTCCAACAGGACCATCCCTAGGGAGAGCACCGCTCCCAAGCCGACTAAGCCGGCGACGACGCCGGTCTGCACCAGTTCACCAGTCGACTCTGAAAACAGAGCCAAACCGTGCACTGAGCAGACCCGGCAACTCGCGGGGCGCTCTTAAAAGAGCGCCTCGCCGCGGACCTTAAAGGTCCGCCATCCCACGACCCCATGGGTCAGCTGGCTGGATATTGGTCAGCGGCAGATGACTTCCCTCCCCCCGTAGAGGAAAAGGAACCCATCTGCCGCCATCCAGGGTGCACCGGACCAACCGCTTCCATTCCCCCAGGACTTATCCCAGAGCAATCCAAGCGACGGCCCAACGTGGAGGTTTCCGACCCTAGCACCCCGCTCGGCCATTCGTCTATCGCAGCACGAACGAGGTCCATGTCAATATCGGCGGCTGCCTTAATCAAGGATGCCTTGAGTGACTCCAAAAAAAGAATTTCCCGATATTTTTTTCCCGCTTCAACAAAGCGCGGCATCTCTTCAGTCTTGGGTCCATTAGACGAGCATTCAAACGATGTCCTGGTTTTCTTCGATATGCACGAAGTCCTAAGTCTTCTTAAAAAGCTACAAAAAACATACCAATATTTTAGTCATATAATTTTAAATTACTCTGTATATCATTACAGTGAACACTACATGTAAAACTACTTAATATTAGGTCCTTACATATGAAATTGGCGTTTTTCGTACTGGCCACTTTAATCACGAATTTCTCCTCTTTGGTAAGGAATTCCAAATTCAAATTTGTACAGCTATAGACTCGTGTATTTGTGGTTCGATGACCGTCATTCATTTGTTTTTTTTCTTCTGTTTTTTTCTGTTTGCGTCACTCATTTTACAAAATGGAAAACTTAAAATATCGCATTATTTACGAGTACGAGTTCCGCCGTGGCCTAGTGCTGCGGAAACGACTCGAAGGGTGAATGATGTGTATGGCGGTCGTGTTGCAAAAGAAAACACAGTTCGTTTTTGGTTCCAACGTTTTCGTTCTGGAAATTTCGATCTGCAGAACAAGCCCCGTGGACGGCCTGAGACTCAAGTTGATAATGAAGAGTTGAAGGCTATTGTGGAAGCGGATCCATCGCAAACCACGTCCGAGTTAGCTGCAGGCTGCGATGTTAGTGATAAAACTGTTTTAATTCACTTGAAGCAAATTGGGAAGATTAAAAAGCTTGAAAGGTGGGTACCTCACGAATTGACTGAAGCAAACCGGCAAACGCGCGTCGACTGTTGCGTTACATTACTAAACCGGCACAATAATGAAGGTATTTTAAACCGAATCATTACCTGTGATGAAAAATGGGTTCTTTACGATAATCGGAAGCGCTCAGCGCAATGGTTGGATCCTGGCCAGCCAGCCAAATCCTGCCCCAAGCGAAAATTAACCCCAAAAAAGTTACTTGTAAGCGTTTGGTGGACTAGTGCCGGTATTGTTCATTACAGTTTTCTCAAATCTGGCCAGACTATTACGGCTGATGTCTATTGTCAGCAATTGCAAACTATGATGGAAAAGCTAGCGGCTAAACAACCTAGGCTGGTCAATCGCTCCACGCCACTGCTGCTTCACGACAACGCTAGACCACACACTGCGCAACAGACGGCTACTAAATTAGAAGAGCTTCAATTGGAAAGTCTAAGACATCCTCCGTACTCCCCGGACCTTGCTCCAACAGATTACCATTTTTTTCGAAATTTGGATAACTTCTTGCAAGGGAAAAAATTCAACTCCGATGGGGCAGTCCAAATCGCCTTCAAAGATTTCATTGATTCCCGTACGACTGGTTTTTTTAGTAAAGGGATCAATGAACTACCTATGAGATGGCAAAAGTGCATAGAAAATAATGGTTCATACTTTGATTAATTAAATATATTATATTAAAAAATATTCGACTTTTTGTTCCTCCCATACAAAACGCCAATTTCATATGTAAGGACCTATTATTTAACTATTTTGATTGTAATTTCTAAGAAATAAAAATTTACATGGGACAAATTAAAAAGCATACTCTTTAAAATCAACGGGATAAGAAAGTATCGAATATTTAAAAAACACAGCATATACTAGAATTAAAAACTCCTTTTGAAATCTGTTGAAAATAGTATAAAAAATGTGAATTGTTTCATTTATATACATTATACATACTGTAAGATATTTGATGCAAAAGTATTTTAAAATAATTAAACTAACAGCGAAATAATGAATTTAACTCTACTTCATAATAATCCTCGCTGTAGTATAAACTCAAACCGAACGTAAATAAACAAAAATGTCAGACGTTCCGCAATGACCGATGGAGAGAGACTGCCTCGAGCAGCAGCGCATACTTCCTTATAAAACAACCTTTTGTGTGACTACCCTCAACAGTCCTAACACGGCCTCTCCTGACTGGAGGACGTCCTCGTCCTTCTGTACTTCTTTGCATCTTTGCGAACCATGGGCACGACGTTTGCATAGTTCGTTTACAACAACATAGTGAACCATAGGCACGACGTTTGCATAGTTCGTTTACAACAACATAGTGAACCATAGGCACGACGTTTGCATAGTTCGTTTACAACAACATAGTGAACCATAGGCACGACGTTTGCATAGTTCGTTTACAACAACATAGTGAACCATAGGCACGACGTTTGCATAGTTCGTTTACAACAACATAGTGAACCATAGGCACGACGTTTGCATAGTTCGTTTACAACAACATAGTGAACCATAGGCACGACGTTTGCATAGTTCATCTACACAAATGACTTCAGCACATGACATAGGCACGACGTTCGCATATCATGTGTCATCTACATGTGCGTAACATAGGCACGACGTTCGCTTATTACACATATATCAGATACATAACTACTCGTATAACATAGGCACGACGTTCGCTTATTATACGCAAGTAGTATCACACAATCGTTCGTATAACATAGGCACGACGTTTGCGTGTCATACGAACATAAGATGTCTCACCGTTAAAAAAGAAAGCAGAGCATGTCTCGGGAGTCCACTCCCCTCACCGTGGCACCATGTAGGGCAAGCGTCCCGCAGTCCGTCCTCTACATGATATTAATGGCAACCCGCAGTTTGTCAGTCCTGAAAATACCCTAGAAGCATCTCCTGATACAGAACGTCTCACATTCCGTTCACAATCTCACTTCTGCAGTTGGGTATCCCGCAGTCTACGCAACGCAGAGCATCTCGACAATACATGGACAAAGCAAACTGAACTAATAAAGGGCATCAATGACTATTATGACATAATGACATACGTCTGACTCAGGTAATGGCTTAACACGCTCAACGCAACCGACTAGCCTTACAAGTTCACTTTAAAATGAAAAAAAAATCATGTTGGCATGTAACGTGTTAAATCTTGCCACGACTCGGCCTTACCTGACCCTCACTAATAAACTGATCGAGGTATTCAATTTCAGTCTTTAGTAAAGAACACATCTTTAAATTAAATGAAAAGTCTGATGTTGACTTATTTGGCATCAAAACTTGAAATATAAAAATATTGGTTCGATCTTACCGCAGTACAAATTGAATAGATCGCGTCCACAATCCTGTCGGAGTGAAATACACAGACAGCGCGTGAGCCTCACTACTCACATATTCCCATGCAGAATAAACGGCTTGGTCCACGCTACCCATGTTTTGCAAACACTGGTACGACTTTGATATCGACTCAACTTGCTACGACTACAACGATTATCACGGTAACGATCTGACATTTTTCTCTTTGCATTTATTTTCACGAAAATGCAAACACAAACACAGAGTGAGCAAAGTGGATAGAATCACGTGGATCCTATCCCACTTCTGATGTAAGATATTTGATGCAAAAGTATTTTAAAAGAATTAAACTAACAGCGAAATAATGAATTTAACTCTACTTCATAATAATCCTCGCTGTAGTATAAACTCAAACCGAACGTAAATAAACAAAAATGTCAGACGTTCCGCAATGACCGATGGAGAGAGACTGCCTCGAGCAGCAGCGCATACTTCCTTATAAAACAACCTTTTGTGTGACTACCCTCAACAGTCCTAACAATACTATAATTTATACTATAATTTATTTCCCCTAAATTCAGGGTAATTTTTACAACAAGATGGTGGTATTATTTTTACGGGTAATAACCAACCAATTTGAAAAGAAGTTTAATATGGCCGCTTGTTTCCCAGATCTACAGTATATTATTTGACACAAATGACGTCTGCGTTTGGGCGCATAATGTTCGAAAAATACTATTTTATTTTAGCTGATTTTACCCGTATTTTAACATATTAGTTATTACAAAGACTGTAAAGAACAACTAGTTTGTATTTTCTTCCTTATTTTTATTTTATTTTTTATTTTATTTTATTTAATATTCGGACAACTTACAGCTAACTTATAATTTAATTTTGATATAAATATAAACTTAAGGCTAATTAAAAGTTGTCACAGATGGGTGTAAATGCAGGTAATGAAATTCACTTCTTGTTGTCTTTTTTTAAGCTAATCCACAAAGTCCCTTGAACTCTCAGTCATGCACTGAAGAAACGGTCATTAAAAAATTGTTTGATTTTAAATGCTGACATGTTAAATATATCAATATGATCAGAGATTGCATTATAACATTTGCACGCTCGTACTAAATAACTGTTCTCCCTATACCTATTCTTAACTCGCGGTGTATATAATAAGTTGTGTTCACGGGGGCGAAGCCCACACTTGGGAACAATGATGCCTACTTTTTCGAGGAGTTCAGGGCAATCGACCACGCCGTTTACAATACCGCTGAGAAAAGCTAAGTCTGCCACGCGCCTTCTCTCTTCTAGCGGTAACAGATGAAATTTCTTACAACGAGAGTAATAATTGTAAACAAATGTTCCAGCACGGTATTGTATGAACCGAAGAAACCGTCTTTGTACGTTTTCTATGCGGTTTTTGTAGGTGTGATAGCAAGGGTTCCAGACTTGAGAGGCGTACTCCAGGTGGCTACGTACGTATGCACAATATAATATTTTGAAGGTCTTAATAGTTTGAAATTCAGATGACATTCTCAAGACGAAACCTAATGATTTTGAAGCTTTATTAATAATAGTGTTTATATGAGTATCAAATAGAAGTTTTGCGTCAAAAATGACACCAAGGTCTGTTGTATTAGTTAAGGTGCGGAGTGTAGTACTCTCCAGTTGATAATTGCCCACAATAGGACCTGGTTTTCGCGTGAAAGTACAGACGAAACATTTAGAAACATTTAAGTCTAGTTTGTTGAGGAAACAGTATTCTTGGAATCGATTTAAATCATCTTGAAGGTTCAGTGTATCTTGGTTGGTTTTTATGGGGCAGAGAATTTTCATGTCATCCGCGTACAATAGAATTTTTGAGTATTGGAAACAATCCGAAATATAATAAATAAATAATGTAAAAAGAAGAGGTGCGAGTAGTGAACCTTGAGGTACCCCAGACGGTATGCTCATATTGGCGGATGTGAACCCGTTGAGCACTACCGTTTGGCACCTATTCTGCACATATGACGAAAACCATCTGAAGAGATTGCCTCTAATACCTACCTGCTGGAGCTTTTGTAGCAGGATTATATGGTCTATCCTGTCGAAACATTTACTGTAGTCGGTGTAAATAACATCTACCTGCGAGGGTTCAGACATATGTTCGGATAGAAACTCACCACAGAGTATGAGGTTCGATGTTGTGGACCTACCCCTAAGAAAACCGTGCTGTTCTAAGCTAAAAGTGTGTTTCAAAGTGAAGTATAATTGTTTGTGTATTATTTTTTCCAGAACCTTGGCAAAAATACATAATTTCGAGATTGGCCTGTAATTTGTAATGTCATTTTTCGGTCCTTTCTTATGTATTGGTGTTATGTAAGAAGACTTCCATATAGAAGGCATTACTCCTTCATTAAGTGAACGCCTGTATAACATACTAAGTGGAATTGTTAAGCTTTTCGCACAGTTATAGATAAAGATAGGGGGTATGCCGTCTGGGCCTGCTGATTTATTTAGGTCTAAGGTTTTAAACAGTTTTTCGACTTCGGTATCTAGTACTTCTACGGTGCCTATGTCCGCGCTGAAATCCGGTAAATTAGGCTCATATGAGGAAGAGGCTGGGGTTTGCGTAGCGGAAGGCTGCAAGAAGGAAGAGTGAAAGTACTCGGCGAACAAATTACAAATCTCATCTACTTTACTTGCATGTCGGTGCCCGAATTTCAGTTGCGAGGGATAGGAGTTGGCTTGCTTTTTAGATTTAATGTAAGACCAAAAGGCCTTTGGATTTTTTTGTATGTTGTTTTCAATACAACTTATATATTTACGAAACATATCCTCTTCCATTTCAACAGCTCGCTTCTTTAAAATATTATAAGAATTTGAGTCACTGATGTTCTTATATAATTTGTATTTTTTTAGGTGTTTGGTTTTCTCTTTCAGTAGTTTGATTAATGATGGTCTATACCATGGAGGATACTTACGCATAGGAAAGACGTTTTTAGATGGAATATAAGTGTTACGCAATTCATTTAAGGTTCGGTAAAGGAAACTGACTGAGTCGTCTAGGCATTTGTTGTGGATCTCTTTTTGCCAGTTTATTTTATTTAATTCCGCTGATATGGATTGGTAGTCCCCTTTATGGTATAGATATTTAACATAAGGCAATGAAGGGAGTGACTGTGATCGTTCAAACTCTGTAACTATATGTAAGGCTTTGTGATGAGGGTCCTCCGTCACTAATGGACTAGAGCAGTGTGTTACTAATAAATTATCCGTTGAGAATACTAAATCTAAAATTCTATTATTGACATTTAAAATGGAGTTGTATTGAAATATATTACATAAAGTGAGATTGTCAAATAAATCAAATTGATAGGATCCTTGAATATTTCGAGGTTCATAAGATACACCATCATCTGAGAGTACCCACGTGAGATTTGGCAAGTTAAAGTCGCCTATCACAACAAATCTATCCGACGGCCGAGCTAATATAATATCGGTTAAGGTAGATGCAAATAACGTTGTTTGAAGTGCAAGCGAGTTCCCTAAGTTTTGATGACACATATAAACAACACAGATATGCAAGTTGTAGTGTGACTGTGAAGAAAATTTGCGTAATGAGAGTGATAGCCACAAGTCCTCGGCCTGAGAGCACCAGTCATCGCGGCCTTCGGCAACGAGATCCCGCCGCGCTGCGATTAGGACGCCCCCTCCGAGGGTCTGCTCCCTCGCCTGATAATTTCTATCACGCCTCCACACCAAATATCGGTCGTCGAATAGCTCGCTGTTGTTAATACCATCAATTAACCATGTCTCAGTGAGACATACTATATCATAGTCACATAGACAAATATTTCTATAGAAATCTCCCGTTTTTGTACGTAAGCCGCGTACATTTTGATAGTAGATTTTTATCGAATACATCTTGATCTAAGGAGTTTTAGCGGCTGAGTGGTAACTAGAATACGTTTTGTGGCAGAAAAAATATATGAACGTAAATTATTGTTGTAACGCGCGTGTGAGAGGCGATTTAAAGATGAGCAATCATGTTTAGCGGTGGAAGCAATGTGTAGATTATTGTAAATATGTGATAATAGCGTGTAATAAATAATTTGATACCGAGCGAAATACGAGCGCGCGGGTACTTCATGCGCCCATTGCGCGCGGTACGAGTGAAATAATGTGACAGGGGTTCTCAAACTTTGCGTGCAAGTGTTATAATACTTACAGGAATGAAGAAGGCAAAGTATACATATTTGATAGGATAAATGTACGCATTCGGAGGTGACAATACTAATCAATTGCACAGTTTTTTTAGGTCGGCTTCGGTTTTGATGGCTATAATTGGTGAGGTCGGGTTTCTCCGCATAAAGATTTTTGATCCCTTCACCCAAGTAAAAGCAAAATTTTTTTCCTTTGCTAGCGCCTTTGCCTTATTGAGCAGGATTTTGTTGTCAACAGTGAGGTGATCATTAATGAATATCCTCGTACCGCCTTGAAGGCCCAGGTCGGCTGCTGTGATTGTGAGTTTTCTGGCTGCCGCAACGAAATCGTCTTTTCGGTATCGGTTATGAACCGATACCACAATTGACTTGATCGTGTTATTGCCGCGAGATGGCACTCTTGTGATGTAGTTGATCTGGTCTTTTGTAATAGGGCATTGAATGAGGTTGCCTATTTTCGTAACTAATGAGTATAAATTCTCCGAGTTAGTCATTGGAACCCCTTTTATTTCCATATTGTTCATGCGGGCTCTTTGATCTTGTTCTCGAGCTATAGTTCTTGTCGACAAGGGAGACGTAATAAAGCTGCGACTTTCAGATGCGTACTGATTTATTTATACTTTATTTATAACTACCCTTATAAACAATACCGACAACCCCCTTTTAAACAAAAACAAAAAAAAAGTACAACAATATAGAAAAACAGGAAAAAAAAACATTATATATTATTTAAATTAGACTAACACATGCCTTATAAAACATTGTAGGTAATTTTTGTAACAATACTCTTGGGGTATGAATTAAAACAATGAAAACCTCTTTGTTTTTCAAAGAAATATTTTGTTTGTAACATGTAAATTATATAGGTAATCAATAGCAGTTTCGGTTAGACTTTAACTGTATTAAAGTGCACACTACTATTCTTTACATTTATATGTATATTATTTATTTGTTCATTACTTCCATTGAATATTTTGTTATAACATTATTTATTTTACTACTTTCGATATAATATGAAATAAACTATCTAATACTTACTAACTAACTAATAACACTAATAATACTTAACTAACATATACTTACTAATACTTATCACAAAAATTATATATATTAAAATAAAAATTTACGTTTTTAAGCTGTTAACAGTTAACTATAAAACTTTAATGATGTAAAATTATAATAAATGGAAAAAGAAAACGAGAACAATTATACATAATCTACAGAGAAGCTATATACTGTGAATATGCCTTCTTAGCCATATTAAACTATTATATCGGCTTCAATTACAATAATATAAAGTTAATACAAAATAATTTTTATGTACGAGTATATTCCAATTACATTGATGCTGTGCCGGGCGCGGAGTATCCCCACCGCTCAGGCTGCCTCACGGTCCTGCCAGAACGAGTTGTGATTTGGTTAGGCTGATGTGAATATGCCGGCTGACAACTATTGTTAACTGTTATGTCGTCGTAAGTGTCGCTATTTGAGTCGTTTAATGATTCATAATTTTTTAAACTTGTATTAAGATTTAAATGTCTACGGTTGCGAATTAATGTCGTACCATTGTTCAATTTTATGAGATAAGACCTCTTACTTAAGATTGCCTGTACGACCCCGCTTACCCATTGCTTATTGAAACGCACTTTAACCTTTTGACCTACAACTAGGTCACACATGTCCTTAGCTCTTTTATCGTAATAATATTTTTGTTTTAATTGTCTATCAACTAAATTATTTCTTACGTTCCTGTAGATGACAGGGCGGAGTAGACGAGGCTGGTAAGGAATTGTTGTTCTTAACTTCCTACTGAATAAAAGCTCAGACGGAGATGGTAATGTTGTACTTATAGGTGTATTTATATAATGTAGTAACGCAAGTCTAAAATCAGTCTTATCTAAACGGGTCTTTTTCATAATGTTTTTTATAGTTTGAATTGTTCTTTCAACTTGCCCATTCGATTGTGGATATCGAGGGGATGATGTTATATGCTTAAAGTTCCATTCGCGTGCGAAAAGTCGAAATTCTTTAGAATTGAATTCAGGGCCATTGTCTGACATTACTGTTTCAGGAATTCCAAACCTAGAAAATATTTTTTTTAAATGATTTACTATAACATCACTTCTGAGCGATTCCACTTGAACTACCTCAACAAATTTACTATAATAATCAACGACGATTAAATATTTTTCGCCCTGAAAATGAAACGAGTCCGCCCCTATCTTCAGCCAAGCCCTATTTGGTACCTCATGCGGTATTAAAGTTTCTTTTTGATTTTCGTTTTTAAAAGTAAGACACGCTTGACATTTACTTATGTAATCTTCTAATTGACTATTTATGTTCGGCCAAAACATGCTCTCTCTCATTATTAATTTGCATTTTTCTAAACCTAAATGCCCTGTGTGTATTTTTTTTAGCATCTCATCTCTCATGACTTTTGGTATGACGACTCTGTCGCCTTTCCAAACTAAACCGTGTGCAGTTGATAACTCATCCCTATAACACCAGTAAGGAGAAACAATATTATTTAATTTTTTTTTATGCTCGGGCCAACCATTTTTAATAAGTTCTATTAATGTCTGCAATTCATTATCGTTTTGTGTGCAATACTGTAAGTTTACAAAATGAGAATCTGTGAGTGGATTCGAAGCTATGACCGCAGAGACGTGCGCTTCGGTGTCCAAGTAATTACTCAATTGCGCATGACTCACCGGCTCCGCGTCGCGCGACAATGCATCGGCTATGAACAAATATTTACCGGGCTTATATTTTAATGTGAATGTGTATCGTTGAAGACGCAACAACATTCTTTGTAGCCTGGGGGGTGCCTCAGCTATGGGTTTCACTATAATGTGCACTAAGGGCTTGTGATCTGTCTCAATCGTAACGTCACATTTACCAAAAATGTAAGAATAAAACTTTTCACATGCAAACACACAGGCTAACAATTCTTTTTCAATTTGAGCATAATTTTGTTCGGCTTTAGTAAGCGTACGAGATGCATAACTAACCGGTAAATTATTTTGTAATAAACAAGCACCCAGACCGTTTTTACTCGTGTCCACCGATAACACTACTGGCTTATTGACATCGTAATATTGTAACACAGGTGGTTTGGTAAGACACTCTTTTAGAACATTAAATGACCTGGCATGATCTGGCGTCCAGTGCCATTCTATATCCTTTTTTAACAACTGTCGTAGTAAATGTGTTTTATCTGACAAGTTTGCAATAAAGCTACCGACGTAATTAACCAAACCAAGAAACCTTTCGACATCTTTTTTATTTTTTGGAACCATCATTTTTTTTATCGCGGAAGTATGTGACTCGTCGGGATGAATCCCATTTTGAGTGATTCTATGACCTAAATACTTAATTTCCATTAATGCAAATTTACATTTTTCTTTGTTCAACTTCAAATTAATTAATCTACATCTATCTAGCACTCGCTTTAACCGTTCATCGTGTTCATACTGGGTTTTACCATATATTAATAAATCATCGACAAACAAACACACACCTTCAATGTCATCAAAATTTTCGTACATCTTTTTATGAAATACTTCTGACGCTGACGAAATCCCGTACGGTAAACGTAAAAATTTATATCTACCAAAAGCTGTATTGAACGTGCATAAATCAGCGCTTTTTTCATTTAATTTTAATTGCCAGAACCCATTTTTGGCGTCTAATGTGCTGTAAAATTTTGAACCTGCCAAATTTGTTGTGATTTCGTCTAGCGTGGGTAAGTGAAAGTGTTCCCTTTTAATTGCTTTGTTAAGATCCTTAGGATCTAAGCAAATACGTAAATCACCGTTTGGTTTCCGTACGACAGTCATGCTACTCACCCAATTACTCGGCCCTTCTACTTTACTTATAATTTTTTGCATTTCCATCTCATTTAATTTATTTTTTACCTTTTCTTTAATGGCCACAGGCAACTTTCGCGGTGCGTGAACAACCGGACGGACGGATTTATCTATAGCTATTTTCAGAGCTGGGCATTAACTCGTTAATCCGTTAATCGTTAATTAACGAAGTTAACATTTTGCTTAACGGATTAACTTTTAAGTTAACTTCAAAAAGTGTTAACGCTTTTGTTAACTTCCGTTAAACTTAACTTCCGTTAATAAAAGTCCGTTAATCGTTAAATTAGAAACTTGGAGACGTGCTGTCATTTTGTTTAAATTACGTGCCACGCCACGATCGTAGTTCAGCTATGTTGGGCGACTGTCGGCGACTCGAATGGTGAACGAACGAGTTGATAATTGATATATGTGAAGTTCGCGTGCAAGTGTGATGCATCAGAGCGTCCGGGAAAGACGTGACCAACAGGACAAAATCAAAAGAAGGTTCGAAATAGTATATTTCATTACGAGTATATAAAAGCAAGAGTATGTAATAGCCCACATTCCGAACGCTCTTCGCCCCTGCAATACGCCACTTTTTGAGCAACTGTATTAAAACACTTTTTACTCGTGCTTTTTCTTTAGTTACTCCAAACTCGTGCCTTCTCTTTCCCAACTGTAAAAATCATGTCTATTCAAAAGAAAAAACCAACCACGAAGTTTTTACAAAAAAAAAAAATCATTGAAGTTTTTATGATTCATGCAAATATTTCTAAAAAGAAGCTCCTAATTTGTTACAATATCAGATTTAATGATTTGATTCAAGGAATTAGGTTAGGTTACATTATATTTTTTTGCTGTTTGGGCATAGTTCCCTTTGCCTACCCAGAATGGGTGAAGAAAACAAAAAAATCTTTGTTTGTATTCTTTTACGGTTGGCGCCATTTTTCAAACATTTTAGTTAGTTGAGTTTATTGTGTTTTTATTATTCTATTAAATTGCTTACTTTTTTCGCAACCGTATTAAAATAGTTGTTTAGTACACGTGCGGAACTGTTATTACAACTGGTTCTTACTGTCAACCCTCACCTTCGGCTGCGCCTCGGCTCGGGTAGACATTTGTCGGAACTCTTTGCAATGACAGGCTTTCCGCACTCGTAATGAAATATACTATAATGCATTCATACTTGTCTCTAATACTAATATGTTATAGAATGTACAGTCAAATTACTATTTTAAACAAGTGTCACCACAATAAGTGCGAAATTAGTATGTATAATTTTGGTATGGTTAACTGTTAACGATTAACTTTAACTTGCGTTAAATTTTCGAGAATTTAACGCTTTAACGATTAACGAAGTTAATTTTTTAATTAACGAATTAACGATTAATGAAGTTAACTTTTCGATTAACTGTGCCCACCTGTGGCTATTTTGTATTCACCTGGCATACATCCTAAACCTTCAAATACGTCTTTATATTCGTGCAGAATTTTCTCCTTAAAATTATCATTACTTTGTTTACTTATTGCTAATGTCAGTTTTATTAAATTTAATTCCTGACAGGATTGACAACCTAAAATTGGTGGCGAATCTACATCGGCTATAATAAAATCTAAGATGTAATTAACATCCTTGTACTTGACTTTTATGTTACACCGACCTACAACTTTAATGTCCCCGCCGGAATATCCGCGTAATTTAACTGCACTTTTCATTAGACTGTCACTTGTCATACCTATCTTTTGTAAATATCTTCTAGGCAGCACATTCACATCAGCCCCTGTGTCTAATTTAAATTGAATTTTATTCCCGTTTATTAATAAATCTACACACCATTTGCTATTGGGTTCATGAAAATAATAAATTACCTGGTCAGGGGACTGGTCAGCCTGTGGGAACTCCGACTGCACCTCGTACACATTGTTGCATACTCGCGAAAAATGATTTAAATTGTTACAATTAAGGCATCTCCTTCCGTACGCTGGACACTGATTATAACCATGAGTTATGCCGCACTTCATGCACTTTGAACTGTTATCACGTCTCACATACTTATTGTTCGAATTTACATTTTCGTTATTAAACGTCGAAGACGTAGTACGAAAATTGTTTGACGCAGAATGCATGCCGTAAACGCCGCCGGGGCGTGCGGGCTGGCAACGCCGCGATGTACCGCCGCGCCATGGCACGCCGCGAACACCGCGCCCGCGCGCACGCCCTGCTTCCGCTGCGCCTGCACGCTGAAATCTCCACATTGCGTCACACTCGTAGTTTTCATAACAGATGTCTTTATTTTCATTACGTTTGTTTACTTCGTATGCATTATTTTCTTCGGTTTTACATTTAATTGTTCCAGCTTGCACTTTTGATATTTGGGCAAGATTACATATATCTAATGTTTTTTGAAGAGTTAAATCCGGTCCTCTAACAAACGTTCTCTTAATGAATTATCTGTAATCCCACAAATTATACGGTCCCTTATGAGGTCGTCGCACAAGTTCGCAAACTCACAATTTGCCGCCATTTTCTTTAGTTGAAAAGCATATTGTTCGACAGACTCATTATCTTGTTGTTCTTGGGTAAAAAATTGATGTCTGAGCACTGTAATATTCTTTTTGGCCTTGAAAAAGTTATCAAATTTTTCTATTAGTCTCCCTAAATTTGAAAAAGACTCGTTAAATTGGTTGTACACTTCCCTACACTGTTCGCCAACCAAATGCAAAAATATATTAATTTGAACTTTTTCACTCTTCTTCGCTAATTCACAGGCTTCGTAATAAATAAGGAATGCACTTTTCCATTTTTTCCACTCTTCCGATAAGTTTCCTGATGTTAAATTGTCCAAATTATTAGTATAACAAAATGGCGACGGTGGAGGGAGTACGGCTTCCATTTTTTTGTTACACGATTGTTATTTAATGTTCCTATATTTTATTTGTCGCTAATTTCTCACTATAACTGCACAATATTTTGTCCACTTTTACTTTTAAACTTTAAATCGATAATCCTACCGGCTGCGCCATGTCGACAAGGGAGACGTAATAAAGCTGCGACTTTCAGATGCGTACTGATTTATTTATACTTTATTTATAACTACCCTTATAAACAATACCGACAGTTCTAAGATCACTCACTTGCTGCTTCAGGATAGATATGTCGTCTTTGGACTTCTTGAGCTCTTGCACTTCTTTGTCCAAAGCACTAACTTTGCCTGTCAGTGTATCCACCGAATACTGAACAAAATCCATTGACGCCTTTACATCGGCGATGTCAGACTTCAATAACTTCAGGTCAGCAATATCGGCCTTTAAGCTTTTAAGATCTGTTTGTATTAATTTCACTGTTTCAATCATCGACGGGAGTGGGGCCAACTGGATCCTCAGGCACTTCAAATCCTCCATCACCTTCTCAAGATCGACTGGGAAGGGGGCTTTGGACGACCCCGAACGCGGGCTGGAACTTCCGGCAACTTTACAGGTAGCACACCTCCATGTGTTGCGCCTGTCACCGAGTTTTCGGTACCCGTTCTCCGTTATACCCGCGCAAGGGAAATCGAAGTGCCCCTGACAGGAGCTGCATTGCGCACCCTCTCTAAATTCTAATTTGCATCTAGTGCACACGAACATCGTGAAAAAATAAAAATAAAATGAAAGTTTAGGAACCGGTGGTAATTGGCGTTGCGCGGGGTAGGGATAGGCGACTCCGCTAGCATGCGTATGCACTGTTTGACAACACGAGTGTGACTGATTGTATGACTGACTTATTTTGTATGAATACATGTGAATAAGTGCGTAGTTTCAGTACTTACGATTGAAAGGTTATGTTTTTCTCTTTTCGCTCACTACGGCTTTTACAACCAACAATACAGCAGTATACCATATTTTACACACTTGATCTCACTAAAATTGTAATATCAAAATATTTTTGCACAATTACAGCAACTAAATACTCATAATTTTCGAAAAATACACGAATGTCAAACTTTGGGATAACCTTGTTGGGGACAACCTTTGTTCCAAGCAAACCAAAGCCTGGTACGCAGAAAGGGACAGAAGATAGTTATCACTACACGTCTTTGTCACGTCACAGGAATTGGGTATAACTGTATCTCTCTCACTCACGGTATTATTATTACCGTGTCATAGACTTGCACGACACCAAGCAAGAGAACATTATGCGCCCAAACGCAGACGTCATTTGTGTCAAATAATATACTGTAGATCTGGGAAACAAGCGGCCATATTAAACTTCTTTTCAAATTGGTTGGTTATTACCCGTAAAAATAATACCACCATCTTGTTGTAAAAATTACCCTGAATTTAGGGGAAATAAATTATAGTATGTATAATGTATATAAATGAAACAATTCACATTTTTTATACTATTTTCAACAGATTTCAAAAGGAGTTTTTAATTCTAGTATATGCTGTGTTTTTTAAATATTTGATACTTTCTTATCCCGTTGATTTTAAAGAGTATGCTTTTTAATTTGTCTCATGTAAATTTTTATTTCTTAGAAATTACAATCAAAATAGTTAAATAATAAGTAGTTTTACATGTAGTGTTCACTGTAATGATATACAGAGTAATTTAAAATTATATGACTATAATATTGGAATGTTTTTGTAGCTTTTTAAGAAGATTCTTTTTTTGGAGTCACTCAAGACATCCTTGATTAAGGCAGCCGCCGATATTGACATGGACCTCGTTCGTGCTGCGATAGACGACTGGCCGAGTAGATTGAAGGCCTGTATTTAAAATCACGGAGGTCATTTTGAATTAACTTTAGTGTCATAAGAATCTATGTTTTGTTAAGTTCATTTTGGTATATAAATGGTCACATAATGAATAAACTTGTTTCAATTATTTTATATTAAACATACTAAGTACATACATATTGACTAAGTATTACCAAAAACTCTGTTTACCTAATCTCAGTCACATAAACAAAAATTACGCATTGTTTTTTATATTCATTACATTTATTAATTACAATTTAATTGGGAATATATAAATTGGTATATACTAAATTATATCGTAATTATTCATTTTCGGGACAAAACAAATAACTGGTAACCCCAATCCTTTCTAGTACTCTCTATCTACCTCCGTGAAGTTGGCCCCCTCACTTTAATTTTTTTAACTTTTTTTTACGCAAATCGTTTGAGAATCGTTTGAGAGGGTTTGAGAGAAAAGAAATATCGTTTGAGAGTTCCTACTTTCTCCGTAAAAACAATTTCAAATTCTAGTGTGAAGTTGGCCCCCACACTTTACTTTTTTTTTTTTTGTTTTTGTACATACACATGAAGTATTGTACTGGAAAGCTTAACTCTAAAAGAGTTCTCTTACAGCTTACCATTATATAGAGAGAGGTTGTTTAATGGGTAATTTATTTATTTATTTATTTAATAAGTAAATGTGTGTACAAGTCGTCATAAATAATGTCTTAAATAATAAACTTAATAAATATTACATATATACATAATACACATACATACAATATATATATATTTATATATATATATATATATATATATATATATATATATATATATATATATATAATGATTTGTTACTTACGATTCCGAAATTGAAATATTTGTTTCAGGAAAAGTATCTACTCTCAAACGAATTCTCTTTTCTCTCAATCACTCTCTTACCATTCTCTTCCTACAAAATAAATTTGAAACGTCCAAGTACATGAATGCCATATTTAATTCGGAAAAAAAGGAAAATCGATTTGTAACTTTCGATGCCCAGAATTAAAATATTTATTACAGAAAAAGTAAAAACTCTCAAACGATATTTCTTTTCTCTTAATGTCTCTCAAACGACTCTCTAACGATTCGCATTGAAAAAAAGAAAAAAAAGTAAAGTGTGGGGGCCAACTTCACACTAGAATTTGAAATTGTTTTTACGGAGAAAGTAGGAACTCTCAAACGATATTTCTTTTCTTTCAAACCCTCTCAAACGATTCTCAAACGATTTGCGTAAAAAAAAGTTAAAAAAATTAAAGTGAGGGGGCCAACTTCACGGAGGTGTGTCGTGGACACAAAAAATAGTTGTCTGTGGTTCTTGTTTTTCTATAATCTCTTCAGCCTGGCGCAACTTCAAGGTAAAAAACGATTCTATGAATCGGGAGCGAATTTTTAACCCGTCTAAGTTGAAAAAACATCGAAATCTATAAAGCAGTATGTAATTAACGGCATTCGATTTTAGGCGGATTGTACTTCGCCGCCATCTTTGCAGCCATGCGGTGTCATGTTGATTGTTGTTGTCTCAGGTTGTTGTTGACTTGACGTTTTTCTTTTGCTATGTGTGTAGCTGAGAAGTCGGATTTGTGCTCTTTTCTTATAACAATCTTATGATTTGCTATATTTTTGGATGTAGTGATCGTCTAGAAAGTACTCAAGACAATTTTAAAGTCAAAAATGAGTGGTATCAAAAAGAAAAAGTGCGAAATATGTGGAGTAAAAACTTGTCGAATGGACGGCCAAAAAAGGATATTCATGGCAAGATTTCCTCTAGACGAAGATCGGTAAGTATAGAATATAATATATAACCGCGTAAAATAACTGTAAATCATAATTTTCATTAAACAGTTGGTTTTTCGAGTAACATAATGCTTGACCTTAACTTTATTAAGGGGGGGAGGCCTAAACCCCCCCCCCCCCTTAATACAGCATGGCAGTGGGATTGAAAGATAAAATACCCCAGGGGGGTACCAAACCAACGCCAACCACTGCGCCCGCGCACAGGACCTGCTCATGCAGGTTCTGGCGGAGTGGAGAATTGCCGTTGCGGTCGTGGCCGAACCCTACGTGATCCCCCCCCACTCCATCTGGGTTGGGGACACGGAGGGTCTGGTCGGCATAGTGGCGCCGCCGGCGGGCCGACAACGCCTCTCCCTCAGGGAGAGGGGTGCCGGCTACGTGGCGGCAAACTGGGGGGAAGTAGTTCTCATCGGAGTCTACTTCTCCCCAAACAGGAACCTCTCGCAGTTCGAGAGGTTCCTGGATGGCCTGGAACCGGTGGTGCAGAGGGCATCGCCGGCCCAGGTCATCGTGATGGGGGACCTCAACGCTAAGTGCGCGGAGTGGGGGTCCTCCATCACCGACGCAAAAGGGGCGCTTCTCCGGGACTGGGCTACAGTAATCGGCCTAGCCCCGGAGAACCAGGGCACCGCCTACACGTGCGTGCGCGGGCGGGGTGGCTCAGTGGTGGACGTAACGTTCGCCACCCCTGCCATCGGTGCACGCATAACGTGTTGGCGTGTCCTGGAGGAGGTGGAGACCCTGTCCGACCATTTGTATATCCGGTTCAGGGTCTCCAACGCGCCCTGCGGGCGTCAAACCCGGGCGGTGGGCGGAAGAGGCGTGGGAGGCTTTCCGAGGTGGCAGCTCTCACGCCTCGACACGGACCTAGCGGAAGAGGAGGCCGTGGTCCGCGCATGGTCGGCGGACCCCCATCAAGGATTGGGGGTCGAAGAAAGGGCCGTCGGGTTCCGCCGGGACCTGACGGCCATCTGCGACGCTGGGATGCCCCGGGCGCGACGCTTCGCGCCCAGGGAAGGCGTATACTGGTGGACGCAGGACCTTGCGGTCCTGCGCGCTGCCAGTAACGCCGCACGGCGCGCCTTCACCCGGTGCCGAAGACGTCGGCATCGGGTTGATGGCGAACTGGAGCACCTTCAGGCTGAAGTGCGGGCAGCCAAGAAGGTGCTCACCGCCGCCATAGGGGCCGCCAAGGACGCTGCTTATGCGCGAGTTCTTGGCGACCCTTGACGCGGACCCGTGGGGGCGCCCGTACCATATGGTACGAGCTAAACTGAAGAGGGCGCCCCCCACGGAGGATATGGAGCCGGCCGTCCTCAGCGCGGTGGTTGAGGGGCTGTTCCCTGACAGCCCCCCATTCGAACCACCGCGCATGGCACCGCCAGATGCGGAGGAGGAGGACACCGCCCTTGACGCTCCTCTGGTAACAGAGGAGGAAATGGATAGGGCGGTTGGCCGGCTCAGGGGCCGGAAGGCTCCGGGACCGGATGGGGTGCCCGGCAAGGTGCTCCCCATCGCCCTCAAACACCTCGGGGCCCGCCTCCGCTGCCTGTTCAGTGATTGTCTGGCAGCGGGGCGCTTCCCTGGGGTGTGGAAGGAGGGACGGCTGGTGCTCATAAGGAAGGAGGGTCGACCCGCATACTCTCCTTCCGGGCACCGGCCACTCGTGATGCTGGATGAGGTCGGGAAGCTGCTTAAAAGAGTGGTGGCTTCCCGCATCATCCAGCATCTGGAGAGGATCGGGCCGCAAATCTCCGAGAACCAATTCGGGTTCCGGTCGGGGCGATCGACCTTAGACGCCCTGACCGCCCTGAAGAGGTTCACGGAGGACGCGGCCCAGAGGGGGCAGGGGGCTATGGCGATATCTCTGGATATTGCCAACGCCTTCGGCTCCCTCCCCTTCGCAGTGATAGAGGAGGCACTCCGATTCCATGGAGTGCCCCTCTATCTCCGGAGGGTTGTAGGTCACTACCTGCAGGGGCGGGTAGTGTCCTACATAACAAGGCGAGGAAGGGAGGAAAGGCGGATGGCCTCCAGTGTTCCCCAGGGGTCTGTTCTAGGACCCCTGCTATGGAACATCGGTTTTGACTGGGCCATCCGCGGAGAGGTGCTGCCCCGGATGGCGGTTATCTGCTATGCAGACGATACGATGATCGCCGTCCGGGACACCACCTGGAGGAGATTGAGGCGGAGGGCTGAGGCCGGAGCCTCCCTGGTGACCCGGAGAATCGAAGCGCTGGGCCTCCGGGTGGCGCTCTCCAAGACTGAGGCCCTATGTTTTAAAGGGCCGAGGTGGAGGGTGCCGTCGGGGGCAACACTCCGGGTCAACGGGGACGAGGTCGGGGTCAAGGCCAGTATAAAGTATCTGGGCCTTGTCCTCGACGGGGGGTGGCGTTTTGGGGAGCATTTCCGGTCGCTAACCCCCCGGCTCGTAGGCGCGGCAGCAGCCCTCTCGAGGCTCCTTCCGAACCTGAGGGGTCCGGGTGTACAAGCAAGGCAGCTGTACACCATGGTCGTCCGCAGCATGGCCCTGTACGGCGCGCCGATATGGGCATAGGCCCTAAACGCGTCGAACAGGGCCCTCCTCCGCAGGCCGCAGCGCGTCATTGCAGGACGTGCCTGCAGGGCCTACCGCACGGTAGGCCACGCGGCGGCCTGCGTCCTGGCCGGTACTCCCCCATGGGAGATAGAAGCGGGAGTGCTGGCTAAGGCATACCGGGTGCGGGTTGAGCGAAGAACCCGGGGAGAATCTCTCGCCCCGGAGGAGCTCGCCCACGCCCGGGAGAGGAGAAAGCGGAGGACCATGGAGCTCTGGGTGGAAGGCCTAGCGGACGTCGAATATGGCGTCCGCACAGTAGAGGCCATCCGCCCACAGCTCCCGGAGTGGTGCGGAAGGGGCCACGGGTCCCTCACCTTCCGACTCACGCAGGTGCTGTCCGGACACGGTTGTTTCGGACAGTATCTGCGTCGGATCGGAAGGGAGGAGACGGCGTCGTGCCATGGGTGCGGCGACGACGAGGATACGGCGCAGCACACACTGGAAGTGTGCTGCGCCTGGACAGAAGAGCGCCGCACCCTGGTGGCGACGATAGGTGGGGACCTCTCACTTCCTGGCGTTATACGCGCCATGTTAGGAAGTGAGAGGTCCTGGGACGCCGTTGCCTCCTTCTGCGAAGAAGTGATTTCGCAGAAGGAGGCACAGGAGCGGGAGCGCGAGAGAGACCCTCTGGCGCCCCCGCTCCGACGCCGTAGAGTGGGGCGAAGGAGGCGGCAATTCGCCGCCGCCCTTCACCCCACAAATATGTGAGAGGAGCCCCCCCCCGTGGGCGACAACGCAGGCGGGGTCACGGAAGTAAGCTCACGCGTTCCCGTGGCCCCGCCATAATGCGTCGGAGGGCAGTCAGGTTTTAGTGGGTATTCCGGTCGCCTTCTGCGGCCGGCGAGTCCCACACTCCCTACGCCATTGCACAGCCCGGCGTAGGGGTGCGTAAATGCATTTCCTGACGTTAAAAAAAAAAAAAAAAAAAAGGGGGGTACCAATACCCCTGGTATTGGAGAATCCCCCTCCGTGCGCTTACGCCTGAACTCCCGCTCGGAGTCTGGGGGTAAGCGCACGGGCCGCCCCGCGTATTCTGGGGGGGGCACCATTCCGCTCGCTTGCAAAGGTCGGGGCAAACGAAGCAAGGCACTGTCAGCACCCCCTGTCACCCATGCCGTGGACTTCTGCAATATCAGGGGGCTCCATTCCAACTTGGAGGCCGTCCACTACCATCTCCGGACGGCAAAGCCGGCCTTGCTTTTCCTTACCGAGACGCAGATATCCTCTCCGGCGGACACCTCGTATCTGTCCTGCCCCGGATACAAATTAGAACAGTCCTTTTTGCCCCGGGCTGGTGTATGCGTGTACGTCAGAGAGGATATCTGTTCTCGTCGCCTTAGCCTTCTTGAAGGTAGGGACCTATCTCTTTTATGGCTGCGCGTAGATGGCGACGACCATCCGCGGGTCTATGCGTGCCTTTATAGGTCCCATAGCGGTAATGCCGAAACAGACCGACTCATGGAGTAAGTCCAAACGGCTACAGATTCCGTTCTGGCACAGATCCCCTCCGCTGAAATCGTGGTACTAGGCGACTTCAACGCCCATCATGCCGATTGGCTTGGCTCTCGTACCACCGATCATGCGGGGAGATCTGTCCACGACTTTGCCTTGTCTTATGACCTGACACAGCTGGTCACCTCGCCCACGCGAATCCCAGATGTCGAAGACCATACACCTTCCCTGTTGGACCTTCTGCTGACTTCACATCCGGACAGCTATAAGGTTTCCGTCGAAGCCCCTTTGGGCTCGTCAGACCACTGCCTGATCCGGACCACAGTGCCCATCTCGCGTCGCCCACGGTTTAAACCGAATGGCCTTCGCCGAGTGTGGCACTATAGGTCAGCAGACTGGGATGAGATGCGGTCCTTTTTTGCATCCTACCCATGGGAGAGAGTTTGCTTCAGGCTGGATGATCCCGACGCTGTTGCCGATTCTGTCGCTGATGTGGTGCTTCAGGGGATGGATCTTTTTATTCCATCTTCAGTTGTGCCCATCGGAGGCAGTTCTCGACCCTGGTTTGGTAAATCCTGCAAATTAGCCTCGCGCTACAAGCAGGATTGTTATCGAGCCTGGGCTGAGGCGTCAGCAGCTAGGGATGTAAATACCAGCCAGTTAAAAAAGAAGTATAACTCTGCCTCCAGGTCCTTCAAAAGAGTGATTGCCAAGGCAAAGTCCGAACACGTGGCCAGCATTGGTGAGAGGCTAGTGCACCTTCCTTCGGGAACTCGTGCGTTCTGGTCTCTTGCCAAGGCTGTCCAGGGGAATTTCTGTAAGCCGTCCTTACCATCTTTGCGCAGGGAGGATGACTCGTTGGCCCATACCGCAAAAGAGAAAGCCGATCTTCTGGGCTCTCTTTTTGCGGCCAACTCGACTCTGGATGACAAAGGTAACTCGCCGCCGAAAATCCCACGCGGTGAGACCTCTATGTCCGAAATCCAGTTTATCCAGAGATCAGTGCGGAAATCGCTGCAATCTCTGGATATCCATAAGTCGAGTGGGCCTGACGGGATACCCCCCATCGTGCTTAGGACTTGCGCTCCTGAGTTGGCACCGGTTTTAACGCGCCTGTTCCGGTTCTCCTACTCCTTAGGCGTTGTCCCGAAATCATGGAAGACTGCCATAATCCACCCGATGCCGAAAAAAGGCGATAGCTCAGACCCGTCCAACTACAGGCCGATCGCCGTTACCACCTTGTTCTCGAAAGTCATGGAAACGACCATCAATTGCCAACTCATGAGGTACCTTGAGGAGCATCAGCTGATTAGCGACCGTCAGTACGGTTTCCGACAGCGTCGATCAGCTGGTGATCTTCTTGCGTACCTCACGCATCGATGGTCGGAGGCGATCGAGGGCAAGGGGGAGGCCCTGGCGGTTAGTTTGGACGTGGCCAAGGCCTTTGATCGGGTATGGCACAGAGCACTTCTCTCGAAGCTGCCTTCCTACGGGCTGCCCGAGAAACTACGCGCCTGGATTGCCAGCTTTTTGGAGGGTCGAAGCATCAAGGTCGTTGTCGACGGTGCATGCTCGGACCCCAAACCAATTAATGCTGGTGTCCCACAGGGCTGTGTACTGTCGCCCACCCTGTTTCTTCTGCATATCAATGACATGCTGCAAATTAGCAACATCCATTGTTATGCAGACGATAGCACGGGTGATGCATTGTACACGGCCCGCGCTAACGTTTCTCGGGCTACTGCTGATGAGAACCGGACCAAACTTGTGTCTGAACTGGAGACCCTACTGGGTGAAGTTTCGGATTGGGGTCGACGAAATCTCGTTGATTTCAATCCCAAAAAGACACAAGTATGCGCCATTACCGCTAAAAAAACAACCCTTTGTCGTGGATCTTCGTTTCGAGGGCACTCCCCTGGTTGCCTCAGCCAGTATCAGTATTCTCGGCGTTGACATATCGAACGACGTTCAGTTTCGCGGTCATTTGGAAGACAAGGCCAAGCTGGCCTCCAAAAAACTGGGTGTGCTCGGCAGAGCGAAGCAGTATTTCCTACCGGGCCATCGCCTTCAGCTGTATAAGGCGCAAGTTCGGCCCCACATGGAATACTGCTCGCATCTCTGGGCGGGAGCACCCCAGTACCAGCTTCTTCCATTTGACCGCATACAACGGAGAGCGGTTCGAATCGTCAACGACCGAGTTCTTACTGATCGGCTCGACACTCTGGCGTTGCGGAGGGACGTTAGTTCCCTCTGCATTTTCTACCGTATTTACCACGGGGAGTGCTCAGAAGAGTTGTTTGGAACAATTCCTGCCGCCGAGTTCCGTCATCGGACGACCCGACAGACCGCCAAGTTCCATCCACACCACCTCGATGGCTGGCAATCCACAACCGTGCGGTTTTCGCGTAGCTTTCTACCGCGTACCGCCGCGTTGTGGAATGGTCTGTCCTCGGCGGTATTTCCAAACCGCTACGACTTAGGGTCCTTCAAGAAGCGAGCGTATCATCTTCTCAAAGGCCGGCAACGCATCTGCGATTCCTCTGGTATTGCAGATGTCTATGGGCGTCGATGAACACCTTGGTGTTCCCGCTGCTCGTTTGCCCCCTTCTCTTATAAAAAAAAAAAAAAAAAAACCTTATTGATATGTAAAGAATAGTGTTGTGTAAGTTTTATCGATAATTGTGTTTTATACCTATATATATTAAATATATATTAATATATTATATTTTATTAATATATATTTAATATATAGGTATATAAATACCTATAAATATATATATATATATATATATATATATATATACATATATATATAAAACAAATTAACAAAGAATAAATAAATTATTAATTATCACCATATTACTATAGTATTATAATTATCACCAGGTAACTATTAAAAATTTTAACATAGTTTTCTTTTTAGCTGCAAACAATGGGTAGCGGCGACTGGTAATGAAAACTTGATTGACGTGCCTATAGAAAAATTGAATCAATTAAAATACATTTGCGGCAAGCATTTTCATGCAAAATATTTCAAGAAAAAGAAAACACAGTTAAAGAAAAATGCTATTCCACATATTGATATTGCTAAAAATCCATTAATAGATGAAATGTTCCATAGTTTTCCATTACACGTCCAATATGTGGCTAAAAGTGACACAAGAAAAGATGTTTTAAATGATCATAATTACTGCAGCCGTACTGATTGCGGTTGGTAATATATATTTTCTTAATTTGTAAAACATTATTATTTATTTATTTTATTGACTGAGCCAGCCATTAGGTATATTGGTTGTCATACAGTAAAAAACATAAATAAACATGTCTTAATTGTTTGAAACATTTTCAAAGTAATTTTCTTGTGTGTTGGAGAACCTTCAACTTCTACTTCGGAAATTCTGATTGAGAATGATTTAAAAAGAAAAATGTCACATAGTTCAAGTAACCTTCAACTTCTACTTCGGAAATTCTGATTGAGAATGATTTAAAAAGAAAAATGTCACATAGTTCAAGTAAGCATTGTCATACATTTAATTGAACTGTAAAAATGAAATTTATAAAAATTTTAGTTTTGTGTATTACCAGCCACTTACTCATCTTTTTCTTGTGTTGCAGAACCTTCAACTTCTACTTCGGAAATTCTGATTGAGAATGATTTAAAAAGAAAAATGTCACATAGTTCTAGTAAGCATTGTCATACATTTAATTGAACTGTAAAAATGAAATTTATAAAAATTTTAGTTTTGTGTATTACCAGCCACTTACTCATCTTTTTCTTGTGTTGCAGAACCTTCAACTTCTACTTCGGAAATTCTGATTGAGAATGATTTAAAAAGAAAAATTTCACATAGTTCTAGTAAGCATTGTCATACATTTAATTGAACTGTAAAAATGAAATTTATAAAAATTTTAGTTTTGTGTATTACCAGCCACTTACTCATCTTTTTCTTGTGTTGCAGATCCTTCAACTTCTACTTCGGAAATTCTGATTGAGAATGATTTAAAAGGAAAAATGTCACTAACTTGTTAACTTGTTAATTGTTAACATTTTTAGAATAAAAATCTTTAATTCTAACTAGCTTTTATCCGCGACTCTGTCCGCGCGTAATAAAAAATAGAAAACGGGGTAAAAATCCTATGTCCGTTTCCTGGTTCTAAGCTACCTGTCCACCAATTTTCAGTCAAATCGATTCAGCCGTTCTTGAGTTATAAATAGCAATAACTAGCACGACTTTCTTTTATATATATATATATATATATATATATATATATATATATATATATATAGATTAACCTGTCACTGTCAGATTGACCTTCTATTCTCATTTTCATTATTCAATTATTTTTTCATTCAATTCAAAATTTTCACACGATTTTCAGAAATGCCAGAGCCTTTAACACCACGGAAGCAGAAATTAATGAAAAAGCTGACAAAAAGTCAAATTGTAATTAAAAAACTGCAGAAAAAGATGGATCAGATAGAGAACATTTCATCTCCAGTGTTAAAGAGCCTAATTGAGTCTTCCATATCGAATCAAAAACGAAAACCTAAAGGAAAACGTTATACAAAATTGAGCAAAAGTGTAGCTTTAGCTATTTATAAAAAATCGCCTAAAGCTTTTAAATACCTTAGCACACTTTTACCTATGCCGAGTATTAGGACGTTACAAACTGTCCTACAAAATTTGAAAATGAATCCTGGAATTGATCCTACTACTTTAACCCATTTAAAAAAAAATCTGAATGCTTATCAGAAGCTGACAAACTCTGCATGCTTTTGTTTGATGAGATATCGTTGAAGAAAAGGCTAATATATAATTCGGCTACCGACAAAATAGATGGTTATGAAGATTTAGGCAATGAAGGTGGACGAACAGCAAATATAGCTGATCATGCCTTGGTACTAATGCTTCAAGGAATTCATAAAAAAATTAAACAGCCAATTGCGTATTACTTTGTAAAAGGTACAATATCTGCAGAGAAATTGACTGTTATTATAAAATCAGTCATTCGAGCAGTAACTAAGGTTGGTTTCACTATTCTCGGTACAGTCTGTGACCAGGGTCCAACAAATGTAGGAGCGCTAAATTTATTAAAAAAATTTGGTGGGCTCCCCGATGACTGTAACTACTTTTTACTGGACAATGACAAAATATTTATTGTTTTTGATGTTCCCCACCTTTTCTAATCTATTAGAAATAATTTCTATCAAGGTGGCGAAATAGTAATGGACGGCAAAAGAGGCAAATGGGAACATTTAGTAAAATTGGAGGAAAAAAACAGAACTACTCTACATTTTAAGAAAATTACTAAACTACATGTGGAACCCAAGTTTAGATCCAAAATGAGAGTCAAACTTGCTGCTCAAATCTTGAGTAATACAGTATCCGCAATTTTAAAATTACTGTCAGAAAGTTTAAAAAATGAAAAAGAAGCTAGAGAAATTTTACAAACTGCACATATTGTTGAAGAGCTCGACAAATTGTTTGATTGTACAAACGGGCCCGCCTCAAGAAAAGACATAAAGAAAGGTATACGACAAAATGTGAGCAAAAAAAGTTTTCATCATGAATGCTGGCCGGAATATAAAAGAAAACTAAAAACCCTTACTTTTTTAAAGTCTGACAGTCACCTTAGGCTGAGAAACGTTAGGTGTGTTAACGGATTTATAATAACAATTACATCGATGATCCAAGACATAGATGCTGGCTAATATGGATTTTTCGTGGATGTGTAAAGATCACAAATATAAGATGGTTGATCGACTATTGCAGCGAATGAGTCTGTTATTAATCCGCAATTATTGTAGAATCACTAATAGATCTTTCGCGTTGAACGAAGAATCTTCGTCAGACTCTTTAAAGAAGGCGCAGCTTCAGAGCGTTGCCAAATAAAATTCAACAATGCAAACTACTTCTGTGCGTTATTTGTGTATTCAAGTAAGCAAATTTTCGAACACGTGTATTTCTTATATATTTTCATACTTAATAAGAACATTCCACGTTTGTTGCAGATCGTATTGTTGCAAATGGCAGTATATTTTATGTGGAATCAAATAAAAATATTACAATAATGTGTGTCAATATGGTAAGTCGAGTTAGTCACAAAAATAGTAGTACTTGCTTTAACGTCTGGAAACTGCTAATGAAATGAAGTACAATAAATACAACATAGTATTTCACGTGCATAACTTTATAAACATTCATCATACATCTCTACGCCGTACCTCACGAACAAAAAAAGGTTTTCATCCCCGATTTTAGTAATGAAATATATACAACTTCATGCATTATTTGTGTTGCAGTACTTCCAACCCGGAGTATGAAGTGAAACCAGCCACTATTTGAACTACCAACGTGACTAACAAGAACCAGTAATAGTAAAGGAACTGACATTTTTATCATATTAAAATTAAAACAAAATAAAACTCTTTGAATATAGGTACCTTGTTTTTTTTTTTTCATTATACTACCTAAACTATTAACAAAAATTGTCATAAGGGTCATACACTCATATCGACAAATATCGATATCGATAATTTCTGTGAATTCCCTATTTATTTTGTTCTTGATGTTGGCATTATGTATGTCATGAATATGACGTTCGCGGCTTCATATTGGCAAGATTGTTTTCGACTTTTCGCTCCAAGTCTATGACACGGTAATAATAATACCGTGAGTGAGAGAGATACAGTTATACCCAATTCCTGTGACGTGACAAAGACAGGGATAACTATCTTCTGTCCCTTTCTGCGTACCAGGCTTTGGGGTTTGCTTGGAACAAAGGTTGTCCCCAACAAGCAACCTAGGTTGTCCCTAACAATGTTTGACATTCGTGTTATTTTTCGAAAATTGTGAGTACTTAGTCGCTGTAATTGTGTAAAAATATTTTGATATTTCAGTTTTAGTTAGGTAAAGTTTATAAAACATGGTATACTGCTGTATTGTTGGATGTAAAAGCCGTAGTGAGCGAAAAGAGGAAAACATAACCTTTCACTCGTAAGTACTGTAACTACGCACCTATTCAAATGTATTCATACAAAATAAGGAAGAAAATACAAAATAGTTGTTCTTTACAGTCTTTGTAATAACTAATATGTTAAAATACGTGTAAAATCAGCTAAAATAAAATCGTATTTTTCGAACATTATGCGCCCAAACGCAGATGTCATTTGTGTCAAATAATATACTGTGGATCTGGGAAACAAGCGGCCATATTAAACTTCTTTTCAAATTGGTTGGTTATTACTAGTGATGCAACGGATGTCTGTTTCCGTTTCCGCAAGTGCGGAAGTTCCGCACCCTTTTCAACATCCGTTTCTGTTTCTGTTTCCGCAACTTTTATAACGGAGATAAAACGGAACTTTACGACGGCTGAGAGATCCAAATGCGCGGCGCGAGACGCGCAGTCCGTGCGTGGCCTTTCGGCACTTGTCGCATTTGTTTGTTTACGTACTATTTTGTGAATTTAAGCGCGTAATATTTTCTGCTGCTGTTTGAAACAATCAGTTTCTCTTGCTGGAGTAAACTGTCTATTTGTTGTCCATATAAAATTTGACAACTGGCAAAATGTGACTACATATTTCATACTTACGAGTTATTAAATGTACTTTTGAATAAGTGATAACCATGTAATATATCATCATCATTATATAGTTGGAAATATATTTGTCGTTTGTCAACACGAGTGGTTTGGCGAACTTTAATTTGTAAATAGTGTAATTTTGTTTCCTGAAAATAAATTAAAAAAACGCGTATTGTAACTTATTGCAGCGCAGTAAAAATACATACATTGAAGGCTAAAGGACACCGATATCCAATGCCTTAATAAATTAAAAACGAATACAAACTGTTTTTACCGAAAAAAATATTTTTGTAAATATGTATTTTATTATTATTTACACTTCTGTTTCCGCATCCGTTTCCGTTTCCGTTTCTGCTAAAATTTATTTTTGACATCTGTTTCCGTTTCTGGTTCCGGTAAGACACTTCCGTTGCATCACTAGTTATTACCCGTAAAAATAATACCACCATCTTGTTGTAAAAATTACCCTGAATTTAGGGGAAATAAAGTATAGTATTTGTAATCCTTACTAATATTATAAATGCGAAAGTAACTCTGTCTGTCCGTCTGTCTGTCTGTCTGTCTCGCTTTCACGCCAAAACTACTGAACCGATTTAAATGAAATTTGGTATACAGATAGTCTAGAGCCTGAGGATGGACATAGGCTATATTTTAACGCGAAAAAGGGAATGTAAGGGGTTGAAAATGGGGGTGAAAATTTGTATGGAAGTGTCGCCTACTATTGTTTACTGAACCGATTTAAATGAAATTTGGTACACAGATATTCTAGAGCCTCAGAAAGAACATAGGCTACTTTTTAACGCGAAAACAGGGTTGTAAGGGGTTGAAAGTGGGGGTGGTAATTTGTATGGAAGTATTGTCATTTTAACAGTTAGAAGCTTGAAATTTCTTTCTAAGGCTGCTAATTTGATAGAAATAAATATGAAATTAAATTTTTGTATCAATGTTACCCTCAAGGGTGCTAAATAACTATAGGGGATGAAATTTTGTTTGGGAATATTTTAGACTTCGGTGAATGTTTTGTTTAGTATGTTTTGCTGTTACACTTACCAATATTTAGTCTAGGGCCTCAGAAAGAACATAGTCTGTTTTTAAACGCGAAAAAAGGGTTGTAAGGGGTTGAAAGTAGGGGTGGTGATTTGTATGGAAGTTTCGTCATTTTTACAGTTAGAAGCATGAAACTTCTGTCTAAGGCTGCTAATTTGATATAAATAAATATGAAATTAAATTTCTGTAAAAATTTTACTCTGAAGGGTGCTAAATAACAATAGGGGATGAAAATTTGTTTGGGAATATGTGAGGTTTAGGTGAATGTTTTATTTAATATGTTTTGCTGTTACCCTTACTGATATTTAGTCTAGAGCTCGAGAAAGAACAAAGACTACTTTTTAACGCGAAAAAAGGGTTGTAAGGGGTTGAATGTGGGGGTGGTAATTTGTATGGAAGTATCGTCATTTTTACAGTAAGAAGCTTGAAACTTCTTTCTAATGCTGCTAATTTGATATAAATAAGTAAGAATTTCGATTTTTGTAAAAATTTTACCCGTAAGGGTGCTAAATAACAATAGGGGATGAAAATTTGTTTCGCAATATTTGAGGTTTTAATGAATGTTTTGTTTAATATGTTTTACTATTATACTTACTGATATTTAGCTTAGAGCCTGAGAAAGGACAAAGATTAATTTTTATCGTGAAAGAGGGTGTATAAGGGGGTAAAAGTAGGGGTGGAAATTTGTATGGACGTATCGTCATTTTTACAGTTAGAAGCTTATAACTTTTTTTAGGCTACTAATTTGATATTAATAAATAGGTCATTTAAAGTTTGTAAAAGTTTTACCCTTAATGTTGCAATATAATAAGGGAATAGGGGATGAAAATTTGCATAAGAGTAAATGAATATTTTGTAAGTTCCATTTGTTTTGTTGTAATTTTTTATAAGTTTAAATAAAATACCTCAACAACAACAACTAAATTCACGCCCATAACCCAGAGGGATAGGTAGAGACCAAACACCTACATTTGGTGTGGTCGTGGCACACCTATCTCTATGTCTACATCCATACATCAACGCATAGCACGTCGGTCAAGTAAAATAATAATCCTTAAAAAAAATGCTTAACGAAAACAGTATTTCACGCGGACGAAGTCGCGGGCACAGCTAGTGTATATAAATGAAACAATTCACATTTTTTATACTATTTTCAACAGATTTCAAAATGAGTAGTTTTTAATTCTGGTATATGCTGTGTTTTTTATTGATACTTTCTTATCCCGTTGATTTTAAAGAGTATATTTTTTAATTTGTCCCATGTAAATTTTATCGTAATCGGTTACTTAATTTCTTAGAAAGTACAATCAAAATAGTTAAATATTAAGTAGTTTTACATATAGTGTTCACTGTAATGATATACAGAATAATTTAAAATTATATGACTTTAATATTGGTATGTTTTTTGTAGCTTTTTAAGAAGACTTAGGGCTTCGTGCATATCGAAGAAAAACAGGACATCGTTTGAATGCTGGTCTAATGGACCTAAGACTGAAGAGATGCCGCGCTTTGTTGAAGCGGTACGCGGGAAAAAAATATCGGGAATTTTTTCTTTTTTTGGAGTCACTCAAGACATCCTAGATTAAGGCAGCCGCCGATATTGACATGGACCTCGTTCGTGCTGCGATAGACAACTGGCCGCGCAGATTGAAGGCCTGTATTCAAAATCACGGAGGTCATTTTGAATAAACTTTAGTGTCATAAGAATCTATGTTTTGTTAAGTTCATTTTGGTATATAAATGGTCACATAATGAATAAACTTGTTTCAATTATTTTATATTAAACATGTGACAGAATTTATGACCTGACTAAGTATTACTACAAAATCTGTTTACCTAATCTTAGTCACATAAGCAAAAATTACGCATTGTTTTTTATATTTATTACATTTATTAATTACAATATAATTGGGAATATATAAATTGGTATATATTAAATTATATCGTAATTATTCATTTTCGGGACAAAACAAATAACTGGTAACCCCAATCCTTTTACTTATATATAGGTATAGTCTATAGTACTCTCTATCTGTCCCTTACGGGTGAACGCGCATGTCATATCTATATAATTCTTCATCTGAGTTTCGCTCCCGTTTCATACTTATTAGAATTTACGCTGTTTGTAAGGCAGTCCCGTCTCTTAAAACGTAGTGGTTATATCCTCTTTGAATCTCTTCATATCACATCCATTGACGTTGATGAAATCCAGGAAAACCCTGGACTTAAGTATAGTTTAGTGACTTTAGTGAAAGAGACTAACATTTCCTTCGTTTCATATTAATTTAGAAATGTAAACTTGCCATTTTTAACCAAACGAATTATTAATAATTTTATTTGTGTTTACTCTTATGACATTATTAATTATTATTACTTCTAAGAGTACTAGTCATATAAAAATATTGTGATAGTAATGGCATATTGTCCAGTCCTGTTAGTTTTTATTTTAGCATTCGTTTGTGTAAGTACTGAAGATGAACCTGTTCCCTCACAGATGACAAAAGCAGAGAGGATTCAACTAAGGTAATGTTTCAAATTATATAAAGGATTAAATTTTTCTTCAGGCCTATTTTCACTATAATAAATCAATAATGGACTTTAGCTAGTTATTACACTTTTCATGAATGAAATAAAAGTAGGACAGGACATGTATAACATAATACAATGTTACAATAGTGACATTGTTTACTCACAGTTGCATCTTATTTATGTCTGTGATCTTTTAAATCTTCTTTAGAGTACATCTTTGCCATATGATTTCTTAAAATACTTATCTAATTATATCTATTAAATAATAAATGTACATTGTTTCTTTCTTGTTTCACATTTTTTTTTTTTTTTGAAATGTTTATGGTCACGTTATAAGGTATATTATTTGTGCTTAACTTTTGGCTTTTTAGTTCAATTTATCAGAATTATTAATAACATTTCCATGCTAAGGGACATAACAAACTCTAAAGATTACGGCAAATAAAGTACTATTTTAACATAAAACAATGTGTAAAAGTATTTGTGGCCTAAAACTTAAGAAGTTAATGAATAAAAAACTTAATTACACACTCAAAGACAATTTTAAGTAATTTTTGATAAATCCATTAGCTAATTGTGTCTTAATCCTATGAATTATAAATTATTATTAAGTCTGAATTAAGAAATATAACATTAAATAACTATAAGACATTAAAACTGCAACTTATTCTGGTATAAATTACATCACAACAGTCAATGACAAAGAATAATCCAGATCAAAGATAAGTTAACATCGTTATATCTTGCTATGATATACAAAATAGTGATATTTACACTTTTACTTCAATAATTATTAGACATGTTATCTTTTATCAGCATACTTGTGTTAACAGTTGGTTTCTGAGACCAAAATATCTGTATGTAACATATAAACATCTTTCCCGTTCGGCATAAAAGTCAGAAAGATGACATAATGTTGTCTGAAACATGTTGACTTTTAGAGCTCAGCAAAATGTTGTCTTTTCGATAACTTTTTGCCGATGTCATTTTAAAGCAATCTCAATGATAACTAAATAAAATAAATGATGACTTTTCGAGAACATATTTTTTTGTTAATAAAACTTTAAAAAATTTTCAGATTTATTGAATTTCCTTAATAATCATTTTTAAAAAACAATTCTAGTTACTTTTTCAAAAAAAAATTTGGTGTTCAATTCAAAAATAATTCGAAATTGAAATATACGAAAAATTTAATTGTTAGTACTTTTCGCGGCAACAGCGGCCATTTTGTTCTATACGGACCTCTCACTCATCCATTAAAGAGTGATTGTTGACAAGCGTGAATTGCATCGTAATTCGTTCGGCATTGCTAAGTGGTTTTATTCAATTATTACAACATAAACGTATTATTTTTGACTTAACATACTGGTTGAAACTATAATTAATAGTATTTGTGATTCTTATTATTCAGTTAGTTATCAAGAATTTAATTGCCGAACAAATAAACTTGTAAGTATGAATATAGGTTATAAACACATTTTTTCATATTTTATAACTAATTAAATTATTTAAAATTGTTGTAAGACGATGCTCGTCGCTATTTTAATTAAATGCAGTTTAAATATTTTACTTTTTAAAATATTTCTAACTTTAAACATTTGTATACAATTTTGTTCATTTAATTCATACATTCATACATAATAAAAAAAAACTTATCAGCATCGTCTTTGTAAAAGTGTCTGATAAAATTTAGAATGCGCTAAAATTTAATGAATATTTTCAATTTCTAATTTGATATTTTTTTAGGATTCAACACAAGATGTAAAAGTAAGAAACTAAAAGTAGAAAGAGGATAATATCGTCAAGTTCTTCTGATAATAAGGGTATGTAACAAATAAAGTTGTTCAATTATATATAATTATTTTGTTCCTTATTAATAAAACACATTATTTTCAGATAGCGGAATAAATAATATACCAATGCCACCTGCCACGTACGTGAGCCAAAAGGATCAGCAACCACCACCAACATTTAAAACTCCTATATCATTACTTGAGCCGTAAAAGTATTTATAATTTTAATAATAAGATTATTTATATTGGTATGTCATATCGTTATTATTCATTGTGTTATCAAATAAACAATAATTAAACCTATTTACCATGTCGATTTTAATTTTACACTAGCCTCTTAATTTTAACATAAAAACGTTAACTTTATGATATCTAGAAAATGTTATCTTTCTGATATCTTTTTAATGATCTCTAAAAGATGGCACTAGATGGCTCATAAGAGAGCTTTATGTTAACTTTATGTTAACTTTATGTTGATTTTTTGGTTATCATTTCTGATATCAGATCTTGAATAATGTTAACATTAAGAGAACTTTATGCTATCTTCTTGCCGAACGGGTTATCTTTGACAAAACAGAGATAACAATGTTCTAAACTGGGGAAATTAGTCTCAGAAACCCACAGTAAGGCATTTTTTTTGTTTTATCAATTACTGAATTTTAAATGAATATATGCCATATGTGTATGCCTTTAAGATTTTATATGTGTATGTAGTGTAAAAGTCAGTTATTAATATGTATGGCATTGGATTTAAATATATTCAAATGTCTTATGTTAATTATTTGGTATGTTTTAATGTGAATACAAACAAATGAACAAATTTGCTGTAATAATTGCTAACAACAGATCACTATTTTTGCTACACAAGTCATACCAGTGATCCCGAGATGTAAAATATGCTTTTGACGAGAAGTCTCAACATTCATATATTTACTTATCCACACTCATCAATTTCGGATAGTCATCAACACATATATATTTAAAGCTCTCGAGTTGACCATAAGTTTAGTCAACCATAACTTTAGTAAATCATACTGACTCGATGCGGATTGGTTCATTTCACTAATTGTACAAATGAAATTAGTAAATTGAGGAAAAAACATCAGTAAATATATGTGTTACTAATTCTTTATGTAATTACAGGGAGGAGGCAAGAAGCATGTTCTACCATGCTTACGATGCCTACATGGATAATGCATATCCAGCGGATGAGTTGATGCCGCTCAGCTGTAAGGGTCGATGGCGAGGAGTTACGCCCAGTCGGGGGGATATGGATGATGTACTTGGAAAGTAAGTGTGTGATGACAATATTTAGATTGGTCGGTAAAAGGATTTTTATTAGAAGACATTCAGATATAACTTTCTGTAGGGAAAAGATAAGAAAGATAGTGATGTTCTTCTAAACGAAAACTGTTATTACTTTTAGTTGTTACTAGCTTGTACCTGCGACTTTGGCTGCGCGGAATTAAAAAAAAGTAATCTTAGTAAGTAACCAAATTTTATCGAAAACTGTTTATCCGTTTTGGAGATAAGCAAAACAAACATCCGTCTAATCTTTTTCATTTATAATATTAGTAAAATTTATTAATTTAACTTATGGAGTTCAAGGTGTGCAGATGACTGTATGAAATGTTTGTTTTTCTGTAGTTTCTCGCTGACATTGGTGGACAGTTTGGACACGTTGGTGGTGATGAGTGATTTCTCCGAGTTCAACCGTGCGGTGAGGCTCGTGTTGCGTGACGTCAGCTTCGACCACGACATCATCGTCTCTGTCTTCGAGACCAACATATGGATGCTCGGGTCAGATGCTTTTTCAGTACACTTTATAATTATAAGTTTGTCTGTGAAAGTAAGAGTTTGCGCACTAAGGCAGCCCCTTAGTGAAGATTTATAATGAGAAACGTTGTACAAGTGTAAAAAAAATTCGAGAATTTTCCTAATCTTCGCTAGTAGGAGAGGCACCGCAACAAGAAGTATGTATGTTGGATAAGAGATGTTAATTTTATTAATTGTATGCTATCAAAAGTATTTTAGATTCAATTTAGCTTTTACTTTACTTCTCCAGAGTTTTTTTGTTCAAATTTGTCAAGCTGATAAACATTTTGTATAAGAATGCAAAACCTACAATTATTTGATAAAAAAAAAACAATCTCAAACAAAATGCACTCAAAAGTAACGTAAAAAAACAATTTCAAACAAAATGCACTCAAAAGTAACATAAAAAAACAATTTCAAACAAAATGCACTAAAAAGAAACAAAATAATGTCATGAAAACTCTCTAAACTCTAGTAGTTAGTAGTAGGGGCTCAGTTTTCCGCAACTCCACGACAAGCGCGTATTTTGCGTGTCTCTAAACTCTAAAGAAAGTTCTCTTCTTTCTTGTAACATGTCTATATTGTATAATTATTGTTATTTCGCAGTCGGTGTCGGCCGAAGTAAATATAATATTATACATTTTATATTTGAGATGTATGAGACATACTTACGTTTATGTCCCTACTTAGGCCGAAACCGACTCCAAAATAACAATAATTATACAATATAGACATGTTACAAGAAAGAAGAGAACTTTCTTTAGAGTAACAATGAAATAATTATCAAAATCGGTATACAAATTGAAAATTAACGAACTAATACATCGTAGCCTTTAATTTTGTCCAGCCGCGCGCCGCACTAGCATTTTTCGAATGCGCGTAGTTTTTAATAATTTAATATCTTCCAAACTATTGATCAAAATTACATAGTTTAAAGGCTAATGTAATCTGCATTTAATACTCTAGCCATCAAACATATTTATTTGGATAAGGATTCATATCGAATATAATATAATAGCGCCGTAAGCTTACGACGCTGTTTTTCGTGTGCATTTTAATCGAAGTTTGTTCACAATAACATGGTTTTTGTGAGACATCCATAGATGATATATATATGCCACCAAAGACTTTTATTGAGCAAATTTAAGGATTTATAATTACTCCATACATCATTTTTATGTAGGTCATATAGTTTGACCTACGTAAGCCCAGAAAGCAAAATTGTGCTTTTCATGTAGCATTTTTCGTTTCCGCGTAATTTTATTCTTACGATATCTCCTAAACTATTAGACAGAATGATATAGTTTTTAATGCAAATATAATCTACATTAAATTCTCTTGATAATGAACATATTTATTTACATAAGGGTTAATACTGAACTCGAATAATAGTCGGAAATAGGGCATGAATTTTATTGATGTTTCTGAAGAAAAAAAATGGTTATTGTGAGAAAACTATAAAAGATAGATATATGCTAAAGCGGGCTTTTATTTAGGACATTTAAAGAGCTACAATTCTTCCATACATCATTTTTATGTAGGTACTATAGTTTAGCCTACGTAAGCGCTGAAAGCAAAATTGTCCCTAATTTTCGCAACAAATTTTGAAGCTAAACTCAAAATCTACTAGTCTTCTAGTTATTTAAAAAAAAAAAAAACAAAAAAAATGGGACCCACCTGCAAGCACTTCCTTTCGATTAAAATATTTTTTATCAAAATCGGACCACCAGGGGCGGAGATTCGCGGTAACACACATAAAAAAAACACAGTCGAATTGATAACCTCCTTATTTTTGAAGTCGGCTACAAATACATGTTCTCTACATGCAAAAACACTTACACAAATACTTTTTTCTACTGTTGGTATGCATGACATTGAATTAGAAATAGAAGGGTATCTGCTCGATGAGAGAGGCGCTTCTATCACGGTTAGTTTTTTCAGTTTTTCAAATGTGTTAAACCTACTAAGGCATAGAAACATAGAAAAAAAAACTTGTGAGCCGTCATGGGACGCCTGGCAGATGTGAAACATCGTGTGTGTATAAGTAATATGCATAAAATATTAAATATTATAATTAAATAAATAATAGTAATAATAGAAAGAAAGAAAGAAAGAAATACATTTATTCAGAAGAAAAGGTGTTCATTCGACATGTGCTGCGGCGGGTACCGCAGCGCCGATTTTCAATGAACCCTAAAAAATGAGTACAGTAAACAATATAAAAGAAAAACTATAAATAAATATTTAGAATAAATGCTCAGTCAACCGTGAGACTTAAACTTATGACAAAAATTACAACTAACAAATTTAACATACAGACCTAAAAGAGAACAAAAAAAAAATCAACAATTATGATCGTTATATAAAATAATAAAAAAGTAGTAATAAAAGAAAAAAAACAACACAAATCAAACAAAGGTATAAAAACTACTAATATACAGGCAACTCCGAGATGCCGAAACAATTTGACACAGCAATATCTAGGTTTTTTGATTATCAATTAGAAGGTTTTTATATCTTTTTTGTGGTATGTTGTTGCAACATTTTGCAGCGTTGTAACAAAAACTGCCTCGGAATGCTGCCGAATGGTGCTTAGGACAGAGTAGACGTTCACAAATGGTTCTCTCATGCCGTTTGGAGAACTGAAGTTTGTCGAACAAATATAGGGGTTTACGTGATCTAATAATACCGAAGAGAAGTGTGGCAAAGTGAAGTTGTCGAGCTGCTTTCATTTTAAGCCAGTTAGCGTTATTCAGGTAAGGTGTTACGTGTGATCTTCGAGGAATCTGAAAACAGAATCGTGCACAGGCATTCTGAACTCGTTGAATGAGTTTTTGAGTGCGAATTAGTAGGCACTCCCCGTAGACTGCATCACCGTAGTGTAATTTTGATAGCACTAATGCATCACACACCCGAATACGCAGTTTTACGCTTAGATAGTTGCGAATGTGATACAAAGTCTTTAATCTAAAAAAACAATTCCGTACGGTGTTAGAGATGTGATCTTGGAAACGAAGGTCCCCATCTAACAATAAACCAAGATTGCGTGCTTGTGTTACCCGCTCAATGTTTTTACCACGAACAAATATGGAGGGACCACTAGATACAATTTTAGTTATTTGAGATTTCGTTCCTAGTACTAAAAATTTAGACTTCTCCGGGTTTAAAACTAAACAATTTGCTTCCGACCATTGAACTACGCTGTTGAGATCATCATTAAGTTGAGATATAGCTGAGTGACTTTCGGTCGGTTTGAATGAGATGTATAGTTGAAGATCATCCGCGTACAAATGATACTTACAAAATTTTATGTTAGTAATTAAATCGGCGGTGTATATTATAAACAGGATAGGACCAAGTATAGAGCCTTGCGGGACACCCCGGTTAACAGATTTTAGAGTCGATTCTAGGTTATTACCGTCAGCCAGAGTTATCTTGACAAACTGAGACCGCTTAGATAGGTAGCTGGCAAACCATCTGACGACTGAACTATCAAACCCGTAGTAAGCAAGCTTAGATAAAAGTAAAGTAATATTAATACTATCAAATGCACGGGAATAATGAAGCAAGGTAAGGATGGTCCCCTTACCCATGTCCTGCGCAGCCAGAACGTCATCCACAACATTCAGTAAAGCTGTTGCTGTACTCCGAGCTTGTCTAAATCCCGATTGTAATCCTGGCAAAATATCGTTAGATTCTAGGTATTTTATTATTTGTATGCACACTATCTTCTCCAGGATTTTTGATAAAAAAGGCAAGATACTTATCGGCCGCAGATCTTTTATAACCGTGGGATGAGGTTTTTTAGGGATCGGCTTAATTATTGCAATTTTCCAGATGTCGGGAAATGTGCTTGTCTGTAGGGATTTGTTTATTATATATGTAATAACACTTAATGTCTGCGGTAACGTCAGCAGTATCATGTCTAGGGATATGCCATCAACACCTATAGAATTTGATTTTATTGTTCTAATAACACTAATGACATCTTCTTCGGATATTGATTTAAACTTAAAAACGTTGGAACTGAAGCGATTACAAGTAAAATGTAAAATATGTGATAAATCTGCAATACATTTGCCGGGAACGTCAAGGAACTGTTCATTTATTAAATCGGGATCGCAAAGATGGTGTGGGAGATCATAATCCGTACTTGTTTTGTACGTCCTATACAAATTTTTCCATAGTTTGCGTGGGTCGTTTAAATTATTGTTCACATGATGTTGAAAATATCCACATTTTTCTCTATGAATTGCGGATTTAACAACCTGTTTCATCTCTTTATAATGTTGTTTGTGTATATCTAGGTTGGTGCGACGATATTTAATATAAGCTTTGTCTCGGAGTTTCATCATTTCCTTTACGGTATAGGTTAGCCAAGGATGAAAGTTTGGCTTTAAACGACAGGTTCTGACAGGTGCATGCCGATCGAATAAGTAATTTACAAGTGTATTGAATGCAGTGATCATGTCGTTTACATTATCACTAAGAACAATGTCCCACCTGATGGAATTTAGGTCCAGACTAAAGTTACCTCCATCAATATCCTTAAGTGGCCTGAACGTTTTAATTTGCGGTGATGGTTTGACTTTTTTAACGTCTACGAACCCTTTAATAAATGCATGACTACTAAGGTCTTTTATTAGGTCTATAGTAATATCGTGGACATGCATATTTGAACAGACAATATCGATTAAAGTTTCACTATGATCAGTAAAATGTGTCGGTTTATCTATGTACTGTTTCAAGCTCAAAAAGTTAAAGAAGTCAAGTAGCTTTTTTGTGTTACTATCGTGAAGATTTTGCAAATTAACATTAAAGTCACCCAAGAGAATAGTATAGTCAAAGTTTGAAAAAGTAACAACTGATTCCGTTAGAGCGTCCAGAAAATTGTCAATATTGAGCCATGGAGGTCGGTAGGCTGTACCAATAGCTAAACTTACGCCTGCGGAGTTAAAACCGAGCCACATTTGTTCAACGAGAGCTGCAGCAGGATGTGCGAGAGTACGGACGTTGATGCCGCGACGCACATAAAAGCCCACCCCCCCGCCGCGCGATCTAACTTCAGAAGATCGGGGAACATGTCGCAAACGGTAACCGGGGACAACTGGAGCTCGCTCCTCTTCACCCAATCGCAACCAAGTCTCATTTATTGCCATTATATCGACCTGATGTCGTTCCATCGCTACCAGAAACTCGTCGTGGCGGGACCCTAGCGATCCAGGATTCAAAAATCCTATAGACAATTTACCTTTATGCTTGAATTGTATAACGAAGGAATACGTTAGTTGACAAAATTTGTTATGTATTAAGAAAAGTGTCAGTAGTGTCAAGTGTCGCCAATCAGAGAAATTTAATAATTTATTTAAGAAGGTTTTTCGGATCCTAGTGAAGCTAAACCGAGGCAGTTCCGTTTGGCGCCATAAAGTATAGGGTATAGCAATCACCACAATTTTAAGAAATAAATTAGTTATAAACATAGCAAGTAAATTACAAAAATTGTGAACAAACGAATGTGCAAAAATACTAAATACAAACATTAGGCGCATATAAATGTGAGCCTTATAAAATTGAGATGTAGAACAATATTTTCTTAGGTTAATTAAGAACAAGAAACATAATAAAAATAAAAAATGTAGCGAGTTAAGCTCGGAATAAAATAGGCAAGATTCTCCATTAAGGGCTAACTGTGGCATCGCCAAAAACCCTCGTAATGTCTGCTTGGTCACGAATTCTTACAGCAGTCTGAGTAAAATCACGCCTAACAAAGATTTTGCCATTCTTAGTCCAAGCAAATTTCCACTTAAGGCGACGAGACTCCTCACGTGCCTTATAGAACAATTGCTTGTTGAGGCGCGATAACCGCTCGTTGACATAGACACGACGGGGGGCCACGGACGACACTACGCCGGCGGAGTCGAGAATGCGCCGCACGCGCGCCGCGCGCAAAAGCTCGTCGCGGGCGCTGCGCCGCACCAGCCGAACAACGAGGGCGCGCGGACGCGCCAGTGTTGCGGCTGCTTCTGTGCCCCGCTCATTCTCGACTAAAACAGTTTTTCGACCCACTCGCTCGGCACTCACGATATCTCGTTCGTCTAGTGTTATACCGAGTTTATTTGCTAAAAGAGACGTAAGGTGATGGGGGTTTTCATTTTTTTCCTCCGGTAAGCCCGTGATTTCCAAGTCATTGAGTAAACATTCTTGTTCATGTTGATTAATTTCTGCTTGAAGATATTCGACAACTGCCAAGTCATTGCGATTAATATTAGTATCTAGACGTTTCTCGACAATTGCCACCCGCTCCTCGACATTGGTCATTCGCGAGTTAAAACTCTCCAAGGCAGAAGTAATCTTCTCCATTTCTTTACACATATTATTGGTGGCGATCACGAATTGTTCTGTGACATGTTGTTGGATAAAAATTTTTAGCATCTCCGCCATTTCATTCTTCATGATATTCCGCAGAGAACGTTCAGTGACATACTCCAGCTTTTCAGAATCTTTGGCACATGCTGTGGTATTTTTACTTAAGGTGATATTGTCGTCGGAGCCCCCTGGCGACAGGATGATGTTATCAAGAGGACTCAGGTCAGAAGAACGCAACAGGATATTACTGTTGTCAGACTTAGTCGTGTTAGTGCGAAGGCAATCGCACTTACCTTTCGCGTTCTTACACCCGACGCACTTACGTTGAGACTTAGCTGACATTGTGATCGTTTGAACACTTCGTATGAATAGATTTAACTGTTCGTAAACAAGCACATCACTAGACAATCAACGCTAACAAGTTATTGCAACATACATGTGTGGGTAGTTGTTAAAAATTTACTCCAGTTCAATGATAACAAGTAAAACAATATACTTTTATTTTGAGACTAGTTTACGCGTTTAAATGTTTCGAAGTACACAAACACATATACTATCACTTAATTACTGAAACAAGAAATGTTTAGATAGTCGCTATTCACCACATAACTTAAATAAAAATTTAAGAGAGGACGAGAGCGATGTTTACTTGACCGAGCGTCAAACTGTACTCACTCACTCATAATGATAATGACAATGGCAATGGCAATGGAAATGGCAATGACAATGATAGTAATGATAGTAATTATAATAATAATAATATTAAGAAAAATGTTTAAATCAGAAAATTAATAAATATGTGGAATAATAATAATAGTAATATTAAATATTCAATATTATTAAACTAAACAGATAAAATATATATATGTATAGCTCAGTATAGCTTGGCGACCCGTCGCCACGGCAAGCGTCGCCAACCCAACGATTCGGTTTACAAGTGATTCTATAGATGTTTCACATCAAAAACATGACATGACAGTTACAGTATGATAAGGACTTTGTGACACTTTTTTGACATTAACAGAAGGACGCTAGTGAGCTCTGATAAATAGTTTGACATATACCCACCAAGTTGGATGTCCATTTTGGTCTATAGACCAACTATGGTAGTTTCAGTGTTTTTAGAAGTTTTAACTTACTGATGTAATGTAACATATTTTTTTAATTTCATACTTGTCTTCTGTAGCCATTTGGTTTTTATTCTTCCTTTGAATAACATACCGTTTATTGTTTTATTATTAACTTTATTTGTTTGTTTGTTCTTGTCTATTTAGGGGTTTGTTGTCCGCTCACGTGTGAGCGACTGCGTTGCGAAGCGAAGTGCCCATATTGCGCTGGTACGATGGACAGCTGCTAGCTTTGGCCGCGGACCTGGGCCGGAGGCTGCTACCTGCATTTAACACCTCCACTGGCATACCGCATGAACGGGTCAGTATGAACAAAACTCGAACTGCTAATAACCTAATTGTTAGTTGGAGGACTACCGATTTAGATGTTGGTATGAAATCCTGAAATTTGACTTTTGTGGACTATAAACTAGCATAAGTTTATTATAGCTTATTTCAAATGACTTCAAGAAATTCTGATTGGAACAAGAATTAGTATATTATCAAAATTTCACGATATTTAATTGAAAAAAGACCCGTGAGTGTGCACTGCCGGAACTATTGTAACTTAGAATGTTACTTATTATTATTTTTAAATTGCGCCCGGACGGTGTCGCGGGCGTCAGCTAGCACTAAATAAACTTCAAACGTAGATACAAATCGTAAATTCTTACGTTCGAATGTGCGCAGTATTTACTTCAATGTTATATTTGTAGGTGAACCTTCGACATGGTCTCCGGGGCCTCTCGGAATCCAGGGAGACATGCACGGCGTGTGCAGGTACCATGATCTTGGAGATGGCGGCACTTTCTCGTCTCACCGGAGATCCAGTCTTCGAGCAGAAGGCACATCGAGCCATGGATAGACTCTGGATGATCAGGCACAGGTACATTTATGACATTACGATATGGCGTATCCTTGAAAAAGTTATGTCATTTGAATCTTACGACTTTTATTTGCTACATTGTGTTATAAATGATGGTGAATAAGGAAAACTAAATTTTCACAAACATATCTGAATCTTAGCTTATTTGTGTATAATATAGGACATCCGACCTGATGGGTACAGTGATCAACATCCACTCTGGTGATTGGGTGCGCAAGGACTCTGGTGTTGGTGCAGGCATCGACTCCTACTACGAGTACTGCCTCAAAGCTTACATATTATTGGGTGATGAGAAGTACCTCGCACGATTCACTCGTCATTACAACGCCGTCATGAAGTACATCAGCAGACCTCCGGTCATGCTCGCAGTGCATATGCACAGGTATTTCATAAATAACAGATCGTTATGAGATGTGGAGAGATGATGTCGAGTGCTGATGTCGTCTTTGTCGTGTCAGGCCTCACCTGCAGTCGCGCAACTTTATGGACGCGCTGCTGGCGTTCTGGCCGGGGCTCCAGGTGCTGCTGGGGGACGTGCGCCCCGCCGTCGAGACACACGAGATGCTCTACCAGGTCATGCAGCGCCACACCTTCATACCTGAAGCGTTCACATCGGATCTCCAGGTACTACTAGTGCACTTGCAACTTGTTACCGATGTCTTATTTTCATAATATTTCGACATTTTGTAAAAGTTATACTTTTACAACATTTTGTAAGTAAACGTGTAAATGTAGGTGCATTGGGGCCAGCACCCTTTGCGTCCGGAGTTCCTGGAGTCGACGTACTTCCTCCACCGAGCGACCGGCGACGACCACTACCTGCACGTGGGCAAGAGCGTGCTGCGCGCGCTGCAGCGGCACACGCGCGTGCCCTGCGGGTACGCGGCCGTCAACGACGTGCGCACGCGCGTCCACGAGGACCGCATGGACTCCTTCGTGCTCGCGGAGACCTTCAAGTACCTGTACATGCTGTTCGGCGAGGACCGCGACCTACCGGTGCACCTCGAGGACTACGTGCTCACCACAGAGGCGCACTTCCTGCCCCTCGCCCTCGCCACCGACGGACTCGACTCCACCCTCGCGCTCAACATCGACGATCAAGACGAGGACAAATACGTAAAGTATGTAAACTGTCAACTAACTTTTTATCGTTTTATTATCCAATCGATGTGGAGAGTGCACCAACATTGTCTGCGCGCGTGCAGGACTTGCCCGAGCACGTGGTCGCTGGAGGCGTCGAGTGTGCGCCGGCCGCTGCGCACTCTGCTGGGCGGCGCCGGGCGGCCCCCGGCGCGCCCTCGCCCCCTCACCGACCCGCGCCAGCTACTCGCCCTCGCCGACATGGGCATCTCCGTCCTCACATTGCCCGACGGCCGCGTGCAGCTGCTCTACACAGTCGCCACGGTACTTTTACGATTAACACAAATACCTTATAGTACAAATAAAATCGTCTCAATTTTTGTTATTTAAAACATTGAATGTTTTAATAATTCCAGGCGAAATCGTCAAAGGAGGCATCGGAGGGTATGACGTTCATGCGTGAGATGTCCAAGTGGAACACGCTGAGCGACACCGAGAACGGTGTGGTGGCGGCGGGCGTGGCGACGTCGGAGCGCGTGCTGGCCGCCGGGCCCGCGCACTTCGGCCGGCAGGTGACGGGCGGCGAGCGGCTGCGCGGCGTACCCCTGCTCGCCGAGCCCCCGGAGGCGTGCTCGGCGCTCGCCAACGCGCCCGCGCTCGCCGGCATGTTCGGTGTGGCGCGTCGCGGCCAGTGTACGTTCGCCCAGAAGGCGCGCAACCTGCAGGCCGCCGGCGCCCGCCTCGCCGTCGTGCTCGACAACGTCGACGGCACCTCCTACGGCTCCACCGCACTCTTCGCCATGTCCGGGGACGGCATCGACGACATACAAATCCCGACGGTCTTCCTCTTCTCGCAGGAGGCCGATCATCTGCTGGACCAAATGAAGTCTGATCCCGAGATGGTGGTGTCCGTGGGGGAGTTGGAGTCGCTGAAGCGAGTGGAGAGTTGCTCGGAGGGCGCGTGCGAGGCGCTGCTGCAGCCGGCCGGCGCGCCTCCCCACGCGCCTCCCCACGCGCACACCTTCGACCACCTCAAGAGCGTGCTGAGCCAGCTGGTGGCGCAGTTCGAGTTGTCGCTGGGGGGCGAGGAGGCGGCCGAGCCGTGCGCCGACGGCGACTCCTCGGACCTGTACGTCACCAAAACCAAGTTCGTGAACGACGAAAGCCGCGCCGAAGCACTGCACAATAATTGCTCGGGCGAGGGGAGCTGTGCCGGCACGACGGAGGATAGCCAAGGTGATGAAGGCGCGCAGGGACAAGGCGAAGGCGATGACGAGGGGTTCTGACGTCGGCAGGCGTCCGGGTGGGCGCGGCTGAGCGCCTGCGAGCCCGACCTCTGCGCCCTGTTGTGGATGAAAACGAACACTAAGTCCAGTTTACGTGCCTTTTGCGAATGTTGTCCGCACTACCTTGAAGTATGGAGTGTATCTGTATTTTTTGATATGTCAACATTGGTATGAGCTGTCACTCCCATTATTGTAACTTCATTGATTGTGATTGCATCGTGCAAATTATTAAACTAATATGAAACCTATAAAGTGAATTTATTTCATATTTCAACCTGCTCTAGACATGCAATCAATACTTACTTTTATATCCATTGGAAATGTAAATTTTTATCATTTAAAATAAAATAGTAATATATACATTGACATCGGTTCATAGTAGTGGTCATGATGTGTTGTGAAATTGTAAAAGTGTCAACATGTGGTGTGCAGAGTATGCGGTGTGGCTTTTGTGATATATATGACAGGGGGAAGCAGAGAAAGGCAGGCGCTCTTGTACATAGTTGATCTCTGCTTTCGATCCTAACATGTAATATTTGATGTGGAAATTGAAGACAATAATTAACATAACTTCAGACTCAATACATTAAACTTCATCTAAACACAATCATGAATTTCATACGAGACAGTCATTTCATACACACATTCGTAGCTATTGACATCAATACAAATAGCATGTTTCATGTATCTAACTGTTGCGGTCAATACATTCACAGTAGTTACAGATAGGTTTACTCTTTTATAAAAAAACAATAAAGAAATATATAGGTAATATAAATAAAATACAGGGATAGCGCTCTTAATGACTTGTGTAATTAAAATTTGTTATTTTTCAACAATATTTTGATTCAATCATCAGTAATAAATGCATATATCTTGATTTTTACCAATTATTTCATACATTGATTATTAATTATTTAAATCAACATTGGACATCACTATATGTATAGCTTATTTTTATGTCTTTAAATTATATAAATTGTGTAATGGTTTATTTTATATTTTATGTTTCATATATTATTTATAGGTAAATATTTTTTAATTGTTAACATAGATTTTTATTTAACATTTAAAATAAGCAATAATTTATATATATCTAAATAAATAATGAAGCTGTGATCGGAAGTTAATACTAACACCTGTCAAATGAATGTGACCATACATTTGTTGGAGTGTAATCTGTATGACAAATCGTCATCTTTGACAAAACAGAGATAATATGTTTTAAACGGATGATTTTGTTCTCAGAAACCCACGCTTAGTCGATAAATTATATAACATAGTGTAATAGGTATACACTATACAATTTAATTGGTAGTCATCTTAGGTGCAAGCTGTTGGTTCATTACCCTGTTCTCAAAGTGACTTGTAACCAAAGCGGAGCACCATAAGCCAATGTTAAAATCCACTTTAATACTCGTACATTGGTTTTCATTTACATGGCTACCTTTTTTTTTTTTTTTTGTAACGAGGGAAAATACACTTCCGTACCCCTGCGCCGGGCAGTGCAATGGCGCAGGGAGTGTGGGACTCGCCTACAGTCGTTCAGCCATACCCACTAAAAACCCTCATGCCCACCTTAACGCGGTGACCCGAGCTTTGTATCAGCTGGGCCTTAACCAAAGCTCGGGCCGTGCGTCTGGCGCCGAAGCGCCTCTCCCTAAGTGGTGAGAGCCAGAGAGGTAGGATCTTTTTTGTCCTACTACCCCAGCCCCCACCGGCGGAACCAGCCGGCCCGCCCTCTACCCTAAAACGCCGCAGAGGGGGCTGGTAAACCAGCACCCCCCCTTGCCTCTCCATACCTCTCCCATCCATCCATCTCCTCATCTGGCCGCGAGGGCTGCAGGGGTTACCCACCCACAGCCACCACGACCTCACCCCACATCCGGCCACGAGGGCTGTAAGATGGGCAGGATAAACCAGTACCCACCCACACCCCCCGCGGCCCCACCACGTCGCATCTAACGGTGCGACCCCGTTGGGCATGGTCAGGGCGGAGTCACTGCTGTGACCCACCACTGACGGCCCTCTCCAGGTGGGTCGGTCATGTGCAACACCCAACACGATGACCGACCCTAGAGTTTGGTTCGCGGGGCCGAAGCCCTACCCCAGCCGAAGCCGGGGCGTTCCCCTATCCACCACCCGGGGACGCGCCACGTCGGAGTACTCCTCTCCGCCCACTCGGACAACCGAGCAGGTCCGTGGATTTACATGGCTACCTAAAGCAGCGTATTTTTCCCTGCTTTAAGAAGTCTACAAAAACCATCTATATGAAGTATGGATGGTACTTGTTGAAAAATCATATATCTCGGTGTTACGAAAAAGATATAAGGAGCCTAAAATGTGAGCAAATTGATTTAAGTTTTTAGAAATTCCTTCATACAATAAGATTGGGATATATAAGTGTCTACAACTTGTAAATTTTAATTTGTGACTATGTCGATATGAGTAAATTTAGAAAAAATGTTTTATTATTTAATACTATAGGTTAGTACCATGAGTTTCTGAGACCTAAATCTCCGTTTAAAACATATTGTTCTCTGTTTTGTAAAAGATAATGACAAGGATAACGATATGTTTTATACAGAAAATTCAGTCTCAAAAAACCCAAGGGTAATGTTACATATAAATAATACGGCCAAGAAACGTTGATTTAAGTGAAATCTGTATGTAATATTTATAGGTAATTAGAGTAAGCATTCTATTTTAAATAAATAAATTAAGATGCAAGTATTTTTAGTTTTTTTTTACCATCATGTTCAAACTCAAATCAAATTAAAGAGTTTTATGCCATTATTTTTAATGGAGGAAAATAATAATAAAAGTGATAAAGTGCATGCGATGTTTTCGTTTATTTCATTTTAATGTAAATTATGAATAATAATAGCCCCAAAGTTGAAGCTTGTGAAATTCCACGAGATTTTATACGTTTTGATTAAATTTAAATGATAAAAACAACGTTTGAAATTATATTTAGTTCTCGGTTCGACTAAGATAAACGAAATATATAAATATTGAAGTCAAGGTCAAGCCGATGATCCAGGCTAAGTATAGGAAGGCTAGTAATATAACTTTTTTTCTCAATCTAAATGCTTATCAACATGTAGTTTTTGAGTTATCTTTGAGGATTGATAGAGATTGTAGACTATATTAGTATTTAGAAGTATCTATTTATATTTTTGCGAAAATCTAGAGGGGAGAACTAGCTCTAGCTTTTCCTAGGGAAGTCTATGACTGAAGTGCATGTGATGTTTACTCATCTCAAGCCACGTTATCTCGTATTGTAAATGATTTAACCAGGAGGCTCAAAAAACTTTGACATCAGTGTGACGTCACAGTCGACAAAGTATATTTTTTACAAAAGTAAATCTATCCCTATTTTATTTACCTCCGTGAAGTTGGCCCCCTCACTTTAATTTTTTAACTTTTTTTTACGCAAATCGTTTGAGAATCGTTTGAGAGGGTTTGAGAGAAAAGAAATATCGTTTGAGAGTTCCTACTTTCTCCGTAAAAACAATTTCAAATTCTAGTGTGAAGTTGGCCCCCTCACTTTACTTTTTTTATTTTTTTCAATGCGAATCGTTAGAGAGTCGTTTGAGAGACATTAAGAGAAAAGAAATATCGTTTGAGAGTTTTTACTTTTTCTGTAATAAATATTTTAATTCTGGGCGTCGAAAGTTACAAATCGATTTTCCTTTTTTCCGAATTAAATATGGCAATCATGCACTTGGACGTTTCAAATTTATTGTGTAGGTAGAGAATGGTAAGAGAGTGATTGAGAGAAAAGAGAAATCGTTTGAGAGTTAATACTTTTTCTGAAATATATATTTCAATGTCGGAATCGAAAGTAACAAATCGATTTTCCTTTTTTCCGAATTAAATATAGCAATCATGCACTAAGACGTTTCAAATTTATTGCGTCGGTAGAGAATGGTAAGAGAGTGATTGAGAGAAAAGAGAAATCGTTTAAGAGTTAATACTTTTTCTGAAATATATATTTCAATGTCGGAATCGAAAGTAACAAATCGATTTTCCTTTTTTCCGAATTAAATATGGCAATCTTGCACTTAGACGATTCAAATTTATGGTGTAGGTAGAGAATGGTAAGAGAGTGATTGAGAGAAAAGAGAAATCTTTTGAGAGTTAATACTTTTTCTGAAAAATATATATTTTTTTTATTTTTTTTTTTATAAGAGAAGGGGGCAAACGAGCAGCGAGAACACCAAGGTGTTCATCGACGCCCATGGACATCTGCAATACCAGAGGAATCGCAGATGCGTTGCCGGCCTTTGAGAAGGTGATACGCTCGCTTCTTGAAGGACCCTAAGTCGTAGCGGTTTGGAAATACCGCCGAGGACAGACCATTCCACAACGCGGCGGTACGCGGTAGAAAGCTACGCGAAAACCGCACCGTTGTGGATTGCCAGCCATCGAGGTGGTGTGGATGGAACTTGGCGGTCTGTCGGGTCGTCCGATGACGGAACTCGGCGGCAGGAATTGTTCCAAACAACTCTTCTGAGCACTCCCCGTGGTAAATACGGTAGAAAATGCAGAGGGAACTAACGTCCCTCCGCAACGCCAGAGTGTCGAGCCGATCAGTAAGAACTCGGTCGTTGACGATTCGAACCGCTCTCCGTTGTATGCGGTCAAATGGAAGAAGCTGGTACTGGGGTGCTCCCGCCCAGAGATGCGAGCAGTATTCCATGTGGGGCCGAACTTGCGCCTTATACAGCTGAAGGCGATGGCCCGGTAGGAAATACTGCTTCGCTCTGCCGAGCACACCCAGTTTTTTGGAGGCCAGCTTGGCCTTGTCTTCCAAATGACCGCGAAACTGAACGTCGTTCGATATGTCAACGCCGAGAATACTGATACTGGCTGAGGCAACCAGGGGAGTGCCCTCGAAACGAAGATCCACGACAAAGGGTTGTTTTTTAGCGGTAATGGCGCATACTTGTGTCTTTTTGGGATTGAAATCAACGAGATTTCGTCGACCCCAATCCGAAACTTCACCCAGTAGGGTCTCCAGTTCAGACACAAGTTTGGTCCGGTTCTCATCGGCAGTAGCCCGAGAAACGTTAGCGCGGGCCGTGTACAATGCATCACCCGTGCTATCGTCTGCATAACAATGGATGTTGCTAATTTGCAGCATGTCATTGATATGCAGAAGAAACAGGGTGGGCGACAGTACACAGCCCTGTGGGACACCAGCATTAATTGGTTTGGGTTTGATGCTTCGACCCTCCAAAAAGCTGGTAATCCAGGCGCGTAGTTTCTCGGGCAGCCCGTAGGAAGGCAGCTTCGAGAGGAGTGCTCTGTGCCATACCCGATCAAAGGCCTTGGCCACGTCCAAACTAACCGCCAGGGCCTCCCCCTTGCCTTCGATCGCCTCCGACCATCGATGCGTGAGGTACGCAAGAAGATCACCAGCTGAGCGACGCTGTCGGAAACCGTACTAACGATCGCTAATCAGCTGATGCTCCTCAAGGTACCTCATGAGTTGGCAATTGATGGTCGTTTCCATGACTTTCGAGAACAAGGTGGTAATGGCGATCGGCCTGTAGTTGGACGGGTCTGAGCTATCGCCTTTTTTCGGGATCGGGTGGATTATGGCAGTCTTCCATGATTTCGGGACAACGCCTAAGGAGTAGGAGAACCGGAACAGGCGCGTTAAAACCGGTGCCAACTCAGGAGCGCAAGTCCTAAGCACGATGGGGGGTATCCCGTCAGGCCCACTCGACTTATGGATATCCAGAGATTGCAGCGATTTCCGCACTGATCTCTGGATAAACTGGATTTCGGACATAGAGGTCTCACCGCGTGGGATTTTCGGCGGCGAGTTACCTTTGTCATCCAGAGTCGAGTTGGCCGCAAAAAGAGAGCCCAGAAGATCGGCTTTCTCTTTTGCGGTATGGGCCAACGAGTCATCCTCCCTGCGCAAAGATGGTAAGGACGGCTTACAGAAATTCCCCTGGACAGCCTTGGCAAGAGACCAGAACGCACGAGTTCCCGAAGGAAGGTGCACTAGCCTCTCACCAATGCTGGCCACGTGTTCGGACTTTGCCTTGGCAATCACTCTTTTGAAGGACCTGGAGGCAGAGTTATACTTCTTTTTTAACTGGCTGGTATTTACATCCCTAGCTGCTGACGCCTCAGCCCAGGCTCGATAACAATCCTGCTTGTAGCGCGAGGCTAATTTGCAGGATTTACCAAACCAGGGTCGAGAACTGCCTCCGATGGGCACAACTGAAGATGGAATAAAAAGATCCATCCCCTGAAGCACCACATCAGCAACAGAATCGGCAACAGCGTCGGGATCATCCAGCCTGAAGCAAACTCTCTCCCATGGGTAGGATGCAAAAAAGGACCGCATCTCATCCCAGTCTGCTGACCTATAGTGCCACACTCGGCGAAGGCCATTCGGTTTAAACCGTGGGCGACGCGAGATGGGCACTGTGGTCCGGATCAGGCAGTGGTCTGACGAGCCCAAAGGGGCTTCGACGGAAACCTTATAGCTGTCCGGATGTGAAGTCAGCAGAAGGTCCAACAGGGAAGGTGTATGGTCTTCGACATCTGGGATTCGCGTGGGCGAGGTGACCAGCTGTGTCAGGTCATAAGACAAGGCAAAGTCGTGGACAGATCTCCCCGCATGATCGGTGGTACGAGAGCCAAGCCAATCGGCATGGTGGGCGTTGAAGTCGCCTAGTACCACGATTTCAGCGGAAGGGATCTGTGCCAGAACGGAATCTGTAGCCGTTTGGACTTGCTCCATGAGTCGGTCTGTTTCGGCATTACCGCTATGGGACCTATAAAGGCACGCATAGACCCGCGGATGGTCGTCGCCATCTACGCGCAGCCATAAAAGAGATAGGTCCCTACCTTCAAGAAGGCTGAGGCGACGAGAACAGATATCCTCTCTGACGTACACGCATACCCCAGCCCGGGGCAAAAAGGACTGTTCTAATTTGTATCCGGGGCAGGACAGATACGAGGTGTCCGCCGGAGAGGATATCTGCGTCTCGGTAAGGAAAAGCAAGGCCGGCTTTGCCGTCCGGAGATGGTAGTGGACGGCCTCCAAGTTGGAATGGAGCCCCCTGATATTGCAGAAGTCCACGGCATGGGTGACAGGGGGTGCTGACAGTGCCTTGCTTCGTTTGCCTTGCCTTGCCGACCTTTGCAAGCGAGCGGAATGGTGCCCCCCCCCAGAATACGCGGGGCGGCCCGTGCGCTTACCCCCAGACTCCGAGCGGGAGTTCAGGCGTAAGCGCACGGAGGGGGATTCTCCAATACCAGGGGTATTGGTACCCCCCTGGGGTATTTTATCTTTCAATCCCACTGCCATGCTGTATTAAGGGGGGGGGGGGGGGGTTTAGGCCTCCGGCACCACACTCATCAGACGAAACGCGGAATTGCTTCCACTTCACGCCTGTCTTCTGTGTGGTCGTGGTATTTCACCGGGCGAGCCGGCCAGTTCGTGCAACAGATTTTGTTGTTGCTGGCGTCTACCACTGTTAATTAAATATGGCAATCATGCACTTTTTATTATTATTGATTCCAAACTAGAAATATTTATTTCAGAAAAAGTATTAACTCTCAAACGATTTCTCTTTCCTTCCAATCACTCTCTTACCATTCTCTACCTACACAATAAATTTGAAACGTCCAAGTGCATGATTGCCATATTTAATTCGGAAAAAAGGAAAATCGATTTGTTACTTTCGATTCAGAAATTGAAATATTTATTTCAGGAAAAGTATTAACTCTCAAACGATTTCTCTTTTCTCTCAATCACTCTCTTACCATTCTCTACCTACACAATAAATTTGAAACGTCCAAGTGCATGATTGCCATATTTAATTCGGAAAAAAAGGAAAATCGATTTGTAACTTTCGATGCCCAGAATTAAAATATTTATTACAGAAAAAGTAAAAACTCTCAAACGATATTTCTTTTCTCTTAATGTCTCTCAAACGACTCTCCAACGATTCGCATTGAAAAAAAGAAAAAAAAGTAAAGTGTGGGGGCCAACTTCACACTAGAATTTGAAATTTTTTTTACGGAGAAAGTAGGAACTCTCAAACGATATTTCTTTTCTCTCAAACCTTCTCAAACGATTCTCAAACGATTTGCGTAAAAAAAAGTTAAAAAAATTAAAGTGAGGGGGCCAACTTCACGGAGGTATTTTATTTTACGACGTTTAACAACTTTGTATTCTATAGTTTAGATTTGTAAATACGTGTTACTTTTAAGGTTATTTCAATAGATTCGGTATACCTACCCTCCATTGAAATGGCTCATGTTAAAGTTGAGGTTAGCGCTCTAGCGAGTTGGCAATCAAGTAACTGTACTTGGATAAATGCGTCGGTCTAGAATATAGCCTCGATCACAGTTTGTTACTTTCAGATTTTTAAAAAAAAAGTCAACTGATGTAGTCCGATGTGGTCGTCAAAAGAGCATAGGTGGGCACAGTTAATCAAAAAGTTAACTTCGTTAATCGTTAATTCGTTAAATAAAAATTTAACTTCGTTAATCGTTAAAGCGTTTAATTTACGAAAATTTAACGCAAGTTAAAGTTAACAGTTAAAGTTAATTTTTGTTTATATTACGAGTATAAGGCGCAAGCGGGAAATGGCCATATGCATAATCTCCGAATCGTATGGACCTATTTTGTCGAGACTTTCAATAGAACTTAGGCTATTTTTTTACTGCGCTTACGAAATCTCGGGCGATTGCTAATCCTATCTATAGTTTAGTTATATAATATACTAAAATATAATTAAGACAATAGGAGCGATGTACTAAGTGTACATGAAGCGATGTACATGTGTTGCAAGAGCTCTTTAACAAAATAAGTGCTGGTTATCTGATACCAAACTCGTGGCGTAATAGTTTTCTTGTCCCATTCTATAAAGGTAAAGGTGACGTAAGAGACTGTGGAAACTACAGGGCAATTAAATTGATGGCCCATACTTTTAAAATATGGGAAAGAATCTTAAATAACCGTCTGACTAATATCATTACTTTAACCCCTAACCAGTGTGGCTTTGTAGCTGGAAAGAGTACCTCAGATGCAATACAGACCATTCGTATTCTGCTAGAAAAAGCTAAACATAAGCGATCTAACCTCCATATGGTCTTCATAGATCTCGAGAAAGCTTTTGATCATATTCCACGCGACCTGATATGGGAAGCATTAAGAGCTCAGCTTGCGCCCGAAAAATACATCGCTTTAATTCAGGATATGTACACTAATATAACAACTCAAATAGTTACCCCCGCAGGAACGAGTGAGAAATTTGCAATAACGGTTGGGGTACACCAGGGTTCAGCCCTTAGTCCACTGCTGTTCAACACCACTATTGACTATATTAGCAAACGATGTCAAAAGGAACTGCCGTGGAATATATTATATGCAGACGATGTTGTCCTTATATCCGAAGATGAAAACGACCTTCAAAGAGATTTGGAGTCGTGGATTGAAGCTCTAGAAGGGAATGGTTTGAAGATTAGTAGGAAGAAGACCGAACATATGTCTTGCGTATTTGACGGAGTAACAAATGGAGATGATATTCGCATTTTCGTAGGTCAAGTAGCTCTGCCAAAAGTTAATAGTTTCAAATATCTAGGATCCATAATAAGCCACGATGGAAAAATAGACGATGATGTGCAGCATAGAACCGCTACGGCATGGCTTAAATGGCGACAACTCACAGGCGTACTTTGCGACACTAGAATACCGTTAAAACTAAAAGGAAAAGTCTACAAAACTGCGGTAAGGCCGGCTTTGTTGTATGGCTCAGAATGCTGGGAGTCCACCCAGGACTTGCACATTAATCATCACTTGATAATAATGTAATAGCATAATTAAAATCTATAGTGTATTAAAAAAGACTTTATTTAATAAAACTTTGGAAACAAAAACACGTTCAAACGAAATGAAAACAAAGGGACTTTCTTGCTCGTGTTAGTGATGTGTGTACTCAAAAGACGAGAGTTGTGCAATAGGCCCATGACCTTAGAGCGCCATTCGACGAGTTCACTTCCTACACCAGACCGGAGGTTATGTAAGAGTGTTTAACACCGTAGCAGAGTGATAAGGCACGCTCCGAGCTTTATAGAGCGGTAAACAATGGCCTATGCGTACCTAAACAATAAAACAAGTATACTATATTAAATTCTGCCAATAAAAAGAAACATGTTTAATATGAGTGGAAATTCAAATAACCAAAGATCCAAGAAGTAGTACTTAATCGTTAATAAATAAACAAACTCATTGTACAGGTAAGTTTGATGTGGTGGTATAATATTTTAATGAAAAGGCACTTTAGTTTAGTCAAAATTTTAAAGTCCAAAGAGAAAAGGAAGTTTGAATTTTTATATCAAATTCCAATGTATCTTTAACAACGGTAGACGCCAGCAAAAACTTAAGTATAAAGTTTGATAGTATTTTTTTAATATTTGTATATTTTCAAGATGGATAAAAGTCTCCTATTTCTAGTGGGTTTACTGATATGCAAGTTGTATATAACTCCATCAGAAGCTTCAGAATAATTTTGTAAGAAATGTCTTCACGAATTTACAGTAATTGCTCCGCTTGTCAGTCAAACGTGTATGTGTACGAAATCGTTGATGCATATGCCAGCAATCGCTTGCATATTTCCAATACCGAACATACCTTTACTAAATTGACTCTATTTGAGTAAATTCGTGGAATGTATAATAACAAGGTGAAGTTTGAAGTTTCTATGACCTTGAATTTCCACTGCCAAAACTGGTGTTTCCCATTTGAACTATTGAGTTCATAGAATCAATCGGCTAAAACACCTGTATAATTATTTTAGTTTATTACATTATATTATTTGTAAAGAGCGTAAACTATAATACTCTCTTATTTAACCTTTTAATTCCCTGGGGATTTATAAATCAAATGAGACATCTTAGTTCAAAATTAGTCCAACCGTTTAGGCTACAGTTATTCAAAATGGATCGATCAACAAATATTAAATAGGTACTAACCAAATATTACATTCCTTTAAACGTATAACATTCCTTTGTCATCAGTTCTGCAAGAAGTAACAATTGTCATATCTATTTACGCCAATAGTTACAAAAGACATGTGAATTTATTTCGTTCATTACTCTTTTGATTTTAAATTTCGAACTCTAAATATTAGGTCCTTACATATGAAATTGGCGTTTTGTATGGGAGGAACAAAAAGTCGAATATTTTTTAATATAATATATTTAATTAATCAAAGTATGAACCATTATTTTCTATGCACTTTTGCCATCTCATAGGTAGTTCATTGATCCCTTTACTAAAAAAACCAGTCGGACGGGAATCAATAAAATCTTTGAAGGCGATTTGGACTGCCCCATCGGAGTTGAATTTTTTCCCTTGCAAGAAGTTATCCAAATTTCGAAAAAAATGGTAATCTGTTGGAGCAAGGTCCGGGGAGTACGGAGGATGTCTTAGACTTTCCAATTGAAGCTCTTCTAATTTAGTAGCCGTCTGTTGCGCAGTGTGTGGTCTAGCGTTGTCGTGAAGCAGCAGTGGCGTGGAGCGATTGACCAGCCTAGGTTGTTTAGCCGCTAGCTTTTCCATCATGATTTGCAATTGCTGACAATAGACATCAGCCGTAATAGTCTGGCCAGATTTGAGAAAACTGTAATGAACAATACCGGCACTAGTCCACCAAACGCTTACAAGTAACTTTTTTGGGGTTAATTTTCGCTTGAGGCAGGATTTGGCTGGCTGGCCAGGATCCAACCATTGCGCTGAGCGCTTCCGATTATCGTAAAGAACCCATTTTTCATCACAGGTAATGATTCGGTTTAAAATACCTTCATTATTGTGCCGGTTTAGTAATGTAACCCAACAGTCGACGCGCGTTTGCCGGTTTGCTTCAGTCAATTCGTGAGGTACCCACCTTTCAAGCTTTTTAATCTTCCCAATTTGCTTCAAGTGAATTAAAACAGTTTTATCACTAACATCGCAGCCTGCAGCTAACTCGGACGTGGTTTGCGATGTATCCGCTTCCACAATAGCCTTCAACTCTTCTTTATCAACTTGAGTCTCAGGCCGTCCACGGGGCTTGTTCTGCAGATCGAAATTTCCAGAACGAAAACGTTGGAACCAAAAACGAACTGTGTTTTCTTTTGCAACACGACCGCCTTACACATCATTCACCCTTCGAGTCGTTTCCGCAGCACTAGTGCCACGGCGGAACTCGTACTCGTAAATAATGCGATATTTTAAGTTTTCCATTTTGTAAAATGAGTGACGCAAACAGAAAAAAACAGAAGAAAAAAAACAAATGAATGACGGTCATCGAACCACAAATACATGAGTCTATAGCTGTACAAATTTGAATTTGGAATTCCTTACCAAAGAGGAGAAATTCGTGATTAAAGTGGCCAGTACGAAAAACGCCAATTTCATATGTAAGGACCTAATATATTCTATGCAACAGAACTAACTTTTCTCCAGAGCAGAATTGATATCAAATTGTATCAAATCTTAAAACAGTACCTCAACTGAAAATAAAGTTGCTCTTACCGAATGAACTTGAAAAGGGAGATACATTTTGTTGGAATATAAAATATCCATTGGCATCGTTCCCTCCATCTTTCAATATTTCCTTTCAATGGTATTACTGCAAAGTATACTTGTTTGTATTCTCTGTTTGTTTATGTAAAGAATAAAAATTACTTTAAAGGAATGTCGTTTGCAAAATTTGCAAACGACCGAGTTCCGCCGTGGCACTAGTGCTGCGGAAACGACTCGAAGGGTGAATGATGTGTATGGCGGTCGTGTTGCAAAAGAAAACACAGTTCGTTTTTGGTTCCAACGTTTTCGTTCTGGAAATTTCGATCTGCAGAACAAGCCCCGTGGACGGCCTGAGACTCAAGTTGATAATGAAGAGTTGAAGGCTATTGTGGAAGCGGATCCATCGCAAACCACGTCCGAGTTAGCTGCAGGCTGCGATGTTAGTGATAAAACTGTTTTAATTCACTTGAAGCAAATTGGGAAGATTAAAAAGCTTGAAAGGTGGGTACCTCACGAATTGACTGAAGCAAACCGGCAAACGCGCGTCGACTGTTGCGTTACATTACTAAACCGGCACAATAATGAAGGTATTTTAAACCGAATCATTACCTGTGATGAAAAATGGGTTCTTTACGATAATCGGAAGCGCTCAGCGCAATGGTTGGATCCTGGCCAGCCAGCCAAATCCTGCCCCAAGCGAAAATTAACCCCAAAAAAGTTACTTGTAAGCGTTTGGTGGACTAGTGCCGGTATTGTTCATTACAGTTTTCTCAAATCTGGCCAGACTATTACGGCTGATGTCTATTGTCAGCAATTGCAAACCATGATGGAAAAGCTAGCGGCTAAACAACCTAGGCTGGTCAATCGCTCCACGCCACTGCTGCTTCACGACAACGCTAGACCACACACTGCGCAACAGACGGCTACTACATTAGAAGAGCTTCAATTGGAAAGTCTAAGACATCCTCCGTACTCTCCGGGCCTTGCTCCAACAGATTACCATTTTTTTCGAAATTTGGATAACTTCTTGCAAGGGAAAAAATTCAACTCCGATGGGGCAGTCCAAATCGCCTTCAAAGATTTTATTGATTCCCGTCCGACTGGTTTTTTTTAGTAAAGGGATCAAGGAACTACCTATGAGATGGCAAAAGTGCATAGAAAATAATGGTTCATACTTGGATTAATTAAATATATTATATTAAAAAATATTCGACTTTTTGTTCCTCCCATACAAAACGCCAATTTCATATGTAAGGACCTAATATATCAATCAAAACTTTACTATGCAAAGTTTGCCTGCAAATATATCTAATGAAAATTAACCGAATCGTTTCCAGTGAATTCATATGTTACATTTTAATAATGATAATTAATAACTTATGAATATTGATGCATGATTTAATTAAATTACCCGTAATTTAATAAGTATTTAAATGTTATTTGGTTAAATTTTGCAACGGAAAAATTGCTATTATTAATATTTTACTTCACAAATATAATTTTGTGAACAAAAAACGGAATCGAAAACTATGCTTACGTGAAATCTTTTATCGTTAGAATCAATCTTCGTCACAGACAATAGATGTCTCACAGCTTCTGATTTTCTTGATTACTTCTGTTATCTCCGTCGGAGCCTTCTAAATCTAAGAAAGTTTTATTGGGTCCCGGCCCGGCCTTTATTACTATAGTTCTCTTTTTTTATTTCGTCGCAACGAAACGATTCCGAATCTATTTACTCATCTGAGGCATTCGAATCGAAATGACCTATTCTTTTTTTTATTTCATGGTCTAAGTTATAAAAGGTGAACGAATCATTTCAAAATTATAACACAATTGACGTTGACAGAAACATAAATAGTTTAGTCGCTTTTAATATAAATTATTTGTTGAACCCAGAATTATAAAATAATAAATAAACTCTGTTAAAGTATATTGCAAAAACTTTCATGAAAAAGAAAACCTTTTTTACATTTCTTACTTTATAATACAATATGATAAAATGTTTAGGATCGAGGCGAATCGAGGACAAAAAAATTTAAACTATAGGGGAAAAAACAATGATCTCTTATGACTTGTACCACGCACACGTGTAAACCGGTCGAGGGTGCGGGGGCGGTTGACTATCCTGGGAGCCCGGTGCGCCTTAAAGATGTACGCCCGATGACTAAGCCGACCGCGGACACTCGTTTCCTGATTTAAACTTCCCGAGAATTTAATCAACGTACCGCAAAAGGCACCTACAAGCTTTCGCAAAAAAAAAAACTTGGGGTAAAATGTCTAAAGCAGCAGCTTTAATCAAAATATGAAGTTAAAGTTTTAAAATCTGTCTCAAGCTTTTATATATTCAAAGATAAGTATATTTTATAATTACTTTATCGTTTACACTTACTTTTTTATAATTTAATGTTAATTTCAAAGTACGGTTATTACTTGGAACATCAGTTTTATAAGTGACTAGCTGTCGCCCGCTTCGTTCGCGCGGAATTTAAAAAAAGTAACCTATGTGTTCTTCCAGACTATGATCTATGTCTGTACCAAATTTAATCCAGATCATTTAAATCATTCAGGAGACACCTTCAAACAAACATCCATCCATCCATACAAACATTCGTCATCATATATGTCGAAGATGAGACAGGACAGTTATTTTTTAAAAAGCGCAGAACCGCTGACCTTATCTGGTCATCGGCTCTGCTATAGCTATAAAGGGCTGTATTTTAAACTAAAGGCAAACTTAAGGAATTTCATCAAAATGAAAACAAGTAAAACAATTAAAAATAATAATTTTTTAATCAAACAAACATAGAATCTACTTACAATGTTGTTTCTCCAAAAATCGGCAGAAAAGTGAGCTCACTTTCTGTTACGCTCACGCTCAAGTTACGCCTTTTATAAACTTGTTCTGTTCACTCGCGGCAAACGTCACTTCACAAAACGAAACGTTTAAAAACTAGCTTTTAACTATTTACAAAACAATATTCCAAAATTCAATTTATTTAAAAATAATCATAATTTAATTTAGAAACAATATTCCAAAATTCAATTTATTTAAAAATAATCATAATTTAATTTAGAATCAAGTAATTATCAGATGTTTATTAAGAAATTGAAGACAATTAATTATTAGTCATGTCAACATTGAATAATGTCAAGACTATTTACCAAGAACATCAACTTTAGATTATTTACTCACAAACATAAAACTGTTCTACATATTGGTATTGATTAAACATTTCTAATTTGTAATTAGGTAACTATTCTAAGGCAAATCAAATTAATAATCAGCAAAATAATCTTCGCGGCGACACGGCCATTCTGATGCGCGATGCGTGCTCTGCGTCGCTCCACATCTTCTGTAATAGAAATTTAAACTGTGAGGCCTGGCACTTCCACAGTACACTCAAGCCTATATGTAAAGGCTATAGCAGAAATTATAATATTTACTGTTCACACCGTGTGACTACAGATCAATGAAAACATTTATTTTTATAATGATAACACAAATAGGACTTACTACTCATCTCACATGCAAACAGTAAGCTTAGCTCTGTATTAACTGTAGGTTCACTTACAATTTTGGTCAATGTTTCTGCTCATTCCACATGACAACAGTAACAATTTCATAGATTTGTAAAGGGAAAGGATAGGTGTATGAAAGGTCGATGCTGTTTAGAACAGAGGTCCTAAGGATAATAATGGGACAGGTTGATGCTGTGCTCTGGGCGGTCTCGTACGCCGTGGTACACAGGGGACATTTTATTCTTTTAGGATAGGATTCATAAATGGCTTATTGGACGGCTCCACACGCCAATAGCATCTTTTTAGCATTTTTAATAGCATTTTTTTTTTTTTTTTGTTATTATTGTTTTTTTTTTTTTTTTGTTTTTTTGGTTTTTTTGACGGCTCCACACGTCAATAGCATCTTTTTTTTTTTATTTTTATTTATTGGACAACCACGCGCCAATAGCATCTTATGATAGAATAAATTAGTTGGCTTATTGGATGACTCATCATGCCAGAAGCATCTTTGTGATAAATACTGACTACAATCAAGACGGTAATTACTTGGAAGGTTCTCACCGTTATTATTATTCATTGTTGTCATCTGCGGGCGTCAATGCAGCTGACGTGGTTTGTAGTTGTAGGGCTGCCCCGGCGCTGGAAGGCCCGGCTTGCTGATCATCTGGGGGCGACACGGCTATCTGGGTAGTTCCTCCCGGTTGTGGTGCACGCCGTAGTTGGTCATGTGCGACCTTGCGAGGCCGTCCATGGTGTCCCACTACCTTCTTCACGAGATAGCGGTCGTTTTCAAGAACCCTGTGAACTTCGTAAGGAGCGCTAAACTTTAGGTCAAGGGAAGTCTGGTTTCTGGGGTTGTTTTTGATCAAAACAAAATCGCCTCTTTGAAATCGGTGAATTCGAGCTCGGCCTTTATCGAACCTTTCTTTATCTTTGCTAGCCGTCTGCGTCATTTTTTGCTGCACATGACGTTCGAGAGCTTCAAAGTTAATTATTTCTTTGTCCAAGTCAACTAAACTTAGTAACTCTGGTGGAACACAGTTTTGACGTCGAGTCAGTAGTGCAAGTGGAGCCACGCCTGTTGTTCTGTGGACAGTGCAGTTGAGAGCAAGCTGAAGGCTTTCCAGTGCTGTGTGCCAGTCTGGAGTCTCATAGTTTTTGATCATTACGAGACCATTTTTCAATGTTGCCATCACTCGCTCCACTTGTCCGTTTGCCCTGCTAACACCTGGTGCTATGGAGTGTATTTCTATATTAAACGTGTCGCAGTAATTTTTGTACTCTCCTAAAAACTCGCGACCGCCGTCAACGATTATTTGCCTCGGAGCTCCAAAAAGGTGGATAACTTGCTTTAGAGCCGCCAGAGTGCTGTGTTGACTCTTGTCATTAGTGTAACGTAGTAGCACAAACTTAGTGAAGGCGTCCACCGTCACCACAACGTACTCTTGTTCATTAAGAGTTCCCAATTTACCCGTGATGTCCATGTGTATGACTTCAAATGGAACCACTGGCTTGGCAATGGGATGTAATTGTACCCGAGTAGCTCCCGATGTTTGCTTTGAAGTTCTGCATACAATACAGTTGTCGACGAAGTCACGGATAGTGGTGCTCATTTTATCAAAATAATAGGTTTCCCTTATTTTATGAAGGGTCTTCTCCCAGCCTGGGTGTTTGAGCGCACAATGGAAGGTATTTATCAAACTCCACTGAAAGGACTTTGGCACGACAATAAGTTTTTGTAAACCTGTGATAGCATCTAACCTCTCAAATTTAAGAACATTGCCTTCGAGGAGGTATCCGGGGACATTTTCACCATTATGCAGAGCATCTATGATGGATCGCAAGTGGGTATCACGTCTTTGTTCAATATTTACCCAATCCAGATTATTGGTCAACACGTTGACAGTCAAAGGATCTGGATTTCTACTTAGGTAATCTGCATGTTGCATCCGCTCGCCCTTCCTGTATTCTATTTCGAATTCGAAATTTTGGAGGTAGGCCCACCATCTATGAATGCGGGGTAGCAAATCCTTTTTGTGTTTTGACGCTTTGAGCGCGTTACAATCGGTGATCACCTTGAACTGACGTCCATACAGGAAGTGCCGGAAATGCTTGATTGCTCGTACTACGGCTAGTGTCTCAAGCTCGTATGAGTGGTACCTACTTTCAATATCGGTCGTACGCATACTGAAGTACGCTACCACGTGTTGCCGCCCGTTAATAATTTGAACGAGTATCGCTCCGAAGCCTAGACTACTAGCGTCGGTAAATAGTTCAATGGGTTCTCCCTCTTGGAATATGGTTAGGACCGGTGTAGAAGTTAAATGACGAATTATATTTTGACGTGCCTCTTCATGAACATGAGTCCATTGCCACCTAGCGCCTTGTTTAGTCAATTCGTAAAGGGGAGCCATAGTTCGAGCAAAATCGGGTATGAAGCGGCGGAAATATCCTGCGAGCCCGTTAAATTGACGAACCTGTTTAACGTTAGTAGGTACTGGGGCCTTCAGTAAGGCTTCGACCTTTTTAGGACTGGGACGAACTTGGCCATTTTCTATTACGTTACCAAGATATTCGATAGACCGTTTAAAGAATAAACATTTGTCAATATTGATCGAAAATCCTGCGTCACGTAATGCTATGAAAACTCTTTCCAAGTATTCCAGGCCAGATGAGAAATCACGATATTTACTAATAACATCATCGATGTATACCTGAGCTACGCTATCATTATGGGCCTTGTTTGCACTACCTGGGCTCAGAAGCGGACCTAAGGCACGATTAATGCATCTCTGGTACACTGAAGGAGCGTTGCATAAACCGAATGGCATGGTTTTATATTCAAACAGACCATCTGGAGTGACAAAAGCTGTTTTCTCTATAGAGTCAGCGGCAACAGGAATTTGATGGAATCCAGATGCCATATCTAGGGTTGTATAATACTGGCCACCAGCCAACTGATCAATCTGGTCTGCGATTAAGGGGAGGGGGTAATGATCGCGAACAGTGTTTGAATTTAGCTCACGATAGTCTACGCACATGCGGTCGTCACCGTTTTTCTTTTTTACCAAGATAATCGGACTCGAATATGGAGATTTACTTTCTTGAACAATGTCATTGTCTAACAACTCTTTAACAATTTCTTTGACTTTCTCGCGCTCAACCGGGCTTAACCTGTAAGGTCTTCGTTCCACAAACTTATCTGGATTTTTCAAACGAATCTCCAATTGACCGGTATTTACACGAGTTTTTGAGTAACCGCGCGTAAAAGTCGTAGAATATTTATTGAGAAGAGTCATTAGTTGATCGATCTCTGACGTATTGCTCAAGTCGTGATTTATATCATCAAACAAACCGGCCGTCGGTCGCATGTGCATGACGCGAGGTTGAGAGCATAAAGTCGCGCTATTCTGAGTAACGATCACCGTTAATCCCGTTTTGTTCAAAATATTTGCACCTATCAAAACATCTGACGTCATATCGTAATCGGACAAAATATGAAATTCGATTTCTACGTTAATGTTATCAATAACACATACTGTTGTTAATATACTTGTGGAAACTACAGGAAAAGGACCTATTCCTCGCAAATAATTGACTACTTGTTGTCGCTTCCCAGGCAACTTATTCGCAATAGATTCGCGCATCACAGAACATTCCGCGCCACTATCAAACACCGAATCAATAATTATGTCACCTACTCGCATACGCATAGTATTTAAGATCTGTTTATTCTTTATAAATGAATTCACATTGGAGGTTATCTGTTTTTCACGACGGTAACAAGTGTCAAACGTATGACCGGGTTTTGAACAAAACGAGCAAAACCTACTTTCATTCTGTTTAGGTGCCGAAGTTGTCAAGGCATTAGGATTCTTCTCGGTTGTATGTTTTTCTGCTACTACCGACGTATTTTTATAACGACAATCACTAGAAGCATGCCCAGGCTTCTTACAAAAGTTACAATAAGGGACGTTTCGATTATCAATAGCGTATTTTAAACGTTTGGATGGTGGTTGATTGGGATTTTGATGATTAGAATTGGGACGCTTAGCACGAATAGACGAGGCAACGGAAATTAGTTCTGGCACTGAGGTAGCTCTGGCATTCATGAGTTCAATCCGAAGGCGTTCGTCACTAATTGTTCCTATCACCGCTTCTACCGCGTCACTATCATCAAGTTTATCTTTTGTAACCCGTCTCCACAAAATCCATGATCGCGATAGAAACTCGGCGATATCTTTGGTTGGATCGTAATTGTGTTCCTTAAACCTTAGCACATCCTTTGAATAACGGTTTTCGGGTTCAAAGGTAGTAATAATATTTTGACGCAGCTCATCCCACGTGGACGTTGTGACAAGCCAGTTATCAGCCCACATTTTTGCACGACCTTTTAGTAAACTAGTTACTTTCATACGAAGATCGTAGTCACTGAGCTCATAATTGGTCTTAGCTAAGGAAATATGATTACACCACTCGCGGACTCCAACGTTACCGTCCGGGTCATATGAAGGCAAAAATACATCAGTAATTTTAACTTTATCGCGCTGCTTCGACAACTTTTCACTCATATTCTGCATCATAGTTATCATATGTAAGTAAAATTCAGGAGGTACGTTACTGCCCTGTGGTTGTAGCGGCGCCACGTTGGCAGATGTATTTGGTCCACCATCGCCGTCGTCTGGTCTGGACACGGTACACGTAGGTACGCTCGGCACCGTTGATCCATTCTGGTCTGCTCCTTCCATCGTTTCACGCAGGATAAATTTTTTTTTTCAATGCAGGTAGTCTGAAAAATAAAACAAATCAGACAGAAAGAGCGGATAAGTATCCCACTTCTGATGTCGAAGATGAGACAGGACAGTTATTTTTTAAAAAGCGCAGAACCGCTGACCTTATCTGGTCATCGGCTCTGCTATAGCTATAAAGGGCTGTATTTTAAACTAAAGGCAAACTTAAGGAATTTCATCAAAATGAAAACAAGTAAAACAATTAAAAATAATAATTTTTTAATCAAACAAACATAGAATCTACTTACAATGTTGTTTCTCCAAAAATCGGCAGAAAAGTGAGCTCCACGCTCAAGTTACGCCTTTTATAAACTTGTTCTGTTCACTCGCGGCAAACGTCACTTCACAAAACGAAACGTTTAAAAACTAGCTTTTAACTATTTACAAAACAATATTCCAAAATTCAATTTATTTAAAAATAATCATAATTTAATTTAGAAACAATATTCCAAAATTCAATTTATTTAAAAATAATCATAATTTAATTTAGAATCAAGTAATTATCAGATGTTTATTAAGAAATTGAAGACAATTAATTATTAGTCATGTCAACATTGAATAATGTCAAGACTATTTACCAAGAACATCAACTTTAGATTATTTACTCACAAACATAAAACTGTTCTACATATTGGTATTGATTAAACATTTCTAATTTGTAATTAGGTAACTATTCTAAGGCAAATCAAATTAATAATCAGCAAAATAATCTTCGCGGCGACATATATATTAGTAAAAAGTGAATAAAGCTTAGCTATTCTACAAGAGAAAAATAAGTAGAGCAAAATTGTTAAACCATAAATCCCTATTTATAATTTGTTACATTATCATTTAATATCCCAGTGGTAAATACTAATATAAAATAATATCTTTGAAACTATGACCACTTTACACAATGGTGGACCCATACTGTTTCCATTTTAAATCCTTTTACAATATAATTTATGCTTAGTTCGAGTAATTCTCGAAATTTGTGAGCAGGGATTATAAACTACAATGTTGCCCGCTTTATAAGTAAGTTAAAATAAATACAAATATAATTTTCATACTCTAATTTATCGGACAGTTATTTATCATAAAAATCTTTCTTTTTTAAATAGTAGATATATAGATTTATATATCTATTACTATGTATGTACCTTTTTATATGCAGGTTAGTAAAACGAAATTTATAAAAGATACGATTTAAAACTTTTTGCTGCAAAACACTGGCAGGCTTTTGTCTTTTAAAAAAAAAGAATCTATACCGTTTCATTAAACTCCTTCCCAAGGTCATCGGCTCTCACGGTCCATCGCATCGTTGATCAGTGACTAATCAGGTACGGTAAGCAATTATTCCAGTTATACCCGATACTTATGTCCACAGCACAACCAGGCCTTCTACTATAAGCTCGCGTATAAATAGGGATAATATACGACGTCTGCGTCTACACTCATACAAGCCAATATTTAAATACTTCGATCCTGAGGACGCATTTATCTAAACCTATATTTGAGCAACTTTTCTAATAATGGGTAATCTAAGAACGTGCTTTAAATACAGCATGTTAAGTTCAATTTCCAATCATTATTGGTCGTTTTTAGAGATAGTAAATGGTTGCCTGCGAATAGACTATCCTCTCTATTACATCCACAATTAAATAATCACTTCCGTGAAATACAGTACCCTTCCGCCAAGCAGACAAAAAAAACATGTTAAAAAAAGAATATCATCATTATTTTGTTTAAAGTTCAGAGGGCAAAGTTATAACCTAGTAATATTATCTAGTGTAAATTTGATTACTTTCAACTCCAGATGACGTAAAAGTGTTCCGATAATAAAAATATGGGCAAATTGAAATAAAGCCTTTCAATGTTTCATTTTCAAGCATTTTCCTTTCGTACTTTGAACAATACTAACACGTTCAGTGCAGGTATAAATAAACTAATCAAAGTCGGCTTCAGTATCAAGGAGCGTTACATGATCGCTAATCGATATATATTAATAGCAGTTGCGGATCTAGTATTATATATAACCTACGTCACTAAGCTTCTTGTAGCTTCTAAAAAGTAAGATAATTTTTCAAATCGGTTTAGTAGTTTAGTAGTATGCAATGCAAACTAACGAACAAACAAATTCCTCTTTATATGTAAAAACTAGATATTACATAGTATTTAAAAAAAATTAACATAACATGTGTTACTTATAATAATTTTTTGGTGAAATAATGTCCAGTAATTATCAAGCTTATTTGATCCATACATATAAATATATAAATATTTTATGCAACGTTTACTCAGTTTTTTTCTTCGTTGCAAACGACAAAAATTTCAATAGACAATTTTAATGCTTGATTCAGTCTTATTGAATACGCAAGTATAGAATGCACATACTTAGAGTATTCAATACAGTTCTATTAGATACTAGCTTTTACCCGCGACTCCGTCTACAGATAATTATGTTGAAATTGGATGATAAAATAGATCTTTGATTTGTCACGTTGGGTTAAAGTTTAGTAATAAAACAAAATCGATTAACAAAATACTTAATTGATATATCCGGATTTCAAGCTAAAAACCTATAGGATAAACATAAATATTTCTTAGGGGTATATTTAAGTGTTCATCTCCGGCGTTCGCTACGTACATTTTTTCTGTTTAAGCGAACAGTTACGGCATTACGATGCCTGCGTAAATTAAATTATCTTTGTTTGTGGTGCGTTGTAAGTGTTACGGTTTTATTTGTTTGAAAAATGCCGAAAATAGTAAATATTCCTAAGGTAAGGTAGATTTTGATCGTGAACTTTTTTGTACTAGTTGATAGTTGCAGAATTATCTATGCTCTTTTTGAATTTGTTAGGATTTTATTCCACTAGCGTTTAAATGAGTAAGACATTATTAAGAACCGAACTTTTACACCATGTTATATTAGTCAATGGAGATAAAACGTGATTTAAATTGATCAACGTTTTATAAACCGGGCAGTTATCGCTGGCAAGTTAGGGGTTTACATTTAAATTACAAATCTAAGTATCAAAATAAATGATCGTAAATAAATTTATGTAAAAGCAGATCGTTTTTGAAAAATAAAATTTACGACTCTCTTTATCTTGACGTAGTCACTTATTATGCATCAGCTTTCAGGATTTTTATCTCAACTTAATTGCAAAGTTTGAGAGCAGGACGTAGCTAACGATTTACACCGACATTCACAAATGTTAAATATACTTAGGTTCAAATAAAAATTCGGAAAAATCAAATAAAATCATACGTTTAAGGTTGTCTCTTTTCTGGCAGTCGCTCAGCATTCTTCAATTAGTTACAAAAAAGTACTTTTGAATAAAAAGGCTATTTAAATTGCTATGAATTCTTAACTAAATAAAACCTGAACCATAGTTTAGAGTATAAACGAAATCTCCTTAGAAAGGTCTTTTTAAAAGCATCAAAGTTTCTATCAAACCATATTCAATATTAATGAAATTCTGCAAGTAAGATTTATTCAGAGAGAATTTTAGAAGGCACTAAAATATAAAAGTCAATTTAAAATGTTTGGTTAAGGTCAATTATTTAAAGCACCGTTAGCATTTCAACAAGTTTAGATAAAATTAGCATGTCAGGGTCTCTGTCTGCACTTAACAGATAAACGAGCACAGCTTAGATCAATCCTAGAAATAGCTCGTCTGATATAGTAGCTGAAATGTTTTGAATAAGGTCATGGTCTCGTGAATGGTCATTTTAAATGTTTTCTATTTCCATTATATGGCCATCAAAGTTAATAAAAATGCATATCGTATACGGTAGTCCAAGCTTCAGTCCTAAACATATAAAGTTATATAGCAATGAACACACTTATTATTTTGTTGATATGACCAACGTAGGTTTAACTCATAGTCAAAGAGATTGGTATTTGCATGTTCGCGATCGAAAATGAATCTAGAAGATGCGAGAGAAGTCCACGGACTACGCCAAATAGAAATCTGTAGTCTCTATCTATACCTCTGGGTTGTGGGCTTGAGTTATGTTGTTGTTATGAAAGAATATCATATTCTGGTGGTGAAATTTCCTTAATTTAAGACTGGCAGTCTACAATCAAATTGTTGAATTTTTTTTTCACAATATTGTCGCAGTGGTAGACAACTTGGAAAAGATTATATAAATAACTCAGTCTTTCCTAACAACAAGGCATTAAGTTTATTATTAATTTTCTTGTCATCACTCAAGTAAATGATTAGATAAGTTTTTACCAACTTATATTAAGGTACATCGAGGTAACTGTATTCGCATTTCTACTGGAGATAATGTACATTACTTAAGCATTAATATATCATTAGAGATAACTATTAAATTCCTTTGAGAATTACGACTGATTAGAAAATTCGATACTCAAATTGTATAGTTTTCAATTTCGAATAACTGGTATTTACGCGAAATTCTTTTTCTGTAAGTTATTTCTTAATATATTAAAAATATCGATCTATCTAATTCATAAATGGAACGAATGGAAGGCAATTTAATCCAGTAAAGTTATAAGTGCCTTGATTTAAAAAAAAATATATATATATATATATATACATTTAAAGTGCAGATTATTATCTTTATTTTAATTTACTACATTGAAAAGACTTTTCATTAAACTTTGAATTAAAAAAAATATATTTAAATTAATTAGAAATATAAAATATTCAAAAATTACATCGGAGTTTTTACATTCAAATTATTATATCCTCTTTATTAAAAATAATTATTGCATTTAAGTTACGATTGTTCTAATACTAAAGATTTCAACGACGCAGTTACTATGTGTTTAGATTTTTAAACGTGATTTCATGTTAAATTTAATTAATTCATATTTGAACATGTTCTCGTTCTCCTTCTTCCCTATCTGAATAAAAATCTGATATCCCAACATGTTTTATGGAAATGTTTTGTTAGTGTAAACTTAAAAAACCAAGTTCTTTGTTAGCTTTAGTGAATAATGTGTTTGTATCGATTAATTGCACTAAAATATTTTTTATAACTTTGATATAAGAGTAATTTACTCATAGATTTATATTTCTTTCTTAAGCAAGAATCGGGTTGTCGAAAGAGGTGACGTCATGTTGGTAAAAAATATTAAACGGAGTCCTAGACACGACTACTCTTTTTTGGTGATCACCATAATGCATTTTTAATGTCCATATTTCTGATTGCCATTTAAAAATTTACAGATAAATTTCTTATGGATTGTTTAAATGGTTAAAAGTTTTATAATATATGGTAGTTTATTAATATTTTCCATTATGAAATATTAAGTGAAGAAGTAATATTCAATATTTTTATAAAATAAAAGGCAATCGTTAGTTGAGAGGTCCAATAACGGAATTCCTGACGTAATGATCCTTGCTCAAGGATAAAGTCTTTCGTAACTTGTATTACTAATACACGCTGATTCATTTGAAATAATACAGTCGAGCTTTGTGAGCGACTTACATCGTAGGAATAATTTTGTAGACTTCTTAAGTTGGAGATTTATATTTTATTGTGAAGTATTAAATATTAATATTTTACTGTAGTGAGAATATTAAAGATATTAATTGAATAATTAAATTTTAAAATCACCGATGAAATGTATTAAAAATTTAATCAAGTTCATTGAATAACCTATCTATAAATAGTACGCAAACAGGTTTCCTATAAAAAATTGTAAACTGTGGAGTTTACACTTTTTAATATCTCAAAATATAAATTGATTATGTGCTTTGGAAATCCAACATTCTTCCAGTTTTTCTTTTGTTTTTTTATCTGCTGCTACCGTGATTGAATAAGAATACACCCTTTTGAAAAAACTTTATTTGGAGTTTTTATTTTCTTCAACAGAATCTGGACTTCAAATAATGAAGATTGTCCTGTAAAGTGACTTACTAATTACCTGACTAATACCGATATATTATCTTTATCGTTTTATTCCATTAAAATAGTTATTAAAATCAGTTACAAAGATAACCGAAGTTGTCTTGCCTTTTTATGAAACAGAAAAAACTTAATTTAATCTTATAAATATTTCTATATCTTAAGAAGTATTATTTATGTGTCAGTGTCAGTGTTTCGTTACAAAACAATGACAGTATAGTGTCAGTAATTGTATGTATTCGGTTTCAAAGAAATACTTTGATACTTGACGCTATCTTAGTGCTACAAGACAATAAACGTGCGCGTATTATGAAAAGAACAGAGTACAATGGTAACCTTTACAAATAATCATTGATAGATCTTACAAAGGTAAATTGTTAAACTTGACCCTTAATTAGTAGTCAATTAAATTATCCGACGTTCTCATTGTATCCGAAACAAAAAAACACGCGTTAACGTTAACATTTAAATATTATTTTCAAGTAATGTCCGTTCAACTTACCGGTTTATTGAGATCTTCACTCAACCATAACTTGTAGCTTATGCACGCACACAAAAGTTCGTAAACTTTGTAAAGTTTTTCAAACTTTATCACGGCGTCTAAATTATTTATCAATAAAATAATAATAAAATAAATTAATAAATCAGATGACGTTTTAATTGATTTAATTTATATGTAAAATTAATAATGTATGATTTGTTCGTTTAAAAGTTTTCTCTATGGACTAGGTTTTGTCGCCGACGAGATCTCACGGCGAGGTTTTAGCTCGGACTGATGGATCCCGCTCCGCTCCCGCTGCGGGCGGTAGGTGTCGCTGCGCACCGCTACCCCGCTACCTATCGCACGACCTGCCTTTAATGCACCTTTAATTCAAAGAAGCGTTTATGCATACAAAGACAATATATGCACATAATCTAACTTTAGCATGTCGATTGATAACTTAAGACAGTACTTAAAGTAATTTAAGTTATCTATATTTTGTGTATAAGACTCGATATCTAGAGTTTTAGTTTGAATCATCGTTCCTTGTGCGTACTGCTAAGGATTGGAATAAGTTGCCGGCGTCAGGTTTTCCGTCCAAGTACGATGTGGGGGCCTTCAAGAGTAGAGTGAATAGGCATCTACAAAGCTAGCGCGTACCATCTTTAGACCACATCTTCACCTCATCGGGTGAGATCGTAGTCAAGCGCTAACTTTTTCAATGTAAAAAAAAAAAGTTTTATAAGTTTTTTTTACATATGCGAACAGCGGGAACTCCGAGGTGATCATGGACATCAATGGATATCCACACCACCAGAGTATTTGCGATACCTTTCTCTTCCACATACGAATAAAGGTCAAGTCAGTCTACAATGTACAAATACATGCAACTTTAATGTTGCATTATACCTACTTATTGTACAATGTTATAATATTCTGTCATCATCAGCCTTTCCCTAGGGAAGATCGGCACAGTATGTACTCATACATACATCTTTATCAGCCGTCATATATCTGAATATACTCCCTTCTTACACATATCTTCTGTCACACAATCCGTCCACATTCATCTTCGTCTTCCTTGTTGGGTATATCCCGTTGGGCCGATCGAACTAGAGAGAAATCGGCAAATAAGAAAAAATTCAATGGATGATTGAATGATAGGCTGATCGTCCCAACGGGAAACATCCACTTTGTTGTAATATACCGTCTTTATGTTGAAATTCTCTTGCGATGCAACAAATGTTGAACAATATCTTTGTTACCACTGTCTACACATCCTAGTGAAAAATTATTATTGTCATCTCTCTCAATCACTTTGTTTTTGTACATGTGTTTCAAAATTGGAAAACTCATAAAATAATCAATGTTAACTTTGAAACATCTTCTATCTTCTATATATATAAAAGAAAGTCGTGTTAGTTACACTATTTATAAATCAAGAACGGCTGAATCGATTTGACTGAAAATTGGTGGGCAGGTAGCTTAGAACCAGGAAACGGACATCGGATAATTTTTACCCCGTTTTCTATTTTTTATTCCGCGCGGACGGAGTCGCGGGTAAAAGCTAGTATTGAATAAACTAAAAGCTACAACTAAAAATAAATGTATTATTGGCCTCTAACAAGCGAAATCAATACGTACATATTCTCGAACCGTTTTAGCTTATTCCTGGTACTCGTATTTTTAATTAAAATTTTAATCGATTTCGTTTAAATTTTACGGTTCTATAAATAGCAGTGGTAATTCAACCGTACAATCGAGATCTAATATTTCGAACGCGTGTACTCTGTTTCATACAAAATCCTTAAAATAATTTTCGGGTCTCGGCCATAAAAGGTTACTTTATGTTTAAATGCAATAGCTGAGCTGTGGTAAAACGTTGTATCCGATAGTTTGATATTGTCTAACCACTTCATTAGCGTTGAACGAGCACAAAAGCTTTTCTAAACGACTGACGATTAGGAAGTCATTTAGTACAAAGTTTGCAAAGCATCGTTCACGAGATAAAACTAGTGGACGGAGCTTTAGCTATGCGTTTCTTTTCTATGTTAGGTCAATGTTATATACATAGAGCTTTTAAACTTATTCTAAATGTTTTTTTAATATAATAAATTATGATACTTCCACTGTTAGATAGATTACCACGATAATATTTCCCATAATACATTCTTAAGGATATGGAAAAAATACTTAAATTCTTTTGCGAAAAAGTACCCGTAAGTTTTTTGTACCGGTGAATTTCTACTGTAGAAAAACTAATGTTAAATAATATATTTTGGCAGTAGAATTTCACGTTAAAAATATTCTTAAGGTAAAACTTGAAGCACTCGCTAGGGAAATGTTTACTCCTAAAGCTAGCTAAGATAACTTTAATACCGTAGAGAGAAATTCGATAAACTGTATCATTCTAAATAACCGTAGACTTTCACTGCCGAAACTAATGTACAAAAACTTATTCTCGTCCCTTTCATGTTGTTTGAATAAAATGGGATCACAATATGTTTTTGGAGATGTTTTCAAACAGTCGAAATCGACAATAACGTCTTTTCGTTGGCTATTTTTAGAAGAGTGATCATTGCTAAAGAATAGTTATCTTTGTTTCTTTTTTTATTGCCTTAACAATTTACATAAATCTAAATAATATTATAAATGCGAATGTTTAGATGGATGGATGGATGTTTGTTTTTTTAATTCCTAATAATAAGCTATACACAAGTTGCGCCTTTCTTCGCAATAAGTAAAAAATCTAGCGTTTCGCGACTATCGCACTTTTCTGATAGTTTCGTTCCAATAAACATTCTCTTATCGTAATTTTTTCAACATTTCATCTAATACCTGTCTGCAATAGACAAAATTTATCTATTTCGTATACTCAAGACGTTAAAAGCGCTCATGTTAATTAGAATTTTTATTATACAAACAGCAAAGCATAATCCAACAAAATTTATTTTCTTAAACTAATGTCATTTAAAACAAATCCGTAACTTAGCCATCACTTTAACTGCCCATTTATATTTTAGTGCTTTTATTGTTACGTTTACTAACTTAACCTACTTTCAAAGCTAACTTTATAAAACATGAACGAAATATAATTAACAGGTTACATTGTATAAACAAAGTGTTTCTATGTTGGTTGAATGTAATTTTAACTTTAAATTTTTCTGTTTCATTGTAGAAAAAGGTGGAAAATATGTAATTCTTTTCTAAAAGTAAGTTTACTGGTGGCAATCTAAACTTTTTCCCACGTTCTCTCCAGTAAATGAAAATAAAACAAAAAACTTGCATACAATTGACAAACACAATGTTGTGCGAATGTTGCACGCTCGTAAAATATTTTCATTTAACATAAGAACAGTATTTTGACTTCGTTTATAGTATTCAAGTGGTTTTAGACCATAAAAGAGGGAGAAACGTCGGTGGTTTAGGGGTTAACTACATGTCTTGTAATCCTGTAGTACTCAATTCGATCCTGGCTTATATATACTGATGTGTATTTCGATTTACGAATTTCATATCTATGTACATGTATCCGACGTTCTGACGATGAAGGAACACATCAATTTCAATATCTCATCCAACTCAATATCATCCCCCAACATAGGATAGGTACAAACCCCACGGTTGGTGAGTACGAGTTAGTCCAGTATATCAACCTTGTTAAAATCAAGTATTTTCTTACCAGGTTTAATTCAATCGATAGCACAAATATCAACTGTGACTTCCAAGTGAATCAAAAAATAAATAAAAAGAAATTATCAAAGTCATAACGCCCTGCGAGGAACAGGTTTTAATTTTTCACGTCAACCTAATACAGGTGGCCAATCCAATAAAGTAAAACTTTACGAGTCAAAGCTTTGCAATTGTTGAAAACTTCCGAGAGATGGCACTGCAGTTAATTGTTTTCAATAACATTAGCATAATTAATAGCAGACATTTTTGTTATTAATGTTATAAACGCCAATGTTTGGATGGATGGATGTTTGTTTCAATGTATCAAGCACGACTCCATGGATCGGGACGAAATTTGCTAGAGTTGGGACTATTCCGCAAATATGTACGGTTCCTGTGGGATTTTTTTGTTACGTATTTACTCGAAAACTCTGCAACGGTTCAACATAACTTAAAATAAATCACATACTGATTTTTTTCTCTTATCATAACTAGGACTATAGGAAAAATAAAAAATCTAAATTTATTTTACTTAGTATTTTATTCAAAATTTCATTTAATAATATATTTCAATATATTGTTAATTATGATATATACTGAGCTCGATACAAATATATAGCATTGTATAAACAACTATAACATATTTAGATGTTATTTTATCTAACTACAATCTTATAATTGTTACATAAAAATGGAAACAATTAAAAAAAAAACAAGTTGTTTATAACTTTTTATCTTAAAACAAATTTAGTAATCAGAAAATAGGAAATATGGTTCTTATGTATAAGGGACAAAGTTACAAATCGATGATTTTTTAATGTAAAAAGCTACATATTAGTTTAGTTAACAACATGCATTAAACAATATACACATTTAAAGGTGTAAATGTTATTGGAACGAAGTTCCTTATCGCGCGTTGTGAAAGGGGGCTAGACGGAAAAAATTCTTACGAAAAGTTGTCACGACACTTTTTGCTATAGTAAGTATGTTAACGACGAATGAGCGCTACTTCACCATGGCAACGACGTGACAATATATAACGAAAATTCATACAAATAAAATGTACTTCTTGTGAAGACTTAAGTTTTTTATTCATAGAATAAACATTGGTTCCTTCACTAATTAATAGAAAGGAACTTCGTTCCATCCGAGTGTCCTTTGACACCTCTCAAGTTTTTTTTTTGTTGAAGTAAAATGGCCTATGTGGCCTATTTTCCCATATGATTGAAACCTTGAGAACATCCTGTAAAGTTGTCAATTTGCACATTGACCCTTATTCGTAGGAACTATCGTGATAATTAAGTTTTAACAATATACAATTTCTAAGACCATATAACACTGCTATAACACAATAAGTACTTGGAAGCCCAAAATATGTTGACCTATTACTTAACCATCGGTTTCCACTGTCGGAATAATACTACAAAAACATACTTTTGTCTATTTTTTTTTTAAATGAGATAGTGACGTTATATGTTTTTGTATAGATAATCCGTCAGTACAAATGTATGGTTAACAAACAACTCACAGCAACTGCAATCACTTCACTCGGTTTGCTTTCGTTTAGTTTAGAGTTTTTCATACTAATGTTTTTTTTTATTATTTATTGTATAAGTATAATGCCTTTAAAATACGAAAAGATTTTATAATTTACTATTAATCGTGTATTGGTCGATATTCGATCACCATTTTTTGATCAAATATTTTTTTTACACAATTTTAACTGTGACAAATTTCGTGTTATATTCTCTCACATAAAGGTGATTATACACTAGACTATTTTCTAAATAATTTCTATATAATATAAAGTTATTAAGAATGATATAATACAGGTCTGATATGCTAGAACTAGAAAATATCATAGAATGGCTAGTTGTTCTGTTACAAGTAAATGCTCTAGTCCAGGGATCCCAAAACTATTTTGTACAAGTGACCCCCTTTTCCAAAGTGAACCGTTACCTCAGACCCCCATGGCCAAATTACCTACTTTTAAGATCAATTATTATTATTATTTATTCTGACTTAGGTCAATAGAAGACAGAGTAAGAATTAGCAATGCTTTAAGTGTAATATCGACCCCAGGGGGTCGGTATCAACCTCTTTGGGGATCCCTGCTCTAGTCTATACTCACCTTTATATATTAGGAATATAATTATTTATATCTTTAATACTCAATATGATATTAGTTTAAGTTTCTCAAGGTACTTAATAGGAATAACGTATTTATATAATTTATCATATACTTAGTGATTATTGTCAATTTTAATCTAAATTTGATATAAATATACATATATATAAATATGATGAGTATATTAAATGTTATAATACTTGAATATTAAAAATTAAATGCAAATTTTAATCATTAAATATAAATGTAAAAGATTTTATATGAGAATTATAGAAAATTAGATCAAAGAATACATTTTTATACAACTAGCTTTCACATTGTAGTTTAAAAACGTTCGTTTTTTTCCCATAATAATAATAAAATAAACAAAAAACTTCCATGTTAATTGAAATATGATAACTATCATTTAACTATATCAATGGGTCCTATGTACAAGGGCCAAAGTAACAAATTGATGATTTTTACTTTTTTTTATATTAAAAGCAACATATTTATTTAGTTAACATGCACTAAACACAAATACACATTTACATATGTAAAGGTATTTTTTTGCTAATGTAAAAGAGATAATGACGCTTATATGGTTGAAACTTTGAGAACCTCTCCTATAAATTTGTTAATTTGCACATTGTCCATTATTCATAGGAACCATCGATATTTGAATTTAAATCCTTAAATATTTGATACTGTTTAAATAATTGATAACAATCCCTGTCTACACCGGTGATAAAAAAATATATAATACATAAGAAAATAAATGCACTTACATAAATGCAATGAGTACAATTTACTTGGAATCAGTTTGTTACAATGTTAATATTTATTTTTTAACGAAATAAAAAAAAACTATAAATAAATGGTATAAAGTAAAAGTGGCTTTGAAAATTAAATTGAAAATAATTAAAATTTGTGTTGCATTCTTTTACACATTTACTTCTAAGTATTAAGAAAAAAGGTTACATACATTAATTTATTTTAATATAGCGAAAAAAAAGGTAAAAAAACATTTCTTTTCCTTGATATGATAGTTTTGCTATATCAAAAATATTTATCCTACGATATACAAAACTTTTAACAATAATTTTTAATAACATCTTCATTTTTAAAGAAATACCAACCTTTTTTTTACCAACCAGAAAAACATTTTTTTTTTTGTAATGTTTGAATTTTAAATACAGTTGAAGGTTTCAAAAAGGGATTATTATATACGTATAGAAATTTACACAATTTTGTTACTATTGGATTTTATGTAAGGTAACAAATTGTTTGAAATTCGACCGTAATTCAAAATTTTTATAAAACTCTACGCACTTTTCAAAACAACTATAACTATGTCAAATTTCACGTTAATCAATTCGCGCAATTTCATTAAAAAAAAATTCGCTTCATGTTAAATAAATTAATGTAAAAGGTAGAATAGATTTAAGATGTTAAATGTTTGGAATTTTTTTTTTCTTTAAATCAATATTTTTTTTAAATAGAAAAGAATATATAAAATAAAATCTTCAACAATATTGACTACGGTTACGCATTTTGATAAATCTAAAGCTATTTAACTATTTTGTGATGATAGTTAAGGTGTTAACTAAAAAAACACCATGAGCTTTCTACTACGAACAAGCACGAATTTTTACTAAACTGAAAAAAACCACTATTAATATTTAATTTAAAATATCAAAAATGGAATAAACAGGTTTAAACCAGTAATTGACAAATAATTTGACAGAAAACAGACTGCAAGACGCCAAATAGTACCTGATTGACTTGGCACATCGGGACTAAGAATTCATTTATAGGCCATGTGCCAACTCAAATCAAATACTATGCAGAATTGAAAATTAACATTAGATCATAGTTCATCTTTCGTTTTAGCATGTGACATACAGAAACGTTCAAAATCTTCTGCAGATCTATCTCCATCATAATCAGCTAATAAATTACCATTTGAGTATATTTTGAATGTAGGCAAAGTTTCGATCTTGGCGTAGTCTGCGACTTTTGGATTATCGGAGGCTTCCACCGCTGCGACTAGGACAGGTCCACCGATTGACTTCATTTTAGTCGCAAGTCTACTGTATACCGGCTTCACTGTCGAACAATGACCGCACCCTGGAAACATTTAATAGATCATTTAAAAAAAAAAACATAAAACCGAAAAAAATAGACAAAATATTGAACTCTCACTCTTCAGAATCAATCAAGTTAAGATATACATGGCCATTAAAAATAACTCTGTCGGTCGGTAATAATATAGAAATTATAAATTGAACAAAAAAACTATAAATTTTAAATTAGACTGAAGCAATAAATCAAAAATTCTGCAAAAAAAAAACATTTTTCCAAAAAAAAAAACTTACATGTAGCATAAAACATGATAAATGTGGGTGTTTTTGAGGCTATAACTGAATGGAAATCGTCATCATTAATCATCTGAACATTAATACCAAAGCCCGCCTCCTGACTTGTCTTCTTCTTCTGCGAAGTCTCATGTTTACCCCGCTGACTGTTAATGAATGTTATGAAATCTTCTTTCTGAAATAAATAAGAAAAAATTGATTAAGATGTCACATCAACCTGTCCTTATACCTATGGAGGGTCGGCACAGTATGTACTACTCCTCCATACATCTCTATCAGCCGTCATATCTGAATTAACCCCCTTCTTACGTATATCCTCTTTCACAGAATCCATCCATACTTTCTTTGATCTTCCTCTACCTTTATAGCCATCTACATTTAATAATTATAGACTATCAATGTCATTATAGACTAAGAAAGCTATAAAGCATGGTAAACTGTCAAATTTTTTGTAACATTTTACATGATTACCAAATGAATACGAGGCTATGTTCAAAGGTTTTGTCCATGTGTATTTGAAGAATGTTGATCAAACAGATTTGACAAAAGATTGTTTATTGAGCACTAACTAATATTATAAATTCGATAGTTTGGACCAGTGATTGTCAAACTTATTTCTTTCACCGCCCCCTTTGAAAATCAATTATATTTCAGAGCACCCTTAATTTTTATTCAGCCCTAAAACTTAGAAACTACAATTTCATTACTTTAATTAATTTCAATGCCCCCCATTTTTTGGGCCTCTTATCGCCCCCTCCTAGGTATCAAACGCCTCCAAGGGGGCGTTATCGCCCACTTTGGGAAACACTGGTTTAGACAGATGGATGTATGTTTGTTAGAAGGTATCTCCAGAACGGCTCAATAATCTTCATGAAATTTAGCATTAATGTAGAACATAGTCGGGAAGAACACACAGTCTACTTATTAAGTTTTTTTTTTTATAATTCTGCGTGTAGCGGATGACAGCTAGTAACTATATACAAAAATTACCTTCCGTCCTCCGGTGTAATCTTCGACTAGTTTATTGAAGTAACTGAAGTATTTAATTGTAGGATATCCTCGCACTTTGTAATCAGAACATAGTTGTTGTTCAGTTGTACAGTCAACTGCACCAAACACAACTGACAATTCATCGGAAAATGTTTCCGCTGCTTCAGAGAATTCAGGTTTCGTACTCTTGCAGTGTCCACACCCTGGTAACAAATGTGTCCCAAACTTTATAGGTTATATCTATACATATAATAAAATTATACATATCTATATATATAAAAGAAAGTCGTGTTAGTTACACTATTTATAACTCAAGAACGGCTGAATCGATTTGACTGAAAATTGGTGGGCAGGTAGCTTAGAACCAGGAAACGGACATAGGATAATTTTTACCCCGTTTTCTATTTTTTTTAATTCCGCGCGGACGGAGTCGCGGGTAAAAGCTAGTATATAAAAAATACACATGATGTTTTAACGACGCTAATAATGAAATATCAATTCATTTAAAATTTCTGTCTGTATTATGTATAATATGTCTGTCCGCGAGGCCGCGTTTGTTACGTAATATTCAGAACAGCTGGACCGATTTTGATAGGTATTTAATGAGAAGTTAGTTAATGAATCGGACATTACATAATAGATTACTGCAAACAATATAATCTAGTTCAAATTTATATCTAAATTATAGAAACAAATATTGATGAATGTCATTTCATTCATTCTTTGCCGGAGAGTCTTTCACGCACTTGTTTAAAACTTATTTAATCAGTGCCTTTGTATTTTCCTTTTATATATAAACACTCTTCTATATTTGCAATTTTTTTTATTTATTACCTATGTTTAAAAAGAAACTTACATGGTGCATAGAACATTATTATTGCATGTTTGATCTTCCGGAGGGTATTTTTGAATGTAGATTCACTGAGATGTCTAACTTGTCCTTCCTCTTCAGACCAGGGCTTTTCTGGTGGAGGCGGAGGCGGCGGCTCTTGAGGATTCTACATAAGTAAACAACTCACTTTACTAAATCTCATAATTTTAACAAAATAACTAATAAAGTTAAATATAGTATTGGCATATATATGCTTCAATTTAATTAATTTCAACTGTTATACATTGATATGATAATAATCATTCAAATGCTTTCAAAATAATTTCAAATGCTACCTTTTTTCATATTTATTAGTAGAAAGAGGTTATTTTACCTTGATAAAGTCCACAATTTGTTCCTCTTGTCTGGCATGTCCGGCATCGTACTTGTATTGACCTTTGTTGAAGTACTTTAGTGTTGGGTAGCCTTTAACACCGAAACGCATAGCCAAGGCTGATTCTACAGTCGCATCTACAGCGGCTAAAACGCCTGGGATCTAAAGCAAATTATTTTATAAATAAACCACTGGTCTATTCTTTCGTTCAGACATTGTTAAAACACTTTAATAGTAAAAGTTTTTTGGAAATTACTCAACTACTTTTGAGTTACGTCGTTACCAAGATGGAATAATTTCCATTTATGATGTTATTGTACATATAAAAGAGCAATATCAGTTATGTATAGCCTGATCAGAAATATATGAAACTAATTTCTTTATGCACATTAGAAAGTGATGTAATAAAGAAACCAAATATAACACCCAAGGGCAAGGATTTTTAAATTTGTGGTTAGTCTATAAAATTTTAAAAATATACTTTGTAAGAAATAATGATGTTATTCAAAATTCATATACATCAAAATTACCATAGTTATAGAGCATAACAAATTTAGTTATTCATGGTACAAATTAAATTTTCTATGCGATTCGAATCTCTAATAGATTAATTATAATCCAATAATCAAATGTATTTATATAAAAAGTTTGAATACAATACATTTTCGTTATTTATCCTTGCCGCTGCTTTTTCAAACTCCGGTTTGATTCTTTTACAATGTCCACACCAGGGTGCGTAGAAGACCACTAAAGCATGTTCAACATTCGCCAACACACTGTCGAAAGTGTCAGCTAGAAAATAAATCCATTGTTAGACATACTATTAATCATCATCTCCTTAACCTTGTCCCACCTATGGTCAGTGTACCAGGTTTCCGTCCTCTAAATCAATCTCTCTGCCGTCATCTCCATTGTCACCCCCTTCTTGATCTTGTCACCTTTCACGCAACCCTTTCATCTCTTCCTAGGCCTACCTCTACTGGTGTACCTCCACACTCATACTTAACGTTGTCTTTGCCACATGCGATTCTTCCGTCCTCATAACATGCCCATACCACGCTAACCTTTTACTTCCCAATTTTTCTACTACCTGTGCTACTTTCAGACTTCCTCTAATGTACTAATTTCGTATCCTCTCTCTATACTCTTGTTACTCCACACATCCATCTTAACATTCGCATTTCCGCCACATGTACTCTCTTCATCTGTCCCTTTAACAGCCAAACATTTGGATCCATACATCATGACAGGTCTTACAATGGTTTTGTAAATTTTCCCCTTTATTTTGAGGATTAATATACATACTATTAATATTATAGGCCAAATTTAATTATTAACAATGTTAAGTCGGCCGTGAAATTCCACTGCTGACACATTTGTAAATAAACATACATTCATACCTCTTATTCTCTTAAAACAAAAAGAGATAACATACATGTCTTTATACAGGTGTTACAATGTTGGAAACTCACAGTATATCACATACAAAATACATAGTATATAAAAGAAAGTCGTGTTAGTTACACTATTTATAACTCAAGAACGGCTGAATTGATTTGACTGAAAATTGGTGGGCAGGTAGCTTAGAACCAGGAAACGGACATAGGATAATTTTTACCCCGTTTCCTATTTTTTTTCCGCGCGGAAGGAGTCGCGGGTAAAAGCTAGTTATTTATATATAAGAATAACTTACGATACTGAGATGTATGGAAAACAAAATTTGATATGTTATGTTTAAAACAATATATTACATTTCGATTCCTAAGTATTTTACAAAAATGCATTGTAATATCTAATTAAGGGATTTTGATTATCAAGTGACAAAAAGAAGGTGTCATTAATGACATTTCAGAACAAAGAGTTATTAATGTGATGCAAGAGAAAAATAAACCAAGTTCTGAGTTTGTTTCTGCCAGAAAATATACTTTCGTAAAGAAAATTATACAAGATTTTAACTTTGAGGTCAGTTAAATTAGAAAGCACTATATTCAGAAATAGCTTAATTTAAATCATTAAACAAACTAATTTACCTGTTAAATGCACAACATCTGAATCCTGCGACCAACTTTCATCATCTACTTCCCTTTTCTTTTGATGTACTTGTGAGTTTGGATCTCTCATGAAATCAACTATTGCTTGATGTTTGTTGTCTCCATTATACGGGAAACGAAACTGACCCTTCCTGTAAAATAAAATGTTATAGTAGTATATATCTAGCTAATCTTACTAATATTATAAATACAAATGTTTACATGAATGGATGGATGGATTGATGGATGGGTAGATAGATGTATGGATGGATGTTTGTTTCAAGGTATCTCCAGAACAGCTAAATCCGATCCGATATAACTGAAATTTGATTTGATGTAGAACATAGTCTGAAAAAACACACAGGCTACTAATTAAGTTTTTTTTTAATTCGGTGCGGACGGCGCCGCGGGCGCCAGCTAGTCTAAAATATGATGAAGTGTTAATAATATTAAAAATAATATACTTGCTCATAGTATAGAAGGGTGGGGAATCCAGTGATATTGTATTGTTGTCTTATTCTTGAATTTCCTGGCTTAGCAACATCAATAGCTGCAAGTAATGCTTCACCCTAGAACAAATGTATAACTCAGTTTTATACAAAAAAATATATCATTTGTTACAGTGTCAGTATCCTTGTTCCCGACATTACCACAAAGAAAAAAAAAGTATGTAATAATAATAATGTAAAGCGTAGTGTGTAATGTGTATTCTGTGTATATTTACCTTTAAATCAGCAGCCGCAGCGACATACTCAGGTTTCATGGTCTTGCAGTATCCACACCAAGGAGCATAGAACATAATCAAAGACCTCTTATATGATGCCATACTCTTCTTCAAGAATTTTGTCAATGCCTGTAAAGTTTAATCTTTTACAGTTTGCAGTTAATATTGATTTCAATATAAAGATTAATTATTACTATAACATTTTTGATTGATGTGATTTTTCAAAAATGGCTAATCAACATTTTATTCTGTGAATTGTTAAGTCATTTTTTACACAATCCTATCACTTGATATATGTGTCTGAAAGTGTATTTATAAACACTTGTGCTTTTGTATATTACCTCGCCATCCTGGAGATGAAATATATCTGTCGCTTTCGGATCTTCCTCCCAGGGCAAGTCACCGGTAGGATCACGTAGAAAGTTACAAAAGGCAGAAACAGTCTCACCCCTATCATAGTCTTTGTGAAATTCACCATCTTTATAATATTTAATGTGATATGGTTTTTCATTGGTAACTTTTAATTTTTTGCATAATTTTTTGCCATCGCTGTAATAATGACATTCAAATTAAGAAACTAAATATACAGTAAATCTTCACAGACATATATTACTTAATGTAATATAGAAAAAATTGGGATGTTTATTGGCCTAAAAAAAAAAAGAATAAAAAAAGGCATAGGTACCCATATTTTTATGGATAAAATACATATACTGCTGCATATGTTTTTTATTAATACATTGAGAACAGCTAGTAAATAAAGCTAATCACCTGTTACTACAATCAATGGACACTAAAGTTGCTTTTCCTTTCATCGCATCTGCAGTCTCTTTGAAAACATCCACAATAGCCTGAGATGATTTTGGTTCATTAACAAATAAAACCAATACATTTGTTTTGGTTCTTAGTAACTTCTTGAATTCCTTTGTCATTGGTTTGTGTTATGAGATTGTTTTTTTGTTTCTTTGCATGAACCAATGTATGCATACATAAACACAAATATATAAACAGCTGTAAAGGAAATATAAAAATGTATTATACTAAACTTAAACTGTAAACACTAAATTGCCAAAATATTGTAATTGGTATTAACTTTAGATACTGTTCGCTGGTTTAAAGAATAATAAGTGTTAATTTGGAGCATCTTTTAAGCAAGCAAAAGTATACATTAATTTAAAAAAAAAATGAAACTGAAAGTTTCAATGTTTCATTCCAGTAATGTTTGTACCAGTGAAATGACAACAGTAACATTTTTTTTATATTTTTATTGAATAATTCGCAATGTCCAAAGCAAGTAACTACTGTATTATCTTACTTATATTTAAAATGCGAAAGTTTAGACATATGTTTTTTAGAAAGAATCTCCATAACAGCTCAACGAATCTCAATAAAATTTGAAATGCATGTAGATCATAGTTTGGAAGAACACATACTATTTAATTTTTTAAATCCCGCGCGGACGAAGTCGCGGGCAACAGTTAGTTTACTAATAAAACCTGCATTAATTCGCCACGCGGCATACTAAGCATAGAATTGACGAACTTCAAACAACATTCGAAATGTTTAATGTTTTTCATGAATACCCCAATTTCTTCGCAAAGCCACGCACTTATTTCAACATAAAAATATTAACGTTAATGAAACAAAACAATGACAGAGATAGTATTTTGTTTTAGATAACGGAGTATTTGAAAAATGTAAATTTTATATCACAATTGTGTCTGAAATATTAACTAATTCTAAATCTTTCCATTTTTTTAAACAGGTTCTAGTTAGCTTTTATTCTATTTTATTTATCTAAATGTTATAAAAGTTGTGTATAAATACAAACACGTAATGCCGGCTTTTTACTCACTTGTAATAAAAGTTGATATCGCATGATTTAACACAGCTCCAACACAATTACACGGCAATATTAATTAATGAAGCGAATAAATTGTAAGTAAGCACTGTAAAAAAGTTGAGACTTAAATGATATATTTTCCCAAATAAAGTTTTAGTTTTAACATTTGATTGACTTGCTGCATACAGGGAAGTTTTTAAGAGAGTAGTAGTGATGGGCGTTAGATTTATAAGGGGCTGTCGATGTCGACGTCCTTCCACCAGCGTTAGCAACTTGAAGTGGACTGACTATCGTACCAGGGGCGTAAAATTATCGTACATGGATCGAAATTATCGTATTTTTTAGGATAATGTCTATTATAGATAAATTAATCATATAAATTGTAATATTGATATGCATGCAAGTACTTTATAGTTTATCTTTTTTAAACCACCGCTGTCAAATCAACAGAACACTGAAACCCAAATGTTTTACACGTGGTACAGACCTGAACTGATTCCCTTTCCACTTTAAGTTCAATAAACGCGCCAAACTTAAAATTCACTTAGACAAAATTTCACTGTTCTCATGCAAGTTGGGTATGAAACACGTCAAAATTTTGTATTTATAAAGAAGAAATGGATATGAATGGGTGGTGAAATAATAATAATTAATAGGTTAGTAAGTTACAGAAAATATACAGCCACTGAAAAAATGTATTTGATAAATATACCTACTTGCCAATGATAACAATCACTCCGAGTGTATGATCAAAATTTTGCTGCTCTAGAAAATTACTTCTTTCTTCACTTAATTTGAATAATTCCGTTTGTCAGAGCGAATACGGACATATAATCATAATAATATAACGAAATAACTGCCAACTTTTCTACACAAAATATACGATACATATGAAGTGTGAACGTAATCGAAATATCGAAATATCGAACTTATATTCTCTTGTTCGCATTGGTAGATGCTATACTAACCAATAAGAAAGCGTGTACAGCAGGCGCTGGATAAAGTTACAGTATTGGCAGTGGTGAAACTTAGTAGAGCGGATCGTAAGGACCAATAGGAATAAAGAACTTGTATTTCCCGGTATTTTCTTAAGATTTTATTGGACAAAATAAAATCATGCTACTGCGGTTTAGACTATCAACGCATGAGTGAAATAATATAAATTCTCAAATTTTGCATCATGATAGAAATTATCGTACAATCTGCGTACGATAATAATATGCTATCGTACATCGTATGTAGGCACAAAATTATCGTATGTGTACGATAATTATCGTACGGTTCCGAACGCTGCCTTCCACGCGTCGATAGTTTTTAGCCGACTTCAAAAAGAAGGAGGTTATCAATTCGACTGTTTTTTTTTTTTTTTTTATGTGTGTTACCGCGAAACTCCGCCCCTGGTGGTCCGATTTTGATGAAAAATATTTTAATCGAAAGGAAGTGCTTGCAGGTGGGTCCCATTTTTTTGTTTTTTTTTTTTTAATAACTAGAAGACTAGTAGATTTTGAATATAGCTTCAAAATTTGTTGCGAACATTAGGGACATTTTTGCTTTCAGCGCTTACGTAGGCTAAACTATAGGACCTACATAAAAATGATGTATGGCGAATTGTAGCTCTTTAAATGTGCTAAATAAAAGTCCGCGATAGCATATATCTATCTTTTATAGTTTTCTCACAATAACCATTTTTTTCTTCAGAAACATCAATTAAATTCATGCCCTATTTCCGACGCTATTATTCGAGTTCAGTATTAACCCTTATGTAAATAAACATGTTCATTATCAAGAGAATTTAATGTAGATTATATTTGCAATTGAAACTATATCATTCTGTCTAATAGTTTAGGAGATATCGTAAGAATAAAATTACGCGGAAACGAAAAATGCTACACGAAAAGCACAATTTTGCTTTCTGGGCTTACGTAGGTCAAACTATATGACTTACATAAAAATGATGTATCGAGTAATTATAGATCCTTAAATTTGCTAAATAAAAGTCTTGGGTGGCATATATCTATCATCTATGGATGTCTCACAAAAACCATGTTATTGTGAACAAACTTCGATTAAAATGCACACGAAAAACAGCGTCGTAAGCTTACGGCGCTATTATATTATATTCGATATGAATCCTTATCCAAATAAATATGTTTGATGGCTAGAGTATTAAATGCAGATTACATTAGCCTTTAAACTATGTAATTTTGATCAATAGTTTGGGAGATATTAAATAATTAAAAACTACGCGCATTCGAAAAATGCTAGTGCGGCGAGCGGCTGGACAAAATTAAAGGCACGCTACGATGTATTAGTTCGGTAATTTTCAATTTGTATACCGATTTTGATAATTATTTCATTGTTTAAAGGATAAGTGGTTATCTGCTGCATTCTAAATTAGTTTTTGAATTGAAGTACACACATATCAAATAGGAAAGTCCTTTTCTTTATTTGTCTTATTTATGTCTTTATATGTATTAAGGAAATTTGTAATTGAACTTCAAATTCACTAAAAATTGTGAAATAAAACAAAAATTTTAAGAAAAAAAAATAGCCGACTTCAAAAAAAAACAATCTCAAACAAAATGCACTCAAAAGTAACCTAAAAAAACCAATTTCAAACAAAATGCACTCAAAAGTAACCTAAAGAAACCAATTTCAAACAAAATGCACTTAAAAGTAACATAAAAAAAAATTTCAAACAAAATGCACTAAAAAGAAACAAAATAATGTCATGAAAACTCTCTAAACTCTAGTAGTTAGTAGTAGGGGCTCAGTTTTCCGCAACTCCACGACAAGCGCGTATTTTGCGTGTCTCTAAACTCTAAAGAAAGTTCTCTTCTTTCTTGTAACATGTCTATATTGTATAATTATTGTTATTTTGGAGTCGGTTTCGGCCTAAGTAAGGACATAAACGTAAGTATGTCTCATACATCTCAAATATAAAATGTCACCTATTTACTTAATGTCATGAAGGTCATATCTAGTCAGTTTTAGTTGTTCTCAGATGAAGAATTATATAGATATGACATGCGCGTTCACCCGTAAGGGACAGATAGAGAGTACTATAGACTATACCTATATATAAGTAAAAGGATTGGGGTTACCAGTTATTTGTTTTGTCCCGAAAATGAATAATTACGATATAATTTAATATAGACCAATTTATATATTCCCAATTAAATTGTAATTAATAAACGTAATAAATATAAAAAACAATGCGTAATTTTTGTTTATGTGACTAAGATTACGTAAACAGATTTTTTTAGTAATACTTAGTCAGGTCATAAATTCTGCCACATGTTTAATATAAAATAATTGAAACAAGTTTATTCATTATGTGACCATTTATATACCAAAATGAACTTAACAAAACATAGATTCTTATGACACTAAGTTTATTCAAAATGACATCCGTGATTTTGAATACAGGCCTTCAATCTGCTCGGCCAGTCGTCTATCACAGCACGAACGAGGTCCATGTCAATATCGGCGGCTGCCTTAATTAAGGATGTCTTGAGTGACTCCAAAAAAAGAATTTCCCGATATTTTTTTCCCGCGTACCGCTTCAACAAAGCGCGGCATCTCTTCAGTCTTAGGTCCATTAGACGAGCATTCAAACGATGTTCTATTTTTCTTCGATATGCACGAAGCCCTAAGTCTTCATAAAAGCTACAAAAAACATACCAATATTATAGTCATATAATTTTAAATTACTCTGTATATCATTACAGTGAACACTACATGTAAAACTACTTAATATTAAACTATTTTGATTGTAATTTCTAAGAAACAAAATTTACATGGGACAAATTAAAAAGCATACTCTTTAAAATCAACGGGATAAGAAAGTATCAAATATTTAAAAACACAGCATATACCAGAATTAAAAACTCCTTTTGAAATCTGTTGAAAATAGTATAAAAAATGTGAATTGTTTCATTTATATACATTATACATACTATAATTTATTTCCCCTAAATTCAGGGTAATTTTTACAACAAGATGGTGGTATTATTTTTACGGGTAATAACCAACCAATTTGAAAAGAAGTTTAATATGGCCGCTTGTTTCCCAGATCTACAGTATATTATTTGACACAAATGACATCTGCGTTTGGGCGCATAATGTTCGAAAAATACTATTTTATTTTAGCTGATTTTACCCTATTTTAACATATTAGTTATTACAAAGACTGTAAAGAACAACTAGTTTGTATTTTCTTCCTTATTTTGTATGAATACATTTGAATAGGTGCGTAGTTACAGTACTTACGAGTGAAAGGTTATGTTTTCCTCTTTTCGCTCACTACGGCTTTTACATCCAACAATACAGCAGTATACCATGTTTTATAAACATTACCTAACTAAAACTGAAATATCAAAATATTTTTACACAATTACAGCGACTAAGTACTCACAATTTTCGAAAAATAACACGAATGTCAAACTTTGTTAGGGACAACCTAGGTTGTTTGTAGGGGACAACCTTTGTTCCAAACAAACCCCAAAGCCTGGTACGCAGAAAGGGACAGAAGATAGTTATCCCTGTCTTTGTCACGTCACAGGAATTGGGTATAACTGTATCTCTCTCACTCACGGTATTATTATTACCGTGTCATAGACTTGTATAGACTATACCTATATATAAGTAAAAGGATTGGGGTTACCAGTTATTTGTTTTGTCCCGAAAATGAATAATTACGATATAATTTAATATATACCAATTTATATATTCCCAATTAAATTGTAATTAATAAATGTAATACATATAAAAAACAATGCGTAATTTTTGTTTATGTGACTAAGATTAGGTAAACAGATTTTTAGTAATACTTAGTCAGGTCATAAATTCTGTCACATGTTTAATATAAAATAATTGAAACAAGTTTATTCATCATGTGACCATTTATATACCAAAATGAACTTAACAAAACATAGATTCTTATGACACTAAAGTTTATTCAAAATGACATCCGTGATTTTGAATACAGGCCTTCAATCTACTCGGCCAGTCGTCTATCACAGCACGAACGAGGTCCATGTCAATATCGGCGGCTGCCTTAATTAAGGATGTCTTGAGTGACTCCAAAAAAAGAATTTCCCGATATTTTTTTCCCTCGTACCGCTTCAACAAAGCGCGGCATCTCTTCAGTCTTAGGTCCATTAGACGAGCATTCAAACGATGTCCTGTTTTTCTTCGATATGCACGAAGACCTAAGTCTTCATAAAAAGCTACAAAAAACATACCAATATTATAGTTATATAATTTTAAATTACTCTGTATATCATTACAGTGAACACTACATGTAAAACTACTTATATTTAACTATTTTGATTGTAATTTCTAAGAAATAAAATTTACATGGGACAAATTAAAAAGCATACTCTTTAAAATCAACAGGATAAGAAAGTATCAAATATTTAAAAACACAGCATATACCAGAATTAAAAACTCCTTTTGAAATCTGTTGAAAATAGTATAAAAAATGTGAATTGTTTCATTTATATACATTATACATACTATAATTTATTTCCCCTAAATTCAGGGTAATTTTTACAACAAGATGGTGGTATTATTTTTACGGGTAATAACCAACCAATTTGAAAAGAAGTTTAATATGGCCGCTTGTTTCCCAGATATACAGTATATTTTTGACACAAATGACATCTGCGTTTGGGCGCATAATGTTCGAAAAATACGATTTTATTTTAGCTGATTTTACCCGTATTTTAACATATTAGTTATTACAAGGACTGTAAAGAACAACTAGTTTGTATTTTCTTCCTTATTTTGTATGAATACATGTGAATAAGTGCGTAGTTTCAGTACTTACGAGTGAAAGGTTATGTTTTTCTCTTTTCGCTCACTACAGCTTTTACAACCAACAATACAGCAATATACCATGTTTTATACACTTGATCTTACTAAAACTGTAATATCAAAATATTTTTGCACAATTACAGCAACTAAATACTCATAATTTTCGAAAAATAGCACGAATGTCAAACTTTGTTTGGGTTGTCCCTAGGTTGTTTGTAGGGGACAACCTTTGTTCCAAACAAACCAAACCCTGGTACGAAGAAAGGGACAGAAGATAGTTTTCACTGTCTTTGTCACGTCACAGGAATTGGGTATAACTGTATCTCTTTCACTCACGGTATTATTATTACCGTGTCATAGACTTGTAGTTGTTCGAACTTTCAGCCGACACTTATTTGTGATTGGTTCAGAATCCATTTCTTTGAATTGTAGCGAATAGATGACAGGTATAATTTTGATTGAATTGAATGACATAAGTAGTGTAACCGAAATCAAACTTCAAATTTTTGCAGGTAAGGTAGACGACGAAAAGTGGAAAGAGACATTGGATTGGATTCACTGACTACTTTATTCGGGAAAAGATCGAGAGGCGTAAGGACGTTGTTTGTCGTTGTATATTATATCCAAACTTTAGTAAGTATTTATGATTATTACACATTAGCCTTATTCTTACATAACTCTTTTGTTTTTTAATTCATAACACATTTTAATTTTTAGATAAATAATCGCAAAAATGCCCCGCAAATTTGTCGTTGGTGGTAACTGGAAGATGAATGGAGATAAAAATATGATAAATGAAATTATAAATAATATGAAGAAAGGTCCTTTGGATAAGGATGTTGAGGTATAAAATTTAAATTTTTCTTGCATAATGTACGATAAAAAGTTTCAAAGGCATTAAAGTGTTGGTATGACATTTTGACCTTGAGTGCTATTATTGTTGCACTTGTAATTTAAAAGATTAAAGAACCACTTTAGTGATTATGATCCAGTTATGTTTGTATTCTTACTATTTTACACCTGTAGAACTTCTTTTATTTCATATATGTAAGCACAATTTTTAATAGACAACTTTTGTACACAGGTTATTATTGGAGTACCTTCCATCTATCTTACTTATGTAAAGAGTATCGTACCCGATACAATCCAAGTTGCCGCCCAAAACTGCTGGAAAGTTCCAAAGGGTGCTTTCACAGGTAAAAATGTTTTGCCATCACAGTAATACTTATCAATGTTTATATTTTTAACTTAATTAAACTTTTATATGATAATATATCATGCACTAGAAATTATATTATTACTGCTTTGCTTGCATCTGATTTATTTGATTAATTGCACTGCAAAAAATCTGTCTACTTTTTGTGAAAGTTTTAATAAAGGTACTGATGTTTGCACTTAACAAAAAAGTAACTAAGAAATCGCGGACTATTAATAAAATAAACATTCCTTTAAAATAAGGCTCTTTTTATACTACTGCTTTTGCATATCTCCACTGTTATATACTTTTTCTTTTCTATCTTCTAAGCTTTTATGCCATATGGAGGTTGTCACCTTTTTAATTTATTCCACTTTGCTCTATTCTTTACATCTTGATTTGCAACATGGTAGTCGCCCATCTCTTTCAGAACCAAATCCCTTAACACTACCTTTATCTTTGTTATACTTTTTATAATTTCCAATGTTTAAATATATTTTTTTTTTTGAATAAATAAGTAAAATTTTTAAAATTTTTAAAAATCATCCTTATATGTGTATTTTTAGGTGAAATTTCACCCGCTATGTTGAAAGACATCGGTGTTAACTGGGTTATCATTGGACATTCCGAACGCAGGACAATCTTTCATGAAAATGATAATCTAGTAGCTGAAAAAGTATGTATTATATGAATTTTATACTTTGAAATGAAATATAAATCTGTATATTTAATTTTTCATATTTTTTCAGGTGGCACATGCTCTTGAGTCTGGCATGAAAGTGATTGCTTGTATTGGTGAGACCTTGGAAGAAAGAGAAGCGGGAAAGACTGAAGAAGTTGTATTCAGGCAGACTCAGGCATTGGTGTCGGCTATTGGTGACAAATGGGCCAATGTTGTGCTTGCCTATGAACCGGTCTGGGCTATCGGTACTGGAAAAACTGCTTCACCGCAGCAGGTAATATGTTACTATTATTTATTTATTATTTAATAACAGGGTTATTCTAGTTGTTAGAAATTCTATTAAATTTTATTTCTGTATAAATTTTTACATTTTTTTTCTGGAGGTTTTTGGTTATGTCATGTATATGTTCTAGCAAGGACCATTATATGACTCTAGTATCTCTATTCTTACATAAATACATCTGTAGTGAAATGATAATCAATTGTTATTTGTATTCAGTACTACAGTAATTTTGCAATCTTATATATATAAAAGAAACTTGTGTTAGTTACACTATTTATAACTCAAGATCGGTCAAACTGATTTGACTGAAAATTGGTGGGCAGGTAGCTTAGAACCAGGAAACGGACATAGAATAATTTTTACCCCGTTTTCTATTTTTTGTTCCGCGCGGACGGAGTCGCGGGTAAAAGCTAGTATATAATAAGTTGAAGAAATTAAAAGATATGTGTGAAGTCAACCAACCCGCACTGGGCCAGCATGGTCGGCTATGACCTAGTCATACTTAAGTTAGGGTAGGCTCCGAGCTCCTCGGTGGGGACGTATAGTGAGCTGATGATGATATAACAAGTTTAATTGGAACAACATTTATTGACATTACAAATGTCTACAGGCTCAAGAAGTACATGCTTCATTACGTAACTGGTTGGCAACTAATGTGTCAGCTGAAGTTGCTGATGCTGTACGTATTCAATATGGCGGCTCTGTCACCGCCACCAACGCTAAGGAATTAGCTACTTGTGCCGATATTGATGGTTTCCTTGTAGGCGGTGCAAGTTTGAAACCGGAGTTTGTTAACATTGTTAACGCTACCAAGTAAATTTCTATACATTGTTTAGCATTTCTTGATGTATGTAACTGTATCAATGTTGCAAATATTAAATCTGTGTGAATTAATTTGATTTGATGTACTGTTTGTTGTACTGATCAAGTGATATATTATTTTATATGTGATTTGGAGCAGCAAAGAAGTATATAGACTAAAATATATGATTAATAGTGGGTTTCTGAGACCTAAATCCCATTTAAAATATATTACTATCTCTGTCGCCTTAAAGATAATCAGAGATAAATATTTGTTATATTATTGAATTTTGAATGGATAATATAATACATTTTGCAACATTGATAATATGATAATATATTATGAAACTATTTAAAATATATGTTAGTTGTTTAATTCCATAATACAACCTATTTAAACATGTTGTTTCTATCTAACACTAATTTAATGAAATTGTATTTAGATTTATCGAAAAAATCTGCCAAGAAAGTGTTTGTGTTCATGTTTTTTTAACTATTTTTCTTGTTGCATTGTTGCATAAATCTGTTTAAAAGAAAAAGAATGTACTTTGTCTATCATTGTTTGGTGTTTACTTTCTTATTTAAGTTTTAAATCGTTATGTTTCTGTTCAATTAATTAAATCATGGATAATACTAGTTTAATTTTTATAAAATATTAACTTATGATAGTTGCAAATAATTTTATTAATTAAATTTGTTTTTTTTGTTTTTACTAATTTTAGAGATTATTTAATTTATACAAAATCCAACTAAAAGCTTTTTTACTATTAATTGCTAATTAAACCATTATACTTATGTTCCTTTCTAAGCTTTTATTTTTTAAGAAAAATGTTTTTCATTGAAAACTCCAATCGATGATAGAATGACTGTTCTCAACTTTTTATGAAATAATATTTTCAAGTTTTCTATGATTTATATTTAGATTTTTTATCATCATGACATTAAACACTTCAATCAAATTGCGTTATTTTATTAATAATCCAATAAAAACAATATACATTATGATACATTTATTTATTACATTATATAAACAATTTTATATGTTAATTATACAAAATATACAACTTTTTTTTCACAAATTATTTAGATATAAAATATACATTTTGTTAGTTTTCTTCCTAAATTATATATAAACAAATAATGCAATTATCTACTTTATAATATTACCACTTCCAATATTAAATCTATATGTCCTATATATCTAAATGTTTGCAAATAAAGTAGTACCAGAGGTAGATGAATATCTCACAAAAATATTACTAATACATAAAACGAAAAATTTGAAACTCTTAAGGACGCACGAACTGATAAACGCGAAAAAATCTAATATACTCCGAACTTTGATTTATGGTTGAATTTCGAACAATGGGCGAAAAAAACATTAAAATCAATAGTTACAAAATGTTTTTCTTTTTATAAAATGCATTTAAGTGGTCAAATAACCATAACATAATCAACTTTAAACATATTTCGTAATCAGAAACCAATAAGTAAGTATTTATAAACATAATGGCGTATCCACACATGCCGCCGGCTTATGCCGCCGGGTTTGCCGCTGGCTTTCAGACCGCCTTGCCGCTGAATTTGACGCCGGCTTTACCGGCGGCCTGCAGATGCGGTTGCAGTTTTCGCAATAGTGTTGTGACTTTTGTCGAAGTTAATCGTGTACGTAGGATTGGAAGACGTTGGACTACAATATAGTTGCGTGTATCGCAAGTGTAGTGTTGTATGTTATTATTCATAAAATAATAATTCATTGTTGCGATTCTTGAAATCCATATGCCTTGGATTCCATAATAGTTCATTTTCTTGATACTTTTCTGTAAGTAAAAGTACTGCACTATCATCCCAGTTAAGTTCTGTCGTTTCGTTATTTAAGTATATGAAATTATGTTATTCACGAATACTACAACACTACAACTCCGTATCGAAGCCGCAAGCAAACTGCCGCCGGCAACCAAAAGCCGCGCGTGCCGCTTGGGATGGCTAAGGCTAAGATCGGGATGGCCGGCGGCCTGGCCGCCGGGTCGGCCGCCGGCCGTGCCGCCGGGCATGTGTGGATGCACCATAAGCGGCCATTTACCACTACTTATCTATTGATTGCTTTGCTTTCATAATATGTTTTTTCAAGATATGTTTTTTGTTTTGATAACTCGTTTACATTCTTTTATCGAAGACAGCCCGACCTAAAAATGGTAGGTGTTTTACGACTGGTTCACCGATCGAAAACAAGTCCCTTACGGGCTCGAACCATGCAGCTAAGAGTGATAGAATGAACAGCCAAAACAATATCTTCACAATCCAATCGAGAAAGTATAGGCTGGAAAAAAGAATAAAACGTTTAAAAACCTGGTGTGCCGTACACGACGGGTTCGGGTCCCGCGGCACAACCTGCCTTAAACTACGTATCACAAGGCCTGGCGTAAATATTGAAAATATACGAACTGGCACTCACCTACTCGATGCCCCGTTCACCGCCTGCAGGTGCCTGGTCACTCTGTCGGTGTCAGTCGAGTCAAAAAAGTCACAGTCATACAGTCTAAAGGCGCCAGCAATGCTGCACTCCTGATGCACCCGATGCACCGCTTCCCGTAAGCGCCCTATAGACGCGTCCTTTATCGAACCGAACGCGGAACCGTTAACTTAGCGACCCTGTACGCTAAATATAAGACACGTCCGATGTGCTTTCCAACTGCCGACCACTTTTTATGCTGACTCGATGCGCTCCGTCGACTCACTCCTTCCCCGCACAAGCCCCCCGCAGGCCCTGCGCCCGTCCGTAGCGTAGAGGGATTTCCAACTACCCGCTTGTGCGGGAGAATAAAAATGAATCGACCTACCTTCTCTTACAATTAAAACCGCCAAATTCAAAAGTAGCGAACTACAGTGCAACTGTACCGAACACCTGGATCACAATTAAATCTATTTTTGATGTGACTTAGTCCGCAACATAATTATTAACATAATTAATAATTTAATTAACATAATTTGAGTAGATGCGAGATTTTATGGCTAAATATTATCAAACTTAAACATACTTTATATTTTTTTTACTTTTTCTTACACAAGTAAAACATTGGCTATGACTTTATGACAAAAAGAACTGAAAAAGCGGTATAGTCCAACGGCCGCTTAAAATTAGGCGTTCAATTGAAACAAGATGTTAAAGAGACTTACTTCACGTTGAAGATAAATTGTATTTACTCTCAAATATTATACTCACAAGTTATGGTACGTTCTATTGTATGGTATTTTCGTTGGATCTTCCTTGAAGCAAAAGATTCGACCACCTTCTACGCAGTCTTCGAGATACTTCACACGATCCACAGCAGTGAGATCTATGTTGAAGATCTTACGTTCTTCTCCTTCCAACTTTTCTTGTATATTATCAAAGTTCGGGCAAGGAAATACCCAGGGTCTCATAGTGAAGTATTGCAGAACTTCAAGTCCCTGGCTGATACGATTCTGTATCCTTACCATGCTGTAAAAATGTCAAGATTTTGTTAAGAAAGTTCAGCATAATAGGTTGTTTTATATGTCCCCATGTGTTTTATATCTATAAACATTTAAACCACATTGTTGGTCATAATCTATATTGTCTTTGTGGCGGAGAACGAAATGGGAGTAAGCTCTTATTTCTCCTTTAGTGATAAAGAATAGTTTTCTTTTTTATATCAGTTATGTACATAACTTATATTTATTTCGACATTAGATATGACTTCACTGAAAACAAGACTTTTTATAAGTCTTACTGCACAGTAATAATAATTTGGTGTTAAACTGTCATAAAATATAATCAATGAAACGGAATGAATACTCACAAACGTTTTTGTCCAAGTAGCATCAGTAGAAAATCGATAGTATATGCTGGTACCAAATGATAAAATATACGACGGAAATAATGCAATGTTTCGTTGGTTGTAATGTCTCCGTTGGGATACCAAAGCGGCCAAGCCAACGGATATTTTCGTCCATAGTCCTTACCGATCTGCAAGACTTCGCCCCACGTGGTAGGTTTTTGATGGCCTATATTCGCGTTGTAAATAGGAATAACTAAAGGTCTGAAAAATGGCTAATTTTAATACTGACAGAAATACAGTACACAACAGTGCATTAAAAAGAATAGTAAATCTAGGTCGCCACAGCGTTTTGAACTTTACTCAAATAAACATCAATGAATATACTTACTTCTCAGTCCTTGTTCCTTCCAACATTCCAATGGCGATGATAGCATTGATAGCGGTATCAACTGGTATGACTTGTGCAGTAAGGCTGCCATCGCAGAGCATGCTACGGATAACTCCTTTGCCAGCACCCAACATCAAACCCACTGGACCATTGAGACTGTCCACCCAGCCAGGTAAGGGCTCTGAATACGCCGGGCACACTAGAAGTTAATGTTAAAAATATATTAGATCTTGACCATAATTCCACCTGATGCTATTATTACTGCTACTACATAAGCGCTTTGTTTCATAAGCACCGAAGATCTAGTCAAATCAAAAGGTATTGTGAATCAACCACATCAAAATAAAAGAGTTACTGTTCTTTTGAGAAGATAATTTTTCTTCGAATGGGTCGAAATGTGAACGATGTGGTCGAAAATGTGAACGATGTGGTCGAAATGTGATGTCTCTCACAGATAGACTAACAAAGTTGACATGCATGCACGTTTCTGATAAGAAGTACTGGTCACTTTTGTAAAATGAAAGCCTAAAAAATCTTGGGACATTGGTATTTACTGATGATGACGATTATTACCAATTTAATGTAATCAGAGCTGGGCATTAACTCGTTAATCCGTTAATCGTTAATTAACGAAGTTAACATTTTCCTTAACGGATTAACTTTTAACGCTTTTGTTAACTTCCGTTAATATAAGTCCGTTAATCGTTAAATTAGAAACTTGGAGACGTGCCGTCATTTTGTTTAAATTACGCGCCACGCCACGCTCGTAAGTTCAGCTATGTTGGGTGACCGTCGGCGACTCAAATGGTGAACGAACGAGTTGATAATTGATATATGTGAAGTTCGCATGCGAGTGTGATGCATCAGAGCGTCCGGGAAAGACGTGACCAACAGGACAAAATCAAAAGAAGGTTCGAAATAGTATATTTCATTACGAGTATATAAAAGCACGAGTATCTAATAGCCCACATTCCGAACGCTCTTCGTCCCTGCAATAAGCCACTTTTTGAGCAACTGTATTAAAACACTTTTATATTGTGCTTTTTCTTTAACTTTTCCAAACTCGTGCGTTTTCTTTCCCAGCTATCAAAATAATGTCTGTTAAAAAGAAAAACCAACCACGAAGTTTTTACAAAAAAACAATCATTGAAGTTTTTATGATTCATGCAAATATTTCTAAAAAAGAAGCTCCTAATTTGTTACAATATCAGATTTAATGATTTGATTCAATGAATTCGGTAGGTTTCATTTTATTTCATCTCAGTAAATTTCATTTTCATTTCATATCAATAAAAATAATCTACTGAAGACTTGGCTGTTTGGGCATAGTTCCCTTTGCCTACCCAGAATGGGTGAAGAAAACAAAAAAAATCTCTGTATTCTTTTACGGTTGGCGCCATTTTCCAAAAATTTTAGTTAGTTCGAGTTTATTGTGTTTTTACTATTCTATTAAATTGCTTAGTACAAGTGCGAAACTGTCATTACAACTTGTTCCAACTGTCAACCCTCACCTTCGGCTGCGCCTCGGCTTGGTTAGACATTTGTCGGAACTCTGCAATGACAGGCTTTCCACACTCGTAATGAAATATACTATAATGCATTCATACTTGTCTCTAATACTAATGTGTACATTTTATAAATGTATAGTCAAATTACTATTTTAAACAAGTGTCGCCACATAAGTGTGAAATTAGTATGTATAATTTTGGTATGGTTAACTGTTAACGATTAACTTTAACTTGCGTTAAATTTTCGAGAATTTAACGCTTTAACGATTAACGAAGTTAATTTTTTAATTAACGAATTAACGATTAACGAAGTTAACTTTTCGATTAACCGTGCCCACCTGTGAATGTAATGGTTACATTGATACACGATTACAATAGTACCTATACTCGGCCGCACTATAGTAGCCGGAAGATCATCGAAGGCTTGCTCGATAATGTTCTCGGCGAGTCGCTTGGAGAAAGTGTAACAATTTGGATGGGGGCCCAATAGCGACGGTGTGATTAGGGCCAGCTGTTTGTCGTCCATCCATTGAACCAGACTCATGACATCTTCGGGTTTCACCGGAGGTGCATGCATCTACAATGTGAATAAATCACTATTTAACAATGTAGTACGAATTGGTTGTGTTTAAACTAAAAGCATACTTTTACTCACGGAAAGAGAATGGAAACATTACGCGGGATTTAATTAACAGCACGTAATTTAAACTAAATTTGGTTAATATTTAATTGTTACTCCATTTTAAATTCAGAACCAATGTTGTTGATTTAAATAAAGCTTTTTTTTTACACGATAAATAAGAGTTCATCTTAGAATATTTTATTACTGTTCACTTAGTTTTTAAGTATGTACTGTACCTACTCATCTAAAATTTCGTAATCCGGATAGCAAAATGCAGTCGAAAGGTGGATGAAGGCTAAAAGATTCTTAAGTCTTTTAGCAATGTTCACGGTCCGCAGAGTTCCGCATGTGTTCATGTCTACGTTGTCCTTCAGAGGTGCTTCCAGCTTCAATGTTGCCGCGAAATGGAACAGTATAGATATCTCTTTTGACAAGTTCTCAATATCGGAGTCAGATAATCCAAAGTTATCGAACAGAACATCACCTTGTAAGGCCTTAACCTTTTTAAGAACACCTGGTCGTTCATTTCTGATTCTGTCGTATAACTGAAACAGTTAAATAATTTGTATAGTACATGTTTAAACCATTGGTGGTAATAACGCTAGAAAATAAAGATTTTTACATTAAATCGCTATTTTTAAATCTTATTTGTTTACTTTTTTCCTTTATTTCAGACACCGCCCATGAAAGCCAAAAGTGGTGTATTGTCAGACAATTGTTTACATTCATGTAAAATATATTATTTCCATTGACCAACTTTTTAAAATAAGATACTCCCCGTCTTCATTGATGTAATATCATAAAATATTGAAATAACTTACTTTGAAACGAAAACCCCGAAGTCAATATAGGAGTTATAAAAAAAGAAGAGAAAAAAAAAATAATACAAAAATTTTAAGCAATTATTTCGCAAAATGTAGCATGTAAAATGAAAAGGAACATTTAAATTTTATAAATTATGTAAGCTTTTTGTACTTCTATATTACATTATTGATTTCCAGCCAAATTCCTGAAAATAGATATTAGTTAAGAAGGGCATCGATATGTATTCTAAGAAATAAAGACATCATATAACAATGTCTGCCGACAATCACTCGCAACATAAAATTAGTGTGTTATGTTATATTAGTGCTGTCACTAAAATCAAAATTAACTTATATCTGTATCATACTAAGATATTCACGTGTTTATTTAAACGTGTGGTGTCCCTAACATTTCGAAATAAAGAACAAACCTTTCAGACACATCGTAGATCTGTAAATGAAATTTACGCATCAAATATTCGTTTAAAGTAATTAATCTAACTTACTTGTAAACGTAACATCTCGTCCAAACGCTGTTTAACAGACTTTCCACGTTTAGGTCTCATCAAAACATAGATATTACCGATATCAGGTATTGAATACAAAAGTTTCTCAATGAGTACTTTCCCCATGAAACCCGTACCGCCAGTGAGCAGCACATTTTTCTCTTTGTAAAATTCTCTTACCGAAGACGCCATTCCTGTAAAAATTAAAATTAAAATAAAAAAATATTTGCGTGTTATTTTTTTATTTTATTGCATAAACAAAATTTTTCAAGTTAAGATTAATGAATATACTCTCTAAGTATATGTTTCCTCTAATAAAACATCAGTACTAAATAACACAGTGTTATCTCTGCTTTTTAAAAGGGAATGAGAGGGATAAGAATAATATGGGCAATGGAAAGTCACATTTCTTTTTTAAAATTTTGTACTAAAGATATTTTTTTAGTTCTTAAAAAAACGCTCTCTACTAAATAAATACATATTGTATAATTTCGTTATAATTTTATAGCCACAAGTACAAGGTTTTGATTTTAGCGTCATGGTTTGAACCGAAACAGAGTGTAGTTAAGGCTTTATCATAATAAATAAAAAAGCGTGGATACTTCCATTGTTATCACTTGATGATAATTTACAGTTTATGTATTTTATTCTCAAAAAAACATGTGAGTATAGCCATTCAATACAAGTTTTTACTTTGGTCTGTACTCTTTGGCCAAACACTTACGATCCGATCACCAGCTGACGCATGCGGTTGCGGCGCCCGTTACTTTACGTAGAATGTATTTAAAAAAAGTTTAAAGCTAAAACTGGTACGTGAGTGCCCTTAATCGTGTTTAATTAAGGATGACTATATGCATACTTCAGCACGCCTAAATGTGCACAGTCATGATTTCAAAAATAACTTATTCAGTTTGGAAAGCATATTCTAATGGCCATTCGAAAAAAAGTAGAAAATTATTGATTAGTTTTTGTATGGTAATGAAAGAAAGTTCAGTGTTAAGTTTATAATCTAAAAGTTTAATTTGGTTTTAAAATAAACTAATTTAAATTTATTTTTAGAGAGCTTCATGGTAATGTTAGACAATTTAAGAAGCAACATATTCATAATTATAATTGTTGAAAATGTTTTACAGTTGATATAAATTAAAATTGAACGTAATAAAAACGAATACATTTGTATTTTTTTATTTTTTACATAAAAAAAAATCAGTAACGCTTGCCTGCTTTTGTTTTTGCTTATATTGTTAAGAAGCCAATAATAATAATAATAATAATAAGCCTTTTTATTTCCATATTTACAATTGCATTTTGTTAGTATTGTTAGTTTTAAACTTATTTTAGTTATTAGTATTGTTAGTCTGTTATATTCAAATATGGATCCCACTTTGGGTAAAGGCCTCCTCCATCTTCTTCCAGCCTGTTCTGTTTTTGCTGAGAGTGAACCAATCTTTCCCTGTTACTTCGGTTATATCATCAGCCCACCGTTTTATTGGTCTACCAACTTTCCTTTTCCCTACTGGCCCTTTCCATCTTGTAGCTTCTAAAGTCCATCTGTTGTCAGTCATTCGTGATATATGACCAGCCAGCCAATGCCACCTTCAAATTATTATTTTCAATGTTGCTAAAATATTTCGTGATAAGAGATCTGCAGCCTTTAATGCCTCTTCTGTGGTAGCCGAACCAGTCGAAGATGTTAGGAATCATTTGGGTAATAATAATCTGCCACAATTTATTAAGAATGGGTCACAAGAAACGAGATATTATTTTAAGCGAGTCATTATATCCGACTTGGTTATAATTTTATATGTTAACCAAATTTCACTGTGTAATTACTTCATAATGAATTCTTGGTCAATATAAGCGGATTCTACTGTATTTGTCGAATATTTGCATTATGTAAGATAATATTAGCACACATTTCACAGTTTGTAAAATGCAAGTGACGAAAGTAATCGCGTTTAATTTTGAGGTATAATTTTTACTTTATGACTTTTTATTTTACTTTTAACTTTAATGACGATTTGGATGAGTGATTATAAAGCTTTTAAATGTAATCTCCCCTTTCCATAAATATCTATAAATGTTAGTAAAATTGGAGTGTCTGTATGTTATAAAAAGTGTTAAAAATATATTTGGTCCATATAAAATATTTGCGAAGGTCCAGCTGACCGATTTTGACGGGATTTAGACGGGAAGGTAGCTGATGCACGTTATTTTAATTCTGCGATTACAAAGTTGCGGGCAACCGCTAGTTCACAATAAATAAGAACAAAGTGAAAGGGAAAAAAATAAGCGCAAAGATTGTGATCAAGAGCAAATTTAAGGAGATGAATTACATTACTTTTTACGAAGTAGTTATTAGACTGATCGAATTTCGAGATCGCCGAGTACATGAGGATTTAAAAGCCTCGAGTTTATATAAATTTCAAAATATATTTAACCTTTATTTTAGTGCTTTTCATTGATTTAACATTTTGTATGCGTTGTGTAAATATATTACAAAATAACAACAGTACTTGAGTAAAATGAAATCAATACGTATTTAATAACTTTACAGATTAACTTCTACTTAAATCGAGATTTATCTTAAAAGAAAACATAAAAGTAAATATTTACTTGAAAACTGTAGAATTAAATTTTTATAAAAATCATTTAACGTGTCAGTGGAAATTTAATAAATAATTTTTAGTTTCGTCACTTCGTTTCGTCACTTTTTTAGTGAAGTAAAATATTAAATATAATTTAAAATTAAATGGTAACGTAATTCTAAAGATAATTACGAAATCAAAGTTTATTTTGGAACGTGAAAATTGTTAAAGTCATGTTAGATAACGATTTTGATAATGCAAGTATAACTTGAAATTATGTTAATTTATGGAAAGTGTCTATAAATATTCAAAATTCTGCAACGATGAGGTCGAACACCTCTACACCTCTCACATTATAAACGTTTGGTGAAACGAATATATTAAAAATACGCCTCATGTAAACTAGAACGAAGTTGGAAAGTTATGAATATCCTACAAGTCTTACTAATATTATAAATCCGAATGTTTGAATGGATGTTTGTTTTAAGGTATCTCCGGTATGGATGAACGGATCTTGATGAAATTCGGCACAGGTGTAGAAAAACACATAGGCTACTTATTAATTATTTTTTCCAATTCCGCCCGGACGAAGTTCCGGGCGACAGCAAGTTGTATATAAAACATTGGAGACAAATGACACTCTTTCAATGTTAATTGAAAGTCGCACATCGATACATTACATCGAATATGTCATATTGAAACAAACATGTTTTACGAATAAAAACAAAAGCTTTGATACTTAAAGACAGGATGTAAATTTTAAATGACTATAAAGATATTATATTGTTTTGATTTGGTGAATTTGGCCCAAACATCACTTCCCGAATGTTCTGTGGAACAACAATTTGGCAGGTGAAAGGCAGTATGATTTATATTTTATTGACGAAACTACACAACGTCGTCCAAACTCGCTTAGGGCTGTCAAAAAGGACTAAAACAGAGAGGCAATTAAAAAAATCAGAAAAGAATTGATTATTTTTTTGAATGTGGAGAGTCTGTTAAGGCTTTATTGCTTTCCTCTGCCGACATATTTTGATTTTACCTAATTAATTCTAAGAACATATATGCAATCATAACACTAGGGCTTATAAAGAATACTTATAAGTAATGATTGGAAAGGAAATTTTAAATTTTCTGATTCTGTTTTCATCGTTATCCCTTGGTAATAACATTTTACACTCGTATAATGAGATTTTCTACATAATGAGATATTAATACTCTTTGAAATCCAAGTCAATAACAATTGAGACGTCAATAAAATCATTCTTTATTTAAAAAATAAGATTAAAAGCTTAATTAAGTTAAGTCAAGTTCAATCTAACTAATATTATAAATGCAAATGTTTGGATGTATGAATGAATGGATGGGTGTTTGTTCGAAGGTATCTCCTGAACGGTTTCATTACGGATTAAGTTTTTTTTAGTCGCCAACTAGTTAATATTAAAATTATATGTTATTGATATAATTCTAATATTCTTTAACATTCGTGATCAAACACGTAAATACTCGTAAAAGTTAATTTAACTGTCAATTTCAGTACAATATGCCTAATTTGTATTACTTGTACTTTTTAATGTATTTTATTGAATGTAATTTAACGGACGGTCAATTTTAGTTTCATTATATCGAATGAAATTATTATTTGTAAAAATATAATTATAAAGTTGAAAGTTGATATATTATGATTTAAATTTGCTTTTGTAAAACTTGTGATTCCTATCCATAACATGACGTGAATGGGTTTCTATTGCTGATTCACATTAACAAAAACATAGAAAAACCATAGATAACATATGTTTTTCTACAGCAGTGAAAGCCAATATTAACACGTAGAAGATATTATCTCTCAATATTATAATTGTTTTACCGATTATAAAAGACGACCGACTTCAATACAACTTTACATTATTAAGGCCAATAAACAAATTACTCAATGATACTGTTATTATGCAAAAAATCTGTTATGTATGTTAATTGTCTGGAGATTATAAACAGAGAAAAATAAATGTAGAAATAGACATAACGATATAATTCCAAAAATGTCCACCAGTTTGCATTCCGTGGCCATACGCAACCTCCTGTCCGTACTTACAACTTTACGGTTTTAAGATAAGACCGTATTACATTCTTACAGCTCAAATGTGCAATTGGATTCTATTTGTATACACAATTTTTTTATGGAATAACTATCATCAATATTATCCTGTGTGCAAGTTAATTTAGGACTCCGTCGGTTCATACGCTTCCCCACTGATAGGCTAGATCCCATCCTAGGTTAGGATGATCCTAGATTATGACTAAGTGGCTTAACCACGCTGGCCCATTGCCATCCTCAAACCATCCTGTATAATTATAAGGTGGGAAACGAGGTTTGCCGAAATAGCAAAGCCTGCCCATTGACATCTGTAATTCTATTGCCTACCTTTAATCAGAAAAGGTCCTGCATGTACCATATATGGATAAAACTGATGTAGCGCTTAAAAAAAGGTCAGTCTAAACTTAGTAATAATTTAAAATTAAAATTTTTTCCTTTCCTTAAACTAATATTTACAACCCAAACACTACCTTTAAATTTGTCTCCCATAAAATAACAATGAAAATGGATGATAACCATTGGGCCATACTCCGTAATTGAATTACCTTAATATGACCTTGACATGTTTAATGGAATATATATAAATCCATTGTACTATAAAACATTGTTTCTGCAGCCCTACATGCGTTAATGTTTTGCATAACTCTGGCCGGGCCCACCGGTCTACATGGCGGTCGATTTGTCCCAAAAATTTAGAACTTTTCCATTGTAATGCAATAACTTACGAGCGAAATCGTTACGTTGTGCCGTGGTGGGCTTGAACACCGTAACTCTCCGAAAATTATTCGCTAAACTAGTGGAATATTTTTCGTAATTTTAGTTGCCGAATCACACGTTTCTTTATTCTAGTAGATTGAGTTTTGTTAAATAAATTGTACTTCACTTACGTAATGAGTAAATGAATCAAATTTTATGCATCATGTTTACCATTGTTTAAGTTTAGTCACGCATTTTGCATTATGAAAACGTTAAGAAATTCTATACAACAAACTTGTAATTTAAAGGAAATATTGTAATTTATAAGAAACTAGCTGTAGCCCGCGACTCCGGCGACTAAAAAAAATGTCGATGTTCTATATATACGTCAAATTTCATCGAGATCCGTTTAGCCGTTTTGGAGATACCTTCAAATAAACATTAACCCATCCATCCATTAAACATTCGCATTTATAATATTAGTACGATTTAAGGTCTCATCTTTTACATAATTTCTTTCATTAGATCTTGCCAAAAACTATTCCATCAAAACACGAACGACATAATATTAATTGACTTTTGAATGTTTATAGTGAACGTAAATGGTTCTGTCAAGTAGCGAAACTAAACTTTCTCGACGGCGACGATGCGGACGTAGGTAACAACATCTAAACCTCACGGGTCGTGACACGTGATCTCGGCAACAACCACGTCTTCCCTACTCTAGAGAAATCGCCCTGTAAATTATTGCCTGACTAATAGGAAATTAGGAAAGGATACGGTATTTTCTATTCGCATACGGAACTGTCCTATGAATCGGTCAGTTGGGCTTACTATTTTTTTTATAAGTACTGGAGAGCGTCACTTATACGATCGATAAAAGCCGGTAATTGATGTAATATTAGCGTATTCCATACTATAGGACAGTGCAGGTAATCAATTGGTTTTATTTGATCAAAACATCCATAGCACGTTAAATAAGTTGTAAAAAATACGAGGCGTTTAGTTCGCTATAATTAACAAGGCAAATCTGTAAGTGGAATAGCTTTAGCGGAAACTATTGTTCATAAGAATAAAAAAACGTACCATGAACTTAACTTAATGAAGGGATGATAATAGCCTTTAAATGTTAGAAGATCGAGAATATATACGGTTATTTTTTATTTAACTGTTCTTTTAGATTTTATTTTTGTCAAAAGTTACACATTGCTCTCATGCAAATATGGTAAGTGAGAGTAAATATTTTATCGACATATTCGACCTTCAAGAGACTTCAGCTTATTTCTAGAATGTTGAAAATAATTTGGAAATATTTCTAACGTGTTTGTTTTAATAAACCCATTAAGTGGGCATCAGCGAGTGAGTCGGTCTCGGTCCGTACACCCAAATAGCGTCTGTTTCACAATACCTTCTCAGATCTTACCACATCGGTAGCTTCCAGATAGGTTATTGCTGACAATGTGCAAAATCGCATAGTTAAAAATCGGCATTGACCAACCCACGCCAGTGGGAGCGGGCCATTAGAACAAACAAAAATCGCACAAACATGTAATTCTGTTTGATCTTTGAAACAACGATGACTTAGCGTTTAACTGAAATAAAGATGTCAAGTTCAGGGTACATTCGATTTAAACGCGCGAGACATAAAAGTTTCAGTAATTTTACACTTATTATTACAATTATTTTAAATTATTATTAATATTTTTCCCAATCATCTAAAAAGGTGTCTGAAATCAAATACAAGAAGAAACTATACCAAAATCAAGCCCAACATTTTTTTAGCAATGATTGGAATAACTACTGTGTTCGTTTGGAGTGGATCCCGCTAGGAACAAGAAGACGTGGTCGCCCTAAACAAACTTGGCGGCGCTCAGTGGCAGTCGACATGAAGACAGTCGGGCTGACATGGCTCGAGACCAAACGCAGAGCCCAAGATAGAGTGAGCTGGCGACGTACTGTGGACGCCCTCTGCCCCACTACGGGGACATAGGACTTTAAGTCAAGTTAAAGTCAGATTGGAATAACATCTTACGAAATTCAATTGCAACACGTTGTGCACAGCTTTAGCGAGACCTCGTGTAATTAGCATCTAACTACGATACTTGTTTATAGTTTTCTTATAGTTCTATAGACAATTAGGAACCACAGTATTATTACATTTGTCCGCACTAAAACGTAAAACGTATGTTAAAACAATATTTATGACCTGTTTAACGCAAAATCTTTATTTTTATAAATTTCTATCTAATTTATGTTTCAATTATTTTTTTATAAACTAGCTTTTACCCGCGACTCCGTCCGCGCGGAATAAAAAATAGAAAACGGGGTAAAAATTATCTATCCTATGTCCGATTCCTGGTTCTAAGCTACCTGTCCACCAATTTTCAGTCAAATCGATTCAGCCGTTCTTGAGTTATAAATGGTGTAACTAACACGTCTTTCTTTTATATATATAGATACTAGCTTTTACCCGCGACTCCGTCCGCGTGGAATAATAAAAAAAAAAATAGAAAACGGGGTAAAAATTATCCTATGTCCGTTTCCTGGTTCTAAGCTACCTGCCCACCAATTTTCAGTAAAATCGATTCAGCCGTTCTTGAGTTATAAATGGTGTAACTAACACGACTTTCTTTTATACGTGGGACACTCTGAAAGTTTTGCGACTCTAAAAAAAAATGTTCTATAGGTAAATATATTTTTATTACATCTTTTCAAAGGACTTTTCACTAGCCTCTATACAAAGTTTCATGTGTCTGAACCAGTTTTCGAAACACTTTTTCCAGTCCGCCGCAGACACCTCGTTTACAGCCTGCTCCAACGCTGAGAGCGCATCATCCGGCGACGAAAATTGAATCCCTTTGAGTTGATTTTTTATTTTTGGGAATAAGAAGAAGTCACACGGTGCTAGGTTACGGCTGTAAGAAGGGTAACCCAGGAGTTTGACCGGTGTGCTGTCTAGGAAGTCCCTCATTTTGATTGCGGTGTGGGCGGGCGCATTATCGCGGTGGAGCAGTAGCGCGCGGAGACCTGTGTTTGGTTGCTTATTGCTCACAGCAGAGAAAACTTCTGCCAAGTATTAGGTAGTATACCATTCGGCGTAAATGGTTCTTTGGTTTCGTAAAGGAATTGACACCAAGTAGCCAGTCAATTTGAAAAATTCACGATCAAAATCTTCCCTCCGCTTCTAGGTCGCTTTACTTTGGTAGGGGTCGATTCGTTTTGAAACACCCTAACCGTCGACTGGCGCTTTGTTTCTGGATCGAATTGATAAATCCAGGATTCATCACCTTTAACGATGTCGTAAACACGCCGAGACTAGCCTGCTTCAAATTTGTCTATCATATCATGGCACCAATCCACCCTTGCCTGCTTTTGAACATCGGTGAGGTTGTGCGGCACCCTTCGTGAAACTATGCTCTGCACCCGTAGATGCACGTGTAGAAACTCGTTAAGGCTTCCTGATCCAATCTGCAGTATATGCTGAATCTCTTGATATGTAATTCGTCTATTGTCTTGGACCAAATTTTTCAGTGCTAGCACGTCTCCTTCCGTAACAGCCGTCAAAGGGCGACCACTTCTTTCTTCATCCCCCAAAGTTAGTCGACCTCGCTTAAATTCATTATATCAACGATACACGGTTGCCTTAGAAATGCCTTCATCCAATAATACCATTTGAAGTCTATCGTACGATTCGTCCGGTTTCAGGCGACATTTAAAATCGTAAAAAATCATAGCGCGAAAATGTTCTCGACGCAAATCCATTTTTCAATGAGACACGGTAATTTTAATAAGCTCGCAGAAAATGTGTAGGGTAGTTTTGAATTTAGAACGTACCTATTTTTACTTATAACTAATCATATTTTTAAATAAATTATAACAGACCAGTCTCACATACATAAAAACTTTTTTTCGCAATACTTTCTGAGTGACCTGGTATATATAGATAGATTAAATGAACGCGGCATGTGTTATACTACCAAGTCATCTAAATAATCAAAATAGTAAAATAAAAAGTTTAATACAAAGGAAAACTACGGTTTGTTTATTTTTTGATCAAAAACCGTCATGGATCTGCACTCTTTTTTTCGACATAACCTTGAATAAATTTATTGTTGACGCGTGATCGAGAAGGTATTTTTAATCATATTGTGTTCTTTAACATTTCTATCAATTTACAGGCTTATAAGAATTTATGTGACCTTGAATATGTGTGTTGATTGAAATAAGGCATGTTTTTCAATTGCGGCGGTCAATCCTAATAAAACATAATATTTGCTAACTTAAAATATTTAGAATTTTTTTTAAACTCAACTAACTTCACTAGACTATATGCAAGAAGACGAATCAAATAATACCTAGTCAAAAATGGACTGCACATATGAACGTCATTAATAGTGGTAGGTCCTGCAAAAACAATATTTGTAGGAACATGGGAAGGGGAAGTGGATTTGGCGAAAGAGGAGAAGGGCAAATATCCTCTTTATGTGCGTCCCTTCTCCATTGATAAACTTATTGACAAAGGTAGGCAACGCATCTGCATTTGTGGATGTCTATAGGTGGATGTCTATAGGTCTAGTAGTCTATAGGTCTTCTTAAATTATTACTTTTTTATTTTCAAAATAAAAAATTAATTCTAGTAAAATACAATATTTATGTATTCTTATTTGCTAGAATTATTTTTATATATATTTTCAGTTTAAAATTCATTGAATATTAATGGCGATATATATTTTTCTCAAGTAATTTAATAATAAGCTTTTTAATTTAGTTTTTGTTACTATCGAATTCTATTGATTAAATTGCACGATTTGTTTATATAACAGTTTTAATTATTCGATTGGAATCGTTATCACGTAACTAATGTCAGTTTGTAGAAGTGACAGTGTTGATATTTTCGAAATACCTTACGCGATGATTTTTTAATTCAGTTGTTTGTATCCAGTGAGTAACTAAAAACAGATACGAAACTTGTATAGTTAAGTACATTCAAAATAAAAGGTTTTGATACTTTCACTGAAATAAGAAGTCAGTCCAGTCCTCCTTTAAGTTTCATCAGATTTTCTAAAATCGATAATGGACGTATCAAACGGAGGTGCGTAACATTCATAATTAATTTTACACATTTGATTTCAAGCTAAGCTTTTTAAGAAGAGAACATAGCTAAAAAATATATATATGTGGAAAATGTATTTTCATATAAAAAATATTAAATGTTTCAAGTTTAGAATTAAACTAATGTGCTATCTTAATTTACATTTTACTGTGGCACAGCTCAAAAGAGTCAGAAATTTTTCAACGTATTTAAAAATTAATACACAATCCTTGTCTAAATTTAAGATTTCAGTATAAATGCGTTAGAAATTAAAAATTCGCAATGGCAAATTCGCAAAGCGTATGCATACAGCTGGCATTTTAAATGTAGATCATAATTATTACTGATTGTAACGTATTTTGTTTTCTTTGCAATTAATAAAGCGGCTTATACACAGCCTTTATAAGTAACTAGCTTTTACCCGCGACTACGTCCGCGCGGAATAAAAAAAGAAAACGGGGTAAAAATTATCCTATGTCCGTTTCCTGGTTCTAAGCTACCTTCCCATCAATTTTCAGTCAAATCGATTCAGCCGTTCTTGAGTTATAAATAGTGGAACTAACACGACTTTCTTTTATATATATAGATAATTGCTTTTATTTTTTATATTTTGTAATATGATATGATATTAAGTGGAGCGCTCAAAGTACGTGTCCGTTAGCAAAACCTAATTTGAAAGCTTTTTGTGTTTTTTTTTATTTGCATATACATAAAAGCTACTATTGTATGTTTATTTACTATCCATAAAATAATTTTGAATATAACGAAAATTCTATTTGGAGGTTAAAAATCATAGGTTCAGGCTCAAAAAGAGAATCTATACAATAATTTAACAAGTTTTTTTTTTAATGAAATCTTTGCACTGCTTTGGTTTTTATATATTTTGAGTTTTATATTAACTATCGTCGTATCGTATAGGGGAGGAAGTGACTTTTCTAATTACATTACATTGAATTTATTTTGCCGTATTCTATGATGTCAAGGAACAGTTTTTTTTTGGCGAGTGGAAAATAAAATTTTAGGCAAATAGACGTATGAGTAAATTGGTCACGTTTTAAACACAATCGAGAAGTGTAACAGCGTCGGGTGAGCGGTGAAGGGGTGGAGGCACCTCTTCTCTACATGTTTTAAAAAAATATATAAATAAAATAATGACTGCAATATAAATAACATGGCATTTTAATGGTTTTTTTGCAAATTTTCGTAAAGATAGTAAAAATGGTCCACGAGATTTGACATAAAAAGGACTTCCAACACCCTGAAACTGATCTCATGTAAAGTTGGGTTTTTTACTTCGGGCAGGTTACATAGAAGCCATCGACACGTTTTTATATATCAATACCTTAAAATGACTTAATATACTAACTATCTAATAACTTAAAATGTGTGACGCATTTTTAAGTTATTTGATAATTTTAGGATAGTATACTTTTTTTGTAGTACACTAACTGTTGCACAGAGTTGCACAATGGTTGCATTAGCAGTTCCTATATATGGATTTTTCATACTTTCACACTAAAGGATGTCCAATTAACAACTGTGAAAATATTGCTGGAGATATTTTCAATAACTAGTCAATGAAATAATCGAAACAATGACATAGTTTTACCAATAAATGAAGTCAAACATTAAGGTTTATAAAACCTTAAGCGAATACATGTGTGTAAGATAAATCTAGGGAGATGATGTAACATTCCCATTAGGAATAGGAGAATGCGTTTTCATTTTATTCACTGACAGAAACGGAGAAGTAAGATTCAGCTTGATATTGGTTTTTAACGAGGTCGTACTTTCCCTACCGAACCGGTTAAATTGGTAATTGATTGTATCAATTGGTTTTTTTTTCTCATTTAGAACGGCATCTTTACGATATTACTCAATTTAGCAAAGGAAATTCCCCCATTCATTTTTCAAAACACTTTTTAGTTTTAACGCATATATTATGAAAATTCCTTTCTTCTGAAAGGTATTTTGATTAATAGAAATCTTTGCGCGTAACCTGCATAGAGATTAGAGTTCGAATCGAAAGACTGCCGAATTTTTCAAGAAAAATACATCGTATTTCCTAAAGATATAATTGAATAATAAGCTGCCCGTAACATATTGCAAAAAAATAATACAATCAAGTATTTTGTGCAAAGAATTTAGAGCAATTTGCGACAAATACAATACAAGATAAAGGTCATGAAATAATGCAGGCACAAAGGTCAAGTAATTGCTTGTTTCAGAAACTACTTAATAATATAAATAAGATATTTCTCGTTAGGAATTCATCTAAGTATATTTTGATAACGCAAAGATATTTTGTTTACTTGCTACCACTAAATCCTAAAACTACTGAATCGATTTTATGATAGACTACTACGACTCCTATGACCTTGTAGTTTTTGAAGAAAAATAGTTTTTTGTAATTAGTAATACTCGTACGACTCGTACAACAATGAAGTTAACGATGATGTCATTTGCATATTCGAATTTTTAAAAATAAATATCTGATCACTTCAAATAATATCGTACTTAAATTGTTGAAACTTTCGTGTGACATAATAAAAAATTAATTAAGAACGGTTTACTTTTCGTACTTTCTAACTATATGTTTCGTCTGCAGTTTTGTCTTTGTTTTTTTTTTCAAAGAGTATGAAAGGGACAATAATATTTATTAATACAAGTAGTTATTAAGTGTTACGGAAGTCTTAACCCACTGCTACTTAAAGACATTTCAAAACGATAAAAGTGCTTTGCAATATTAAAAAAAAAAATTAGAGTTTATACAGAAAAATGTTTGGTTTTAATGTTTATCTATGTTTATTTTCAAGTATGCGATGTTGAAGAACTCGCGGATATGGTGGAAATTCTTCAATCGACCCTTTTATATTTTTCATATTAATTTGTAATTTAGTGATAAATGTGTATTTAAATTATTTAATATTATAATAGTATTAGTACATCAAAATTAAAATAAAAACAAATTTAGTATGCTTAAAAATATTAAGTAAATACTTAATATATTGAAGCTTTGTTTGAACTCGCTTACTTAAAATAAAAGACGTACCCAATTTCTCGATCACGGTATTATAGTATTAACGTACTTGATCGAAGCGACCTCTCTCTATAAAAGTCAGAAACAAACTGATTCTGGCGCATGCGTTCTCCGATGTTATAATATAACCTACGAGAGGACTATTACCATGTTTTTTTTTCTGTCATCTATTTTGGTTTTGTTATGTATGCGCATGTACAATGCATAAATTGGAACGGTCGGCTGCGCCCGACCGCTATGTCGTAGTGACGTAATTAAAGCAGTCTGCACTAAGCAAGCGTTGTTTCAATTACTCCTCCGCATACTTATCATTGGCGACGAGAAACCAAAGTACCCGCGTTGTGAAAAGTTTTTTTTTCAAAATGTCTGTTGGACAGTTTGGTGTTTTGTCTTGTTTTGATCACTGTGAACAGACGTGGAAAACGTACAAGAGTCGCATAACGCAATGGTTTATTGCTAATGATATAAACCATTTAACCGATGCGACGGGAGTAAAGCGACGCGCGATATTGCTAAGTGCATTCTCAGAGGGTACCTATAAATTAGCATCGGACTTAGCGTTGCCGAAAGAGCTGCAGCAGGTGCCCTACCCGGACATCCTCGAACTATTGGATGCCCACTTCACTCCGAAGCGCGTCGGCTTCGGGGAACGGCACAACTTTTACTCGGCACTTCAGCAGCCCACCGAAACGTTTACTCAATGGGCGGCTCGACTGCGGGGGCTCTCCGCACACTGCGGGTTCAGCAACCTCGAGGAAGCTCTCCGCGACCGCTTCATCATGGGAATGCAGCACGGGATCGAAAAGGAGAAGATCTACGCCAAGGATCTGAGCGGCCTGACCCTGGCAAAGGCCGTGGAGTTGGCGGAGAATATTCGATGCGCGCGGGCGGGCGCCGCCGGCGCAGCCGCCGCGTCGTGCACCAGCATCGACGTCGCCGCGCCTTCGGATGTGCTGTACAAAATCGGACATTCCAGTGCTAATGTACAAAGTGCTACCGAAAGTCGGTCGAAAAAGGTGAAGTGTTCCGTGTGCGGTTATAACCACAGGTCGGTAGACTGTCGTTTCTCCAACTACTCCTGCAAAAAATGCAATCGAAAAGGTCATCTCCAGCGAATGTGCAAAAAAGTGAACCAGGTGACGTCAGCGGTGATGAATGAGTCGGACGAGAACGACGACGACGGTGAGTGTTTTCATATCCGATCTTTTAAAGGGGAGCCTATGGTGGAGAGTATAGAGTTGAATGGGGTTAAATTAAAATTTGAAATAGATAGCGGGTCCGCAGTTACCGTAATTTCAGTAAACACCTATAGACGGCATTACAGTAAAACACAATTGTTGCCAACTAAGAAAAGGTTACTTGGTTACTCGGGGGAAACGATTCATTGCCTTGGTGTTATGACCCAATCGCGCATTTCGTATGGAGGGCAAACCCGTAGTATAGACGTATACGTGGTACGTGGCGGGGGCCCGGCGCTCCTCGGTAGGGACTTTATTTCAAAATTTAATTTACAGTTAGCTCCTGTGAACTATTGCGACTCATCTCTGTCAATAGAAAAGCTCCAAGCTCGGTTTTCAAAAACGTTTTCGGATAGGCTAGGTAAATTTAATAAATATAAAATCAGGTTACTTTTAAAAGAACAGTCGAGACCACTATTTTTCAAAGCCCGTCCGATAGCGTTCGCTTTGAAAGAGAAGGTTACTAAAGAAATCGACAGATTGGTCGATTTAGGGGTTTTGAAGCCAGTAGATCATTCGGAGTATGCGTCGCCTATAGTGCCTGTGCTAAAGCGAAACGGCTCCGTGAGGATATGTGCCGATTACGCTGTCAGTATAAATAAACAGTTAGTAGTTGATCAGTATCCTTTGCCTACGGTGAACGAACTGTTTTCCAAATTACATAGCGGTGAACAGTTCACAAAATTAGATTTATCGAGTGCGTACAATCAGCTTTGCCTCGACGAGGAGTCGCAAAAGTTAACATGTATTAATACACACCGGGGACTGTATCAATATACGCGGCTCGTGTTCGGTCTGTCCTCCGCCCCGGCTATCTTCCAGCGCGCAATGGAGACCGTACTGTCGGGACTAGAAGGCGTGTTGTGTCTACTCGACGATATTTTGGTTACGGGCAGAAATAGGGAAGAACACTTGGCGCGATTAAGTTCGGTGTTGCAGAGACTCGAGGAGGCAGGATTGACGTTGCAGAAGGATAAATGCGAGTTTTTCAAAGACGAGATTAGTTACTTGGGCTACGTTATAAATAAAAATGGGTTAAAAAAATCGCCCGAAAAGGTGAAGGCGATTGTGGATGCACCTGTGCCGACTAACGTCAGCCAGTTGCAATCATTTTTAGGGCTGGCCAACTACTATAGGAATTTCGTGCCCGGCGCATCATCTATACTTAAGCCCTTATATGATTTATTAAAAAAAAATAATAAATGGGAATGGTCTCAAGAGCACGCGGATGCGTTCGTTTTAATAAAAAACAAGCTGGCGTCGGATTTAGTGTTAGCGCATTTTAATCAAAACGCTAAACTAATCTTAACAGTGGATGCTTCTCCCACTGGTCTCGGGGCGATATTGTCGCAGGTGGGGGACGACGGCGCTGAGCGGCCGGTCTCGTTCGCGTCGCGCACGCTCACGCCCGCCGAGAAACGGTATTCGCAGATACAAAAAGAAGCGACAGCGATAATATTCGGCGTCCGTAGGTTTCATCAATATTTATACGGCCGTACGGAACCCTTCGTTTTACGAACCGACCATAAGCCATTATTATCTATATTCGGTCCGCATAAAGGAATACCGGAAGTATCTGCAAATAGGTTACAAAGATACGCAATGTTTTTAGGCGCGTACAATTACAACATAGAATATGTTCGTAGCGCTGATAACAGCGCAGATTATCTGTCGCGCGCGAGCTTGGCGGGTGTGAGCGAGAACGGCGCGGGGTCCACGGAGGTGGGGCGCGCGTCTTGCGCAGACGCCGCCGCGGCGCTGTGCGACAGGGCTGCTTATGTTTGTTTTGTTGTCGACGGCTCGTTACCGATTACGATTTCCGAATTGAAAAATGCAACATCGCGTGATATAATTTTTAGACGTGTTATAAATTATATATTTAACGGCTGGCCTACTAAAGAATCTGATCCCAATATTAAGCCATATTTTTTGTGTCGGAACCAGCTGTCATTAGAAAATGGTTGCTTGATGAGAGGTCATAAGGTCGTAATTCCGGAATGTTTACGTCCAAAAATTTTGAACGAGTTGCATTCGTCACACTTAGGCATCGTTAAAACCAAAGCTGAAGCTAGATCCAGGTTTTGGTTCCCGGGCGTTGATGACGCAATTGAGCGGCTGATAGGGTCGTGTGAGATATGCAACCGGTTAAGACCTTCGCCACCGCGGGCTAAGATGGCACCGTGGAAGTTCCCACCACAACCATTTCACCGTTTGCATATCGACTTCCTAGGTCCGCTGAATGGTCACACCTATCTGGTTATCGTCGACGCGTACACTAAATGGGTCGAAGTGTACGACATGAACGCTAATTCGAACTCGAATGCAGTAATAGAACGTTTGTACGACTTCATGGCACGGTTCGGTCTTCCGAAAACTATTGTTAGTGACAACGGTACATCATTTTGTTCCCAACAATTTTTAAATTTTTGCGCGGGAAATGGTATCACACACCTAACGACGCCGGCATATCATCCTGCTAGTAACGGTCAAGCGGAAAGTTCAGTAAAAGTTATAAAAAAGGGCATAAAGAGCAGTCTTTTAGCTAGCCGATCGGCAAAGGAATGCAAATTACGACTCTTAAAATTTTTACTTGATTACAGAAACTCTATTCATTCCACCACAGGCCTTTCTCCCGCCGAGTTAGTTTACGGGCGGAAACTTAGGACGCGGTTAGATTTGATTAAACCTAGTTCACCGTCATCTTCGTGCGTTCCCCTTGCTGAATTTGTAAAAAAAAAGCAGTGTTCGCAAATTGAAGCACACGGAGGCTGTAATAAACAATTTTTTACGCCGGGTGACCAGGTGTTATATAAAAAGTTTGCGGGAAATAACAAATTCACCTGGCATCAAGCAACAGTGTTGAAGAGACTCGGAAAAGTTTTATATGTGGTGCAAGACAACACTTCGTCTATTAAGAGTAAAAAGCACAAAAATCAATTGTGGCTGTACAAAGGAGACGTCAAGATAGACTCGTGGGACTATAACGATATAGGCTCAGAGAGTCCCACATCGTCGGTGTCGTCCGAACAACAAGGTTTGGCAGACGCGATGCAGGACTCCGCGTTCGCTGGCTCGTCGCGGGGGGAGGATGAGGAGGCAAGATTGCCTCCAGACACGCCGCCTACCAACCACCCCAACGTGACGGTTACTAGAGGGGTTAGGCGCCGCATGCTCTCAGACGAAGAAGTATAGGGTTATATTGTCTATGTGTTCTGTTCTACTAATGTATCTGTCTTCTTTAACTCTCTTTGTATTGGGGTTACATTCGTTATCTAAAAGGGGAGGGGTGTTATGTATGCGCATGTACAATGCATAAATTGGAACGGTCGGCTGCGCCCGACCGCTATGTCGTAGTGACGTAATTAAAGCAGTCTGCACTAAGCAAGCGTTGTTTCAATTACTCCTCCGCATACTTATCAGGTTTAAATTAATTCTTGCACAATAGTCAGTGTGTAGACATCATTTCTTTCTAATTTGTTATGGATGTTTGAGACTGGTTAGAAAATGTAAACAAAAATAATTTATTATAAGTAATCGTTAAGCTAGACGAAGTAAAGCGTAGGATTCAATTGGTGTTTATTTTGTGACTATATTAAATTCTAGCTGTCGCTGTATTTTTATTGAATGTTTCCTGAATAATTATTTATATATATATATAAGACTATAATAGACAATGGTTATAGTTAAATTTAGCATAACAATATGGGAGGGTAGGTAATAGGTAGAGTTCGGTTCAAATACGGCACAATTTCCATGGTAGAGAACGTGTTACCGACGGTAAACTTCGTCAGATCATAATCTCAAATAACAATATGTAGAGGTATCTATTATAAACTGACAGCAAAATATGTAGATTAATTTTTTTGTATTGTTAAATGTTGATTTGTTTCTTCAAGGACATATTTATCATTATTACCAAGTAATATATTTGCCCCTGCATCAAATTTCATAGCAATAATCCATTACTATAGTTACATTAGAAGCATTTTCTTCATAAACGGTGTTTTTCATGATGTTCATTTTGACATGTTTCATGACGACATCTATGGTAATATTCAACAAACTACTAAGTGGCGTTAATGAAAATAAAAGGAACATAGTTATTTTGCAACTAACGTTTAATATTTTTTGTATACATTGGATACGAAATAAATTTATTTAATCCCTATATTAAACATTATTAACATAACATATTCATAATGTAATCTAGATATATTTTGTACTATAATGTAGTCTTGTCCAGACTTTTAAAAACCGTTGGCGTTTGTTTAAGATCCTTTGTGTAAATAGAATAAAACAGATACAGGGTTGCCAACAAATTATTTGATGCTTATAAAAACCTCATATTGAATACAATTTATGTGACTTTAGTTATATCAACAAAGATAATACCAAAACAGAAAATTACAAGAACTCTTCAACAAACTTATTTACTTAATTTTAAAAAGAGATGTGGTCAGAAGCGTACTAAATTTCTTGACGACAACCCTATTTGCAAGGGCTTTAAACGTGTAAATTGATATCCCCGAGACGATGGACGGGCCACATACACTCACAACCGGCAGGAATCACCATTGTTTTTGTTTCCCAGCAGTCACTGAAACATAAACATTAAATATAATAACCGACAAGGAGAAATGATTGTATAAATAGAAGAATCAAGAGAAGTGTGCAAGGATCGTTCCAGAAGGCGATCCGTAACCTGGGTTTTAATTTTTTTATAGTATAAGGTGTCAAAAGAGCTACCGGTTACTTTGTTTTGCCAAAATAGCGCAAAAGACCGCTACACTTAGACATCGCCATCAAGTTACAGGGCTTTATTCATTTTGTTTAAAAAATATAGAAATGTTTTTTTTAGGAATTCATATTGGAATTCATAAGTTTGTCACCTTGAATAACGCCGACGTGTCAAATGAATTGTTTTATTCCATTGAACACAGGAGAATCCAAGACTCGAGCATATCTGAAAGATTTTTTAATTAAATAAAAAATAAGAAATTATTTGTCACTAGGTTTATTAAAAAAATTCGGAAATCAAAATTTTTCGTCGTCAGTATCTTATGTCTACCGTACTTTGGAATTACGGAAAACATGTAATAACCTTTTATCGGAACTTTGAATCTCAGACCGTCTTCAGACTTTTCTAAATTTAATTTACTTTCAATAGGTGTATCAATAGTACTACAATCAGATATATTAAATTTTAATAACAACTGCTCTATATAATCTTGTTGGTCAACTGTTATGGTTTTACATTCTTTGTTCACATTTATTCTCATACCTAGGTAGCGTCTCACATTACCTAAATCTTTTAACTTAAATTGAGAACTAAGAACAGATTTTAATTTTTCAGTTTCATTATTACAATTAGAAAAAATCAAAAAATCATCAACAAAAACAACCACAATTAGTTTAATATTTCCAAATGATTTTGTAAAAAGACATGGTTCACACTTACTAATTTTAAACCCACGATCAGATAAGCATTCTTTAACTCTTTTATACCACATTAAAGATGATTGTTTTAAACCATAAATTGCCCTTTTAAGTTTTAACACTTTACCCTACTCTGTGTTTACAAAACCATATGGAATCTCCATGTAAATATTGTTTGTTAAGTAACCATTTAAGAATGCAGTAGTTACATCCGAATGAGTAATGTCCATATCAAACTGAACACTTAAAGCTAACAACATTCTTAAAGTAGAGTGTCTCACTACTGATGAAAAAGTGTCATCATAATCAATTCCAGGTTTTTGACTAAAACCTTTGGCTACAAGTCTAGCACGATACCGCACTTTGTCACTGACATCAAGTTTTTTATTTAACACCCATTTGCACTATAGTTTGGTCACTTGGTGCATCAACTACTTCCCATGCGTCATTGACCTCAAAGGATTGAAGCTCATCTCGCATAGCTTGTCTCCATTGGTTACCTTCTGGTCCGTTCAAAGCTTCTGAGAAATCTATTTGCTCAGCTTCAAGATTAGAGCTTGCCATACTTATATAACCCAACCTTTCTGGTTGTTTCCTTATTCTCTTGCCTAAGTTGATATGATCTGATATTGGTTGTATCTCACTATTTGAGTTGTTCTCCGATTGATCATGGAGAGATTCATTTAGCGAATACTCCCCCACTGAATCTCTGCCATCTTTGTTTTCTTGCTGATCAAATGTTTCATTCTCAATATCTTCTTGAATCCAGTCAACTGTTTCTTTTTTACCACTTTCATTCTCTTTCTCTGTCACCTTGTCTTTTTCTTCCATTACTATAACATCCCTTTTCACAGTTATAATATTTTTCTCCTTATCATATACTCTATATCCTTTTACTGTATCTGAGAATCCTACAAGGATATGCATTGTTGCCTTTTTGTCCCATTTTAATCTCTTTTCTTTTGGTACATGCACCATCACTGGACTTCCAAATATACGAATGTGCTGTAAATTTGGTTTTTTACCGGTCCAAACTTCATATGGAGTCTTATCAATACCTGAAGCTGCTGATCTGTTTTTTAAATAGACTGCTGTATTGGCAGCCTCCGCCCAAAACTTCTTATCTAAATCAGCTTCGAAAAGCAAGCATCGTGCTCTCTCCACAATAGTCCTGTTTGATCTTTCACTAAGTCCATTCTGTTCTGGTGCGTACGGATTAGTTTTTTGATGAATTATACCTACTTGCTTTAAATAATTTTCAAAGTCATGGCTACAGTATTCCCAACCATTGTCAGTTCTTAGTATTTTTATTTTTTTATTCTGTGAATTCTCCACCATTGCTTTATATTCCTTGAAGTTTTTCAAAACCTCACTCTTGTTTTTCAAGAAGTAAATGTGTGTGTATCTGCTATAGTCATCAATGAGTAACAGAAAGTATTTTGCACCTCCTATTGACTTACTTTCCATGGCGCCACATATATCTGAATGAATGATTTCAAGTACATCTGATGATTGTGAACTTGCAGAAAATGGTAATCTTGATTGTTTCCCTTCACAACATACCTTGCAACTTAATTTGCTTGTTGCAAATGTATCTGGATATTCCATTCCATCAACCCATTCCGCCACGCTTCATCTTATTCATATCAGAGCTATTAATATGTCCAAGCCGTTTATGCCATATCTCCCCATTTGATATGCTACTGGATGTCAATAAACATTTTTTAGTTTCTTGGTTAACTTTGTAAACACCATTCTGCAAACTTGCAATAGCTACCAATTGATATCTTGCATGTTTTTGATGTAACATTTATTTTCTTTAAAAATCACGTTATTTCCATTTTTAATCAATTCACTGACTGATAAGAGGTTTGTTGTTAACCTCGGAACACACAGTACATTCTTGATAATAGCATCATAATTACAATTTGTAGACACATGTACGTCACCGGAACATAACACTGGCATTTTTGTGTTATTTGCAGTAGTTATCTCTGATAAAACTGGTGTATAATTTACATTTTGCACCCATGTACTGTTTGCTGTCATGTGTGCGCTCGCGCCGCTGTCCACGTACCATTCGTTTATACTATATTCTCCACTCAAAAAAGCAACACTAAAAGCATTAGACTGCATGTTTTTTTTAAGTATTGATTTCGAAAATGTCCTACTTGTTTACATTTATAACAAGTCACATTTTTTTCGTTTGACATTGACACTTTTGAATTTGACATTTGCTTTTTTTGTGGTGTCGCGCCATATTTAATTTTATTCTTTTTGTTAGCAGCGAATGCAGCGCCACTGGCGTCCGTGTCATTTCTAGAAACATCCATATCAATCAATTTAGACTTTATACTGTCTGTCGTAATTTTGATTCCTGAATGCTCTATGGCCATAATCATCGGTGCCAAGTCTATGACACGGTAATAATAATACCGTAAGTGAGAGAGATACAGTTATACCCAATTCCTGTGACGTGACAAAGACAGGGATAACTATCTTCTGTCCCTTTCTGCGTACCAGGCTTTACCTCCGTGAAGTTGGCCCCCTCACTTTCATTTTTTTAACTTTTTTTTACGCAAATCGTTTGAGAATCGTTTGAGAGGGTTTGAGAGAAAAGAAATATCGTTTGAGAGTTCCTACTTTCTCCGTAAAAACAATTTCAAATTCTAGTGTTAAGTTGGCCCCCTCACTTTACTTTTTTATATTTTTTTCAATGCGAATCGTTAGAGAGTCGTTTGAGAGACATTAAGAGAAAAGAAATATCGTTTGAGAGTTTTTACTTTTTCTGTAATAAATATTTTAATTCTGGGCATCGAAAGTTACAAATCGATTTTCTTTTTTTTCCGAATTAAATATGGCAATCATGCACTTGGACGTTTCAAATTTATTGTGTAGGTAGAGAATGGTAAGAGAGTGATTGAGAGAAAAGAGAAATCGTTTGAGAGTTAATACTTTTTCTGAAATATATATTTCAATGTCGGAATCGAAAGTAACAAATCGATTTTCCTTTTTTCCGAATTAAATATAGCAATCATGCACTTAGACGATTCAAATTTATGGTGTAGGTAGAGAATGGTAATAGAGTGATTGAGAGAAAAGAGAAATCGTTTGAGAGTTAATACTTTTTCTGAAGTATATATTTCAATGTCGGAATCGAAAGTTACAAATCGATTTTTCTTTTATTACGAATTAAATATGGCAATCATGCACTAAGACGTTTCTAATTTATTGTGTAGGTAGAAAATGCTTAGAGAGTGATTGAGAGAAAAGAGAAATCGTTTGAGAGTTAATACTTTTTCTTAAATAAATATTTCAATATCGGAATCGAAAGTTACAAATCGATTTTCCTTTTTTCCGAATTAAATATAGCAATCATGCACTTAGACGATTCAAATTTATGGTGTAGGTAGAGAATGGTAATAGAGTGATTGAGAGAAAAGAGAAATCGTTTGAGAGTTAATACTTTTTCTGAAGTATATATTTCAATGTCGGAATCAAAAGTTACAAATCGATTTTCCTTTTTTCCGAATTAAATATAGCAATCATGCACTTAGACGATTCAAATTTATGGTGTAGGTAGAGAATGGTAATAGAGTGATTGAGAGAAAAGAGAAATCGTTTGAGAGTTAATACTTTTTCTGAAGTATATATTTCAATGTCGGAATCGAAAGTTACAAATCGATTTTTCTTTTTTCCGAATTAAATATGGCAATCATACACTAAGACGTTTCAAATTTATGGTGTAGGTAGAGAATGGTAATAGAGTGATTGAGAGAAAAGAGAAATCGAAATATATACTTCAGAAAAAGTATTAACTCTCAAACGATTTCTCTTTTCTCTCAATCACTCTATTACCATTCTCTACCTACACCATAAATTTGAATCGTCTAAGTGCATGATTGCTATATTTAATTCGGAAAAAAGGAAAATCGATTTGTTACTTTCGATTCCGATATTGAAATATTTATTTAAGAAAAAGTATTAACTCTCAAACGATTTCTCTTTTCTCTCAATCACTCTCTAAGCATTCTCTACCTACACAATAAATTTGAAACGTCTTAATGCATGATTGCCATATTTAATTCGAAATAAAAGGAAAATCGATTTGTAACTTTCGATTCCGATATTGAAATATTTATTTCAAAAAAAGTATTAACTCTCAAACGATTTCTCTTTTCTCTCAATCACTCTCTAAATATTCTCTACCTACACAATAAATTTGAAACGTCTTAGTGTATGATTGCCATATTTAATTCGGAAAAAAGAAAAATCGATTTGTTACTTTTGATTCCGACATTGAAATATATACTTCAGAAAAAGTATTAACTCTCAAACGATTTCTCTTTTCTCTCAATCACTCTATTACCATTCTCTACCTACACCATAAATTTGAATCGTCTAAGTGCATGATTGCTATATTTAATTCGGAAAAAAGGAAAATCGATTTGTTGCTTTCGATTCCGATATTGAAATATTTATTTAAGAAAAAGTATTAACTCTCAAACGATTTCTCTTTTCTCTCAATCACTCTCTAAACATTCTCTACCTACACAATAAATTTGAAACGTCTTAGTGTATGATTGCCATATTTAATTCGGAAAAAAGAAAAATCGATTTGTAACTTTCGATTCCGACATTGAAATATATACTTCAGAAAAAGTATTAACTCTCAAACGATTTCTCTTTTCTCTCAATCACTCTATTACCATTCTCTACCTACACCATAAATTTGAAACGTTTTATTGCATAATTGCCATATTTAATTCGGAGTAAAGGAAAACCGATCTGTAACTTTCGATTCCGATATTGAAATATTTATTTCAAAAAAAGTATTAACTCTCAAACGATTTCTCTTTTCTCTCAATCACTCTCTAAACATTCTCTACCTACACAATAAATTTGAAACGTCTTAGTGTATGATTGCCATATTTAATTCGGAAAAAAGAAAAATCGATTTGTAACTTTCGATTCCGACATTGAATTATATACTTCAGAAAAAGTATTAACTCTCAAACGATTTCTCTTTTCTCTCAATCACTCTATTACCATTCTCTACCTACACCATAAATTTGAATCGTCTAAGTGCATGATTGCTATATTTAATTCGGAAAAAAGGAAAATCGATTTGTAACTTTTGATTCCGACATTGAAATATATACTTCAGAAAAAGTATTAACTCTCAAACGATTTCTCTTTTCTCTCAATCACTCTATTACCATTCTCTACCTACACCATAAATTTGAATCGTCTAAGTGCATGATTGCTATATTTAATTCGGAAAAAAGGAAAATCGATTTGTTACTTTCGATTCCGACATTGAAATATATATTTCAGAAAAAGTATTAACTCTCAAACGATTTCTCTTGTCTCTCAATCACTCTCTGTTCAGTTCAGTTTCTTGATTATGGCTCTCCCTCAGCGGATTGGGCCAGTGTCGAGTGATTATAGTTTTATTCTTGTATTAAAGAGACTGGCAACACTCTACTTATGGATAAGTCTCGTGAGCATACAAGTGTTACGAACTCTAGAATTATCTACAAACGTTGATTTACCTAAAAAGGACGAACACAATAATATACATAGTATTGTTAGTAGGTTATGGGACAAACAACTTATAATCTAATATTATTTTTGTTAATATAATCACATAAAATATTTACAAACGGGGTATGTACGTGGGTTAAGAGGGTCTTAAAGTTAGTGGGGCGAGGGATATAATTGGGGAGGACATCAATTAAGGAAGAAGTTCTGTTCGGGCAAGAGAAAAATATATGGTCCACCGTTCCTTCGTCTAATCCGCATTCACATAGCGAGCTATCCTTAACCCTGATTTTCGCTAAGAAAGTTGGAGTGCACGCATGGCCTAATCGTAGTCGACAGATCGTCGACGTGGTCTGCTTATTTGCATCAGGGAACCTAAAAAACCATGGCCTCACTGGTATGGATTCTTGTATGTCTGCATAGTATTTTCCTTTGCTAATAGAAGTCTCGGACCACACAGATTTCCAACTAGACAAAAGATGTTCCTTAGCCAAGGACACTAGGTCATGAATGTATAGTTTGTGGTGACTCATTGAGCCACACGATGTGGCTTCTTTAGCTAAATGGTCAGCTGACTCATTGCCCTGGATCCCAGAATGACCCGGAATCCACGCAAGAGTGACCTGGAGACCTTGCAGAGAACATCTGTACAAAATGTTTTTAATTTCCATAATAAAAGGGAATCTTGATTTACTTCTAAATTGATTTGATAAAATTGCGTCTAAACAGCTTTTAGAATCCGAAAATATTATTGTCTTTCTAATCTTGTGTGATTCGATGTACATTAAGGCTTCTAAGATGGCAACCGACTCTCCAGTAAATACCGAGGATAAGGAGGGAAGTTTAAAATTTAATACTATACGGAATTTGGGAATCCAGACAGCTGCTCCCACGTAACCATGCACTGAGAGCTTGGAGGCATCCGTATAAATAATAAGCCAATCACTCCAGCGCTCATCAACTATTCGCTGGAAATTGGTGTTTGCGGAAGCTGGGTCCTTAGTTATATTTAAGTCCAGTATTATGTTCGGGTTATGAACTAACGCCTGATAGGGAATTTCAAATATGGGATTAAGGGTAGTTTGAGAAAGTGGACAAGCAAGACGAGTGATTTTGAGATAACTTTTTACAAGACAAGGAGGTTCTTTGTGTGCCCAATATCCACCGGCAGTAACAAGGTGTGACAGTTCATGAAGTTTTGGAAGAAGACTATGTGAAGAAGTTTGAAAAATTTTAAAAATAAAGCGATCACTAAGGTACTGTCTCCTGATATGTAGAGGGGGGTCAACACATTCGACTTGCATTGCGTTAATAGGAGAGGATTTCATAGCCCCTGTAATCAATCTGAGACATTTAGCCTGGACTTTGTCTAGTGCATGTAGAGGTAATTTATTGCATGGTTCCAGAATAAAGATGCCATAGTCGAGATGACTTCTAACTATGGCATTATACAAGAGCTTTTGTGAAAATGGGTGGGAACCCCACCAAACACCTGAAAGGGAACGAATAATGTTTATATTTCTTTCGCATTTCGCAATGACATGATTAATATGGTGAATTGATGTCAATTTTGAATCCAGGATAAGACCTAAAAACTTTACTTTATTTTTGACTGGAATTCTATTACCATTGCAAGAAATTGAAATATCAGGTATATTTCTGACTCTAGAAAATACCACAACTGTACTTTTAGGTATAGAGAGATTGAGACCGTGATTCTGAAGCCAATCATCCAGATATCTAATAGCAGTGTTAAGTCGAGAGGTGGCTTCGTCAAAGTTGTCAGACGATACATAAAGTGATAAATCATCAGCGTATTGTAGGACATCACAAAATGAATTGACGGTAAGCTCCAAATCATGGGTGTATATACTGTATAGCAGGGGACTTAGGACAGATCCTTGGGGCAGGCCCTTCCAGACAAGTCTAGAGGGGAGAAGAGAATTTTTACTAGAAATTTGGACAGATCTAGCCGAAAGATAATTTGAAATATAGTTAACTATCCTCACAGGAATGTTCAGATGAAGCATTTTGCTTCTGAGCACCGGAAGAAGTACATTATCGTATGCTGATGAGATGTCCAGAAATACGCCAATCACCGATTTATTTTTCGAAAGGGCTATACGGATATCAGTAATAAATGAACTTAAACTATCCATCGTTCCTGCTCCCTTCCGGAAACCATATTGACTTTTAGCTATTATACGTCTACTTTCCACTAGCCATTCCAATCTATTTTTAATCAGATGTTCTAATATTTTTGCCAAGGTAGATGACAGTGCGATAGGTCTATATCCCAGAGGATCATTACTTAACTTCCCAGGTTTAAGAATAGGGAGTATAATTTGAGATTTCCATTCTTCCGGTGGAAGGCTGGAGAAAAAGATAATATTTATTAAATTTAAAAAAAAATTACGAGTTTCTAGACCAGAATTCACGATGAAAGAATAAGGGATCTCATCTATACCCGGTGAAGAATCTTTGAGGCCATTAATGGCACACAAAAACTCATCCCAAGAGAATGGGCGGTCAAACTCATTTTCTAATGGGCCCGATGACTGAAATACTGTAGTTTCTTCCATAGAAGGGGCAACCGGAGGAGCAAGTCTCTGTGCAAAAGTGTCTATCCAGACTGAGTGATCATTGGAAGAGTCTTCACAAGAGGTAACAGACGCACGAAATCGTTTTATGTTTCTCCACACCATTGAAGGGGGAGACATGGGGGAAAGAGATTCACAGAAGTGACGCCAACCAGAACGTTTTTTGTCGGAGAAGGTTCTCGCAGCTTGAGCGGCCACATGCTGATAATTAATAAAATTTTGTTCGGTCATGGATGAGTTATAAATTGCTTCAGCTTCTTTACGTTTTTTGTACATTTGCGTACACTCACTGTCCCACCATGGAGGGGAGGGAATTTTGTTTTTACCCTTTGATAAAAGCGGAATAGACTTATCTGCAGCTTTAAAGAGGGCATTTTTAAAGCGCTCAAGTGAGTCCGTCATATTGTCGAGACATGGAAGGGGGATTTTCGAAACTTCTCGGTCGGTCTCAGAACAAAATTGAGACCAATCAGCCCTAGATAATTTATACTTAAGACGGGGACGGGGATTATTACAAAAGGTGTGAGAAGAAGTATCAGGAATAGACAATAAGATAGGAAAATGATCACTGCCACAACCAAAGGGTTGTACCGTCCAAGAGAATAAAGAAGCCAGCGAGGGAGAACAAATGGAAAGATCGACCGCACTTCTCTCGTCTTGTCCCGGTCGGACTCTTCGCGTGGGAGTGCCGTCGTTTATTATACAAAGATCACGGTCATGCAGGAGATCGAGAAATTCAAGGGATAGGGAGTCGCAGGAGTGGGACCCCCAAAGAGTGTGATGAATATTGAAATCTCCTAGGAGAACGACAGGAGGTGGAAGAGAATCTATTATCACAAATAGTTCATTTAGGGTGGAAAGACGGGGATCTGGTATGTATATAGAAATAAAAGAAATGTTAAAAGCTCTAAGAGCTACAGCGTTGAATGTATTCGAGAGACCTGAAAGTGGAATTTGTGAGTAGGTAATAGATCGAGAAATTAATAACGCAGAACCACCGTGCCCATCAACTCTGTCATCCCTGAGACAGGCGAAACCAGGGATACGGAATCGAATCTCCGGGTTCAACCAAGTCTCCTGAATGGCAACGATAACAGGACTGTGGGTATTGATTAGGTCGATAAGTTCGTGCTTTTTATGTCTAACGCTACGACAGTTCCATTGCAGAATATTGCGAGGAGCCATCGGGAAGGGAGAATAGACGCTGAGTAAGTTTTTCTCTAAGATTGTTCGGTAAATCGACTTCGGAAAGCCGTGAGAAGAAATTCAATACGGAAGATATTTCATTGCCCTGTGGCATTGAATCATCAGAAGCTGAAATTGATGTATTGGAAATGGCACATCCATTGGAGAGAGACGAGGGAGGGTATTCCGTGATCCTTTGGAGCGCACGGCGATCATAACCAGGGCTTGAGGCCGGAGTAGATGTCCGGCGTGGAAGAAACACAGTTTTACGGCTTGAAGATTTCAGTGGAGTACGAGGGGAGGAAGATTGGGGGGAACATGAAACAGAAGAGATCTTACTAGTTGATCCAGAATATGAACGCATGCCGGTGCGGGGGTACCTTGCAGAAGCCTCTTGATAGGATTTATTTTCAGTGGACATGATATACTTAATTTTTTTTTGTCTATCGAATTCAGGGCAGGTTTGGTCATTGGCTCTATGACTTCCAGAGCAGTACAGGCAAGTTGGAGATGTTTTGTCACATGTTTCTCCTTCATGAGGTTGGGAACAGACGAAGCAGCGGGGTTTCGACCTGCATTGTGACTTGACATGCCCAAATCTGCAACACTTGTTGCATTGAATTGTTGGCAACAAATATATTTCAACAGGTATAGAATTATAAAAGCCATAAACATGTTCTGGTATCCTTTGTCCTGAGAAAGTAAGTACAATGGATTGAGTGGGAACCCACGAGGGGGGCCCACCTTCACTTCGGACTTTTCTATTAAGTCTGCGAGCTCGTACTATTTTACCTAGGCCTCGCTGGGTAAGGTCAGAGTTTAATTCCTCAACAATTTCTTCCAATGACCACTCGGTGGGCATATTTCTAATAATCCCCATTCGGGTAACATTGTATGAGGGGATTACTGCCTCATAATTATATTGTGTTAGAGTGGGTAGCTCGAGAAAAGAGTTAGCATCTGACGCTGACTTGAACTCAACCGATATGCGATTGCGACCAACACGTTTCACACCATCAGCCAGTACATTTTTAATATTATTTTTTGACAAAAAATATCCAAAGTGGATTGGTCTTAGAGAAACACCTAAAGACGACTCATTTTCTTTTTTGGAAACATGAACTAAAAAAGGGGATTCAGAGCCTTCATATTTATTTTTTCTCAGAGTAAATTCAGGGGTTATGTACGTTGATTGAATAGAAGGAATAGGGAGATCACCAGTTTTTTTAACAACGTAATGTTGAACATAATCATGATCATAATTAGTCCTTTTTCTATTATTATTCAAAGAACCATCTGTCTGTGGGAGTATATTACAATTTTCATAACCACCCCCAGGATCGGGAGGGTCGGTATCCATTTTGGACTACTAGTTTTAACTTAAACTAAGGGAACTTACCTTAGACAATCACAAAACCAATAACCAAACAAATAACACAAAAAGCAAATCAACAGATTGTCTCAGATAACGTAAATCTAAATAAAATAACCGCAACTAAAAAAAACACTTGTACTACGCACTCAACCAGAAAGCAGAGTCCAATCACTCTCTTACCATTCTCTACCTACACAATAAATTTGAAACGTCCAAGTGCATGATTGCCATATTTAATTCGGAAAAAAAAGAAAATCGATTTGTAACTTTCGATGCCCAGAATTAAAATATTTATTACAGAAAAAGTGAAAACTCTCAAACGATATTTCTTTTCTCTTAATGTCTCTCAAACGACTCTCTAACGATTCGCATTGAAAAAAATATAAAAAAGTAAAGTGAGGGGGCCAACTTAACACTAGAATTTGAAATTGTTTTTACGGAGAAAGTAGGAACTCTCAAACGATATTTCTTTTCTCTCAAACCCTCTCAAACGATTCTCAAACGATTTGCGTAAAAAAAAGTTAAAAAAATGAAAGTGAGGGGGCCAACTTCACGGAGGTCCAGGCTTTGGGGCTTGTTTGGAACAAAGGTTGTCCCCTACAAACAACCTAGGTTGTCCCTAACAAAGTTTGACATTCGTGCTATTTTTCGAAAATTGTGAGTACTTAGTGGCTGTAATTGTGCAAAAATATTTTGATATTACAGTTTTAGTGAGATCAAGTGTATAAAACATGGTATACTGCTGTATTGTTGGTTGTAAAAGCCGTAGTCAGCGAAAAGAGAAAAACATAACCTTTCAATCGTAAGTACTGAAACTACGCACTTATTCACATGTATTCATACAAAATAAGGAAGAAAATACAAACCAGTTGTTTTTTACAGTCTTTGTAATAACTAATATGTTAAAATACGGGTAAAATTAGCTAAAATAAAATAGTATTTTTCGAACATTATGCGCCCAAACGCAGATGTCATTTGTGTCAAATAATATACTGTAGATCTGGGAAACAAGCGGCCATATTAAACTTCTTTTCAAATTGGTTGGTTATTACCCGTAAAAATAATACCACCATCTTGTTGTAAAAATTACCCTGAATTTAGGGGAAATAAATTATAGTATGTATAATGTATATAAATGAAACAATTCACATTTTTTATACTATTTTCAACGGATTTCAAAAGGAGTTTTTAATTCTGGTATATGCTGTGTTTTTAAATATTTGATACTTTCTTATCCCGTTGATTTTAAAGAGTATGCTTTTTAATTTGTCCCATGTAAATTTTGTTTCTTAGAAATTACAATCAAAATAGTTTAATATTAAGTAGTTTTACATGTAGTGTTCACTGTAATGATATACAGAGTAATTTAAAATTATATGACTATAATATTGGTATGTTTTTTGTAGCTTTTTATGAAGACTTAAGGCTTCGTGCATATCGAAGAAAAATAGGACATCGTTTGAATGCTCGTCTAATGGACCTAAGACTGAAGAGATGCCGCGCTTTGTTGAAGCGGTACGCGGGAAAAAAATATAGGGAAATTTTTTTTTTGAGTCACTCAAGACATCCTTGATTAAGGCTGCCGCCGATATTGACATGGACCTCGTTCGTGCTGCGATAGACGACTGGCCGAGCAGATTGAAGGCCTGTATTCAAAATCACGGATGTCATTTTGAATAAACTTTAGTTTCATAAGAATCTATGTTTTGTTAAGTTCAATTTGGTATATAAATGGTCACATAATGAATAAACTTGTTTCAATTATTTTATATTAAACATGTGACAGAATTTATGACCTGACTAAGTAATACTAAAAAAATCTGTTTACGTAATCTTAGTCACATAAACAAAAATTACGCATTGTTTTTTATATTTATTACGTTTATTAATTACAATTTAATTGGGAATATATAAATTGGTATATATTAAATTATATCGTAATTATTTATTTTCGGGACAAAACAAATAACTGGTAACCCCAATCCTTTTACTTATATATAGGTATAGTCTATAGTACTCTCTATCTGTCCCTTACGGGTGAACGCGCATGTCATATCTATATAATTCTTCATCTGAGATCGGTGCAAACTTTTCAGCTAAACCTGCCAATAGTAACGATCCGAGCGATCCGACCTCAGATTAAGAATTATATAGATTTGGCACGCGCGTTCACCCGTAAGGGACAGATAGAGAGTACTATAGACTATACCTATATATAAGTAAAAGGATTGGGGTTACCAGTTATTTGTTTTGTCCCGAAAATAAATAATTACGATATAATTTAATATATACCAATTTATATATTCCCAATTATATTGTAATTAATAAATGTAATAAATATAAAAAACAATGCGTAATTTTTGTTTATATGACTAAGGTTAGGTAAACAGATTTTTTGGTAATACTTAGTCAATATGTATGTACTTAGTATGTTTAATATAAAATAATTGAAACAAGTTTATTCATTATGTGACCATTTATATACCAAAATGAACTTAACAAAACATAGATTCTTATGACACTAAAGTTAATTCAAAATGACCTCCGTGATTTTGAATACAGGCCTTCAATCTGCTCGGCCAGTCGTCTATCGCAGCACGAACGAGGTCCATGTCAATATCGGCGGCTGCCTTAATCAAGGATGTCTTGAGTGACTCCAAAAAAAGAATATCCCGATATTTTTTTCCCGCGTACCGCTTCAACAAAGCGCGGCATCTCTTCAGTCTTAGGTCCATTAGACGAGCATTCAAACGATGTCCTGTTTTTCTTCGATATGCACGAAGCCCTAAGTCTTCATTAAAAGCTACAAAAAACATACCAATATTATAGTCATATAATTTTAAATTACTCTGTATATCATTACGGTGAACAGTACATGTAAAACTACTTAATATTTAACTATTTTGATTGTAATTTCTAAGAAATAAAATTTACATGGGACAAATTAAAAAGCATACTCTTTAAAATCAACGGGATAAGAAAGTATCAAATATTTAAAAAACACAGCATATTATTTATATATATAATTATTATATAATTATTACTAGAATTAAAAACTCCTTTTGAAATCTGTTGAAAATAGTATAAAAATGTGAATTGTTTCATTTATATACATTATACATACTATAATTTATTTCCCCTAAATTCAGGGTAATTTTTACAACAAGATGGTGGTATTATTTTTACGGGTAATAACTAATAACCAACCAATTTGAAAAGAAGTTTAATATGGCCGCTTGTTTCCCAGATCTACAGTATATTATTTGAGTCCGTATATTGTACGACCCGATAATGCACGGCCTGATAATTCATGTACAAACAAACCTTTGTTTGTACATGAATTATTGGGCCGTACATTATCAGGTCGTGCATTATCGTGGCTGTACATTATCCAGACCGTACCGATATTGTACAGCCACGATAATGCACGACCTGATAATTGGCGACCACTGGTCACGGAATATTAGGCCGTGCATTACTTGTACACGAATTATTTGGCTGTACATTAACGGTACGGGGGTGATATTGCACGGCCCGATAATTCATGACCACTTCCCTGATTGGTCAGCTCACCTGGTCTCTTATTGGTCAACAGATTATTCTGTCATTTATGGTTTGAGCCTCGTTTAGATTGGGATGAAGAAAAGAAATTTTTTTGCCACTATAACAAAAAATGTAACACAAATTATAACAAATAAATAAATAAAATAAAATAGCCTTTTATTCAGTTCTGCTTACAAGTTACAATAAAAATAACTAATATAATATGCTAGTGTAAAGGTTAACAGATTGAAAGTTAGAAGTTGAATAAAGTTAGTTACACGTTAGATGTTACTCTTCTAGTATATTCTTTTTGCTTATTTTCTGCAGATCTGTTTGCCAATCGGCAAAGGCCTCCTCCAACCTTTTCCACTCATTCCTTTCTCGTGCTACTCTACTCCAGGTCACTCCTGCTACACTCCTAATGTCGTCGCCCCATCTTTTCAGCGGTCTGCCTCTTTTCCTTTTTCCGTCTCTGGGGTACCACTGAGTCAGAGTTTTGCTCCATTTGTCTGGTCCTTTTATTGTGTGTCCCGCCCATCGCCATTTGAGCCTTCTGATTTTGGATGCTATGTCTGTAACTCTTGTCTTGCTTCTGATGGTACGGTTGTTGACTCTGTCTGACTTTTTTATTAGCAACATACACATGTACTTCTTTCCATTGCGTGCTGACATGTAGCTAATCTATTAGTTATGTTTTGAGTTAGAGCCCATGTTTGGCAGCCGTACATGAGGACAGGTAGAATGCAGGTGTTATATAGTTTGTTTTTAATATTTATATGTAACTTCTTATCTTTCATGATCTCTCTCATGCCCCAATATCTACTCCAACCGTTGCTTATTCTCCGCTCGACTTCTTTACGTGTAGAATCGTTTGGTGTCATTAGCTGACCTAGGTAAATGTATTCATCTGTATATTCAATTTCACTATTTTCTATGTTAATTGTGTTTTTCCTTCCATTGGTCATTACTCTAGTCTTTTCCGGATTTAGTTTCAGGCCTTTCTCACTTTCAGTTGCTAGCTCTCTTATCATTTTTTCAATGTCTTCTGATGTTTCAGCAAACAAAACTATGTCATCTGCAAACCGTAGGTGCGTGAGAGGAACACCGTTCACATTTATTCCAAGATTTCTCCACTTGAGGCATCTAAACACCGATTCTAGCACAGCTGAGAACAATTTTGGAGATAAGGGGTCCCCTTGTCGGACTCCTTTTTCCACTCGGAATTGTTTTCCTTTCTTTTCTAATTGAATCCTAGCGGTACTGTGACTGTATATATTTTTAATTAAGCGGATATATTTGTGTTCAATTCCTTGGTCTCTTAACGCCTCCCAAATCTTTTCGTGAAGTAAAGAGTCGAATGCCTTACTGTAGTCAATAAATGCGATGTAGTATGTGCGTTGGTATTCGTTGTATTTTTCTAACACTTGCCGTACTGAATGGATATGATCGATCACCGAGTAATCTTTGCGAAAACCTGCCTGTTCAATGGGTTGATGTTCATCTAATGTTCGCTCTATGCGTTTTAATATTATCTTAGCAAATAATTTATATATGTTGGACATGAGACTGATGGGGCGGTAGTTTCCAATTTCATGTTTATCTCCTTTCTTGTATATAAGAATAATATTAGACTCTGTCCATTGCTGTGTGTTGGTTGGATGTGGTTATGTCGGATCTTGAGAAGAGAAACGCTTATTACTTGTTCGAAATTTTATTAGCGACTCGCCATCTTTTACAAAGGTCATAGATAATTGAATAGATCATAGATCAATGAATCGATAGTTCGTTTACATTATTGATCATAGAGTAAATATCGATTATAAACTAACACTGTGGTATAATCTCGGTGCGTATGATGTCATTGAACATTTCTGTTAAAAAAAACTATCTCAAACAAAATGCGCTCAAAAGTAACTTAAAAAAAAACCAATTTCAAACAAAATGCACTCAAAAGTAACGTAAAAAAACAATTTCAAACAAAATGCACTCAAAAGTAACGTAAAAAAAACAATTTCAAACAAAATTCACTCAAAAGTAACATAAAAAAACAATTTAAACAAAATGCATTCAAAATAACATAAAAAACAATCTCAAACAAAATGCACTAAAAAAAAAACAAAATAATGTCATGAAAACTTCTTTCTTTCTTTCTTCTCTCTTTCAAAAACCCTCTAAACTCTAAAGAAAGTTCTCTTCTTTCTTGTAACATGTCTATATTGTATAATTATTGTTATTTCGCAGTCGGTGTCGGCCGAAGTAAATAGGTGACATTTTATATTTGAGATGTATTAGACATACTTACGTTTATGTCCCTACTTAGGCCGAAACCGACTCCAAAATAACAATAATTATACAATATAGACATGTTACAAGAAAGAAGAGAACTTTCTTTAGAGTTTAGAGGGTTTTTGAAAGAGAGAAGAAAGAAAGAAAGAAGTTTTCATGACATTATTTTGTTTTTTTTTAGTGCATTTTGTTTGAGATTGTTTTTTATGTTATTTTGAATGCATTTTGTTTAAATTGTTTTTTTATGTTACTTTTGAGTGAATTTTGTTTGAAATTGTTTTTTTTACGTTACTTTTGAGTGCATTTTGTTTGAAATTGTTTTTTTACGTTACTTTTGAGTGCATTTTGTTTGAAATTGGTTTTTTTTTAAGTTACTTTTGAGCGCATTTTGTTTGAGATAGTTTTTTTTGTTTTGAAGTCGGCTATTTTTTTTTCTTAAAATGTTTGTTTTATTTCTCAATTTTCAGTGAATTTGAAGTTTAATTACAAATTTCCTTAATACGTATAAGGACATAAATAAGACAAATAAAGAAAAGGACTTTCCTATTTAATATGTGTGTACTTCAATTCAAAAACTAATTTAGAATACACCAGATAACCACTTATCCTTTAAACAATGAAATAATTATCAAAATCGGTATACAAATTGAAAATTACCGAACTAATACATCGTAGCGTGCCTTTAATTTTGTCCAGCCGCGCGCCGCACTAGCATTTTTCGAATGCGCGTAGTTTTTAATAATTTAATATCTTCCAAACTATTGATCAGAATTACATAGTTTAAAGGCTAATGTAATCTGCATTTAATACTCTAGCCATCAAACATATTTATTTGGATAAGGATTCATATCGAATATAATATAAGAGCGCCGTAAGCTTACGACGCTGTTTTTCGTGTGCAATTTAATCGAAGTTTGTTCATAATAACATGGTTTTTGTGAGACATCCATAGATGATAGATATATGCCACCTGAGACTTTTATTTAGCAAATTTAAGGATCTATAATTACTCGATACATCATTTTAATGTAGGTCATATAGTTTGACCTACGTAATCCCAGAAAGCAAATTTGTGCTATTCATTGTAACGCGATGTAGCATTTTTCGTTTCCGCGTAATTTTATTCTTACGATATCTCCTAAACTATTAGACAGAATGATATAGTTTCAATTGCAAATATAATCTACATTAAATTCTCTTGATAATGAACATATTTATTTACATAAGGGTTAATACTGAACTTGAATAATAGCGTCGGAAATAGGACAAGAATTTAATTAATGTTTCGTAAAGAAAAGAATGGTTATTGTGAGAAAACTATAAAAGATAGATATATGCTATCGCGGACTTTTATTTAGCACATTTAAAGAGCTACAATTCGCCATACGTCATTTTGATGTAGATCTTATAGTTTAGCCTACGTAAGCGCTGAAAGCAAAAATGTCCCTAATTTTCGCAACAAATTTTGAAGCTTATTCAAAATCTACTAGTCTTCTAGTTATTTAAAAAAAAAACAAAAAAATGGGACCCACCTGCAAGCACTTCCTTTCGATTAAAATAATTTTTATCAAAATCGGACCACCAGGGGCGGAGATTCGCGGTAACACACATAAAAAAAAAAAAAAAAATTCAGTCGAATTGATAACCTCCTTCTTTTTGAAGTCGGCTAAAAATAGGTGTTATTACTTCTTTGGCTAGTTTCAGTATTTCGTTACTTATACCATCGGGTCCTGGTGTTTTGTCTTTTTTTTGTGTGTCTATAGCTTCCTCAACTTCGGCATGAACGATGCAAGGGATATTTGAATTGTCCATCAAAATCACTTTGCTTTCCATAGATTGGCATTCATATAGTTTTTTGTAATAGTTTGTGGCAATTTCTAATATTTCTCTTCTATTATGATTCCAATTTCCTTTAATGCTTTTCATTTTCAGCACCCAGTCCTTCGAGTTTGTCAATTCTCTATATGCTTTTTTGGCACCCCCTGTTTTGACAATGTAGTTTTCTATGATTTCCATTCTGCTCTGTTTCCTATCTCTTCTTATACTTTCTTTGATTTTTTTACTGATCTCTGCAAGCTGTTTTCTTCTATCTTTTATATGTTTTTTACTTATCAGGTGTTTTCTTTGTTCTAATAATTTTATAGTATTAGTTGATAGCCATTTTCTCGGTTCGCTTCCATTATTTATTTTACTAAGTTGAATTTGAGTTTTAAATTTTTTTTCTATCCGATTGTACTTTTCTTGCGTTCTCAGACTCGTTGCTATATTTTGAAATTCTTTAAACTTGTCTTAGAATGGTAACTAGTTGTTCTCCTTGATGCTTTCCGATCTTTATGGCTGCTATTTCTTGCTTGGGTCTTGGTTTTCTTGGTTGAGTTGTCTTTAGTTCTGCTCGAACCATTCTGTGGTTGGTGTTGAAGTTTAAATTGTTGATAACATTAAAATTAATAAAACACCTGTTTTTATTGGTCATTACGAAGTCAATTTCATTTTTTGTTTTGGTATCTGGCGACAACCATGTCCACATTTTCTTTTTCTTTTTTTTGTACATAGTATTGAGTATAGTTAAATTATTTTCAAGTGCAAAATTTATGATTTTTTCTCCATTTCTACTTCTTGATTTATTACTGTATGTATATGGTCCTACTACTGTGCATTCGCTTGTACGTCGTTCTCCGATTTTGCCGTTGTAGTCGCCCATTACAATTAAGTTTTTGTGAGCATGTTGCCTAATTGCGTCGTTAAGATTAAGGTAGAATGTTTCTATTGTTTCTAAGTCTGATTGTTCAGTGGGTGAATATATTTGTATTATAGACCACGGTTTATCGTATCCTGGTAGCTTCAAATTCATAATTGCTATCCGCTCGGAGATCCCTATAAAACCTTCTATGTACTCTGTAAGGTGTTTTTTGATAACAAAGCCAACTCCGTACTGGCCTGGGGTTGTTCCTATGTAGTACAACAGGGAATCTTCGTAGCAAATAATCCTTTCTCCTTCTCGTCTCACTTCACTGAGACCGACAATGTCCCAGTTAATTCTTTTTAGTGCATACATTAGTTCTATATAGTTTTCCTCATTCTTCAGTGTGAGTACATTTAGGGCTGCGATATAAATTTTATTTGATCTTGGAGATTGGTTTTTTATTTTTGGAGGGTTGTGGTCTCCATCCCCCACGAGGACCAGTCGGCTTGGGGAGTTAGTATTTTGTCTGTTTGTACGTTTTTATATTTTTGTTGGGTATTCGGTTTATCGGTTGTCAGTAGTTGCTACTGGTTATTGTTTTGTACCACGGACCTGCTCGGTTGTCCGAGTGGGCGGAGAGGTGAACTCCGACGTGGCGCGTCCCCGGGTGCTGGATAGGGGAACGCCCCGGCCTTCTGCCGGGGTAGGGCTTCGGCCCCGCGAACCAAACACTGGTAGGTTAGCTAGGTTAGTTAGGTTAAGTAGGTTAGTTAGAATAGACGCTCGCCGCAAGGCGAGCGTCTATTAGGCTAGTTAGTTGTGTAAGTTAGGTTAGGCTGCGGGCCCACTTGTGGGCTCGCAAAAGAGAGGGCGGCGCTCGCAGATGGGCGAGCGTCTATTAGGTTAGTTAGTTATGTAAGTTAGGTTAGGCTGCGTGCCCACTTGTGGGCTCGCAAAAGAGAGGGAGGTGACCCCGAGCTGAGTACAGGGAAAGGTGAGGGCGAACCTATAGGTTAGTTTAGAGTAGGCTAGGTTAAGTTAGTTAAGGTAGGTTAGGGTGCGGGCCCACTTGTGGGTCCGTACATGAGAGGGCGGCGAAACCGAGCTGAGTAACTGCCCTTTTCAGGGCGGCGAAAGGTGAGGGTAAGCCTTGAGCGTGGTGGGTGGCGCGGCCCAATAGGGTCGTGGCCGTCGGTCGGGACGTGGGAGCACGACCTCGGTAGCACTCTGCTTGCAGAGCTGTTATGCGATGGCGTGTGATCCTGCGTCCCATCGCGTAATCCCGGTGGCCATCACCGGGACCGCGGGCCCCTGTCTTGATCAAGACGGGGGCCAAGAGGCGGGGTCTCTATAAACCCTAGGCGGCACCAGCGGGGGAGGCGGGGATTCCGAACCTGCATTGCACGGTGTCGTCTTCAAGGAGCGCCTAAGGGTGCAGCGCCCAATCCTAAGGTCTCGCGTGCTGATAGGATGAATGGCTGGGGGGGAACCTAGTCGCTAGCGCTAACTGGGACCACACCCATTAAAGGAAACCCAAAATGAATGTAGAGTTGAAAGATAATCTACCCCAGGGTGGTACCGGCGATACCGGAGAATCCACCCCCGGGCCTTGCCCGGGCAGCCCCAACGTATCTGGGGGGGGCACTGCTCTACTTCACGGCAATGCAGTTGTGCCGGCCGCGGGTCCATTCAGTGACCAAATAGCGATGCTGTGGAAAGGTAAAGTACCAACACGGAATAGACGAGGGCGAAACGTTCGCCCTTACACGACGACAGGAAGTCGGGTAGTTGAGAGTGAAAGTGAGGCATCAGACGCCTCATTCATGTCAACCGCCACGGCAACAACCGATAAAGCGAAAAAGATTTCTAAGCCAGCACGGGGAAAAAGACGTCTGTCCAAGACAGTTTGTTCAACCGACAGCGAGACACCTACCGCTCAACCGGCTAAGGTGCAGGCAACCAACGCGAACGAGATGAGACAACAGTTTCTTTTACCAAAACCTATGGAGGGAGATAAAACAGCCGAGGAAGACATGGAAGACACGGCGCGAGAGGCTGCAGAAAGACGCGCAGCCATCAACGTGGCTCCCGGTGTACCGTGTGATGATCGCACTGCTGCGGCGTTAAGCGATCAGGTACTTACCGACATCGGGGTAATCATGCAGGTGGCTAATAAGTCAAAAAATCTAAAAGGGACATTTGTACGGGCACTAAAAGACGCAGCTATGTCCATCAAAATTGCAGTTGACACCCTACATCTCAGAACATCAAGTGAAGAAACAGTCAAGCTACAAGAAGAAAACACTCGTTTGCAGGGTGTAATCCAAGATCTTAAGAAAGATATGGCGGATTTGCGTAAAGAGGTGGAGCATATAAACAGAAGGTCGACTCCTACACCTATTAATGACACTGATACGTCCCAGGGAGTAGCCAGCGTCGTTTTGCGCCAGGTCGGGAGGATGATAGATGCGAGGTTCGAAGCATTGGAGGAGAGACTCCTGCCAGCGAGGCGCACTCGTCCTCCCTTAGCTTCTGATAAGCGCAGTGAGTCAGGGTTGGGGACGGCTGATGGCAGCAACCCGCAAGAAGAAAACTTAAAACGAACTAGTTCCCAACACGTCGAGCCCGAAAAAGTCAGTGAAAGTTGGGCCACTGTGGTGAGACGTAAAAGCCGAAACAAAAAGAATAAAAACAATGTAGGACTCCAAACCTTATCTGCGGGTAACAGTGGTTTAAGATCAGCGGAGAATAGTCGTTATCGGCAACCTAGACTTCGTACACCTAAATCCGCGGCTGTAGTAATTTCTCTCCAGCCCGGAGCTGAAGACCGAGGCATCACTTATGCTCAGGTGCTGGCAGAGGCTAAGCAAAAAGTTGATCTTGCAAGTCTCGTAATCACAGCGATGCGATATCGCCAGGCTGCAACTGGAGCTCGTATCCTAGAGATCCCAGGGGAAGGAAGTGGTGAGAAAGCAGACTCTTTAGCCGAAAAGCTTAGAGCATCTCTACCTATCGACGTTGCTAAGGTGACAAGGCCAATAAAGTGCGCTGACATGCGTATTACTGGCCTGGATGATTCGGTGACTGTTCAGGAAGTAATAGACGCAGTTACCGAGCAAGGAATTTGTCCTAAAGAAACAGTGAAGGCTGGCGAAATTCGTCGATCAACGTTTGGTACTGGGATTTTGTGGGTGCGCTGCCCGGTTGCGGCAGCTAAGAAAATCGGTAGTGAGGGGAGGTTGTTGGTGGGCTGGATTTCCGCGAAAGCTCAATTACTACAACCCAGGCCAACTCGATGTTACAGATGTCTACACAATGGGCATGTGCGCGCGCAATGTACCACTGAGGTGGATCGTAGTAATCTATGTTACAGATGTGGTCAACCCGGCCACAAAGCGGTAACATGCTTGAGGGATCCAAATTGCCCACTTTGCTCTGCAGTGAATAGGCCTGCCGATCATATTTTGGGCAGTAAGCAGTGCTCTCCGCCTAAGCCAAAGAGTGGGAAAAGCGTAACTGCTAATCCACCGAATGAAAGACCTACACCGATGGAATCGATGATAATCAATTGATTCAATGGCCTCCTATCGTCTCCTTCAAGCGAATATCAACCACTGCGCTGCTGCTCAAGATATACTTTTACAGAGCATAAAGCAGTGGCTAATCGATATTACGGTAGTTTCCGAGCCGTATCTTGTCCCACCCTCGCAATATTGGGTGGATGATACAGACGGACTTGTGGCCATCATATCAGCGCAAACTGCTCAAATGCCTCCTCTGACTATAATAACTAAAGGTAAAGGCTACGTGGCAATTGAGTGGAAAGGGATTGTCATTATCGGAGTGTACTTTTCTCCAAATAGATGCCTGGCTGAATTCGAGGATTTTCTGGCAGAACTGGGAACTCTCATCAGGCAAGTGCAGCCTCGATCAGCATTACTGATTGGGGATTTAAATGCAAAATCTGGAGTCTGGGGGTCCCCTGTAAGCGATCCTCGTGGCGAAGTACTGGCGGATTGGATGACGATAACCGGCCTGCTGGTTCTAAATCAAGGATCAGTAAACACTTGTGTGCGAAGATATGGGGGATCCATCGTAGATGTTTCTTTCGCATCCCCATCTATCGCACGTCGTGTTCGAAGCTGGAAGGTACTGGAAGATGTCGAAACACTCTCAGACCTCTTTACATCAGGTTCGACATCTCTGATAGCTCAGAATTCTCCATAACAAACTATACGCGGAGACATAATACTTTGACGTCTACTAGAAGGTGGTCTGTAAAAGGATGCAATAAAGTTGCGCTGGAGGAAGCATCCATAGTTCAAGCGTGGTTGGACCCTCCACCTGGAAATATTGACGTTGAACAAGAAGCGAATTGGTTTGGACTTGCCATGGCCCAAGTATGCAACGCCGGTATGCGCAAAATTTCTCAGTGTTGGCGTCCGAAACGTCAGGTGTATTGGTGGTCTTTAGACATAGCTAATCTGCGGAAGCAATGTGTGGTAGCTAGGCGACGGTATGCTAGGTATCGTAGAAGACTACACCGCGACGTTAATTTGGAAGTCCAGCTATACGCAGAGTATAAAGAGCGCACCAAAGCCCTCAAGCAGGCCATCAAAGAGGCAAAGGTTCGATCGCGGGAGGAACTGCTAGAGACGCTTAACCGTGACCCTTGGGGACGCCCATATAAAACTGTAAGGGGGAAAATTCGACCGTGGGCGCGACCGCTTACAGAAACCCTGCAACCTTGTGTTTTGGAAAACGTCTTGGCTACATTATTTCCCGGTCAAAGTGAACACTCACCACCACCACCGTTAACGGAGTCTTCCCATGACGAGCAACTAGTAGTGGAAAAGACCTCACAAATGGAACTTGATAGCGTAATTTCTAAACTACGAACTAAAAACAAAGCTCCGGGGCCTGACGGAGTACCTAGTCGTGCATGGGTTTGACGCTTTGGGAGACCGGTTACGTAGGCTATTTGACGCCTGTCTTGAGACGGGCCAGTTCCCATCCAAATGGAAGACTGGAAGACTCGTCCTCATCAGGAAGGAAGGACGTTCTGAAGACTCACCCACCGCTTTCCGCCCAATTGTCTTGCTAGATGAAGTCGGTAAACTTTTTGAGCGGGTCATTGCCCGTCGGATCATGGAACATCTCGGTTCAGTAGGACCCGATCTATCGGACCAACAATATGGCTTCCGAGTGGGTCGTTCGACGTTAGAAGCTATCATGCGAGTTAAGGCCTACTCGGACGAGGCAATAGCGAGGGGTGAGGTACTTTTAGCAGTGTCTTTAGACATCGCAAATGCATTTAACACCCTGCCTTGGTCGTGGATAAGGGAAGCACTAATATTCCACAGGTTGCCCCTCTATTTAAGACGGATAGTTGCTGATTATCTCTCTGGCAGGTATATTTCGTACACTGGACACACTGGTGATCTGGTGAGAAGAGAAGTGTCACATGGTGTTCCGCAAGGCTCCGTTCTTGGCCCTCTATTGTGGAACATAGGATATGATTGGGTTTTGCGTGGCAACCTGCCCCCTGGCGTGAACTTAGTTTGTTACGCAGATGACACGCTTGTTACAGCTCGAGCAAGTAACTTCGATGACGCAGTCCGTCTCGCGTCCATATCCGTTGAGCAGGTGGTTAGCAGAATTAGATTTCTGGGTCTCAGCGTGGCACTCAATAAATCTGAGGCTATGTGTTTCCACGGACCCCGTCAAGCGCCACCCCGTGGGTCATTTATCAGTGTTGGTGACTATCGCATCGAAGTTACATCTAAAATGAGGTATCTCGGACTTATCATTGACAGCCGCTGGAACTTTCGGGAACACTTTGCCCAGCTAGCCCCTCGATTAATGGCTGTGGCTGCTGCCTTAAGGCGACTATTGCCAAACCTGGGCGGGCCTGAAGCGAGTAGCCGCCGTCTTTATCTGGGGGTCGTACGATCTATGGCCTTATATGGTGCACCTGTTTGGACGAGGGCCTTAACAGGACATACCGTCGCCCACCTCAGGCGACCACAAAGGACTATGGCCATCGGAGTTATACGTGGCTACCGTACGATCTCCTTTGAAGCGGCTTGTGTGATGGCAGGATCCCCTCCTTGGGATCTGGAGGCTGAGGCACTTGCGGCTACATATCAATGGCGTGTTCAACGTCGAATAGCTGGCGAAGAAATTTCCCCTAGAGAATGGCAGTTACAGAAGCGCTACGCCCAGCAATTGTTGCTCGATAGGTGGAAAGAAAGGCTAGCCCACCCTAGAGCAGGTTACAGGACAATTGAGGCCATAGGACCGGTTTTATCCGAGTGGCTAAATAGACGACACGGTTCACTGACTTTCCGGTTGGTGCAGATTCTGTCGGGGCATGGGTGTTTCGGCAAATACCTTTGCCAGGTAGCTAGGAGGGAGCCGACACCAGTGTGCCATCATTGTGGTTGCCAGGAGGATACAGCGCAACACACGCTAGCAGAATGTGAAGAGTGGGCTGTTCTACGCCGTGATCTGTCCTCAGTTGTTGGGGATGACCTCTCACTCCCAGTATTCGTTAGGGCCATACTTACGAGCGAGAGGTCTTGGAGCGCCGGTGTTGCCTTCTGCGAAGAAGTGATGTCGCAGAAGGAGGCTGCGGAGAGGGTCAGAGAGAGGAACAGCCGTGACCCGATTCGTAGCCGGAGACCTGGACGCAGAAGGAGAGCCTACCAGGCTCTCTTGCGCCCCCCATGAGCGTAGTCTAGACGGCGATAGCCATATGCCTATCGCTGTCCAAACCTAGTTCCGGTGAGGGACAGTTAATGTTGTGAGCTGGCGGGTATGGGAGTGTGTGCCGGAACTCGTGCAGAGTTTATGCCGTCAGGATCACGGTAGTGTGCGAGAGCGTTCCCGTGTTCCTGGCACAAGGCAAGAGAAGGTCACCGTGGGGTTTTAGTCGGTGCAAGCCCGACATAACCTCCCTTGTTCCCGCAAGGGTGGTATGCGTAAGGCATTTCCCCACGTATATAAAAAAAAAAAAAAAAAAAAAGGTTAGGGTCAGTGGGGCGTCGCGGTGGCAAGCTCAAGCGATCCCGTGGCGCCCCACATTATGGTCATGAGGGAACAAGGAGGTTTAGTGGGTATGCTCCCATTCGGGGAGAGAATCTCACATAACTCGCGTGTGTTCCCCGAGGCACGGAGTATGCATTAAGCATTCCTCCTTGGAAAAAAAAAAAAAAAATGGTTATTGTTTTGTGGGATGCTCGTCAGAGAGTTGGAACGTGTTCTCATGATATCAAAAGCGTTTGTACGGTTAGATTTGATATAATAGCGCCGTAAGCTTACGACGCTGTTTTTCGTGTGCATTTTAATCGAAGTTTGTTCACAATAACATGGTTTTTGTGAGACATCCATAGATGATAGATATATGCCACCGAAGACTTTAATTTAGCAAATTTAAGGATCTATAGTTACTCCATACATCATTTTTATGTAAGTCATATAGTTTGACCTACGTAAGCCCAGAAAGCAAAATTGTGCTTTTCGTGTAGCATTTTTCGTTTCCGCGTAATTTTATTCTTACGATATCTCCTAAACTATTAGACAGAATGATATAGTTTCAATTGCAAATATAATCTACATTAAATTCTCTTGATAATGAACATGTTTATTTACATAAGGGTTAATACTGAACTCGAATAATAGCGTCGGAAATAGGGCATGAATTTAATTGATGTTTCTGAAGAAAAAAATGGTTATTGTGAGAAAACTATAAAAGATAGATATATGCTATCGCGGACTTTAATTTAGCACATTTAAAGAGCTACAATTCGCCATACATCATTTTTATGTAGGTCTTATAGTTTAGCCTACGTAAGCGCTGAAAGCAAAAATGTCCCTAATTTTCGCAACAAATTTTGAAGCTATATTCAAAATCTACTAGTCTTCTAGTTATTTAAAAAAAAAACAAAAAAATGGGACCCACCTGCAAGCACTTCCTTTCGATTAAAATATTTTTCATCAAAATCGGACCACCAGGGGCGGAGTATCGCGGTAACACACATAAAAAAAAAAAAAATACAGTCGAATTGATAACCTCCTTCTTTTTGAAGTCGGCTAAAAACTGATTGTCTGCAACTTTTTTGTCTGTGTATTTGAAGGTGACTTTGGTGACATAGACAGTTCTCGTTTTCTTTTGTCGAAGTTTGTGTTTGTTTCTTTAACTATCAATTGGTCGTGCTTTATAAAGGCTACATTTCCTTTCCTCTTTTCTTCCTGCAGTCTTGGGATTAAAGCCTTCCTCTTCTCTAAAACCTCCTTTGTGAAATCTTCCGAAATGTAAATCGTTTTGAAATTTTTTCTTCTTTTCATAATTTCGTCTTTTTTCCATCTGATTATGAGTTCGCATAGCACAGGTCTCGGCTTACTACTGACCGTCTGTTTACCTAAGCGGTGTACTCTGTTAACTTCACTTTCTTGTAGATTTAGGTTTAACTCGTTTTTAAGAATATTTGTAATTTTTTGGAATAGGTCAGATGTTGTTTGATTTTTCGCTATCGTCCAATCCGTAAATAATGATGTTATTACTTTTGTTACCTCTTTTTAAATGTTTAATTTCTTTTTCAAGGTTTTCGACTTCCTTTTTTAGTTTATTATTTTCTGTGATTAAAGGAGTTAATTTTTCATCTATTTTATCCATTATGTTTTTAGTAATGGATTCTTTTAATTCAATGGTTTGTTTTTGCATTTCTAGCTTCATTTGGTCGAGTAACATTTTAAATTGATGATCCATCGTTTGTTTTTCCAAATTTCTGTTAATTTTAATTTATAGTTAATTTGTTTTGAATGTTTCTGGACACTTTCACTTAGTTTTTAATCAGTGGTACTGGCGGGTTGTTATTTCTAACTATTTTTAGAACAATATTTTATTTCGGACGATATCACTGTGATGTTTACAATTTGACAACCGGAACCGGAATCCGGTTCCGGAATTATAACAAATACTTAAAAAATAATAAATTTGATTTAACGCAGTTTGATAGAATTTGGTTAGGAATTACACACTGTAAATTACTTAAATAATGTTTATTATTAAACTAATATATTGATTGAACAACAACGTAAAATAATAAAATTAAAATTCTATCTCGTGCACATACTTTCTCTACTGTTTTAAATATATCTTCCTTATAGAATCAACCTAATAGTGCAACAACCTCTTTCGATCCTCAAGAAGATCCCATTCACAACACTCAAACTCAATTTAAGACTGCACTAAATTTCTAAAGCAAGAATACCAATCTTTTAACAGACATATCGATGTAATAAATAAACGGCGCACCAAATATATTGATTTTATTTCATTAAAAATTACAGTGACAATGTCAACGTAACAATTTCTAAATATAAAAATTATGAAAAATGCAAAGGTTGAAATAACACCACATCACCACCTCTAGGATCGCCGAAGAGAAGTAGCTTCATCGTTTCACACAACTTCATTACCTCCTGCATTCTTCAGGTTCTGAATTTTCCCGAGAAGAGTGCTCCGTCTACTGTTCTATGAGGATGTTTAAAGAATCTTTCATGCGGAATAGCATTAATAATGGTGCATAATAATGATCTGATGGAACTGCTGGTAAAACATCCTCCCAATGACCTACGTCACGATTCCACAGACGAACCAAACACACAAGGATTCGACACTTCTTTAGACGACAGTTTCTAATATATGGTGAGCGATTGTGAGGGCGTACAGGACTGCGTCCCTAAACTCGGTACTAGCACTTGCTGGGTTGCTTCCTCTGGACCTTTGGGTCCAAGAAGCGGCCCTCCTTTATGAGGTAAAGAAGGGTCACTCCCAGCAAGTGCTAGGGGACCTTGATTTGGAATTACCAGTCCCGTACGCCCAGACGCAGCACCCGGTGCACCTGGAGGGGATGCAGTTCGACTGCATGGCGGACGGTGACGAAGTGGCTCAGCGAGCTGCCGTCGATGTAAATATTTACACCGACGGTAGCAAAATTGAAGGCAAGGTCGGCGCGGCGTTATCTATCTGGGATGGCGCCGCGGAGACTCTCTGCCGGAAATTAAAACTGGGAAACTTCTGCACCGTATACCAGGCGGAACTGTTGGCCCTGCACGAGGCAACCCTGTTTGTAATGAAGAGCAACCGACGCTCGTTTGGTCTTCATTCCGGCTCCAGGTCCGCCCTCGAAACGGTAGCAAAAGGCGATTCCCTCCATCCCCTAGCAGTGAAAGCGAGAGAGAATGTACGAAAGAGCAGAGAGCAAGGGAAGGATGTCAGATTATATTGGGTGAAAGCGCATGCCGGGGTGGAGGGAAACGAAAGGGCGGACGTACTTGCAAAGCAAGCTGCGGTCGGAATGAAGACCAAACCGAACTACGACAAGTGTCCCGTTTCATACGTCAAGCGGCAACTCCGATTGGAATCGCTTGAGGTATGGAACGGGCGCTACAGGGACGGGGAAACTGCCTCAACAACCAAGGTCTTCTTCCCAGACGTCGTACGCGCGTTCCCTGTGCTCAGAAAAAGAGACCCGGAACAGGTACTTACCCAAGTTTTCACTGGGCACGGGGGGTTCTCCTCGTACTTGTGCAGGTTCCGCTGCAAGGAGAGCCCCTCGTGCATTTGCGATCCGGGTACCGAAGAGTCCGTGCTGCATCTTCTCACTGAGTGCCCGGTATCTGGTGCGATGAGGGCCGGCGCTGAAATAGAGATGGATAGTAAGATAAATTTGGAAACAATAAGTACATTAACACAAAATAGAAAAACAAGAGAAAGATTTTTACAATATTGCAAAGCGTCGGCCCTCCAAGCCATAAATAGGAATAAGACATAAAAATATAATTGACTCACATTCGTAGTTCTTAAGTATTTATTTTATATAGCCCTTTTGCCCTAGAATTAGTTTTTATTGCTTTTTAAACTGTAAATAGATATATATATATATATATATATATATATATATATATATATATATATATATATATATATATATATATATATATAATTGTAATGTTATTTTATTGAAAATTTTAAACTGTACATAGATGTTTAATCGTAATATTTTATTGGTTTTATTTTATATTTTAGTAAATTATGTTTTAAATGTAAGTAGATAGTATTATTATTATGGTATTTTAATATTTATAGTAGTTAAGAGAACGAATGTGTTAGTAATCTAAGTTTTATGAAATGGTTTTTATACAAATAAATAAAGAAATAAAGAATATCCCGCACCCCAGGTCCCTGACCTTGATCATGTTAGGGGAACGAGAGGGCGGCATAGAGCCGCCCATTAAAAAAAATATATATATGGTGAGCTTAATGTAGAAAAATAACCACTGAACTCCAGTTGAAAGACATCTGAGAGTTTGAGAAAATTGTACGACCTTATCGGTCTCCACGTCGAGGGAGGACATTGATGTTACTGGCGAGAGACGTGAGACAATGAATGACAATGACAAAAGAAAGGAAGAAAATCATATTGAAAAAATTAAATAAAATTACTATGACGACTTGGTTGTTTATTTTGATTATTGTTAAAAGGAACATGTTGTAAAAGTTTAAAATAAAGTTTTCGTTTGCATTATCGAAGATTATAGTGTGCCCAAGCAGTCCGTCTTTGAGTGAAGACGATGCTTTATCGCGGCAACAGCAACTCGAATTTTTCGCCGTATTTATTTTAGAATTTTAGCCGCATTAGAATTTTAGTACACATCTTATGTGAATACCGTCAGGGGAAATGCAGCAAAGGAATTAATCGACGAGTAAACTAAACAATCGGCAGTGTATATGCGCCAATTGCAGCTATGCACACGAAGAAGTCTCGATAGTTTAATGTTTATATGGTTTAAAATCAAAAGGTAAGCACAATTCAATTTTTTGGTCGACCGATAGTAAGTCGCTGTAGTGTGCTTACTTCAATACATGCTTATTCACATTATGTGCCGATTAGACTATTGTGCCAATAAGTCTCTTGTCTGCGGAGGCTTTTAGATTCACTTAACGATAATCAAATATTTCTTTTTTGTTCTGATGAAATTTTTAAAAACTTTATACTGTTTGTGTGGCAACACTATTTTCAAACCAAACCGCCAATCTAACCGCGGTCTGTCATTTCGTTTCTAAAGTACTTGGCTGGATTATCCACACTCGTGCTTTTTAACGATTTTATTACTCTAAGCTATTCAAAAACTGCGATTTCGACACTCAACGTTTAAAGCTGGACCGACGATTGGGCAGCACAATCATTCCCCTACTCCCTGGGTGCTTAATCGGTGAGATAACAAAAATACCTACTTTGTTTTTATTAGTGTATGACCTTTAGGCTGAGTTGCAGGCTTATTTTATTGTTCATAAAGAATACTGTAAGTAATATTGTAAAAAGCCAACTACAACTAAAAGTCACTTGTTTTGTTGTAAATTTCATGCTGATGTGCAAAGTTTGTATATGCACTTTTGCTTGACAGTATATGTAATAAAATATTTTGTTCTGAGACAGCCCTGCCCATGTTATATTTTTTGGTCCTTTTCTATGGGAATGGATTTTCCCGGTTTAAAAGTAATTACTCAAGGTTATAAAAGTTCAAATATTAAATAACCCTCTCTTTTTTCAGCAATACAATGTTCCAGGAACTAAAGAGGAGGGCTTCAGAGGAGAGTATTTCTCTGAATGCCATATATGAGGAAGAAGCTGCCAGGTAAGTGATAACTATTTCTTAAGAATTGTGTTGTTTACACCACCTTATTTATGGACCCTTTATTTGGACATTCAATGAGTTCAGAATACCAAAGTGATGTGTGTATATTTTTTCTTTTAATTGATGATTTACTATGAAAAACTATGATAGCATTAGTAACTAGTAGGTAAGGTGATGCAAATATTAAATATAAATCTTCAGTGCAATCTATATACACTGGTGGTTGTGTAAATAGAAACACTACCAATGGTGGTTGAGATTATGTAAGTTACTTCAGTGCAATCATTTGTGTTTTGAAATAATACAGTAAATATTATGTAAAAAGTGTCCTTTGTTATTTAGGAGTAACATAGGATAATAGAAGTCAATCAAGTCTGCTCAGGAATGTAACTATGAGCAAACACACTTTTAAAGAGAAGATCAAAGATCAAATATTGTGTCTAGCCAAAAACTAGGAATACTTAGTGGTATAACACCTGTACCTGATAACAGTTTTAGCAATTTGATATTTTTCTTGACACATTGTTTTTCTATTATTCACATTATTATATATTATTTACATAGTTAACAGTTTATTATATTAAATATATAATTTTGATTTGATACATCCCTATATGCATATTCGTGGATTAATCAAATTACTAAAGGCCAGCAATGCATCTGCGATTCCTCTGGTATTGCAGTTGTCCATGGGCGTCGATGAACACCTTGATGTTCCCGCTGCTCGTTTGCCCCCTTCTCTTATAAAAAAAAAAATAAAATTACCAACACTTAATAACTTCATTTTTCGTTTTTGGTTTATTCTCCATAAGGCGAGGGCTGAAAATCGGCGTTGTCGTTCCGGGCAAGCTATTCGCCGAGCCCAATACCTGCCAACTAATTTGTACCTTGTTTATTTTATGTATCTACATGTGTGTGTAACCTATATAAACATTTTTTATTATTATTATTAAGTCAAAGAATATTCAAACAGTTCAGTAGTTAAGTCAATGCAAAAAAAAATTAGCACGATGATATGTTTTGTAATATAGTTTGAAATAAATATTTTGGAATGTTTTTTACAGATATCCGGACGCTGCATCTCACCTGCTCTACGAGAGTGTGCTGCCGTCGATGCGGAAATGGAGGAGAAACTCACAGCCGGCTCAGCCACGCACCTTGGAGGAATATGCGGTGGCCTTATCAGGCCACCGCTTGTTAAGTCCTGGGGGTCTACTCTAATTCAACGAAAAACGAAGTTTCGTCCGAAACTTCGTTCGTTTGCTACTACAATTCCATTCGTTCCGCATTTTCGTCCGAACGTTACAATTTGACGTTTAAGTTCTCTAAACCTACTCTAATTCACAATATTCGGAACGAAAATTTGATTTTGACAGATAATTCTTCGGAAGTTTAACCTCGAAATTGACGAAATCAAAAGTGTTACCTTTTGATTTTCGTTTGTGTTGATTTTCTTATTAATTCGTTTGAAATGGCTGCGAGGATGTTTTTAATTGAGGTTGCTGTACGAGAAGAGCGTTTAGAGCGTAGAAGAAATCGACGCAGCCTACGCAACCAGCTAAATATTAATGTAATTCCCGACATAATTTGTCGGAAATTAAAGACTCAGTCGGCAATAATTTGAGAAGTTGTGCCAAGAAATAGTGCCTCTATTACCTCGAAGGACATGGAGTCATGGAATCGAGCCTACTTTTAAGGTACCTAGTGTATAGTTTTTATAATTTTTATCATCCTTTTTAAAAAAAATTATTAGCATTTTTACGGCCTTGAATTTTTATGCTCGGGGTAGTTATCAAGGGTCTGTAGGGCTGTAGGGTAATGGGATGAGGGCAAGCGGATGATGATGTGTTAAATTATAAATATTATTTTATAAACTTACAAACATGTTTTATTTACATATATATATATATATATATTATTTTAGGTGATTCAGGTTATGCTCAAAGGGAGTATATGATGACACCTATAGATAACGCTGTTGAACACTCTCCTGAGAGGAGATACAACTCTGTCCAAAAAAATGCATGCTCCACCATTGAACACACATTTGGTATATTGAAAGGTCGATGGAGATGTCTTCTTGCGGCGCGAGAACTGCATTACTGTCCTGAAACAGCTGGTAAAATTATAATAGCCTGCTGCGTTTTACATAATTTATGTATAAAGGAAGGGATTGATGTTCCCGAGTTGACAGACATTGAACTTCAAAAGGAAATGACTAGGCAGCGGGCAGACAGGATAGACAGGGCTCCACCAGTAGCTTCTTCAGCTCAAGCACTACAGGCAGGTCAGAGGGCAAGGGCTGTAATAATGCAAATGTTGGAGAGCAATAGGTGAAATATTGTATAAAATATAAAAATAGCTCAAAAAATATTTATTACATTCATTACCATAACTTCTTTTCTCATTACTGATTTAATTATACTTTCCTTAAATTTATTTTAATTTTAATTATCTTAAGTTATTTACTTTTATTTTATATTAATTTAAATTTAAATTTAAATTTTTGATCCTACAGACAAATTATTTTAAATAATTTTGTGGGACATAGTTGTATTTTAGGTTAACATTGTATTATAAATAAATAAATAATAGTGAATAAAACTCATTTGCCAAATTATAATACACTTTTATTTTTCTAAAAATTTTCTCATCAGTCCACACAGCTGTTCCAGGGCAACCCTGATGCCTGCAAGCTCAGTGTTTAGAGCTGTCTCTCTGCCTGCACGCTCTTCTTCCAATTGAAACAATCTCCTCCTGACATCTGAGCCAGTAGCCGATTGTCTCCTTCTAGATTGTGCAGGTTGTGAGGCTGCAAAACAAATTTCTAATTATTATACATTGACAGATGAAAGATGAAAGTGATACTTGAATGCATGAAAAGCATGAGATATTTTATGTAACTGTTTATTTGGCACACAGTGATTTTTTTGACAATTAATTAAAAATAAAGGTACTTTTTGCCACTGCTGGATTGATTTTGTACAACCACCCATAGAATTGAGTGAATTGCACAATTCTTCCCACAGACTCTTAGCTTGGACATTGCCATTGGCACCCCTCAATCTTCCACGAGCAAGATCCCTATGCTCGTCCAAGAAATTGAGAAGTACGTCAATTTGCTCTGGAGTTTGTTAAACTGAAAATATGTACTACTAGATTCTTATTATAGAAAAGATAATTATATTTTTTATTGATTATAAGAGGCGATAATTATAGAAAACAAACTAATAAATATAATATGAGTTTTACTTACGAAGTTTATAATCCAAACGAACGTCGAGAACAAAGTGCAGACTCAAAGTGAGCTTGGAACCTTCTCACAAATTATTTATCGCGACAGCGAAGTATGTGAAAAGCACTTGAAAACATGATTAACGAAACACTTGAAGAACAAACTTTACAAAACTTTTTCAAATATTTGGTACAAAAAATCCTAAATGACGTTTGTCAACATCGTGAATATATGTACAATTTTAGTTGTCGTACATTGTTACCAATGTTAAGCTGAAATCGGGCTCTTAAAATAGGTCGGTTAACATCGTCAGTGATAAGGTTCTTTAGAGTGTCTGTAGATTTAATCGAAAATAAATTTAGTACGTAAATATTTATATTTGGTACATGAAAATTATAAAAAATGCATGGTAAACTACAAGTTAAATGTATAAATTGAAAATAAAGCCAATTAATTTTATTATTTTAAGATAATACGAAAACCGGAATTTGCCGCAAATGACACATAAAAAGACCATCACAATGTCGTTCACGAAGTTCGTTCACGAAAATTGTCTCTAGATCCGAACTTCGCGTGCGTGTCCGAAAATGTTATAGAGTAAGGTCCATTGCGAAATTTCGTTTCAAATTCGTTCGTTAACGAAGTTTCGTTTCGTCGAATTAGAGTAGACCTACAGGTTTTAGGTGTTTCAAGCTGTGAGGATAGTTTAAACTTCGCAGAAAATAAAGATACGCCCCATAAAACCTTAGGTTTATTTTGGTTATGCAATTCAGATTATCTTTCTTTCTCTGTTAATATAGACTTGAACAAGCAGGTAACGAAACGTATTATGTTGTCAGTAATTAGTCAAATTTTCGACCCTTTAGGTCTTGTAGGTCCGTGTGTTGTTGAAGGCAAAATTTTATTACAAGGTCTTTGGTTGATAAAGTCTGATTGGGATGAACAAGTACCAGACAAAAAAAAACAATCTCAAACAAAATGCACTCAAAAATAACGTAAAAAAACAATTTTAAACAAAATGCACTCAAAAGTAACATAAAAAACAATTTCAAACAAAATGCACTCAAAAGTAACGTAAAAAAACAATTTCAAACAAAATGCACTCAAAAGTAACATAAAAAAACAATTTCAAACAAAATGCACTCAAAAGTAACATAAAAATACAATTTCAAACAAAATGCACTAAAAAGAAACAAAATAATGTCATGAAAACTCTCTAAACTCCAAGACACGCAAAATACGCGCTTGTCGTGGAGTTGCGGAAAACTGAGCCCCTACTACTAACTACTAGAGTTTAGAGAGTTTTCATGACATTATTTTGTTTCTTTTTAGTGCATTTTGTTTGAAATTGTTTTTTTATGTTGCTTTTGAGTGCATTGTGTTTGAAATTGTTTTTTTATGTTACTTTTGAGTGCATTTTGTTTGAAATTGATTTTTTACGTTACTTTTGAGTGCATTTTGTTTGAAATTGTTTTTTTATGTTACTTTTGAGTGCATTTTGCTTAAAATTGTTTTTTACGTTACTTTTGAGTGCATTTTGTTTGAGATTGTTTTTTTTGAAGTCGGCTATTTTTTTTTTTCTTAAAATTTTTATTTTATTTCTCAATTTTTAGTGAATTTGAAGTTCAATTACAAATTTCCTTAATACGTATAAGGACATAAATAAGACAAATAAAGAAAAGGACTTGCCTATTTAATATGTGTGTACTTCAATTCAAAAAACTAATTTAGAATGCAGCAGATAACCACTTATCCTTCATACAATGAACTAATTATCAAAATCGGCATACAAATTCAAAATTAACGAACTAATACATCGTAGCTTGCCTTTAATTTTGACCAGCCGCGCGCCGCAGTAGCATTTTTCGAATGCGGGTAGTTTTTAATCATTTAATATCTTCTAAACTATTGATCAGAATTACATAGTTTAAAGGCTAATGTAATCTGCATTTAATACTCTAGCCATCAAACATATTTATTTGGATAAGGATTCATATCGAATATAATATAATAGCGCCGTAAGCTTACGACGCTGTTTTTCGTGTGCATTTTAATCGAAGTTTGTTCACAATAACATGGTTTTTGTGTGACATCCATAGATGATAGATATATGCCACCGAAGACTTTTATTTAGAAAAATTTAAGGATCTATAATTACTCCATACATCATTTTTATGTAAATCATATAGTTTGACCTACGTAAGCCCAGAAAGCAAAATTGTGCTTTTCGGGTAGCATTTTTCGTTTCAGCGTAATTTTATTCTTACGATATCTCCTAAACTATTAGACAGAATGATATAGTTTCAATTGCAAATATAATCTACATTAAATTCTCTTGATAATGAACATGTTCTTTGTTCCGTTAACATTCAGTAAAGTAAGCGAATAAAATTGTGTTGGAATGATTCACCTGCTTGTTTGCATATCGAACCTGCAACAGAGCGGCCGTCATCTGCTGCACCATCGCTGCACAGCAGATTGCGCGCTTGCGCCATAAGCGCGTAATAACGCTCTTCGAATTTTGAACGTTCCTCGTATTCGTCCTCTGGCGAACACACCTCAATCTCCACCTGTAATTCATCGAATTGATCGTATAATGCCTCGTATTTATTTAATCGACATTGTAATTCATGTTGAAGTTCGGAGATTATGCCGGAAGCGCCAATTGAACTAATATAATTGGAGAAATTTGTAAGCTTGGCTTTCATGCCACTACGTTTGCGAATTAAAACATCTAGCTGCGCCATTGTTGAATTAAAGGAAAAAATTATCGATAAGAATTACGAAGAAAAAAAAAATGTGGGTACATGACTATATGGTAATTAGGCGCTCTTAAATGCATAAGCGTGAAATTGAACAATTAACACAATAGGAAGCCAATTATAGAGGATTTAGAAGGGAAAATATGGAACGAACTCACTTTATCTTCCCCTGTCCACACGGTACTTCCTTTGTCTTGATGTCTGAAGTTTGACTCCGGCGACCGTTGAGCCGATGTCGCGATAATTTGCTGCACTTCGTTCGCTCCAAACGTATTAAATAAGTGGACTATATTTTCGTTGTTGATTGTTGAGGCTCGATGGACCATTTGTTTAGGCCAAACACAGTTGCTTGGTTGTAATGGTTTATTTACGAATTAACAAAGTTGCAAAACAAATTGTTCGGTGCGCGTATGCATCGGCTTGGTCGCGAATTTGAGTGACGTTTCTTTTCGCCCGCACGCCGCTCCGCCCGCTTATAGTGTTGCCCGCATCTCGGGCGCGAACAACTTCGTTAATTAACGATTAACGGATTAACGAGTTAATGCCCAGCTCTGACAGTAATATATTAGAAATAAATAAGTATAAATAAAATATTGTATATAATATTAATAAAACATTATATATGTAGAAGAAAAAGAATAATAATAATAATAATAATAATAATAAACTCATTTAATCCATTCAGAAAGCAAACAATAATTGGGAAGTAAACACTAATAATGTAAAAAAAAAATAACAAAATAACAAAACATGCTGAAGGGAGGGAAAAACACAAAAGCTATATATAAAAAAGCAACAGGCATGTACATATTAACAGGTATAAAAAATTAAAATTCCTACTAGATTTGCAATGCTGAATGGATAAGGCCTTTACTCAGCATTGTGCTTATTACTTTTCAGAAATAAGCGCTGATATTCTGCAAAAGCCTTAGCATCAGTACGTCAGTTACAGCAGTAAATAATTGTTAATTTTCATACATGTATAAGTGAAATAAGGTGATCCAAAAAAAAAGATGTACATATAATTACGAATTTAGGTTAGGTTGAGAGTAAAATAAAGTATAATTTGGAAAGGGGAAAAAATAATAATTGGGGAATCTTCCGATCATTGCTGAAAAACAAATGAGGGGTCTGTAGGTCTGATTACGCATTCACAACTCTTTTTGAATTTTCATCAAAAACGATCTCAATTTGCTTTTAAATGTAATTTTGGTGCGTGCGCTCTTAATCGGCGGCGGGATGTTGTTCCAACACTTTGTTGCCGCATACCGAAAGCTACCTCGGAACACGGCGGACTTGTGACGTTGGGTGCACAATTGCGGAAAACGTCGCCCCTGTTCGGAGCCCCTGCTCCTTGTAAAAATCAGTTTATTGCTCAGGTATTTTGGGGCTTCTGTGTTTATAATCTCAAAGAGCAAGCATGCTAAGTGAAGTTTTCTGCGATAAGTGATTTTTAACATGTTATGCTCATTTAGGAATGGCGTAACGTGTTTTCGCGGTGGTATCGAGAAGCAAAATCTAGCACATGCATTTTGTACCCGTTGGATTAGTTTTTCAGTCCTAGCATATAAACGAGGTCCGTACACTGCGTCTGAATAATTTAATTTCGATAATACCAGCGCCTCCACTAGTTGGATACGAAGCCGTTCACTTAGATACCTCCGAACTTTGTACAACACTTTTAATCTGTAGAAGCAGCTGCGTACGACTCCCGAAATATGCTTTTCGTAGCGCAAGCTTGGTTCAAGTAGTAGTCCCAAGTTTTTGGCTTCGTAAACCCGCTCAACGACTTCGGACCCCAACGTAACCTGACAGTCTGGCGGAATATTGTTGATCTGATATTGTGATCCAAAGATCATATATTTCGTTTTAGAAGGATTGAGAACGAGACAGTTATTCTCGGACCAACGTTGTATTCTGTCGAGATCCTCGTTAAGGGACCGTACGGCGGAGGCCCATTCGCCACTCCTAAATGAAACGTATATTTGTAAGTCATCGGCATAAAGGTGATATTTGCAATTTTCTATACATTTTATGATATCCGCTGTGTATAAAATAAACAGGAGAGGAGAGAGGATGGTTCCCTGTGGGGTTCCTCTTTCAAGAGATCTGTAAGCCGAGCGTTGTGTCTGACCGCTGTCCCGAGTTATTTCCACACACTGACCACGGTTTGTGAGGAAGCTCTGAAACCACTGCACTGTATCCGACTTGAAACCGTAATATGACATTTTAGAAAGAAGTAGGGATATGTCTATGCAGTCAAAAGCCCTTGAAAAATCTAGAAGTACCAGCAATGTGCACAGGCCTTCGTCCTGAGCGGAGATAATGTTGTCTGTTACGTCTAACAGTGCTGTGGTGGTACTGTGACTTTTCCTAAAACCAGACTGGAATTCGGGAAGTATGTTGTTATTTTCTAGATAGTCTGTTAGCTGAATCCAAACGACTTTCTCAACGATTTTCGATAGAAATGGGAGTACACTGATCGGGCGAAGATCTTTCAATTCCTGAGGATTAGGGTTTTTTGGCAAAGGTCGAATTATAGCGGTCTTCCATATTTTCGGAAATGTGGATGATGTTATTGAACAATTTACAATAGAGGTTATCGCACTTAGAGACTGTGGCAGCGTCATAAGCAGCATTTTCAGAGTAATACCATCAATGCCCTCTGCATTTGATTTAAGATTATTAATAATTTTGGAAATAAACAGCTCGCTAACAGGATGAAGGGAGAAAAAGGTATTATTCGGATGAAGGTGTGTGTCGAAATAACTCAGAGTAGACGGGTCAGCACGGGGAATTCCCGGTATATTTAGAAAGTGACAATTAATTGTCAGGGTCAGCCAGATGGGCAGGTAAAGTATATTTGTTCGGTGGCAATATTGTAGACTTTAAATTATGCCATAAAATTTTAGGTTTATGTAAATTATTATTTATGTTATGATCAAAATATGCCCTCTTTTCATTGTGAATAGAATTAATAACTAAAGTTTTCAGATTTTTGTAATACATTTTATGGGAATCTAATTTTGTTTTTAAATACCGTTTATGGGCTGCATTCCGAAGCTTCATCATTAATTTAATTATGTCTGTTATCCAAGGTTGGTTTTGTGCCTTGATTACACTGGTTTTTATTGGTGCAAATACGTCAAATAAATAACTAACAAAGAAATTGAATGATGATACCTTACGATCTATATCCTGTATACGAGTTACTTCGTTCCAATCGATGGAATTTAATGTTAAATTAAAATCTTCTATTGGTATATCTTTGAGTGGCCTGTATCTAATTTTTTTCGCGTGTATCTTACTTACTTCTTTCACTGAGTAATTCACAAATTAATAAGGAATGATTACTCAGAGGTGCGACAGGTTCAACCTCAATCCTACGCGTTCTCGTATTGGTACAAATAACATCAATCAGGGTTTGGCTGTGGTCGGTAAAGTGAGTAGGGGACGTGACCAGTTGTACTAAGTCCAAGCTATATAAGAATGTGTTAAACTTACCAACCTTCACATCATTAGGGCGGAGCATATCAATGTTAAAATCGCCGAGAAGTATAATGTCATCACAGACCGCTAACGAGTTAATTGATACAGTTAGTGCGTCAAAAAATGAGTCGGCGTCGAGCCACGGTGGACGGTACGCGGTGCCTATAGCGAGCATCTTGCTATCGATCTTTAGCGTTAACCACATTTGCTCGACATAAATAAGCGATGGGTCGACGGGATGAGCGTATATGCGCGCATTTATACCGCGTTTTATGTAGAATCCGACCCCGCCACCTCTGCCATTGCGCACGGAACGTGGACGCGGCGCGTGCTGTAGTCGGTAGCCGGCGGGACGCGGAGCGCTCTGCTCCTCGCCCGCGCGTAGCCACGTCTCGCCCACTGCCAACACATCTAACGCATGGCGCTCGACAAGTGCCACGAAATCATCACAATATGTGTTTAGTGAGCCGACGTTAAGATAACCTAGTTTTAAATATGACTTAAGGCCGGTTAATGAACGTACTCAAATTTTGCTTTAAATAAAATAGATTTATCGATGACTTAAATTTAATATATAAAAAGGTTCTGACCGGTCTATTTATGAAAACATAATTTATATTTTCCGATATAAGATTAACTAACACAATAAACTTCCCACATAACACAGACATATATAATAACATTATAAGATTCCATATACACCTAAATAAATAAGATTTGAAATAGTTGAAAACAAAATAGCAAAGACCCAACCAAACAGCATTGCGACAGACATATGATATACAAGAAGAAGGGAAAAAGACATACAAAAGTACAGTTTTATTCAAAATATAAAAACATGTAAACAACGAGAAATTAATTAACTGTACATAAGTCGTTGGCGCACCGGTTGTACAAAAGTAATGTGTCAAATATTGTGCAAAATGAATATAAGTTAACAAGCATTTTTTTTTAATATTACAATAACTACTTATTAAATACAATATCACAAAACAACATTGGCAACAAAAAGGGCAAGTGCAAGCGTACTGGACCCGAAACAGTGCAAGACTAGTACATCCTGTGATGTAAAAGCGTTTATGTAGTGAACATATTACTGACCAACTATTTAAGATCCAAAAATTTTTTTAATGTCTTCTTCACTACTGATTCGTTCAATAGCCTTACCTTCTTCCTTCCTTGTGAATATTCGGCCACCTTTTGTCCACACGAACTTCCATTGCAAGCGGGAAGCCGCTTCGCGCGCCTTACCGAACAGCTGCCGATTATTCCGCGTGAGTCGCTCGTTGACGTAGAATTTCCTCGGCGTCCCAGCAATGTTCATGTCGGCCGTGGTGATGCCGCGACGGACGCGCGCGGCGCGGAGCAAGGCGTCGCGCTGAGCCCTGCGCGCCAGCCGCACGACCAGCGGTCGCGGTTGCTGCGGCGCGCCTTCACCGTCGCCGCGGTTGCGTCTCACGGCGCCCCGCCGCTCCGCGTGCACGATGTCGCGGTCCTCTAGGGTCAGCCCCAGCTTTGCGGCTACAACGCTGACGACATGTAGGACGTTCTCGTTTCTCTCCTCAGGTAGCCCTGCTATTTCAACATCATTCAGCAGCAGCTCTTGGTCTCGATCATTCAACTGTATCCTCAGGTCCGCTATCGTATTCTCGAGGTGATCAACGTTGTCGATAGTTTTAGTGGCAATTTTTTTTTCTACTTCTAGAACCTTTTCTTCGACCGAAGTTATGCGTCTACAGCAAGCTTGCAGATCGGCCTTAAACTGTTTTATCTCATCTCGTGTTTCCTTGAGGTCGCTACGAAGTCCCTGGACCTCCCGGATGAGCTCGCTGAGCATTCGGGTACAGTCGGCCTCGCCTTTTCCGGGGGCCATTATGTCATCACCGGGACTCGAGCTTTCTGACGAGACGTCGTTCTTGGCCTTGCAGCCAGGGCAAGCGAACCGTAGAGGGATAGGACCAGCAGGCAAGCCGCTGCAGCCGCGGTGGTACACATTTATACACTTGGTGCAACGCACACAGTCAGCATTCGCCGTATATTTGCCACACGCACGACACTTCGGCATTGCAGTCAACAGATGGCGCCACTTTATATTTTACAAAAAAGTTTAATTAATAGTTTAACTAAAAGTTTAGACGACCACTTTTTACCTTTAAATCACTAATAATTGTTTTAGAAAAATAATATATACAGTCTTTAAAGATTAAATTTACTGCTGCCGAGATTAAAATTATACCGATATTGTAAGGTAAGACTAAGAAACAGTTTCACACATATCACAAACAATTTAGTGAAATTGAGCGAATTATGATTGGATAATAATCACAGATGCTGTTATCACACTTTACTTCACTCCGCGAAATAATTTAGAAAGCAGATTACTTGTTTACTATTTTTTTTTACGCAATATAGTTCGCAGTAAACCGCTGCCACCGACGTACGTGACGTCACTAGTCACTAGTAATAAGATAAATAAAAGCTCTAGATTAATAAGTACAATAATAACAGAGAGAAGGCTACTTATGAATGGAGTCTCATAACATAATGATGCCGAATCAGGCGCTTGAAAATAATTTTGGAGGAGGCTCTTTTAATGTTAGGTGAAAGATCATTCCACAGTCTAACAGCTGTCACAGAGAAGGATTTATCCAAGAAGGACGAGTGATGAATAGGCGCGGATAGTGAGAGATTATCAGAGGACCGAAGAGAAAGCTCGTGATTTTCACACAGAAATTTGAAGAAGCTTGACAATGCGATATCAAATCTACAATTTGCGAGTTCATATTAGGCCAATACATTATTTCGCGCGCTCTGTTTTTACATTTTTCCGCTCCTAAATGACCTGAGTGAATTTTTGTTAGCATTTGCTTGCGCATGCATTTAGGTATATCTATCTTAGCGCCTTTCCATACCATATTGTACGCAACAGTGAGCTCATCCCTACTGTCCCAATAAGGTCTCAAGCTCAAATCTAATTTGCTCTTGTGATCGGGCCAACCCTTCTTTATCGTTTTAATTAATAATTGCATTTCCTCATCTAATTTTGTGTTGCGCTGCAATTCCAAAAAATGCGTGTCCGTCAGAGGATTGCTGATCGCGACTGCGCACACCTGCGCGCGCATCGCCCAGTGTTCACGCGCGGCTTCACTCAACGCCGGCGCTGGTGCCACCGCGCGTGACAGCGTGTCTGCTACGTACAAGTATTTTCCCGGTTTGTATATAAGTTTAAAAGAATACGGTTGCAATCTCTAGAGCATTCTCTGCAAGCGTGCCGGTGCCTCGGATATTGGCTTTTTTGTTATACTTACGAGAGGCTTGTGGTCGGTTTCTATAATAACATCGTCGCGGCCATAAATATACGAATAAAATTTTTCGCAAGCGAATACACACGCATATAATTCTTTCTCAATCTGTGCGTATCGCTGCTCGGTTTCCGTTAATGACTTGGACGCGTAGCAGACAGGTGCGTCGTCCTGCATGAGGCACGCGCCCAGCCCGTGCTTGCTGGCGTCCACGGACAGCGTCACCGGCTTCTCTAAACTGTAGTACCTTAACACCGGTGGACTAATCAAACACCTTTTTAATTCATTAAAACATTTATCATGTCTCTCATCCCAGTGCCATTCAACATTTTTTTTAAGTAGTTCTCTAAGAAGATGTGTTTTCTCTGACAAATTTGGTATAAAATTGCCTACGTAATTTACAAGACCTAAAAACCTTTCTAAATCTTTTACTGATTTATTAGACACTTGACAAACCTCCGCCACCAAGTTCTGAGCAAAAAAAGTTGAAGAGGAAATCGTCTGACAAGATTACGGAGGAGCCGGTCAGGAAGATTGCGGGTGAAGAGAAGCGGGCTAAGAAGGTGGCTATTAGTCCCGTCTTATCACCACCAAGAGTTACGGCGCAAATCTTGTTCGGGGATGACAGCTCTGCGGAAGATGACTGCAATGAAGCATCCAGCTCCAAAAAGACGGGTAAAAATATACCACCATTATTTAGCTATTTCACTAGAAGGGTGAAAAAAGGATATTCGCGACAAATTAATGAGAGTAAAGATGGGAAGTATTTCGGCGAGATGAAGATTTATGAAGCCGATGAAATAAAAAAAATACAGCCCGTCCATCGATGGCGGCATGCAATTACAACTATCAAAACCAGAATTGATGACGATGCGGAATCTTGGCTATACATTAAGAAATTTGTGAAATGTATCCAAAAAGATTTCATAAACAGCCCCATAACACTTATAGGCCGGTATGATTATTAGGATAGGTTAGATCTTTGTATTTAATCAGTATTTTATTTGACTATCTATATTTGTAAACAAAATAGCTTTTAAACTTTGTGTCCTTTTTGTATTTTGCATAATCAACAATATTTCAAAAGTGTTTCTTTTTTTTGCAGTTGTGTTTCCCGATGACTTAACAAGATCTATACATTGTAATAATTGCAATATGTTTGTCCAGAAAAGGCTATTTTCACATCATAAAAGAACAAATTTACATAAATTATTCAATATTCGCTCACTCGGCGACGGGCCGCGTCCGCGAAATAATACCAATCCCACTCACCCTGATGAAGAGCCCCCGTAGGGCTCGAAACTAGTCGGTGACGACACCGGATATATATACGTGAGTGTTTTAGCCGTTTCTATATAAGTTAGTAAATTTACATAAATCTAACTGTTTATTGAATACGCAGTTCGCAAATATCAATATTGTCGCGTCTGCCTTCAAAAACAGATTAGTAACATACCGATTGAACGTCACTCAGGAAGACGAGTACCTAAGTCCAGAGGCATTCCTGAGTGATAATCAAACAGATTTATTGAAATTATTCAATATATCATTGAAAGAGCATGATGTTTTGAGTTGTTCGCTTATTTTTTACTGCCAAAATTAGATGAAAAGCAATTGAAATCATTTAATACTAAATATATTATTGTTTGTAAGAACTCAGACTTGAATAGATTATTAGAAAAAGTTATGAATATATTGAATAAAAAGTTTACTGAATTTCAGCATACTCAATCTGGATGGTCATTTTTATCAATGAGTCATGTTGAAATTAACATTAAATTAACGTAAATTAAAGTTGATGGATTACTGTCACTTTCAGATCTGCTAAGTCTTATTAAAGACAATTTATTTTTCTGAGATTTAGTTCTCAATGTTATATTTTCATTTTCATTGCACATATTTGAAATTTGTGCTGTTTTAGAAGACGGATTTTGCACATTGGATTGTTCTGGAGAAGAAGTAATTAACAATGTCTTCTTGACTTTTTTTGATGGGTTTTTATACATAAGGCGCATTTCCATTTTTGTTTATTTTCGGAAGACATCAAATAAAATCTTTTTGTACTAACGTTTGTACATTCAATCTCATAATGTTTTTGACAAACGAAACATGTAAGGTATTCTTTTCCCTTTATACTATTTCGGCATTTTTCACAATAAAATTGGTTACTTTTCCCCTTAGTTGCCATGTTTGCTAATTAGCCTCTTATATTGATTTGTAGAAACGATCCTTCTTAATGTAATTGGTGATAACAAGAATTTTTTGTCTCTTAAAATTTAATTTATATCAAAATCCAAGTGAAAAAACACAGAAAAAGATTTACCATGCGGGGTCTTGAACCTTGATCAATAACGTCAGATGTGCTATGCACTACAAATTGTGCCAAATTAACTTATGTTTATACGATGTAAAATTAGTCCTTATTCCAACTCAACATTATTGAATCGAATGATTCAATGGTGTATGATCTCAGGTATTTAGCGTCTATTAGGCTAGTTAGTTGTGTAAGTTAGATTAGGCTGCGGGCCCACTTGTGGGCTCGCAAAAGAGAGGGCGGCGCTCGCCGATAGGCGAGCGTCTATTAGGTTAGTTAGTTATGTAAGTTAGGTTAGGCTGCGGGCCCACTTGTGGGCTCGCAAAAGAGAGGGAACAAAACCGAATATATTGCCAAACAAAATTTCATCCCCTATTGTTATTTAGCACCCTTGGGGATACAATTTTTCCAAAAATTTAATTTCATATTTATCTTTATCAAATTAGCCTTGAAAATAAGTTTCAATCTTCTACCTGTAAAAATGAAGATAATTCCATACAAACTTTCACCCCCACTTTCAACCCCTTACAACCCCTTTTTCGCGTTAAAATGTAGCCTATGTCCATCCTCAGGCTCTAGGCTATTTGTGTACAAAATTTCATTTAAATCGGTTCAGTAGTTTTTGCGTGAAAGCGAGACAGACAGACAGACAGACAGAGTTACTTTCGCATTTATAATATTAGTAAGGAAGTAAGGACTAGCTGTGCCCGCGACTTCGTCAGCGTAAAATTCTGTCTTCGGATAGAATTTTTTTAGGCTAATAAATAATTTTTAGGCTCATAAATATTCTTTAGAAAACCGCTTCCAAAAATGCTGCTTTATATAGTTGATTCTTTGATAACGCTGCAAATGCTCGACCTTCATGTTTGAAACCTGTGGATAAAAACATATAAAACTATTCCCGACAGTGGAAGCTCATTACGTCAGAAAGGACTCTCAAAAACTATACCTATCTGACGATCTCAATATTTCGAAAATGTATAGACTGTATAAGCAATGGTTTTCAGAACAAGATAATTATCAAGATGTTAAAATGGCGTCTGCACGGCAGTACAGAAAGATATTTAATACGCAGTTTAATTATTCTTTCTTTAAGCCTAAGAAAGATCAATGTGCAACGTGTACACGTTATGAACGAGCTGATGACGATACAAAAAAAGCAATGCAAGTTAACTATGATATGCACATTAAAAATAAAGAAACAGTACGTAATATAAAAGAAACTGAAAAAGAAAAAGCAAGCGATTCAGAAACCATTGCAATTTTCGATTTAGAGAAAGTTCTCTACATCCCCAAATCAGAAGTTGGAGTATTTTACTATAAGCGTAAATACCCAGTATACAACTTAACAGTGTTTGATGCAAGTCGAAAACTAGGCTACTGCTTTATGTGGCATCACGCAATAGCTAAACGAGGTGCTACTGAGATTGGTAGTTGCATATTCAAGTTTCTGGAGAGTGAATATATCAGATCGATTAATAAAATATCACTGTATTCAGACAGATATCGTGGTCAAAATAAAAATCACTTCATTTTTGCGCTATATTTGTATGCGGCTACAAAATTTCAAATGAATATCACTCACCGATTTTTCGTAACAGGCCACAGCCAAAATGAAGGCGATTCGATGCACGCTTGCATAGAGCGAGACTTAAAGAAAAATAAATTTATATACTCACCAGAACAAATGTACGGAATAGCCATGAATGCGAAAGTTACGGGTGAAAAGTATAATGTCGTTGAGATGAACCAGTCCGATTTTTTTAACATTAAATTTGCTAATTGAAGGGCAAAACTGGATGCATGACTCAAACGGTAATAAAGTGATGTGGTCTAACATTATGGAAGTCAACGCGTTTCATACCGAGCCGGGTAAATTGAAATTTAAATATAGTTTTGAAGATGAATATTTAGAACTAGAAACACGTGCATTACCAAGCAGAGTAAGGAGGAGAATACAGAGCACAAGGGGAGGAAGGGCCCGGTTTGAGCGAGCAGGAAATGGACACGTTGTTTCTACGTATTCTACAGCTGAATCTGCAACTCTTCCTGAATTACAAGGAGCTTACAACGAACCGGTTCCTGTGTCGAAAGCTCTGTACTCTGATCTACTGAGTCTTTGTAACAGTCATGATATTCCACAATATTATCACGATTTCTATAAATCTTTGGCATGTGGAACCGACGAAGCTGCTGAGGTACAGGATCTACTACAAGAGTCAAGTCTTTAGACTTGATTTTGCTTTAAATATTTTTGTACCCAATTTTTTTATTATGTTAAGATAATACGAATGTTGGTTTAGATGAGTTTATTTCCTACAGTTCCTAATAAACTAGTCTTAGTTTATTATAATTAGAGTAGGTACATTTTATAAAATAATTTAATTTAAATAGCACAAGTTTTAAAGTTAAGCATAAGTACCTTTTTTATTAGGAATTCTTAATTTTCATGGATAATATAAGAAAAAAGTCTTATAAAGTCACGAATTTGTCATTTTAATTATGCTACTTTGATTCAATAAATGATTGTTTAATAATAACATAATTCTCTTTATTTCTACCACTTTAAATGATCCATTCTTATATTTCTAGTAAAAAAAAATAATAATAAAAGCACTGTCAATAATAAAACAAACATTTTAAGAAAAAAAAATAGCCGACTTCAAAACAAAAAAACTATCTCAAACAAAATGCGCTTAAAAGTAACTTAAAAAAAACAATTTCAAACAAAATGCACTCAAAAGTAACGTAAAAAAACAATTTCAAACAAAATTCACTCAAAAGTAACATAAAAAAACAATTTCAAAAAAAATGCATTCAAAAGTACCATAAAAAACAATCTCAAACAAAATACACTAAAAAGAAACAAAATAATGTCATGAAAACTTCTTTCTTTCTTTCTTCTCTCTTTCAAAAACCCTCTAAACTCTAAAGAAAGTTCTCTTCTTTCTTGTAACATGTCTATATTGTATAATTATTGTTATTTTGGAGTCGGTTTTTTTTGTTTTGAAGTCGGCTATTTTTTTTTCTTAAAATGTTTGTTTTATTTCTCAATTTTTAGTGAATTTGAAGTTTAATTACAAATTTCCTTAATACGTATAAGGACATAAATAAGACAAATAAAGAAAAGGACTTTCCTATTTAATATGTGTGTACTTCAATTCAAAAACTAATTTAGAATACACCAGATAACCACTTATCCTTTAAACAATGAAATAATTATCAAAATTGGTATACAAATTGAAAATTAACGAACTAATACATCGTAGCGTGCCTTTAATTTTGTCCAGCCGCGCGCCGCAGTAGCATTTTTCGAATGCGCGTAGTTTTTAATAATTTAATATCTTCCAAACTATTGATCAGAATTACATAGTTTAAAGGCTAATGTAATCTGCATTTAATACTCTAGCCATCAAACATATTTATTTGGATAAGGATTCATATCGAATATAATATAATAGCGCCGTAAGCTTACGACGCTGTTTTTCGTGTGCAATTTAATCGAAGTTTGTTCATAATAACATGGTTTTTGTGAGACATCCATAGATGATAGATATATGCCACCTAAGACTTTTATTTAGCAAATTTAAGGATCTATAATTACTCGATACATCATTTTAATGTAGGTCATATAGTTTGACCTACGTAAGCCCAGAAAGCAAATTTGTGCTATTCATTGTAACGCGATGTAGCATTTTTCGTTTCCGCGTAATTTTATTCTTACGATATCTCCTAAACTATTAGACAGAATGATATAGTTTCAATTGCAAATATAATCTACATTAAATTCTCTTGATAATGAACATATTTATTTACATAAGGGTTAATACTGAACTTGAATAATAGCGTCGGAAATAGGGCATGAATTTAATTAATGTTTCTAAAGAAAAAAATGGTTATTGTGAGAAAACTATAAAAGATAGATATATGCTATCGCGGACTTTTATTTAGCACATTTAAAGAGCTACAATTCGCCATACATCATTTTTATGTAGGTCCTATAGTTTAGCCTACGTAAGCGCTGAAAGCAAAAATGTCCCTAATTTCCGCAACAAATTTTGAAGCTATATTCAAAATCTACTAGTCTTCTAGTTATTTAAAAAAAAAAACAAAAAAATAGGACCCACCTGCAAGCACTTCCTTTCGATTAAAATAATTTTTATCAAAATCGGACCACCAGGGGCCGAGTTTCGCGGTAACACACATAAAAAAAAAAAAAAAAAATACAATCAATTTGGATAAAATATACAATCTTGTAACTGCAAAAGTACTTTAGGCAAAAAATAACGAACAAGGTAACATATAATTTATTTTAAGATATTCAGTGGTTTTATAGTTATTCCATAATTTCATTAAATATTTTTTCCTGAACAGTTTCATTTTTACGATTGCGGCTTTATTTCCGGTACCCATCGTCGATGGGTTGTAACGTATGTTACAAAAATTCAATAGGCTGACATTTCTGAACGGATTGATTGGTGTGAAATAAGTTAAACAGTTTTTATCAGCTCCCAATTACAAATATAATTTAAAAATATAATTAAGTAGTGTCTATGTTCAGTACTTACATGTGAGAGTTAGTTACCCACTGGCTATCTATTTCCTTTCTAATTTTACACAAACATTGCCACAAAAGTCACACTATCCAATCACAGTTATGGAAGCACTGAAAGAATCTTTTGCTACTATTTCTGAGATGTTTAACACCCGAATGTCAGAATTTCAACTTGAACTGCAGAAGTCTAGTCCTGTCCCAGTTACAGCCTCATCACTTGCTGAAGAATTTTCTTCTTTCAAGAAATTCATTGCATCGGTGCTGGAAACAATGCAAAAACAAATAGAATTTTTGAGCAGAGACATTGACCGAATGGAATTACAGCGAAGGCGTAAGATAATATTACTTCATGGCATCTCTGAAGACAAGACGGAGGATACTGCTGAAGTTGTGTCAAAATTGATATCCAACAAATTGAATCACCAAGGCCAATCATAGTAAAATTCCGTGAGGTCTCCATGCGTGATAAAACTTGGTTTTCCAAAACCAAACTAAAGGGCTCAGGTATAACGCAATCAGAGTTTCTGACTAGAAATCGCCACAATATATTCTTGGAGGCTCGGAAGCGACATGGCATTACGAACTGTTGGACAAAAGACGGCATAATTCATGTGCTGGCATCGGATGGCTCAATCCACCAAGTTGAGAGCTTGGCAGAACTTGATGCTGTCCCGATTGAAGCCAGCCCTGCTTCATCTGCGCAGTCAACAGCCACAGATGGCAAGCCCTCTGTGAAATCGTTTGCTAATCAGGTTCGCACAAAGCGAACCACAAGAAAATAGTGCATTTCTTTTTTTTTTCTTTTCTCTTTCTATTTTATTATTTCCTGTATTGTATGTCGGGTACATAGTTTCTTAAATGTTTAGTCTTCCACACACTTGGATAAGGGATTTTAGAATTGTGTACTGTGGTTTACTTATGTAACTGTAATTTTACACCTTTCTGTCGTCCTAATTTATAGATATTGTTTGTACAAATCCGTGTTGGTACTTCTTCTTCTTCTTCTTTTAATTAATACTGGACTCCATCGTAACTTCGATGATTTTGCCAACGTCAAGGTTGAAGATAATTGATAATGAAAGATGTTAATAAATAATAAAAAAAACAAAAAAAACTGTAATAGCTAATGGCAGTCCAGAAATACGAATAACAGTATGCTTTGACAAGTGACCGGTAGCTGATGACTTCAGTTGGGACACTGAAAAGGACAACACAAGAGTTAGTAAACTACCTACAGTTTAAAATATCAGAAACTTAGACAATTAAAGATTAATATTGTTAGAGATTAAAAATTTAAATAAAACCTTCACCAGGGGGGTATGGGCCAAAGTTAGTAAGTATGGGATATTAATAGGTCTGGGGATTTCGTTAGGAAGGAGGTCATATAGTTGAACTTGGAGTTTGGGACAATTAAAAAATATGTGTTCTATGGACCCTTCATCCGTACCGCACTCACACAAGGAATGATCTCGAACACGTATTTTCGCGAGAAAGACTGGAGAAGCTACAAAGCCTAGTCGTAACCGGGTTATAACAGAGATTATACTTTTTTTAATCTTTCCATGCTTGTTAAACCACGGTTTGGATGGAATACTAGGTTGTATGGACGCATAAAATTTACCCTTAGATTGACTTGACCTTTGCCACAAGGTGGTCCAATTCTCCATCATGGATGATTTAGCGGATATGCGTAGATCTCGGGGAAAACAAGATTTGTACGAATCGGAACCTAAGTAAATTGCGGCCTTTGCATGTGAGTCTACCGTTTCGTTACCATTGATGCCCGAGTGGCCAGGGATCCACGCCAAGACAACTTCAATCCCGGAGCAGTGACAATTATACAGGAGCTGTTTAATTTGAAGGGTAACGCTGAAATTATGACGGGACCGGAAGGGGAACTTTAAGATATCTAATAGACAGCTTAATGAATCGGAAAAAATTAATGTTTTGTTAAGTTTATGGGACTCAGCAAAGGCGATAGCTTCTAGCAACGCAATCGCTTCTGCAGTAAAGATGGAAGTTAACGGAGGACATTTAAAGTTCAAAACGATTTTAAATTTAGGGAACCAAACAGCTGCCCCCACAGGACAATCAGGAGACGACTTTGAGGCGTCGGTAAACATTATGTTCCATTGGGGCCAGTCCGATTCCAGAATAGAGTTAAATTTTTGGTTGGCTGCAGGAGTATGCTTCTCAATTCCAAAATTTAGGATAATTTTAGGAGAATAAATAAGAGCGTCAAACTGAGTTGCGTAGACAGGGATTACAACACCTTGTTCGATAGGGGAAGCGGGGACTATATATTTATTAAACGAATTAATAAGCAAGGGGGGATCTTTGTTAGACCAATAGCTGGAGGTTGAAATTGATTGGGAGAGAGCTTTTAAGACGCGGAGAAGAGGATGATGTTTAGTTTGGACAACATTACAAAAAAATCTGTCAGACAGGAATTGCCTACGGAGATATAGGGGGGGATCCAGACATTCCACTTGCAGAGCGTTGACTGGTGAACATTTCATAGCACCAGATATCAATCGTAAGCATCTGGACTGTATCTTATCTAATTTAGATAACGCAATTTTATTACAGGGTTCCAGAAGAAAACCACCATAATCAAAGTGACTACGGATTAATGCGTCATATATGAGTTTAAGGGTGACAGGATGAGAACCCCATCTAACCCCGGTAAGAGTTCTTAATATGTTTATGCCCTTTTCACATTTTTGAATGATATGGTCCAGATGTTGTCGACCCGAAAGTTTAGAATCAAACGTAACTCCCAGAAATTTGACAGTCTCATGACTAGGAATACGTGTATTATCTACATAAACAGCTACAGGGGGAACATTTCGTTTACGAGAAAAAAGGACTACGCTGCATTTTGCAATGGAGAGAGAGAGGTTAACTTAATATGTCGTCGTAAGTGTCGCTATTTGAGTCGTTTAATGATTCATAATTTTTTAAACTTGTATTAAGATTTAAATGTCTACGGTTGCGAATTAATGTCGTACCATTGTTCAATTTTATGAGATAAGACCTCTTACTTAAGATTGCCTGTACGACCCCGCTTACCCATTGCTTATTGAAACGCACTTTAACCTTTTGACCTACAACTAGGTCACACATGTCCTTAGCTCTTTTATCGTAATAATATTTTTGTTTTAATTGTCTATCGACTAAATTATTTCTTACGTTCCTGTGGATGACAGGGCGAAGTAGACGAGGCTGGTAAGGAATGGTTGTTCTTAACTTCCTACTGAATAAAAGCTCAGACGGAGATGGTAATGTTGTACTTATAGGTGTATTTATATAATGTAGTAACGCAAGTCTAAAATCAGTCTTATCTAAACGGGTCTTTTTCATAATGTTTTTTATAGTTTGAATTGTTCTTTCAACTTGTCCATTCGATTGTGGATATCGAGGGGATGATGTTATATGCTTAAAGTTCCATTCGCGTGCGAAAAGTCGAAATTCTTTAGAATTGAATTCAGGGCCATTGTTTGACATTACTGTTTCAGGAATTCCAAACCTAGAAAATATACTTTTTAAATGATTTACTATAACATCACTTCTGAGCGATTCCACTTGAACTACCTCAACAAATTTACTATAATAATCAACGACGATTAAATATTTTTCGCCCCGAAAATGAAACGAGTCCGCCCCTATCTTCAGCCAAGCCCTATTTGGTACCTCATGCGGTATTAAAGTTTCTTTTTGATTTTCGTTTTTAAAAGTAAGACACGCTTGACATTTACTTATGTAATCTTCTAATTGACTATTTATGTTCGGCCAAAACATGCTCTCTCTCATTATTAATTTGCATTTTTCTAAACCTAAATGCCCTGTGTGTATTTTTTTTAGCATCTCATCTCTCATGACTTTTGGTATGACGACTCTGTCGCCTTTCCAAACTAAACCGTGTGCAGTTGATAACTCATCCCTATAACACCAGTAAGGAGAAACAATACTATTTAATTTTTGTTTATGCTCGGGCCAACCATTTTTAATAAATTCTATTAATGTCTGCAATTCATTATCCTTTTGTGTGCAATACTGTAATTTTACAAAATGAGAATCTGTGAGTGGATTCGAAGCTATGACCGCGGAGACGTGCGCTTCGGTGTCCAAGTAATTACTCAATTGCGCATGACTCACCGGCTCCGCGTCGCGCGACAATGCATCGGCTATGAACAAATATTTACCGGGCTTATATTTTAATGTGAATGTGTATCGTTGAAGACGCAACAACATTCTTTGTAGCCTGGGGGGTGCCTCAGCTATGGGTTCCACTATAATGTGCACTAAGGGCTTGTGATCTGTCTCAATCGTAACGTCACATTTACCAAAAATGTAAGAATAAAACTTTTCACATGCAAACACACAGGCTAACAATTCTTTTTCAATTTGAGCATAATTTTGTTCAGCTTTAGTAAGCGTACGAGATGCATAACTAACCGGTAAATTATTTTGTAATAAACAAGCACCCAGACCGTTTTTACTCGCGTCCACCGATAACACTACTGGCTTATTGACATCGTAATATTGTAACACAGGTGGTTTGGTAAGACACTCTTTTAGAACATTAAATGACCTGGCATGATCTGGCGTCCAGTGCCATTCTATATCCTTTTTTAACAACTGTCGTAGTAAATGTGTTTTATCTGACAAGTTTGCAATAAAGCTACCGACGTAATTAACCAAACCAAGAAACCTTTCGACATCTTTTTTATTTTTTGGAACCATCATTTTTTTATCGCGGAAGTATGTGACTCGTCGGGATGAATCCCATTTTGAGTGATTCTATGACCTAAATACTTAATTTCCGTTAATGCAAATTTACATTTTTCTTTGTTCAACTTTAAATTAATTAATCTACATCTATCTAGCACTCGCTTTAACCGTTCATCGTGTTCATACTGGGTTTTACCATATATTAATAAATCATCGACAAACAAACACACACCTTCAATGTCATCAAAATTTTCGTACATCTTTTTATGAAATACTTCTGACGCTGACGAAATCCCGTACGGTAAACGTAAAAATTTATATCTACCAAAAGCTGTATTGAACGTGCATAAATCAGCGCTTTTTTCATTTAATTTTAATTGCCAGAACCCATTTTTGGCGTCTAATGTGCTGTAAAATTTTGAACCTGCCAAATTTGTCGTGATTTCGTCTAGCGTGGGTAAGTGAAAGTGTTCCCTTTTAATTGCTTTGTTAAGATCCTTAGGATCTAAGCAAATACGTAAATCACCGTTTGGTTTCCGTACGACAGTCATGCTACTCACCCAATTACTCGGCACTTCTACTTTACTTATAATTTTTTGCATTTCCATCTCATTTAATTTATTTTTTACCTTTTCTTTAATGGCCACAGGCAACTTTCGCGGTGCGTGAACAACCGGACGGACGGATTTATCTATAGCTATTTTGTATTCACCTGGCATACAACCTAAACCTTCAAATACGTCTTTATATTCGTGCAGAATTTTCTCCTTAAAATTATCATTACTTTGTTTACTTATTGCTAATGTCAGTTTTATTAAACTTAATTCCTGACAGGATTGACAACCTAAAATTGGTGGCGAATCTACATCGGCTATAATAAAATCTAAGATGTAATTAACATCCTTGTACTTGACTTTTATGTTACACCGACCTACAACTTTAATGTCCCCGCCGGAATATCCGCGTAATTTAACTGCACTTTTCATTAGACTGTCGCTTGTCATACCTATCTTTTGTAAATATCTTCTAGGCAGCACATTCACATCAGCCCCTGTGTCTAATTTAAATTGAATTTTATTCCCGTTTATTAATAAATCTACACACCATTTACTATTGGGTTCATGAAAATAATAAATTACCTGGTCAGGGGACTGGTCAGCCTGTGGGAACTCCGACTGCACCAAGTACACATTGTTGCATACTCGCGAAAAATGATTTAAATTGTTACAATTAAGGCATCTCCTTCCGTACGCTGGACACTGATTATAACCATGAGTTAAGCCGCGTTCACATTTGCCTGACGTGTTGTGTCGTGATGCGTCAGAAAGGTATCGGTCTCATACAATTAATATGGTTGCGTGCACACTTCTCTGACGCAGTGTGTCGTGATGGCTTGTGTCGTGTCGCGTCAGTAGCGATCCCGGTCCGCGTCAGTTGGGTGAGGTGCGGGGGACGGCGCAGCGACACGACACAGCGGGTCGGACTAGTGTGCACGCGCACGTGTCGTGTTGTGACGCGTCAGAAGGTATGGACGACGAGCTGATCGAGTACGTACGACAATATAAAGCGATTTATGATACAAAATGTAAACAATATAAGGATCAATCTATTAAAACTAAACTATCTTTTTGTATTTACTGGATGTATCCAATATCTTCTTCTCTTTTTTTGTTTTATTAGAAGTGTTGCCAGTGCCAATAACTGCATATCTTCTTCATAATCTGAATCCGAATCGGATGATTCATGAAAAAACATTGCGAATGTGTAAACTCTCCGAGAGCTATAACGGAACTGATTAAAAATGCGTCATAACGCGTCACATAGATGTGAACAGTAGCCATCACGACAGAAAGCATCACGACACGACACGTCAGGCAAATGTGAATGCGGCTTTATGCCGCACTTCATGCACTTTGAACTGTTATCACGTCTCACATACTTATTGTTCGAATTTACATTTTCGTTATTAAACGTCGAAGACGTAGTACGAAAATTGTTTGACGCAGAATGCATGCCGGAAACGCCGCCGGGGCGTGCGGGCTGGCAACGCCGCGTTGCACCGCCGCGCCATGGCACGCCGCGAACACCGCGCCCGCGCGCACGCCCTGCTTCCGCTGCGCCTGCACGCTGAAATCTCCACATTGCGTCACACTCGTAGTTTTCATAACAGATGTCTTTATTTTCATTACGTTTGTTTACTTCGTATGCATTATTTTCTTCGGTTTTACATTTAATTGTTCCAGCTTGCACTTTTGATATTTGGGCAAGATTACATATATCTAATGTTTTTTGAAGAGTTAAATCCGGTTCTCTTAACAAACGTTCTCTTAATGAATTATCTGTAATCCCACAAATTATACGGTCTCTTATGAGGTCGTCGCACAAGTTCGCAAACTCACAATTTGCCGCCATTTTCTTTAGTTGAAAAGCATATTGTTCGACAGACTCATTATCTTGTTGTTCTTGGGTAAAAAAAAAACCGAATATATTGCCAAACAAAATTTCATCCCCTATTGTTATTTAGCACCCTTGGGGATACAATTTTTCCAAAAATTTAATTTCATATTTATCTTTATCAAATTAGCCTTGAAAATAAGTTTCAATCTTCTACCTGTAAAAATGAAGATAATTCCATACAAACTTTCACCCCCACTTTCAACCCCTTACAACCCCTTTTTCGCGTTAAAATGTAGCCTATGTCCATCCTCAGGCTCTAGGCTATTTGTGTACAAAATTTCATTTAAATCGGTTCAGTAGTTTTTGCGTGAAAGCGAGACAGACAGACAGACAGACAGAGTTACTTTCGCATTTATAATATTAGTAAGGAAGTAAGGACTAGCTGTGCCCGCGACTTCGTCAGCGTAAAATTCTGTCTTCGGATAGAATTTTTTTAGGCTAATTATTTTACTTAACCGACGTGCTATGATTTGATGTATGGATGTAGAAGAACATAGAGAGAGGTGTGTCAGGACCGCGCCAAATGTCTAAAATATTCCCAAACAAAATTTCATCCCCTATTTTTATTTAGCATCCTTGAAAGTAATATTTTTTCAAACGTTGAATTTCATATTTATTTATATCAAATTAGCAGCCACAAAAATAAGTTTTAAACTTGTAACTGTAAAAATGACGATACTTCCATACAAATTTCCACGCCCACTTTCAACCCCTTAAAAACCCTTTTTCGCGTTGAAAAGTAGTCTATGTCTTTTCTCGGGCTCTAAACTAAATATTGGTAAGGGTAACAGCAAAAAATATTAAACAAAACATTCACCAAAACCTCACATATTGCCAAACAAATTTTCATCCCCTATTGTTATTTAGCACCCGTGGGGGTAAAATTTTTACAAAAAATTAATTTCATAATTATTTATATCAAATTAGCTGCCTTAAAAATAATATTCAAGTTGTAACTGTAAAAATGACCATAATTCCATACAAACTTTCACCCCCACGTTCAACCCCTTGCAAACCCTTTTTCGCGTTAAAATGTGCCCTATGTCCTACCTCAGGCTCTAGACTAAATATTGGTAAGGGTAATAGCAAAACATATTAAAGAAAATATTCAACAAAACCTCACATATTGCCAAACAACTTTTCATCCCCTACTGTTATTTAGCTCCCTTGGGGGTAAAATTTTTACAAAAAATTAATTTCATAATTATTTATATCAAATTAGCTGCCTTAAAAATAAGATTCAAGTTCTAACTGTAAAAATGACCATAATTCCATACAAACTTTCACCCCCACTTTCAACCTCTTACAAACCTTTTTACGCGTTAAAATGTAGCCTATGTCCTTCCTCAGGCTCTATACTAAATATTGGTAATTGTAACAGCAAAACTTATTAAACAAAACATTCATCAAAATCGAACATATTGGCAAACAAAATTTCATCCCCTATTATTATTTTGCACCCTTAGGGCTAAAATTTTTACAAAAATTTAATTTCGTATTTATGTATATCAAATTAGCAGTCTTGAAAATAAGTTTCAAGCTTCTATCTGCAAAAATAACGATAATTCCATACAAAATTTCACCCCCACTTTCAACCCCTTACAACCCCTTTTTGCGTTAAAATGTGACCTACGTCTTTCCTTAGGCTCTAGACTAAATATTGGTAAGGGTAACAGCAAAGCATATTAAACAAAACATTCACCAAAACCGAATATATTGGCAAACAAAATTTCATCCCCTATTGTTATTTAGCACCCTTGGGGGTAAAATTTTTACAAAAATTTAATTTCATATTTATCTTTATCAAATTAGCAGCCTTGAAAATAAGTTTCAATCTTCTACCTGTAAAAATGACGATAATTCCATACAAACTTTCACCCCCACTTTCAACCCCTTACAACCTCTTTTTCGCGTTAAAATGTAGCCTATGTCCATCCTCAGGCTCTAGACTATTTGTGTACAAAATTTCATTTAAATCGGTTCAGTAGTTTTTGCGTGAAAGCGAGACAGACAGACAGACAGACAGAGTTACTTTCGCATTTATAATATTAGTAAGGAAGTAAGGACTAGCTGTGCCCGCGACTTCGTCAGCGTAAAATTCTGTCTTCGGATAGAATTTTTTTAGGCTAATTATTTTACTTAACCGACGTGCTATGATTTGATGTATGGATGTAGAAGAACATAGAGAGAGGTGTGTCAGGACCGCGCCAAATGTCTAAAATATTCCCAAACAAAATTTCATCCCCTATTTTTATTTAGCATCCTTGAAAGTGTAATAATTTTATAAAAGGTAGTTTTAGTTTTCTTAGATGGCAGCACTGCTCGACCCCGCCACTCTTTTGTGACAACTTCCGGCGAATGGATTGAGAGTGGTGGGGTTGAAACAGCGTTTGATTATTGAGTCAGGAGCTCGGGCAGTCGTTGGATATCCGTCGATGTGATAAGTCGTCTAGTGGAATTGACCGTTAGAAATGTTGAAAATGGAATAAAAGTATTCACTGTGCAATGAATTGGAGTTTTTCTTGACATTTCAGAAGCGGGATATAAAAATCCAGGTATGAACGCCCTCAGAATTTTAAATACTAATTTACATAAAAAAAAAAATTACTTTAAAGTACAAAGTAGCTGTAACGCTTGTTAATTTTTTTTATTTTTATTTTTTTTATTATTTTTTTTATTTTACTTTCGATACTGCACAAATATGACACTGACATACTGCATTTGATCACGGCTATTTTCCAAAAATACAAATTATGCGTATCTTCTATATCTATATATATAAAAGAAAGTTGTGTTAGTTACACCATTTATAACTCAAGAACGGCTGAATCGATTTGACTGAAAATTGGTGGGCAGGTAGCTTAGAACCAGGAAAAGGACATAGGATAATTTTTACACCGGTTTCTATTTTTTTATTCCGCGCGGACGGAGTCGCGGATAAAAGCTAGTGTTACAAAGACTTTTTATTGAGATCATTATTTACGTCATTATTAAAAATATTTATTTAATGACTTATTGATTTATAAGTAACGAATGTGATTTTAACTCGTATTTTCACTTTTCTTTATTTATATTTATGCTACCTATTTTGAATTCTTTAGAATTTTAAACGTTTTACGGGATATTTGGAAATTGAATATGAGTAATGATTTCATAGTTATACAAGCGAGACCCCCCAACAGGGAAATAAATAATAGAGGTTTCTATTTTATTATGTATGAAACTTTATTTGTGTGTGAATCATTTACTTACTTTTATTTTTTTTTTTGTATTTATGTCTATTGAAATTACTCGCTTCGAACGATTAAACAGTGGTGAAATATCATGTTTTTGGGATACCGATTGAGCGAACAATGAATGTTCGCTGGATAATGATTGAGCGAACAATGATGTACGCTGGATAATGATTGAGCGAACAATGAATATTCGCTGGATAATGATTGAGCGAACAATGATGTACGCTGGATATTGATTGAGCGGGCAATGATGCTCGCTGGACTGTAAGAATCGACTGAACTTAATGACTGAGTGAACAATGATGCTCGCTGGACTATAAGAAACGACTGAACTTAATGATTGAGTGAGCAATGATGCTCGCTGGACTATAAGAAACGACTGAACTTAATGATTGAGTGAGCAATGATGCTCGCTGGACTGTAAGAAACGACTGAACTTAATGATTGAGTGAGCAATGATGCTCGCTGGACCGTAGGAATCGAATGACTTTAAATTTGACTGAGACTGAACTTTGATGTAAATAAGAGAGATTGAGACATGACTCCAGGGATTTAATACATTTAGATATGACGTCAGACGATGACTAAGTTGGAGGTACGCTACCTACAACTTCACCAAGGAAGCGTAAGTACGCAAAACGGAGGAAAGTAAAGAGGAATAAAATTGAGAGAGGAGAGAATAAAAGTAAATGTGTGTATGTAAGGACGCTTGTTAGGATGAATGTGTATTGATGTATGATTGCGTGTGTGTGTATGTTTATGTACGTTTATAAAAGTAAAGTTCTATGTTTGTATCAAGGATTAAAAGGTTCTATACAATTAAATCAATGAGTATAATATGAAATAATATCTTTTGCATTTGAAAGAGGTAAGATTGGGCTTAAGAAGTATGAAAATTTTCCGGAAAACGTAGTATGAACTCTTGGCACTTCACATATATTATGTGCGGAGCGTTGAATGAAGATTAGCTCGTGATTGTATGTAATTGATGAGTGATGATGAAGAATAAGAGCCGGTATATATAGTTGCCTTACTGTAAGAACTTTACATTCCCTGTACAGGTTAGCTGTTGGATATCTGTATGGGCGGTTTGTGCTGCATTTTAGTATACCGCGTTGGGCTCTCTCGAGTGGAAAAAGATTTATTTTATTTGAACCTCCCCAAGACGAAATACAATAACTTGGCACAGACTGACATAGGGAGTAATATAACATTTTAATGATGTCTTTTATATGCACAAACCCTGATGTTTTGAAAACTGCGGTTAATTTTCTGATTCGCTGAGTTAATTGATTACGCTAAGATATCTAATTGATGTAACTTTTTGTATGGTCTGGCATTTACACATGATATTCGGGAACCTGTTTTGGCAGGTAGATGAGGTGTGTGCAAGTAGAAAGAGGGACTCGAAATTCTGTGGGTTCTAAATGGAAAATGTTACATGCTTTGTTTTTTCTATATTTAATGTTAATCTATTATTTCTGAGCCACATTGAGATGTTGTTAAACGCTCCTTGGGCTGATGCAAAAGTCTCAGGCCAGGTGTCTCCTTGGACAACTAAAACTGTATCATCAGCATAAGTGATAATGATACCGCGATCGACTGGGAGGTTGCAAAGCTCGTTTATATAAACTAGAAAGAGGGTAGGCCCTAGTATACTGTCCTGCGGAACACCACAGCTAACAGTTAAGGGGTCACTTATATGAGGTCCTATCTTTATGCTCTGTGTCCTATCCGAGAGGTAGTCTTTGAAAAGGTTAAGTTGAACATTTTTGATTCCTTGTTTTTAAGACCTTCTAACTTGTTTGAAAGTAGCGGTATTGGCACAGTGTCAAAGGCCTTTGCAAGATTTAGAAATAGAGCAATACTCTTCTTTCTGATAGTTTTTGGCGACATATTCTGTTAATGTTAGTACAGCATTTGAAGTCGACCTATTTCTTCGGAAGCCAAATGGATTTTTAGAGAACATGTTGTTGTGTTCTAGATAACTGACCAATCTATTGTTAATTATCTTTTCAAAAACCTTCGATAAATATGTTAATATGGAATTGGGTCTGTAGTTACCAACAATCATTTTATCATCACTTTTGTGCATAGGTATTTTTGCCATGTTTAAGAGATTTAGGAAAGACTCTTGACTGTAGGGAAAGATTAACAATGTGTGTTATGACTGGTGCAAGTAAGTAACTATTTTGGCGTAGTACAGCGGAGGGAATATTGTCCCAGCCCATGGAGCTATCGATTTTTAACGCGTTAATGGTGTTCAGAATTTCAGGTATATCGGCATCTGTTAGGATCACGGAATTTAGTGTTGTATTAGTTGGCTGTAGACTATTACTTATATCAGTGTCGGGAGCAATATTTTCTGCGAGAGCTTTACCTATATTAACAAAATAACTATTCACATCGTTGACTGCTTTTTTTTTTTATATAGTTGGTTATTTTCTAGAAGATCTTGTGATACCTTGGGAATTGTTTTAAAATGTGTAATTTCGTTTATGATTCGCCACGTTATTTTCATATTTTTCGCTTTACTAGCTTCCCTCAGACGTTCTATTTCATAATTGGCTTTTGCATTTCTAAGAAGGGTTTTACAGTGATTTCTATAACGTTTATATGTCTCAATAAAAATAACATTAACAGGTTGATTTCGTAATTTCATATGCATTCGATCTCTATTTTTCATGCACCTTAATAGTCCTGTCAAGATCCAGAGTTTTTTTAGTGTCTGGTAATTGGTTTAGATATATTATCTAAAAGATAGTTTGTGGCCAAGTTACAATCAGCAGTAATAAATATTTTTGAGAGGTCTGATGCTTTGATTGTTTCAGAAACTTCTTTGTAATTAGTCTTGGTAACAGTGATAGTGAAAAAGGGTTTTGTTTGGTTAGTATCCATGACTAGGAAGGAATATGGTATCGTGGTCGGTGAGAGCATTTTGAACATTATGTTCATATCACCTGTTATTACGATATTTTTTTTATAATTCTTACATGAGATTAATAGTTCTTCTAATGATTTAAGGAATGGTATTACATTATGAAATGATTGCGATCTGTTAATGGACTTTAGGATAATACCATTTTTTTATTTGTTATAATACAGGTAGCATCTGAAAGTTTATGTTCAAAGGAATCACAGTGTAAATAGTTTTTAGTGTATATCATTATGCCATCGTTTTGGTTTTTTTTTTTTAAATTCTAGACTACTAGTATTGTACCCCTTTATTTAAGGGATACATAAAGAATTGTTAAGCCAGCATTCTAATAAAATAATGGTGCCAGGACTTATTGCTATTTTGGAAAGAAGTAATAGGAAACCGTTAAAATTGCACAATATACTGTTTATATTCTGTGTTAGAATCTTTAGTTTATGTGTTGGTGATTTTATTAACGAGTTGAATTCTACAGATGTGCAGGTTTGTGACTTAGATGGTACAATGTTGTCGATGTTATCATTAATTATTGAGATTGTGTGGTACATTATTTGTATGTCGGATATAATTAAGGGTACATTAGTACTCCTACCAAAAAAATGAATGGATATAAGTACTACGTTTAGGGCTGTTTGTTTTGTAAAACATCAGAGTGCCTTAGTATGTGTATACATAATACGACATATTAATAGAGGTTTAAATTGATAAAACGTATGTTTTGATTTTGTAAACAAAATTCGTGCTTCGTTATTAAGTAACAATAACAGTTTTCATGAAGTTGACACTATTGGAGGAATGATGTTGTATTTTTATTGTCATGAGTTTTAATAATGTTAGTTGATAGTGTGAAATTGATATTCATATCATTGTATATAAGATATTGTAGATTAGTAATATGACACGTATATTGCAACTTTTATTGTAACTTTTCATAAATTTAGTGTACATGAGTAATATATAATGTTCTCGAATGGTAGTAGTAATAGGCCGTACAGTGTGTTGATGTTTACACAGTACCAGTATTTACAAATTAAGCAACCGTAATATGGAACATTAATTTCAAGGTTAGCATACTTGTATGATAAACAAATTGGGGAACTAAGGTGAATTTTATAAGTATGCCTGGCATTGTACACTTCTATGATGCGGTGGTAGTATGTGTGATAAGAGTAAGTTGATTGTTGGCAGTTAATTGTATTATTTTGGGAGTGTTGATTTTTATGTTTTAGTAAAATGTGTCTACATATTACATTTATAAAATGAACAAGCAAGATAACATTATGGACGGTATATGTTATACAAATGTGTTTAAATATTGTACTACGTAGAATATTTTATTTTGTGTCCGTAATGAATGTAGTTGATCTTCGTTTTTAATGACAATGCCCCTTCTGTTTTTCGTAAAAGTATTTTACCATTTTTAACCCAGCTGTGAGCGTATTTTTTTTGCCTTTGCTAATTCTCTGGCGAGAAAATGTACTCTTCTAATTTTTGTTAATCTCTTTTAATCTTTATAACATGTAAACTGGAATGACTTCTCCGACGAAAGGAAGTTGCTTGGAGTTTAGTTCGTCAGTTCTGTTTTTTCTGTACTTTTGACAGACGCTAGCACATCCATTTCAGTCCAAGTATTGGTAAATTCGACAACGACTGTAGACGTTGAGGAGTCGGCTCATTCTTCTCAATTTGAACATCCAAAGTATTAGTTAGGCGCTCAAAAGTTTGTAGGAGATTGGATTTGGATTCTGCTTGTTTACCAGGGATGTTTCTTATTTCAACGGCTGTTTTTAGAGGAAAACGTTCCAAAGTATCTAATCGCTCTTCAAGTAGCGATGTCCGTTTTTCCAGATCGCCTCCTCAGCTAACGTAGATAACTTACCTTCAATGTTTATTAATTGGTTCGTTAGGAAGTCTAGACTTTTATCAAGCTCTTGGTTAGATTGATCGACTTGCGATTTTAAATCTTTCATAAGAGCTTCTACTTGAGTCTCTAATAATTACTACGTAGGTTGAATACTTTTATGAGGAAAATAGATACTTTTATACCGTTTTATAATATTGTATTATAGTTATATTGTTAAATTAAATTAAGATTTTATTATATTGGCTTCAAAATTATAATAAGTAACTTAAGTTAGTAAGTAATTAATTGGCAGAGTTCCTGATGTTTTAGTGTGCCAGGAGGCTACACATTTCGTAGGATGGCCGAATGTAATAATTTTATAAAAGGTAGTTTTAGTTTTCTTAGATGGCAGCACTGCTCGACCCCGCCACTCTTTTGTGACAACTTCCGGCGAATGGATTGAGAGTGGTGGGGTTGAAACAGCGTTTGATTATTGAGTCAGGAGCTCGGGCAGTCGTTGGATATCCGTCGATGTGATAAGTCGTCTAGTGGAATTGACCGTTAGAAATGTTGAAAATGGAATAAAAGTATTCACTGTGCAATGAATTGGAGTTTTTCTTGACAAAAGTAATATTTTTTCAAACGTTGAATTTCATATATATATATATATATATAGTAAATATATAGTAATTATATAGTAATATATAGTAATATTATATAGTAAATATATATAGTAAATATTATATAGTATATAGTAAGGATGATTATTGCACTGGAAAGCTCAGGATTGAAAACTAAGCGCTGACTCAGTTAAGTCAAAATTACTGCAAGATATCAAAATGAATGAACGGCAAAGTTCATCGGCGTTTGCAACTAATAAGTCATTTAACTGCATTTTATAAAAATAGGCAAGCAAAATTTTCAAAAAGGTCCTTGATGCTACTCATGTAATAAGTATGGTCATATTAGCACAGATTGCAAGACAAAGAAGATAACCAAAAGCTCAAGTTATGCTGCAGCTTTAACAGCAACAAACAATAACAGCGATGCTTGGTACATCGACTCGGGAGCCTCCGTCCATATGACAAGGTATGACAATTTACTATCAAATACTTGCGAATCACTAATGAAGTCAATAAAAGTAGCTAATGATAAATCTTTGAATGTGAAATGTTCTGGACAAGTGACACAGAATGTCTCTGATCAAAGAGGTCAACACAGAAAAGTCTTATTTCAAAATGTACTCTGTGTTCCAGAACTGGCAACCAATTTAATATCTGTCAGCCAAATAATCAGAAATGGAGGTCAAGTCAAATTTAATAGCAAACGATGTGTTATTGTCAACAAAAATAACAATGTTGTCGCTACCGCTATTTTAGTAAACAACATGTATCAACTGAATATGTACAGTTAACATGCCTACATATCTGATGTTGATGAAAATGATCCATATCTATGGCACCAGCGCATGGGTCATCTGAATTTTAATGACTTAAACAAAATTATAGAAAATACAGAAGGAATGAAAGTTCTAAAGAAAAAGGAAACTAATTTAATATGCATAACATACCTAGAAGCCAAGCAGACACGATTGCCCTTATAACATAAGGGTACGGGAACCACAAAACTACTTGAACTAGTGCATTCAGATGTGTACGGACCTATGGAGACAGAATCTCTGAGTGGAGCTAAGTATTTTCTGACTTTCACCGATGATTACTCCAAAAAGATATTTGTTTATTTCTTACAGAAGAAATCAGAAGTCATAGATAAATTAAAAGAATTTAAGAAGTACGAGTATGTAGAAAATCGACTGGAATGTAAAATCAAGTGTCTCCGAACTGACAATGGCCTTGAATTTATTAACAAGAATATCTCTGATCTTTTGAAAGGTGATGGAATCACACATCAAACCACAGTGCCTTACACGCCCCAACAAAATGGAGTCGCTGAACGATTAAATAGAACATTAGTAGAAAAAGCCAAATGCATGTTACTTAATGCTAAATTGTCTAAACAATTCTGGGCAGAAGCCGTGCAAACTGCCGCTTATCTATTAAATAGGACTCCGACAAGAATCATTGAAGTACATGACTCCTGAAGAGCTGTGGTCTGGAACTAAACCAAGCGTCAATCATTTACATATATTTGGGTGCGAGGCTATGTTGCACTTACCCAAAGAGAAAATAAAGAAATGGGATCCAAAAGCTAAGAAGGCTATATTCACTGGTTACTGTATACAAAAGGCTACAGATTCATAATTCCTTCTTCAGGATTAGTCATAAAAAGCAGAGATGCAGTTTTTCTTGAATCTACAGTAGTAAGAAATTATGTTCCGGTAGTAGTAGATTTGACTCACTCAGAAGATAAGTCTGTAAGTGAAGAGCTCCGTCACAGTTCAGAGTCAACCTCCACAAACACAATTGCTTCACCTGAAGAATCTGAATCTGATGAATCAATGAACAGCAGTATTTATGTACCAGACAGAAAAATTGAATATCCGATGTCTTCAAATGTGACATTAAGACCAAGAAATAAACAGTCACAACCTAAAACAAAAAGTTTTGAAAGCTATTTATGCTACAATGATGGAATTCTAGATGTACCTTTAACATACAGTGATGCCATTACTTCAGCTGATTCTGACAAGTGGAAAATGTCAATAAGTGAGTAATCAAAGCCACAGTCTACAGAGTTGATTGGCTACAGTGATGGTGACTATGCTAATGATATTGAAACAAGGCGTTCAATGACAGGATATGTTTTTATTAAAAATGGAGCTGCAGTTACATGGTCTAGCCAACGGCAACAAAGTGTAGCACTTTCGACAACTGAGGCAGAATTCATGGCTGCTTGTGCTGCCACCAAAGAAATACTATGGTTAAAACAATTATTAAGTGATATAGAACAATATAAACAAGTGTCTGTGTGTCTTAATATTGACAATCAAAGTTCAATAAATGTGATTAAAAATAGTGAATTTCACAAGTGCTGTAAACATATTGATATTAAGTATAACTTTATAAAGGAAAAATATCAGCAAAATGTTATTTCTTTAAATTATGTCAATTCAGTTGAACAGTTTGCAGATATTTTTACTAAGTCTTAGCCTAGAGAAAGATTCAAACTGTTAAGAAGTAACATTGGTATGTTAAGTTTTAATACTTAAATTTTCTTTTTGTTTAGTGAAGAAGTTCTGAATTTAATTTTAAGCACTTGTTTCTGTTTCATAAAAAGGTATGGTTGCTGTGTTAAATCTCCATAATCTTTGTGATATGAAAAAAAATAATATGTTAATTTAAGTACTTAATTTTGTTTATATGAGATAGTACGGGCTGCTTTGTGGTTGAGTGATTGATACAAGTGTTTTTGACATTACCGTCTTTTTCACTTATTTTTTAGGTGTTTTATAGGGTTTTATTTCCTGTTGATAATCTAATTAGTGGTTTGGTGTGTTTATATAAGTGTGTTGACTTATTTGTAAGTATTATATAGTAGTTTAGTGTAGATAGAATTATGAACGGCGTTGACCCCCCGATCCTGGGGGAGGTTATATCCCTGTTTCTTCTAATTTTCCAGTCCCAATGGACACGGAGGTGATCCATCCTTCTAGAAAACGACAAACTCCTCCAAATTCTGATTATTCCTCTTTCCCCCCAAAGAAAAACTCAGTATCACAAACAATCGGTTCTATTCAGTCGGTGTATACTTTACCAGAATATGAGGGTAACAGAAAACGTTATTTGGATCAGGATATTGCTCCCTTTTTGATTCATGTAAGCAAAGATTGTGAGTCTTCATCTAGTGCTGTACTTCACCCGATTAAGTTTGGTCACTTCCTACACCACAATGAAATCAAGGATGTTGCTAAAGACGGTGTTAAACGTATAGGCCGAAATCGGGTCTCTGTTGAATTTAAAACTGCAGTTTCCGCTAATTCTTTCTTAGATCATCCAGGTCTTGCCGCGGCTAAATATAATGCCATTATTCCTTCTTATAATGTGACCCGCATGGGTATTGTTAGAGGCGTCCCAGTAGAGTGGACCCTAGAAGATTTAGTTTCTTCCATTGATGTTCCTGATGGTTTTGGACGTGTCATCAGAGCCCGTCGGCTTAATAAAAAGTCGACTGATAATAATAATTCTATTTGGACTCCAACTTCAACAGTAGTTCTAACTTTTATTGGCCAAAAGCTCCCAGATAGGGTTTACTGTTTTTACACTTCCCTCCCGGTTCAGACTTATATTTTACCAACCATACAATGTAATAATTGCTGCAGGTTTGGGCATGTTGCTACACAATGCCGGTCAAAAGCGCGTTGTTATATCTGTACACAATCTCATTCTGGTAGTGATTGTAATAGTGTCTCTCCTATACCTACCTGTTTGTTTTGCTCTGGCAACCATAAAGCCACCGATCCATCTTGCCCGGAACATTCCAGACAGAAATCTATCAAACTGGTGATGTCACAAGAAAATATTTAATATAGCGAAGCATCTGTCAGATTCCCACAAGTTAGAAGATCTTTTGCAGATATTTCTCGTACGTCTGTCCCCCCTTTTCCCACTCAATCTACACACATCTTACCCCAATCTTCTGCCCTCACTCAGCCCATTTCCAGTTCAGTCTCGTACCGTCGAACTTATTTTTCACAAAAATCCCCACCAGTTCCGGCATCCAGTCCAGGCTATGATAGGCAAGCTCACCAAGCAATCATTGGTACCCCCTCTTCTAGTCTCCCTAATGGGAGTTCCTATCCTTCAGATTATATATCTCCCAATGATAATCTCCTCGAACTTTTACTTTCTACAATTTTAAATATATTCTCCCGCTTTGGTGATTTTGAACTACCGAACAATGTCGTATCTAAACTTACTGAGCTTGTCAATACTATCAAAAATGCCAAAATTCCTTCAGTGGAATTGTCACAGCATTCGTCACAAGAAGAATGATATCATCACTCTTATTAATAAATACAAACCTTCTATCTTTGCTGTCCAGGAGACATGGCTTAAGCCCGGTTCCAACTTTAGGATTCCGGGTTTCTCATGTCTCCGGGACGATAGGTCAGATGGTTATGCTGGTTGTGCTATTTTAGTATCTAGAAAAGTGATATTTAAACAAATCTCTCTTCCTTCCCACAGTAGTAGCATTTTTGCTGTTGCTGTTAGAGTATATAATATTTCCTTTCTCTCCATTTACATCCCAGAACCTAACCTAGCTCTTCTCTCAGAATTAAAAAATATTATTACAAGTCTCCCTCCACCTATCCTTATCCTTGGAGATTTTAATATTCATCATACATCTTGGGGTTGTTATTACTGTGATTCCATATCTTTCCCGTTTCTTGATCTCTGTGATGAACTAGATTTGTGTTTATTAAATGACGGGTCTCCTACTCGCAGAGTTCCTCCATCTCAGAATCCAAAGACTGCTGTAGACCTTTCTTTAACTTCTCCTTCCTTGGCTTCTAGCCTCTCCTGGTCCGTCCTTTCTTCCACTCATGGTAGTGATCACTTTACAATCATTCTGTCAATTCCTGATTCCCCTAATTCTATTCCTACTGCTTCCCTTCCCCCCCTCTTAAAATTTAACATTCACCAAGCTGATTGGTCTCAATTCAGATCCCATTTAGATCAAGAAATAATGAATATTCCTTTGATTAACCCTGACAATGTCCTTTCTTCATATGTATTTTTTCGAAACGCTCTTCTTTCTTCTGCTACTAAGTCTATCCCTCTCAAAAACTCTGCTAGATATAAAATCCCCTCTCCCCCTTGGTGGGATTCTGAGTGCACTCAAGCGTGCCAGAGCAGATCAGAAGCAGAGGATGCTTATGCAGCTGCTATGACCTCGGAAAATTTCATCTCTTACCAACGAATTGCGGCCAAAACTGTAAGACTGTTATCAGAAAAGAAAAGATCTGGTTGGCTGCGTTTTTGCGAGGAACTTTCTCCGATCTCTCCCCCTTCTCATGTCTGGAAGAATTTGAGACGATTCCGCTGCTCTTATTCTTCTCGATCTAATGACACTAACGATCCTTCTGACTGGATTGATCATTTTTCTTGTAGGTTAGCCCCTCCTTCTGTACCTTCATTGGAAGAAACTTCTCCCTCTGCTTTATCCTCTAACTCCACTGACGATTTTGATTCTCCTTTTTCTTGGGAGGAACTCTCTGCTGTCTTGGAGAGTCTAAGTGATTCGTCCCCAGGAATCGATGGGATTCCGTATTCTTTTATTTCCAATAGCAGCGACTCTGTAAAACAGCTATTCCTTTCCATTCTTAATAACATATTTTTAACTGGAACTCCTCCTGAAGAATGGAGGACTCAGATTGTCATCCCTATTTTAAAACCTGGAAAGCCCAGTTCTGACCCTTCTAGTTATCGGCCAATCGCTTTGTCCTGTACAATGGCTAAAATATTGGAACATTTAATCAAGAACCGTTTGGAATGGATTCTGGAAAATAGGAACATATTAGCTAAATCTCAGTTTGGATTTCGAAAAGGATTTAGCACTATGGATAGTTTAAGCATATTTGTAACAGACATTCGTACTTCCTTCTCTAAAAACGAGTCTTTAGTAGGTGTTTTCCTGGACATATCATCTGCGTATGACAATGTTCTTCTTCCAGTGCTCAGGCAGAAGATGCTCCAGCTGAGCATTCCTGTGAAGATTGTAAACATAATTTCTAGTCTCCTGTCTCCTAGATTCGTTTCGGTTCGTGCTCCAAATTATTCTTCCTCTCCCAGACAGCTGTGGAAGGGGCTTCCCCAAGGGTCAGTCCTTAGCCCGTTACTTTACAGTATTTATACGTACGATTTGGAGCTTTCGGTTAATTCCTTTTGTCAAGTTCTGCAATATGCTGACGATCTCGCTCTGTACGTTTCTTCTAAGAATATTGATGAGGCCTCTTCTCGCCTAAATTCAGCTATTAGCTATCTTCAAGATTGGCTCCTAGATCATGGTCTGTCATTATCTATCCCTAAAAGTAATGTGGTTGTCTTTTCTCGGTCGAGATCTTGTCCGAACGTTTCAATATCTTACGATCAACAAGATTTTACGGTTGTAGACAAGGTGAAATTTCTCGGTGTTGTATTAGATTCTAGATTAACTGGTATCCATCATATTAATCATATTGTTAATAAATGTGAGAAAAATATTAACATTTTGCGTTCCCTATCTGGTGTCTGGTGGGGCAGTCACCCCTATACTCAAAAACTTATGTACAACTCCTTAATACGTAGTCACTTAGACTATGGCACTTTCCTCCTTGACCCTTGCAACAAATCTGCCATGTGTTCTCTTGACAAGCTTCAATCTAAAAGTCTGAGAATAATCTGTGGGGCTATGAAATCGACACCTATTAATGCTCTTCAGGTTGAATGCGGCGATGCTCCCTTATACCTCAGAAGACAATACTTATCTGACCGGTTCCTTTTTAAAGTCATTCAATCTCCTTATCATCCTCTTATCTCTAAACTCCATATCCTTTCTGATTTTATCTCTTCTAATAAATATTGGTCCCACAAGGATTACCCCTGCCTTTTCATTAGTTTTATCACCTATCTCCGCCTCCCTTGTCCCGTTTTTCAGTGTCAAAAATTTCCCCTTTTTGACATCGCTTTTAAGGCTCTTATCTTTCAGCCTCAAATTCTTCTAGATCTCGGCATAGGAAAAAACTGTAATTCTGCAAATTCCCAGTTAAATAGATACATTGCCAAAAACTGGTCCGATTGGCTCATCATTTACACTGATGCTTCTAAGTTGCCAGACCAGGGCTGTGTAGGCTCCGCTGTTTGGATTCCCAAATACAATGTGATTCTCAATTTTAAATGCCCCCCTCAAGCTTCGGTCTTCTCTGGTGAGTCGATAGCTATACTGGAAGCATTATCTTTTATTGAGTCCCATAAACTAAATAAATCTGTTATTCTTACTGATTCTAAGAGTTGTTTACAGGCTATTGCTGCTAACCAATTTAAATCAAAATCTAAATTTCCTTTCATATTGAAAATTAAAAATTTACTCTACAGCTGCCATTCTAAAAACATTGAAGTTGTCCTTGCTTGGATACCTGGCCACAGTGGCATTTTAGGTAATGAAACTGCGGATCGTTGTGCCAAAGACGCCACAACTACCGGCTGCATGGATCATTATAGAGTATATTCTAATGATTTACTCCTGCTAGCTAAGCAACGATTGCTCTCTTCTTGGAATTCTTGTTGGCAAAAGACTAGTTCTTATAAAGGTAAACACTACGCTGATATTCAAGGATTTATTCCTCCCCGACCTTGCATTCTGCATCTTCAAAGATATCCATAAACGCGTTTCAAGTACGATCTGTAGATTAAGGCTAGGCCATACGTGTACCCCCGTCCATCTGGCTAAACTTCATATCAGGGACAGTTCTATTTGCGAATGTGGTCTTGATGAAGGCTCTCCAAATCACATTTTTTTCAGTTGCCCTCGTCTATCTTCTTCCCTCTATGATCTCCTTCCTCCTGACATTCCTCGCCCCATTGAACTCAAATCTCTTCTTTCCCTCGTCAACTCCCCTTTTGTGTATATTCTTAGTTCATTCATTAACCATAATAATATTAAGCTGTAGTTTATCTGTCTTTTAACCAACTAACCAATGTATATATTGTGTGCGTCTTATTTGCCCTAGGTACATCAACAGCGATCCTGTCATCAAACATTCTTAGCTAGTCACTTAATTCTTAGTTACAATCTGTGACCTTGTTCGTTCACGAAACCCGTTTTATAAAGCAGAGTATAAAATACACTTGACATTGGCGAAATCTATAAGGAAACGCCATTAACCCAAGAGAATGAATGAGATAGTACAGTATAATCTCACTAATCCGGCACTTTGATAGATCGGCACGTCCAATAATCCGGCACCTTCCGCCCACGCCTCCCTTTCCCTTTGCGCTTTTGGCCGGAGGGTGCCTGTGATTATTTCAAAACTAGTTAATTACATATGTGCCTACATGTTAATTCAATTGTTACATAATACATTACATATATTTATTCTCTCTATGAAATGCTTTATTTTATTTATTACCGATGACTTTTTCAGTATAACCCAGTAATCCGAACATTCCAATAATCCGGCAACCTCCGGTTTTTAATAGTGCCGGATTAGTGAGATTGTACTGTATTATGTTAAATTTAAGCACTTAATTTTGTATAACAAAGGAGAAGTATTGGCATGTAAATTTGCATAGTACTGTTTAATAATTAGTTTTGTGAAAGAAGGCTTACATGCGAAGGGAGTGTTAAAGTGTTATATAATCTTTGCATGTTGCGCCTTTATAATCTATGCCAACTTCCTCTCTCTCTCTGCTATCTATGTTCCTTAAAAGAAGTGTTGTCCGGTGCCTCTCTGTAAATTTCTTAATTATTGTTCATACAATAAAGTGTAATTATCCACCACTGCCATTTTATTGCAACAGAAACAAAAAAATAATTTACTAGTAGAAAACTAATTATCTTGTGTTAAGTAGTTATATCAAAAAACAACCTAATTTACTAACTAACCTAATTGATAATGAAAAGTCCGATTAGAAAATCTGATGTCTCCTACATGTGAACAAAACGCACCTATGACGCGAATATATTGTGTAAATTTATAAATATTATTTGACTAGGGAGAAATGATAAGTAAAAAACAATTAAACGATTTAGGCATAAACGTTGTGTTATGCGTGTATTTAAATATTTTGCAAACCACAAACCGCATTTGTATATTTGAGATTTTCATAATAAGCATAATAACAACACTTACCGCGATAGCTCACCATTAGATCTTTTTTGTACTGTATTGAATTGAGACATTTGTACACGAAAAACTTTTAAATAAACAATACCTACAACCACCACTGCAAGTATATGATGAGTGAATGCGAATGAGAGACGACTGAGTGAAGTGAACTGAGAGCTGAATTCTGCGCAGGCTCGGATTAAGAATACGAGAGTACGCGCCACGAAAGAAGTCCCGCAGACGTGGCGTTGCAACCGCAGTCCACGATGTTGCCAGAAATGTTTTCTGATTTGGCCTATTTATTTTACCCCAGACGCTATGTATAAGGTAAATAATAGTGATGCAACGGATGTCTGTTTCCGTTTCCGCAAGTGCGGAAGTTCCGCGTGCTTTTCAACATCCGTTTCTGCTTCTGTTTCCGCAACTTTTATAACGGAGATAAAGCGGAACTTTACGACGGCTGAGAGATCCAAATGCGCGGCGCGAGACGGGCAGTCCGTGCGCGGCCTTTCGGCACTTGTCGCATTTGTTTGTTTACGTACTATTTTGTGAATTTAAGCGCGTAATATTTTCTGCTGTTGTTTGAAACAATCAGTTTCTTTTGCTGGAGTAAACTGTCTAGTTGTTGTCCATATAAAATTTGACAACTGGCAAAATGTGACTATTTCATACTTACGAGTTATTAAATGTACTTTTGAATAAGTGATAACCATGTAATATATCATCATCATTATATAATTAGAAATATATTTGTCGTTTGTCAACACGAGTGGTTTGGCGAACTTTAATTTGTAAATAGTGTAATTTTGTTTCCTGAAAATAAATTAAAAAAAACGCGTATTTTAACTTATTGCAGCGCAGTAAAAATACATACATTGAAGGCTGAAGGACACCGATATCCAATGCCTTAATAAATTAAAAACGAATACAAACTGTTTTTACCGAAGAAAATATTTTTGTAAATATGTTTTTTTATTATTATTTACACTTCTGTTTCCGCATCCGTTTCCGTTTCTGCTAAAATTTATTTTTGACATCTGTTTCCGTTTCTGGTTCCGGTAAGACACTTCCGTTGCATCACTAGTAAATAACAAATAGTGACACTGATGACATCCATTGCCGATAATTCTGCCTAAATGTATAGCTGTGCATTTAAGTGAAATAAACGAAAGAAGAAGTAAATAATATGTATATTTATGTATTTTATTTTTATTAAATTATTTATTTTGGAATGTGGTCGGCTTTTTCCAGGAGTCACAATATTTGTGAATGCTTGCTGCAACTATTCCTTCTTTTGTGATTCTGGTAACGGTTTTTTCAGAAACACCTGAAATTTCAAATTGTACATTTTAAAGTGTTTTATGCGCTTTTTTTCATTTTACCTAAGCGTTATTTTAAAATAAAAAATACATCACGAATTAAATATATATATTCCATTATATTAGGGAAAGTATGAAAAGTGGGCAACCCCATAAAGTACCTGTCATGGCAGCAACTCGAGCTCAAACATTTTTAACGGGATGAAAACGTCCTTATTCATCTTTTCTGCTTCACAAAAGTCTTTCACCTTGAGAATCATTTCTCGGCCTCCACTTTTCACTACTTTAGGCATCGTAAACGACAGTTTGAACACAAAAATAAACAACAACAACATGGCAGAGCTGTCACTTTAGTTCCTAATTTTGCCGTGGGACTTCTTTCGTGGCGCGGACTATATATAGATATGGCATGCGCGTTCACCCGTAAGGGACAGATAGAGAGTACTATAGACTATACCTATATATAAGTGAAAGGATTGGGGTTATCAGTTATTTGTTTTGTCCCGAAAATGAATAATTACGATATAATTTAATATATACCAATTTATATATTCCCAATGTAACGTATGTTACAAAAATTCAATAAACTGACATTTCTGAACGGATTGATTACTCTGTGGCGTGAGCTGTCAGTTGATTTTACGACTTGTCACTGTCACTTTTTACCTTGACCTCGATGCGAAGGGCATCGACCCTGTATAACCTATAATTTTTATGTCTTTATTTAATCTTATACCAAATTTTTACTTCTTATCGAAATAAGAATTGCTCCCCGTACTGGGTAAGTTGTGCAAAGTATATTTTATTATTTCACTGTTATTTTTTCACTTCATTTCACCATGCTATGCTTTCCTATTTAAATATGAATTTTGCTCTTTTCTATATAATTGTAAGACTGCAACGGCCCGGAACAGCTATACTACGTACCGTCCTTGCTTCGCTTTCGGTTAAAACTAGTAACGGCTGCCGGGCACGAATTTATAACCGTGCCTCAATTTGTGCCATGTCCATTACAGGGAGTAAGTTTGGAATTTAACAACATCGACATCCGACGGCCGACTGGCTTGATATAGCCTAACGACCACCGATTGCTACTCACTCCTGGCATCGCTTCGCAACCAGGCTCAGCTCACGACTGGCTTGATATAGCCTAACGACCACCGATCACTACTCACTCCTGGCATCGCTTCGCACCCAGGCTCAGCGCGTTACAAATAGCAAGGAGCGTGCGGTACCTCAGGAACAGGGCCAGACCTTGGCGGAACCCCCTTTTATTAGTTTAATTTCTTTATAAAATTGATCTATATATATATTTTTATTATTCATTTTATTTACTAATATAACTTATATTCTTTTCTAATTTTTGTCACTTTTATTTTTTTTCCTTTTCCCTCACAAAAGAAAGAAATAACGTGACACCAATTAAATTGTAATTAATAAATGTAATAAATATAAAAAACAATGCATAATTTTTGTTTATGTGACTAAGATTAGGTAAACAGATTTTTTGGTAATACTTAGTCAATATGTATGTACTTAATATGTTTAATATAAAATGATTGAAACAAGTTTATTCATTATGTGACCATTTTTATATACCAAAATGAACTTAACAAAACATAGATTCTTATGACACTAAAGTTTGTTCAAAATGACCTCCGTGATTTTGAATACAGGCCTTCAATCTGCGCGGCCAGTCGTCTATCGCAGCACGAACGAGGTCCATGTCAATATCGGCGGCTGCCTTAATCAAGGATGTCTTGAGTGACTCCAAAAAAAGAATTTCCCGATATTTTTTTCCCGCGTACCGCTTCAACAAAGCGCGGCATCTCTTCAGTCTTAGGTGATTTAAACGAGCATTCAAACGATGTCCTGTTTTTCTTCGATATGCACGAAGCCCTAAGTCTTCATTAAAAGCTACAAAAAACATACCAATATTATAGTCATATAATTTTAAATTACTCTGTATATCATTACAGTGAACACTACATGTAAAACTACTTAATATTTAACTATTTTGATTGTAATTTCTAAGAAATAAAATTTACATGGGACAAATTAAAATGTTATTAGCCTTCACGCCTCGTGATACTAAATCGACAGGATTGTCTCCAGACGATACGTATCTCCACGAATGGTCAGCAGTACTCTCTTGTATTTCATGAACGCGGTTGCGCACAAACGGATCTAATGAATGCGATGGCATAGATAACCAGCGTAAAACAATAGTTGAATCGCACCAAAAATAACACCTTTTAATTGGTAAATGGAGAGCATTTATGACCTTTACGTATAGTCTTATCTTTATTCAGCTGTTCATTTCTCCATCAAGTACATGCAGATCTATATCAGATGATCTTAAGCAGTTTCATAAACATAATCTAACACATCGAACACATCACATATTTGACAGCTGTCATCCATAACTTTATTTAGCTGTTCAATTCAATTCAATTTCCAAGCAGTGGCTTTTAGGTGTGCCAACTGGGCACTGATTGTTTCGCCAGTGTCGCGTTGAAGAGGGAGGCTCGAAGGAGATTGATCGGTGATATATGTTGCGAAATTTGATCAGCTATGTAGTAAAGAGAAGTTTATTTTTAACATTAGTATTTAATCATAATACACTACAGTTTAATTTTATTACATTCTATATATTTACATAAAAATCTACAATATGAACTAAACACAAAAGTTAACAAATACTCAACGTTTACGGGGCGAGGGATGTTAGGGGGGAGGACATCATAAAGAGGATGAAGAAGTTTGGGACAGTTGAAAAGGATGTGTGATACAGTGCCTTCATCCAAGCCACATTCACATATAGAGCTATTCCTTATCCGGAGTTTGGCCAAAAAAACAGGTGTACAAGAGTGACCAAGCCGTAACCGGGAAATAGTAGAGGTGACCCAGCGATCAGCATGCCTATATTTGAAAAACCAGGGTCGAGTTGGTATGTCCGGCTGGATTGAGGCATAATATGTGCCTTTGATGGACTTTGATTCATTCCAGAGTGTATTCCAAGATCGGTTAAGATAAGTTTTTGCAAGACCGCATAAATCTTGAGCCGAGTTTTGGAAATGGTCAAGAGAGCCAGAGATAACAGCTAATTTAGCGCAGGAATCAACAGTCTCGTTTCCAGGGATACCGGAGTGGCTAGGGATCCAAACCAAAATTATGGTTAATCCTTTTTGATTACACGAGAGCAAAGCTTCCCTGATCTTCAAAATAATGGGAAATCTTGACTTGCTTCGAAAAGGGTTTTCTTTTATAGACATTAAACAACTAAGGGAGTCAGTCAAAATTACAGTTTGTTTGAGGTTATGGGAATGTGCAAACAAAATTGCTTCCAATAAAGCAGTGGCTTCTCCTGTAAACACAGAAGACTCGGGAGGGCATTTAAACTTTAAAATTATTTTATACCTGGGAACCCAACAGGCAGCACCAACACAGCCATCAGGGGACAGCTTTGATGCATCAGTATAAATAAGAATGTGATTTGACCAATTTTGGTGAATATAATTTTGAAATTTATTGTTAGTGTCTGGGGCACCTTTAACCAGGCCAATATCAGTGATGATAAGAGGGTTATATACAAGAGCATTATAAGGAGTAGAAAACAATGGATTAAGTGGGAAAGTTGAAACCGGATGAGGGAGATTAGTGTATTTCAAAAAACTATCTACTAAATATGATGAAGAGTTACGGGATTGGGGAGCACTAGATAGTTGAGTTAATCTGGGCCAAAGGGGGTGGGATGATAATTGTAACATCTTGCTAACAAACCGGTCACAAAGGTACTGGCGACGAATTGTTAGAGGAGGATCCACACATTCCACTTGAAGTGCATTGGTGGGGGAAGATTTCATTGCGCCCAGTATAATTCTGAGGCATCTGAATTGAATATTATTAAGTTTTTGAACTGCAGATTTATTAAAAGGTTCAAGAATAAACATGCAATAATCCATATGGCTTCTAACTAAGGCATTATATAAAAGTTTTAAGGAGTATGGGTGGGCACCCCACCAGACTCCTGCTACTGCTCGTATCACATCAATCCCCTTTTCACATTTTTTGATAATATGTTCAGAATGTGCAATTCCAGAAAGGCGGTTATCAAGGTAAATACCCAAAAATTTTATTTTATCTGAAAGATGGATTAGTTGATCCTCAATTGAAAATTGGAAGGATGGAAGGGACCTTTTCCTTGTAAAAACCACTGCCTGGCATTTCCCTACAGAGAGGGACAAACCATGATCAGAAAGCCACTGACCTAGATAATATAAAGCAGAATTAATACGACAAGATATTTCCTCTACACTGCCAGAGCTGTGATAGAGGGCAATATCATCAGCGTATTGCAGGATGTTACAAAAACTGCTGACAGACAATTCGAGATCATGTGTATAAATGCTATATAGAAGAGGGCTGAGAACTGAGCCTTGAGGGAGACCTTTCCAGACGAGTCTGGGGGGAAGAGAGCATGACTGGTGTTTGACCACTATGGACCTGCAGAACAGCAGGCTACATATAAAATGTGTTAACTTCGGCGAGATACTCAGCGATTGCAATTTTTGCCTGAGTACCGGAAGTTGAACGTTGTCATATGCAGAAGCGATATCTAGAAAAACGCCCGCAAGGTACTCGCCTTTTGTAAAGGCTATCCGGATGTCTGTTGTCAATATGCCGAGGCTGTCAGTAGTACTCAGTCCCTTCCGAAACCCAAATTGGGAGGAGGGAAGAATATTCTTACTTTCAATTATCCATTCCAGGCGGTTTTTAAGAAGATGTTCTGTTATTTTTGCCAATGTAGTTGACAAAGCTATGGGTCTATAGGAATTAGAATCCAAGGGATTTTTACCAGGTTTGATAACAGGAATAACTATTTGGGATTTCCAGGAGTGAGGGACAGTACCAGTTTCAAAAAATTTATTAATTATATTGAGGAAATGGATTTTAGCTTTGTCATTTAGATTAGTCAAAAACGAATAAGGGACGCCATCTTCCCCTGGTGTCGAATCCTTTAAGCCATTCAGAGCAATTTGGAGCTCAGAAAAAGAAAAGGGAGCATCCATATCATCTGAAGAGGGAGTTGGAGTAAAATTTGGAAACGAGTCAATATTAGGGACATAAGGTGGAGCCAATTTGTCAGCAAAGTCATTAAGCCAATCCAAGGGATTGTTGGATGAGGGATCAGTATGGTTGAGGGAACGTCGAAATTTCCTAATATTCGTCCATACAATTGAAGATGGGGATCTAGGACTAAGTGATTCACAAAACCGAGTCCAACTACTTCTTTTCTTCCTTGTAACTAACTTTTTAACTTTGGAATCAAGCCTCTGATATTTAATAAAGTTCTCCTGAGACATACAATTTGAATATGTCTTTTCTGCAGATGTTCTTTGAGCAAATAAATCATTGCATTCATCATCCCACCAGGGAGAAGAAAGCAGATGATTTTTGGGAGGGTGTTTTTTAGGAATATGAGAGTCAGCTGAAGATATGAGATATTTTAAAAAAAGATCGTAGCATGCTAAAATATTTCCATCGCTTACCGGATCTGGCAAGGAGTCTATCAAGGAATCAACAGATCTGGCATACTCTGTCCATTTTGCTTTTTTAAGTTGATATTTTAAAAGCGGATCATGAGAAGAAGGAAGGAAGGACCTATTGTTTAATGAGAGAATGATAGGAAAGTGATCACTGCCGTATGAGGATGGGAGGGTTTTCCAAGTAATCTGGGAGGCAAGATTAGGAGAGCAGAGGGAAAGATCCACGGCAGTTTTAGGGTTCTGATTTGGGAATACCCTGCGCGTTGGAGAGCCATCATTGAGGATGCAGAGACCTACATCATCAAGTATGTCAATCAGCAGCGGAGCAAACCCATCACAGCCATAGCACCCCCACATGGTGTGGTGAGTGTTAAGGTCACCCAAGGCGATGATAGGACTTGGGACCGAAGATAAGATTGATTGTAGTTCAGGAAGTAGAGATGGGGTAGGGTGAGGAATATACACAGATACAAAAGAAATGTCTAAGGCACGGACAGCAACAGCATTAATCTGTTGACTATGTGGAGGAAGGGGGATTTGGGAAAAGGGAAGGGAGTGCCGAACAAGGATGGCACTGCCTGCATACCCATCATTTCTGTCATCCCTCAAACAGGAGAAACCAGGTACCCGGAACCGGGAACCAGGCATTAACCATGTCTCCGAGATGGCAACAATGACAGGTTTATGCAGGTTAATGAGGGAGCATAACTCGTGTTTTTTGGGCCGTAAGCTTTTACTGTTCCATTGAAGTATGGTTGTTGGGGCCATCTTGGAGGATTTTAAAAAGTTTGGAAATGTTTTTGGCAACGTTGGACGGTAGAGGAATGTCACTACAAGGAGTGATAAGACTGAGAAGGAGAGTGGAAAGTTGTTCTAACATAGGTAGAGTTTCATTGGGGGGAGAATTTTGATTAAGAGCATGTCCATTCGGAAGGGATGAAGCACATTCACCAACAATATTCTGGTGAGCACCTCTGTCATAACCCTTGCCTGGTGGGGCTCGAGGGCGAGGAGACCGGAATGTTGTTTGACGGTAGGAAGTTTTGGGTGTGGGTTGAGTTGTCGGACAGGAAGGGGTCTTAGGTGAATAGGCGGGAGGAGTAAACATTTCCTTTGCCATCTCAGCATAGGATCGCCGGACAGAAGGGAATTGAGCTGCCGCTTCCATGTAGGATATGTTGTTCTGAGACATAATTACTTTAATTGATTGCTGTCTAGTGAATTCAGGACAAGCCTTGTCATTGGCAAAATGTTTGCCTGAGCAATGTAGACATGAGGCTAGATTTTTATCTATTTCACAAGATTCCCCTGCATGGGACTGGGAGCACCTATAACACCTGGGTTGTGATCTGCAGATTGTTTTGGTATGGCCAAAACGACAGCAGTTTAAGCATTGAATGGTAGGAAGTTTGTAGGTTTCGATAGGTAAGGATGTGTGGTAGGAATAAACTTTACTTGGAAGTATTTGACCCCTAAAGGTCAGGACAACAGACTGAGTCGGTATCCAGGTGGTGACATTTTCCTGAGTTGTTTTTCTGTTCAGCCTTCGGGCTTTGAGCACCTCACCACAGCCTGGGGGAAGCTCCAAAGATTGAACGAGCTCACTCATCGACCAGTCTATGGGGACTCCCTTCACCAATCCCATTCTGGTCATATTATATGTGGGGATGAAGGCTTTGAATTTACATAGATAGGGAGAGGATAGGATTGACAAGGAAGTGGTTGGCTGCATGAGCTGTCGAAAACTCGACGATTATTTTGTTACGACCAACGTTTTTAACACCATCATGTAAGATGGAGCTTATTTTATGTTTGTGAAGGAATTGACCGAAAGTAATGGCTCTTAACGAGGCTCCGGAAGTCGGGTCTTCGACGTCCCTAGATACTTGGACGACGAATGGACCTTTGTCATCGTTGGCGTAAGATTTAAGGCCTTCGTCAAATGACGGGTGAATATATAAATTTCCTATAGATGGGTTTGCTTGGGAGGGATCAGACAAAGATTTTTTAGAAGAGGAGGAGACTGTTCCATCGTCTGCTTGCCGTTTGCGGGAAGGAGTGGCTCCCGGATCGGGAGGTTCGCTTGGAGGGTCTGTTTCCATTTTGGTCTCACGAATTAACAAATAGTTTTCTACTTACCAGCAGCAAAAGAGTTAGTATTAACCAATTTAAAATATAAATAAGAACTTTTTACACTTAAAATGCAAAATAAAAACACCAAAACCTCGATACACGTGCGTCCACCGACCTCTTATTTAGCTGTTCATTACATGCGGATCTATATCATAGACAACCCATGTATGAAGTTGGTGTAAGGATAGCAGTTGTTTATTCAGAAATTAACTTAATTCAGCTACTAATACCCGAATACTGAAACGTTACTTAAATATCTCGTTTCGTAAGCATTGCTTACAATTTAACAGACGTCAAAACTTAAGTGGAATACACAAACGCAAATCAAGACATGTAAGCGCGTGATTCCGTAAGTAGACGTATTATTTTTACGTCATGACAACATCCTTTGTTTTCGGTCAAAGAGTGCATAAAAAATACTTGTTCTCGATTACGTTTTCTTAAAATTCACTTTACGTATCCGTTTCACGCAGCATGGCTTGGACAACCTATAGTTGTAAGACGTGTTCATTCCCAAATAGTAAAGAAAATTAAAATAAAAATACTAAATAATCAAAAATCAAAGAAGGTTGTTAAAAAATATCCTTTCTGTTTAAAGTATTTTTAAATAAAAAAAAATTAAAAAATTTGACCATACTTTTGTAGAATGGAAAGCATCTGGCGTTATGTTTTGACAAGTTTAAATTAATAAAAATTTTACTGACACTTTTTAAGCAGTTTAAGCGGGCGCAGACAAATGTCGCTACAAACCTATTTGCGATTCCGATATATTCTCGTTCAGTCGGCATTTTTATATTAATACTAGCTGTCGCCCGCGACTCCGTCCGCGCGCAGTTAAAAAAAACTTAATAGGGGTATGAATAATAAATTTTGGCCGATTCTCAGACCTACTCAATATGCTCACAAAATTTCATGAGAATCGGTCAAGCCGTTTCGGAGGAGTACGGGAACGAACATTGTGACATGAGAATTTTATTTCTCCGAAAACGATGATAATGATGAAGCAGACATGTTAACACCTTAGATTTTCAATCTTAAGATAGCTCGCGACCACTCTTAAATTGTTGGCGTACTTAAGTCGACATGACAGTTCTTTTGACAGCAAAATGTCGTTGAGTGACGATCCAGTATAAGAAATGTGATATTGAGTGGCCTTTAAGCATGGTACGATTTGATTGGCATCAAAGTTGAGATGCGTCTTTAACTGACTTACGAAAATTGCATATTGGAGTTTAAGCGTGGTCTTATAATTTAAGACGCTCTTACATATTTAAGTGACGTTTCAGTATTCGGGCATAAGATTAGGTAAACAGATTTTTTGGTAATACTTAGTCAATATGTATGTACTTAATATGTTTATATATAAAATAATTGAAACAAGTTTATTCATTATGTGACCATTTATATACCAAAATGAACTTAACAAAACATAGATTCTTATGACACTAAAGTTTATTCAAAATGACCTCCGTGATTTTGAATACAGGCCTTCAATCTACTCGGCCAGTCGTCTATCGCAGCACGAACGAGGTCCATGTCAATATCGGCGGCTGCCTTAATCAAGGATGTCTTGAGTGACTCCAAAAAAATGGCTTCAACAAAGCGCGGCATCTCTTCAGTCTTAGGTCCATTAGACGAGCATTCAAACGATGTCCTGTTTTTCTTCGATATGCACGAAGTCCTAAGTCTTCTTAAAAAGCTACAAAAAACATACCAATATTATAGTCATATAATTTTACATTACTCTGTATATAATTACAGTGAACACTACATGTAAAACTACTTAATATTTAACTATTTTGATTGTAATTTCTAAGAAATAATAATTTACATGGGACAAATTAAAAAGCATACTCTTTAAAATCAACGGGATTAGAAAGTATCAAATATTTAAAAAACACAGCATATACTAGAATTAAAAACTCCTTTTGAAATCTGTTGAAAATAGTATAAAAAATGTGAATTAATTCATTTATATACATTATACATACTATAATTTATTTCCCCTAAATTCAGGGTAATTTTTACAACAAGATGGTGGTATTATTTTTACGGGTAATAACCAACCAATTTGAAAAGAAGTTTAATATGGCCGCTTGTTTCCCAGATCTACAGTATATTATTTGACACAAATGACATCTGCGTTTGGGCGCATAATGTTCGAAAAATACTATTTTATTTTAGCTGATTTTACCCGTATTTTAACATATTAGTTATTACAAAGACTGTAAAGAACAACTAGTTTGTATTTTCTTCCTTATTTTGTATGAATACATGTGAATAGGTGCGTAGTTTCAGTACTTACGAGTGAAAGGTTATGTTTTTCTCTTTTCGCTCACTACGGCTTTTACAACCAACAATACAGCAGTATACCATGTTTTATACACTTGATCTCACTAAAACTGTAATATCAAAATATTTTTGCACAATTACAGCAACTAAATACTCATAATTTTCGAAAAATAGCACGAATGTCAAACTTTGTTTGGGATAACCTAGGACTTTTTGTTGGGGACAACCTTTGTTCCAAACAAACCAAAGCCTGGTACGCAGAAAGGGACAGAAGATAGTTATCACTGTCTTTGTCACGTCACAGGAATTGGGTATAACTGTATCTCTCTCACTCACGGTATTATTATTACCGTGTCATAGACTTGAACGTATCACGCGCATCTCCTTGTACTAATTTTGTAATTACTTTAAATATACTTTAATTCATAACTAAAAGTATTTTATTTAACCAACAACAGGTTATGGGCCCAGCGTACCTGTAAATCACTTAAGGAAAAGTTGGTTAAATAAAAATAAAAGTTCAAAGTCGACAACCGCGTGGCGCCGGTGGCGTCGGTAATTTTATTTTCAGCTTATTGTGTGAAATTAAGTTTAAACTTATTACAATGGCTGCAAATACATTTTCAATTGAAAAATTAACTGGACGAGAAAATTTTGCGACTTGGAAGTTTGCTATGCAGGCATTGTTGCAACTTGAAGATCTCTGGACATGTGTTATCTCCGAGGGCTCCGTCAGCAGAGACAAAGATGTCAAAGCTAAGTCCAAGATAATTCTTTCTATCGATCCTCAATTGTACGTCCACGTGCAAGACGCCACAACTGCTAAACATGTGTGGGACAGCTTATCCCGGGCATTTGAAGACTCCGGCCTACTAAGAAAGGTAGGATTATTGAAAGAACTAATTAACACTAATTTAAATGCAAGTAAAGATATAGAAGAATATATCAGTAGTATTATGACGGCCGCCCATAAACTAAGAGCAATTAACTTCAACATTGATGATGAGTGGCTCGGAACATTAATGTTAGCAGGACTAACTGAGGACTATAGGCCTATGATAATGGGAATTGAAAGTTCAGGAATCACTTTGACTCTTAAATGATGTGCGGGTCGCTGCGACAGCGCTGCAGTTGTCGTCCTCTAACAGTCTCTTTACGTACGTGCACGTCACTGCCCGCACGCGCTGATTTCCCTAACATATACGAAATAAAGTTTAATAAAAAACAAGTTTTAAAAGTGCGACAAAAACATTTTACAGGAATTTTAATTAACAGATCATTTGATGGAAACGGTCGGCTGCGACTTCTGAAGTAGCTTAAAAGAAAAAAGTGCCCTATAGCATGCCCGAATGTATTAGCTACCTTCCCGTCAAAGTCCCGTCAAAATCAGATCAGCCGTTCCGAAGATTACCTGGAACAAACGCGGCCTTGCGAACATGCATCGTAAATATCATCATGTTCACGAAATATGTTTTTTTTTTCAATATTACATACGAACACTCCAATTTTATTTTATAGCCATTTTTAATATAGACTTTTTTATAGAGAGGGAGCAAACGAGCGGCGGAAACACCAAGGTGTTCATCGACGCCCATGGACATCTGCAATACCAGAGGAATCGCAGATGCGTTGCCGGCCTTTGAGATGGTGATACGCTCGCTTCTTGAAGGACCCTAAGTCGTAGCGGTTTGAAAATATGTATACACACCGGGTGTTCGTAGATCAGGCGGTGCCAGCGCTGGTCGTGCCCGAGGTGTGGGGCGAGGTAGCGGCGCTGGCGCAGGCGTGGGGCGGCGCCCGCTGCGGCCTCTCATTTCACCTCCACACGCCGCACCAGCGCTTTCTGACAGCTCCAGCGAGTAAACATGCCGTGCTAATACACGAGTCAATGTTTCCATTGTTTTCTGAAATAAAAATTAATCTTTAAACATGAATGGTGGCTTTAAACTTTTAAATGCTTCAACTACCAAGTTGTAATTTGTTGTAACGTTATAAAAGTTATCCTTACCGCCCTGTAAAAGTTAGTGAGTTTTATACGTGTTTGAGGACCTAGGAGAGTGGACTGTATAAAAGCTGGTTTACTGCCGTCTTGATAAACGATCGTTCGTAAAGGTCGTCCGTTGCCGGTGGGGTCCAAGATGGCGAGTGTCGTCGACGTCGACCGCCGTCCGCTCGTACGCGCCGCCGGTCATGACGTCGGTCGTGACGTCGCGGTACCAGCTTGCCATTTCTCAACATGCTCCCCGGGTTGAAGTATGGAAGATGTAGAAGGACTTCAACAATCTGGAAGGGGACAGATGTTATTAAAGGCCCTTCGAATGGTGCCTCTCCTCGTCTTCAGTTCAGCGACTCTTGCGGTGCCGTCGCTGCCAGGATACAGCTGGATGACGCGTCCCAAGCACCAAAGCAGTGGCGGGAGAGCTTTCTCCTTGACGAGGGCGAGAGAGCCAAGTTTCAACTCGGCTTTTGAACAATGCCACTTAGGCTTTTGTTGCAAAAGAGTTACATAATCATTACAGAAGCGCCTCCAAAAGTGCTGCTTTAAGAGCTCAATCCTCCTATATCGCTCCAAGCGGGTGATGCTGACATCAGGCACCTGTGGTTGCGGAACAGTCATAAGCGAGCGTCCAATTAAGAAGTGAGCAGGGGTTAGAGCGGAAAAATCTGTAGGATCAGTGGAAAAAGGAATGAGAGGGCGAGAATTTAAAACAGCCTCTATTTGAGTGAGTAAAGTCGTCATTTCAGTAAGCGCTTAAGATGATGCTTAGTAGAGCGCACGGCTCTTTCGGCGAGTCCGTTGAAATGAGGTGTATAGGCAGGCACAAATTTAAATTCAATGCCTTCCTGAGCCATGTGACTTTCAAGGTTGGACTGTACCAGAAATTGAGCCAGCTCGTTGGAAGTGCCGACGAAGTTTGTCCCATTGTCGGACGTGATGCTTTTGGGCTTCCCCCTGCGAGAAACAAAACGATTTAATGCAGCTTTGTAAGCCTCGCTGGATAAATCCGTAACGAGTTCGATATGACAGGCCTTTACTGCGTTGCAAACGAAAATTGCCAAAAATGACTTAATGAGTTTGCAACCTCTGCCCTTTCGATCTGCTATTAACACTGGCCCTGCATAGTCAACACTACAGTGTAAGAAAGGGAACTCCGGGTGGCCGGTAATTGGCCCATGGTTGGCTGAACGTTTTCAGCCTTAAATCGGACGCATCGTACGCATTTATTAACGATGGTTTTGGAAAGGTTTGTGCCACCTAGAGGCCAGTAAGTCTTTCTGATATTACCTAACAGAAGTTGAGGTGGGGAATGTAAATATTTTATATGATAATTTTGAAATAATATTTTTGTAAAATGATGCTTGCTGCATAACAAGATGGGATGCTTGGTATCAAAACTATAAGGGGAATTATCTAGCCTGCCACCGACTCGGATTATTGGGAAATGTCTCGCCGGCTTTAAGAATAGCATATTCATCAGGAAACATCTCCATTTGAGATTTCTGTATGATTAAATTTAATGAATTTTAAAGTTCTTGAACCGAAAGATGACCTGTCAATTTGTTGGTCTGGTTTCGAGAATTGTAAATAAATCTCTGTAAATATGCTATTGTATTTTGTAAGCTAGTTAGTTTTGATTTATTTTTGATTAAATTAGCTATTAAGTCAGCATTAGAATTATTATCAAGCGCTAAAGAACAAGTAATCAACTCGGGTAGATCCTGTTTCACGTTACAATTGGGCATTGTTGGCCAGTCACATTCATTTTTTGCCAAAAAGGTTGGCCCTGACCACCACAAAGACGAAGAGCTGATGAGGTCAGCCTTCAGCCCGCTAGAAACAAGATCCGCCGGATTGTCTTTCGACGGTACGTAGCTCCACGTGTGACCCTCCGTGCTTTCCTGGATTTCGTGAACGCGGTTACGAACGAAGCTTTTCAGATTAGTCGGTGGAGTCTTTAGCCACCCTAACACAATGGTTGAGTCACACCAGAATTTACATTTGCTAATAGGTATGGTAAGGGAGCTTAATACTTTATCACACAGCCTTGCAGCTAACAAAGCTTCGGAAAGCTCGAGACGAGCAATCGTCATGGGCTTTATCGGTGCCACCTTACTTTTAGACGTCAAGAGATGTACCTCTACAGAACCTGAAGCGGTCACAGAACGCACATATATGCATGCTCTGTAGGCCCGTTCTGAAGAATCTGAAAAGACGTGAATTTCATGGCAGACAGAGTCGTGGACAAGAACCCAACGTGGAACCATTAATTGGTTTAGAAGAGGTAAGGTGCTGGCGAACGAGATCCACTTTTCTTTAATGTCTTCTGAAACCTCTGCATCCCACGAGTATTGTTGAATCCAAAGCTCCTGCATGATTAATTTTGATTCAACGACGCATGGTCCTACGAGACCCAAAGGGTCAAATATCTGACTGATCACGGAAAGTATGCTGCGTTTTGTGACCTTTTCATGAAGTTCAATGTTGATGCAATAAGACAGCATATCTAAATTCGAGATCCAATTGAGACCCAAAGTTTTTGAAGACGTGTGAACATTATCACTGCTAGATAGGTCTAGGATTTTGTCAGATTCAAGCGATGAAGTGGAAATTTGTTCGAGTATTGTAGTGTTATTAGAACGAAATTTTCTCAAATTGAAATTTGCAGATTTTATTTATTTTATTTATTTATTTATTTATTTATTTATTTATTTATTCTTTAGCACTTTTATAAGTACAAGGAGGACTTAATGCCTAAAGGCAATCTCTACCAGTCATCCGGTATATGAGAGGAAAGTATAATTATGTGCAGGGCAGATATGAATTGAAGATACTATTTTACTATATTATGTAATACAAAAATATATTAGAAAAAAAGTAAGTTTAAATTTGTAAATATTGTATATGTAAAAGAAAGAGAATAAGATAAATACAAACTCTAGATTAATAAGTACAATAATAGCGAGAAGGCTTCTTATGAATGGAGTCTCATAACATAATGATGCCGAATCAGACGCTTGAAAATATTCTTGGAGGAGGCTGTTTGAATGTTAGGTGAAAGATCGTTCCACAGTCTAACAGCTGTCACAGAGAAGGATTTATCCAAGAAGGACGAGTGATGAATAGGCGTGGATAGTAAAAGATTATCAGAGGACCGAAGAGAAAGCTCGTGATTTTCACACAGGAATTTGAAGAGGTCTTTTAAATAAGTGGGGTAATTTGTATCATTTAATACTGAGTAAAGAGTGCAGAGAATACGAACGTTCCTACGTTCTCTGATGGGCAGCCATTTTAGTTTTGATCGGAAATCCGACACATGATCGAACTTGCGAAGGCCATAAATATATCGTATGCAGTTATTAAGTAGTCTATCAAGCTTATTCAGTAAGTCGGTATTTAGATCAATAAAACAAACGTCGGCATAATCAATAATGGGAAGAAGAAGGGAATTTACTAAGGTAAGCTTTGTTTTGACGGGGAGGAAGTGTTTAAATCGGATGATAGAATGGAGAGATGCATAGAATTTGCGACAAATTTCTTTGACATGGGCTGACCATCGCAGCTCGGAGTCAATAATGACACCCAGATCCTTGACTGTGCTCGTAAACGGGATGACACAACCGTTGAGTGAAAGGGACGGGATGTCATCAGTAATGATTTTAGTTAACTGGCGGGAACTACCTATAATTATTGCTTGGCATTTGTGTGGGTTAATTACGATGCCATATGCTTCAGACCACTTTTGGAGACGAGATAGATCATTATTCAGTGATAGTATAGCAGAATTTAGGTCATTGACTGATGCAGCACTATATAGTTGCAATGTAATTTCCAATACTACACTACTTAAAATATTGTATTGATACTACAGTGATACAACGAAAACAAAAAAAAATAAATAATAAAAATTGGCAACGAAGATAAAAGCAACCATGGTAAACAGGAACAATATTCAACACTACGCTACTTTTAACAATAGATTTACACTACAGTTATAACTAAAACAAAAAAAAAATAGTACTAATAATAAAAAGTGTGAATTAAAAAGGAACAGAAAAAAAAACATACCGTGTGTTTACAATCTATGTGATCTGAGTTCTTTACTCTGTGTACAATCGCGAACCTTCCCGGTGTTCCACCTCTAGGGCTATAGTCGTTTAAACGTTTCGTACGCATTGAGACTACGACGCGGAAACAATAACCAATAGGGTGCAGCCTTTAACTCTAATGTTCGAAACCGGTCTGTGAATGGTCAGCGTTGTAACAATAGACTCAATAAAAATATTATTTTCTTTGTTGTCGTTCGAAACGAAAGCAGCGTTACTTCGGACTCCATTAATTCATTTTAAAATTATTCTGTTTTAAAATGAACAACGTAAATCATCGGAAGTTTTAATTTTTTTTCTACCAATATTTACTTAGTCATATGATAATTATAAATTAAAAAAATTAAAGTATGTTTTAGAATTATAAATAACAATAAATATTTATAATTTTAGCAACATAATATTGTATAATTTACCTTGTGTTATCTTTCTTGGAAACATAATTATGATTTAAAATTTAACCTGATTTAATAAATTTATTTGAGTTCAATTAAATTATATTATTTTTAGTGACATAACATGTGTCATGTCGAATGAAACGACGAGCTTAAAACATTAAATAGACGCTATAAAATAAACTTCAATATGTTTGATTTTGTTAAGGAATGATAGTATTCGAGTATATAATAAAAAATCATACTTAGAGACTCTTTTCTGTGTGGTTGTGGTATTTCACTGATCGAGCCGTTTCACTCGTTGATGTTGTCACGCTAACAATTAATACCAAAATCATAATAAGCGCTCTCGCAGCAGCTTTATAATTTAAATTTATAATTTCACGACTTGATATTCGCCCATGATTAGCGCATGCCTATCAAAAGGTGATACATATTTTCAAAATGTCTTAAGTCATTAATAAAATATGTTTAATGATTACTTTAACCAAGATATGTATACCATACTATAACATTGAAAAATATATGATATGATATAAGAGAATCTTTTTTGATTCTCCGTTCCGCGTAGAAAGTCCCATTTACTTTGTTCTAACATTGCACTTATGTTGCAATTTAGATATCACGACAGTTACCCTTTATCTTAAAACCCGCCTATCGTGTCTGATCAGCCGAATCCGCTGAATGATAATAAAATCTTTTACAAAGAAACATTTCTCCTTGGTATCAGATGCAACAAATTATGTTTTATACGGCTGTGTGATCATTAGAATACGGATCGGATTATGATGTTTTTGTTACGGGATAGACTACAAAAAATATTATAGGTGTTCGAAGAAAAATATTTTGCTATTTGCAGTTTATGACAGTCTAAATTACTATTTAGAAAAATATTTGCAAAATTTTCGAAGAATGCCGCAGCAATAACAAAAGATTACTATCTTGTTATTGCTGCGGCATGCTTGTATCATTGTTTACTGTAGAAGCATTTACTACTTGCACCTGTTGAGGCGGCTTTTTACCAAGTGCAACCGATTCAAGGAATAAAATAAAATAGACGTGCCGGGTTGCCAATGTATGAACAGAGCTGGGCATTAACTCGTTAATCCGTTAATCGTTAATTAACGAAGTTAACATTTTCCTTAACGGATTAACTTTTAAGTTAAATTCAAAAAGTGTTAACGCTCTTGTTAACTTCCGTTAAATTTCACTTCCGTTAATTTAGTCCGTTAATTGTAACAATAGACACTTATTGACGTGTTGTCATTTTATTTAAATTATGCATCAGGCTACATTCGTAAGTTCGGCTATGTTCGGGGACCGTCGGCGAGTCGAATGGTGAACGAGAACGAGAGAGAACGAGAACGAGCGAGTGCGAGTGTATGTAGGTTATACAATACACCGAGCGGCCGGGAAAGACGTGATCAAAAGAGTACCGCAGAATCCTTGTTAGAAAATAGTTACGATTAAACCAAACTTACCTCTATCAAATATTGCGAAGTTTAGGCGCTAGACACCTTCAAAGTTTATTAATTATTTCACATTTACACAAATATCTCGAAAAGTCTATATTACATTTTATTCACATTAAAACTGGTTTTCATTTATTTAACATCACTTTTTTTTAGAACATGATTTTGTTATAAAATCAACATAAGGTACGAAAGTACTTTATTCTAAATACAATAATTATACACTTTGTCTTATACGTGAAACGCAAAAATCTAGTAAAAAAGATAAACACTGCGTTGAATTGCAATCAAAATAATCAAGTGTGCATAACTCTTCAACGTCGTAACTAAATTACAACTAAACTTTGTTGGCGACGAAAATGTTTATTTTAATATTGAAGTTTAGAGACAGCAAAAAATATAAAAAAAATCGTTTATGGTTCATTTGAAAAAGCGTACAAATAGGATTTTTTTATCATTGCGTAGATAAGAAACAAACAATGAAAAATAAAATTAAAAATACGAAAGACGAAATGTGCACGCAATAAACATTCCTCAAAAACAAAAGGGATTTAGGTGTTTATTACCGTCGTTTGTTTTTTTGGGGCTTCTTCATAGTCAACGAAAAATAATTTTGCATTTTAAAAATATGAACAAAGGATCAAATGGACAGCCCGCACAGAGAATGCGATAACGAACTCGATGGATTTATGGCCCCAACCCTTCTAATGGTCGGGGATGCACGTGCGCTGCGCAAAGACAATAGCGAAGATAATTTGTTTGTTTACAAAAAAAAAGTAAACGATAAAACGAGAAAGAATGAGGAAAAAGATAAAATAATTATGTTTGTGAAATAATGTTAAATTGTGTTATACTAAAATTAATATGTGAAATGTCGTCGGCACAAGTGACCTTTACAATAACATAAAAAACAATCTCAAACAAAATGCACTGAAAAGTAACAAAATAATGTCATGAAAACTCTCTAAACTCTAAAGAAAGTTCTCTTCTTTCTTGTAACATGTCTATATTGTATAATTATTGTTATTTCGCAGTCGGTGTCGGCCGAAGTAAATAGATGACATTTTATATTTGAGATGTATTAAACATACTTACGTTTATGTCCCTACTTACTGCATTTTGTTTGAGATTTGAGATTGATATTCTTTTGAATATTACCATAATACGAGTATGTCTCACTGTTTAATAGAAAACTTGTGTTGTCTAAATTTAGTTAGCTCTCTAATTCCGTGAAGTTGGATGGTCGATAAAAAAATGACTGAAAAAGTCATAATTGTCCATCATAGTCAGTGAAGTATATAAGTGTGTGTAACTAGTGCATGCTATGTCATTAATATCGTACAGGCAGTAGTACATCACCCCAATCGTCAAAATTTTATTTGAGTATATTATATAACTAAACTATACATAGGATTAGCGCTCGCCCGAGATTTCGTAAGCGCAGTAAAAAAATAGCCTAAGTTCTATTGAAAGTCTCGACAAAATCAGTCCATACGATTCGGAGATTATTCGTATGGCCATTTCCCGCTTGCACCTTATACTCGTAATATAAACCAAAATTAACTTTAACTGTTAACTTTAACTTGCGTTAAATTTTCGTAAATTAAACGCTTTAACGATTAACGAAGTTAAATTTTTATTTAACGAATTAACGATTAACGAAGTTAACTTTTTGATTAACTGTGCCCACCTATGTGTATGAATATTGCATGCCAAGTAAACATTGAATAGTTAATATAAATATATTTCAGTATTAAAAAAATCATTATAGTGAGATTTTACTGTAACTATAAATGCAAGCGTTTATAAATTTTCAGTGAGTAAACTATGGTATTGACTCCTGGTTAAGTAAAAAATATAATTATTTTTCAAATCATTTATTTCTACTTTAATATGAACATTTTAAAGAGGAAAGAAAGGTTGTTTTTGAAGAATGATACATAAAATGTGAGTAACATAGATTCAGCGTCTTCAGCACATTATCAAAATCTTTGATAATGTGCAAACTATAGCCATAATAGGTGTTTCATACATGTGCTGCGAAAACTGGAAATATAAAAAAGATAAACAATATTTAAGAACATGTCAATACCTGTAAAAAGTATAAACTGTAGTTGTTTGTCAACTTGTTATGATTCTGAATAAAATTAAAAGTATACAAGAAGTTGCAAGAGATTTTTATTTTTTGTGCGGTTGTTTTGTCCTAACTGCTATCGTAAAACAATAAACAATTTTAAAATGAAGCACCCGTAATGCCGCTCAGGTGCGCTAAGCCTAAACAATAAGAATAATAATTGTAATTACCATCTGTCCGGGGGATTTTAGAATTCACAAAAAATGTTCCAACTAGTTTAGTTGTAAAAAAATGAACACTTACGCTAAGAGATGTGCGCGCAAATTACAATATTAATATTGATATCCTGTGATTCGCATCATCGCGTTTATACTTTAATTTATTAAATACATATTTTTAAGTATAAAAATAAAACAAAAATAATTAATTCTTTAATCTCACTAATTCATTCATTCAATTAAAAAAGTTTTGGGATGGATGGATGGATATCTTAAAGAAACTCGATTAAATTCCGCCTAGATGTAGAATTTAATAACAACCTTTTTTTCTCAATTCCCTGCGGACAAAATTTCGGACCAAAGTTAAAGATGAACTTAAGATCGAGCAAAGAGTCAAAGTATAAAAGGTTGACATATGATTAAGCTTAACTGTTACTACATACTAAGTTTGTTAGTAATGGTAATGGTAAGGCCTTTAAGGTTTTCTTTATTTAGATTTAAATAAAAAGCTTATTCGTATTTCATTCATTTTATTATATAATAAATATGGTTAATAATTATAAAGTGTATTATTGGGTTGACATCGTTTTTACAAAATGTTTAGGTTCTTAACATTAACATTTAAATAAATTATAACATGAATCTATATAAATAAAATTGAAATAAATATATTTTATACTAATATACGAGTACTTTTTATATAAATATTAGAAACATACGATTCCTATGTTATACGTATGTTTCTAGTATTTTGTCGGTCCACCATTCGCAGCTATGACGGCATCGCACCTATCTCGCATAGAGAGGACTATGTTTTGACATAAGTCTGATCCTCTAAATGATTCCCAAATTTTTTCACAGTGGGCTACTAGCTCTTCTTTGCAGCGCTCATTTCTACTGTCCCACTTTTGGACCATGAGCGCCCACAAATTTTCAATCGGGTTGAGATCCGGCGACTTTGATGGCCACGAAATCGTTTGAACTTCGCTATGAGACTCAAACCAGTCCCTGACCACGCGCGCACGATGTATCGGACAATTATCTTGTATGAAGTTAATTCCAGGAAAATCTTCGACGGGATACACCGTGCGCACTGTTGGTAACATTACGTCCTGTAAAATCTCTCGGTATACGTGGCCATTTGATCGCCCGGGTATAAAAACTAGCTCCCCGGGTCCCGCGGAACTCATCCAACCCCACATATTTACTGTTATTCTGCCCGACTGGGTATTTGAAATTACATTTTGAGGAGCATACCTTGTATTATTTGCTCGCCATAAATTCTGACGTCCACATTGATTGGACTTAAAACATTTTTCGTCAGAAAAAATGGCGTTTGAAAAATCGAAATCTCTAAACTCTCTAGCGAAACGTAGTCTTGCGGTGCGATGCTCTTCTGTTAATGCAATTTTTTTAGCTGGTGTCCTTATGGACACCGTTTCTGTGTAGATAATTGCGAATGGTTTTTACCGAGCACTCAAATTTTTTAGCAAAAACTTTTGTAGCAGTGAAGGGCTGCTCGGAGTAGTGTTGCAACATCTGATTTATTTGGGGCTGCTGCGCAACACGCAACGGCATGATTCGTACTCGATCTAACAGCGAGCCTTCGTTCTCGTAGCGCTCCACCCACCGGCGTACTGTAGCTCTCTGTAAAATAACTTTTATATTAAACGAAAGACAGAAAAATTAAAATTAAAACATATGTAACGTAATATATCTGTAATTCCAACTGTTGCATCTGATTTTTATTTTAGATAATATGTTTATAAATTGATTTAATAAGTTAACTAAATAAACAGATATTTGTATATTTAACCATTATAAGACAATAGAGAAAGGTCTTGTTATTAAGTCTAGGCTAAAAAATAGTTTTAGATAAGAAGTGTTTAAGTATATAAAAAAGTCAATGTGGTTTGTGATATTTTTTTCTTTTAAGATTTTTTAATTTACCTTGCGTTGCCGGTTATAATTTACATTGGGTTAAGCTAAACCTAAGGTTATAAATATATTTGTATGCACATATAAATTTGAAATATTTACGCTGTGTAATCTTTACATTACGAACTTACGGAATTGCTGATATTATGGCTTTTAATTAAAAATCGATATTATCAATCTATTATTACATTATTTCCAAAAACATATAGTATATAGTCTAATATGGCATATTCAAAAACATGTAGTTTTTAGTTTTTGAACGATAACTTGTAACAATCAGAGAACACTAAGTGGCAAGCAGATATAAACGTGTTCAAAGTAATAACGCTAATAAAAAAAAAAAAAACCTACAATGAATCAAAGTAATAAATACAGTTCTTATTTATTCAAAAGTTTTGAGTTACATATTTATAACTAATCAATTACGTTTCATTGTCTATAAAAACATATTACTTACTGCAACATTAAGTTCATCCGCTATTTGAGAGATGTTGAAACCTTCCCGATGCAAAACGATGATTTGTTCTCTTTCTTCAGCAAGAAGATTACGCGGCATTATGTTAAATGATTACAAATTAAGTCCAGGGTTCTAGCACAGGTAAACGTAAGGCGATCTATCAGTCCGGAAAACAAGCAGAGGTCACTAATAGGCACAAATCACAAAAGTCCCAAAAACAAGCAGAGGTCGTAAAACTTAAAACGCATAACAAAGACAGCGGCAGTAACAACACGCAGGGATGCAGAGCAGTACGCAACTGATTGTTTTTACTATTATCCAGTCGCTTGCGCAACTCATTGCTAACTCATTGGCTATCCGTAAAAAGGGGGCGGAGTTTGTTTCGTTGCACGGTGCAAGGCATATTTTCGTTAAGTGGAACACCGGGAATTTCCGCCATTGTACATACAATGTAGGACATTGGCGTAGATGACATCGGCATCTTAAGCTGTCAATGTCATGTCAAACACTTTGAAATTCATGCGTCAAAGTGGCGAATAAAGTTTGTAAACAAATATTATTAAAGAAGGTATTTGCAAATGGTACCCACTATATGATAAATGTATAATTAAAAACCTCAAAACTGAAGATAGTAATCACGCTATATTGCCGAACACAGGACAGCCACATCACCTACTTCTTGCCGGAGGCACTTGTGCCCGCAGCCCTCTTACTCTTCGATGCTGCACGGGACTCCCTAGTTGTTGCTGGCGCCTTATTGACTGTCTCGCCAGACTCAGAAGTGGATGCCTCGTTGAGTTTTTCAAATTCACTCATGGTGTTGATGCGGTGACGCATGCCATCAATGATTACAAACACTGATCCATTGTTCGTCCAACACTTGGAAATGCCAAACTTCTGTCTAGCTGCCATGAAGGTGTCATGTCGGTGTTTGGTCAGGAACTCCGACAGGGTTATACCGGTGCCCTTGAGCGCAGATTTCTTCCTCCATATAGAGGTTCTGCGTTCATGGTTAGCCATCTTGAACAATATTGTCCGAGGCCGATCTGAAGTTAGCTGGCCCATTCTATGGCATTGCTTAATGTCAGCAGCAGAAAAATTCTCCAGCTTCATTTTATTCACAATAGTATGGACCACTACTGAGACAGTATCCTCTGATGTGGTCTCGGGCACCCCATGAAGTAGCAAGATCTTTCGTCGACTCTGTGACTCCAGATTATCTGCTTGAGAAGAGAGGAGTGCCACCTGTTCTTGAAGTGACTTCAGTGCGGACATAATGAATGTGCGGAATGTTGTAAATTCTGCTGACAAACCTGTAATGGTCACCGCAGGCACAGCACTTGCAGCCGCCAGCTCACCCTGATATATGTCCATGCGCTGAGTAAACATTTGTTGGAGATTGGCTAGTGATTCCTGAATGGCGTCCATTTTGAATAAGTGCTTGTCACTAATGAAGAGTGTATTTTGTAGTGAAATATGTAAAATAATGGAGATAAATTAAGGAAAACGCTCACCGGCAGGTACAGAGCTTTACTTGTTGCTTTGCTTCATTAATTATGTGCAAATAATACCTTATTTAATTGTTTACAAGTAATTAAAATTAAGAGCTAAGAATGTGTTTAATTCAATCTACCCACCGTGTTATTAACTCCTGTGTGATTTTAAGGTGGTGATAACTCCTTTACAGAGGTTAATTGTATTATCGATAGTGGATGAACTACGTAAATAATCGTCAACGTATCGCGTAACGTAACGCGCTGAATCGATTGTTTAACGTCATTATCGATAGCACTGGATGCTAAACTAACCAAGCACTTTGTCGCTAAATATGGCGCGCTTGCAGTACCATACGTAAGCGTATTAAGAGTGTAGGTTTTCAAAGGCTCTGATGAATCATACCTGAAGATGATCTGTTGAAGAGGGCGTTGAATAGGATTGAGCTCAATCGCCCTATACATTTTTTCTACGTCTCCAGTCACTACGTACTTATGCTGTCGAAAACGTAACAAAATGGAATAAAGATCCTCTTGTACAGTAGGACCGACCATCTGAATGTCGTTGAGAGACACACCTGAAGTGGTAGAGGCCGAGGCATCGAAAACTGTACGTAACTTTGTAGTAAGACTCGACTCACGGATTACGCCGTGGTGACGTAAGAAGTAGTTGACCTGTTGAAGACAGCTGGGTGCAGACTCTTTGTTTTCAGTCATGTGACCAAGGCGCTCATACTCTTGCATGAACTCCATGTACCTATCCTTAAAGGCAGGTTCTCGATGAAACTTACGCTCCAAGGACAAAAAGCGGCACTTTGCCATTTGATAAGAATCGCCCAAGACTGAAGGGTCCTCCTTCAGCGGCATTGCGACGACAAAGGTGCCATCCTCTTTGCGTGTAGTGTTGTCAACGAAGCTCTGTTCGCAGGCTCGTTCTTTAGGAGATAAGGAGTGCTTGGCTGCAACAGTATCAAGTTCCCAGAAACGAGTTAAGTCTGGATTGGGTTCCTCATTTGCAAGATTGCAGATAGGAGAAGAGGGTGACTTAAGACGGGAAACGTTCCCTGTCACCAACCAACCCAGTTTTGTTTCATGTAATGTCGGCTGATTTTTACCTAAATCAACACGATTATTTAATAAGACAGACCAAAATACTTCGGCCCCACCTAAGATGTCTACGACTGACGGTTCATTGAATGTAGGGTCAGCTAGACTTATTCTCGTAGGAAGAGGAATATTTTCAATATGTATGAAGGAAGACGGTAAAGCGTTGGTGATTTTTGGTAAAATAAGACAGTCAACAGTAAGTCTATAGTCGCTATGGTAGGACTCAAAGGTAAGGCTGCAAGACTGTGTAATATGAGAAGTATTATTGTTTATACCTGTCACCGTGGAACTCGCACTTCGTCGTGACAATCCCAGCTTACCGCAGAGCGATTGTGTTATAAAGTTGGCCGTTGACCGGTTGTCAAGGAGCACCCGGGCGGCGTGGACGGCGCCTTGGCTGTCCACCGCCTTCACCAGCGCTGTGGAAAGCAAAACGTGCGGAGGAGTAGTAAACTGCTTTGAATTGCTTGAATTAGCAAAGTGATTAACGTTACTAGTTGAAGGCAGAGCAGGCTCAGGAATTATTTGCGGCTCGTGCAAGTGCAAAAGCGTGCTATGACGTTTTTTACAATATTTACATGTGTAGGGGAAAGCACTAGACCCTCACTCACTGATATAGATTTATTACTCACAACTCACTTAACAATTCACAAGAAAAAGAACAACTCAAAAAATCTTAATTTAATACAATGTATATTCAAAATAGTTACACCAAACCATATCGCGTTTCGTTATCGAACAGCGCCATCTAGTTTTGTAATCGTTACTAACACACTCCCCCCCGGAAAGGACGATAGTCCTTTAAACATCAGGTAATGGGCATAGTTTCCCAACAGTTCTCGTGTAGACTCCTGACTTTGTTCGTACATCATAAGTTCTCGTTATTCCGTCTTGCCCAGGATATTTTTTCTCAATGCGCCCAAGAAACCATTTACTTGGCGGCAGATTAGGTATTTTCATAAGGACTAAATCACCGACATTTAACTCCTTCTTTAGTTGCATCCATTTTGGTCGCTCTTGTAATCGTGATAAATATTGGACATGCCATTTTTTCCAAAAGGATTGCATCATCTTTTGTAGAAGTCTCCATCGTGTTAAATTGTGTATTTTGAAATCAGTTAAATCTCGCCCAGGAACTGTGATCAGTGATTCGCCAACCAAAAAATGTGCTGGGGTTAAAGGTTCAAAATCATCAGGATGATCACTCATGGGAGAGAGCGGTCGCGAATTTAGGCACGCCTCGATTTGGACGAGGACGGTGTACAACTCCTCAAAGGTAAGTGTTGCCTCTCCTATTGTTCTCTTTATGTGATATTTTATAGATTTCACTCCGGCCTCCCATAATCCTCCGAAATTTGGTGATCCAGGTGGAATATAACGCCATTTGGTAGATTTGGAATCTAGTAGTGATTCAAGTTCTTTTGGTATCGATGCCTTGCCTTGATGCCACATCTCTAAAATTTCTTTACTGGCAGCGACGAATGTAGTTCCATTATCGCTCCACATCTCTCTACATGGACCTCTTCTTGATATGAAACGTCTGAATGCAGCCATGAACGCATCCACGGTCATGTCACTCACGATCTCTACGTGTATAGCCTTTGTAGCCATGCATATAAATAATGCGATGTAGCCACGATAGGATTTTGCTCCTCTGCCCTTGCTCATACGTACATCTATAGGGCCTGCAAAATCAACTCCACTTATAAGAAATGGTCTCGATGGAGTAACACGAAACTCTGGCAAATCTCCCATCATCTGTGTAGTGTTATTGGCGCGTTGTCTCGAACAAATCATGCAATTTCTCACAAATCGTTTTACAGTATTGCCTGCATTTATCAACCAGTATTTGCCACGTAAGTATGACAACATTAATTGTGGCCCTCCATGAAGCGTATTAAAATGCCTCTGAAATAAATTAAAATGCATCTGCTAACAATAATGGTAAGAGTACATTAGTTTTTGATATAATTACAGGATGTTTATTCTGATACTGAATGTGAGCGTGCTTTAGGCGACCTCCGACTCTTAACATTTCGTTCTTATCCAAGAACGGTTTTAATGATAATAAACGACTTTTCTTTTGCAGAGGTAAGTCCCTTTTCAAATTCTCAATTTCATCTCTAAACTCTATGCCTTGTGACAACTTTAAACAAACGGTAAGTGCTTCTTCTCTTTCCTCAAAATTTATAAATGATATATTAACCTTATCTTTATTTTTCAGGTGCAGCCATCGTCTACAGTATGCTATCACCGTTATTAGTTTTCTCAAAGAAGAATATTTAGTTAATAAGGTAAGTATTTCCCTATCTTCTGACTCTTGCGACTTAACTGTCATACAAGAAACTGTTTCTTTTAGCTCCAATGTAGTAGTTGGTACTTCACAGGTAAGTCTTTTTATGTATTTATCTTTTAGAAATAATGGACCTTGCCACCACAACTCATGGGATTTTAATTTTTCAGGCGCTACTCCTCGTGATGCTAGGTCAGCAGAATTCTCTTTTGTAGGTATGTAAGACCAATTTGGTTTGAAAGCATTTGATATTTCAATCACTCTATTTTTTACATATGGTTTCCATCTATTGGGATCGCCGTTAATCCAACATAACGCAACTTGTGAGTCGGACCAAGCGTAAGTATGTGTCTCATCAACTCTCAATGCGGTCGCGACATGTTTTAAAAGTTTTGTCAGCAGAAGAGCAGCACATAATTCTAAACGTGGGAGCGTTACTTGTTTTAAAGGTGCTACCTTTGTTTTTGACATTATCAACGAAACCTTGACTTCATCATTGGGTTGCACATCTCTACCATAAACCACTGCCGCATATGCTGCTGCTGAAGCGTCTGAAAAACCATGCAACTCAAATCTACGATGTGTATTCGAGGTACCCATCCATCTATCTATATTTATTTCAGAAAGTTTGTTTAACTGAGAATTGTATTTGCACCATTCAGTGCGTAGTGAGGCTGGTAGCTCATCATCCCATGCAATTTTTGCTGCCCACAGTTTTTGCATGAAGATTTTGGCAACAATAATACTCGGTGCTAGCCAACCCATAGGATCGAATAGCGAAGCTATTACGGTAAGTACCTTTCTCTTAGTTATAGTTGGTTCAAGTGATATTTTCGAATTGTGGACTGTATTTGTTATTTGTAACTTGTCAGTTAGTGTATTCCAGTTAATACCTAACGTTTTTATTGTATCTGTTATGTTTGGCTCTATTTCATTTTTAGCCGACTTCAAAAAGAAAGAGGTTATTTTTTTTTTTTTTTTTTTTTTTTTTATGTGTGTTACCGCGTAACTCCGCACCTGGTGGTCCGATTTTGATAAAAATTGTTTTAATCGAAAGGAAGTGCTTGCAGATGGGTCCCATTTTTTTTTTTTTTTTTTTTTTTTTTTTTTTTTTTTTAATAACTAGAAGACTAGTAGATTTTGATATAGCTTCAAAATTAGTTGCGAAAATTAGGGACATTTTTGCTTTCAGCGCTTACGTAGGCTAAACTATAAGACCTACATAAAATGATGTATGGCTAATTGTAGCTCTTTAAATGTGCTAAATAAAAGTCCGCGATAGCATATATCTATCTTTTATAGTTTTCTCACAATAACCATTTTTTTTCTTTAGAAACATTAATTAAATTCATGCCCTATTTCCGACGCTATTATTCAAGTTCAGTATTAATCCTTATGTAAATAAATATGTTCATTATCAAGAGAATTTAATGTAGATTATATTTGCAATTAAAACTATATCATTCTGTCTAATAGTTTAGGAGATATCGTAAGAATAAAATTACGCGGAAACGAAAAATGCTACATCGCGTTACAATGAATAGCACAAATTTGCTTTCTGGGCTTACGTAGGTCAAACTATAAGACCTACATTAAAATGATGTATGTAGAACCTTAAATTTGCTAAATAAAAGTCTTAGGTGGCATATATCTATCATCTATGGATGTCTCACAAAAACCATGCTAATGTGAACGAAATGGCGCAACGCCGTTTTTTATCATTGGAACGTCGATTTCAACGTAATCCTGTCTTCAAAGAACGATACATAGCATTTATGCAGGAATACGAACGTTTGGGTCATATGACTGAAAACAACACGCGTAATACTTCTGAAGCAGAGTCTAATATCGAATACTTTTTGCCACACCATGGAGTCACTAATGATGCTAGTACAACAACAAAATTTCGTGTAGTTTTTGATGCATCTGCTCCAACCTCGTCCGGGCTATCATTCAACGACATCCAAATGGTAGGACCCACTATACAAGACGATCTTCTTTCGATTTTGTTGCGTTTTCGACAACATAAGTATGTCATATCCGCGGACATTGAAAAAATGTATAGAGCTATTAATGTTACACCTAACCAACGCAGTCTACAACAAATAATTTTTAGGGAGAACCATAAGTTACCGCTCAAAACATACAAACTTAATACGGTAACTTATGGCACCGCGTCAGCTCCTTATTTGGCCACAAAGTGTCTAAGCAGCCTAGCGTCAAGCGCGTCGAATGAACAAATTAAACGGTCAATTTTACAAGACTTCTATGTAGACGACTACCTTAGTGGCGGCGACACCATACCACAGGTAGTGCAATTAAGTATGGGAGTACGTTCTATTTTATCTTCGGCGAAATTTCATCTTCGTAAATGGAAATCCAATAGCCCGGAGGTATTAGCCCAGGTTTTAGGTGTTTCCCCCAAACGGTGGGGGTCGACGAGAGGGCGGTGAGATTTCGCCGTGATCTGACCGCCGTCTACAACGCCGGAATGCCCAGGGCGCGACGTGGTTTCGCGCCCCGGGAAGGTGTGTACTGGTGGTCGCAGGACCTAGCCGCCCTGCGCTCCGCCAGTAACGCCGCCCGACGGGCATTCACCCGGTGCCGCAGACGGCGGAACAGAACAGAGGAGGAGCTGGAGCGCCTTCACACCGAGCTGAGCTCGGCAAAGAAGGCGTTCTCCAGTGCGATCAAGGCCGCCAAGGACTCTGCCTATGCGGAGTTCTTGGCGACCCTAGACGCAGACCCGTGGGGGCGCCCATACCGCATGGTGCGGGCGAAGCTGAAGGTGGCGCCCCCCACGGAAACGATGGAGCCGGCGGTCCTTAGCGCGGTGGTCGAAGGGCTGTTCCCGGATAGCCCCCCTTTTGTACCACCGCGCATGACAAGAGACATGCCGGCGGACATCGAGCCGTTGAACCGATCCGCCGCTCTCGCCCCACCCCCGATAACGAAGGAGGAAATGGCCAGGGCGGCGGGCCGGCTCAGAGGGACCCGCAAGGCCCCGGGGCCAGACGGAGTGCCTGGCAAGGTATTGCACATTGCGCTGTAACACCTCGGGGAACGCCTCCGCAGACTGTTTAACGACTGTCTGGCGGAGGGGCGTTTCCCCGGGGTGTGGAAGGAGGGGCGGCTGGTGTTGCTGAGGAAGGAGGGCCACCCCGTCGACTCTCCTTCCGGCCACCGCTCGCTCGTGATGCTGGATGAGGCTCGGAAGCTACTCGAAAGAGTATTGGCTTCCCGAATCATCCAGCATCTGGAGACGGAAGGGCCGCAGCTCTCCGAGAACCAGTTCGGGTTCCGGTCCGGGCGATCCACCCTGGACGCCCTGACCGCCCTGAAAAGGTTCTCGAAGGATGCGGCCGAGAGGGGACAGGGGGCGGTGGCGGTGTCACTTGACATCGCCAACGCCTTCGGCTCCCTCCCCTTCGGAGTAATAGAGGAGGCACTTCGGTTTCACGAACTGCCTCTCTATCTCCGGAGGATTGTGGGACACTACCTGCGAGAGCGGGTAGTGTCCTACATGGGGAGGGAGGGAAGAGAGGAGCGGCGGATGGCCTCCGGTGTTCCTCAGGGGTCCGTCCTAGGACCCCTGCTGTGGAACATCGGCTTTGACTGGGCCATCCGCGGGGAGGTGCTGCCCCGGATGGCTGTCATTTGCAACGCAGATGACACGATGATAGCCGTCCGGGACACCACCTGAAGGAAAGTTAAGAGGAGGGCGGAAGCCGGGGCCACCCTGTTGGTCCGGAGGATCGAGGCGCTCGGACTCCGCGTGGCACTCCACAAAACCGAGGCCCTCTGCTTCAAAGGGCCGAGGTGGAGAGTGCCCGCAGGAGCGACCCTCCGGATCAACGGGGACGAGGTCGAGGTTAAGGCCCGGATCAAATATCTTGGCCTTATCCTCGATGGGGGTTGGCGTTTCGGCGATCACTTCCGGACGCTAACCCCCCGACTCGTCGGCGCGGCTTCCGCCCTCGCCAGGCTCCTCCCGAACCTGAGAGGTCCGGGCGTACAGGTGAGACGACTGTACGCCATGGTCGTTCGCAGTATGGCCCTGTACGGCGCGCCGATATGGGCAGAAGCCCTTGACGCGCTAAACAGGGCCCTCCTCCGCAGGCCGCAGCGCATCGTTGCGGTGCGCGCATGCATGGCCTACCGCACGGTTGGCCATGCAGCGGCCTGCGCTTTGGCCGGCACTCCCCCGTGGGAGATAGAAGCGGGTGTGCTGGCCGAAGCGTACCGGGAGCGGGCCGAGCAGAGAGCTCGGGGCGAAGCCCCGGCTCCAGAGGAGCTGTGGGCTGCTGGCCTAGCGGACGCCAAATACGGCGCCCGCACCATAGAGGCCATACGCCCACGGCTCTCGGACTAGTGCGGGAGGCGCCACGGCGCATTGAATTACAAACTTTCACAGGTGCTGACAGGGCACGGGTGCTTCGGGCGGTACCTGTGCCGTATAAGAAGAGAAGAGACGACGTCGTGCCACGAGTGCGGCGCTGATGAGGACACCGCGCAACACACCCTTCAGGTTTGTACAGCGTGGTCCGAAGAGCGCCGCACTCTGGCAGCGGCAATTGGTGATGACCTCTCACTCCCAGGCGTAATTCGCGCCATGCTGGGCAGTGAGGGGTCATGGGAGGCGGTTTCCTCCTTCTGCGAAATAGTAATTTCGCAGAAGGAGGAAAGGGAGCGAGAGCGCGAGGATAATCCCCTCGCGCCCCCGCTCAGACGCAGGAGAGTGGGGAGAAGGAGGCGGGGTTTCGCCGCCGTACTTCTCCCCACAAACCATGCGTGAGAGGGAGGCCCCTTCAGGGCGATAACGCAGGCGGGGCCACGGAAGAAAGCTAAAGCGTTCCCGTGGCGCCCGCCATAATGCGTTAGAGGGCAGTCAGGTTTTAGTGGGTATTCCGGTCACTTTCTGTGGCCGGCGAGTCCCACACTCCCTACGCCATTGCACAGCCCGGCGTAGGCGTGCGTAAACGCATTTCCTGACTATAAAAAAAAAAAAAAGGTTTTAGGTGTTTCAAGCTGTGAGGATAGTTTAAACTTCGCAGAAAATAAAGATACGCCGCATAAAACCTTAGGTTTATTTTGGTTATGCAATTCAGATTATCTTTCTTTCTCTGTTAATATAGACTTGAACAAGCAGGTAATACGTTTCGTATGATGTTGTCAGTAATTAGTCAAATTTTCGACCCTTTAGGTCTTGTAGGTCCGTGTGTTGTTGAATGCAAAATTTTATTACAAGGTCTTTGGTTGATAAAGTCTGATTGGGGTGAACAAGTACCAGACAAAAAAAAAACAATCTCAAACAAAATGCACTCAAAAGTAACGTAAAAAAACAATTTTAAACAAAATGCACTCAAAAGTAACATAAAAAACAATTTCAAACAAAATGCACTCAAAAGTAACGTAAAAAAACAATTTCAAACAAAATGCACTCAAAAGTAACATAAAAAAACAATTTCAAACAAAATGCACTCAAAAGTAATATAAAAAAACAATTTCAAACAAAATGCACTAAAAAGAAACAAAATAATGTCATGAAAACTCTAAATATTGAAATATTGTTGCTTCCTTTACTCGAAGCATCAAACACAACTCTAACTTTTGTCGTAATTTTATCTTCTCTCAATACTGCATGGTGCGGTAGGTATATGGCTCTCTCGTTTCTCGTTCTCTCTTTTACCGGCTCCATGTGATTTAAAGTAAGATACTCTCTCATGACTTTATTATACTCGTGACTCAGTTTCTCATTTTGTGATAGTTTTTTCTCTAATCTCTTGAATCTGTCTAGTGCTCTCTCATAAGTATGTGTAGGTAGGTTAGGTTCGTCGTGCTTAAACGGAAGTGCGACGACGTATCTTCCATTAGGTTCTCGTGTTGTAGTATTCTCGTAAATTTGCTCAGCTCGTAACTCTTCTAATGTATAAGGTGTGTTAGTTTTAATCTCCACATTCTCGTCTTCCCAAAATTTCTCTAACATTTTCTCTAGTTTTACGTTTAAGTGCATGCTTACTATTCCCCTTGTTATATTTTCTTTTATACCTCCTCCAGATATTATACAACCAAACTGTCTTTGTTGGGCAATTGGTGACCCTTCACTTCCTTTAATTACTCCACTCATTATTATTTCAGTAAATACATTAACTCCTAAAAATAAATCTACAGTACCTGGCTCCATGTATGTTGGATCTGCCAAAGTTAAATGTTGGATGTGAGAGAAAGATTCATTATTGACTCTTGAAGTGGGTAAAAAGTCTGTGATTTGTTTTACTACAAATGCTGTACAGTTAATTTTGAATGCATTTGTAAGTCTCGAAGTGATCTCCAACTCAGTAGCATATTTGATTTTTGATGTCATCTGATCTACACCACTCACCTCGCCTTCCACTATTTTTCTGCGTAATTGTAATCGCTTCACAGTTATTTCATTTACAAAGGACTCTTGTGAACATGGATCTATAAGAGCTCTTAAGGTTTGAGGCCCTTTACTAGTTTCGATGTTAACCAGTGCGGTCGCTAATAATGCAGTTTTTCCTTGTACTGTAAGATGTGATCGAATAACTCTCGATTCAGATGTAGTTCATCATTAAATCATTCCATCATTACATCACTACATCATTTCCTATTACCCTTACCAATATTTAGTCTAGAGCCTGAGGAAGGACATAGGGCACATTTTAACGCGAAAAAGGGTTTGCAAGGGGTTGAACGTGGGGGTGAAAGTTTGTATGGAATTATCGTCATTTTTACAGTTGGAAGCTTGAAACTTATTTTTGAGGTTGCTAATTCTATATAAATAAATATGAAATTAAATTTTTGTAAAAAATTTACCCCCGAGGGTGCTAAATACCAATAGGGGATGAAATTTTGTTTGGCAATATATTCGGTTTTGGTGAATGTCTTGTTTAATATGCTTTGCTGTAACCCTTACCAATATTTAGTCTAGAGCCTGAGAAAAGACGTAGTCTACAATTTAACGCGAAAAAGGGGTTTGAAGGGGTTGAAAGTGGGGGTGAAAGTTTGTATGGAATTATCGTCATTTTTACAGGTAGAAGGTTGAAACTTATTTTCAAGGCTGCTAATTTGATAAAGATAAATATGAAATTAAATTTTTGTAAAATTTCACCCCCAAGGGTGCTAAATAACAATAGGGGATGAAATTTACATTGGCAATATGCTCGGTTTTGGTGAATGTTTTGTTTAATATGTTTTGCTGTTATCCTTGCTGTTACGAATTGATTCGTTAATCTTTGACACTTCATACTCTTTGTCGATGCTTTCTGTTCGCGTGCCCTTCTCTTCCCTTTTCAACTTCTGTTACAACAGACAACAGTGTAAAAACGTGTTACAAATAAATTAATTACAAGATCCAGACTTTTATTCAAGAATCTAATGTTAAAACATAACATTTAAGGTCCTTCTAGCCTACGAGAGTACCGTGAGTGCAATATCACAATTTATTATTGTATATTAATTTTATTCGACAACGCCGACTGCAATAAAAAATGGCGACACAAGAAGATGGTGGCGAAAGAAATATCTTAGACAACTTAAAAGTACAAAGAAGTTCCATCAAAGGAAAACTTACTCGCATATTTAATTATATACAAAATTACGATCTTACAAATAATTTATACGAGATAAAAGCAAGATAATCGGAAGTTGATAGAATCTTCCAGAAGTTTGACGAGGTGCAATCCAACATAGAACTTTTAGATTATGAAGATACAACTCGGAACGAACAAGAACGTAGCAGTTTCGAAAATAAATATTTCAGTGTAAAAGCAAAAATAGAGGAACTACTATGCGGACCCATTGTGCAACCAAATACATCAAACATTTATGATCGTCTTAGCTCCAATACGAATTCAGACTACAGAAAACCTAGAATAAAACTACCGCAGTTAGAGCTGCCGAAGTTCGACGGTGATATAAGACAATGGCCTGCATTCAAGAACATTTTCATGGCCTCCGTGGATAGTACTGACATACCAGTCGTGAATAAGCTACAATATCTGAAAACGGCATTAACTGGAGAAGCTGCTGGTCTTATATCTTCACTACTAATTACTGAAGAGAACTATGTCAGGGCTTTAGATATCCTCAATCAAAGGTATGAAAACAAAACTATAATTGTTAATTTCCATTTGAAAGCTATTACCAACTTTACTACTATAACTAGATATAATCTAAAAGAATTTCTTGTCACATTGCAGCAAAGTTTAGATTCTTTAAAAGCTATAAATTTGCCTGTCGATAGTTGGGATGTATTATTAGTATTCTTAATATCACAAAAATTAGATAACTCATTGCGTGCTGCATGGGAATTGAATAGGAAAGAAAACACTATTGCTAGTTTGGGTGAGCTACTTGAGTTTATGAATGGTCGTAGAACTGCCTTTGAATTAGTAAATGATAAATTTTATGAAAAACATAGTTCAAAATTATCTTATGTTGCCTCTGTTGAAGTTAATACATCTTGCATATTATGTAAAAAACCACATTATCTGTATAAATGTCCAAATTATCTTGAATTACCAGTACATGATCGTATAGAATTAATTAAATCTAAGTCTTTGTGTTATAACTGTTTACAGCCTTACCAAGTTAAACATAAGTGTTCAAAATATAAATGTCAAATGTGTCGTGGTAGACATCACACCACTATACATTATGAGAAAACTCAACAGGTTAGTCATGCTTCAATGAATGTGTGTGACAACCAACAAACATATTCTCTACAAAATGCTACTCCAATAGGTACACCTAACACTAATACTAACATTAATAACTATCACATGCAACCACATGCATCTAACTTACAATCACAAAATGTGACATCTAATCAAACATCTCTTCTACATGAAAATACTAATACTACTTCTACTGTATTAATGTCTAACACTAATAAACAACAAATATTGCTTTCTACAGCTATTGTGCAAATACAAGACTCTTTGGGCAAGTAGGTGAACGCGCGAGCTCTTCTGGATGCTGGGAGCCAGGTAAACATTGTTACCCACAGACTAGCCTCTGCATTGCGACTTAATTTCCAGTATGATGCTTGTGTCATACAAGGTGTTGGCAACAGTCATTCTCAATCACAAGTTAGTATCAATACAAATATTTCATCTCGTTACAATGATTACAAAGCTAATCTCACATTTATAGTGATGGACAATATTGCAGTGCCATTACCTCATAACTATATACCCACACATACATGGCACATTCCACCTAAGGTGACAAATACTCTTGCTGATCCTACATTTTTCATACCCAGCACGGTTGATCTACTCATTGGGGCAGAACTATTCTATTAATTATTATTAACAGGCCGAATAAAACTTGGTTCACATTTACCTTTCTTAATAGAGACTATATTTGGATGGGTCGTTTCTGGTGCGTATATTCCAGATACTCAACAACTTACAAACAACTGCATAACACATATTAGTATGCATCTATCTTATAACTCTACAGACAAATTACTTCAGGCTTTTTGGGAACAGGAGGAGTTGCCTCAAAAACAATTACTCTCCCCTGAAGATAAATATTGTGAAAACCTATTCACATCTACTACTATGCAAGACAATAATGGCAAATACATAGTAGATTTACCTATACAATCTGAAAAGCTCAAAGAGCTAGGTAATTCTTTCAAAACTGCTTATCGTTGCTTACTTAAACTTGAGTCAAGATTTAACAAAGATGCTAGCCTACATAAACAATACAAAGCATTCATTAATGAGTTTTTAGAGCTTGGACATGCACACTATATTGAAAACTTCTCGTCATCAGATGAACATGCTTATTACATGCCTCATTTTCCTATAATTAGACCTGAGAGTGTTTCTACAAAATTACGCACAGTATTTAATGCCAGTGCTAAGACATCTAGTGGTTTATCTCTTAATGATATTCTATATGAGGGTCCTAACATTTACAATGATATATTTGATATAATACTTTGCTTCCGACTTTATAAATATGCTTTCATTTGTGATATTGTTAAAATGTATAGAAATATCTGGGTTAAACCTAAATTTACAGCCCTACAGAGAATTTTATGGCGGAATTCAAACACAGAACCACTGAAATGCTTAGAACTAAAAACTATTACATATGGTACTAAGAGCGCTCCTTTCCTTGCTTGCCGCACAATGCAACATTTAGCTGATAAATACATAAACACTCATAAGCTAGCTGCAGAATGTATAAAGTCTAGTTCTTATATGGATGATTATTTATGTGGTGCTCAGTCCGTGGAGCAATGTGTAGAATTATGTACTCAGCTCATTGACTTATTGAGTAAAGCTGGTTTCGAATTGCATAAATGGTCAACTAATCATTCAGAGATATTATCACATGTTTTAAAGTTAGATTGTACACAAACTGAGAGCAATCCTTACGACTTTTTATCTCACACCCCAGTCAAAACTCTTGGTTTACAGTGGATACCTACTAAAGATGTACTTCAACTTTCCATTCCTAATTCAAGTGCGAACTCTCAATCTACCAAAAGGAATGTTTTATCTCAAATTGCACAAATATATGATCCTATTGGTTTACTATCTCCTACAATTATATTAGCAAAAATATTAATGCAAGATATTTGGAAACAAAATAAAGATTGGGATTCTTTAATTCCTCAAGAATTGTTAGAAACTTGGAATATGTTCATTTTACAATTACATTCTTTAAAAGACATACAGATTCCTAGATATTACTTTTCTGATATTCCTACAGATATAATTTTGTTAGGGTTCAGTGATGCTTCACAGAAAGCCTATGGAGCATATTTATATTTAAGAGCAACTTATCCTAACAAAGAGATTACATGTACTTTAGTAACGGCTAAGTCTAAAGTTGCACCTATTAAAAAGCAACAGTCAATCCCTAGACTAGAATTGTGTGGAGCACTACTTTTAGCTCAGTTAACTAACAGATTTTTAGATACAACTAAAAATAAAATCAATATTTCATGTATATATTTATTTACAGATTCTTCAATTGTATTAAGTTGGATAAAATCACCATACAAACATAAACATGACACATATGTTACCCATAGACTAATGCTTATCATTAATACTACACAGAGTGACAACTGGTATTACATTAATACTAAACAAAATCCAGCTGACTTAATTACACGAGGTGTCATGCCAAATGCACTTCCATCATGCTCTTTATGGTGGAATGGACCTTCTTGGTTAACACAAGACCAAACATTGTGGCCTATCACTGCAAATATACCTGAAAATGATAGTAAAAAAGTAATTGATTTGTCAACAACTAAAGTGGTAAATATTTGTACAAAAATAACTATAAATTACTCATTCTTCTATGATCACTTTTGTAAGATCTCTAATTTTACTCGCTTAACTAGGTCAGTAGCATATATATTTAGATTCATATATAATTTAAAAAACAAAACTAACAAACACATTTCTTATTTATCAGTCTCTGAACTCAAACATGCACATAATTTTATCATTCAAACATCACAACATCAGTCATTCCCAAAAGAAATTAGCGAATTACAAAATGCTCAGAATAATAACACACAGTCAGATCACATAAGCTCACATAAATTATACACATTTACTTCTAGCCCTATCAGAAACTTAAATCCTTTCTTGGATAAAAATAATTTGTTAAGAGTGGGAGGGCGCATTCAGCACTCGGACATACCATATAGTCAGGCGCACCCTATTATATTAGCTGCTAAAGACCACATAACTACATTAATTGTACGTCATTATCATCTCAAATTACTTCATGCAGGTGTTCAAAACACATTATACAACATAAGGCTCACTTACATGGTAGACGTGAAGTTATGAAATGTATTCACACATGTGTAAGATGTACTAGGTACAGAGGAACAGTGCCCCGAGCACGAACGACTTGCGAAAAAGTATTCGTATCGAGATCGACAAAAATTTGTATGAGATTTGTACAGCGCCTCTATCGTGCGTAAAAGTAACTAAATTTGGGAGCACGAACGATTTTTGTTTACTTTCGTATCGCTAACGTATCGACAACTCTACGATACTCGAGACTATAAACAAAAGTGGCAGCACGAACATAGTTTTGAAGTATGGTATCGTAAATTTCGAAGGCTGGCTATCGAGTATAGTCGAATCTTTTGTCACTTAGAATTAGTCGGTGAGAAAAGTTTCGAAACATTTTAAACCGCTTTAAAAAATATTTTATTTAAGTATTAAGTATTTTTGTGTGTTTGTTAAAATGCAAAGGCCACCAATTTACCAACGTAGTGCTTTATTTTATGTTCTTGCTGCAAGATTACTAGAAAATGAGGGAATTGAACGTGAAACTAGGCAAGCAAATCTTATTTAATGTAATATTTAACTTTATACTATGAATTTGCTAGCCATATATAAATGTTATATAGTTGACTAAGATAATATATATTTATATATAAAATTAATAGTGTAGTTGTAGGAATCTTCAAGGTCCGCCTGAGAAAGTACCACCACCTTCGCTAGTTATCCATCCGCCCAGCAGCAGGGTGACAATGTTTAGTTATGGGCAAGCGTGACGCTTACCATCGGCCGAGGGACTTGCTCGTCCAAAAATCTATTGTAGCTATCTAATATTATTTGCTACAATAATAATTTTTTTTTAGAGAAATTAGACGCAGAGCTAAACTTAGAAAAACAGAAAATCCTATTGATATAAATGACGCTGAATTTAAAAATAGATATCGCTTAAGCAAAGAAGCTTTCACATTTCTCTGTGAGCAACTCCGTCAAAAAACATTTTTAAAATCGACTTCCAGGGTCACTCTAGAGCTTAAGGTAAATGTGAATAACTATAACTGGGATGACTACTAATCACACTCTGCGAGTCTGTAATGTGTTTTGCATCAACAAATTATCAAAATTATTAAACTAAAAATATATTACAGGTTCTTTGCGCGCTATCTTTTTACGCCACTGGATCATACCAGCGGATAGTGGGAATGGCAAAGTATTTAGGCCAAACGACAGTCAGACATTTAAAAACACTAAAACGCGACACGAATAATTAATAATGTAGAATGCTTTCTAAAGTTTGTAAACACAATACTAAAACAAACTTAACCTTGGCGACGTAAGACGCTATGTCAAGTGGTGCCGTTTCGTTCAGAAACCGTAAAAAATATAAGATATCCTATAAATATATATATATAAAATATCCTATATAATATTATATAAAATATCCTGTACTTTATTCAAAGTTTTTCTATATTTTAAGGACTTGGTTTTAATTTAATTTACACTAAATAGGCCCTTAAGCTTAAAGCAATAAAAACTTCACTAATTCGTTCAGTTTTCGGACGTATAATTCATTCAATAGAACGTTCATTACGCTCACAACGGCTCGTCCTTACTTACGTTAGGATGACGTCACTATCGAAATCGTATCGAGCTCTCGATAGTCGACAGAGTGTGCCTCGTGCTGCCGCCTAACGTAATACTCCGTTATCGTATCGTATAGGACTCGATACCTTTACGATACGAATTCGAAAATTATTCGTGCTCGAGGCTCAGTCTGTGGACAACAAATGTCAAACCTACCAACTCCTAGGGTTACATTAACTCGTGTTTTCACGCACGTAGGAATAGATTTTAGTGGTGCTGTATCCATCAGAAACACCATGGCTAGAAACTGCAGATATTTAAAAGGATATATTTGTTTATTTGTGTGTTTGGCTACTAGAGCAATTCATTTAGAATTAGTGACAGACCTGTCATCTCAAGCTTTTATATGTGCTTTAAAGAGGTTTATATTTAGACGAGGATTGCCTACTTGTTTGTATACAGATAATGCAACGAATTTCAAGGGTGCAAAATCTGAACTTCATGATCTTTATAAAATGTTTAAAAATGACAAATGTTATAGTGAAATAACCGATTTTTGTGCTTCTAATTAGTGATGCAACGGATGTCTGTTTCCGTTTCCGCAAGTGCGGAAGTTCCGCGTGCTTTTCAACATCCGTTTCTGCTTCTGTTTCCGCAACTTTTATAACGGAGATAAAACGGAACTTTACGACGGCTGAGAGATCCAAATGCGCGGCGCGAGACGCGCAGTCCGTGCGCGGCCTTTCGGCACTTGTCGCATTTGTTTGTTTACGTACTATTTTGTGAATTTAAGCGCGTAATATTTTCTGCTGTTGTTTGAAACAATCAGTTTCTCTTGCTGGAGTGAACTGTCTAGTTGTTGTCCATATAAAATTTGATAAAATTTGACAACTGGCAAAATGTGACTATTTCATACTTACGAGTTATTAAATGTTCTTTTGAATAAGTGATAGCCATGTAATATATAACATCATCATTATTATCATCAGCTCACTATACATCCCTACGGAGGGGCTCGGAGCCTACCCCAAATTAGGGGTGACTAGGCCATAGTCAACCACGCTGGCCCAGAGCGGGTTGACTTCACACATATCATTGAATTTTTTCTCAGATATGTGCAGGCAGCATCACTACGTTTTCCTTCACCGTAAAAACGTCGGATAAATGTACATATGTAAATCGAAAATCGAAAACACATTGCGGGACATGGCGGGATTCGAACCCAGGCCCTGCAGATTGCAAGTCAAGTGCCACGAGCCACCGACGCCTAATAATTATATCTTTTTCTAATCTAGATTTGGTGTATTTGATACTTAACACATTCACTGTTTACAAAATAAAAAAAATGTAACAGCTGGGAGCTAAAACTTTTTATGATGAATTTTTATTTAGTATCTGGGAATGTTGAACATATAGATAAATTAATAATGTTATTCTAATTATTTCAATAAAAAAAACACATTTTTTTGCGTTTGAGCGCTAGGGATCATCATCACACATATACATACACACACGCATACACACATACACACGCATACAGGACATACACATATTTAAAAAATATACATAAATAACATAAAGTTCAGCCTTAGCTTCATGTGATACAAGATATTTTTATGTTTGCCTCCGTACGAACGTGGTACTAATCACTACAACACTGTAAGAATGAAACTAATACTCTTTTTCGTTAGTTGACTATTGCCCGAATACTGAAACGTTACTTAAATATCTCGTTTCGTAAGCATTGCTTACAATTTAACAGACGTCAAAACTTAAGTGGAATACACAAACGTAAATCAAGACATGTAAGCGCGTGATTCCGTAAGTAGACGTATTATTTTTACGTCATGGCAACATCCTTTGTTTTCGGTCAAAGAGTGTATAAAAAATACTTGTTCTCGATTACATTTTCTTAAAATTCACTTAACGTATCCGTTTCACGCAGCATGGCTTGGACAACCTATAGTTGTTGTAAGACGTGTTCGTTCCCAAATAGTAAAGAAAATAAAAATAAAAATACTAAATACTCAAAAATCAAAGAAGGTTGTTAAAAAATATCCTTTCTGTTTAAATTATTTTTAAATAAAAAAATTTGACCTTACTTTTGTAGAATGGAAAGCATCTGGCGTTTTGTTTTGACAAGTTAACGGTGCAACATCTAGTTCATATTTTGAAAGTTTGAATTAAAGTTTTAATAAATTTTAATATCATCAAGACACTTTTTAAGCAGTTTAAGCGGGCGCAGACAAATGTCGCTATAAACCTATTTGCGATTCCGATATATTCTCGTTCAGTCGGCATTTTTATATAAATACTAGCTGTCGCCCGCGACTCCGTCCGCGCGCAGTTAAAAAAAACTTAATAGGGGTATGAATAATAAATTTTGGCCGATTCTCAGACCTACTCAATATGCTCACAAAATTTCATGAGAATCGGTCAAGCCGTTTCGGAGGAGTACGGGAACGAACATTGCGACATGAGAATTTTATTTCTCCGAAAACGATGATAATGATGAAGCAGACATGTTAACACCTTAGATTTTCAATTTTAAGATAGCTCGCGACCACTCTTAAATTGTTGGCGTACTTAAGTCGACATGACAGTTCTTTTGACAGCAAAATGTCGTTGAGTGACGATCCAGTATAAGAAATGTGATATTGAGTGGCCTTTAAGCATGGTACGATTTGATTGGCATCAAAGTTGAGATGCGTCTTTAACTGACTTACGAAAATTGCATATTGGAGTTTAAGCGTGGTCTTATAATTTAAGACGCTCTTACATATTTAAGTGACGTTTCAGTATTCGGGCATATATTGCCAGAGTTGTCACACAAAGTAAAATGGACTCGCTTCAAACGCCGGCGGCTTACTGGCTACTACAAAGTGAACGGGCTCCTCGCTCGGATCCGTGGGGGAGGCGCTGCTACTATATTAGTATAGGAGAGCTATTGCTCTGCCCACTCGTATCCCAGTGGTCAGCAGTGAATGTATTAATAAAGAAATATATTTGTCGTTTGTCAACACGAGTGGTTTGGCGAACATTAATTTGTAAATAGTGTAATTTTGTTTCCTGAAAATAAATTTAAAAAAACGCGTATTTTAACTTATTGCAGCGCAGTAAAAATACATACATTGAAGGCTAAAGGACACCGATATCCAATGTCTTAATAAATTATAAACGAATACAAACTGTTTTTACCCAAAAAAATATTTTTGTAAATATGTTTTTTATTATTATTTACACTTCTGTTTCCGCATCCGTTTCCGTTTCCGTTTCTGCTAAAATTTATTTTTGACATCTGTTTCCGTTTCTGGTTCCGGTAAGACACTTCCGTTGCATCACTACTTCTAATAACATAGAGTTCAAATTTACTATACCATTAGCTAGCCATATGGGTGGTATTTACGAAGCAGGTATAAAATCTGTTAAGTCACTACTTAAGAGATATTTGTTTACTACTAAGTTAACATATGAATTACTTTACACTGTATTAGTGCAGATAGAAGGAATATTAAATTCCAGACCTTTGTATCCTATCACTGATTTGCCAAATGATTTAACTTGTCTAACACCGGCTCATTTTATCATAGGTACAGCTATAACAGACTTACCTGAGCCTAATTTACTAGAAATAAATGAGTCTAGACTTAATATTTACAAAAGAATAATACAATTAAAACAGAGATTTTGGAAACAATTCTATTTCAGTTATTTATCAGAGTTACAAACTAGAAACAAGTGGTTAAAGATTCATAATAATTTAAATATTGGAGATTTAGTGATAATTAAAGATGAAGTTACTCCATCAACATTTTGGCCTCTAGGCAGGGTAATTTCTACCAAAATGAATAAAACGGATGGCCTTATCAGGTCAGTTGTTATCCGTACTTCTAAAGGAGACTATGCTAGACCTATTCATAAGTTAATTTTGTTACCTAATAAGACTTAAATTTAAATCTACTTAGAAGCTACTTTAATTTTTTTGTTACTTAGTTACTAGTGTTATGTTATGATTACTAATTCTATTATTATAATTGATTTGCTAAAAAAGTGTAAAGGATACTTACCTTGTGTGTACATCATACTTACCTTGTTAATTATTAATACTATTACTTAAATTATGTAACTACTAGATTCTATTGTGTTATTTTAGTTATATAATCTCACTATTTGTAAAAAGGGCGAGAATGTTACGAATTGCTTCGTTAATCTTTGACACTTTATACTCTTTGTCGATGCTTTCTGTTCGCGTGCCTTTCTCTTTCCTTTTCAACTTCTGTTACAACAGACAACAGTGTAAAAACGTGTTACAAATAAATTAATTACAAGATCCAGACTTTTATTCAAGAATCTTATGTTAAAACATTATGTTTTAAACATAACACTTGCCAATATTTAGTCTAGAGCCTGAGGAAAAACGTAGGGGTTGTAAGGGGTTGAAAGAGGGGGTGGAAAATTCCACGGACCTGCTCGGTTGTCCGAGTGGGCGGAGAGGTGAACTCCGACGTGGCGCGTCCCCGGGTGGTGGATAGGGGAACGCCCCGGCATAGTGCTGGGGTAGGGCTTTTTTTCGCCCCGCGAACCAAACACCAAAACCCGTAAATCCGCACCCAGCGGAAACGGGGGCTCTGCGCACTGAGCGTGGGGCCGCGAGGAAGAAAACCTCTATAAAAAAATACCCTGAGGAGGAGGTGGTCGTTCCGTAGGGCTATACCGGATAGGGCCACCCATACCGGGCAGGCCTGCGGAACATCGGCGAGGGCGTGCGGCAACACGTTAAAAGGCAGTGGACTTCGGTCGGAGTATGGCGGCCTTCAAGGCCGCGCTTCATGGCTAGGGGACCTCACCCTGCATTACAAAGGCGGTTTCCGGTGTCCGACAACACCGGTCACAATGGACAATGGCAAGCTCTAAAAAGATATTACCCCAGGAGGGTACCGCTGGTTACACCAGCGGAGAATCCCTCCCAGAGGTCACTCTGACCTCTGGCCGGCCCTCGTATTCTGGGGGGGCCAAAGACTGCCAACCAATGACCTCGGCGCTAACAATGGACAATGATGCAAGTGATATGGATTCGACGGCTGGAAGAGTAGGGGATGACAGGGAGAGCGACTTGGAGCTAGTCTCAATGTCGGAAACCTCTGACTCGGACAGCACACTGGAGGGCTTCCCTGACGGAAGGAAGGCGAGCACGAGCACGGCGCGGAAGAAAAACAGCAGTTCCACGGCCCCTAAAAATGCTCTCAAGTTCCCAATTGGGACAGAGAGCAAGGGGAAGAAGAGGGCGCTAAAAGAAGCGGAAGTAGCGGGCCCGGTCATAAAAGTGTCGACAGCGACAAGAGGCCGTACCAGACGACCGGGGGCCCAAAGCAGTTTTCTGCAAGAGGCGAAAGCCTATTTAGCGGAGGGGGAGGAGAGTGGAGCAGTTGACTCGGACCCCCCCTACCGGCCTCCATGCCTGCCCAGGGACTTGTCGGAGCCCAGGGCTGCGCAACCGGAGGCTGCCACCATAGAGGCACTGGCTGCGAAAGCCCTCCTGAATGTTTCCGCAATTCAGGGGGAGGTTAAGAAGAGCGGAAACATAAAGGGAACAGTGCGAGGCCAGATTAACAGGGCCACCCAACAGGTGATTGAAGCGGTGGAGGAGCTGCGAGCGATCACCCCCGAGGAGGAGCAACGCCGGCTCCGCGCGGAGAATGCCAGACTAGCTAGAGAGCTGGAGCTGATCCGCGCGGAGCTGCGTGCTTTCAAAGAAGCATACGCGGAGTCGCAAAAGCGGTCAGAAGCGACTCCGAGGGAGGCTCCTCAAGCCCAGGAGGGGGTGGAGACAATTCTCAGGGGCGCTCTCGAAGAGATGAGGCGCGAACTCTTAGAGTCAGTAGGCGGGATGGTGAACGCCCGCCTGCAAGACTTGGAGACGCGCCTCCCCCCTGAGCCGGTGGTCAGACCACCGCTCCAAGCGGACAATCATCATCCGCCGCCGCCGCGCCCTGTAACCAGGCCCAACCTGGCGACCAGTGCCTCAAAAATTGTGGAGACACGACCGGCCCAGGCCCCTGCGGCCAAAGCCAGACCGGTCCCCAAGAAGAAGATCGCCTCTAAAGCCAGACCGGCCGCCCCTCCCCCCCCTCCACCTGCTGGCGGAGAGGGGAGCGCAGGGAAGGCTGCAAAGGCCAAAGCCGGAACCGCCAATCCCGCCCCTCAAACACCCGGGGGCGATGAGACACCGTGGTCCCAAGTGGTCGGCCGGAAGGCCCGGAAAAAGAAGAAGAAGGCTCCGGCCGGGACCCCACCCGCTGCACCAGTTCACCCTGGTAGAGTGCAGCGGGTTCCCCCCCCTCCCAAGACTGTAAAGATCGTGGCCCCCAAAACGGCGGCCATAACCGTCACTCTCAAACCGGGGGCCACGATCACAAACGAAGCAGGACAGGTCTCTGAGGCCAAATACGTCGACGTCTTGGCCAAGGCCAAGGCAGCGATCTGCCTCAGAGACCTAGGCTTGGAGACGGTGAAAGTCAGAACTAGTATGACCGGCTCCAAGCTAATGGAGGTAGGGGGGACCACCCCAGAAGAGACGGCCGACCGCCTGGCTGCCGAATTGGTCAAAGTCATCGGCGGCTGGGCGGACATCGCGCGTCCGTCCAAACTCGCAGACCTCCGGGTCTCCGGTTTGGACGAGACGACGACGCGCGAAGAGGTGGCAGCCAAACTGGCGTCAACCGGCGGCTGCCACCCCGATATGGTCAAAGTGGGCCTAATCAGGCCCAGCTTCTGGGGTGGGGGTTCCACTCTGGTGCGGTGTCCGGCAGCGGCGGCGAAGGCCCTCGCACAGATAGGGAAGGTGGCCATTGGATGGTGCATGGCCACCGTCACCGCGGTGAGGGCCCGGCCGCTACGCTGCTTCAAATGTATGCAGCTGGGCCACACCCGGGCCCTATGCCCATCGGAGGCAGAGGATGGTCGCCTCTGCTTCCGATGCGGCCAGGAGGGCCATAAGAGGGCTGCGTGCGAGGCGCCTGTCAACTGCGCCGTGTGCAATAGGACAGGCTGCCCGCACGCACATATAATGGGGGGAGCAAAATGCACCCCCCCCACTGTGAGGGGGAAGGCCCGCATCATCGGCCCTCCCCCTGCGCCACAAGCGCAATCGCCGCCCAGGCTGCAGCCGCAGCCTGAAGAGGAACGCATGCAGGTGTCATAATGCCCAGACACCTGCATGCAGAGTTCCTACAGACGAACGCCAACCACTCCGCCCGCGCACAGGACCTGCTCATGCAGGCCCTGGCGGAGTGGAGAATTGCCGTTGCTGTCGTGGCCGAGCCCTACCACATCCCCTCCCAACCACACTGGGTCGGGGACACGGAGGGCTCGGTCGGAATGGTGGTGCCGCCAACGGGCCTGCAACACCTCTCTCTCAGGGAGAGGGGCGCGGGTTACGTAGCGGCAAACTGGGGAGAAGTAGTGCTCATCGGAGTCTACTTCTCCCCGAACAGGAGCCTCTCACAGTTCGAGAGGTTCCTGGATGGCCTGGAGCTGGTTGTGCGGAGGGCATTGCCAGCCCAGGTCATTGTGATGGGGGACCTCAATGCTAAGTGCGCGGCTTGGGGATCCCCCATCACCGACGTCAAGGGGGCGCATCTTCGGGATTGGGCTCTTACTATCGGCCTGGTCCCGGAGAACCGGGGCAGCGCCTTCACATGCGTGCGCGCGCGGGGTGGCTCGGTCGTTGACGTGACGTTCGCCACCCCCAATATCGGCGCGCACATCTCGTGTTGGCGCGTCCTGGAGGATGTGGAGACCCTGTCAGATCACTTGTACATCAGGTTTAGGGTCTCCACAGCGCCCCCTGGGCGTCAAACTCGCACGGCGGGCGGCAGAGGCGTCTTCCCTAGGTGGCAGCTGTCACGTCTCGACGGAGACCTGGCAGAGGAGGCTGCAATCGTATCCGCGTGGGCCTCCGACCCCCCTCAATCCTTGGGGGTTGGAGAAAGGGCTGCCAGGTTCCGTCGGGACTTGACGACTATTTGCGACGCAGCAATGCCTAGGGCTCGACGCCTCGTGCCCCGAGAGGGGGTATACTGGTGGTCGCGGGACCTCGCGGCCCTGCGTGCCACCAGCAACGCCGCTCGCCGTGCTCTATCCCGGTGCCGAAGACGTCGGCACCGGGAGCCGGGCGAGCTGGAGCGCCTCCAGGCCGAAATGCGTTCGGCCAAGAAGGCGCTCCAAGCCGCCATAGGGGCCGCCAAGGACGCTGCATACTCGGAGTTCTTGGCGGCCCTGGACGCGGACCCGTGGGGGCGCCCGTACCGAATGGTACGGGCCAAATTCAAAACGGCGCCCCCCACGGAGACCATGGAGCCGGCCGTCCTCAGCGCGGTGGTAGAGGGGCTATTCCCAGACAGCCCCCCATTTGAGCCACCGCGCATGACGCAGCAGAGGGCCAACGACGAGGACGACGCCGCCCCTAATCCTCCTCTGATAACAGAGGACGAAATGCTAGGGGCGGCCCGCCGGCTCCAAGGCCCGCGGAAGGCCCCGGGACCGGATGGGGTTCCGGGGAAGGTTCTCCCCATCGCGTTAAAGCACCTCGGGGACCGCCTCCGCTGCCTCTTCGACGACTGTCTGGCAGCGGGGCACTTCCCTGAGGTGTGGAAGGAGGGGCGGCTGGTCCTTATAAGGAAAGAAGGCCGCCCCGCGGACTCTCCGTCGGGATACCGCCCGCTGGTGATGCTGGATGAGGCCGGGAAGCTGTTGGAGCGAGTTATAGCTGCCCGGATCATCCAGCATCTAGCGAGGGATGGGCCGCAGCTTTCGGTGAACCAATTCGGGTTCCGGTCAGGACGATCCACCTTGGACGCCCTGGCCGCCCTGAAGAAGTTCACCGACGAAGCGGCCCAAAAGGGGCAGGGAGCCATGGCGGTGTCACTGGACATCGCCAATGCCTTCGGCTCCCTCCCCTTTGCGGTAATAGAGGAGGCGCTCCGGTATCACGGAGTGCCCCTCTACCTGCGGAGAGTCGTGGGACACTACCTGCAAGGGCGGGTAGTGTCCTACATGGGGAGAACCGGTCGAGAGGAGAGGCGGATGGCCACCGGTGTTCCACAGGGGTCCGTGCTAGGGCCCCTCCTGTGGAACATCGGATATGACTGGGCCATCCGCGGAGAGGTGCTGTCTCGGATGGCGGTCATCTGCTATGCAGATGACACGCTGGTTGCCGTCCGGGACACCACGTGGAGTAGATTGGTGAGAAGGGCTGAGGCCGGAGCCACATTATTGACCCGGAGGATCGAGGCACTAGGCCTCCGAGTGGCCCTCAGCAAAACCGAGGCCCTCTGTTTTAAAGGGCCTCGGTGGAGGGTTCCTGCGGGGGCCACCCTCCGGGTCAACGGAGAGGAAGTCGGGGTCAAGGCCCGGATAAAATATTTGGGTCTTGTCCTCGACGGGGGTTGGCGCTTCGGTGACCACTTCCGAGCGCTGACCCCCCGGCTTGTGGGCGCGGCCTCAGCCCTGGCGAGGCTCCTCCCTAACCTCAGCGGTCCGGGTGTACATGCGAGGATGCTGTACACCACGGTCGTCAAAAGTATGGCCCTGTACGGTGCACCGATATGGGCTCGCGCCCTCAATGCACCCAACAGGGCCCTCCTCCGCAGGCCGCAACGCATTGTTGCGGCGCGTGCGTGCCGGGCCTACCGAACGGTAGGCCACGCGGCGGCCTGCGTTTTGGCCGGCACCCCTCCGTGGGAAATCGAGGCGGGAGTGCTGGCTGAAGCCTACTGGGCGCGGGCCACACAAAGAGCCCGGGGCGAAGCCCCGGCCCCAGAGGAGATCTCCCGCGCCCGGGAGGCGAGGAGAATGACAACCGTGGAGCTGTGGGCGAGAGGCCTAGCGCACGCCAAATACGGCGTGCGCACTATAGAGGCCATACGCCCACTGCTCCCGGAATGGTGTGGGAGGAGCCACGGCTCCCTCACCTTCCGACTGACACAGGTGCTGTCCGGACATGGTTGTTTTGGACGGTACCTGTGTCGGATCGGAAGGGAGGAGAGGATGCGCTGCCACGGGTGCGGCGCCGACGAGGACACGGCGCAGCACACACTCGAAGTATGCTGCGCCTGGAGAGAAGAGCGCCGCACCCTAGTGGCGGCGATTGGCGGCGACCTCTCACTTCCCGGCGTTGTACGCGCCATGTTGGGAAGTGAGAGGTCTTGGAACGCGGTCTCCTCCTTCTGCGAAACAGTCATGTCGCAGAAGGAGGAGAGGGAGCGGGAGCGCGAAGGGGATCCCCTAGCGCCCCCGCTCCGGCAGAGAAGAGTGGGGAGAAGGAGGCGGCAATTCGCTGCTGCCCTTCTCCCCACGACTAACGCGTTCCCGTGGCCCCGCCGTAACGCGTGAGAGGGCAGTCTGGTTTTAGTGGGTATTCCGGTCGCCTTCTGCGGCCGGCGAGTCCCACACTCCCCTACGCCATTGCACAGCCCGGCGTAGGGGGTGCGTAAATGCATTTCCAGACTATAAAAAAAAAAAAAAAAAAAAAAAAAAAAAAAAAAAAAAAAAAAAAAAAAAAAAAAAAAAAAAAAAGGGGGTGGAAAATTGTATGGAAGTATCGTCTTCTTTTACAGTTAGAAGCTTGAAACTTATTTTTGAGGCTGCTAATTTGATATAAAGAAATTAATATTCAATATTTGAAAAAAAGTTTACTCTTAAGGGTGCTAAATAACAATTAGGGATGAAATTTTGTTTGGGAATATTTTAGATTTTGTTGAATGTTTTGTTCAATATGTTTTGCTGTTACCGTTACAAATATTTAGTTTAGAGCCCGAGAAAGGATAAAGACTACTTTACAACGCGAAAAAGGGTTTGTAAGGGGTTGAAAGTTAGGGTGGAAATTTGTATGAAAGTATCGTCATTTTTACAGTTAGAAGCTTGAAACTTATTTTTGAGGTTGCTAATTCTATATAAATAAATAGTAAATTAAATTTTTGTAAAAATTTTGCCCCCAAGAGTGCTGAATAACAATAGGGGATGAAATTTTGTTAGGCAATATGTAAGGTTTTGGTGAATGTTTTGTTTAATATGTTTTGATGTTACCCTTACCAATATTTAGTCTAGAGCCTGAAGAAGTACAAAGCCTACTTTTTAACGAGAAAAAAGGGTTATAAGAGGTTGAAAGTAAGGGTGGAAATTTGTATGGAAGTATCGTCATTTTTACAGTTAGAAGCTTTAAACTTATTTTGTAGGCTGCTGATTTGATATAAATAAATATGACATTTGAAATTTGTAAAAGTTTTACCCTCAAGTTTGCAATGTAACAAAACGGAATAGGGGATGAAAGTTTGTATGGGAAGATGTTTATGTGAATATTTTGTAAGTTTAATATTTTTTGGCATTTTTTATAAGTTTAAGTAAAAAAAACAACAACAACATAATTCTCGACCCGTAACCCAGAGGGGTAGGCAGAGACCCAGGACCTACATTTGGCGCGGTCCGGGCACACCTCTCTCTATGTTCTTCTAAATACATCAAAGCATAGCACGTTGGTTAAATAAAATAATTAGCTCAAAAAAAATGCTACCCAAAATAGTATTTCACGCGGACGAAGTCGCGGGCACAGCTGTGGACCGTGTTATATTTGTAAACAAAATAGCTTTTAAACTTTGTGTCCTTTTTGTATTTTGCATAAACAACAATATTTCAAAAGTGTTTCTTTTTTTTACAGTTGTGTTTCCCGATGACTTAACAAGATCTATACATTGTAATAATTGCAATATGTTTGTCCAGAAAAGGCTATTTTCACATCATAAGAGAACAAATTTACATAAATCTAACTGTTTATTGAATACGCAGTTCGCAAATATCAATATTGTCGCGTCTGCCTTCAAAAACAGATTAGTAACATACCGATTGAACGTCACTCAGGAAGACGAGTACCTCAGTCCAGAGGCGTTCCTGAGTGATAATCAAACAGATTTATTGAAATTATTCAATTTATCATTGAAAGAGCATGATGTTTTGAGTTTTTCGCTTATTTTTTACTGCCAAAATTAGATGAAAAGCAATTGAAATCATTTAATCCTTACTAATATTATAAATGCGAAAGTAACTCTGTCTGTCTGTCTCGCTTTCACGCAAAAACTACTGAACCGATTTAAATGAAATTTTGTACACAGATAGTCTAGAGCCTGAGGATGGACATAGGCTACATTTTAACGCGAAAAAGGGGTTGTAAGGGGTTGAAAGTGAGGGTGAAAGTTTGTATGGAATTATCGTCATTTTTACATGTAGAAGATTGAAACTTATTTTCAAGGCTGCTAATTTGATAAAGATAAATTTGAAATTAAATTTTTGTAAAAATTTTACCCCCAAGGGTGCTAAATAACAATAGGGGATGAAATTTTGTTTGTCAATATATTCGGTTTTGGTGAATGTTTTGTTTAATATGCTTTGCTGTTACCCTTACCAATATTTAGTCTAGAGCCTAAGGAAAGACGTAGGCTACATTTTAACGCGAAAAAGGGGTTGTAAGGGGTTGAAAGTGGGGGTGAAATTTTGTATGGAATTATCGTTATTTTTACAGATAGAAGCTTGAAACTTATTTTCAAGACTGCTAATTTGATATACATAAATACGAAATTAAATTTTTGTACGCCACGGGAACGCTTTAGCTTTCTTCCGTGGCCCCGCCTGCGTTATCGCCCTGAAGGGGCCTCCCTCTCACGCATGGTTTGTGGGGAGAAGTACGGCGGCGAAACCCCGCCTCCTTCTCCCCACTCTCCTGCGTCTGAGCGGGGGCGCGAGGGGATTATCCTCGCGCTCTCGCTCCCTTTCCTCCTTCTGCGAAATTACTATTTCGCAGAAGGAGGAAACCGCCTCCCATGACCCCTCACTGCCCAGCATGGCGCGAATTACGCCTGGGAGTGAGAGGTCATCACCAATTGCCGCTGCCAGAGTGCGGCGCTCTTCGGACCACGCTGTACAAACCTGAAGGGTGTGTTGCGCGGTGTCCTCATCAGCGCCGCACTCGTGGCACGACGTCGTCTCTTCTCTTCTTATACGGCACAGGTACCGCCCGAAGCACCCGTGCCCTGTCAGCACCTGTGAAAGTTTGTAATTCAATGCGCCGTGGCGCCTGCCGCACCAGTCCGAGAGCCGTGGGCGTATGGCCTCTATGGTGCGGGCGCCGTATTTGGCGTCCGCTAGGCCAGCAGCCCACAGCTCTATGGTCATTCGCTTTCTCTCCGCCCGGGACCGGGCGAGCTCCTCTGGAGCCGGGGCTTCGCCCCGAGCTCTCTGCTCGGCCCGCTCCCGGTACGCTTCGGCCAGCACACCCGCTTCTATCTCCCACGGGGGAGTGCCGGCCAAAGCGCAGGCCGCTGCATGGCCAACCGTGCGGTAGGCCATGCATGCGCGCACCGCAACGATGCGCTGCGGCCTGCGGAGGAGGGCCCTGTTTGGTGCGTCAAGGGCTTCTGCCCATATCGGCGCGCCGTACAGGGCCATACTGCGAACGACCATGGCGTACAGTCGTCTGACCTGCACGCCCGGACCTCTCAGGTTCGGGAGGAGCCTGGCGAGGGCGGAAGCCGCGCCGACGAGTCGGGGGGTTAGCGTCCGGAAGTGATCTCCGAAACGCCAACCCCCATCGAGGATAAGGCCAAGATATTTGTTCCGGGCGTTAACCTCGACCTCGTCCCCGTTGATCCGGAGGGTCGCTCCTGCGGGCACTCTCCACCTCGGCCCTTTGAAGCAAAGGGCCTCGGTTTTGTGGAGTGCCACGCGGAGTCCGAGCGCCTCGATCCTCCGGACCAACAGGGTGGCCCCGGCTTCCGCCCTCCTCTTGACCTTCCTCCAGGTGGTGTCCCGGACGGCTATCATCGTGTCATCCGTGTAGCAAATGACAGCCATCCGGGGCAGCACCTCCCCGCGGATGGCCCAGTCAAAGCCGATGTTCCACAGCAGGGGTTCTAGGACGGACCCCTGAGGAACACCGGAGGCCATCCGCCGCTCCTCTCTTCCCTCCCTCCCCATGTAGGACACTACCCGCTCTCGCAGGTAGTGTCCCACAATCCTCCGGAGATAGAGGGGCAGTTCATGGTACCGAAGTGCCTCCTCTATTACTCCGAAGGGGAGGGAGCCGAAGGCGTTGGCGATGTCAAGTGACACCGCCATCGCCCCCTGTCCCCTCTCGGCCGCATCCTTCGAGAACCTTTTCAGGGCTAAACTTTCACCCCCACGTTCAACCCCTTACAACTCCTTTTACGCGTTAAAATGTAGCCTATGTTCTTCCTCAGGCTCTATACTAAATATTGGTAATTGTAACAGCAAAACTTATTAAACAAAACATTCATCAAAACCGAGCATATTGCCAAACAAAATTTCATCCCCTATTATTATTTTGCACCCTTAGGGCTAAAATTTTTACAAAAATTTAATTTCGTATTTATGTATATCAAATTAGCAGTCTTGAAAATAAGTTTCAAGCTTCTATCTGTAAAAATAACGATAATTCCATACAAAATTTCACCCCCACTTTCAACCCCTTACAACCCCTTTTTCGCGTTAAAATGTAGCCTACGTCTTTCCTTAGGCTCTAGACTAAATATTGGTAAGGGTAACAGCAAAGCATATTAAACAAAACATTCACCAAAACCGAATATATTGACAAACAAAATTTCATCCCCTATTGTTATTTAGCACCCTTGGGGGTAAAATTTTTACAAAAATTTAATTTCAAATTTATCTTTATCAAATTAGCAGCCTTGAAAATAAGTTTCAATCTTCTACATGTAAAAATGACGATAATTCCATACAAACTTTCACCCTCACTTTCAACCCCTTACAACCCCTTTTTCGCGTTAAAATGTAGCCTATGTCCATCCTCAGGCTCTAGACTATCTGTGTACAAAATTTCATTTAAATCGGTTCAGTAGTTTTTGCGTGAAAGCGAGACAGACAGACAGAGTTACTTTCGCATTTATAATATTAGTAAGGATTGAACGTTTTAACAGTAGTGAAGGGCATTATTGTTTGATTAAAGACTTGACTCGATTAGTTCGACGTCAAGTTACTCACTATAAAGGAAAAGTTTACTTATGTGAAAAATGTTTACAATTTTTCAGTAAAGAAGCAAGATACAAAACTCATAGTTGTTCTAAAATTGTATCTGTTTTACCTGAAAAAAAAACTCTATATTAAAATTTGAACATTACGAGAGACAACAAAAAATTAATTTTATTATTTACGCTGATTTTGAATGTTTGCTCTTTGACTGTGATGAAAGTATTTCTACTAAAACTCAGAATCTAAAAGTACACCAACCTTCATGTTTTGCGTATTACATATGTTGTTCACATAACGATGACTTAAACAAATATGTTTCATGCAGAGGTAAAGACTGTGTGCAAATGTTTGTGAAATGTTTGATAAAAGATGCTGTGCGTATACATAAAATATTAAATGAAAAAAAAACCGATCACTCCATTAACCTCGGAACATGAAGTAGAATATAACAACGCTACTTTATGTCACATATGTAAAAAATCATTATTAAACGACAGAGTTCGAGATCATGATCATATTACATCAGAGTATAGAGGTGCGGCGCACTCGCACTGTAATTTGATGTACAGAGTTTGTCCATTCATTCCTGTTGTATTCCATAACTTAGCTGGGTATGACTCACATTTATTCATTGAAGAATTAGCGAAGTATGAAGTTTCGATTAACATTATACCGAAAACAAAGGAAAAATATATGTCATTCACAAAAATAATAAAAAGTAAATATTATAAACACCCCATTCAAATAAAATTTATTGATTCTTATCAGTTTTTGAATTCTAGTCTCGACACACTAAGTAAAAATTTTACAGAAAGCGATTTTTATCATTTATCAAAAGAATTTAGCGACATAAATAAATTTGAATTAATAAGAAAAAAAGGTATTTATCCATATGATTACTTAAACACTTGGTCAAAATTTGATGACTCCCAACTACCCTCAAAAGAATTTTTTTTAATAGTTTAACTAAGGAACATATTTATATCTGATGAAATGTATTTGCATGCACAAACAGTTTACAAAGTTTTCGGAATTAAATCGCTTGGCGAATATACAGACTTATACATAAAAAACAATTTCAAACAAAATGCATTCAAAAGTACCTTAAAAAACAATGTCAAACAAAATGCACTAAAAAGAAACAAAATAATGTCATGAAAACTTCTTTCTTCCTTTCTTCTCTCTTTCAAAAAAACCCTCTAAACTCTAAAGAAAGTTCTCTTCTTTCTTGTAACATGTCTATATTGTATAATTATTGTTATTTCGCAGTCGGTGTCGGCCGAAGTAAATATAATTTCATTTTATATTTGAGATGTATTAGTCATACTTACGTTTATGTCCCTACTTAGGCCGAAACCGACTCCAAAATAACAATAATTATACAATATAGACATGTTACAAGAAAGAAGAGAACTTTCTTTAGAGTTTAGAGGGTTTTTTTGAAAGAGAGAAGAAAGGAAGAAAGAAGTTTTCATGACATTATTTTGTTTCTTTTTAGTGCATTTTGTTTGACATTGTTTTTTAAGGTACTTTTGAATGCATTTTGTTTGAAATTGTTTTTTTATGTTACTTTTGAGTGCATTTTGTTTGAGATTGTTTTTTTTTTTTTGAAGTCGGCTATTTTTTTTTCTTAAATTTTTTGTTTTATTTCACAATTTTTAGTGAATTTGAAGTTCAATTACAAATTTCCTTAATACGTATAAGGACATAAATAAGACAAATAAAGAAAAGGACTTTCCTATTTAATATGTGTGTACTTCTATTCAATAACTAATTTAGAATGCACCAGAAAACCACTTATCCTTTAAACAATGAAATAATTATCAAAATCGGTATACAAATTGAAAATTAACGAACTAATACATCGTAGCGTGCCTTTAATTTTGTCCAGCCGCGCGCCGCACTAGCATTTTTCGAATGCGCGTAGTTTTTAATCATTTAATGTCTTCCAAACTATTGATTAGAATTACATAGTTTAAAGACTAATGTAATCTGCATTTAATACTCTAGCCATCAAACATATTTATTTTGATAAGGATTCATATCGAATATAATATAATAGCGTCGTAAGCTTACGACGCTGTTTTTCGTGTGCATTTTAATCGAAGTTTGTTCACAATAACATGGTTTTTGTGAGACATCCATAGATGATAGATATATGCCACCTGAGACATTTATTTAGCAAATTTAAGGATCTGTAATTACTCCATACATCATTTTAATGAAGGTCATATAGTTTGACCTACGTAAGCCCAGAAAGTAAATTTGAGCTGTTCATTGTAACGCGATGTAGCATTTTTCGTTTCCGCGTAATTTTATTCTTACGATATCTCCTAAACTATTAGACAGAATGATATAGTTTCAATCGCAAATATAATCTACATTAAATTCTCTTGATAATGAACATGTTTATTTACATAAGGGTTAATACTGAACTCGAATAATAGCGTCGGAAATAAGGCATGAATTTAATTGATGTTTCTGAAGAAAAAAATGGTTATTGTGAGAAAACTATAAAAGATAGATATATGCTATCGCGGACTTTTATTTAGCACATTTAAAGAGCTATAATTCGCCATACGTCATTTTGATGTAGGTCTTATAGTTTAGCCTACGTAAGCGCTGAAAGCAAAAATGTCCCTAAATTTCGCAACAAATTTTGAAGCTTATTCAAAATCTACTAGTCTTCTAGTTATTTAAAAAAAAAAACAAAAAAATGGGACCCACCTGCAAGCACTTCCTTTCGATTAAAATAATTTTTATCAAAATCGGACCACCAGGGGCGGAGATTCGCGGTAACACACATAAAAAAAAAAAAAATATTCAGTCGAATTGATAACCTCCTTCTTTTTGAAGTCGGCTAAAAATGTGATGTTCTTTTATTATGCGATATTTTCGAGAAATTTAGAAAAATGAGTTTACATTATTATAAACAAGATCCAGCTTATTATGTTAGCTCACCAAGCTTAAGTTGGGATGCTATGCTTTTTTATACCGGTACTGAACTCGAGCTTATAAATGACTTGCAAATGTATGAATTATTAGAAAAAGGAATTAGAGGTGGATTAGCACAATGTTCTCTTCGACATGCTAAGGCAAATAATAAATATTTACCAAATTTTAATAGTTCACTTCCAAGCAGTTATTTGATTTATCTTGATTCTAACAATTTATATGGCTATGCAATGATGAAAATTGGTTTGGCTGGTTTAAGGCCGTATTGTTGTAAATGGCAATTTTAGCAGTTTTTAATTCATGATTTGTATGGGTATTTACTTTTGAAATTAAATTAGATCGTACTGTCTGAATCCTATTGCAAAAGGCAAGGTAAGTTTCTCCGGGATTAATTTTGAAACTCTCAAGTTCGATATTTATACATTCTTCACTTCTAGGATCACCAAAGTGTTGCTCTAGTAAAGCTTTGAGTTGTGACCATGTCACAGTATCGTCTCTTTCAGATAATAACGCGGCTGCATTACCTGATAAACGGCTAGTAACAACGTGGTATATATATAAATTTTGTTTGCCATTACCGCGATATCTTTCGATTACATATTCACATTTTCTTATATATAAGTTTAAATATTATCTCCTTCAAAAATAGGGATGATTTTTAAAATTGTGTCGAGAACGGGCACTATTTGAACTTCCATTTTTATAGCACTTAAAATTAATTACACAGTTATAAACTAAACATGCACAAATTAAATACAATATAATCACACACGAAATAATGTTATAACTTAATGCTACAATACCATACAACGATGTGGAGTTATTATGGCTAAAAAACAGATAACGCGCTGCCGAGAAAAGTCTTATCTCAAATAGCACAATTTAATAGACTTAAATTTCTAACGAAGGATTTTAACTTCAAGAATATACATGGAATAGGATTGTAAGGAAGGCAAAAAGTTGTACTCACCAACCGACTGCTAATCCCATGTTGACACCACTAGGTTTTACTCGAAAAGACAAATTTATTTGATTTAGGAAACGCTCCAGTATTAATCGCGTCGCACTCGCGTAAACTCAGGCGAATTTGGACACCCAAATACGAAAGACAACACTACTGTTAACGAGCGTATCCTGTCCGCAGCGCCAGTCTTGTTTCGATGTCCCCTTAATGTGTTTTTAAAAACTAACTTTATTAATTAAAAGTATAATTAAGAAATACATTTAATTAGACTTACACTATTGGATAATTAAAGAAATACATTTAATTAAACTATTGAATACGTCCTACAAATTCTCCTATACCTTACGTAATACACTGATGCTGTTTATTATATCATACATCTTTTTCATTATTCAATGATGTCTGCTTCCTTTAATTTTTCAATATTTGATACAATTTCATTATCATGATTACTATTGCCAGCACTTTTTGATGCGATTAGTAATTTTAACCTTTCAATTAATTCATTAGAATCATCCCAATAAACGTAGTCAGTATCGTTTTTATATTTTTTAAATTTACACAATGAACCCCCAGTTTTGGTTTGTAAATTATTTTTTTCTTTTGTATCAATTTGGTCAGAATACAGTGGGTTTATTATTTGACAGTATTTTATTCCTTTGTCACCTTTCATTTGCCCGTTAGGATTATAGTCTCGTTTATGCACATGTGTACTGTCAAGCATTTGTTTGTACTGTTGTCTGTGGTTGTCAAAAAGTTAACATTACCTTGCAATTTTTCTGCCGAAAATAATTGGAATTCACGAGTTATCCAACACTATTACATCAACTGCTGCAATAAACATAAACATCAAGTGACACCGAACATTTTGGTAAATAGACACCGTGAAGTTGCAAGTAAACACGCTTATTAACATCATTTTATACTCCATTATTTTATGGGTTATAGAAAGTAAACAAGTCACATGGCATTGACATTGACATTCGACGGATGTACCTACAGCTGTCGTAGCACAAATTAACAAGAACATCAAACGTCAGAAATATTTCAGTGTTGCCAGTGAAATCAAATTTCCCTAAAATGGAGGGACAATTTAAACTACTTTTTGACCAAATGAAGTTAGAGATAGAAAAGCAAACAAATATTATATTCGAAAAAATGGACGAAAAACTAGAACCACTAATAAATGAAAACAAAAATTTGAAAAATAAAATAGAAATATTAGAAAAGAAAATAGAGTATTTCGAAAAGGAAAAAAAAGAAAAACAACATTCTGTATTTTGGTTTGAACGAGAAAGGGGACTCTTCTTATGAGCTGCTCCAGAGAGTCCAGGAAATTTTTAAACAAGATTTAAAAATTACCGTGGAAGCTAGCGATGTATCAAAAATTCACCGCATCGGTCCCACAAAAGAAAATAAAACAAGACCAGTTCTCATTAGTTTTGCAAACAACTGGAAGAAAAGCGAGATACTAAAGATGAAAAGGAGCCTGAAAGATGGTTATATCACTGAAGATTTTCCTAAAGAAGTACTAGAAAAAAGAAGGGAGTTAAAGCCGTAACTAATAGAAGAACGTGCGAAAGGAAACACTGCATACATTAAATACGATCAACTGGTAATAAAAGAGGGGAACCCAGTCAAAGAAAAGAGGGAAAGAGACCAATTAACTTCGCCTGATAACCAGAATCAAGCCAAAAAGACATCAATAATTAACAATTCTATAATAAAGGAAAATAGAAAGAACGCATTCGATTTGATGAGACCAAGGTCAAGCTCAACTTCTAATATTGCAAGCAATTATAAGTAGCAACTAAACATTAGCAACCAGAGACAATACAACCCCAAGCCGGCTGGTCCCCGTGGGGTTGCAAGACCACCACCCCCCCATAGAAATACATCCCTACATCAAAATAGAAATTGCAACAAGATTTACGTTGCAACGTTAAATGTTAGAACGTTACTGTCGGACAACAGATTACAAGAACTGGAAGAAGCTATAACACCTATAAAATGGGATGTCATAGGTCTTTGTGAGGATAGAAGAATAGGAGAAGAGATAAGAGAATATGAGAAATACATTTTTTATTTCTATGGTAAACAAAAAGGTCTATATGGAATGGGATTCCTGGTAAAAAAATATTTAAAAGATAAAATAATTAGCTTCCAGGGAATATCAGATAGAATCGCCATACTCAACATTCAATTATCAGAGGATAAACAACCATGGTCCATTATTCAAGTACATGCACCCACAGAACAAGATACAAAATTAGCGAAAGACGAATTCTACAAAGCCATGACAGAGTTGATGCAAAAGAAGAAAATAATTATCATGGGAGACTTTAACGCCAAGGTTGGTAGGAAATCAAATAAAGATGAATTTGTCTTAGGAGAGTACAGTCAGGGTGAGAGAAATAGTAATGGACAAAGACTAATAGATTTTGCTTTCGCTTACAATTTTAAAATAATGAATACTTTTTCAAAAAACGAAATTCGAGAAAGTGGACATGGTTAGCACCAAATGGCATAGATAGAAATGAAATTGATTTTATACTTACAAGAGAAAAACATTTATTTATTGACATTGAAGTACTTCATAAATTAAATTTTAATACAGATCATAGAATGGTAAGAGGAGTTATACAAAACATAAACAAAAAATCAAGAAAACATATTATAAACTCAATCACAAACAAGTCAATAACATCACCGATACCACAACATACATTAAATGATCTAGAGACAAAATTAAATGGAATGGAAGATACTAAAACATTGCAAGAGAAGTATAATTTTTTGGAAAAAGAACTTATAAATATGCAAACAACAAGTACAAAAAAAGTGAAGAGAAATAAGATGGGAGAAGAAACATTAAAATTGATGGAAGAGCGAAACGAATTGTTTAAGAAACGAAAAGATAATAAACAAAACATAGCAAGTATCAGTAAAAAAATCCAAGAAACGCTAAGAAAACATAAAAAAGTAGAAAGACTAAAAGTTTTGAAAGAACAAATAGAAAAAACAGGCGGAATCAAGAGATTTAAAACAGTTAAAAGAATATACACAGTGGATACCCAACATGAAGATGAAAAACGCGAAAATTACGACAAAGAGACTATCTATAGCGAAAGTAGCGACAGATTTTTATAAAAACTTATACACGGAGACAAATAGAACAACGATAGAAGAAGAAGAAAAGGAAGCTTACGAAGAAGACGAAGAAATACCTTGTATACTAGAATCTGAGGTCGCAAAGGCTATAAAATCACAAAAAAGTGGAAAATCTCCGGGAAATGATAAAATATCCAATGAATTACTAAAACAGTCTCTGCCTGCGATATCCATATATGTGACCCATCTTTTTAATGAAATAATAGTAACTGAACTGTTAGTAACGATTACAAAACTAGATGGCGCTGTTCGATAATGAAACGCGATATGGTTTGGTGTAACTATTTTGAATATACATTGTATTAATTTAAGATTTTTTGAGTTGTTCTTTTTCTTGTGAATTGTTAAGTGAGTTGTGAGTAATAAATCTATATAAGTGAGTGAGTGTCTAGTGCTTTCCCCTACAATTTTATGGTCCAATCTACGCCGGATTTTGAGATAACGGGATATTCGATTATTCAAACACTTAGAATAATTTGGAGAATTTCGCTTATAAGCGACTTAGAATATTTTACTGACTACGAGACTTGTAAAATTTTCAAGTTCACTGATCAAGGGACTTAGAAAAATTTGAAGAAATTTGGACTTAGAAATTTTTTCAATAAATTTGGACTTAGAAAAATTTAAATTATCGATAGTGTTTGTGTCTATGGAATAGATACAATTCACTGTCTCATGTACCACACTGGAAGGGACGGCTGTCTCTGGGTAGTTGAGTGACGAACGCGGTACGAAGCGGACGTGCGCCTGCGCTCCAGTGTGGTAGTGGTGAGCCAGTGTCTGTCCTTAATCATCTTTAGAGACCCTATGGTCCTACAAATGGCGACGAGGTGAAAAAAAATAAATAGAAAATTGGTAACTATGTCCGCATTTTGCGCCCTAAGTAATAAAATACTTGTGTGTAAATTAAAACATTGCCAATCCAATCAAATCAAGATATTTAATTTTATGCCTAAAAGTAGAGTACAATTATTATAGATTTCATAATAGAAGAAAGATGACAATATGATATGGGGAACATTTGTTTACAGTATTATCCGATTTTATAAGTTGTATACGCGTAAAATAGTAATGATGATTTATTGCAAGCATGCGATATCACTTCCGCCGTCGTTATCTATTTATTACGATGAGTAGGAATATTTGTCTATTAAAGTTTAGTTCACAAAAATATTAATTGTCAATAATATTTACAAATTATTACAGCTAACTGTAAAAAATTAATTGTAAAAAAAGCGATTGAAATTATTGTAAATTATTATACCTTCGAGTACTTACAATATCAATCTTCATAAGTGTAAGGAACGTCAATAAAAGGCGGGGTCAACGGGTGGCCTGATTTATTTGTAAAGATGTTTTAAATCTGTTATATTAATCTACTCACTATTTGGTCATCACATATTCTCTGTAACGAGACACATCAAATGCTACAATAAGTATCAACTGACATATTTATTTTGTTCAGAAATAATTATATTTCTGGCAAAGGTATTTGTGAATCTTCTTCAACGAACCGTTCTAGGATCTAAGACAGTGTCATACGAAATATGGGTCTATTATCTATTAACTGCAACTAAGTATTTCACGTAAAATTACAAGTACAGGCCGTATTTTGAAAATCGGTTATCATTTTAACTAAAACTAGCTTTTACCCGCGACTTTGTCCGCGCGGAATAAAAAGATGGAAAACGGGGTGAAAATTGTCCTATGTCCGTTTCCTGGTTCTGAGCTGCCTGCCCACCAATTTTCAGTGAAATCGATTCAGCCGTTCTTGAGTTGTAGATGGTGTGACTGATACGACTTTCTTTTATATATATAGATAATACAGATATGTAGTGCTCTGGATTTCCATTAAATTGGATATATGAATGCGTAAATAGGTAAACCTAATAAGGTAAGGTAAAATAGTATTGAAAAGTATACATTTATAATTTGGATTTCTATTAAATTAGAGATATTCTAAACTATTTTATTACATTGTACAAAATGAAATTCATTAGATTGAATTTAATGTGTCTCGGACTTCTTTTAAATAAGAAGCATTAGTAAAAAAACAATCTCAAACAAAATGCACTCAAAAGTAACATAAAAAAACAATTTCAAACAAAATGCATTCAAAAGTACCATAAAAAACAATCTCAAACAAAATGCACTCAAAAGTAACATAAAAAAACAATTTCAAACAAAATGCATTAAAACCATCTCTAACAAAATGCACTAAAAAGAAACAAAATAATGACATGAAAACTTCTTTCTTTCTTTCTTCTCTCTTTCAAAAACCCTCTAAACTCTAATGAAAGTTCTCTTCTTTCTTGTAACATGTCTATATTGTATAATTATTGTTATTTCGCAGTCGGTGTCGGCCAAAGTAAATATAATATTATACATTTTATATTTGAGATGTATGAGACATACTTACGTTTATGTCCCTACTTAGGCCGAAACCGACTCCAAAATAACAATAATTATACAATATAGACATGTTACAAGAAAGAAGAGAACTTTCATTAGAGTTTAGAGGGTTTTTGAAAGAGAGAAGAAAGAAAGAAAGAAGTTTTCATGTCATTATTTTGTTTCTTTTTAGTGCATTTTGTTAGAGATGGTTTTAATGCATTTTGTTTAAAATTGTTTTTTTATGTTACTTTTGAGTGCATTTTGTTTGAGATTGTTTTTTATGGTACTTTTGAATGCATTTTGTTTGAAATTGTTTTTTTATGTTACTTTTGAGTGCATTTTGTTTGAGATTGTTTTTTTTGAAGTCGGCTATTTTTTTTTCTTAAAATTTTTGTTTTATTTCACAATTTTTAGTGAATTTGAAGTTCAATTACAAATTTCCTTAATACGTATGAGGAAAGAAATAAAGAAAAGGACTTTCCTATTTAATATGTGTGTACTTCAATTCAAAAACTAATTTAGAATGCAGCAGATAACCACTTATCCTTTAAACAGTGAAATAATTATCAAAATCGGTATACAAATTGAAAATTAACGAACTAATACATCGTAGCGTGCCTTTAATTTAGTCCAGCCGCGCGCCGCCGTAGAATTTTTCGAATGCGCGTAGTTTTTAATAATTTAATATCTTCCAAACTATTGATCAGAATTACATAGTTTAAAGGCTAATGTAATCTGCATTTAATACTCTAGCCATCAAACATATTTATTTGGATAAGGATTCATATCGAATATAATATAATAGCGCCGTAAGCTTACGACGCTGTTTTTCGTGTGCATTTTAATCGAAGTTTGTTCACAATAACATGGTTTTTGTGAGACATCCATAGATGATAGATATATGCCACCTAAGACTTTTATTTAGCAAATTTAAGGATCTATAATTACTCCATACATCATTTTAATGTAGGTCATATAGTTTGACCTACGTAAGCCCAGAAAGCAAATTTGTGCTATTCATTGTAACGCGATGTAGCATTTTTCGTTTCCGCGTAATTTTATTCTTACGATATCTCCTAAGCTATTAGACAGAATGATATAGTTTTAATTGCAAATATAATCTACATTAAATTCTCTTGATAATAAACATGTTTATTTACATAAGGGTTAATACTGAACTTGAATAATAGCGTCGGAAATAGGGCATGAATTTAATTAATGTTTCGTAAAGAAAAAAATGGTTATTGTGAGAAAACTATAAAAGATAGATATATGCTATCGCGGACTTATATTTAGCACATTTAAAGAGCTACAATTCGCCATACATCATTTTGATGTAGGTCTTATAGTTTAGCCTACGTAAGCGCTGAAAGCAAAAATGTCCCTAATTTTCGCAACAAATTTTGAAGCTATATTCAAAATCTACTAGTCTTCTAGTTATTTAAAAAAAAAAAACAAAAAAATGGGACCCACCTGCACGCACTTCCTTTCGATTAAAATAATTTTTATCAAAATCGGACCACCAGGGACGGAGATTCGCGGTAACACACATAAAAAAAAAAAAAAAAATTCAGTCGAATTGATAACCTCCTTCTTTTTGAAGTCGGCTAAAAACAAAAGAACTTTTATTAAATTGAAGGTATTTTAGATTTTAGATTTAAATCGAACATTTTCAGTAGGAAGCAGCTGATATTGCAACGACTGCTAAAAAGAGAGGTACATTATTACAATAGCGAAGATAATTTGTTTGTTTACAACAAAAAAAAAAAGTATACGCTAAAACGAGAAAAAATGAAGAAAGAGATAGAATAATTGTGTTAGTGTAATTATGATTTTTGCGTATATCGAAAGATTGTTTTAAAATTAATAGAATGTCATTGAAAATAAGTCAAAACATATTCTTACTAATTGACTATAACGATTTTATAGGTGATAAGAAAGATAGAAGACATCACCCGCAATCGGTTGTTTTCGTTATGTTGTGGTCATGTGACGTACACTCTGTACACTGAGAGCAATTTAACTTTATTTAACATATAACATTAGATCCGACGATATATCATTAGATGCTAGAAGTTATCGATGGCATCTCAGTTGTATAGTTTGATGCGTTGAGATGTATCACTGGATTGGTTGTATGGTTTATTTATCAATGTTACAATAAGTTCCCTCTGATGTTAAGAAGTGTTATTGATAAACCTATGTTAATAAATAAAAAAGTAGTTAATACTAAAGTCTGTTCGTGGGTCCTTAGCAAAAAATATATATATTACCAAATTATACGTAAAATTAAATGTTCAATTGTGGGAGCATGAGCAAATGAATATCCGGGTGCAAATAGTAGCAGATACATGTAAATACTGCACAAAAGTTTGATTAGGTTTGAAAAAGTTTGATTTCTTTTGAATATTACCAGGTCTCACAGTTTAATAGAAAATTTGTGTTGTCTAAATTTGGTTAACTCTAATTCCGTGACGTCGGAATGTCGATAAAAAAAATGACTGAAAAGGTCATTTGTCCATCATTGTCAGTGTAGTATACAAGTGTGTGTAACTAGTGCACGCTGTCATGTGTATTGTACAGGCAGTAGTACATCGGCCCAATCGTCTAAGTTTTATTTGAATTTAAAATATAACTAAACTATAGATAGGTTTAGCGTTCGTCCGTGATTTCGTAAGCGCGAAAAAAAAATATAGCCTGGGTTCTATTGATAGTCTCGACAAAATCGGTCCATGCGATTCGGAGATTATTCATATGGCCATTTGCCTGATTGTCCCTTATAATATAAACAAAAATTAACCTTAACTGTCAACTTTAACTTGCGTAAATTTTTTTTTAATTAAAGGCTTTAACGATTAACGAAGTTACATTTTTATTTAACGAATTAAAGATTAACGAAGTTGGCTTTTGCTTAACTGTGCCCACCTGTGACCAGGACCATAACAGGTTCACAAATTATTAACATCCTGAAGGAACTCTTTAGTCGACTGGGCTATCCACATTCAATCACTGCAGATTGTAAATGAGCCAGCAGTTTGTAAATGAAGAGTTTAAAACTTTTTGTGAAGATTGCAACATTAAACTTTTAGTACTGTTCCATATTGGCCGCAAATGAATGGGGAAGTCGAGATTCAAAATAGGGATATCTTAAAGTACCTTAGAATAAGTGTAAGCGAAAAAAGAGACACGAATATAAGAGAAACATTATATTAGTATTTTATGATGTATAACTCTACTCCTCACTCAGTAACAGGAAAGACCCCTTCAGAACTTTTCTTTAAACGAAAGAATAGGGATAAGATTCGATGCTACATGATATTATTATTATTATTATTCGGGTTAGTTTCGACATACAACATTTTTCAATTATTTAATTCAATACTTAATTTTGACATTAAGCTTGAGTGTTGTTGATACGCCGGCTTGATAATACATCATGGCGTCGGCCGGAACGCTGAGTGATTAGTGAATTGATACATACTTAAACCAATGATCTTATGACTTATGATAACATTGATACTTAGTAAATAAACAACTGCAATTTTTTTTTTTTTTAAAAAGGGAAATGGATTAGCTAAGTGTGCATTTGAATAACACATAATTATCGTGATTAAATAGTAAATACTTTATTGGCATAGCCGTTTGGTTTATATGAAATTTATGCATAATAATGCATATTATTATGCAAAATAATGAAAAAAAAAATTTAGATTTCAACTTAATTTAAGGTTAATCTATATACTTTTCTTCGTACTATTCATGGCGATCATAGTATATCTTCGAGGGGAGTTCATTGCAGCCACTGATAGTGACAATGACTCACACTTTTGTTTTGTTTTGTATTTTCTGTACTACAAAATATATCTAAATTATACGTAAAATGTTTGTTAGCAACAAGACCTACCGTTCTCCTATATCAGTTGTTAATTATTGCAGATATCCATGAAGTTGGTTGCACAGTCACATGCACGGAAATGTAAACATTGTTCTTGTTATGACGACATGACTTCTGATGGCGTTGTTCGATGAGTACATCATTTAATCAGATGATGTAAATATCTTTTAATTTAATTAATTTTTATGACTACCATTAGGTTTAGGTTTAAAGATCTTTATTTCTCATTAAAAAAAAAAAAAACACAATGCTTCACTTACAATGAAAAAAAAAAAGGAGTAGATATGTTCGGAACCGTACCGCCGTGCGTAAACAACTTCTGTAAATCCGTGCTCGTAATTTTATTAAAAAAAATAGTTATGAGTAATTGCATTTATTTAAAGTAATAGTTATAGTTTTTCTGTTCGTTGTAAGGAAGGTGTAAGTTTAAAGTGTTTGCTATAAACAAATGTTTTGTGAAGTTTTTAAATGTTATTAAACTATGCTGAACAATTATTGATATACCCGAAAAATAAATATGTATATCATACAGGCTTGCGGGTTAATACGTAATATAGATACAGAATACAGGATCAATATAAAGCAAAATAAACCTTAACACAACTATAGAAGAGAATCTAACTTGACAGAAATGACAAAGTTATATATGTAGAAAATATTGAGAGATTATTACAGTTCAGCGATGATATATGATTTAAGTTTATTTTTGAAAACATTAATACTGTTACAAATGTCTGACAGTTGTTAAACATTTGAACGCCTTCGAACGAAATAGTTTTATTCCATAGATAGTTCGCGGAGTAATAGATTTTAATTTGTGTTTGTTACGTAAGTTATGTTTGTTATCTCTTTTTTCGAGTTTAATGTTAGACTTAATGTTTTTATTTGTTATGTTCATTATGAGAGTACGAGTCTTAAATTTAAACATTTTAGTGACATTAAGTAATTTTGTTTGTTATAAAGTTCATTAGTTGGAGTTCGGTAATCAAAAAATTAAATTGGTGGTAATGATTTTCAGTAGATGTGAATACATTAAATTGGATTAATACAGTGTCAATGAACACAGAGAATTCCATTCAATTGGAATTGAGGTTACCATTAAATTGGAAACACTTAGGTTACCATTAAATTGGAAACACTTAGGTTACCGTTAAATTGGAAACACTTAGGTTACCATTAAATTGGAAACACTTAGGTTACCGTTAAATTGGAAACACTTAGGTTACCATTAAATTGGAAACACTTAGGTTACCATTAAATTGGAAACAGTTAGGTTACCATTAAATTGGAAACAGTTAGGTTACCATTAAATTGGAAACACTTAGGTTACCATTAAATTGGAAACACTTAGGTTACCATTAAATTGGAAACACTTAGATTACCATTAAATTGGAAACACTTAGGTTACCATTAAATTGGAAACACTTAGGTTACCATTAAATTGGAAACACTTAGGTTACCGTTAAATTGGAAACACTTAGGTTACCATTAAATTGGAAACACTTAGGTTACCATTAAATTGGAAACACTTAGGTTACCATTAAATTGGAAACAGTTAGGTTACCATTAAATTGGAAACACTTAGGTTACCATTAAATTGGAAACATTTAGGTTACCATTAAATTGGAAACACTTAGATTACCATTTAATTGGAAACAGTTAGATTACCATTTAATTGGAAACACTTAGATTACCATTAAATTGGAAACAGTTAGGTTACCATTAAATTGGAAACACTTAGGTTACCATTAAATTGGAAACAGTTAGATTACCATTTAATTGGAAACAGTTAGATTACCATTTAATTGGAAACAGTTAGATTACCATATTTAATTGGAAACACTCAGGTTACCATTTAATTGGAAACACTTAGATTACCATTAAATTGGAAACAGTTAGATTACCATTTAATTGGAAACAGTTAGATTACCATTTAATTGGAAACAGTTAGATTACCATATTTAATTGGAAACACTCAGGTTACCATTTAATTGGAAACACTTCGGTTACCATAAAATTTGAAAAACTTCTATTGCTGACTACAGAGAATTCCATTCAATTGGAATTGAGGTTGCCCCAAAGGACTCGAAATTTATGTTAAAGAATTAGATAGGACAAACAAACTTGCAAGTACATTTATCTCTACGCCTCATGTAGTCGGAACTACATGTCACGGTAAGGAATGAAGAAACTGGACAAATACTAAGAATGCACGAATACACATCTAAAAAGAGTGGAAGGGGAATGGAAATGTAATGGAAATTTAAATGAAGATACATCAAACATTAATGAATGAAACAATGTGGTTGGAAATTATTAATTTATAATTACAGTAAAAAATATATATAAGATGTTGATTGAGTTGTAAATAATAATAAAATAAAACTTGTTAACAAGGAAGGGATGTAGTGTTTGTGTCTATGGAATAGATACAATTCACTGTCTCATGTACCACACTGGAAGGTACAGCTGTCCCTGGGTAGTTGAGTGACGAACGCGGTACGAAGCGGACGTGCGCCTGCGCTCCAGTGTGGTAGTGGTGAGCCAGTGTCTGTCCTTAATCATCTTTAGGGACCCTATGGTCCTACAGATAACATTGCAAATGGAGACCTTAATATCAGAACAAGAAGTTACTTTAGAACTTATTAAAAAAATCGGAGTAAATTTCAGAAAATCCTCTAAGTCAAGATTGAAAGTTGCTACAATTCAAGTGAAAGTTGAGACGTTAAATGAGTATTGGACGAAATTCAGAACAACACATTTTTCTATAGTGCAAATAGCTACTTCTGAGCAAAAAGTAAAGCATAAATATTTCGCTATAGACATGTTTGTCATAGGAGAAGAGGAATATATCAATACAAAATCAGACATGTTAGAGAAAATAGAGGAGTTAAGTGAGAAAGCACCTGAGTTATTAGAGAAAAATATAACACATAACCAAACACAGGAAGTCAAGCTACCAAAAATTAATATACCCCAATTTTCTGGAAATTATCATGACTGGAGTACATTTAGAGATTTGTATACAACACTTATACATAACAATCATTCTTTATCCAAAGTTCAAAAGCTACATTATTTAAAATCAAGTATAACCGGTGAGGCAGAGCAATTATTAAGACAAATACAAATCACGGAAAGAAATTACGATGTTGCATGGGAGACTTTAAATAACAGATATAATAATCGAAGAATAATTGTTCAAACTATACTAAATCGACTCTTTAACCAAAGAAAACTATCCCAAAGTACAGCCAAAGGAATCAAAGATTTATTGGATACGACAGTCGAATGTCTTAACAGTTTAAAGAACAATGATGTGGAAACCACAAACTGGGACATTATAGTTATCCATTTGATAGTCAATAAGCTGGACGATGAATCACATAAGCAATGGGAAGAAGATGTTGGAGAGTTACCCATAGATATCCTTCCCACTTTTGAGACATTTACGAAATTCCTAGAGACAAGATTTAGAGTCTATGAGATGATGTGTACTACTTCAGTTAATGTGTCAAGAGAGAGAAACCCTTCAAAAACAAAATCATTTATTACAACTAATAATACTCAACATTGTCCATTTTGCAGTCAAGATCACCGCTTATCAGCATGTACAGAATTTGCGAAATTAGACGTGAACAAACGAATTGAACATATACAGAACGCGAGATTATGTTTTAATTGTCTATCACCGAGTCACAGTGTCATACATTGTAGATCCAAAGCGTCCTGTCATGAGTGCAGAAAGAGACATCATACATTAATTCATCTCACCAGAACAGAAAGAGAGAGTGAGCCTAACAGGTCTGAAAATACAACAATAGAGACTCCAACTACATCTGAATCGAGAGTTATTCGATCACATCTTACAGTACAAGGAAAAACTGCATTATTAGCAACTGCACTGGTTAACATCGAAACTAGTAAAGGGCCTCAAACCTTAAGAGCTCTTATAGATCCATGTTCACAAGAGTCCTTTGTAAATGAAATAACTGTGAAACGTTTACAATTACGCAGAAGAATAGTGGAAGGCGAGGTGAGTGGTGTAGATCAGATGACATCAAAAATCAAATATGCTACTGAGTTGGAGATCACTTCGAGACTTACAAATGCATTCAAAATTAACTGTACAGCATTTGTAGTAAAACAAATCACAGACTTTTTACCCACTTCAAGAGTCAATAATGAATCTTTCTCTCACATCCAACATTTAACTTTGGCAGATCCAACATACATGGAGCCAGGTACCGTAGATTTACTTTTAGGAGTTAATGTATTTACTGAAATAATAATGAGTGGAGTAATTAAAGGAAGTGAAGGGTCACCAATTGCCCAACAAACACAGTTTGGTTGGATAATATCTGGAGGAGGTATAAAGGAAAATATAACAAGAGGAATAGTAAGCATGCACTTAAACGTAAAACTAGAGAAAATGTTAGAGAAATTTTGGGAAGACGAGAATGTGGAGATTAGAACTAACACCCCTTATACATTAGAAGAGTTACGAGCTGAGCAAATTTACGAGAATACTACAACACGAGAACCTAATGGAAGATACGTCGTCGCACTTCCGTTTAAGCACGACGAACCTAACCTACCTACACATACATATGAGAGAGCACTAGACAGATTCAAGAGATTAGAGAAAAAACTATCACAAAATGAGAAACTGAGTCACGAGTATAATAAAGTCATGAGAGAGTATCTTACTTTAAATCACATGGAGCTGGTAAAAGAGAGAACGAGAAACGAGAGAGCCATATACCTACCGCACCATGCAGTATTGAGAGAAGATAAAATTACGACAAAAGTTAGAGTTGTGTTTGATGCTTCGAGTAAAGGAAGCAACAATATTTCACTTAATGATGAGTTATTAATTGGTCCACCATTACAAGAAGAATTACGTAGTATTTTGATGAGATGGAGAATGCATAAGATTTGTTTTACAGCGGACATAATCAAAATGTACCGACAAATAAGACTGAGAAAGGAAGATACAGATTATCACAGAATATTATGGCGTTTTAGTGATGAAGAAGAAATACAAGATTATAGATTGCTAACAGTCACATTTGGCACAGCATGCGCGCCATACCTTGCAATAAAAACACTTAAACAAGTAGCGATAGACGAAGATAAGGATGAGTCATTACAAGAGGCACAGAGAGCCATTCTTAACGATTTTTTCGTTGATGACATTTTATCAGGAAGTTACGATGTAGAAACTGCAATCGACATTCAAAGTAAAGTTACAAAAATACTACAATCAGGAGGTTTTTAGCTACAAAAATGGAATTCTAATAGTAAACAATTTATGGAAGAGATCGAGAATAGCAAAAGAGCATCAAAAAATGAGACAGAACCAAACATAAAAGATACAATAAAAACGTTAGGTATTAACTGGAATACACTAACTGACAAGTTACAAATAACAAATACAGTCCACAATTCGAAAATATCACTTGAACCAACTATAACTAAGAGAAAGGTACTTACCGTCATAGCTTCGCTATTCGATCCTATGGGTTGGCTAGCACCGAGTATTATTGTTGCCAAAATCTTCATGCAAAAACTGTGGGCAGCAAAAATTGCATGGGATGATGAGCTACCAGCCTCACTACGCCCTGAATGGTGCAAATACAATTCTCAGTTATTATTTATTATTATTTATTAAACTCCACTTATAATATGTACAATATAATCTTATTTTACTTTGGGTTCTTAAACTGGTAGGTTTGTAAGAACCCTGCACATTCTCTATAGTTGGGTAGTTTACAATATTTTTGTTTACATAGTACGAATACGTCTTACACATTGTGATTCTAGTAACTGTGGACTTGAGCCAAGCCAATGAAATATAAATATATTTATATATTTTTCTATACATACATACATACTTTAATATATTGTTATAAATTTAAGTTAGTTAATTTATCAATAAAAAAAAATAGCCGACTTCAAAACAAAAAAAACTATCTCAAACAAAATGCGCTCAAAATTAACTTAAAAAAAACAATTTCAAACAAAATGCACTCAAAAATAACGTAAAAAAACAATTTCAAACAAAATTCACTCAAAAGTAACATAAAAAAACAATTTCAAACAAAATGCATTCAAAAGTACCATAAAAAACAATCTCAAACAAAATACACTAAAAAGAAACAAAATAATGTCATGAAAACTTCTTTCTTTCTTTCTTCTCTCTTTCAAAAACCCTCTAAACTCTAAAGAAAGTTCTCTTCTTTCTTGTAACATGTCTATATTGTATAATTATTGTTATTTCGCAGTCGGTGTCGGCCGAAGTAAATAGGTGACATTTTATATTTGAGTTGTATTAGACATACTTACGTTTATGTCCCTACTTAGGCCGAAACCGACTCCAAAATAACAATAATTATACAATATAGACATGTTACAAGAAAGAAGAGAACTTTCTTTAGAGTTTAGAGGGTTTTTGAAAGAGAGAAGAAAGAAAGAAAGAAGTTTTCATGACATTATTTTGTTTCTTTTTAGTGTATTTTGTTTGAGATTGTTTTTTATGGTACTTTTGAATGCATTTTGTTTGAAATTGTTTTTTTATGTTACTTTTGAGTGAATTTTGTTTGAAATTGTTTTTTTACGTTATTTTTGAGTGCATTTTGTTTGAAATTGTTTTTTTTAAGTTAATTTTGAGCGCATTTTGTTTGAGATAGTTTTTTTTGTTTTGAAGTCGGCTATTTTTTTTTCTTAAAATGTTTGTTTTATTTCTCAATTTTTAGTGAATTTGAAGTTTAATTACAAATTTCCTTAATACGTATAAGGACATAAATAAGACAAATAAAGAAAAGGACTTTCCTATTTAATATGTGTGTACTTCAATTCAAAAACTAATTTAGAATACACCAGATAACCACTTATCCTTTAAACAATGAAATAATTATCAAAATCGGTATACAAATTGAAAATTAACGAACTAATACATCGTAGCGTGCCTTTAATTGTCATTGGCGTAAATGTCCAGCCGCGCGCCGCAGTAGCATTTTTCGAATGCGCGTAGTTTTTAATAATTTAATATCTTCCAAACTATTGATCAGAATTACATAGTTTAAAGGCTAATGTAATCTGCATTTTATACTCTAGCCATCAAACATATTTATTTAGATAAGGATTCATATCGAATATAATATAATAGCGCCGTAAGCTTACGACGCTGTTTTTCGTGTGCAATTTAATCGAAGTTTGTTCATAATAACATGGTTTTTGTGAGACATCCATAGATGATAGATATATGCCACCTGAGACTTTTATTTAGCAAATTTAAGGATCTATAATTACTCGATACATCATTTTAATGTAGGTCATATAGTTTGACCTACGTAAGCCCAGAAAGCAAATTTGTGCTATTCATTGTAACGCGATGTAGCATTTTTCGTTTCCGCGTAATTTTATTCTTACGATATCTCCTAAACTATTAGACAGAATGATATAGTTTCAATTGCAAATATAATCTACATTTAATTCTCTTGATAATGAACATATTTATTTACATAAGGGTTAATACTGAACTTGAATAATAGCGTCGGAAATAGGGCATGAATTTAATTAATGTTTCTAAAGAAAAAAACGGTTATTGTGAGAAAACTATAAAAGATAGATATATGCTATCGCGGACTTTTATTTAGCACATTTAAAGAGCTACAATTCGCCATACATCATTTTTATGTAGGTCCTATAGTTTAGCCTACGTAAGCGCTGAAAGCAAAAATGTCCCTAATTTCCGCAACAAATTTTGAAGCTATATTCAAAATCTACTAGTCTTCTAGTTATTTAAAAAAAAAAACAAAAAAATGGGACCCACCTGCAAGCACTTCCTTTCGATTAAAATAATTTTTATGAAAATCGGACCACCAGGGGCCGAGTTTCGCGGTAACACACATAAAAAAAAAAAAAAATACAGTCGAATTGATAACCTCCTTCTTTTTGAAGTCGGCTAAAAAAAGTCTTTAATTTCGATTTTATATTTTTGTCGTTTAAAGAGTCTCTTATATTTTGTGGTATTTCGTTTATCAGTGTTGGTGTCAGATACTGTGTTGTTCTTTTTCCATAGAAGTTTTTAGCTCGTGGTACACACAGTTTGTTATTTGCAACACTTCGTGTGACGATTTTGTTATTGCAATAATTAATTATTTCATGTTTAGAAAAATTTTCTACTAGAAAACTGTATTTAATTTTATCGTGAATAGGTATTATTTTGCAATATCTAAATATTTCAGTATTATCCGGTAACTGTGATTTTAAATTTTGTGGTAATATTGTTTTTAATATTCTTATTTGTAAGTTTAATATTCGATCTATATAGCTTTTGAAGGTCCGACCGTAGCTAGTTATCCCGTAGGTTATTATAGATTCTGCGAGAGCTGTGTACATGTTTAGTAAAATTTTAAAGGGAATTTTATTTTTCACAAGGTAAAATTTAGTAAGAATGGTTCGTAATTTATCGCACACGTTTTCGATATGATTTATCCATGTAAATCGGTTGTCAATAATTAATCCTAGATAGGTGTGTTGTTTCACTACCTCAATTTTACTGCACTTACAATCAGAGCGTATCTTGTGAAGGCAGGAGTGACACTGGGCAGTGATTTCGATCTGTATATCATTTTTAATATGGCTAGAATGTACGTGAATAATCTTGGTTTTTTCTGTGTTGATTTTCAATCCTATGTCATGAGCCCACATGTTCATTAGTGAAAAGTCACTTTGTAACTGTCCTACAGCGTTATTTAAGTTACAGCTAGCTGATAACAAGCATGTATCATCTGCATATTGATAAAGCGAACAATTTTTTATAATGTTTTCAAGGTCATTTACGTACGCGAGATAATGGATCGGGCCCATCACTGAACCTTGAGCTGTTCCTCCCTTGACTTCGGTGTTGTTGCTAACCTCATCACCTATCTTTACTTGGTAACTTCGGTTTTGTAGGTATGCCCGACACCATTTTAGTAAAGGTCCCCTTATTCCTGTATTGTTTAGTTTTTCCAATAGGATGTCGTGCTGCAGAGTGTCAAACGCTTTACTGAAGTCAATAAAGAGAAGTAAAACGTGTTTTTTATCATTAAAATGGCCATTGACTTCATCTGTAAACTTAGACAGCAGAGATGTAGTTGACTTTTTTGGTTGAAATCCAAATTGTGATGTAGCTAGTATAGAATTTTGTCTATAGAATTCTTGAAGTTGGTTACAAATATATTTTTCTGCTATTTTGTCAATAATTGGCAAAATTGTTATAGGGCGATAGTTAAACAAACTTTCTGAAATAAATATAGATAGATGGATGGGTACCTCGAATACACATCGTAGATTTGAGTTGCATGGTTTTTCAGACGCTTCAGCAGCAGCATATGCGGCAGTGGTTTATGGTAGAGTTGTGCAATCCGATGATGAAGTCAAGGTTTCGTTGATTATGTCAAAAACAAAGGTAGCGCCTTTAAAACAAGTAACGCTCCCACGTTTAGAGTTATGTGCTGCTCTTCTGCTGACAAAACTTTTAAAACATGTCGCGACCGCATTGAGAGTTGATGAGACACATACTTACGCTTGGTCCGACTCACAAGTAGCGTTATGTTGGATAAACGGCGATCCCAATAGATGGAAACCATATGTAAAAAATAGAGTGATTGAAATATCAAATACTTTCAAACCAAATTGGTCTTACATACCTACAAAAGAGAATCCTGCTGACCCAGCATCACGAGGAGTAGCGCCTGAAAAATTAAAATCTCATGAGTTGTGGTGGCAAGGTCCATTATTTCTAAAAGATAAATACATAAAAAGACTTACCTGTGAAGTACCAACTACTACATTGGAGCTAAAAGAAACAGTTTCTTGTATGACAGTTAAGTCGCAAGAGTCAGATGATAGGGAAATACTTACCTTATTAACTAAATATTCTTCTTTGAGAAAACTAATAACGGTGATAGCATACTGTAGACGATGGCTGCACCTGAAAAATAAAGACAAGGTTAATACATCATTTATAAATTTTGAGGAAAGAGAAGAAGCACTTACCGTTTGTTTAAAGATATCACAACGCATAGAGTTTAGAGATGAAATTGAGAATTTGAAAAGGGGCTTACCTCTACAAAAGAAAAGTCGTTTATTATCATTAAAACCGTTCTTGGATGAGAAATTACACACTATACATACATAAATAATCCTAGCCAGACGGGATTCCCTCGGCAGGGGAGACTAGACGACCGAGGGTCAGGGAGAAAGGGAAAGAAACCGGCGGACAATTCGGGCGGTATCGAGAAGCACCGCTTTCTGCATTTGAGCTCGGAGCACACCGTCCCGGAGCCCCAGCCTCCTCAAGTATCCAGAAAGGCTGACTGGAATTAAACCGTTTGCAGAAACCACTATCGGTATAATTTCAGTCGACAAGCTACCCCACATGTCAGAAACCTCGTGTGCCAAATCTAGATATTTTCTTTTCTTCTCTGTTGTGGCATTCTCGAGATTCTCGTCATGGGGGATCGCTATGTCAACCAAAAATATCCCTGACTGTGCCCGGTCCATCAGCACAATGTCAGGCTTATTCGCTGGAATAGTCCTGTCTGTGATGATGGACCGGTCCCAGTAGAGCCTGGCGCGGTTATTTTCGAGCACGGCTTCCGGGACGTACTTATAATAAGACAGTCTAACATCCAGAAGACCATACTTAAGAGCGAGCTCCTGATGGACAATACGGGCTACTAAGTTGTGTCTGTGCAGATACTCAGTGTTAGAAAGCGCCGAACAACCGGAGATAACATGCCTAAGTGACTCACCGGGACGGCGACATGCTCGACAAATGTCGACGGTGCCGTCCTTTAGGATGTATCTCCGATAGTTGTTGGTCTTAATAACCTGATCCTGTATCGCACAGACAAAACCCTCGGTTTCCCCGAAAAGGTCCCCGAAGCGTAGCCAGTGGTAGGATGATACAGTATCTACAAAGGGCTCATGAAGAGCCTTGTAGAACCTCCCGTGGAGCTCTTTCTCTTTCCATATTGCCTCCCGGTCAGAGACGCTCTGCACTGCATTGCTCGTTGGCCAAGGATAGGGGGGTTAGTCCTTTATCACAAGATATGACATCCGTGTGGATTCCATCACCCGATTTCGCCAAATAGTAACTACGGAGGCTGCACACTTCGCGGTTATGCATGGTGAGGGCACTTAAAAGGCCTCGCCCACTATAGAGGATGGCGGCGATGAGGAGAGAAAAAAAACACGAAGTTTTCAATATGGTGCGCACAGTTCGCTGTCCGAAGGCTGGGTTGAGACTGTACTGTGTGTCGACTACCTTGCAATTCCTTTATTTTTATAAATTCAAATATACAAACATTTTCTCTAACTACCTTGGTAATATTCAATATTTCACAGATAATAAAACGGTACGTTATGGTATTAATACAGAGTACAAATTCATATCAAATACACAAAGCAACATAGTTAAAGGGTACAAAATCAATACAGATAAAATACAAATAGAATTAATGTAGAAAATCACGAAAGGCTTTGATTCCATCGTCAACACCGCCCCCTAGTGCTGACTCCTCAGCACTACATCAATGTGCTATCTACCTATCATTCAGACAGACAACCTGAGCGACCAGGTGCCAGACTTAATCCGACCAGGTGCCAGACTTAATCCGACTAGTGCCAGACCTAATCCGACTAGTGCCAGACCTAATCCGACTAGTGCCGCACTCACTGCGCCATGTCTTAAGATGATCAGAAAATCCCTACTGTTATTGCTTTATTTAATACAATTACAATATAATTCAAAAAAGTTCAATGGTGATCAGATTAGTTAGTTCACAAACTTACCTCGGTCAGACGTAGGTGCGCAGCGCAGACCCTGGGCGCCATGCTGTGCTGACATCGGTCAGCGTCGGGAGTGCGCTCGCCACAAGTGCAGCTATCAGTGCTGCTGATGTTCCGACCGGAGTGGTAATCAAACATAATACCTTACCATCAACACGTTGGAACGCCATGACAGAACAGCTACGTATGCTTCTAACAAAGCATCGCAAAGTGCGTTTATGTGTTGATGAAGCTGTCAAAGACCACCTGTTTTAAGTGGAATTAGAATTCTTTTTACACTGGTCTGCAAAAATCTTTTTCTCACTCCTTTAAGTTTTGATGCTAATTCATTTTATATTAGTTGCTCCAAACATCGAAATATAACACGGAAACAAAACAAAAGCAAGTATATTTTAACAATCAACTGTATAGGCTTTACTAACAGTCGTATTAGCCTTGAGCAATATATTTCGGATCCTGATAAAAGTAAATATACGGATCTTTTGGTAAACTCAAAGAACGAGATAAAATGCTCTTTCTGTGCGTCTCCTTCTAGTTGATTAAAAGTAGGCAACGCATCTGCAATTGTGGATTTCTATGGCCGTATGCACGTTTGCCATCTTTTGATATAAAAAAGTATTAAGACTAAGAAATACACGAAAAGATAATTCGAATGATCCGGTAGAACAAATTAACAGTTTATTATCTATGTTCCCGTTACATGTTACATTTTGGAGAATACTAAACTGCAAAAAGATCTGTGCAAGTAATTATGAATTTCTTTCAAATTCACTGGTGGCTCCTTTTACTTGCCCCTGCTAATCGCTAAAACCTATTTATACATGTACAGGCTAATTTATAATGATTGGGAATAAACTTCTATTTCAGAATTTCAAAAATCCGAAAAAATTGTATTATTTAACATTAAAAATTCCAGATGTATTACAAAATTCTGGTAAAGGAGAATCTGGTTGCAGATCAGGTAATCATTGACCTGTGTCATATTGATTCATGACAGAAATCGAAATTATAACAAAACAAATTTGTTCAAAAATATTAAACCTCAAAGTAATACACCAACTAACAAAATAATGTATTATCATCACAACAAATGTGTACCAAATTTTAGACATATCTATCTATCGGAACTAGGTCTCATTTAATTACTAAATATTGACCCAATTAAAGAAGTCTAATAAAACTGTATTAAAAACCACAACAATTTAATGATTTGACTGAAATTGTTTAGTTAGTTTAAAACAATTCACTGTTGTCGACAATTTCAGTTATTGTGATCAAGTGGAAATAACCAAAAATCTTACTAATAAATTAATTAAAGAAGGTAAACATGAAAAACAAAATAAATCACTACCTAATCATTTGTTCGTAAGATATATTCTTGATATCTTACGGCTTTCGAATCTATCCACTGTAGCTTAATTAATAATCTAATATAACTTTAGTCAGCAATAATATTAATTGCATAAAATATTAATAGCAAAATATTAAATTTAAAAATATTTTTCACTGTAGTTAAGTTAATCGTTACAAGAAAAACAAATGTAAATACTTTCTTTATGAAACTATTCTTCAATATGTTACGGTCTCCGGGTGTGCATTCTTATGCATTAGTAATTTTAAGTAGCAGAATGCTAATGTTAAGCTATAAAATAAACATTATGAAAAAACTAAACAGTACGTTGACATGGCTTATGTCGCTGTAAAATACCATTAATCAAAAAAGTGAAGTGTCCAAAAACAAATAGTTAATAAGTCGCTTGTAAAATTAAAATCTTTACGCAATCTTTACGGCTTTAGGGTAAGCAAGCGATTTAATTTTCAAGATTTTAAGATTCAAAGTTAACGGAAAATAAAAATATATTAACTACGTAAAAACATAAACATTGCTTAGACATGTCACTCATGTCGCAATGAGTACATGCGTGCAAGTACATCACCACTGCATCACGTTAAAATAGAAAAAACAAAGAAAATAAAAAGAATTGAATCATGTTGAAAATCAAAACAAAAAATAATTTAGTGCAACACTGACCTTAATTATCTGCTGCGTTGATATTTTGTTCCTCTGCTGTACCTCTCTGCATAATCACAGCTATATTTCCTAAAGTAATTGTTAGATAAAATATAAGTAAACAAAGCATCATCAATACATTCAGTCAAAATGTTACCTTTACAAACTTACACATTACGAAAAGAATAATCTACAGTATCGTACTCACAATAATGAGCTTTACTTTCAGTGTGATAAGGACGAAATTTCAATAGATTTTTAGCAATAAGAATTTTTTCATAACTTGTTTACATGAAGTTGCATATTTGTTGTGCTCGCCATTACAGTAAACGATAAATGAATGATTTGGTGAGTGAGTGCGACCGCAGTATTAATTAACATTAACCATTATTTAAAGACACATAAGGTTCATTTTGTTAACAAAATTATTTGTATAATGCAATGCGATTTGTAAAAATGCAGTATTAAAAGCGCCTACTAAATAAATGTTTACGTACATTAAATTTATAACTATTTAACAAAAATCATGCAATAAAAATCAACAAGCTTAACAACGGTAAATAAAATTCCGAAAATAAGATGTTACAACTAAAAATTAAAAATAATTAGACTGAACACATACAAATTCTCTTAACGCATTTTGACTTTGTTCGCTTTATACATTTTAATAATAATAATTAACGAAACGCGTAATGACACTACTATCACTTTTAGCCACAATAAATAACACATTGTTTTATATTGCTTACGCGCTGCTATGTGGTCCATTGTGACCTGCGTGGATGATGACGACTGTGCTCGTCGGCGGGAACCACGGCGGCGCGTTCGACTAGGGCCGGGTGTCTTGGTGCGCGGCGGCTGGCATGCGCGCTGCTTTGTTGCACACACCATGTTCTGCATAATTCTCGGAGACGTCGTGCGATAAAATATTTTAATAACGGACATTTTTTCTTCACCTTTATTAAACTTCCATTTTCAAATGGTTCTTTGTATTCAATTTTAAAATGTGGCCGTTTATTATAACGGCCGCTGTTATTCTGTAGACTACCTGGGGTGATCGCCTGGCAGGTTAAGTTACTGACCTCTCGTGCTGTGCAGAGCTGAGTCGTCGTCTCCTTCTGTACATGCTTTACATCTTCATCCTGTGACGTGTCATCTTGGGGTAACGGTTCGCTGCTAATGACTGTTGGAAGGTTCCGAGCTCGAGTCTCGAAGGCTGCCGAAGTCTGGACTTGGCTATTCTCCAACCACTCACTAGCGCTGTTCCTCTCACGTTCGCTGCCTTCGAACTGGTTATGTGCTGGGGCGTCGTCGGCTTTGTCCTTTGCCATCAAGCGTGCCAATTCCGCTTCCAGCTTGGCGAGGTGCATCTTGATTGCAGTGTTCGCCTGTGCAGCTGCCAGCTCCAGCTGCATCCGTCGCACAATATACGCTGACGAATATTTCTTTGTGCGCGGTGTCTTCTCCGTCGCCATATTAGGTGAACCCTCCAGTGTATCCATGGTATCCTCGCGAAAAAATATACAGTACGCTCCACGAGAATGTTGCCACTGATTAAGGATTCGGCTCGAAGCGACCAATTTTATAGAGGATGGCGGCGATGAGGAGAGAAATAAAACACGAAGTTTTCAATATGGTGCGCACAGTTCGCTGTCCGAAGGCTGGGTTGAGACTGTACTGTGTGTCGACTACCTTGCAATTCCTTTATTTTTATAAATTCAAATATACAAACATTTTCTCTAACTACCTTGGTAATATTCAATATTTCACAGATAATAAAACGGTACGTTATGGTATTAATACAGAGTACAAATTCATATCAAATACACAAAGAAACATAGTTAAAGGGTACAAAATCAATACAGATAAAATACAAATAGAATTAATGTAGAAAATCACGAAAGGCTTTGATTCCATCGTCAACACCCACCATGCTTTCGCGGTAAGTACAGTCTCATAATTGACGATCTCGGGTGATGCATCCTGTGGGACATCATAACTGTGCGGACTTTTCTGTCCAGGGCGTCGAGCTCGGTTTGAGTCCACCTGAGTATGCCAAAGGTATACATGAGGACGGGCATGACCCAACAGTTATATGCGCGTGCTTTATTCGCGCCTGACAAAAGACTGTTAAGAACTTTTGTCAGGCGATCAAAAAACACATCACGAACCGATTGTTTTACGCTGCCCTCATCAACTCCGACATTTTGTGACATGCCTAGGTATCGGTATGTTTCAGCCTCAGAAAGGGTTCTAAAGTTCAGAGGATTATCAGTGCCCTCTGAACTTGTAATTCTACCTTTCTCCACATGAACGGCCGCACACTTATCCGTCCCAAACTCCATCCTGATGGCATTACTAAAATCACTAGTGATTTGTAGCAACTCCAGCAGTTGGGTATAATTAGGAGAAAATAATTTGAGGTCATCCATGTAGAAAAGGTGGGTCACTTTTGCTCCTCCTCTCCGAAGTTGAAAGCCCCGCCCAGAATCCTCCAGCAAAGTACTGAGGGGATTCAGGGCGAGACAAAACCAGATTGGACTCAGGCAATCACCCTGGAAGATACCCCTCCGTATCCTTATCCGGTCTTCGGCAGCCGTCATGCGCTCACCCAGGAGACAAAGGGTCGTACTCCATTGGCCCATACAATGTCCGAGGAAGTCTCTTACCGTACAGTCGACCTTGTACAGCTCGAGGACTCTCTTTAGCCATGAGTGGGGCACCGAGTCGAAAGCCTTTTTATAGTCAACCCAAGCAGCGTCAAGGTTGCGACGGTTGCGCTTCACCAGTTTACCAATAACCGCATCGATGAGGAGTGGTTCCTTGGCCCCTCGGCTACCGCCCCTACATCCATTTTGGGCATCCGAAATCACCTGATTCGCATTTAGATGCCGAGTGATTTTTGCGCATAAAATGGAAGTCAGTGTCTTATAAACAGTAGATAGACACGTTATAGGGCGGTATTTGGCCGGATCAGCCGTGATCTGGTCTTTAGGAACCAAGTGAGTGACCCCCATAGTGAAGAGGTCCGGCAGTGACTTGCTATCGAGGGCTTCCTGGAACTGTTGGGCGAGCACAGCATGACAACTCACGAATCCTTTGAGCCAGTAGCAATGCAATCCGTCGAGCCCTGGGCTTTTCCAGTTAGGGATCCGCCGTAACGCATGTGCTACATCCGCAGCCGTAATAGCTACAGGGTCCATGGGTGTGATCTTAGAGCATGTACCCTCCACAACTTGCATCCAGGATCCCTCACTGCGGTCAACGGGCACAGACCAGATGTTTCGCCAAAAAGCCACTGCAGCGGTCTGATCTGGGCCTGCGCCCGTTCCACTGGTCGATTCTTGTCGCTCCAATTGCTTATAGAACCTCTTTTGGTCACTCTGGAAGAGACGATTCTGGTTGAACCGTTTAGTCCTCTCGTTGTATCGACGAATCCGCTTTCCCCATGCTGCAATCCTCTGCTTCAGGTCGTCTATGCGCTCCGTCAGTTTGCGTTCAATGTCCGGGTGAGACAGACTTACTTCCGTTCCACCCAAAGCCATCCTGACAGAGCGCACAATCCTCGGTCTACTATTGCCCGATCTGAAGCTAATCAGTCTGCCGATGAGAGCTCTCGCCTTTGCGATACGGTCCTCAATTATTTTTCGCCACGCTGGTACTACGCTACGATGATTCGTACTGCGTCCAGTCTTTTGTAGTTTGACTCCGACGTATCGGCATACGGCCTTCGCGGCGCCAAACAAGATTGAGTCCGTATCGCAAAGATCCCGGCTATCAGCAAGGTACACATTCAGCATTGGGTTCAGAGCCCTCACGACATTACGATTGCGCTTGCTGAGGGGAATGCGGGGTAATCGCGGTCGATTTTCGAAAGGCATTCGACGTGTTTCCACTATAGCCTCTTCCAAGATTCTCCTCATCTGCTCTATGTCCTGGGCAGCCATTTCTTCCTCGTCGTCCTCCACCTCTGCCAGGCATTCAGCTGGTTCCACAGCTGGAGGTTGCACCGTAGTTTGCGGAACTGTTCTCCTGGCAGCGGTCGGGGAATCCGACGCAGAAATAGCTTCATGTTTTAGTCGTTCGAGTTCGGCACCTTCAAACAGATTAGAGCGTAAGATGTACCGAACCCGATCCGCTAGGTTCTGTTCCGTCACGGTGATCGACGACTCTAGCTCAGAAAAGAAGCGGTGCATTCTAGCTCGGTAAGCAATTCCTCTGGTTTCTCCCCCTTTCGCCCTAAAATACGTCCGCAATGCGTTTTGGTTAGCATCCATAGTCCATCGCATGCGGCGTAGACCTCTAGCGGCGGGTGCCGATGGCTGGGCCTGTGAGGGTCCCGCCAGCACCAAGCCAGCTGGAGGGGATGATGGATGCGAGGGGTCGACAGATGGCCGGTCAACCCCTTGGCTGGCGACCCGCATGCTGCCACGTCCAGCGCCAGCTCCAGACGCGCCCCGGCGACCCCCAGGCAGCGGCCCTATACGTGTTCCTCGTAAGTCCATCATCCATAAGATGGACGTCTGGTAACGGAGGACGCCCGACTCCGGTGCCGTTAGAATTGTGGCCATAGGCACAAACGGGCCGTGGCACTGCGAAGACGCTGCCGAGGCACGGCACAAACACCTCTAGCACAGTGCAGACTGACTGCATTGGTGCAACAGTTTTGTCACTTAAACTATTGCACCAACGGGCGATGAGGTCGTCACGTCCCGACGCCTTTTTATTTTTTTTATTATTATTGTTATTATTATTATTATTGTAATTATTATTATTATTATTTTTTATATATTATATTATTATTTTATATTTATTTATTTATTCTTTTATTATTATTATTATTATTATTATTGTAATAATATACGATTTATCATCATTTGGTTCATTTTTTTAAGCGACATATAGACTATAGAGTTCCCCATCATTAATTTATTATTTTCACTACGTATTCCAAACGGCACGTTTATATCACCATAGATATCCATAATGTCTTCTTTTTTGAGGGAAATGTTTGTATTATCGTTTTCCTCCGACTCAGTGTTTTCATCATTTTGTGAATCAGAACATTCTAATGCATCATTGGAGCTCGCTGTAACCAAATCCTTAAAATCTTCATATTCTATGGAAGAATCTTTTTCATTTAAGATTTTGTTATAATTTTCAAGTTTAGCCTCTATGATAGTATCATTCAAGTCATTGTTTTCAAGGTTAGAATTATTATTATCATGATAATTTTGTTTTTTTATACGAATAAGTGTCTCCAAAGGCTGTATTATAGGTTTATATACTTTTTTAAACTTTAGGTTAGCTTCATCTTCCTCGTTGTTGAGCTATTTTATTTTATTTTTTATATTATTTACAGATTTTATAAGTTCTTTCTTTATTTGCATATCCATCATAAATTGGAATGTACAAACGACTGATATGTGCAAAGTCTTGAACTTTAATGAATTGTTTTTATGAAATAATGGTATCATAACTAAGGTTTAAAAATATATGAATGTGTCAAAACCTTGTCTATATCTTCCATTATTTAATTCACAATCTTTATTAATACTAATAAAGCTAAAATGACTTTTCCATATATACGAACAAAGAGTCTTGAATTTTAACCAACTCATATCTGTATTCACATGCTCATTGTAAATATGCTTTAAATTAGTATCATCTTGTTTAAAAATAACAAGTAAATTAACATTATCTCGTAGTAGTTGCTTAGGTATTTTTGAATAAGTTTGGGATAGATAAAAACAATCTATTTGTCTATGTCTTCCCATTGTAAAGTAATTTCTAATATTCGTCAGCTTTTCAGATGCAATGTCATCAAAAATAATAATAGAGTTTGGTAATGCATCATTTGGATGAAGAACCTCTTCATCATCATTAAAAATGAATAGGTCCGCTCCTGAGATTTTCTTCATAACTTCACTCAAAAAGCGATATTTTGGTTGGAAAGTAGTTTTTGAATATAAATAAATATGTCTAAATGTAAGTCCATTTTCATGTAATAACAAACTTAGCATAACGTTCGTTTTACCACAATTAGAAGGGCCACACATTATACATCGAATCGTATTAGGCAGTAAAGGACTATGTTTTACGATTCCTCGATTATTACTGACTTTTAAGCTATTTACTTCTAAGGACAATGCTTGCTTTACGAATTTCATTTTTAAATGTAATGCTATTTGAACTGTTAGTCCTTATATGTCAGCCAGATTACTAACCACAATTTATATTGCATAAAAACATAAATAAAATACATATAAAATACATAAAATTTATTATTTACATAAAATTTCACATATTATAATATTTATGCATTAATTATTACATTGGTTTAATGAATAAACATATCAAATAAACAATGTCAACTACATTACTTTTAATATGATTATAAATGATAAATAATTCCCAGCTATTTTTACACATCGCTGAAATAATCCATGAATACTGAATCACAATGACCCCATGGTAATGTATGTATCTGATCAGGTAAAACTTGCACTTTATCATCGTTTCTATCTAACACTTTTTTATCGATTTGTTGAGAATATAACATATGTTTAATGGATTTTATCATGGACATTTTATGTCTAAGAGTATCATTTGTTGACAGTACATTCTTGTAATCTCTGAATTTTAATTTTTTTGACACTGACTTCGAAATACCCTTAGCCTTTTTTATTTCGGATGTTAAACTGTTTATAAAATATAATTTGGCACGTAAACCTATAAATTCTACTAGCTGTGCCCGCGACTTCGTCCGCGTAAAATTCTGTCTTCGGATAGAATTTTTTTAGGCTAATTATTTTACTTAACCGACGTGCTATGATTTGATGTATGGATGTAGAAGAACATAGAGAGAGGTGTGCCAGGACCGCGCCAAATGTCTAAAATATTCCCAAACAAAATTTCATCCCCTATTTTTATTTAGCATCCTTGAAAGTAATATTTTTTCAAACGTTGAATTTCATATTTATTTATATCAAATTAGCAGCCACAAAAATAAGTTTTAAACTTGTAACTGTAAAAATGACGATACTTCCATACAAATTTCCACGCCCACTTTCAACCCATTAAAAACCCTTTTTCTCGTTGAAAAGTAGTCTATGTCCTTTCTCGGGCTCTAAACTAAATATTGGTAAGGGTAATAGCAAAACATATTAAAGAAAATATTCAACAAAACCTCACATATTGCCAAACAAATTTTCATCCCCTACTGTTATTTAGCTCCCTTGGGGGTAAAATTTTTACAAAAAATTAATTTCATAATTATTTATATCAAATTAGCTGCCTTAAAAATAAGATTCAAGTTCTAACTGTAAAAATGACCATAATTCCATACAAACTTTCACCCCCATTTTTTTTTTATTTTTTTTATTTTTATAGTCAGGAAATGCGTTTACGCACGCCTACGCCGGGCTGTGCAATGGCGTAGGGAGTGTGGGACTCGCCGGCCACAGAAGGTGACCGGAATACCCACTAAAACCTGACTGCCCTCTAACGCATTATGGCGGGCGCCACGGGAACGCTTTAGCTTTCTTCCGTGGCCCCGCCTGCGTTATCGCCCTGAAGGGGCCTCCCTCTCACGCATGGTTTGTGGGGAGAAGTATGGCGGCGAAACCCCGCCTCCTTCTCCCCACTCTCCTGCGTCTGAGCGGGGGCGCGAGGGGATTATCCTCGCGCTCTCGCTCCCTTTCCTCCTTCTGCGAAATTACTATTTCGCAGAAGGAGGAAACCGCCTCCCATGACCCCTCACTGCCCAGCATGGCGCGAATTACGCCTGGGAGTGAGAGGTCATCACCAATTGCCGCTGCCAGAGTGCGGCGCTCTTCGGACCACGCTGTACAAACCTGAAGGGTGTGTTGCGCGGTGTCCTCATCAGCGCCGCACTCGTGGCACGACGTCGTCTCTTCTCTTCTTATACGGCACAGGTACCGCCCGAAGCACCCGTGCCCTGTCAGCACCTGTGAAAGTTTGTAATTCAATGCGCCGTGGCGCCTGCCGCACCAGTCCGAGAGCCGTGGGCGTATGGCCTCTATGGTGCGGGCGCCGTATTTGGCGTCCGCTAGGCCAGCAGCCCACAGCTCTATGGTCATTCGCTTTCTCTCCGCCCGGGACCGGGCGAGCTCCTCTGGAGCCGGGGCTTCGCCCCGAGCTCTCTGCTCGGCCCGCTCCCGGTACGCTTCGGCCAGCACACCCGCTTCTATCTCCCACGGGGGAGTGCCGGCCAAAGCGCAGGCCGCTGCATGGCCAACCGTGCGGTAGGCCATGCATGCGCGCACCGCAACGATGCGCTGCGGCCTGCGGAGGAGGGCCCTGTTTGGTGCGTCAAGGGCTTCTGCCCATATCGGCGCGCCGTACAGGGCCATACTGCGAACGACCATGGCGTACAGTCGTCTGACCTGCACGCCCGGACCTCTCAGGTTCGGGAGGAGCCTGGCGAGGGCGGAAGCCGCGCCGACGAGTCGGGGGGTTAGCGTCCGGAAGTGATCTCCGAAACGCCAACCCCCATCGAGGATAAGGCCAAGATATTTGTTCCGGGCGTTAACCTCGACCTCGTCCCCGTTGATCCGGAGGGTCGCTCCTGCGGGCACTCTCCACCTCGGCCCTTTGAAGCAAAGGGCCTCGGTTTTGTGGAGTGCCACGCGGAGTCCGAGCGCCTCGATCCTCCGGACCAACAGGGTGGCCCCGGCTTCCGCCCTCCTCTTGACCTTCCTCCAGGTGGTGTCCCGGACGGCTATCATCGTGTCATCCGTGTAGCAAATGACAGCCATCCGGGGCAGCACCTCCCCGCGGATGGCCCAGTCAAAGCCGATGTTCCACAGCAGGGGTCCTAGGACGGACCCCTGAGGAACACCGGAGGCCATCCGCCGCTCCTCTCTTCCCTCCCTCCCCATGTAGGACACTACCCGCTCTCGCAGGTAGTGTCCCACAATCCTCCGGAGATAGAGGGGCAGTTCATGGTACCGAAGTGCCTCCTCTATTACTCCGAAGGGGAGGGAGCCGAAGGCGTTGGCGATGTCAAGTGACACCGCCATCGCCCCCTGTCCCCTCTCGGCCGCATCCTTCGAGAACCTTTTCAGGGCTAAACTTTCACCCCCACGTTCAACCCCTTACAACTCCTTTTACGCGTTAAAATGTAGCCTATGTTCTTCCTCAGGCTCTATACTAAATATTGGTAATTGTAACAGCAAAACTTATTAAACAAAACATTCATCAAAACCGAGCATATTGCCAAACAAAATTTCATCCCCTATTATTATTTTGCACCCTTAGGGCTAAAATTTTTACAAAAATTTAATTTCGTATTTATGTATATCAAATTAGCAGTCTTGAAAATAAGTTTCAAGCTTCTATCTGTAAAAATAACGATAATTCCATACAAAATTTCACCCCCACTTTCAACCCCTTACAACCCCTTTTTCGCGTTAAAATGTAGCCTACGTCTTTCCTTAGGCTCTAGACTAAATATTGGTAAGGGAAACAGCAAAGCATATTAAACAAAACATTCACCAAAACCGAATATATTGACAAACAAAATTTCATCCCCTATTGTTATTTAGCACCCTTGGGGGTAAAATTTTTACAAAAATTTAATTTCAAATTTATCTTTATCAAATTAGCAGCCTTGAAAATAAGTTTCAATCTTCTACATGTAAAAATGACGATAATTCCATACAAACTTTCACCCTCACTTTCAACCCCTTACAACCCCTTTTTCGCGTTAAAATGTAGCCTATGTCCATCCTCAGGCTCTAGACTATCTGTGTACAAAATTTCATTTAAATCGGTTCAGTAGTTTTTGCGTGAAAGCGAGACAGACAGACAGAGTTACTTTCGCATTTATAATATTAGTAAGGATTATCAGATCATCACCCATCTCATGTATCCATAATCCAGGAATTTTCGAATTTATTTGCGGAATATTATAAGGATTATTCTCATTGAAATTACTTGTATCAAACAAGGAAAGATTATCATGCATATCTTGATAAAAATCATCACAATAAATTAAATAAAGTAGGCTATCGGTATCAGTATAGCATAGTTCAGATTTATTTCCATATTTTTTTCTTATAAAGTTCCATATTTTTTATAGTGAAATTCATATAAATGTAACTTCGAGTATTCTAAAACAGTAAATCCAATGTAGATTGGGCTATCTAGAATAACTTTCTCCCTATTCAACTCTATTGCTACAAAATTTTCTGAAAATATTGTTATGCTTTTTAAATTTGGTTTTGTTACCAATCTTTCAGCATCTAAATATTTATTTGTACGATTATCATATTCTTTCCATTTTGACACTAATCTGACATCTGCTTGCTTACGTTTGTTTTCTATCGTTTTTCCGAATATTGAATTATTTAATAACTTGAAGAAATCTTTTTCAAATACTGTTTTGGAATTTTGACGTAGACTAGTATTAAGCTCTATGTATTTTTTGAGAAAATTGTCTTGTCTTAAACTTATTACACAGTGTATTTTTTTTTTAAATCAAACCATTGTTAAGACATTCTTTTAAATGAGTATAATGGATCACATAATTATGTTTGTCATAAAGATTTGCTATCAATTTTTCAGCTGTCCCATAAGGGGGTACAATCTTTTCGATAGCAAATGGTAAGTCTTTATGCTGGTGATGTAAATAATCTGGGTAATCTAAGTCTACTTCCAAGATATAACCAATATCACTATCATCTGAAATACTAAGTAAATCAAAGTCAATAACTTCTTTCTGAGTTAAAACTTTAAATTCTGATATCGGAAGCTTTTTCATCATTGCATAGCCATATAAATTGTTAGAATCAAGATAAATCAAATAACTGCTTGGAAGTGAACTATTAAAATTTGTTAAATATTTATTATTTGCCTTAGCATGTCGAAGAGAACATTGTGCTAATCCACCTCTAATTCCTTTTCTAATAATTCATACATTTGCAAGTCATTTATAAGCTCGAGTTCAGTACCGGTATAAAAAAGCATAGCATCCCAACTTAAGCTTGGTGAGCTAACATAATAAGCTGGATCTTGTTTATAATAATGTAAACTCATTTTTCTAAATTTCTCGAATATATCGCATAATAAAAGAACATCACATTTTATGTATAAGTCTGTATATTCGCCAAGCGATTTAATTCCGAAAACTTTGTAAACTGTTTGTGCGTGCAAATACATTTCATCAGATATAAATATGTTCCTTAGTTAAACTATTAAAAAAAAAATTCTTTTGAGGGTAGTTGGGAGTCATCAAATTTTGACCAAAAGTTTAAGTAATCATATGGATAAATACCTTTTTTTCTTATTAATTCAAATTTATTTTTGTCGCTAAATTCTTTTGATAAATGATAAAAATCGCTTTCTGTTAAATTTTTACTTAGTGTGTCGAGACTAGAATTCAAAAACTGATAAGAATCAATAAATTTTATTTGAATGGGGTGTTTATAATATTTACTTTTTATTATTTTTGTGAATGACATATATTTTTCCTTTGTTTTCGGTATAATGTTAATCGAACCTTCATACTTCGCTAATTCTTCAATGAATAAATGTGAGTCATACCCAGCTAAGTTATGGAATACAACAGGAATGAATGGACAAACTCTGTACATCAAATTACAGTGCGAGTGCGCCGCACCTCTATACTCTGATGTAATATGATCATGATCTCGAACTCTGTCGTTTAACAATGATTTTTTACATATGTGACATAAAGTAGCGTTGTTATATTCTACTTCTTGTTCCGAGGTTAATGGAGTGATCGGTTTTTTTTCATTTAATATTTTATGTATACGTACAGCATCTTTTATCAAACATTTCACAAACATTTGCACACAGTCTTTACCTCTGTATGAAACATATTTGTTTAAGTCATCGTTATGTGAACAACATATGTAATACGCAAAACATGAAGGTTGGTGTACTTTTAGATTCTGAGTTTTAGTAGAAATACTTTCATCGCAGTCAAAGAGCAAACATTCAAAATCAGCGTAAATAATAAAATTAATTTTTTGTTGTCTCTCGTAATGTTCAAATTTTAATATAGAGTTTTTTTCAGGTAAAACAGATACAATTTTAGAACAACTATGAGTTTTGTATCTTGCTTCTTTACTGAAAAATTGTAAACATTTTTCACATGAGTAAACTTTTCCTTTATAGTGAGTAACTTGACGTCGAACTAATCGAGTCAAGTCTTTAATCAAACAATAATGCCCTTCACTACTGTTAAAACGTTCAATATACAATAAATTTACATGGTTTTTCTTTCTCTTTTTAGACAAATATAAGGGTCCTGTTACAGTATCCTTCTGTAAACCATATATATATTTACACTAATATCAGGATTATTTTTTTCAAATATTTTAATATCATTCAATGTGAGAGGAAATTTCATTCCTTTGGTATTTAGTATACTGGAATAATGAGGATATGAGCTAGTTACACAAACGTTGTTCTTAGCTGGGTATAATGCAGCTACTATACTCCATAAGAAACAGTGGTTATCTTTATTTTTAATGTTAATGCAACTTTTTGAATATTTGATTGCTGGTGGTAGATCTAAATAAGATCCACCTCTCATAGGAGAATACTTATTAATGTTAATTTCAACATGACTCATTGATAAAAATGACCATCCAGATTGAGTATGCTGAAATTCAGTAAACTTTTTATTCAATATTTTTGTTGGCGTTGTCAATACCCATAACGAACACCGAGCCCTGGTAGGGCGGCCATCTTGACAAATCTGTCAGTTCGGTTTGAATCGTCATAGGGTGCGCACACAACCACGTGCTCGGTGGACGTTACTATACTTAAATCCAATTCTATCTTAACAATCCTAAATTAGTTTAGTAATGACATTGATTGTATCATCGATAGTTATAATTGTGATAATTATTACAACAGTTATTTTATTGGAATACCCGCAAGTCCACGCCCGTTAGAAGATGTCTGATAACCCTGATGACAGTCGAAAGACTTCATATTCATAACTTTTTCTAATAATCTATTCAAGTCTGAGTTCTTACAAACAATAATATATTTAGTATTAAATGATTTCAATTGCTTTTCATCTAATTTTGGCAGTAAAAAATAAGCGAAAAACTCAAAACATCATGCTCTTTCAATGATATATTGAATAATTTCAATAAATCTGTTTGATTATCACTCAGGAACGCCTCTGGACTGAGGTACTCGTCTTCCTGAGTGACGTTCAATCGGTATGTTACTAATCTGTTTTTGAAGGCAGACGCGACAATATTGATATTTGCGAACTGCGTATTCAATAAACAGTTAGATTTATGTAAATTTGTTCTCTTATGATGTGAAAAAAGCCTTTTCTGGACAAACATATTGCAATTATTACAATGTATAGATCTTGTTAAGTCATCGGGAAACACAACTGTAAAAAAAAGAAACACTTTTGAAATATTGTTGTTTATGCAAAATACAAAAAGGACACAAAGTTTAAAAGCTATTTTGTTTACAAATATAGATAGTAAAATAAAATACTGATTAAATACAAAGATCTAACCTATCCTAATAATCATACCGGCCTATAAGTGTTATAGGGCTGTTTATGAAATCTTTTTGGATACATTTCACAAATTTCTTAATGTATAGCCAAGACTCCGCATCGTCATCAATTCTGGTTTTGATAGTTGTAATTGCATGCCGCCATCGATGGACGGGCTGTATTTTTTTTATTTCATCGGCTTCATAAATCTTCATCTCGCTGAAATATTTCCCATCTTTACTCTCATTAATTTGTCGCGAATATCCTTTTATCACCCTTCTAGTGAAATAGCTAAATAATGGTGGTATATTTTTACCCTGGAGTTACCCTGCAATGGAGCTGGATGCTTCATTGCAGTCATCTTCCGCAGAGCTGTCATCCCCGAACAACATTTGCGCCGTAACTCTTGGTGGTGATAAGACGGGACTAATAGCCACCTTCTTAGCCCGCTTCTCTTCACCCGCAATCTTCCTGACCGGCTCCTCCGTAATCTTGTCAGACGATTTCCTCTTCAACTTTTTTTGCTCAGAACTTGGTGGCGGAGGTTTGGCGTCAGACTCCGAGTCGCTTGAAAGAAACAGATCTTTGGCAAGTTGGACCTATAATAGAAAAAGAAAAAATAATGAGATATTGTAATATTTATCATTCACTTCCCTATGATTTAATGATAGTTTTCATAGATCATATAAAGACATACATATAACTTGACATTAGTTGTAAGATTATTAAGCAACAGACTATGAGAATAGTATTGTAAAAGTATTATTTAAGATTAATATATCTAAAAGAACAATTTGATAAACATTCCTATGATAACAATGTTGGTTCGATCTTATTTCAAACAATCAACAAAATGATGACTTTGATTGAATATTATCATTCAGTAAGCTTAATAAAATAAGTGAAATTGGATGATAGTAGTTTGGGTTCAAGTCATTAGACCTTACTGCTACCACGATAAGAACAATTAAATGATAAGTCTAGTCAGGTATAAGGAATTTACTAACTTAATAACATATTAGAAAATAAGGGTACTTACATTGTTTGAAGTGAGGTGTTCCTTTCCAAGTTGTGACTCTCCTCAGGAAAAAAGCGTAATGTGGATCTGTCTCCCAATGCACGAGTTAAATAGTATGATCACACATTGAATCTCCTTTTAAAGTGTGTGTAAAGGTTTCTATTCATGTAGATTATTTTCTAAATATGTTCAAAAAGCTAAGCTTGCATATTGTATTACTCAAACGTTGAATCCTTATGTGTGTGTAAACAATAATCTTAATCGAAGAAGACATAACGTAGATAAAGGTCTAGAGTACACGTGCCCATGTGTTACATAATTGTTTAATTTAGATACATACAGTGCATGAGTTATGAATGTCAACATAGACAGATCATCTAAAAACAGGCGCCACATCCATTTTTGGTTAAGAAGAAGTGTCGGAATATATATTTAAATTAAGATATATTTTGAACCTTATTGTTTATAATCAAATTATTATAAAAGACGGTTGGATGTAAATCGTTGTCTTAGTCTTCTTCAAAGCAGTCACCATGGCGGTAAGTTTTTGAAAAATAAAATTTGTAACTCTAATAATATTTTATATTTATAATAATAACATCTGAGAAAATTATTCTTAGTCTACTTACACTTGCTTGCTTGATTAATGAAAAACCCTTAAAAAGATATACTAGCTTCATATATTAAAATGAACACTATGTTGTTTGTTACAGTATCCAAATAACTGGTCTTACACCATCATATTCACCGATCTCACCACCGGCGTCTGGATCTGGTGGGTTAGCGGATCCAACGACTGTACAGCGAATACCTCACGACATAGAAGATGATAATAGTCGTGGGCAAGATGTTACCACTGATTTCGTGAATAGATAGAAAAATTTGGCATCCAGCATTAGAACGACATCATCCGGATCCATTTCAATATTAAAACAATAATGGGTTGATTCAGCTGACATTGATCTGCATAGTTTATAACGATGGATGATGTCGGATCATATCTCATTATAAACGTCACCGCTTCGCGCGTCGGTAAAGTTAAACATTAAACACGACACAATTATGCATCTGATTGATGAATGAACAGTTGAATAATGAAAAGAATGAGGGCAATTCAGATACGCTGAATGATGGCGTATCTGGTTGCCCTAATTCTTACCTACTCCTGCCGACCTGATTTCGCGGGGAGTAAGTCTCGAGGATTTAGTTTTATCTAAGTTGTGGTGGGAAGGTCCTACATTTTTACACGTATTAAAATTTTAATTTCATTTTAACTACACATATAAATTCAAATGCTGAGTTATTACCTATTGATTTGCCTGAACTAAAATCTAACGCTACAAATTTTTAAATCGAAATATTAATACAGACGAAACATTCTTTCCATTCAACAGATTCTCTAACTTCAATCGTATGATTCACTTACACACTGCTTATGTACTGCGCTTCACGCACAACAGCCGGCCGCGCCACAGAACCGATCAGCTGACGGGTGCGATCAATGTCGATGAGTTGAGTCGTGCAGTGATTATGCTAGCTAAGTTATCACAAAGGGAGTCATTTTCTTTGGAGTACAATTTGCTAAAGAGTGGAAGGAATGTTAAGTCTAGCAACAGACTTTCAAGTCTAAATTTATTTTTAGATGAAAAGGACCTAATTCGCGTAGGTGGCAGAATAAAAAATTCTTTAGATTTTAATTATAATAAGAAACACCCTATACTTCTTTGTTCTAAGCACTATTTTACTCGCTTGTTATTTATTCATGAACACAATCAAGCTTTACATTGCGGGCCGCAGGCGCTGCTGTACCGCTTACGCGAGCAGTGGTGGCCGCTGTCCGGTAGGAATCTCGCGCGGAAGGTGACTCATCAGTGCGTCGCTTGCACACGGGCTAGGGGAAAATCGCTAAGCCCACTTATGGGCAACCTGCCTAAGGAGCGCTTGACGGCAGAATTTCCTTTTATTCGCACAGGTGTAGACAACGCTGGACCAGTGTACGTTTTAAATCGTAAAGGTAGGGGTGCTTAATTAGTAAAATCCTATATCTGTCTTTTTATTTGTTTTACTACTCGCGCTATTCACTTAGAGCTTGTCAGCGACCTTTCTACAGACGCATACCTCCTCGCTCTCAAACGATTCACTTCTCGACGTGGAAAACCATGTCAAATTTTCTCAGACAATGGACGAAATTTTGTAGGTTTAAACAATGAGTTTGCTCAGTTTTTATCATCTTGTAGTAAAGACGTTGTAGATTACGCAAATAGTCAAAATATTAAATTCTCGTTTATCCCTCCTTATTCCCCGTATTTTGGTGGCTTGTGGGAAGCGGGGATCAAATCATGTAAGTACCACCAGCGGCGAGTGCTCGGCAATGCTCATCTGACGTTCTGTTATAACCCTTCACAGTATGGACGTATTGATTAATCAGCAATATATTGAAGACGAAGTTTTCCATTGTTGTAATTATTGTGCAATATCTGCCATCAGCAGATATAGTTTTCTTTATAAGTAATTTATTCAAATAATTAAGTCGATTGCTAGAGCTCGAGGTGACAACCCGGATTCGGAGACCATCTAAGTTTTCAATTAAAAAGTGTGTGGAAAAGTTTTGGGTTTTCTTTTTAAAAAGAACCCCAGCGCCGCCCGCAAAACAATTGGTGTCAGAAGTGTGGGATGTCGGTAAGTCTTAACATTTAAGGCTCTGACATCTGAATCCCGGCTCCGGCACTGCAAGATCGACAGTAAGCCTTGACTCGTTCAAGCCTGCGTCTTGATCTCTACCAACACACTACTAGGACGACGGTCAGCCTCCGCTTAAAGCGTGAGCCCGCTCCACGCAACTCCGATCCGCTGCACGACGGTCAGCCTCCACTATATAGCGTGAGCCCGCTGCAGGCGAGTTAGCAACTCGACTCACCAACTGATCACTCCTCATGAAGCCACACCTTCTAATCATCATACAGTGAGTGATTCTAAATTATTTATTTTGTGTTCAGTGAAACAACGTTGATACAAGTTTTTCAGAAGTGCAAGTTTTACAAGTTTTACAAATTTTATACTATTTTCAATGTTGTACCATTTCTGATATTATACTATTTCAAATGTTATAATATTTCTACATTCTACTATTTTCAATATTTTACCAATTTTGATTTTAATTATTTACTATTTTTATTGTTTGCTATTTTACCATTTTTGATGTGTTTATTTTTATGATTTACCATTTCTTGTGAATTTTGTGTGTATAAACATATATTTTTCTATTCTATCCGCAAATTGCATAAAAGCTAATGGCACCTACTAGATCAGAAAGTTCCAAAGCAATCATGACGGAAAAAGTTACTCTCTCAGTTCTTACTAAATTCATTAAACCTTATAATGGGGACAGAGATCTGCTCCCCGCATTTTTAACTGACTGCGACAACGCAATGTCTTTAGCAACAGCAGAACAACAAAGTATTTTATGTAAATTCATTATTTCACAATTAGACGGAAAAGCTAAAATAGCGTGTAGTCTAAAATCATTTAATACATGGTCAGAAATAAAATTATTCCTTAGAAATACATTTGGAGAAAAAAAACATTCTACGCATTTATTGTTAGACTTACAAAACTGCAAACAACTTAGCACAGAAGACGTTACTAAATTTTCTCTGAGGCTAGAATCAATCTTAACCCGAATACAGTCAGATATACATTATAGTTGCAAAGATGAGGGCGAACTTGCGGGTCGAATAGCGGCCATGGAAGATCTCGCACTCAATACCTTCCTTCTGGGATTAAATTCAACAATATCAACCATTGTTAGGTGTAGGAATCCGACTGACCTCAACGAGGCAGTACAACATGCTATAGAGGAAGAAAAGTTATACAATTTATCAAAAACACACTTAATTAAACATCAAAAACATTGTCACATATGTAACAAAACAGGTCATAATTCTTCGGAATGTTTCAAAAATAAAAAAAATAATATAAATAAACAGCAACCGCAAAGCTTCTTTCATGTGAATTCAAATTATAACGCCAAGTATTATAAGAAGCGTGACTCATATTCCAATATAAACTCTAACATTAAGTCATGCAATTATTGCAAAAACTTGGGTCACACGATCGCGGAATGTCGCAAGCGCAAATTCAATGAACAGCGTCGCGAAAATGCATCGCTTACAAAACCGGAACAATGTACATCGCGTGACTCAAACGTTAAGGCAAAAGTACACTTGTGCGATTTTAATGAAAATTTAAACTAAACGCGATTTCCGACTCGTGTCTTAAGAAATCGTATATATGCAAAGACACGATACATTCTACTAATTTTACTAAATCAAATACACCTCAACCACAGCAGTTGAGTTCTACTAAATCTACTATTTTTACTAAATCAAATACACCTCAACCAAAGCAGTTGAGTTCTACTAAATCAAATACATCTCAACCAAAGCAATTGAGTTCTACTAAATCAAATACATCTCAATCAAAGCAATTGAGTTCTACTAAATCAAATACATCTCAATCAAAGCAATTGAGTTCTACTATATCTACTATTTCTAATTTACCAAATCTTAACTCTGAAATTATTTGCGAAATAAATTCTAACAACAAAAAGATATCGTTACCTCATGTTTTTATTAAAACTAAACATGCCACAGAGCAGCTATGCTTCTTAATTGACACAGGAGCTAGTATCAGTATAATAAAAAAATCTAGTTTACAACAATTTCCAAATCTCTCTTCTGAAAAAGTAAAATTAAAAGGCATTAATAACTCAGAGCAGTTGGTCGAAACCTTAGGTACATTCCAATTAAAATTTATTTTATGTTATGAAATATTACATTACAAATTTCATGTTACTACCGATGACGTCAACTTAGATCACTACGACGGCATTATTGGTAGCGACTTTTGTAGTTACTTTAAAGCAAACATTAATTACGCCTCAAAGTCTTTATTAATAAAAAAATATTCTATACCTATTATTTATACACAACCAACTTATATAATTCCCGCACGCTCTGAAACGGTTATTGAATGCGGCATATCAAATTACATTTATGAACATTGTCCCGACAATGAAGCTCTGGTATTGCATCACGTCATATGTAAAGGTGTTTACGTTGCCAATTCCATTGTTAAAATTAAACCCAATGGTAAAATAAATATATCAGTTTTAAATACAACTGATTCCGATATTGAAGTCAAAGACTATTATGTAGAGTTGACTTTTCTAGATCGCAATAATTTTAACTCAGATCAATGTCGCGATATTAATACTATATCTACTACTAAATCAAATCGTCTCAATCAAGTACTAAATTTAATTCGCTGTTCTCATTTAAATGAAGAAGAGAAAAAGTCTCTTCTCGAATGTTGCTTTCAGTACTCTGATATTTTCCATATCGAAGGTGAACCGTTATCCTTCACAAACGCAATCGAGCATAATATCAATACAGGGGATACGCCTCCTATTCATGTAAAATCTTATCGATTTCCTGAATGTCACAAAAACGAAGTTGACACTCAAATTCAGAAAATGTTAGAACAAAACATTATTCGCCCTTCTAATTCACCCTGGAGCGCCCCAGTATGGGTTGTCCCGAAAAAAATGGACGCCTCTGGCAAAAAGAAATGGAGAATTGTTATTGATTATCGAAAACTTAATGATGCCACTGTTTCCGAAAGTTATCCACTGCCTCTTATCACTGATATTCTAGATCAATTAGGTCATTCCAAATATTTCAGCACACTGGATTTAGCAAGTGGTTTTCATCAATTGAAGATGAGCGCCAAAGATGCGCCAAAGACAGGATTCACTGTTAGTACTAATTCTAGCATGTCTGGGCACTACGAATTTACTAGGATGCCCTTCGGATTAAAGAATGCTCCAGCCACTTTCCAGCGTCTCATGAATACGGTTTTATCCGGTCTTCAAGGTCTTCACGCATATGTTTATTTAGATGATTGCATCATATACTCACATGATCTAGAATCTCACATGTCTAAGCTTAAATTAGTGTTTGATATATTCAGACAATTCAATTTAAAACTTCAACCAGATAAATGCGAATTTCTACGTCGTGAAGTTGCATATCTAGGTCATATCATCACCGACAAAGGTGTCTCTCCAAATCCTGATAAAGTAAAAGCTGTCTCTGAATTCCCAACTCCAGTCAATGTAAAACAAATTAGAGCATTTCTAGGTCTTGTCGGATATTATCGACGTTTTATTGAAAATTTTTCTAAGTTAACCAAGCCTCTTACGGCCTTATTAAAAAAAGATGTTCCTTTTAACTGGACCTCTGAGCAGGACAGTTCATTTCAAATTCTCAAAGATAAGCTTACCACGGCACCACTGCTTCAATATCCAGATTTTTCTGCTCCGTTTGTATTAACTACGGATGCCTCTAACTACGCCATAGGTGCAGTTCTTTCACAAGGTGACATAGGTAAAGATAAACCTATCGCCTATGCGTCTAGAACGCTTAACAAGCCTGAAGGTAATTATTCTACTACGGAAAAAGAACTTTTAGCTATTATTTTTGCAGTTAAAACTTTCCGTCCTTATTTATATGGTCAAAAATTTAAAATAGTAACTGATCATCGCCCTTTAGTTTGGCTATTTAATGTCAAAGATCCAGGCAGTAGACTCATTCGGTGGCGCCTTTTTTTTTTTTTTTTTTTTTTTTTTTACGTGGGGAAATGACTACGCATATCCGACTCTATGGGGTGAAGAGTCGGATTATGTCGGACTCACACCGACTAAAACCCCACGGTGGTCGCCACCGGCGCTAACAAGAGGAGGCGGGATCTCCGTTCGGAACACAACCGTCACCCCTTAATCGCTTAGCTAGTCCTTTCGACCTAGCTCCTTCTTCATTTTGGCCTTCTCAAGGCTGTTTGAGTGTTAAGGACCCCACCCTGAACACTCGCAACCCACTAACTCCATAAAAGGCATGAAGTGTCATTACCGAGTGGCCCGAGGAACATCGTGGGGAACAGCTGCCCCACGATGGCGTCGTCGCCGAGTGGGATCAGACCTTTCACGGGATCGCTCAGCAGCCTCCTTCGTAAGCATCGCGGATTCGCAGAAGGAGACTACAGCCCTCCACTCTGTTTCCCCACTCAGCATCGCCGACACGACCGCTGGCAAAGACAGGTCCTCGCCAATCCGTTGTCTCAGGGCTTGCCGCTCCAATTCCCACGCTGGGCATACTGCAAGTGTGTGCGCAGCGGAATCTCGCTCCTCCACAAGACAGTGGAAACATCTTGCCGTTTCCTCGCGTCCGATTTTATGAAGGTAATCTCCAAAACAGCCGTGCCCGGTGATTATCTGCGTAAGGCGGAAGGTGAGGCTTCCGTGTCGTCGCTGCATCCAGGCATCGAAGACCGGCAGCACTGCTTCAACGACGCGTTTGTGCGCAGTTCGCTCATCGGAAAGCCTTGTGCGCCATGTCTCCAACGCGTTTTGCCGTTCTTCCCGCTTAACCATCTCGAGCGTCTCACCTGGTGTGCCCCTGCCCATGCGAAGGACGCAAATTCGGTCGTACACCCTTGCATCCATTTCGGCCAGGATATCAAAGGGAGGGAAGCGTGCCAAAACTGTTGCCGCCTCAAACGAGATTGTGCGATAACCCCGTACGACACGTATGGCTATTCTACGTTGTACGCTATATATCTTCGCTCTACAGCGGCGGAGTGCGAGCCTCTTTGCCCAAACGGGCGAACCGTATAAAGCTACAGATCGTACAATACCCGCGTAGAGTCGCCGTACTTCCTCACCTGGCCCACCGAGATTTGGTAACAATCTTTGCAGAGCACCTGCTACCCTTTCAACCCTGGGAACTAACCGTGAGAAGTGTTCCTGAAAATCCCAGCGACTGTCTAATGTAAGCCCGAGGTACTTCATGTACCGGCCTACCCTGATTTCAGCTCCACCTATTCGGACCCATGATTCGGGAGGTTCCTTAGTTCGCGGAAGCTTGTGGAACCACAGTGCCTCGGTCTTAGTCGGCGTTATTCTTAGGCCCAACTCCTGGATTTTCGCAACAACGGCGTCTGCCCCGCGCTCAGCAAGAACTTTTGTATCATGGAAGGTTTTTCCGCTGGCCAACAATAAGGTATCATCTGCGTAACAGATGAGACTTACGCCTGCTGGAAGGTCAATTCGCAACACCGCATCATAGGCGAGATTCCACAGCAGAGGACCTAATACTGAACCCTGAGGAACCCCGCACCGGATCTGTCTTCGGATTGTTCTGCCATCCCGGTCCGTATAAACTATGTATCTGTTATACAAGTAGTCGGCGATAATCTCTTGCAGATAAATGGGAATGCTGTGCTCTACTAGTCCTCTTTTGATTGCGTCCCAAGGCAAGGTATTAAATGCGTTGACAATATCCAAACTGAGGGCTAATGCCACTTCACCACGGGATACAGCCAGATCCGACAACATGCGGACATGCTTAATCGCGTCTATAGTGGAACGCTGTCGTCGGAAGCCAAACTGGCTTTCGGCAAGGTCGGGACCAACACAATACAAATGTCGATTTATACGGGCGGCAATTATTCTCTCAAATAGTTTGCCTACCTCATCCAACAGACAAATAGGGCGATAAGCAGAGGGGGAATCTACAGCTCTACCCTCTTTCCTCAAAAGAATTAACCGCGCCTCCTTCCATGCAGATGGAAACACAGTGTAACGGAGACAGTTGCTGAACAATTGCCTCAACCTGTCCCCCAATATAGGTAAGCTTAAGACCAATACGCGACCAGGAACTCCATCTGGACCCGGGGCAGAAGATCTTGCTCTTAGACGACTTGCGGCTTGATTGACCTCCTGGATGCTAACCTCCATTTCCTCTATCCATGTCCCCGGCGTTACATACTGGACGAGGGACCCAGTTTGAATTCTTGGGAATAGGGCATCAGTAACAGACTGCAAAAAGACAGGGTCTAATGTTTCCGTCAGCGGTGGGGTCCAAGGACGAAGTTTACCCAAAACCATTCTGTATGGCCGTCCCCACGGGTCTGCATCGAGTCCTTTCAGGAGATCATCCCACGATCGCTTTTTAGCCTCAGAGATAGCTGATTGTAATGCTTTTGTCGCTGTTCGGTACGATCTATACAGACTTTCAACTTCATCGGTGGAAGCGTTTCTTCTTCTACGGGCTCTCGTGTATTGGCGTCGGCTTCGCAGGCATATGGCACGCAAACGCGAAATCTCCGCGGACCACCAGTGCACAGCTCCTGATTTAGAACGGCCGGCTCGAGGCATGGATGCGTCGCAGATAGTTGTCATGATTTCGCGAAACCACATCGCTTCTCTTTCAGGATCAGTTAGAAATCGTTCGTCACGTTGTGGCCATGCTGCAACGCTGGCTGCCGCATCAAGCATGTCCCGATCCAGCCGTTTAAGACACCAACGCCGCTTATGGCTGACTCGATTGCCGGAACTTAGGTAGGGACGTTGACCTGAGACGTTGAAGAAGATGTGGCGATGGTCAGAGAGAGTGACCATTTCTTCAGCAACCCGCCACCCCGACAAAAATCACATTGCAGCAGGTGTTGCCCATGTGAGGTCAACAATTGATTCTCCCTGCCATCGGACACATGTACTTACAGAACCCCGATTTAATAATCGGAGGTCTAATTCAGCAGACCAATCCAATAATAACCTGCCCTTTGGATTATCTCTATGGTTTCCCCACGCTCGGGCATGAGCGTTGAAATCTCCCAGGACTATAGTAGGTCGTGGGTAGCAATCTCGAATGCAGACAGCTAGGCTATCCAGATAAGCCTCGTATTCAGAGAGAGACTTATTAGGGGAAATATAACAGCCCACAATAGCCAGAGTACCCCATTGAATCGCCAGGAAACCTGCTCCTTTATATGTAAGAGAGCAGACTGGGACGCGATCTCCCCCACTCCAGTAGATCGCAACAGAACACGTTGAATCTCCAAACCACCGCTCATTGTCAGGCACCTTGTATGGCTCTGCCACTACGGATAAAGCAACCTGCTGCTCCGCAATGGTTTGCATTAGTAATTGCTGCGCATTGCGGCAATGGTTCAGGTTGCCCTGGAGAACTTTGAAAAATTCGAATTTTAAGCTTCCATAGCCTCCACGTCCGAGATGGGATTCGGAAACGACACATTGGGTGTATGGGCTATAGCACCTTTAGAAGCAGAGGATTTACTGCCTATTATTCCACTCTTTTCCTGAAGTGAGGCACATCCCTTACCAAAGCGATGGTCCGAGAGTCTACCAAGATCTGAGCACAACGGGCATTTGAGAGTCGATGAAGTACACTCATTTGCCCGGTGTCCGGTTTCCCCACAAGCGTAGCAACGCGATCCCCGATATATTTGATTAGTGCACTTGCTGCCGACGTGACCCTTCTCTAGGCATCTGAAGCAATGCAAGGGCCTAGGCTCGAGAGCTTCAATTCTCACTGAGTTCCAGCCCACTCTCACGACTCCAGAAGCCAATAAATCCCTGACCACTTTGACTGGGCAACGTAGCCAGCAAGTGCCCATGGTAGAACAAGATCGGTGAATTTCCCCAACTTTAATGGCATCTACAGAGCATCCACCTGCTTTTGCTACTGCCTCCGCAATCTCATGTGTATTAACAGCATCATCGAGGTCCCTCAGGCGAATATCTCCTGTTTTCATTGGTCTACTAATTTTAAGGTTTAGTTCAGAAAGAGCCTCGCGTAGCTTTTTTGCCAGGTTGTCTGCTTTTTGGCTGCATTCTGGACCGGAGATCTCCAATAGCAGACCTCCCGTTATGGCTCTTTTCTGTCTAAGAGTGTCAATGCCAATATCGTCTAGATTAATTTTGCTTTTGGCTATCTCCATGACTTTGGCATAGGTGACAGTAGAGTTCTCCGGTATGGTGATGGCTACGGCCTCCGTAGACGGGACTCGCGTCACTTTCTTTCGGATTCCGCTTTTCTCAGTATTAGTTGTCAGCGTTGCAGGTTTGGGTTTCTTAGTAACAGATACCCACGTTTGCTCCGCCATATGTCGTGCCGCTTGGGGTTGTGCTAAAGCGACTGGAGGAAGGTCCACCACCTGTGGGTGCGGAGGCTTTTTCTTTCTTGCCCTTCGCGGTCGCTCAGATAAAGCCAATCCTTCAGAATGGCTTCGGTGCTCTCGGGGAATAAGAGTTTCTGTTTCTTGCGTTTGCGTACCTACGATGAACTTGTTTACCCCTAAAGGTGGCCGAAGGGCCCTATCCGGGAACAGTTTAGCTTCGAAAGCCGCTAACTTAGTCTCTATCAAGACTCCGATTCGTTCCATCAGTCCTTCTTCTCTGCTCCTTGGATTTACTGCTGATGGGGTCCTCTTTTGAGACACGTTAACCACCTGGGGACGCGCCCGAGAGGAGGACTGGCAACTCCTACGGGAGTTGCCAGTCCTCCTCTCGGGCGCCTAAAGCTCGAAGAATACGATTACGAAATCGTTTATAAACAAGGTCGTCTTAATTCTAACGCTGACGCATTATCTCGATATCCAATAAATACAATTGATATTAATAATTTAAATAATTCAAGTTATGAAAAATACTTCAAAGATCAATTTACAAAAAATATTTCAAGTCTTAACACCGTTATCGAAGAATGTTCACAAGGTTTACACTTATCCAAGTTTAAAACAATTGCATGTCCAGACTCTTTAGACTTTGATTATTCTTTGCCACATTGTGAAGAAATATTATCGCAACTCGATAATTCTGCTGAGTTACTAAATTCCGAACGCGAGCCGTTCACAGTAAAACGTATTAATGATAAAGACAAAACATACTATTTCTTATTTACTAAAATCCATCATTACGAAGAAACTAAATTCAAAGATATTTATAATTTACTAATAAAATTAAGAAACCAAATATTAAGCGAAGATGCAGATATTACTGATCTCGCTCTATCAGATTTCTCAGATCCTTTTTCTAAAATATCATATGTTAAAATTTATAATATGATTGCTTATATTTTTCATAATACTAATATTACAATTCATATTTACAAAAATCAATTAGTTTATCCTACCCCAGTCGAAGTTCCAAAGATATTAAAAGAAAATCATGACTCTCCTATCGCAGGTCACCCAGGATCAAATCGCATGTATAAGCGAATTAAAGCAGCCTATTATTGGAAAGGCATGCGCTCTGACATTGAACAATATGTAAAGAAATGTAAATTGTGCCAAATTAATAAACCTTTACGTAGATCAAACAAAGCTCAAATGGAAATAACTTCTACTTCCACACGACCATTTGAGCGGTTAGCTCTTGATGTTGTAGGTCCTTTACCAGAATCAGGGCCCCAACAATTCAAATTCATTCTAACTCTTCAAGATGATCTTACTAAATTTTCTAGCGCTTATCCCATGGTCACATCTACAAGTGACGAGATAGCTCGTAACATTGTACATTTTATGTCTCTTTTCGGTTTTCCAAAAATGATTTTAACGGATTTAGGTACTTGTTTTACCTCAGATTTATTTAAACAATTAATTGAAATTTTAAAAATCAAAGCTCTATTTACGTCTCCTTATCATCCTCAAACTAATGGAGCATTAGAAAGGTCTCATGCTACCTTAAAAGAATATCTCAAGTCGTTTACAAACGAAAATCAAAATGATTGGCACTGTTATTTATTCACTGCTATTTTAACCTACAATACTACTCCTCACTGTACCACTGGTTTTACCCCATACTAATTATTATACGGTTATAAACCACATATTCCTAATTCATTATATGAAAATAATAATAATAACACTTATAACGAATACATTCGTGCTTTACAATATCGTATGCGGTTTAGCCGAGAAAAGGCAATACAAAATATAATTAATAGCAAAGAAAAGTCTAAACAATATTATGATTCTAATTCTCGCGAAATTACTTATAAAACCGGCGACATGGTGTATTTGAAACATCACCACAGGCTCCGGAAGGCCTTATCTCCCGTATGGAAAGGTCCATTTAAAATAATAAAAGTTCACAATAAACATAATGTTACGTTACAAGTAGGTCGAAAACACGTGAAGTATCATACTAACGAGATTAAACCTTCTACATCCTAATTTATCTTATGAATACTATATCTCTAATAATTACCATATCTCTATTTCCAGAGCCATATGCTATGGATCTCGCGCTGAATTCAAGATTACTCCTATATCGCATAGTCCCGGAATTTATTTTGAACCTACTACTAATATTAATTTTTACAATAATTATTGGAAGGTAATAACGCACATCGATCTAATATCTTTAGAACCTTATCTTGAAAATGTTGAAAAACAATTACACAAAACTCAAGATTTATGTATTAAAATTCAATCGCAAGACGAAATTCAATGTAAGGATATCTGTAGTCCTATAGAAGTTTTAATACAATCAAATTACATTAAATTGCAATCTTTGTCTCATGTCATTATTAATAAATCTTCCACGAAGACCAAAAGGTCTCTAGAATTTGGTGGAGAAATTTTAAAATTTATTTTCGGCACCTTAGACGCCGATGACGCAAGGAAATATGACTCTGCAATTAACGCCTGTCAAAAGAGTTAGACAGAATTATTTCGTCTTATGAAAGATAACATACATATTGTTAAATCGACTATAAATAATTTTAACTCTACTATTTCCAAACTTAATCAAAACGAATTAAAGTTAAATACGCAAATTAATAACATGAATGAAATACTATCTCAAATTACTAAAATCGATAATTCGTTACTCTATACTTCTAAGATAAATACATTTTTAAATATTATTGAAGGTTCTTTATTAACGATTTCTAATTTGTTAGATACTACATTAAATGCTATTTTATTTTCTAAGGTAAATGTACTACATCCTAGCGTAATTAGTCCCTTAGGTTTATACACCGAACTATCAAAGCATAGTAACCAAATAAATAAAAGACTCGATTTTCCAGTTCAATTAAACTTAGCTAACATTCATTCTATAATTGATGTCTCTGAATTAATGTCTTATTATTATAATAATAAGGTTATTTTTGTGTTACAAATTCCACTAATTACACAAGACAAATACACTGTTTATAAAAACATTCCTCTGCCTACAGCTCATGAAGATTCACATTACAAAACATTTGCACTTATCCAACCTTCTAACTCCTATATTGCCATTAGTACCGATAGGATGCATTATGCAATGTTGGATAGTCTAGAAACTTGTAAATCTTTAAATGATGAATATTCGATATGTCAATTAACTACTATACTTTCAACATTAATAAATCCAAGTTGTGAATCAAAGTTATTAACAGAGGTGGTCCTTACACTACCACCCGAATGTAATTCTAAATTATTATATGGTGAAATTGATATTTGGCATAAGTTGAATAATAATAAATGGATTTATGTTCAGTCAAATATAAATAAACTTACAATAAAATGCGATGACGCAATTAGTGATCACTCGTTAATCGGAACGGGAATAGTCAAAATCACTGATAACTGTATTGGTTTTTCTAAGACTATTCAGTTGATGCCAGATAGCTCAATTTCTGTTAAAATATCGTCTCCTTTAGACATAAATTTTGATATAACTATTGATGATTGTTGTAAGAAAGACATATTCAATAAATCATTACCATATCTTACTCCTATATCTTTAAGCAAAATTAATCTAGATTCATTAAAATACGCAAATCACCAAATGGATGATTTAGAGAAAGAGTTAAATAATGTATAAAACGAATCTCATTTTATTAAATATGTCTCATATTATTCTACATTTACTTATATCTTTATTGTTTGTTTAATTTTCTATATTTGTTTCAAATTGTATAAATTAGTGATGCAACGGAAGTGTCTTACCGGAACCAGAAACGGAAACAGATGTCAAAAATAAATTTTAGCAGAAACGGAAACAGAAACGGAAGCGGAAACAGAAGTGTAAATATTAAAAAAAAACATATTTACAAAGTTTTTTTTTTGGTAAGAACAGTTTGTATTCGTTTTTAATTTATTAAGGCATTGGATATCGGTGTCCTTTAGCCTTCAATATATGTATTTTTACTGTGCTACAATAAGTTAAAATACGTTTTTTTTTATTTATTTTCAGGAAACAAAATTACACTATTTACAAATTAATGTTCGCCAAACCACTCGTGGTGATAAACGACAAATATATTTCTTTATTAATACATTCACTGCTGACCACTCGGATCCGAGTGGGCAGAGCTATTAGTAGCGGCGCCTCCCTCTTGGATCCGAGCGAGGGGCCCGTTCACTTTGTAGTAGCCAGTAAGCCGCCGGCGTTTGAAACAAGTCCATGTTGCTTTGTGTGGCCACTCTGGCAATATAGTCAACTAACGAAAAAGAGTATTAGTTTCATTCTTACAATGTTGTAGTGATTAGTACCACGTTCGTACGGAGGCAAACATACAAATATCTTGTATCACATGAAGCTAAGGCTGAACTTTATGTTTGTATGTATATTTTTTAAATATATGTATGTCCTGTATGTGTGTGTACGTGTGTGTGTATGCGTTTATGTTTATGTGTGTGTGTGTGTGTGTATACGTGTGTGTATGTGTGGGTGTGTATGAAATGTTACAAGATCTTGAACCGAGAAGATAAAAGCTGGTTTCGATTAGTATCCTTACATGTTTTACTCAATATTCTGGAATGTGATGAAAAACTTGACTTTTACAAAATCTTGTAACATATTAGTACACAGAAATTCAATCGGGGAACAAATATCTACATACGATTATTAGTGAACTAAACCATTGCCATCCCTAGTGCTCAAAATGATGATCCCTAGCGCTCAAAATGATAATCCCTAGCGCTCAAATACAAAAAACATTATTAATTTAACACTCCCAGATAAACTAAATAAAAATTCACCATAAAAAGTTTTGGCTCCCGGCTGTTGCCTTTTTTATTTTGTAAACACTGAATGTGTTAAGTATCAAAAACACCAAATCTAGATTAGAAAAATATATAATTATTAGGCACTTGACAATCTGCAGGGCCTGGGTTCGAATCCCGCTATGTACCAATGTGTTTTTCGATTTAGATATGTACATTTATCCGACGTTCCTACGGTGAAAGAAAACATAGTGATGCTGCCTGCACATATCTGAGAAAAAATTTAATGATATGTGTGAAGTCAACCCGCTCTGGGCCAGCGTGGTTGACTATGGCCTAGTCACCTCTAATTTGGGGTAGGCTCCGAGCCCCTCAGTGGGGATGTATAGTGAGCTGATGATAATAACGATGATGATATATTACATAGTTATCACTTATTCAAAAGTACATTTAATAACTCGTAAGTATGAAATAGTCACATTTTGCCAGTTGTCAAATTTTATATGGACAACAACTAGACAGTTTACTCCAGCAAGAGAAACTGATTGTTTCAAACAGCAGCAGAAAATATTACGCGCTTAAATTCACGAAAAAGTACGTAAACAAACAAATGCGACAAGTGCCGAAAGGCCGCGCACGGACTGCCCGTCTCGCGCCGCGCATTTGGATCTCTCAGCCGTTGTAAAGTTCCGTTTTATCTCCGTTATAAAAGTTGCGGAAACAGAAGCAGAAACGGATGTTGAAAAGCACGCGGAACTTCCGCACTTGCGGAAACGGAAACAGACATCCGTTGCATCACTAGTATAAATGTTACAAACAAAGTCGTCACAGCAGTGTTGGCTGTTGCATACAAATATTCAATCAATGCCATAATAAAAAATCAACTAACCGAAGTAATAAGTTGTCAAATGTCATAGAAATGACAGATATTTCTACATCCGACGATGAGAAATCTACTAGATCTCTGCCAGTTATAAATTACAAATCATGTAATTCTAATCTAAGTAAAAATCTGACAATGTCAAAAAGAAATATAAACTTTTAAGTAATTGAATGTTACTAATTTTGTGCACTTACTATTTCTAAGATTAATTAATAATTTCTATATCATTTGTTTAATTATGTTTAATTACTAGTTCTACTATTTTTGAATTGTAAACATTTTATTCAATTACTATTTTCAAGAATTTTTACTACATTTACTATATCAATTATGTTTAATTTCTAGTTCTACTATTTTTGAATTGTGAAAATTTTATTCAATTACTATTTTCAAGAATGATTACTATATTTACTATATCAATGTGTTTAATTGCTAGTTCTACTATTTTTGAATAATGGACATTTGTTCAATTACTATTTTTAAGAATTTTTACTACATTTACTATATCATGTGTTTAATTATAATTCTACTATTTTTAATAACAACATTGTATTGCTATTTCTAAGTTATTATTACTATGTCTTATGTTTAATATTGTCCAATTTCTAATTTTCTATTTTTAATGATGTTCAATTTCTGTAAGTTATTTCTATTTTCAATGGTCTCCTAATTCGCGATTCTAATTCTAATTCTAATTCTACTTCGCTTCATCTTAAATGGATAAAGCTTCGTCAAAAAGGGGGAGCTGTTATAACCCTTCACAGTATGGACGTATTGATTAATCAGCAATATATTGAAGACGAAGTTTTCCATTGTTGTAATTATTGTGCAATATCTGCCATCAGCAGATATAGTTTTCTTTATAAGTAATTTATTCAAATAATTCAGTCGATTGCTAGAGCTCGAGGTGACAACCCGGATTCGGAGACCATCTAAGTTTTCAATTAAAAAGTGTGTGGAAAAGTTTTGGGTTTTCTTTTTAAAAAGAACCCCAGCGCCGCCCGCAAAACAGTTCGAAGAATTCGCTACCGTACTCACACAGATAGAAGCAGTGCTAAACTCACGTCCGCTGGTACCTCTGTCTTCGGATCCCTCTGATGGCTATCCCCTCAGCCCTGGCCATTTCTTGATTGGCCGACCTCTCACGGCACCGGTGTGTGAAAATTACCTGCAACACTTACCTGTACACCGGTTGAGCCGCTACCAGAGAGTGGAACAGCTGCGGCAGCAGTTTTGGATGCGCTGGGCTAGAGAGTATATCTCGGAGCTACAAATCAGAGCTAAGTGGAGGGAAAATACGGCAGAATTGAAGCCTGATACGCTTGTCCTTGTCAAAGACGTGGCTCTTCCGCCGTTGAAATGGCCACTTGGTCGCGTGGTGAAGACAATTCCTGGTGAAGATGGCATCTCCAGAGTGGCGGACATCAAGACAGCATCAGGCGTCATAAGACGGTCTTACACAAAGATCTGTCCACTTGTAAGGGATCAATAGTGTTAAAAGCTGGTGCTTTATAAGGCCGCGGGCATGTTTAGGACTTAAGTGCTAGTTTCCCGTGACATCATCGTGCATATCCAATCAAAGTGCGAAACCAATATACGTACTTGTCGCCTATTGGCTAATTATCCCCACCCCGCTATCCTAGATTGTTATCCTAGACTGTTATCAAAAACCAGAATACATTTCAAATATAGAAGACTATACGTTGGTTTCATTTCAAAGTTCCAAATCCTCAAACGCCTCAACACTTTTATTAATTTTCAATACAAAACCATTTATTGATAACAACCAAAACAGAGAAAGAAAAAAAAAATTGTGTTTATTTTATTTTATAAATTACTACTACATAGGTATTATTTATTTAATCAAATAGGTACATTTTCTCTTATTAATTTGATTCGTAATATCTTATTTCCAATCTACTTATCGTAAGCAATCTTCAACGTTCGATTAGGCTTTATTCGTGACAATGATAAGCCAATCCTAACTGATCCATGACACTGATCAGTGGCCTAACTGATCCTTGACGTTGATCAATACCCTAAGCTGATCCATGACGTTGACCAGCGACCTAAACTGATCCTTGACGTTGGTCAGTACCCTAAGCTGATCCATGACGTTGACCAGCGACCTAAACTGATCCTTGACGTTGATCAGTACCCTAAGCTGATCCATGACGTTGACCAGCGACCTAAACTGATCCTTGACGTGGATCAGTACCCTAAGCTGATCCATGACGTTGATCAGCGACCTAAACTGATCTTTGACGTTGACCAGTGACTTACATTAAACTAATAATACATTCCGGCCGACGCCATGACGTATTATCAAGCCGGCGTATCAACAACACTCAAGCTTAATGTCAAAATGAAATGTTGAATTTACCCTACAAATTCTCCTATACCTTATGTTAGATATTTGATGCAAAATTATTTTAAAAGAATTAAACTAACAGCGAAATAGTGAATTTAACTCTACTTCTAAATAATCCTCGCAATAGTATAAATTCAAACCGAACGTAAGTAAACAAAAATGTAACAAGAATGTCAGACGTTCCGCAATGGAAAAAAACGGATGGAGAGAGACTGCCTCGAGCAGCAGCGCACGCTTCCTTATAAAACCTTTTGTGAGACTACCCTCAACAGTCCTAACACCTAACACGGCCTCTCCTGACATGAGACCGTCCTCGGGCTCGTTCTTCCAGCAGTTCCACAGTTAGCATCAACGAGTTCACCCTCTGCAACACAAAAAGAAAACAATTTACACGTAGCCCTTAAATAAAACCTTCAAAAATTTAGAATCCTCAATACAGACGCAAGCGTGCACTCTTACATCGGCAGTGAGGATAAGCCAAAAAATAATTCTTTTCAAAGTGAAAAGATTAGGTATAGCACAAACGTCCTAACTGCGCAATTTAGGACGCCTGCACGATACTTCTATCGTGCTAGCCCGTATATGAAACGTCTAACACAGTAGCGCGTTGTTGTCGTCAATATTCACCGATACAGATAACGAACATTAGCGACACAACACAACCACACAGCTGGGACGCAAGATCGGCCGAATCCGCATCTACCATACTGCTAAAAATAAACGGGAAGTAAAGCATCAAACGTGCTCACCTCTACCTTAGAAACGGGAAGTAAAGCATAAAAATGCCCACCTCAACCTTATAGAGTGGGAAGTAAAGCACTGCAGTGCCCACCTCACCCACCATATACCAGTTTCAAAGAAAGCGCTGCAAGTCTCCGGTGTCCAGTCGCCGTGCCACAACACCATGTGTTGAGCAGCCGCCTGGGTCTTTTTGCCGTAGGAGCCGGCGAGAAGTTCCAGCTCGTAGCGGTGATGTGGAAGCGCTAATTGTTAGCATAGCGTCTGCCTGGACAACGCCAAAAGCCAAACTCAAGAAATACAGACTTGTTTAGTTCATAATCTAGCTCAAACATAACAGCAATCGTACAACAAGTACCTACAAAAAACGCAGCACAAAACATCTCGACAATACATGGAGCAAAGCAAACTGAACTCATAAAGGGCATCGATGACTATTATGAAATAATGACATCCGTCTGACTCATGTAATGGCTTAAATCTTGTTACGACTCGGCCTTACCTGACCCTCACTAATAAACTGATCGAGGTATTCAATTTCAGTCTTTAGTGAAGAACACATCTTTACATTAATTAAAAAGTCAGATGTTGTCTTATTTGGCATCAAAATTTGAAATATAAAAATATTGGTTCGATCTTACCGCAGTACAAATTGAATAGATCGTGTCCACAATCCCGTCTGCTGTGAAATACACAGACAGCGCGTTCGCCTCACTACCCACATGTACCCATGCAGAATACATGGCTTGGTCCACGCTACCCTTGATTCGCGAACACTGGTATGATTCTGATGTCGACTCAACTTACTGCGACTACAACGATTATCACGGTAACGTTCTGACATTTTTCTCTTAGCCTTTATTTTCACGAAAATGCAAACACAAGCACAGAGTGAGCAAAGTGGATAGAATCACGCGGATCCTATCCCACTTCTGATGTTAGATATTTGATGCAAAATTATTTTAAAAGAATTAAACTAACAGCGAAATAGTGAATTTAACTCTACTTCTAAATAATCCTCGCAATAGTATAAATTCAAACCGAACGTAAGTAAACAAAAATGTAACAAGAATGTCAGACGTTCCGCAATGACGGATGGAGAGAGACTGCCTCGAGCAGCAGCGCACGCTTCCTTATAAAACCTTTTGTGAGACTACCCTCAACAGTCCTAACACTTAACACTTACATAATAAACTTTTTTCTACTACCCTACAATTACATAATAAAAATTTTTCTACTACCCTACAAATTCTCCTATACTTTACATAATAAACTTTTTTCTACTACCCTACAAATTTTCCCATACCTTTCATAATAAACTTTTTTCTACTACCCTACAATTACATAATAAACTTTTTTCTACTACCCTATGTCAAGAAAAACTCCAATTCATTGCACAGTGAATACTTTTATTCCATTTTCAACATTTCTAACGGTCAATTCCACTAGACGACTTATCACATCGACGGATATCCAACGACTGCCCGAGCTCCTGACTCAATAATCAAAACGCTGTTTCAACCCCACCACTCTCAATCCATTCGCCGGAAGTTGTCATAAAAGAGTGACGGGGTCGAGCAGTGCTGCCATCTAAGAAAACTAAAACTACCTTTTACAAAATTATTACATTCGGCCATCCTACGAAATGTGTAGCCTCCTGGCACACTAAAACATCAGGAACTCTGTCAATTAATTACTTACTAACTTAAGTTACTTATTATAATTTTGAAGCCAATATAATAAAATCTTAATTTAATTTAACAATATAACTATAATACAATATTATAAAACGGTATAAAAGTATCTATTTTCCTCATAAAAGTATTCAACCTACGTAATAATTATTAGAGACTCAAGTAGAAGCTCATATGTAAGATTTAAAATCGCAAGTCGATCAATCTAACCAAGAGCTTGATAAAAGTCTAGACTTCCTAACGGACCAATTAAAAAACATTGAAGGTAAGTTATCTACGTTAGCTGAGGAGGCGATCTGGAAAAACGGACATCGCTACTTGAAGAGCCATTAGATACTTTGGAACGTTTTCCTCTCCAGGGACGTTTCTTATTTCAACAGCCGTTGAAATAAGAAACGTCCCTGGTAAACAAGGAGAATCCAAATCCAATCTCCTACAAACTTTTGAGCGCCTAACTAATACTTTGGATGTTCAAATTGAGAAGAATGAGCTGACTCCACAACGTGTACAGTCTTTGTCGAATTTACCAATACTTGGACTGAAATGGATGTGCTAGCGTAGTAAATATTCTACGTAGTACAATATTTAAACACATTTGTATAACATATACCGTCCATAATGTTATCTTGCTTGTTCATTTTATAAACGTAATATGTAGACACACTTTACTAAAACATAAAAATCAACACACCCAAAATAATACAATTAACTGCCAACAATCAACTTACTCTTATCACACATACTACCACCGCATCATAGAAGTGTACAATGCCAGGCATACTTATAAAATTCACCTTAGTTCCCCAATTTGTTTATCATACAAGTATGCTAACCTTGAAATTTATGTCCCATATTACGGTTGCTTAATTTGTAAATACTGGTACTGTCCAAACATCAACACACTGTACGGCCTATTACTACTACCATTCGAGAACATTATATATCACTCATGTACACTAAATTTATGAAAAGTTACAATAAAAGTTGCAATATCCGTGTCATATTACTAATCTACAATATCTTATATACAATGATATAAATATCAATTTCACACTATCAACTAACATTATTAAAACTCATGACAATAAAAATACAACATCATTCCTCCAATAGTGTCAACTTCATGAAAACTGTTATTGTTACTTAATAACAAAGCACGAATTTTGTTTACAAAATCAAAACATACGTTTTATCAATTTAAACCTCTATTAATATGTCGTATTATGTATACACATACTAAGGCACTCTGATGTTTTACAAAACAAACAGCCCTAAACGTAGTATATATATCCATTCATTTTTTTGGTAGGAGTACTAATGTACCCTTAATTATATCCGATATACAAATAATGTACCACACAATCTCAATAATTAATGATAACATCGACAACATTGTACCATCTAAGTCACAAACCTGCACATCTGAAGAATTCAACTCGTTAATAAAATCACCAACACATAAACTAAAGATTCTAACACAGAATATAAAGAGTTTATTATGCACTTTCAACGGTTTCCTATTACTTCTTTCCAGAATAGCAATAAGTCCTGGCACCATTATTTTATTAGAATGCTGGCTTAACAATTCTTCATGTATCCCTTAAATAAAGGGGTACAATACTAGTAGTCTAGAATTTAAAAAAAAAAAAAACCAAAACGATGGCATAATGATATACACTAAAAACTATTTACACTGTGATTCCTTTGAACATAAACTTTCAGATGCTACCTGTATTACAACAAATAAAAAAATGGTATTATCCTAATGTCCATTTACAGATCGCAATCATTTCATAATGTAATACCATTAGTGATGCAACGGATGTCTGTTTCCGTTTCCGCAAGTGCGGAAGTTCCGCGCGCTTTTCAACATCCGTTTCTGCTTCTGTTTCCGCAACTTTTATAACGGAGATAAAACGGAACTTTACGAAGGCTGAGAGATCCAAATGCGCGGCGCGAGACGCGCAGTCCGTGCGCGGCCTTTCGGCACTTGTCGCATTTGTTTGTTTACGTACTTTTTCGTGAATTTAAGCGCGTAATATTTTCTGCTGCTGTTTGAAACAATCAGTTTCCCTTGCTGGAGTAAACTGTCTAGTTGTTGTCCATATCAAATTTAACAACTGGCAAAATGTGACTATTTTATACTTACGAGTTATTAAATGTACTTTTGAATAAGTGGTAACCATGTAATATATCATCATCATTATTATCATCAGCTCACTATACATCCCCACTGAGGCGATTAAAAAACGAAAAGGAGAAACTTGGACTGAACTACTGGAAGAAGTTAATAATGACCCCTGGGGTAGACCGTACATGGTTGTCATGAAGAAACTAAGGACCACACAACAACCTCGTGAAACAAAACTACTTAGAAGCATTGTCACCACATTATTCCCACAACAAGAAGAGCTGGACTACGAAATACCCGCAAACGCCGCCGAAGTCCCTGCGATCATGAACGAGGAATTCGTAGGCGCATACAACGCAATAAAGAATAAGAAGGCACCGGGTATGGATCGCATTCCTAACGTAGCTCTGAAGGCGGCAATGAAGGGAGAGCAAAATGGGTTTCAGGAGGTATTTAACAAGTGCCTCCAGGAAGGTACTTTCCCCAAAATCTGGAAGAGACAGCGATTAGTACTTTTACCCAAGGGCAATAATAACCCGGAAGACCCAAAGTCTTATCGCCCCCTATGCATGCTGGACACAGCGGGGAAAGTACTGGAGAGAATAATCCACAACAGAATGGAAGCCGCAATCGGAAACGTCATCCACAACAACCAGTACGGTTTTAGAAAAGCCCGCTCTACCCTGGACGCGGTAGAACGAGTAGTAAACATCGCCAAAAACGCCACCAGGGGCCATCGCTGGAAAGGTGAGGGTAAAAAGTACTGCCTGTTAGTAGCGCTCGACATCCAAAATGCCTTCAACTCGGCAAGATGGGACATCATCTGCAAGGCTATGGATAGATTGGAAGTGCCGATGTACCTCAGGAAGATAATACGCAGCTATCTGAGTAACAGGGTCCTTCACTACGACACGGATGATGGACCGGAAAATTACAAAATTACGGCTGGTGTACCACAGGGCTCCGTGCTCGGACCGCTTTTGTGGAACATTATGTATGACGGACTGCTGAATCTCACACTTCCTGCTGGAGCTGAACTTACTGCTTTCGCAGACGATGCGATGATCTCAATAGTCGCGAAGCACACAGAAGAGATACGAAGAATATTCGAAGAAACGTACCGCCGTATACAAACGTGGATGACATCGACCGGACTGAAACTAGCAGAGCACAAGACAGAGGCAATGCTGGTCACGAGTCGGAAGAACGTAGAAAGGATCACGCTAGCCGTGGGATCAAGTTGCATCACATCTAAAACACAAATTAGGTATCTTGGAGTGTACCTAGATTTCAGGCTAAACTTTAACCACCACGTGGAGCAAGCAGCCGTGAAGACATCGAAGGTTACCATGGCACTCGCCAGGCTCATGCCAAACGTGGGTGGCCCACGGCAAAAGAAGAGGAACCTGTTGATGTCGGTAAGTAATTCCGTTTTGTTGTATGGGGCTCCCATTTGGGCGGACGCTCTAAGTAACAAAATAAATAGGAAAAAGATGGAGTCAGTGTATCGGGTAAGTTCGATCAGAATCATCAGCGCGTTTCGCACTGTATCGTTAGATGCAGCCAGTGTAATCGCCGGCGCTATACCCGTGCATCTACTTGCAGAAGAGAGAAAACTGTTGTTTGACAGAAGAAGTGATCCGAGCGCAACGCGGAGAAAATCACAAAGTATAGCCAGAAGACAGATCATCACTGTGGGATATGGAACGCACCTTTAGACGTCAGCACTGGCGTCATATATCTGTCACTTTGATTTAATCTGTGTTAACTACATTTTTACCCTCGCTTCTTAATAAAACACTAATTAATCTAATTTAGTAGTTTTATTAAAATATAACAAGTGGCGACGAGTCTTATTAAGGACCATAAGTGCAGCGACGATAAAAAACAGTGAAAGCAACAAAACATCATTATTAACGAAACTGCTAAACATCGACCCGAGTTGTGCACTGGGAGGCGTGGACCGCATATTCATTTTGGAAGAATTTAATATTTTTATGTAACTGTATACTAGTACTGTATATCAGTTTCCATTAAACTCATCATGAGACCGAAAATAACCATGTCAGCTTGTGGTGATATAAGACAGTTTGAGGGAGAGAAGTGGGAGGTATTCAGACAACGACTTGAGTGTTTCATACTTGTCAATGATATCACTGAAGATAAAAAGGTACCCCTGCTTATTACTAAACTGTCTCCAAAAGTATTTGAAACATTAACCTATTTATGTTCACCACTTCAACCATTAGAACTGAAGTTTGAAGAGTTATGTACTAAACTCAAGGAGAAATATGCCAAACCATTATCAACGACCTTGGAAAGAGCAGAGTTCCGGAAAAGAAATCAATTACCCAATGAGAAAATCCAAGAGTATGTATTAGAATTAAAAAAAATTAGCAGCAAAATGTCAATTTAAAGATGCAGATGACCAAGTTAAAGAGAAGTTTATGGATGGTGTATCCTCAAAGTTAATTAAATTTGAGCTGATGAAAAGTCAAGTGGAAATGTCATTGGAAAAATGCATTGAAATTGGTAGAACAGTAGAAGCAGCGCTATTACATGCAAATGGATCAAGTGAATCGACAGAAAATATATTCTTTTATCAACAAAGAATAAGAAATACTGGAACAAGACCTAAGCATAAGCAGAATAATAACAGTAAACAGCATAGTATAAAATGTTTTTGCTGTGGAAAAGAAAATCATGTGAAAGCTGATTGTCGTTTAATCAAAAAGTTTTGTAGTGAATGTGGACAACAGGGACACATTTATAAGATGTGTTCTAAGAAACGCCAAATTAGTACCCTGGAAGCAAAGCAACCAGAGGAGGATGCAGAGGAACCTGAAGAAAATGTTATCCAAAATTCATTTCAAGAAGAATATAAAACATACAGTGTAAGCGTAAGTAGGGTACCACCACACTACATAACACTTAATATATGCGGCTTCGACCTCAAATTTTTGTTGGACACTGGTTCAGATGTAACAGTTATGTCTATAAATGACAAAAATTTGTATTTCAACTCTTTAATAATTCAGGATTCTAATGTTTTGTTTAGAAATTTTGACCAGAGCATTACAAAGCCTTTGGGTATTCTAACAAATTTATCTGTTAAATATAATGAGGTCACTAAGATACTTAATATATTTGTTGTAAAAGATAATGCCCCCAGAGTTATTGGTCGAGATTGGTTAAATGAATTAAATCTATGGCCCCCAAATTTGAGTAATAATTTTGAGATTGGAACAAATTTAATACAAAATGTTTCAGATGCACAACAACTAGTTAAATCTGAGTTCGCAGAAGTATTCAGCCCGGGTTGGGGGAATTTTAAAGGAGAAACAATATCCTTAAAACTAAAACCAGATGCCAAGCCTCGTTGTTTACCAGTAAGGCGAGTACCATTTGCACTTCGAGAAAAGGTAAATAATGAAATTACTAGACTATTAAATAATGGTCGTATTACTGAAGTGGAACAAAGTGAATGGGGCACTCCCGTAGTGCCCATTCTAAAACCAGATGGCTCAGTAAGGCTATGTGGCGATTATAAGTTAACTGTAAATCCATGCTTAGAGATTGATCATTTCCCACTACCACATGTGGATGACATTTTGGATACTCTCAAACAGGGCGAATATTACTGCGAATTAGACTTGAAAGAGGCCTACTTACAGGCACCGCTTAGTTCAGAAAGTAAAAATTGTACCACTATAGTAACCGAAGCTGGAACATTCAAATATAATTATTTACCATATGGTGTTAGTTCTGGCCCAGGAGCCTTTCAACGTTTAATGATGAGAAAACTTAAAAATATCCCTAATACAATTGTATTCATAGACAACATTTATATTAAAGGAAAGGATGTACAAGATACATATGAAACTTTGTGTCAGGTATTAAAAAAGTTACAAGATAGTGAATTTAAATTGAAGCTAGAAAAATGTAAATTATTCACAACTAGTTTAGCGGTTTTTGGATTTCATGTAAACAAAAATGGCATTAGTGTAATTAAATCAAATATTGAGCCCTTGTTGAATGCAAAAACGCCAACCAATTTAACACTACTAAAGTCATTTTTGGGTAAAATTAATTATTATGCTCGTTTTTTAAAAAATATGGCCACTGTGTTAACACCACTATATGAATGTACACAAAAAAATAACTTCAGTTGGACATTAGAATGTGAGAAAGCTTTTCAAATTATTAAGAGAAAATTAGCATCAGCGGGTAACTTAAGGCATTATGATCCTACATTAGCACTAATCCTAACCTGTGACGCTTCAGACACAGGCCTGGGAGCAGTGCTGTCTAACAGAGATGAAAATGGTGTAGTCAAACCAATAGCTTTTGCTAGTAAGAAATTAAATAAAGTTGAACAGAAATATGCAACAATTGATAAGGAAGCATTAGCGGTTGTTTTTGGAATAACGAAATTCTATAATTACATCTATGGACGGTATTTTGAACTAGAAACGGATAATGCAGCTTTAGTGCGAATATTCGGCCCAACAAAAAGTATTCCAAAAATGGCCGCTAAGAGATTACAGCATTATGCCATATTTCTCTCTGCGTTTAATTATAAAGTTCGACACATTAAGTCATCAGAAAATCCAGCAGATTTTTTGTCAAGAATAGTAGAGAATGAGAATGAAAAATTAGAAATACATTCCTTATGTGCCACAGCAAATTCTAGTATAGTTTGTTATACTAATGAGTCACAAATGGATACATTAAATTGGAAGAAAATACAAATAGAGTCAAAAAAAGATAGAGTATTTTCAAAAGTAATTAGGTATTTAACAGATGGTTGGCCAGAAAAAAAAGAATTAGATAGTGAAATATTACCATTGTATAATAGGAAAACTGAACTAACTTTAGATAGAGGATGTATATTTTGGGGCTATCGTATATTAGTGCCACAGCCCATTAGAAAAGCAGTGTTGACTGAATTGCATAAAAGTCATTTTGGTATAGTCCGAATGAAGGAAATTGCACGATCCTACTTTTGGTGGCCTTCGCTAGATGTAGATATAGATAATATAACAAAAGAATGTTTGATATGTTTACAAAATTGTAAATCACCTCCACAAACCCAGAAACCATGGCCTATACCCCCATCTCCTTGGTATAGGATACATGCTGACTTTTTGGGACCTTTTTATAACAAGATGTTTCTAGTTGTAGTAGATAGTTTTTCAAAATGGCCCGAGGTATATGAAATGTCAAATATTACAAGTAACCGTACAATAGATGTTTTTAAAAGTTTGTTTACTCGATTTGGTTATCCTGTTCATCTTGTTACTGATAATGGTCGTACATTTACTAGTCAAGAATTTTTTAATTTCTGTAAGTCAAACCAAATTAAACATACGTTTACCCCACCCTACCATCCGGCAACCAATGGTGCGGCGGAAAGATTTGTGGAAACATTTAAATCAGCTATAACTAAAATAAGAGAAAGTGGTCACAGTTTGGTCTCAGCCGTAAATTTGTTTTTGTTTGATTATAGAAGCACACCTCAGCATACAACTGGAGTGTCACCATCTCGGTTAATGTTAGGTAGGGAAATTAGAAACAGGTTTAGTCTATTGCGACCACCACCCATATCTGATATAGTGCAGGAGAAAGTGGGAAAGAGAGAGGAAGGAAACAGACAGCTAAAATTTGAATTAGGACAGAAAGTTATGGTAAGAGATTACAGGAAGGGTGGCAAGCCATGGGTTCAGGGTTTGATAGTAGAGGACTCTATACCAGGTGTAAGTTACATAATTGATGTAAAAGGTGTAAAATGGAAACGACATGTGAATCAAATGATGGCTTGCTCACAGTCATTAGAATATGTACAGGCAGTTGATTAAGATTTTTTGTGTAAGATTATTTTATATGTAAGTTTAACAATTACTGTTTATTTAAGTTACTTCTAATAAATTATAGTTACTAAGATTTAAGCTTGGAGTTAGAATAGATGGGGGAGAGTGTGGGATATGGAACGCACCTTTAGACGTCAGCACTGGCGTCATATATCTGTCACTTTGATTTAATCTGTGTTAACTACATTTTTACCCTCGCTTCTTAATAAAACACTAATTAATCTAATTTAGTAGTTTTATTAAAATATAACAATCACCAAATGGCAGCAGGAGTGGGATCACTCAACAAAGGGCCGCTGGACCCACAAACTAATTGGGCAAGTCGAAAAATGGATAAACCGCAAGCATGGGGAAACGAACTTCTAACTCACCCAAATGCTGACGGGCCATGGATGTTACCGTGCGTACCTACACCGTTTTGGGCACGAAATTCTCCCGGATTGTCCACACGGGTGCGGCGAACCAGAGGATGCAGAGCACGTGTTCTTTGTCTGCCCGGCATACTCCAAGGAGCGCGAAGAACTTAAGAACAGTATCGGACCTACTACGGTCGCAAATTTGGTGGATAACATGCTTGCAACAGAAGAAGCATGGAATAAAGTTAGCGAATACGCCGCCTCAGTACTAAAGAAGGTACGGCGGGCTGAACAAATACGGCGAAGAGCCAATGCAATGGACTCAAGGAGCTAAAAAGCGCAGAGAGCTAGAAGGGAAAGCATGACTGCTGAGACCACCCCTCCGAAGTAATACCGGAAGGTAGTCCCGGAGGGGTACCTAAAAGTCCATAGAGAGGGTTGTTTTAGTGGGTAACGGGACTCATGTTAGGATAGGTGAACACCAATGAGCCTGAGCCCGACACACCAGGCATGTAGCTCCCATGTCTGACGGTGCCCTAAGGCATTTTTTTCCCTCTATAAAAAAAAAAATAAAAAAAATCCCCACTGAGGGGCTCGGAGCCTACCCCAAATTAGGGGTGATTAGGCCATAGTCAATCACACAGGCCCAGAGCGGGTTGACGTCACACATATCATTGAATTTTTTTTCAGATATGTGCAGGCAGCATCACCACGGATAAATATACATATGCAAATCGAAAAACACATTGGTACATGGCGGGATTCGAACCCAGGCCCTGCAGATTGCAAGTCAAGTGCCACGAGCCACCGACGCCTTATAATCACTGTTTACAAAATAAAAAAAGGTAACAGCTGGGAGCCAAAACTTTTTATGGTGAATTTTTATTTAGTATCTGGGAATGTTTGAACATATAGATAAATTAATAATGTCATTATATAATTATTTCAATTAAAAAAATACAATTTTTGCATTTGAGCGCTAGGGATCATCATTTTGAGCGCTAGGGATGGCAATGATTACATCCACTAATATGCAGATATTTGTTCCATGATCGCATTTCTGTGTACTAATACTCGTATGTTACAAGATTTTGACAAAGTCAAGTTTTTCATCAAATTCCAGAATATTGAGTAAAACATGTAAGGATACTAATCAAAACCAGCTTTTATCTTCTCGGTTCAAGATCTTGTAACATTTCATACACACCCACACATACACACACTCATATACACACACACATACAGAACATACATATGTTTAAATAATATACATACATAACATAAAGTTCAGACTTAGCTTCATGTGATACAAGATATTTGTATGTTTGCCTCCGTACGAACGTGGTACTAATCACTATAACACTGTAAGCAACATGGACTCGCTTCAAACGCCGGCGGCTTACTGGCTACTACAAAGTGAACGGGCCCCTCGCTCGGATCCGAGGGGGAGGCGCCGCTACTAATAGCTCTGCCTACTCGGATCCGAGTGATCAGCAGTGTATGTATTAATAAAGAAATATATTTGTAAAATGGTATTGAAAACCGTTATTTTAGTTACTTCTTAAGTCAATAGATAAAAGGGGAATAAAAAGCCAATATGATCTCACAACATTAATATTATTTATTTATTCTTTTTTTTTCTTCATATAACCAACACATTTAATTTCACAAATTATTATATTACAGTAAGAATAGAAACATACATATACAATAAGAATTATCCAAATGATAGTTGTTTTTATTAATTTTGTTAGAAATGTATTAAGAGGTTATCTAGCTTAAGGCTTTTTAATTAAAAATGTTTATTGGAGATAGTAAAGGATAAAACTTATACTCAGGGTCGCGTTACTAGTTCGCGTGTCTTGATCAACTTTGCTTTTACCCCGTATTATTTTTAAACAATATTGAGACTTAAGGTTATACCATTTTAAACAAATCACTTATAAATAACACAACAAGTCCCTATGCTCGATCAGGCATATACCTGTGCAGTGGCGGCTCGGAGGGAAACTTCCGGATAACAGTCCGAGCACCCACTGGACAGATCCTACTCAGGAATTTGGTGACACTGACCTGGATGTTGATTTGTAGTAATGGTAAGGAAGGTTGTACCTTACTTCATCCTAAGCTCTTTGCATGGACAGCGGAACGGACTTCAAAGAAGCATGTCTAGTAATGTAAATGCTTTAGACCATAATTTCTATTATGAAGTAACAATTTAATCGAAAACGAAGACGAATATGAAAAACTATAAAAAACCCATCTGAAAAAGACAAGACAGCCATTAGGACAAATCTAACAACTATAACACCGAATAAATTGAAATTATTTTCCTATACATACCACGGCGGCTGCTACAAATTTAATTTTGTTCTAAAGGACTTTAATTTTGTTCTAAACCAATCCGCTCGCGATTTCTCACCTCTCCCTGTGAAACAGCGAAGGGGTCAATCAACGTGCTCAGCCCTAAGGCTTCAGGTTTGAAGAAATATGATTTTAATATCATAAAAAAACTTACCATTTTTATTTATTTTGGCTAACCTGCCATAATATTTTCAATATCAAGTGCGATCACGAATGATTTAAATTCTCTAAAAGTAGAATTCCAACAGCACAAATAATAAATCCGAGGAAGGTAGACTACCACCGGCAATTGATTTAGACAATCTCCCTTTTATACGACATTGACATAATTGACAGATGTGTGCGTTCGGAAACCGAAGAGAAGAAAAAACGGAATCAAGTAAAAGTAATGATGCGAAAAAAATCGCAACGTTACAGTATTAATATTTAAAAGCCTCCGTTTGTCAACACGTATTGTAACTTATTGCAGTACAGTAAAAATACATACATTGAAGGCTAAAGGACACCGATATTCAATGCCTTAATAAATTAAAAACGAATACAAACTGTTTTTACAAAAAAAAAATATTTGTAAATATGTTTTTTTTTTCATATTATTTACACTTCTGTTTCCGCATCCGTTTCCGTTTCCGTTTCTGCTAAAATGTATTTTTGACATCTGTTTCCGTTTCTGGTTCCGCTAAGACACTTCCGTTGCATCACTAATAAAGATTATTGTTTACACACACATAAGGATTCAACGTGTGAGTAATACAATATGCAAGCTTAGCTTTTTGAACATATTTAGAAAAGAATCTACATGAATAGAAACCTTTACACACACTTTAAAAGGAGATTCAATGTGTGATCATACTATTTAACTCGTGCATTGGGAGACAGATCCACATTACGCTTTTTTCCTGAGGAGAGTCACAACTTGGAAAGGAACACCTCACTTCAAACAATGTAAGTACCCTTATTTTCTAATATGTTATTAAGTTAGTAAATTCCTTATATCTGATTAGACTTATCATTTAATTGTTCTTATCGTGGTAGCAGTAAGGTCTAATGACTTGAACCCAAACTACTATCATCCAATTTCACTTATTTTATTAAGCTTACTGAATGATAATATTCAACCAAAGTCATCATTTTGTTGATTGTTTGAAATAAGATCGAACCAACATTGTTATCATAGGAATGTTTATCAAATTGTTCTTTTAGATCTATTAATCTTAAATGACACTTTTACAATACTATTCTCATAGTCTGTTGCTTAATAATCTTACAACTAATGTCAAGTTATATGTATGTCTTTATATGATCTATGAAAACTATATAACACACATAAAAAAAAAAAATACAGTCGAATTGATAACCTCCTTCTTTTTGAAGTCGGCTAAAAATAGAAAATTAAAACACTTTTAAAAATGTAGTATAAATGGTAAGAAAATGAAAATGTAAAAAAGTCTCCGACCCAAAAATATGTCGGGGGATTAAGGAAAAAAAACAGAGAAAGAAAAAAAAAATGTGTTTATTTTATACATTACTACTACATAGGTATTTATTTAATCAAATAGGTACATTTTCTCTTATTCATTTGATTCGTAATATCTTATTTCCAATCTACTTATCGTAAGCAATCTTCAACATACGATTAGGCTTTATTCGTGACAATGATAAGCCAATCCTAACTGATCCATGACACTGATCAGTGGCCTAACTGATCCTTGACGTTGATCAATACCCTAAGCTGATCCATGACGTTGACCAGCCACCTAAACTGATCCTTGACGTTGGTCAGTACCCTAAGCTGATCCATGACGTTGACCAGCGACCTAAACTGATCCTTGACGTTGATCAGTACCCTAAGCTGATCCATGACGTTGACCAGCGACCTAAACTGATCCTTGACGTGGATCAGTACCCTAAGCTGATCCATGACGTTGATCAGCGACCTAAACTGATCCTTGACGTTGACCAGTGACTGACATTAAACTAATAATTACATTCCGGCCGACGCCATGACGTATTATCAAGCCGGCGTATCAACAACACTCAAGCTTAATGTCAAAATAAAATGTTGAATTTACCCTACAAATTCTCATATACCTTACATAATAAACTTTTTTCTACTACCCTACAATTACATAATAAAATTTTTTCTACTACCCTACAATTACATAATAAACTTTTTTCTACTACCCTACAAATTCTCCTATACCTTACATAATAAACAACAACAATGTTGGTTCGATCTTATTTCAAACAATTAACAAAATGATGACTTTGGTTGAATATTATCATTCAATAAGCTTAATAAAATAAGTGAAATTGGATGATAGTAGTTTGGGTTCAAGTCATTAGACCTTACTGCTACCACGATCAGAACAATCAAATGATAAGTCTAATCAGATATGTAGGACCATAGGGTCCCTAAAGATGATTAAGGACAGACACTGGCTCACCACTACCACACTGGAGCGCAGGCGCACGTCCGCTTCGTACCGCGTTCGTCACTCAACTACCCAGAGACAGCCGTGCCTTCCAGTGTGGTACATGAGACAGTGAATTGTATCTATTCCATAGACACAAACACTACATCCCTTCCTTGTTAACAAGTTTTATTTTATTATTATTTTCAACTCAATCAACATCTTATATATATTTTTTACTGTAATTATAAATTAATAATTTCCAACCAGATTGTTTCATTCATTAATGTTTGATGTATCTTCATTTAAATTTCCATTACATTTCCATTCCCCTTCCACTCTTTTTACATGTGTAACGTTCATTCTTAGTATTTGTCCAGTTTCTTCATTCCTTACCGTGACATGTAGTTTTTCCGACTACATGAGGCGTAGAGATAAATGTACTTGCAAGTTTGTTTGTCCTATCTAATTCTTTAACATAAATTTCGAGTCCTCTGGGGCAACCTCAATTCCAATTGAATGGAATTCTCTGTAGTCAGCAATAGAAGTGTTCCAATTTAATGGTAACCGAAGTGTTTCCAATTTAATGGTAACCTAAGAGTTTCCAATTTAATGGTAACCGAAGTGTTTCCAATTTAATGGTAACCGAAGTGTTTCCAATTTAATGGTAACCGAAGTGTTTCCAATTTAATGGTAACCTAAGTGTTTCCAATTTAATGGTAACCTAAGAGTTTCCAATTTAATGGTAACCGAAGTGTTTCCAATTTAATGGTAACCGAAGTGTTTCCAATTTAATGGTAACCGAAGTGTTTCCAATTTAATGGTAACCTAAGTGTTTCCAATTTAATGGTAACCGAAGTGTTTCCAATTTAATGGTAACCGAAGTGTTTCCAATTTAATGGTAACCGAAGTGTTTCCAATTTAATGGTAACCTAAGTGTTTCCAATTTAATGGTAACCGAAGTGTTTCCAATTTAATGGTAACCGAAGTGTTTCCAATTTAATGGTAACCGAAGTGTTTCCAATTTAATGGTAACCGAAGTGTTTCCAATTTAATGGTAACCTAACTGTTTCCAATTTAATGGTAACCTAACTGTTTCCAATTTAATGGTAATCTAAGTGTTTCCAATTTAATGGTAACCTAAGTGTTTCCAATTTAATGGTAACCTAACTGTTTCCAATTTAATGGTAACCTAACTGTTTCCAATTAAATGGTAATCTAAGTGTTTCCAATTTAATGGTAATCTAAGTGTTTCCAATTTAATGGTAATCTAAGTGTTTCCAATTTAATGGTTACCTAACTGTTTCCAATTTAATGGTAATCTAAGTGTTTCCAATTAAATGGTAATCTAAGTGTTTCCAATTTAATAGTAATCTAAGTGTTTCCAATTTAATGGTAACCTAAGTGTTTCCAATTTAATGGTAACCTAACTGTTTCCAATTTAATGGTAACCTAACTGTTTCCAATTTAATAGTAATCTAAGTGTTTCCAATTTAATGGTAACCTAAGTGTTTCCAATTTAATGGTAACCTAAGTGTTTCCAATTTAATGGTAACCTAAGTGTTTCCAATTTAATGGTAACCTCAATTCCAATTGAATGGAATTCTCTGTGTTCATTGACACTGTATTAATCCAATTTAATGTATTCACATCTACTGAAAATCATTACCACCAATTTAATTTTTTGATTACCGAACTCCAACTAATGAACTTTATAACAAACAAAATTACTTAATGTCACTCAAATGTTTAAATTTAGGACTTGTACTCTCATAATGAACATAACAAATAAAAACATTAAGTCTAACATTAAACTCGAAAAAAAGAGATAACAAACATAACTGACGTAACAAACACAAATTAAATCTATTACTCCGCGAACTATCTATGGAATAAAACTATTTCGTTCGACGGCCTTCAAATGTTTAACAACTGTCAGACGAGATAAAGAATTGTAACAATATTAATGCTTTCAAAAATGAACTTAAATCATAATCATCGCTGAACTGTAATAATCTCTCAATATTTTCTACATATATAACTTTGTCATTTCTGTCAAGTTAGATTCTCTTCTATAGTTGTGTTAAGGTTATTTTGCTTTATATTCATCCTGTATTCTGTATCTATATTACGTATTAACCCGCAAGCCTGTATGATATACATATTTATTTTTCGGGTATATCAATAATTGTTCAGCATAGTTTAATAACATTTAAAAACTTCACAAAACATTTGTTTATAGCAAACGCTTTAAACGTACACCTTCCTTACAACGCACAGAAAAACTATAACTATTACTTTAAATAAATGCAATTACTCATAACTATTTTTTTAAATAAAATTACGAGCACGGATTTTCAGAAGTTGTTTACGCACGGCGGTACGGTTCCGAACATATCTACTCCTTTTTTTTTTTTTTTTTTCATTGTAAGTGAAGCATTGTGTTTTTTTTTTTTTTTTTTAAATAAAGATCTTTAAACCTAAACCTAATGGTAGTCATAAAAATTAATTAAATTAAAAGAAATTTACATCATCTGATTAAATGATGTACTCATCGAACAACGCCATCAGAAGTCATGTCGTCATAACAAGAACAATGTTTACATTTCCGTGCATGTGACTGTACAACCAACTTAATGGATATCTGCAATAATTAACAACTGATATAGGAGAACGGTAGGTCTTGTTGCTAACAAACATTTTACGTATAATTTAGATATATTTTGTAGTACAGAAAATACAAAACAAAACAACAAAAGTGTGAGTCATTGTCACTATCAGTGGCTGCAATGAACTCCCCCTCGAAGATATACTATGATCGCCATGAATAGTACGAAGAAAAGTATATAGATTAACCTTAAATTAAGTTGAAATCTAATTTTTTTTTTCTCATTATTTTGCATAATAATATGCATTATTATGCATAAATTTCATATAAACCAAACGGCCATGCCAATAAAGTATTTACTATTTAATCACGATAATTATGTGTTAGTCAAATGCACACTTAGCTAATCCATTTCCTTTTCTTTTTGAATTGCAGTTGTTGCTTTACTAAGTATCAATGTTATCATAAGTCATAAGATCATTGGTTTATGTATGTATCAATTCACTAATCACGCAGCGTTCCGGCCGACGCCATGATGTATTATCAAGCCGGCGTATCAACAACACTCAAGCTTAATGTCAAAATAAAATATTGAATTAAATAATTGAAAAATTTTGTATGTCGAAACAAACCCGAATAATAATAATATCATGTAGCATCGAATCTTAACCCTATTCTTTCGTTTAAAGAAAAGTTCTGAAGGGGTCTTTCCTGTTACTGAGTGAGGAGTAGAGTTATACATCATAAAATACTAATATAATGTTTCTCTTATATTCGTGTCTCTTTTTTCGCTTGCACTTATTCTAAGGCACTTTAAGATATCCCTATTTTGAAGCTCGACTTCCCCATTCATTTGCGGCCAATATGGAACAGTACTAAAAGTTTAATGTTGCAATCTTCACAAAAAGTTTTAAACTCTTCATTTACAAACTGCTAGCTCATTTACAATCTGCAGTGATTGAATGTGGATAACCCAGTCGACTAAAGAGTTCCTTCAGGATGTTAATAATTTGTGAACCTGTTATGGTCCTGGTCACAGGTGGGCACAGTTAATCAAAAGTTAACTTCGTTAATCGTTAAGTCGTTAAATAAAAATGTAAGTTCGTTAATCGTTAAAGCCTTTAATCGATGAAAATTTAACGCAAGTTAAAGTTGACAGTTAAAGTTAATTTTTGTTAATATTATAAGGGTCAATCAGGCAAACGGCTATATGAATAATCTCCGAATCGCATGGACCGATTTTGTCGACACTATCAATAGAACCTAGGCTATATTTTTTCCGCGCTTACGAAATCACGGACGAACGCTAAACCTATCTATAGTTTAGTTATATTTTAAATTCAAATAAAACTTAGACGATTGGGCCGATGTACTACTGCCTGTACAATACACATGACAGCGTGCACTAGTTACACACACTTGTATACTACGCTGACAATGATGGACAAATGACCTTTTCAGTCATTTTTTTTTATCGACATTCCGACGTCACGGAATTAGAGTTAACTAAATTTAGACAACACAAATTTTCTATTAAACTGTGAGACCTGGTAATATTCAAAAGAAAATAATCAAACTTTTGTGCAGTATTTACATGTATCTGTTACTATTTGCACCCGGATATTCATTTGCTCATGCTCCCACAATTGAACATTTAATTTTACGTATAATTTGGTAATATATATATTTTTTTGCTAAGGACCCACGAACAGACTTTAGTATTAACTACTTTTTTATTTATTAACATAGGTTTATCAATAACACTTCTTAACATCAGAGGGAACTTATTGTAACATTGATAAATAAACTATATAACCAATCCAGTGACACATCTCAACACATCAAACTATACAACTGAGATGCCATCGATAACTTCTAGCATCTAATGATATATCGTCGGATCTAATGTTATATGTTAAATAAAGTTAAATTGCTCTCAGTGTACAGAGTGTACGTCACATGACCACGACATAACGAAAACAACCGATTGCGGGTGATGTCTTCTATCTTTCTTATCACCTATAAAATCGTTATAGTCAATTAGTAAGAATATGTTTTGACTTATTTTCAACGACATTCTATTAATTTTAAAACAATCTTTCGATATACGCAAAAATCATAATTACACTAACACAATTATTCTATCTCTTTCTTCATTTTTTCTCGTTTTAGCGTATACTTTTTTTGTTGTAAACAAACAAATTATCTTCGCTATTGTAATAATGTACGTCTCTTTTTAGCAGTCGTTGCAATATCAGCTGCTTCCTACTGAAAATGTTCGATTTAAATCTAAAATCTAAAATACCTTCAATTTAATAAAAGTTCTTTTGTTTTTACTAATGCTTCTTATTTAAAAGAAGTCCGAGACACATTAAATTCAATCTAATGAATTTCATTTTGTACAATGTAATAAAATAGTTTAGAATATCTCTAATGTAATAGAAATCCAAATTATAAATGTATACTTTTCAATACTATTTTACCTTACCTTATTAGGTTTACCTATTTACGCATTCATATATCCAATTTAATGGATATCCAAAATAGACGAAGATATATCACCAATTTAATGGAAATCCAGAGCACTACATATCTGTATTATCTATATATATAAAAGAAAGTCGTATTAGTTACACCATTTATAACTCAAGAACGGCTGAATCGATTTTACTGAAAATTGGTGGGCAGGCAGCTCAGAACCAGGAAACGGACATAGGATAATCTTTACCCCGTTTTCTATCTTTTTATTCCGCGCGGACAAAGTCGCGGGTAAAAGCTAGTTTTAGTTAAAATGATAGCCGATTTTCAAAATACGGCCTGTACCTGTCATTTTACGTGAAATACTTAGTTGCAGTTAATAGATAATAGACCCATATTTCGTATAACACTGTCTTAGATCCTAGAACGGTTCGTTGAAGAAGATTCACAAATACCTTTGCCAGAAATATAATTATTTCTGAACAAAATAAATATGTCAGTTGATACTTATTGTTTTAATTTGATGTGTTGCATTTGATGTGTCTCGTTACAGAGAATATTTGATGACCAAATAGTGAGTAGATTAATATAACAGATTTAAAACATCTTTACAAATAAATCAGGCCACCCGTTGACCCCGCCTTTTATTGACGTTTCTTACACTTATGAAGATTGATATTGTAAGTACTCGAAGGTATAATAATTTACAATAATTTCAATCGCTTTTTTTACAATTAATTTTTTAAAGTTAGCTGTAATAATTTGTAAATATTATTGACAATTAATATTTTTGTGAACTAAACTTTAATAGACAAATATTCCTACTCATCATAATAAATAGATAACGACGGCGGAAGTGATATCGCATGCTTGCAATAAATCATCATTACTATTTTACACGTATACAACTTATAAAATCGGATAATACTGTAAACTAATGTTCCCCATATCATATTGTCATCTTTCTTCTATTATGAAATCTGTAATAATTGTACTCTACTTTTAGGCATAAAATTAAATATCTTGATTGAAATGTTTCAATTTACACACAAGTATTTTATTACTTAGGGCACAAAATACGGACATAGTTACCAATTTTCTATTTTGTTGTTTTTTTTTTTTTTTCACCTCGTCGCCATTTGTAGGACCATAGGGTCCCTAAAGATGATTAAGGACAGACACTGGCTCACCACTACCACACTGGAGCGCAGGCGCACGTCCGCTTCGTACCGCGTTCGTCACTCAACTACCCAGAGACAGCCGTGCCTTCCAGTGTGGTACATGAGACAGTGAATTGTATCTATTCCATAGACACAAACACTACAAGATATAAGGAATTTACTAACTTAATAACATATTAGAAAATAAGGGTACTTACATTGTTTGAAGTGAGGTGTTCTTTTCCAAGTTGTGACTCTCCTCAGGAAAAAAGCGTAATGTGGATCTGTCTCCCAATGCACGAGTTAAATAGTATGATCACACATTGAATCTCCTTTTAAAGTGTGTGTAAAGGTTTCTATTCATGTAGATTCTTTTCTAAATATGTTCAAAAAGCTAAGCTTGCATATTGTATTACTCACACGTTGAATCCTTATGTGTGTGTAAACAATAATCTTTATCTAAGAAGACATAACGTAGATAAAGGTCTAGAGTACACGTGCCCATGTGTTAGATAATTGTTTAATTTAGATACATACAGTGCATGAGTTATGAATGTCAACATCATTCACACACATTTACAGATCATCTAAAAACAGGCGCCACATCCATTTTTGGTTAAGAAGCAGTGTCGGAATATATATTTAAATTAAGATATATTTTGAACCTTATTGTTTATAATCAAACTAGCTGTGCCCGCGACTTCGTCCGCGTGAAATACTATTTTGGGTAGCATTTTTTTTGAGCTAATTATTTTATTTAACCAACGTGCTATGCTTTGATGTATGTAGAAGAACATAGAAAGAGGTGTGCCCGGACCGCGCCAAATGTAGGTCCTGGGTCTCTGCCTACCCCTCTGGGTTACGGGTCGAGAATTATGTTGTTGTTGTTTTTTTTACTTAAACTTATAAAAAATGCCAAAAAATATTAAACTTACAAAATATTCACATAAACATCTTCCCATACAAACTTTCATCCCCTATTCCGTTTTGTTACATTGCAAACTTGAGGGTAAAACTTTTACAAATTTCAAATGTCATATTTATTTATATCAAATCAGCAGCCTAAAAAATAAGTTTAAAGCTTCTAACTGTAAAAATTATTAACGTTGGTATGGCAATGGAATATCGGGAATGGGCGAATGTGCAGATTGTAAATTAAACACGCTCTGGCATCTTGCAACGATTTATAATCATAATAAATGTGAAAATGCTTTACATTAATTAAGATTATTATTATTATATTAGATTAGAAAAATCACATTTTATAACTTACATGTTCAATGCTATGGAAAGTGACAGACAACATATTTGACGGACACAGACAGTGTTAATAACTTTGACATTAGATGAAGCTAATGTCTTTTAGATTATACAGATTATACAATATAAATTATTAATAATAATGGAATGAATAGAATAGAATAAATAATATTTCTATCACTTCCCCTTATTCATTACATTCTTTAAACAAAAGAAAAAATGATAAGGACGTCACAGTTTTAAACAGAAAACAAAACTACATGCACATACATATCATAGTCTGTAAACGGTCTCTACATCTTTAACATTTATCCCATTTATAAAATTTTTATGCTTCATGGAACTTAAAGGCTTAGTTAATATATCTGCCACCATTTCTTGTGTTGATAAATACTTAACAGCAGCAAATCTTGTATTTATTAAGTCTTTTATATAATGGTATCTTAAATCAATGTGTTTTGTTCGTTTGTGGCAATACTCTTTACATTCCAACAGCTTTTGTGCACTTTGATTATCGTTATACACTACAATAGAAGGTGATTTATCAATTATTTCATTCAGAAAATTTTTAACAAAACGCAAATCTTTACACACATCACAAATTGCTAAATATTCGGCCTCTGTGCTTGATAGAGCCACACATTTTTGCTTACGGGCTTCCCAATTAATTATATTATTTCCTAGTTTTATCAGAAACCCTGTGTATGACTTTCTGTCGACAATATCGTTAGCCCAGTCGGCGTCAGTATATGCAGTTATATTTAAGTTACCAGTCTTATAAAAACATAAACCGTAACTTAAGGTTCCCGCTAAATACCTTAAAACACGTTTAGCCGCAAGCCAATGTGACATATTGAAGCCACAACAGAACTGACTCAGCTGACTACATACAAAAGCAATGTCAGGCCGAGTACATACAGCTAGGTACATTAGACTTCCAATTAATTCCCTATATGGGTATACATTTTCATCTAGACAATCACCATTTGGTTTATCTAATTTATTGTTAAGCATCATGGGAGTTGAGACTGGATTACATTTTTCCATTCCAAAACGCAACAAAAGTTTCTCTATATAACCTTTTTGATTCAGAGTTAAAATACCTTTAGATTTGTTACGAAAGACATTAATACCTAAACAGGTTTTCAGAATGCCCAGATCTTTAACAATAAATTCCTGTTGCAACAATTTTAACAATTTATTTTTAATTATAGAGCAATTTCCTAGAACATAGAAGTCATCTACATATAAGGCTATTATGGTTAAACTTTTATCACTCTTATTTATATAGACGCAAGGTTCACATTTGCTCTGTTTAAAACCATTATTAGATAACAGCTGATGTACTTTTTGATTCCACATGCGACTAGCTTGCTTAAGACCATATATACTTTTTAATAGATAACATACTTTATTATCATCTGAATTAAAACCTTCCGGTAGTTCCATGAAGATATGCTCGTTTAGATCACTATTTAGAAACGCGGTCTCTACATCAAAATGACTGATATCTAAATCATATTCATTAGCTAAAGCAAACAAAGTTCTAAGTGTACTGTGTCTAACGACAGGTGAAAAGGTATCACTGTAGTCGATGCCTTGCTTCTGAGAAAACCCACGCGCTACTAAACGAGCTCTAAATCTATCCTTACCTTCGCAATTTTGTCTGATCTTGTAGACCCACTTACATTTTATTACATTTTTATTCTGTGGTCGATCTACAAGTTTCCAGACAGCATTTTTGAGGAGAGCATTATACTCCTTCTCCATTGCACGTCGCCATTCTTCTTTGTCTGGCGACGACATAGCCTCTTTATAAGAGAGAGGCTCTATCTCGTTGTGAACCAGCAGAGAGAGATCCCATGAAAGATCATAATCTCCATACCTGAGTGGTGGCTTTCCACGAGTACTACGTACAGGGCGCGCAGCATCAGTTACCGAACCAGGATCCTGAAGGCCAGCACTAGACATCGCTTCCCCTCGACGTGACGACGGGTCATGCTTTGACGAGTTGCAGTCCGAGTCAGCATGACTTGGACTAGCAGCGGTCTCTGCTCCCTCGTCTCCAGTACAGTACTCCGAGTCAGCACCTGAGAGTATAGTAGTATTAATATCATTCTGACTTGATTCACTATTATCATTATCATTTAAGCTAATATCACAGTCAATTGCATCATTATTTAAAATATTATTATCATCTATTTCATTATTTTGTACAATAGTATTATTTAAGTTAAAATTCTGACTAGATACATCAACAAAGTGATCAGCAATGTTTTTATTTTTACAATGAACACAAGGATTATCATCCATGTCCTTCAAAAACTTGTGCTCGAGAAATGTCACATTCCTAGCATAAATAATTCGCCTTGGATTTTGTGGATCTGTCAATCTATAACCTTTAGTTGAATTACTGTAGCCAACAAAAATATATCTTTTAGATTTAGGGTCTAATTTAGAACGTTTCTGCTCAGGAATTAATGAGTAAGCAATGCAGCCAAAAACTCTAAGGTGACTAAGGTCTATATCTGAACCACTCCACACTTGTTCAGGTATCAGTCCAGCAAGGGCAACTGTAGGGCTTCTATTCTTTAAGTAAACGGCCGTCATGACCGCTTCACCCCAATATTCCCGGCTAAGACCAGATTCCTGCAGCATGCATCTTGCTTTCTCTAACAAAGTCCTATTTAGCCTTTCAGATACTCCATTCTGCTGAGGGCAATATGGAACTGTTATTTGATGAATAATTCCTTGAGACTTAAGAAAAGATTTGAAGCGATCATTACAATATTCACCGCCTCCATCAGTTCTTAGACATTTTATGTTGGCTCCGGTCTGTTTCTCAACAAGGTTTTTAAAATCAATAAAACGGGACATTACCTGATTTTTCTCTTGTAGAAGATACACCCAACTCTTCCTACTGTAGTCATCAGTCAAGGTTAGCATGTACTTCGCACCGCCCCAACTTTTAATCGGCATCGGTCCACAGATGTCGGAGTGAATGAGCTCCAATCGACTAGTGGCACGCTTGGCTTCGCCAGAGGGATAAGCTTTTGAAACTTGCTTGCCCTCCAAACAAGCCACGCACCCAGAAAGCTTGTGTTCTTCATCCTGAAATATAAGAGCTTTCTTTTGTCGTAACATGCACATACCTCCATAACTCATGTGTCCCAGCCTCTTGTGCCAGAGTTCCGCTGACACTAACATTGCACTCTGTTTCTCCTGAACTCTATTCTTCAGGAGACCTGAAGAGCACCCAATTGGCTGCGAAGTATTACCTGCAGGTGTGATGCTATCCAGCTTGTAAACACCATTGATATCAGCTGCATGACCACATACCATACCTGTGACCTTACAGTCCCTGTCTTTATAAAAATGACACCCTTTCTTGTCAAAAACAAGTACATAACCAGATTTAATTAGCCTACTAACGGAAAGTAAATTGATAGCTAATTTAGGAACGAGCATAGCTTCTATTTCTATATTAGAACAAGGAATAATAAATTTACCTGATCCCTCACTATCGAGGTATGTATTATTAGCAATACAAACATGACTCTTCTTATTATTAAAATTATGAAACATATTCTTATTATTTATCACATGACTGCTACACCCACTATCAACTATGAAGTCAGTCTGTGTCACTGAATAGGCACAATCAGTCGCAATAGTAGCTTTCTCAGTCTTCTCTCTCTCAGCCTTATCTTTCTTCTGTTTCTTCAGTTTAAAGCATCTGTTACGAACATGTCCACTTTTTCCACAGAAACTACAAATTACTTTCTTTTTGGCAAAATAAGCATTATCTGTTGAAGATGTATGTTCATTGCCATTTTTCCGCATTTCTTCTTGCAGTAGGCGTGTTCTAACAAGCTCGCTCGAAAGAGATGTAGTACTGATACATGCAGTTTCCAGATTGCTGACCAAAACATCGTATTCACTTGGAAGACCAGATAGTAAAATCTCCGCTACCTCGCCGTCTTCGATGCTCCGTCCTATATCTGCTAACTGTGACACTAGGGTCATAACAGTATTGATATATTCTTGCATATTAGAATAATTTTTGTATTCTATATGGTGAAGTTGCCGGAGTAAGAGTACTCGCCTGTATAGTCCACGATCCTCGAATACCTTGGCTAAGTTGTTCCAAGCCTCACTGGCAGTTTTGGCGTCGCGAACATACTGGTACAAGGCAGGCTCCACACTAAGACAAATCCTTGCTAATGCTCTCTGGTCACGTTGAGTGTCTGTAGTAGCTGATTGACTCGTCGATTCCACACAATTCCAAATATTTTCTAATATTAATAGCATACGCATTGAGAATTTCCAAGATACATAGTTTGACGAACCACGTAATCTCTCAATTGATATAGGGCCGGCGCCGTTGCCCGGTTGAGGGGCCGGCTGCTCAGCACCACATGACAATGACGTCGGCATTTTGTCAATAGCGTGACAATCCGCACATTCTCTTCCTCTGCCCTTTGTTCCGATTGTATTCTTCTTGAAAAAAATCTATTTGATATTCTATGTTATAATATTATATACTCACTGGGCACATAACCTATTAACGTTGGTATGGCAATGGAATATCGGGAATGGGCGAATGTGCAGATTGTAAATTAAACACGCTCTGGCATCTTGCAACGATTTATAATCATAATAAATGTGAAAATGCTTTACATTAATTAAGATTATTATTATTATATTAGATTAGAAAAATCACATTTTATAACTTACATGTTCAATGCTATGGAAAGTGACAGACAACATATTTGACGGACACAGACAGTGTTAATAACTTTGACATTAGATGAAGCTAATGTCTTTTAGATTATACAGATTATACAATATAAATTATTAATAATAATGGAATGAATAGAATAGAATAAATAATATTTCTATCAAAAATGACGATACTTCCATACAAATTTCCACCCTCACTTTCAACCTCTTATAACCCTTTTTTCGCGTTAAAAAGTAGGCTTTGTACTTCTTCAGGCTCTAGACTAAATATTGGTAAGGGTAACATCAAAACATATTAAACAAAACATTCACCAAAACCTTACATATTGCCTAACAAAATTTCATCCCCTATTGTTATTTAGCATTCTTGGGGGCAAAATTTTTACAAAAATTTAATTTACTAGTTATTTATATAGAATTAGCAACCTCAAAAATAAGTTTCAAGCTTCTAACTGTAAAAATGACGATACTTTCATACAAATTTCCACCCTAACTTTCAACCCCTTACAAACCCTTTTTCGCGTTGTAAAGTAGTCTTTATCCTTTCTCGGGCTCTAAACTAAATATTTGTAACGGTAACAGCAAAACATATTGAACAAAACATTCAACAAAATCTAAAATATTCCCAAACAAAATTTCATCCCTAATTGTTATTTAGCACTCTTAAGAGTAAACTTTTTTTCAAATATTGAATATTAATTTCTTTATATCAAATTAGCAGCCTCAAAAATAAGTTTCAAGCTTCTAACTGTAAAAGAAGACGATACTTCCATACAATTTTCCACCCCCTCTTTCAACCCCTTACAACCCCCTTTTCGCGTTAAAATGTAGCCTACGTTTTTCCTCAGGCTCTAGACTAAATATTGGCAAGGATAACAGCAAAACATATTAAACAAAACATTCACCAAAACCGAGCATATTGCCAATCTAAATTTCATCCCCTATTGTTATTTAGCACCCTTGGGGGTAAATTTTTTACAAAAATTTAATTTCATATTGATTTATATAGAATTAGCAACCTCAAAAATAAGTTTCAAGCTTCCAACTGTAAAAATGACGATAATTCCATACAAATATTCACCCCCACGTTCAACCCCTTGCAAACCCTTTTTCGCGTTAAAATGTGCCCTATGTCCTTCCTCAGGCTCTAGACTAACTATTGGTAAGGGTAATAGCAAAACATATCAAAGAAAACATTCAACAAAACCTCACATATTGCCAAACAAAATTTCATCCCCTATTGTTATTTAGCACCCTTGGGGATACAATTTTTCCAAAAATTTAATTTCATATTTATCTTTATCAAATTAGCCTTGAAAATAAGTTTCAATCTTCTACCTGTAAAAATGAAGATAATTCCATACAAACTTTCACCCCCACTTTCAACCCCTTACAACCCCTTTTTCGCGTTAAAATGTAGCCTATGTCCATCCTCAGGCTCTAGGCTATTTGTGTACAAAATTTCATTTAAATCGGTTCAGTAGTTTTTGCGTGAAAGCGAGACAGACACACAGACAGACAGAGTTACTTTCGCATTTATAATATTAGTAAGGAAGTAAGGACTAGTAAGGATTATTATAAAAGACGGTTGGATGTAAATCGTTGTCTTAGTCTTCTTCAAAGCAGTCACCATGGCGGTAAGTTTTTGAAAAAATAAAATTTGTAACTCTAATAAAATTTTATATTAATAATAATAACATCTGAGAAAATTATTCTTAGTCTACTTACACTTGCTTGCTTGATTAATGAAAAACCACTAGGCTAGAGTCGTCGTAATCGAGGCTAAAAATCGCGTAGCACCGATCAAGCCTACAACTATTCCACGGTTAGAGCTTTGTGGGGCATTACTAGGAACTAGACTATACGTAAAGGTCATAAATGCTCTCCATTTACCAATTACTAGGTGTTATTTTTGGTGCGATTCAACTATTGTTTTACGCTGGTTATCTATGCCATCGCATTCATTAGATCCGTTTGTGCGCAACCGCGTTCATGAAATACAAGAGAGTACTGCTGACCATTCGTGGAGATACGTATCGTCTGGAGACAATCCTGCCGATTTAGTATCACGAGGCGTGAAGGCTAATAACATTGGGGAATGTACGTTGTGGTGGTCAGGACCTGAGTTTTTGGTAAAGTCCGAAAATGTCTTCGGAATCTACTTACCATTACAACGAATCACAACTATTAACTACGGCCAATTTAAATCACGAGTCGGTGTTTCGATCGTTAATTAATAAATTTTCTAACTGCAATCGTCTTGTAAGAGTAATGTCATATGTTCAACGTTTTGTGTATAACCTTAAAAACAAAAATAACAAAAGAATCGGTTTACCTACGAAGGACGAATTAGACCAGGCCTTTAAGGTCGTAATGCAGAATGCCCAAATTGATATTTTTCCCGATGAATATGTCTTGCTACAAAAGGGTAAATCGTTACCTCGTAAGAATAGACTTGCGTCGTTGAGTCCGTTCATGGACAATGACGGCATCATACGTGTAGGCGGTAGGCTTGAAAACTCACCTTACGAATATAATATAAAACATCCTATTTTGCTGTGTAGTAAACATCACATCACTAAAATATTGTTTCAAAAAAACCATCTAGATTTATTGCACGCAGGGCCTCAACTGCTTTTAGCAAATATTCGTCAATTATATTGGCCCTTAGGGGGCAGAAAGCTTTCTAGAGTAATCGTAAAAAAATGTTTAAGATGTTTCAGATATAAAAATACAACTATACAACCTGTCATGCGACAATTACCAATTTCTCGTACTTAGAATTTCCATTTTTACATTGCAGTGTCGACTATGCCGGACCAATACTGATCGCTGACCGGAAAGGGCGAGGTTGTAAGCTTATAAAATCATACGTGTGTATTTTTGTTTGCCTTGCAGTCAAGGCTGTGCATATCGAGCTTGTTACAGATCTGACCAAGGAAGGCTACATATCAGCTTTGAACGTTTTGTGGCTCGTCGGGGCAAACCTCAGTCCATTCTGTCAGACAACGCTAAGAACTTTGTTGGTGTTTCCAAGGAGTTGGAACAATTTTTACAGACTTCAAACCTCTCTTCGGAGGTTGCTCAGCGGGGCATTCAATTTTCCTTTGCCCCTCCATATTCTCCCCATTTTAACGGAGTTGCTGAAGCAGCGGTTCGTGCTACCAAATACCATTTAAGGCGCTTGATTCAAATGACTAACTTTACATATGAGGAACTTACAACTTGTCTAACTCAAATTGAAGCCGTTTTGAATTCCCGTCCGCTTACCCCTCTCTCATCTGATCCCACTGACCTCTCTGCTCTTACTCCTTCTCATTTCTTAATCGGACGAACTCTCTTATCTGTATCTTATCCACAGGTTACAAACATGAAGGTCGAGCATATCGGCATATCGACTGTACGGTAAGAGACTTCCTCGGACATTGTATGGGCCAATGGAGTACGACCCTTTGTCTCCTGGGTGAGCGCATGACGGCTGCCGAAGACCGGATAAGGATACGGAGGGGTATCTTCCAGGGTGATTGCCTGAGTCCAATCTGGTTTTGTCTCGCCCTGAATCCCCTCAGTACTTTGCTGGAGGATTCTGGGCGGGGCTTTCAACTTCGGAGAGGAGGAGCAAAAGTGACCCACCTTTTCTACATGGATGACCTCAAATTATTTTCTCCTAATTATACCCAACTGCTGGAGTTGCTACAAATCACTAGTGATTTTAGTAATGCCATCAGGATGGAGTTTGGGACGGATAAGTGTGCGGCCGTTCATGTGGAGAAAGGTAGAATTACAAGTTCAGAGGGCACTGATAATCCTCTGAACTTTAGAACCCGTTCTGAGGCTGAAACATACCGATACCTAGGCATGTCACAAAATGTCGGAGTTGATGAGGGCAGCGTAAAACAATCGGTTCGTGATGTGTTTTTTGATCGCATGACAAAAGTTCTTAACAGTCTTTTGTCAGGCGCGAATAAAGCACGCGCATATAACTGTTGGGTCATGCCCGTCCTCATGTATACCTTTGGCATACTCAGGTAGACTCAAACCGAGCTCGACGCCCTGGACAGAAAAGTCCGCACAGTTATGACGTCCCACAGGATGCATCACCCGAGATCGTCAATTATGAGACTGTACTTACCGCGAAAGCATGGTGGGCGAGGCCTTTTAAGTGCCCTCACCATGCATAACCGCGAAGTGTGCAGCCTCCGTAGTTACTATTTGGCGAAATCGGGTGATGGAATCCACACGGATGTCATATCTTGTGATAAAGGACTAACCCCCCTATCCTTGGCCAACGAGCAATGCAGTGCAGAGCGTCTCTGACCGGGAGGCAATATGGAAAGAGAAAGAGCTCCACGGGAGGTTCTACAAGGCTCTTCATGAGCCCTTTGTAGATACTGTATCATCCTACCACTGGCTACGCTTCGGGGACCTTTTCGGGGAAACCGAGGGTTTTGTCTGTGCGATACAGGATCAGGTTATTAAGACCTCCAACTATCGGAGATACATCCTAAAGGACGGCACCGTCGACATTTGTCGAGCATGTCGCCGTCCCGGTGAGTCACTTAGGCATGTTATCTCCGGTTGTTCGGCGCTTTCTAACACTGAGTATCTGCACAGACACAACTTAGTAGCCCGTATTGTCCATCAGGAGCTCGCTCTTAAGTATGGTCTTCTGGATGTTAGACTGTCTTATTATAAGTACGTCCCGGAAGCCGTGCTCGAAAATAACCGCGCCAGGCTCTACTGGGACCGGTCCATCATCACAGACAGGACTATTCCAGCGAATAAGCCTGACATTGTGCTGATGGACCGGGCACAGTCAGGGATATTTTTGGTTGACATAGCGATCCCCCATGACGAGAATCTCGAGAATGCCACAACAGAGAAGAAAAGAAAATATCTAGATTTGGCACACGAGGTTTCTGACATGTGGCGTAGCTTGTCGACTGAAATTATACCGATAGTGGTTTCTGCAAACGGTTTAATTCCAGTCAGCCTTTCTGGATACTTGAGGAGGCTGGGGCTCCGGGACGGTGTGCTCCGAGCTCAAATGCAGAAAGCGGTGCTTCTCGATACCGCCCGAATTGTCCGCCGGTTTCTTTCCCTTTCTCCCTGACCCTCGGTCGTCTAGTCTCCCCTGCCGAGGGAATCCCGTCTGGCTAGGATTATTTATGTATGTATAGTGTGTAATTTAGGTTTTATATATATGTATTTATCGTAAATACGTAGTATATTTATTAGTTTTTATTTTACCATTATTTATTTACTTTATCTATCATATAAAAACCAGCCAGGCGGAGACAAAATTAATATAAAAGAAATAATAATAATAATAAAAGCCTTTATTCACTGACCTTTTTAACTTACATGCTATTCTTATAAAACAGTAGTATTCTTAAATCTAATTAACATAGCAACTAATACTAAATTTCTTGGCAACCGCTTTGGTCAGGTTGTCTGTCGACATAGGCCTCCACCAACTTTTTCCACGTCTCCCTATCCTTGGCATACCGTCTCCATCCTTTTGGCAAGTCGTCCTCCCATCTTTTTATTTGACCTCCTCGTTTTCTTTTCCCGTTCCTCGGATACCACTCTATTACATCTTTAGTCCATTTTTCCTTGTTAGTCCTCATTATATGTCCAGTCCAGTTCCATTTAAGTTTTCTTACTGTTAGTAATACGTCTCTGACCTTTGTTCTTTTCCTTATTTTTGAAGTTGGCCATCGATCTCGTATTCTTATGTTGAGCATACTTCTTTCCATGTTACGTTGACAAACTACGAGTTTCTGGTTGTTTTTTCTCGTCTCAGGCCAAGTTTGACATCCATAAGTGAGACATGGTAAGATACATGTGTTATATAATTTGCTTTTTATTGCCATAGGAATTGTTTCATTTTTGACTATTTCTTTTAGAGACCAGTACCTTTTCCAAGTGTTACATATTCTTCTATCTATTTCTTTAGAAAACTGGTCTTTTATTGAAATAAGTTGTCCTAAGTATATATAATCATCTACATATTCTAAAGTTTCTCGTCCTATTACTATATTTTCTTTTACGGCATTCGTCATTACTTTAGTCTTCGTTGGGTTCATTGATATACCTGCTTTCCTACTTTCAACATCTAATTGCTGTAACATAGTTTGTGGTATACTTGGTTTCTCAGCGAATATTACTATGTCGTCGGCAAATCTTAAATGATTTAGTTTCAGTCCGTTAATATTAATTCCAAAATGTCCCCAGTCTAAGTTTCTGAAAATATTTTCTAGTACTGCTGTGAATAGTTTTGGGAAAAGGGGGTCGCCTTGCCTAACACCTTATTGCACTCTAAATTCTTCGCCTCGTTGTTCTAATTGGACTGTAGCTGTGGTGTTTTTGTAAATTTCTTTTATGATTTTTATGTATTTTCCTTCTACTCCTTGGTTCTTTAGCGTTTTTCAGATATAGGCATGACTGAGCGAGTCAAAAGCCTTGTTATAATCGACAAATGCCATATAATACAGTTGCCCGTATTCATTTAACTTTTCAATGACTTGCTTCACAACTTGAATATGGTCGATGGTAGAATAATCGGCGCGAAATCCGGCTTGCTCCCTCGGTTGGTTTTCTTCCATGTGTTTCGATATTCGTCCGAGTATTATTTTAGAAAACACTTTGTATAGATTGGACATAAGGCTTATAGGTCTATAATTATTTATTTCATTTATGTCACCTTTTTTGTGCAGTAGGATGATGGTTGATTTCGTCCACTGAGTGGGTATTTGTTCAGTTACTATTATTTCATTAAAAAGATGGGTCACATATATGGATATCGCAGGCAGAGACTGTTTTAGTAATTCATTGGATATTTTATCATTTCCCGGAGATTTTCCACTTTTTTGTGATTTTATAGCCTTTGCGACCTCAGATTCTAGTATACAAGGTATTTCTTCGTCTTCTTCGTAAGCTTCCTTTTCTTCTTCTTCTATCGTTGTTCTATATGTCTCCGTGTATAAGTTTTTATAAAAATCTGTCGCTACTTTCGCTATAGATAGTCTCTTTGTCGTAATTTTCGCGTTTTTCATCTTCATGTTGGGTAGCCACTGTGTATATTCTTTTAACTGTTTTAAATCTCTCTTGATTCCGCCTGTTTTTTCTATTTGTTCTTTCAAAACTTTTAGTCTTTCTACTTTTTTATGTTTTCTTAGCGTTTCTTGGATTTTTTTACTGATACTTGCTATGTTTTGTTTATTATCTTTTCGTTTCTTAAACAATTCGTTTCGCTCTTCCATCAATTTTAATGTTTCTTCTCCCATCTTATTTCTCTTCACTTTTTTTGTACTTGTTGTTTGTATATTTATAAGTTCTTTTTCCAAAAAATTATACTTCTCTTGCAATGTTTTAGTATCTTCCATTCCATTTAATTTTGTCTCTAGATCATTTAATGTATGTTGTGGTATCGGTGATGTTATTGTCTTTTTTGTGATTGAGTTTATAATATGTTTTCTTGATTTTTTGTTTATGTTTTGTATAACTCCTCTTACCATTCTAGGATCTGTATTAAAATTTAATTTATGAAGTACTTCAATGTCAATAAATAAATGTTTTTCTCTTGTAAGTATAAAATCAATTTCATTTCTATCTATGCCATTTGGTGCTAACCATGTCCACTTTCTCGAATTTCGTTTTTTGAAAAAGTATTCATTATTTTAAAATTGTAAGCGAAAGCAAAATCTATTAGTCTTTGTCCATTACTATTTCTCTCATCCTGACTGTACTCTCCTAAGACAAATTCATCTTTATTTGATTTCCTACCAACCTTGGCGTTAAAGTCTCCCATGATAATTATTTTCTTCTTTAGCATCAACTCTGTCATGGCTTTGTAGAATTCGTCTTTCGCTAATTTTGTATCTTGTTCTGTGGGTGCATGTACTTGAATAATGGACCATGGTTGTTTATCCTCTGATAATTGAATGTTGAGTATAGCGATTCTATCTGATATTCCCTGGAAGCTAATTATTTTATCTTTTAAATATTTTTTTACCAGGAATCCCATTCCATATAGACCTTTTTGTTTACCATAGAAATAAAAAATGTATTTCTCATATTCTCTTATCTCTTCTCCTATTCTTCTATCCTCACAAAGACCTATGACATCCCATTTTATAGGTGTTATAGCTTCTTCCAGTTCTTGTAATCTGTTGTCCGACATTAACGTTCTAACATTTAACGTTGCAACGTAAATCTTGTTGCAATTTCTATTTTGATGTAGGGATGTATTTCTATGGGGGGGTGGTGGTCTTGCAACCCCACGGGGACCAGCCGGCTTGGGGTTGTATTGTCTCTGGTTGCTAATGTTTAGTTGCTACTTATAATTGCTTGCAATATTAGAAGTTGAGCTTGACCTTGGTCTCATCAAATCGAATGCGTTCTTTCTATTTTCCTTTATTATAGAATTGTTAATTATTGATGTCTTTTTGGCTTGATTCTGGTTATCAGGCGAAGTTAATTGGTCTCTTTTCCTCTTTTCTTTGACTGGGTTCCCCTCTTTTATTACCAGTTGATCGTATTTAATGTATGCAGTGTTTCCTTTCGCACGTTCTTCTATTAGTTTCGGCTTTAACTCCCTTCTTTTTTCTAGTACTTCTTTAGGAAAATCTTCAGTGATATAACCATCTTTCAGGCTCCTTTTCATCTTTAGTATCTCGCTTTTCTTCCAGTTGTTTGCAAAACTAATGAGAACTGGTCTTGTTTTATTTTCTTTTGTGGGACCGATGCGGTGAATTTTTGATACATCGCTAGCTTCCACGGTAATTTTTAAATCTTGTTTAAAAATTTCCTGGACTCTCTGGAGCAGCTCATAAGAAGAGTCCCCTTTCTCGTTCAAACCAAAATACAGAATGTTGTTTTTCTTTTTTTCCTTTTCGAAATACTCTATTTTCTTTTCTAATATTTCTATTTTATTTTTCAAATTTTTGTTTTCATTTATTAGTGGTTCTAGTTTTTCGTCCATTTTTTCGAATATCCTATTTGTTTGCTTTTCTATCTCTAACTTTATTGGTCAAAAAGTAGTTTAAATTGTCCCTCCATTTTAGGGAAATTTGATTTCACTGGCAACACTGAAATATTTCTGACGTTTGATGTTCTTGTTAATTTGTGCTACGACAGCTGTAGGTACATCCGTCGAATGTCAATGTCAATGCCATGTGACTTGTTTACTTTCTATAACCCATAAAATAATGGAGTATAAAATGATGTTAATAAGCGTGTTTACTTGCAACTTCACGGTGTCTATTTACCAAAATGTTCGGTGTCACTTGATGTTTATGTTTATTGCAGCAGTTGATGTAATAGTGTTGGATAACTCGTGAATTCCAATTATTTTCGGCAGAAAAATTGCAAGGTAATGTTAACTTTTTGACAACCACAGACAACAGTACAAACAAATGCTTGACAGTACACAAGTGCATAAACGAGACTATAATCCTAACGGGCAAATGAAAGGTGACAAAGGAATAAAATACTGTCAAATAATAAACCCACTGTATTCTGACCAAATTGATACAATAGAAAAAAATAATTTACAAACCAAAACTGGGGGTTCATTGTGTAAATTTAAAAAATATAAAAACGATACTGACTACGTTTATTGGGATGATTCTAATGATTTAATTGAAATGTTAAAATTACTAATCGCATCAAAAAGTGCTGGCAATAGTAATCATGATAATGAAATTGTATCAATTATTGAAAAATTAAAGGAAGCAGACATCATTGAATAATGAAAAAGATGTATGATATACAGAGCTGGGCATTAACTCGTTAATCCGTTAATCGTTAATTAACGAAGTTAAAATTTTGCTTAACGGATTAACTTTTAAGTTAACTTCAAAAAGTGTTAACGCTTTTGTTAACTTCCGTTAATAAAAGTCCGTTAATCGTTAAATTAGAAACTTGTTGACGTGCTGTCATTTTGTTTAAATTACGTGCCACGCCACACTCATAAGTTCGCCTTTGTTGGGCGACTGTCGGCGATTCGAATGGTGAACGAACGAGTTGATCGTTCGTTCACCATTCCACCACCAATTGATATATGTGAAGTTCGCGTGCAAGTGTGATGCATCAGAGCGTCCGGGAAAGACGTGAACAACAGGACAAAATCAAAAGAAGGTTCGAAATAGTGTATTTCATTACGAGTATATAAAAGCAAGAGTATGTAATAGCCCACATCCCGAACGCTCATCGTCCCTGCAATACCCTCCAATCCCTTTTTGAGCAACTGTATTAAAACACTTTTTTACTCGTGCTTTGTCTTTAGCTTTTCCAAACTCGTGCGTTCTCCTTCCCAACTGTCAAAATAATGTCTAAGAAAAAACCAACCACGAAGTTTTTACAAAAAAAATCATTGAAGTTTTTATGCTTCATGCAAATATTTCTAAAAAGAAGCTCCTAATTTGTTACAATATCAGATTTAATGATTTTACTCAATGAATTAGGTTAGGTTTAATTTTTTTCATCTCATTAAATTTCATTTTCATTTCATATCAATAAAAATAATCTACTGAAGACTTGGCCGTGTGAGCATAGTTCCCTTTGCCTACCCAGAATGGATGAAGAAAACAAAAAAATCTCTGTTTGTATTCTTTTACGGTTGGCGCCATTTTTCAAACATTTTAGTTAGTTGAGTTTATTGTGTTTTTACTATTCTATTAAATTGCTTTATTTTTTCGCAACTGTATTAAAAATAGTTGTTTAGTACACGTGCGGAACTGGCATTACAACTTGTTTCAACTGTCAACCCTCACTTCGGCTGCGCCTCGGGTAGACTACAAGTCTACCCGAGCCGAGAAGAGTAGTAGTGGTAGATTCGTCGGAACTCTTTGCAATGACAGGCTTTCTGCACTCGTAATGAAATATACTATAATGCATTCATACTTGTCTCTAATACTAATGTGTTATAGAATGTATAGTCAAATTACTATCTTAAACAAGTGTCGCCACAATAAGTATGAAATTAGTATGTATAATTTTGGTATGGTTAACTGTTAACGATTAACTTTAACTTGCGTTAAATTTTCGAGAATTTAACGCTTTAACGATTAACGAAGTTAATTTTTTAATTAACGAATTAACGATTAACGAAGTTAACTTTTCGATTAACTGTGCCCACCTGTGATGATATAATAAACAGCATCAGTGTATTACGTAAGGTATAGGAGAATTTGTAGGACGTATTCAATAGTTTAATTAAATGTATTTCTTTAATTATAGTTTTAATTAATAAAGTTAGTTTTTAAAAACACATTAAGGGGACATCGAAACAAGACTGGCGCTGCGGACAGGATACGCTCGTTAACAGTAGTGTTATCTTTCGTATTTGGGTGTCCAAATTCGCCTGAGTTTACGCGAGTGCGACGCGATTACTACTGGAGCGTTTCCTAAATCAAATAAATTTGTCTTTTCGAGTAAAACCTAGTGGTGTCAACATGGGATTAGCAGTCGGTTGGTGAGTACAACTTTTTGCCTTCCTTACAATCCATATATATTATATTATATATTCCATGTATATTCTTGAAGTTAAAATCCTTCGTTGGAAATTTAAGTCTATTAAATTGTGCTATTTGAGATAAGACTTTTCTCGGTAGCGCGTTATCTGGTTTTTAGCCATAACAACTCCACATCGTTGTATGGTATTGTAGCATTAAGTTATAACATTATTTCGTGTGTGATTATATTGTATTTAATTTGTGCATGTTTAGTTTATAACTGTGTAATTAATTTTAAGTGCTATAAAAAATGGAAGTTCAAATAGTGCCCGTTCCCGACACAATTTTAAAAATCATCCCTATTTTTGAAGGAGATAATAGACATTTAAACTTATATATAAGAAAATGTGAATATGTAATCGAAAGATATCGCGGTAATGACAAACTGTTAAAATGTTATATAATCTTTGCATGTTGCGCCTTTATAATCTATGCCAACTTCCTCTCTCTCTCTGCTATCTACGTTCCTTACAAGAAGTGTTGTCCGGTGCCTCTCTGTTAATTTCTTAATTAATTGTGCATACAATAAAGTATATTTATACACCACTGCCATTTTATTGCAACAGGTTATGGGCCCAGAGAGTCCCAATAACAAAAATAAAAGTTTTATTCTAAAATTGAAAGTGACAGCCGGCAACTTAACCTCAACCTCATCGTGGTCAAGCATCGTCGATAAAAATCAAAATGTCTACGAGCAATCCCTTAACATTAATAGAAAAATTAAGTGGAAGAGAAAACTATTCCACCTGGAAATTCGCGCTAAAGACGTATCTTCAGCATGAAGATCTCTGGGACTGCATCACGGGCAGCGGCGTCGTAGGTGAAAAACGCGACACAAAAGCGAAGTCAAAAATAATATTACTTGTTGACACAACGAACTATATTCATATTCAAGACTGTAAGACGGCAAAAGAGGTATGGGATAACCTTGCCAAAGCCTTCGATGACTCGGGACTGACACGCCGAGTAGGATTACTGAGGGAGTTAGGGAACGTACCCATACTACGTGACCCGTTTAGGGGGGGGGCGGAGTCTTTAAAATACTACGGTCAGTCACGGGAGGGGGGGGGGTGGTTCAGCTTTTTGTCACGTAGTCGATTTTAATGAGAGAAATCTCGTATTTTTTCGACCTATATTCGAAAATAGCGCGGTGTTTAGCGCTTTGTAAACTCACAGTTGGTGCATGGTGGTGCAGTGGACAACCTGTCTCGCGTGCGACCTCTGCGGATTCTATCCAGGAGGCTACAAGAAGTTTTATGTGTTTTGGAAGTCGTCTTTATTGCAGTCTTATGCAATAAAGACGAGTATGAGTCAATTTTTTTTTTTTTTTTTCAATTTTTGCCCGTGAAATGATTAAAAATCATAATTATGAATTACTACGTGAAAACTAAAGGGGGAGGGGGGGGTCTTGGCATATACTACGAATGGTCACCGAGGGGAGGGAGGGGTCGAAAAATCTTAAAAAATAGGTCACGTAGTATGGGTATGTTCCCTTATGCACAACAACACTTCAGGCATGTCAAAATGTTGAGGAATACGTGAGCATAATTATGACCACCGCTCATAAATTGAGAAACATAGGCTTCAAAGTTGACGACGAGTGGCTCGGTACACTGCTACTCTCCGGTCTTCCTGATTCTTATCAACCTATGATTATTGCACTGGAAAGCTCAGGATTGAAAATAAGCGCTGACTCAGTTAAGTCAAAATTACTGCAAGATATCAAAATGAATGAACGGCAAAGTTCATCGGCATTTGCAACTAATAAGTCATTTAAGAAGACAGCATTTAATAAAAATAAAACAGGCAAGCAAAATTTTCAAAAAGGTCCTCGATGCTACTCATGTAATAAGTATGGTCATATTAGTACAGATTGCAAGTCAAAGAAGATAACCAAAAGCTCAAGTTATGCTGCGGCTTTTACAGCAACAAACAATAACAGTGATGCTTGGTACATTGACTCGGGAGCCTCCGTCCATATGACAAGGTATGAAAATTTACTATCAAATACTAGCGAATCACTAATAAAGTCAATAAAAGTAGCTAATGATAAATCTTTGAATGTGAAATGTTCTGGACAAGTGACACTGAATGTCTCCGATCAAAGAGGTCAACACAGAAAAGTCTTATTTCAAAATGTACTCTGTGTTCCAGAACTGGCAACCAACTTAATATCTGTCAGTCAAATAATAAGAAATAGAGGTCAAGTCAAATTTAATAGCAAAGGATGTTTTATTCTCAACAAAAATAACAATGTTGTCGCTACCGCTATTTTAGTAAACAACATGTATCAACTGAATATGTACAGTGAACATGCCTACATATCTGATGTTGATGAAAATGATCCATATCTATGGCACCAGCGCATGGGTCATCTGAATTTTAATGACTTAAACAAAATTATAGAAAACACAGAAGGAATGATAGTTCTAAAGAAAAAGGAAACTAATTTAACATGCATAACATGCCTAGAAGCCAAGCAGACACGATTGCCCTTCAAACATAAGGGTACAGGAACCACAAAACTACTTGAACTAGTGCATTCAGATGTGTGCGGACCTATGGAGACAGAATCTCTGGGTGGAGCTAAGTATTTTCTGACTTTCACCGATGATTACTCTAAAAAGATTTTTGTTTATTTCTTACAGAAGAAATCAGAAGTCATAGATAAATTAAAAGAATTTAAGAAGTATGTAGAAAATCAACTGGAATGTAAAATCAAGTGTCTCCGCACTGACAATGGCCTTGAATTTATTAACAAGAATATCTCTGATCTTTTGAAAGGTGATGGAATCACACATCAAACCACAGTGCCTTACACGCCCCAACAAAATGGAGTCGCTGAACGATTAAATAGAACATTAGTAGAAAAAGCCAAATGCATGTTACTTAATGCTAAATTGTCTAAACAATTCTGGGCAGAAGCTGTGCAAACTGCCGCTTATCTATTGAATAGGACTCCGACAAAGTCATTAAAGTACAAGACTCCTGAAGAGATGTGGTCTGGAACTAAACCAAGCGTCAGTCACTTACATATATTTGGGTGCGAGGCTATGTTGCACTTACCCAAAGAGAAAACAAAGAAATGGGATCCAAAAGCTAAGAAGGCTATATTTACTGGTTACTGTACTGATACAAAAGGCTACAGATTCATAATTCCTTCTTCAGGATTAGTCATAAAAAGCAGAGATGCAGTTTTTCTTGAATCTACAGTTGTAAGAAATTATGTTCCGGTGGATTTGACTCACTCAGAAGATAAGTCTGTAAGTGAAGAGCTCCGTCACAGTTCAGAGTCAACCTCCACAAACACAATTACTTCACCTGAAGAATCTGAATCTGATGAATCAATGAACAGCAGTATTTATGTACCAGACAGAAAAATTGAATATCCGATGTCTTCAAATGTGACATTAAGACCAAGAAATAAACAGTCACAACCTAAAACAAAAAGTTTTGAAAGCTATTTATGCTACAATGATGGAATTCTAGATGTACCTTTAACATACAGTGATGCCATTACTTCAGCTGATTCTGACAAGTGGAAAATGTCAATAAGCGAAGAGTTACAAGCTCATAGTGTAAACAAGACATGGACATTGGTAGAAAAGCCCAAAAATGCCAAGGTAATTGGATGTAAATGGGTGTTTAAAGTCAAAGATGAACCAACAGGTCTCCGGTACAAGTCTCGGCTGTGTGAAAAAGGTTATGCACAAACTAAAGGTATGGACTATGATGAAACCTTCTCACCGACAGTCAGGTATGATTCTATACGTTTACTTTTATCCGTAGCTGCTGAACAAAACTTAGAAATATTGATGCAATTTGACATAAAAACAGCATTTTTGTATGGTGAATTAAGCGAACAAATATTTATGGTTCCACCTGATGGTTTACAATGTGCCCCTAATATGGTATGTAAACTGAATAAGTCTCTTTATGGTTTGAAGCAGGCTCCGAGGTGTTGGAACACTAAATTTAATGCAATTTTAGAAAAGTTTAGTTTTGTCAAAAGTTTAGCTGATCAGTGTTTTTATGTTGGTCAAGTTAATGAAATTAAATGTTACCTATGCCTTTATGTAGACGATGGGCTCCTAATATCAAAAGAAAGGCTGATTTTAAAGAAAATAGTAAATGAATTACAAACACACTTTGATTTAAAAACTTGTTCATCTAATAATTTTGTTGGTATGCAAATAGAAAGAAATAAAGAACATATTTTTATTCATCAAACCAAGTATATTGAAAAGATATTGGTAAAGTTTAATATGGACAGTGCAAATCTAAATAGTATTCCATCTGACCCACACATTAAACTACAGAAAGGTGATGCTGTGCCAGCGAGAAACCTGCCCTACAGGGAAGCAGTTGGATCACTTATCCATTTGGCAACAGTGAGCAGGCCTGATATTGCATATGCAGTCAGTGTGGTAAGTCAGTTGTAAACGCGGTAAAGCAAAGGTTCTTATAGTTGGTCGTTGCACGGTGGGACGAGTACAAAACTGCGGGAATACGATAATTGAGGCAGTTCTGCTAAAGGAAGGAAGCACAGTACCTTGTCTCTTTTCACCGGTCTTCTCCTGCTTCTGGACACCTCCAGCACGAACCCGCACTCACTTTAAAGACTTTTTCGAATAAAAAGTTGCGGAGCGGCACACGCACAACGACGACGATTTCAGCCATTATAACTTTCAAAAACGCGCGATTGCGGGGCGCGTCCTTCTCGCTCACCTGTACTGTGCGGGGAAAGGACGGGAAAGGATGCAACGACCAAACGCAAAACGGCGTAACCATTCCCCCGGGCTTGAAGGAACGCCTTCAAAAAATTTAGATGAAAATAACGCGATATCTAACTTCTAACTAAGTACCTACTTAACTAATACGACTAATAACTAAGATTAATGAAAAAACGAATGTAATTTAAGCGCGCTACTGTTTAGGTAACGGACAAAGACGAACAACGGGACGCAAGTACGATCCAGTCGTAGTCCTAACCCGGGCGACGCGAGTGACTCCTGTGGAGTCGGGAAAAACTTCCTCTATGACACCTAATGGCCAATGTAGCGGTGGTGTATTATCAGTTATGATAATTACGACTGAACCCACAACGACTGGATCCACCGGCGTATTCCACTTACGACGCGATTGCAACGTATGTAGGTAATCCCTTCTCCAGCGCTTCCCGAACGATTGAATTAGTTTGTCTAATAAATTGTGCCTAGCCACAATAGTAAGGCTTTCATCTATTTCTTCCGCTGGCAAATACCTTAAAGGTGAGAGATTTAAAAAATGCGCTGGAGTCAAAGCAAGGGGTTCCAAAGGATCACTAGAGAGCGTTGAACATAAAGGACGAGTATTCATTACCGATTCAATTTGAGCAAGCACAGTGCTTAACTCTTCAAACGAAAGAGTGGTGTCACGCGACAGACAGTCGGCGGGATTGTCTGTACTCGAAATATGATATAAATTATGCGGTGCTAAATTATTTTGTATTTTTGAAACTCTATTGGCTACAAAGGTATTCCATCGGTGAGGCGAGGAATGTACCCAGCAGAGAGCGACAGTTGAGTCCGAAAATGCGAATATGTTACGAAAAACCACGCGACTTTGAAATGCGTTTACCACCCTTTTAATAAGTTGAGTTAATAAAAGAATAGCACAGAGTTCAAGACGAGCGAGTGAGACAACCTTTTTTGGAGAAACCTTCGATTTAGCTGTTATTAAATTGATTGTATTAGAGTCCCTATTTTGAACGTGAAAATAAATAACTCCCCCGTACGCTTTCTCGCCGGCGTCTGCGAATGCTAAAATAGTAATTACACTATCAGCGACGATACCAATGTGACGGGGAATTTTTATATCACCTAACAAAGGAAGTTCCTCTCTTAAACGTGTCCATAATTTAACTACATCTTCAGGCGGAGTGTCATCCCAATCGCAATTACACAGCCAAAGCTGTTTGATAATTAATTTAACGTACAAAACGACAGGTGCGACAAATCCCATGACGTCCCATATTTTAGCGACACACGACAATATCGAACGTTTAGTACAAGTTTTTATGGGAGTATTAATTTTTATACTGAAATAATCGGACGTGGGAGACCAACACAAACCGAGTATCTTATGTTGATCTGACTCGTCAAATTCTTTCACTTCCGGTAGACGGTGCGATGGCGGAATCGAATCTAGAACTGCCTGTGAATTACTAGACCATTTGACCAATTCAAATTGTCCCGCTTTCATGAGACTTATCAACTCCGAAGCGGTAGAAATGCCCAACTCTTCAGATGGGACTGAGTAAACGAAGTCATCCAAATATAGGCTTGTATCGATGACTTCCCTAGCCTGCGGGAACGAAGCGCCTTCGTCGGCCGCCAGGTGCTTAATAGTACGCAGCGCGTGAAAGGGGCTAGATTTGAGACCGAATACTACACGATTAAATTCATAAACCTGTAAAGGTTGTTGCGGGGAAAAACGATACAAAATGCGTTGAAAACGCCTATCAGATTCTCTTATGCCGATGCTTAGAAACATCTGACGAATATCAGCGGAAAGAGCGATCGAAAATAAACGAAAATTATTAATTATGTTTAACAAACTACCTTGAAGATTTTCACCTCTATATAATAGGTCATTAAGAGAAAAACCAGTGCTGGTTTTACAACTACCATCGAGAACTACACGTAACTTCGTTGTGACCTTATCTTCTCGGATCACACCGTGATGCGGAATAAAATACGAACTTTGTGAAGAATTACAATTTATAGGCGAAATATAATCCTTTTCTAAGTATTCGCGGATTACATTGTCATATGCGATCTTTAATTGTGGAGAAGCCTGCATCTTTCTCTCTAGGCAATAAAACCGTCGCTCACTTGCCTGACGCGAGCTACCGAGACAGCTTACGTCAACCTTAAAAGGCAAAGCCACCACATAACGTCCGTCGCTAGCTCGCGAGGTAGTACTCGAGTAAAACTCCTCACACAATTTATCATCGGGACTAAGTACTGGAGGGACGTCGACTTCCTCCAGCTCCCAGAATTTCCGTATAACGGAGTCTAATGGATCTGCGGTGCAGCAATATGAAACGGACTCGTGACTATCTACGCGGACCGGAGCGTCACCAACAATAACGTACCCGAGGACCGTTTCTAACGCGAGCGGTGAGACATGCGGAGGTTGTCCTTGAACCTTATTCGATAAAAGAAGATGCGGAAAAATAGAGGCACCGATCAACATTTGAACCGGGCCCGAGCAATAGTAGGTATCGTCTGCTAGCGGAAGATCTTTAAAATTCGACAATAACGAAGGATCGACTGTTGCGGTCGGTAGCCGTTCTGTTATTTTATCTACAACCAACGAATCAATATTATAAAAAATGTTGCGATCGAAACGAGAATGAAATTTAAGTTTTACGGAACCTTGAATGTCTTTACTCGAACCACCTATCCCCTTAACCACTGAACAAGCGGGTCTTAAGTTTGTGTTTAAACCTAAAATTCGACAACAAGAACGAGTAATAAAATTACTTTGAGAAGCGCTGTCTAACAATGCGCGAACGCTATGTTCATTACCACGAGAATCTACAATGATAATACGCGCGGTTGCTAGTAATACCGTGGTAGGGCCACGAAAATCGCTGCGAGTAATACTGCGACTATTCGCCAGCGCACAAAGCGTGACGTCATCGGTGCCTGCGGAGCGAGCGGGGAGCGTATTCGACTCGCTTGTGAGAGCGGGACGTGCGGCCGCGGCTGCCGTGGGTCGTGTGTTCTGTTGTGCGGCCGTCTGAGCGTTTCTCGCGGCAGCGGGTTCGATTCCGAAGCATAATAAAGTATGATGTTTAGCGTTACATTTTTTACATGAAGATGTCGAGGCACAAGCGGAAACGCGATGACCAGAACTTAAACAATTTATGCATAAATTTTTCGACTTGACGAATTTAAAACGTTCATTCGGTTTATAGTTATTAAATACCTTACATTTATAAATGTAGTCGTGATTACAATTGCACAAAGTACATGCGGACGACTCGAAACTAGTATAAGCGTGCATAGTCAATGGCTTACGATCAAATGGTTTTCTGTTGTTATTAGCAACCTTTACGACGGATGAGGTGCGTTCCAATACCTTAATATGTTCGCGAATAAAAGAAACCAAGCTTGAAAATTTTGGAATTTCACAACTCTGATTATGACAATGGTTGGATTCAAATGCACGCGCCGTATCAGTATCTAGTTTTTTAAGTGCGATATGCAAGAAAATTAAATCAGAGAGGTCATCGACTTTTATGTTTTTTAAAGCGGCTACTGACGAAGCGAATTTGTCTAAGAATGATTCTAAACTATTAGGGGTTGCAGTAGTAATGGATTTAAAATCAAATAATTGATCCAGGTATGAAGTGGCCGAGAGACGCTTATCTTCATACTTGCTAGTTAACAAATCGAAGATTAATAAATAGTTATCAGCTGAAGGCGTGATCCCCGAGCATATGGAGCGTGCCCTGCCAGTTAATTTGCCTAATAAGTAATAAAGCTTCTCCGAATCCGACAACGACACATTATTGTGTACGACGTTTTGAAAACTTGCAATGAACAAAGGCCAATTTTTTATGTCGCCATCAAACTCGGGAATCTCCATCGGAGGCAATTTCGGAGGTCTAGGTTGACATGTGGGTCCGACATGAACACTAGTGTGAGAGTATTGCGATTGCAATTTTTTGGCAGCTCGTTTCACACTTCCTAATAGAATTTCGAACGAGGAAAGCGGTTGATAATCGACAACGTAATTAGGATTTGCCTTCAACTCTAATGTAGCTATTTTATCCAGCACATTTTCAAAATCATCACGCAATGAATCAACAGTTTCAAACTCGCACAAAAACGAATCTGCATCAAATGATTTTGAATCAATATCTTTAACGCGATCAAAAATATTTTGCATGCGGGAGAATATCCTATCTCTTTTAGCATATTGCAATTGCAAACTGGTATCGGCCGGTGCCATTTTTATAGAAAAATAGATGTAAGCAAATGTTTAAAATGAAATAATTTAAGCGAAAACGATAAGAAGCGACGGAGAAACGAAATACCAAGTACCGGTACGAGCAAGCGACGTTAACGACAAATTTAATTTTAATTGTTCTAATTATTCTAATTATTCTATTCAATTTAATTATTCTATAATCGCGGTATGAAATATACGAATACCGCCAACTAACGCGGCGAGCGGGCGGCGCGGGGCTTGTAATAACTTACCCGGCCGGTGTGCGAACGATAATTTAAACGAAACGAAAACGATATATACGATACATACGCGGGATGAACTACTTATTGTACACTTAATGCGATTTAATGAACACAATTTTAATTACAACGACTTGAAATTAAATATACACCTATAAGCAAGTATAATATTATTACGTAATTTCAAACGACAAAATGGCGGGTTAGTGCAATTTAATTTATTTTATACGACTTTAAGAGACAAATATTAAGTACTTGAATGAGTTTAAAATGCGGGTTAAGCGAACTAAATCAATATGTAAGCGAACTAAATCGATATGTTAGCGAATTAACTAAGATATAGCGGGATGAACGAAAATTTATACAAGTAGGTAGGTAACCGCGCGAACCGATGCCACGGGTGTACGAACTACTTTGTACGCGGTTTTAATACGAAACGAAACGAAACGAAAACGAATTTAGATAATGGCTAGCGCAAATTTTAACAAATAATCCCGGCTCGTTTGGACCAAAATGTAAACGCGGTAAAGCAAAGGTTCTTATAGTTGGTCGTTGCACGGTGGGACGAGTACAAAACTGCGGGAATACGATAATTGAGGCAGTTCTGCTAAAGGAAGGAAGCACAGTACCTTGTCTCTTTTCACCGGTCTTCTCCTGCTTCTGGACACCTCCAGCACGAACCCGCACTCACTTTAAAGACTTTTTCGAATAAAAAGTTGCGGAGCGGCACACGCACAACGACGACGATTTCAGCCATTATAACTTTCAAAAACGCGCGATTGCGGGGCGCGTCCTTCTCGCTCACCTGTACTGTGCGGGGAAAGGACGGGAAAGGATGCAACGACCAAACGCAAAACGGCGTAACCATCAGTTTTTACATAATTATAATGAGAGCCACTGGTATGCAGTAAAGAAAATTTTTAAATATCTCAAAGGTACCATAGAATTTGGTTTATGTTATCAATCAAAGCCACAGTCTACAGAGTTGATTGGCTACAGTGATGGTGACTATGCTAATGATATTGAAACAAGGCGTTCAATGACAGGATATGTTTTTATTAAAAATGGAGCTGCAGTTACATGGTCTAGCCAACGGCAACAAAGTGTAGCACTTTCGACAACTGAGGCAGAATTCATGGCTGCTTGTGCTGCCACCAAAGAAATACTATGGTTAAAACAATTATTAAGTGATATAGGACAATATAAACAAGTGTCTGTGTGTCTTAATATTGACAATCAAAGTTCAATAAATGTGATTAAAAATAGTGAATTTCACAAGCGCTGTAAACATATTGATATTAAGTATAACTTTATAAAGGAAAAATATCAGCAAAATGTTATTTCTTTAAATTATGTCAATTCAGTTGAACAGTTTGCAGATATTTTTACTAAGTCTTTGCCTAGAGAAAGATTCAAATTGTTAAGAAGTAACATTGGTATGTTAAGTTTTAATACTTACATTTTTTTTTGTTTAGTGAAGAAGTTCTGAATTTAATTTTAAGCACTTGTTTCTGTTTCATAAAAAGGTATGGTCGCTGTGTTAAATCTCCATAATTTTTGTTATATGAAAAAGTAATGTGTTAATTTAAGTACTTAATTTTGTTTATATGAGATAGTATTATGTTAAATTTAAGCACTTAATTTTGTATAACAAAGGAGAAGTATTGGCATGTAAATTTGCATAGTAATGTTTAATAATTTGTTTTGTGAAAGAAGGCTTACATGCGAAGGGAGTGTTAAAATGTTATATAATCTTTGCATGTTGCGCCTTTATAATCTATGCCAACTTCCTCTCTCTCTCTGCTATCTACGTTCCTTACAAGAAGTGTTGTCCGGTGCCTCTCTGTTAATTTCTTAATTAATTGTGCATACAATAAAGTATATTTATACACCACTGCCATTTTATTGCAACACAAACAAAATTTATATATATACCACGTTGTTACTAGCCGTTTATCAGGTAATGCAGCCGCGTTATTATCTGAAAGAGACGATATAGTGACATGGTCAAAACTCAAAGCATTTAACACCCTTGGGGGCAAAATTTTTCAAAAATTTAATTTCATATTTATTTATATCAAATTAGCAGAATGACGATACTTCCATACAAATTTCCACCCTAAATTTGAACCCCTTACAAACCGTTTTTCGCGTTGTAAAGTAGTCTTTATCCTTTCTCGGGCTCTAAACTAAATATTTGTAACGGTAACAGCAAAACAAAATTTCATCCCTAATTGTTATTTAGCACCCTTGAGGGTAATTTTTTTTTTTCAAATATTGAATATTAATTTCTTTATATCAAACTAGCTGTGCCCGCGACTTCGCCGCGTAAAATTCTGTCTTCGGATAGAATTTTTTTAGGCTAATTATTTTACTTAACCGACGTGCTATGATTTGATGTATGGATGTAGAAGAACATAGAGAGAGGTGTGCCAGGACCGCGCCAAATGTCTAAAATATTCCCAAACAAAATTTCATCCCCTATTTTTATTTAGCATCCTTGAAAGTAATATTTTTTCAAACGTTGAATTTCATATTTATTTATATCAAATTAGCAGCCACAAAAATAAGTTTTAAACTTGTAACTGTAAAAATGAAGATACTTCCATACAATATTCCACCCCCTCTTTCAACCCATTAAAAACCCTTTTTCGCGTTGAAAAGTAGTCTATGTCCTTTCTCGGGCTCTAAACTAAATATTGGTAAGGGTAAAAGCAAAAAATATTAAACAAAACATTCACCAAAACCTCACATATTGCCAAACAAATTTTCATCCCCTTTTTGTTATTTAGCACCCGTGGGGGTAAAATTTTTACAAAAAATTAATTTCATAATTATTTATATCAAATTAGCTGCCTTAAAAATAATATTCAAGTTCTAACTGTAAAAATGACCATAATTCCATACAAACTTTCACCCACACGTTCAACCCCTTGCAAACCCTTTTTCGTGTTAAAATGTGCCCTATGTCCTACCTCAGGCTCTAGACTAAATATTGGTAAGGGTAATAGCAAAACATATTAAAGAAAATATTCAACAAAACCTCACATATTGCCAAACAAAATTTCATCCCCTATTATTATTTTGCACCCTTTTTTTTTTTTTTTTTTGGTATCGGGGGGGAAATCTTCGAAAGATACCCTGCCTTCTGGGGGGAAGACAGGGTTATGTGGGATTTGACCCACTAAAACCCCCTCGGTGGCCAGCCTCGAGTGCAATCAGAGAAGGTTCCGGGATCTCCGAAGAACGCACCGGAATCCTCAGCACTTTACTACCCGGGACAGGAATCGGCCCGTTGCTCTAGGTGTTACGGTAACATAGGACCACGCTATGTCACCGTCTTCCCGGGACCATCTTTGTCGACGATCAGGACCCCCACCCTAATCGCCAATGGATCCCAGGGTCCCTTAGATCGTTACAACGATTTAAGGGACTAACGACCTGTTGGAGCCGTGGCAGATGACTCAGAGCGGCTTGAAGAGACACCCCGAGCAGTTCGCCTCCGACCAGCCCTCTCTCTCTCCCGCTCTGCGGTCTCCTTTTGCCTTATCACGCTTTCACAAAACGAGATTAGCGCCATCCACTCCTCTTTTCCGGCTAGTGCAGCTGCAACTAGGGCCGGCAATGTAAGATTTGGCCCGACCATCTGAACCAAGACCCGCCGCTCGGACTCCCACGCAGGGCATTCGGCGAGCGTGTGCTGCGCGGAGTCTCGCTCCCCGCCACAATGGTGGCACTGCGGTGTTTGCTCGCGACCAATCCTATGCAGGTACTCACCGAAGCAACCGTGCCCGGTGAGCACCTGTGCCAGACGAAAGGTGACGTGCGCGTCACTTTGCATTCGCAGCCAAGTCCTAAAACAAGGCAGAAAGGCTTCGACAATGCGCTGTTGCAAGTTTCGCGGCTCTTGAAGTCGTTGTTGCCACACTTCCAGCGCACGTCGGCGCTCCTCTCTGCGTACCCTCTCCCGCCTCCGGGATATCGGCTCCACTTGTGCAACGCAGACGGGTGTATACCCGCGCATCCATCTCGGCCAGAATATCCAGAGGCGGAAAACGAGACAGAATTGTTGCTGTCCTGGTCTGTGAATGGTCCTATAGCCTCGTGCAATTCTGATCGCCATTTTTCGCTGAACGCTGTGAACTTTTTTCCTACAGCGTTGGGCGCCTGTAAGGCGATGAAACCACACAGGCGCGCCGTAGAGCACCATGGACCGCACGACTCCGGCATAAAGTCGACGAACTACATCCCTAGGCCCCCCGAGATTGGGCAGTAATCTGTGCAAAGCACCAACTACCTTTTCGATCCGGGGGACCAGCCGGTCGAAGTGTGCTTCAAAATTCCATCGGCTGTCCAAAGTGAGACCGAGATAGTTCATCGTCGATCCTACCTGTACGTGCACGTCCCCAACATAGACCGAACAGCTACCGGGTTCCCTCGTCCTAGGTAATTTATGAAACCAAATAGCTTCCGTTTTATGTGGCGCAATTCTAAGACCCAAGTCGTGTATTCTGGCTACAATACGTCCCACCCCAAGTTCCGCGAGCTGGATGGTACTCATATAATTATCTCCGCGGGCAAGCACCAAGGTATCGTCGGCATAGCATACGATACTTACGCCAACGGGCAGGTCAGCTCGGAGAACAGCATCATATGCAAGGTTCCATAGCAGTGGGCCCAGAACGGAACCTTGTGGAACCCCGCAATTCACCTCCCTTCTGTGTTTTAAAGCGTCCCGACCCACGTATTGGATGCATCTGCTTTGCAAGTATGCCCCGACTGTTCGCTGTAAATAGAGAGGCACGCGGTGATAGACCAAGGCATCTCTGATTGTCCTCCAAGGCAGTGTATTGAAAGCATTGACAATGTCAATGCTTACTGCTAAGGCAACCTCCCCTCTGGACACAGCTTGCTGCGATTGCTCCCGGACGTGAAGAATGGCATCCACAGTCGATCGTCGTTGTCGGAAACCAAACTGGCTATCCGACAGGTCGGGGCCTACCTGATGTAGATGCTTGTTGAGGCGGTCTGCAATTATTCGTTCGAATATCTTGCCCGCCTCATCCAACAAGCAAATGGGACGATACGCCGAAGGGGAATCTATGGTTCTACCTTGCTTTCTTATGAGCACCAACTTTGCCTCTTTCCAGCTCGAGGGAAAGGCTCCGCATCTAAGACAGCTGTTGAGAAGCTGTTTAAGTCTCTCCTCAAGGCCAGAGGTGAGAGCTATGGCCCAGGCCCGACCAGGAATTCCATCGGGACCTGGAGCAGTATTTCGGCTACAGAGGCGCCTTATCACACGTTGCAGTTCTTCGTTAGATACCTCCAAATCGTTGGACCATTGAGGATCGTACGAGACCATCGTAGGAAGAGCAGGTCCGTCTTGGTTCCGGGGAAAAAGAGTATTAACAATTTCCGTCACTATGTTTGGATCCAAGGTTTCCGTTAACGGAGGGACCCATGGTCGCAACTTACCCAGAACCAGTTTGTATGGACGACCCCAAGGGCTCCCTTAGGGATAAAATTTTTACAAAAATTTAATTTCGTATTTATGTATATCAAACTAGCAGTCTTGAAAATAAGTTTCAAGCTTCTATCTGCAAAAATAACGATAATTCCATACAAAATTTCACCCCCACTTTCAACCCCTTACAACCCCTTTTTCGCGTTAAAATGTAGCCTACGTCTTTCCTTAGGCTCTAGACTAAATATTGGTAAGGGTAACAGCAAAGCATATTAAACAAAACATTCACCAAAACCGAATATATTGACAAACAAAATTTCATCCCCTATTGTTATTTAGCACCCTTGGGGGTAAAATTTTTACAAAAATTTAATTTCAAATTTATCTTTATCAAATTAGCAGCCTTGAAAATAAGTTTCAATCTTCTACCTGTAAAAATGACGATAATTCCATACAAACTTTCAACCCCTTACAACCCCTTTTTCGCGTTAAAATGTAGCCTATGTCCATCCTCAGGCTCTAGACTATCTGTGTACAAAATTTCATTTAAATCGGTTCAGTAGTTTTTGCGTGAAAGCGAGACAGACAGACAGAGTTACTTTCGCATTTATAATATTATATATAAATATAATTAGTAATTAGTAATTAGTATATTAGTATTAGTATTAGTAATTAGTATATTAGTAATTAGTAATTAGTATATTAGTATATTAGTATATTAGTATTAGTATATTAGTAAGGAAGTAAGGATTAGCAGCCTCAAAAATAAGTTTCAAGCTTCTAACTGTAAAAAAGACAATACTTCCATACCATTTTCCACCCCCATTTTTTTTTTATTTATTTATTTATTCTATAGCACTTTTATAAGTACGAGGAGGACTTAATGCCGAAAGGCATTCTCTACCAGTCATCCGGTATATGAGAGGAAAGTATAATTATGTGCAAGGCAGATATGAATTGAAGATACCATTTTACCAATACTTCATAAACAGCCCCATAACACTTATAGGCCGGTATGATTATTAGGATAGGTTAGATCTTTGTATTTAATCAGTATTTTATTTGACTATCTATATTTGTAAACAAAATAGCTTTTAAACTTTGTGTCCTTTTTGTATTTTGCATAAACAACAATATTTCAAAAGTGTTTCTTTTTTTACCATTGGGTTTCCCGATGACTTAACAAGATCTATACATTGTAATAATTGCAATATGTTTGTCCAGAAAAGGCTATTTTCACATCATAAGAGAACAAATTTACATAAATCTAACTGTTTATTGAATACGCAGTTCGCAAATATCAATATTGTCGCGTCTGCCTTCAAAAACAGATTAGTAACATACCGATTGAACGTCACTCAGGAAGACGAGTACCTCAGTCCAGAGGCGTTCCTGAGTGATAATCAAACAGATTTATTGAAATTATTCAATATGTCATTGAAAGAGCATGATGTTTTGAGTTGTTCGCTTATTTTTTACTGCCAAAATTAGATGAAAAGCAATTGAAATCATTTAATACTAAATATATTATAGTTTATAAAAAGTTTACTGAATTTCAGCATACTCAATCTGGATAGTAATTTTTATCAATGAGTCATGTTGAAATTAACATTAATAAGTATTCTCCTATGAGAGGTGGATCTTATTTAGATCTACCACCAGCAATCAAATATTCAAAAAGTTGCATTAATATTAAAAATAAAGATAACCACTGTTTCTTATGGAGTATAGTAGCTGCATTATACCCAGCTAAGAACAACGTTTGTGTAACTAGCTCATATCCACATTATTCCAGTATACTAAATACCAAAGGAATGAAATTTCCTCTCACATTGAATGATATTAAAATATTTGAAAAAAATAATCCTGATATTAGTGTAAATATATATATGGTTTACAGAAGGATACTGTAACAGGACCCTTATATTTGTCTTAAAAGAGAAAGAAAAACCATGTAAATTTATTGTATTTTGAACGTTTTAACAGTAGTGAAGGGCATTATTGTTTGATTAAAGACTTGACTCGATTAGTTCGACGTCAAGTTACTCACTATAAAGGAAAAGTTTACTTATGTGAAAAATGATTACAATTTTTCAGTAAAGAAGCAAGATACAATACTCATAGTTGTAAAATTGTATCTGTTTTACCTGAAAAAAACTCTATATTAAAATTTGAACATTACGAGAGACAACAAAAAATTAATTTTATTATTTACGCTGATTTTGAATGTTTGCTCTTTGACTGCGATGAAAGTATTTCTACTAAAACTCAGAATCTAAAAGTACACCAACCTTCATGTTTTGCGTATTACATATGTTGTTCACATAACGATGACTTAAACAAATATGTTTCATACAGAGGTAAAGACTGTGTGCAAATATTTGTGAAATGTTTGATAAAAGATGCTGTACGTATACATAAAATATTAAATGAAAAAAACCGATCACTCCATTAACCTCGGAACAAGAAGTAGAATATAACAACGCTACTTTATGTCACATATGTAAAAAATCATTGTTAAACGACAGAGTTCGAGATCATGATCATATTACATCAGAGTATAGAGGTGCGGCGCACTCGCACTGTAATTTGATGTACAGAGTTTGTCCATTCATTCCTGTTGTATTCCATAACTTAGCTGGGTATGACTCACATTTATTCATTGAAGAATTAGCGAAGTATGAAATTTCGATTAACATTATACCGAAAACAAAGGAAAAATATATGTCATTCACAAAAATAATAAAAAGTAAATATTATAAACACCCCATTCAAATAAAATTTATTGATTCTTATCAGTTTTTGAATTCTAGTCTCGACACACTAAGTAAAAATTTAACAGAAAGCTATTTTTATCATTTATCAAAAGAATTTAGCGACAAAAATAAATTTGAATTAATAAGAAAAAAAGGTATTTATCCATATGATTACTTAAACTCATGGTCAAAATTTGATGACTCCCAACTACCCTCAAAAGAATTTTTTTTAATAGTTTAACTAAGGAACATATTTATGTAGTAGTGGGATTGTCGATTATCAAGTGAAACACTTAAAAATTGTAATAAAACTTTATTCTCGTCGTTAGCGTCCTTATTTCTTACACCTCGTTCGCCGGATGTTCTTCTCCATTCCTCTCGCTCACACACCCTCTCGCTCACACTTCCGTTTTGTTCCATTTCACACAAATAATTTAATCATCTTACTTTCCATTCCCACATTCGGCCTTCCTGCACTCATGTCTGTCCTCAGACATGCTCTATTAACAAACCTTATACAAAATTAAATCTTAATTAATACACTCTTATCACATTACGGTAACAAAAAGAAATACTAAACAATACAATCATGAAACTTAAACTATACCTTAAACAATAAATTCTGTAGTAATAAACAAAAACATCTTATTAAACTCTATTCTTAACTTAAAACAAAACCTTTGGCCAACAAAAATAAATTCACCATGACAATCAATGAAGAAAACTGCAACAGAGATTTTAATAATTAAATAATAGAAAAAATACCTTAGTAATATTCTAATTCTCCAATTCCTCTGGACCACTCTGTTCTGGCCATCTCTTCATTTGGTCTGCAGAACTTGATGTCTTTATGGGCCCCTCAGCCGCACTATCTGCCTTCTCCACATGATAACGATCATTGCGATTACATTTAACTACTTTATATGGACCTAGATATTTGGGTTTGAGTTTAAGACCTGGGCCAAACTGCGTTCGTTTAATAGCAACCAAATCCCCTTCAGCATATTTGATACTTTCCCTCCTATTTTTATTAAAATGTTTTCTATTTTCATCTTGAATTTTTAATATTTGTTCTTTAGCTTGCATCCTTAGGTTCTCTCTGCTTTCATTAAATTCTGATATAATTTCCTCTTGTAACAAACTTAAGATTTCTACATCTTCTCTGTTTCTCATCTTTGTCCCCATCAATAATTCAAAGGGTGTTGTATTTATTCCTCTTTGGAAAGTGCTATTCAATGCTCGCTGCACCCTACTCACATGTTTATACCACACAGATGGGTTTTCAACACATAACTTGGTTAGAATAGGTATAATGATTCTATGGACTCTTTCCACCTGACCATTTCCGCGTGGTACGCCTGTTGTAATTTTCACATGCAAAATATTTTCCTCTTCACAATAACTTTGAAAATCTCTACTTGTAAATGCTGTTCCTCTATCTGTAATTATTCTGCGAGGATTACCAAAAGCTTGTTGATGTATTTGAAGTCTTTTTAATGTTTCACTACTTGATGTTGTCTTCGTGGGAAATAACCATACAAATTTGGTGAATGCGTCTATCACGGTGAGTATATAATTATACTGCTTTTTTGTTTCTGTTAATGGTCCAACATGATCTATATGTAATGTATCAAATGGAATACTATCCTTTTCAATAGGATTCAAAAATCCTTCCTGTTTTCCTTCTTTTCTGTGCGCTAACAAACAGGGAATACAACTCAGCATAAATTCATCAATTTTCTTATCTATATCTCTGATATAATAGTCCCTACTTAATAATTCTTTCATCTTTGTTTTACCAAAATGACCATTACTATGCACTCTGTTAATTATTTCTTTTTCCATTGATCTCGGTATAACTAATTGTTTCTGATTTCCCTTGTACAATACTCCATTTTCTATCCAAAAATCATCATATTGTTTTTCATTTAAAATGGTTTTTATAGCCTTCAATCCTTCATCATTTTCTTGCGCCTGTATTATACCATCTTTTAATGATGTAATAACTGCCACCGATCTGCTTAATGCATCTGTATGCTTCATTTTGTAACCCGCCCTGTGTTCAACTTCAAAATCATACTCATTGAGCATCATTACCCATCTAGCAACTTTGGCAGTCAAATCTTTTTTCCTTAAGGTCATTTCAAACGCTTGGCAATCTGTAACTATTTTAAAATGAATTCCATAAAGATATTGTCTAAACTTCTTTATTCCTTCTATTATTGCTAAAGCTTCCAATTCATAACTTGAATACCTGCTTTGAATATCATTAGTCTTTCGGCTCATATAATGGACTGGATGTAATCCTGAATTTGGGTGATACTGCATAAGTATTGCGGCCAAAGCTACACTTGATGCATCAGTATGTAATTCAGTCTTTAACTTTGGATCAAATATTTTTATAACTGGTTTACTAGCCAACTTACTCTTCAATGTTTCAAAAGCTATTCTTTCATTATCTTGAAATAAAAATTCCTTATCCTTTCTCAGCAAATCTGTTAATGGTTTAGCAATTGCAGCATAATTTTCTATGTATTTTCTAAAATATCCGGTTAATCCAATAAAAGTATGCAACTGTTTGAGGTTCCTTGGCTCTGGATATTTCATCACAGCATCCACTTTCTCCAAGCTAGGTCTCACTTCTCCGTTTTTAATCACATGACCTAAATATTCAATTTCCCGCTGTAGTAAGTTTGCTTTTTTCCAGTTCAGCTCTAATCCATATCGTGAAGCAACTTCCAAAACTTGATTTAGTCTATACAAGGCCTGCTCCTCATCAATAGCTGGAATAATAATATCATCTATGAAAATCATCAAAATACCTTGAGCCATCAACTCTCTGAAGACTATGCTTACAAATCTCATAAATGTTTTTGGACATATTGACAAACCAAAGGGAGCGCGCATAAATTCATACTGTCCTTGATGTGTTACAAATGATGTGTATTGAATTGACTCCTCACTGACCTTTAAATGAAAGAATCCATTTTTTAAATCCAAAACACTGAATACTCTGGCATCTTGTAATTTGTCAATGAGATCATCTATCACAGGCAATGGAAATTCATCCTTAACTATTTTCTTATTTAGTAAACGATAATCCACACAAACCCTAGTTTCTCCATTCTTCTTTCTGACCAATACTAGAGGACTAGCATACTCTGAAAAACTCACCCGTATGATTCCTGCCTGCAACCATTCTTTAATCTGTTTTTCTACAACCTGCTGTTCCAACAAGGACAATCGTCGAGGCCTTTGTGCAACTGGTCTGCTGTCTTTCAATACTATCTTGAGTTTGATAGGTGCTTCTTCAGTTTGTAGTGGTTTGTACTCTCTGACAAGCCATGCAACTTCATCTTTCACCCTGGGATCCTTAATGTGATCTAAAACAACATCAGAACACCCTACAAAACAATCAATTTTACCTATCCAATCATAGCTTTGTGGCAAAAATGTTACCACACCTTCATTCATTAACATGGTTACTGAGCTTAAGAATTCTTGGCCAATTATTACATCGTAAGGCATAACCTTATTAATTACTACATGGAATACAATATTTTCATAACATCGGCTGTCAATTTTAAGATTTACAAATGTTTTACCTGCCGATCGTACTTGGGATTGACCCAATCCAGATAAAATTAAATTATCATCACAAATTTGCAATTTTAACTTTGTAAACAAAGACATCGATATCAAATTTACATCGCTACCTGAATCTATTAATGCGTTGACACTTATATCGTTTAAATATACAACTTTAATTGGCTTTTTATTACACAAAACACTATTGTTTACAACCGCGTTTACTTCAGGGTTCAAGGTCACAATCGAACTGTCATTGTCACTTTTTGTTGGAATGTCAAATGAATTCGGCACTCCGACGCCTCGGTTGCCATCTTGAAATTCGCTTCGTGCGCTGTCATTGGTCGTCATCGTTCCGAACATAGCCGAACGTCGATTATTACTGCTTCCGCCCGACGCCGACGCCGAAACCGCCATCTTATCGCCCTGAATTGAACTTGTGTTTGCGCCGTTTTGCATCTTGCAATTCGGTCTAATATGGCCGTATTGGTTACAACCAAAACATTTCAGACCGTTTTTGCATGCACTAGCCACATGATCAATGCTTCCACAATTATAGCACCGCCTTTTCGTCGGAACAAATTGCTGCTGATGACTTACACGATCTTTTCTTACTTCTTTTGACTTGCTTTTAATTTTTTCGTAAATAGTTAAATTTTCTTTTAATGCGCTATATGTCGTTACACCATACAATACACTTTTATTATACTCAAAATCTTCGATTCCGTCCACGATGTACTGTATAGCCACGTAATCCGGAAATTTAGCTCTTTTTCCTAATTCTTTCATTGTTAACATGTAATGATAAAGGGATTCATCATTGCGTTTCTTTCGGCTAGCCATTATTTCGTGCATTTCTTTAATGTTCACAGTATCCGGAAATTCCTTACATACGGCATTTTTTAAATCTTCAAACGTTTTATAAGTTTTTTCTGACCGTAGCCATAACTCCGCGGTACCTGTCAGAGTTCTGCGAGCGACAATAAGGGTTTGCTGCGGACTCCATCCGAATATTTCAGCATTGTCTTCGATGTCTTGTGCCCATTTGTTAGAAGAATATATTTTGTCATCCCCGCTGAATTTCGAAATGTTGAACGTACCGTCTATCAGGCTGACTGGCGTTCCTGCTCCCTTTTCTTGCATCTTGATGTTTGATTGTTTTTGCAATGGCCACGCCACGTCGCGTCGTCTGCGCCAACCGTTGCTCACCGTCGTAAAATATTTTAAAGTTATCGTCGTCCACACGTCGTATTCACTTGATTAATCGAGATCCCGGACGAGCCCCCAAAAATTGTAGTAGTGGGATTGTCGATTATCAAGTGAAACACTTAAAAATTGTAATAAAACTTTATTCTCGTCGTTAGCGTCCTTATTTCTTACACCTCGTTCGCCGGATGTTCTTCTCCATTCCTCTCGCTCACACACCCTCTCGCTCACACTTCCGTTTTGTTCCATTTCACACAAATAATTTAATCATCTTACTTTCCATTCCCACATTAAACATATCTCAAAATGTTCTTTATACATTTATTCATATTTAGTAGGTAATAAAATAACAAAATAACTATACTAAAATATAAAAAACTTAAAAATAGTGTCGCGGAAATCATTTACCTCTTCGTTATTTTCATTACCATGTTCATTAATTTTACAAAAACTCGCATTCTTTGCCTAAATTTCGCTGGATTAAATGCCTTATGTACTATTTTAAGTCTAAACTGAATATCTATTACTTTTCTGATATCGTGATTTACCCCTGGCATTGTTATTTAACCATTTAAAAATGTGTCACAAGAAAATTATCATTCACTTCCGCGATTTTTGTTTCAAAAAGTTTGTTCAACGAAATTATTAGAATACAGTAAACGAACGAATTTCGAATAACTAGCCTCACCCGTCTCCTCAGTCGTCGCTGAAATTTGTGCTAGTATCCACATATTAATAGTAAAATCTGTTTTTTAAGTGATTTTATTTTAGTTTGTCAGCAATTGTCGTCATTAAACGTTTGAATATATTGTTGGTAAGTTTTATGTGCTATTTTCTTTATAAAATGATAAATGAGAATGGATAACATTTAAAGTGTATTAAACGAAGAAAATTGTTATATTACAGTTTTTCTATCGGTTGGTCAGGTTTGAACGTTTTTTATATTGTTTCGTCATTTATCGCAACATCATTAATCGTGTAATTCTAGATGAGATGAATGTTTCCTATTGAGGAAAATGACATTTTTTTTTTAAGTGGAAGAAAGAAACCAAAGAGATAGTGACGAAAAAGGGCCTTTAAAAGAATCAAATAGTAACGGTAAAGAAAAGAATAATTACACAACCACTAACAGCAATAAAAGAATTAGAAGCTTTGATAGATCCCTTTTTTAAGCATATTTACAATATCGAAGTCCAATATACTACAATTAAGAACTTGAAGGAAAATTTAACAGTATCTGAAGCTGTTATTCACGTAGACTTTTCAGAAAACTACGCTTTAAAATATGCTGAGGAAGTCCAATCGTTTCATTTTGGAGGAAGCAGACAACAAGTTTCTTTACTTTACATACCTCAATTATTTACACTCATAATTTCTCTTTAGGGACATGTCGACCAATATCTGTATGCACTATTAGTAGTTGTAATCGTCATGATGTGGCTGCCATTTGGACACATTTAAGCTGTTTCTTGTGTGGTTTTGATGAGGTTTGCATATATGGGAAACACCTTAGTTTCTATGACATTACACAAAACAGTAGAAATACTAAAAATAATTATAATGAATCGGAAAATTTAACGATATTAACCGCAACTACATGCAAAAGAAATGTTAACGAAAATAAAAGAATTGTCGTATTAAAAGATATAACTTTTAAAGATCAAAACGAAATAAATGTGCCAAACATCTAAATCTAAATCCACAGTATTTCTATAAATAAATCGATATAATAACTTGAAAAAAATGTTTTATAATGTTACTGAATTTTGATGAAGGCTGATTATTTTGTGATTATAGTATTTATCATTTAGTTAGTTTTTTTTAATAAATTAAGGATTTTTGTGATATTATTGTTATTTTCGTGTTAGCATTTAAAAATTGCACCGACTCCAATTAAATTGTTTACTTAGAGGCTTGTTGTTTTTTGTTAAATAAAATCAAAGATTTTTATTGCAAATTACATGTTAGCGCCTAGAAAAGAAACCAAATCTGATTATTTATTAAATATTTAAATGTCCTATATTTAAAAACAATCAAAATTTCATATAATATGTTGCTTTTTCTCAATTACAATTCAATAGAGAACTGATTGTAAGACAAGTGTTTTATTTGCATCATTAACTTCTACACCCTATCATTGACTTCAACTGACTTTATCATTAACCTCTACACACCATCATTAACTTCAATGCGATATTTACATTTTACAGTTTTTTTTTTGTGAATGCACTATATTTACCTTAATGTAAATATACAGAACTGTCGGTTTTTCAAAAACCATTGTAATTTATTTGCTTATCTTAAGTTATTCAACTAAAAAGAAAAATCACACAAAAACCGTCAAATTAAATCATAAAATGATAATATAAAATGATCATAAAATCCACCCACCTCTTTTTCACTAGGACGACTGGCCGCGCTACTGCTATTTCTATGATCTATGTATTCCACTGACGCGTCCCCATTTGACCTAGAAATTGCAGTCGCGCGTGGTCAGAATTGCAAGACTTATTGTTTATAACAAACAACTATTTTTAAACGAAATCCATCTGTCAAATAAAAATTTTAATCTGTCAATTATCGGTCTGCAAAAAATGTCATTGTTGTTGTTGCATCGAAATACATTAAACATGGAGAGCCAAAGCAATGAAGTTTTATTTAAGTAAAAGTAATCCAATTGCATCTCACATTTGGTCCATCGAAAATGCCGGAAATAGAGGAAAACGAGGCTTTAAGAAAATTGCGCGCACGCGCAGGGCAATGCAAAGCGTCCTTTAAAAAATTCGAGGCATACGTCGAAGCAAATAAAGGAAGCATGACGCCGGCAAAAGTTGCAACGATGCAAACACGCCTGAAGGCGCTGTTTGAAACACTTGCGGTGTTCCAACAATTACAAATGGAAATATGTTTAATTTCCGACAAACATGTGGAAGAAGATCTAGAAGATAGATATTACCACTTGTATGAAACGGTGAGCTCCATAACGGTATGTCCATCCGAAAGCACACCAAAACTGATGAAGACAAATAAGCTTCCAAACATCGAAATACCATGTTTTTCCGGGGAAGACATTACAAACTATGTACCATTCATCCAACTTTTCGCAGCCGTTGTAGGTAATGACGATTCACTGGCGCCAGTTCAAAAGCTATACTATCTGAGAAGTCACCTTAAAAACGAAGCATTAGCGCTGATCGAAAGCTTGCCGCTCACAGATACGTCATACCAAGAAGCACTGCGATTATTGAAGGAGCGTTACGATAACCCATGCGTGCTTATTACGAGCCATGTGAACGCGATCCTGGACTATCCTGCCATGCAAAAAGGGACGGCATCCAATATACACGAGTTCGTTTCAAGCATCAAGCAACAGATAGGAGCACTGAAAAATATGGATCAGCCCGTGGAGTCGTGGGACATGCTGCTGCTACCTATTCTTCTCCGCAAGGTCGACCAGTACACTGCCAGAGCTTATCACATGGAAAGGGACAAGATGAAGCTTCCTAGCATCTCGGACTTCTTGAACTTCTTAGTGAGAAGGGCAGCGAGTCTTGAAGAAAGTGGACGAGTCGAAACAAAGCAGTCTGCAAGGAAGGCAGGAAAACTTGTAAGCCTGGTAGCTGTAAGCAAGACCGAAGGCAGTGTTCCAGCATGCAGGTATTGTAACAACAAAAATCATAAACTATTTAACTGCGCTAAGTTTAAAATGTTAGATGTCCAGCAACGCATTAGCTTCACAAAAGATAAATCTTTGTGTCAAATATGTCTGAACCCACATAAAAATAAATGTAAATTTAGATTTAAATGCTCTGAATGTAAATCATCTGAGCATAACTCACTTCTACATATAAGTGAGGTCTCTGTAAATGCTGCCTATGTGCCAAGCCTGAACCAGGGGGTCGTTTTGCTGCCTACTGTCAAGGTAAAAATTGCGAAAGCTGACGGCTCCTTTGTGATTGCCAGAGGGCTTCTAGACAGTGGAAGTCAGACTTCATTCATAACAAAGGAATTAAAAAATGAATTAAATGTTAAATCCTTTACAAAAAAGTTGAATGTCAAAACACTAGGACAGCAAAACAGCCCTGTGTCCGAGGCTGTTGTAGTAAATATATCATCAAATGTTGATAATTCATTCTCTCAAAGTGTTATCTGCTCGGTAGTAGAAAAAATTACTTCAATGCTGCCCCAATACAGATTAGACTTGAGTGGATTTATACCAAAGGTGACCATGGCTGATGACCAGTATAATATACCTGGTGAAATATCATTATTGTTAGCGGCTGACATATTTTTTAATGTGCTCATTCCTGAAAATATTAGGTTAAGTAATGGGCTATCATTACAAAATACCAGATTTGGATTTATAATTGCGGGAGGTATGTCTAGTCTGCAACCTGTTGCCACAATTACTGAAACTACCAGTAACTTCATTTCTAGCATGAATAGTGAGCAAGACCTGGACCAAAGCTTGGAGCCCATTATGGAGAAGTTCTTCGAGGTTGAGTCTGTGGGTAATGAAGGCTCAAAGGCTACCAAGGAAGAAGAGCTTTGTGAACAGGACTTCAAGAAAAATGTCCAACTAAAACAAGGCAAGTTTCAAGTTTCCTTACCTCTCAAAGAACCCATAGAATCTTTAAATCTGGGAGATTCATTTTCAGTTGCTATTCAAAGATTAAATTATCTTTATAAAAAGTTTTCTAAAAACCAAGCATTATATTCAGAATATACAAAGTTTATAGACGAATATGTCAACCTAGGACATGCCAAATTATTTGACATAAATAACACTGAGGTTGCATTTGATTCAATGTATTTCTTATCGCATCATGCTGTGATAAGAGAGGATAAAAGAACTACGAAATTAAGAGTAGTTTTTGACGGAAGTGCAAAGACTAAGTTAAAATTATCATTAAATGATGTTTTATACAATGGAAAAATCCCACAAAGAGATCTGTTTGACATTTTAATAACCTTTCGCACATACAATTATGTTTTTTTAACAGACATTAAAAGCATGTTTAGACAAATTGAGATAAACCCTTCTCAGAGACACTTGCAGAATATACTGTGGAAAAGCAATGCTAATGCTCCTATAAAATGTCTACAGCTTCAGACTGTAACGTACGGCCTGAAGTCTTCTAGCTTCCTAGCAACGCGATGTCTTCATGAGTTGGCGGAGCGCTTCGAAGGTGAGCTGCCCCTTGCTGCTAAGGTGCTGAGGTACAACACATACATAGACGATATTTTGGCTGGCTCTGACCAGTTGACAGAGTGCATCGAGGTAAGAGATCAGACTATTAAGCTCCTGCAAATAGGTGGTTTCGAACTCCACAAATGGTCAGCTAACCATTCAGCTCTGTTAGAAGGTATACCTCATGAAAACCAGCATTTTTTAGAAAAGGAAATGAATAGCAAAGAGACAGCTTACATCAAAGCTCTAGGTATTTCTTATAATGTGCAAACAGATAAATTTAAAGTTAGTATTTGTCAGCCAGATAATAATGATATTTCATGGTCAAAACGTCAAGTTTTAAAATACATTGGTCGCATTTTTGATCCATTAGGTTTGATTGCGCCTATAGTAATCAAAGCTAAGCTTTTTATGCAAATGTTATGGCAGCTCAAGATAGGCTGGGATGACATTTTGAGTGAAGAACTACATAAAAAATGGTGTGAATTTTATAAAAGCTTATATAACATGCCACCCATATTCATTGATCGAAATGTATTATTTACCAATGCCACAGATGTATCTATTGTAGGTTTTTGTGATGCCTCTCAAACAGCCTATGGCTGCTGTATCTATGCTAGAGTCACTCATGGGAAAACTGTACATGTTAATTTATTGTGTGCCAAATCTAGAGTTGCTCCCCAAAAGAATAAATTGACTATACCCAAACTAGAGCTGTGCAGCGCTTTACTGTTATCTGAATTGATTTCTAGAGTCACCAACATTTTGAAAATAAATAAAGTTTGTCTTTTTACTGACTCAATGGTGGCTTTAGCATGGATACAGGCACAAAAAATAAATAAACTTGAGCCGTTTATTAAAAATAGAGTCAATAAAATAAATTTACTTACTTTAACTGTTGACTGGCGTCATGTGCCTGGACTGGAGAACCCTGCAGACTGCTTGTCGCGCGGAGTAGACCCTCAAAGCTTAGAATCGAACACCCTATGGTGGCATGGCCCAGATTTTTTAACTAAATCTGAATTTTCTTGTCAAAATAATGATAACTTTGCAAAAACTAACAATAATAATTTGGAGCCAGAAAGCACTGTGGTTGGATGTCATGCTCAAGAAAGTAAGCTTCCTATTCTAGACATTTGCTCAAGTATTTCAAAAATGCAGCGCATCATTGCTTACATATACAGATTTTTTAACAATTGCAAAAAGAGTATAACTGTTAAATCTCAACCAAAAGAAGTTCCCAGTAATGTCAGTCCTGATACAGTCAATCCAACAGAATTAAATTTTGCATTAATAAAAATTATAAACTGCATTCAATCTATTTACTTTCAAAAAGAAATACATTGTTTAAAAAATAATTTACCTATCAAGTCTCACATTTTGTCACTTAGTCCTTTCATTGATGGACATGGTTCCCTAAGAGTAGGTGGCAGAATCAATAATGCCAATGTCCCATACAATCAAAAGCACCCACTGTTGCTTCCAAAATCATGTCACATAACCAATCTCATTATAAAGCGTGAGCATTTAAACTTGCTACATGCAGGGCCCAAACTTACATTGTTCAGTTTATCACAAAAATACTGGCTGATCAATGGTATACGTGAGGTAAAGAAAAACATTCATAAATGTATTCAATGCTTTAAACTCAAGGCTGAAGCGGCTGCACAAATGATGGGGTCTCTCCCCACAAGTAGACTGCAAGCAGGATCTCCTTTCCAAACAGTAGGAATAGACTATTGTGGTCCATTTGACATAAAGCAAAGTAGGATACGAAAGCCTTTAATAACAAAAGGATATGTTGCATTGTTTGTATGCTTTTTAACGAAAGCCATACACATGGAGCTTGTTTCCGATATGAGCACAGATACCTTCTTAGCCGCGTTAAAACGCTTTATTTCACGAAGAGGCCTACCAGATCAGATATATTGTGATAATGCCACTACTTTCAAAGGTGCCTGTAATCAGCTTGAAAGTTTGTATAGATTAAATCAAAATAACGAACATATTTCTAAAGTAACTAACTATTTTGCCATGCAAGGTGTAAAATTTAATTTCATTCCCAGTTACTCTCCTACTTTTGGTGGATTATGGGAAGCAGGAGTAAAAAGTGCGAAACATCTTTTCAAGCGTGTCATGGGAAAATCAGTTTTTACCTATGAAGAGTTCAATACAATCATAACGCAGGTAGAGGGTGTCCTGAATTCAAGGCCGCTAACCCCGGTTACACAGGACCCTTTAGACTTCACTTGCTTGACGCCTGGGCACTTTTTAATAGGCAGGCCACTAAATTCATTTCCTGAGATGGACTACACTCAAGTAAACTGTAATAGACTAAATTTCTGGAAACAATGTATTCAAAAAGTACAGCACTTTTGGAAGGTGTGGCAAAATTGCTATTTGGCTCAATTACAAAATAGACCAAAATGGAAACTACCCATGAAAAATTTAGAAACTGGTCAATTAGTTTTGATTAAAGAGAAAACACCTCCCTTATGGTGGCCCCTTGCTCGTATATCAAATGTCTTCCCTGGCAAGGACAACAAAGTTAGAGTTGTTGAACTTCTACTTCCTAATAAGAGTACAAAATGTATGGCAGCAAATAAGGTTTGTTTGCTTCCAATTTATGAAAACTAATTTTGTAGTACAGTGTCTATGCACATGCACACATTATTGTTTCCCAAAATGTTGCTCGTAGGACTTCCAAATGGATGTATTCCCTCATGAATGACGCCAAGAGCAACATTTTAGATAATAATTTAAGTATACATAATTTAAGATTGTAATTTTAGGTAATCATACCACCTTTTTTTTATAAGATGTATAAGATATGGCAAATATGAAAAATGGCATTAACAGTTAATATAATATAATGTATCTAGCATTAATACAGACTTTGTCACTATTAATAAAATAAAATAAAGATTATTATTATTGTAAGTGTTAACAACTTTAAGGACTGAGTGTAAAAATAAAAATTTTGCAAAGTTGTTCAAAGTAATTTATAAAATTACACCTTAAAACCTTACTAAGTAAATAAAAAATTGTACTTCAAAGTTTTATAATTACTGAACATTGTTTTTACCTGTTGCATTCTTGCAAATTATAATTATATTCTTGTAAATTGTTGTAACATGTAACTGTAAATTCATCTAGTTTTTCTCAAATTTTAAGCTTTAATAGCCCTATAAAATCTTACAGTCCGCTTGATATTTAGTATAAAAATTGTATGTTAGATTATTAGCTACAGTTAATATTTTGTTCTTGTAAGTTAACCTGTTTTCCCTCGGGAGCATGTTTATAACAAACAACTATTTTTAAACGAAATCCATCTGTCAAATAAAAATTTTAATCTGTCAATTATCGGTCTGCAAAAAATGTCATTGTTGTTGTTGCATCGAAATACATTAAACATGGAGAGCCAAAGCAATGAAGTTTTATTTAAGTAAAAGTAATCCAATTGCATCTCACACTTATCGAATGGTGGAAAAGGGGACTTCTTATAATCATAATCTATATACAGGGTGTCTCAAAAGATTACGTACATAGGAAGGGGGGTGATAGGGGAGGTCACAAGGGTCACCAGAAAAATAAAATAAAAATTCCCCTCTGGGTATTAAAAAAAATAAATGGCATTTTTTAAAAACTAAAAATTTTACACCTTGTGGGGCGATTTTGCTACCGATGACCTACAAATATTGCTATATTTAAAAAAAAAGCTGTTATGTTATCGTCAATAACCCTTTATCAATATGAAATAAAAAAACAATACATATCTAACAAAGATTTTAAAGAAAATTAAGATCTTGTCCAGTCAAGGACTTAGTAATTACGATTTCACTCAACTTCCTCCAAGTGTACTGAAAAAAAAATGTACTATGCAACTCCGGCGAGTAAAGTCCATTTGTCAAGCGTGTCCAGACGAATCTGTCGCTTGACATATGAAACAGGGCATCTTTCATAGTTAGCTTTGGTCTTCATTCCGACTGCTGCCGCTTTCGCCAGGAAATCCGCGCGTTCGTTTCCCTCCATCCCCGCGTGTGCCTTCACCCAAAATACTTTCACAACTTTCCCTTGCGCTTTCACCACTTCCATATTCTCTCTTATTCCATCCGCGAGGGGATGGAGTGAAACGCCGCTGCTTAGCGTTTCTAACGCGGATCTTGAGTCGGAATAAATACCAAAGCTTTCCTTTACTTACTTTTCACCACTTGCTGCACGGCCTCACTCAGGGCAAGCAGTTCCGCCTGGTATACGGTGCAGAAGCTTCCCAACTTTAATTTCCGGCAAGAGATCTCCGCGACGTTATCCCACACGGATACCGCCGCGCCGACTTTGCCGTCAATTTTGCTGCCGTCGGTGTAAATATTTACCTCGACGGCAGCTCGCTGGGCTGCTTCGTCACCGTCCGCCAGGCAGTTGAACTGTAGCCCTTCCAACAGCGCGGGGTGCGCAGAGTTTTCGAATTTTACCGGCCTCTCCCAATACTTGGTGGGTGTGACCCTTCTTTACCTCATAAAGGAGGGCCGCTTCTTGGACGCGAAGGTCCAGAGGAAGCAACCCAGCAAGTATTAGGGCCGAGTGCAGAGAGGCTGTCCTATAAGATTTCGCGATCTTCTGCGCAAACCCGCGCTGCACCTGTCCTAATAATTGTCGAATGCCCTTCCTTCCCACCGCCGGCGCCCACACGCTAGCCGCGTATAGGATAATGGGTTCCGCTACCGCAACGTATATGGTCCTGATCACCTCGGGGTTCAGCCCCCACGTAATCTTCGCTGCAGTTGACAATTGACGATAGAGTGTTTGCGCTTTTCTGGTAACATTTTCAATGTGCGTCTTAAAACTAAGTCTATCATCAATTGTCAACCCCAGGATTTTGATCTGCTTGGCGAGCTCAATGGGTCTCCCGCCCATGCTCAGTCGTGGAGTGTCATACTTCATCTTTTTGGTTATCACCATTGCCGTGGTCTTATGTGGAGCGAAGTTGAGATTATTACGAACACCCCACTTCCTAACATGCTCGAGAGCACCATTGGCCACGCCCTGCAGATCATCGGCCCCCTCCCCCGAGAACATCAGGACCACATCGTCAGCAAAAGCCTGGCAGCGAACGCCCATCTCCTGAAGCTCCACCAGGAGCGGATTCAGCAGTAGATTCCAGAGCGTCGGTCCCCCAATGGATCCCTGCACACATCCTTTCGTGGGCTCCCGGGTCCACTCGGCTCCCGCATACCTAACGTGCGCCTTCCGATCACTTAAATAGTGATCTAGAAGGCGACGCAGGTTGACGGGACACCGAGTTTCGGCCAATCTGCACCTGATTGCCGACCACCAGGCGTTATCGAAGGCTCCCTCTATGTCCAGTGATATCAGCACAACGAGTTTCCGTCTTGCGACTTCCGCCCGTATGTGCTGTACCATGTCATAGAGGGAGTCTTCGGTACTTCGCTGCGGCATAAAGCCGTATTGTTGCCGGCTAATACTAGGTGCAGAATGCCATTGGACCCGCCTCACCAGCATTTTCTCCACGATCTTCCCCATGATAGGCAAGAGTCCGATCGGGCGAAAAGCTTTAGTCTGTGTGTAGTTCTCCTTATTGGGTTTCCTCAGCACTGCAACCACTGCCTCCTTCCATCTCCTGGGGAAGCACGCCAAGGCCAGGCAACGGTTTGAAATCGACAGGAATACCGCTGGATCCAGGGTGATGGCCGCAAGACAAATATCCGCGGTGAGGCCGTCGGGACCAGGCGCCTTCTTTGGGCTGAAGCTCGACACGGACCGCATGAGTTCATGCATCTTGAATGAGGGGTCACATGTTTCATCATGTGACTCCGCGTTCACGGTGATTGCCACTCTTCTCATTTCAACGTGGTCCGCATTGTCATCCCCGTGCCTATCTTCGGAATAGAAAGCTTCAGCTAAGGCCCTGGCAGATTCCTCCCCGCTAAGGACGTTTCCATCCTTGACGAGGGGGACGTCCTCGTGCCTCACAGCGGTACGGCCTATCACCCTGTAAATTCCATCCCACATAGTTTCACGCTCCTGACGACCGCAGAAGTCCTTCCAGCTCTGGGTCTGAGCCTTCCTTACCTCGGTTAGGTAATTTTCCTTCGCGTGGATATACTGTTGCACGACCCAATCTCTACGAACCGGCGCCGCGCAGGAGATCCGTCTCTTCTTTCTCAAAACTTCCGTTTTGAGGCGAGAGAGCTTTTCTGACCACCAGGGCAATCCTGTCCTACCCCTCCTCGGTATCCCCGGCATGGTTTCATTACAGGCTTCCATCACGGTTTCCACATAACTATCCACTACCTTCTCTAGAATATCCCTTTCGGTGATTTTTTCCACTTCCTCAGATGTTAACTTTCTTTCTCTTAACTTTGAGGCGAGTTTCTCTCGAAACTCGCCCCAATTTGCCTTTCTAGTATTGTACTTCCGGGTGGAGCGACAAATGTCCGTGCCTGGGGATACGCGGAGTCTTACGTCGAACAGAATTGCCCTGTGATCAGAACTGGATATATTGTCTGCGAGACGCCAGTTCACCACCTTACCGAGCATTGTGGTCGAGCACGCAGTTATATCCACGCAGCTGGAAAACCGGGTTCCACCGCGGATGGTGTCGAAGGTAGGCTCAGACCCACAGTTCAGTACATGTAGACCCAGCCCGTCGAGTTTGGCCGAAACTTCCTCCCCCCGTCTGTCCGTGGTTCGGCTTCCCCACCACGAGGACCACGCGTTCACGTCGCCGCCCAGTATCACGTCGGCAGTATCCAATTTCTCCACGACAGAGCCAATCGAGTCCAGGTAAGGTTCGATGGGCTTGTTCGGCTCCAGGTAGACGGAAACCAAGCCTACCGTCCATGCCGCGGTCCTCACTTTTGCAACTGCAATGTTGCAAGTAGTGAGGTCCGGACAGTGGGTGATATTCAAGGTGTCGTCGAATAGTACAATGGCTGCCTTAACCACGTCATCCACCTCTCGGTTTGCAGCGCATTGTACTACCCTTGTACCCGGATGCTGCCTCATCTTCCCAGTATTGCCAGTATACGGCTCCTGAACCAAGGCAAAGGAAAGTTTCCTTTCCTTTGCCTCTGTGATTAACTCTGCCGTGCAGACGCCGGATCTCTGCAAATTTGCCTGCACGACGTGATGACAGCGCTGCCCGGATTGAAGAGCGCCGGAGGCACCTGGGACCACCTCAGCAATACGCTACGGTGGACCGCGCGAGTGCCTCCCACCTTCTTCTCACCGGGCAGTCGTCGCTGAACGCATTGTGATCCCTCCTGTCGGATTTCGCCTTAAGGCAGTTCCGACAGGACGGTGTTTCACCAGCCTGCCAACTAGTACACTCGGTTCTGAGATGCGGACCTCCACAGTGACTGCACACATCCGTCTGTTCGGTGCACAGCCTCTTTGGGTGCCCGTACCCCAGACAACGAGAGCACTGGACTAGGGGGGATTGGTCGACCACCTGGACGCGCTGCAGATCGACATGCACGGCTCCTGCGTACGTCAGGCGCTGCCACATCCTTGGCGATACTCTAATAACTACGTGGGATGTAAGCGGATTCCTGGCCCTTCTCCTGTACCTTACCTCCATCCTCCGGTCTTCCTCTGACAAGTCCTTTAAGAGGCCCTTGTTTTGGCTGTTAATTGCCTTTACAATATCTTCGTCATTGATGGAGGTAAGTACGTTCAATAACCTTATTTGAGGGTCTTTATTCTTAATGTCTACGACTTGCAAACCGCTGCCTACACTTCGGAGCCTATCCTTAACCTTTTCTAACTCACCTTCCGTGCTGCACCCCATAATAACTTTCCTATCCTTGGCCTTTCTAACACTGTCTACCCTAATCCCTTCATCCTTAGCTTTAATAACATTTCTTATTTTTTCTAGGACCTGGTCCCCGGTGTCCGTGTCGTCGCTGGAAGAGACCGCCACCGAGTGTGTGGCCCCGGCACCCAGGGACGGCCTCTGCGACGAACCTGCTGTTACACTCGCGTAAGTACCCCGTATTACTCTGTCACCAGCTTGTCTGAGGGCTTCTCTGAGTTCCTCCATCTCTTTACTATTTCTCTCTAATTGCTTACTATGTTGTTCTAACTTTTCCATAAAATCTTCCTGCTTACTACTATTATGCCGATCCAGGGAGGCAGGAGGGGGCGTTTGCGAAATCAGAAGGCTGAGGCCCCCTTTTTCCGCCGTCCCCCCCTGCGCCCCTCGATCTGCATTCTTCCCTTCTTTCAAGTTCTTTATTTCAGATTCGGCCTCTCTGACAAGCCGGTACAGTGCGTTAAGGGCGCTTGTTGGCCCCCTCTTTGATTTCTGTTTTTAGGTTACGGGAATTTGCAATATGCGCCTTTCCCGAACGATAATGGGATCGCGCTTCCCGCAACCTATCACAGGTGTCTAGCTTCGAGTCGCGCGCCGGTTGCCGTACCGTGTGCATCGCTTCCGTGTCGCTCCGCGTTTAAAAATCGTTAAATGTGGTAAAAAGTGAGGTGATGTGTGTTATACATCGGGAGATGCGCCTCGGCGAGACGCATCTAGTGGTATATAATACATAGTGGGCAGAGACCAAATTAGTTAAGTTTTTTAGTGTTTAGTGTTTTAACGGTTATTTTGGGCGTGGCACTTTTTAACAAAGTTTAAAAAGTGCTTCGATTTCGACGTTTTATATATCGGGAGATGCGTCTCAGTGAGACAAATCGACCGGTATAGTTTTTAGTGTGGATAGAGACCAAATTAGTTAAGTTTTTAGTGTTTAAGTGTTGTAACGGTCGTTTTGGGCGTGGCACTTTTTCGACAAAGTCCAAAAAGTGCTTCGATTTCGACGTGTTACATATCGGGAGATGCGTCTCAGTGAGACAAATCGACCGATATAGTTTTTAGGGTGGACAGAGACCAAATTAGTTTAGTTTTTAGTGTTTAAGTGCGTTTTTAGTGTTGTAGAACTTTACATATGAATAGTTTACAAACGCTATGAACAGCAAAAGCAAAGTGACTTACGACATGGGGGAGGACACCTCCATGTCGGACTACACGTGCTCAGAGGAAGAGGGCGCCTCCGGGCGTCGGCTGGAAGCCGCGGGCGCCGCGTGCACCGAGGACGCCGCAAGGCAAAACAAGGGAGGTAAGCCGCGGTCAGCGGGCTTGACATTAAAGTTCCGAACGGGAACGACCCATAAACGGCCGTTGGCCGCTACATCCGCAGATGAAGAAGAAATAAGCACAATGCTGAGTAAAGGCCTTGTCCATTCAGCATTGCAAACTAGTAGGAACTTTGGTTTTTTTATACTTGTTAATATGTGCATGCCTGTTGCTTTTTTATTATTTTTTTATATAGTTTTTGTGTTTTTTCCCTCCTTACAGCATGTTTGTTATTATTTTTTTTACTTTTTTATTGTTTACTTTCTAACTAATGTTTTGCTTTCTGAATGGATTAAATGAGTTTATTATTATTATTATTATTAGATGAGGACGCCCCGGCCGTGGCGCATAAAGTGGCCTCCTCTTCGACGAGGGGCCGCGTTAGGCGCCCGGTAGGGGTATACAGCTTCCTCAAGGAGGCAAAGGACTACCTGGCTGATGGGGGGGATAGTGAGGGGGAGGACCCTGACCCAACTTACCGTCCAAGCGGGAGGAAGACGAGCTGGATATTGTCCGCAACGAGCTGCGGGCCTTCAAACAGGCGTACGTGGAGTCGCAGCGAAAGTCCGCTGCAGCCCCGAGAGAGGCGACAGGGCCCCAGCAGCCCAACTTTGAGGAGGTGCTCAGATGCGCCATGGAGGAGATGAAGGGGCAACTCCTGCAGTCGGTAGGCGGGATGATCAATGCCCGCCTACAAGACCTGGAGATGCGCCTTACTCCGGAGCCCGTCATGAGGCCCCCTCTGCGTGCCGACCAACGGCAGCCGCCACCGCCCCGTCACAAGTCCCGATCGGGGCTCGTGGAAGGCGCCATGGAGGTGGATGGGGAGGCCCAGCCACCCCAAGCGCCCACACCCAGGGCGGTAAAGAAGGCGCCGAAGAAGGGCGCCGCAAAGCGGCCGACTGCCCCCCCGCCTCCTCCTCCCTCCAAGGGAAAATAGGGAGCAGGACAGGCAGAAGTGACTCCTCCCCCCCAACCGCTGGAACAAGCGGAGAGGGGGAAGCCCAGACGGGGACTGCGGGCAACTCCTGGTCCGAGGTTGTCAGGCGGAAGAAGAGGGGAAATGCGGCTGCTGCTGCTAATTCCCCCCCCCACAGCCGGAACAACCCGGCAGATCGCCCCGGCCCCACCAAAGGCCGTTAAAATCGTGGCCCCAAAAACCGCGGCCATAGTGGTGACCCTCAAGGAAGGGGCCACCATGACCACCGCGGAAGGGGCCACGACTGATGCGAGATACACCGAGGTCTTGGCAAAGGCCAGGTCCTCGATTTCCCTGAGGGAATTCGGTTTGGAGTCGGTCAGGATCCGAACGAGCATGACCGGCTCCAAACTGATGGAGGTCGGGGGGACCACCCCCGAGGAAACCGCGGACCGTCTCGCCGCCGCCCTGGTGGAGGCAGTAGGGAGCTGGGCGGACATCACCCGCCCAACCAAAATGGCCGTCCTCAGGATCACCGGTCTGGATGACACAGTGACCACTGAGGAAGTGGCTGCCCAACTGGCATCGGTTGGCGGGTGTCTCCCCAGCTCGATGAAAGTAGGGAACAGTTTCTGGGGCGGAGGCTCCGCCCTGGTCAAGTGCCCAGCGACTGCCACTAAGGCAGTTGTGAAGGCGGGACGAGTGGCCATCGGATGGACGATGGCCACTGTCAAAGCAGTGGAGGCCCAGCCATTGAGATGTTACAAATGCATGATGCTGGGCCACACTCGCGCTCTATGCCCAGCGGAAACAGAGAACGGGCGTCTCTGCTTCCGCTGCGGCAGTGAAGGGCACAAGTTGGCAGAGTGCGAGGCCCCCTGCAAATGCACCGTGTGTGCAACGACGGGGCGCCCACACTCACACGTGATGGGGGGTGCCAAGTGCACACCCCCGTCGGTGAAGGGCAAAGCCCCGTCGTCGAGCAGAGTGCCTCGCACTCAGCCCTTACTGCACGGCAGTCGTATGGCTGAAGAGGAAGAAATGCAGGTATCTTAATGCCAAGACACCTGCATTTCGACCTACTACAGACGAACACCAACCACTCTGCCCGGGCACAGGACCTGCTCATGCAGTGCCTGGCAGAGTGGAGAATTGCTGTTGCGGTCGTGGCTGAACCCTACTTTGTCCCCCCCCAACCCAGTTGGTTCGGGGACACAGAGGGTACAGTCGCCATAGTGGTGCCGCCTTCGAGCCCGCAACACCTCTCCCTCAGGGAGCGAGGAGCGGGCTACGTGGCGGTGAACTGGGGAGAAGTAGTACTCATAGGAGTCTACTTCTCCCCAAACAGGAACCTCCGACAATTCGAGAGGTTCCTGGATGGCCTGGAGCCGGTGGTGCAGAGAGCATCACCGGCCCAGGTCATCGTGATGGGGGACCTCAACGCTAAATGCGCAGCGTGGGGGTCCTCCATCACTGACCTGAAAGGGGCGCTTCTCCGGGACTGGGCCGTCATGATCGGCTTAGTTCCGGAGATTCAAGGCAACGCCAACACGTGCGTGCGCCGACAAGGGGGATCAGTCGTGGACGTCACGTTCGCGACCCCCGGCATCGGTGCACGCATATCATGTTGGCGTGTCCTTGAGGAGGCGGAGACCCTGTCCGATCATTTGTACATCCGGTTCAGGGTCTCCACCGCGCCCCAGGGGTCACAGGCCCGGACGGCAGCGGCAGGACGACGAGGCGCTGAGGGCTTCCCAAAGTGGCAGCTCTCACGCCTCGACCCTGACCTGGCGGAAGAAGCCGCCATCGTCCGGGCATGGGCGGAGGAACCCCCCCAAACGGTGGGGGTCGACGAGAGGGCGGCGAGATTTCGTCGAGATCTGACCGCCGTCTGCAACGCCGGAATGCCCAGGGCGCGACGTGGCTTCGCGCCCCGGGAAGGCGTGTACTGGTGGACGCAGGACCTAGCCGCCCTGCGCTCCGCCAGTAACGCCGCCCGACGTGCATTCACCCGGTGCCGCAGACGGCGGAACCGAACAGAGGAGGAGCTAGAACGCCTTCACGCCGAGCTGAGCTCGGCAAAGAAGGCGTTCTCCAGCGCGATCAAGGCCGCCAAGGACTCTGCCTATGCGGAGTTCTTGGCGACCTTAGACGCAGACCCGTGGGGGCGCCCATACCGCATGGTGCGGGCGAAGCTGAAGGTGGCGCCCCCCACGGAAACGATGGAGCCGGCGGTTCTTAGCGCGGTGGTCGAGGGGCTGTTCCCGGATAGCCCCCCTTTTGTACCACCGCGCATGACAAGAGACATGCCGGCGGACATCGAGACGCTGAATCGACCTGCCGCTCTCGCCCCACCCCCGATAACGAAGGAGGAAATGGCCAGGGCGGCGGGCCGGCTCAGTGGGATCCGCAAGGCCCCGGGGCCAGATGGAGTGCCTGGCAAGGTTTTGCACATTGCGCTGGAACACCTCGGGGAACGCCTCCGCAGACTGTTTAACGACTGTCTGGCGGAGGGGCGTTTCCCCGGGGTGTGGAAGGAGGGGCGGCTGGTGTTGCTGAGGAAGGAGGGTCACCCCGTCGACTCTCCTTCTGGTCACCGGCCGCTCGTGATGCTGGATGAGGCTCGGAAGCTACTCGAAAGAGTATTGGCTTCCCGAATCATCCAGCATCTGGAGACGGAAGGGCCGCAGCTCTCCGAGAACCAGTTCGGGTTCCGGTCCGGGCGATCCACCCTGGACGCCCTGACCGCCCTGAAAAGGTTCTCGAAGAATGCGGCCGAGAGGGGACAGGGGGCGGTGGCGGTGTCACTTGACATCGCCAACGCCTTCGGCTCCCTCCCCTTCGGAGTAATAGAGGAGGCACTTCGGTTTCACGAACTGCCCCTCTATCTTCGGAGGATTGTGGGACACTACCTGCGAGAGCGGGTAGTGTCCTACATGGGGAGGGAGGGAAGAGAGGAGCGGCGGATGGCCTCCGGTGTTCCTCAGGGGTCCGTCCTAGGACCCCTGCTGTGGAACATCGGCTTTGACTGGGCCATCCGCGGGGAGGTGCTGCCCCGGATGGCTGTCATTTGCTATGCAGATGACACGATGATAGCCGTCCGGGACACCACCTGGAGGAAAGTTAAGAGGAGGGCGGAAGCCGGGGCCACCCTGTTGGTCCGGAGGATCGAGGCGCTCGGACTCCGCGTGGCACTCCACAAAACCGAGGCCCTCTGCTTCAAAGGGCCGAGGTGGAGAGTGCCCGCAGGAGCGACCCTCCGGATCAACGGGGACGAGGTCGAGGTTAAGGCCCGGATCAAATATCTTGGCCTTATCCTTGATGGGGGTTGGCGTTTTGGAGATCACTTCCGGACGCTAACCCCCCGACTCGTCGGCGCGGCTTCCGCCCTAGCCAGGCTCCTCCCGAACCTGAGAGGTCCGGGCGTGCAGGTGAGACGACTGTACGCCATGGTCGTTCGCAGTATGGCCCTGTACGGCGCGCCGATATGGGCAGAAGCCCTTGACGCGCCAAACAGGGCCCTCCTCCGCAGGCCGCAGCGCATCGTTGCGGTGCGCGCATGCATGGCCTACCGCACGGTTGGCCATGCAGCGGCCTGCGCTTTGGCCGGCACTCCCCCGTGGGAGATAGAAGCGGGTGTGCTGGCCGAAGCGTACCGGGAGCGGGCCGAGCAGAGAGCTCGGGGCGAAGCCCCGGCTCCAGAGGAGCTCGCCCGGTCCCGGGCGGAGAGAAAGCGAACGACCATAGAGCTGTGGGCTGCTGGCCTAGCGGACGCCAAATACGGCGCCCGCACCATAGAGGCCATACGCCCACGGCTCTCGGACTGGCGCGGGAGGCGCCACGGCGCGTTGAATTACAAAGTTACACAGATACTTACAGGCCACGGCTGCTCCGGGCGATACCTTCACCGCATCAGAAGAGAAGAGACGGCATCGTGCCACGAGTGCGGCGCTGATGAGGACACCGCGCAACACACCCTTCAGGTATGCACAGCGTGGTCCGAAGAGCGCCGCACTCTGGCAGCGACGATTGGTGATGACCTCTCACTCCCAGGCGTAATTCGCGCCATGCTGGGCAGTGAGGGGTCATGGGCGGCGGTCAGAAGGAGGAAAGGGAGCGAGAGCGCGAGGATAATCCCCTCGCGCCCCCGCTCAGACGCAGGAGAGTGGGGAGAAGGAGGCGGGGTTTTGCCGCCGTACTTCTCCCCACAAACCATGCGTGAGAGGGAGGCCCCTTCAGGGCGATAACGCAGGCGGGGCCTCGGAAGAAAGCTAAAGCGTTCCCGTGGCGCCCGCCATAATGCGTTAGAGGGCAGTCAGGTTTTAGTGGGTATTCCGGTCACCTTCTGTGGCCGGCGAGTCCCACACTCCCTACGCCATTGCACAGCCCGGCGTAGGCGTGCGTAAACGCATTTCCTGACTATAAAAAAAAAAAAAAAAAGGTGTCTAGCTTTTCATCTTTAGAGGGGCCACTAGCGCCCCCCGCCTGTTTCTGGTTCTCCTGTGAGGACACTATACGCTTGCGCACAACCTTTACTACTTTTTTGGGAGACGCCTGGGAGGTGGGGTCCGCTCCGGATTCCCACTCCCCGACGCTCTTCCTGACGCTCAGGACCTGAGCCTCCTTGTCAATGTTTGGTGACAATATTATTTCTATCGAGTCAGATTCTCGTTCTATTTCTACTTCTACCGGGCTCCGGTTCTGGGCGTCTCTCTTCTTCACCGGGGTCCTGATCCCGAACATGTCTGGGAACTCGTCAATTATATAAAATAAATTTTAAAACTTAGAATTAAATTGGTCAATAGAACCTTAGTCTAACTTATTACTAATATTCCGGGCAATAAACCCTGTCAATATCCTTATAACTAATATTGCGGGCAATAACCCAGGCAATATACTTATGACTTAACTTATTTCTAATTAAAAACTTTTGGCAATAGGCGCCTGTCATGAACTGATTTAAAATTATAGTTAAAACTTAATCTGATATTGATGGGCAATAGCCCCTTCAATATACTATTACTAATTCTTTAGGGGTAATAACCCCGTCAGCTGTTAATAATATTACTAATAAAACTTACAACTAATATTGCCAGCAATAGCTCGGTCAATATGAAGTCGGACAATATCGACTTGACCAGTTATGTTTATGTCTGCTGTTGGTTTCAAGAGTCGGCCCACACAACAAAATAGTAATTAAAATTTTAGATTTTAAATAAAGTATAAAATCCAAAATATAAAATAATAAAATTAAAAGTTAAATTGTAAAGAATAAAAAGTAAAAAGTAAAAACTAAAATTAAAGTTAAAGTTAAAAAATTTTAAAAGAACTATACAATTTAAAACGCTTTCCCGAAAAGTTTAAAAGTTTGAAAGTTTATTAAAATTCAAAAACTTTCAAAAATTTATAAAAAATCTAAATCCAAAAACTCCCAAATTCCAAAAATTCACAACTTATAATACAATTAAAACTTATTATATAGGCTGAAAACTCTTAAAACGATATCACTGTTTATCTTAATTTTAAAACACAATATATACCAATAATAATAATAATAAAAAGGCGTCGGGACGTGACGACCTCATCGCCCGTTGGTGCAATAGTTTAAGTGACAAAACTGTTGCACCAATGCAGTCAGTCTGCACTGTGCTAGAGGTGTTTGTGCCGTGCTTCGGCAGCGTCTTCGCAGTGCCACGGCCCGTTTGTGCCTATGGCCACAATTATAACGGCACCGGAGTCGGGCGTCCTCCGTTACCAGACGTCCATCTTATGGATGATGGACTTACGAGGAACACGTATAGGGCCGCTGCCTGGGGGTCGCCGGGGCGCGTCTGGAGCTGGCGCTGGACGTGGCAGCATGCGGGTCGCCAGCCAAGGGGTTGACCGGCCATCTGTCGACCCCTCGCATCCATCATCCCCTCCAGCTGGCTTGGTGCTGGCGGGACCCTCACAGGCCCAGCCATCGGCACCCGCCGCTAGAGGTCTACGCCGCATGCGATGGACTATGGATGCTAACCAAAACGCATTGCGGGCGTATTTTAGGGCGAAAGGGGGAGAAACCGGAGGAATTGCTTACCGAGCAAGAATGCACCGCTTCTTTTCTGAGCTAGAGCCGTCGATCACCGTGACGGAACAGAACCTAGCGGATCGGGTTCGGTACATCTTACGCTCTAATCTGTTTGAAGGTGCCGAACTCGAACGACTAAAACATGAAGCTATTTCTGCGTCGGATTCCCCGACCGCTGCCAGGAGAACAGTTCCGCAAACTACGGTGCAACCTCCAGCTGTGGAACCAGCTGAATGCCTGGCAGAGGTGGAGGACGACGAGGAGGAAATGGCTGCCCAGGACATAGAGCAGATGAGGAGAATCTTGGAAGAGGCTATAGTGGAAACACGTCGAATGCCTTTCGAAAATCGACCGCGATTACCCCGCATTCCCCTCAGCAAGCGCAATCGTAATGTCGTGAGGGCTCTGAACCCAATGCTGAATGTGTACCTTGCGGATAGCCGGGATCTTTACGATACGGACTCAATCTTGTTTGGCGCCGCGAAGGCCGTATGCCGATACATCGGAGTCAAACTACAAAAGACTGGACGCAGTACGAATCATCGTAGCGTAGTACCAGCGTGGCGAAAAAGAATTGAGGACCGTATCGCAAAGGCGAGAGCTCTCATCGGCAGACTGATTAGCTTCAGATCGGGCAATAGTAGACCGAGGATTGTGCGCTCTGTCAGGATGGCTTTGGGTGGAACGGAAGTAAGTCTGTCTCACCCGGACATTGAACGCAAACTGACGGAGCGCATAGACGACCTGAAGCAGAGGATTGCAGCATGGGGAAAGCGGATTCGTCGATGCAACGAGAGGACTAAACGGTTCAACCAGAATCGTCTCTTCCAGAGTGACCAAAAGAGGTTCTATAAGCAATTGGAGGGACAAGAATCGACCAGTGGAACGGGCGCAGGCCCAGATCAGACCGCTACAGTGGCTTTTTGGCGAAACATCTGGTCTGTGCCCGTTGAACACAGTGAGGGATCCTGGATGCAAGTTGTGGAGGGTACATGCTCTAAGATCACACCCATGGACCCTGTAGCCATTACGGCTGCGGATGTAGCACATGCGTTACGGCGGACCCCTAACTGGAAAAGCCCAGGGCTTGACGGATTGCATTGCTACTGGCTCAAAGGATTCGTGAGTTGTCATGCTGTGCTCGCCCAACAGTTCCAGGAAGCCCTCGATAGCAAGTCACTGCCGGACCTCTTCACTATGGGGGTCACTCACTTGGTTCCTAAAGACCAGATCACGGCTGATCCGGCCAAATACCGCCCTATAACGTGTCTATCTTCTGTTTATAAGACACTGACTTCCATTTTATGCGCAAAAATCACTCGGCATCTAAATGCGAATCAGGTGATTTCGGATGCCCAAAATGGATGTAGGGGCGGTTGCCGAGGGGCCAAGGAACCACTCCTCATCGATGCGGTTATTGGTAAACTGGTGAAGCGCAACCGTCGCAACCTTGACGCTGCTTGGGTTGACTATAAAAAGGCTTTCGACTCGGTGCCCCACTCATGGCTAAAGAGGGTCCTCGAGCTGTACAAGGTCGACTGTACGGTAAGAGACTTCCTCGGACATTGTATGGGCCAATGGAGTACGACCCTTTGTCTCCTGGGTGAGCGCATGACGGCTGCCGAAGACCGGATAAGATACGGAGGGGTATCTTCCAGGGTGATTGCCTGAGTCCAATCTGGTTTTGTCTCGCCCTGAATCCCCTCAGTACTTTGCTGGAGGATTCTGGGCGGGGCTTTCAACTTCGGAGAGGAGGAGCAAAAGTGACCCACCTTTTCTACATGGATGACCTCAAATTATTTGCTCCTAATTATACCCAACTGCTGGAGTTGCTACAAATCACTAGTGATTTTAGTAATGCCATCAGGATGGAGTTTGGGACGGATAAGTGTGCGACCGTTCATGTGGAGAAAGGTAGAATTACAAGTTCAGAGGGCACTGATAATCCTCTGAACTTTAGAACCCTTTCTGAGGCTAAAACATACCGATACCTAGGCATGTCACAAAATGTCGGTGTTGATGAGGGCAGCGTAAAACAATCGGTTCGTGATGTGTTTTTTGATCGCCTGACAAAAGTTCTTAACAGTCTTTTGTCAGGCGCGAATAAAGCACGCGCATATAACTGTTGGGTCATGCCCGTCCTCATGTATACCTTTGGCATACTCAGGTGGACTCAAACCGAGCTCGACGCCCTGGACAGAAAAGTCCGCACAGTTATGACGTCCCACAGGATGCATCACCCGAGATCGTCAATTATGAGACTGTACTTACCGCGAAAGCATGGTGGGCGAGGCCTTATAAGTGCCCTCACCATGCATAACCGCGAAGTGTGCAGCCTCCGTAGCTACTATTTGGCGAAATCGGGTGATGGAATCCACACGGATGTCATATCTTGTGATAGAGGACTAACCCCCCTATCCTTGGCCAACGAGCAATGGCAGGACCCGGCAGTGCAGAGCGTCTCTGACCGGGAGGCAATATGGAAAGAGAAAGAGCTCCACAGGAGGTTCTACAAGGCTCTTCATGAGCCCTTTGTAGATACTGTATCATCCCACCACTGGCTACGCTTCGGGGACCTTTTCGGGGAAACCGAGGGTTTTGTCTGTGCGATACAGGATCAGGTTATTAAGACCAACAACTATCGGAGATACATCCTAAAGGACGGCACCGTCGACATTTGTCGAGCATGTCGCCGTCCCGGTGAGTCACTTAGGCATGTTATCTCCGGTTGTTCGGCGCTTTCTAACACTGAGTATCTGCACAGACACAACTTAGTAGCCCGTATTGTCCATCAGGAGCTCGCTCTTAAGTATGGTCTTCTGGATGTTAGACTGCCTTATTATAAGTACGTCCCGGAAGCCGTGCTCGAAAATAACCGCGCCAGGCTCTACTGGGACCGGTCCATCATCACAGACAGGACTATTCCAGCGAATAAGCCTGACATTGTGCTGATGGACCGGGCACAGTCAGGGATATTTTTGTTGACATAGCGATCCCCCATGACGAGAATCTCGAGAATGCCACAACAGAGAAGAAAAGAAAATATCTAGATTTGGCACACGAGGTTTCTGACATGTGGCGTAGCTTGTCGACTGAAATTATACCGATAGTGGTTTCTGCAAACGGTTTAATTCCAGTCAGCCTTTCTGGATACTTGAGGAGGCTGGGGCTCCGGGACGGTGTGCTCCGAGCTCAAATGCAGAAAGCGGTGCTTCTCGATACCGCCCGAATTGTCCGCCGGTTTCTTTCCCTTTCTCCCTGACCCTTGGCCGTCTGGTCTCTCCTGCCGAGGGAATCCCGTCTGGCTAGGATTATTTATGTATGTATGTATGTATAGTGTGTAATTTAGGTTTTATATATATGTATTTATCTTAAATACGTAGTATATTTATTAGTTTTTATTTTACCATTATTTATTTACATTATCTATCATATAAAAACCAGCCAGGCGGAGACAGAATTAATATAAAAGAAATAATAATAATAATAAACATAAAACACTAAAACGATAAAAAACAATACGTCAACACAATGTCTATGACGTCAAGTCGATATTCTATTAACTGAGTGTTTATTTTCCCACGAGCAGGTGCGCCGGTTCTCACGCTAATTACCCCGTGGGAAAATATGTCTTGGCGCCGGCGTGAGAAAATGTTAGCGCCGGCCGGCACGCGCAGGAATGTTGGCGCCTATAGGTTAGTTTAGAGTAGGCTAGGTTAAGTTAGTTAAGGTAGGTTAGGGTGAAAAAAAAAAAAGGTTAGTTAGGTTAGGGTGCGGGCCCACTTGTGGGTCCGCAGCAATGAGGGAGGCGAACCCAAACCGAGTAGCTGCCCTTTTTTTAGGGCAGCGAAAGGGGAGGGTAAGTCTAGCGGAGGGGGCGCGACCCATTGGGTCGTGGCCGCCGGTCGGGACGTGGGAGCACGACCTCGGTGACACTCTGCTTACAGAGCTGTTACTCGATGGCGTGTGATCCTGCGTCCCAGCGCGTAACCCCGGTGGCTCAACATCTTCACCGGGACCGCGGGCCCCTGTCTTGATCAAAACGGGGGCCAAGAGGTGGGTCTCTATAAACCCCGGCGGCACCAGCGGGGGAGGCGGGGATTCCTAACCTGCATTGCACGGTGTCGTCTTGAGGAGCGCCTAAGGGCGCAGCGTCCCTTTGGGGGCGCAGAGAGGGCCCCTCCCGGGGCGGTCAGTGGGGCGTCACGGTGGCAAGCTCACGCGATCCCGTGGCGCCCCACAGTATGGCCATAAGGGAACAAGGAGGTTTAGTGGGTATGCTCCCATTAGGGGAGAGAATCTCACATAACTCGCGTGTCTTCCCCGAGGCACGGAGTATGCATTAAGCATTCCTCCTTGTATAAAAAAAAAAAAAATCGTAATTACTAAGTCCTTGACTGGACAAGATCTTAATTTTCTTTAAAATCTTTGTTAGATATGTATTGTTTTTTTTATTTTATATTGATAAAGGGTTATTGACGATAACATAACAGCTTTTTTTTTTTAAATATAGCAATATTTGTAGGTCATCGGTAGCAAAATCGCCCCACAAGGTGTAAAATTTTTAGTTTTTAAAAAATGCCATTTATTTTTTTAATACCCAGAGGGGAACTTTTATTTTATTTATTGGTGACCCTTGTGACCTCCCCTATCACCCCCCTTCCTATGTACGTAACCTTTTGGGACACCCTGTATACATATAAAGAAAAAAATCGTTTCGTTACTTTATAAGTATTAATATTTCATTAATATAAAATGATATAGAATTATATTTTCAAAGATATTTTTAACGTGTTTAGTAGATTTGTAATAGTTACTGAAATTAACCACTTCATAGAGTAAAAAAATAAAAAAATTGATCAGTATTTTATTTGAAATATCTAGTCCAAATATCTAATGCCGTATTAAAAATGTCCACACTAAAACAGTGTCAAAAAGCGCTTTTTTTCAATATGTTTTTTTTGATTAATTTTTTTTGTTAAATGTTTAAAGTTTTACGATTTCGTTATTTTTATTTTGTTATCTTTATTTTGCCAAGGTCATACTCTGTGTAAATTAGCCGTGTAGTCGTGTATTGCTTTATTATATTTGGTTAAGACTTTATTTTTCACATTAAATTTTATTTTCTATCTCAGGGTTCGACCAATGGAAACGACACAAACTACGTCACAACCTGAAAGGAATCGACCGGTAAGACAAGATTTACTATACATTAGAAAAGAGTTTTACAAAACAGTTCACACGCGGGGGGGTTTACCATTGGGCCGATCGGCTCAACGAGAAACACCTACACACACATTCGTATTTTTTCTCGGCTGACTCAGGAGAGTAATATGTCTTCGCGCTTATGTAAGTATGCTGTTGTAGATACGGGTTTGTATTTTTTTTAATACCATTGCGACTAGCGTTGCCAGGCGTCTGGATAAAGCCGGACATAGGTAGGCTTTTTGATTGCGTGTCCGGCCAAAATAAACGGTTCTCCGGCTTTTGTTCGGCTTTTTACATTTCCCAAACGAGAGTGTACCTATTTATCCAAATGTCCGGCCAAACTGGTTGGTCTGTCCGGCTAGTAGGTTTGGCGACCTGGCAACCCTAATTGCGACCACCTGGACACTACACTACTGGACCGGTTTTGCCAACACAGTCGGATTTTTTTCTCGATTTTTAGATGTTTAAAGTAGTAAGTTGTGTTAGAACAAAACGTAGTGACAGGCATTGTCAATTAGCTCGCAAAGATTTTTTTATTTGTTATATTAGTACATGTTTAATACTTTGATTGTTACTTGAATAATAAAAAAAAAACAACATCGATTAGAACATTAAGTCGAAGGTATTTTTTTTTTACTTTTAGTTTTTTGTAATTATTAAATAAAATATTAGCAGATTGTTTTAGATTTATTAGTATATTTTAACTATAAGAAGTATATTGTTATGTCAAGACAATTACAGACTAACAACACCTTGGATGAAATAGTACTTTATAGGGCTGATATTAGAATAGAATAGAATAGAATAGAATAGAATAAGCGTTTATTGCCACACAAAAGAAACTTATGAACTAAAATTAAACAAAAAGATTAAAAACGTGGCAAAAGGTAGCCAGCTCAGCTGATACAGGGACGACATCGGCCTTCCCTGAGCTGGTTTTCAGCAGGCCCCTTTGCTCTCACAACATATGCACTTAGGTGTAGGGTAACTAAACTAAATAACAAAAAAAGAGAATTATAGTGCAATTTTTTAAACAATGTTTGTGCGAAGTTAATAATAATTTTGACTTTCAATAACAATAACATAACATAATATAATATTATGCACTTTACACAAGAATACGACAGACCTGCAAAAAAAAAACTACGAATTAGGAATAATGGATTTTTTCACGTTTGAAAAGTAGCTGTTTCAGATACTAAACGAATGAAGAATTGTAGATATAGTAGTTTTCAAATATCTTGGCGGCTCTTAAGTCCACACAAGTCGATCATAAGGTTAGGTGAAGTGGGGGTTCGTAATGCGCAGGACACCGATGATCTATAGCCGCCAAGATATTTGAAAAGACCTATACTTTACTTCATAGCTGTATTGGTAATTTATGTAACTATAGATTTTTTCTAATATAGATTGTCTTAAAAGATTCTATAGTTTTTTTCCAAAATATAGAAAAACGTTTTTTAGGCATGCGCTGGTTCCAAAAGTATTTTAATTGTAAGTGAAAGATGTAAAACTTAGGAGTACAATCGTACACATTTTTTTTTTTTTGGTTACAATTACTCGCTCTCTCTGCCTGTTTGCTATTAATATAATTTGGCAATGCGAATGTTTGTAAAAAATATTTATGAAATGTTAAAAAAATAATTAATAAAATTAAATTAATGTTAAATTTTATTAGTACGTACAGTCAAAACCGTTTATGGCGACATCGTTTAGAACAACATACCGGTTAAATCGACCAAAATCAAAGGTCCTTTTTTTTTTTTTTTAACGTCAGGAAATGCATTTACGCACCCCTACGCCGGGCTGTGCAATGGCGTAGGGAGTGTGGGACTCGCCGGCCGCAGAAGGCGACCGGAATACCCACTAAAACCTGACTGCCCTCCGACGCATTATGGCGGGGCCACGGGAACGCGTGAGCTTACTTCCGTGACCCCGCCTGCGTTGTCGCCCACGGGGGGGGGGCTCCTCTCACATATTTGTGGGGTGAAGGGCGGCGGCGAATTGCCGCCTCCTTCGCCCCACTCTACGGCGTCGGAGCGGGGGCGCCAGAGGGTCTCTCTCGCGCTCCCGCTCCTGTGCCTCCTTCTGCGAAATCACTTCTTCGCAGAAGTAGGCAACGGCGTCCCAGGACCTCTCACTTCCTAACATGGCGCGTATAACGCCAGGAAGTGAGAGGTCCCCACATATCGTCGCCACCAGGGTGCGGCGCTCTTCTGTCCAGGCGCAGCACACTTCCAGTGTGTGCTGCGCCGTATCCTCGTCGTCGCCGCACCCATGGCACGACGCCGTCTCCTCCCTTCCGATCCGACGCAGATACTGTCCGAAACAACCGTGTCCGGACAGCACCTGCGTGAGTCGGAAGGTGAGGGACCCGTGGCCCCTTCCGCACCACTCCGGGAGCTGTGGGCGGATGGCCTCTACTGTGCGGACGCCATATTCGACGTCCGCTAGGCCTTCCACCCAGAGCTCCATGGTCCTCCGCTTTCTCCTCTCCCGGGCGTGGGCGAGCTCCTCCGGGGCGAGAGATTCTCCCCGGGTTCTTCGCTCAACCCGCGCCCGGTATGCCTCAGCCAGCACTCCCGCTTCTATCTCCCATGGGGGAGTACCGGCCAGGACGCAGGCCGCCGCGTGGCCTACCGTGCGGTAGGCCCTGCAGGCACGTCCTGCAATGACGCGCTGCGGCCTGCGGAGGAGGGCCCTGTTCGACGCGTTTAGGGCCTCTGCCCATATCGGCGCGCCGTACAGGGCCATGCTGCGGACGACCATGGTGTACAGCTGCCTTGCTTGTACACCCGGACCCCTCAGGTTCGGAAGGAGCCTCGAGAGGGCTGCTGCCGCGCCTACGAGCCGGGGGGTTAGCGACCGGAAATGCTCCCCAAAACGCCACCCCCCGTCGAGGACAAGGCCCAGATACTTTATACTGGCCTTGACCCCGACCTCGTCCCCGTTGACCCGGAGTGTTGCCCCCGACGGCACCCTCCACCTCGGCCCTTTAAAACATAGGGCCTCAGTCTTGGAGAGCGCCACCCGGAGGCCCAGCGCTTCGATTCTCCGGGTCACCAGGGAGGCTCCGGCCTCAGCCCTCCGCCTCAATCTCCTCCAGGTGGTGTCCCGGACGGCGATCATCGTATCGTCTGCATAGCAGATAACCGCCATCCGGGGCAGCACCTCTCCGCGGATGGCCCAGTCAAAACCGATGTTCCATAGCAGGGGTCCTAGAACAGACCCCTGGGGAACACCGGAGGCCATCCGCCTTTCCTCCCTTCCTCGCCTTGTTATGTAGGACACTACCCGCCCCTGCAGGTAGTGTCCTACAACCCTCCGGAGATAGAGGGGCACTCCATGGAATCGGAGTGCCTCCTCTATCACTGCGAAGGGGAGGGAGCCGAAGGCGTTGGCAATATCCAGAGATATCGCCATAGCCCCCTGCCCCCTCTGGGCCGCGTCCTCCGTGAACCTCTTCAGGGCGGTCAGGGCGTCTAAGGTCGATCGCCCCGACCGGAACCCGAATTGGTTCTCGGAGATTTGCGGCCCGATCCTCTCCAGATGCTGGATGATGCGGGAAGCCACCACTCTTTCAAGCAGCTTCCCGACCTCATCCAGCATCACGAGTGGCCGGTGCCCGGAAGGAGAGTGTGCGGGTCGACCCTCCACAATCAAAGGTCCTAGGCTGAATGTTATATGACCGCTGATTACGCCAATTTATTATAACAAATTTTTAATACATTTGAACAACACGTCTTCTTGTTAAACTTGTGGCAGTAATGAATGTCAAAGCGGTCGCGTCACCGACGCGCGCGCTTGCACCGATGACGTCACGCAATAGTGATGTTCCGAACATCTTCCCCCCCCTCGAAGTCTCCGGATCTTCGAGATGTTTCTTGTGAGGAAGAATCGGGCAAGGAGCAGAGGTTATGGACACCTTTGCGGATTATTCCCTTCGCCGTGTAGACATCGGCGACTCTTGCTATTCCGTCTGATCCAGGATATAATTTGTGGATTCGGGCCATTCGCCATTTCAATGGTGGGACGTTAGCTTCCTTGATGACTACCAACTCGCCTTCCTGCAGTCCCCGCTGCTTGACTCGCCATTTGGTTTTTTGCTGCAACTCGCTCAGGTACTCGTTCCTCCAGCGTTCCCAGAAGTGTTGCCGCATGGTTTCGAGCCATCTGTATCGGTCGAGTCTTCTTGGATTTGCATCTAGTAGGTTTTCTGAAGGCAGCGATGTGAGTGGTCTTCCGATCAGGAAGTGCGCAGGAGTGAGGGGATTTAGGTCATTGGGATCAGAGGATAGAGGAGTTAATGGCCTGGAGTTGAGGATTGCCTCAATCTGCGTGAATATAGTGGATAACTCCTCAAATGTTAAATGTTTGTCACCCAATATGCGAGTGATGTGAAATGTAGCAGACTTAACGCCTGCCTCCCAAAGCCCACCGAAGTGGGGAGAATAAGCCGGTGAGAACCAGAATTTAATACCTTCATCGGCAGCAAAACCAGAGATGCTTTCATTACTTGACCGTAAAAAGGCTGTGATTTCATTGTTTGCACCCACAAAATTCGTGCCGTTGTCGCAATAAAGTTCCAGTGGCTTACCTCTACGCGATATAAACCGTCTTAGACATAAAATGAAGACATCTGTGCTAAGATCACTCGCCACTTCAAGGTGCAGCGCCTTGGTTGCAAAACAGATGAACAAACATAAATAACATTTCGTTATTTTACAACCGCGACCCTTGCGATCGGTTATGAGAAAAGGGGCAGCGAAGTCGACTCCGCTGGTCTGGAATGGAAGGCTTGGGCTGACTCGAAGCAGGTAAGTTTCCCATTATGGGATTAAAACCTTTAGCTTTCATGAGTTTACACAATCTACAATTATTGACCGTGCTCCGGGCTAGTACCCTGCCTCTTAAAGGCCAGTAGTTGTTTCTTAGGTCGCTGAGCAACAGTTGAGGCCCGCCATGTAACAATTGGTTGTGCCTATGAGTAAATAGCAATTTAGTAAAGTTATGGTTTGTGTCTAATAAAATAGGATGTTTTCTCTCATATGTTTCATTGGAATTTTGGATACGGCCACCTACGCACAATATGCCATTCTCATCAATAAACGGACTGAGAGATAGCACATGGGAGTTAGACGGTAAGTTTTGTTTAGAATTTAATATTTTAATTTCGTTTGAGAAACATTATTTCTGATGTAATTTGATTAATGTATGTAGGGATGATTTTAATTCATTCTGAGTTAGATGCCCTATAGTTTTGGGGTGATTCTTACGCAAATTATTTGTGAAACGTAGAACATAAGCTATGGATCTGTGCAGGGTAGCGAACTTTGAATGTCTTTCAAAATTCACCAACCTGGACAGGTCAGGTGTAGGTTGTACGTGTGTATGATTGGTAGTGAGTAATGAATTTGTAGTGAGTAATGAATTTGAAGTTTGTAATTTGGAATATGATTTTCTTTCAGGTACCTCTTCATTGGGCATGCTCTTGAAGTTTCCCATTTGAGGCCATTCACATGGGTTTTTCCTTAAAAACGGTGGCCCTTCCCACCACAATGTAGATGATTTAATTAACCTTGGGTTCAATCCACGAGATGCCAAGTCTGCTGGATTCTGAGTTCCAGGAACGTGCCTCCAGGAGGCTGACGCAGTCAACTCTTGCACTTCACCAACACGGTTTGCCACAAACGGCTTTAAGTCATTGGCTTGAGAAGATAGCCAGCACAAAACCACTGTTGAGTCGGTCCAGTGAAAAACGTTGTGTACTTTGCAGCGAAGTGCAGTCAACACCTTGGTGCTTAGTCGTGCTGAAAGCAAGGCACCACAAAGCTCGAGACGAGGTATTGTAGTGCTCTTCACTGGAGCAACCTTAGTCTTGGCACAAAGTAACCTGACAAGGACCTGACCTGCGCCATCAATGGATCGTAAGTAAATTGCAGAAGCATAGGCTGTCTGGGACGCATCTGAAAATGAGTGCAGCTCGATGACTTCTGGTTCGCTAATGATGACGCATCTCGGAATTTCAATTTTCGATACGGCGTTCAAATTGTTTACAAAGGCCAGCCATTCCTTTCTTACGACATAACTTACTGGATCATCCCAATCGAGTTTTGTGAGCCACAATTTCTGTAGTAGTATTTTTGGAATAATTGTGCATGGCCCCAGCAGGCCCAGTGGATCGAATAACTTAGCTGAATTGGACAAGATAGTACGCTTGGTTACCCTTTCATCCAATTGTATGCTGACTGGAAACCATAGGATGTCCTTAGGTGGATCCCACTTCAAGCCCAAAACGCTTGATTGTGAAGAAAGGTCTAGATTTATGGGCATTAACGTATTCGAATCGTTATCGAAGATGGAGGGCACGTTGGTTCGGAACTTACGCAGAGGCAGGCGTGCTGTATTGAGAGTGGACGTTACTGATTGGATTTTGTGGCGCAGCTCAGCCTCCGATGCAGCCCCTGACAAATAATCGTCGACATAATAGTCTTCCTTGATTGACTGAGATATGACTTCATCGTTGCATTCCTTCGACAGCTGCAACAAACACCTTGTACTTAGAAATGGTGCCGACGCCGTACCATAGGTTACTGTATTCAACTGGAATATTTTAAGCGGCTGCGAAGGATCGTCGCGCCACAGGATAAGCTGCAACACACGCTGGCTGGGATGCACCAGAATTTGGCGGTACATTTTCTCCACATCTGCTAACACTGCATACTTGTGCTGTCTGTAACGCAATAAAATTGAAAATAAGTCATCTTGTACCACTGACCCAACATGTTGTATGTCGTTGAACGATATTCCAGAGGTAGTTTTGGCAGAGGCGTCAAAGACTACACGAAGTTTGGTGGTGTCACTCGACTCCCTAATGACTGCATGGTGCGGGAGGTAGCAGCCGAATGGTGGTTTCGGAATTTCAGTCATGTGCCCTAAAGGTCCATATTCATGAATGAAGTTTCGATAAAGCTCTTGGACTTCAGGCTTTTTCTTTAGGTTTCGCTCCAGTTGTACGAATCTTTTTTCAGCTATGTTGTATGATTCACCCAAAACTTCTGTGGATTCCTTAAGAGGAATTTGAACACAAAATCTACCGTCATCCTCTCGATGAGTAGTTTGGGTGAATAATCTTTCACAATAATTGTCTTGTGTGTGGTAACTGTTTGATGGGATTTCTTCAAGTTCCCAGAACTTGGCTAATTGTTTGCTAATATCCCGTGAAAAGTGACAACTTAATTTTGAATTATTACTGTTGTAATATTTCCCCCCCATGGGGCCAGCTACTATCCAGCCTAGGTGCGTTTCCTGCAGAACCGGTCGTTGCGGCCCTAAACTGATCCTACCTGTACCGATTAAATAAAAAATAAAATAAAATAATAAAATAAAATCCAGTTTATTAGCCAAAAACAAAACAAATTACACTTATAAGGATATCGATTAAAGAGAAAAACAAAAAAAAATAGTTCTTGGCTAATGGGAAGAGGCTCAGCTGATGCTGCCTCCAGCTTGTCACTGAAGGCCGCGCTGGTTTTCAGCCTCCCCGTAATTTATATACTAGTATATTACTCTAACAAGGTGCAGATAATTTAGTACAGGGGCAGTTGAGAGTTCAGCCATTCATTCATTCATGTGTGTGCGCGTGTGTATGTGTGTGCGTTTGTTTGTGCGATAGAGATAAATTTATAGAAATACATACATATATACACATGTCTATATATATACATATAATACACATATAAACATATACGTAAAATATATACAGATATACATAATACATACATAAAATACATACACATATGTACAGTGTGTTTAAAAATCGATAAAGTTTTAGGTCCTTACATATGAAATTGGCGTTTTGTATGAGAGGAACAAAAAGTCGAATATTTTTTAATATAATATATTTAATTAATCAAAGTATGAACCATTATTTTCTATGCACTTTTGCCATCTCATAGGTAGTTCATTGATCTCTTTACTAAAAAAACCAGTCGGACGGGAATCAATGAAATCTTTGAAGGCGATTTGGACTGCCCCATCGGAGTTGAATTTTTCCCTTGCAAGAAGTTATCCAAATTTCGAAAAAAATGATAATCTGTTGGAGCAAGGTCCGGGGAGTACGGAGGATGTCTTAGACTTTCCAATTGAAGCTCTTCTAATTTAGTAGCCGTCTGTTGCGTAGTGTGTGGTCTAGCGTTGTCGTGAAGCAGCAGTGGCGTGGAGCGATTGACCAGCCTAGGTTGTTTAGCCGCTAGCTTTTCCATCATGGTTTGCAATTGCTGACAATAGACATCAGCCGTAATAGTCTGGCCAAATTTGAGAAAACTGTAATGAACAATACCGGCGCTAGTCCACCAAACGCTTACAAGTAACTTTTTTGGGGTTAATTTTCGCTTGGGGCAGGATTTGGCTGGCTGGCCAGGATCCAACCATTGCGCTGAGCGCTTCCGATTATCGTAAAGAACCCATTTTTCATCACAGGTAATGATTCGGTTTAAAATACCTTCATTATTGTGCCGGTTTAGTAATGTAACGCAACAGTCGACGCGCCTTTGCCGGTTTGCTTCAGTCAATTCGTGAGGTACCCACCTTTCAAGCTTTTTAAGCTTTCCCAATTTGCTTCAAGTGAATTAAAACAGTTTTATCACTAACATCGCAGCCTGCAGCTAACTCGGACGTGGTTTGCGATGGATCCGCTTCCACAATAGCCTTCAACTCTTCATTATCAACTTGAGTCTCAGGCCGTCCACGGGGCTTGTTCTGCAGATCGAAATTTCCAGAACGAAAACGTTGGAACCAAAAACGAACTGTGTTTTCTTTTGCAACACGACCGCCATACACATCATTCACCCTTCGAGTCGTTTCCGCAGCACTAGTGCCACGGCGGAACTCGTACTCGTAAATAATGCGATATTTTGTTTTCCATTTTGTAAAATGAGTGACGCAAACAGAAAAAAACAGAAGAAAAAAAAAACAAATGAATGACGGTCATCGAACCACAAATACATGAGTCTATAGCTGTACAAATTTGAATTTTGAATTCCTTACCAAAGAGGAGAAATTCGTGATTAAAGTGGCCAGTACGAAAAACGCCAATTTCATATGTAAGGACCTAATATTTATTCAATAAAATATTTATTCAGGACTGAAGGTTTAATAACAACAAACAAACAACAATACAGACCGGTTATAAGGGTAATTTAGTTTTTTTAGCCGACTTCAAAAAGAAGGAGGTTATCAATTCGACTGAATTTTTTTTTTTTTATGTGTGTTACCGCGAATCTCCGCCCCTGGTGGTCCGATTTTGATAAAAATTATTTTAATCGAAAGGAAGTGCTTGCAGGTGGGTCCCATTTTTTTTTTTTTTTAAATAACTAGAAGACTAGTAGATTTTGAATAAGCTTCAAAATTTGACATGACATTTTTGCTTCCAGCGCTTACGTAGGCTAAACTATAAGACCTACATCAAAATGACGTATGGCGAATTGTAGCTCTTTAAATGTGCTAAATAAAAGTCCGCGATAGCATATATCTATCTTTTATAGTTTTCTCACAATAACCATTTTTTTCTTTACGAAACATTAATTAAATTCTTGCCCTATTTCCGACGCTATTATTCAAGTTCAGTATTAACCCTTATGTAAATAAATATGTTCATTATCAAGAGAATTTAATGTAGATTATATTTGCCCTTGAAACTATATCATTCTGTCTAATAGTTTAGGAGATATCGTAAGAATAAAATTACGCGGAAACGAAAAATGCTACATCGCCTTACAATGAATAGCACAAATTTGCTTTCTGGGCTTACGTAGGTCAAACTATATGACCTACATTAAAATGATGTATGGAGTAATTACAGATCCTTAAATTTGCTAAATAAAAGTCTCAGGTGGCATATATCTATCATCTATGGATGTCTCACAAAAACCATGTTATTGTGAACAAACTTCGATTAAAATGCACACGAAAAACAGCGTCGTAAGCTTACGGCGCTATTATATTATATTCGATATGAATCCTTATCAAAATAAATATGTTTGATGGCTAGAGTATTAAATGCAGATTACATTAGTCTTTAAACTATGTAATTCTGATTAATAGTTTGGAAGACATTAAATGATTAAAAACTACGCGCATTCGAAAAATGCTAGTGCGGCGCGCGGCTGGACAAAATTAAAGGCACGCTACGATGTATTAGTTCGTTAATTTTCAATTTGTATACCGATTTTGATAATTATTTCATTGTTCAAAGGATAAGTGGTTTTCTGGTGCATTCTAAATTAGTTATTGAATAGAAGTACACACATATTAAATAGGAAAGTCCTTTTCTTTATTTGTCTTATTTATGTCCTTATACGTATTAAGGAAATTTGTAATTAAACTTCAAATTCACTAAAAATTGAGAAATAAAACAAAAATTTAAAAAAAAAAATAGCCGACTTCAAAACAAAAAAAACTATCTCAAACAAAATGCACTCAAAAGTAACTTAAAAAAAACAATTTCAAACAAAATGCACTCAAAAGTAACGTAAAAAAACAATTTCAAACAAAATTCACTCAAAAGTAACATAAAAAAACAATTTCAAACAAAATGCATTCAAAAGTACCATAAAAAACAATCTCAAACAAAATACACTAAAAAGAAACAAAATAATGTCATGAAAACTTCTTTCTTTCTTTCTTCTCTCTTTCAAAAACCCTCTAAACTCTAAAGAAAGTTCTCTTCTTTCTTGTAACATGTCTATATTGTATAATTATTGTTATTTTGGAGTCGGTTTCGGCCTAAGTAGGGACATAAACGTAAGTATGTGTAATACATCTCAAATATAAAATGAAATTATTTTTACTTCGGCCGACACCGACTGCGAAATAACAATAATTATACAATATAGACATGTTACAAGAAAGAAGAGAACTTTCTTTAGAGTTTAGAGGGTTTTTGAAAGAGAGAAGAAAGAAAGAAAGAAGTTTTCATGACATTATTTTGTTTCTTTTTAGTGCATTTTGTTTGACATTGTTTTTTAAGGTACTTTTGAATGCATTTTTTAATGTTAAAGTAACGTAGGTTTTGAGTCAAACATTGTCTCCTTAGTAAAACAGTTTTATATTTATTTTTAAATGTTGCAATACTCATATTGTGCCGCATTGGAGGTGGCAGGTCATTCCAAATCTTAGATGCATTAAATTTAAAACAACCATTAAATCTAGCCGCTAATCTTGAATACGCTACAGCCAGTAAGTTCTCACTAGCCGATCTTAGATTTCTATTAACAGCGTTTCTTCTAAAGGTTAATAACTCAAATAAGTATGTTGGGTTCTGTTTCCAAATCACTTTCTGAGTTAGACAAGCGTATTGAAGTTCTCTTCGAGCCCTCATGTTAAGGATGTTGTTTTTGTTCATAAAAGGCGTTACGTGCTCTCGTTTTTAAACGCTGTTTATTTACCCCCAAAATCTGGAACTAGGTTGTATAAATTATATCTGGAAAATCTAGAAAGTATTTTTAATAAGTTTACTAAACAAAAAACTGAAGTATGTATTGTAGGTGATTTCAATTTGCCAGACATTGGTTGGACTCAGGATATCGACAAAGCTTTAAAACCGATTATATCAGGTCTGAATGAGGAAAGTATATCGCTAATTGAAACATGTGAAATGTTAGGTTTGTATCAATACAACCATATATTAAACTCGAATAATAAACTTTTAGACTTGTTGTTTTGTACTTCAGGTTTCATTTCACATATTGAAACAGCTATTCCTTTAACAAAAATTGACAATTATCACCCTTCCGTACAGTTCTTTAGCAAAAGAAAAAGGTCTCCCCATGTAATGAAAAAAAACTCACTTTCGACATATAATTTTCGGAAAGCAAATTACCCAGAAATAATTAACGCTTTAAAGCAAATTGATTGGCAGGCAAAACTAGGTAACTTGGACACTAACACAGCTGTTAATACGTTTTATGATCTATTATTTAAGATAATTGATGTCCATGTCCCACTTAAGATTAAAGGAAAAACTCTGTATCCTGTATGGTTCTCATCAGCACTGAAAAAGACACTTAAACGTAAAGAAAAAGTATGGCGCAAGTGGAAAATTTATGGATTATCGGCGGATTATCGCGAATATAGTTTACTCAGGGCGCGTTGTAAATTATTACTAAAAACAGACTTCAAGTGCTACACCAATTCTACAGAAAATTTGTTATTAGAAAATATGGAATCATTCTGGGGTTTTGTATCATCTCAGCGTAAGTCAGATGATTGCTATCCGAATAAAATGTTTTTTGGAGACAAATCTGCCGATTGTCGGTATTGTTTATAAGGGTAGATATAAATAAAGTATAAATAAATCAGTATGCATCTGAAAGTCGCAGCTTTATTACGTCTCCCTTGTCGACATGGCGCAGCCGGTAGGATTATCGATTTAAAGTTTAAAAGTAAAAGTGGACAAAATATTGTGCAGTTATAGTGAGAAATTAGCGACAAATAAAATATAGGAACATTAAATAACAATCGTGTAACAAAAAAATGGAAGCCGTATTAGTATAACAAAATGGCGACGGTGGTCCCTCCACCGTCGCCATTTTGTTATACTAATAATTTGGACAATTTAACATCAGGAAACTTATCGGAAGAGTGGAAAAAATGGAAAAGTGCATTCCTTATTTATTACGAAGCCTGTGAATTAGAGAAGAAGAGTGAAAAAGTTCAAATTAATATATTTTTGCATTTGGTTGGCGAACAGTGTAGGGAAGTGTACAACCAATTTAACGAGTCTTTTTCAAATTTAGGGAGACTAATAGAAAAATTTGATAACTTTTTCAAGGCCAAAAAGAATATTACAGTGCTCAGACATCAATTTTTTACCCAAGAACAACAAGATAATGAGTCTGTCGAACAATATGCTTTTCAACTAAAGAAAATGGCGGCAAATTGTGAGTTTGCGAACTTGTGCGACGACCTCATAAGGGACCGTATAATTTGTGGGATTACAGATAATTCATTAAGAGAACGTTTGTTAAGAGAACCGGATTTAACTCTTCAAAAAACATTAGATATATGTAATCTTGCCCAAATATCAAAAGTGCAAGCTGGAACAATTAAATGTAAAACCGAAGAAAATAATGCATACGAAGTAAACAAACGTAATGAAAATAAAGACATCTGTTATGAAAACTACGAGTGTGACGCAATGTGGAGATTTCAGCGTGCAGGCGCAGCGGAAGCAGGGCGTGCGCGCGGGCGCGGTGTTCGCGGCGTGCCATGGCGCGGCGGTACATCGCGGCGTTGCCAGCCCGCACGCCCCGGCGGCGTTTACGGCATGCATTCTGCGTCAAACAATTTTCGCACTACGTCTTCGACGTTTAATAACGAAAATGTAAATTCGAACAATAAGTATATGAGACGTGATAACAGTTCAAAGTGCATGAAGTGCGGCATAACTCATGGTTATAATCAGTGTCCAGCGTACGGAAGGAGATGCCTTAATTGTAACAATTTAAATCATTTTTCGCGAGTATGCAACAATGTGTACGAGGTGCAGTCGGAGTTCCCACATGCTGACCAGTCCCCTGACCAGGTAATTTATTATTTTCATGAACCCAATAGCAAATGGTGTGTAGATTTATTAATAAACGGGAATAAAATTCAATTTAAATTAGACACAGGGGCTGATGTGAATGTGCTGCCTAGAAGATATTTACAAAAGATAGGTATGACAAGTGACAGTCTAATGAAAAGTGCAGTTAAATTACGCGGATATTCCGGCGGGGACATTAAAGTTGTAGGTCGGTGTAACATAAAAGTCAAGTACAAGGATGTTAATTACATCTTAGATTTTATTATAGCCGATGTAGATTCGCCACCAATTTTAGGTTGTCAATCCTGTCAGGAATTAAATTTAATAAAACTGACGTTAGCAATAAGTAAACAAAGTAATGATAATTTTAAGGAGAAAATTCTGCACGAATATAAAGACGTATTTGAAGGTTTAGGATGTATGCCAGGTGAATACAAAATAGCTATAGATAAATCCGTCCGTCCGGTTGTTCACGCACCGCGAAAGTTGCCTGTGGCCATTAAAGAAAAGGTAAAAAATAAATTAAATGAGATGGAAATGCAAAAAATTATAAGTAAAGTAGAAGGGCCGAGTAATTGGGTGAGTAGCATGACTGTCGTACGGAAACCAAACGGTGATTTACGTATTTGCTTAGATCCTAAGGATCTTAACAAAGCAATTAAAAGGGAACACTTTCACTTACCCACGCTAGACGAAATCACGACAAATTTGGCAGGTTCAAAATTTTACAGCACATTAGACGCCAAAAATGGGTTCTGGCAATTAAAATTAAATGAAAAAAGCGCTGATTTATGCACGTTCAATACAGCTTTTGGTAGATATAAATTTTTACGTTTACCGTACGGGATTTCGTCAGCGTCAGAAGTATTTCATAAAAAGATGTACGAAAATTTTGATGACATTGAAGGTGTGTGTTTGTTTGTCGATGATTTATTAATATATGGTAAAACCCAGTATGAACACGATGAACGGTTAAAGCGAGTGCTAGATAGATGTAGATTAATTAATTTGAAGTTGAACAAAGAAAAATGTAAATTTGCATTAACGGAAATTAAGTATTTAGGTCATAGAATCACTCAAAATGGGATTCATCCCGACGAGTCACATACTTCCGCGATAAAAAAAATGATGGTTCCAAAAAATAAAAAAGATGTCGAAAGGTTTCTTGGTTTGGTTAATTACGTCGGTAGCTTTATTGCAAACTTGTCAGATAAAACACATTTACTACGACAGTTGTTAAAAAAGGATATAGAATGGCACTGGACGCCAGATCATGCCAGGTCATTTAATGTTCTAAAAGAGTGTCTTACCAAACCACCTGTGTTACAATATTACGATGTCAATAAGCCAGTAGTGTTATCGGTGGACGCGAGTAAAAACGGTCTGGGTGCTTGTTTATTACAAAATAATTTACCGGTTAGTTATGCATCTCGTACGCTTACTAAAGCCGAACAAAATTATGCTCAAATTGAAAAAGAATTGTTAGCCTGTGTGTTTGCATGTGAAAAGTTTTATTCTTACATTTTTGGTAAATGTGACGTTACGATTGAGACAGATCACAAGCCCTTAGTGCACATTATAGTGAAACCCATAGCTGAGGCACCCCCCAGGCTACAAAGAATGTTGTTACGTCTTCAACGATACACATTCACATTAAAATATAAGCCCGGTAAATATTTGTTCATAGCCGATGCATTGTCGCGCGACGCGGAGCCGGTGAGTCATGCGCAATTGAGTAATTACTTGGACACCGAAGCGCACGTCTCTGCGGTCATAGCTTCGAATCCACTCACAGATTCTCATTTTGTAAAATTACAGTATTGCACACAAAACGATAATGAATTGCAGACATTAATAGAACTTATTAAAAATGGTTGGCCCGAGCATAAACAAAAATTAAATAATATTGTTTCTCCTTACTGATGTTATAGGGATGAGTTATCAACTGCACACGGTTTAGTTTGGAAAGGCGACAGAGTCGTCATACCAAAAGTCATGAGAGATGAGATGCTAAAAAAAATACACACAGGGCATTTAGGTTTAGAAAAATGTAAATTAATAATGAGAGAGAGCATGTTTTGGCCGAACATAAATAGTCAATTAGAAGATTACATAAGTAAATGTCAAGCGTGTCTTACTTTTAAAAACGAAAATCAAAAAGAAACTTTAATACCGCATGAGGTACCAAATAGGGCTTGGCTGAAGATAGGGGCGGACTCGTTTCATTTTCAGGGCGAAAAATATTTAATCGTCGTTGATTATTATAGTAAATTTGTTGAGGTAGTTCAAGTGGAATCACTCAGAAGTGATGTTATAGTAAATCATTTAAAAAATATATTTTCTAGGTTTGGAATTCCTGAAACAGTAATGTCAGACAATGGCCCTGAATTCAATTCTAAAGAATTTCGACTTTTCGCACGCGAATGGAACTTTAAGCATATAACATCATCCCCTCGATATCCACAATCGAATGGACAAGTTGAAAGAACAATTCAAACTATAAAAAACATTATGAAAAAGACCCGTTTAGATAAGACTGATTTTAGACTTGCGTTACTACATTATATAAATACACCTATAAGTACAACATTACCATCTCCGTCTGAGCTTTTATTCAGTAGGAAGTTAAGAACAACAATTCCTTACCAGCCTCGTCTACTTCGCCCTGTCATCTACAGGAACGTAAGAAATAATTTAGTTGATAGACAATTAAAACAAAAATATTATTACGATAAAAGAGCTAAGGATATGTGTGACCTAGTTGTAGGTCAAAAGGTTAAAGTGCGTTTCAATAAGCAATGGGTAAGCGGGGTCGTACAGGCAATCTTAAGTAAGAGGTCTTATCTCATAAAATTGAACAATGGTACGACATTAATTCGCAACCGTAGACATTTAAATCTTAATACAAGTTTAAAAAATTATGTGTCTACGCCATATTTAAAAAGTGGCAACATTGCCACAGAGCAGCGACAGTGCACTGTCATCGCTGCTCTCGCGCCGACGGCCGACCGGCCGGCGGTCGTCGGCGCCATCTTTTACTTCACTTCAATTTCAACATTCAACCTTACAACAAGCACGCGATCAAGTAAGATCTTTCAATGATTCTTCACGAACCTGCACCGACATAATTTCGAGCCGGATTCGAATAATTTCTATTGGAACTCAACAATCAAAAGGGGCCAAGAAGAAAAATTTCGAAGCGGTGCGGTCGAAAAAAGAAGATTGATCGACATGGACGCGTGCTGAATATCAAATCTTCAATTCATCAAGCCAATATATACCTAGAGAGGTTTGCGGAGATGAGTGAGTTCGTTCCAATTATTTTCCAACTATTTACGTAAATCTCACTATTGCAATTTTCAATCTATTTGTTCAATCATACCAACTATCTAAAGGTGTGTTATTCAATTTCTTTGTTATTAATCATTTCAAAAATCATTATTCCAAATTCAAAAAACTATAATTTATTTCGTTTCAACAAATTAAAAATTGTCGCGTCATCCCACTTACCTTCACTAACTTTAAAAAAAAAAATTCAACTATTGTACACTTCTAAAGGGTCTAGAACGGTGTATTGCCTCTATTTGTACTAATGCAGCATAATTTTAACCATTTGCTAACTTAAATTTCGAACATTACAGAAATCCATGTGGGGTCATTGTTCCCGCTTAAGCCGGTTGGTAGCCGAGTGAACCCTCATGAGCCTTCGGTTGTTCTGCCATCTGCTTGCTTGAATATAACCTAACGTTCTGCCTGCTTTTTTCAAGTTTTTTCACAAAATTTAAGTATTTTTTTTTATTTTTTTACTTACCCTCAATTTAATTTTTTTATTTGCATATGTAACTTTGTTTAATTTTCTTTACAAAAGCAGGGATTTATAATTTATTTCATTTTCATTAACATTTAATTAACTTTGCATCATTAATTTACTTTCAATTAACAATCAAAATGGACATCCAAACTTTGAAAAAATCTAGAGCAAGCTTCAAATCAAAATTAACAGTGTTTAAAAAATTTCTAGATACATTATTACCTAGTAAAACTATAAATAGTGTACAGGCCCATGAATTAACCATAAGAAATGGGAAAATGCAAGAAATGTACAATGACTTTGACTCGGTACAGAATGATATAGAAGGATTAACCGACATTCCAGATGACGAGTATGCAGAACGAGCTGCCTTCGAGAACAGCTACTTCAGCGCCATGGCTGTTGCGCAGGATTTGCTCAGCAGGCATGCCGCTGTTAATGCTGCTACTGCTGCGGGCAATGACAGTGCATCGGTGTCGGGCTCAGGTGTTATTGGATATTCAGGTGGGCCGAGCATCAAATTACCAACAATACATTTACCCACCTTTTCTGGTCGCTATCAAGATTGGTTAGAATATCATGACACCTACAAATCATTAATACACGACAATCACACAATTCCAAAAATACATAAATTTCACTATTTAAGAAATTCATTAAAGGATACAGCGGCTTTAATTATCAAATCTATAGAATTTTCAACGGAGAACTATGATGTTGCCTGGGACTTACTTTGTGACAGATTCAATAACAATCGAATTTTAATTAACAACCATATTCAAGCTCTATTTAACATACAGCCTGTCACGCAAGAGTCTTCCAAGGCTCTGCGGAACTTAATAGATTGGGTAAATAAAAACCTACGGGCTCTAAATACATTAAAACTTCCAACAGAACATTGGGATGTGTTAATTATTCACATGATGTCAAGCAAACTTGATTTAGTTTCAATGCGCGATTGGGAAACTGAGCGTAATCGGATTCAGCATGTACCATCTTTGCAAGAGTTCATGCAATTTTTAAAAACCGTGCAGATCTTTTAGAAACCATTGAAGAAGCTCAGGGACAACCTAAGTCACGACGTTATAGTGATGTAACTCACAACCGTCCCAAGACATTTATTGTTAATGAAACATCTAAACAAAAACAATTTAAGTGCCCCGTTTGCAAACATTTTCATTCCATATATCAATGTCCTAAGTTCAAGGCAATGTCCATAGAATCTCGGCTAACAAAAATAAAAGATCTGAATCTTTGCACAAATTGCTTGCGGTCTGGGCACAATGAACAACATTGTAGACTCAGTTCCTGCCGCTTATGCTCAAAGCGACACAATACTATGTTGCATCCATCTAAACAATTTAATGAACCTCCGGTTAATCAATCTTCTAAAAGTGACTGTGTTGTTCTACCAAATATACAGGAACTATCTAAACCTGTTACACTTTCATCAATACACAATAGCCAGGTTTTATTATCAACAGCAATGATCACCATAGAAGATCATGCTGGGCAATTACACAAAGTACGTGCTCTATTGGACAATGGTAGCACTAGCAGTTTCATAACACAATCTTTGCAAAGGCAATTAGGGATACCCAGTTATTCCACATGTGTATCAGTCCAAGGACTAAATCAACAATCGTCCAACATCTCACAAAGATGTGACGTCACAATTTCATCTCTATATCAAAATCATTATAAAACAGAAGTCAACTGTTTTATCGTTCCCAATATCACTCAGCTGATACCCACGGTTCCCATTAATACCAATTCATTTGAGATTCCTTCCCAAGTTCAACTTGCTGACCCAACATTTGCTGTGCCGTCAGAGGTACACATGTTGCTTGGTGCTGATCTATTCTGGAATGTTCTTTCTTCAAATCAAATATCTCTGGGTAAACACAAACCAATCCTCGTTGAAACAAAACTTGGTTGGCTAGTTTCTGGTTCAATTCAATTACCATACAAAAGAAAATCAAAACAATTTTATTCACATACAGTCCATTGCCATTTCACAAACGATATCGAGCTTGATGAAAAATTAAACTATTTTTTTTGAATCTGAAGCCGCTCCAGTCACTCAACAATTGCACGATCTTAAAGCTGAGAGTGAGTGCGAACGGATCTTCACTACCACAACAAAACGCCACCCAGATGGCAAGTTTATTGTTACAATTCCATTTAAAGAGTCCCCGGACTGTCTGGGTGACTCGAGCCAACAAGCTTTGGTTAGATTTAATTCTTTAGAACGCAAATTTAAAAGAAATCCTAGTTTCAAAAACGAATATATCAATTTCATGAATGAATACATAGAGTTAGGACATATGTCTGAAAAAACAAACACACAATTTACTACAAATTCATATTTTCTACCACATCACGGTGTCTTGCGCGAGGGCAGCATCAGCACACGCTTGCGTGCAGTGTTTGATGGATCCGCAATGACCAGTACAGGTGTCTCACTAAATGATATTCAACACATTGGCCCTGTAGTGCAAGACGACCTATTAAGCATACTTATTAGATTTCGACAGCATAAATATATTGTTACTTCCGATATAGAAAAAATGTACAGACAAATCTATGTAACAGAAGGTCAACGCTCTTTACAACAAATTTATTGGCGTTCAGATCCTTCACAACCTATCAAACAATATACACTCAACACAGTAACATATGGTACAGCCTCAGCACCATTCTTGGCTACCAGATGCTTAAAACAATTAGGTGAAGAGTGTTCCAATCAATTAGTAAGTCAATCTATCTTACACGATTTTTATGTAGATGATTTTATAACTGGAAATGATGACAAAAATACACTAGTTGAAACCTGTAAGGGTGTTATTAACGAACTCAAAGGGGCTCATTTCCATTTACGAAAGTGGCGTTCAAATAAAACGTCCATTTTAAATGAAATTGTTGATGAAACCAACAATAATGACACATTGAACTTAAATAAAGATGATTGTGCACGGACCTTAGGCGTAGCCTGGGCCAGCAAAACTGACACATTGTTGTTTCCATCAATACCTATAGATGATACCTCAATAACAAAACGCACTATTTTGTCCACAATAGCACACATCTTTGACCCCATGGGTTTAGTAAACCCATGCATGCTACAAGCAAAGCTTATCCTTCAGGCTCTATGGGCTCACAATATACCTTGGGACGGACCAGTACCAACTGATATTGAGTCGCAATGGAAACAATTCATAGAATACTTTCCATACATTTCTCAAATAACAATACCTCGAAAAGTGTTATGTGAAAAGTATATAACAGTCCAAATTCATGCCTTCAGCGATGCTTCAATTAAGGCATTTTCAGGTTGTGTTTATATTCGCACAATATCGAGCAGTGGTCAAGTAACTGTACGCTTACTAGTTGCAAAGAGTAAGGTGGCACCTTTAAAAAATAAACTAACAATGCCAAGGCTCGAACTCTGTGGTGCTTTACTTGTAACACAATTGACAAAAAAGGTAGTAAGTGCGTTGCGATTAAACATCGACTCAATACAGTTCTGGTGTGACTCAACTATAGTGCTGGGCTGGATAAAAACTTGCAAAAAACAATTAAAACAATTTGTATACAATAGAGTAACAGAAATTACTAATACATTTGATCCAGCAGCATGGAATTATGTCCCAACCAATCTCAATCCGTCTGATATAGGTTCCAGAGGTTTGAATCCTTTACAACTCAAAAATTCAAATTTGTGGTGGGAAGGTCCGCACTTCTTGCGGCATCAAAACATAGATTGGCCATCCCAACCTCAAAACTTAGATATTTCAAATTTACCAGAAATAAAATCTAACTTTCATATTTCTGCGACTGCAGTCTTGCAAGATATTGATGAACATTTCACAACCAAATATTCAAATTTTAACAAAATGCAACATATCGTAGCTTATTTATTAAGATTCAAACACAATTGTCAAAATAAAAATAATAAACATATTGGTCCACTTAGACTTTCAGAATTAAAACTAGCATTATTAGTGTTGTGCAAAAGAGTGCAACTAGATATGTTTAATAAACAATATTTTTTACTCATGAAAGGTGAACTTTCACCAAAAGATAAACTGATTAAATTGAACCCTTTTATTGATAATGACCATCTTATTAGAGTTGGAGGTCGATTGTCAAACTCCAACTACGACTATGACACAAAACATCCAATATTGTTACATGCATCACATCACATAACAAAAACATTAGTACAACATTACCACACAATATTATTACATGCAGGACCACAATTACTTTTATCTACACTACGGCACAAATTTTGGATCGTTGGAGGACGCAACCTCTGCCGAAAAATAACACATCAATGTACAACTTGTCTCAGATTTGCAGGCAAAACTTACCAACCAATCATGAGTACACTTCCTGCGGAGAGGTTGCAGTCTGAATTCGCATTCTTAAACACAGCTACAGACTATGCCGGTCCAATCATGATATTGAACAGAAAAGGTCGTGGTGCACAACTTATCAAATCCTATATAGTTGTGTTTGTATGTTTGGCAGTAAAGGCAATACACCTTGAGCTCGTCACCGATCTCACTTCGCAAGGTTTTATTGACGCGTTAAACAGGTTTATTGCCCGCAGAGGTAAGCCAGCAACTCTTTATTCTGACAATGGAACTCAGTATAAAGGGGCGTGTAATGAATTGTCAAAATTTTTAAAGGATAACTGCAACAATATAGTTTCATATTCGGCTGAAAATGATATAAATTTTAAATTTTGTCCTGCTTATAGTCCCAATTTTAACGGTTTGGCAGAGGGTTCAGTAAAATCGGTAAAGCACCATCTAAAACGAGTCCTATCTATGACTCATTTAGACTACGAACATATGAATTCTCTTTTAGTACAAATAGAGGGGATACTAAATTCTAGACCGCTCACTCCTCTTTCGTCCGATCCTACGGATCTCATTCCCTTAACACCGGCCCATTTTCTAATTGGACGAACAATAACTATGTCGCCTGCACCTCAGGTGGAAAATCACCAATTATCAACTTTAAGCAAATTCAAGAGAATTCAACAATTAAAATGTCATTTTTGGACCAGATATTATAAGGAATATCTTTCAGAACTCCAGTCCCGCAGCAAGTGGCGCACGCGAGGAACGCAACCGCAATTAGGAGAAATGGTCGTCGTGAAGGATGATCGCCTTCCACCAAACCGATGGCTGATTGGAAGGATCACTGGCGTCCACCCTGGCAGCGACGGTGTCAACCGCGTCGCTGACGTCCTCACCACAACCGGGACGCTGCGCAGAGCCTACAACCGCCTCTGCCCACTACCTGCTGCGTTGGACCAGGATGCTCCTGACCCAAGGGGGGCAGCCTGTCTACGCCATATTTAAAAAGTGGCAACATTGCCACAGAGCAGCGACAGTGCACTGTCATCGCTGCTCTCGCGCCGACGGCCGACCGGCCGGCGGTCGTCGGCGCCATCTTTTACTTCACTTCAATTTCAACATTCAACCTTACAACAAGCACGCGATCAAGTAAGATCTTTCAATGATTCTTCACGAACCTGCACCGACATTATGAATCATTAAACGACTCAAATAGCGACACTTACGACGACATAACAGTTAACAATAGTTGTCAGCCGGCATATTCACATCAGCCTAACCAAATCACAACTCGTTCTGGCAGGACCGTGAGGCAACCTGAGCGGTGGGGATACTCCGCGCCCGGCACAGCATCAATGTAATTGGAATATACTCGTACATAAAAATTATTTTGTATTATCTTTATATTATTGTAATTGAAGCCGATATAATAGTTTAATATGGCTAAGAAGGCATATTCACAGTATATAGCTTCTCTGTAGATTATGTATAATTGTTCTCGTTTTCTTTTTCCATTTATTATAATTTTACATCATTAAAGTTTTATAGTTAACTGTTAACAGCTTAAAAACGTAAATTTTTATTTTAATATATATAATTTTTGTGATAAGTATTAGTAAGTATTAGTAAGTTATTATTAGTGTTATTAGTTAGTTAGTAAGTATTAGATAGTTTATTTCATATCATATCGAAAGTAGTAAAATAAATAATGTTATAACAAAATATTCAATGGAAGTAATGAACAAATAAATAATATACATATAAATGTAAAGAATAGTAGTGTGCACTTTAATACAGTTAAAGTCTAACCGAAACTGCTATTGATTACCTATATAATTTACATGTTACAAACAAAACATTTCTTTGAAAAACAAAGAGGTTTTCATTGTTTTAATTCATACCCCAAGAGTATTGTTACAAAAATTACCTACAACGTTTTATAAGGCATGTGTTAGTCTAATTTAAATAATATATTAGGTCCTTACATATGAAATTGGCGTTTTTCGTACTGGCCACTTTAATCACGAATTTCTCCTCTTTGGTAAGGAATTCCAAATTCAAATTTGTACAGATATAGACTCATATATTTGTGGTTCGATGACCGTCATTCATTTGTTTTTTTTCTTCTGTTTTTTTCTGTTTGCGTAACTCATTTTACAAAATGGAAAACTTAAAATATCGCATTATTTACGAGTACGAGTTCCACCGTGGCACTAGTGCTGCGGAAACGACTCGAAGGGTGAATGATGTGTATGGCGGTCGTGTTGCAAAAGAAAACACAGTTCGTTTTTGGTTCCAACGTTTTCGTTCTGGAAATTTCGATCTGCAGAACAAGCCCCGTGGACGGCCTGAGACTCAAGTTGATAATGAAAAGTTGAAGGCTATTATGGAAGCGGATCCATCGCAAACCACGTCCGAGTTAGCTGCAGGATGCGATGTTAGTGATAAAACTGTTTTAATTCACTTGAAGCAAATTGGGAAGATTAAAAAGCTTGAAAGGTGGGTACCTCACGAATTGACTGAAGCAAACCGGCAAACGCGCGTCGACTGTTGCGTTACATTACTAAACCGGCACAATAATGAAGGTATTTTAAACCGAATCATTACCTGTGATGAAAAATGGGTTCTTTACGATAATCGGAAGCGCTCAGCGCAATGGTTGGATCCTGGCCAGCCAGCCAAATCCTTTTTTTTTTTTTTTTTTTTTTTTTTATGAGGGGAAATGCAGTTGCGCACCCCTGCGCCGGGCAGTGCAATGGCGCAGGGAGTGTGGGACTCGCCTAAAGACGTTCGGCCATACCCACTAAAACCCCTCGGGCCCTCCACGTCGCCTTGCGGCTGGGACACGGGAACACTCGCGCAATCTTCCGCGACACAGCCGGCGACCGTCCGCTACCGCAGACTCACATCTTCACGGGGGCAGTGAGTACCCCCCACAACGCTCGTCATAAGGCACACCCATAACGCCGGGAGCGCCTAGCATCTAAAGAGGTATGCGGCGGACGATGGGGCAATGGGCCGTCCATCGCCCGGAGCTCTCCGCTAAGGAGGTAGACGGCGGGTGTGCGCATGCCGCCTGCGTCCATCGCGACGTCGGCGAAGAGGGTCCGCGGCTGCGTCCTCCTCTCGCCGTCGTTCTGCCGCCTCCTTCAGCGCCATCACCTCCTCGCAAAAGGAGGCCACAGCGTTCCAGGAACTCTCGCTACCCACCATCGCGTTGACGACAGCGGGCAGCGAGAGGTCCCTCCCTATTTCTGCCGCGAGTGCGGCGCGCTGGTCCGACCATTTCCCACAGAACTCCAGCGTGTGCTGGGCCGTGTCCTCAGCATGGCCACACTCGTGGCACCTCGCACTGGGCTCTCGCCGCGCAATCCGGCACAGATACGCCCCGAAACAACCGTGCCCCGAGAGTACCTGCACCAGACGGAACGTGAGAGCCCCGTGCTTCCGACCCATCCAGAGCTCGAGGACGGGCCGGATCGCCTCAATCGTGCGTTGGCCTGCGGACGCCGTGAGCAGCCGCTCCCGCCAGACAGCGATGAGCTGCGCCTCCGCCGCCCGCCGCCACGCACCCTCCTCGACCGCGGGAGGAGGCTCCCCCCGGGATCGGGCTTCCGCCCTCCGCCAGTAGGCGCCGGAGAGCACCTCCGCGACGAGGTCCCATGGCGGCGTCCCCGCCAGCACACAGGCCGCGTCGCACGACACTGTGCGATATCCACGGGTCACTCTAACCGCCATGACCCTTTGCGGCTTGCGCAGCAGGGCCCGAGTCCGGGCGGTCAGAGTGTCTGCCCAGATGGGCGCACCGTACAGCGCCATGGATCGCACGACGCCTGTGTACAGGCGACGACACCGCGAGCCCGGGCCGCCAAGGTTCGGCAGGAGCCGGCTAAGGCCCCCGGCCGCCCCCAGGAGCTTCGGTACCAGTCGCCGGAAGTGCTCTTCAAATTTCCATCGGCTGTCAAGGACGAGTCCAAGGTACTTCATCGTACCTCCGACGCCGATGAAAGTCCCGCCCACCATAATCGCAGACTGGGTCGGAGGTGCTCGTCGAGGCCCGTAAAAATACATGGCCTCAGACTTGTGCAATGCAACCTCCAAACCCAGACGGCGGATTCTGGCCACCATAATGGCCAAGCCAGCCGTAGCCCTGCATCGGGCCTCCCTGTGAGTGCTGCCCCGCGCCGTCATCAAGGTGTCGTCAGCGTAACACACGACTTCAACGCCACCCGGGAGGGGCAGGCGCAGCACCCAGTCGTACCCGATGTTCCATAGGAGCGGCCCGAGAACCGACCCCTGCGGAACACCACACGACGTTGCCCGCTGCGACCAGCCGACGCTGGTTGGGTACGCGACCGAGCGTTCGGAGAGGTAGGCCGCGACAATCCTCCGAAGGTACGGCGGGAAACCGTGGTATCCCAGCGCCTCCCTGATGGTTTCCCAGGGCAAGGTGTTGAAGGCGTTGGAGATGTCCAAAGACACCACCAACAGCACTTCGCCCCGGGACTCCGCATCTTCCGCAAGGTCCCTCACCCGCGCTATGGCGTCCAGGGTGGACCTGCCAGTGCGGAAGCCGAACTGGTTGGCGCTGAGATTCGGCCCCACACTCTCCAGGTGCTGGACGAGACGAGCGGCAATCACCCGCTCAAAGAGCTTGCTGATCTCGTCCAGCAGAACTATCGGTCGGTACGCCGACGGCTCGAGGGCCGGACGGCCGTCCTTTTTGAGAAGGACCAGTTTCCCTCTCTTCCACTCACTCGGGAACTGGCCCCGCTCCAAACAGGCCTGGAATAATGCCCGTATCCACGGTCCGAGCGGCTCCAGCGCTAGGACCCAGGCGCGGCCGGGCACACCGTCGGGGCCGGGAGCAGTGTTTTTGGCGCGCATGCGCAACACCGCCGCCCTCAGCTCATCCTCCGTTACCGGCGGTGCTCCTGGATCTCCTCCCTCCCCAGTGGATTCAGCCATATCAGGCGCCTTGAAACCGGCAGCTGCCGGCGGGAACAGGCCGGCGACCACCGCGTCGACGTCATGTGGCTGAAGACTCTGGGTGATGGGAGGGCCCCTAGATCGGAGCTTTCGTCGTACGGCCTTGTAGGGCCTCCCGAATGGATCACTATCCAGAGCTCTCAGCATCTCATCGTCCGCCTGGTCCTTCGCCGCGCCGATAGCCACCCGAAGGGCCTTGACCGCACTCCTGTAGAGGGAGTAGAGCCGCTCTTCCTCCGTAGCGTCCCGGCGCCTCCGCCGACGGCAGCGGGTATACCGGCGTCTCGCCGCCACGCAAGTACTGCGCAGCAGCGTGAGCTCGGCTGTCCACCAGTACACCGGCCGTCTGGAGGGGACGGATCGGACCCTGGGCATAGCCCCGTCACAAACCCGCGCCATGGCCGCACCCAATCGCGCCGCCTCTTCACCGACCTCGTCGACACGCTCCCGGGGAGCAGAAAACCACGCCTCGACGAGAGCGGCCTCGACCAAAAAGTCCCGGTCCATCCGTGACAAAGACCACCGTGGACCCTCCCCGCTCAGGGGCCGATCTGGGCCACTCAGGTTGGACGGGGACGCGGATATGCCGAACCTCACGTAACGGTGGTCCGAAAGCGTCTCCACGTCCTCGACCACGTGCCAGCCACAAACACGGCGTGCCAGGACGGCATCGGCGAAGGCGACATCAACAATGGAGCCGCCTTGACACCGCACGCACGTGTTGACCGACCCCCGGTTGAGGACCATGAGTCCGGTCTCCGTCGCCCAATCTTCCAACTCCCGGCCCCGCGGATCCGTCGTCGGGCATCCCCAAGCCGAGGATTTGGCGTTGAGGTCCCCCGCGACGAGCACTCGGGTGGATCGACTTCTGCCTATTAGGACGCCGATCTCAGAGATAAATGCCTCGAAGTCGGCGAGACTCCGATTCGGCGAGAAGTACACCCCGACCACCAAGATGTCGCCGACGAGGGCCGCCACGTATCCCTGACCTCGGACTACGTCCGCGAAGGCCGGAGAGCCTGTGACGGACCGGGACGTTAAGGCCACCAGCCCGTCTGTGTCCCCCACCCAATCGTCCCCAGACGGGACCCGGTAGGGCTCGGCCACCACCGCCACATGTATTCTCCACTCCGCCATGCTCTGGAACAGAAGGTCCTGAGCTCTGGCGGAGTGATTGATATTGGCCTGGAGGAGGTTGAGGGCCATTATTCGACGACCATAGCTGCCTCCTCAGCCCCCGGCGCCGCTGCCTGTTGGGATGAGTCCGAGGACTGACCGGCCGTCGGGCTCAGACCTTCCTCTCCTCCCTTCTTTTTCCTCCTCCCATTGGATGGGGGGATGCACGCCTTGCTCCCGACATGGTGCTCCGCAGGGGCGCCAGCCGCGGCGCAGACGACGCAGTGAAGCGCGGCCGTGCATCCGCGGGCCTTGTGACCTGGTTGACCGCACCGGAAACAGAGCCCGGAGCGGTCTACTCCCTCTTGGCACTGGCAAGATATGTGCCCTGGAGCCAGGCACCTGAAGCACCTGATGGGGCGGGCATCTAGCAACCTGGCCTGGGCGGACACCCAACCCACCAGTAGGCGGCCGACGGTCGCAATCTTCTTTGCAGCCGCGACGGGACACTGGACCACGACTGATCCCAGTCCGTCGCGGCCGGTCGACATTGCGCCGGCCCGTAGCTGCTCGGCGGGGCACCCTCCCGCTGCAGCAATGGCGGCAACCACCTCGGCACTGGTGGTGGCGTCGTCCAAGCCTGCCACCCGTAGGGCCACGGACTTAATAGGCCGGGAGACGCGGACGACACCACCATCCAGGACCTCCCGGAGCCTTTGGGCCAGGGAGTCCGCCTTCTCGCCACTAGAGGCGCCCGGGAACTCGAAGGCACGTCCCCCATTGGCAGCCTTCCGAAGGCGAACGCCCTGGGCTCCGAACTCGGCTGGGTTTATTTTCTCCTTCGCCGAGGCAATGACGCTGGCGTAGGTGGCACCCTGCTCCGCAGCGCCCGGCTGCAGCGTAATAACAACTGCCGACGACCGAGGCACATGCAGCTTTGCAGCACCACTCTTCACCTGAGGCCGCCTTTTAGGGCCCACCTTTGTCCACTCGCCAACCGCGGGCTGCGACGGCTGCTGCCCGGGTGGTGGGTCTTTCTTCTTCTTCTTCTTCCTTTTTCTCCTCCTCTTTCTCTTCTCTTTTTCCCCGCTAGCGGGTAAGGAGGTCTGGGCAGGACCCGACGGGCGCTGGTGTGGCGCCGATGGGGCTTTCCTTTGAGTGCCGCTGGGGCCGGGTTGAGCCGCCACTTTGGGTGCCGTCTGTTGCCGCGCAAGTTTGTCGGCGTATGTGCTCCCGTTCTTCCTCGTATCGGCCGCGAGAGGCGGCCGCAGGTTCTTCTCCGGGAGAAGTCTGTCCTCCAGCGAGGCCAGGCGGGCGTTCATCATCCCCCCGACCTGAACCATCACTGCACGACAGATCTCCTCCACGGAGGGCGTCTCGCTCGGTGTTTGTGTTTGTGGGGGCCGTGATGCGGGGGCGGCCTCCATTGTCACATCAGGGTCGGAATGGCCAGCGGAACCCCGTGTCCCCAGGTCCTCCTTGATGGTAGCAAGCTCCTTACGGAGTGCGTCCATCTCGGCGCGCAGGCGGGCATTGTCTGCCTGCAGCTGCTGTGTTTCTTCCGTTTGTGTGCGAGCCCCGAGGACTTCCACAGCTTCCTTGATGGATGCCGCAGCGTCCTTCAAGGCCCGCACAAAGGTACCCTTTAGGTTGGACGACTTGGTCGCCACCTTCATTATAATCTCCAGGTCCTCCTGCACCTGCTCATGAAGCTGAGCGGCGCATCTCTCTCCCGTTACTTCCGCAGGTCGAGAAAACAGCGCAGACCTTGTCTCGCGCCGGAAACGAGTGATCTTAGCTTCCTTCTCGAGGTCTTCCTCCTTATTCTTGGCCCGAGCTCTGGCCGCAGCCCTCTTTTCTTGCTGGCGCCACCTTGCCATCGCTAGGGACACCGCCCGGTCTTCGTCCTCGGATCCCTCGCTGAGACGGGGCCGCTTCGCGCCGAACATCGCTGCGGCCGCCTCCGAAATCTGGGACCTCTCGGAAATGACGATGTGGCTGCAGTCGGAATCCGACGCTGCCCTACCATCGCACTCCATGGTGTCATCATTGGTATGACCTGGGGCCGCCTCACGGCACTCTGCAGGTCTCCCGTTCCCAACACCAACCTCTTTTTCCTTCCTTAAAACCAAATCGCATGCTTCAGAATCCAAATTTCTCGCCAAGGTCGTTTTTTGGGTGACAGTAAGGCAGCCCTTGCCCCCCCCAGAATACGAGGGGCAGCCTGCAGCCGTAGCCACAGGGAGGGATTCTCCCTCAGCCGAACTGAGGGTACCCTCCTGGGGTAGTTTCTTTTTTCGAGATGCCATTACATAGTTCTCCAGTGTTATCGGACACCGGAAACCGCCTTTAGATACAGGGTGAGGTCCCTGACCACGATGCGCGGCCTAGAAGGCCACCATCCCACGACCGAAGTCCTCTGCAGTTAAATGTGCTGCCACACACCGACGTATTTGCCCGACAGGGTGGCCGAGTTGACCATACCTGCCGCGCCGAGGACCTTGAAGGCCCCCCATTCTACGACCCCTAAGGATCCACTGGTGTTTTCCGCGGGCCTGTCCGGTATGGGATGCCCTGTCCGGCATAGCCCCGCGGAAAAACACCCCAACACGCCGCACGGCAGCACCTCGGTGCTCGCCGTACCCAGCACCGCCCAATGAGCGTGCTTGAGCCCCATCCTTCATCCTGTGATGATCACAGGAGGTGGAGGGGCTCCTCCTCCTCCGGGGATTTTTTATAGAGGTTCCCTTCCTCGCGGCCCAACGCTCAGTGCGCAAGGCCCCCGGTCCGCTCAGTGCGGATTACGGTTTGCTTGGCGTCCACCGATCATAAAGACCAGCGGACGGCCAAGTGTGGTGTTGCCACCGGGTAATTTTTTAGAGAGGTTTTCTTCCTCGCAGCCCCACGCTCAGTGCGCAGGGCCCCCGGTTCCGCTCAGTGCGGATTACGGGTTGTCCGACGGTGGCCGAAGCCATCGCCCACCGGCCAAAGACCGGCAGGCCCGCCGCACGGGTGGTCGCCACCCGAACTGTCCCAGAACCAGAACAGTCCGAGCAACAACCCATCGGGATAGCGCATCGCTGCGCTCCACCCGTCTAGTGTTTGGTTCACGGGGCTTTCGCCCTACCCCGACAAAAATGCCGGGGCGTTCCCCTATCCACCACCCGGGGACGCGCCACGTCGGAGTTCACCTCTCCGCCCACTCGGACAACCGAGCAGGTCCGTGGAGCCAGCCAAATCCTGCCCCAAGCGAAAATTAACCCCAAAAAAGTTACTTGTAAGCGTTTGGTGGACTAGTGCCGGTATTGTTCATTACAGTTTTCTCAAATCTGGCCAGACTATTACGGCTGATGTCTATTGTCAGCAATTGCAAACCATGATGGAAAAGCTAGCGGCTAAACAACCTAGGCTGGTCAATCGCTCCACGCCACTGCTGCTTCACGACAACGCTAGACCACACACTGCGCAACAGACGGCTTCTAAATTAGAAGAGCTTCAATTGGAAAGTCTAAGACATCCTCCGTACTCCCCGGACCTTGCTCCAACAGATTACCATTTTTTTCGAAATTTGGATAACTTCTTGCAAGGGAAAAAATTCAACTCCGATGGGGCAGTCCAAATCGCCTTCAAAGATTTTATTGATTCCCGTCCGACTGGTTTTTTTAGTAAAGGGATCAATGAACTACCTATGAGATGGCAAAAGTGCATAGAAAATAATGGTTCATACTTTGATTAATTAAATATATTATATTAAAAAATATTCGACTTTTTGTTCCTCCCATACAAAACGCCAATTTCATATGTAAGGACCTAATATAATGTTTTTTTTTTCCTGTTTTTCTATGTTGTTGTACTTTTTTTTTGTTTTTGTTTAAAAGGGGGTTGTCGGTATTGTTTATAAGGGTAGATATAAATAAAGTATAAATAAATCAGTATGCATCTGAAAGTCGCAGCTTTATTACGTCTCCCTTGTCGACACCGATAATCCACAAGATATGGCTAATCTGTTTTCGGATTTTTTCAATTCAGTGTTTGAAAAAAAAAGTTAGTATAAATGCAGAGGAACTAAATATGGAAAGTGAACACATAAGCGGAAGTAATATTACCAATATATTGTTAACCGAGGAAATAATCGCAAAACAACTAGAAAAATTAGATGTCAATAAAGGGCCAGGTCCAGACAAAATTCCACCTATATTTATTAAAAACATTAGGGCCGTGATATCGTATGCATTGTACTTATTATTTAATAAAAGTTTGACGGAGGGAATTTTCCCGGATCGATGGAAAATGGCTCATGTCACACCTATTCATAAGTCGGGGCCGAAAGCTTATGTTACCAATTATCGTCCTGTATCTGGTCAATCATGTTTGCCAAAAGTTTTTGAATGTTTGATACATAATGTAATTTATCCACATATAGAAAAACACATAATCGAGGAACAACACGGGTTTGTTAAAAACAAATCAACAACAACAAATTTACTTTTATATAGCAATTTTTTGTTCAAGTCTATGGATAATAGAAACCAAGTCGACGTAATATACACCGATTTTCAAAAAGCTTTTGACAAAGTAGACCATAAACTTCTTTTGCAAAAGTTATCTTATAATGGTATTAAGGGGAATTTGTTAAGGTGGTTTATATCATACCTGGACCATAGAATACAAAAAGTTACTATAAACGGCTATATGTCCAATGAGGCAGAAGTTACATCTGGTGTTATACAAGGTTCCATACTCGGTCCTTTAATGTACATTATTTTTGTGAATGATATCTCGAGCTGTTTCAAACATGCATCTTTTTTGATGTTCGCTGACGATCTTAAAATATATAAAACTGTCAAAAACTTCAATGATTGTATATTGATACAAGAAGATTTGGATCGTCTGGAACAGTATTGTAAAAACAATAAACTATATTTAGCCTATGATAAGTGAATGCAAATATCTATTACTAGAAATAAAAAGAACATTGTAAATACATATAAATTGGGTAATATACTGTTAAAGAAGGTAAAATTAGTAAAAGACCTTGGAGTTTATATCGACGAAAAATTAATATTAGATCATCACATTGAAAATATTATCAAAAAATCATATAGAATGATGGGTTTTGTATTACGCATTACCAAACCATTTAAAAAGCTCTCAAGCTATCTTATTTTGTACAAAACTTTAATTAGATCTCAATTAGAATATGCATCAGTAGTGTGGAACCCAGATTATAATACCTACATAGAAAGACTAGAAAGAACACAGAGAAAATTTCTTTGTGCGGTGCATCTTCGCTTGTTTGGAAAACCTTTATCATATAAAAAACTTCAAGAAAAATTTAGTATAACTACACTTAAAAATAGAAGGCAACAAATAGATGCTACTATATTGTACAACATATGTAATGATAAGTATAACTGCCCTGCCTTGTTGGCAGAAATTCGTTTCAGAACCCCCGCTAGACGAACGCGATCGACGGCGTTACTGGACACAGTTTCGTGCTCCACTAACGCCGGCGAGCGAGCTCCTCTACAAAGAATATGTAAATCATATAATATAAAATTTGGTTCTACAAACCTTTTCGGCAACAGCTTAAATAAATTTAAAAAAGAAATAAATGCTATTGTGGGCTAAGATAAATGTATCTATGTGTAACGTAGGTATACTTACAATTAAATTTATTACTATCTGTAATGGGCTTATGACACTTAGTAGTAAGGTTAAGTAATTAAGTATATAATATTAAATTAAGTAGTTAAATTACCCTTGCACATTATACACTTGTAAATATATAATTTACTGTTTTCATCGTAACGTGGCTAATTTGTTACCGGGCAGAATATGTTTGATTGGACTGTTTACATATTATTATTACTTGTCACTTTACGCTTACTATGTAATCTTACTTTTTTGTAGCTTCTTTTGCAATTATGTATGTCTCAGTGAGAATGTTTTAGGAGATAAGTTTTTATGTACTTATATATTAGATTGTACGCATGTAACTATAACATAAACTTGTGTCTGTTAATTCTCCGAATAAATAAATAAATAAATACGGATACCGACTGTATAACTGAAGTCGCGGCGCCCTCTAGATACGATTTAAGGTAGTGAAATTTACTAATATCGTCGATGTCTTCATTGTTATGAATGAGCGATAAATACGAATCCCTAAAGGTAAGCCACTTGTTTGGATCGCCGTTGAAGGGCGTGATTTTTAATGGGGGCAGCTTTAAATGACGACCACCCTTGCTAATGTTGGATGAAGTTTCAGTGTTGTTAGACTTTTCCAAAAATTCCAGCAGCGACTGAGCTTGAGCGATTAAAGAGAAGAATAAATTTTCTGTCACTTCGCGTTCTTTTAATTGTTTGTCACTGTCTTCATCCAACATCTCGATCTGTAATTGAACCTCTTCGAAGTTCGATGATAGATCTCGCATTTTATTTAATCTAAGACTAAGTTCATTTGTCCTTAGTGTACTAGTTTCTTTAGAATCCATCAAAGGCGCTAAATACTTTTGAAATAACGTTAACCTCGCCTTAATGTTACCTCTTTGCTTAATAAGTTGCGATAATTCACCCATCGTGTGAGCTCAAAAAATGTATCACAGCCTAGTGAGAATATTACTTGTAATTATCCCTATTCGTGGAAACGGTCGACTAAATAATAATGGGTAAGTACGTTACAATGTATGAATGGTGCGCGGTGACAGCACTCTGTTTCCACTACCGGTGTCGGCGCGCGGCGCTTGATGCAGTACGCCGTCGAATTCACTAAGTGATTACTGGCTTCACGGCTTAAACTCGGATTGCACCTGGAATTGGCATGTGGCGAATGTTGTAACGTATTTAAAACGTCACATAGTCTGTGCACTGCGGCGCACGCGCCGCGAGGACTGCGCGGGTTAGAGGGGCGACCCGGGCTCGGCGGGGTCGCTGCATACGTGCCGGGTGACTTGCCTGCAATCTCCTGAGAAGAGCGGTCACCGGCGTCTTAGTCTTGGTGTGATCGTTTCCGGCTAACGTTGGCGTTCTAAAGTTATTTTTTTTCTACATTAATACTATTACAATTTAAGTTCTTGTTCCCGTTTTAGGGAGCACTGTACGAATTTTACTGCAAGCTACAATACTATACTATCGCTTGCCAGGTTCATACATCGGTAGCTGACCTGCCGTTGCGACCTTAGCACCGACGTCTACCGAAAACGCCGCGGAAGCAGAGACTGATAGCACGTTACCCCACGACCTTATAAATTTTATGTGCCTACCGCTGAGTGCTTGGTAATATTATATATATCTTTTGTTACCACCTGAGTTTCTTTTCTCACCTCATTAGGGAGTAGGGACCCAGGGCGCAAGGATACCCTTTTAAGCCTTGCGGGACGGTACAATGTGTTTTAGAATATATTCTAATGAGTGAAAACTCTGAAATCACGATTAACAAAAAATAGAATTGAGCTAAACAAAATAGGTAGGTGTATTTACAACTGTATGACAGTGTTTTGAATTTAACTGAATGGTAGCAATTACTGGATGAATTACGTTGTTTATAATGAAATGCATTCGGCAACAACGATTTGAATTAGTTTTATAATCAATTTGATGAGAAACTAGTGAAAATATGACATTAAACTTTTTACCTAAGTACCGACGAGTAAATTGAAATTGTAAGTAAGTATAAGTAATTTACCTTTTCCTCACGGAATATCAACGATATTCACGCAGACTGAGGTAGAAAGGAATGTTGGAATAACAAAGGAAAAAACTGGCACTTCCCTCGGAATTATGGCTGCAGCTTTTTGCTGGCGAGTTCCTTTATGATGGTGGCGTTTGTAGCACGGAGATACTACGTCCTTTGTTTACGTTTGGATGCAATATTTTAATCACGTCGGGGTCACCAGATGATTACGCCAATTTATTATAACAAATTTTTAATACATTTGAACAACACGTCTTCTTGTTAAACTTGTGGCAGTAATGAATGTCAAAGCGGTCGCGTCACCGACGCGTGCGCTTGCACCGATGACGTCACGCCATAGTGATGTTCCGAACAACCGCTTTATCGAAAACATTGGTTTTTACGACATTGTTTACTACGACATACCGCATTAAGCTACCACATTTGGTTAATATTTTCGGAGAATTATATCTGTAGAACGACCGGCTCAGCTGTATTGTAAACAATTTGAATAGGTAACAGTATCCACATCTGACACAGTATAATAGTCAATGGCTATTATCGTAAATGTAAACAAAGTTTAGGGTCTTTTGTAATTCTTAAAACAAAGCACATGCATGCCTTTGCCTCAAGGCCCGCTTGGTCATATCTCTTAAGCCCAGTGTTACCAACCCTACAGTTTTAACAGTAGATTTGCTGTTTTCACATTGATTTCAATGTTTTGTGTTTCATTCCTATTTTCTACTGTTTTTCAACTAGCGTTCAGCGTCACCTATTACACTGCTATGCAAAAATTACGACCTGCTTTATCTACTACTGAAACACACGAGTTCATTGATGTAGATCAGTCTATTGCAATTTGTGCACCAGCTACGGAGGATGATATTGTACGTGAAGTTCAAGAGGAAAATGAAAAGACTCGGAAGAACAATTTACAGTGCCAACTTTGATTGACGGTCTTAATGCTGTTAGTGTATTACGAAAGATTGTTCTTTTTAATGAAGAGTTCCACATGCAGGGAAATTGTGATCAATCCAACGTGAGTTAGAAAATGTGTATGCACGACAGAAGTGTTTCAAACAAACTAAAATTACAGATTTTATGCATACAAAAATGATGGAAAAATGATATTGTTCTTTTATATTATACGTTTGTATTGAAGTAAACAAAATGCGGTTTAATTTCCTACATGAATATACATATCTTTCCTATTTATACCTGTCACCGGTTGTTACAACTATCGGTTTTTACGACTCAATATGAGTAGTCCCTTCGATGTCGTTATAACAGATTTTGTCTGTATTTGTTTTTAGTATTCAGTAAGTCGTATTTTAATTTAGGCTCATTTATGATGCTGTTCAGTTTTTATCTGTAATGTTATGAAATAAAGTTTAGGAGACCGACATTTGACTGGTTCATGTGCATAAAAACGTCATCGCTTGACGTTTTTATTACGTGTATTGGTGTTCGTATGTTTTGTAGCACTACATGTTTTTCAGGACCTCTGTAATGAGTTTTATATCAACTATTCAGACCATTGTTCCAGGTGAATTGGTTTTGATATTTTATAAAGCTCTAGATTTTCTAGTTATAGAAAATAGTTTAGTTAAGGACCTAGTGTGTTTTTAGGAAGATTATTTAACTGTGTAAAAATTAGAATGTTTGACGAAGCATTCAATGGATGCGTTTTGCTGTGCGATTATAGAATGATGATAATCAGCTGATGCGTATCATATTTTTGTAACTTTATTTTTGGTAACTTTCAGTATGTGTTCTAAATGGTAAAGTATTATTTGACATGCAGCAGAAGATCCCATCAGTACTGATCGTCCAGCATTGGGAGGAGGAGTGGGTGCCAGTTCTCACGAGCGACCAGACGATCCAGCGCAGCGATCAGCCGCCTTTTAGCGATGCTTACCTTAGCGGAATGCTCTCAAGAAAACGTCGTTGCATTCGACGCTCGCGCCCACCGACAGATCTCGATGGCTTCATTAACGGTGATTGAAACTGTTTGATATCATTACAACAGCTTCTGTGTCTAATATTAAAAGAACTTTGACTATCACATCTACATAGCATTGTGTACTATGATTTATCATCACTCATTTTTATACTACTTTGTTTTTATATTCCATTCTCGTATACTTTCCTGTAGAAGTCTTTTTGTACATTCTTGTCTGTCACTTTACCTGCACCATCAGTTAGAAAATCCTATACTTTAAAATTGTGTGTGCGTCTGTATGTGATTAGCCACGCTCAGCGAGGTATCCGGAAGCGTCAGCGAGGGAGACACCACAAGCGTACGCGCCGCTTTTCGAGACCACATCCGAAGGCTCACCCGCGCTCACCTGGCCCTCGTGGAGGCGGCCAGCCCTGGGCGATACTCAAACGCGGCAAGATTTCTCCAATCGAGGTGAGATAATTTCTTTTTACAGTATCCAGATCCAGCATACAATTTGTACTTAGAGAGAAGTAGTTTGAACGGTTGATCTGAGTTGTTTTTGAGATGTGATTTTGGCCTCAGAAACTCACGGTTAGACTTATATTGGTTACTGATTTTAACTCATTCGGTGCTATCTACACTATACTGTTAGAAAATAATGTATTATTATTATTTATCTACAATTAGCCCGGAGACAGCGGAGGCACAGCGAGCAAGATGCTAACCGTCATCTCGACCGCAGCCCGTCGACCTCGGATAATTGATCGCTCTTAAGAATTTGGCAGCCAAACGACATTAGGCGATACACACGGACCCGATCAATGCATTTGTACTTCGGCAACCTAATTATATAGCCTGACCAGGAATTTATTAAACCTCACCATGCTGCGGTAAATCTATTAAAGTAATACCGAGTTAGTGCAACAGCATTTTCCTTCCAAAAAATTCGTTGCCATTACAATAACGGTGTTTTATTTAAAATGAGGTGTATTTTTTGAATTATTGGTACATAATTTTTATTTGTTAAAATGCTGAAATATCAATTCATCTCTGACTCGGAGTAAAGTATATTTATGTATTTAACAGAGGATAAACCTGAAATATTGGTATTATTTTGAAATTACATTACTTCGACGCATTGACGTATTTTCGAGTATTACAACATCAAAAAGGATTGGGTTAAAATTTAGATTACGTACGGTCAAGTTGGCGGTTGTAACTTTTATGGCGAATAGAGTTATATCCAGAGCTGGGCATTAACTCGTTAATCGTTAATTAACGAAGTTAACATTTTGCTTAACGGATTAACTTTTAAGTTAACTTCAAAAAGTGTTAACGCTTATGTTAACTTCCGTTAAATTCAACTTCCGTTAATAAAAGTCCGTTAATCGTTAAATTAGAAACTTGGAGACGTGCTGTCATTTTGTTTAAATTACGCGCCACGCCACGCTCGACTTGGGCGACTGTCGGCGACTCGGATGGTGAACGAACGAGTTGATAATTGATATATGTGAAGTTCGCGTGCTAGTAGTAGTAAGATGCGTCAGAGCGTCCGGGAAAGACGTGACCAACAGGACAAAATGAAAAAAAGGTTCGAAATAGTATATTTCATTACGAGTATATAAAACAAGAGTATGTAATAGCCAACATTCCGAACGCTCTTCGTCCTTGCAATACCCTCCGATCCCTTTTTGAGCAACTGTATTAAAACAATTTTTTACTCGTGCTTTTTCTTTAGCTTTTTCAAATTCGTGCGTTCTCTTTCCCAACTGTCAAAATAATATAATAAAAAGAAACAAAACAACCACGAAGTTTTTACAAAAAAAAAATCATTGAAGTTTTTATGATTCATGCAAATATTTCTAAAAAGAAGCTCCTAATTTGTTACAATATCAGATTTAATGATTTGATTCAATGAATTAGGTTGGGTTTAATTTTATTTCATCTCATTAAATTTCATTTTCATTTCATATCAATAAAAATAATCTACTGAAGACTTGGCCGTTTGGGCATAGTTCCCTTTGCCTACTCAGAATGGACGAAGAAAACAAAAAAAAAAAATCTCTGTTTGTATTCTTTTACAGTTGGCGCCATTTTTCAAACATTTTAGTTAGTTGAGTTTATTGTGTTTTTATTATTCTATTAAAATTGCTTCATTTTTTCGCAACTGTATTAAAAATAGTTGTTTAGTACACGTGCGGAACTGTTATTACAACTTGTCCCAACTGTCAACCCTCACCTTCGGCTGCGCCTCGGCTCGGGTAGACATTTGTCGGAACTCTTTGCAATGACAGGCTTTCCGCACTCGTAATGAAATAAACTATAATGCATTCATACTTGTCTCCAATACTAATTTGTTATAGAATGTATAGTGAAATTACTATTTTAAACAGTGTCGCCACAATAAGTGTAAAATTAGTATGTACAATTTTGGTATGGTTAACTGTTAACGATTAACTTTAACTTGCGTTAAATTTTCGAGAATTTAACGCTTTAACGATTAACGAAGTTAATTTTTTAATTAACGAATTAACGATTAACGAAGTTAACTTTTCGATTAACTGTGCCCACCTGTGGTTATATCTAAGGACTTCTAGCCAAAGTTAAAAAGTTGCGGAAACTTTTCAACTTTGGCAACAACAAGTCCTTAACGAATCAGGTTTTCTAAATTACTGGTCACGTTATACATTAATTGTTTTGTAAATTTTTTTTTAATATTTATTATATAATTTAATGTTTTATTTATTTTCAATCCTCTTGTCTAAATACTTGAGCAGTACTAAAGTGCGACTAAGTTGCGTCATTACGCTCAACTATGACAAGAGGTCAGATTTAGGTGCAAACTTCTGCAAATGTTCAAAAATTATACGTATAGTGTTAGGTTTAAGTAATTATTGATAAGCAATTCAATATTTAAAATTGTATAAACAAAATAATCTAAAAGAATTCTAATATTTTCAATGTAATATTAAGACATTATAATAGCAACACTGAATAAATTATGTTGAGGGTAGGATTGAGGAGGTGGGAGAAAAAAGTATAAAAGATGATGTTTAGTCGAATCGGGGCTTTTTGACTCCGAAAATTGTGCAGACTAAGAATATTACTGTGTGTGAATTGTGTCCAGTGGAATAAATTGAATCTCCCATCTATCTGAAGTATTTTATTTATACTTCAGAAGTGGGATACTCGTGCGTCCACAAAAGTGTAAGTACAATCTGTTTCTCTTAATTGTCTATATTATACAATACATTTCTCGTTTTAACTTGGTGTTAACATCGCAATAGCCAAGTGTAGTTTAAAATTGGTGCAATCAATCATTGTTTAAACGTGATTTTTCTCCACGTTATGACTGCAACGTTGTTGCAAGAGTGGTTCCTTTATTAAGTGAATGGTAAGCACCAGTCTTCTTCAGCATGGTACTGGCCTACCTGTTTACAAGTTTCACAACACCTTCGATAGTTTTCCTTACGATGTTTTCCTTTACTAAGTGATCAAGTTACGAGAGTGCGCGTAAAAATTGGAAGTGCCTCATGGCACGTGGCCGTGCTGGGGTAACCTAAAAATTCACAATAAGACCATGCGTTTTCCATCCAAGCCACTAACTGTCATGGTACTAAGATCCAGACTTATTTTTATATTTTATTCCTGTGTTGTGATGTTTAGAGTTGTGTCTCATTCTTATAGTTTAATTAGTTACGGTTACGGTACGAAAAATTCAAACTTTATCTGTAGCCGTTTTACGTCCCCGCCGCAGGGAAGCAGGCCTATTCCCGTACAGGGTAATGATTTTGCGTATTAGTGGATTTCAAAAGCGTTTTCGAGACACCTACTGAGATAAAAAAATATATATATATATATATATATATATATATATATATATATATATATATATATTATATGTATATATAGATAGATAAATAACATCGGAGGGGTTTTATAAAGGGGATTGAAAAGATTGCTTAAAAACGGCCTATCTCTTATAGTTTCCGAGATATCAACCAATAAACATAACTCCGAGTCAAGATCATTATAGCGGCTGTTATTAAAGCGGTTGCTAGTATAGCTTAGCTATAGCTTTTAAGACAGACATACCTGTAGAATCGTTACACTATAGCTTCAAGTCTTTTCCTTAGATTATTACCGATTACATCCTATTGTATATCTAAAGTTGGTATGTAGTACTGTGGTAGTACATAGGAACTACATACATTGAAACATAAGAAAAGCAGCATCTGGGTTAGCGTTAATAATATATCACAGGATTTATTTGTTTTTGCTTTTTGATTAATCAATGTAGAGTTTTTATGTTCTAATAGATTATTGATTAAACTTCTTACATTAAGAATTACTACTTATTACTACTTAAATATTCGGTTACTTAGTTTTCAATATTAGACACGGTCATATTGTAATTATTTGTTAAACTAATATTTGTTTATGATCGAGTTCCAGGATATGGAAAGAGTCTGAACAACGGCGAAGCGATGACCAACGTGACCGAAGCGTCGAGCACCGCGACCGGGGCAGCGGGCACCGCGACCGAGGCAGCGAGCAGCGCGACCGAGGCAGCGAGCACCGCGACTGAGGCGGCGTGAAAAGCATTTTTAAAGATTTTACTTTCTTTTATCTCTTTTTGTATTAATGTTGTGCGTGTCTCTTAACAAGTTTCTGACATTATCAAGTTTATCATTATATGAGGGTTAATAAAAAGGATACGAAAATCTGCTAATTTGGTGGATAATCTTATATCTATATATATAAAAGAAAGTTGTGTTAGTTACACCATTTATAACTCAAGAACGGCTGAATCGATTTGACTGAAAATTGGTGGGCAGGTAGCTTAGAACCAGGAAACGGACATAGGATAATTTTTACCCCGTTTTCTTTTTATTTTTATTTTATTCCGCGCGGACGGAGTCGCGGGAAAAAGCTAAAACCTTCCTTGTCTGCGAGTTTTTAGACCAAGGACGAGCCGCCAGGACGCTCAAATCGAGACTACAGACGGCGTACACGGAAGACCGTCGTCAATCATCGTCATCTTGTCGGCGAGCGCCGCGAGCCCTCCGGACATCGGGCAGAGCCAGCCGACCGTCGGGCAGAACTACGTGTCAGCGAGTGTCGCGAGTCCTCCGGATATCGAGAAGCCGAGCGTCGAATGGAGTTAAGTGTCAGCGAGCGTCGTGAGCCCTCCAAACGTCGGGAAGCTGAGCGTCGGTCAGAGCTACGTGCCTGCGAGCGCCGTGAGCCCTCCAAACGTCGGGAAGCTGAGCGTCGGGCAGAGCCAGGTGCCGAGCAACGTAGTAATGCAGGACAGAATATAAGGTCATGTAGTCCATCTTTTTCTAAGAACGATCTTGTTAATGTTTTAAATTGCTGGAAGAGGATTTGTCGTCACAACCACATACGCAAAATGCACAGTCGTCTCATATGGTAGACCACCAAAATATATTGCCTAAATTTGACCCTTCAACTAGAAATCAACGTATTGAAATATGGCTGATAAGGTCAACGAATGTGCATCCGTATATGGTTGGGACTATCGAACTACTACTCACTTTGCCATACAGAAACTCCAAGGTTGGCTAAAATGTGGTACGAAAGCTTGAATTCCATTCTTTTCAGTTAGAACGAATGGTAAGATAAATTGATAAATGCATTTTCCTGTGAACAAAATTATGGCCAGACCTTGGAAGACATACTGAAAAGAAAGAGTAAATGCAATGAGCCTATTGAGATTTATTATGAAAAGCTCGCCCTCGTGAATCAATGCGATATAGTAGGTAAGCGTGCCGTGGACTGCGTTGTTCGCGGCTTATCAGACAGGACGTTTAGATCAGATGCTTTGACATTACGTTGCAATCACCCTGACCAACTTTTGCAGTTCTCAGTGAGCAATAACATTCGGCGGACCGCGGTCATTTTCATAGTAAACTTTTAGACACTACACATCAGACTTATAACCAAAACCAAGCACCTAAATTTATAGCTAGATCGAGTCAGCCTAGTGGTTGCTATAATTGTAAGAAGGGGCACAAGGGAATAGTTTTCTACATTGTTCTAAAGCTATCCTTATAGCTATCGTATAGGTTTTGTGTGACGACTTTTTGGAGAGACCTTTGTTAATTGATCAGACTTATACGGAACTTCCCCATATAGTTATTTATAAAAATGTTTCTGAATTGAAATTCTTCGACAACTGCAATAAATTGTCCTTTTCTGATGTTGAAGTTGAAAGTGGAAATTGTTTAAAGGTTCGCGCTTTAGGAGTCCTTTTTCGATCAGAGCCAGCGTTGACTCTACCGTTAATGGCAGATTTTTCTAAGAAATAGTGTAATAGGAAAACCCAATCAGCAATTTTCTGTTTGCGGCGGATTTTGTAATGCGACAAATGGCCGTGTGAGTATATTTGTGATTCCCCATGCTAATTTCTGCTTGATTCCAAAGGGTCTTTTGTTGTCGTTGAGACACTTGAACAAATGAGTGGGTTAGCCGGTAGTAAATTCAATGAAAGTCAGGTTAGCATTTGCCGAAAGGTACCTGATGATACCAGGAATCAATTACCTTGTTTGCTCAGAAAGTATAAGCATTGTTTTGCGTCATCCTTTAGGGATCTAGGTTGTACTAAGGTTGCTCAAATAAAAGTAGAGCTAAGCAGTCAAAGTCCCGTTGTGTACCGACCGTATCGATTGGCATAACATGAGCGCTCGTAGGTCCGTTCAATCGTAGATGAGATGTTAGAAGCAGGTATAGTGCGCGAATCTTACTTTCAAATTTGTTAGCATTCTCACTCGTCAAATTATTATAAAAGGTTTGCCATGGGAATGGGGCGATAATCAGGAAACTGCTTTATGGACTTATTGTCGAGATATTCGATCCATTAGCAGAGCTCAAGCTGCACACTGACGCCAGTAGGGTAGGTATCGAAGGCATCCTAGACTTAAATGTATCTAAATGTTTCGTCTATACTTTCACGCGAAAACCAGATCCTATTGTGGGCAATTATCAACTGATAAATACTACACTCCGCACCTTAACTAATACAACAGACCTTGGGGTCGTTTTTGATGCAAAACTACGATTTGATACTCATAAACACTGTAACTAATAAAGTTTGACGACACCGGATATATACACGTGAGTGTTTTCGCCGTTTCTATATAAGTTAATGATAATGTCTCACGAAAGTTTGAATAATTTAATTATTAATAAAGCTTCAAAATCATTAGGTTTCGTTTTGAGAATGTCATCTGAATTTCAAACTATTACACAGACCTTCAAAATATTATATTGTGCATACGTACGTAGCCACCTGGAGTACGCTTCCCAAGTCTGGAACCCTTGCTATAACACCTACAAAAACCGCATAGAAAACGGACAAAGACGGTTTCTTCGGTTCATACAATACCGTGCTGGAACATTTGTTTACAACTATTACTCTCGTTGTAAGAAATTTCATCTATTACCGCTAGAAGAGAGAAGGCGCGTGGCAGACTGAGCTTTTCTCAGCAATATTGTAAACGGCGTGGTCGATTGCTCTGAACTCCTCGAAGAAGTAGGCATCATTGTTCCCAAGTGTGGGCTTCGTTCCCGGGAACACAACGTATTATACATACCGCGAGTTAAGAATAATAGGGAGAACAGTTATTTAGTACGAGCGTGCAGATGTTATAATGCAATCACCGATCATATTGACATATTTCACATGTCAGCATTTAAAATAAAACAATTTTTAATAACCGTTTCTTCAGTGCATGACTGAGAGTACAAAGGACTTGAAGTGAATTTCATTACCTAATTTTAAGTGTCCGAATAGTAAATAAAATAAAATAAAATAGAAATAAAAAAATAAATAAAAATCCTGCTTCAACGTTCGGCTGATTAAACGCCCTCCAACTTGGAGATTCAGAACTTAGAATAATTAGGGATAATTTGGATAGTAGTCTAGATCGGAAAGGCTTGCAATATATTAAGGAAAATTATGTTTTTAAGGACAACAATTTTTTTTTCCGATTTGTAAATTAAATACAAGTGATACTAATAGTGAACTCGCGATATCCTCCCTCATGGCAGGCAGGTTTTCTCCTATCGCTTCCCGAAGTGGTAGTAATGTTGGCTTTATTAGTAATAGCAATCAGATAATAGCAACCGAGCAACCCTTGAATCGGAATGATAAATGCGTATTGAATGACCGCCCAAGCCGAGGTCCCCTCTCGGGGGCCCTTGACCCCAGTCACTCCATGGAGCGTCTACCGAAGCGATCTAAAAGCTAGGTGACCTTCCAATCCGGTAATAATAATGAAGTAACAGCCCGAGAGCCTAGTTACTCTTAAACGAGGTTTAGGTTAAGCGCCATATGCGCCCGGCCACCTCAAGCCCGGTGAAACTGTAAATGCCTCTTCAAGCCAAACAGTGACTGCTCAGTCACAAAAAGAAACTAATAGTGATAGCGAACAAAGTAACGACGACGACCCTAAAACGTAATCACAAACTAAATCTTTTGTAAATAAGCCAACTTTATTTATTAGGATATTGATATATTTCACTACAAATAGTGTTTCTGTATTGTTTCAGATAGAGCGCGAGAAGTGATTGGTTCGTGTCTCTATCTAAGAAGAGATGACATACGGTCATGGACGAGAATTTATTGATAGAGCGCGAGAAGTGATTGGTTCGTGTCTCTATCTAAGAAGAGATGACATAGGTCATGTACGAGAATTTATTGATAGAGCGCGAGAAGTGATTGGTTCGTGTCTCTATCTAAGAAGAGATGACATACGGTCATGGACGAGAATTGATTGATAGAGCGCGAGAAGTGATTGGTTCGTGTCTCTATCTTAAATGAAAATGAATGAAAGTAAGCAGAGATGACATACGGTCATGGACGAGAATTGATTGGTTCTTCATTAACTACGAATTAAATACACATTGAATATGAATTGAGATTGAGATAAAGTGAAGAATTGACTAGTTTGGTTAATTGAAAATAACGATGACTATTCCTCTTGAGATCTGCAAGAATTGATTGGTTTGCAGATCATTGTAATAATATCCATTTAATAACCTCTATCTATAGTTTCACTAGTACTGTACCTATGTGCATTATTTGGAATAAAATTGCTAAACACTGCGCATTATTGTAAATAAATAAATTAATGAGATTAATTATGTAAAAGTTTAGTTTAGTAAAGTATTAGTTATATCATAATAATTGTAACGTAAACGTTTAGATTTTTGAAAAACTTCTTATTTCCAATTAAATTTGATTTGTCTTAGGTTGGTATTCACTTAATAGGATACGTGATATATATTCTTTTTCTGTACTACAATTTTTCATTTTCAAAACCCGATGAGTTGTGAATACCTACCTATCCTGTGTTTATTCAGGCCGAGTGTTAGGTTAATCACTTGATTCGTGTTCGAGGGCGAACACGATGTCAGGATGGTCGAGTGTTAGGTTTAAGTAATTATTGATAAGCAATTCAATATTTAAAATTGTATAAACAAAATAATCTAAAAGAATTCTAATATTTTCAATGTAATATTAAGACATTATAATAGCAACACTGAATAAATTATGTTGAGGGTAGGATTGAGGAGGTGGGAGAAAAAAGTATAAAAGATGATGTTTAGTCGAATCGGGGCTTTTTGACTCCGAAAATTGTGCAGACTAAGAATATTACTGTGTGTGAATTGTGTCCAGTGGAATAAATTGAATCTCCCATCTATCTGAAGTATTTTATTTATAATAGCTTTGTCTTGGTATTATTTTGCTGATATAATTCGATTCTTACAGAAAATTTTTGATGTTTGCACCGAAATCAACGATTTTTTTCTCCGTACCAAGTCGACGGCGTAAATCTAGTTCGTATGATATTGTAATAATTTTATAAAAAGGTAGTTTTATTTATTGAAATGGCATCACTACTCGACCCCGCCACTCTTTTGTGACAACTTCCGGCGAAAAGATTGTGAGTGGTGGGGTTGAAACAGTGTTTTGAATATCGAGTCAGGAGCTCGGCAATCGTTGGACAACCGTCGAAGTGATAAGTTGTCTGGTGGAAACTGTGTTAGTTGATCGATAAAAGTGTTAAAATTGGAATAAAAGTATTTAAGTGCAGTGGATTGGAGTTTTTCTTTACATTTCAGAAGCGGGATATAAAATCCAGGTATGTACGCCCTCAGAATTTTAAATATTAATAAAATAAAATAAAAAAAAAGAAGGAGGAAACCCGAGTTAAAATTATATTAAAATACAAAGTAACCATAACGCTTGCCATTTATTATTGTTATTATTATTTTTTTTTATTTAATTTTGATAATTTCGACACAAATACGACACTATTATATGATCAGGACTATTCTCGAAAAATGCAAATCATGCATATATGTTACATAAGACTTTAAATTATTTTTATTGAAATCATCGTTCGTCATTATTAAAAATAATTATTTACTGACTTACTGATTTATAAAGTATTAAATGTGATTTTAACTTGTATTTTAAATTTTTTTTTTTATATTTATACTACCTATTTTGAAGTCTTTAGAATTTTTAACGTTTTATGTGATATTTGAAAATTGAATATGGGTAATGATATCATAGTTATACAAGCGAGAACTCTCAACAGAGAAAAATATAATAGAGGTTTCTATTTTATAATTTATGAAACTTTATTTTTATGCGAATCATTTACTTAATTTTTAACTTTTTGTATTAATGTCAGTTGGAATTATTCGCTTTGAATGATTAAACGGTGGAAAACTAATATGTTTGCGGGATAATGATTGAGTGAACAAAGGTGTTCACTGGATACTGATTGAGTGAACAATGAATGTTCGCTGGATAATGATTGAGCGGACAATGATGTACGCTGGATAATGATTGAGTGAGCAATGATGCTCACTGGACAGTAGAAAAAAAAAAACGTGTGAACTTTGATGTAATTAAAAGATATTGAGACTTGATTTCAGGGATTTAATACGTCGTAATAGATATGACGTCAGACGATGACCAAGTTGGAGGTACGCCACCTACGACTCCACCAGGGAAGCGTAGGCACGCAAAACGGAAGAAAATGAACAGGAAGAGAGCTCATTCGACGTCATCTACTTCGACGTCGTCAAGTGAGGATACTCCTCCGCCACGGAGGAAGCGTAAAACATCGAAACGATTGACTACAGATGACGTTTTGAAACTGCTAGCTAACTTCAAAGGAGAGACAAGTAATAATCCATTTATTAACAATAACTTAAATAATGTAGTGCCGGAATTTGACCCTGCAAGCAGGTCTCAAACCATTGAATCATGGCTCAAAAAGGTCAACGAATGTGCCGCCATTTATGGGTGGAATGAAAAACAAATTGTCCATTTTTCTTTGCAAAAGCTCACTGGTTTGGCCATGAAATGGTTTGAGGCTCTGCCTACAATGGTTTACTCGTGGAGTGAATGGCAGGAAAAACTCTTGAAGGCTTTTCCGAGTGAGGAAAACTACGGACGCCTTCTGGAGGAAATGTTAAACAGGACTTCAAGAAGCGACGAAAGTCTCCGTGAATATTTTTATGATAAGCTATGTCTATTAAGTAGATGCGAAATAACTGGCAAAAAGGCTGTCGATTGCATAATTCATGGTATTAGTGACGTGTCTATCAAAAGCGGTGCACAGACTCTTCGATGTACAGAACCTGAGGGGTTATTAAGCTTTTTAAGTACTCAACGCGTACAGCTACCTCCATCGAATCAAAATAGTAACCGAGAACGTAATAACAAAAGATTTGTTAGTCGCAATAATTCTAATACAGTTCCAAACGATAGTTCCGTGATTACGTGTTTCAACTGCAACCAAAAAGGGCACCCATTTTACAAATGCCCAAGTCCGATCGTAAAATGTAAACGTTGTCATAGGATTGGACATGATAATGACGACTGTAAGTTACGCCCTCATGTACCACGATCAGCAGGGGCAAGAACCTCTGTATCGACGCGTGCTGAACCCGAAGAAAAGAAAACTCTAAAAATTGACGTATCGAATAAAACTAATGAAAAATTTTATAAGGATATCCTTGTTAATGACAGTCGGTTTAAAGCATATATAGACTTCGGGAGTGAATGCAGCCTTATCAAACAAAGCGACGCGGCTTTCTTAAAATTGTCTAAGATCTTTGATGAATTACCTGTAGTGAGAGGTTTTGGGAAATCGGCAATTCATCCATTGTACAAATCTCACATCACCGTCCGAATTGATGAGGTTGAAGCATCGATCACTGTGCTCGTAGTGGATGATGAATTTATGCCAACAACTTTGATCATAGGACAGAACTTTACCGAACTATCATTTATAACCGTATTAAAGGATAGCACTCGTTTAACTTTTTATACAAGTCCATTCAATGTTGAAAATAATGACAATCCAATTAAACTTTTCGTTACAAACACAACCCAAATTTTACATACAAAGACTCTCCCTGTCTATACCAAAGACACCGACTTTACTGGAGATGTTTTTGTTGAAGGATATTGTACTGCAGAACCTGGTCGAGAGTTTAGTTTGTTTCAGGGTGCTTACAATTTAAAAGACGGAAAAGGGGATTTGGTTATTAGTAACCTCACAACTCGTAGAATAACCTTTGAAGCGGATACTTTGATAGCCCGGGCAGTTCCTTTAGTAGAATCAAACTATTATCAGATCAATAGGGTCACTGCTGAAATTAAAGATTTTGAGCCCCTTCAAAAAGAAGATATTAAAGTGGGGAATAATTTGAGTGAAGACGTCGTAGATAAGTTACACACTTTGTTACAAGGATATAGGGATTGCTTCGCAACGAATTTAAAAGAAATAGGTTGTGTAAAGGACATGGAGATGCACATTGAACTTTCAGATAATAGACCAATCGTATATCGCCCTTACCGATTGTCACACTCAGAGAGAGAGCAAGTGAGGGAGACCATTGATGAATTACTGCAGAACGATATAATTCAAGAGTCAAATTCCAGTTATTCAAGTCCAATTATTATGGTGAGGAAGAAAACTGGTGAACAAAGACTTTGCGTAGACTTCAGAGCTCTTAACAATAAAACAGTAAAAGATCGTTTCCCTCTCCCTTTGATAGAAGATCAGATCTCGAATCTCAGCGGAAATGCTTATTTCACAACTCTTGACCTTGCTTCTGGTTATTACCAAGTGCCGATGGCTAGGGACAGTCAACATCTTACGGGTTTCGTCACGCCCGATGGGCATTACGAATTTAAACGGATGCCCTTCGGACTGGCAAATGCTCCAGCTGTCTTTCAGCGGATGATAAATAAGATCCTTGGAAGCAAAAGATACGAATATGCTTTAGCATATCTAGACGATGTGTTGATACCTGCCAAGAATACGAATGAGATGTTTGAACGACTTGAGGAAATTTTGAAATTGTTGAGAGGATTTGGCTTAACTTTGAAATTGTCAAAGTGCCGTTTCTTCGATATTAAAGTCGACTATCTGGGATATGAGGTATCTGCAGAAGGTGTACAGCCCGGTAGCGCAAAAACTCAAGCTGTCAAAGCATTCCCAACACCTCGTAATGTTCACGAAGTTCGCCAGTTTCTTGGCCTGACGGGATACTATCGCAAGTTCATCCAAGATTATGGATTGATTGCCCGACCATTAACTTATTTGCTAAAAAAGGATTCTGCCTGGTTGTGGTCCAAGGACCAAGAAAATGCGTTTTCGCTGCTCAAAGAAAAACTTGTAGACAGGCCTGTTTTAGCTCTTTATGATCCTAAATTAGAGACCGAATTGCACACTGACGCCAGTGCTCTTGGCATAGGAGGAATCTTAATGCAGTGGCAAAAAGAAACGCGAGTATTAAAACCGGTTGCCTATTTTAGCAGGCAGACCACACCTGAGGAAAAGCATCTTCATTCCTATGAGCTCGAAACATTGGCTGTCGTGTGCTCCTTGAAGAAATTCAGAGTATACTTGATAGGTGTACACTTTAAAATTTGTACAGATTGCGCGGCTCTTAGAACCACCTTGACAAAAAGGGATTTGCTGCCGCGGATAGCGAGGTGGTGGTTACAAATCTCTGAGTTTACTTTTGACATAGAATATCGTCCTGGCGTCCAAATGTCACATGTCGACGCTCTCAGTAGAAATACCACTATATCCGTTACAGCAGATGATAATCCATGTGTCAATATTTATAAAATAGAACAAGAAAACTGGCTTCTTACTCTACAACTAGCAGATCCTGATATTGTTCGGATCCAAAATCCTAAAACCCGAGGTAGACAAAGAATGTAAAGAGATAAGGAGTAATTATGAAGTGAAAAATGGTACCGTGTATAGGAAACTTGATAGCGGAATACGTTTGGTTGTTCCACGGAATGCTAGATGGCAAATATGTAAAGCTTGCCATGATGACATCGGTCATCTTGGATATACTAAGACTTTAGAAAAAGTCCAAAGTCAGTACTGGTTCCCCAAGCTTAGACGCTTTGTGAAGAAATATGTGGGCGCTTGCATTGACTGTGCATATAACAAAGACAGCGCATCTCGAAAAAAAAGCGGTCATTTGTTCCCTATAGAAAAGATATGTATACCGTTTCATACTATACATATCGATCACTTGGGGCCTTTCGTTAGGAGCAAGAAAGGTAACACCCACATCCTAACAATTGTAGATGGTTTCACAAAATACGTATTCGTGCGGGCAGTCAAAAATACGAAAACAAAGACTACCATAAGGGCTCTTCAAAATATATTTTTTGATTTTGGGTTGCCATCAAGAATTGTGTCAGATCGTGGCACTTCTTTTACATCGTCTACTTTTAAAACTTTTTGCGATGAACACGGCATTAAGCACATACTGAACGCGGTTGCTTGTCCCAGAGCCAATGGTCAAGCTGAGAGATATAATCAAGTTATACTCAATTCTTTAGCTGCGCAGAATTTTAATAGTAATGAACGTGACTGGGACAAGCAACTGGGTAAAATTCAATGGGGTGTTAATAACACAATTAATACAACCACTAAAAAGACTCCAACTGAAGCGTTATTTGGCATTAGAATGCGCGATGATCTTGCGAACAAAATGGGAATTGAAAGCACACAAGACGATGTGGAACGTGTTAGAAGTATTATCAGTACAAATATAGAAAAGGACCAGAATATTCAAAAATGTAGACATGACTCTAATCGGGTTCCGGCACCTAAATACAAAGTTGGTGATCTAGTTAAGATTTTAAGAAATAATTACGAGTTCCGATCACAGGGCAATCCTGTTCGACATTAATCTGCAGAAATCCGTGGGTATGGACATCCGATGCTCTACCCGGAAGTACAACACTAGGAAGGCAAATTGGGGCGAGTTTCGTAGCAAACTCGCCCCAAAATGGAGGGAAAAGGGGTTGACAACGGAGAAGGTTAGGGAGGTTACCTCAAGGGAGGGCCTCGAGGAAATGGTGGGAAGGTATGTGGAAACCGTGGTAGAAGCATGCGGGGAAACCATGCCTGGGATTTCACAGAGGAGACGGGCAGGATTGCCCTGGTGGTCGGAAGAGCTCTCTAACCTCAAAACCGAGGTTTTGAGAAAAAAGAGGCGGATACGCTGTGCAGCGCCAGTTCGCAGAGCATGGGTCGTCCAGCAATATGTCGACGCAAAGGAGAGGTACCTCTTGGAAGTGAAGAGTGCTCAGACCCGAAGCTGGAAAGAATTCTGTGGACGGCAGAGCCGCGAGACAATGTGGGAAGGAATTTATAGGGTGATTGGCAGAACCGCGAAGAGGCCGGAGGACATCCCCCTCGTTCAGGACGGTGTTGCCCTGAACGGGGAGGAATCGGCCAGGATGCTGGCGGAAGTCTTCTTCCCAGAAGACTCGCCTAGGGAGGACGACGCGGCCCACATAGATATGAGGAACTTGGCCGAAAAAGTAAATGAGGGGTCACATAATGAAATATGTGACCCCCCTTTCACCAGGCACGAACTCATGTGGGCCGCCTCGAGTTTTAACCCTAAAAAAGCTCCTGGCCCTGATGGCCTCACGGCGGATATTTGTCTGGTGGCCATCACTCTGGATCCTGAGCTGTTCCTGGAGATAGCAAATCGCTGCCTGGCCTTGGCGTGTTTCCCCAGGAGATGGAAGGAAGCAGCGGTTGTAGTGCTTAGGAAACCCAACAAGGAGAACTACACGCACCCCAAGGCCTACCGGCCCATTGGACTCTTGCCCATTATGGGCAAGATCCTGGAAAAAATGTTGGTGCGGCGGGTCCGCTGGCACACTGCGCCAATGATCAGCCGCCGCCAGTATGGCTTTATGCCTCAACGCGGCACCGAAGACTCCCTCTATGATATGATTCAACACATTCGGGCCGAAGTCGAAAGACGAAAGCTCGTTGTGTTGGTATCGTTAGACATAGAGGGAGCCTTCGATAACGCCTGGTGGCCGGCTGTGAGGTGCAGTTTAGCCGCAACCCGGTGCCCCGTAAACCTGAGGCGCCTATTCGACCACTACTTCAGTGAGAGAATAGTGCGTGTCAGGTACGCGGGGGCCGAGTGGACCCGGAGACCCACCAAGGGTTGCGTGCAGGGCTCCATTGGGGGTCCTACGCTCTGGAACCTGCTGCTGAATCCGCTCCTGGTGGAACTGGAGGATATGGGCATCCACTGCCAGGCTTTCGCTGACGATGTGGTTCTGATGTTCTCGGGTGACAGCTCCACGGAGATACAGGGCGGCGCCAATGCGGCTCTCGACCATGTTCGGAAGTGGGGAGTACGGAATAAATTAAATTTTGCGCCGCAAAAAACCAAGGCTATGGTCATCACAAGAAAGATCAAATACGACTCCCCACGTCTGAACATGGGCGGGAGGAGCATTGAGCTCACAAAGTGTATGAAGATATTAGGGTTGACAGTTGACGATAGGCTCACTTTCAACGCGCACATACGTGCAGTTTGCACGAAAGCGCTTAGCCTTCATCGTCAGCTGTCAACCGCCGCAAAGATATCGTGGGGGCTGAACCCTGAGATCATCAGAACCATATACGTTGCGGTAGTGGAGCCCATTATCCTCTACGCGGCCAGTGTGTGGGCGCCGGCGGCACGGAAGAAGACTACTCAGAAGTTGTTAGACCGGGTGCAGCGCGGGTTTGCACAAAAGATAGTAAGGGCCTATAGGACGGTCTCTCTAAACGCTGCCCTGACACTCGCTGGGCTGCTTCCTCTGGACCTACGGGTCCAAGAAGCGGCCCTCCTTTACGAAGTAAAGAAGGGTCACTCCCAGCGAGTGTTGGGGGACCGAGATTTGGAGAGACCTGCCAAGTATACAGAGACCCAGCATCCCGCCCACCTGGAAGGGGTACAGTTCGACTGCCTGACGGACGGTGACGAAGTTGCCCAGCGAGCTGCCGTCGATGTAAGGATTTACACCGACGGCAGCAAAATTGACGGCAAGGTCGGCGCGGCGCTATCCATATGGGATAGCGCCTCGGAGACTAACCGCCGGAAATTAAAGCTGGGGAACTTCTGCACCGTATATCAGGCGGAACTGTACGCCCTATATGAGGCCGTGAAGTTCGTAGTTAGGAGTCCATCCAAGAGGTTTGGTATTTACTCCGACTCTAGGTCCGCCCTCGAGTCGCTAAAGAGCATCGACACCCTCCACCCCCTCGTTGGGGAGATATGGGAAATGGCGAAAGAATGTGAAGAGGGGGGGAAGACAGTTAGATTTTTCTGGGTTAAGGCACACGTGGGGGTGGAGGGAAACGAGAGGGCGGACGCACTTGCAAAGCAAGCAGCAGTCGGGGTAAAGACCAGACCTCACTACGACAAATGCCCTGTTTCATTCGTCAAGCGACAACTTCGTATAGAGTCGCTTGACGAATGGAACAGGCGCTATAAGGAGGGGGACACGGCCTCGACAACGAGAGTCTTCTTCCCTGACGCCATCAGCGCCTACCCGGTGCTCCGCAAATTAGAATTGGACCCCGTGCTGGTACAGGTTTTAACAGGTCACGGGGGGTTCTCGCAGTACCTGCACAGATTTAAGTGCAAGGCGAGCCCCTCGTGCACCTGTGATCCAGCACGGGGGGAGTCCGTGCTGCATACCCTGGTAGAATGCCCGGTGTTCGGTAAACACCGGGCAGAGTTAGAAATAGAAATAGGTGAAAAGCTGAAATTGGAAAATATAAGTAAATTATTAGAAAATAGAAATAGTAGAAAAGTATTTGTAAATTATTGTAAATATATAGCAAAGAAAGTAATAGAGAGAAACAAATAGTGTAAGGAATATTATATAATCGAACTGAAATAAATAAGGAAGGAAAATGTCTTTGGCCAAACACGCCAGGGGAGGACGAGAGGGCGGCACAGCGCCGCCCAACAAAAAAAAAAAAAAAAAAAAAAAAAAAAAAAAAAAAAAAAAAAAAAAAAAAAAAGAAATAATTACGGTAATGACGGAAAAAGTACTAAACTCCTATCTAAATTTGTCGGCCCCTTTAGGATTTCTCAAGCGTTAGGAAATGATCGTTATCAAGTAACGGATATCCCAGGTTTTCCTAAAAGAGGAAAGCCTTATGAGTCTGTAATAGCTTTTGATAGAATTCGACCCTGGATTAATGTGAAAGCTCTAGAAGTACATGATAATGAAACAAGTGGTTCATCTTCTTGTAGTGATAAAGATGAGCACTACTAGACAGAGACTTTGCCAGTTGTTACGAATCTACATTTAATTTTGAAAACTACACAAAAAAAAAAAAAAATTTTTGAAGCAGGCAAATATTTATTATTATTGTTTTATTTATTTTTTATTAGAAGAATAAGATACAGTGAGATGTTAAATCTAAATGAATAAAATTAAAAAAAAAAGAGAAAAAAATTATAAAAAAAAAAAATATAAAAAAAAAAAATTATAATAATGGCTGGTATGAAATTTAAAATTATCTGTACCAATTTTGTTTTGTTTGTTACAAATGGTATGATTGATTTACATATTATAAGGTTTTGTTTAAAACTGATTACAGATTATTGTTTAATCTTAAAATATAATAATTATTTGGAATTAAAAGAATTAATTTTGTGTACTTATGAGAAAATTAACATCTATAATGTTTTTAACTCATTTATTTGAAAATGTAATAATGTATACATTCCTAAATGCATTAGTATTAAATACTGTAAAATTTAACGAAATCATTTAAATTATACAGGAGCTACCTTAGAGTATTTGTGGAAGTTTAGATTAAATAGACACTTTTATGCGATTATGCTTGTTTAAATTAAGATTTTATTCTATTGGCTTCAATATTATAAGGAGCAACTTAAGTTAGTAATTTATTGGCAGAGTTCCTGATGTTTTTAGTGTGCCAGGAGGCTACACATTTTGTAGGATGGCCGAATGTAATAATTTTATAAAAAGGTAGTTTTATTTATTGAAATGGCATCACTACTCGACCCCGCCACTCTTTTGTGACAACTTCCGGCGAAAAGATTGTGAGTGGTGGGGTTGAAACAGTGTTTTGAATATCGAGTCAGGAGCTCGGCAATCGTTGGACAACCGTCGAAGTGATAAGTTGTCTGGTGGAAACTGTGTTAGTTGATCGATAAAAGTGTTAAAATTGGAATAAAAGTATTTAAGTGCAGTGGATTGGAGTTTTTCTTTACAATATATTGAGACCAGCGCAGCGTACGGCAGTGACTGTCACGTGACAGTGACGTGACAGTGATATGGCAATGACATAGAGTCGAATGACAGTAACTGGCGCCGACAGAAATGTCAAACAAGTTATTACACTTATACTATCGACTTGGTAAATAAGATGAGTAATGTTTTAATGATTATTTTGCTTATTAAACTTCACCGTATCAATGAATGTTGTTTGTTAGCTTGTAATTTAGATGTAATATTGATGTTTATGGATAATACCTACATCGTAAACACAATATGTCTGACACAACCCTTTACTGTGTATTGAAGAGGTTTTTGAATTCGTACTATTATGATTGGATAGTAAATAATTTCGATATATAATCTTTCGGATAACACTTATTATACGGATGGTTTTTGGATCAAGGTTGTTTTTTTTCTTTATTGTTATGTATGCGCATCTACTATGCGCAAATAGGAACGGTCGGCTGCGTCCGACCATTACGTCAATGTGATGTCATTAAAGCAGTCTGCACTAAGCAAGCGTTGTTTCAGTTACTCTTCCACATACTTATCATTGACGACGAGAAACCAAAGTACCCGCGTTGTGAATTTTTTTTTTTCAAAATGTCTGTTGGACAGTTTGGTATTTTGTCTTGTTTCGATCATTGTGAACAGACGTGGAAAACGTACAAGAGTCGCATAACGCAATGGTTTATTGCTTATGACATAAACCATTTAACCCATGCGACGGGAGTAAAGCGACGCGCGATATTGCTAAGTGCATTCTCAGAGGGTACCTATAAATTAGCATCGGACTTAGCGCTGCCGAAGGAACTGCAGGAGGTGCCATACCCGGACATCCTCGACCTATTGGACGCCCACTTCACACCGAAGCGCGTCGGCTTCGGCGAGCGGCACAACTTCTATGCGGCAATACAGCAGCCCACCGAGTCGTTTACGCAATGGGCGGCTCGACTGCGGGGGCTCTCGGCACACTGCGGGTTCAGCAACCTAGAGGAAGCTCTCCGCGACCGCTTCATTATGGGCATGCAGCACGGGATCGAGAAAGAGAAGATCTACGCCAAGGACTTGAGCGGCCTGACTCTGTCAAAGGCCGTGGAGTTGGCGGAAAACATCCGTTGTGCGCGCACGGGCGCCGCCAGCGCAGCCGCCGCGTCGAGCAGCAGCGCCGTCGTCGCTGCGCCTCCAGACGCGCTGTACAAGATCGGTCATTCAAGTGCTATTGTACAAAGTGCTAATGAAAGTGGTTTGAAAAAGGTGAAGTGTTCCGTATGCGGCTATAACCACAAGTCGGTAGACTGTCGTTTCTCGAACTATACCTGCAAAAAATGCAACCGGAAAGGCCATCTTCAGCGTATGTGCAAAAGAGTGAACCAGGTGACGTCAGCGGAGACGAACGTATCGGACGAGAACGACGACGACGGTGAGTGTTTTCATATCCGATCCTTTAGAGGGGAGCCTATGGTGGAGTTTATCGAGTTGAATGGGGTTAAATTAAAATTTGAAATAGACAGCGGGTCCGCCGTAACCGTTATTTCAGTGAATACCTATAGTCGGCATTTCAGTAAAACACAGTTGTTGCCAACAAAGAAAAGATTACTTGGTTACTCCGGGGAAGCGATTCATTGCCTTGGTGTCATGAGTCATTCGCACATATTGTATTGTGGGCAAACCCGTAACTTAGACGTATATGTGGTACGTGGCGGGGGCCCGGCGCTCCTCGGTAGGGACTTTATTTCCAAATTTAATTTACAGTTGACTCCAGTTAACTATTGCGACTCGCCTCCTTCAATAGAAAAGCTCCAGGCTCGATTTTCAAAAACGTTTTCGGATACTTTAGGTACATTCAACAAATATAAGATCAAGTTAATTTTAAAAGAACAGTCGAGACCAGTATTTTTCTAAGCCCGTCCGTTAGCGTTCGCTTTAAAGGAGAAAGTTACTGAAGAAATCGACAGATTGGTCGATTTAGGTGTATTAAAAGCCGTAGATCATTCGGAGTATGCGTCACCTATCGTGCCTGTGCTTAAGAGAAACGGCTCCGTGAGGATATGTGCCGACTACGCTGTCAGTATAAATAAACAGTTAGTAGTCGACCAGTATCCTTTGCCTACGGTGAACGAACTGTTTTCCAAATTACATAGCGGTGAACAGTTCACGAAATTAGATTTATCGAGTGCGTATAATCAGCTTTGCCTCGACGAGGAGTCGCAAAAGTTAACGTGTATCAATACACACCGGGGACTGTATCAATATACGCGGCTCGTGTTCGGTCTGTCCTCCGCCCCGGCTATCTTCCAGCGTGCCATGGAGACCGTATTATCGGGACTAGACGGCGTGCTATGTCTGCTCGACGACATACTGGTTACGGGCAGAAATAGGGACGAGCACATGGAACGGTTAAACTCGGTGTTGCAAAGGCTCGAGGAGGCTGGGTTAACGTTACAAAAGGATAAATGCGAATTTTTCAAGGACGAAATTAGTTATCTTGGCTATGTCATAAATAAAAAAGGGTTAAAGAAGTCACCCGAAAAAATAAAGGCAATCGTAGACGCACCTGTACCGACTAATGTTAGCCAGTTGCAGTCATTTTTAGGGTTGGCCAATTATTACAGGAATTTTGTGCCCGGGGCATCTAGAATTCTTAATCCCTCATATGATTTGTTAAAGAAAAATAAAAAGTGGGAATGGTCGCAAGAGCACACGGATGCGTTCGTTTCAATAAAAAATAATATAGCGTCAGATTTAGTGTTAGCGCATTTCAATCAAAACGCCAAAATTATTTTAACGGTAGACGCATCCCCCACCGGTCTTGGGGCGATATTATCGCAGGTGGGTGAAGACGGCGCCGAGCGGCCGGTCTCTTTCGCGTCGCGCACGCTCACGCCCGCTGAAAAACGATATTCGCAGATACAAAAGGAGGCGACTGCAATAATATTCGGCGTCCGCAGGTTCCATCAGTATTTATACGGTCGTGCGGAACCTTTCCTTTTAAGAACAGACCATAAGCCGTTATTATCAATATTCGGCCCGCATAAAGGTATCCCTGAAGTATCTGCGAATAGATTACAAAGATACGCAATGTTTTTAAGCGCGTATAATTATAACATAGAATACGTTCGCAGCGCTGATAACAGCGCGGATTATCTGTCGCGCGCAAGCTTGGTAGGGGTGAGCGAGAGCGGCGAGGGGGCCGCAGACGCGGGGCGCGCATTGTGCGCAGACGCCGCCGCGGCGCTGTGCGACAGAGCTGCGTATGTTTGTTTTGTTGTCGACGGCTCGTTACCGATTACGGTCAAAGAATTAGCAAACGAGACATCGCGCGATACTATTTTACATCGCGTATTAAAATACGTTCTTAACGGTTGGCCTAAGAAAGAAACAAATCCAAATTTTAAACCATATTTCTTATGTCGGAATCAACTATCTTTAGAAAATGGTTGTTTAATGCGGGGGCATAAAGTCGTAGTTCCAAGTTCATTACGTCAGAAAATTTTGGATGAATTACATACATCACATTTGGGCATTGTTAAAACCAAAGCTGAAGCTAGGTCCAGGTTTTGGTTCCCGGGCGTCGATGACGCAATCGAACGGCTGATAGGGTCGTGTGATATATGCAACCGACTGAGGCCATCGCCACCGCGGACTAAAATTTCACCATGGAAGTTTCCACCTCAACCCTTCTTCAGGGTACATATCGACTTTTTAGGTCCGCTTAATGGTCACACCTACCTAGTCGTCGTCGACGCATACACTAAATGGGTGGAAGTGTACGATATGAACGCGAATTCGAATTCGAACGCGGTGATCGAACGTTTACACGACTTTATTGCGCGATTTGGTCTTCCAAAAACAATAGTCAGTGACAATGGTACATCCTTCTGCTCACAACTATTTTTGAACTTTTGCGCGGGAAATGGGATCACACATTTAACAACGCCGGCTTACTATCCCGCGAGTAACGGTCAGGCGGAGAGTTCGGTGAAGATAGTTAAAAAGGGTATTAAAAGCAGCCTTTTGGCTAGCCGTACTGCAAAGGAGTCAAAGTTACGACTTTTGAAGTTTTTGTATGACTATAGAAATTCCGTTCACTCCACCACAGGCTTTTCTCCCGCCGAATTGGTTTACGGGCGGAAACTTAGGACGCGTTTAGATTTGATCAACCCTATATCACCGTCGTCTTCGTGCGTTCCCCTTGCTCACTTTGTAAATAAAAAACAGTCTTTGCAAGTTCAAGCTCACGGCGGCAATAATAAACAATTTTTTTCACCGGGTGACCAGGTTTTATATAAAAAGTTTACTGGAAATAATAGATCCACCTGGCATCAAGCAACAGTTCTAAAAAGACTCGGTAAAGTGTTATATGTTATACAAGACAACAATTTATTAAATAAAATTAAAAAACATAAAAACCAACTGTGGCTATACAAAGGTGAGGCCAAGTTAAACTCATGGGACTATGACGAGATAGACCTGGGTAGTCCCACATCGTCGGTGGCATCGGAGCAGCCTGGAGTGCCACATGCGGTGCAAGACTCCGCGTGCGCAGATTCGCCGCGGGGGGAGGACGAGGAGGCACGCTCGCCTCCGACGCCGCCTACCAATCACCCCAACGTGACGGTCACTAGAGGTGTTAGACGACCGGTACTGTCCGACGAAGAAGTTTAGGGTTACTTTATATTGCAGTAATGTTTCTGTCGTCTTAATGTATTTGTTTTGATGGGGATTTATATGTATACTAAAAGGGGAGGGATGTTATGTATGCGCATCAACTATGCGCAAATAGGAACGGTCGGCTGCGTCCGACCATTACGTCAATGTGATGTCATTAAAGCAGTCTGCACTAAGCAAGCGTTGTTTCAGTTACTCTTCCACATACTTATCATTTATTTAGTAAAATAAAAAAAAAAGTCCGGATTTGTCTTAAGGCTGATTAAACTTTAGTCCTTAATAATACGGCTAAAAGCTTTAGCGTGGTCCAAAATTTAATAATAATAATAATAATAATAATAAGACATTTAATCCGTTCAAAGACATTACAACACTTATAATACAATTAAAACATTAAAAGAAAATAAAACCTAACGATCACTAATATAATTAAAACTAAGGACACGAAAAGTAATGTACATAAAAAAAAAAAAAAAAATAAACAAATTATAACTAAGCGTTGCAATGCAGAACAGATAGGGCCTTTGCTCAGCTGTATGTTTCTTTGCCATGGGGCAGAAACACTGATATTCTGCAAAAGCCTTGAACTCCGCAGCACGTCAGTTACAGCAGGTGATAAAATAAGTGAAGTATAAATATTCCTTTACAATTTAAAGAGCAGGCTAATGTTTTTAGGATAAATTCCGAGACCAACCTATAATCATGATAGTATGGACATCTGCTAATACTGCTTAATAAAATAATAATAAAAAAAATAAAAAATAATATAGTAACGTAAAAAAAAAATGTATTTCCATTTATCATAATAAAAATTGGAAGCAAAAAAAAATAAAAAAGAGATTCGATGGAGGTTCTACAATAAGTACTCGTAATTTAGTTATCCGCATTTTAATTTATTTATTTATTTATTTATTTATTTCTAGGAAGACCAACAGCCATTTTAACAAAGTAGGTAAGACAGTAATTAATACAAACATAGCCAATAATAGGTCCTCACAAATAGAAACAATTTAAACAATTCTTTTGCGCGAACAGAAATATAAAAATACAAACAAAAAGTCAAAAGAAAAGCACAAGAAACTACAAAGATTACTAAAAAGAAAAACTTGATCTAGTTTAATTATTATAGTTTACAGTTTGTTCTTAATGAAAAAGTTTCGATAGAATACCTGTTTTACAGAGTTAGTTGTGGAATTAAAAATATCTAAACTAGAACTTTTAGAATAACTGTTAATAAGAAAGCCAGCGCGCCACATAAATGAATTTTGACGATAGTTAGAAGATGCCATAGGGAGATGGATAGGAGTGTGGTGACGTGCTGATTTCTTTGGTACAATAAATGATACGTTGGTGAGAAGAGAGGGACAGTCAATACTACCATTTATAATGTTTACCATGAAGGTTATGTCTGCTACTTCGCGTCGAACAACAAGAGGGAGAATATGAAATTTACTAAATAAATTTAGATAATCTTGTGAACGATAATTATAATTTAACCGGAAGCATAAATATTTAATAAACTTTTTTTGAATATTTTCAATTCGGGAGATGTATATGTTATATCGCGGGTTCCATACTTGACTGGCGTATTCGAGTATGCTGCGTACATAAGAACAGTACAATATCTTATAGGTCTTCGCTTTCTTGAAGCTATGTGACGTACGCATTACGAATCCTAGAGCGTTATATGCTTTGGATATGATGGCCTCAATATGATCATCGAACAATAATTTGTGGTCATGAATAACACCTAAATCTCTAACTTGGAGACATCTTTGCAACCTTGTCTGTTTGATTGTGTAATCAAATGAGATCGGGTTAATTTTCCTGCCGTATGTTACAACCATACACTTCGAGGGATTCAAGTCTAGTTTATTTTGGATACAGTAATCGCTAAGGCGATTTAAATCTGATTGCAGTGCAATGGCGTCGTCAAATGTTGAAACACAAGAAAATATTTTCATGTCATCTGCGAAACAAAGAAGATGTGAATAATGGAAACATTTATCGATGTCGTTGACAAAGATTAGGAACAGTAGAGGCCCGAGCAAAGAGCCCTGTGCTATACCGCTAGGCAATGGTATCCAGCTAGAAACATAGTTATTTATGACAACGGCCTGCGAGCGATTAGATATATACGACGAAAACCATCTAAGGAGGTCTCCACGTATGCCTATCAGTTGTAGCTTGTATAGCAACACCTTATGGTCAATTCGATCGAAGCATTTGCTATAATCAGTGTAAACCACATCGACTTGCTTTCCTTTGTCCATCGCTCCAGTTATGAAGTCATTAAGGATGACGAGATTGGAGGTGGTGGACCGACCTCGAAGGAACCCATGCTGGACGCTACTAAATGAATGTTTTAAAGCTGCGTATAGCTGATTGTATATTATTTTTTCGAGTACTTTAGCAAGTACACACAATTTTGAAACTGGTCTGTAATTGGTCACATCGGTTCTCGAACCTTTTTTATGAACAGGCGTAACATATGCACGTTTCCACAATGTTGGGAAAGTACATTGAGACAAGGATTTTTGAAATAACAGCGTAACCGGGACAGATAAAGATTCGGCACAGTTAATCAAAAATATTGGCGGCAAATGGTCCGGGCCGGCAGATTTAGTGATGTCTAACGATTTTAGGTATTTCTTTACCGCAGCGTATTGTACTTCGATAGTAGCGATATCAGACAACGGATCGCAAGCAATGTTTTGGCGACGTGCATCAAAACATGCTTGTGGCGCTTGAGAGTATGTTGAATTGAAGTAATTCGAGAATAAGTTACACACTTCGATGCCGTTTGATGCCACTAGGTCGCCATAGTAGACCGACTCGGGGATTCTTGTTTGTGCTTTTTTCGTTTTAACGTATGTCCAGAAGTATTTAGGGTTTTTCTTAATAGACTCCTCTACAGCATTGATGTACTTGTCATAACACTCTGTCTCTAATTTCTTTACCCTATCCTTAAGTAGCTTATACGTTTCGTAATCGGACCTGTTATTATATTTTTTAAATTTCTTGAAGTATTTGTGTTTCTCTTTAATACATTTTTTAAGTGCCGGGGTGTAATGGGCAGGAAATGATTTACTTTCATGTACAATAATCTTAGGAATATACTTGTCTATTAAGTTATTAATAATTGAATAAAAGCGATCAAAACATTTATCTACGTCAGTTGAGGAAAGTTCATTATACCAGTTGACATTTGAGATTTCTTCATTAATTGTGTCGTATTTTCCCTTATTGAATAGATATTTGAATCTTGGGGCAGGCTTTAATATAGGCACATCAATGGTCGGCACGTAGCAAATGATGGCCTTGTGATGAGGATCAATGGGAACTAAAGGTTCGTCACACTCAGCGACCTCAACAAACTGATTTGCTAGGACGAGGTCCAATAATCTTCCGTGCATGTTGTGTACATGATTGTACTGGGCTACGCCTACCGTACTCATCGTATCGAGCAGGGCGCACTCGTTTGCGCCGCTCGCGTGGCCGGTCAGCAGAGCGCCCTTCTCGCCGTCCTCGCTGCGCCATATAATGCCGCTCAAGTTAAAATCTCCCAAAATAATAAATTTGTTATTTACGTTATTAAACATAGTTTGCTCTAATTTTTCCAAAAAATTATTTAACTGACAAGAAAATGATAGTCCGAAGTTTTGCGAACATAGATACAAAACACAAATATTAATGTTATAACATAGTTTACCGTCCGCATTTTTAATAGGCAATGTTATCCACAAGTCCTCCGCCGACGAAGCATAGTGCGGTTGCAGAGAGGCGGCGAGATCCCTGCGCGCGGCGATGAGCACCCCGCCCCCGCGCGTCTGCCCAGTGATCGCATACTCCCTGTCTCGTCGCCATACTAAGTACCGATTGTCGAAAAGTTCAGAATCACTAACACCGTCGATTAACCATGTCTCCGTTAAGACTATAATATCATAGGCAAATAAACATAGGTTTCTATAAAAAATATGAGTCTGAACGAAGTCCACGAACATTTTGATAATAAATATTTAATTTAGCCGCATTATTGTAAACAATCGTTTCATTAGCCATTGTTGCTGTGTGATATTAATGTCATTCCAAGTAGCAATACAAAACGGAGAAAAGCAAAAATATTAATAAAAAAAGTGATGACAGCGAGACTAGTTCATTTACGAAGTAGCAGCGACTGACCATTAACTGCAATAGTTGTAAACGAGAGCGGTTAGCAATATAAAAGTTAAACACGGAAGCGAGCGAAATGTCTAACCTCTCTTTCTCACGTGATAATTGTATACGTAAAATAAAGTTAGTGAGCGAAATGAATGGTAAATACACACAGTGATTGATTACATAAAATGATTGAATTTGTAATGCGACGGCGCAACGTAAAATTTTAACAAAACATGTTCCCGGTTCGGAATTAATACCCACAAACATAATCGACATTTTTCGTATCTTTAATATGAAGGCAAACAAGACAAATAGAAGAACAACACGACTTACGACCTTAATACTTATATAATAAGGCATAAAATAACAAGATAGGTTTGAAACAATAATAAGTTGGTAACAAATCAAATTATTTTGTTTAAATCGTTGTCTTTCAGTATAGTAAACACAGGGCTAGTATCGTTCTTTCTGACGTGAATCTTACAGTATTTTACCCAAACGTATTTGTAGCCCTTCTCGAAGCAAAGTCGCTTCGTTTTAGTAAGTAGGGCTTTGTGATGCGGCGTGAGATGGTCATTTATGAAGATCCGTTGTTTATCACCCTCGAAACCGATATCTTTCGCATACAAATCCTTGTTGGCCCGCGCCGCGGCGGCGAACTCCTCTTTAACATAGCGATTCACAAAGGTGACAATAATAGATTTAGCACTCCCAGAGAAAGACGGAACACGGGCAATGTAATTTATTTGAGATTTATTAAACGAAAAACCGATCTTCTGCTGTATTAATTCAATCAAAGAAAAGAGGTTCTCGTCTTTCTTTAAGGGCACTCCTTTGATTTCGACATTGTTGAGTCGCGACCACTGCTCCTTGTTGGTTAGTTCGGTTTTTAGGTTAGAAATTTCTAACTGGGCTGATTCAAGGGCGACTCGTAATGGCACAAGTTCCGCAACACTCCGCTCGACTACTGTAATCCTGGATTCACATGATGTTATTTTTTCATGATTGAATTCCAATGACAATTTTAAGTCGGCAATATCTTTTTTTATGGTCTTCACGTCGTCCGCGAGGGAATGAATGAATTTAAATTGCGCCTTCAAGTCGCGGATCTCGCTGAGGACCACTTCGATGGACGCAACCCCGATGTTGGTATTTGGCGGAGATGCAGCCAAGGCGGGCGCCGACGAAGCTGAGGCAGGGCTGCGGCACTGAGGACATCTCCAGGCGGCCCTGCGATCGGCGCCCAGCTTCCTGTAGCCCGCCTCAGTGATGCTCGCGCAGCCGAAGCACAGTTCTTTATTGCACCATCCACATTTGACACAGTCACTCACCACCGACTTGCATAGCGAACAATGCATTATTGGAATATTATCTTTTCTACGTTTGACTTAGGGTAGTTACGCACGAGCGTATCGTTAGGCGTTTCGCGACTGACTAATTAATAAGTTATTGTTATTTACTTTTTTGTATCTCCATGAGAAAGCATTTAAATTTATTTTTAAAAGTTAATTTTGTTTGCGCGCTCTTGAGTGGCGGCGGAATGTTATTCCAGCACCGGGTAGCAGCGTAGCGGAAACTACCTCGGAACGCCGTAGATTTGTGTCGCTGCGTGCTGAGCTGCAGGAACCGCTGCTTTCGCTCAGCGCATCTACCTTTTGACCACTTTAGTTTAGAGAACAGATATTTAGGGGCCTGCGACTTTATAACCTGAAAAAGTAGACACGCCAAGTGTATCTGCGATATTCGATTTTTAGAATATTGTGCTCATTTAAAAAGGGCGTAACGTGACTTCTAGGCGGTATAGAAAAACAAAACCGGGCGCATGCATTTTGTACCCTCTAAATTAACTTTCCGGTCTTAGCGTATAAACAAGGGCCGTACACTGTATCAGCATAATTCAGTTTAGACAGTACCAGCGATTCAACCAGTTGTATGCGAAGTTGTTCATTGAGGTATTTCCGAACTTTGTACAGCACTTTTAACCTATAGAAGCAGCTCCTAATGACTCCGGAAATATACTTTTCATAGCGCAGGTTTGGATCAAGGTACAATCCTAATCTTCTGGCTTCGTAAACACGCTCGATGCTCTCGGACCCTAACTTAACCTGACAGTCTGTAGGTACACTATTTAACTGATACTTAGATCCAAAAACGATATATTTAGTCTTAGCGGGATTGAGGACGAGGCAGTTGTTTTGGGACCAGTTCTGTATTCTCTCAAGGTCTTCGTTAAGTGATCGTATGGCGGAGGCCCATTCGCTGGCTTTAAATGAAATATAAATTTGTAGATCGTCAGCGTATAGGTGATATTTACTATTTCGTATGCACTTAACTATATCTGTTGTATATAAAGTAAAAAGAAGAGGAGAGAGGATTGTTCCCTGAGGTGCACCTCTTTCAAGGGTACTATAAGCAGAACGCTGCGTCCGATCCTCTTCCTGCACTATTTCGACGCACTGACTACGGCCAGTGAGGAAGCTTTGGAACCAACTGACCGTATCTGGTTCGAATCCATAATAGGCCATTTTAGATAGAAGCAGGTTATCCCTGCTACATTGTCTATACAATCAAAGGCCCTTGAAAAATCTAGAAGCACCAAGATTGTACACATTCCGTTATCCTGAGCAGTGATAATGTTGTCACTAACATCCAAGAGAGCCGTGGTTGTACTATAGCCTTTCCTAAACCCAGATTGGAGTTCAGGTAGTATATTGTTATTTTCTAAATATTCTGTAAGTTGAAACCAAACTACTTTTTCTACAATTTTTGATATACACGGCAGTACACTAATTGGACTAAGATCTTTAAATTCTTGCGGGTTGGGTTTTTTGGGTAAAGGTCGGATTAGGGCGGTTTTCCAGAGTTTTGGAAAGGTGGATGTTGTTATTGAACAATTAACGATGGAAACTATTGCTTTAAGGGAGTGTGGCAATGTCATAAGTAACATTTTAAGTGAAATACCGTCAATGCCAAGTGCATTCGACTTAAGGTTAGTGATAATTTTGGAAATCATCAGCTCATTGACAGGTTGAAGGGAAAAGGATGTGTTGGAATTTAATAAAACTCCCGATGATTTGATGACGACGTTTTAATGAATACATTAACAGAGTGAACAAAAAGGATGTGACACAAAATAAAAAGCAAAGAGTAAACATAGTGTTAGGTGTTAGGACTGTTGAGGGTAGTCACACAAAAGGTTGTTTTATAAGGAAGTGTGCGCTGCTGCTCGAGGCAGTCTCTCTCCATCCGTCATTGCGGAACGTCTGACATTCTTGTTACATTTTTGTCTACTTACGTTCGGTTTGAATTTATACTATTGCGAGGATTATTTAGAAGTAGAGTTAAATTCACCATTTCGCTGTTAGTTTATTTCTTTTAAAATACTTTTGCATCAAATATCTAACATCAGAAGTGGGATAGGATCCACGTGATTCTATCCACTTTGCTCACTCTGTGTTTGTGTTTGCATTTTCGTAAAAAATAAATGCAAAGAGAAAAATGTCAGATCGTTACCGTGATAATTGTTATAGTCGTAGAAGTTGAGTCGATATCAAAGTCGTACCAGTGTTCGCGAAACAAGGGTAGCGTGGACCAAGCCGTGTATTCTGCATGGGAATATGTGAGTAGTGAGGCTCACGCGCTGTCTGTGTATTTCACAGCAGAAAGGATTGTGGACGCGATCTATTCAATTTGTACTGCGGTAAGATCGAACCAATATTTTTATATTTCAAGTTTTGATGCCAAATAAGTCAACATCAGACTTTTCATTTAATTTAAACATGTGTTCTTTACTAAAGACTGAAATTGAATACCTCGATCAGTTTATTAGTGAGGGTCAGGTAAGGCCGAGTCGTAACAAGATTTAAGCCATTACATGAGTCAGACGGATGTCATTATTTCATAATAGTCATCGATGCCCTTTATGAGTTCAGTTTGCTTTGCTCCATGTATTGTCGAGATGTTTTGTGCTGCGTTTTTTTTAGGTACTTGTTGTACGATTGCTGTTTTGCTAGATTATGAACTAAACAAGTCTGTATTTCTTGAGTTTGGCTTATGGCGTTGTCCAGGCAGACGCTATGCTAACTTTGGGCCTCTGGCGTAAGTATTCATTTCGGCTTAGGCCGGGCAGACGCTATGCTAACTTTGTGCCTCTGGCGTATTGTTGGCTCGACAAGCAAGTACTTGTACTTATTCTGTCAGTGCTAACGAGTGAACGAGCAGCGCGCCGCAGCCTCGCCTGCCCACGAGCAGCGCGCCGCAGCCGCGCCTGCCCACGAACAGCGCGCCGCAGCCGCGCCTGCCCACGAACAGCGCGCCGCAGCCGCGCCTGCCCACGAACAGCGCGCCGCAGCCGCGCCTGCCCACGAACAGCGCGCCGCAGCCGCGCCTGCCCACAAGCAGCGCGCCGCAGCCGCGCCTGCCTACAATCAGCGCTTCCACATCACCGCTACGAGCTGGAACTTCTCGCCGGCTCCTACGGCAAAAAGACCCAGGCGGCTGCTCAACACATGGTGTTGTGGCACGGCGACTGGACACCGGAGACTTGCAGCGCTTTCTTTGAAACTGGTATATGGTGGGTGAGGTGGGCACTGCAGTGCTTTACTTCCCACTCTATAAGGTTGAGGTGGGCATTTTTATGCTTTACTTCCCGTTTCTAAGGTAGAGGTGGGCATTTTTATGCTTTACTTCCCGTTTCTAAGGTAGAGGTGGGCACGTTTGATGCTTTACTTCCCGTTTATTTTTTTTAGCAGTATGGTAGATGCGGATTCGGCCGATCTTGCGTCCCAGCTGTGTGGTTGTGTTGTGTCGCTAATGTTCGTTATCTGTATCGGTGAATATTGACGACAACAACGCGCTACTGTGTTAGACGTTTCATATACGGGCTAGCACGATAGAAGTATCGTGCAGGCGTCCTAAATTGCGCAGTTAGGACGTTTGTGCTATACCTAATCTTTTCTCTTTGAAAAGACTTATTTTTTGGCTTATCCTCACTGCCGATGTAAGAGTGCACGCTTGCGTCTGTATTGAGGATTCTAAATTTTTGAAGATTTTATTTAAGGGCTACGTGTAAATTGTTTTCTTTTTGTGTTGCAGAGGGTGAACTCGTTGATGCTAACTGTGACGTTGCTGGAAGAACGAGCCCGAGGACGGTCTCATGTCAGGAGAGGCCGTGTTAGGTGTTAGGACTGTTGAGGGTAGTCACACAAAAGGTTGTTTTATAAGGAAGTGTGCGCTGCTGCTCGAGGCAGTCTCTCTCCATCCGTCATTGCGGAACGTCTGACATTCTTGTTACATTTTTGTCTACTTACGTTCGGTTTGAATTTATACTATTGCGAGGATTATTTAGAAGTAGAGTTAAATTCACCATTTCGCTGTTAGTTTATTTCTTTTAAAATACTTTTGCATCAAATATCTAACAATAGAATAATATCATAGAGTAAATAGATGAACAGACACAATTTATAATAGTCTCTAATAAGTCGCATTCAAGCGAGCAATAACTCTCTCCTGATTGTTTTGGCATCGAGATGGGACAGTGCAGTTGTGCGGAATTTCAACTACCTGCACTGCAACTCCCATCTCTGATAAATAATGTAGATAATATAACTGTTACCATAATTTTATTTTATTTTATTTACTAACATTAGGAAATAAGACTACTAACAATGATATGAGATTTTCTTGAACTAAATAAATATTATTATTATTATTATTATTATGTTTATTCCATTAAACATAATAAGTCCCTTAAACATAAATCAAACCCATCTTGGATGCACAATAAATTAGTTTAGGGTAAGGTGTAGCTTTGGTGAGAGCATCTGCCACCATCATGTCGCTTTGTATGTACTGCACATCAATGGCCCCCGCTGCAACTTTATCACGGATGAAATGATGCCGCACATCAATATGCTTGGTCCTCGGATGATAGCCATCAGTACCTGAAAGCTTTATGGAACTTTGATTATCGCTGTAAATGATCATTGGTTCATTTTCTAGCACAGGCCAAAAACTTTCTTGAAATTGTTTAAGCCACAAAGCCTCTTACCCTGTACTCTTGCACTGCTGGGCAGTGCAGTATCACGTGGGATGCTGTTTCTTCGTCACCCATGCACGCTCTGCATAGGGGGCTGTCCGTAATACCTGTATTAAACAAATGTTTATTAAAATTGCCATGTCCAGTGATGGCAGCCACAACTGTCCGTAGTTGTGCCTTGTTTAATTGAAGCAACCTCCTAGTTACCCTCCTGTTAATCCTTGGTAGGGCTTCTTTTGACTGCCTGCATGTATCGATTTTGTCCCAGGAGGTGCAGTGTTGTGCGTGACTCCTTGTTGCGACCTGTGATCTTAGATAGCTTGCTGGTAGGGGAACGATGGGCTCTGGGCCGATAGCTCTGCTATCTGACCCTCGGCGGGCTAAGTCGTCTGCTGCATCATTCCCCCTCGAACCACTGTGTCCTTTAATCCTGTAATGTATTATTGTAAATGTGGGTAGGTTATATTAACCTACCCTACTGGTTTCGTATAATAAATCAGTCCCCAGCAAACCGCCGTTTGATTGACACCATATATTACAACTGGCGACGAGTATTTTTTTTTGTTTGAATTTCGGGTTTATAGTGTTAAATATGCCTTTCGGAAAGCTGCACGAATACGATATTAACGATCGTAACAACTGGAGTGCGTACGTTCGTCTCGTTAAGCAATTCATTTTACTTAACGACATCAGAGAAGATCTACACGTCGCAACACTACTCACGCATGTCGGAGCGGCCACGTACGAGCTGATGTGTGACCTGTGTGCGCCCATGTATCCGGAGACCAAGTCTTTCCAAGCTCTGGTCGAACTTGTCGGAAATCATCTCGAACCAAAAAGATCGGAGATAGCCGAAAGGCACCTGTTTAGACAAAGGCGACAGACCGAGAACGAACCGATAAGCGTGTTTCTGCAAAATTTAAAACACCTAGCGAAGCATTGCAATTTTGGAGCTACGCTTGAAGAAAATATTAGAGATCAATTCGTCTCTGGACTTCGAAATGAAGTGATGCGGTCTCGTCTGTTCGCGGAACCCACATTGGATTACAAAAAGGCGGTGGAGTTGGCGCTTGCGCTGGAAGCAGCTGAGAGGCATGCGGAAGCGGCCGGCGGCGACGGCCAGGCGTCGGCGCTGGGAGCTTCGGGACTCGAGCAGGCAGGCGGCCTGCATCGCGTGGCCACGGGGGCCACACCGTCGCGGCGCCCCGCTTGCTGGCGCTGCGGCAAGGACGACCACACGGCAGATAAGTGTAGCTATAAGTCGTATAAATGTCATAAGTGTTACAATATAGGTCACTTGGCCAAAATGTGTAAAAAAAATGCTTATAGGGCTGACGGCGGAAGATCGAAACTTCATAATTATATTGATAGTTGTGACTCGGCGAGCGATGCGAGTGATTGTTTACATCATATTATATCCGTTAATAATAATGTTACGGATGGACCTTACCATTGTACATTGCGTGTAGAAAATATAAACATGGTTTTCGAAATAGATACGGGCAGCAGAATCTCGGCGGTGTCAAAAGATTTTTATGACAAATATTTTTATAATTTACCTATAAAAAAACACAATATTAAATTGCAGTCGTACACGGGTGAGGCGATCGTTCCGCTCGGTTACGTCACAGTGCGAGTAACGAGTGGGAGCGGGACGACCGAGTTACCTTTGTTTGTTATCGCGCGCGGCGGTCCGCCGCTGTTAGGCCGTGTGTGGCTACGAAAACTTAATTTAGATGCCATTAATATAAATAAAATAGGTCTGCCGGCCGATTCGCTACTTATAAATTTACGAAATGAATTTCCTGACGTATTCGGTAACGGGGTAGGCACATTCAAAACAAAAATTAAATTACATTTGAAAGATACAACGCCGATATTTTGCAAGGCCCGTCCACTGCCGTTAGCATTGCGCTCACCCGTCGAGCGCGAGTTAGAACGCTTACAAGCGGAGGGAATTATTTATAAAGTAGATAGGTCCGACTACGGAACGCCAATTGTACCTATAATTAAGCGCGATGGAACAATTAGGATTTGTGGAGATTATAAAGTTACAGTAAATCCTTTATTAAAAGATTTTCACTATCCTTTACCGCGCACAGAAGAGTTGTTTGCAGCTTTAAGTGGTGGCGAACAGTTTACTAAATTGGATTTAAAGAATGCGTATTTGCAAGTAGTGTTAGATGAAGCTTCGCAACCACTAACGGCTATAACAACACATATGGGTGTTTTTGTGTATCGAAGGGCCCCGTTTGGTTTAAAATGTCTGCCGGAGATGTTCCAAAAATTAATTTAGGAAACTCTAAGCGGATTAGATTGTGTTGTAGCATTTATTGACGATATATGTATCACCGGGCGCAACAGAGAGCATCATTTACAAAATGTTAAGGAGGTATTGTCTCGGTTAGAAGAAGCGGGTTTACGTATTAAATTTGAAAAATGTGAGTTTTTTATGGATGAAATTTCATATTTAGGATATAGAATTGATAAAAATGGAGTACATACAGATAAAAATAAAGTATCCGCCATTGTAAATTTACCTGTGCCGAAAAATGTATCACAACTTCGAGCAGCTTTAGGCTTAATTAATTATTATTCGCGCTTCATTCCGAACATGAGCACATTGTTAAATCCACTGTATAAGTTATTGGCGAAAGGTAGCAAATGGTGTTGGAATAGGGATTGCGAGCGGGCATTTGAAGCGGTTAAAGAGAAGCTGGTTAGCGGGCCCGCGCTCGCGCACTACTCGCCTACGTTACCACTGGTACTCGCCGTAGACAGCAGCGCATACGGTCTGGGCGCCGTGCTGGCGCATCGCATGCCCGACGGCAGCGAGCGAATCGTTAGCTGCACTTCGCGCACACTCACTGATGCGGAGCGGCGCTACAGCCAGATCGACAAAGAAGCACTGGCGATAGTTTACGGGGTAAGCAGACACCATCAATATTTGTTTGGACGTAAATTTACTCTTCGGAGCGATCACAAGGCACTCACATACATCTTCGGACCGAAACACGGCATACCACAAACGGCGGCTAGTCGACTGCAGAGGTATGCTGTTCGTCTGGCGGCATACGACTTCGACATCGTCTTTGTATCGACAGATAAAAATGGCAATGCCGATGGCTTGTCCCGTCTACCTCAGCCAGCGTCCAGTAAGTCGATGGAGGAGGACGACGCCGCGACTTACTTACATTTCGTAGAAGACAGTTTCCCTCTTAGCCACAGGGACGTGGCAAAGAATACGGCGAAAGATGTCATATTAAGAAAGATATATGGATATATCGTGAGCGGTTGGCCACACCAAACCGAAATCGAAGGCGAGAAGCCATATTTTCATCGTAAAGAGGAGTTACACGTCGATCATGGATGCATTGTGTGGGGGTACCGGGTGGTCATACCGGGTACTTTGCGCAAACAAATAGTGGAGGAGGTCCACGCAGGCCACGTGGGCATGGTGAGAATGAAGCAAATTGCTCGCGGCTACGTGTGGTGGCCGCGACTCGACGCGGAGCTGGAGGAACGCGCACGCACGTGCGCCGTGTGCCGCGATCAGAGAGACGCGCCGCCACGCGCCGCGCCCGTGCCCTATGCATGGCCCTCGGAACCGTGGACCCGTTTGCACGCGGACTTCCTACAACATGGTGGTCGACATTACTTACTCGTCATCGACGCTCATTCTAAGTGGATCGAGATATTCCATATGAGTGGCGGGACATCTGCGTCTACGGTGGAAAATAAATTCAGAGAATTATTCGCTAGATTTGGTCTTCCTAGACAAATGGTTACGGATGGAGGGCCACCTTTCACTTCTCGTGAATTTGAGGAGTTTTTGAAGAAAAATTGTGTAGACCATATCGTGACGGCACCGTACCATCCGTCAAGCAATGGGGCGGCAGAAAATGCAGTGAAGACCGTGAAAAAGGTCATCAAGAAAGCCCAATTAGAGGGCGAAAATATCGACCGCGCGTTAAGCAAATTTTTAATGCAGTATCGCAACAGTACACATTGCAGCACGCAACGCGAACCTGCTGTGGCCATGATCGGACGGAGGCTGCGCACGCGTCTGGATCTGCTGCGGCCTGCTGCCGCCACCGGCGAGGCCGTGGCGCGCGCGCAATGCAAGCAGAGGCAGCACGCGGGGGGAAGCGCGCGCGTCCTCGCTGTCGGCGACGCCGTACTCGTTAGGAATTACGGGAGAGGAGATAAATGGATGGAGGGTGTTACGTATTTGGAGTAATGAAACGATTGCTTGCTTAGCGCAGACTGTCTATTCAAAATGTTGTCACATTGATGGCGGGCGTAGCCGCCCGTTCGGAAACATGCGCTGTGCAAACGCATACACAACATCCCTCCCCCTTTAGATGTGACCTTATAAATAATTAAAATAAACAAATAATTAACAAGAAAATAACAATACACAATACTGACATGCAGAGCTTATGACACATACAACAAAATTATTTTTCTAAGCTAGCCTACACAATCATCCTCCTCGGACTGCGCAGGGCGCCTAACACCCCTAGCTACTGTGACATTAGGATGGTTGACAAGCGGTGTGTGCGGCGGCGAGCACGCCTCCTCACCTTCCCCCTCAGGCTGTTCTCCATCACTAATGCCCTGTGTGACTCCTGGCTGTCCGGAGGATGTTGGCGATGTTGGGATACTCACTACAATTTCATCATCATCATCGTCAACATCCCGCGAGTTTACATTAGTAGCAGTAACGTCGGCTTTGCATAACCACAATTGATTTTTGTGTTTTTTAGTGGTGACTAAAGTATCATTATCCTGTATAACATATAATACTTTTCCGAGTCGCCGTAACACTGTACCTTTATGCCAGGTGAATTTATTATTACCACTAAACTTTTTATAAAATACCTGTTCACCTGGGGAAAAGAAAATTTTATTTTTCCCACCATGGGCTACGATTTGTGCCTGCTGCATATCATGCACAACATCGGCAAGGGTGCCGAACGAGGACGACGGCTCTCTGGGATTAATTAAATCCAACCGCGCCCTGAGTTTTCGCCCGTATACCAGCTCAGCCGGGGAGAAACCTGTGGTGGAATGAATCGAGTTCCGATAATCGAACAAGAATCTTAATAGACGTAACTTAGATTCTTTCGCTGTACGACTAGACATGACGCTGCTTCTAATGCCTTTTTTTACAATTTTTACTAAACTTTCTGCCTGTCCGTTGCTAGCCGGATGGTACGCCGGTGTAGTGAGATGACTGATTCCATTGCCTGCGCAAAACTTTGAAAATTCTTGCGAGGCAAAGGAGGGGCCGTTGTCGCTCACTATCGTTTTCGGTAACCCATAACGCGCAATGTACTCATACAACCGCTCGACTACTGCATACGACGTTGTGTTCGCATTCATATCGTATACCTCGACCCATTTGGTGTACGAGTCTACGACGACCAAATACGTACGACCGTTCAACGGACCTAAAAAGTCGATGTGCACTCTGTAAAACGGCTGAGGAGGAAACCTCCACGGTACCAGCTTCGTCCGCGGCGGTGACGGCCTCAGCCGGGTGCACACCTCGCACGACCCGATTAAGTTTTCAATCGCTTCGTCAACGCCCGGGAACCAAAATCTTGACCTCGCCTCGGCCTTGGTTTTTACTATTCCTAAATGGGACGTATGTAATTCGTCCATTACTTTTTTACGTAGGGAACTTGGAATAATAACCTTGTGCCCTCTCATTAAGCAGCCGTTTTCTACCGATAATTGATATCGACACAAAAAGTACGGCTTCAACTTTAAATCGGTTACTTTGTTCGGCCAGCCGTTTAAAACATGATTCATGACACGGGACATAATAATGTCTTTAGCTGTTTCGTTACGTAGTTCGCTGACGGTCATAGGCAACGTTCCGTCGACCACGAAGCAAACATATGCGGCCCTATCGCACAGCGCCGCGGCGGCGTCTGCGCACGACGCGCGCCCCGCCTCTGTAGTCCTCGCGCCGCGCTCCCCCGCCCCTGGCAGACTCGCGCGCGACAGATAATCTGCGGTGTTATCGGCGCTGCGAACATATTCTATTACATAATTATATGCGCTTAAAAACATTGCATAACGTTGCAGCCTATTTGCCGACACTTCCGGGATACCTTTATGCGGACCAAAGATGGTGATTAACGGTTTGTGGTCGGTTCGTAAGACAAAAGGGTCCGCTCGACCATACAAGTATTGGTGAAACCGACGCACTCCGAATATGATCGCCGTCGCCTCTTTCTGTATTTGTGAATACCTGTGTTCAGCGGGCGTTAGCGTGCGCGACGCAAACGAGACAGGCTTCTCGACACCGTCTTCCCCCACTTGCGACAATATTGCCCCGAGGCCGGTGGGGGACGCGTCGACGGTTAAGATAAGTTTGGCCTTTTGGTTAAAATGGGCCAAAACCGAATCCGACGCTAAACATTTCTTTATAGCTAAGAAAGCATCCGAGTGAATTTTCGTCCACTTCCATTTAGTGTTCTTTTTCAGTAACTCGTACAATGGACTTAACATCATTGATGCACCGGGTACAAAATTCCTATAGTAATTAGCCAGCCCTAAAAATGATTGTAACTGACTAACATTCCTTGGCCTAGGTGCATCTATTATTGCTTTAATTTTGTCCGGTGATTTTTTAAGACCGTTTTTATTTATCACGTAGCCTAAATAATTAATTTCGTCTTTAAAAAATTCGCACTTTTCTTTTTGTAATGTAAGTCCCGCTTCCTCGAGCCTCTGCAATACGCTATTAAGTCGCGTCAAGTGTTCCTCCCTATTACAACCGGTAATTAGGATATCATCGAGGAGACACAACACCCCGTCTAAACCCGCTAACACGGTTTCCATGGCGCGCTGGAATATCGCCGGGGCCGAGGACAAACCGAATACGAGTCGCGTATACTGATACAGCCCCCGGTGCGTGTTAATGCACGTCAACTTCTGCGACTCATCATCAAGACACAGCTGATTATATGCGCTCGACAAGTCCAGCTTTGTAAACTGTTCGCCGCCGTGCAGCTTCGAAAACAACTCATGCACCGTCGGTAGGGGAAATTGCTCGACTACTAACTGTTTGTTGATACTAACCGAGTAGTCGGCGCATATTCTCACGGAGCCATTCCTTTTTAAAACTGGCACTATAGGGGACGCATACTCGGAATAGTCGACCGGTTTTAGGACACCTAGATCGACTAACCTATTTAGCTCTTCGGTAACTTTTTCCCTGAGAGCGAATGCAATAGGTCGCGCCTTAAAGAAAATTGGCTTCGAATTTTCTTTCAAAAATAATTTTATTTTATATTTTTTGAAAGAACCTAAAGTGTCCGCGAATGTTTTGGAAAAACGAGCCTGAAGTTGTTCTATTGAGAGCGATGATTCACAATATTTCACCGGTGCTAGTTCTAAATTAAACTTTGAGATAAAATCCCTGCCGAGAAGTGCCGGGCCACCACCACGTACTACATAAACGTCTATAGCGCGGTTCACCCCACCGAATAACATTTTTGAATCGCGCATCACACCTAAACAATTGATCCTTTCGCCCGTGTACCCCATTAATTTTTTATTTGACGGAGATAAAGACAGCTTATGAAAATGCCGTCTCCATGTAATATCGGAGATGACCGTTACAGCGGACCCGCTGTCAATTTCAAATTTTAAAGTTACCCCGTTTAACCTAACGCACTCCACCATAGGTTCACCCCTAAAAGAACGGATATGATACAACTCACCATCGTCGTCGTTCTCGTCCGACCCCCTTGTCACGGCTGACGTCACCAGGTTCACCTTCTTACACATGCGTCGGAGGTGCCCCGTTTGTTTACATTTTTTGCACGTATAATTAATAAAACGACACTCTGGCGTCCTGTGGTTGAAATAGCCACACACGGAACATTGTACTTTCTCCGACCTACTCTCACACACTCTTAGTTCACTTTTGTTCGGCTGTCCTGTTTTACACGATACTTCTGTAGGCGCGGCGACGACGACGCTGGTCGCAGCAGCTGCGCAGGCGGCCCCTGCTCGTGCGCATCGTACGTTCTCGGCCAGCTCCACCACACTGGCCAGGGTCAGGCCACTCAGATCCTTGCCAAAGATTTCTTCTTTCTCGAACCCCGGCAGCATCCCCATGATGAAGCGGTCTCGGAGAACTTCTTCCAGGTTGCTGAAGCCACAGTGAGCCGTGAGACCCCTTAGACGAGCCGCCCACTGCATAAACGACTCCGCGGGTTGCTGAACTGCGGCGTAAAATTTGTACCGCTCGCCGAAGCCGACCCGTTTTGGAGTGAAATAAGCATCTAGGATTCCTAGAATATCTTCGTAGGGCACCTCGTTGAGTTCCTTGGGTAGTGCTAGGTCTGCTGCCAACTTGTATGTCCCCTCGGAGAGCGCACTAAGCAGTATAGCTCGTCGTTTAACTCCCGTCGCATCGGTTAAATGGTTCACGTCGTTCGCGATAAACCACTGCGTTATGCGATTTTTATACGTCTTCCACATTTGCTCACTGTGATCAAAGCACGATAAAACACCAAAATGTGTTAATAACATTTTGGGTTTTTTTTTTTCAAAAGTGGGTATTTCGCTCACTCGTCGCCACTGTTACGTATTTGGAGTAATGAAACGATTGCTTGCTTAGCGCAGACTGTCTATTCAAAATGTTGTCACATTGATGGCGGGCGTAGCCGCCCGTTCGGAAACATGCGCTGTGCAAACGCATACACAACAGAGGGCATAGTGACAGAACGCACGGGCAAGGTTACCTATGCGGTTAATACAGGTGATAAGATAAATACCCGCCATATTGATCAAATAATTCCTAAGAAAAATTCGCGTCACTCTTGGCATGTTCCTATTCAAAATGAAACTAATGAAAATAGTGAGCGTTCGCACGTACAAGTGGACGACATTGCTGAAACGGGAGTACCAGGGGCGCGCGAAATCGAAAATCCGAATATCGCCGCGAGAACCCATGAAATTCCGTGTACATCTTCGTTCGAAACTAATCTCTCGCCGGAGCTTTCAATCTCCACTCCAACACCAGAGCAAAAGCGTTATAATTTAAGGCCACGAAAAATAAAATAATAAGACTTTAAATAAAATGCACACAGTACTGTGTACAAGTATTCTCATTACCTTTAATACATTAATGTTATTTCTCTTGTCTGAACTGTATTGTTTATTTTTTTTTTGTATTTAATTTTCCTACTACATTATAATTCATAAATATAAAATAAACATTTATATGTGTTAACCGTTAGCATTAAGATTTTTTTTACTATAACAAAATTGGTGTGTAGATGTTAACGTCAACGATTAAATGTAAGTTTTTTTTTTGTAATTATTCCAAATTCTACATAATTTGTTTCACTAATTCGAACGGACAACATTTTAAGAACGGTGTGTATGATAATAACTTTGTTACTTTTACACTGTGGTGGTAACCAATGTACGTTTATATTAATTCAGTTTTTCTTTTGTTGACCAGTTACTTAAGTTTGTTCTATTGTTATTGCTTTGCATTATATTTTATCTGGAGAGGGATGTTGTAATGTATTATTGTAAATGTGGGTAGGTTATATTAACCTACCCTACTGATTTCGTATAATAAATCAGTCCCCAGCAAACCGCCGTTTGATTGACACCATATATTACAAATCCATTGGAGGATAATGTTATTAGATGTCCCTACTGCATTAAGTTTGAGGTGACATTCATAAATGAGGCCCGAATTAACTGTGATGTTGTTTAGTGCCTGTAGTACTGCCATGCTGTCGGTTAGTATGCGTATACTCTCGCCTGCAGCTTCCCTAACAGCTATGGCCTGTGCTGCCTCAATTATTCCCATGCATTCAGCTTGGAAAATTGAGTTATGTGTGCCTAACGGTTTATATATTTTGATGTTAAGGTCCTCTGAGAAAACACCTACACCTGTTCCTTGATCAGTTTTGGATCCATCTGTGTAGATCTTAAGCTCTTTCTGGTTCCCTTGATTTGTGGGACCGTGCTCTTGCAATTGTATTTTATATTTCTTGTCGAAGATGAACTGCTTCGGAATTAAGTCTTGTTTTGCGTCGGTAATTGGTACTTCTGCTATTAGCGTATCCAACACTGACGTATGCGGGGTATTACACTTCCTCCACAGATTTAACGTACGCAGTCTAAGCGCCGTTAGTGTAGCTATTTGCTGTATGTAAAAGGGTAGGGGTGTTAAATCCAGTAGGGCCTCCAGGGCAGCTGTGGGAGTTGTTCTCATGCTGCCTGTTGAGGCCATACAAGCTAATCTTTTACAACCTTGTAGTTTTTTGCATGCCGATATTTGTTTGGTTTTAGTCCACCAGACAACGGCACCGTATGTGATCATCGGTCGGATAACTGATGTGTATATCCATAGTATTATTTTAGGTGTTAATCCCCACCTTTTGCCAATCATCTTTTTGCACTGCCAAAAAGTAATGTTGGCTCTATTAATTTTATTATCAAGGTGTTTGTTCCAGTTAAGTTTATCATCCAGGATTACTCCTAGATATTTGACTTCAGTTGAGAGTTTTAGTTTACTGCCAAACAGTGAGGGTAGAGTGTAATCCCTCAGAGTCCGTTTTTTGGTAAACATAACTAACTCTGTTTTGTTCGGATTTACAGACAGTTCGAAATCCTTACACCACCTTTCTACAATACGTAAGGCTGTCTGTGTAAGGTTACATACGATATCGGCTGTTTTCCCTGAAATAAGGATCGCCAGATCGTCGGCGTAGCCTAGTGTGTAAAAGAAGTTGTTGTTAAGTTTGCTTATCAAATCGTTGATGACTAGGTTCCACAGTAGGGGTGAGAGAACCCCTCCTTGCGGACAACCTTTCGCTATCGATATGATGCGTGAGTCATTAGTTTTGATTAATCTCTTGCTGAGCATTTGTGTAATCCATTCTGTTGTGGTTTTATCGACGCCATGTCTCACCAGGGCACTTTCTATGCTCCTGAAATTGGTCTTGTCGAAGGCACCCTCAATATCGATGAAGGATCCCATGCATATGGATTTGTTTTCCATTGCATTTTCGATCTTGCTCACGATTTGATGAAGAGCCGAGTCTGTTGATTTCCCAGCTGTGTATGCGTGTTGTAGCGGGTGTAGAGGTGTGGTCTTTAACGCAACCTCTCTCACGTGTCTTTCAATTAGTCTTTCCATTGTTTTAAGATTAAACGAAGTCAGACTAATTGGTCTGAATGATTTGGCGTCCGTATAGTCACCTTTACCTGGTTTAGGTATAAAGATAACTTTGACTTCTCTCCATATCTAGGGAATGTAGCGGTGTGCTAAACATCCTCTCATCAGATTAATGAGTTTATGTTTTAGCACGTCTAAACCCCATTGTAGAAGGGCTGGGAAGACTCCATCAGGTCCCGCCGCTTTATATGGGTGAAAGCTGTTAATCGCCCATTGTAGTCTGGGACTTGAGATTATCTTATGGGCTAGTTCCCAGTCGTGGGAGCTTGGTGTTGTGGTGTTATCATCAACGTCGCTAGGGTTGCTTATCTTACTACCCGGGAAGTGTATGTTGAGCAACTCTAGCATTATTTCATTAGGTGATGATGTGTAAGTGTTGTCCGATTTTCTTAGTGAAATCGGCCCATCGAGTCGTTGACTTGAAAGTACTTTCCGCACGCGATTGGCTTGGTCGCATTTGTCCACACTACTGCAAAAGTTGCGCCAGCCTTCTGTGCGGCGTTTCCTTATGCACTTTTTGTATGCTGTTTTCGCTTTTTTGTAAGCGTCCCAGTCATTTACATCGGAGGTGTTCATAGCCCTGTTTAGGGCTTTCCTTACCTGCCTCCTGTACTTATCAAGCTCTTTGCACCACCACGGTTGCTGGCCTATTTTTCCCGATGCCACTGCAACCGGGCATGCGTCTTGGTAACTGTGTATTATAGCATCAGTTATATTTTTGGCTTGTTGGTCTAATTGCTGTGTGCTTGTTGCCAGTGGGATATAGTCCACTCTGTTCAACCTAGCTGCCAGCGATTTTGTGAAAAGTTTTTTGTTGGTTTTTTTGGGGTTTCTCTTCGGTTGGACCTGAGTTGTTATATCTGTGTGTAATTGAAAGCATATCCATCTGTGGTCCGAGCATGAGGCCTCATCGGAGACATGCCATTTACGGATATGAGTGGATATGCCACTTGTTGCGAGAGTAAGGTCTATAATTGTTCTAAATCTTCTGGTTACTAATGTTGGTTCGGAACCGAAATTAACTATGTTTAAATTAGTTGTAAAGAGAAATTCAACAAGGTTCTTACCTCTGTCGTTGCTTCTATCCATGCCCCACAGCTGGTGGTGGGCATTTGTATCGGCGCCAATCAGGATCTCCAGACCCGCTGACTCACAATAGTGAGTTAGCCTAGCGAGCTCAGCAGGGGGTGGGTCCTCGGCCTCCGGCATGTAGGTTGAGGTTATTACGAACTCCCTCCCTTTTTCATCTGTCACTTTGATGGCGCAGTTGTCTCTGGAACAGTAGTCTGTTAACAGGTGGGCACGAATGTTTTTAGACGTGAAAATGCACGCTCTGGGTTGTTCGTGTTGTGTATAATAGTATAGCTTACCCTTTGTGTTGGATAGGCCTTGCACTTTGCCGGCCCTAATCCACGGTTCTTGAATGAGGGTTATGAAATTGTGTTGAACCTCCACCCGCTTACGCAATTGTGTCGTAGCAGCTTCGCTGTGGTGGAGGTTTATTTGTGTAATGTGTGTTGGGGTGTTTTTATTCGACGAAGGGCACGGCATTCTGGCGAGCCTTTAATTCGTCCTCCTCTTCATCGATATAAAGGCCCGCCAGCAGTGCTCCCGCATCGTCACCGTCAGAGAGAGAAGCGGCTGACAGGGAGTCAGCCGATTCATCGGCTGTCGGCGCCGACCCTGTCTGCAGTCCTGATGGTCCTGGTGTGGGTTCAACAGTGCTCTCCTTCGTACCTGACGTCTGCACAGTGGTGGCGGTTGATATGTCCACGTAGGTGTTCGGCGTGGATTGCTTTTGGTCAGGTCTTCTGGAGGACTGTTGAGTGTTGTGTTGGGGTGTGTCATAATACCTGCCTCCTTTGCCCAGGAATTTCACGTAGACGCTGCCAAGGCAACATCCTAGTCGTCTACCCCTGGCTAGTAAGGTAGGTATGTGATTCTCTGGGATGGTCAGCTTCACGAACCAACCTTCCTGCTGTTGTTCAGCTTCGAGAAGAAGCCAGTCCTTGATGGATACCCATCTGTTCTGGCGGTATAACATGCGTCCTATGTCTATTGACTTTTTCCATTTGGCTTCACCATTGGGTATGAAAATACCACAACGGATCCGCCGCGGAAGATCAGCCTGCCTAACTACAGTAAGTGTTTTTCCTTGGTTCAATTTAGGGTTTTCCACCGCTTTCTTGAGCCAGGTCACTGTATATTGGTCCTCACACCAGACTCTTATGGCTCCCTCGACGAAAGTCGGTTTGCCAACGAAGACCGGCATGTCAGGTTCTTCGCCCGCACCTTCAGGTTGCCAAGCGAAGTTAACTATCTCTTCATGGAGCTCTTCTAGGAATTTTTTTGCTATTTCCCTAGTCAGAAGTCCTGTTGGGGCACTAACAACCGCGACCCTTAGGTCGGAACTCGCTGCAGCGCTGTAGCTGATTGTCTCAATTTTCTTGGACGATTTGTTAAGTTTGGCCTTTTTGTATTCTCCTCTCGGTGACGTCGAGGAGTTCAGTGATCGTTTAGGGGCACGTGCCACATTCCCATGCCTCCTCCCCACCTCAGTCCTCTTCGGTTCCACGCCTTTCCCTGCACCAGTGACCAGCTCTGGAGACCTAGGGTCCGTACCAGTTGCTTTTTGGTCACTGGTGCCTGGTTTGGGTGTTGCCGATTCGGAATTTAGTGGCTTGGTGGCCTCCGGTACTCGGGCTTTACGTGCCAGGCGTTGTTTCTTAGTGAGCCGCTTCCACCTTTTCTTCTCACCAGCTGGTTTGTTTTCCTTAGGACCAGTTGTTTCCGTAACAGTAGATCTTGGAGCCTTAGGCTTGGCTCTCCGACTTACTATTTGCCATGTGTTCGCGAGGTCTTTGTCGTCCCTGAGTGGTGAGGGTCGTCTTGCCATCGCTTGTTGTGTGGTATCGGGGGTGCGCGTTTTAGTTGCTTCCGCCGTTGTGATGGACCAGTTATCATCTTTGTTGCTGGTCGCGGTTTTATCTGGTTGGTCGGTCAAGACCTTACCGCCAGATGCTTTGGTGTTAGAGCTGTTGTTTGCTGAGACCTGGGATGAACCAGACGTCTTTGTCATGTCTTGTTTAGTGGGCTTTGTTTGATCCATAGCCTGCTCGAAAAATTTTCATCCCCCCGGCTTCCCGCCCTCCACGGAGCCCGCACCTTTGGGAACGTCCTACTCATAAAAAAATTCGGACGCTAGGAGTACCGAGGAGATATAGGTGGGCAGGGCTGGCTTACAGCGCGACATCGGGCGCTCGATCAGGTTGGCAGCCGGGTTTACCAATATAGTAAAGCCCGACTTGTCCACGTGCACAACCTTCACTTACGCCGTCAGCATGGCCTTTGCCACTACAGGGTGCCCCGAGGCACACTGCAGACCCCACCCACCTCGCCTGCGGCCCTCTGACGGGACGCGTGGCCATTTCCCTGCCCGTGGCTAGCGGACAGGGCTACCGTTTTGCCTGAAATCCAGACCAAAGGGGGAGTGTTGCCTTACGCCACCAAATTAAACCCATGTGACGCTCGGCTCAGCCCCCCAGGACTCCTTCATCCCTGCGTACGGCGCTCAACTGCGCAGGTCCTAGCGCAGGTGGGTTTGTAACAACCGACGGCTAAACCCACAATCACCGACGGCATTTCGAGTGGTCCTCTTAGCCGTGGTTAGAGAGTAGGCAATGATACCAGTCTCTAAACACGTTGCCCGGGGTGCACCGGAGCCGAGGGTAGCCATCCATTTGGGGTGTTACATCCGCGTGGATGAATACCCTCCGCTCACACGAGGAGGTGGAACACACTAATTGCCCCCTAATCTAATCTATTCTGTAATAAGCCCATACCTTTCAGTGTATGACTCAGCTTCTTGTTCCACTGCCTGCTGGCCTGCTTCAGCCCATATAAAGGTTGTCTTAAACGGCAAACTTCTTTACCACTGCCATACATTGGCGGTTGAAGCATATATATTTCTTCTTCTATGTCTCCTTGGAGAAAAGCAGATACTGCATCCATCTGACAAATATCCAAATCATATTTAGCTGACAACGCAAATAAATATCTCAAAGATGCATACTTTACAACTGGTGAAAATACTTCTGTGTAATCTATTCCAGGTCTTTGTGAACAACCTTTAATTACTAAACGGGCTTTATATTTAATTGTCTCTCCATTCTCATCTGTTTTCTTTTTGAAAACCCATTTGCATGGTATAGGATGTTTGTTATCAGGGAGCTTTGTAATCTCCCAAGTATTATTTTCTATTAGAGATTGGTACTCCTCATCCATAGCAGCTTTCCAGTATTCAGCATCAATGCCCGACAAGGCATCTTCAACAGTCTGTGGATCTGGAATCTGTTGAACACACATACAATTTTTGTGTATCTGACGGGACCTTAAGGTTATATTTCTTTCAAAGTTATGGGTTACTAGCTGTGCCCGCGACTTCGTCCGCGTGAAATACTGTTTTCGTTAAGCATTTTTTTTAAGGATTATTATTTTACTTGACCGACGTGCTATGCGTTGATGTATGGATGTAGACATAGAGATAGGTGTGCCACGACCACACCAAATGTAGGTGTTTGGTCTCTACCTATCCCTCTGGGTTATGGGCGTGAATTTAGTTGTTGTTGTTGAGGTATTTTATTTAAACTTATAAAAAATTACAACAAAACAAATGGAACTTACAAAATATTCATTTACTCTTATGCAAATTTTCATCCCCTATTCCCTTATTATATTGCAACATTAAGGGTAAAACTTTTACAAACTTTAAATGACCTATTTATTAATATCAAATTAGTAGCCTAAAAAAAGTTATAAGCTTCTAACTGTAAAAATGACGATACGTCCATACAAATTTCCACCCCTACTTTTACCCCCTTATACACCCTCTTTCACGATAAAAATTAATCTTTGTCCTTTCTCAGGCTCTAAGCTAAATATCAGTAAGTATAATAGTAAAACATATTAAACAAAACATTCATTAAAACCTCACATATTGCGAAACAAATTTTCATCCCCTATTGTTATTTAGCACCCTTACGGGTAAAATTTTTACAAAAATCGAAATTCTTACTTATTTATATCAAATTAGCAGCATTAGAAAGAAGTTTCAAGCTTCTTACTGTAAAAATGACGATACTTCCATACAAATTACCACCCCCACATTCAACCCCTTACAACCCTTTTTTCGCGTTAAAAAGTAGTCTTTGTTCTTTCTCGAGCTCTAGACTAAATATCAGTAAGGGTAACAGCAAAACATATTAAATAAAACATTCACCTAAACCTCACATATTCCCAAACAAATTTTCATCCCCTATTGTTATTTAGCACCCTTCAGAGTAAAATTTTTACAGAAATTGAATTTCATATTTATTTATATCAAATTAGCAGCCTTAGACAGAAGTTTCATGCTTCTAACTGTAAAAATGACGAAACTTCCATACAAATCACAACCCCTACTTTCAACCCCTTACAACCCTTTTTTCGCGTTTAAAAACAGACTATGTTCTTTCTGAGGCCCTAGACTAAATATTGGTAAGTGTAACAGCAAAACATACTAAACAAAACATTCACCGAAGTCTAAAATATTCCCAAACAAAATTTCATCCCCTATAGTTATTTAGCACCCTTGAGGGTAACATTGATACAAAAATTTAATTTCATATTTATTTCTATCAAATTAGCAGCCTTAGAAAGAAATTTCAAGCTTCTAACTGTTAAAATGACAATACTTCCATACAAATTACCACCCCCACTTTCAACCCCTTACAACCCTGTTTTCGCGTTAAAAAGTAGCCTATGTTCTTTCTGAGGCTCTAGAATATCTGTGTACCAAATTTCATTTAAATCGGTTCAGTAAACAATAGTAGGCGACACTTCCATACAAATTTTCACCCCCATTTTCAACCCCTTACATTCCCTTTTTCGCGTTAAAATATAGCCTATGTCCATCCTCAGGCTCTAGACTATCTGTATACCAAATTTCATTTAAATCGGTTCAGTAGTTTTGGCGTGAAAGCGAGACAGACAGACAGACAGACAGAGTTACTTTCGCATTTATAATATTAGTAAGGATTAGCAGCATTAGAAAGAAATTTCAAGCTTCTTACTGTAAAAATTACGATACTTCCATACAAATTACCACCCCCACATTCAACCCCTTACAACCCTTTTTTCGCGTTAAAAAGTAGTCTTTGTTCTTTCTCGGGCCCTAAACTAAATATCAGTAAGGGTAACAGCAAAACATATTAAATAAAACATTCACCTAAGCCTCACATATTCCCAAACAAATTTTCATCCCCTATTGTTATTTAGCACCCTTCAGGGGAAAATTTTTACAGAAATTGAATTTCATATTTATTTATATCAAATTAGCAGCCTTAGACAGAAGTTTCATGCTTCTAACTGTAAAAATGACGATACTTCCATACAAATTACCACCCCCACTTTCAACCCCTTACAACCCTGTTTTCGCGTTAAAAAGTAGCCTATGTTCTTTCTGAGGCTCTAGAATATCTGTGTACCAAATTTCATTTAAATCGGTTCAGTAAACAATAGTAGGCGACACTTCCATACAAACTTTCACCCCCACTTTCAACCCCTTACAACCCCTTTTTCGCGTTAAAATATAGCCTATGTCCATCCTCAGGCTCTAGACTATCTGTGTACCAAATTTCATTTAAATCGGTTCAGTAGTTTTGGCGTGAAAGCGAGACAGACAGACAGACAGACAGACAGACAGACAGACAGACAGAGTTACTTTCGAATTTATAATATTAGTAAGGATTAGCAGCCTTAAACATGAGTTTCAAGTTTTTAACTGTAAAAATGACGATAATTCCATACAAACTTTCACCCCCACTTTCAACCCCTTACAAACCCTTTTTCGCGTTAAAATGTAGCCTACGTCTTTCCTCAGGCTCAAGACTAAATATTGGTAAAGGTTACAGCAAAGCATATTAAATAAAACATTCACCAAAACCGAACATATTGCCAAACAAAATTTCATCCCCTATTGTTATTTAGCACCCTTAGGGGTAAATTTTTTACAAAAATTTAATTTTGTATTTATCTATATCAAATTAGCAGCCTTGAAAATAAGTTTCAAGCTTCTATCTGTAAAAATAACGATAATTCCATACAAAATTTCACCCCCACTTTCAACCCCTTGCAACCCCTTTTTCGCGTTAAAATGTAGCCTACGTCTTTCCTCAGGCTCTTGACTAAATATTGGTAAGGGTAACAGCAAAACATATTAAACAAAACATTCACCAAAACCTCACATAATGCTAAACAAAATTTCATCCCCTATTGTTATTTAGCACCCTTGGGGGTAAAATTTTTACAAAAATTAATTTAATATTTTTATATCAAATTAGCAGCCTTAAACATAAGTTTCAAGTTTTTAACTGTAAAAATGACGATAATTCCATACAAACTTTCACCCCCACTTTCAACCCCTTACAAACCCTTTTTCGCGTTAAAATGTAGCCTACGTCTTTCCTCAGGCTCAAGACTAAATATTGGTAAGGGTTACAGCAAAGCATATTAAATAAAACATTCACCAAAACCGAACATATTGCGAAACAAAATTTCATCCCCTATTGTTATTTAGCACCCTTAGGGGTAAAATTTTTACAAAAATTTAATTTTGTATTTATCTATATCAAATTAGCAGCCTTGAAAATAAGTTTCAAGCTTCTATCTGTAAAAATAACGATAATTCCATACAAAATTTCACCCCCACTTTCAACCCCTTGCAACCCCTTTTTCGCGTTAAAATGTAGCCTACGTCTTTCTTCAGGCTCTAGACTAAATATTGGTAAGGGTAACAGCAAAACATATTAAACAAAACATTCACCAAAACCTCACATAATGCTAAACAAAATTTCATCCCCTATTGTTATTTAGCACCCTTGGGGGTAAAATTTTTACAAAAATTAATTTAATATTTTTATATCAAATTAGCAGCCTTAAACATGAGTTTCAAGTTTTTAACTGTAAAAATGACGATAATTCCATACAAACTTTCACCCCCACTTTCAACCCCTTACAAACCCTTTTTCGCGTTAAAATGTAGCCTACGTCTTTCCTCAGGCTCAAGACTAAATATTGGTAAGGGTTACAGCAAAGCATATTAAATAAAACATTCACCAAAACTGAACATATTGCCAAACAAAATTTCATCCCCTATTGTTATTTAGCACCCTTAGGGGTAAAATTTTTACAAAAATTTAATTTTGTATTTATCTATATCAAATTAGCAGCCTTGAAAATAAGTTTCAAGCTTCTATCTGTAAAAATAACGATAATTCCATACAAAATTTCACCCCCACTTTCAACCCCTTGCAACCCCTTTTTCGCGTTAAAATGTAGCCTACGTCTTTCCTCAGGCTCAAGACTAAATATTGGTAAGGGTTACAGCAAAGCATGTTAAATAAAACATTCACCAAAACTGAACATATTGCCAAACAAAATTTCATCCCCTATTGTTATTTAGCACCCTTAGGGGTAAAATTTTTACAAAAATTTAATTTTGTATTTATCTATATCAAATTAGCAGCCTTGAAAATAAGTTTCAAGCTTCTATCTGTAAAAATAACGATAATTCCATACAAAATTTCACCCCCACTTTCAACCCCTTGCAACCCCTTTTTCGCGTTAAAATGTAGCCTACGTCTTTCCTCAGGCTCTAGACTAAATATTGGTAAGGGTAACAGCAAAACATATTAAACAAAACATTCACCAAAACCTCACATAATGCTAAACAAAATTTCATCCCCTATTGTTATTTAGCACCCTTAGGGGTAAAATTTTTACAAAAATGTTATTTCATATTTATTGATATCAAATTAGCAGCCTTGAAAATAAGTTTCAAGCTTCTATCTGAAAAAATAACGATAAATCCAAACAAAATTTCACCCCCACTTTCAACCCCTTACAACCCCTTTTTCGCGTTAAAATGTAGCCTACGTCTTTCCTCAGGCTCTAGACTAAATATTGGTAAGGATTAAAGCAAAGCATATTAAACAAAACATTCACCAAAACCGAACATATTGCCAAACAAAATTTCATCCCCTATTGTTATTTAGCACCCTTGGGAGTAAAATTTTTACAAAAATTTAATTTCATATTTATCTTTATCAAATTAGCAGCCTTAAAAATATGTTTCAACCTTCTACCTGTAAAAATGACGATAATTCCATACAAACTTTCACACCAACTTTCAACCCCTTACAACCCCTTTTTCGCGTTAAAATGTAGCCTATGTCCATCCTCAGGCTCTAGACTATCTGTGAACAAAATTTCATTTAAATCGGTTCAGTAGTTTTGGCGTGAAAGCGAGACAGACAGACAGAGTTACTTTCGCATTTATAATATTAGTAAGGATTTCATCATCACTAGTACTGGGACAATATGTTTCATCATTTGTTTTGTTCTCAATACAACTGTCAAAGGATGAATCTTGTGAGAAGCTTGATGTGGACAAAGTTTCATTCAAGGGGCTGTTATCATTTTCATTGACTAGCTCTAAATTGGCTTGAGTAGAAGATGTAGGTTGTAATTTATCAATATTATTATTCATTGAGCTTTCCATAAATATGACATCCCTACTAATAACAATCTATAGTAGGGTTCGTGTGTCATCTATCACTTTATATGAATCACGAAAGTTACTTATGAGTTTAGTTACAAGAAAAAACACTATTTTATTAATACAATTATTTAATCAAAAGAACACTGTGATTTTACTACAAAAAACATCCAGAACGAAAAACCATTTTTTAAGTGTCATAAAAATCAAAGATTAAGTCCTGTCAAACATCGGACATAGATTATAACTCTTGTACCGAGCGGGCATACGGCCGCGAGAGCTACGAATGGGTCGGTTTGCTATAAATCCTTTTATTTTGCAAATCATACAATCTGTATCCTTTTGTGTTGTCACAATAACCCATGAAAACTAACTCCTTTGACTTGCTATCCCACTTTAATCGACTCTGTTTGGGTACATGCACCATGGCTTTAGATCCAAAAATTTTTAAATTAGAAATATTTGGCTTTTTACCTGTCCATTTTTCATGAGGAGTTACCTCATTCAAAACTCGAGAAGGTGAGCGATTAATCAGGTAGGCTGCAGTGGAAACCGCCTCAGCCCAGAACTGCTTTTGCAGCTTTGCTTCAAACATCATGCATTTTGCACGCTCCACCAATGTCCTGTTCATCCTCTCCGCTAGCCCATTTACTCCGGAGTATAAGGAGTACTGGTCTGATGCTTGATACCGGAAGCTGCTAGGAAATCTGAAAACACTTTATTATCATATTCTTTTCCATTATCACTTCTTACTACTTTTATCCTTTTTTCTAGTTCATTTTCTACTTCTTCTTTAAATCTCTGGAAAACTGTCTTTATGTCTAATTTATTTCTTAGAAAATATACAAAAACTCTACGGGAAAAATCATCTATAAAGGTTATAAAGTACCTTGCACCACCTGCTGATGGTGTCTCCATCGGACCACACAGATCGGTATGCACTATTTCCAGTAATGCTTTTGCCCTTAAACCTGCATGTGGGAAAGGTGATCGTGTTTGTTTACCCTCACAGCAGGGTATACAAACAGTATTAATATCTTTATTGGTAATAGTTATCCCCTCTGCACATGACTCTAATCTCTTAACATCTGCCAAATTTAAATGACCCATTCTCTTGTGCCATGTAATTATATCTGCATTATTATTTTCACATGAAATTGCATAAGCTTTATCGGGAACAGTGTTCAGTTTATACATGTTATTGATTAACTTTGCATTGGCTAATATAACTCCATTGGCATTAAGTATTTTACAGCCCGTGTTAGTAAATTCAACTTTACAGCCATTTTTTGTTAATTGACAGACTGATAAAAGATTTGCACTCAAATTAGGGATAAATAAAACATTTCTCACCTGAATAGGAAGTTCAGAACAAAATCTTGTTTTAATATTGACTTTACCCATTTTTTCAACATTGATGACATCATTATTAGCCAGCTTAATGCTAAATCGGTGAGGGCTGTATGTCATACAACCACTGGCTGTTTTTAGTCATGTGCATTGTGGCACCAGAATCTATGTACCAATTATCTTCATTAATATTATCAAAAGCTGAAAAAACTGCAAAAAAATTGTTGTGATTAAATTTTGTCTCTTTACACTGACTTTTAAAATGACCATAGTTATTACAGTTGAAACAGCGTGGGCCTTTTCCCTTTGATTTAGCATTGTTGTAAGAATAATTTCTGTGTTTTGTATAAAAGACGGTAGAATCAGAAATTTTCACTTCCTGTAAAAGTTTCGTTTTTACGAAATCTGCCGAGATTACTATTCCGGAACTTTCCAAACCCATGATCATTGGTTTACAATCATCTGGTAATCCTGCTAACATGAGTGTACCCAGCCATTGATCACCAACTTCGAAACCAACATTTCTCAATTTGTATGCGGTAGTCATGATTTTATTAATATAATCTTCTACGTTTGCGCAGTTATCCAACGTAGTATTTATTAAATCTCGTAATAGACCAACTTTCCTTGATAGCCCGAAGTCTTCGAAAGCATTTTGGAGGTTCGTCCAAACTTCTTTGGATGATTTTGCGTTTTTAATATGGACGTAATTTATTGGGTCGACCAACAAAATGATTTTTGACTTGGCTTTAACATCCTTTTTTATGTCGATATCAGTACCCGGTTCGACACAATCCCATAAATCTTCATGCTCGAGATAAGATCTGACTGCAAACTTCCAAGTTGTGTAATTCTCCCGGCCGGCTAATTTTTCTATTTGCGGGTTGAGAGCGGCCATTGTTCTCAGCGTCGGCGGGTGAATGCGTCACGACGAAATTAATACGTTTTACAAATATTGATGCAGTTTTCTTCTTCTCGACAATTAAATTATACCGAGTCGTCACAAAACTATTTAGGTATACGGCCTGGGCCCATAACCTGTTGGAATTTAATAAAACTCCCGATGATTTGATGACGACGTTTTAATGAATACATTAACAGAGTGAACAAAAAGGATGTGACACAAAAGAAAAAGCAAAGAGTAAACATAGAATAATATCATAGAGTAAATAGATGAACAGACACAATTTATGTTTATTCTATCAGGATGCACCAATAGCGTAGCGATTTGCGTCGAAATAGTTCAGGTACGATTGATCAATACATGGATGCCCAGGCAAGTTTAAAAAATGTTTATTAATTTTATCGGGGTCTGTCAAATGCGAAGGTAAATAAGTATCTTGCCTCGGTGGCACAGTCGACTTTTAATTGTGCCATAAAGGTTTTGGTCTTTTAATATTATTATTAACGTTGTGATTGAAATATGCCGTTTTTTCATTGAGTATGGAGTGGGTAACTAAGGTTTTCAAGGTTTTATAATATTGTTAGGACTGTTGAGGGTAGTCTCACAAAAGGTTTTATAAGGAAGCGTGCGCTGCTGCTCGAGGCAGTCTCTTTCCATGGGTCATTGCGGAACGTCTGACATTTTTGTTTGTTTACGTTCGGTTTGAGTTTATACTACAGCGAGGATTATTATGAAGTAGAGTTAAATTCATTATTTTGCTGTTAGTTTAATTCTTTTAAAATACTTTTGCATCAAATATCTTACATCAGAAGTGGGAAAGGATCCACGTGATTCTATCCACTTTGCTCACTCTGTGTTTGTGTTTGCATTTTCGTGAAAATAAATGCAAAGAGAAAAATGTCAGATCGTTACCGTGATAATTGTTGTAGTCGTAGCAAGTTGAGTAGATATCAAAGTCGTACCAGTGTTCGCGAAACAAGGGTAGCGTGGACCAAGCCGTGTATTCTGCATGGGAATATGTGAGTAGTGAGGCTCACGCGCTGTCTGTGTATTTCACAGCAGAAAGGATTGTGGACGCGATCTATTCAATTTGTACTGCGGTAAGATCGAACCAATATTTTTATATTTCAAGTTTTGATGCCAAATAAGTCAACATCAGACTTTTCATTTAATTTAAACATGTGTTCTTTACTAAAGACTGAAATTGAATATCTCGATCAGTTTATTAGTGAGGGTCAGGTAAAGCCGAGTCGTGGCAAGATTTAACACGTTACGTGCCAACATGATTTTTTTCATTTTAAAGTGAACTTGTAAGGCTAGTCGGTTGCGCTGAGCGTGTTAAGCCATTACCTGAGTCAGACGTATATCATTATGTCATAATAGTCATTGATGCCCTTTATTAGTTCAGTTTGCTTTGTCCATGTATTGTCGAGATGCTCTGCGTTGCGTAGACTGCGGGATACCCAACTGCAGAAGTGAGATTGTGAACGGAATGTGAGACGTTCTGTATCAGGAGATGCTTCTAGGGTATTTTCAGGACTGACAAACTGCGGGTTGCCATTAATATCATGTAGAGAACGGACTGCGGGACGCTTGCCCTACATGGTGCCACGGTGAGGGGAGTGGACTCCCGAGACATGCTCTGCTTTTTTTTTAACGGTGAGACATCTTATGTTCGTATGACACGCAAACGTCGTGCCTATGTTATACGAACGATTGTGTGATACTACTTGCGTATAATAAGCGAACGTCGTGCCTATGTTATACGAGTAGTTATGTATTTGACATGTGTATAATAAGCGAACGTCGTGCCTATGTTATACGAGTAGTTATGTATTTGACATGTGTGTAATAAGCGAACGTCGTGCCTATGTTATGCACATGTAGATGACACATGATATGCGAACGTCGTGCCTATGTCATGTGCTGAAGTCATTTGTGTAGATGAACTATGCAAACGTCGTGCCTATGGTTCACTATGTTGTTGTAAACGAACTATGCAAACGTCGTGCCTATGGTTCACTATGTTGTTGTAAACGAACTATGCAAACGTCGTGCCTATGGTTCACTATGTTGTTGTAAACGAACTATGCAAACGTCGTGCCTATGGTTCGCAAAGTTGCAAAGAAGTACAGGAGGACGAGGACGTCCTCCAGTCAGGAGAGGCCGTGTTAGGACTGTTGAGGGTAGTCTCACAAAAGGTTTTATAAGGAAGCGTGCGCTGCTGCTCGAGGCAGTCTCTTTCCATGGGTCATTGCGGAACGTCTGACATTTTTGTTTGTTTACGTTCGGTTTGAGTTTATACTACAGCGAGGATTATTATGAAGTAGAGTTAAATTCATTATTTCGCTGTTAGTTTAATTCTTTTAAAATACTTTTGCATCAAATATCTTACAATATGTTTTATGTGATTCTAACTTTGTTTTCAAATAACGTTTATGGGCCGCATTCCGAAGTCTCATCATTATTTTAATTGTATTGGTTATCCACGGCTGGTTTTGTTCTTTAAACACACAAGTCTTCGTTGGGGCGAATATATCAAAAACAGACGTGACGTAGGAATTGAAGAGACATACCTTATGATCTACGTCCGGAGTAAGGACTATTTTTTCCCAATTTACAGAATCTAAAAATAAATCAAGTTCTTTAAGAGGTCTGTAATTAATTTTTTTCCCATGAATTTTCGACTTTTCGCTTAGTAGTTCGCAAGTTAACAGGGCGTGATTGCTCAGGGGGGCGACCGGTTCTATCTCAATATGCCTTACTCTGATATTAGTACAGATAACATCTATAAGAGTTTGGCTATGATCCGTGAAGTGTGTCGGGGACGCTACCAATTGCACTAAGTCCAAACAGTTTAAAAATGTATTGAATTTGTTAATTTTCGCATCATTAGGACGGAGCATATCAATGTTAAAATCTCCAAGCAATATGATACTGTCACAAAACGCTAATGAGTTTATCGAAATGGTGACTGCGTCAAAAAATGAATCGACGTCAAGCCACGGTGGGCGGTATGCGGTACCGATAGCAAGCATCTTGTTGTTCATCTTAAGCGTTAGCCACATTTGTTCTACGAAAATGAGCGATGGTTCGACGGGGTGAGCAAAGACGTGAGCGTTGATACCGCGCTTTATGTAAAAACCAACCCCCCCACCCCGGCCTCCGCGCACAGCGCGCGGGCGCGACGCGTGCAGCAACCGGTAGCCGGCGGGGCGCGGGGCGCTGCCCTCCTCGCCCGCACGTAGCCACGTCTCGCCCACTGCCATAACATCTATAGCATGGCGCTCCACGACCGCAACAAAATCTTCACAGTAGGTGTTCAGTGAGCCGACGTTGAGAAAACCGAGCTTGAGAGATGACTTAAGGCCGGCTAATACATTTGCTCAAATTTAATGTAAAATGGTAAAAGATAAACGAGAAAATCAATAAAACTATACCTAAAAATAATAAAAAAAAAATAACGTTCATAATTCCAATTAGACTAGTATCATAAAATAATAAAGTTGTTCGCTCACTTACATATTTATTTAAGTACTTACATAGATAGTACTTCAAATGAACAATGAAAACACAACAAAGACCCCACCGGACTGCATTGCCACAATAACACAAACTATAACATAACAGCGAGACCAAAATAAAGACAACATTAGCAATATACACATTATATGAAAGAAACCAGTAAAATTTGATTTTGAATAAATCGTCTTCACATAGATTAGTTAGGTTAATTTTGTGGTGGTTAGTATAACATTTCTCCACAATGCAACAATAACAATCAATATTAGGCCTTTGCAAATTAAAACGTATAGATGCATGAATAATTACATATGGATCGTCGGCGCTTACGTTGTTTAATATTACTATTATAATATTGCACCGTAGTAAAGAGTTGTGAAACAAAAATAAAATAAAATATAACTTATTAGTAAAATGAAAGACCAATGTATACGTGGTGAAAAATTTAGCAAGGAATAGGCAAAAATTAATTATGATTAAATCGGCGGCACGCAGACTAATCAGTTTAAAAAAATGATAATTAAAAAGAAAATTGAAATAGTATACAAGAAAAAATAAATCTATTGTAAGCCTAATATAATCTACGTATCTGAATAATGAGTAATAACTACTAGTTTTGAATAAATGTATAAAATAAATGTAATAAATGCCTGATAATTTATAAGAGATACGTGTTGTGATATTATAATTTATTATAGCGTTGCTTATAGCCAAACTAATTATTGAAAAAAAAATTGTTTATATCTTCTTCGGTGCGAATGCGTTCTACAACCTTACCATCATCCTTCCTTGTAAATACTTTTTAATGTTCACGGGTTTTCGGGTATTTTGGAGTAAAACGACAGTTAGTTTGACAAATTTAATAAAGGTATTTTACAATCAACTTTAAGAAAACAACACTTTATATCTGCGCACACGCGTCGGTAAAACGGTACTTTCATCGAGAGTGTTCGCGTCTGACTAGTCACGCAGGCGCGATGGAAGGACATAATGGCGGCGCGGCCGCGGACTAATCACCGCCGGTTGAGGCGCATTCCGAAGGACGCGTTGATGGCACTTAAGAGCGCGTTCTGAAGACCTTTGCGTTATAGGCTCCCCCTCCAAGTTGGTAACACGTCCCGGGTCCAACTTGGTATCTGACTGTTTAATACGCGGCCTACCTCTACCTTTCTTTGGAATAACGGGTGTAGTCTGCTCGTTATCAGGTGTTTGAGTAAAGGGGGTCAGGTCCGAACTGTGATACTTACCTATGACAGTGTCGTCATCAGTCAAATTCGAGAGTATGAAAGTAGTGGGAGTTACAACTCGTTTAACGCGATATGGGCCATCTCGTTTAGGCATGAATTTGCGAGTTTTTCCTTTCGAGGCATTGCTCAGTACGTGTGTTTTGACCAAGACCAAATCATTCTGTTTATAAGTAGGTACAGAACGCCGTGCAGTATCACCTATCTCCTTACGCTGATCTTGCTTTTTCTCAACACGATCTCGAATATCCTGTAAGGCACGTACGAAGGAACGCAAATATGGAGTGGCCGAAGGAACAAAGTTTTCCTTATCTAAGATTGCACGTAAATCATGGTGCATCTCAAAAGGTGTGCGAAGTTCGCGAGCGAACGTTAAAAAGGCTGGGGTTTTCCCAGTGGTGGAACAGACGGCGCTATTCAAAGCGAACCGAACATGGGCAAGATATTTAGGCCAGTTACGGTGTTCGTTTTTTACTAACAAAGACAATTGTACTTTGAGATCCCGATTTTTGCGTTCGGCGGGATTAGCTTCAGGGTGGTAAACTGGAATGAGCTGTTGTTGAACACCTAAAATAAACATCGACAGCTGCATTACTGAGGATATGAACTGAGTGCCGTTATCGGACACAACTCGACGTGGCAATCCATATCTGAGAAAGTATTCTTCTATGAGAAGTTTGGCGCAATTTTCCGCTGTGGCCTCCACAAGCGAGAACAGTTCCACCCACCTAGTAGCTACGTCTTCAACAAGAAGGACTCAACGTTGTCCTTGATCTCCTTCAGGCAGGGGACCGAAAAGATCCACTGCAAGGACTTCAGATCTTTGTTGGAGCACGGGTGTCTGGAGGAGACCAGCTGGTTTCTGATTTGCGGCTTTATACTTGAGACAGTCCACACAGTTTTTTAGATACTCTGTAACGTAACGACGCATCCCGGTGAAAAAGAAGTGTTCACGGATGCGTTGCAGAGTCCGCTCAATACCCTGGTGGCCTGCAGTTGGGGAATCGTGAAACGACTTTAAAATTTCTTCCCTTTTTGAAATTGGCACTACCATCTGCGCTTCTTCGGAGTCGTTATCTGGATCATAACGATATAACACACCCCGCTGCAGTACGTATCCACGTTCCAGCCACCGAGTAGAGGTAAGTTCGTCTGTGCTTTCTAAATCTTGAATAATTTTAGCCACTTCTGGATCTTCAAGCTGCTCGGCTCGGAGCTGACTCGGCAGTGCTTGAGGTAAGTCGACGATTACGGAACACACTTCGCATTCGTTGATACCATTACAGGTAGGTCGACTTAAAGTATCAGCTAAGGTATTAACTTTACCTGGACAGTACTCTATCTTGAGATCAAACGCCTGGAGTTTCAGGGCCCATCTGATGAGACGACCACTTGGGGACTTGAGTGTAAGCAACCACTTAAGTGGCTGATGGTCACTTTTGACTATGCATAGATGGCCATCAATGTAACCCCTAAACTTTTCCACTGCCCATACGACTGCGAGGGCTTCCCGCTCGATGGTAGAGTAATTCCTCTCGGCTGAAGTCAGAAGTCTGCTTGCGTATTCGATTGGTTTTTCATCGTTATTGTCACCTTGTAAAAGTGCAGCCCCTAGAGCATAATTGCTGGCATCGGTGCGCAACAAGAAGGGCTGGGTGTAGTCGGCCTGTATCAAAATAGGAGCGCTAGTAAGCTTACTCTTTAGCACGTCAAAGGCGCGTTGCTGTGCTTCACCCCAGGTCCACGCTTCGTTTTTGCGTGTAAGTTTTGACAGTGGTTCGGCAATACGCGAGAAATCAGGAATAAATTTCCTAAACCAGGAACAGGTCTGTAAAAATGATTTCAAATGTTTGAGATTGTGTGGTTCCTTCATTTTCAGGACGGCGTCGACTTTGGTGCTATCCGGCTTGATTCCTTTGGGTGTGATCACATGGCCTAGGTATGAAATTCCTGGCGAGCGAAGTGACATTTTGCGCGGTTCCCGTGGAGCCCAAAGTGACGCAGTCTGTCAAAAACCTTGTCAAGATCCTGAAGATGGTCCTGAAAACTTCCCTGTGTGATCACCAGGATGTCATCCAAATATGCCAACAAAGTGATGTCCTGCAACGATCAATCGCTGAAAGGTAGATGGCGCGTTTTTTAAGCCGAACGGCATGCGCTTGAACCTATACGTACCAAAAGGACTTATAAAGGCGGTTTTGTCTCTGTCTTTTTCTGCTAGATTGACTTGCCAATATCCGGCACGCAGGTCAATGGTGGACATGTGACAATCCCGTTTGGTCATCTGCAATAAATCATCGATTAAGGGAATTGGATAACTATCGGTCTTGGTGATCGCATTGAGGCGACGGTAGTCGACGCAAAATCTAAAAGATCCGTCCTTCTTCGGGACAAGAAGAGCAGGCGCAGACCACGCAGACTCACACTCTTCAATCACGTCGTCTGCTAACATTTTCTCCAACTCTGCCTTCACTATCTCTTTTTTTGCTGGAGTGAGCCTATATGGTGGAACGGCTATAGGAGCGTTATCGCCGGTGTCGATGTGATGCTCTGCGTACGGAGTTGGTCCTCCCCCTGGTTCGAACAGGTCTTCGTTCTGTTTCAGGAAGTCGGACAACAGCAATCTCTCTTCGGGATGCAGCATAACTCCTTCCTCCTCACGTAGGAAATCTGCAGAGGATACGGACACGCATGGTCTGGAAAGTTCATATTCCAATGGGTAAGTAACCTCATCACCAGAGAAATACCAAATTGAAGCAGCGAAATCAAGCACCATACCCGCTGAAGCAATAAAGTCCATACCAAGAATAGTATCATTGGATTCGGTGTCTGGGAAAATAATGAACTCCAAACACAATAGTTTACTTTTTAGTTTAACATGCAGGTTAGTAACCAATAACTCACGAATCTGCACGGAGCCATCAGCGAGACGAACGCGTTTAGTGGTTTCTTGGCAGGCATGATTATGCTTATGCAACACCTGATATAAGGAAGCACCCGCAATACACCCTTTAGCACCTGTATCCAATAGTGCGGTACCCCTTACACCTAGAATTTCCACTCCAAGAATTGGTCTCCGTTGGGATTGACAAGTGTCTGACACTTGTGGATGAGCGTTTGAATTAGTTGAATCAAGAGTCGACAGAGAAATGTTCGAACATGTGGTCGCTCTATTTAATAAAAATTGTGACTCAACTTTAGGAAATAATTTTTGATTATTATTAAAATCGTCCTGCATGGTCAACCTAGTAGGCGTAATAAAATTATTTTTCAAATTATTTATAGTTCCGGATTGTTCATGGAAAACATTTTTCATGGTCACCCTAACTTCTGTGTTCGATTTCCGCGGATGTCCGGAAAAAATCATAGTCACCCTATTCTTATCAGTTGGTGTCGAAAATGAGATTGATTTGGTTGTGGTCAAATTGTACTTACTTATAGAACAATCACCAAGTATGTTAGTGAGCTTAGAAGTCGGAGGAGGCACATCATGTGGCATGCACTCAAACATATTAGTATCACGACTTAAATTAACGACACACCCATTATCACAAAGAAAGTATTCATATGGCAAGAATGCAGTAAAATCAATAGGCAAAAACTCTATGTGATCAATGTTAGCATAAAATAACTCAGGTAACACAGATATAAATTGTTTAGGTAAAAACTCTGTGTGTTTATTTTTAGTATGAAACAATTCAGGTAAAGCTGATTTAAATTGAGTAGGCAAAAAAATTTCAGAGCATTCCCATGCAATATTATTTACCAATGACGGTTTATGGTTCACTGAATCAAAGTTGGACTTGGGAGGTGGTAACATGCTTGAGGGGAAACCTTTATGTAACACACTGTTATAAGATGAAGCGGAACTCACCTGGGACTCATCCTTATCACAAGATGATTTGATAACAGTGGTGGAATACCTTGTACTGTAAGTTCCCATCAGCGCGCCTTTCGGACGGTCGTATTCACACGCAGAGAAGTCCGAATTGCATTTAGCACACTGTGATCGAGTGACACCTCTCTCGTTGCATCCGTAACATGACGGGATAGGGTCGGCGGCATTATCAATGTCCTGTTTGCCTTTAGCTGCTAACCTACGACACTCATCACGTGTATGTCCATAGCTCTTGCAATAGAAGCAATATCGACGTTTGGCGTTCGCGAACGGAGTAGAAGAGCCGTGGGGTTGTAGAGACGACGGTGTGGGCGGCATCACGGAGCAGCGAGGAGAACGGCGGTAGGTGCCGTGGCCGCTGGACTCAGCGGCGGGCGCAGGCGGCTTGGGCGCGCTCTGCGGCGGTAGTGGTGGCGCGGTCGTTGACCCCTGGGCGGCGGCGATGCTTGCGGCGTGACGAGAAGTTGGCGGGAACTGGCGTTGTCGCAGTTTGTTCTGAAGGCCACTGGTTGATAGACTCTCGTCGCAAGATTCTTCTATCTCTCTAGACTTTCTGAGTAGCGCATCGAATGTATGAATCTCCTCTCTTCTCAAACGCTCGCGTATTTTACTATGTAGTAGTCCGTACACCATGTCCATCTGTACTTTGGTTGTCAGATCGTCCTTTGGTAGACGTGATAATAACGCTCGTGTTTTTGCGATAAAGAGTTCCGTTTTCTCACTTGCTTGTTGTGGGTTGGCGAATAGCTCCTTGTATATACGATGCGGAGGTCGGCTATCACCAAACGCACCTCTGAGGGATGTGAGGGCGTGGTCCCACTTGTTCGTGGTGGTTTTAACCCCTTGCCACCATGTCGCGGCTTCATGAGTTAACAACATTGACAACCCACGTAGTGCATTAGTTTCGTTTACATTTGCACATTCTTTGTAGGCTTCTACGGCGTCTATAAAACCGTCGAGAGATTCGTCTGGCGCTCCGCTATAGCGAGCCTTGCACGAGGCGAAGTTTCCATGAGCAGGTTGAGCGGGCGGGGACGATGGCCGCTGCGAGTGGTTGAGAACTGTGTTCAGTAGTTTCTCAAAAGTTTCCTCTTGTAGAGCAAGAGCCCGTGAACCCCAGACCTTCGTTATTTTATAAAAGCTGAAAGTTTGTGAGCGCATGCTCCCAACACAGGTAAGAACGATGGACTATTATGAAGTTTGGGTTACCGTGGCTTTGGCAGGTAAATGGTACTAAAGGTGTGTAAAATACCGATCTAAATTCATCAAATAATAAAGTGTGATTTTTTGGTATTACCTTCAGAATATTATTAAAAATCACGTTATGGATTGCCAGACACTTAACATCGTGGCAACCCCTTGCCAGACACCCCTAATGTTCATGAAATTATAATTCTACTTATGTTATAGTATAAAAGCTGATTTTTATATATGATACTTAGGTAATAATTAGATGATGTTTCCTCATCAGCCAGACATTTTTGATAGTTCCAACCCCTTGCCAGACAATGATGTAGGGTCGCTGTAGGAGCGAGCGCGAGACAGTGTATGTATGGTGGGTGCGAGTGAGATGGCGAGATAGGTCTATCGCGATCCCTCACTGCGCAGTTGTTATTTCTACTGGGCATGTATTGTTTAGTACTTAGTACATGTTTACATCAGCTAAAATAATCTTATATGCTATCTTCAAGTATTATTAATTGAATAGTTATTATAAATTTACAACATAAAATATTTCGAATATATACAGACTATAAAGTATATTCAATATATTATTAGTGTATGATACGTACATTATATGCTTACAATTTGTTTATGTGATTTTTTAAATGAAAGTGATTTTGTTTAAAAAATTAAGTCATGGGTGATATGTTAATTTGTGTTATTTGTAAGAAAAGTAGTGGTAAAATAATATTATTTTCTGACGAGACATTGAAAAAATGTGAATTAATTTTAAAATTGCGAGAAAAACATAACCTTAAATATAATAACATCATTCTTCCACGTGAATATACAGAGAGTGGTTATCACAGGGAATGTTACAGGACTGATGAAAAAATATTTTACCCCAGAACCTAAAAATTCTAAAAAGACTGTTGAAACAGAGCAAGAAAAAGAGCCATCTAAAGACAATCAAACCAATCAAAACAAACACTGATTTTTAACAAAAGATGATAGGTAAAAAACAAATAAAAATGGAATACACATTGATAATTCATAATTTCAAAAACTACAATCAAAGTAAGATAAATTATTGTTTAAAATAATATAGTATTTATAACAGTTAATCAACTCTAAATAAATTGAATTGTTATCCATCATTGACCTCTATAATGGCAGGCCCACCATACATATACTGTCTCGCGCTCGCTCCTACAGCGACCCTACATCATTGTCTGGCAAGGGGATGGAACTATCAAAAATGTCTGGCTGATGAGGAAACATCATCTAATTATTACCTAAGTATTATATATAAAAATCAGCTTTTATACTATAACATAAGTAGAATTATAATTTCATGAACATTAGGGGTGTCTGGCAAGGGGTTCCCACGATGTTAAGTGTCTGGCAATCAATAACGTGATTTTTAATAATATTCTGAAGGTAATACCAAAAAATCACACTTTATTATTTGATGAATTTAGATCGGTATTTTACACACCTTTAGTACCGTTTACCTGCTAAAGCCACGGTAACCCAAACTTCATAATAGTCCATCGTTCTTACCTGTGTTGGGAGCATGCGCTCACAAACTTTCAGCTTTTATAAAATAACGAAGGTCTGGGGTTCACGGGCTCTTAGACTATTGGCTGCGTTGCCACGTGGACATCATGGCGACCATGTCGTTGACAGACATATTTCCCGTTGTAGTCGGCGGCGGGGAAGAACCGTCTTCCGCCGGGTCGAAAAACTCAGATTGTCGACGAGACTGACGACGTGTGCGCGATTTTGTCATACTTTTTTTTTACGATAATAACTTTTCACGAAGTTACACAAAAAGTTCACCTTAAAGTTTACCTTAAAGCCACTAGTTGGGCGCCATTTTAATGTTCACGGGTTTTCGGGTATTTTGGAGTAAAACGACAGTTAGTTTGACAAATTTAATAAAGGTATTTTACAATCAACTTTAAGAAAACAACACTTTATATCTGCGCACACGCGTCGGTAAAACGGTACTTTCATCGAGAGTGTTCGCGTCCGACTAGTCACGCAGGCGCGATGGAAGGACATAATGGCGGCGCGGCCGCGGACCAATCACCGCCGGTTGAGGCGCATTCCGAAGGACGCGCTGATGGCACTTAAGGGCGCGTTCTGAAGACCTTTGCGTTATAACTTAATTATTTCAATTATTAGGTCCTTACATATGAAATTGGCGTTTTGTATGGGAGGAACAAAAAGTCGAATATTTTTTAATATAATATATTTAATTAATCAAAGTATGAACCATTATTTTCTATGCACTTTTGCCATCTCATAGGTAGTTCATTGATCCTTTTACTAAAAAAATCAGTCGGACGGGAATCAATAAAATCTTTGAAGGCGATTTGGACTGCCCCATCGGAGTTGAATTTTTTCCCTTGCAAGAAGTTATCCAAATTTCGAAAAAAATGGTAATCTGTTGGAGCAAGGTCCGGGGAGTACGGAGGATGTCTTAGACTTTCCAATTGAAGCTCTTCTAATTTAGTAGCCGTCTGTTGCGCAGTGTGTGGTCTAGCGTTGTCGTGAAGCAGCAGTGGCGTGGAGCGATTGACCAGCCTAGGTTGTTTAGCCGCTAGCTTTTCCATCATGGTTTGCAATTGCTGACAATAGACATCAGCCGTAATAGTCTGGCCAGATTTGAGAAAACTGTAATGAACAATACCGGCACTAGTCCACCAAACGCTTACAAGTAACTTTTTTGGGGTTAATTTTCGCTTGGGGCAGGATTTGGCTGGCTGGCCAGGATCCAACCATTGCGCTGAGCGCTTCCGATTATCGTAAATAACCCATTTTTCATCACAGGTCGGTTTAAAATACCTTCATTATTGTGCCGGTTTAGTAATGTAACGCAACAGTCGACGCGCGTTTGCCGGTTTGCTTCAGTCAATTCGTGAGGTACCCACCTTTCAAGCTTTTTAATCTTCCCAATTTGCTTCAAGTGAATTAAAACAGTTTTATCACTAACATCGCAGCCTGCAGCTAACTCGGACGTGGTTTGCGATGGATCCGCTTCCACAATAGCCTTCAACTCTTCATTATCAACTTGAGTCTCAGGCCGTCCACGGGGCTTGTTCTGCAGATCGAAATTTCCAGAACGAAAACGTTGGAACCAAAAACGAACTGTGTTTTCTTTTGCAACACGACCGCCATACACATCATTCACCCTTCGAGTCGTTTCCGCAGCACTAGTGCCACAGCGGAACTCGTACTCGTAAATAATGCGATATTTTAAGTTTTCCATTTTGTAAAATGAGTGACGCAAACAGAAAAAAACAGAAGAAAAAAAACAAATGAATGACGGTCATCGAACCACAAATACATGAGTCTATAGCTGTACAAATTTGAATTTGGAATTCCTTACCAAAGAGGAGAAATTCGTGATTAAAGTGGCCAGTACGAAAACGCCAATTTCATATGTAAGGACCTAATATTATTTTTAAAAACAAATCTATTTCAACTACGAATGAAATGACGGGCTTATTTTATGACAAAAATTAGTAATAAATGAATATTTATTAAAGATAATTGTACATATATGACAATTTTTAATCAAAATTCAAATATTCAAAATGTTATGTTGAAAACACAATATAAGACCGTTATCGACTGCCGTGACACAATGTCTTAATGGAATCCCTATTCTGTAAAAACAACAAAGATAAAAATAGGGTCACGGCAATGGACTTTCATGGCAAAGCTAACTAAATAATCAACAAGACAATTCATTTAAGTTTAGTTTTTAATATAAAAGATATAAAAAAGTAATAAAAACGTTTTTGTTCTTCATATTCGAAAAAAGCTTTAAGGAATGTAATGTGAGAATGGAGTGAGGAGAATGTGGTTAGTTTGTAAGGGGGGTGTCAGAATTATGTTTGATAATGTCTTACTATATATTTAATGTGGTCATATTATGTCAATGGTATTCCGTATATCTATAGGATAAATTGAAATTGTATTAAGCCGGCTATACACGTACGTTTTAACCGCATGAACGATGCGCTCGTCTTTTATGATCGCTTAAATTTTTATTAATTCGTTTTTCATACTTAACACAATAGCTAATATAGGAACGGCTAAAACACTCATGTACATATGTCAGGTGTCGGCACCGACTAGTTTCGAGCTCATCGGGGCCCTTCATCGGTGCCGACATCGGACATATGTCCGTGATTGTTAGCCGTTCCTATATTAGTGAAAATGTTTTACGAAAGTTTGAATAATTTAATTAACACGATAGGTTGTTTTGGTTTTTTATTTATAAGTTGTTACTCGACTTTTTTTAGATTTTTTTTTTAAATTTATTTATTTATTTATTATTTATTATAGCCTTTATTCGGATACAATATTCGTGACATTAATTTAAATTGATTTATTATACATTTATATTTACATAATATATATATTATCCGTTTGCCCCGTGGACATAGGCCTCCTCCAATCCCTTCCATTCTTCCCTTATTTTTGCCCTCCTAGACCACGTCCTTCCAGCTGTAGCTCTTATTTCGTCTTCCCACCTCTTCTGTTGTCTTCCGCGTTTCCTTTTACCGTTTTTAGGATACCAGTAATTAATGACTTTGCTCCATTTATCCGCTCCACGTAGTGTGTGGCCAGTCCACCTCCATTTGAGTCGTTTTATTGTTGTGATGATATTCGTTAGTCCAGTTGTTTTTGTGATATATGTGCTTTTGATTTTGTCAGTTTTTTTAATGTTTAACATGCTTCTTTCCATTGATCTTTGACAAACTTGTAGTTTTCTATAGTGTTCTTTTGTGGGTGCCCAAGTTTGGCAGCCGTATGTTAATACGGGAAGTACACAAGCGTTGTAGAGCTTTCGTTTTATTTGTACGCTCATTTCTTTATTCTTCATGACTTCTTTCAGCGACCAATATCTCTTCCAGGCTTTACCTATTCTTGTTTCTACCTCTTTAGAGTTTAGACCTGTTGGTGAGATTATTTGACCAAGGTATGTATATTCCTGAACGTATTCAATTTCTGTGTCGTTTACTACAATAGGTTCTTTTAAGCTATTTGTCATTACTTTTGTTTTCAGTGCATTCATAGTTAATCCTACTTTGCGGCTTGCTTTATCTAAGTCTCTTATCATCTCGGTTAATTCAGTCGGGGAGGAAGAAAGTATAACCAAATCGTCTGCGAACCTTAAGTGAGTCAAGTTTTTGCCGTTTATGTTTAGTCCGTAATTTTCCCATTCTAGTGAGCGGAAAATCTCTTCTAGGACCGCCGAGAAGAGTTTTGGCGACAACGGGTCTCCTTGTCGCACCCCTCTTTTTATCGCGATGTCTTGACCTTCGCGCTCAAGTTTGATTTTTGCGGAACTGTCGTTATATATATTTTTAATTATTCTTATATATTTCTTGTCAATGCCTTGGTTGTTTAGGGTTTGCCAGATTGCTATATGTTCTAGTGAATCAAATGCTTTACAGTAGTCAATGAAACAGCAGTAGAAGGTGGTGCCATATTCATTGCTTTTTTCTATTATTTGTTTGATTACATGGATATGATCTAGCGTTGAAAAATCACTTCTAAATCCAGCTTGCTCTATTGGTTGGTTTTCATCCAATTTTTTGGTTATTCTATTCAGGATTATTTTAGAGAAGATTTTGTAGATGTTTGACATCAAGCTTATTGGCCTGTAGTTAGATATGTCGCTCTTGTCACCTTTTTTATGAATGAGGACAATCGTTGAATTTTGCCATTGTTTTGGAATAGTTTCTGTTGTCAACACGTCGTTAAATAGGAAAGTTAAAATTGGCACCAAATCTTCTTTTTTTTTTAAATATTAAAGTTCAAATAAGTTGTATTGTTGATTTGTTTTTTTTTTGAATAGCATCAAACGTAAATCGTGGTGCATTCAAATTTTATGTATTGTTTAGAATTCTGGAAATAAATGTGTTTATTATAAAAGCATAAATGCTGTTTTCGATATTCATATATTTAGGCCCTAGTTTGGAAACAGTGTACTTCGGTTGAATTCTAGATTTTAAGGGACGGACACTGTAATAGTCTGTAGCCGTAATGTTAGCCATTTTAAAATATCATAAAGTTATTGTATTTTTATGTAACTAAGCGAGGCGCGCTTTATGCTTGTACATTATGCCAGTACAGTAAGACAGCAACGCTGGCATGTATTACATATATTCTATTTCTATTCTATATTCTTGTAAAGGATGGCGGCGATGCAGTAGAATTGAAACACAGGTTTTCAACATGGGTGCGCACAGTACGTTCGACGGACGACATTCGACTGCAAAAGTGCCGTCCACCCTCCAAAATCATTTTATTTTTTATATTTAAAAACTACTAAATATTTTTACATCTACCTTGGTAGGTTACAGATAACAAATAGTATTTATGGAATTAATGTAGTAGAATACAACAAAGAAATTAAACAAAATTATATGTTACAATATCAGTAAGGTTAAATCACAAATAAAAACATTATGACGGCTTTTAAGTTCTATCGTCAACACCGCCCCCTAGTGCTGACTCCTCAGCACTACAAACCTATACCTCAAGCAATGCTACTCTAGTTACTGGACGCTTTAAAACGCCCGTGCGCGTTTGCACATCAACGCAACGCACTCTGCCGTCCTCTCCGGCATGGGCCGCACTCACTACGCCATGCTTCCACGAACCGCGTTCTAACTGTGGGTCGACAATCAATACGTAATCACCTACTGATAATGCTTTTGCCTCGTCATTCCATTTTTGCCTAGGTAACAATGTTGGGAGATATTCTTTTAACCAACGACTCCAAAACAAATCCGTAAGCCTCTGTGCTACTCGCCAACGCTTGCCTAAATTACAAAGGTCACCGTTATCGTACTTACCGTAAGGAGTTCCACTCGAGGAGGTACCTATTAGAAAATGGTTAGGTGTTAAAGCTTCTGGGTAATTAGGATCAGTAGAAACATGAGTGATGGGTCGGCTATTGATTAAAGCTTCCACTTCGCACATCAGAGTAGACAAAGTATCGAAATGTGGTGCTCGTTCCTTAAGTACGACCTTTAATGCCGTTTTGACAGAGCGCACCAATCGCTCCCAGGCGCCACCCATTTCTGGAGCACCTGGAGGAATAAAACGCCATTCTATGCCTCTTACCAAACCGTCGTCCTGTAGGCGTTCAAAATTCAGCTCCTGGAGACTGCGCTTAAGCTCGGCATCTGCACCTCTAAAGTTGGTTCCATTATCAGAGTATAAGATCTCTGGGGTTCCTCTACGCGCAATCATCCGCCGCAGGGCCATTATGGTCGCATCGGTTGACAAACTCTCGGATAATTCTATGTGAACGGCTCTGATGGTTAGACAAGTAAATAAGACACCATACTGTTTAAGCCGTTTTCTACCTGAGGTGATCTCCATCGGTCCGAAAAAATCAACGCCCGCAGAGGAAAATGGACGCCTGTGGTGCTGGAGACGTACCTGTGGCAGGTCCGCCATGCGCTGCGCGCGTGGCGCTGCTCGTCTGTGCCGGCAGAACAAGCATCGTGCCGCCACTCCGCGGACGGTAGGGCGTAACCTTATTACCCAATACTTTTGGCGGATTTCATTAACCACCATCTCGTTCGCTCCATGCAGGGCTCGCCGATGATAGTCCTCGACGATCAGTTGGGTAATCTTATGACGGCCATCGACTATGACTGGTCTACATGCGCTGTAACTTACCCCGTCTGCCTTATCAACTCGACCTCCTACACGTAAAATGTCCCGGTCGTCCAAATACGGAGTTAACTTAAGCAAGCGACTATTCTTAGATACACTTTTCTTTTGCTTGAAAGAATCAATTTCCAAAGAAAAACTATCTAATTGAATTTTCTTTAATAATAGTTCTTCTGCCCTCGACATAAGATCTACATTAAATGTTACCTTTCTTCTACGGCATCTATCTATAAACATAAGTACTCGAGCTGTCGAGCGGAGCAACCGTGACCAGGACAATAATCTTTCTTCGTCTGGTAAACATAAAGCGAGGTTAGTGGGAGAGCTAGCGCCGATAACATTTATACTACGTTGCTCGCAAGCTACCTCTTCAGATATTTTTTCTGAGCTGCTTAGGTCTGCGGGCCAACTCACTTCTGGAAGTCGGAGGTATGCTGGTCCCTGGAACCACTGGTTGTCAATGGTGAGCGGTGGGGCGTCCTCACGCGTAGCAACATCTGCTACGTTCAAGCCTGTTGCCTCCATTCCATGACGCGAGTCAACTCGTCTATCTCGCCCAACCTATGGGCGACGTACGGTTTGAACGTACGTGGATCGCTTCGAATCCATTGCAAGACAGTTTTAGAATCTGTCCAAAAATACCGTCTAGTCGGTGTGATGTCGGTGTGCTCCGTCCGGACCGTGCTCGCCAAACGTGCAGCTAGCAGTGCTGCTTGAAGTTCCATCCGGGGTACGGACACCGGTCGTAACGGGCTCACCCGACTTTTGCTAGTGACAAAACAAATGAACACCTTACCATCCGTGCGAATAAATCGCCAATAAACAACAGCTGCATATGCCTTCAAGGAGGCATCGCAAAATATATGCATCTCGGTGTTGATTATTCGTTCAGGATCATCTGAGTTTGTTTGGGGATAACAATCAGTCCACATACCTGTGTTGTTGTACCAACGCGGGATACGAAGTTGTGCTAATAATTTTAAATCGTTAAGCCATTTTAAAAAACATTCATAATCTTTTATATGGATAGGGCAATTCCAGCTCACTCCACTCCTATGTACATTTTGTAAAATTATTTTACCCTTTATAGTTATAGGCGTTATAAAACCTTGCATGTCATATATAGACATAATTAAACTTAACATCTTAGCTTTGGTTGGTGGTTCACTACCATTAAGTACATTATCCGATAAGCGGTTAAATGAAATGTTAAATAAAAATGTGTCATCTGAGGGATGCCACATCAAACCTAATGTGCGCTCGACTACATTTGTGGCTCCGTCTTTAAGTTGTATAGCGCTGCTAGCTAATGACTCATTGGGTAAACAATCTATTACCTGTTTACTGTTGCTCGTCCAACTTCGCATGTTAAAGCCGGCGTGCCCGTGAATTTCAGTAATAGTTTTTATTAATTTAATTGCTTCCTCTACAGAAGTCGTCGAATGTAAACAATCGTCCATGTAATGATTATTTAAAATAACTCTAACGGCCTCTGGATGTAAATCTTCGTACATGGATGCATTTTTATTTTTAACATATTGAGCTATAAAAGGTGAGCACGTCGCGCCAAATATTAAACACTGCATAACACATACCTTGATCGGTGCGTCGTCACCAGCAGAGGGGTCTTTCCATAAAAAACGAAAGACATCTTGATTATCAGGGCTTATCCTTATGCGTAAAAACATATCCTTTATGTCACCCATGATAACCACTGGATGAGTGCGGAACCGTAACATTATTCCAAACAAAGAATTATATAAGTCAGGACCTGTTAATAAAAAATCATTAAGACATAAACCACTGACCTTAGCTGCTGCGTCGAACACTAGTCGCAACTTCCCAGGCTTGTTAGGGTTCTGTACGCCAAAGTGTGGTAAATACCATACATGACTCGATGACTGCTCGCTGCTCTTAATTTCCCTCGCATAACCTTCGTCGAACAATTTTTTTATTTCTCTGCTGTACCTGTTAGCATAATCCCTATTGTTGTTAATTTTTTTGTTTAATGAAATCATTCAAGACAAAGCATTATCGTAGGAATCAGGCATAGTAAATTCGTCACTCTTAAATGGTAAACAAACTTCATATTGTTCATTTACTTTACGAAAAGATTTATCTAAAATGTCAACCGCACGAATGTGAGCTTTATTATCACGACGTAACGGCGATATTCCAATCGAATCTATAGCGAAAGAATTTGTTATTAACTCATTAAGCTTCTCGCCGTCAGAGTGAGCGAGATGGAAGATACTACGCGCGGAGGGAGTGTGAGTGCGACCGCTGTAGCCGTGAATAGACCAACCTAACCTGCATCGAGTAGCATAAGGTTCATTTTTGCTCCCACAAATTATTTGAAAAGGTGCAATAACATGATAATTATCTTCGCCTATTAACAATTTCGGAATTACATTTTCTTTACAGACATAACCCTTTATACATGTTAAATGTTTACAATTAATGTTATTTATAACAGACAAATTTTGCATAGGTAAATTGAGCTTTGACACTTTGCGAAATTGAATTTTACAATTATAAATATTATTACTATCGGTACTGCTAATGTCCACCGTAACCTTAGGCGTGTCCTCCTGATACACTTCTATACCGAACGCGTCGACGAATCTTACCGCACTAGATTCGCTAGCCACTAGGCCTAACTGGTCGGCTAAGTTCGCGTCTATCACTGACACCGAGGCACCATCGTCCAGTAAGGCATGCGATATAAGTTCAGCTCCGGACGGACCGCGTAATTTCACTCTCACCACTTTTAACAACACTTCGTCGCGCGGAGCACTGGAACCAGCGGCTAGATGGGCCACCGTGCCCACCGCGGCGGGCGACGGCGACTGCGCTGACAGGGACTCCGGCGCCGGCGGCGCGGGCAAACGCGAGCGATCAGCGGCTCGCGCGTCGGCCGGCGCGTGTACAGCTCCTTTATTAAAATGTAATAAGCGATGATGTTGAAGTCCGCATTTATCGACGTCTCATGGCGGTGCATTGCATTGCATGGCGGCGGTGTGTCGTCGATGTAAACAAACAAAGCAAAGACCTTGCGATTTTACAAATTTCCATCTGTCCCGCCGTAATGCACGCCGAAATATTCGACAATCCGTTAATTTATGTACAGATTTATTACAATATTTGCATATCTCATTGGCGTTATAGTCTGTAGTACTCAAATTAAATACATTGTATCTTTTTCGTGTCTTGTTTTCTATCTGTTGACTATTATATTTATCCAATGGAATAGTTCCCACGCTTAGTAATATCTGTGATTCTTGTTTTAAAAATTCGGCTAATAATGTAAGCTTAGGCAAATTATCTAAGCGCTTACTGTAAGCATAGTCTGTCCATTTACTAAGCAAAGTGCTGGGCAATTTAAATATAACTGCATTTATTAACTCTGGACTTCTAAGATATTCTTCTTTATTTAATGCTCCTAATGTGGCAACTGAATTAATTATTTTAGTGGAAAATTCTACTAAGTTGCTTTGATAAAATAAGGGTAATGGTGGTAGCTTCTTTAGCTGTGTTGTGATTGTGTGTACAATAAAATCAGAGCGTCCAAACCTCAGTTCCAGCGTGTCCATCACCTGCGAGGGCACCGTGTTGCCGATGAGCAGGTCTGCCACCGCCTCCTTGGCTGCGCCGCGAAGCGATCTTCTTAGCCGCCACAAGTTTTCACTGTCACTAAATTTACATATTTTCGTGGACTCCTCGTAAGCATTTTTGAAGTGAAGCCACTCAACATAGTCACCGTGAAATTCGGGAAGATCTCGTGGGGTGGCGAGGCGGCTTAGGAGCCTGTCCTCTCGCTGTGAACTCGTTTGGGTCATCATCTCCTTCAGTACATGTGCCAGTTGTTGGACGTCAGATGTAGCCTCCTGTGAAGGCTGATCGGTGGTCAGGAACGTCGGATAGGTCCGAGCACATGGCTCGAGGGCTGCACAAGGTTCCCCTTGGCTATGGTCCAACCATTCCCTTACACTTTCTCTCATACGTTCGTCTGCAACAAACCGACTTTCGGTGACGTCATCAGCCACCTCCTCCTCTTCCAATTGTGCTAGATCTGCCTCCAGCTGCTTTTCTATGAGCTGCATTCTTATCTCGGCCTTCGCCTGTTCAGCTTTTAGTTCCAATTGCTTCCGTCTAGCGATAGACGAAGATGAACACGATCTCCTTTCTGTTGCCGACCTGAACGTGTTTGCGCTGGGTGGTCCCTTCGGTGTCTCCTCCTTGGCAGCCTGGGTTCCTCGCGAAATTATAACATCGGCTCCACGAGAAGGCTGATGTGCTGCCACCGGGGCAGGGTCCGAAGCAGACGCTTGCTGCTGCCGCCGCGTAGTTGGCATCATTTACCGTTTTATCCACGCGAAATTAATAAACAATAAGCTCCACGGGAATCAACCAGTTCAAGATGCGGCTCGAAGTGACCAAAATTGTAAAGGATGGCGGCGATGCAGCAGAATTGAAACACAGGTTTTCAACATGGGTGCGCACAGTACGTTCGACGGACGACATTCCACTGCAAAAGTGCCGTCCACCCTCCAAAATCATTTTATTTTTTATATTTAAAAACTACTAAATATTTTTACATCTACCTTGGTAGGTTACAGATAACAAATAGTATTTATGGAATTAATGTAGTAGAATACAACAAAGAAATTAAACAAAATTATATGTTACAATATCAGTAAGGTTAAATCACAAATAAAAACATTATGACGGCTTTTAAGTTCTATCGTCAACAATTCTATTTTACGTATATTTTACATTCATTTTCATTCAAATTTCAAAATAATAAAATAATTGCTTAATTTTAAAAATCTAAAAAACTTTGTGTGTTTTAAACATGATTTTCGATCAGGCAAACGCAAGTTGCTTTGTTAGATAAAAATAATATAACTTAATGTCAAATCTATGTAAGACTTAGTCAGCGACTTGATTTAAACTTAGGCCTTTCGTATGCAAGGTAAACTAAATCTATGAAACGCAAATCGACTATCGCATTTCCCGTGGTCCGTACACATTGAATTGTTGCCGCGAGTCCTCTATCTAGTATCGAGTCAATGTAGGTAAAGCGACTACACGGCTGACACCTATTTACAAAATGTCAACCGTATAGATCTGCTCTGTGCCTTCTTGAGAATCGCAATGATTTTTCTATCTTTACAAAACGACTGGTAAGCGACAAAACAATAAAATGTCGCCGACGCGTACCTGTCTCTATGACATTGTATTTTGCAAGTCGCTTAGAGACTAAATTCACGTTTTATCGGAGATTTGCGTAGCTTTGTTACGAAGGGCCTATTACTTCCTTTTTATCAAATAAACGCTCAATTCCATTTGGACAATTATTGTCTAGGTTAAGAACTTTCAAGTTCTCTCTAGTTAAGAAATATCGATGTCTTGATGTAACCGTAGTGAAAATAAAATTGATAAAATGTAAAGTATTTTATTTTTATCCTATACTAGCTTTTACCCGCGACTCCGTCCGCGCGGAATAAAAAAAAATGCACACAAGATAAAAAAGTTCCTATGTCCGTCTCCTAGTTCTAAGCTCCCCATAAATTTTCAGCTAAATCAGTTCGACCGATCTTGAGTTATAAATAGTGTAAATCCGCATTCACATTTGTCTGACGTGTTGTGTCGTGATGCTTTCTGTCGTGATGGCTACTGTTCACATCTATATGACGCGTTATGACGCATTTTTAATCAGTTCCGTTATAGCTCTCAGAGAGTTTACACATTCGCAATGTTTTTTCATGAAGCATACGATTCAGATTCAGATTATGAAGAACATATGCAGTTATTGGCACTGGCAACACTTCTAATAAAACAAAGAAAGAGAAGAAGATATTGGATACATCAAGTAAATACAAAAAGAGAGACTAAAGGCGAGTTTCATTGTCTCGTTAAAGAGCTTGAGAGTGATGCTGAAAAATTTCATCAGTATTTTAGAATGTCTAACTTCTGACGCGTCACAACACAACAAAATGATGCGTGCACACTAGTCCGACCCGCTGTGTCGTGTCGCTGCGCCGTCCCCCGCACCTTACCCAACTGACGCGGACCGGCGGGGTTAGGCAGTAAAAAACTAAAAACGAAACGTTCGATCGTTTCGTCTAAGCGATAGCGTCTCTCGTTTTTCCGTGTAAGGCTAGGCAGTAACAGACGACAGTCGCTTTCGTGCAAACGAAGGTGAATCGTCAAAAAAAAACAAATTATTGTCTATACTTGACGATCAACATTGTGTCATTTGAATTTGACGTATAAAGTTCAAATATTCTCGCGGTAAAAATACAAAAGTTTAGTGAAGTGTTTGTGTTTCAATTTACGTTTTGTAAAATGAATTCTAAAAACGCAAGCAGTGAGCAAATCGCCATAATGGTGGAATTTATGGAAAGGTACGTCAATAACGTATTTAAAATGGTAAACACCCCGCAGGGAAGAGTGAGGCGCCAGGAACTTTGCCAACCATTAAAGATATTGCTGGGTCAGGTAGGTAGTGATCCTGACAAGTCTATGGAGCAATGGATCAAGGTTGGTTCTAATGTAATAATGATTGTAAACATAAAACAAGACATTCATTCTGAAGCATGATTGTTATGGCAGACACATCCTTTTTTATTTTACTTATCCTTTGCAAGTGCCCTTGCTATTGAATCATGTATTTTATACAACAATAGTTTTGTAGTTGCCATTTTCCTAGCTACAAATATCACGTTTCATCACCCAAACTTTATATTTTAGGACTACCAGTAGAGGAACAGTCAAATGAGGAGCCTCCAGTTGAGGAACCATCTATCCAAATACAAATTTTTGAGCAGATCACTGACAGTAATTTATTACAATGCTATGTTATTTTATTTAGAAAACAGATATGCAAATCTTGTTGAAAAAGTTGATAACTGTATTTATAGAAAAATATTTAGTACCTCAATTATTTGCCCATGTTTCTTTTTAATCATTTGGGTAAAATAAATTAATTAAAATCCATTGATATAATTTAATGTTTAGTTTTATCTTATTATATACAGTTTAAACATTAATATTTACTAACTTTATCATGATATTTCAGATGATGAACAAAATGATATATATGTTGCCTCCTCTTCAAGAGTATATGCTGCCCCATCATCAGTTCAAAGGAGAGGGAAATGGCATCCAGGACCCTCACTCACTGGCTTATTAATGTAATGCTTATGCTTTGAGATGCAGTCTCAAATGCAAAAAAAATGTAACATTTACATTGGTTTTGGTTGTAACTTGTGAAATTAATGTTTAAATTAATTTTGAAATAAAAAATAATTGTATATAAATAAAGTTTATTTTTAATTTGTAAAACATTCATCTTCATCATATTTCTTCTTAAAAATACACTTTTAGACATTATTGTGTGGGCTTCTTCAACCAAACTAAAAACTGCCAATAATTAGTCTATTACTAACAGCCCGCCCCACAATCACATCCAGCCCGTTTTCAACAACAGTTGGTTGTGTAAGAGCAGTGGACAAAAGTACTTCTGCATCATCTGTAGGAGTTCCTCTTGAATCTATGAGCATGTTATGCAGTACCACACATGCAATAACAATTTCTGCTGCATAATCAGGTTGATAATAAAGGATACGCTGACCTAACAAATATCAAAATCTATATTTAACCAAATGCCCTTTCTATGCAGTTTCGGGCCTTGACATGCACTCTAGTGTAGTTCTCTCCTCTAGATCCTGGTTCTGCATTCAGAATAGGTGTCATAAGGTAGCTCCTTTGAGGGTAACCACTGTCACCTAAAATGTTATAAGTAATTTAAAGTTACAAATAATATTTAACATAGAACATCACCTATTAAATATTTTTCTACTAAAAATGCAATTACCCAACAACCAAACTGACTTGCCAGATAGTTGCAGAGCCTCCATATGGCTTTGCAGTCTTCTACTTGCCCAGATATGACTGTTGTGACTTGCACCACCAAACTTGGCATTAACATTAGTGATTCTGAGATCACTGTCACATACCTAAAATATTTAATTGAGATTAATCTTTAATTTATCTTATAATTATTATAACAAACATAAAAAGGTTCATACCATTTGGACATTAAGAGAATGAAAGCCTTTTCTGTTATAAAAACAAGGTACATCTGCAGCTGGACGAACTATGGCCACATGGGTGCAATCAATGGCACCAATTACACCAGGAAAATTAAACTTAGTATAAAATCTGTAAAATAATATTTGTAAGTAGTTGTATGTGCTCAAGGTAATAAAATGACAGAATTTATATATAGTAACCCCTACCCTTGCTTAATTTTAGTTCTTTGTGTGCTTGTTTGTGGGAATTGTATCCATTTATTTGAAATCTCATTCAGAGCTTTTGTCACCTCTCTGATACACCGACTTACACTTTTTTGATTCATATGTACCTCATTAGCAACACCTTTCTGATATGAACCCATGGCATAAAAGCTCAATGCTGTCAGCACCTAAAATATAATAATTGTGTCAGTATAAGACTCAAAGTGACTAAAGTTAACATTAATCATATTAAATACATAATCACCTTTTAACACACATATATTAAAAAAACATATATCATAAAAAATCAATTTACCTTAAGTTCCAGTGAAGTTGTTTTCGAACCTTTTAAACTGGTTGCTGGTGTTTAATTGTGCCAGAGCTCGTCACACAACGAGTGGAACTCTTCCTTATTCAGCCTGTAATGAGCTCTAAACTGCCACTCCGGAATTTTTTGGAGTAACCGTTCGCGATTCTTTAATCTTTGTAGAAGCATACGCTGCCGAGACATCTTTTTAGCTTCGGCATCTGCAGCTTCTAACATCAAGGCGTTCCACATGCGAGACATATCTATAATATGCCAAATCATAAATTGTTTACTTTATTCAACTAACAAATCATTTATAACATAATACCAAATTGATTTCTCACCTTAGAAGTTTTATTTAATATTTAATAATAGTTTATTGTCCAATGAATTTATTGTCCCAATCATTACCTACCTGGTCAATCTATGCTTTGAGCAGGGTATTTTTCCTTCTGCATTAAAGGAAGCTATAGTCACCCCTGTGCACAAGAGTGGAGACAAGACGGTTATAACAAATTACAGACCGATATCAGTTCTAACGCCCCTTTCAAAAATATTAGAAAAAATTATTAATTTTAGACTAGTAAATTACCTTAGTAAGAACAATATCATATCGTCATCACAATTTGGGTTTAGGCAAGGCATGTCCACAGAGGACGCTATCTTGCAACTAGTTTCTCTTGTTACTAACAAAGTAGACAATGTTGACAAATGTCTGGGTGTCTTCCTAGACTTAAAAAACGCTTTCGATTCTGTTTCTGTCTCCATACTATTGCACAGGCTGGAGGAGATTGGCATTAGAGACCAACCTCTTAGTCTTTTCAATGACTACTTGACTAATCGTAAACAGAAGGTAAAAATAGGTGATTTCATTAGTTCATCGGAGACCATCACCTATGGGGTTCCCCAGGGTAGTGTACTCGGTCCAACTTTATTCCTCCTATACATAAATCATCTTTGCAATATCAAGGTTCATAATGGACACATTTTCTCCTACGCAGATGACACGGCTCTAGTTTTTTACGGTAAAACGTGGGATAGTGTGCGGACAAATGCTGAATGTGAGCTAAAGCGGATAGCAGGCTGGTTGGACTCTAACTTGTTAACTTTAAACACTAAAAAAACAAGCTACGTCTGCTTTACCAAATATGACAGAACCCAACCGCCAGACAATTTTACAATAAAAATTCATAAGTGTTCAGATTTAAATAACCACACATGTACATGCACAGCCATTGACAAAGTAAAGCGTATTAAATATCTTGGTGTGATGGTTGACCAGCGCCTTTCTTGGCATGATCATATAGAACTTATCTTGTGCAGGTTGCGGAAACTTATGTGGACCTTAAGACATGTAGCCCCAAAAGATATTTTACGACAGATTTACATTTCACTTGCCCAATCAGTTATAACGTACTGCTTACCGATCTGGGGTGGAGCATCCAAGGTTAAATTCTTGGAAGTTGAAAGGTCCCAAAGATCCCTCCTAAAAGTTATTTATTTTAAACCGTATAGATTTCCAACTGAAAACCTTTATACAATTGCTGAAGTTCTGACTGTCAGAAAATTATTTATCTTACAAACTATATTAAAATTTCATAAATCATTAAAATATGACCCAAAGATAGATAAAAAAAGAAGAAGAAATGTAGTAGCGGCTCATTTATTTCCCACCCGAGATAATAGCTGCCTGGACCACATATTACTTAAAACTACGAATAGCGCGACAGCCTTAGTTTTGGATTCTTATATTACTGATCATGCCCCTATTATATTAGGTATCGATTTAAAAACTAAGTTAGAACAACCTAGTTGTTGCATCCGTCGTATTGACTTTCCGAATGTAGTAAACGATCTACTGAACACTAATTTCACCCCAGTCTTAAATTCTACAGATCCTAACAAAGCTGCAGAACTCCTTGTTTCGATCATTTCAAATATTGTGAACTCGCATACTAAAAATATTAAAGTACCACAAAGAAAAAGAATACTTAAACCGTGGATCACTCCTGGCCTTCTCAGATGTATAAGAAATCGAGACAAATTGCGTTCCAAGTACAAAAAAGATCCTCACGATATGATTAAAAAACTTACTTATACTAGATACCGTAATTTTTGCAACAACCTTTTGAAAAAACTAAAATGCGAGTATGAAACCAACAAACTACAACAAGCCAAAAATAACCCTAAAGCAACTTGGGATATAATTAAGTCCATTATGGGATTTAACAAACGTATAAATAATTCATGCGAATTATTAAATCACCCAGGTACTACTAACACAGTAAACTCCATTAATGAATTTTTTGCCAATATTGGGAAAAACTTAGCCATGGGTATAGATACTGAAGCATCTATGGTGAGTCCTCTAATCAACAACCCCGAAGTACAAGTAAATTCCTTATATTTGACTGAAACTGATGAACGTGAGATTAATGACATAATTATGGGTCTTCGCGATAACTGTGCTGTTGGTTGGGACAATATACCGGCCTCGGTGATTAAATCTGCCAGACACGTTCTCATACCTTCTATTACACATGTGTGTAATCTCAGCATTTCTAGAGGTATTTTTCCGACCGTTTTTAAAAAAGCAATAGTACATCCTATCTATAAAAGTGGAGAAATTGGGTTAGTTAATAATTATAGACCGATTTCTATTCTTACCATTTTATCTAAAATATTAGAAAAAATCCTTAACAAAAGATTAGTTCGCTTCTTAAATAAATTTAATATATTAGCTCATAACCAATTTGGATTTCGGACTAACAAATCGACAGAAGATGCAGCACTTGAACTAATCAACACAATAGTTAAAAATATTGACAATAAAAACAAAACTGTAGGTATTTTCTTAGACCTGTCTAAAGCTTTTGATTCGGTTTCAATCCCGATTCTCTTGTCCAAGATGGAAAGCATTGGAATCAGGGGTCTAGCTCTGGACATTTTCAAGGACTATTTAACAAACCGATCACAATGTGTCAAATTAGGAAATCTGGTCAGTGATGTAGAGAACCTTACTTTTGGTGTCCCTCAAGGAAGCGTTTTGGGTCCAACATTATTCCTGATCTATGTAAATAGTCTGTGTCTACTAAACCTGCCGAATTCTAAACTATTTTCTTATGCAGATGATACTGCTATAATCGTTCACGGCGATTCGTGGGAATCTGTACATCTATATGCCGAAAATGCTCTTTCTACCGTTACGCAATGGCTTTCTTCTAATTTACTGACTTTGAACTTGGATAAGACAAAATACATAACTTTCAGCTCTCGCTTGTCATCTCAACCTCGAAGTAATAGTTTCAAAATTTTGGTACATACCTGTCGACCGTCGCTGAATCTAAATTGTCAATGTAAATCTATTCAAAGATGTTCGGATACGAAATATTTAGGCCTTGTAGTTGATAGCACATTAAATTGGCGAAAACACATATCTCATACAGCTTCTCGTATCAGAAAGCTCATGTACTCGTTCAAAAGGTTGAGATCTTCTGTCGAACCAAACTTATTAAAATGCATTTACTTTGCCTTAGCCCAATCGTTGCTAAACTATTGCGTTTCAGTATGGGGTGGGGCAAACAGAACTAACTTACTTCCGTTAGAAAGAGCACAGAGGGCTATACTAAAAATTATGCTGGGCAAGCCTTTCACTTATTCAAGTTCAACTTTATACAAAACCTGGAATGTACTAAGTGTAAGGAAATTATTTGTGTTACAAACTGTGTTACGTCATCACAAATCAATCCCATATTTAGATTCCGTGCTTAACAAACGGAGAAAAAACGTCGTCTTTAAATGCATAAAATATCGAACTAGCGTCGCTGATCACCACTACTCTGTATTAGGACCTCGACTTTATAATACCATTAACAAGGCTGCCAACATATACTCCTTGTCGACTAAGAAGTGTAAAAGAGCTGTTACGAAGTTTTTGCTAAACCTAAATTACGAAGAAACCGAAAATTTACTTTGGCCTTATAGTAAAATATTATAATAAGAAGAACACATACGAAACATTATTCACAACGACACACAATAACACCACACACACACACACACACACACACACACACACACACACACACACACACACACACACACACACACACACACACACACTCTACACGCACAACACGTTACACACAAATGTAACATACCGCACTACGCACAAAACACTAATCCAATAATTCAAGTTCATTGTAAAGGAAAGGCGCCGGTGCTTGTCACACAGTTCATACTATGACAGGCTCCAACGCTCAACCTATTTGCATAACCTTATGTTTGTAAAAAAATTTATAAATAAATAAATAAATAAATAAAAAAAAAAAATAAATAAATAAATAAATGTTATCAAAGTAAATTCTACTTTTGCTGCTAGACAATACCCACGACTATCCTCTTATTTATACAATTTAATAAACAAAGAAATTAACATTTACCCCCTTAAATTCTCAAAATGCAAAAAGACTGTAACTGACTGGTTGATGACTAAAACTTTTGATGAGACTGAAACGTTGATTCAAACAATACCAACAATATGAAATCTGCGCCTTATTACACTGTCACATAGGTACAAACTTACACACACTCACACACACACACACACACACACACGAAATTTACTCTCATATACACTCAACGCACATACTCTCGCACACATTACTTATTTCATTATATATTTTGTTTTTGTATAATTGTTAGATTGCATTTGACAGGTTAAGTTACCATCATAATGTAGTTACATGGAAGAGCGGGACTTCCTATCACAAGTACCTACCGGATACTTAAATGGAATTCCCAACACTAGTTTAACTTTGTACTATGTATTGTTAAGCCAATAAATCATTTTCATTTTTTTTTTCAGTTTAAGATATTTAACTAAAGTTGATTCGGTTGACTTCGCGGCAAAACGAGACACCTTTGACGATCGTCTCAAAAACGAACGATCGTGTCGCTTTTAAAACGATTGGAAATGTCATTTCGTGTTACTGCCTATGAATTTCAAAGGAATTAGTCGAAAAACGATAGACGATAGACGACGCTTTCGTCTTTCGTGCGTGTCACTGCCTACGGTTTTAACGCGTGACGTCAGACGTCAGTCTCTCAACCAATCACAATCGAACGATAGTCGCTTTCGTTTCGTTTATGTTTTTTACTGCCTTTTTTTTTTTTTTTTTAAAGTCTGGAAATGCATTTACGCACCCCCTACGCCGGGCTGTGCAATGGCGTAGGGGAGTGTGGGACTCGCCGGCCGCAGAAGGCGACCGGAATACCCACTAAAACCAGACTGCCCTCTCACGCGTTACGGCGGGGCCACGGGAAACGCGTTAGCTTACTTCCGTGACCCCGCCTGCGTTTGGCCTCTACGGGCCCTCAAATCTAAGGCGTGGGGAGAAGGGCAGCAGCGGCAAATTGCCGCCTCCTTCTCCCCACTCTTCTCTGCCGGAGCGGGGGCGCTAGGGGATCCCCTTCGCGTTCCCGCTCCTTCTCCTCCTTCTGCGACATAACTGTTTCGCAGAAGGAGGAGACCGCGTTCCAAGACCTCTCACTTCCCAACATGGCGCGTACAACGCCGGGAAGTGAGAGGTCGCCGCCTATCGCCGCCACCAGGGTGCGGCGCTCTTCTGTCCAGGCGCAGCACACTTCAAGTGTGTGCTGCGCCGTATCCTCATCGGCGCCGCACCCGTGGCAGCGCATCGTCTCTTCCCTTCCGATCCGACACAGGTACCGTCCGAAACAGCCATGTCCGGACAGCACCTGTGTCAGTCGGAAGGTAAGGGAGCCGTGGCTCCTCCCACACCACTCCGGGAGCTGTGGGCGTATGGCCTCTATGGTGCGCACGCCATATTGGGCGTGCGCTAGGCCACTCGCCCAGAGCTCCACGGTCGTCTTTCTCCTCGCCTCCCGGGCGCGGGAGCGAGAGAGCGAGTCCGTGTTGTATGTGTGTGTATGCGTTTATTTTTATGTGTGTGTGTATACGTGTGTGTATGTGTGGGTGTGTTTGAAATATTACAAGATCTTGAACCGAGAAGATAAAAGCTGGTTTTGATTAGTATCCTTACATGTTTTACTCAATATTCTGGAATTTGATGAAAAACTTGACTTTGTCAAAATCTTGTAACATATTAGAACACAGAAATGCAATCGTGGAACAAATATCTACATATTAGTGAACTAAACCATTGCCATCCCTAGCGCTCAAAATGATGATCCCTAGCGCTCAAAATGATGATCCCTAGCGCTCAAATGCAAAAAACATTATTAATTTAACACTCTCAGATATACTAAATAAAAATTCACCATAAAAAGTTTTGGCTCCCAGCTGTTACCTTTTTTTATTTTGTAAACAGTGAATTTGTTAAGTATCAAAAACACCAAATCTAGATTAGAAAATATAATTATTAGGCACTTGACTTGCAATCTGCAGGGCCTGGGTTCGAATCCCGCTATGTACCAATGTGTTTTTAGATTTAGATATGTACATTTATCCGACGTTCCTACGGTGAAGGAAAACATAGTGATGCTGCCTGCACATATCTGAGAAAAAATTCAATGATATGTGTGAAGTCAACCAACCCGCACTTGGCCAGCGTGGTTGTCTATGGCCTAGTCACCCCTAATTTGGGGTAGGCTCCGAGCCCCTCAGTGGGGATGTATAGTGAGCTGATGATAATAATGATGATGATATATTACATGGTTATCACTTATTCAAAAGTACATTTAATAACTCGTAAGTATGAAATAGTCACATTTTGCCAGTTGTAAAATTTTATATGGACAACAACTAGACAGTTTACTCCAGCAAGAGAAACTGATTGTTTCAAACAGCAGCAGAAAATATTACGCGCTTAAATTCACGAAAAAGTACGTAAACAAACAAATGCGACAAGTGCCGAAAGGCCGCGCACGGACTGCGCGTCTCGCGCCGCGCATTTGGATCTCTCAGCCGTCGTAAAGTTCCGTTTTATCTCCGTTATAAAAGTTGCGGAAACAGAAGCAGAAACGGATGTTGAAAAGCATGCGGAACTTCCGCACTTGCGGAAACGGAAACAGACATCCGTTGCATCACTAGTATTAGGTATATTTATTGATTTAAAAAAAGCATTTGACACTGTTAGTCACCAAAAGCTATTAATCAAATTAAGTAAACTCGGTGTTACTGGAACAGCCCTCAAAATGTTAACAAGTTATCTAAAGAATAGGAAGCAGGTCGTTAAAATCGGTAATTCTAAAAGTTCAATTCGGGAACTGAATGATTTTGGTATTCCACAAGGATCAATATTAGGTCCACTGTTGTTTTTGACTTACATGAACAATATTAATACAATAGGTCTCACAGGCCATCTTACGCTATATGCGGATGACACATGCCTATTCTACTATGGTAAATCTTTTGATACTCTATTAACGGATGCTCAAAACGATTTAGACAGACTTAATGAATGGTTCCTAAATAATTTGTTAACAATCAATATAAAGAAAACGTCTTTTATAATATTAACAGCAAAAAATAAGCCCATACCAGATTTTGTTCCCCCCAAAATAAATAATGACACTCTTCAAAGATCATATGAAGAAAAGTATTTAGGGTTAGTAATAGATGACAAACTAACATGGAAGCCGCATATAGAAGTTAGTTAGTAGTAGGGGCTCAGTTCTCCGCAACTCCACGACAAGCGCGTATTTTGCGTGAAGGCAGGCTGTGGGTTACTCCAGCCAGCCCAGCTCGCCAAAGAACCCCAGCAATCCCTTAATGTTGCTGGTGATCTCTGGCGGCGACCTCGGCGGACCGAGGTATCTGTCCCTGAAGTCGGACACTGCCGGGCAGTGTTGTATAACGTGCAATGCTGTTTCTTCTTCCTCCATGCACGCCCTGCATAAAGGACTGTCTGTGATACCTAAGTTAAAAAGGTGTTTGTTAAAGTGGCCGTGACCTGTCAGAGCAGCTACAGCTATTCTGAGCTGTGGCTTACTTAATTTAAGTAGCGTGTTTGAGATTCGCTTATTAATTTCCGGCAGAACTTCTTTGGTCTGCCTGCATTCACTAATGCAATCCCAAAGCGCGCTGTGCTGGTCGTGGCTTCTGCTTGTTACCTGCGACCTTAAGTATCCTAAAGGCAGGGGGACGATGGGTTCAGGGCCGATTGCTCGGCTACTGGAACCTTTGCGGGCCAGCTCGTCCGCTGCGTCGTTGCCTCTGGAGCCGCTGTGACCTTTAATCCATCGAAGGTTGATATTGTTGACTGCTCCTAAATCATTCAGAATTAGGTGACACTCGTATATAAGGCCTGAGTTAACTGTGTAGCTGTTAAGTGCCTGGAGCACAGCCATGCTGTCGGTAAGTATGCAGATGTTTTCATCTTTTGCTTTCCTTGCAGCTATGGCGTGTGCACACGCCGCATATAGAAACGATTAAGTCAAAATTAAAAGCAGTCCTAGGAGCTCTTTACAAAGCAGCTCACTGTATCCCTAAAAGAGTTAAGACAGTTATATATAATTCTCTAGTAAAATCGCATATTGAGTACTTAATAGAAATCTGGGGATCAGCAGCATCGACTAATTTACTTTCATTACAAAGAACACAGAATAAAATTATAAAGGTATTATATAATTTTGATTACCGAACTCCAACTAATGAACTTTATAACAAAACAAAATTACTTAATGTCACTAAAATGTTTAAATTTAAAACCTGTACTCTCATAATGAACATAACAAATAAAAACATTAAGTCTAACATTAAACTCGAAAAAAGAGATAACAAACATAACTTACGTAACAAACACAAATTAAAATCAATTACTCCGCGAACTAACTATGGAAATAAAACTATTTTGTTCGAAGGCGTTCAAATGTTTAACAAACTGCCGGACGAGATAAAGAATTGTAACAGTATTAATGTTTTCAAAAATAAACTTAAATCATATATCATCGCTGAACTTTAATAATCTCTCAATATTATCTACATATATAACTTTGTAATTCCTGTCAATTTAGATTCTTTTCTATAGTTGTGTTAAGGTTTATTTTGTTTTATATTAATCCTGTATTCTGTATCGATATTACGTATTAACCCGCAAGCCTGTATGTTATATATACTTCTTTTTTTATTTTTCTCATTGTAAGTGAAACATTGTGTTTTTTATGAGAAATAAAGATCTTTAAACCTAACCCCGCGGGATCGCTTCTGACGCGACACAACACAAGCCATCACAACACGCAGTGTGTTCAGAGAAGTGTGCACGCAACCATATTAATTGTATGAGACCGATACCTTTCTGATGCATCACGACACAACACGTCAGACAAATGTGAATGCGGCTTTATAGTATGTCTGTTTAAGGATGATTAGTCACTAGAGAGGGGGTGAGAAAAATTTGTTATGAATCTTGGATTTTGGATATTATCTTACTATAAAATAAATGCGAATGTTTGGATGAATGTTTATTTGAAGCTATCTCCAGAACGGCTCAATGGATCATATTTAATTTGGTGTAGATGTAGAAATTTCAAGCGGACAGTCGCGGGCGACAGCTAGTTATAAATTAAGTAAGATTAGTATAGGATTTTTGGTGTACTCTACGCCCAACAGGGAGCGCTGTTCAAATTTTATATAAATTTTGTCGATGACGATACGATGGCGCTTGTCACCAATATTCGCGCTAGGCCCACTGAAAATTTTAAACCTAAAAATGATTTGTTAAATGTTTGTGCAGTAGATTAATTTTTAAAAGCGCCATCTTTTGTCGTTTTAGTAGTATTCTAAAAATGAAGATGCGAGTGACCTATAGTTACCTTAAAATTATATGAGATGGCGCTATAAAACATTCGCATCCACACAAATAAAAATGGAAATTGAAACTCTTTCATAGTAAATTCATCTTCAGTCGTTTCTTAATAAAATAATTGTTTGGGTACATAAAAGATACATCTATCATCAGGATTATTATTTCGAACTTATATATTCTGCTAAAAAAAATAAAATTAATAGAAAGTGTCGATCAATCTTCTTTTTATTTTTAATCTTCAGTGTTTTTTCTTTATTTATCTTATATAGGTTATTTTCAGATATTCCACGAGGAAAATTTGGAAAATAAAACCAAAGAACTTCACTTAAAAGATCTTAATTGTAGGTTTTTTGAAAATAATATTTCAATTATTGCAAATAACAAATAACATATTACTTAACCGTGAGTTTTTTTAATAAATTAAACCGTAAATAGTACAAAGATAATCCAACTGAAACCGTTTAATGGCAAAGCTGTAGTGATTGAAGTGTAAGGATAAATACGGCGGCAATCGCCAAGTCTTTTGAAAACAGAAGTTATCTTAAGATTCTGTGGAAGCACCGAAGTGGAACTGAAGTGGTTTTATATAATCACTGCTGGGATACTGCTTCAACACCCGATTACAAAATAGAAATATCCGTAAAGTTTATTTCCATTTTATTTTCAACTGAATCTGCCAAAAACAAAGTAAAAATGATGTTCTAGTCTTATTATAATTATGGTTTAGAGCAAGCAAAAATGTACTGAACACAGAAAATACGATAGTGTAATATGCTATTTAAACTGCCTTGTTTTGAAATTTTACAAAACTATGAGTAAGTAAAAAATAAATCGCTTTAAGATCTAATAATATAAACTTCAGTTATATTCTATACATTCTGGTCTGAATTTTCGTTGTAAGGTTTCGCTGGTCATGAAGGATCTTATCATAACAATTGGCAAGTGATCAGATAGTACCCTCATTTGTGCGTCTATTCAACAAGTTAAGGCGAGATTCCAACCAATTTTGTTATTGTTGATCGGAACGGAACACACTTTTAAAGTTTTTGCATCTCGAAGTTATTAATACTATTGTATGCTTTTCGAGGCCAAATTATAGTGTCAATTTCATACAATAAAGTTGAAAATTAAACAAATAAAAACAGAAAGACAAATGCTGGCAGTTCGGTTGCCCGAGGCACTTGCGGGTTCCCCACCCTATGCCGGCCATGTCCGCTCCAACTGTTTCATTTTCGACAATATGAAATGCTAACAAACGTTGAAATTAAATTATTTCTCATTTACCAAGGTAATTTATTAATAAACATTTTTCACGTTGAATCCACACTACGGGTGTATTGCAATGTTATGACATAAATTGTGGCATCCCTTCGTACGTTATTCATTTCTGTCACATCTATGGTATGAAAAGATTATCTGATCTGGTTACGCATCTGCGATTCCTCTGGTATTGCAGATGTCCATGGTCTTCGTTAAACACCTTGGTGTTCCAGCTGCTCGTTTGCCCCCTTCTCATATATATAAAAAAAGTGAGGCTCTGTTGTCGCGTTTAGTTCTGTCAGAAAATATGTCAACCCATAGTCATAGTAGATAGCGTAAAATGCGTAAAATAAATCACATGTCATGACGGCTACGTACGAAAAGGGCCTTGTGACACTTATTTGATATTGACAGGAAGGCACTAGTCAGTTGTCATAATTTATTTTGACTTATGTCCAAAGGGGCAGAAAGCCTGTCGGTTTATAAATTGTATCTCTTGTGGTGACAGTTTGCTAAACGATATTTGATCCTAAGTGGGAAGCGAATTTAATTGACTGTAGTTCATTCGATTATCCAAATAACAAAATTAGCACTTTGATATTTCTATAATGATGTTTATTTTTTGATATAATAAGTAGTTAATAATATAGCTGTCGCTCTCGACTACATTAGCGTGAATATATAAAAAAAACTTAGTAGCATATGTTTTATTCCAGGCTCTACATCTATGCCATATGCTCTATATCTATGCCCAAAGCTGGGCATTAACTCGTTAATCCCTTAATCGTTAATTAACGAAGTTAACATTTTGCTTAACGGATTAACTTTTAAGTTAACTTCAAAAAGTGTTAACGCTTTTGTTAACTTCCGTTAAATTCAACTTCCGTTAATTTAGTCCGTTAATCGTTAAATTAGAAACTTGGAGACGTGCTGTAATTTTGTTTTAATTACGCGCTACGCCATGCTCGTAAGTTCAGCTGTGTTGGGCGATTGTCGGCGACTCGAATGATGAACAAAAGAGTTATGTTCAGTACAGAACAAGAAATAAAAAACTGCTTGCAATTAGATTAGATGCGTTTTTATTGAAAGGTAGATTGGTAGAATGAAAGAAAGAATGAGTAATTGAATGACTTTCCCGCGCCGCTCCGCCAGGTGCGTGAAGTTTGGCGCAGACATCCTCCGGGGCCTTGAAGGAGACATCCTTCAAGATAATTCTTCTTCCGGGGAGCGAAGAAGGCATAGGCGATTGAGTGCTCTTCGAACGGTTCCATGAGAAGTCACGACGTCAGCGACACGAGGGACATCATCAGGGCCAGGATACAACCTGTTGACTCGACCGAGGCGCCAACATAATGGAGGTGTATTGTCCTCCTTTACAAGGACAAGATCGTCGATCTTCAAGTGTCTTGATTCAGTACGCCACTTTGAACGTTGTTGTAATTCCGCAATGTATTCGTTAGCCCAACGTTTCCAGAAATGTTGCCTTATCTGCTCTAGGTACTGAAACCTGTCGAGTCGATTGGTGTTGCAGTCAAGGAAGCTCGGTGACGGTAGTGAAGTAAGCGGCCTGCCAATCAAAAAGTGTGCCGGGGTGAGAGGTTGGAAATCATTAGGCGAGGGACTGAGGGGACACAAGGGTCCGCTGTTTAGGATGGCAACAAAGAAGTTAGCTCTTCAAAGGTTAAATGACTATTTCCTAAGACCCTACGAATATTAAATTTAGCGGATTTTACTCCAGCCTCGGCTAAACCGTTGAAGTGAGGAGCGTAAGCAGGTGAGAATTTAAAATCGATACCTCGAAGAGCTGCATAATCACAAATAGCATCAATATTTGACTGTAAAAAAGATGAAATTTCTTTAGACGCGGCAACGAAATTCCTACCGTTGTCACAGTAAATTAATTTAGGCAAACCTCTGCGAGCTATAAATCGTTTTAGTGTTAAAATAAAAGCATCTTTACTTAATTCGCTTACGGCTTCCAAGTGAACGCATTTGTAACGAAAGCATATAAAAATACACAAATAACATTTTGTTATTTTACATCCGCGGCCCTTTCGATCACTGATCAAGAACGGTCCAGCGAAATCAGTACCAACGGTATTAAATGGAAAACCTGGCTCTACTCTTTCGTTAGGCATATCGCCCATAATGTTACTCATCGTCGTACCTTTAAAACGACGACAAACTAGACAGTTACGAGTTACTTTTCTTGCTAAGTTACAGCCACCAAGAGGCCAATAGCGGTCTCTAATTGAAGCTAGAACTTGTTGGGGTCCAGCGTGTAAAAGACGCTCGTGTTCATTTTGAAATAAAAGTTTTGTCAATAGGTGATCAGATTTTAAAATAATAGGATGTCGTTTGTCATAAGAATAGGCGGAAGAATCGATTCTACCTCCTGCTCGAAGAAGTACATCCGAAGAAAGAGATTTTTTAGACTTTAATCAACTAATTTCATTAGAAAAGGATTCATTCTGAGCTTGTCTGATAATAAACTGTAGGGATTTATTAAGTTCATCTACGTGCAGACAGCCAGTTAGTTTATTTTTAGGATTACGACTGTTGTGTAAAAATCTAATAACTCTTGCATAAGTTCGTTGTAAGGTACGAAATTTAGAAAATCTTTTAAAATCTACCACAGGAGACGTCGTTATCATTTCCGCTGATAAAGTAGAAACTGTTTTCAACTCTGGCAAATCGAAAACCGGTGAAATTTCTTGAGGCCATAAATAATCGGGTTGCGAAAAAAAAGGAAGGGCCATGCCACCAAAGGTTACAGCCTTCTACATTTCGTGGATCTACACCTCGAGACGCGAGATCAGCGGGATTTTCGTTGATAGGAACGTGACGCCATTGAGACAATTGAGTAAGTTCTCCTATAGCAGCAACTCTGTTGGCAACGAAAGTTTTAGTTTTGTTAGGTGACCTTAACCAGCCTAAGACCACGCTGGAGTCGGTCCAGTATATGTGTCGATCTACATGACGACGCAAGGCCTTAGTAACTGAAATGCTGAGTTGTGCTTGGAATTGTAGTCGCCTTTAAGGGGGAAACTCGTGCCTTGGCGGTTATCAAATTAACTTGAACTTTATTATTTGCGTCAATAGATTTAATATAAATACAGGCGCCGTAGGCTTGCTGGGCATCGCAAAAACAATGCATTTCAACTACTTTAGAATTTTGAATTAAAACTGGTCTTGGTACTTTGAGAGATGAAATACAGTGCAGTTAATTAGAAAATTTAAGCCAAGTAGCAAGAATATCTTGAGGGATCTCGTCATCCCAGCCTATTTTAAGAAGCCATAGTTTTTGAATAAGAATTTTTGGTTTTATTGTACATAGGGATAGCAATCCAAGAGGGTCAAATATTTTAAATGTAGTAGATAAGATCGATCTTTTAGTAATGTCCTCAGCCGGGGAAAAATTGACTTGAAAATTTAATTCATCTGAAGAAGGAGACCAACCGAAGCCCAGAGTGCTTGTAGAATTGCTGATAATTAAGTTACCTTCTTCTGGATTTATCGCATCGGACATCGGACAACTCGGGAACGTTAGACCGGTATTTTCTTAAATTAAAACAACCTTTTTTAAGTTCATCTGACACAGCGCGCTGAATGTGACGAAGCTCCGCGATGGAGTCAGAGCCTGTAAGCAAATCGTCACAGTAAAAATCCTGTTGTATTATATTTTTTATTTTATCGTCATCACATTCCTCGCCCAACTGCCAGATGCATCTAGTACTTAAAAAACTCGCACTGGAAAAACCGTATTTAAACGTAAAGTGCGTAAAGGGTAATTTTCGTTTTCCCGCCAAAGAATAAGTTGTAGGTCACGATCTGACTCTCTTAAGCTAACCTGACGATACATCTTCTCTATATCGCCCGAGATGATATATTTATACTGTCGGAAGCGAATTAAAATGTTGAAAAGTGAATCTTGTATTGTAGGCCCCATCATTTGTAAGTCATTTACTGACAAACCTGACGTAGAACGAGCCGATGCATCGAACACGACACGTAATTTAGTTGACTCGCTCTTTTCTCTGATTACAGGATGATGGGGAAGAAAGAATGAATTAATAGGTTTAGGTACTTTAGATTCATTTAAGTGACCAAGCTCGGCATACTCGCATATAAAATCGGCATAGGCTTTTTTAAGCTCTGGTTGCCGTTTGAACCGCGCTTCTAAATTTAAAAACCTTTTTTTGGCTAGTTGATAAGAATCACCTAAACAGTCTCGATCATCACGGAGCGGTAAACTGACGCAAAACCGACCGTCAGTTAAACGCGTAGTAGTGGAAAGGAAATGCTGTTCACATAATTTTTCCTCTTGTGTTATGGGCTTATTGTGGGGAAAACTTTCTAATTCCCAAAATTTTGACAAGGCCTTTTCGAAATAACAATTTTCATGTTGATCTATAGAGAAATTATTAGGAAAATTATCATCCTTTAGACAGAAGTTACATATTGATGAATTATTTGGAATAGAAATTTTAGATAAATTAGGTAGGGGACCAGCAACAAGCCAACCAAGTTTAGAGCTACGAAGATTAGGGGTTTTAATTTGGTCCCCTAGACAGCGCTGCTCTGAGCCTATCAGGTCCCAGAATAGGTCAGCGCCAATGAGCATATCAATAGGAGATGGTTCGTTAAAACTAGGATCCGCTAATTCAAGCTTAGGTAAATTTATGTCCTTGTAATCAAAAGATATCTTTGGCAAATTGCTGGATATTACAGGCAAAACTAAACAACTCATTGTTACGTTGAAAGAGCTATTATTAGATTGTAATTGTAAAATGCATCGTTTCGTATTTAGGTTGACTTGAGCATTACCAATACCAAGAATATTAACGTTTGAAGGCTGAGGAGTCAAGCTCAATTTCTGTTGGATCGACTCGGTTATAAAAGAAGACTGACTCCCGCAGTCAAGTAAGGCTCGCACTGTAATAGAATTTTTAGTTTGACGTTTTTTTAGATCGACAAGAACCTGGAAGCTTGCAGTTTTCAGCAACATGACCTGACCTCAAACAATTTTTACATAATTTCAATGTTGCTACTATTGAGTTCCTGTCTTCTGGTGATTTGCCCTTAAATGAATAACATTCGTAAAGGCGATGGTTACCCTTACAATATGCACACTCGAAAGTTTTACTAGAATTAGAAACAGTGTCTTTAGAAGTAACTACAAAAGACTTAGTTTGCATCTTATTGTTAGGTGCAGTAGAATTTGTATATTTAATTTTGTTTTGTTTTTCTTGTTTATTGCGATGCACAATTTCTAAAATATCTGCACGTTTTCTTAGGAAAGCAAAGAAGTCACTGAGCGTAGGTATATCGGACAGATTATTCCTATGTTCCTACCATTTAAAAGAAGTAGCACTGTCTAACTTTGCTGTAACTATATAAATTATTAAAACGTCCCATTTGTCAGTAGGTAGGCCCAGTGTACTGAGGGCGCGCAAGTTTTTAGTAATGTGATCAGTGATGAAACGAAGTGACTTGTCAGTCTCGCGGACGTATTCAAAATTAAAAAGTGATTTTAAATGATTGTTGATCAATTGTCTTTTGTTATCAAAGCGTTCACATAAGAGTTGCCAGGCTTGTGAATAATTAAGATCTGAAACTTCTAAGTTACTAATGACACGGGCGGCTTCACCTTCCAAGTAAGAATTAAGATAATTAAATTTGTGAATATTTTTAATTTTAGAATTTTCATGAACTAAAGAACTAAATGTTTCCTTAAACTACAACCACTTGAAATATGTTCCATCGAAACTCGGTATTTTTATTATAGGTAATTTCAAACCAAGCGTTTCATAATCATCCTTATGTTGACACGAACTATTAGAGTGATTTGAAGAATTTGAATGAATTTCACAATTAGCTGACTTGGAAGTTGAATACGTTTTTATTATATTTTGAGCCAGAGAAATGTAGTGATCAAAGTCTTGATCAAAAATATCGCGAGTAGTCAATTCAATTTCTTGATTTGAAATGTTTAAAAATTCTATTTGGTTTTGCAACTCTTCGAACTCGACAAACAAAGCTTCAATTCTAGATAATTTCATCGCAAGCTGAGTTAATTCTACTTCTGAAATAGATTAAGATTAGATAATTCTTAAATTTAGTTAAACGTCCTTTTATATTGCTACGTTTAATATTGAGAACCTTAAGTTCTTTAGATTCGGTTTCTGTAGACATTGCGATGAAATAAATAAAAAAATTATGAATGTATTAAAAAAACAATTTCAAACAAAATGCACTAAAAAGAAACAAAATAATGTCATGAAAACTCTCTAAACTCTAGTAGTTAGTAGTAGGGGCTCAGTTTTCCGCAACTCCACGACAAGCGCGTATTTTGCGTGTCTCTAAACTCTAAAGAAAGTTCTCTTCTTTCTTGTAACATGTCTATATTGTATAATTATTGTTATTTCGCAGTCGGTGTCGGCCGAAGTAAAAAGACAAAATTTTATATTTGAGATGTATTAGACATACTTACGTTTATGTCCCTACTTAGGAACAGGAACAGTCCCAACTTCGAAACAGTTTTTTCTGGCTTTTGCAGGTCCTGTCACGGTCGCCACTTTGTTCAGTACAGAAAAAGAAATAAAAAACTGCTTGCAATTAGATTAGATGCGTTTTTATTGAAAGGTAGATTGGTAGTGTTTTACAAGTGAGCGCGTGAATGCGAGAATGAAAGGAATGAAAGAAAGAATGAGTAATTGAATGACGTTCCCGCGCCGCTCCGCCAGGTGCGTGAAGTTTGGCGCAGACAAGTTAATATGTCAAGTTCGCGTGGAAGTGTGATGCATCAGTGCGTCCGGGAAGCACGGGAACAACAGGACAAAATCAAAAGGAGATTAGAAATAGTATATTTCATTACGAGTGCGGAAAGCCTGTCAATGCAAAGAGTTCCGACAAATGTCTACCCGACAACAAGTTGCAATGACAGACTTTCAGCACGTGTACAGAACAACTATTTTTTATACAGTTGCGAAAAAGTTAAGCAATTTAATAGAATAATAAAAACACAATAAACTCAACTAACAATTTTTTTAAATGGCGCCGTAGGCCGCCGTAGGAACATTGGCCATACAGCCAAGTCTTCAGTAGATTTTTTTTATTGAAATGGTTGAAAATGAAATTTAATGAGATGAAATGAAATTAAACCTAACCTAACTCTTTGAATCAAATCATTAAATCTCATATTAAAACAAATTAGTAGCTTCTTTTTAGAAATATTTGCAAGAATCATAAAATCTTCTATGATTTTTTTTGTAAAAACTACGTGGTTGTTTTTTTCTTTTTAATAGACATTATTTTGGCAGTTGGGAAAGAAAGTGCGCCAATTCCGAAAAGGTAAAGAAAAAGCACGATTATGTAATAGCCCACATCTCGAACGCTCTACGTGACACCACTTTTTGAGCAACTGTATTGAAAACACTTTTTTACTCGTGCTTTTTCTTTACCTTACCTTTACCGTTACTATACTGCATTCATACTTATGTCTAATACTCGAGATACAAATACACTTACACACTAACTGACTATAGGTTCAATTGCAATCAAAATAATCAAGTGTGAAAAGACCGAATTAATGTGTTATACTATAACACATTACATTTTTTATAACAGTTATAGAATGTATAGTGAAATTACTACTTTAAACAAGTGTCGCTTCAAAAAGTGTGAAATTAGTATGTATAATTTTGGTATGGTTAACTGTTAACGATTAACTTTAACTTGCGTTAAATTTTCGAAAATTTAACGGTTTAACGATTACCGAAGTTAATTTTTTAATTAACGAATTAACGTTTAACGAAGTTAACTTTTCGATTAACTGTGTCCACCGGTGTCTATGCCAAATTTCAGAAACATTCATTAAATATTAGTAAGATAAAATCAAATGCATCCGTTATAAAATAACTTTTCCTTACCTATTTCTCTCTCTCTCTCTGCCTAGCTCGTATCCCACATGGTGGTGGGGGTCGGCTTTTCCAATTAGTTTCCTCCACCTCGCCCTGTCCTCGACATCTTCATCTGAGACTTGGCACTCACTCATGTCTTTTAGCACTACATCTTTCCATCTAGTTTTGGGTCTGCCTCTGGATCTGCGGCCGGGATGGGAAAGATGTAGTGCTAAATTACCGATGTAGTCCGGCGGCCTCCTCCTTATGTGACCATACCATCGCAGCCTACTCTCCTGCATCTTATCAGCGATATCGCGCACACCGAGGCTACCTCGCACGAACTCGTTGCGGATCTTATCGAGCCTGGTTACGCCGCACATCCATCTCAACATCTTCATTTCAGCAACTTGAATGGTATGCACGTTCTTTTGAGTTATGGTCCACATTTCACTGCCGTACATGAGGACTGGTCTTATCATGGACTTATAAACCAAACCCTTAAGTTTCACTGGCATTCTTTTGTCGCAAGTAACACCAGTCAATTCTCGCCATTTTTGCCACGCTGCGGCGATACGGTGTTGAATGTTGCATTCCAAGTTCCCAGAAATGTGCATCATGCCTCCCAGATATTTATATTGATCGCACATGGTAACTAGTTGACCGTCGATGGGATTCGGTCTGTTGTCGCTTGAATTTGGGTTATTAAAGGACATGTACTGGGTCTTTGCAACACTCAACACTAGGCCACCGGTTTGCAACTGGTGTTTCCAAGCCAGGAGTGCCTCTTGTAGTTTTGCGTGGCTCTCAGTACAGATAGCTATATGGTCTGCATAGATGAAGGTCCACGCGGCCGAAGTCTGCGCTAACTCGGTAAGTGAGTCCAAAACCAAACAAAACAGAAAGGGACTGAGTACAGAGCCTTGGTGCACACCTTCTGTGACCGCTATCGGTTTGGTTTCACCCACCACAGTCCGAACCATTGATCTCGCATTCTTGTACATGTCGGCTATGATATTGATGTACGATTCCGGGATTCTCTTTTTCCGTAGACTCCACCAAATCGTGTCTCTCGGAACTCGATCAAATGCCTTTTCCATGTTCAAGAACGCCACATATAGAGGTCGGCATTTTGCGCGATATTCTTCAGCAATCCTGGTCAGAGCAAACATAGGATCAATTGTCGACCGCCCGGGTACAAAGCCATAATGATTGTTGGACAATGCTCATTCAGATCTTATACGATTGTCGATCACTCTTTCATACAGCTTCATAGTGTGGCTATGGAGCTTGATGCCGCGGTAATTATTGCATTCGTATCTGCTGCCTTTTCCCTTATAGATAGGAACTATAGTGCTCAATCTCCATGCCTCTGGCATTTTAGAAGAGAACATTATACAGTTAAAGAAGTTGGCGAGCAAGACTATTCCTTGTGCGCGCAGACATTTCCAGGCTTCTACTGGGATGCCGTCAGGTCCTACAGCCTTCCCGTTTGACATCTTTTTTAGAGCTATTTCAATTTCGCTCGGGTGTATTGGAGGGATAAGACCAATATGCTTTTCCAGTTCTGGTAGTTGTGTAGCAGCTACATCTGGATTCAGTAACTGATGGTAATATTGATGCCAGGCTGATATGACATCTTTATCTTTGTACAACAACTCTCCATCAGAACCTATCACCGTTTTACACCTTAATGGATCCTTTGTGCTTTGACAGCGTTGCTTTGCAACTTTATAAATTCGTTTTTGACCTTCCTTGGTGTCCAACTGCTCGTAAAGGCTTTTTTGAGAATTTGCTCGTTGCACTGCTATTATTTTCTTGGTTTTCTTCTTTACTCTCCTGTATTCTTCATGGTCTTCTTGGGATTGGGTGAACTGCCATGTTCTGAAGGCTACTTTTTTATTTTGAATAGCGTTTTTAACTTCTTCTGACCACCACCACGTTTCTTTGTTGTTTCGTTTCCCCTTTTTTGTGCGACCAAGAACAGTATTAGCAGCTTTTAAGATGGATTTGCTGAGATTATCCCATAACGTATCAACATCCAATTCAGTGTCGACCCTGAGATCTTCAAGATGTTCGCAAAACTTGGAGACTTTGTCGCCTTTCAAATCCCACCATTTGGTGATCTCCGGTGTTTGCGTTGGTATCTCTTTACTTTTCTTCCTAAACAGCATATCCATCACAACGATGCGATGTTGGGTAATGGCACAGTCTCCCGGAATTACCTTGCAATTTGTTACACGACCAATATGCATCCGATTGATTAAAATGTAGTCTATCTGCGTCGATGTTTGTCCACTTTTGTACGTTATAATATGTTCAGGCTTTTTGACAAAGAAAGAATTGACTATAGCAAGATCGAAGGCTGCCGCTGTGAAGAGGATAACTTTACCCTCGTCATTGAGAGTACCGAATCCGTGACCGCCGTGCACTCTCTTAAAGGCTTCGTTCTTTATGCCTATATGACCATTTAGATCACCGCACAACAGAATTGTCTCTTTGGCCGGGGTTCGTTGCAATTGCTCTTCTAGTGTTGTCCAGAACAAATCTTTTTCATCTTTGCTACAACCTGCCTGGGGAGCGTAGACTGAGATTACATTCAAAACTTCTCCTTCTACGAGCACTTTTATAAACATTATTCTGTCGTTTATTCGGTTGACCTCTAGGATGTTAGAAAGATGTTTATAATTTACAGCAACTGCTACGCCATTTCTCCCGTGTTTTGCGCCGACGTACATAAGTTTATAGCCCTCTCCGATATCACGGACTTTGGATCCAGTCCATCTAGTTTCCTGAAGGCAAGCAAAATCTATCCTTCTTCGGTTGAAAAGTGAGTCCAGTTCTCTAGTCTTCCCTGTTAGTGTTCCAACATTTAACGTGGCGAAGCGTACCTTAAGGTTACAATTTGGGACTAACTTCTTTAGCCGAGTTCGTCCTCTGCTCGGTAGCCCTCGCAAACTATTCGCAGATGTAGGGCGATATGTCTGCGCGTCGTTATGTGGCGACGCCCTATCTGTCATCGTTTCTGTATTTTGTAACCTATCCATCTTACATTCAAAAGATTTGGCGATGTTTGGATTTATTACTACGGTGCCGATTGCCATCTGACACACGAAAACCTACCCTCTTGAGGCAGAGAAATCCTCGGATATTAGGTGATAAATCCGTACAGGTCTAGTTACCCCGCCAGACTGATCGGTCGTCAGAGCCTCGTTCGTTGTTCAGCAGGGTGTACCACGTGCAGGTGAGGTTGACATTTGGTATGATAAAGATATTGGTTTCATACACCTTACACCCCTTCGTTACCTATTTCTGTAACGATACCTATTTCTGTTTCATTACCTATTTCTGTGCCGGAAAATAAATGCTTTTTTATCTGATTCTATTTAAGGCGAAAGTTATTTTCTTCAGTTCGCTATAGGCGTAAGTAATAAGCTTTGATATCTATTTAAGGAACATTCAAGGATTGTGCGTGGGACTGTGTTAGATCTTTCCGATATTTATAGTCAAAATCTATATATTTAAAATTGACCATGTTTATAATCTTGGATGAAATATTTAATTATAGAGGTAAATTCTCTAAAAAATAAAAGTTTTTTTTTTTAAATACCAAACGCGAACAGACAACGTATCAGAAATAGGCCTAGCATGAATTTTTGTGACAATCACCTTCATATAGTCATTGTCAATTATGTCAAAATTACTATGGGATATAAAGGTGAATATACACTAGAACATTTTCTTAAGCATTTATATGTAATGTAACGTTTTAACGAATGATATGATCCCTCAAATGGAAAATAATGATGTGGATATACACTGTTGTATAAAATTATTTACTAACACTATCAGGAGTAAATGTCAGTTTTATGATGGGTATCTTTTGCTAGAGGAGTTTGGTGAAATTTATTTCGTAGTATCGAAGAATATTAAAAAGGTTCCATAACAAAAGTTTATTGTTGTCCGTGATATCCAATCTGGAAGTTATGCCAGTAACACACGAAGGCAGAACAGTGAGGCAGAGCAGAGGACAGTACAGTACTGCTATATTAACGCACACAGTTTCAAACCAGTTTTACTACGAGTATATCTCGGCATATATGTAACTGTTGGTTTGAACCGCAATGACTATTATAATAATGAATATATAATGTTGTCTCTGTTTGGTCAAAGAGAAAATGTAAGGGATGGATATATGTAATAATGCGCTGCACCTTAACCTAACTGTTTTACCCGCGTATGAAGAAACCAGTTTTTCTTTGTCCCATAAAGTTAAACTGTTTTTTTGGAAAGTTTCGAGTCTGTCCATTCTTTTTCAGTTTATTACATTATGTAACTTTTTAAATTAAATTTTAAATCTAAAGTGAAATAAGCTTATTTTATAATGAGTCAATATTACTACATGTTGTTTATGAAACTGGCAATAAAAAAATCTCGGACTGTGTTTATGTGTTGATTGTCTACTTTTATGTGTAATTACAGCTTTATTTCGTTGTTTCCTCTAACCGCGAGTTTTCACTTCTGACACAGAAAGTATAATGCTTCGGCATTGGTGTAACCAAAGGTTAAAGATAAAGGCAAGATTCTTAAACAATGGTTTCACATAATTTATAGACTACACTACAGAGATATTTCTTTTCATATTCAGATATATATTCAGTTTTTCACACAAGGTCAGAGTAATGTTAATATTTTATGCGGGAATATAGCAGCGACACCTGTGAGTTATATTGTGTATCGATCGTTGCGATCTGCCTCCCGCTGGCATATAATTCACCCTAAGGACTTTTGCTGCAGGCTGCGATGTTAGTGATAAAACTGTTTTAATTCACTTGAAGCAAATTGGGAAGATTAAAAAGCATGAAAGGTGGGTACCTCACGAATTGACTGAAGGAAACCGGCAAACGCGCGTCGACTGTTGCGTTACATTACTAAACCGGCACAATAATGAAGGTAACTTATATAGAAACGGCTAAAACACTCACGTATATATATCCGGTGTCGTCACCGACTAATTTCGAGCCCTTCGGGGGCCCTTCATCAGGGTGAGTGGGATTGGTATTATTTCGCGGACGCGGCCCGTCGCTCTTGCTTGCTTGCTTGTTTTCGGAGATGTCGTTGCTGTTAACCCTATTGACGGTTTTTACAGCTTCATCGAATACAGGGCTCTCGATCTCGGATGACCGAGAGCTAAAATAAAATACTAAGTCCCTCGTGTAACTAAGTCCCTAGATGCCAGAAGAGGCTATAGTGTCAGTTTGTAAATTTACAACGTAATTGTGGATGTTGTCTACTTGATCGTCGAAGGAGAGAGCGGTCTCGTCCTCCGACGGTCGTCAACTGTATGAGTGGTTTACTAGGGGCGGTGAGAACTGCCCTTGTACGCGGGTGAGACGGGTGTGCGCGGTGCGGGGTTGACGTCGTACTCGGAGGCGAGGACGGTGTGAAGTATTTCCTTGTATTGGTGACGAAGTGTGTAGTGTGGTTTGCAAAAGAACGTGTTTGGGTCTGCGATTTCTAACTAGGCTGTCTGGATTTGGAACGTAGTCGGTGGCTTGGACTATGAGAGGGTTAGGGTGGGTCTGCGCTTGTTCAAAGTAGCGTTGGGAGATGGCTGCAAAGTAATCCTTGATAGTTTCCATTTCAAGGTCGTTATGAATGTCGGCGTTACGCTGGAACCATCGGGCACCAGCGGCTTTGCGTAGGAAGCGAGTTTGGAGGACTTGGAGTTTGTTTAACTTAGTTGGACATGAATGGGCAAATACTACACTGGCGTAAGATATAATTGGGCGGATACACGCTTCGTACAGGTGTAGTTTATGTCTTAAGGATAATTTGCTGGATGAGCAGGTTAATGGGTGGAGTTTTGCATTCACAAAGTTAGCTTTGCGAAGCACGTCTTTGATATGGGCACTGAAGTTAAGTTTCGAGTCCAGAGTGACTCCTAAGTATTTTACTGATTTTTTCCATGGGACAGGTTGTCCGAATAGAAAAATTTGACTTAGAACGCGTTTGCGCTTAGGCTTATTGCGCTTATTGGGAGTTCCCTTTTGAAAGTGTATTGCTACACTTTTTTCGGGATTAAGTTCGATTCTCCACCTTGCAAACCATTCCGCTAGGCGAGTGGCTGCGGTTTGGAGACGTATGACGATCCTACCTAAGTGGACGTTCGAGTAGTACAGAGCTGTGTCGTCCGCGAAAAGAGCTAAGTTAACCTGTGGGTCTTTGGGGATGTCGCTTGTAAAAAGAGAGAAAAGTAATGGGAAAAGCACGGAGCCTTGCGGGACTCCTGCCTTTAGTGGATGAGGTGTTGACAAGGTGCCCTCTATTCGATATCGGAAGGAGCGATTTGACAAGAAAGCTTGTATGATGTGAACAAGCCTATCTGGCACTTTGAGTTGGTATAGCTTGTAAATAAGGCCATTGTGCCAGACTTTGTCAAAAGCCTTTGCGATATCGAAAAAGAGGGTGCAAGAATTAATGGACTTTCTTGCAGTGAGACCGGTAAGAATAGACTCCGTGAGTCTATGTACTTGTTGTACACACGAGTGACGGGGGCGAAAACCGAATTGTTCGTCGGGGATAAGATTATTAGAGAACGTGTAAGCTTTAAGCCGCCTTAGGATAACGTGTTCGTAAAGTTTACCCATTGTGTTAAAAAGGCTAATCGGGCGGTAGCTAGAGGGGTTGTCCGGCGGTTTGCCGAGTTTGGGGATTCCTATGACTATAGCTTCCTTCCACGCGTCCGGAAAGGAGCTGTTCGCGAGCAGGATGTTAAAAACGCTAGTTAGGAGCATGATGAAATGAGCGGGAAGTAACTTAAGAAGGCTGTTGTTTATACTAGTGATGCAACGGAAGTGTCTTACCGGAACCAGAAACGGAAACAGATGTCAAAAATAAATTTTAGCAGAAACGGAAACGGAAACGGATGCGGAAACAGAAGTGTAAATAATAATAAAAAACATATTTACAAAAATATTTTTTTGGGTAAAAACAGTTTGTATTCGTTTATAATTTATTAAGACATTGGATATCGGTGTCCTTTAGCCTTCAATGTATGTATTTTTACTGCGCTGCAATAAGTTAAAATACGCGTTTTTTTTTAATTTATTTTCAGGAAACAAAATTACACTATTTACAAATTAATGTTCGCCAAACCACTCGTGTTGACAAACGACAAATATATTTCTTTATTAATACATTCACTGCTGACCACTGGGATACGAGTGGGCAGAGCAATAGCTCTCCTATACTAATATAGTAGCAGCGCCTCCCCCACGGATCCGAGCGAGGAGCCCGTTCACTTTGTAGTAGCCAGTAAGCCGCCGGCGTTTGAAGCGAGTCCATTTTACTTTGTGTGACAACTCTGGCAATATATGCCCGAATACTGAAACGTCACTTAAATATGTAAGAGCGTCTTAAATTATAAGACCACGCTTAAACTCCAATATGCAATTTTCGTAAGTCAGTTAAAGACGCATCTCAACTTTGATGCCAATCAAATCGTACCATGCTTAAAGGCCACTCAATATCACATTTCTTATACTGGATCGTCACTCAACGACATTTTGCTGTCAAAAGAACTGTCATGTCGACTTAAGTACGCCAACAATTTAAGAGTGGTCGCGAGCTATCTTAAAATTGAAAATCTAAGGTGTTAACATGTCTGCTTCATCATTATCATCGTTTTCGGAGAAATAAAATTCTCATGTCGCAATGTTCGTTCCCGTACTCCTCCGAAACGGCTTGACCGATTCTCATGAAATTTTGTGAGCATATTGAGTAGGTCTGAGAATCGGCCAAAATTTATTATTCATACCCCTATTAAGTTTTTTTTAACTGCGCGCGGACGGAGTCGCGGGCGACAGCTAGTAGTTATATAAAAATGCCGACTGAACGAGAATATATCGGAATCGCAAATAGGTTTATAGCGACATTTGTCTGCGCCCGCTTAAACTGCTTAAAAAGTGTCTTGATGATATTAAAATTTATTAAAACTTTAATTCAAACTTTCAAAATATGAACTAGATGTTGCACCGTTAACTTGTCAAAACAAAAGGCCAGAAGCTTTCCATTCTACAAAAGTAAGGTCAAATTTTTTTATTTAAAAATAATTTAAACAGAAAGGATATTTTTTAACAACCTTCTTTGATTTTTGAGTATTTAGTATTTTTATTTTTATTTTCTTTACTATTTGGGAACGAACACGTCTTACAACAACTATAGGTTGTCCAAGCCATGCTGCGTGAAACGGATACGTTAAGTGAATTTTAAGAAAACGTAATCGAGAACAAGTATTTTTTATACACTCTTTGACCGAAAACAAAGGATGTTGCCATGACGTAAAAATAATACGTCTACTTACGGAATCACGCGCTTACATGTCTTGATTTACGTTTGTGTATTCCACTTAAGTTTTGACGTCTGTTAAATTGTAAGCAATGCTTACGAAACGAGATATTTAAGTAACGTTTCAGTATTCGGGCAATAGTCAACTAACGAAAAAGAGTATTAGTTTCATTCTTACAGTGTTGTAGTGATTAGTACCACGTTCGTACGGAGGCAAACATAAAAATATCTTGTATCACATGAAGCTAAGGCTGAACTTTATGTTATTTATGTATATTTTTTAAATATGTGTATGTCCTGTATGCGTGTGTATGTGTGTATGCGTGTGTGTATGTATATGTGTGATGATGATCCCTAGCGCTCAAACGCAAAAAAATGTGTTTTTTTTTTATTGAAATAATTAGAATAACATTATTAATTTATCTATATGTTCAACATTCCCAGATACTAAATAAAAATTCATCATAAAAAGTTTTAGCTCCCAGCTGTTACATTTTTTTTATTTTGTAAACAGTGAATGTGTTAAGTATCAAATACACCAAATCTAGATTAGAAAAAGATATAATTATTAGGCGTCGGTGGCTCGTGGCACTTGACTTGCAATCTGCAGGGCCTGGGTTCGAATCCCGCCATGTCCCGCAATGTGTTTTTCGATTTTCGATTTTCGATTTACATATGTACATTTATCCGACGTTTTTACGGTGAAGGAAAACGTAGTGATGCTGCCTGCACATATCTGAGAAAAAATTCAATGATATGTGTGAAGTCAACCCGCTCTGGGCCAGCGTGGTTGACTATGGCCTAGTCACCCCTAATTTGGGGTAGGCTCCGAGCCCCTCCGTAGGGATGTATAGTGAGCTGATGATAATAATGATGATGTTATATATTACATGGCTATCACTTATTCAAAAGTACATTTAATAACTCGTAAGTATGAAATAGTCACATTTTGCCAGTTGTCAAATTTTATCAAATTTTATATGGACAACAACTAGACAGTTCACTCCAGCAAGAGAAACTGATTGTTTCAAACAGCAGCAGAAAATATTACGCGCTTAAATTCACAAAATAGTACGTAAACAAACAAATGCGACAAGTGCCGAAAGGCCGCGCACGGACTGCGCGTCTCGCGCCGCGCATTTGGATCTCTCAGCCGTCGTAAAGTTCCGTTTTATCTCCGTTATAAAAGTTGCGGAAACAGAAGCAGAAACGGATGTTGAAAAGCACGCGGAACTTCCGCACTTGCGGAAACGGAAACAGACATCCGTTGCATCACTAGTTTATACCGTCTGGACCCGGCGAGGATTTTGGCTTGATACTTTTAATTATACTAATTAATTCATCCGGCGTAACGGGATCTAGTGGGTCTCCTACCGGTGGGAGGGTCGCCCTACGTTCCACTTCCGTGTCGATGGTGTTGATGTGTTCTGTATTAGAGAATGCTGTGGATGGAGTGCACTGAGCTTCAAGACAGTTAGCCAGACATTCGGTTTTATCTAAGTCATCAAATGCTATTGCGTTATCGTGTACATTAATAAGGGGAGGCATTGTTGAGTTGGGTACTGTTTTCAAAGATCGAGCCAGCTTCCAAAAAGCGGAGCTTGAGGGTTCGAGGTCTGAGAGCAGATGATCCCAACTGTCCGATTTAAATTGTTTTACTTGCATTTTCACCTCTCTTTGGAGTGTTCTCAAGGTGGTTCTATTATGTTCAGTTCTACATCTACTGTATTGTCTTAGTGCGGCAATTTTTGTCCTAATCAGTCGTCGAATGCCCGCCGGGAGATCTCCGAAGTGGTTTCCCGTTTCAGTGACCATCCTTGTGGATTCTTCGACGACTGCTTGGAGGTGAGAAGTGAGAGATTTAATTGCCCCGACGGCTGCTGCGTGGGTTTCAATTTGATCTGGGATGTCTTTAAGATGATTGGAGTCCGTGGATTCGAGTTTTACTTCGATTGAGCGCCAATCTACTATGGGTTTTTTAGCGGGAATTCTATGCAAGGGATTTCCTAATTTAAGAATTACCGGTCTGTGGTCTGAGCTTAGTTCATTAAAAGGTTCAATGGAAACTATATCTAGCGTTATGTTTTTTAATATGGCTACATCTAGAATGTCTGGCCTACATCTTGGGCTTTTGTGATAATGTGTGGGCGTATCTGGTGCAATGATGTCCACGCTTAATTGATTTAAAAGGTTGTACAAGATTTTGCCGTTTGTATTTGTACTTTGTTCTGAAGGGACTTGGTCATTCGGAGCTGACGCGGGTCTGTTCCATGCCGACTTTGTCGGTAGTGGAGCGGGGACGAATGTTTCGCGAGCAAGTGTTCCCGACCTCGGATTTGGTACGCGAGATTGTGACAGCGTATTCGGATAATTTGGTCTCGATACTATCATCCTACGTGGTGCCTTTGGGCATCCGCGGTTGTTTGTCTCCTACGCAACTTTGTCCGAAATTCAGACGACTCGACCAACGCAACGAAACGAACGAAACTACAAAACGCAACCGACATCAATGACAACAACGAACTACCAAAACACCAAAATCATTCAGGACCCGCGGGAGGTATATGTGTAGCGAGACATGTCTCTAAACATCGCGATTAAATCAAACGATGTCTCGCTACAACGCCATCTCTTAGGGCGCAGCAGAAACGGCGCCAACAGCGGTAATTCGCGAGATGTCCATCATTGGCGCAAAGGACACACTGGGGAGGTTCTTTCGTGCCTTTTGCACGGGAGCAATCTTCTGTTGCATGATCCCCGGCGCATTTTACGCACCTGGGATGTGCAAAGCAGTTGCGAGCAGAGTGACCATAGTACTGGCATCGGTAGCATTGCCCTATAATTCCTGTTTTACGAGGGGCCTCTACGGAGATGCCCGAGAGGCCACACAGGGTTTTGATATTATAAATGGCCTTACCTTCTGAGGTGAGATCTAAAGTGGCCATAATTAATGACGTCTTCGTCTTGTACTTTGGGTGGATCATTCTAGCAAGAGAAATGATTGGGAGGCCTTTTTTTTTGAGTTCCTCGTCTACTAGATCAAGGTCCTCTTCTAGTGGGTAGCCTCGGATGACTACCCGCAGTCTTTTCTCTTCTGGGAGAGAAAAGGTGTGAAAGCCGAGATTTTGTGATTTGAGGTGTTTCGTAACGGTACGAAACTCCTCAACACTGGCTAAGTGAAATTTTACGCCCTGCGCTGTTGACTGCGCTTTTAGGCTCATTATTTTAGCTGAGGCCATCCATTTGGAAACAGTTGACCATTTTTCCTTTTCCTGGAGGATTATCGGGGGAGGGGGCTTCTCCTTGCGAGGTTCGGAGGGCACGGTGGACTGTGCGGTTTTCTTGGCAGGTGCGGCGGTTTCGCGCGGAGATTTGGCTCCACGCTTCCGCTTGTTCGTCACCAATTGGAACTCGACCTCCATGTTGGAGTCCGAGGTTTCCGCGTCGGAAGAGTCGGAAATGTTGGCATGGGCCCATTGGCCCGAGGAACCCGGGATGGGAGAGGTGGCATTTGTACTGTCTAAGTACAAGAGGGATGAGGTGGCGGATTCGGGACGCGCAGAGGGCGCAGGAGCTGGCTTCGCGGCAAGAGCGGGCGACGGACGCGCTGAGGGCACGTTGCTAGCGCGAGTGATTGGTGCGGGTGCGGGTGCGGGACTAGCGGAAGGCGCGGTCGGATGGGGAACTACGGGCGTCGTTGGAGGTCGCGTTGGCGCGGTTGCGGTTTTAGTAGCCGGTGCGTTTTGCCGACTGGCGAGACGGGGGTCGCGAATGGCGGGTATTGAAGCCCTACGGGTTGTTAAGTAGCTTTCCCAGACTTGGGGATGTTGCACTTTTAGAAAGTCCATGAGTTCGGACTCCATCTTGAGTATGCGGTGGTTTTTTAAAATATACCAAGTGTGAATTTAGATGATCTAGTCCCGACGCTTTAGGTGCGCCGGGCTGTGTACCTAGCTTGCTGCCTATTGCAATAAGCGGGGGGGTTGTTTGTTTTTGGGGAAAATAACTACACTAACTTACGTGTGGAGACTCGTTGCGCCCACTACACAACACAATAGCACTTCACTGAACTAGCAACGCTTGGCCCCCCTCGCGGGTGGCACAAACGGCCGGTACGGCCACGCGATGACGTCACCGACGCACCTGCACGATTTTGAGCTTCTTAGAATTCACCCACAAAGAACAGCGATATTGCACAAAAGGCACGTAATTAGCTTAGAGAGCCACCGAGACATGTGAACGTCATGGCGGTACCAGAGCGAATGGGCCCGTCGCTCACTGCGCGCCTGCGCTTTTAGGGCGCGTCTTGAGGGGGCGGGGGGCGCGGTGTGCGCCGGCGTCGTTGACGAGGTTGATACCAAAGCAGTGTTGGTGTTGTTATTAGAGTTTCCGGGAGCACAAAATGTACTGATAATATCCACAATATCGTCTTCAGCACTGTTGATGTTGTGTCGCGCCGCGTTCATTAAGACGGGTTCCCATGTACGCGGCAGAGCCCATGACGGGTTCCCATGTAAGTTAGTGATAATGTCTCACGAAAATTTGAATAATTTAATAATGAAGGTATTTTAAACCTGTGATGAAAAATGGGTTCTTTACGATAATCGGAAGCGCTCAGCGCAATGGTTGGATCCTGGCCAGCCAGCCAAATCCTTTTTTTTTTTTTTTTTATAGTCAGGAAATGCGTTTACGCACGCCTACGCCGGGCTGTGCAATGGCGTAGGGAGTGTGGGACTCGCCGGCCACAGAAGGTGACCGGAATACCCACTAAAACCTGACTGCCCTCTAACGCATTATGGCGGGCGCCACGGGAACGCTTTAGCTTTCTTCCGTGGCCCCACCTGCGTTATCGCCCTGAAGGGGCCTCCTCCTCACGCATGGTTTTGTGGGAAGAAGTACGGCGGCGAAATCCCGCCTCCTTCTTCCCACTCTCCTGCGTCTGAGCGGGGGCGCGAGGGGGTTATCCTCGCGCTCTCGCTCCCTTTCCGTTTCCTCCTTCTGCGAAATAGTAATTTCGCAGAAGGAGGAAACTGCCTCCCATGACCCCTCACTGCCCAGCATGGCGCGAATTACGCCTGGGAGTGAGAGGTCATCACCAATTGCCGCCACCAGAGTGCGGCGCTCTTCGGACCACGCTGTACAAACCTGAAGGGTGTGTTGCGCGGTGTCCTCATCAGCGCCGCACTCGTGGCACGACGTCGTCTCCTCTCTTCTGATGCGATGAAGGTATCGCGCGAAGCACCCGTGACCTGTAAGTATTTGGGAAATTCTGTATGTTATTGCACCGTGGCGCCTCCCGCACCAGTCCGAGAGCCGTGGGCGTATGGCCTCTATGGTGCGAGCGCCGTATTTGGCGTCCGCTAGGCCAGCAGCCCACAGCTCCATGGTCGTTCGCTTTCTCCTCGCCCGGGAGCGGGCGACCTCCCCTGGAGCCGGGGCTTCGCCCCGAGCTCTTTGCTCGGCCCGCTCCCGGTACGCTTCGGCCAGCACACCCGCTTCTATCTCCCACGGGGGAGTGCCGGCCAAAGCGCAGGCCGCTGCGTGGCCCACCGTGCGGTAGGCCATGCATGCGCGCACCGCAACGATGCGCTGCGGCCTGCGGAGGAGGGCCCTGTTTGGCGCGTCCAGGGCTTCTGCCCATATCGGTGCGCCGTACAGGGCCATACTGCGAACGACCATGGCGTACAGGCGTCTGACCTGTACGCCCGGACCTCTCAGGTTCGGGAGGAGCCTGGTGAGGGCGGAAGCCGCGCCGACGAGTCGGGGGGTTAGCGTCCGGAAGTGATCTCCGAAACGCCAACCCCCATCGAGGATAAGGCCAAGATATTTGATCCGGGCCTTAACCTCGACCCCATCCCCGTTGATCCGGAGGGTAGCTCCTGCGGGCACTCTCCACCTCGGCCCTTTGAAGCAAAGGGCTTCGGTTTTGTGGAGTGCCACGCGGAGTCCGAGCGCCTCGATCCTCCGGACCAACAGCCAGCCAAATCCTGCCCCAAGCGAAAATTAACCCCAAAAAAGTTACTTGTAAGCATTTGGTGGACTAGTGCCGGTATTGTTCATAACAGTTTTCTCAAATCTGGCCAGACTATTACGGCTGATGTCTATTGTCAGCAATTGCAAACCATGATGGAAAAGCTAGCGGCTAAACAACCTAGGCTGGTCAATCGCTCCACGCCACTGCTGCTTCACGACAACGCTAGACCACACACTGCGCAACAGACGGCTACTAAATTAGAAGAGCTTCAATTGGAAAGTCTAAGACATCCTCCGTACTCCCCGGACCTTGCTCCAACAGATTACCATTTTTTTCGAAATTTGGATAACTTCTTGCAAGGGAAAAAATTCAACTCCGATGGGACAGTCCAAATCGCCTTCAAAGATTTTATTGATTCTCGTCCGACTGGTTTTTTTAGTAAAGGGATCAATGAACTACCTATAAGATGGCAAAAGTGCATAGAAAATAATGGTTCATACTTTGATTAATTAAATATATTATATTAAAAAATATTCGACTTTTTGTTCCTCCCATACAAAACGCCAATTTCATATGTAAGGACCTAATATAAAAGAAAGTTGTGTTAGTTACACTATTTATAACTCAAGAACGGCTGAATCGATTTGACTAAAAATTGGCGGGCAGGTAGCTCCGAACCAGAAAACGGACATAGGATAATTTTTACCCCAGTTTTCTATTTTTTATTCCGCGCGGACGGAGTCGCGGGTAAAAGCTAGTAGGCGATAAATGGAAATTTGATTATTGCTCGTAAACAGCAGATTTAATGTGGATTAAATGTAGAGAAAAGCGAAAGTATTGTTGCATTGTGCAGTAAAAGACTGATTAAGTAGTATGGAAGACTAGTAAATACTGGCCGTGTGACATTTTTGATTGGTGTAAAACTAAACATAACTAATCATCAATACTAAGTGATTACAGTTTATCGCTCAATCGTAATTTATTAATTTTGGGACTTCAATGAACGTTTACAGAAGGATCATAGTTGGTTTAACTTTTAAGCCCTTATCGTAAGTTTTAATACTTCTACTTACATATACATAACGTGTCACGAACGGTGTAACATCTTGCGTTGTACGCTTGTCCTTATAAACTAATTTACCGCGTAAAACTAGTGCCGTGTTGACTGTAAACAATAATTTTGTATAACTTAATACCACTCTTTAAGTTTAGTGTGTTAAACACACACTAAACTTAAAGAGTGCAAATTTAAGGTGAAAATTGATATAAACAGTATTTCATTATAAGATACTTTTGCTATCTACCCTCTCCTACTCAAAATAAAAACACTTGTCAAGACGATCGATGTTTTTAACCCTTTGGTCGCCGACCCAAAACAACTCACTCTAAATTATTTATTGCATACAAAATTTTGTCGTTTAAAAGGGTTCGTTAATACACTCGGCGTCAAAAAAATCGCACATCCGAAAAAAATAATTTAAATACTATTTTAACACAACAGGCCAATGGCAATGTTGTGGTTTGAGGGTATCATTCGAAAGGTAATTTCATTAGCTTTCAGGAAAATTGAATTTTACTTTTATTACGAGACGAAAGAGAAATTAAAGAAAAAGACAGGGTATGTACACATTTGCAAATTAATAATTAAAAAAAAAGCTTAATAAACACAAAAAGAGTTCTTAAAACCTAGTGTTAACCCCCCCTTGCCTTGATAACGGCTTCCATGTGATCTTTCATGGTCCTTACAAGGGTCGCAACAGCCTCTTGGGGTATTTGTTCCCAATCTTCAAGTACCGCATCTTGGAGCTCTTGAAGAGTGGTTGGAGCTGGATGTCGAGCTCGCACGCGCCGTTTTAGATCATCCCAGAGATGTTCTATTGGGTTAAGGTCTGGACTTCGTGCTGGCCAATGCATAACAGGGAAATCGACCTCCTGTAAATAATCCCGTACAATAGCCGCGGTGTGGCAACGAGCATTATCTTGCATTAACATGAATCCATCACCGACATAACCAGCATACGGGACCTCATGTTCCTCCAGGATTTCAGTAATGTACCGACCAGCATTTAATGACCCTTGCCCACGGCCAACTTAATAAACCAACTTAAAAAGCCAATAACTTTTTAGGTGGTGTAACTACCGTTCTTACTAACGAGCATTTGACAGTGTTTATTTTTGACGCGCTATAATGATAAATGTTTTAATGATTTCATGATTTTTTTTATTAATAATGTAAAGCTATTCAAATACCCATTTCAAACATACCAATATTTATATAAATATAATTCGTTTCTAGCCATTACAGCCATTTATCGCGCAAACTCAGAGAGGTGCGATTTCTGTGACGCAGAGTGTAGTAATAATAAAATAAAATAAATAAAAAACAAGGAAAAATGCTGCAACCCAAGGGCAACAATTCCAATAGTCCCATGCAAGTTTCGGCCCCCTCCGACAATTCAATCGTTACTCGTCGTAAGGCTCAGTATCTTTCGCAACAAGGAGCCTCCAAAATTACTTTACCTAGCGAAGGCTACGTGATGCGATCCGAATTAAGGGAGATTATCCGCGAGGAGGTACAACTTGCTGTCAGAGAGTGTATGTCCGAAATAAACATATCCTTGACAAGTACTCTCTCTAAAATTAATGAACAAATATCTACATTCCAAGAATCTATGAACTTTCTTAACGGCGAAATTGAAAAGCTAAAAAGCGATATAAAAACTTGTCAAAGTGACATCACTTCGTTTAAAGAAGAGAAACAGGCCTGCACCAGTATGGGTACACTTTCTAATAAAATCATGGAGATCGACCAAATAATGCGAGCCGCCAATATCGAGTTACAGTGTGTACCTGAGCATAGAGGTGAGAACCTTGCGTCCCTGACGAAGCAGTTGGGCCGTACGGTTGGCTGTCTAATAAACGACACCGACATTTATTATTGCTCGCGAACAGCGAAAATGAACCCCAACAGCCCGCGTCCTAAATCGATATTGGTCAAACTAAGCTATCCACAGTTGAGGGACTCGCTCCTTGCTTCCGTGCAACCACAAAATAAACTTAATACGAGCGATCTTGGTATAGCTGCAAAAAGTTGTACCCAAATCTACGTTGTCGAAAATCTATCTCCCGAAAACAAATCCTTGCACGCTGCAACCAGACTTCGAGCTAAAGAACTTAACTATAAATTTGTATGGGTGCGTGCCGGCAGAATCTTTATAAGAAAGTCTGAGACTACTAATGCCATTTTGGTGCGCAATTTGGATGTTTTAAAAAAGTTGTTATGAAGGTTAAAATTCCTGGATGGGGTCAATCTGCTGCCAGTCCGGCTGGACTACAGTGTGGTCTGCTCTTGTGTAACACCCACTATAAGGAGTGAGGTGAAGGTATTATACTCGGTACTTCTAATGGTTCTTTTTATGTTAATTTCAAATAAGGCAATACATTTTATGTTCTTTCGCCAAAATTTACCAGTACATTTATTAATTGCTGATCATATATTTTATTGTTGTTTAAAATACGATTTTGCTCATATCACTATTTTAGTTTTTTTATTTTTATTTTTGTATGTTATTGTTATCACAACTCTGATATCTATAACGTTGTATTATAGTACAGAAAGATATAGATTTTTTTCCATATGTAAGGCACCTACTCGGTTACAAGATAGTGTATTAACGAATATAATATTATTACACATTCATATAAAGTTTCAAGTTATAACTTATTACAAGGCTACAGGACATTTACATTGCACTGATGGCTAATACAACATTAGGGATTTTTTATCAAAACGTGCGCGGAATGAGAACCAAATGTAACGAATTTTATAATAACGTACTGTGCAATAACTACGATGTTCTACTAGTGACAGAAACCTGGCTTAAAGACGACATATCTAACAATGAAATTTGTGATAACAGGTACCAAATTTTCAGACAAGACCGTGATTTAAATTTAACAAGTAAAAAGATGGGTGGCGGCGTTATGATGTGTATTAAAAATAATCTACAGCCACGTTTCCGTGATGAATACTCTTGTGATTTCTGCGACCTTTTGTGTGTATCTATACCGGCTCAGAATGCATATCTCCCCACTGACCTTCATATTATATTGACTTATATACCTCCTGACAGTGACAAAATTGTTCCCAGTCTGAATATTATTAAACAACATACACGCAGTCTCGTCGAAAACTACCCTGAACATCCTATCCTTGTGGTTGGGGACTTTAATTTGCCCTGTCTACAGTGGTTCGATGAGGGGTATACTGTGCTCAACTTAAGCGCTCGAGAAGTACAGGATGCAGCACAATTATTTGTAGATGAATTAACTTACTTAGGCTTATCACAGTTTAACCTTGTCAAAAATGAAAACGGTCGTATATTGGATTTAAGTTTCTGTAATCATTTTCTCACAATTAATAATCAGTGCTCTCCCATTCTGCCTATCGACCCGCACCATCCGCCCCTAGAGGTAACTATAAATGATTGGCGTTTCAAATCCATGAAAGAAAAAGCTAGGATTAAACGTAATTTTCATAAATGTGACTACGACGCAATAAACATTTTCTAAGCTTTGACTGGGATTTAATACTGAATCACGATATTAATACTAGTCTTCAATATTTTTTATGACGTCATATATGAAAGTTTTGATCTCTTTGTTCCCGCGTCTAAGAAGAGGAATAATAACTACCCAGTTTGGTTCAGTGCGGGGCTGATAAAAGTAATTAAAGAAAAAAGTAAATTACATAAAAGGTGGTAAAAGTATAGAAACCCGCGTGATTATTACGAATTTTCTTTACTTCGGACTAGACAAAGACAAATACAAAAGAAATGTTATAAAAAATATATATTATATACCCAAGAGAATATTAAACGTAATCCGAAAGCGTTCTGGTCATATATAAAATCTAAGCGCGGTGGCAGTCAATACCCTAGTCGTTTCACTTATAACAACCAAACCTTAACGGACAGCGAAAGTATTTGCACTGCATTTAGTTCATTCTTTCATAGTGTTTTTATATCTTCGCATAGTTCTGGTTCTGAAGATAATAATTTTGATGATTGCATGTTTAACAACACTTTGAGCAAGGTTCACTTTCAAGAAAGGGAAGTCTTCACTGTGCTTAAAGAGTTGGACAAAACTAAAGGAGCGGGTGGTGATGGCGTGCCGGCTATATTTTTATCTAACTGTGCTAAAAGTTTATCATACCCCATTTGTATCCTATTTAATAAGTCGTTACAGGAGTGTACTTTCCCAAATATCTGGAAACAGGCTAATATCGTACCAGTTTATAAAAAGGGCCTTAAAAATTTAATTATCAACTATCGTCCTATTTCCATCCTTAAAACACTAAGTAAACTAATGGAACTACTTGTTTACAGAAGGATTTATCCCATTATAAAACAAGGTATTTCAGAAAACCAGCATGGTTTCTTGAAATCACGATCTACTACGTCTAATCTTGCTATATTTTCTGATGATGTTTTTAACGGTATGGAGCACTCTGGTCAGGTCGACGTGATCTACACAGACTTTGAAAAAGCATTTGATCGTGTAGATCACGCCATCCTACTATACAAGCTTAACAAGCTAGGAATCCATGGAGATCTTCTCAGGTGGATACAGTCTTACCTGAAAAATCGTTCCCAGGCTGTTACCATTGGCGGTCATCGATCCAACTACATCGAAATCCCTTCCAGTGTGCCCCAGGGTTCACATCTTGGACCTTTATTTTATTGTGCTTACTTATATGATATAGACAAATGTTTACAGAATGCGAAACACTTGATGTATGCTGACGACACTAAGATATACATGACAATAAGTAATCTTAACGATTGCAAATTGCTACAAATGGACTTGGATTCACTATACGATTATTATATAAAAAACAGAATATCCGTCAATATTAAGAAGTGTCACTGTATAAGCTTTACGAAGAAGAAGGACCCTATTGTATACCCTTACAAATTCGAAAACGTGGCTGTAGAACGAGTTGACGAAATTCGCGATCTTGGTGTTATATTCGATTCTAAAATGGTAATGCAAAAGCACGTAGAATATATCCGAAATAATGCTTATCGTAACCTCGGTTTTATCGCTCGTACTTGCAAACCTTTCAGTGACCCCTTTGCCCTTAAAGTCGTCTACTACGCCTACGTCCGAAGCCTCCTCGAATATTGTTGTTCAGTTTGGTCTCCGCAGTATATGATCTATATTGATACCATTGAACATGTTCAAAAGAAATTTGTGAAAATTCTCAACTTTAAATGTCATAAGCAACGTTCCACTTACCGGGAGGATTGCAAGCACTTTAAATTACTTCCGTTATCTGATAGAAGGCTCCTATTAGATATGGGTTTACTTTACGATATCTTACATAAATTAGATCATCCAACATTACTAAGCCGTATAACATTTTGCACTCCTAAAAAACGTACTAGAAATACCGTATTATTTTATACAACATATCACCGAACAAACTATGGAAAAAATTCTATATAGTCTAAGAGCCCGTGAACCCCAGACCTTCGTTATTTTATAAAAGCTGAAAGTTTATCAGCGCATGCTCCCAACACAGGTAAGAACGATGGACTATTATGAAGTTTGGGTTACCGTGGCTTTGGCAGGTAAACGGTACTAAAGGTGTGTAAAATACCGATCTAAATTCGTCAAATTATAAAGTGTGATTTTTTGGTATTACCTTCAGAATATTATTAAAAATCACGTTATTGATTGCCAGACACTTAACATCGTGGCAACCCCTTGCCAGACACCCCTAATGTTCATGAAATTATAATTCTACTTATGTTATAGTATAAAAGCTGATTTTTATATATAATACTTAGGTAATAATTAGATGATGTTTCCTCATCAGCCAGACATTTTTGATAGTTCCAACCCCTTGCCAGACAATGATGTAGGGTCGCTGTAGGAGCGAGCGCGAGACAGTATATGTATGGTGGGTGCGAGTGAGATGGCGAGATAGGTCTATCGCGATCCCTCAATAACAGATTATAAAAAAAAAAACCAAATAAATAATACTCAAAAATTTAATTAAAAATATATTAATAACATTACAAGTTATTATAGAGCAAGAGCCCGTGAACCCCAGACCTTTATTATTAGTAGTAGTAAAAGTAGTATCCATTTCAATGGAATTCTCTGCATATATTCTCTCCAATGAATCAGTATATAATTCATGTAAATGGAATTATATACTGATGACAGCGGCCATTGTTGATAATATCTTCTTCTATGATGCTACAAATTTCATTGAAAGATTCTTGGTGGTACTCTCGATAATGATGCCAATCACTTTTAACAGATATTTTCGCCAATGAAGATATTTTATTATTAAACTGAATCCTACAGTCAGTGTGATAGTATATTTTCGGATTTGCAATACTTTCCAATCTACTTAACAACTCATTATACTCTTTTTGATTTTCAATGCTAGACATTATACGAGACTGAAATTGGTTTTTATCACCTTCATGGAGTGGAAGCATTTTTGATCTCACTTGTCTCTTTTTTTTATTACAAAATAAACAAATTTTTTTACTTATATCAACACTGGTATCACTTGAATCGAACTATTTACTTCTGTGGTTGCATTAGCATTTTCACTCACTTCTTCAAGTCCGCGAATGTCCACAGCTGCCTGGGAAGGTTGAAGTTCTGATGATTGAGAAGCTGAAGGTGGGTGTGATACAGTTAACTCAGACAAATGCGATGAACCTGGTATTGAATCGTCTGTTGATATATTTACGTCTTTAGATGGCTCTTTTTCTTGCTCTGTTTCAACAGTCTTTTTAGAATTTTTAGGTTCTGGGGTAAAATATTTTTTCATCAGTCATAAGTCATTAGTCATTTTAATCATAAGTAAAAAAATTTGTTTATTTTGTAATAAAAAAAAGAGACAAGTGAGATCAAAAATGCTTCCACTCCATGAAGGTGATAAAAACCAATTTCAGTCTCGTATAATGTCTAGCATTGAAAATCAAAAAGAGTATAATGAGTTGTTAAGTAGATTGGAAAGTATTGCAAATCCGAAAATATACTATCACACTGACTGTAGGATTCAGTTTAATAATAAAATATCTTCATTGGCGAAAATATCTGTTAAAAGTGATTGGCATCATTATCGAGAGTACCACCAAGAATCTTTCAATGAAATTTGTAGCATCATAGAAGAAGATATTATCAACAATGGCCGCTGTCATCAGTATATAATTCCATTTACATGAATTATATACTGATTCATTGGAGAGAATATATGCAGAGAATTCCATTGAAATGGATACTACTTTTACTACTACTAATAATAAAGGTCTGGGGTTCACGGGCTCTTGCTCTATAATAACTTGTAATGTTATTAATATATTTTTAATTAAATTTTTGAGTATTATTTATTTGGTTTTTTTTTTTATAATCTGTTATTGAGGGATCGCGATAGACCTATCTCGCCATCTCACTCGCACCCACCATACATATACTGTCTCGCGCTCGCTCCTACAGCGACCCTACATCATTGTCTGGCAAGGGGTTGGAACTATCAAAAATGTCTGGCTGATGAGGAAACATCATCTAATTATTACCTAAGTATTATATATAAAAATCAGCTTTTATACTATAACATAAGTAGAATTATAATTTCATGAACATTAGGGGTGTCTGGCAAGGGGTTGCCACGATGTTAAGTGTCTGGCATTCAATAACGTGATTTTTAATAATATTCTGAAGGTAATACCAAAAAATCACACTTTATAATTTGACGAATTTAGATCGGTATTTTACACACCTTTAGTACCGTTTACCTGCCAAAGCCACGGTAACCCAAACTTCATAATAGTCCATCGTTCTTACCTGTGTTGGGAGCATGCGCTGACAAACTTTCAGCTTTTATAAAATAACGAAGGTCTGGGGTTCACGGGCTCTTGCTCTAATATTAACCAGATTACCTCACCTTTATAATGAAAACTTTAATAATATAGATATTTTTCACTTATCAAAAAAGAACTTTAAAAACAAAATTATTTGTAATATTAATATAACATAAGTCACAGGTATAAAGTAATGTATAATGTCTGTTCTTACACTATCATTTTGGCTACTTATAATGTCGTTATACACACTATTAGCTAAGTTATCACTTGTATGTACTCTTTCCGCTGTTATTACTATTTTAAGATAATTTTAAGCTGTTGTGTATGTAGATAAAAATAAATAAATAATTTAAATGAAACTATTATATGTAGTCTAGCTGTGCCCGCGACTTCGTCCGCGTAAAATTCTGTCTTCGGATAGAATTTTTTTAGGTTAATTATTTTACTTAACCGACGTGCTATGATTTGATGTATGGATGTAGAAGAACATAGAGAGAGGTGTGCCAGGACCGCGCCAAATGTCTAAAATATTCCCAATCAAAATTTTATCCCCTATTTTTATTTAGCATCCTTGAAAGTAATATTTTTTCAAACGTTGAATTTCATATTTATTTATATCAAATTAGCAGCCACAAAAATAAGTTCTAAACTTGTAACTGTAAAAATGACGATACTTCCATTCACCCCCACGTTCAACCCCTTGCAAACCCTTTTTCGCGTTAAAATGTGCCCTATGTCCTACCTCAGGCTCTAGACTAAATATTGGTAAGGGTAATAGAAAAACATATTAAAGAAAATATTCAACAAAACCTCACACATTGCCAAACAAATTTTCATCCCCTACTGTTATTTAGCTCCCTTGGGGGTAAAATTTTTACAAAAAATTAATTTCATAATTATTTATATCAAATTAGCAGTCTTGAAAATAAGTTTCAAGCTTCTATCTGTAAAAATAACGATAATTCCATACAAAATTTCACCCCCACTTTCAACCCCTTACAACCCCTTTTTCGCGTTAAAATGTAGCCTACGTCCAAAGGTGGGCATTAACTCGTTAATCGTTAATTAACGAAGTTAACATTTTTCTTAACGGATTAACTTTTAAGTTAAATTCAAAAAGTGTTAACGCTCTTGTTAACTTCCGTTAAATTCTACTTCCGTTAATTTAGTCCGTTAATTGTTACAACAGACACTTATTGACGTGTTGTCATTTTATTTAAATTATGCATCAGGCTCAAGTCTATGACACGGTAATAATAATACCGTGAGTGAGAGAGATACAGTTATACCCAATTCCTGTGACGTGACAAAGACAGTGATAACTATCTTCTGTCCCTTTCTGCGTACCAGGCTTTGGTTTGTTTGGAACAAAGGTTGTCCCCATCAAAAAGTCCTAGGTTATCCCAAACAAAGTTTGACATTCGTGCTATTTTTCGAAAATTATGAGTATTTAGTTGCTGTAATTGTGCAAAAATATTTTGATATTACAGTTTTAGTAAGATCAAGTGTATAAAACATGGTGTACTGCTGTATTGTTGGTTGTAAAAGCCGTAGTGAGCGAAAAAAGAAAAACATAACCTTTCACTCGTAAGTACTGAAACTACGCACCTATTCACATGTATTCATACAAAATAAGGAAGAAAATACAAACTAGTTGTTCTTTACAATCTTTGTAATAACTAATATGTTAAAATACGGGTAAAATCAGCTAAAATAAAATAGTATTTTTCGAACATTATGCGCCCAAACGCAGATGTCATTTGTGTCAAATAATATACTGTAGATCTGGGAAACAAGCGGCCATATTAAACTTCTTTTCAAATTGGTTGGTTATTACCCGTAAAAATAATACCACCATCTTGTTGTAAAAATTACCCTGAATTTAGGGGAAATAAATTATAGTATGTATAATGTATATAAATGAAACAATTCACATTTTTTATACTATTTTCAACAGATTTCAAAAGGAGTTTTTAATTCTGGTATATGCTGTGTTTTTTAAATATTTGATACTTTCTTATCCCGTTGATTTTAAAGAGTATGCTTTTTAATTAGTCCCATGTAAATTTTATTTCTTAGAAATTACAATCAAAATAGTTAAATATTAAGTAGTTTTACATGTAGTGTTCACTGTAATGATATACAGAGTAATTTAAAATTATATGACTATAATATTGGTATGTTTTTTGTAGCTTTTAATGAAGACTTAGGGCTTCGTGCATATCGAAGAAAAACAGGACATCGTTTGAATGCTCGTCTAATGGACCTAAGACTGAAGAGATGCCGCGCTTTGTTGAAGCGGTACGCGGGAAAAAAATATCAGGAAATTCTTTTTTTGGAGTCACTCAAGACATCCTTGATTAAGGCAGCCGCCGATATTGACATGGACCTCGTTCGTGCTGCGATAGACGGCTGGCCGAGCAGATTGAAGGCCTGTATTCAAAATCACGGAGGTCATTTTGAATAAACTTTAGTGTCATAAGAATCTATGTTTTGTTAAGTTTATTTTGGTATATAAATGGTCACATAATGAATAAACTTGTTTCAATTATTTTATATTAAACATATTAAGTACATACATATTGACTAAGTATTACCAAAAAATCTGTTTACCTAATCTTAGTCACATAAACAAAAATTACGCATTATTTTTTATATTTATTACATTTATTAATTACAATTTAATTGGGAATACATAAATTGGTATATATTAAATTATATCGTAATTATTCATTTTCGGGACAAAACAAATAACTGGTAACCCCAATCCTTTCACTTATATATAGGTATAGTCTATAGTACTCTCTATCTGTCCCTTACGGGTGAACGCGCGTGTCATATCTATATAATTCTTAATCTGAGATCAGGCTACATTCGTAAGTTCGGCTATGTTCGGGGACCGTCGGCGAGTCGAATGGTGACCGAGAACGAGCGAGTGTGACGCATGTCATACAATATACCGAGCGGCCGGGAAAGACGTGATCAAAAGAGTACCGCAGAATCCTTGTTAGAAAATAGTGACGATTTAACCAAACTTACCTCTATCAAATATTGCGAAGTTTAGGCGCTAGACACCTTCAAAGTTTATTAATTATTTCACATTTACACAAATATCTCGAAAAGTCTATATTACATTTTATTCACATTAAAACTGGTTTGCATTTATTTAACATCACTTTTTTTAAAACAAGACTTTGTAATAAAATTTCTTCTCTTAATAAAACAATTACACACTTTGTGTTATACGTGAGACGAAAAATCTATTGAAAAAGATAAACTCTGCGTTGAATTGCAATCAAAATAATCGAGTGTGCAATACTCTTCAACGTCGTACCTAAAATACAACTAAACTTTGTTGCAGACAAAAATGTTTATTTTAATGTTAGAGTTTAAAGACAACAAAAAATATTTAAAAAAACATAGTTTATGGTTCATTTGAAAAGCGTACAAATAGGATTTTTTTGTCATTGCGTAGATAAGAAACAAACAATGAAAAATAAATTTAAAAATTGGAAAGACGAAATGTGCACGCAATAAACGTTCCTCAAAAACAAAAGGGATTTATGTGTTTATTACCGTCGTTTGTTTTTTTGGGGCTTCTTCATAGTCAACGAAAAATAATTTTTAATTTTAAAAATATGAACAAAGGATCAAATGGACAGCCGCACAGAGAATGCGATAACGAACTCGATGGATTTATGGCCCCAACCCTTCTAATGGTCGCGGATGCACGTGCGCTGCGCAAAGACAATAGCGAATATAATTTGTTTGTTTACAAAAAAAAGTATACGACAAAACGAGAAAGAATGAGGAAAAAGATAAAATAATTATGTTAGTGAAATAATGTTAAAATGTGTTATACTAAAATTAATATGTGAAATGTCGCAACAAGTGACCATTACAAAAAAACATCGATTTTTTACGTATTAAATTAATTTTATTATTAATTATTAAATTAAATTTAACATATACTTTCGATATCGAATGTCGAATGTCGTTGAAAATAATTCAAAACATATTCTTACTAATTAACTATAACGATTTTATAGGTGATAAGAAAGAGAGAAGACATCACCCGCGATCGGTTGTTTTCGTTATGTCGTGTAACTTATGCTCTATACACTGAGAGTAATTTAACTTGATTTAACATATAACAATAGATCGGACGATAGATCATTAGATGATAGAAGTTATCGAAGGCATCTCAGTTGTATAGTTTGATGTGTTGAGATGTATCACTGGATTGGTTATATAGTTTATTTATCAATGTTATAATAAGTTTCCTTTGATGTTAGAAGTTTTATTAATAAATCTATATTAATCAATAAAAAATAAGTAAAAAATAATAAGTCTGTTCGTGGGTCCTTAGCTAAAATAAAAAAATATTACCAAATTATACAGAAAATTAAATGTTCAGTTGTTGGAGCATGAGCTTATGAATATACGGGTGCAAATAGTAACAGATAAATGTAAATACTGCATAAAAGTTTTGATTGTTTTCTTTTGAATATTACCACATGTCTCACTGTTTAATTGAAAATTTGTGTTGTCTAAATTTAGTTACGTCTTATTGTCGATAAAAAAATTGACTGAAAAAGTCAGTTGTCCATCATTGTCAGTGTAGTATATAAGTGTGTGTAACTAGTGCATGCTATGTCATTAGTATGGTATAGGCATTACATCGCTCCTATTGTCTCAATTTTATTTTAGTATATTATATAACTAAACTATAGATAGGATTAGCGATCCCCCGAGATTTTGTAAGCGCTGTAAAAAAAATAGCCTAAGTTCTATTGAAAGTCTCGACAAAATCGGCCCATACGATTCGAAGATTATTCATATGGCCATTTCCCGCTTGGGCCTTATACTCGTAATTTTTGTTGGAATGAAGTTCCTTATCGCGCGTTGTGAAAGGGGGCTAGACGGAAAAAATCCTTACGAAAAGTTGTCACGACACTCTTTTGCTATATCACCATGGCAACGACGTGACAATATATAACGAAAATTCATAGAAATAAAATGTCCTTCTTGTGAAGACTTAAGTTTTTTATGCATAGAATAAACATTGGTTCCTTCACTAATTAATTGAAAGGAACTTCGTTCCATCCGGGTGTCCCTTGACACCTCTCAAGTTTTTTATAAACAAAAATTAACTTTAACTGTTAACTTTAACTTGCGTTAAATTTTCGTAAATTAAACGCTTTAACGATTAACGAAGTTAAATTTTTATTTAACGAATTAACGATTAACGAAGTTAACTTTTTGATTAACTGTGCCCACCTATGCCTACGTCTTTCCTTAGGCTCTAGACTAAATATTGGTAAGGGTAACAGCAAAGCATATTAAACAAAACATTCACCAAAACCGAATATATTGACAAACAAAATTTCATCCCCTATTGTTATTTAGCACCCTTGGGGGTAAAATTTTTACAAAAATTTAATTTCATATTTATCTTTATCAAATTAGCAGCCTTGAAAATAAGTTTCAATCTTCTACCTGTAAAAATGACGATAATTCCATACAAACTTTCACCCCCACTTTCAACCCCTTTTTCGTGTTAAAATGTAGCCTATGTCCATCCTCAGGCTCTAGACTATCTGTGTACAAAATTTCATTTAAATCGGTTCAGTAGTTTTTGCGTGAAAGCGAGACAGACAGACAGACAGACAGAGTTACTTTCGCATTTATAATATTATAGTAAGGATAAGGAAGTAAGGATATTAGTAAGGATTAGATTTAGCAGCAGAATGTAAAGTATTTTTTATATTCTCGTTTGGTCGTGGTTAATGATGTATGACAAGAGTATGGTCGTTATATTCACACATGGTCGCACCTTGCGTCAACTCGAAGCCTTGCATTTTAAATGCCTTCATGAATAAATGAATGGCTGAGAGTAAATATTTTATATCGGTCGCGACGTTAGTTAAATGTACATTATGTGTTTTAATTAATACGATAAAGGTCAGGTCAATGTATTATTGAGCACATCGGATTGTAACTATGGATAATCTTATCAATATTAATGTGAAATTTCGATAGATGGATGTTTGTTATTATATATCTCCAGAACGACTAAACGTACCTGAAATTTGGCATACATGTAGACCATAGTCTGGAGGTAACACATAGTAGGTACTTATACTATTTTATTTTTTTAAGATCAATTTTTTTTTTTAAATTTTACACGGACGGTCTCGCTAGTCGTGTTAGTTACACTATTTATAACTCAAGAACGGCTGAATCGATTTGACTGAAAATTGGTGGGCAGGCAGCTTAGAACCAGGAGACGGACATAGGAACTTTTTTATCTTGTATGGTATAAAATGAATTGGGCTCAAGTGATCTATATGATTTCTTAATTTGACTGCTTTCAGTGATCTATCTGCTGGATTTCTTTTTTATCTTGTAAGCACACAACATTTCCCGACATAGTAAAACCTTCGCCAGGTAATCACTTTTGTAATCACTAATAAAAAATAATTACCCAACTAAATTTAGTAAATAAACTTTTAAAAATAAATGTATTGTTTTAAATAAAATTCCGTAATCATATATGATCGCGTACGTGAAATTCCCCACGATACCTTTATTTGAGGAGAAAAGGTGTCACTCAAATTCTCGTGTATTTTCAATTATGTATAAAACGGCCGTGTAATATTAAATGTAAAGTGACACACAACGTGCGTCTCGAGTGAGATACTTCGTGTCAAGTGACTGAGACGAAAGATAATCACGAGACGAAATCTGAGATGAATTGTCATTTATAACACAAGCTCGTTCAGATTTTTTAAATAACCAAGGGAATAGGTTTTTTTAAGAGAAGAAGGTAAAGGTGACTACGTCCATGGACATCGGCAATACTAAAGGCATTGCAGATGCGTTGCCGGTCTTTGAGAAAGAGGAACGCTCGCTTCTTCTCTAGTGTAAATTTTAAATTTGCTGGCGCAGTCAGAAACTTTTCATTGTCACAACAAGACCTTAGTGTAGAGGAATCTATAATCTATACTTAGTGACTGCTTGAATAAGCATCAACTGTCTTGACAAAAAAAAAAAAAATAAGCTGCTGTGTTTTTTCGTACTTAATTATTTTATTGATAACAAAACTATTAACGGCATTACTAAAACATTGTTGTCTCTGGTTTTTTCAAAGTATAGAAAATTATATTCAAAGATAGAAATATTATTGTAAAACAGATGTGACGACTGTGGACTCGCCGCGCCGTGAACTTAAAGAAAACCGCTTCGTAATCCCCCTTTATTTCTAATCCATTTAGAAACGAATTAAAAATTAAAACAAGAACGGACTCGATTTTAATAATTCAGAAATCAATTTCTGAATTATTTATTCTGCAATGTTTTCACTGAATTTAATTATTAACTTCAATAAATTACAGTTAAAGTATTTTGATGTTTATCAGAACACGAGCTTCGAGTATTTAATTAGGAACTAAAGTTTTTGAAGAATCTCTTCATACTTCACGAGCAGAAGTTTCACACGAAGGTAGAACATAAAGGCAGAACAGTAGATGGTGCAGTAGTTGTTAGGATGCACATTGACTGTCTTAACAGTACTGTTCTGTCTCGCACAAGAACTCCACAGCAGTGACACTTGTATCCCCGTTGCACGTTCTAATCCCTTCATTCCTCCCTAATTCATTTTCTTTAACAAAACCGAGAAAACGATATGTATTAATATAAATGAGACTGAAGTTAAAATCCATATGTATGTTCAAATAATAGCAGTACTGCTCTGTCCAACTGTACTGCTGACAGAATGCGTAAGCCAAAGTTTGATATGGAATGCCAAGAATTTTAGCTCGAGTCGAAATTTCAAAAGATTAATACACCAGAAATCGTGGTTCAGTGTAACGTTGTTTACTCTACTTAGATTACCGTAAAATTAAACTGTGCTAGCTCATGTTTTGATACAAATTGACTTGTATTCTATTTAGGAGAATGAAACAAGATATACGTGAAAGTTATCATCATCATCTGCCTGTCATTTACCGCGTCGGGTCGGCCTACAAGGTATAACATTTTAAGGTCTAAGGGTCTTACCATAAAAAAACCTAGACAGTGTTTTATATACATTTTAGCTCAAACATAAGAAAGAAGAAAGAAAGAAAGAAAGAGAGAAACTCCTTTATTACCACAGATCCGTTGATTAAAGGTAGGCAACGCATCTGCATTTGCGGATGTCTATGGACAACGGTCGCCTCGCTATTTCAGCGAATTCAGGTGGTCGTTTGCTCGTTTGACACATTTTGATATAAAAAAAAATTGCTGTCATACAAGGTTTCACCCAAGCGACATTTTCGTTGACATCTATTTCTTGCTCTTCTGACATTAATTAGCCCATCTTTAAATGCAAACAATTTGTATATCTCGCTGACTATTCTATTAAAAGATAATTAATTAAGAAACAGAAATAAATGTATCCTTGTTACCATTCGATATCTTCAACGATTCAAGCACGTGTAGCAAGAGAGATGTCACACGGGCGGCGCCGCGTCGTAGAACAACATCACGTCCTCACATCGTCACTGTTATGTCCGTTTGATGATCATCTTTGTGTTGAAAGTGTTGCAAAATTTAACGTCTTTGACAAATTATTAGGAGGGTTTAACCTTACAATTTTTATCACGGAATGACACCCGTGTGGCATCCGTGTAATGTTAAACTAATCTTGGCGCATGGCAATGTGGGCGCTTTTGTATAATAGCAGGGATTCCTTGAACAAGATTAAAGTGATTAGACGATAACTCCTCTCCGATACGTCACCGCTGTAAAGATCTTGCTCTAGGTTTATAGAAGATAAAAGTGTTACGCAAAATATTGTTTGCTTGTTGCCAGATTCCATACAATAATGTTTTACATTCCACAAGTACATGATTTTTGCATAACGTCTTGTAAAATATTGCATCGAAGATCTACGTTCAACGGTGTAGGACCATAGGGTCCCTAAAGATGATTAAGGACAGACACTGGCTCACCACTACCACACTGGAGCTCAGGCGCACGTCCGCTTCGTACCGCGTTCGTCACTCAACTACCCAGAGACAGCTGTCCCTCCAGTGTGGTACATGAGACAGTGAATTGTATCTATTCCATAGACACAAACACTACATCCCTTCCTTGTTAACAAGTTTTATTTTATTATTATTTTCAACTCAATCAACATCTTATATATATTTTTTACTGTAATTATAAATTAATAATTTCCAACCAGATTGTTTCATTCATTAATGTTTGATGTATCTTCATTTAAATTTCCATTACATTTCCATTCCCCTTCCACTCTTTTTAGATGTGTAACGTTCATTCTTAGTATTTGTCCAGTTTCTTCATTCCTTACCGTGACATGTAGTTCCGACTACATGAGGCGTAGAGATAAATGTACTTGCAAGTTTGTTTGTCCTATCTAATTCTTTAACATAAATTTCGAGTCCTTTGGGGCAACCTCAATTCCAATTGAATGGAATTCTCTGTAGTCAGCAATAGAAGTGTTCCAATTTAATGGTAACCGAAGTGTTTCCAATTTAATGGTAACCTAAGTGTTTCCAATTTAATGGTAACCGAAGTGTTTCCAATTTAATGGTAACCGAAGTGTTTCCAATTTAATGGTAACCGAAGTGTTTCCAATTTAATGGTAACCTAAGTGTTTCCAATTTAATGGTAACCGAAGTGTTTCCAATTTAATGGTAACCGAAGTGTTTCCAATTTAATGGTAACCTAAGTGTTTCCAATTTAATGGTAACCTAACTGTTTCCAATTTAATGGTAATCTAAGTGTTTCCAATTTAATGGTAACCTAACTGTTTCCAATTTAATGGTAATCTAAGTGTTTCCAATTAAATGGTAACCTAACTGTTTCCAATTAATAACTACAAAAGACGTCGTCCCGCGCGCATCGTTTTTAAGTCGCTCCGCGTTCGAAAAATCTTAGAAGTGGTAAAAAGCTCAAATCGGGTCGTGTGATATATCATAAGATGCGCCTCAACGAGAGGGACCCGAACCTGTTAGCAGATTTTTGACATCTCAAACGTGCAAAAAGTTATAACTCAAAAAGTGAAATTTTTGTGTTTTTGCAACTTTCAAGGCGCAACGCTGCGCAAATAAGATCTTTGACGGGTAGTTTTGAAAGTGCTATCTTATGCGCCCTAATACGAAGTATCTTTGAGGCAAGATCCAGATTTTTCCGCGGAAAATTGTGGCTAAAATTGACATTTTTCTGAAAACCACGTGGCACGTAAAATTTTTTCTGGGCATCCCACAGAAACGTTTATAGTGTCAAACGATTGCCCTTAGTGAGCCAAGATGATTGACGTATCGGTCATTGAGATCGGACAACTATATCGAAAAATATAGAAGAAAAACTTTTTACAAATTTTGAAAAATTAATAACTCTTGAAATAGATCGACGACATATGAATTTTATTAGATCCCTGGAAGCGCCTAATTGAACTCTACAGGCCATAAAAATTTTAGATTTTTTGGACAAAAAACGGCCAAGAAACAGTCGACTACAGAAGACCGCGTGGCCACGAAGTCATCGATCCAGGACATATTGTGACCAACTGAATACGAATTATTGACCTACTTTGCTAGACAAAGCAAACACCGTTTAGATCATTAAAATCGGACTCTTTGATCCAAAGCTATAAAGAAAAGAAAAAGTGAGTTACGTAAATATAAACCCAAATTGACTTTTTTATTTATGAACATTTTTCTAAATTAGTGATTTCATTTAATAGAGACTGCTTAAAAAATACTCCCCAATGTAAAAAAGTGTATAAAAATTAATTAGTTTTGTAAAAAATAATTTTTAAAATATTAAACATTTTTTTTTCAAAATGTCATAGATCCAAGACATATTGTGGTCAACTTAATAAGGATTATTGTAGTATATAGTTAGTTAAAATAAACACCTTTTAGATTTTTAAAATCGGACACTTGGATCCGAAAATATTTAGAAAAGAAAAATTGTATTACGTAATTATAAACTAAAATAGACATTTTTGTTTGTTGATATTTTTCTAAATTAGTGAGTTCATATAATAGAAACTGTTTAAAAAATAACCTTTGATGTAAAAAAGTGTATAAAAATTAATTAGTTGTTGTAAAAATAAAATTTCAAAAATAAATTAGTTTAAGTAAATCATATGACAGGTACTACTAAATGGTGTATATAAAATTTGTTGGTAATAAATAAATAACGTTACGTTGTCGGGACGACTTAACATTAAGTAAAATAAAATAAAATTGTTATTTAACTAATTAATTTATAGATTAAGTAAATGTAAAAATTAGCTCGCGACTTATAAATAACTGTGAAGCTACCTTTAACAAGTACTATAAATATATAAATTTGACAAGTGCATTTATACTACTTATACAAAATTGCACATCAAAAAATTGTTACTTAAATTTAAGTATTGTTAGATTGACGAACATACGAGGGGATGTTTGGCTACCGTACCCCGGAAAAGAAATCCGGGACCACAGGGACCCAGGCTGGCCCTTCTCGAGTGGAAATGGCAGGAGTATCAGGTACCCAAGAAACGCTGCCACAACCCCAAGCTTCAAAAGTAAGGAGGAGTATAGGGGAATGGGAAGCGGGGGGGAAACTGGACCCAAAAGAGAAGAACACGAGCCCCACTACAAAGAAGGAGAAGTCAAAATATATGGATAGACTAACTGAAGCGAGAGCATGTCAACAAAAAGCAAAAATAAATTTAGCAAATTCCAGAAACATCAAAACCGAAATAAAAAACGAAGTCATTTACGCAGTAGAAAGACTATACCAATTAGTTAAGGAAGCAGAAAGTGCAAGAAATAAGGAGAGCGGACAGAACGAAGAAAAACAAATAGAACCAAACGTGGAAAGGGTACAGCCAGTAGACAAAAATATTTTGATAATTAAAATGGACGAACAGGCAAAATTAATAACAGAGAACAATAATAACATGAAAAAACTGACTGAGACTATAGAAAATTACAAGAAGGATCAGGAAGAACAAACGTATGCGAGTGTTGCAGCAACGAGCGCCATATCGAGTAATCCCAAGGCAGAAGCCCTGAAACGAAATGAAACAACGCAGATGTACTCGATCATGGTGTCGTCAAATGCAGTGGAGGATACCAGTGGCGACGTGATCGAAAAAATCAGAAAGGCGGTTGACGCCAAGACCAGTGGTTTAACGGTAGATCGGATACGAAAAGCTAAGGATCAAAAGGTCATAGTGGGCTGTAAAACGTTAACTCAAACTAAAAATATCGCGGAAAAAATAAAGACGACGGCGCCTGAATTAGAAGTGCAAGAGATGGAAAACAAGGACCCTCTCATTATTATGAGAGACGTCCTTGCCATAAATACAGATGACGACCTACTCTCGGCCTTAAAAAATCAAAATAGGCAAATTTTTGCTGACATATCTGAAGAACTATTTAGAGCTAAAATAAAATATAGAAAAAAGACAAAAAATCCACACGTTAACCACGTGGTCATTCAGGTATCCCCGAAAGTGTGGCAAGCATTAGTGGCAGCGGGGAAAGTCCATATAGATCTCCAAAGAATACGAGTCATGGACCAGACCCCGCTGGTACAGTGTTCGCGCTGTCTTGGTTATGGCCACACCCGGAGATTATGCACGGAAACAGAAGACGTTTGTAGTCATTGCGGAGGTCCTCATATGCGTAACAACTGTGAGGCTTGGCTTGCAGGTGATGCCCCAACTTGCCGGAACTGTTGCACTGCCAAGGCAGAGAAAACAAATCATAACGCATTTAATGATATGTGCCCCATTCGTAAAAAATGGGACGCCCTAGCAAGGTATAGTGTCGCATATTGTTGAAGCAGTTACAGGACGCCTGGCAATTAAAAAAGACTATAAGGTAAAAGCCGGATAACAACTTAGTTGTAATTACGACTTTTCCACGGATAAAATAACCTGACGGAGGACAGAAGAGAGAAAATAGTAAATAAAGAAATAGTATAATATAAAAAATTAAGAGCAAAAAATTGTAATCAAATAAAGGATAAATAAGTGAAACAGATAACTGGAGCTATTTTCGTTAGAAAATAGACCAATTACCAGAAGTCTAAGAAATAGCAGCAGTCCAAAACCAAGGTTAGAAAATTATGAAAGTAAGCTAAGGAATTAATGCAACGAAACAAGAAGAATAATGCAACAGAATAGAAATCACAGTAGAAGAGAAAGTTACCAATGTTTCAAAAGGCCATAAAAGAATCAGGCGGATAAATAAGCAAATGCATTGGATCATATTTGCAGTATGTCCAACCATTTACAATAAGTAACAAAAACCGCTACCAGATGCTGAAGTCTTAGGAAGCACTGGATTCAAAAGGCCAAATGGCCAAAATAGTGAGACTAAAACTAAGGACATGCCGTAATACAAAACATGTGTAATATCTGATGTGACACTCGTGTGCGACAGTTTGGACAATAAAATATAAATAAAAACAATAACAAAAATAATGTGTTGAATAAATATAAATATGCTTGGAAGCGTAGTAGCATCTACCTCGTATGTAATATAAACATATAGACAAAATATAGAGAAATATTAAGAAATAGTAATATAGTTATACACTCGAAAAAATCGTAACTTTAAGAGAAAAATTATATAAAGTGTAATAAAAAATGTAACTTGTTAAACGTAGCTAAATATATAAAAGTAATTAAATATTGTGTAAGTAAAATTAAAATCATAACATAAGAACCAATGTAAACAAGATAAAACACAAAGTCTCATAAGATCTCTGACCTAAGTTTATCAGAGGTAAAATGGAATAATAAAAAAAAAAAAAAAAAAAAAAAAAAAAAAAAAAAAAAAAAACTGTTTCCAATTAAATGGTAATCTAAGTGTTTCCAATTTAATGGTTACCTAACTGTTTCCAATTTAATAGTAATCTAAGTGTTTCCAATTTAATGGTAACCTAAGTGTTTCCAATTTAATGGTAACCTAACTGTTTCCAATTTAATGGTAACCTAACTGTTTCCAATTTAATGGTAATCTAAGTGTTTCCAATTAAATGGTAACCTAACTGTTTCCAATTAAATGGTAATCTAAGTGTTTCCAATTTAATGGTTACCTAACTGTTTCCAATTTAATAGTAATCTAAGTGTTTCCAATTTAATGGTAACCTAAGTGTTTCCAATTTAATGGTAACCTAACTGTTTCCAATTTAATGGTAACCTAACTGTTTCCAATTAAATGGTAATCTAAGTGTTTCCAATTTAATGGTAACCTAAGTGTTTCCAATTTAATGGTAACCTAAGTGTTTCCAATTTAATGGTAACCTCAATTCCAAGTGAATGGAATTCTCTGTGTTCATTGACACTGTATTAATCCAATTTAATGTATTCACATCTACTGAAATTCATTACCACCAATTTAATTTTTTGACTACCGAACTCCAACTAATGAACTTTATAACAAACAAAATTACTTAATGTCACTCAAATGTTTAAATTTAAGACTTGTACTCTCATAATGAACATAACAAATAAAAACATTAAGTCTAACATTAAACTCGAAAAAAGAGATAACAAACATAACTGACGTAACAAACACAAATTAAATCTATTACTCCGCGAACTATCTATGGAATAAAACTATTTCGTTCGAAGACGTTCAAATGTTTAACAACTGTCAGACGAGATAAAGAATTGTAACAATATTAATGCTTTCAAAAATAAACTTAAATCATATATCATCGCTGAACTGTAATAATCTCTCAATATTTTCTACATATATAACTTTGTCATTTCTGTCAAGTTAGATTCTCTTCTATAGTTGTGTTAAGGTTTATTTTGCTTTATATTGATCCTGTATTCTGTATCTATATTACGAATTAATCCGCAAGCCTGTATAATATACATATTTATTTTTCGGGTATATCAATAATTGTTCAGCATAGTTTAATAACATTTAAAAACTTCACAAAACATTTGTTTATAGCAACACTTTAAACCTTCCTTATAACGCACAGAAAAACTATAACTATTACTTTAAATAAGTTCAATTACTCATAACTATTTTTTTAAATAAAATTACGAGCACGGATTTACAGAAGTTGTTTACGCACGGCGGTACGGTTCCGACCATATCTACTCCTTTTTTTTTTTTTTTTTTTTTTTTCATTGTAAGTGAAGCATTGTGTTTTTTTTTTTTTTTTAATGAGAAGTAAAGATCTTTAAACCTAAACCTAATGGTAGTCATAAAAATTAATTAAATTAAAAGAAATTTACATCATCTGATTAAATGATGTACTCATCGAACAACGCCATCAGAAGTCATGTCGTCATAACAAGAACAATGTTTACATTTCCGTGCATGTGACTGTACAACCAACTTAATGGATATCTGCAATAATTAACAACTGAAATAGGAGAACGGTAGGTCTTGTTGCTAACAAACATTTTACGTATAATTTAGATATATTTTGTAGTACAGAAAATACAAAACAAAACAACAAAAGTGTGAGTCATTGTCACTATCAGTGGCTGCAATGAACTCGCCCTCGAAGATATACTATGATCGCCATGAATAGTACGAAGAAAACTATATAGATTAACCTTAAATTAAGTTGAAATCTAAATTTTTTTTCATTATTTTGCATAATAATATGCATTATTATGCATAAATTTCATATAAACCAAACGGCTATGCCAATAAAGTATTTACTATTTAATCACGATAATTATGCATTATTCAAATGCACACTTAGCTAATCCATTTCCCTTTTTTTTTTTTAAAAAAAATTGCAGTTGTTGCTTTACTAAGTATCAATGTTATCATAAGTCATAAGATCATTGGTTTAAGTATGTATCAATTCACTAATCACTCAGCGTTCCAGCCGACGCCATGATGTATTATCAAGCCGGCGTATCAACAACACTCAAGCTTAATGTCAAAATTAAGTATTGAATTAAATAATTGAAAAATGTTGTATGTCGAAACTAACCCGAATAATAATAATAATATCATGTAGCATCGAATCTTATCCCTATTCTTTCGTTTAAAGAAAAGTTCTGAAGGGGTCTTTCCTGTTACTGAGTGAGGAGTAGAGTTATACATCATAAAATACTAATATAATGTTTCTCTTATATTCGTGTCTCTTTTTTCGCTTACACTTATTCTAAGGTACTTTAAGATATCCCTATTTTGAAGCTCGACTTCCCCATTCATTTGCGGCCAATATGGAACAGTACTAAAAGTTTAATGTTGCAATCTTCACAAAAAGTTTTAAACTCTTCATTTACAAACTGCTGGCTCATTTACAATCTGCAGTGATTGAATGTGGATAACCCAGTCGACTAAAGAGTTCCTTCAGGATGTTAATAATTTGTGAACCTGTTATGGTCCTGGTCACAGGTGGGCACAGTTAAGGAAAAGTTAACTTCGTTAATCTTTAACTCGTTAAATAAAAATGTAACTTTGTTAATCGTTAAAGCCTTTAATTAATAAAAATTTAATGCAAGTTAAAGTTGACAGTTAAAGTTAATTTTTGTTTATATTATAAGGGACAATCAGGCAAATGGCCATATGAATAATCTCCGAATCGCATGGACCGATTTTGTCGAGACTATCAATAGAACCTAGGCTATATTTTTTCCGCGCTTACGAAATCACGGACGAACGCTAAACCTATCTATAGTTTAGTTATATTTTAAATTCAAATAAAACTTAGACGATTGGGCCGATGTACTACTGCCTGTACAATACACATGACAGCGTGCACTAGTTACACACACTTGTATACTACACTGACAATGATGGACAAATGACCTTTCCAGTCATTTTTTTTATCGACATTCCGACGTCACGGAATTAGAGTTAACTAAATTTAGACAACACAAATTTTCTATTAAACTGTGAGACCTGGTAATATTCAAAAGAAAATAATCAAACTTTTGTGCAGTATTTACATGTATCTGTTACTATTTGCACCCGGATATTCATTTGCTCATGCTCCCACAATTGAACATTTAATTTTACGTATAACTTGGTAATATATATATTTTTTTGCTAAGGACCCACGAACAGACTTTAGTATTAACTACTTTTTATTTATTAACATAGGTTTATCAATAACACTTCTTAACATCAGAGGGAACTTATTGTAACATTGATAAATAAACCATACAACCAATCCAGTGATACATCTCAACGCATCAAACTATACAACTGAGATGCCATCGATAACTTCTAGCATCTAATGATATATCGTCGGATCTAATGTTATATGTTAAATAAAGTTAAATTGCTCTCAGTGTACAGAGTGTACGTCACATGACCACGACATAACGAAAACAACCGATTGCGGGTGATGTCTTCTATTTTTCTTATCACCTATAAAATCGTTATAGTCAATTAGTAAGAATATGTTTTGACTTATTTTCAACGACATTCTATTAATTTTAAAACAATCTTTCGATATACGCAAAAATCATAATTACACTAACACAATTATTCTATCTCTTTCTTCATTTTTTCTCGTTTTAGCGTATACTTTTTTTTTGTTGTAAACAAACAAATTATCTTCGCTATTGTAATAATGTACGTCTCTTTTTAGCAGTCGTTGCAATATCAGCTGCTTCCTACTGAAAATGTTCGATTTAAATCTAAAATCTAAAATACCTTCAATTTAATAAAAGTTCTTTTGTTTTTACTAATGCTTCTTATTTAAAAGAAGTCCGAGACACATTAAATTCAATCTAATGAATTTCATTTTGTACAATGTAATAAAATAGTTTAGAATATCTCTAATGTAATAGAAATCCAAATTATAAATGTATACTTTTCAATACTATTTTACCTTACCTTATTAGGTTTACCTATTTGCGCATTCATATATCCAATTTAATGGATATCCAAAATAGACGAAGATATATCACCAATTTAATGGAAATCCAGAGCACTACATATCTGTATTATCTATATATATAAAAGAAAGTCGTATTAGTTACACCATTTATAACTCAAGAACGGCCGAATCGATTTTACTGAAAATTGGTGGGCAGGCAGCTCAGAACCAGGAAACGGACATAGGATAATCTTTACCCCGTTTTCTATCTTTTTATTCCGCGCGGACAAAGTCGCGGGTAAAAGCTAGTTTTAGTTAAAATGATAGCCGATTTTCAAAATACGGCCTGTACCTGTCATTTTACGTGAAATACTTAGTTGCAGTTAATAGATAATAGACCCATATTTCGTATAACACTGTCTTAGATCCTAGAACGGTTCGTTGAAGGAGATTCACAAATACCTTTGCCAGAAATATAATTATTTCTGAACAAAATAAATATGTCAGTTGATACTTATTGTAGCATTTGATGTGTCTCGTTACAGAGAATATTTGATGACCAAATAGTGAGTAGATTAATATAACAGATTTAAAACATCTTTACAAATAAATCAGGCCACCCGTCGACCCCGCCTTTTATTGACGTTTCTTACACTTATGAAGATTGATATTGTAAGTACTCGAAGGTATAATAATTTACAATAATTTCAATCGCTTTTTTTACAATTAATTTTTTTAAAGTTAGCTGTAATAATTTGTAAATATTATTGACAATTAATATTTTTGTGAACTAAACTTTAATAGACAAATATTCCTACTCATCATAATAAATAGATAACGACGGCGGAAGTGATATCGCATGCTTGCAATAAATCATCATTACTATTTTACACGTATACAACTTATAAAATCGGATAATACTGTAAACTAATGTTCCCCATATCATATTGTCATCTTTCTTCTATTATGAAATCTGTAATAATTGTACTCCACTTTTAGGCATAAAATGAAATATCTTGATTGCAATGTTTCAATTTACACACAAGTATTTTATTACTTAGGGCACAAAATACGGACATAGTTACCAATTTTCTATTTTGTTGTTTTTTTTTTTTTTTTTTTTTTCACCTCGTCGCCATTTGTAGGACCATAGGGTCCCTAAAGATGATTAAGGACAGACACTGGCTCACCACTACCACACTGGAGCTCAGGCGCACGTCCGCTTCGTACCGCGTTCGTCACTCAACTACCCAGAGACAGCTGTCCCTCCAGTGTGGTACATGAGACAGTGAATTGTATCTATTCCATAGACACAAACACTACAAACGGTATTCCTATACGATTTATGGACCTTCAAGAACAGAGCGTAATTCCTTACCAACCGTTTATCAGCTAACATTAGGTGACCTCTGCTCGTTCCAGACTTAATCCTAGGTAGCTTTCCCAACCGTCTTCCCATAAAATTCAACACGTGGTCACTGCAGTGCGCATGTGCAATTTAACAAGACAAACCTTTGCTCAGTCTCTCCGTGAAGCTGCTTTACGCCACACGCTTTTTTAAAAGCAATTTTCTCGAAACTAGAGTAATTTCGTAAAATAAAATTTTATTTACATTGCATTTTCCGGTGATGTTTTCTTTTTGCCTCTCGTCGTCTTAGACCCTGGTCTACTAGGTTTTAGGGTAAATCAAACACTTTTTCTTAATCAACCTTCTTTTTAAACTTAAATAAAACAACCACATTTCGAAACAAATTATGTGAGTGTACCTAATTATCATCCCTGCCAACCTGTAATTAATCACCATTACCCCCAGTAAAATCTTGTAGACCTACCGGTCGCTCACTTTGTTCGTGATCTTTTTTGAATTACTTCCACTGTTAAGTGGTCCGTTGCTATTTAGCTTTCGTTTCTAGTCTTCATAGTTTCATATTGTGTTATTTTCTTTCTATTTGAAATCCAAAGAAACTTTTAAATTTTTTATACACTTTAGTTCTTCTTGCTATCAGGATTTTTTTTTTACCAAACGTTGTAATATATTATTCTATATATATCTACATATTATGTAACGTTTCCTGTTCTTACAAATATATCAGAGCTGAGTGGAGAGATCTTGTTTCACCGTTACAAAATATCGATTTCACATGTGCTTTTTTCCTGTGTTCAGAAACAGTACCTTTTATTCTAAAAAGCTGAATACATCGATTACCCTTGAATAGGTAAAAGTTTTTCTTAACATCATCGGCTATAAAGTAATATGTTAGAACCGACTTGCTACACAGGTTTCTTGGAAAAACAAAGATGAAGTTAGTAGCCTAGAGGGTTTTCTACACTATAGGTACCTTATATTCAATCTAATTTTTTGATTTATAATATTGGAAGGGAATAAACTAAAAACTTTTATTGTAAAACTCCAAAAAATACTGTTACACACTGTTTAGTTAACACGTGTTTTAACCCTTTGACCGCTATTGATTGATATTACGGACGTCAATATGGTTGTGTACTTTACTAAAAATTTGTGTCATTTTTTTCATTATAAGTACTGCATTATTTATTGGTGAAGATATTTTATGGCCATGATTTGTTAAAAATCCACGGGCGCCAGAGTCACGGTATAAAATTGGTGAGGTATGTTTAAGCTAAAATTTATTGGAACCACTGTTTAAGTTGTTATAGTAAGGCCTTTATAGACATGGATTCTAACTTATCGTCAAGAATTCGGAATAGTCTGACATTCTTACTACCGTCTACTCTAATGAATCATGTTCTGTTTTGAATGGTTACAGAACGTATGTGTAAAAAGTTTTTGTAAATTAACGTAACTACAGTTTAAAAATGACTACATAATAAAAATGTTTATCATTTTATTTAATCATTTAAGTCTCTCGTGATCTTAAAAACAAATAATAGGAACATAAACTATGCCATGGTTTTGTTCTTTTTCAGTCTTCCGTAGGATATTAGTTTCCTTTGCTGTTTAGTTTATCGATCTGTCGGTGCGTATTAGTTCTGCTGAGGCGTTTGAGAATCGCAAAACAAACCTTCATCGTGAAGCAGATTAATTGCTAACTGTGGGTTTCTGTGATTAAAAACTCTGTATAAAAAATATCGTATGTTTTATAGACATTTTGGTCTCAGAAACTAACAGTAAGTAACTTAAGGCTTTCATCTCGAGACACATGAACTATACGAGATTTTTTGTTTAATTCGCGTATTCGAACTTAAAGTTTTATTTACTTAAAGTACATTATCATTAAATGTTTATATTTTAATTCTTTTGAAAGAAAAGAGATGACATGTCCATCCATCCATCTATTCAGCCACGTAACGCCCACTGCTGGGCATAGGCCTCCCCCAAAGATCGCCACAATGATCGGTCCTTTGCAACCCGCATCCAGGATACTCCCGCAGCCTTGACCAGATGACATGTAAAAGGCATTAAATAATATATTTTATCTTTTATCTTCTAATTCATGTTTTCTGTTTCTACATGTATTGTATAAGTAATGGATATTTCATAGGTATATTTGATAGCTTTACAAAAAATGTCTTGAAAACCAATCAATTTTCACAATTTTTTTATGGAATTTGTAGTGTATTGAAGGTAGTTATGAAAAGTAATAAATTAGTTGGCATCCGACCGCAGTGTTTTATTGACGTATCTTACACTGGCGACGAGGCGGGTTATTTTTTTTTTATATTGTACGCGTGCGAATTAATTAGTTAAAAGTGTTAACATGCCATTTGGTAAAATCGAACCGTTCGATTTGTTTTGTGGACAATGGACAACATATGTGCGACGTGTAGAACAATTTATTTTTCTAAATGACATAAAGGAGACGCATCGGGTCGCCACGTTGGTGACGTTAGTAGGCGATCGTACATATAATTTGATGTGTGACTTGTGTGCACCTGATAGACCGGAGGATAAAACTTTCGAACAGTTAGTGCAAATTGTAAAAAGTCACGTAGAACCGCAACGTTCGGTGTACGCCGAAAGGCAAATGTTTCGACAACGACGGCAAAAGGCAGAAGAAAGTATCGGCGAATTTTTGCAACAGTTAAAACATTTAGCTTCGTCATGCAATTTTGCCCAGAATTTAGAAGAAAACTTATGTGAGCAATTCGTCACGGGCTTGCGGAGCACGGAGATTAAATCACGATTGCTATTTGATGCAAAATTAACCTACAAACGGGCGGTGGAGCTAGCTCTAAATTTGGAAGCCATGGAGAAGCATGTGGAGCGGGTGAGCGGCCGCGTCAGCGTGAGCGGTGCTGTGCGCTCCAGGGACCTCGGCGACGACGTGGCGGCGGCGGTGACGGCGGTCAGCGCGGGCGCAAGCGGCGGCGTTTCACAGGCGGGCGGCGAGCCGTTGCACGCGCTGCGCAGCGGGCCGGCCGTGGCGGCGCGACCGGCTGCGGCGCAACCGCCGTGTTGGAGATGTGGTAAACCACATCGTGCAGATAAGTGTCGTTTTAAGCAATATACGTGTGGCCAATGTAATGTAAAATGGCATTTAAAAATAATGTGCAAAGCGTCGAATAGTAGAACAGCCGGCACGCGACACAATTTTGTGGAGGAGGACTCCGACTGTGAAATGTATATTATTTGTGCGGTTTCTTGCGGAGATAAGCCTTACTTTATAGACGTTAAGGTTGGTGATGTAATGTTAAAATGTGAACTAGACACTGGAAGTAAGATTTCGGCAATTAATGAGAATTGTTACAAGCGATTTTTTTCCAACTATAAAATTCTTAAGGATTCGATTAAGTTATGTTCGTATTCCGGGTCGCGTATAGAAACGATTGGATATATTGTAGTAAACGCGTCGATTGATGATAATTTTCAAGATAATTTACAACTGTACGTAATCAAGAATGGTAGTCGTCCTTTGTTAGGTAGAAATTGGATTCAAAGATTTAATATAAATGGATTGTGTGTTAATAATATTTCACTTGATGTTAACGAGCAGCGAAATCGGTTCATTGAAGATTTAAAAAATAATTATCATAACGTCTTTACAGATAAGTTAGGTGAATGTAAAAAACAGTTTCGCTTGCAATTGACTGATAACAAACCGGTTTACTTACGCGCGCGGCCCGTACCGCTCGCATTGCGCACCGCGGTGGAGAGGGAAATAAATCGTCTAGAAAAAGAGGGATCGATTTATCAAGTTGAACATACCGATTATGGTACACCTATAGTACCTATCATTAAACCATCCGGGGACATCCGCATATGCGGCGATTACAAATCTACAATAAATCCGAAATTAAAAATTGATCAATATCCGCTTCCGCGAATAGAGGAATTGTTTGCGGCCCTAAGCGGTGAGGAGGAGTTTTCAAAAATAGATCTGACAACCGCGTATATGCAAGTACCTCTCCACCCCGATTCGCAGGCGTTCACGGCCATCACCACACACGTTGGTACTTATGTATTTAAGTGTACTCCCTATGGTTTAAATTGCATTCCACAAATGTTTCAAAAAATTATGGAGGAGACCCTTAGGGGCTTACCGAATACTGTAGTGTTCCTAGATGATATTTGTGTTACAGGAAAAGATAGGGAGACGCATAAAAAAAATCTGAGAGCGGTAATAGAAAGGTTGGCAAACATGGGTCTTACTGTTAAGTTGAATAAATGTAATTTTTTACAAGAGAGTGTATCGTATTTAGGCTTTATTATTGATAGGCACGGTTTACATCCGAACATGGCCAAGGTTGATGCGATCGTGAAGGATCCGGAACCGATGAACGTGACTCAATTAAAGGCATTTTTAGGATTAGTTAATTATTATGGCAAATTCGTTCCTAATTTAAGTACATTACTCCATCCCTTGTATGCCTTGTTAAAAAAAAATCAGTCGTGGTGTTGGAATACAAATTGTGAAATCGCATTCAGAAAAATAAAAAACATTTTAGCTAGCGACAAAGTGTTGTGTCACTACGAGGCGGAACTTCCGGTCGTGCTGTCGGTGGACAGCAGCGCGTACGGCGTGGGCGCGGTGCTCGCGCACACCTTCCCCGACGGTTCCGAGCGCCCTATAAGCTGCGCCTCAAGGACGCTTTCCGACGCCGAAAAGAATTACAGTCAATTAGACAAAGAGGCGCTCGCTATTATGTACGGAGTGCAAAAACATCATCAATATTTATTCGGCAGGAAATTCACGTTAAAAACTGATCACAAACCATTGGTATATATTTTTGGACCTAAAGGCTGTATTCCACAGACTGCGGCGAGTCGACTACAACGTTGGGCCGCCAAACTAGCCGCGTACGATTTTAATATTGATTTTGTAAAATCAAAGTGCAACGGCAACGCTGACGCGTTGTCGCGCTTGCCGCTAGAGGGAGACGGCAGCGGCGGCGCATCGAGTGCGCCGGATAAACATTATTTAATGTACGTTGATGAAACTTTACCAGTTAATTTTAAAGAAATAGCATTAGCAACAACTAAAGATAAATTGTTAAGTAGAATTTTTGGATATATTATGTTTGGCTGGCCGGGAAAGTGTTCAGATGATGAAAAGGCTTTTTATGTCAGACGCGCAGATTTGAATATTGATCACGGCTGTATTTTGTATAAATATCGTCTAGTGATACCGCAAACATTACAAAAACGCGTGCTGTTAGAAATTCACGATGGTCATTTAGGCATTGTAAAAATGAAGTCCATCGCTAGGAATTATGTTTATTGGCCGGCACTCGATAAAGATATCGAGTTGATAGGGACAAGTGCGAGGCGTGTCGCAGCGTACGCGACGCCCCCCCGCGCGCCGTCCTCCATCCCTGGGAGTTTCCCGCGGCGCCTTGGCAGCGACTGCACGCTGACTTTGCGCAGCTACACGGCAAGTATTATATTATCATAGTGGATGCCCATAGTAAGTGGCTCGAGGCGGAGGAAATACGTAGCACATCGGCGTATCACACCATAAAATTTCTTAGAAGTTTATTTGCGAGGTTCGGCCTACCGGAAAAGCTCGTTACGGATAACGGGCCTCCGTTTCAAAGCGCGGAATTTAGGGAATTTTGTGATAGAAATATGATACGTCACATAACTTCTTCGCCCTATAGACCGCAAGGTAACGGTGCAGCCGAGAACTGTGTTAAAATAGTAAAAAAAACTATTAAGAAAGCCGTTATAGAAGGTAGGGACATACATACTAGTTTATATCGGTTCCTAATGCAGTATAGAAATTGTGAACATGCAACAACAGGGGTTGCGCCCGCGGTGGCGCTCCTCGGACATCGTTTGCGTAACAGGCTAGACGTGATGCGGCCGAGCACCGCAAAAATAGTCGAGGAAGCGCAGGACAAACAAGTACTCAACTCCTCGGGACTCGCTAGAAACTTTAAGGTAGGGGATAAAATATTATCTAGAAATTATTCAACTAATAAGCATAAGTGGGTCGAAGGGAAAATTTTACAACAAACCGGTCCGGTGTCGTATAAAATTATGAATAATGATGGGGATGTATACCGACGGCACGCGGACCAAATTTTACCTCGGAGTAACAATAGGTTCTCATGGGACATAGAAAACGAATCGGATAATTATAGTAACATGGATGAGTACGTCAACACGAGACCGCGGAATAGAAATAACAATTATGAAGGTGATACTTTCGATATTGATTACGATGCGTACACGACGGCTCAGTAGCAGCCCGACAGTGACACAGGCACTGCGTCGGCGCCGACCACTGAGGCTGTAGGGCCAGCGGAGGCTGAAGATAGCACCTGGGCGGTTCCCGGAAGTTCCAACCAGGTGAGCACGTTATCCGGAGAATTAAATGAGAGGGCAAAAAGAGCGCTTCGTCGCGAATGGCGAAGGAAAGGGATGGAGTAAGGTCAAGTAAAAAAAAAAAAAATCGTTACAGCACTTGGTCACATTTATCGCATTTCCTTTGGTTTTCTTTTCGTTTGATTAAACAAGCTTTTTGTTAGATATTAGTAAAATGTAATAATTAATATTAAAATTAATATCAACATAAAGTAAGTTATATGATGTAAGATGAATAATTAGTTTCACCTGGTGGAGGAAGAAAATAGTAGATGTAAGTTAAACTTGTTAAAATGTATTTGAAAGAAATCTGTAAGTTTATTTAGTTCATAGATTATCAAAATGTTATTAATTAGGAGAGAGATGTGTAGTGTATTGAAGGTAGTTATGAAAAGTAATAAATTAGTTGGCATCCGACCGCAGTGTTTTATTGACGTATCTTACAGAATTAATTATTTATCAACTAAAATACTTGTAATAAACAATTATTTCCTATTCATTTAATTGTAAAATACAGCAATCATTTATATATTTTTTCCCTTGAGGAGTAAAAAATACGAGAATAAATCAAATCACGAACCAGCGCGCTGTGTAACAATGAACTCGAAATCCAGACTATGTTCACTGGAAAATATAAAATAAAATTTGTCTTAATAAAAGTCTACCCTTGAAACCGTTCAAGGGTAGTTAATCAATTCTCTGTACCGTGGAGATATTTGTAAAAGTATTGTTAACATCGCAACGCAGGATTTTAATTCCAAATTCAGTCTACCACATGTAATTTAACATTTTATTTAAAGTTAACAGGTTTCTTACCGCTTTTATAATTTAACATTGAGACATTTACAATTAATTTATTTTATTATACAATTTAACAATTAATTGATACATGTATTTTAATAAAATATTGAAAAAATAAATTAAAAATAGACGAAATTTCTCAATCTCTATTTACTATACATGGAAGCCTAACTGCTCAGTCTTTTGGTGGTTATTAAAACATTACCTTTATGGGGTTTTCCTTAGTGAACATTAAGTAACTCTGAGATTAAGTGTTCGGCTTAAAAAATAATATAAATTATGTATAATCGTAGATTAAGCCGGACAATAAACCAATAGCATTTGCAAAGCATGTTGTATCCGTATTAGTGAGGTCTATATATTCGCGTATGTAAGCCGATTATTGTTCTACCTGACTTGAAAGCTTATTCATAAAATTTACCAGACTTAAATTACCTTAATTAAACGTATCTATTATCAATTGAAATTTATTTGTAGGAGAAATTAAGAATAAGGACATAAAAGTGTTCAAGTTAATCCCAATTTAGAACCCTTATTATAACACTTTATACTGTAAATAAAATTTTCCAAACACATAAAAGGTACTTATGGACTTACCCAAGATTCTCGGAATACCGTAACAAGTTCTCATATTAGATGTATTTATTGGTGGATATAATGAGTGCTCTCTCGAGCTTAAAGTCTACTTTAAGCACTTAACAGACCTATTAGATAAATTTACCATGTAATGTGTGTTTTAAAATACATAATGCTTGTAAACTATTCCGAGAAAATGTACGAACAATGCGTATTTTCATGAAGGCTTTGGCAGTAGATATCCATTGTAAGGGTGAAAATTAAAGCTTTCCATATATAAAGACGTTTAATTTTCATGTTAGTAGCACAAGATACTAACAAATTTTGTGAGTAAAGTTATGTCAATCGAAAAGTAACGTTTTATAACTTAAAAGTTAAACTTTTATATGTTTTTTTTTTATAAGAGAAGGGGGCAAACGAGCGGCGCGAACACCGAAGTGATTATCGACGCCCATGGACATCCGCAACACTAGGAGAATTGCAAATGCGTTGCCGACCTTTAAGAAAGATATGCGCTCGCTTCTTGAAGGACCCTAAGTCGTACTGGTTTGGAAATACCGCCGAGGACAGACCATTCCACAACGCGGCCGTGCGTGGCAAGAAATTTCGCGAGAACCGCACTGTTGTGGAATGCCAGCCGTCCAGATGGTATGGATGGTACCTGGCGGTCTGTCGGGACGTCCGATGACGAAACTCGGCGGCACAGTTTGCTGTGATACTTGTATAAATCATATTGCCAACCCTTTTCATTCTCTTGGTAAAGCAGAGACAGCAATATGTATCAATAGAACTTAATGTTACTAACACGGCACTTGGTTTCTAAGGTTACACATTAGTGAAGTTGAGGAGACGACGAGAAATAATGTAATAAACGCTGATCGATCGCGGTTAATGTTTGAAGTGCATCAAGAACTCTCGCTTGAGCTACCCACAGTCTTTGTTAAATATTCAAATTTCATTTCGTAGTAAAAAAACATGTAAATATATTTTTAAGAATAGAAATAAACTAACAAGTAAGAGCCAATGCGGGTTGGTTGACTTCACATATATGTGCAGGTTGCATCACGATGTTTTCCTTCATCGTAAGAATTTCGGATAAAAAATGCACGTATATAAATCAAAACTCAAAAAAACACATGGCGGGATTCGAACCCAGTACCTGCAAATTACAAGTCAAAAGCTACCGATGCGCCTCACACCTAACCCATTTTCCTAAATTATTATTTTTTTGCGAGTGCCATTATAATAGAGAAAGAAAATTCTCCGTGTCTTCGCGACTCTCCTGTGGTTTGCAACCCAGAGTTTGTAAAACAATTTCCTAGATATAAATATAATACCAACTGACAAAATTCTGCGTCATTTTTTGATCCCCAATTAAAGAACAAATCTTTTAATTTAAGTGTAAATAAACATTGTAAAATAATTTCACTAACGTAAACAATATTCTCGCATTCCTCTAACGAAACCCTTCTTGTCTGGTACTAATAAAGTTTGTACGTCGCAATGTCCGTGATGTCCTTATTATATCATAACATAATAAACATAATACAGTTATGACTCGAGTGTGTTCTCTATTTCCAGCTTTATTGCTTGTTATCGAAGTGTAAATACATAGTATCGATACACAAAGAAATTCAAATATAATACTAGTTATATGTAGAGCGAACATTACATATAAAATGAGATAAGAAAGTTTGATGGCTTCAAAGTGTCCCCAATATTCCATTAAGATTAAACCGTAGCCTGAAACCGTAATCTCAAAAGGATTTATTTATCTGAAGAAAAATTTTAAAATCAGAAAGTCTCCTTCGAGAATATAGGCTATGATATTCTTCTTCCTTCAAGTGTTAATTCCTTTTATGTTGACTACGAATCTTTTGTCATATTAAAACCAAAAAATGAAAATTATAAATATTTCTTAAACTGAAATATACTACTTTTTTATCAATAAAAAACCTAACCGAGTGGAGAGAGATGTTAAATATGTCAGGTACTTGTAAAGATGTTGAGGGTAGGTATAGAAAAACAATAAATCAGTCGATACTCAGCTCCTCTTTGATTTAACACCTCTCGTATATATCATAAAAATTACATGGCGCAGCCGGTAGGATTCTGGAAATTTTAAGCTAAGCTAGTTTAAAAGTGGTGTTAAGACTATATCAGTGGAAAGATTTAAACAGTTATCAAGAAAGTGCAAAGTGTACGTCCAAAATGAATAACATGTTACAACCGCCGCCGCCGTTTCGTTTCGACGACTCTGTGAGCAACGTTACATCGGGCAATATAACGCGAGAGTGGAGCAAGTGGAAAAAACAGTTTTAAGATTTACATGAAAGCGATCAAGTTGGATAAGGAGACACCGGATGTGCAGGTCAACGTATTGCTGCACGTAGCTGGCGAGAAGTGTCAAGAAATCTTTGAGCAATTTAATGAACAATTCAGGACGGCTGAAGATTTACTCATAAAGTTCGACGGATATTTTGGTGGTAAAAAGAACCTAACGATCGAGAGGCATAAATTTTTTGGACGCAATCAACAGGATTGTGAATCTATGGAGCAATATATTACTGAGTTAAGTAAACTCTCAATGTCTTGTGAATTCCAAAGTTTACGCGAAGACTTGTTAAAATACAGGCTAATATATGGCATTAGAGATGACGGCCTCCGCGAAAGGCTATTGAGGGAGCAAGACCTTACTCTCAATAAGTCTATCGAAATATGTAAGCTAGCGGAAATGTCGAGAGCACAGGCCAGTATGATTAAAAGAGACAATCTACGAGAGCAAGTACTTGAAGTGAAGACAGAAGGTCATGTACATGCAATTCAGCGGTCTCGCGGCTATCTCGGGACTAGTAACATGGTGTGTACGTGTGGCATAAACCAGGCCGGCAGTTCGGCGCGCCCGGTAAACAGTGAGCGTGCCACCGGCAGCCGGCAGCGCGGCAGCGCCGGGCGCGCGGTGACGTCATCTCAACGGTCGAAGAGCGCAGCGCGACCTGTTCAGTGGCAGCGCGGCGCATGCGGTTATTGCGGCACTGTGCACTCGAGATTCGAGTGCCCGGCGTACGGGAAAACATGCAGAAAGTGTAACAAATTTAACCATTTTTCAAAAATGTGTCGTGCGGGTCATATCCATACCGTGCAGGAGGACACCTCGGATCGGGTATGTAAAAATTATATAATTTCTAAAAATAGTGATTGGGTGGTAGATGTAATAATCAATAATACTGTATTGAAAATGAAGTTGGACACGGGAGCTGACGTAAATGTTTTGCCGACTAGGTATTTGACATCAATAGGTATAAATAAAATTAACATAATTCCAACTTCGACTAAGTTAATAGGATACTCGGGTACAGCAATTAAAGTTATGGGTAAATGTAGTTTGAAAGTAAAATATAAACAAAACTGTAGTGTTTGTGTCTATGGAATAGATACAATTCACTGTCTCATGTACCACACTGGAAGGTACAGCTGTCTCTGGGTAGTTGAGTGACGAACGCGGTACGAGGCGGACGTGCGCCTGCGCTCCAGTGTGGTAGTGGTGAGCCAGTGTCTGTCCTTAATCATCTTTAGGGACCCTATGGTCCTACAAATGGCGACGAGGTGAAAAAAAAAAAAAAAAACACACAAAATAGGAAATTGGTAACTATGTCCGTATTTTGCGCCCTAAGTAATAAAATACTTGTGTGTAAATTAAAACATTGCAATCAAGATATTTAATTTTATGCCTAAAAGTAGAGTACAATTATTATAGATTTCATAATAGAAGAAAGATGACAATATGATACGGGGAACATTAGTTTACAGTATTATCCGATTTTATAAGTTGTATACGTGTAAAATAGTAATGATGATTTATTGCAAGCATGCGATATCACTTCCGCCGTATCTATTTATTATGATGAGTAGGAATATTTGTCTATTAAAGTTTAGTTCACAAAAATATTAATTGTCAATAATATTTACAAATTATTACAGCTAACTGTAAAAAAATTAATTGTAAAAAAAAGCGATTGAAATTATTGTAAATTATTATACCTTCGAGTACTTACAATATCAATCTTCATAAGTGTAAGGAACGTCAATAAAAGGCGGGGTCAACGGGTGGCCTGATATATTTGTAAAGATGTTTTAAATCTGTTATATTAATCTACTCACTATTTGGTCATCAAATATTCTCTGTAACGAGACACATCAAATGCTACAATAAGTATCAACTGACATGTTTATTTTGTTCAGAAATAATTATGTTTCTGGCAAAGGTATTTGTGAATCTTCTTCAACGAACCGTTCTAGGATCTAAGACAGTGTCATACGAAATATGGGTCTATTATCTATTAACTGCAACTAAGTATTTCACGTAAAATGACAGGTACAGGCCGTATTTTGAAAATCGGCTATCATTTTAACTAAAACTAGCTTTTACCCGCGACTTTGTCCGCGCGGAATAAAAAAGATGGAGAGCGGGGTGAAAATTATCCTATATCCGTTTCCTGGTTCTGGGCTGCCTGCCCACCGATTTTCGGTCAGATCGATTCGGCCGTTCTTGAGTTGTGAGTGGTGTGACTGATACGACTTTCTTTTATATATATATAGATAATACAGATATGTAGTGCTCTGGATTTCCATTAAATTAGAGATATATATATCTTCGTCTATTTTGGATATCCATTAAATTGGATATATGAATGCATAAATAGGTAAACCTAATAAGGTACCTTCGGAGTATTGAAAAGTATACATTTATAATTTGGATTTCTATTAAATTAGAGATATTCTAAACTATTTTATTACATTGTACAAAATGAAATTCATTAGATTGAATTTAATGTGTCTCCGACTTCTTTTAAATAAGAAGCATTAGAAAAAACAAAAGAACTTTCATTAAATTGAAGGTATTTTAGATTTTAGATTTAAATCGAACATTTTCAGTAGGAAGTAGCTGAACGACTGCTAAAAAGAGAGGTATATTATTACAATAGCGAAGATAATTTGTTTGTTTACAACAAAAAAAAGTATATGCTAAAACGAGAAAAAATGAAGAAAGAGATAGAATAATTGTGTTAGTGTAATTATGATTTTTGCGTATATAGAAAGATTGTTTTAAAATTTATCGAATGTTGTTGAAAATAAGTCAAAACATATTCTTACTAATTGACTATAACGATTTTATAGGTGATAAGAAAGATAGAATACATCACCCGCAATCGGTTGTTTTCGTTATGTCGTGGTCATGTGACGTACACTCTGTACACTGAGAGCAATTTAACTTATTTAACATATAACATTAGATCCGACGATATATCATTAGATGCTAGAAGTTATCGATGGCATCTCAGTTGTATAGTTTGATGCGTTGAGATGTATCACTGGATTGGTTATATGGTTTATTTATCAATGTTACAATAAGTTCCCTCTGATGTTAAGAAGTGTTATTGATAAACCTATGTAATAAATAAAAAAGTAGTTAATACTAAAGTCTGTTCGTGGGTCCTTAGCAAAAAAATATATATATTACCAAATTATACGTAAAATTAAATGTTCAATTGTGGGAGCATGAGCAAATGAATATCCGGGTGCAAATAGTAACAGATACATGTAAATACTGCACAAAAGTTTGATTATTTTCTTTTGAATATTACCAGGTCTCACAGTTTAATAGAAAATTTGTGTTGTCTAAATTTAGTTAGATCTCTAATTCCGTGATGCCGGAATGTCGATAAAAAAAAAATGACTGAAAAGGTAATTTGTCCATCATTGTCAGTGTAGTATACAAGTGTGTGTAACTAGTGCACGCTGTCATGTGTATTGTACAGGTACAGTTTTATTTGAATTTAAAATATAACTAAACTATAGATAGGTTTAGCGTTCGTCCGTGATTTCGTAAGCGCGGAAAAAATATAGCCTAGGTTCTATTGATAGTCTCGACAAAATCGGTCCATGCGATTCGGAGATTATTCATATGGCCATTTGCCTGATTGTCCCTTATAATATTAACAAAAATTAACTTTAACTTGCGTTAAATTTTCATTAATTAAAGGCTTTAACGAATAACGAAGTTACATTTTTATTTAACGAATTAAAGATTAATGAAGTTAACTTTTGATTAACTGTGCCCACCTGTGACCAGGACCATAACAGGTTCACAAATTATTAACATCCTGAAGGAACTCTTTAGTCGACTGGGCTATCCACATTCAATCACTGCAGATAATGGCCAGCAGTTTGTAAATGAAGAGTTTAAAACTTTTGGTGAAGATTGCAACATTAAACTTTTAGTACTGTTCCATATTGGCCGCAAATGAATGGGGAAGTCGAGCTTCAAAATAGGGATATCTTAAAGTGCCTTAGAATAAGTGCAAGCGAAAAAAGAGACACGAATATAAGAGAAACATTATATTAGTATTTTATGATGTATAACTCTACTCCTCACTCAGTAACAGGAAAGACCCCTTCAGAACTTTTCTTTAAACGAAAGAATAGGAATAAGATTCGATGCTACATGATATTATTATTAATTTATTATTATTATTCGGGTTAGTTTCAACATACAAAATTTTTCAATTATTTAATTCAATACTTAATTTTGACATTAAGCTTGAGTGTTGTTGATACACCGGCTTGATAAATACATCATGGCGTCAGCCGGAACGCTGAGTGATTAGTGAATTGATACATACTTAAACCAATGATCTTATGACTTATGATAATATTGATACTTAGTAAAGCAACAACTGCAATTTTTTTAAAGAAAAAAAAAAAAAAGGGAAATGGATTAGCTAAGTGTGCATTTGAATAACACATAATTATCGTGATTAAATAGTAAATACTTTATTGGCATAGCCGTTTGGTTTATATGAAATTTATGCATAATAATGCATATTATTATGCAAAATAATGAAAAAATTTAGATTTCAACTTAATTTAAGGTTAATCTATATACTTTTCTTCGTACTATTCATGGCGATCATAGTATATCTTCGAGGGGGAGTTCATTGCAGCCACTGATAGTGACAATGACTCACACTTTTGTTGTTTTGTATTTTCTGTTCTACAAAATATATCTAAATTATACGTAAAATGTTTGTTAGCAACAAGACCTACCGTTCTCCTATATCAGTTGTTAATTATTGCAGATATCCATTAAGTTGGTTGTACAGTAACATGCACGGAAATGTAAACATTGTTCTTGTTATGACGACATGACTTCTGATGGCGTTGTTCGATGAGTACATCATTTAATCAGATGATGTAAATTTCTTTTAATTTAATTAATTTTTATGACTACCATTAGGTTTAGGTTTAAAGATCTTTATTTCTCATTAAAAAAACACAATGCTTCACTTACAATGAAAAAAAAAAAAAAAAAAAAAGGAGTAGATATGGTCGGAACCGTACCGCCGTGCGTAAACAACTTCTGTAAATCCGTGCTCGTAATTTTATTTTAAAAAATAGTTATGAGTAATTGAACTTATCTAAAGTAATAGTTATAGTTTTTCTGTGCGTTATAAGGAAGGTTTAAAGTGTTTGCTATAAACAAATGTTTTGTGAAGTTTTTAAATGTTATTAAACTATGCTGAACAATTATTGATATACCCGAAAAATAAATATGTATATTATACAGGCTTGCGGGTTAATTCGTAATATAGATACAGAATACAGGATCAATATAAAGCAAAATAAACCTTAACACAACTATAGAAGAGAATCTAACTTGACAGAAATGACAAAGTTATATATGTAGATAATATTGAGAGATTATTACAGTTCAGCGATGATATATGATTTAAGTTTATTTTTGAAAGCGTTACAATTCTTTATCTCGTCTGACAGCTGTTGTTAAACATTTGAACGCCTTCGAACGAAATAGTTTTATTCCATAGATAGTTCGCGGAGTAAAAGATTTTAATTTGTGTTTGTTACGACAGTTATGTTTGTTATCTCTTTTTTCGAGTTTAATGTTAGACTTAATGTTTTTATTTGTTATGTTCATTATGAGAGTACAAGTCCTAAATTTAAACATTTGAGTGACATTAAGTAATTTTGTTTGTTATAAAGTTCATTAGTTGGAGTTCGGTAATCAAAAATTAAATTGGTGGTAATGATTTTCAGTAGATGTGAATACATTAAATTGGATTAATACAGTGTCAATGAACACAGAGAATTCCATTCAATTGGAATTGAGGTTACCATTAAATTGGAAACACTTAGGTCACCATTAAATTGGAAACACTTAGGTTACCATTAAATTGGAAACACTTAGATTACCATTTAATTGGAAACAGTTAGGTTACCATTAAATTGGAAACACTTAGATTACCATTAAATTGGAAACAGTTAGGTTACCATTAAATTGGAAACACTTAGATTACCATTAAATTGGAAACACTTAGATTACCATTAAATTGGAAACACTTAGATTACCATTTAATTGGAAACACTTAGATTACCATTAAATTGGAAACAGTTAGGTTACCATTAAATTGGAAACACTTAGGTTACCATTAAATTAGAAACACTTAGATTACTATTAAATTGGAAACAGTTAGGTAACCATTAAATTGGAAACACTTAGATTACCATTAAATTGGAAACAGTTAGGTTACCATTAAATTGGAAACACTTAGATTACCATTAAATTGGAAACACTTAGATTACCATTTAATTGGAAACAGTTAGATTACCATTAAATTGGAAACACTTAGATTACCATTTAATTGGAAACAGTTAGGTTACCATTAAATTGGAAACAGTTAGGTTACCATTAAATTGGAAACACTTAGGTTACCATTAAATTGGAAACACTTAGATTACCATTAAATTGGAAACAGTTAGGTTACCATTAAATTGGAAACAGTTAGGTTACCATTAAATTGGAAACACTTCGGTTACCATTAAATTGGAAACACTTCGGTTACCATTAAATTGGAAACACTTCGGTTACCATTAAATTGGAAACACTTCGGTTACCATTAAATTGGAAACACTTCGGTTACCATTAAATTGGAAACACTTCGGTTACCATTAAATTGGAAACACTTCGGTTACCATTAAATTGGAAACACTTCGGTTACCATTAAATTGGAAACACTTCGGTTACCATTAAATTGGAAACACTTCGGTTACCATTAAATTGGAAACACTTAGGTTACCATTAAATTGGAAACACTTCGGTTACCATTAAATTGGAACACTTCTATTGCTGACTACAGAGAATTCCATTCAATTGGAATTGAGGTTGCCCCAGAGGACTCGAAATTTATGTTAAAGAATTAGATAGGACAAACAAACTTGCAAGTACATTTATCTCTACGCCTCATGTAGTCGGAAAAACTACATGTCACGGTAAGGAATGAAGAAACTGGACAAATACTAAGAATGAACGTTACACATCTAAAAAGAGTGGAAGGGGAATGGAAATGTAATGGAAATTTAAATGAAGATACATCAAACATTAATGAATGAAACAATCTGGTTGGAAATTATTAATTTATAATTACAGTAAAAAATATATATAAGATGTTGATTGAGTTGAAAATAATAATAAAATAAAACTTGTTAACAAGGAAGGGATGTAGTGTTTGTGTCTATGGAATAGATACAATTCACTGTCTCATGTACCACACTGGAAGGTACAGCTGTCTCTGGGTAGTTGAGTGACGAACGCGGTACGAGGCGGACGTGCGCCTGCGCTCCAGTGTGGTAGTGGTGAGCCAGTGTCTGTCCTTAATCATCTTTAGGGACCCTATGGTCCTACAAAAACGATTATATATTAAGATTTATTGTCGCGGATGTGGATTCTGTGCCTATTTTGGGGCGTCAATCGTGCGAGGAGTTAAATGCAGTGCGCCGGGTGTTAGCAGTTAACAACCAGACGAGTGATAGTATTTTAGATGAATTTGACGACATTTTTCAAGGCATGGGCTGTTTGCCAGGTGAATATAAAATACAAATAAAAGACAATATCTCACCGGTAATACATGCGCCTCGGAAGTTACCGATAGCGTTGAGAGATAGTGTAAAAAACAAGTTAGATGAATTAGTCAAACAAAATGTAATTGCTAAAGTTGAGGGTCCGACGGACTGGGTGAATAGTATGACAGTCGTGAAAAAACCAGACGGGGACATACGTATTTGTTTAGATCCCAAAGATTTGAATAAAGCAATTAGGCGGGAACATTTTAAATTGCCTACTTTGGACGAAATCACATCCAGGTTATCGGGTGCAACATTTTTTAGCACCCTGGACGCTAAGCAGTCTTTTTTCCAAGTAAAATTACACAATAGTTCAACCAATTTATGTACCTTTAATACCGCGTTCGGACGATATAAATTTTTAAGAATGCCGTTTGGGATTTCGTCGGCATCCGAAATCTTTCATAAAAAATTGTACGAATTTTTTAATGACTTAGATGGCGTTATATTATTTGTGGACGATTTGTTAGTGTTCGGTCCAACGAGACAAGTGCACAATGAACGGTTACGGCGTGTATTGAAAAGATGTAGGGAAATTAATATAAAATTAAATAAAAATAAGTGCAAAATTGGATTAACAGAATTGAAATATTTAGGTCACAAAATTTCAAAAAATGGTATCTCCCCTGATGACTCGCATACGTCGGCCGTACAAAATATGCCCACACCTAAATCAGTAAAAGATTTAGAAAGGTTTTTAGGTCTTGTAAATTACGTAGGCAATTTTATACCAAATTTGTCAGAGAAAACACATCTTCTTAGAGAACTACTTAAAAAAAATGTTGAATGGCACTGGGATGAGAGACATGATAAATGTTTTAATGAATTAAAAAGATGTTTGATTAGTCCACCGGTGTTAAGGTACTACAGTTTAGAGAAGCCGGTGACGCTGTCCGTGGACGCCAGCAAGCACGGGCTGGGCGCGTGCCTCATGCAGGACGACGCACCTGTCTGCTACGCGTCCAAGTCATTAACGGAAACCGAGCAGCGATACGCACAGATTGAGAAAGAATTATATGCGTGTGTATTCGCTTGCGAAAAATTTTATTCGTATATTTATAACCGCGACGATGTTATTATAGAAACCGACCACAAGCCTCTCGTAAGTATAACAAAAAAGTCAATATCCGAGGCACCGGCACGCTTGCAGAGAATGCTCTTGAGATTGCAACCGTATTCTTTTAAACTTATATACAAACCGGGCAAATACTTGTACGTAGCAGACACGCTGTCACGCGCGGTGGCACCAGCGCCGGCGTTGAGTGAAGCCGCGCGTGAACACTGGGCGATGCGCGCGCAGGTGTGCGCAGTCGCGATCAGCAATCCTCTGACGGACACGCATTTTTTGGAATTGCAGCGCAACACAAAATTAGATGAGGAAATGCAATTATTAATTAAAACGATAAAGAAGGGTTGGCCCGATCACAAGAGCAAATTAGATTTGAGCTTGAGACCTTATTGGGACAGTAGGGATGAGCTCACTGTTGCGTACAATATGGTATGGAAAGGCGCTAAGATAGTTATACCTAAATGCATGCGCAAGCAAATGCTAACAAAAATTCACTCAGGTCATTTAGGAGCGGAAAAATGTAAAAACAGAGCGCGCGAAATAATGTATTGGCCTAATATGAACTCGCAAATTGTAGATTTGATATCGCATTGTCAAGCTTGTCTTACTTATAGAAAACAAAACAATAAAGAATGTCTGATACCTCACGAGATACCCAACAGGGCATGGTCTAAGTTAGGAGTGGATATTTTTCATTTTGCAAGTAAGCCACATTTATTAGTGATAGATTACTATAGTAAGTACATTGAAGTGGTCGAGTTAAATACCATGACCTCATTGGAGGTAATTGACAATTTAAAAAACATATTTTGTAGACAGGGCATTCCTGATATATTAATGACAGACAATGGGCCTGAATTTGTGTCACAATATTTAAACGGTTTGAGACTGATTGGCAGTTTAAACATATCACCTCATCTCCGCGGTATCCACAGTCTAATGGTCAAGTAGAACGAGCGATACAAACTATCAAAAGTATGCTCAAAAAGACGTACTACGATCAATCAGAATTTCGGTTAGCGCTATTAGAATATTTAAATACACCAATTAGTAGCGAGTTAGCGTCCCCCGCACAACTTTTAAATAATCGTAGACTTAGAGGTATATCACCGAGGGCTCCGACATTTCTCGAACCAAAAATTATAGATAAAAACAAAATAATAAAAAGTTTACCAAACGACAAAATTATCATAAGTTTTATTACGATAAAAATTGTAAACAGTTAAAAGAATTAAAGGCAGGAGATAAAGTAAAAGCTTTAATTAATGGAGATTGGTCCAACGGCATTATAATAGGGAACATAGGGTCCCGTTCTTATATTATAAAAATGTGCACAGGTCGCGAGATACGCAGAAACCGTAGGCACATAATAAAAGATAGCCAGTTCCGTTCTGAGTCATATGTGTCGCCGTATGATGCGGACGACTTCAATATGAGTTGCGAGAGTACGTCACATGACGACGACGCCCGTGTCCAACCACATCAATCTTCCACCCAGTCATCATCATGTAATAATACAAGTCGAGACGGCCGTAACTTACATGTAACTAAATTTGGCAGGCCAGTGAGGCCTCCTGAGCGGTATGGATACTCCTAAGGCAGGGGTAAGAAATTTATAAAATCTAATAGTTGCACAATTGTTACGGAAGGTTTTTGCTGGTTTTTGTTATTTTTTAATTTCCATTAATTTTAGTGTTGTTGTAGTTAGTATGCCCTGTAGTATGTAGTATTAAAAAAAAAAAAAGTTTTATATGCTGTTATATTTTTAAGAAGGGAGATGTCAGGTACTTGTAAAGATGTTGAGGGTAGGTATAGAAAAACAATAAATCAGTCGATACTCAGCTCCTCTTTGATTTAACACCTCTCGTATATATCATAAAAATTACAAAATATTGTTTTCTTGAAACCAAAGATTCAGAATTGAAATGAAGATTTAAAGGGGCAGGAGGGCCTTCATCAGAAATCATCTTGTGCGAGTATAAAAGCGGGTATGTCGGCAGGTGGGCGTGAGCAGATCACAAGTCCTTGTTGCAATCGCAGCTGTTTAATAAGGGTTAGGTAACCAAAAATACACAGTGGAATGAACACTGTAGTGTCTAACCAATGCGACACCAACTTAATTAAGCGCTAGATTTAATTGTTAATTAGATGCTAAGCGATTCGTCGCAAGCGTGGTGCGCGGGCGCCGTCTCGAACAACACTGTTCAATGGCCGCCCTCACAACCACCGACAGTGACGCTTCGCTTGGCTGAAAAAGTCAACCAGTCATTTGACTTTGGCGGATACGCCGTCATATTATTTAATAAATGTCTCTTTTGTTGACCCTACGCAGTCAATTTGAGACGTCACAGTAATACACACGTTGCACATTCTTATTTGTAACGTACTTTATTTATATCAAATTGTAAAACAGAAATCTTATTTTGGAGTCGCGGGTAAAAGCTAGTTAGATAATAAAAATAATAAAGTTGTAAGTTTTCAATGTAATAAAAAATTATAAAGACTAGAATTTCACAAAAAGACGTGACATTATGTGAAGATATGTCATTCACGATATAAGATCGTCGTTATAAGATGTCGAAATAAACCTCGTCTCGTAATATATTCAGTGTGATGCGATTGCGACGATTACAACTGTCTACAATTTGCCTAGGCAAATTACGAATTGGCGGCATCTACAATCGGTAGATAACATAAGTACGAGTATACTTGGACACTCCAATTGAAACTGTCCTCTACCGAAGTCCATTGGAATATTCAATCTATTGTGAAAATTTATAGTAACTTAATATCGATTTTCTCTTAAGGTGTGAGTTGAGGGAATAGTTACAACATTTAATGTTTACTTCTTCTTCGTCGCTAGTCGCTAGTCTTTTCAGACTGGTCGTGCTCATCATGTTTACTAGCAGGAGGAAAATGTTTTTGGTTTGTTATTATGTCGGTTTTATTGTGAGATCTAATAGTCTAAATGAATTGACTAATTTTTAATTGTAATATTTAATACCTTTAATTATGTTCCCCGGAATGTTGTCTCTATGTTAGGTAATTGTTTAAGATTGTATAACTTTATTACAAGCTTTTATTTTTTACCTGTCACGATATTTATCATCAAATGTTCAAAATTAAATTTGATTCATTTTCCAATTACTGATTGAGATGAAATTTTGCATACAATACAAATCGCGTGACAATGCCATATTATGATGACATGGATCTGACGATGGAACTGGAAGGTATATGAACTTCAGGAATAAAATGACACAACTTCATTGAGTTAGGGCTCGTTTGAAATTTGTTAGACAAGTAGTTTATCTTTTTTTTTCAATTCTTTTAATTGACAAGAACAAAAAAAAAGCTTGTATATAATTATTTTTCTTTTACCTTCTTGATTTTCATGTCCGTTTTGTAATAACTGAAATAAGACGTTTCACTTTTGGATGGGAGAATCAATACAATGTTCATTATCGGGACTTTAACATTTTAATAAGACTTTTAAGGTAAATAATGTGAAAGCAAAAAAAAAAAAGACGGTATAAACGTAGCTTAACTGTTTTTATTCAGAGCACGCTTGACGTTTCCGTTTATTACGTCGGTGGCATTAGAAACGTCGGAGATGAGGCGACAAGTCGCTTTCATAAATGGGGTTTTGTCTTTATGCACTTTTTATTTGAGATCATAGCTTTTTGCTAATAAAGAGACCGCTTTGACGATAAATATTTTGAAAATATCTCATAAAAGTAAAAGTACGTTAAATTTTCAATGTGATGTAAAGGTTTGAAATACGGAACCTGTGCCCCGAGCACGAACGACTTGCGAAAAAGTATTCGTATCGAAATCGACAAAAATTTGTATGAGATTTGTACAGCGCCTCTATCGTGCGTAAAAGTAACTAAATTTGGGAGCACGAACGATTTTTGTTTACTTTCGTATCGCTAACGTATCGACAACTCTACGATACTTGAGACTATAAACAAAAGTGGCAGCACGAACATAGTTTTGAAGTATGGTATCGTAAATTTCGAAGGCTGGCTATCGAGTATAGTCGAATCTTTTGTCACTTAGAATTAGTCGGTGAGAAAAGTTTCGAAACATTTTAAACCGCTTTAAAAAATATTTTATTTAAGTATTAAGTATTTTTGTGTGTTTGTTAAAATGCAAAGGCCACCAATTTACCAACGTAGTGCTTTATTTTATGTTCTTGCTGCAAGATTACTAGAAAATGAGGGAATTGAACGTGAAACTAGGTAAGCACATCTTATTTAATGTTATATTTAACTTTATACTATGAATTTGCTAGCCATATATAAATGTTATATAGTTGACTAAGATAATATATATCTATATATAAATTAATATTGTAGTTGTACGAATCTTCAAGGTCCGCCTGAGAAAGTACCACCACATTCGCTAGTTATCCATCCGCCCAGCAGCAGGGTGACAATGTTTAGTTATGGGCAAGCGTGACGCTTACCATCGGCCGAGGGACTTGCTCGTCCAAAAATCTATTGTAGCTATCTAATATTATTTGCTACAATAATATTTTTTTTTTAGAGAAATTAGACGCAGAGCTAAACTTAGAAAAACAGAAAATCCTATTGATATAAATGACGCTGAATTTAAAAATAGATATCGCTTAAGCAAAGAAGCTTTCATATTTCTCTGTGAGCAACTCCGTCTAAAAACATTTTTAAAATCGACTTCCAGGGTTACTCTAGAGCTTAAGGTAAATGTGAATAACTATAACTGGGATGACTACTAATCACACTCTGCGAGTCTGTAATGTGTTTTGCATCAACAAATTATCAAAATTATTAAACTAATAACCTCCTTCTTTTTGAAGTCGGCTAAAAATATATTACAGGTTCTTTGCGCGCTACCTTTTTACGCCACTGGATCATACCAGCGGATAGTGGGAATGGCAAAGTATTTAGGCCAAACGACAGTCAGACATTTAAAAACACTAAAACGCGACACGAATAATTAATAATGTAGAATGCTTTCTAAAGTTTGTAAACACAATACTAAAACAAACTTAACCTTGGCGACGTAAGACGCTATGTCAAGTGGTGCCGTATCGTTCAGAAACCGTAAAAAATATAAGATATCCTATAAATATAAAATATCCTATATAATATAATATAAAATATCCTGTACTTTATTCAAAGTTTTCCTATATTTTAAGGACTTGGTTTTAATTTAATTTACACTAAATAGGCCCTTAAGCTTAAAGTAATAAAAACTTCACTAATTCGTTCAGTTTTCGGACGTATAATTCATTCAATAGAACGTTCATTACGCTCACAAGGGCTCGTCCTTACTTACGTTAGGATGACGTCACTATCGAAATCGTATCGAGCTCTCGATAGTCGACAGAGTGTGCCTCGTGCTGCCGCCTAACGTAATACTCCGTTATCGTATCGAGGACTCGATACCTTTACGATACGAATTCGAAAATTATTCGTGCTCGAGGCTCTGAACTCTAGAAAACTTTGTTTTTATATTCTACTAGCTTTTGACTGCGACTCGGTTCGAGCGGATTAAAAATAAAATCTTATAAGTAATCTTATATCTTATAAATCTACTACTACTACTGGACTTTTTAAAATTATAGCATATATCTTATAAGTACTTGAGTGTAACAATATTAGATAACACTTCAGTGAGTCGCATAATCCTTATCCTTACTTCCTTACTAGTCCTTACTAATATTATAAATGCGAAAGTAACTCTGTCTGTCTGTCTGTCTGTCTCGCTTTCACGCCAAAACTACTTAACCGATTTAAATGAAATTTGGTATACAGATAGCCTAGAGCCTGAGGATGGACATAGGCTACATTTTAACGCGAAAAAGGGGTTGTAAGGGGTTGAAAATGGGGGTGAAAGTTTGTATGGAATTATCTTCATTTTTACAGGTAGAAGATTGAAACTTATTTTCAAGGCTAATTTGATAAAGATAAATATGAAATTAAATTTTTGGAAAAATTGTATCCCCAAGGGTGCTAAATAACAATAGGGGATGAAATTTTGTTTGGGAATATTTTAGATTTTGTTGAATGTTTTGTTCAATATGTTTTGCTGTTACCTAAGACTTTGTTATAAAATCAACATAAGGTTCGAAAACACTTTACTCTTAATACAATAATTGTTATACGTGAGACGCAAAATCTATTAAAAAAGATAAACTCTGCGTTGAATAGCAATCAAAATAATCGAGAGTGCATTACTCTTCAACGTCGTACCTAAAATACAACTAAACTTTGTTGCAGACAAAATGTTGATTTTAATTTTGGAGTTTAAAGACAACAAAAAATATTTAAAAAAAAGTAGTTTATGGTTCATTCGAAAAAGCGTACAAATAGGATTTTTTGTCATTGCGTAGATAGGAAACAAACAATGAAAAATAAATTAAAAAATTCGAAAGACGAAATGTGCACGCAATAAACGTTCCTCAAAAACAAAAGGGATTTAGGTGTTTATTACCGTCGTTTGTTTTTTTTGAGCTTCTTCATAGTCAACGAAAAATAATTTTAACAACAACAAAAATATGAACAAAGGATCAAATGGACAGCCGCACAGAGAATACGATAACGAACTCGATGGATTTATGGCCCCAACCCTTCTAATGGTCGGGGGTGCACGTGCGCTGCGCAAAGACAATAGCGAAGATAATTTGTTTGTTTACAAAAAAAAGTATACGACAAAACGAGAAAGAATGAGGAAAAAGATAAAATAATTATGTTAGTGAAATAATGTTAAACTGTGTTATACTAAATTTAATATATGAAATGTCGCCACAAGTGACCTTTACAAAAAGACATCGATTTTTTTACGTATATCGAAAGTTTATTTTAAAATTAATCGAATGTCGTTGAAAATAATTCAAAACATATTCTTACTAATTAACTATAACGATTTTATAGGTGATAAGAAAGAGAGAAGACATCACCCGCGATCGGTTGTTTTCGTTATGTCGTGTAACTTATGCTCTATACACTGAGAGTAATTTAACTTGATTTAACATATAACAATAGATCGGACGATAGATCATTAGATGATAGAAGTTATCGAAGGCATCTCAGTTGTATGGTTTGATGTGTTGAGATGTATCACTGGATTGGTTATATAGTTTATTTATCAATGTTATAATAAGTTTCCTCTGATGTTAGAAGTTTTATTAATAAATCTATATTAATAAATAAAAAGTACGTAAAAATGATAAGTCTGTTCGTGGGTCCTTAGCTAAAATAAAATAAAAAAATATTACCAAATTATACATAAAATTAAATGTTCAGTTGTTGGAGTATGCGCAAATGAATATCCGGGAGCAAATATTAACAGATAAATGTAAATGCTGCACAAAAGTTTTGATTGATTTTTTTAATATTATCACATGTCTTAACTGTTTAATAGAAAATTTGTGTTGTCTAAATTTAGTTATCTCTCTAATTCCGTGACGTCGGATTGTCGATAAAAAAATTGACTGAAAAAGTCAATTGTCCATCATTGTCAGTGTAGTATATGTGTGTAAATAGTGCATGCTATGTCATTATTATGGTACAGGCATTAGTACATCGCTCCTATTGTCTAAATTATATTTTAGTATATTATACTAGCTGTCGCCCGCGACTCCGTCCGCGCGCAGTTAAAAAAAACTTAATAGGGTTATGAAAAATAGATGTTGGCCGATTCTCAGACCTACTGAATATGCTCACAGAATTTCATGAGAATCGGTCAAGCCGTTTCGGAGGAGTACGGTGACGAAAACTGTGACACGAGAATTTTATATATTAGATAACTAAACTATAGATAGGATTAGCGATCGCCCGCGATTTCATAAGCGCAGTAAAAAAATAGCCTAAGTTCTATTGAAAGTCTCGACAAAATCGGTCTATACGATTCGGAGATTATTCGTATGGCCATTTCCCGCTTGCGCCTTATACTCGTAATATAAACAAAAATTAACTTTAACTGTTAACTTTAACTTGCGTTAAATTTTCGTAAATTAAACGCTTTAACGATTAACGAAGTTAAATTTTTATTTAACGAATTAACGATTAACGAAGTTAACTTTTTGATTAACTGTGCCCACCTATGCCAAAATAGTATTTCACGCGGACGAAGTCGCGGGCACAGCTAGTATGAAATAAAATTAAAACGTCGTACATTTTCCAGGTAAAATTTTTCCTACATTTATAGGTAATAATACACTTGAACTTGAATAGAAGCAGTTTCCTTGCATATTTTAAAATATATTCAGGTTGTGGAAATGTCACCGATGGATCGTGAATGTCGTCCGTTCGTAATTTGTCTAGACAAACTGTAAGGAGGCTGCAAATTACTTATGGAATAAAATTACTATATGACATGTTTCGACGATAATTTTTTAAGATTTATTCACGATAGGATTTTAGTGCCAATTGGTCGCAGTGAAGAGTAATGTAAAGTTGCTGCCGTCAGTGTTACCTTAATTTAAGCCATTCTTCACAAATTATCAAAATACGTAACTTCGTAAATTATTTAATTCGATATGCAATTTGCCGACACTTTTTGCTTTGGCAAATTACAAATGGACGGTATTTACGACAGATCAGTGACATAAATATTAGATAAGAATTGAAGGGAAAAATACTTTCAATACGATGTTCTTGGCGACACATGAAATCTTTTTTGATTTTCTATCTGTTTCAAGTCACTGAATATTTCATTTTGTTTTGAATAAAACAGCTTTAACAACGTAATAAAATCAATGGACATATTCATTTTTATTTCAACAAGAAAATTGTTTTTGCGAAACGTATTCGGAGATATGGTGGATTTAACGGGAATTTTTTTCTTTAAAATGAACTTTATTGCAATATCTTTTTTAGCTTTTGTCGTATTTGAACACAATACGTTCAAGCTTCAGTTTTGTTCTGAAAAAACAGCAGCTACTTTTTTATTTTAAATGCCATCAAAATCGGTCTCCCTGTATCGGAGATTACCGAGAACAATCGATTGCGACCTTTGCGTTGCGTTGCAGAAGCTTAAAAAAATTGACGAAAAAAAAAATGTTAGCTAAGCGCTCGATGTGAAGAGATTGAAAGATTTGTTAAAAAACATTGCAAACAAAATTTATTTGCAATATTTTAGAGATTCGTATTTTATTTTACGAATTCTTATTTACATAGCAGTATTAGTATTTTCGATGTAAACATATCGCTACCAAGTAGGTACTTCAAAGAGAAATAATATATGTTTCGGTCGACCATTTTTATATCAAAGTAAATAAGGATCACACTATTTAAATTGAGTTTGTTTCCTTTACTTATTGTTATTTGTTTACTTTTATATTTAATACTATCTGTCGCCTGCGACACCGTCCGCGCCGAATTAAGAAAAAAAACACAAAGTAGCCTACGTGGTCCTCTAGACTATGTTCTACAACCGTGCCAAATTTCATCAAGATCCATTAACCGTTCCGGGGATACCTTCAAGCAAACATCCATCCATCCATTCATACATGAATCCATCTAAACATTCGAATTTATAATATTAGTAAGGTAGTAAGATTGTTTCAAAACTAGATCAGTAGGTAGGAATTAGGGCAACCAGATACGCCATCATTCAGCGTATCTGGATTGCCCTAATTCTTTTCATTATTCAGCTGTTCATTCATCAATCAGACGCATAATTGTGTCGTGTTTAATTATTACTTAACTTTACCGACGCGTGAAGCGGTAACGTTTATAATGAGATATGATCCGACATCATCCATCGTTATAAACTATGCAGATCAATGTCAGCTGAATCAACCCATTATTGTTTTAATATTGAAATGAATGAACAACTTATGTAGATAGGTACTTATTATGAAAGTAAAAGATCAATAAAATATAAAGTATTTATTTTATTTATCCGCTTCTTATATAACTAAATACATAATTATTTATTACATATAAATATTCTTTCTAGCTTAACTCATCATACGGATAGACATTTAAAACTATTGTTTATGTTCCTAAGAATTTCTTTAACTCGAATATATACGTCGTCAGTGAAGACGTTCGACACAACGTGCTGTGCACAAATTTCCGCATTACATCGACATAAAGATTGTTCGAAGTTATCAAAATTATTGGCATCGAAAATCTCTATTCGAATCACTTTAGCTCCGGATGATGTCGTTCTGATGCTGGAAGCCAAATTTTTCTGTCTATTCATGAAATCAGTGGTAACATCTTGCCCACGACTATTATCATCTTCTATGTCGTGAGTTATTCGCTGTACAGTCGTTGGATCCGCTAACCCACCAGATCCAGACGCCGGTGGTGAGAGTGGTGAATATGATGGTGTATAAGACCAGTTATTTGGATACTGTAACAAACAACATAGTGTTCATTTTAATATATGAAGCTAGTATATCTTTTAAGGGTTTTTCATTAATCAAGCAAGCAAGTGTAAGTAGACTAAGAATAATTATCTCAGATCTTATTATTATAAATATAAAATATTATTAGAGTTACAAATTTTATTTTTCAAAAACTTACTGCCATGGTGACTGCTTCGAAGAAGACTAAGACAACGATTTACATCCAACCGTCTTTTATAATAATTTGATTATAAACAATAAGGTTCAAAATATATCTTAATTTAAATATATATTCCGACACTGCTTCTTAACCAAAAATGGATGTGGCGCCTGTTTTTAGATGATCTGTCTATGTTGACATTCATAACTCATGCACTGTATGTATCTAAATTAAACAATTATCTAACACATGGGCACGTGTACTATAGACCTTTATCTACGTTATGTCTTCATAGATAAAGATTATTGTTTACACATACATAAGGATTCAACGTGTGAGTAATACAATATGCAAGCTTAGCTTTTTGAACATACAGTCAAAACCGTTTATGGCGACATCGTTTAGAACAACATACCGGTTAAATTGACCAAAATCAAAGGTCCTGGCTGAATGTTATATACATATCTTTCCTATTAATACCTGTCACCGGTTGTTACAACTATCGGTTTTTACGACTCAATATGAGTAGTCCCTTCGATGTCGTTATAACAGATTTTGACTGTATTTAGAAAAGAATCTACATGAATAGAAACCTTTACACACACTTTAAAAGGAGATTCAATGTGTGATCATACTATTTAAATCGTGCATTGGGAGACAGATCCACATTACGGTTTTTACACGAGGAAAGTCACTACTTGGAAAGGAACACCTCACTTCAAACAATGTAAGTACCATTATTTTCTAATATGTTATTAAATTAGTCCTTATATCTGACTAGACTTATCATTTAATTGTTCTTATCGTGGTAGCAGTAAGGTCTAATGACTTGAACCCAAACTACTATCATCCAATTTCACTTATTTTATTAAGCTTACTGAATGATAATATTCAATCAAAGTCATCATTTTGTTGATTGTTTGAAATAAGATTGAACCAACATTGTTATCATAGGAATGTTTATCAAATTGTTCTTTTAGATCTATTAATCTTAAATGATACTTTTACAATACTATTCATCATCATCATAGTCTGATGCTTAATAATCTTACAACTAATGTCAAGTTATATGTATGTCTTTATATGATCTATGAAAACTATCATTAAATCATAGGGAAGTGAATGATAAATATTACAATATCTCATTATTTTTTCTTTTTCTATTATAGGTCCAAACTTGCCAAAGATCTGTTTCTTTCAAGCGACTCGGAGTCTGACGCCAAACCTCCACCACCAAGTTCTGAGCAAAAAAAGTTGAAGAGGAAATCGTCTGACAAGATTACGGAGGAGCCGGTCAGGAAGATTGCGGGTGAAGAGAAGCGGGCTAAGAAGGTGGCTATTAGTCCTGTCTTATCACCACGAGTTACGGCGCAAATGTTGTTCGGGGATGACAGCTCTGCGGAAGATGACTGCAATGAAGCATCCAGCTCCAAAAAGACGGGTAAAAATATACCACCATTATTTAGCTATTTCACTAGAAGGGCGAAAAAAGGATATTCGCGACAAATTAATGAGAGTAAAGATGGGAAATATTTCGTCGAGATGAAGATCTATGAAACTGACGAAATAAAAAAAATACAGCCCGTCCATCGATGGCGGCATGCAATTACAACTATCAAAACCAGAATTGATGACGATGCGGAATCTTGGCTATACATTAAGAAATTTGTGCAATGTATCCAAAAAGATTTCATAAACAGCCCCATAACACTTATAGGCGGGTATGATTATTAGGATAGGTTAGATCTTTGTACTTAATCAGTATTTTATTTGACTATCTTTATTTGTAAACAAAATAGCTTTTAAACTTTGTGTCCTTTTTGTATTTTGCATAAACAACAATATTTCAAAAGTGTTTCTTTTTTTCACAGTTGTGTTTCCCGATGACTTAACGAGATCTATACATTGTAATAATTGCAATACGTTTATCCAGAAAAGCCTATTTTCACATCATAAGAGAACAAATTTACATAAATCTAACTGTTTATTGAATACGCAGTTCGCAAATATCAATATTGTCGCGTCTGCCTTCAAAAACAGATTAGTAACATACCGATTGAACGTCACTCAGGAAGACGAGTACCTCAGTCCAGAGGCGTTCCTGAGTGATAATCAAACAGATTTATTGAAATTACTCAATATATCATTGAAAGAGCATGATGTTATAAAATTAAATTTTGAGCTATTCGCTTATTTTTTACTACCATAATTAGATGAAAAGCAATTGAAATCATTTAATACTAAATACATTGTTGTTTATAAGAACTCAGACTTGAATAGATTATTAGAAAAAGTTATGAATATATTGAATAAAAAGTTTACTGAATTTCAGCATACTCAATCTGGATGGTCATTTTTATCAATGAGTCATGTTGAAATTAACATTAATAAGTATTCTCCTATGAGAGGTGGATCTTATTTAGATCTACCACCAGCAATCAAATATTCAAAAAGTTGCATTAATAGTAACATACCGATTGAACGTCACTCAGGAAGACGAGTACCTCAGTCCAGAGGCGTTCCTGAGTGATAATCAAACGGATATAAGGAATTTACTAACTTAATAACATATTAGAAAATAAGGGTACTTACATTGTTTGAAGTGAGGTGTTCCAAGTTGTGACATTCCTCAGGAAAAAAGCGTAATGTGGATGTGTATTTATCATTTATAATCATATTAAAAGTAATGTAGTTGACATTGTTTATTTGATATGTTTATTCATTAAACCAATGTAATAATTAATGCATAAGTATTATATGTGAAATTTTATGTAAATAATAAATTTTATATATTTTATATGTATTTTATTTATGTTTTTATGCAATATAAATTGTGGTTAGTAATCTGGCTGATATATAAGGACTAACAGTTCAAATAGCTTTGCATTTAAAAATGAAATTCGTGAAGCAAGCATTGTCCTTAGAAGTAAATAGCTTAAAAGTCAGTAATAATCGAGGAGTCGTAAAACATAGTCCTTTACTGCCTAATACGATTCGATGTATAATATGTGGCCCTTCTAATTGTGGTAAAACGAACGTTATGCTAAGTTTGTTATTACATGAAAATGGACTTACATTTAGACATATTTATTTATATTCAAAAACTACTTTCCAACCAAAATCGAAACCAAGTTAGCCGCAAATAAAATAAATGCAGATCTAGAGGTTATAGCAAAATGGTGTAAACTCAATAGTCTAATACTCAACCCTTCAAAATCAAAATACATGCTTTTCGGAACTTGTAAGCAGATAGACAGAATTATTTCAGAGAATCCGCAAATTTCTATTGATGGCTGTTCTTTAGAGCGAGTACTTTTAGCCCGTAATTTAGGACTAAAAATGGACAGTAAGTTACGCTTTGAGGAACACATACTAGAAATAATGCGCAATTGCTTTTATAGGCTTAAAGTCTTGTATGGTATTCGTGAATACTTATCGGTAGACATACGCGTAAAATTGTGTGAAACGTTGGTTTTATCCAAATTGTCGTATGCTGATTCTGTGTTTAGCGGGTGCTTATACGCTAGGACTAAAAAATTAATTCAAAGAATTCAAAACGCCTGCGTACGTTTCTGCTTTCCAATCCCCCGGCGATCTCATATCACTTCATTTTTAAACCGTCACAATATGCTGAACATGGCCAATCGACAAATCCTGCACTTTTCCACGCTGCTTTTCGGAGTAATAAAATCAGGCGAACCCTCTTATTTATATGAAAAGCTAACGTTTTCACAGCGGTTCGCTAGAACGGCACCACGTCTCAATTTTCCTAAATACCATACGAGTGCTTTTCGTGGTAGCTTTCGTTTCGCTGCAACTAAGTGCTGGAACGATCTCCCACCTCCAATCAGAAACTCTATCTCCTTCAATTCTTTTAAATTTAAATTAAGGTCATGGTTACTTTCTATTCAAAAATCTAGTACTTAGTTGTCTGACTTTTATTTTTAATTTTTAATCTTAAATTAGTCTTTTATTTTTAATCTTAAATTAGTCTATTCAGTTATTTCTTTACTTTTCTATATTAATCAAAACATAGCTGAAGGTATAAAAACAAACACACAACACTACTTACTCAGTTACTTGAACTGAATACAATTTGTAAAATGTTGCATTGAAAACATTGTAATTTTAAACAATTAAATTGACTTGGGCCATTTCAATGTTTATATATAACTTTATTTATTTTTTATTATTTATTTTTTTTATTTATTATTTTTTATTATTATTATTTTTTATAAAGGTGCCAGCTGAAAACCAGCGCAGGGGCAGTTTAGTCTGTCCCTGCTTCGCTGAGCTGGCTCCCTTTTGCCACACTTTGTGCCTTTTATGTGTCTGTTTTTCTTTTTTTTTGATTTTATATATTTTTTTTTTGTGTGTGGCAATAAATGTTTTTTCTTTCTTTCTTTCTTCTTCTTTAAAATACCGCTTTTTGAGTGAAGTTATGAAGAAAATCTCAGGAGCGGACCTATTCATTTTTAATGATGATAAAGAGGTTCTTCATCCAAATGATGCATTACCAAACTCTATTATTATTTTTGATGACATTGCATCTGAAAAGCAAACGAATACTAGAAATTACTTTACAATGGGAAGACATAGACAAATAGATTGTTTTTATTTATCCCAAACTTATTCAAAAATACCTAAGCAACTACTACGAGATAATGTTAATTTACTTGTTATTTTTAAACAAGATGATACTAATTTAAAGCATATTTACAATGAGCATGTGAATACAGATATGAGTTGGTTAAAATTCAAGACTCTTTGTTCGTATATATGGAAAAGTCATTTTGGCTTTATTAGTATTAACAAAGATTGTGAATTAAATAATGGAAGATATAGACAAGGTTTTGACACATTCATATATTTTTAAACCTTAGTTATAATACCATTATTTCATAAAAACAATTCATTAAAGTTCAAGACTTTGCACATATCAGTTGTTTGTACATTCCAATTTATGATGGATATGCAAATAAAGAAAGAACTTATAAAATCAGTAAATAATATAAAAAATAAAATAAAAAAGCTCAACAACGAGGAAGATGAAGCTAACCTAAAGTTTAAAAAAGTATATAAACCTATAATACAGCCTTTGGAGACACTTATTCGTATAAAAAAACCAAAATTGTCATGATAATAATAACTCTAACCTTGAAAACAATGACTTGAATGATACTATCATAGAGACTAAACTTGAAAATTATAACAAAATCTTAAATGAAAAAGATTCTTCCATAGAATATGAAGAATTTAAGGATTTGGTTACAGCGAGCTCCAATGATGCTTTAGAATGTTCTGATTCACAAAATGATGAAAACTCTGAGTCGGAGGAAAATTATAATACAAACATTTCCCTCAAAAAAGAAGACATTATGGATATCTATGGTGATATAAACGTGCCGTTTGGGATACATTAATGGGATACATAAATTAATGATGGGGAACTCTATAGTCTATATGTCGCTTAAAAAAAATGAACCAAATGATGATAAATCGTATATTATTACAATAGATGGTAACAAATATGATTTTACTCCAGGATTAAAAGAACTTTTAGTACGTAATAAACCCAATCTTAAAATAGTAACAGATAAAGATAAAGTAATGTACAAACAAATGCTTGACAGTACACATGTGCATAAACGAGACTATAATCCTAACGGGCAAATGAAAGGTGACAAAGGAATAAAATACTGTCAAATAATAAAACCACTGTATTCTGACCAAATTGATAAAATAGAAAAAAATAATATACAAACCAAAACTGGGGGTGTAAATTTAAAAAATATAAAAACGATACTGACTACGTTTATTGGGATGATCCTAATTAATTAATTGAAAGGTTAAAATTACTAATCGCATCAAAAAGTGCTGGCAATAGTAATCATGATAATGAAATTGTATCAATTATTGAAGAATTAAAGGAAGCAGACATCATTGAATAATAAAAAGATGTATGATATAATAAACAGCATCAGTGTTCAATTGGTAGTTGAATAAGTAATATTAACAATAAATTTAATAGTAATTATATATTTTATTTGACATTTTACATTTCCAGTGGATATGAATAATATAGACATAAACGTCACAAAGAAATTTCAAACTAAAAAATAATATTTTTGAAGATAAATTCGATTGTTCAAAATCGTGAGCTTAAATTTAATAAACTCTTTGCAAGATCGCATCATTATAAATTAAAGGAAGTTGATATTATTGAATGTGGTTCAAAATTAAATTATTATCATGAGCAAAGCAGATGTCATAAATGAAATTCATAAAAATGCTAGAGTTAACTTTCCTAGACGGAAAGTATTATTGAGAGATATAGATGACCTCTGGCAAGCCGATTTGATGGATATGCAAGCGATTTCGAAGGTAAACAGTGGTTATAAATATATATTAGTGGTAGTCGATTGCTTCTCCAAATATGCTTGGACAGTACCGATTAAACAAAAGAATAAGGAACTAGTATCTAAATCATTTTTAGAAATATTGAAAGGAGGACGAGTACCAAAAAATTTACAGACAGTGTTCGCGCCCGAGATGCGGGCAACCCTATAAGCGGGCGGAGCGGCGTGCGGGGAAGAAACGTCACTCAAAATCTCAACCGGCTGCCGATGCATACGCGCACCGTATAATTTGTCTTTTGCAACTTTGTTAATTCCAAAATAAACCATTACAACCAAGCAACTGTGTTTGGCCTAAACAAATGGTCCTTCGAGCCTCAACAATCAACAACGAAAATACAGTCCACTCATTTAATACGTTTGGAGCGAACGAAGTGCAGCAAATTATCGCGACATCGGCTCAACGGTCGCCGGAGTCAAACTTCAGACATCAAGACAAAGGAAGTACCGTGTGGACAGGGGAAGATAAAGTGAGTTCGTTCCATATTTTCCCTTCTAAATCCTCTATAATTGGCTTCCTATTGTGTTAATTGTTCAATTTTACGCTTATGCATTTACGAGCGCCTAATTACCATATAGTGAAGTACCCACTTTTTTTCTTTTTTTTTTTTCGTAATTCTTATCGATAATTTTTTCCTTTTAATTCAACAATGGCCCAGCTAGATGTTTTAATTCGCAAACGTAGTGGCATGAAAGCCAAGCTTACAAATTTCTCCAATTATATTAGTTCAATTGGCGCTTCCGGCATAATCTCCGAACTTCAACATGAGTTACAATGTCGATTAAATAAATACGAGGCATTATACGATCAATTCGATGAATTACAGGTGGAGATTGAGGTGTGTTCCGACAAGCCAGAGGACGAATACGAGGAACGTTCAAAATTCGAAGAGCGTTATTACGCGCTGATGGCGCAAGCGCGCAATCTGCTGTGCAGAGATGGTGCAGCAGATGACGGCCGCTCTGTTGCAGGTTCGATATGCAAACAAGCAGGTGAATCATTCCAACACAATTTTATTCGCTTACCTAAAATTGATTTACCTCGCTTTCATGGTAGTTATCAGTGCTGGCTTGAGTATAGGGATACATTTTTATCATTAATTCATAGTAGTGCTTCAATCGATAACATAAGCAAATTCCACTATTTACGCGCCTCGCTCTCGGGTGCGGCGCTCGACATTATTACGAACATAGATTTTAAAGGCGACAACTATTTAATGGCGTGGCAGTTGCTATGTGATCGATATGACAATAGTCGCCTATTAGTGCATAATCACGTGCAGGCATTGTTCAATGTTGAACAGGTTGTCAAAGAATCGAGTCTTTGTTTACGTCGTTTGCTTGATACAATTAATAAAAATATTCGAGCGTTAAAAACATTGAACGAGCCGACGCAATATTGGGATACGCTTGTAGTTTACATCATGTCAAACAAATTAGACGTAGTAACCGGTAGACATTGGGAAGAATATCGTAATGGCTTATCGAAACCGCCTTCTTTACAACAATTTTGCGACTTCATTAGTAACAAAGCTGATTTATTGGAAACAATTGAAAATAAACAGAATACAAATGTAAATAAAACAATTTCGAAAAATAACAGTTATATAATAGCATCTAACATAAATAATAGGGTATAATAAGGGTTTTCCGGTTCCGGTTGTCAAAGTGTAAACAGTGTTCTATTGTTGCTCCCGATTTTAAATTATAAAACAAATAGTAAACATCGAATTTTAACAATATAACGCAGTAAATAAAGTTCTGGAAGACACCAAGAATCATATCTTCGCTTTATCAACAAACAAGAAACGAAAACTTTTGGATAATCACAAGAATTAGTGCTTAAATTAACAGTTACAGTTATCGAAAAAAAAAAAAGTGTCCGTCAAGTAAAATCTACAGTGACTTTGCAAAACAACGACTTGTCACTTGTCAGCTGCTTAACTGCCACAACTTTCAAGTCATCGAGTAGATAAACAAGCATTTGACGTTTGACACGAGTTACCAACATTACAAAAGTAAATTCGTTCAGAAACACGTTCTATAAGTGACTTATGCGATTCAATTTACAAAGAGTAAGAATTTAAAATTGAATTATGGAGAACGGTGGAATGTCAGAAGATATGTTTAAATTATTTCAAATGATGAAAATTGAACTCGAAAAACAAACAGCAACAATTACAGAGAACGTAACTACTAATTTAATGCGTGTTATAGATGATAAAATACAACCAATAATTGAAGAAAATAATAGCCTAAAAATGGAAATACAGTTATTAAATACAAAAATTAAAAATCTGGAAAACGCAAATAGGAGAAACAATATAATAATACATGGTGTTAAAGAAATAGAGAACAACTACAATGAATTATTTGATTTGATATGTCTTAATTTACACAAAACAAATATTAATGTTGAAAAATTTGAAATAAGTAAATTTCATAGATTAGGACGGAAAGAAGAAGGAAAAACAAGGCCCATACTTATTGCATTTACTTCATACCAAAAGAAAATAGAAATACTTAAAAACAAAACCAAAATGCCAGAAAATATTTACATAACAGAAGACTTATCGAAAGAAACTATAGCACTCCGAAAAAATCTACAACAACAATTAAAATTAGAAAGAGAAAAAGGAAACGAAGCCTACATTAAGAATAATAAAGTCATAGTAAAAGAGACGAGAGATGTAGGAAAGAGAAAAAGAGATTCATCGTTATCGCCTGCGAATATTTTAACGCCAACGCGTCCCACCGACGTGGCGAAAAACATTATAGCTCCACCTAAGTTACATAAAGTAGATGCATTTGCTTACATGCGATCCAGATCACATTCTTTGACAGAGAAAAGTGCGCAACAACCTAAAGCATAGCTATTATATGATACCGGACAGGAGAGAACAGCAACCAAAATATGTGCAACTATAACTAATCCTAAACAAATCCCCAATACGGCTGGTCACCGAGGGGAGATAGACCAATACCCCCAAAAGCTTAAATCAAGAAATCCTACCAATGTACTAAAAAACGGACATCAAGAAAATACAAAACAAAAACTTAGACAGAAATTCAACATAGCTACTCTTAACACAAGATCGATGAAATCGCAAGAATCCTTATTAGAATTAGAACTAGCATTAGAAACAATAAATTGGGACATAATAGGTTTATGTGATGTGAGAAGACAGAATGAAAAAACTGAAGAACGGGATAAGTATATATTATATCATATTAACAAAAAGACTGGCATCTATGGAGTAGGGTTTTTAGTTAAGAAATACTTAAAAAACAATATAATTGAGTTCCAAGGCATATCAGATAGAATTGCCATTTTAAATTTAAAGCTTCCTGGTTATAAACACCCGGCTTCAATAGTACAAATATATGCCCCAACCGAGGTTAGCCAGAAAAACGTAAAGGATGAATTTTACAAAGATCTTAATCAAATTATGTCCACCGTAAACAAAACCGTCATTATAATGGGAGACTTTAATAGTCAAGTAGGAAAGAGGAGTAAGGACGAAGATAACGTCCTAGGACCACATTCAAATGGGAAGAGGAATGACAACGGACAAAGACTAATAAATTTCGCATTAGAAAACAACCTCCATATTATGAATACTTATTTCAAAAGAAAACACAGCAGAAAGTGGACGTGGACATCGCCGGATGGTAGAACAAGAAACGAAATAGATTACATTCTCACGAACAAACCAAAAATATTTACCAACATTGACGTTATAAACCAACTGAACTATAATACAGATCACAGAATGCTTCGAGGGCAAGTTTCCTTATTAAAACCAAAAACACGCAGAAACATCCATTATAACAACAGAAGACCAATAACCTTGCCAATTAAAGAAGATATTTTAAAACAGTTAGAATTAAATTTAGAAACAGTAAAGAATATTACCGATGTTCAACAGAAATACGACATACTCGAAAAGGAACTAAAGGAAGTCAATAATAAATGTACAATAAACAATGTTCAAAAAGATAAAATCGGTCCAGAAGCGAGAAACCTAATAGCTCAAAGGAAGTGCCTTTACGTAGACCGAAAAAGCAACCAAGAAAAGATAACAAAATTAAGTAAAGAAATTAACCGACAAATTAGAAAACATAGACATAACAGCAGAAACAGTACAATAAATTACTACATAGAAAAAACAGGTGGAGTTAATAAAGCGTTGGATCAGTTAAGGGAAAGTAAACACTGGATAGACAGATTGACACACCATAAAGACAAGAAAAGCAAAACAAACAGGAATGAAATACTAGAGGTTGCGACAGAATATTATCGTCAGTTATACAGCGACGGAAAAATACCGGATGAATTTTGCCATAATACGGAAAGACAAATTTATAATAATGATGAAGTCCCTAACATACTAAAAGAAGAAGTGGATAAGGCTATAAAAACACAAAAAATGGGTAAAGCACCGGGTGCAGACTACATATCAAACGAACTGCTAATAGGAACTTCTGATACAATATTAAATGTTCTAACCCACCTATTTAACGAAATTATGTACACTGAATATATACCAATCCAATGGAAGAAGTCAACAATAATACTACTACATAAAAAAGGTAATAAAGATGATATAGCCAATTATAGACCAATTAGTTTGATGTCCAACATATACAAAATATTTTCTAAAGTACTGCTGAATCGCTTAACAAAGACATTGGATGAAAATCAACCCAGAGAGCAAGCAGGATTTCGCAGCGATTTCTCTACGATCGATCACATTCATACCATAAAGCTAGTCATAGAAAAATGTAATGAATATGGGATCAAATACTATTTAGCATTTGTGGATTACAATAAAGCATTCGACTCTCTTCAACACACATGCATATGGGAAGCGTTAGCAGCACAAGGCGTCGAAACTAAATATATACGACTTATAAGCAACGTATACAAGAACATGGCAGCAAATATTCGAACCGAAAGGGTAGGAGATCATTTTCCCATAAAAAGAGGTGTCAGGCAAGGAGATCCACTTTCGCCAAAACTGTTTTCGGCAGTTCTTGAATCCATATTTAGACGTCTCGATTGGCGAAATTATGGATTGACTGTTAACGGCATGAAACTAAACCACCTAAGATTCGCCGACGATCTAGTGCTAATATCCGAAGACCCACAAACCATGCGAAAGATGCTTGAAGAGCTAGTTGACGAAAGTGAAAGAGTCGGACTTTCTATGAATGCAAAAAAGACAAAAGTAATGACGAATCAAGATAAAGTTCCTATTATAGTCAAGGGCACCACAATACATTATGTTGACGAATATACTTATCTCGGACAAATAATATCGCCAAGAGACCTGGCAACTAAGGAAACAAACAGTAGAATACAGCAAGCGTGGAAAAGGTACTGGTCACTGAGAGAAATATTTAAAAACAATCAAATACCACTTAGTGCAAAGAGGAGAATATTCGATACATGCATATTACCAATCATGACTTATGGCTGTCAAACATGGTCATTGACGAAATTAAATATGCGTAGACTTGCGACCTGCCAACATAGCATGGAGCGAAGCATGCTCAATGTTAAACTTAAAGATAAAATATCACTTAAAATACTACGCGACCAAACTAAAATTAAGGAAGTTACCCGCTTCATACGTAAACAAAAATGGAAATGGGCAGGACATATAATGAGAAGTAAAAATGGAAAATGGGCCAAAGATGTGATAGAGTGGTGTCCAAGAGAAAACAAAAGAAGTAAAGGGAGACAGCGTCTAAGATGGGAAGATGAAATAAGAAAAACAGCTGGTGTGACGTGGAGGAGGATGACCTACAATAGAAGAGAGTGGCAAGCTTTAGGGGAGGCCTTTGCGGAAACGCAACACAATCTCTAATCTGGTATCAATTATTATTACTATTTATGTTACATTTGTATTTGCAAGATTGTTGGAATAAAGGCTATTATTATTATTATTATTATTATTATTATAACATAAATAATAATCGTTCATTTGAACAATCAAAACATAACAACATTAAGTCTTATAATTTGTCATGTCCTTTATGTTCAAAAAATCATCTTTTGTTTACATGTGAACATTTTCGTAGTTTAACGGTTGAAGAAAGATTAAAAAAGGCGAAAGAGTTAAAAATATGTTTTAACTGTTTGCGTCCCGGACATGGTACTAAGCGATGTAGATTAACGCATTGTAAATATTGCAATAGTAAACATAATACGCTTTTGCACACCGAAGAGTCAAAGCCTACTTCATTTCAAGACCCAATGCCTAGTAGTTCTAGTGTTGCGTTGCCTATTAATCATTCATCATCATCCATTGCTTTCGCCAAAGAAAATAATATCGTTTTGTCGAGTAATGCTCCTATACAACTTACTACTTCTACGCATGTTTTACTGTCCACAGCTATGGTGAAAGTGATTGACGACAACGGCAACAGCATGGACGCACGGCTTCTACTCGATAACGGCAGTACGGCAAATTTTATAACGCAGTCGCTTTGCAGTAAACTAAAATTATCTACACGTTCCGTAAGTTCTGAAATTAATGGCATTAATAATCAATCGTTAACTAGTACACAAGCTTGCAACTTAACAATCCAGTCCCAATGTTGTAGGTATAAAGCGAATATAGAATGTTATATTTTACCGGAGATAACTAAAATACTCCCTTCTACTATTATAGACATCAGTCAACTTTCGTTGCCCTCAGATCTACATCTAGCTGACCCTTCGTTCAACATACCGTCAGTAATCGACATTCTCGTCGGGGCTGAAGTTTTCTGGGATGTTATATGTACTAAATCAATTAACCTAGGCAAAAACAAACCTAAGTTAGTTGAATCAAAATTAGGTTGGATTGTTACAGGCCAACTACCAATACAGACAACATCAAATTTTACGCAGTCTTGTAATTTGTCGATTAGAGATCTTGACAACAATTTGAAAAGGTTTTGGGAACTCGATTCCGTCGCGTCGAGCCATGCCCTGTCTAGTGAAGAACGAGCTTGTGAGGAAAGCTTTAACTTGAATACTATCCGTGACGAAGACGGTCGATTTATTGTAACGATACCATTAAAAAATAATACTAATGTCTTAGGTGAGTCATATGAAATGGCGCAACGCCGTTTTTTATCATTGGAACGTCGATTTCAACGTAATCCTGTCTTCAAAGAACGATATATAGCATTTATGCAGGAATACGAACGTTTGGGTCATATGACTGAAAACAATACGCGTAATACTTCTGAAGCAGAGTCTAATATCGAATACTTTTTGCCGCACCATGGAGTCATTAATGATGCTAGTACAACAACAAAATTTCGTGTAGTTTTTGATGCATCTGCTCCAACCTCGTCCGGGCTATCATTCAACGACATCCAAATGGTAGGACCCACTATACAAGACGATCTTCTTTCGATTTTGTTGCGTTTTCGTCAACATAAGTATGTCATATCGGCGGACATTGAAAAAATGTATAGAGCTATTAATGTTACACCTAATCAACGCAGTCTACAACAAATAATTTTTAGGGAGAACAATAAGTTACCGCTCAAAACATACAAACTCAACACAGTAACTTATGGCACCGCGTCAGCTCCTTATTTGGCCACAAAGTGTCTAAGCAGCCTAGCGTCAAGCGCGTCGAATGAACAAGTTAAACGGTCAATTTTACAAGACTTCTATGTGGACGACTACCTTAGTGGCGGCGACACCATACCACAGGTAGTGCAATTAAGTATGGAAGTACGTTCTATTTTATCTTCGGCGAAATTTCATCTTCGTAAATGGAAATCCAATAGCCCGGAGGTATTAGCCCAGGTTTTAGGTGTTTCAAGCTGTGAGGATAGTTTAAACTTCGCAGAAAATAAAGATACGCCGCATAAAACCTTAGGTTTATTTTGGTTATGCAATTCAGATTATCTTTCTTTCTCTGTTAATATAGACTTGAACAAGCAGGTAACGAAACGTATTATGTTGTCAGTAATTAGTCAAATTTTCGACCCTTTAGGTCTTGTAGGTCCGTGTGTTGTTGAAGGCAAAATTTTATTACAAGGTCTTTGGTTGATAAAGTCTGATTGGGATGAACAAGTACCAGAAAAAATAAAAACACTTTGGACATCCTTCTCAAGCTCTCTATTACATCTTAATAATTTACAAATTCCCCGTTGGGTGTTGTCTGATAAAGCGTGTTTATATGAGCTTCATATTTTTACAGATGCCTCGGAACAGGCGTACGGGTCTTGTGTTTACGTGCGTTCGATAGATGAGCAAAATCAAATAATGGTTAGATTATTAATCTCTAAAAATCGCGTAGCACCGATCAAGCCTACAACTATTCCACGGTTAGAGCTTTGTGGGGCATTACTAGGAACTAGACTATACGTAAAGATCATAAATGCTCTCCATTTACCAATTACAAGGTGTTATTTTTGGTGCGATTCAACTATTGTTTTACGCTGGTTATCTATGCCATCGCATTCATTAGATCCGTTTGTGCGCAACCGCGTTCATGAAATACAAGAGAGTACTGCTGAACATTCATGGAGATACGTTTCGTCTGGAGACAATCCTGCCGATTTAGTATCACGAGGCGTGAAGGCTAATAACATTGGGGAATGTACGTTGTGGTGGTCAGGACCTGAGTTTTTGGTAAAGTCCGAAAATGATTGGCCAAAAATGCCATCTTCGGAATCTACTTACCATTACAACGAATCACAACTATTAACTACGGCAAATTTAAATCACGAGTCGGTGTTTCGATCGTTAATTAATAAATTTTCTAACTTCAATCGTCTTGTAAGAGTAATGTCATATGTTCAACGTTTTGTGTATAACCTTAAAAACAAAAATAACAAAAGAATCGGTTTACCTACGAAGGACGAATTAGATCAGGCCTTTAAGGTCGTAATGCAGAATGCCCAAATTGATATGTTTCCCGATGAATATGTCTTGCTACAAAAGGGTAAATCGTTACCTCGTAAGAATAGACTTGCGTCGTTGAGTCCGTTCATGGACAATGACGGTATCATACGTGTAGGCGGAAGGCTTGAAAACTCACCGTACGAATATAATATAAAACATCCTATTTTGCTGTGTAGTAAACATCACGTCACTAAAATATTATTTCAAAAATACCATCTAGATTTATTGCACGCAGGGCCTCAACTGCTTTTAGCAAATATTCGTCAGTTATATTGGCCCTTAGGGGGCAGAAAGCTTTCTAGAGTAATCGTAAAAAAATGCTTAAGATGTTTCAGATATAAAAATACAACTATACAACCTGTCATGGGACAATTACCAATTTCTCGTACTAACTTAGAATTTCCATTTTTACATTGCAGTGTCGACTATGCCGGACCAATACTGATAGCTGACCGGAAAGGGCGAGGTTGTAAGCTTATAATATCATACGTGTGTATTTTTGTTTGCCTTGCAGTCAAGGCTGTGCATATCGAGCTTGTTACAGATCTGACCAAGGAAGGCTACATGTCAGCTTTGAACCGTTTTGTGGCTCGTCGGGGCAAACCTCAGTCCATTCTGTCAGACAACGCTACGAACTTTGTTGGTGTTTCCAAGGAGTTGGAACTATTTTTACAGACTTCAAACCTGCCTTCGGAGGTTGCTCAGCAGGGCATTCAATTTTCCTTTGCCCCTCCATATTCTCCCCATTTTAACGGAATTGCTGAAGCAGCGGTTCGTTCTACCAAATACCATTTAAGGCGCTTGATTCAAATGACTAACTTTACATATGAGGAACTTACAACTTGTCTAACTCAAATTGAAGCCGTTTTGAATTCCCGTCCGCTTACCCCTCTCTCATCTGATCCCACTGACCTCTCTGCTCTTACTCCTTCTCATTTCTTAATCGGACGAACTCTCTTATCTGTACCTTATCCACAGGTTACAAACATGAAGGTGGAGCATTTGCAGCGTTATCAAAGAATCAATTATATAAAGCAGCATTTTTGGAAGCGGTTTTCTAAAGAATACGTCTCTTTACTTCAAACAAAAACTAAATGGTTCCATTCAACAGGACAACTATCTGTCGGAACTCTTGTATTATTGAAGGAAGCAGGTCAACCTCCTCTACTGTGGCCATTGGGACGAGTCACCAAAATTTATCCTGGCGTCGATGGAGGCTCAAGAGTGGCAGAACTAAAGATGAAAGGAAAAACTGTTCTACGGAGCTACAAAAACATCTGTCCTCTTCCCTTGGACTAGAACCTTCTCGTCACTCTGCTACCACAACTCTTCCATTACAACCACTTACATCTGTTTCTTCACAGCCGTGGGCCCATCACACTGCTTCTTTGAACAAAGGTGTTCAACCCGGGGAGGATGTTCGCGCCCGAGATGCGGGCAACCCTATAAGCGGGCGGAGCGGCGTGCGGGGAAGAAACGTCACTCAAAATCTCAACCGGCTGCCGATGCATACGCGCACCGTATAATTTGTCTTTTGCAACTTTGTTAATTCCAAAATAAACCATTACAACCAAGCAACTGTGTTTGGCCTAAACAGACAGATTAGGTAAAGAATTTTATAATGATAAATTTAGACATATTGTAAAGAAATATAACATAAATCATTATTCTACATATTCTTCTAAAAAAGCTTCTATTGTGGAACGATTGATAAGAACGTTGAAAAGTAAGCTTTATAAAGAATTTCATTTAAAAGGAAATTATAAATGGATGGATGGTACACTTGCTAAAAAAAATACATGAATATAATCATACTTTTCATAGAACTATTGGGCGGGAGCCTGCATCGATTACACATGATAATAAAGATTTTATATTATCCATTATTAATAGCATTTCACAATGTAAAAAAATAAAAAAGTGTGATAAATACAAAGTTGGTGATTTTGTAAGAATAAGTAAGTACAAAGGAATTTTTGAGAAAGGCTATACCCCTAACTGGTTTACTGAAATATTTAAGATTATCAAAGTGAATCATACTAATCCAACTACTTATTTATTGGAAGATTCTCGGGGTAGACATATTTTAGGTGCATTTTACGCTCAAGAAATCTCGAAAACTAAATATCCTGATTTATATCTAGTTGAAAAGGTTTTGAAAAAAAAGGGGGATAAAGTTTATGTTAAATGGTTAGGACTTCCAGCCAGTGAAAATAGCTGGATAGATAAGACAAATATTTTGTGAAAACAAAAAAAAAATCACCTCTACATCAGTTTAGAATTGAAGTACCTAAATATATAATCGGAATAAATATTGATTGATTATGATTTTTATGACATTAGTATTTCAATAGTTGAATAGGAAAGACTACTTAATTACTACGATGACGAGTAAACGAAATATCAAACTAAATAATCCTTACTAATATTATAAATGCGAAAGTAACTCTGTCTGTCTGTCTGTCTGTCTGTCTGTCTGTCTGTCTCGCTTTCACGCAAAAACTACTGAACCGATTTAAATGAAATTTTGTACACAGATAGTCTAGAGCCTGAGGATGGACATAGGCTATATTTTAACGCGAAAAAGGGGTTTTAAGGGGTTGAAAGTGGGGGTGAAAGTTTGTATGGAATTATCGTCATTTTTACAGTTAGAAGGTTGAAACTTATTTTCAAGGCTGCTAATTTGATAAAGATAAATATGAAATTAAATTTTTGTAAAATTTTACCCCCAAGGGTGCTAAATAACTATAGGGGATGAAATTTTGTTTGGCAATATGTGAGGTTTTGTTGAATGTTTTCTTTAATATGTTTTGCTATTACCCTTACCAATATTTAGTCTAGAGCCTAAGGAAGGACATAGGGCACATTTTAACGCGAAAAAGGGTTGAAAGGGGTTGAACGTGGGGGTGAAAGTTTGTATGGAATTATCGTCATTTTTACAGTTGGAAGCTTGAAACTTATTTTTGAGGTTGCTAATCCTTACTAATATTATAAATGCGAAAGTAACTCTGTCTGTCTGTCTGTCTGTCTGTCTGTCTGTCTGTCTCGCTTTCACGCAAAAACTACTGAACCGATTTAAATGAAATTTTGTACACAGATAGTCTAGAGCCTGAGGATGGACATAGGCTATATTTTAACGCGAAAAAGGGGTTTTAAGGGGTTGAAAGTGGGGGTGAAAGTTTGTATGGAATTATCGTCATTTTTACAGTTAGAAGGTTGAAACTTATTTTCAAGGCTGCTAATTTGATAAAGATAAATATGAAATTAAATTTTTGTAAAATTTTACCCCCAAGGGTGCTAAATAACTATAGGGGATGAAATTTTGTTTGGCAATATGTGAGGTTTTGTTGAATGTTTTCTTTAATATGTTTTGCTATTACCCTTACCAATATTTAGTCTAGAGCCTAAGGAAGGACATAGGGCACATTTTAACGCGAAAAAGGGTTGAAAGGGGTTGAACGTGGGGGTGAAAGTTTGTATGGAATTATCGTCATTTTTACAGTTGGAAGCTTGAAACTTATTTTTGAGGTTGCTAATTCTATATAAATAAATATGAAATTAAATTTTTGTAAAAAATTTACCCCCAAGGGTGCTAAATAACAATAGGGGATGAAATTTTGATTGGCAATATGCTCGGTTTTGGTGAATGTTTTGTTTAATATGTTTTGCTGTTATCCTTGCCAATATTTAGTCTAGAGCCTGAGGAAAGACGTAGGCTACATTTTAACGCGAAAAGGGGTTGAAAGAGGGGGTGGAAAATTGTATGGAAGTATTGTCTTCTTTTACAGTTAGAAGCTTGAAACTTATTTTTGAGGCTGCTAATTTGATATAAAGAAATTAATATTCAATATTTGAAAAAAGTTTACTCTTAAGGGTGCTAAATAACAATTAGGGATGAAATTTTGTTTGGGAATATTTTAGATTTTGTTGAATGTTTTGTTCAATATGTTTTGCTGTTACCGTTACAAATATTTAGTTTAGAGCCCGAGAAAGGATAAAGACTACTTTACAACGCGAAAAAGGGTTTGTAAGGTGTTGAAAGTTAGGGTGGAAATTTGTATGAAAGTATCGTCATTTTTACAGTTAGAAGCTTGAAACTTATTTTTGAGGTTGCTAATCCTTACTATCCTTACTATCCTTACTAATATTATAAATGCGAAAGTAACTCTGTCTGTCCGTCTGTCTGTCTGTCTGTCTCGCTTTCACGCAAAAACTACTGAACCGATTTAAATGAAATTTTGTACACAGATAGTCTAGAGCCTGAGGATGGACATAGGCTATATTTTAACGCGAAAAAGGGGTTTTAAGGGGTTGAAAGTGGGGGTGAAAGTTTGTATGGAATTATCGTCATTTTTACAGTTAGAAGGTTGAAACTTATTTTCAAGGCTGCTAATTTGATAAAGATAAATATGAAATTAAATTTTTGTAAAATTTTACCCCCAAGGGTGCTAAATAACTATAGGGGATGAAATTTTGTTTGGCAATATGTGAGGTTTTGTTGAATGTTTTCTTTAATATGTTTTGCTATTACCCTTACCAATATTTAGTCTAGAGCCTAAGGAAGGACATAGGGCACATTTTAACGCGAAAAAGGGTTGAAAGGGGTTGAACGTGGGGGTGAAAGTTTGTATGGAATTATCGTCATTTTTACAGTTGGAAGCTTGAAACTTATTTTTGAGGTTGCTAATTCTATATAAATAAATATGAAATTAAATTTTTGTAAAAAATTTACCCCCAAGGGTGCTAAATAACAATAGGGGATGAAATTTTGATTGGCAATATGCTCGGTTTTGGTGAATGTTTTGTTTAATATGTTTTGCTGTTATCCTTGCCAATATTTAGTCTAGAGCCTGAGGAAAGACGTAGGCTACATTTTAACGCGAAAAGGGGGTGAAAGAGGGGGTGGAAAATTGTATGGAAGTATTGTCTTCTTTTACAGTTAGAAGCTTGAAACTTATTTTTGAGGCTGCTAATTTGATATAAAGAAATTAATATTCAATATTTGAAAAAAGTTTACTCTTAAGGGTGCTAAATAACAATTAGGGATGAAATTTTGTTTGGGAATATTTTAGATTTTGTTGAATGTTTTGTTCAATATGTTTTGCTGTTACCGTTACAAATATTTAGTTTAGAGCCCGAGAAAGGATAAAGACTACTTTACAACGCGAAAAAGGGTTTGTAAGGTGTTGAAAGTTAGGGTGGAAATTTGTATGAAAGTATCGTCATTTTTACAGTTAGAAGCTTGAAACTTATTTTTGAGGTTGCTAATTCTATATAAATAAATAGGAAATTAAATTTTTGTAAAAATTTTGCCCCCAAGAGTGCTAAATAACAATAGGGGATGAAATTTTGTTAGGCAATATGTAAGGTTTTGGTGAATGTTTTGTTTAATATGTTTTGATGTTACCCTTACCAATATTTAGTCTAGAACCTGAGGAAGGACAAAGCCTACTTTTTTAACGCGAAAAAAGGGTTATAAGAGGCTGAAAGTGAGGGTGGAAATTTGTATGGAAGTATCGTCATTTTTACAGTTAGAAGCTTTAAACTTATTTTTTAGGCTGCTGATTTGATATAAATAAATATGACATTTGAAATTTGTAAAAGTTTTACCCTCAAGGTTGCAATGTAACAAAACGGAATAGGGGATGAAAATTTGGATGGGAAGATGTTTATGTGAATATTTTGTAAGTTTAATATTTTTTGGCATTTTTTATAAGTTTAAGTAAAAAAAAAGAAAAAAAACAACAACAACATAATTCTCGACCCGTAACCCAGAGGGGTAGGCAGAGACCCAGGACCTACATTTGGCGCGGTCCGGGCACACCTCTTTCTATGTTCTTCTACATACATCAAAGCATAGCACATTGGTTAAATAAAATAATTAGCTCAAAAAAAAAATGCTACCCAAAATAGTATTTCACGCGGACGAAGTCGCGGGCACAGCTAGTTCTATATAAATAAATATGAAATTAAATTTTTGTAAAAAATTTACCCCCAAGGGTGCTAAATAACAATAGGGGATGAAATTTTGATTGGCAATATGCTCGGTTTTGGTGAATGTTTTGTTTAATATGTTTTGCTGTTATCCTTGCCAATATTTAGTCTAGAGCCTGAGGAAAGACGTAGGCTACATTTTAACGCGAAAAGGGGTTGAAAGAGGGGGTGGAAAATTGTATGGAAGTATTGTCTTCTTTTACAGTTAGAAGCTTGAAACTTATTTTTGAGGCTGCTAATTTGATATAAAGAAATTAATATTCAATATTTGAAAAAAGTTTACTCTTAAGGGTGCTAAATAACAATTAGGGATGAAATTTTGTTTGGGAATATTTTAGATTTTGTTGAATGTTTTGTTCAATATGTTTTGCTGTTACCGTTACAAATATTTAGTTTAGAGCCCGAGAAAGGATAAAGACTACTTTACAACGCGAAAAAGGGTTTGTAAGGTGTTGAAAGTTAGGGTGGAAATTTGTATGAAAGTATCGTCATTTTTACAGTTAGAAGCTTGAAACTTATTTTTGAGGTTGCTAATTCTATATAAATAAATAGGAAATTAAATTTTTGTAAAAATGTTGCCCCCAAGAGTGCTAAATAACAATAGGGGATGAAATTTTGTTAGGCAATATGTAAGGTTTTGGTGAATGTTTTGTTTAATATGTTTTGATGTTACCCTTACCAATATTTAGTCTAGAACCTGAGGAAGGACAAAGCCTACTTTTTTAACGCGAAAAAAGGGTTATAAGAGGCTGAAAGTGAGGGTGGAAATTTGTATGGAAGTATCGTCATTTTTACAGTTAGAAGCTTTAAACTTATTTTTTAGGCTGCTGATTTGATATAAATAAATATGACATTTGAAATTTGTAAAAGTTTTACCCTCAAGGTTGCAATGTAACAAAACGGAATAGGGGATGAAAATTTGGATGGGAAGATGTTTATGTGAATATTTTGTAAGTTTAATATTTTTTGGCATTTTTTATAAGTTTAAGTAAAAAAAAAGAAAAAAAACAACAACAACATAATTCTCGACCCGTAACCCAGAGGGGTAGGCAGAGACCCAGGACCTACATTTGGCGCGGTCCGGGCACACCTCTTTCTATGTTCTTCTACATACATCAAAGCATAGCACATTGGTTAAATAAAATAATTAGCTCAAAAAAAAAATGCTACCCAAAATAGTATTTCACGCGGACGAAGTCGCGGGCACAGCTAGTAAAATTAATAAAGTAAAACAACTGGATGTAATAAAGAAAGTAGCTTCTGGAAAGGGTTTTAGAAACACATTTAAAAATGTAGTTTCACATGCAAAACAGCACATTAAAAATCTAAAACCGAAATGTAAAAAAATGTTGACTGAATTAGCACTCGCTGCAGCTCAAGAATTTGCATCCGACCTTCCTGTTCAATTACCAAGAGTGATACCAGTACCTAAGACTGGTGGTTTACTTCCTTTAATTCCTATTTTTGCGGGATTGTCTGCTGCTGGTAGCATAGCTGGAGGTGTCGCAGGAATCACTAGAGCTATAAATGAATATAGAACTGCGCGAAAACACTTTTCAACCTTAAAAATGGGTGATATTCAGAAGAAATCATTCAAGGTTGGAGAAGGATTACATCTTAAGCCTTATGAGATGGACTAGGAATTTATGTCATTGAACAAAAAAACTAACTGATCGGCTACCTAGAAGAGCGTTAACAAATGTTGATATTTTAAAATATAGCATTTTTCCGTGGTGTCTATATGAGAGATGAATTACCAGAAAAACCACTTCAAATGGAATGTGGGGTTATAAATTTAGATTGCTCTAAGAACTCTGGAACTCACTGGGTAGCCTATGCCAAACTTGATGAAAACATCGAATACTTCGATAGCTATGGAAATTTAAAACCTCCGAAAGAATTTATTGAATATGTTGGATCGAATATTCGATATAACTATGATAACCTTCAAGGAAGTCATTTATTTAATTGTGGACATTTATGTTTGAACTTTTTAAAGTCATTTTGGTCGTCTAGAAAAATAAAAAAATAAAAGTAACTGCCATTGTACATATTGAGTCAGTATATGTCAAGAACTCGTGATGACTTAAACATTTATCTGTAAAACATTTGAACAAATAATAAAGTTGTTTTATTATAAAAAGCAGTGATTAAAAAAGAATACTATGCTCGTTTTCAATAAAAGCCTTGTTGATAACAAGAAAAAGAACATTTCTACATTCGTAGCCAGGAAAAGAAGACGGTCTCAGCGGTTACGCGTCAGAAAAATTACTTTAAATAATAAAAAGTTTCTACAAGCCCTTGGATTTAAATTATTAAAAAATGCTTGATGTAATTCAATAACCACATCATGAAAATTCTATTGAAAGCTTTGAAATTCATAGTTATAATCCATATAATAACAGTTTTAAGGATAATGATGAAATAAGAATACCTATCCATCAGCAAGATGTATATGTACTACCATCAGCGAGCTCTATTTATATAGAAGGTAATAGCTAAATAATGGTGGTATATTTTTACCCGTCTTTTTGGAGCTGGATGCTTCATTGCAGTCATCTTCCGCAGAGCTGTCATCCCCGAACAACATTTGCGCCGTAACTCTTGGTGGTGATAAGACGGGACTAATAGCCACCTTCTTAGCCCGCTTCTCTTCACCCGCAATCTTCCTGACCGGCTCCTCCGTAATCTTGTCAGACGATTTCCTCTTCAACTTTTTTTGCTCAGAACTTGGTGGCGGAGGTTTGGCGTCAGACTCCGAGTCGCTTGAAAGAAACAGATCTTTGGCAAGTTGGGACCTATAATAGAAAAAGAAAAAATAATGAGATATTGTAATATTTATCATTCACTTCCCTATGATTTAATGATAGTTTTCATAGATCATATAAAGACATACATATAACTTGACATTAGTTGTAAGATTATTAAGCAACAGACTATGAGAATAGTATTGTAAAAGTATCATTTAAGATTAATATATCTAAAAGAACAATTTGATAAACATGGTCACAAGTAATAGGAGGATACCGTTCAAACTTCGTAAATATACCTACAGGAGTTCCCCAGGGCTCACACCTCGGTCCTCTATTTTACACGGCGTATTTATATGACATTAATCAATGTTTTATGCACGCAAAGCATATTATTTACGCCGATGATAAAAAAATATATCATAATATAAGAAACAATAATGATTGCCTAGACCTGCAAAAAGACTTAAACTGTCTTACGAGGTACTACAACGACAACAACATAACAGTTAATATAACTAAGTGCCAACATATCACTTACACCCGTAAGACTCGACCAGTCTTATACAACTACGAATTTAACAATGTGAAAATAACAAAATCTTGCACTGTTCGTGACTTGGGCATTTGGTTGGACGAAAAATTGGTACTATCACATCATATCACGTACATTGTGGAAAAATCATATAAAAACTTAGGTTTTGTCTTACGAGCCTCTAAACATTTTAAAGACATATTCTCTTTAAAATTATTGTACTATGCTTACGTTCGTAGTACATTAGAATACGCAAATCCTGTTTGGTCTCCTCATGCCGCTGTATATAAAAAGAATATCGAACGAATACAAAAAATCTTTATCAATCACATTAATTTCCGGCAACGAAAAAGTGCCACATCTTACACAGAAGCATGCCACAACAACGGATTATTGACGCTCGAAGAAAGGCGTACTTTACTTGACATGTGCCTACTATATGATGTTATACACGGTAATGTTGATTGTAAGGAACTACAGTCAAAACCGTTTATAGCGACATCGTTTAGAACAACATACCGGTTAAATTGACCAAAATCAAAGGTCCTGGCTGAATGTTATTACATATCTTTCCTATTAATACCTGTCACCGGTTGTTACAACTATCGGTTGTACGACGAGGCGACTACAAATTCGCTTCCCTGCGTGTCTGTAACCTTTATGGCACAGTTGTCTCTGCAACAGAAATCCGTCAGCGGAAAGGCATGTATACCTTTAGACGTGAGTATGCACGCCCTTGGCCGATCGTGACTTGTGAAGAGGTTAATCTTACCTGATAATTTAGAAAGTCCTAGAACTTTGTCCGCCCTAACCCACGGCTCTTGTATTAGGGCGACGGTGTTGGTGTGTGCCTCCAGCCACTTTCGTAGTTGAGCCGTGGCAGTCTCGCTGTGGTGGAGGTTGATTTGAAGGAATTGTGTGTGGTTACTCGACGAAGGGGACGGCATTTTGACGTTCCTTGATGTCTTTGCCTTCTTCGTCGAGATAGAGGCTCGCCAGCATTGCTTCAGCATCATCCCCGTCGGAGAGGGAGGCTCCCGATAGAGTACCGAGAGACTCCCCAGCCGCAGGGGAGGACACTTGTTGCAAGCCTGACGTGCCTGGTATGCTTTCCTGGGGATCTTGTGATGTTTGATCCCCTTTGTTTTGCTCTGCTGCAGAACTGTTGTTCGACGCATCGTCGGCGACTTTGTCATCGGTGTTTTGCTCCTGTTCTTGTGGAGTGGGCATGTCGGTTGGTTGTGCTGACGTGGAGGTCTGTGGAGTCTCGTAATACTTCCCTCCTTTGCCCAGGAATTTAAGGTAGCACTGATTTATAGTGCAGGCCAGTCGTCTGTTGTGAGCCAGGACGGTGGGGATCTGCGTTTCGGGGATGGTCACCTTGATAAACCAACCCTCCGCTTGTTTTTCACCGTCCAGGAACTGCCATTCTTTAATGTCTATCCAGCGATTTTGTCTGTAGAGCAAGCGCCCTATGTCACGTGTATCAGTAAGAAGGTCAAACTGATCTGGGACGAACATGCCACATCGTACGCGTCGTGGGAGGTCAGCCTGTGGTTTGACGACCAGCTGGTTTCCTTGGCACATTTGGGGGTCCGCTGCAATCCCCTTCAGCCAATTAAGTGTCAGCTGGTCCTCGCAGGTGACCCTGATGGCTCCTTCGACGTATGTAGGTCTGGTGACGAAAACCGGCATTTGGTCACTACTTCCGCCTTCTGGCTTCCATGCGACCTTGACCATGGCTTGCGTCATGTTTCTTATAAAGGTATTGGCTATCTCCCTGGTTAGGTTGCCAGATCGTGCGCAGGTAACCGCTACTTTTAGGTCGGAGGATACTGCGTCACTGTAGCTGATAGCTGTTGTTCTGGAAGGTCTCTCCACCTTCTGTTTTTTATGGTCTCCTCTCGGCGACGTTGAACTGTTCAAAGCTCTTTTTTCGGCTCGGGTTTCCTTACCAGGTCGCTGAGGCGCCTTTCCTTTCACAGGAGCCTTTCCCTTGCCAGAGATAGTGGTCGGCTCTGGAGGTCTACGACCTGTACCAGTTGCACATTGGCCACTAGGTCCGGCTTGGGGCGACACCTGATCTGGGATTGGCGACTCTGTAACCCTAGGTAGTTCACCCTTCCACGGACCTGCTCGGTTGTCCGAGTGGGCGGAGAGGTGAACTCCGACGTGGCGCGTCCCCGGGTGGTGGATAGGGGAACGCCCCGGCATATTGCTGGGGTAGGGCTTTTTTCGCCCCGCGAACCAAACACTAGACGGGTGGAGCGCAGCGATGCGCTATCACGATGGCGGGTCCGCCGGTCTTTGACCGGTGGGCGAGGGCTTCGGCCACCGTCGGATAACCCGTAATCCGCACTGAGCGGACCGGGGGCCCAGCGCACTGAGCGCGGGGTTGCGAGGAAGAAAACCTCTCTAAAAAATCACCCGGTGGCAACACCACACTTGGCCGTCCACTGGTCATTTTGATCGGTGGACGCCAAGCAAACCGTAATCCGCACTGAGCGGACCGGGGGCCCTGCGCACTGAGCGTGGGGCCGCGAGGAAGAAAACCTCTCTAAAAAATTACCCGGTGGCAACACCACACTTGGCCGTCCACTGGTCTTTATGATCGGTGGACGCCAAGCAAACCGTAATCCGCACTGAGCGGACCGGGGGCCCTACGCACTGAGCGTGGGGTCGCGAGGAAGAAAACCTCTCTAAAAAATTACCCGGAGGAGGAGTACACGCCCATTGGGCGGTGCTGGGCGCGGCGTGCACCGAGGTGCCGTCGTGCGGAGTGGAGGGGTGTTTTTCCCGCGGGGCTATGCCGGACAGGGCCTCCCATACCGGACAGGCCCGCGAGGAACACCGGTGGACCCTGAGGGGTCGGAGGATGGTGGGTCTTCAAGGCCCTCGGCGCGATAGGGTTGGTCAACCCGGCCTCCCTATTGGGCAAAACGACGTTGTGTGGCAGCACTCTAAACTGCAGAGGACTTTGGTCGGTGGATGGCGGCCTTATAGGTCGTGCGTTGATGGAAGGGGGACCTCACCCTGCTACCAAAGGCGGTTTCCGGTGTCCGACAACACTGGACAAAGTATGAGATGGCAAGCCTACAAAACAAATTACCCCAGGAGGGTACCGACAGCATCGCTGGAGGAGAATCCCTCCCCGCGGCCTCGGCCGCGGGCTGCCCCGCGTATTCTGGGGGGGGCAAGGACTGCTTTTCCTATACGACGACTCAGGCAAGAATAATGGAGACGATTGCACGCGACTTGGATTCGGAGGTGACGAGGCGCCCATCATTGGACGGCGTCGACCTTAAAGAAGCGAGAGTAGTACTGGAGCGCATTCCGATCGCGGCGCCTAACGCCGCGCGACAGCGCGACAAGATGGAGTGCGACGGTGGAGCAGCGTCTGATTCGGATTGCAGCCTCACTGTCGATGCCGAAAGGGGACCGATCTCAGAGTTCGGCGCGAAACGGCCCCGCCTCAGTGAGGGGTCCACGGACGAGGAACGGATGGCGTCCCCAGTGACGGCAAGATGGCGCCAACAAGAGAAGAGGGCCGCGGCCAAAGCTCGAGCCAAACAAAAGGAGGAAGATCTGGAGAAAGAAGCTGAGCTCGCTCGCTTCCGGCGCGAGACACGGTCTGCGTTGTTTCCCCGACCTCACGAGAGAACGGGAGAGAGGTGTGCCGCTCAGCTCCAAGAGCAGGTGCAGGAGGACTTGGCCATCATTGAGAGGGTGGCGACCAAGTCCTCCAATTTGAAGGGCAACTTTGTGCGAGCCCTGAAGGACGCTGCGGTATCAATTAAGGAAGCCGTGGAAGTCCTCGGGGCCCGCACACTATCGGAGGAGACATGCCAGCTCCAGGCAGACAATGCTCGCCTGCGGGCCGAGATGGACGCACTCCATAAGGAGTTAGCAGACATAAAGGAGGATCTGCGGAAACGGGGTTCCGCAGTCTCCTCCCACCCGGATGCGACAGTGAAGGCCGTCCCCGCACCACGGTCCCCACAAATACCGAACGAGACGTCCTCCGTGGAGGAGATCTGTCGTGCAGTGATGGTTCAGGTCGGAGGCATGATGAACGCCCGCCTGGCCTCGTTTGAGGACAGACTTCTCCCGGAGAGGAACCTGCGGCCGCCTCTCGCGGCCGATAAGAAGAGGGACGGGAGTACGTACGCTGCCAAGCTTGCGGGGCAGCCGACGGTGCCCGCTAAAGGGAAAGACCAGGGAGCGGCCAGGCAGGCGGCGCAGAAAGTGCCAGCCCAGCCAGGCACCAGCGGCACCCAACGGAAGGCTCCCGCTGCGCCATCGCAGCGCCCGCCGGGCCCCGCCCAGAGCCGGCCCGAGACACAGGGCACGAGCGCCCCCTCACCCACTACTGCGGAAAAGGGGAAGAGTAAGAGAAGGAGAAAGAGGAGGAAGAACAAGAAAAAGAGCTCACCACCCGGGCAGCAGCAGTCGCAGCCCGCGGTTGGTGAGTGGATAAAGGTGGGGCCCAAAAGGCGACAAAAGGAGAAGGCTGGTGCCACCAAACTCCACGCGCCCCGGTCGTCTGCGGTGGTCATCACGCTGCAGCCGGGTGCGTCGGAGAGAGGTGCCACCTATGCAAGCGTCATCGCCTCGGCAAAGGAGAGGATTAACCCGGCCGAGTTTGGAGCCCAGGGCGTTCGCCTCCGGAAGGCTGCCAACGGGGGTCGTATTTTTGAGTTCCCAGGCGCCTCCAGTGGCGAGAAGGCGGACTCCCTGGCCCAAAGGCTGCGGGAGGTCCTAGATGGTGAAGTCGTCCGCGTCTCCCGGCCTACTAAGTCGGTGGCCCTACGGGTGTCAGGCCTAGACGATTCTACCACCGATGCCGAGGTGGTCGCCGCGATCGCTGCAGCGGGAGGGTGCCCCGCCGAGCAGCTGCGGGCCGGCGTGATGTCCACCGGCCGCGACGGACTGGGATCAGTGGTTGTCCAGTGTCCCGTCGCGGCTGCGAAAAAGATCGCGACCGCTGGTCGTCTGCTGGTGGGCTGGGTGTCCGCCCAGGCTAGGGTGCTGGATGCCCGGCCAATCAGATGCTTCAGGTGCCTGGCTCCCGGGCACCTATCCGGCCAGTGCCAGGGGGTGGACCGCTCCGGACTCTGTTTCCGGTGCGGCCAACCAGGGCACAAGGCCCGCGGATGCACCGCTGCGCCTCACTGCGTGGTCTGCGCTGCGGCCGGCATGCCGGCGGAGCACCGAGTCGGCAATAAAGCCTGCGTCTCCCCACCCAAGGGGAAGAGAAGTAAGAAGGGAGGTGGGGACGGTCAGAACCCGACGGTCGGACAGCCAACTGCCTCACCCCTACAGGCGGCACCGCCGCAGGCCGAGGAGGTTGCTATGGTCGTGGAATAATGGCCCTCAACCTCCTCCAAGCCAACATCAATCACTCCGCCAGAGCTCAGGACCTTCTGTTCCAGAGCATGGCGGAGTGGAACATCCACGTGGCGGTGGTGGCCGAGCCATACCGGGTCCCAGCTGGGGACGATTGGGTGGGAGACGCAGACGGGCTGGTGGCCATAACATCCCGGTCCATCGCAGGCTCTCCGGCCTTCGTGGACGTGGTCCGAGGCCGGGGATACGTTTCGGCCCTCGTCGGCGACATCATGGTGGTCGGAGTGTACTTCTCGCCGAATCGGAGTCTCGCCGACTTCGAGTCTTTTCTTTCTGAGGTCGGCGTCCTGATAGGCGGAAGTCGCTCCGCCCGGGTGCTCGTCGCGGGGGACCTCAACGCCAAATCCTCGGCTTGGGGGTGCCCGGCGACAGATCCGCGAGGCCGAGAGTTAGAAGACTGGGCGGTGGAGACCGGACTCGTGGTCCTTAACCAGGGGTCGGTCAACACGTGCGTGCGGCGTCAGGGCGGCTCCATTGTTGACGTCACCTTCGCCGATGCCGTCCTGGCACGCCGTGTTCGTGGCTGGCGGGTGGCCGAGGACGTGGAGACGCTATCGGACCACCGGTACGTGAGGTTCGACATCTCCGCGTCCCCGTCCAACCCGAGCCCAGTCCCAGGCCGGCCCCCGAGCGGGGAGGGCCCACGCTGGTCGCTGTCGCAGATGGACCGGGATTTCCTGGTCGAGGTCGCTCTCGTGGAGGCGTGGTTCTCCGCGCCCCGAGAGTCTGTGGTCGAGGTCGGTCAGGAGGCGGCGCGGTTGGGTGCGGCCATGTCGCGTATTTGCGACGGGGCCATGCCGAGGGTCCGTTCCGTCCCCTCCAAAAAGCCGGTGTACTGGTGGACCGCCGAGCTCACGCTGCTGCGCGGTTCTTGCGTGGCGGCGAGACGCCGGTACACCCGCTACCGTCGGCGGAGGCGTCGGGACCCGACGGAAGAAGAGCGGCTCTACTCCCTCTACAGAAGTGAGATTCAGGCCCTGCGGGCGGCGATCGGCGCGGCGAAGGACAAGGCGAATGACGAAATGCTGAAGACTCTGGATATCGATCCATTCGGGAGGCCCTACAAGGCCGTGCGGCGAAAGCTCCGGTCTAGGGGTCCCCCCATCACCCAGAGTCTTCAGCCTCATGAAGTCAACACGGTGGTCGCTGGCCTGTTCCCGCCAGCAGCTGCCGGTTTCGTGGCGCCGGAAATGGCTGACCCCACTGTAGAGGGAGGAGCGGATTCAGGTGCACCGCCGGTAACGGAGGAAGAGCTGAGGGCGGCGGTGTTGCGCATGCGCGCTAAAAACACTGCCCCCGGCCCCGACGGTGTACCCGGTTGCGCCTGGGTTCTAGTGCTGGAGCCGCTCGAACCGTGGATTCGGGCACTTTTCCAAGCCTGCTTGGAGCGGGGCCAGTTCCCGAGTGAGTGGAAGAAGGGGAAACTGGTCCTGCTCAAAAAGGATGGACGTCCGGCCCACGAGCCGTCGGCGTACCGGCCGATCGTTCTGCTGGACGAGATCAGCAAGCTCTTTGAGCGTGTCGTTGCCGCTCGTCTCGTCCAGCATCTGGAGAGGGTGGGGCCGAATCTCAGCGCCAACCAATTCGGCTTCCGCACTGGCAGGTCCACCCTTGACGCCATTGCGCGGGTGAGGACCCTTGCGGAGGATGCCGAGTCCCAGGGTGAGGTGTTGTTGGCCGTGTCTTTAGACATTTCCAACGCCTTCAACACCCTGCCCTGGGAAACCATCAGGGAGGCGCTGGGATACCACGGCTTCCCGCCGTACCTCAGGAGGATCGTCGCGGCCTACCTCTCCGAGCGATCGGTCGCGTACCCAACCAGCGTCGGCTGGTTGCAGAAGGCAACCTCGTGCGGTGTTCCGCAGGGGTCGGTTCTCGGGCCGCTCCTGTGGAATATCGGGTATGACTGGGCGCTGCGCCTGCCCCTCCCGAGCGGTGTCGAAGTCGTCTGCTATGCCGACGACACCTTGGTGACGGCGCGGGGCAGCACCCACAGGGAGGCCCGATGCAGGGCCACAGCTGGCTTGGCCACAACGGTGGCCAGAATTCGTCGCCTGGGTTTGGAGGTTGCATTGCACAAGTCTGAGGCCATGTATTTCTACGGGCCTCGACGAGCACCTCCAACCCAGTCCGCGGTCATGGTGGGCGGAATTTCCATCGGCGTCGGGGGTACTATGAAATACCTCGGACTCGTCCTCGATAGCCGATGGAAATTCGAAGAGCACTTCCGGCGTCTCGTCCCGAAGCTCATGGGGGCGGCTGGGGCCCTTAGCCGGCTCCTGCCAAACGTGGGCGGCCCGGGCTCGCGGTGTCGCCGCCTGTACACAGGCGTGGTGCGGTCGATGGCGCTTTACGGCGCACCTATCTGGGCGGATACTCTGACCGCCCGGACTCGAGCCCTGCTGCGAAAGCCGCAGAGGGTCATGGCGGTCAGAGTAAGTCGTGGCTATCGCACCGTGTCGTGCGACGCGGCCTGTGTGCTGGCGGGGACGCCGCCATGGGACTTGGACGCGGAGGTGCTCTCCGGCGCCTACTGGCGGAGAGTGGATGCCCGATCCCGGGGGGAGATCCCTCCCCCGGATCAGGAGAGTGCGTGGCGGCGGGCGGCGGAGGCGCAGCTCGTCACCGAGTGGCGGGAGCGGCTGCTTACGGCGTCCGCCGGCCAACGCACCATTGAGGCGATCCGGCCCGTCCTCGAGCTCTGGACGGGTCGGAAGCACGGGGCTCTCTCGTTCCGTCTGGTGCAGGTACTCTCGGGACATGGTTGTTTCGGGGCGTATCTGTGCCGGATTGCGCGGCGAGAGCCCAGTGCGAGGTGCCATGAGTGCGGCCACGCTGAGGACTCGGCCCAGCACACCCTGGAGTCGTGTGTGCACTGGTCGGCCCAGCGCGCCGCACTCGTGGCAGAAATTGGGATGGACCTCTCGCTGCCCGCTGTCGTCAACGCGATGGTGGGTAGCGAGAGCTCCTGGAACGCTGTCGCCTCCTTCTGCGAAGAGGTGATGGCGCTGAAGGAGGCGGCGGAACGTCGGCGGGAGGAGGACGCAGCCGCGGACCCTCTTCGTCGTCGTCGCGACGGGCGCAGGCGGCAGGCGCACACCCGCCGTCTGCCTCCCTAATGGAAGAGCTCCGGGCGATGGACGGCCTATTGCCCTATCGCCCGCCAAACCTTCGGGTGTAAGGCGCTCACTAGCATTGGGTGCGCCTTTAAGACGTGTGTTGTGGGGACTCCCTACATCTCTGTCCCCACAAGAGGAGAGTCCGAGTGGACAACGCCGGCTGGGTCGCGGAAGATTGCGCAAGTGTTCCCGTGACCCAGCCACAAGGCGGAATGGAGGGCCCGAGGGGTTTTAGTGGGTATGGCCGAACGACTTTAGGCGAGTCCCACACTCCCTGCGCCACTGCACACACAGGCCCGGCGCAGGGGTGCGTAACTGCATTTCCCCTCGTACAAAAAAAAAAAAAGGTAGTTCACCCTTCTGTGCCTTGAGTTGAGCTGCTCTGTACCGTTGGAGCTTGGTAGGCCGCTTCCATTTCTTTGGCTTGCCAGCAGGTTCCTCTCCGGTGGTTCCGGTCTTGGTTGGCTCCAGATTACGCTTCGGTGCTTTGTCCTTAGCTCGTCTGGAGACTACCTGCCAGGCAGCTGATAGGTCGTCATCGATTCTTTGCGGTGGCGAGGGCGGCGCCATAACAGGTGCTGATGGTGCCGCTTCGTTATTCTGCGCATCCGCTGATGTTGTAGGTGTTGGATTGGCCGAGGCTTTGCCGCTACCTTTGGATGTTGTTGCTGAGCTTTTGCTCGGACCTGCTTTTACAGGTTGGCTTGTGGAGGCGTGGAATGAACCAGTCGCCTTTGGTTTGTTTTGAGTTGGCCTTGATTTATCCATAGCCTGTCTTAAAAGGTTTCATTTCCCCAGCTTCCCACCCTCCATGGAGCCCGCACCTTTGGGAACGCCCTACTCATATAATAAAATTTTCAGGCGTTAGGACTACTGGGGAAGTATAGGGGGGCAGGGCTGGCTCACAGTGCGACATCAGGGACTCGATCCGGTTGGCAGTCGGGTTGAAAAACGCCCGACTTGACCTTTGCGCAACCTTCACTTGCCCCGTCAGCATGACCTTCACCGCCGCTAGGTGCCCCGAGACAACCTAACGGACCCCACCCTCCTCGCCTGCGGCCCTATGACGGGACGCGTGGCCATTTCCCTACCCGTGGCTAGCGTGTAGGGCTACCGTTTTGCCTGAAATCCGGACCAAAGGGGGAGTGTTGCCTTACGCCACTTATAAACCCATATGACACTCGGCTCAGCCCCCCAGGACTCCTTCATCCCTGCGTACGGCGCTCGACTGCGCAGGTCCTAGCGCAGGTGGGTTTGGATAGACCGCCGGTTAAACCCACAGTCACCGACAGCACTTCGAGTGGTTCTCTTAGCCGTAGCTAGAGAGTAGGTAATGGTACCAGTCTCTAACCACGTTGCCCTATCGCCAAGGATGTGGCAGCGCCTGACGCACGCAGGAGCCGTGCATGTCGATCTGCAGCGCGTCCAGGTGGTCGACCAATCCCCCCTAGTCCAGTGCTCTCGTTGTCTGGGGTACGGGCACCCAAAGAGGCTGTGCACCGAACTGACGGATGTGTGCAGTCACTGTGGAGGTCCGCATCTCAGAACCGAGTGCACTAGTTGGCAGGCTGGTGAAACACCGTCCTGTCGGAACTGCCTTAAGGCGAAATCCGACAGGAGGGATCACAATGCGTTCAGCGACGACTGCCCGGTGAGAAGAAGGTGGGAGGCACTCGCGCGGTCCACCGTGGCGTATTGCTAAGGTGGTCCCAGGTGCCTCCGGCGCTCTTCAATCCGGGCAGCGCTGTCATCACGTCGTGCAGGCAAATTTGCAGAGATCCGGCGTCTGCACGGCAGAGTTAATCACAGAGGCAAAGGAAAGGAAACTTTCCTTTGCCTTGGTTCAGGAGCCGTATACTGGCAATACTGGGAAGATGAGGCAGCATCCGGGTACAAGGGTAGTACAATGCGCTGCAAACCGAGAGGTGGATGGCGTGGTTAAGGCAGCCATTGTACTATTCGACGACACCTTGAATATCACCCATTGTCCGGACCTCACTACTTGCAACATTGCAGTTGCAAAAGTGAGGACCGCGGCATGGACGGTAGGCTTGGTGTCCGTCTACCTGGAGCCGAACAAGCCCATCGAACCTTACCTGGACTTGATTGGCTCTGTCGTGGAGAAATTGGATACTGCCGACGTGATACTGGGCGGCGACGTGAACGCGTGGTCCTCGTGGTGGGGAAGCCGAACCACGGACAGACGGGGGGAGGAAGTTTCGGCCAAACTCGACGCGTTGGGTCTGCATGTACTTAACTGTGGGTCTGAGCCTACCTTCGACACCATCCGCGGTGGAACCCGGTTCTCCAGTTGCGTGGATATTACTGCGTGCTCGACTACAATGCTCGGTAAGGTGGTGAACTGGCGTCTCGCAGAGAATATATCCAGTTCTGATCACAGGGCAATTCTGTTCGACGTAAGACTCCGCGTATCCCCAGGCACGGACATTTGTCGCTCCACCCGGAAGTACAATACTAGAAAGGCAAATTGGGGCGAATTTCGAGAGAAACTCGCCTCAAAGTTAAGAGAAAGAAAGTTAACATCTGAGGAAGTGGAAAAAATCACCGAAAGGGATATTCTAGAGAAGGTAGTGGATAGTTATGTGGAAACCGTGGTGGAAGCCTGTAATGAAACCATGCCGGGGATACCGAGGAGGGGTAGGACAGGATTGCCCTGGTGGTCAGAAAAGCTCTCTCGCCTTAAAACGGAAGTTTTGAGAAAGAAGAGACGGATTTCCTGCGCGGCGCCGGTTCGTAGAGATTGGGTCGTGCAACAGTATATCCACGCAAAGGAAATTTACCTAACCGAGGTAAGGAAGGCTCAGACCCAGAGCTGGAAGGACTTCTGCGGTCGTCAGGAGCGTGAAACTATGTGGGATGGAATTTACAGGGTGATAGGCCGTACCGCTGTGAGGCACGAGGACGTCCCCCTCGTTAAGGATGGAAACGTCCTTAGCGGGGTGGAATCGGCCAGGGCCTTAGCTGAAGCTTTCTATCCCGAAGATAGGCACGGGGATGACAATGCGGACCACGCTGAAATGAGAAGAGTGGCAATCACGGTGAACGCGGCGTCACATGATGAAACATGTGACCCCCCATTCAAGATGCACGAACTCATGCGGTCCGTGTCGAGCTTCAGCCCAAAGAAGGCGCCTGGTCCCGACGGCCTCACCGCGGATATTTGTCTTGCGGCCATCACCCTGGATCCAGCGGTATTCCTGTCGATTGCAAACCGTTGCCTGGCCTTGGCGTGCTTCCCCAGGAGATGGAAGGAGGCAGTGGTTGCAGTGCTGAGGAAACCCAATAAGGAGAACTACACACAGACTAAAGCTTTTCGCCCGATCGGACTCTTGCCCATCATGGGGAAGATCGTGGAGAAAATGCTGGTGAGGAGGGTCCAATGGCATTCTGCACCTAGTATTAGCCGGCACCAATACGGCTTCATGCCGCAGCGAAGTACCGAAGACTCCCTCTACGACATGGTACAGCACATACGGGCGGAAGTCGCAAGACGGAAACTCGTTGTGCTGATATCACTGGACATAGAGGGAGCCTTCGATAACGCCTGGTGGCCGGCAATCAGGTGTAGATTGGCCGAAACTCGGTGTCCCGTAAACCTGCGTCGCCTTCTAGACCACTATTTAAGTGATCGGAAGGTGCACGTTAGGTATGCGGGAGCCGAGTGGACCCGGGAGCCCACGAAAGGATGTGTGCAGGGATCCATTGGGGGACCGACGCTCTGGAATCTACTGCTGAATCCGCTCCTGGTGGAGCTTCAGGAGATGGGCGTTCGCTGCCAGGCTTTTGCTGACGATGTGGTCCTGATGTTCTCGGGGGAGGGAGCCGATGATCTGCAGGGCGTGGCCAATGGTGCTCTCGAGCATGTTCGGAAGTGGGGTGTTCGTAATAAACTCAACTTCGCGCCACATAAGACCACGGCAATGGTGATAACCAAAAAGATGAAGTACGACACTCCACTACTGAGCATGGGCGGGAGACCCATTGAGCTCGCCAGGCAGATCAAAATCCTGGGGTTGACAATTGACGATAGACTTAGTTTTAAGACGCACATTGAAAATGTTACCAGAAAAGCGCAAACACTCTATCGCCAATTGTCAACTGCAGCGAAGATTACGTGGGGGCTGAACCCCGAGGTGATCAGGACCATATACGTTGCGGTAGCGGAACCCATCATCCTATACGCGGCTAGCGTGTGGGCGCCGGCGGTGGGAAGGAAGGGCATTCGACAATTGTTAGGACAGGTGCAGCGCGGGTTTGCGCAGAAGATCGCGAAAAGTTATAGGACAGCCTCTCTGCACTCGGCCCTAATACTTGCTGGGTTGCTTCCTCTGGACCTTCGGGTCCAAGAAGCGGCCCTCCTTTATGAGGTAAAGAAGGGTCACACCCACCAAGTATTGGGAGACCTTGTGCTCGAGAGGCCGGTAAAATTCGAAAACTCTGCGCACCCCGCGCTGCTGGAAGGGCTACAGTTCAACTGCCTGGCGGACGGTGACGAAGCAGCCCAGCGAGCTGCCGTCGAGGTAAATATTTACACCGACGGCAGCAAAATTGACGGCAAAGTCGGCGCGGCGGTATCTGTGTGGGATAACGTCGCGGAGATCTCTTGCCGGAAATTAAAGTTGGGAAGCTTCTGCACCGTATACCAGGCGGAACTGCTTGCCCTAAGTGAGGCCGTGCAGCAAGTGGTGAAAAGTAAGAAAGGTAGCTTTGGTATTTATTCCGACTCAAGATCCGCGTTAGAGACGCTAAGCAGCGGCGTTTCACTCCATCCCCTCGCGGATGGAATAAGAGAGAATTTGGAAGTAGTGAAAGCGCAAGGGAAAGTTCTGAAAGTATTTTGGGTGAAGGCACACGCGGGGATGGAGGGAAACGAACGCGCGGATTTCCTGGCGAAAGCGGCAGCAGTCGGAATGAAGACCAAAGCTAACTATGAAAGATGCCCTGTTTCATATGTCAAGCGACAGATTCGTCTGGACACGCTTGACAAATGGAACAGGCGCTATATGGATGGAGACACGGCTTCCACCACGAAGCTCTTCTTTCCCGACGCCGTGGCGGCCTACCCTGCACTTCGGAGGATAGAGTTGGACCCCGTGCTGGTTCAAGTTTTGACTGGGCATGGGGGGTTCTCCGAATACCTGCACAGGTTTAAGTGCAAGGAGGACCCCTCCTGCATTTGTGATCCAGCACGGGGTGAATCCGTGCTGCACATACTCACGGAGTGTCCAGTTTTTGCAACAAGAAGATTAGAACTAGAAATTAAACTGAAAGAGAAAATAAATATAGAGAACTTAAAAAATTTAATAAGCTTTAAAAATTATAGCGGACACTTCGTCGAGTACTGTAGGTCCTTGGCCAAAATTGTAATAAATAGGAATAAGGTTTAGTTTTTATGTATTGATTTATGGATTTGATTTTAAACTTGTATTTTAATATTGTATTTTAATTCTGATTTTATTTACTATTTGAATTATTTATTGTTTTAACGTAGAATAAGAATTTGTGATACTAGATGTAAGTAAAATTGTAATTTTGGTATTTTAAAAAATTTTTAATAAAGAAATAAAGACACCGTTGTACCTAAGGTCCCTGACCCATAAATACGTTAGGGGAACGAGAGGGCGGCATAGCGCCGCCCATATAAAAAAAAAAAAAAAAAAAAAAAAAAAAAAAAAAAAAAAAAAAAAAAACCACGTTGCCCGGGTGAGCACCGGAGCAGAGAGCATCAATCCATTTGGGGTGTTACGTCCGCGTGGATGGATGCTTTCTACTCACGCGAGGAGGTGGAACACACTAATGCCCCCCCATCAAAGCATAGCACATTGGTTAAATAAAATAATTAGCTCAAAAAAAAAAATGCTACCCAAAATAGTATTTCACGCGGACGAAGTCGCGGGCACAGCTAGTAACAGATAAAACTCTTAATATTTTTTACAAATTTATTTGATTGTTCTCGTACGTGTGTGTGTATGTATGTTTTACTTAATTATTTTCATTTTTTCTCTCCTGTTTATCCAATTGACTATGTGTAAAACTGTGTATGTGTGACTATCGTGTGATCGTAAGACATCTTTTTGTTATTTCTAAGAAAAATTTACTGGAAAACCTATTATTGGCCTTGCTTTGTTTTATATGTACTGGATGTAATTTTTGTAACTAATACGCTGTTAGTTTTCTTCTTAAATAAATAAATAAATAAACATTCCTATGATAACAATGTTGGTTCGATCTTATTTCAAACAATCAACAAAATGATGACTTTGATTGAATATTATCATTCAGTAAGCTTAATAAAATAAGTGAAATTGGATGATAGTAGTTTGGGTTCAAGTCATTAGACCTTACTGCTACCACGATAAGAACAATTAAATGATAAGTCTAGTCAGGTATAAGGAATTTACTAACTTAATAACATATTAGAAAATAAGGGTACATACATTGTTTGAAGTGAGGTGTTCCTTTCCAAGTTGTGACTTTCCTCAGGAAAAAAGCGTAATGTGGATCTGTCTCCCAATGCACGAGTTAAATAGTATGATCACACATTGAATCTCCTTTTAAAGTGTGTGTAAAGGTTTCTATTCATGTAGATTCTTTTCTAAATATGTTCAAAAAGCTAAGCTTGCATATTGTATTACTCACACGTTGAATCATTATGTGTGTGTAAACAATAATCTTTATCTAAGAAGACATAACGTATATAAAGGTCTAGAGTACACGTGCCCATGTTTTAGATAATTGATATATGTATATCCGATGATATAGATGATTAAATAAATTGCAGGTTCTGTCTAAAAGTGATTTTTGCAAGTCAGTTTTTAATAAATCTACATTAGTTTTAATTTTCAACAAAACTTCTGTAATCCCCTTATGATCATCTAAAAAGTCTAAACAAGATTCTAATATGTCTTCGGAAGGGTATTTTTGTGTAAGCCTATTTACTTGACGGCGGAGCTCTTGGACATTGTCAGCTGGATTTTCACCCCTAATTAAGACTTCATAAATTAACTCTGATTTTTGGAGCAACAAAAATTTAACCGGGAAGGACATTTTAAAATTCATTAAATGTGCAACTGGGTATGTTATGCAAAATATAAGTTAAGGCCAATGATAAAAACACAGCAAGAAAATAAAATGACAAAGCAAAAAAAAAATGCAAATAAAATTTTACAAAATGTTATAACATAAATAAAATCTAAAATAAAATCAAAACAAGCCGCAAAATAAAATAAAACAAAAAAATCAACAGATACATAAAAACAAAAAATATAGATGGTATATGGGTATTGCAACACAACAAGATAAAGCAGTTCATAAATCAAAATAAAATGAGAATTATAAATGAAAATTGACATTAAAAAACAAAATGTGGATATGCGTATGACAAAGCAATTGCAAGTTACAATGAAAAAAAAAAAAACTTACCAACAAATTAGAGTATGAAAAAAAAACACAAAAGTAGTAAAAAATTACATACAACCAGCACCAGAAAGCAAAAAAAAAAAAAAAGACCTCAAGGGAAATCCACGTTAGTTGGGCGCCATTTTGTCACGTTATTTCTTTTTTTTGTGAGGGAAAAGGAAAAAAAAAATAAAAGTGACAAAAATTAGAAAAGAATATAAGTTATATTAGTAAATAAAATGAATAATAAAAATATATATATAGATCAATTTTATAAAGAAATTAAACTAATAAAAGGGGGTTCCGCCAAGGTCTGGCCCTGTTCCTGAGGTACCGCACGCTCCTTGCTAGTTGTAACGCGCTGAGCCTGGGTGCGAAGCGATGCCAGGAGTGAGTAGTGATCGGTGGTCGTTAGGCTATATCAAGCCAGTCGTGAGCTGAGCCTGGTTGCGAAGCGATGCCAGGAGTGAGTAGCAAGGGCGGCTAGTCCTCATAAGGAAAGATGGCCGCCCCGCGGACTCTCCGTCGGGATACCGCCCGCTGGTGATGCTGGATGAGGTCGGGAAGTTGCTGGAGCGCGTGATAGCTTCCCGGATCATCCAGCATCTAGCGAGGGACGGGCCGCAGCTCTCGGTGAACCAATTCGGGTTCCGGTCAGGACGATCCACCATGGACGCCCTGGCCGCCCTGAAGAGGTTCACTGACGAAGCGGCCCAAAAGGGGCAGGGAGCCATAGCGGTGTAATAGAGGAGGCGCTACGGTATCACGGAGTGCCCCTCTACCTGCGGAGAGTCGTAGGACACTACCTGCAAGGGCGGGTAGTGTCCTACATGGGGAGAACTGGCCGTGAGGAAAGGCGGATGGCCTCCGGTGTTCCACAGGGCTCCGTGTTAGGGCCCCTCCTGTGGAACATCGGATTCGATTGGGCCATCCGCGGAGAGGTGCTGTCCCGGATGGCGGTCATCTGCTATGCAGATGACACGCTGGTAGCCGTCCGGGACACTACCTGGAGCCGGCTTAAAAGGAGGGCTGAGGCCGGAGCCATGTTGTTGACCCGGAGGATCGAGGCGCTAGGCCTCCGAGTGGCCCTCAGCAAGACCGAGGCCCTTTATTTTAAAGGGCCTAGGTGGAGGATTCCTGCGGGGGCCACCCTCCGGGTCAACGAAGAGGAAGTCGGGGTCAGGGCCCGGATGAAATATCTGGGTCTTGTCCTCGACGGGGGCTGGCGCTTCGGCGATCATTTCCGAGCGCTGGCCCCCCGGCTCGTGGGAGCGGCCTCAGCCCTGTCGAGGCTCCTCCCTAACCTTAGAGGTCCGGGTGTACATACGAGACTGCTGTACACCACGGTCGTCAAAAGCATGGCCCTGTACGGTGCACCGATGTGGGCAAATGCCCTCAACGCACCAAACAGGGCCCTCCTCCGCAGGCCGCAACGCATAATTGCGGCGCGTGCGTGTCGGGCCTACCGCACGGTAGGCCACGCGGCGGCCTGCGTTTTGGCTGGCACCCCTCCGTGGGAAATAGAGGCGGGCGTGCTGGCCGAAGCCTACTGGGCGCGAGCAACACAAAGAGCTCGGGGCGAAGCCCCGGCTCCAGAGGAGCTCTCCCGCGCCCGGGAGGCGAGGAGAAAGACGACCGTGGAGCTCTGGGCGAGTGGCCTAGCGCACGCCCAATATGGCGTGCGCACCATAGAGGCCATACGCCCACAGCTCCCGGAGTGGTGTGGGAGGAGCCACGGCTCCCTTACCTTCCGACTGACACAGGTGCTGTCCGGACATGGCTGTTTCGGAAGGAACCTGTGTCGGATCGGAAGGGAAGAGACGATGCGCTGCCACGGGTGCGGCGCCGATGAGGATACGGCGCAGCACACACTTGAAGTGTGCTGCGCCTGGACAGAAGAGCGCCGCACCCTGGTGGCGGCGATAGGCGGCGACCTCTCACTTCCCGGCGTTGTACGCGCCATGTTGGGAAGTGAGAGGTCTTGGAACGCGGTCTCCTCCTTCTGCGAAACAGTCATGTCGCAGAAGGAGGAGAAGGAGCGGGAGCGCGAAGGGGATCCCCTAGCGCCCCCGCTCCGGCAGAGAAGAGTGGGGAGAAGGAGGCGGCAATTTGCCGCTGCTGCCCTTCTCCCCACGCCTTAGATTTGAGGGCCCGTAGAGGCCAAACGCAGGCGGGGTCACGGAAGTAAGCTAACGCGTTTCCCGTGGCCCCGCCGTAACGCGTGAGAGGGCAGTCTGGTTTTAGTGGGTATTCCGGTCGCCTTCTGCGGCCGGCGAGTCCCACACTCCCCTACGCCACTGCACAGCCCGGCGTAGGGGGTGCGTAAATGCATTTCCAGACTTTAAAAAAAAAAAAAAAAAAAAAAAAGGAGTGAGTAGCAATCGGTGGTCGTTAGGCTATATCAAGCCAGTCGGCCGTCGGATGTCGATGTTGTTAAATTCCAAACTTACTCCCTGTAATGGACATGGCACAAATTGAGGCACAGTTATAAATTCGTGCCCGGCAGCCGTTACTAGTTTTAACCGAAAGCGAAGCAAGGACGGTACGTAGTATAGCTGTTCCGGGCCGTTGCAGTCTTACAATTATATAGAAAAGAGCAAAATTCATATTTAAATAGGAAAGCATAGCATGGTGAAATGAAGTGAAAAAATAACAGTGAAATAATAAAATATACTTTGCACAACTTACCCAGTACGGGGAGCAAGGCTGAAATATACATTATTGACGGTCGAGTTGGCCATTGTAGCTTTTATGGCGAACACAATTATATCTAAGGACTTACTATCCAAAGTTTAAAGTTGCGGAGACTGGTAGTTTTTAATAAATAAAATCGTACTTAGGTTAGTTATTTTCACTTCTTTTGACGTAACTTTGACAGTTTTATTTTATAAGTGGTCAAAGGTTTTTATTTTATACAGCCATAAGTCATGTATGCTACTAAAATAAATTAAAAAAATACTCTATTTAATTCGATTAAAGTTTTTAAACCAAACATATATATATATTATTTATATATATATATATATATATATATATATATATATATATATATATATATATATATATATATATATATATATATATATATATATATATATATATATATATATATATATTATTTATTTTAATTTTTATTGCGAAATGTTATCTTAAATTGATTAAAAATAATAAAAATCTGACATTTATATTGTTTAATTATTTCATAATTTTTAAGACACGGAACGCAAAACTACGAATTAGCAAAGAGTATGTAACCGTTTCATAGTATACTAGCTGTGCCCGCGACTTCGTCCGCGTGAAATACTGTTTTCGTTAAGCATTTTTTTAAGGATTATTATTTTACTTGACCGACGTGCTATGCGTTGATGTATGGATGTAGACATAGAGATAGGTGTGCCACGACCACACCAAATGTAGGTGTTTGGTCTCTACCTATCCCTCTGGGTTATGGGCGTGAATTTAGTTGTTGTTGTTGAGGTATTTTATTTAAACTTATAAAAAATTACAACAAAACAAATGGAACTTACAAAATATTCATTTACTCTTATGCAAATTTTCATCCCCTATTCCCTTATTATATTGCAACATTAAGGGTAAAACTTTTACAAACTTTAAATGACCTATTTATTAATATCAAATTAGTAGCCTAAAAAAAGTTATAAGCTTCTAACTGTAAAAATGACGATACGTCCATACAAATTTCCACCCCTACTTTTACCCCCTTATACACCCTCTTTCACGATAAAAATTAATCTTTGTCCTTTCTCAGGCTCTAAGCTAAATATCAGTAAGTATAATAGTAAAACATATTAAACAAAACATTCATTAAAACCTCACATATTGCGAAACAAATTTTCATCCCCTATTGTTATTTAGCACCCTTACGGGTAAAATTTTTACAAAAATCGAAATTCTTACTTATTTATATCAAATTAGCAGCATTAGAAAGAAGTTTCAAGCTTCTTACTGTAAAAATGACGATACTTCCATACAAATTACCACCCCCACATTCAACCCCTTACAACCCTTTTTTCGCGTTAAAAAGTAGTCTTTGTTCTTTCTCGAGCTCTAGACTAAATATCAGTAAGGGTAACAGCAAAACATATTAAATAAAACATTCACCTAAACCTCACATATTCCCAAACAAATTTTCATCCCCTATTGTTATTTAGCACCCTTCAGAGTAAAATTTTTACAGAAATTGAATTTCATATTTATTTATATCAAATTAGCAGCCTTAGACAGAAGTTTCATGCTTCTAACTGTAAAAATGACGAAACTTCCATACAAATCACCACCCCTACTTTCAACCCCTTACAACCCTTTTTTCGCGTTTAAAAACAGACTCTGTTCTTTCTGAGGCCCTAGACTAAATATTGGTAAGTGTAACAGCAAAACATACTAAACAAAACATTCACCGAAGTCTAAAATATTCCCAAACAAAATTTCATCCCCTATAGTTATTTAGCACCCTTGAGGGTAACATTGATACAAAAATTTAATTTCATATTTATTTCTATCAAATTAGCAGCCTTAGAAAGAAATTTCAAGCTTCTAACTGTTAAAATGACAATACTTCCATACAAATTACCACCCCCACTTTCAACCCCTTACAACCCTGTTTTCGCGTTAAAAAGTAGCCTATGTTCTTTCTGAGGCTCTAGAATATCTGTGTACCAAATTTCATTTAAATCGGTTCAGTAAACAATAGTAGGCGACACTTCCATACAAACTTTCACCCCCACTTTCAACCCCTTACAACCCCTTTTTCGCGTTAAAATATAGCCTATGTCCATCCTCAGGCTCTAGACTATCTGTGTACCAAATTTCATTTAAATCGGTTCAGTAGTTTTGGCGTGAAAGCGAGACAGACAGACAGACAGACAGACAGAGTTACTTTCGCATTTATAATATTAGTAAGGACTAGCGAAATGTTTACATACTCTTTGGCATTATCTATTAACGGTTTTTTAGTTGCGTGGCGTCATTGCGGTATTAAATTCTTTGTAAATTTGTATTGTAAGGTTGGATATGAGTCACAGAACCGAATCAGTCAACCCCGACACCACGTGGTACTTTCTGCCTTACCCCTAGAGTGTTTATAAAAAGCCGGAGGCGCGGAGGGGGAGCAGCCCCCGCCCGCTGTAACTAGGCGCGGGGGCCTGTGCGAGCCGTAGCGGCTGAGGCTGGTCGCCGGCCTCAGCTGCGGAGGCGAGTATAGGCACCCGCGCCTTGTTACGCTAGGGCGGAGGGGCTCCGGTGCCGAAGACGTCGGCACCAGGAACCGGGCGAGCTGGAGCGCCTTCTTGCTGAATCACGTTCAGCAAAGAAGGCGCTCTCAGCCGCCATTGGGGCTGCCAAGGACGCCGCCTACTCTGAGTTCTTGGCGGCCCTAGACGCGGACCCGTGGGGGCGCCCGTACCGGATGGTACGGGCCAAACTCAAAACGGCGCCCCCCACGGAGGCCATGGAGCCGGCCGTCCTCAGCGCGGTGGTAGAGGGGCTGTTTCCAGACAGCCCCCCATTTGAGCCACCGCGCATGGCGCAGCAGAGGGCTGACAACGAGGATGACGCCGCCCCTAATCCTCCTCTGATAACGGAGGAGGAAATGCTAGGGGCGGCCCGCCGGCTCCAAGGCCCGCGGAAGGCCCCGGGACCGGATGGGGTGCCCGGGAAGGTTCTCCCCATCGCCTTGAAGCACCTCGGGGACCGCCTACGCTGCCTCTACAACGATTGTTTGGCAGCGGGGCACTTCCCTGAGGTGTGGAAGGAGGGGCGGCTAGTCCTCATAAGGAAAGATGGCCGCCCCGCGGACTCTCCGTCGGGATACCGCCCGCTGGTGATGCTGGATGAGGTCGGGAAGTTGCTGGAGCGCGTGATAGCTTCCCGGATCATCCAGCATCTAGCGAGGGACGGGCCGCAGCTCTCGGTGAACCAATTCGGGTTCCGGTCAGGACGATCCACCATGGACGCCCTGGCCGCCCTGAAGAGGTTCACTGACGAAACGGCCCAAAAGGGGCAGGGAGCCATAGCGGTGTCATTAGACATCGCCAACGCCTTCGGCTCCCTCCCTTTCGCGGTAATAGAGGAGGCGCTACGGTATCACGGAGTGCCCCTCTACCTGCAGAGAGTCGTAGGACACTACCTGCAAGGGCGGGTAGTGTCCTACATGGGGAGAACTGGCCGTGAGGAAAGGCGGATGGCCTCCGGTGTTCCACAGGGGTCCGTGTTAGGGCCCCTCCTGTGGAACATCGGATTCGATTGGGCCATCCGCGGAGAGGTGCTGTCCCGGATGGCGGTCATCTGCTATGCAGATGACACGCTGGTAGCCGTCCGGGACACTACCTGGAGCCGGCTTAAAAGGAGGGCTGAGGCCGGAGCCATGTTGTTGACCCGGAGGATCGAGGCGCTAGGCCTCCGAGTGGCCCTCAGCAAGACCGAGGCCCTTTATTTTAAAGGGCCTAGGTGGAGGATTCCTGCGGGGGCCACCCTCCAGGTCAACGAAGAGGAAGTCGGGGTCAGGGCCCGGATGAAATATCTGGGTCTTGTCCTCGACGGGGGCTGGCGCTTCGGCGATCATTTCCGAGCGCTGGCCCCCCGGCTCGTGGGAGCGGCCTCAGCCCTGTCGAGGCTCCTCCCTAACCTTAGAGGTCCGGGTGTACATACGAGACTGCTGTACACCACGGTCGTCAAAAGCATGGCCCTGTACGGTGCACCGATGTGGGCAAATGCCCTCAACGCACCAAACAGGGCCCTCCTCCGCAGGCCGCAACGCATAATTGCGGCGCGTGCGTGTCGGGCCTACCGCACGGTAGGCCACGCGGCGGCCTGCGTTTTGGCCGGCACCCCTCCGTGGGAAATAGAGGCGGGCGTGCTGGCCGAAGCCTACTGGGCGCGGGCAACACAAAGAGCTCGGGGCGAAGCCCCGGCTCCAGAGGAGCTCTCCCGCGCCCGGGAGGCGAGGAGAAAGACGACCGTGGAGCTCTGGGCGAGTGGCCTAGCGCACGCCCAATATGGCGTGCGCACCATAGAGGCCATACGCCCACAGCTCCCGGAGTGGTGTGGGAGGAGCCACGGCTCCCTTACCTTCCGACTGACACAGGTGCTGTCCGGACATGGCTGTTTCGGACGGTACCTGTGTCGGATCGGAAGGGAAGAGACGATGCGCTGCCACGGGTGCGGCGCCGATGAGGATACGGCGCAGCACACACTTGAAGTGTGCTGCGCCTGGACAGAAGAGCGCCGCACCCTGGTGGCGGCGATAGGCGGCGACCTTTCACTTCCCGGCGTTGTACGCGCCATGTTGGGAAGTGAGATGTCTTGGAACGCGGTCTCCTCCTTCTGCGAAACAGTCATGTCGCAGAAGGAGGAGAAGGAGCGGGAGCGCGAAGGGGATCCCCTAGCGCCCCCGCTCCGGCAGAGAAGAGTGGGGAGAAGGAGGCGGCAATTTGCCGCTGCTGCCCTTCTCCCCACGCCTTAGATTTGAGGGCCCGTAGAGGCCAAACGCAGGCGGGGTCACGGAAGTAAGCTAACGCGTTTCCCGTGGCCCCGCCGTAACGCGTGAGAGGGCAGTCTGGTTTTAGTGGGTATTCCGGTCGCCTTCTGCGGCCGGCGAGTCCCACACTCCCCTACGCCATTGCACAGCCCGGCGTAGGGGGTGCGTAAATGCATTTCCAGACTTTAAAAAAAAAAAAAAAAAAAAAAAAAAAGGGCGGAGGGGCTGCTCATCCCATAGCGCCGGAGACGTTGCAAATTTCTTTTGTTAGGGAATCAAATTCTGCCTATTTCATATGTTTTTTTTTGTTATTTTTTTTAATTTATTTTAGTAGCATACATGACTTATGACTGTATAAAATAAAAACCTTTGACCACTTATAAAATGAAACTGTCAAAGTTACGTCAAAAGTAGTGGAAATCTAACCTAAAATACGATTTTATTTTTTAAAACTACCAGTCTCCGCAACTTTAAACTTTGGATAGTAAGTCCTTAAATATAATTGTGTTCGCCATAAAAGCTACAATCGCCAACTCGACCGTCAATAATGTATATTTCAGCCTTCATAACTACTATTCAATCCACTAGACGCTGATTTATACAATGAAGAATCAGTAACATTGTCACTATCACTATCGTTCATTTAATTTTGAAATATAATATAAAATATATATAAAAAAACAATAAATAAAGGGATAATTAAATAATAATATAAACAAAAATTATAAAATGTAAGCCTAATTGCAAAAGTGCTTCGATGTGGTGCTGTTGCTACCCGCCAGCTTCTGTCAAGTTCGAACAATTTATAACAGAAAATTAAAAATAAAGTTAATAATAAAAAGGAAACATTAATTAAGACATTATTATAACATAGCACAGGTGTCAACTGTTGTAAAGTAAATCGTACAGTACTGTAATATTTACTGACACTCTTGTCGATATGTCACACAAACTATTCACATGAAAAAAACTAAATGAAAAAAGAAAAAAAGAAAAATATAAAGTGTACTCGTATACTATTATAATTACTAAATGTACCTAAAAACCATAAAGTTCAAACAAGAACCTCTATAGAAACAAATTATTTCTAAATGACATCTATGGTAGTTTAATTATAATCTATGGCGTTGCACGTCACAGTGCATTTGAAGTTTGACATGATTGACAAGTATGCGTCAATGAGTACAATCATAAAATGCAGCGTGACAGCTGTCATTCCTAGAAGTGTTTGTTTACCAACACGGGGGCAGCGTTGACGCTTGGTTGAAGTTAGGTTATAAACTTGTTTCGTTTCTTTTATATTGCTGATTATTTCTTATTGAGACTGTAATATTTGTGTTGTCGTGTTTGTGTTGGTTGTGGGTAATTTTTTTAAGGTAAGTGTATGTAGTTAGATTTAAGTTTAAGGTAAAGATGAGTACTATGGATGCCCCCGATAAGGGGGCTGATCAGGCAGTTCAACAAAAGCAGGCATTAAAAAGACCAGCAGTAGATACAAGGGCAGACTCTAAAAAAACAACATCCCCTTCTGGTTCGATCCAGTCTGTTTTTACAAAACCCGGTTTCGAAAATGATGCTGACATACAATATAGTGAGAGTGACAAGGGCCCGTACACAGTGTTTGTCTCCCGTAAAGAAACAGACCCTTCTTCTGGTTCCTCTTTAAAAACTTTAAGAGTTGCACAGCTCTTACATAAACATAATGTACCTGATATTGCTGAAGGTGGTATAAAGGAAACTGGCAGAAATAAAATATCGGTTACTTTTAATAAACCACAAAGTGCTAATGCTTTCCTGAAAAATCCCGTTCTCGAGAATAGCAATTTGGTTGGTCATATACCCCGCTTCCACATCTTCCGCTTAGGCGTTGTACGAAATATACCCACAGAGTGGACACTAGAAGAGCTTTTATCTGGAATATGTACCCCTCCCAATTTTGGTGAAGTAATTAGAGCTAGAAGGCTCAATTTCAAATCAAGGAGAGAGGATTCTGTAACATGGGTCCCCTCTACTACAGTCGTTTTAACATTTACTGGCCAACGCCTCCCTGATAAGATTTTCTGTTTTAATGCTTCCCTTCCAGTTTCATTATATCATCTTCCCACTATTCAATGCCGCAACTGCTGCAGGTTCGGTCATATTGCCAAACAATGTAGGTCAAAGCCTCGATGCTTCCGATGCGCTCAGCCCCATTCAGGGGAAAGCTGTTCAATTTCAGATTCTTCTTCATCCTGTTTTCTTTGCCATGGTGGCAGACATATGGCCACTGATTCTAAATGCCCTGAGCACTCTAGACAGAAGTCTATCAAGATGCTTATGTCAGAAGAAAATATATCTTATTTAGAGGCATCTAAAAGATTTCCCCAAGTTAGGCCCCTTTATGCAGATATTGCTGCAACACCCTCTTCGGTTTCACACCAAACTTCTGCTTTCTCCCCTCTCAATGCCACATCAAACCCTGCCTCTAGATCCTACAACAAAACTGTGTTTCTCCCCCCCAGACCTAAACCTGTGTTGAGCAAATCTTATGATTTTGTCTCACACAACTCTATTATCCAGGCACCAAAATCCTGTCAATCCAATGGCTGTGCTCTAGATTCCTGTCCTGACTCCCCCCCTGTCCCTACTCCTAATGATAACCTTGTCGAATTACTACTATGCTCTTTAATTAACATGTTTTCAAAATTGTCAGACTCTCCACTACCGTCCAATGTCTCTGCCCTCGCAGATAAACTTTTTGCTATCCTTGCTAAAAATAACCAGCAAATTCCCCCCTCAAATTCTCCAATGGAATTGTAGAAGTATCCGCAGTAAAAAACACGAAATTTGTCATCTTATAGACCAATATAAACCCATTATTTTTGCTGTCTCAGAGACGTGGCTTTATCCGAATTCCCACTTTAGGGTTCCGGGCTTCTCATGTCTTCGGGACGACAGAGATGATGGCAGGGCGGGATGCGCCCTTTTGATCAGTAGATCTATTACTTTTTCCCAGATTAACATCTCCCCCCATAACCCAGGCTTACATATTGTAGCAGTTAAAGTTTTAAATATTTCCATTATTTCAGTTCATCCCAGTATAAATCTTATTGCCGAACTACAATCCATCCTGTCATCCATCCCCAGACCATTTTTAATATTAGGAGATTTTAATTGCCATCACTCTATGTGGGGATCCCACTATAATGATCCTTATTCACCATTCTTAATAGATCTAATGGATGATATCGGTCTCTGCGTTCTTAACGATGGATCACCCACTCGCAGAGGGTCCCCCTTACAAAACATTAGCATACCTGACCTTTCTTTGGCTTCCCCCACTCTAGTCCCCAATTTAGCCTGGTCTGTTCTTCATAGCTCATATGGAAGTGATCACTTTCCCATTTTGATTTCCATACTTCAATCTTCTATTCCAAGCATGCCGTTTACTCCCCTTCAGAAATATCGCATTCCTCAAGCAAATTGGATCTTGTTTTCAGATATAGTTACAAAAGAAATTGCCTCTCTTCCAGAGGCTAGCCCCTATAATTTCCTTTCACTCTATAATGACTATATTTCTATTCTTATAAAAGCTGCCGATAAGTCTATTCCCCTAAAAAAATCTACCCAGAAAAGAAGTTCCCCCCCATGGTGGGACTCTGATTGCACAAAGAGTGTTCGACTTCGTAAAGAAGCTGAGCAAAAGTATTCATGCAATTATACAATGGAGAACTATTTGAGTTTAAAAAAAGTTTCTGCGTACACTCGCAGACTTTTAGCTGAAAAGAAACGACTAGGGTGGCAAAGATTCTGCGAATCTCTCTCCCCACGCTCTCCTCCTACTCTCATTTGGAATAAGATCAAGGCCTATCGTAGGTCCCTTTTGGAATCAAACGTTTCTTCTAATGACCCTATGCCATGGTTAGAAATCTTCTTTGATAATTTAGCCCCTCCCTTCGTCCCGGAGTCTGGTAACTTTCCCACCCAACTCTCCCCTTCTTCTGACAGGATGAATGACCCTTTCTCTCTAACGGAACTCTCCGGTGTTCTAGTCCACCTACGAGATTCCTCTCCAGGTGTTGATGGCATACCTTATTCTTTCATTTGTAAATCTCCAGACTCATCCAAGATCATGCTCCTTAAAATTGTTAACTACATATTTATCACTGGCTCTGTGCCCGATTCTTGGTTATCCCAGATTATAATCCCTATATTAAAACCTGGCAAAGATCCCCACGACTCTTCGTCCTACAGACCTATAGCTCTGTCTTCTGTCCTTGCCAAAATTATGGAAAATCTTATCAAAAACAGACTAGAGTGGCTTCTTGAAAACCGTAATTTACTGCCTAACTCTCAATTTGGATTCAGAAGAGGCAAAGGATGCTTGGATAGTTTGAGCATCCTTTCCTCAGAAATTCGTCTGGCCTTCTCCCGAAATGAAAATGTATTAGGTGCATTCTTAGATATTTCCGCTGCCTATGTTAGCGTTTCACTTCCCCTACTCAGGCAGAAAATGCTACAGCTGAGTATCCCCGAGAGGATGATCAATTTCATTTGCAGCCTGTTGATGTCCCGTACTATTTCTATTCGTTACTTTAATACTTCCCTCCCTCCTCGCACCGTTTGGAAAGGTCTCCCACAGGGTTCGGTTTTGAGCCCCCTGTTATACAATATCTACACTTTTGATTTGGAATCTTCCGTAAATTCATTTTGTAATATCCTACAATATGCCGACGATATTGCCCTATACTCCGTATCGTCATCTGTAAATGAAGCCACTCGTCGTATAAACTCTGCCCTCTCTTATTTAAACGACTATCTTTTGGCACATAACCTCTCTCTCTCCATTGCAAAATGCAGCGTAGTCCTTTTTTCTCGTAAACGAAATGTTCCCCCTGTAGCTGTTTATGTAGATAATACACGTATTCCTAGTCATGAGACTGTCAAATTTCTGGGAGTTACGTTTGATTCTAAACTTTCGGGTCGACAACATCTGGACCATATCATTCAAAAATGTGAAAAGGGCATAAACATATTAAGAACTCTTACCGGGGTTAGATGGGGTTCTCATCCTGTCACCCTTAAACTCATATATGACGCATTAATCCGTAGTCACTTTGATTATGGTGGTTTTCTTCTGGAACCCTGTAATAAAATTGCGTTATCTAAATTAGATAAGATACAGTCCAGATGCTTACGATTGATATCTGGTCCTATGAAATGTTCACCAGTCAACGCTCTGCAAGTGGAATGTCTGGATCCCCCCCTATATCTCCGTAGGCAATTCCTGTCTGACAGATTTTTTTGTAATGTTGTCCAAACTAAACATCATCCTCTTCTCCGCGTCTTAAAAGCTCTCTCCCAATCAATTTCAACCTCCAGCTATTGGTCTAACAAAGATCCCCCCTTGCTTATTAATTCGTTTAATAAATATATAGTCCCCGCTTCCCCTATCGAACAAGGTGTTGTAATCCCTGTCTACGCAACTCAGTTTGACGCTCTTATTTATTCTCCTAAAATTATCCTAAATTTTGGAATTGAGAAGCATACTCCTGCAGCCAACCAAAAATTTAACTCTATTCTGGAATCGGACTGGCCCCAATGGAACATAATGTTTACTGACGCCTCAAAGTCGTCTCCTGATTGTCCTGTGGGGGCAGCTGTTTGGTTCCCTAAATTTAAAATCGTTTTGAACTTTAAATGTCCTCCGTTAACTTCCATCTTTACTGCAGAAGCGATTGCGTTGCTAGAAGCTATCGCCTTTGCTGAGTCCCATAAACTTAACAAAACATTAATTTTTTCCGATTCATTAAGCTGTCTATTAGATATCTTAAAGTTCCCCTTCCGGTCCCGTCATAATTTCAGCGTTACCCTTCAAATTAAACAGCTCCTGTATAATTGTCACTGCTCCGGGATTGAAGTTGTCTTGGCGTGGATCCCTGGCCACTCGGGCATCAATGGTAACGAAACGGTAGACTCACATGCAAAGGCCGCAATTTACTTAGGTTCCGATTCGTACAAATCTTGTTTTCCCCGAGATCTACGCATATCCGCTAAATCATCCATGATGGAGAATTGGACCACCTTGTGGCAAAGGTCAAGTCAATCTAAGGGTAAATTTTATGCGTCCATACAACCTAGTATTCCATCCAAACCGTGGTTTAACAAGCATGGAAAGATTAAAAAAAGTATAATCTCTGTTATAACCCGGTTACGACTAGGCTTTGTAGCTTCTCCAGTCTTTCTCGCGAAAATACGTGTTCGAGATCATTCCTTGTGTGAGTGCGGTACGGATGAAGGGTCCATAGAACACATATTTTTTAATTGTCCCAAACTCCAAGTTCAACTATATGACCTCCTTCCTAACGAAATCCCCAGACCTATTAATATCCCATACTTACTAACTTTGGCCCATACCCCCCTGGTGAAGGTTTTATTTAAATTTTTAATCTCTAACAATATTAATCTTTAATTGTCTAAGTTTCTGATATTTTAAACTGTAGGTAGTTTACTAACTCTTGTGTTGTCCTTTTCAGTGTCCCAACTGAAGTCATCAGCTACCGGTCACTTGTCAAAGCATACTGTTATTCGTATTTCTGGACTGCCATTAGCTATTACAGTTTTTTTTGTTTTTTTTATTATTTATTAACATCTTTCATTATCAATTATCTTCAACCTTGACGTTGGCAAAATCATCGAAGTTACGATGGAGTCCAGTATTAATTAAAAGAAGAAGAAGAAGAAGTACCAACACGGATTTGTACAAACAATATCTATAAATTAGGACGACAGAAAGGTGTAAAATTACAGTTACATAAGTAAACCACAGTACACAATTCTAAAATCCCTTATCCAAGTGTGTGGAAGACTAAACATTTAAGAAACTATGTACCCGACATACAATACAGGAAATAATAAAATAGAAAGAGAAAAGAAAAAAAAAAGAAATGCACTATTTTCTTGTGGTTCGCTTTGTGCGAACCTGATTAGCAAACGATTTCACAGAGGGCTTGCCATCTGTGGCTGTTGACTGCGCAGATGAAGCAGGGCTGGCTTCAATCGGGACAGCATCAAGTTCTGCCAAGCTCTCAACTTGGTGGATTGAGCCATCCGATGCCAGCACATGAATTATGCCGTCTTTTGTCCAACAGTTCGTAATGCCATGTCGCTTCCGAGCCTCCAAGAATATATTGTGGCGATTTCTAGTCAGAAACTCTGATTGCGTTATACCTGAGCCCTTTAGTTTGGTTTTGGAAAACCAAGTTTTATCACGCATGGAGACCTCACGGAATTTTACTATGATTGGCCTTGGTGATTCAATTTGTTGGATATCAATTTTGACACAACTTCAGCAGTATCCTCCGTCTTGTCTTCAGAGATGCCATGAAGTAATATTATCTTACGCCTTCGCTGTAATTCCATTCGGTCAATGTCTCTGCTCAAAAATTCTATTTGTTTTTGCATTGTTTCCAGCACCGATGCAATGAATTTCTTGAAAGAAGAAAATTCTTCAGCAAGTGATGAGGCTGTAACTGGGACAGGACTAGACTTCTGCAGTTCAAGTTGAAATTCTGACATTCGGGTGTTAAACATCTCAGAAATAGTAGCAAAAGATTCTTTCAGTGCTTCCATAAATGTGATTGGATAGTGTGACTTTTGTGGCAATGTTTGTGTAAAATTAGAAAGGAAATAGATAGCCAGTGGGTAACTAACTCTCACATGTAAGTACTGAACATAGACACTACTTAATTATATTTTTAAATTATATTTGTAATTGGGAGCTGATAAAAACTGTTTAACTTATTTCACACCAATCAATCCGTTCAGAAATGTCAGCCTATTGAATTTTTGTAACATACGTTACAACCCATCGACGATGGGTACCGGAAATAAAGCCGCAATCGTAAAAATGAAACTGTTCAGGAAAAAATATTTAATGAAATTATGGAATAACTATAAAACCACTGAATATCTTAAAATAAATTATATGTTACCTTGTTCGTTATTTTTTGCCTAAAGTACTTTTGCAGTTACAAGATTGTATATTTTATCCAAATAGGAAAAAATCGGTAAAGATCATATTGCTACTATTTATGTCGAAAGGTTGTTCCCATAATAGTCACTTACAGCTTTGTTCCACAAAGCTACAGTAATAATATGTTACAGCTTTTTTCAGTGTATTATAGGATACACGATGGATACAGTAACCATAGTTTGTGTTCTTATTCCTTGAACTTGATGAGCGTTTTGTGGACGGTATTCATATTTTACTGTATATTCATCGTTGTATGTTTTTTTTTTTATCTTTTATCTTTGCGTGAATATCTTATTTTTAGCCGACTTCAAAAAGAAGGAGGTTATCAATTAGACTGTATTTTTTTTTTTTTTTTTTTTATGTGTGTTACCGCGAAACTCGGCCCCTGGTGGTCCGATTTTGATAAAAATTATTTTAATCGAAAGGAAGTGCTTGCAGGTGGGTCCTATTTTTTTGTTTTTTTTTTAAATAACTAGAAGACTAGTAGATTTTGAATATAGCTTCAAAATTTGTTGCGGAAATTAGGGACATTTTTGCTTTCAGCGCTTACGTAGGCTAAACTATAGGACCTACATAAAAATGATGTATGGCGAATTGTAGCTCTTTAAATGTGCTAAATAAAAGTCCGCGATAGCATATATCTATCTTTTATAGTTTTCTCACAATAACCATTTTTTTCTTTAGAAACATTAATTAAATTCATGCCCTATTTCCGACGCTATTATTCAAGTTCAGTATTAACCCTTATATAAATAAATATGTTCATTATCAAGAGAATTTAATGTAGATTATATTTGCAATTGAAACTATATCATTCTGTCTAATAGTTTAGGAGATATCGTAAGAATAAAATTACGCGGAAACGAAAAATGCTACATCGCGTTACAATGAATAGCACAAATTTGCTTTCTGGGCTTACGTAGGTCAAACTATATGACCTACATTAAAATGATGTATCGAGTAATTATAGATCCTTAAATTTGCTAAATAAAAGTCTTAGGTGGCATATATCTATCATCTATGGATGTCTCACAAAAACCATGTTATTATGAACAAACTTCGATTAAATTGCACACGAAAAACAGCGTCGTAAGCTTACGGCGCTATTATATTATATTCGATATGAATCCTTATCCAAATAAATATGTTTGATGGCTAGAGTATTAAATGCAGATTACATTAGCCTTTAAACTATGTAATTCTGATCAATAGTTTGGAAGATATTAAATTATTAAAAACTACGCGCATTCGAAAAATGCTACTGCGGCGCGCGGCTGGACAAAATTAAAGGCACGCTACGATGTATTAGTTCGTTAATTTTCAATTTGTATACCAATTTTGATAATTATTTCATTGTTTAAAGGATAAGTGGTTATCTGGTGTATTCTAAATTAGTTTTTGAATTGAAGTACACACATATTAAATAGGAAAGTCCTTTTCTTTATTTGTCTTATTTATGTCCTTATACGTATTAAGGAAATTTGTAATTAAACTTCAAATTCACTAAAAATTGAGAAATAAAACAAACATTTTAAGAAAAAAAAATAGCCGACTTCAAAACAAAAAAAACCGACTCCAAAATAACAATAATTATACAATATAGACATGTTACAAGAAAGAAGAGAACTTTCTTTAGAGTTTAGAGGGTTTTTGAAAGAGAGAAGAAAGAAAGAAAGAAGTTTTCATGACATTATTTTGTTTCTTTTTAGTGTATTTTGTTTGAGATTGTTTTTTATGGTACTTTTGAATGCATTTTTTTTGAAATTGTTTTTTTATGTTACTTTTGAGTGAATTTTGTTTGAAATTGTTTTTTTACGTTACTTTTGAGTGCATTTTGTTTGAAATTGTTTTTTTTAAGTTACTTTTAAGCGCATTTTGTTTGAGATAGTTTTTTTTGTTTTGAAGTCGGCTATTTTTTTTTCTTAAAATGTTTGTTTTATTATTGACAGTGCTTTTATTATTATTTTTTTTTTACTAGAAATATAAGAATGGATCATTTAAAGTGGTAGAAATAAAGAGAATTATGTTATTATTAAACAATCATTTATTGAATCAAAGTAGCATAATTAAAATGACAAATTCGTGACTTTATAAGACTTTTTTCTTATATTATCCATGAAAATTAAGAATTCCTAATAAAAAAGGTACTTATGCTTAACTTTAAAACTTGTGCTATTTAAATTAAATTATTTTATAAAATGTACCTACTCTAATTATAATAAACTAAGACTAGTTTATTAGGAACTGTAGGAAATAAACTCATCTAAACCAACATTCGTATTATCTTAACATAATAAAAAAACAAAATGCATTCAAAAGTACCATAAAAAACAATCTCAAACAAAATACACTAAAAAGAAACAAAATAATGTCATGAAAACTTCTTTCTTTCTTTCTTCTCTCTTTCAAAAACCCTCTAAACTCTAAAGAAAGTTCTCTTCTTTCTTGTAACATGTCTATATTGTATAATTATTGTTATTTCGCAGTCGGTGTCGGCCGAAGTAAATAGGTGACATTTTATATTTGAGATGTATTAGACATACTTACGTTTATGTCCCTACTTAGGCCGAAACCGACTCCAAAATAACAATAATTATACAATATAGACATGTTACAAGAAAGAAGAGAACTTTCTTTAGAGTTTAGAGGGTTTTTGAAAGAGAGAAGAAAGAAAGAAAGAAGTTTTCATGACATTATTTTGTTTCTTTTTAGTGTATTTTGTTTGAGATTGTTTTTTATGGTACTTTTGAATGCATTTTGTTTGAAATTGTTTTTTTATGTTACTTTTGAGTGAATTTTGTTTGAAATTGTTTTTTTACGTTACTTTTGAGTGCATTTTGTTTGAAATTGTTTTTTTTAAGTTAGTTTTGAGCGCATTTTGTTTGAGATAGTTTTTTTGTTTTGAAGTCGGCTATTTTTTTTTCTTAAAATGTTTGTTTTATTTCTCAATTTTTAGTGAATTTGAAGTTTAATTACAAATTTCCTTAATACGTATAAGGACATAAATAAGACAAATAAAGAAAAGGACTTTCCTATTTAATATGTGTGTACTTCAATTCAAAAACTAATTTAGAATACACCAGATAACCACTTATCCTTTAAACAATGAAATAATTATCAAAATCGGTTTACAAATTGAAAATTAACGAACTAATACATCGTAGCGTGCCTTTGATTTTGTCCAGCCGCGCGCCGCAGTAGCATTTTTCGAATGCGCGTAGTTTTTAATAATTTAATATCTTCCAAACTATTGATCAGAATTACATAGTTTAAAGGCTAATGTAATCTGCATTTAATACTCTAGCCATCAAACATATTTATTTGGATAAGGATTCATATCGAATATAATATAATAGCGCCGTAAGCTTACGACGCTGTTTTTCGTGTGCAATTTAATCGAAGTTTGTTCATAATAACATGGTTTTTGTGAGACATCCATAGATGATAGATATATGCCACCTGAGACTTTTATTTAGCAAATTTAAGGATCTATAATTACTCGATACATCATTTTAATGTAGGTCATATAGTTTGACCTACGTAAGCCCAGAAAGCAAATTTGTGCTATTCATTGTAACGCGATGTAGCATTTTTCGTTTCCGCGTAATTTTATTCTTACGATATCTCCTAAACTATTAAACAGAATGATATAGTTTCAATTGCAAATATAATCTACATTTAATTATCTTGATAATGAACATATTTATTTACATAAGGGTTAATACTGAACTTGAATAATAGCGTCGGAAATAGGGCATGAATTTAATTAATGTTTCTAAAGAAAAAAATGGTTATTGTGAGAAAACTATAAAAGATAGATATATGCTATCGCGGACTTTTATTTAGCACATTTAAAGAGCTACAATTCGCCATACATCATTTTTATGTAGGTCCTATAGTTTAGCCTACGTAAGCGCTGAAAGCAAAAATGTCCCTAATTTCCGCAACAAATTTTGAAGCTATATTCAAAATCTACTAGTCTTCTAGTTATTTTTAAAAAAAAACAAAAAAATGGGACCCACCTGCAAGCACTTCCTTTCGATTAAAATAATTTTTATCAAAATCGGACCACCAGGGGCCGAGTTTCGCGGTAACACACATAAAAAAAAAAAAAAAAAAAAAAAATACAGTCGAATTGATAACCTCCTTCTTTTTGAAGTCGGCTAAAAATTGGGTACAAAAATATTTAAAGCAAAATCAAGTCTAAAGACTTGACTCTTGTAGTAGATCCTGTACCTCAGCAGCTTCGTCGGTTCCACATGCCAAAGATTTATAGAAATCGTGATAATATTGTGGAATATCATGACTGTTACAAAGACTCAGTAGATCAGAGTACAGAGCTTTCGACACAGGAACCGGTTCGTTGTAAGCTCCTTGTAATTCAGGAAGAGTTGCAGATTCAGCTGTAGAATACGTAGAAACAACGTGTCCATTTCCTGCTCGCTCAAACCTGGCCCTTCCTCCCCTTGTGCTCTGTATTCTCCTCCTTACTCTGCTTGGTAATGCACGTGTTTCTAGTTCTAAATATTCATCTTCAAAACTATATTTAAATTTCAATTTACCCGGCTCGGTATGAAACGCGTTGACTTCCATAATGTTAGACCACATCACTTTATTACCGTTTGAGTCATGCATCCAGTTTTGCCCTTCAATTAGCAAATTTAATGTTAAAAAAATCGGACTGGTTCATCTCAACGACATTATACTTTTCACCCGTAACTTTCGCATTCATGGCTATTCCGTACATTTGTTCTGGTGAGTATATAAATTTATTTTTCTTTAAGTCTCGCTCTATGCAAGCGTGCATCGAATCGCCTTCATTTTGGCTGTGGCCTGTTACGAAAAATCGGTGAGTGATATTCATTTGAAATTTTGTAGCCGCATACAAATATAGCGCAAAAATGAAGTGATTTTTATTTTGACCACGATATCTGTCTGAATACAGTGATATTTTATTAATCGATCTGATATATTCACTCTCCAGAAACTTGAATATGCAACTACCAATCTCAGTAGCACCTCGTTTAGCTATTGCGTGATGCCACATAAAGCAGTAGCCTAGTTTTCGACTTGCATCAAACACTGTTAAGTTGTATACTGGGTATTTACGCTTATAGTAAAATACTCCAACTTCTGATTTGGGGATGTAGAGAACTTTCTCTAAATCGAAAATTGCAATGGTTTCTGAATCGCTTGCTTTTTCTTTTTCAGTTTCTTTTATATTACGTACTGTTTCTTTATTTTTAATGTGCATATCATAGTTAACTTGCATTGCTTTTTTTGTATCGTCATCAGCTCGTTCATAACGTGTACACGTTGCACATTGATCTTTCTTAGGCTTAAAGAAAGAATAATTAAACTGCGTATTAAATATCTTTCTGTACTGCCGTGCAGACGCCATTTTAACATCTTGATAATTATCTTGTTCTGAAAACCATTGCTTATACAGTCTATACATTTTCGAAATATTGAGATCGTCAGATAGGTATAGTTTTTGAGAGTCCTTTCTGACGTAATGAGCTTCCACTGTCGGGAATAGTTTTATATGTTGCACGACACTCTCTTCAGTTGACGAGCCCGTTTTGTGAGGTCTATTATTATGACATTTAATTAATTATTGTAGATTATTATCTTCAGTAATACAAATAAAATAACTATAGTTTGGTAGTCTTGTGCGTGATTTAATATTTGCTGCCATTGAGTAACGACTCAACGATAGTTTAGTAGGTACAGCAATGTTTAGTGTGAATCTGTTAACATCAAAGTAGGTACAGTAATAAATAAATAATAATAAATAAATAAAAATGTATTTATTTCAAGTAAATCTTTACAATTATGTTGCCGGGGCTTCCCAAAAAGTAGTCAAGAGACACTTGTGTAGGGAATGCCTCGCTCTTCCAGTGTACATAACAGTTTCGATTTACATTTTAACATAAAGAGTAAATATTTTTTAATTTTAACATTTCTTTGTGAGATTTATGCGTGTGTTTGAGTGTGTGTGTGTGTATGTGTGTGTGTGTGTGTGTGTGTGTTTGTGGTGGGTCCAATGAGAGCCAAAACTAAATTGTTCTTGTAAGAATTTGCTCAACCTCATCGTAGGTAAGGGCAGAGAGCCAGTCCTTTAGTGCGCGCCTGCACTTAAACAGCTGCATAGGTACTCGTATATAGTAATGTATAGTGCCTTTAATGTTTACATTTTTTATTCCCTGGAAGAAAGCCGTAAATACAATTGCTGGTCTAAAATTGAAACAAAAATTTCACTTTCAACATAACCGTATTGTTCCAGTAATATTTTTTCTAAACGTTTACCAGGAACAAACAATTAATGTACAAAGTGATTTCTCTATTTTTGTCATTTTTCATCAGAATTAAGTAAAAAAAATATATAAGGTGTATTTAGGTCCGTAGATACCGAATCTGACTTAACCCGAAGACTTATTCCAAGTACCCGTCGATATGTTTATTGAATCCCAACGCTACAGAACATTCCCAATAACCAGAGTCAATAATTATGTCGTTGTTTTCATTAAATATTTCTTGAGAAAATGGCACATTGATATGTAAAGATTTGCCCATCCCTGATTTAGGGTCTTTCAAGTGGAAGACTTTATCTTCCGGTATACGTTGAAATATTGTAGACAGGTTGAGTGTAAGTTGATAAGAAAATGATCCATAACAAACAACCAGAAGTGGAAAATTCTCATATTTTTCGCTATTCTTTAGTAGGGTTTACTTATTACTCTGCTGGCGCAGAGACCCAAAGTGGGTCCTGGCCACCGACACAAGAGATCGCTAGCGCCGCCTGTACCTAACGCAGGTCCAGCTCCAGCTCCAGCTCCCCGAGAAGGAGCTGCCTCGGCAGTTGCCGCAGACTTGATCGCGGACGAAAGCGAAAGCGTGCCCGTGGTCCCGACCCGATGCGTTGGAGGAACAGAGGGGTTTAGTGGGTATGCTTCCAATAAGGAGGAGAATCCCACTTAACTACCGCGTCACCCTCTGGGCGCAAAAAAAAAACTCCAGCTCCATAGCGTCGTGGGGTAAATATTCTATTTTATAAACACCAAGTTATATAATTAATGATAAAACTTACTCATTACCCTTTTCATCTTTGAGAATGTAAAGTTTGTGATTCGGCGATAAACGAAGTTTTTCAAACGTAGTAATAATTCTTTTTAAACCTTGAGCTTTAGTCGACATTTGCCCTATAGAATTAATAATTTTCTCCAAGCTGAAAAACTTTACCCTGAAAGAAATATTTAAGAGACAGGCTTATTTTCAGTACCGAGTCTAAAAGTGCATGTTTTACAAACAATGTAATATAGCAGAAAAAAAAAAAAATGGAATCAAGAACAAACTAATCAAATGGACAATAACATGTGTTAGTTGTAATAAAAATTTGTATCTTTGTAGGCTACAAAAAACGCATTTGTATGTTTAAGATGTTCAGTTAAAGGGTAAAAGTGATGCTGAAGTCTTAAAGATATACCTTGATTCTTTGTCGATGTATCTCCCACAGGGCGGAATATCCGCCGCCGTAATTGTGGAAATATTTTCCTTGAATAAATCATTAACTGTCAGAAAATTCGCTTCATTCATCTTACTTATTCGTTAACAAGAAACAAGAAATATTCATAATATCCGGCACAATATTTTCAATTGCCAAACTCACACCAACAACTAGCGAGGTGACAGTGCATTGAAGTTAGACAGCAGAATATTTTAGTATGGAAATCAACACCATCTAGCTTAAAAGTTAACTAAGTCATAAAAAACGTTACATAACCACTAGATGTCGTTATACTTGCCAGTTACTAGCGATGCAACGGAAGTGTCTTAGCGGAACCAGAAACGGAAACAGATGTCAAAAGTAAGTTTTAGCAGAAACGGAAACGAAAACGGATTCAGAAACAGAAGTGTAAATAATATGAAAAAAGAAAACATATTTACAAATACATTTCTTTATTAAGTATCAAATACACCAAATCTAGATTAGAAATAGATATAATCATAAGGAGTCGGTGGCAATGATATGTGTGAAGTCCACTTGCACTGGGCCAACGCGCCCCTAACTTAGGGTAGGCGCCGAGCCCCTCGGTGGAGACGGATAGTGAGCTAATGATAATAATGATGATGATATATGACATGGTTATCAGTTATTCAACAGTACAATTAATGACTCGTAAGTATGAAATAGTCACATTTTGTCAGTTGTCAAATTTTATATGGACAACAACTAGACAGTTTACTCCAGCTAGAGAATCTGATTGTTTCAAACAGAAGCAGAAAATAATGTGCGCTTAAATTCACGAAAAAGTACGTAAACAAACAAATGCGACAAGTGCCGAAAGGCCGCGCACGGACTGCGCGTCTCGCGCCGTGCATATGGAACTCTCAACCGTCGTAAAGTTCCGTTTGTGTCTCCGTTATAAAAGTAGCGGAAACAGAAGCAGAAACGGACGTTGAAAAGCACGCGGAAACTTGCAGAAACAGAAACAGAGATCCGTTGCATCACTACCAGTTACTGGCTGGTAATGGTTACTAACCTCTTTGCGGGCACGACAATGTGCTGTCAAAATTAAAACGAAACATCAAATGTGAAAGGAATTATCGACTTTCCCACTTTTCTTTTGACCATTTCATGTTTTCTGCGCCCTGATAGTGTTAAATCTAACTGCTATTTCAGGTGCAACGCAAAAGGTATGTCTATAATAGAATTGAAATGATGACCATGACCATGTATGTAGAATGTACGCAACTATTTCTATGTATATATTCGCATATATTCTTTTTTATTATAGACTAGCTTTTACCCGCGAGTCCGTCCGCGCGGAATAAAAAATAGAAAACGGGGTAAAAATTATCCTTTGTCCGTTTCCTGGTTCTAAGCTACCTGCCCACCAATTTTCAGTCAAATCGATTCAGCCGTTCTTGAGTTATAAATAGTGTAACTAACACGACTTTCTTTTATATATATACCTATATATAGATATAGATAAATGATTGAAACCTTAAGCATTGCATATATATAGATCAATAAGGATATCTGACCCGTTGGGCATAAGTGAATTCAAATTATGACAGCTCATTAGCACCCCTGTACAGAAAGTATAGAAGAACGTACAGAATGTGTAATGAGATCCTTTTCGCACTGTATGTAGTTGCCATGTCATGTTTTTTCTTTTATGCCATTTTCTATACCCATGTAGGTTGTACATATTTTCTGACAGAACTAACCCCAACAGCAGCGCCTCTTTCATCGTCTCATCCTTTGACTATATTATATTCTAAATATGCTTCAATACCTACTCAAGTTAATGTTTATTAAAATGCATGAAAGGCCATGTGAAGAAATGAGAATAGGAAAATAAATAGAAAAATATCTAGGAATCTTATTGAAATAATTTATTTGGCAAATTAAGGACATTTCACAAAATAAAAATTCATCTCAAGACATTTTGTGAATACCGTTTTTATCTATAACTTTACTACTTTAATGATTCTTATATCGACTATACTCGTTGGCCGAGGCTTGCCGAGTGGAAGCCAACGCGAGTGTAGGCAACATATTATTCATTTACAATATATATTAAATAATTGAAATCTCCTAATTAACACATTTTACCTTGAAGCGAAAAAGATTTAAAAAAGCTCGCTTTTTATACGTACATATTTAATAACAACCATTAATATTCTTACAAAATTATAACAATGATTAGGACAATAAGTAAACATCTAAAAAATAAACAAAACTACACTTCAAAAATATAATCTCTTTGTTTGAAAGTAAGGAATTAATATCACAGCAAATTACCACTTTTAAAGCTCTGAATCTTACAAATAACAGGAACAAATATTCTTTAAGCAATAATAATAACTAATCTAACTAATAAGGATGGATTGATGGATGTTTGTTTAAAGGTATCTCCAGAACGGCTATAGGGATTTTGCTGAAATTTTGCATACATGTAAAAAATAGTTTAGGAGAATACACAGGCTATTAATTAAGAAAAAGCGTATGAAGAAAAAGTTGCAAGTAGTATTTACAACAAAGAAACAGGAAAGAAGAAGAAGATAGTCGGGCTATAATTAAAGGACTTTGAACATTTAGATTGTAAACCATTTCATCTAAATATTATTCAGATACAAGTATTCACAAACATTATTAATTAATCCATAAACATTTAGCTTGATCTTCCAATTTATGATGTAACGTGAGTGATAAAAAGTCACAATTTAAACATGTAAATCGTGAATTTGATTAACTATTTGCTTTAAATACATAAATAATAGAAAATTAACCAAATAAATAATATTTTTATACATCATAATAATCATTAATAAACATCCATCCACCCAAACATTACATTTAAGATTTTTATAAGCATTAATAATATTAAAAAGAAAAAAATAACTAACAAAAAATCGTAACATACTAAAAAAGGAAACCTAATAAATGACATAAAAATTACTTTTTCTCTTCTCATTCATGATAATATCTGAAAAGCAATCGAAACAAGAGAAGTTAAGTAAATTAAAAAAAAAAACAAAGTGATGTTTAGATATCAACTTTAAAAACTATGTAAGAGATAATGTTAAACATGATCTAGCATTAGAATTTGAAGTAGGTACAGTTATGCATCAGATTGAGATAGGTCATTAGAACTCCAAAATAAGTATGATGGAAAACTGTATGACGTATGAGATAAAAGAATTAATGAAGTCATGACTTTGGATACTAAATGTAGCCGATTGAAAGCTATAGTTTTGTGGATTTAACTATTTCAATAAAAATACCTGTTCTGTGACAACACCTTACTAGAAGTCGCCCCCGTGTATCACCTGAAATGTAACAGATTATAAAAATTATTGTATTTGCCGGATGACGACTAACCTATATAGTTTTATAACTATTCAACTTTTTGAAAGAATTTTGCAGTCTGGTTATAATCACGATGCTTAAGAAATCATAAACCCTCAAAAACATCTTGGCGATACACAACGTGTTAGGGATAAGTAAATAAACAATCGCAGCACACCTTTTCCAACATTTCATTCAAAAAAAATTTCATATGTGATGTTTTTTTTATTTCCACACCGCAGAAGTTGTGGTTACTTACCGAGCCCACTTCACAACACTGTGTGACAGTGGTTTTCACAGTAGGACAGCGGTTTCGTTCCTTTTTCGAGGTTCCGACGGAACTAAAAAAAATTAAATAAACAAACTTAAATCAGTCTGCATTAGATGAGGTAAAAAAAAACAACTACCATACAACCTGAATAGATGTACATTTTTTCGATAGTTTTTAGTTTAGTAGTCGTTAAAAATATAACGTTATCATAAACCATCATAGTAAATGCCAGTGTTAATCCGTGTCAAATATAATCTAGTTTTGATCTACATATATAAAAGAAAGTCATGTTAATTACACTATTTATAACTCAAGAACGGCTGAATCGATTTGACTGAAAATTGGTGGGCAGGTAGCTTAGAACCAGGAAACGGACATAGGATAATTTTTACCCCGTTTTCTATTTTTTATTCGCGGGTAAAAGCTAGTTAATCATAAAAAAATATTTCTATTTATTTTTAATACAAAGCGAAAATGTTCAAATATCGCCAAAATTAAGGTTAGCGACCATCTGCGGCAGTTCATGGCCACCAATATTTCGTTTGGGAACACTATTTTAATATACAAAATAAAAAAGAAAATATTTTTAAGAAAGCACTTTTATGCCGACATAGTGCTTGTTAGAAAAAGCAGCGAGAAGAAAAGAAAGCGAGGTGCAGAGCAAGTGAGAAGAATTGGGAGAGCAGGTCTTAAGATCAGCAGAACGAAAACAGAACTTCTTTGCGGTCCAACTAGCTTTTATCGAATCGCCTAAAATGGCGGCCTGATGGCTATAATTATAAAGGTAGTGGAAGACCGAAGAAAGTATTGATGGATCGTGTGAAAGAGGATATACGGATATATGACGGCTAATAGAGATGTATGGAATAGCATTACATACTGCTGTGCCTATACTTCGTAGAGAAAATGGGAGTATGATGATGAATAAGAGAAATACAAAATAATGGTGGACAAAAAATATCTTGGGGTAATATTGTTTGTATGTTTTTATATATGACAATTATCATATTTATCATTTTCTTTCTTCCGCATGTCATCTAAAAAAATAAGTCAGGTTACGAGAAAACGCGAGAAATATTTAATTAACGGAATAATAATTTATACTTTTCTTCGGCAGCTGCAAACTAACTTCTTTCTTTCAATATATTTTTGTTGGTTAACGGACGCCTCTATTTGTAGGTAAATTTGGAACAACTAATAATATAACATCTTAAGAAGCTCTCGCTAAACAGTTGGATTAGGAGCCTGATACAAAAGGCAGTTATTTTAGAAACCGCGCGCATAGTGAGGAGGTTCCTGTCTTTATAGCCCTCAACACTGGTTGCTGAGTCATGGGATTCCGCAGCCGGTGGTATACTATTTTTCACGTAATATATTTTGTTATTTTTTTTTTTAATAAAATGTATTATATAGATAATAAGTTAATAAATGAATATAGGAATCATAATACTCGTACAAATATAAACAAAACATCAAAAATGTATTTATAAAAACCGAACAATTAATTTTAAAATCATTGCAGGTCATAGTGGTTCAATGATTATTTCATGCCAAATTAAGGACTATATTTAATACAAGGTAGATGGAAAAAGATTTCAAATGCATGCATAAAGATACGTAGGTAAATCCTTCTGCCGCAAAAACTATACTTTTAAAATTGGAAAGAGCACAGCGTGCAATACTAAAAACTGCCTTTTCCCTTCCTTATAGGTATCCCACTAATGATTTGTATAAAATGTGTGGACTCTAATCCGTACGGCAACTATATATCATCACCACGATTACCCGTAAACACTCTGAATTATTTTACGATCCAAGCGTGTTATCGGAAAAAGGCGTAAATTTACCGTATGTTATATAAAAAACCCCACACCGGATTCTCCATGAGATCTTATTCGATCCTTGCTAATATTCTGTACAACAAACTAAACAAACCTTTAGATTTATTTCCACTAACAAAAATAGTGTGTAATGCAAAGGTCTCTAAATGGTTAGAAGAGTTAGATTATGAACAAACAGAGAGAGTTCTGTACAATAATTAAACAAAGTAACATACATACATAATTCAAACACAAACGCTCATTCACTGTAATACGAACATAACATACACCTAACACATACACACACATATACACACATCACACTTTAACTCTTAATAGCAAACCTCTGTAGAAAAATATAAACATTAAAACTAATTAAAATCATAACCACTTTGTAAAATTTGATTGTATTATTAAATAATTTCAATTGTATATTTTGTGGTCTGTGGGGCAGGCGCCTGGTGATCCATCATACAGGGTATCACCTAGGCATCTTAAAATTGAATGGAAAAATCGATTATTTGAAAATCGATTTTTAAATTCCTAACCAAAAATCGATTATTCGATTAATCGATTTTTATAGAAAAAATAATCGATTCCTAAAAATCCTTACTAATCCTTACTAATATACTAATATACTAATATACTAATATACTAATACTAATATACTAATATACTAATATACTAATATACTAATATACTAATCCTTACTAATATTATAAATGCGAAAGTAACTCTGTCTGTCTGTCTCGCTTTCACGCCAAAACTACTGAACCGATTTAAATGAAATTTTGTTCACAGATAGTCTAGAGCCTGAGGATGGACATAGGCTACATTTTAACGCGAAAAAGGGGTTGTAAGGGGTTGAAAGTTGGTGTGAAAGTTTGTATGGAATTATCGTCATTTTTACAGGTAGAAGGTTGAAACATATTTTTAAGGCTGCTAATTTGATAAAGATAAATATGAAATTAAATTTTTGTAAAAATTTTACTCCCAAGGGTGCTAAATAACAATAGGGGATGAAATTTTGTTTGGCAATATGTTCGGTTTTGGTGAATGTTTTGTTTAATATGCTTTGCTTTAATCCTTACCAATATTTAGTCTAGAGCCTGAGGAAAGACGTAGGCTACATTTTAACGCGAAAAAGGGGTTGTAAGGGGTTGAAAGTGGGGGTGAAATTTTGTTTGGATTTATCGTTATTTTTTCAGATAGAAGCTTGAAACTTATTTTCAAGGCTGCTAATTTGATATCAATAAATATGAAATAACATTTTTGTAAAAATTTTACCCCTAAGGGTGCTAAATAACAATAGGGGATGAAATTTTGTTTAGCATTATGTGAGGTTTTGGTGAATGTTTTGTTTAATATGTTTTGCTGTTACCCTTACCAATATTTAGTCTAGAGCCTGAGGAAAGACGTAGGCTACATTTTAACGCGAAAAAGGGGTTGCAAGGGGTTGAAAGTGGGGGTGAAATTTTGTATGGAATTATCGTTATTTTTACAGATAGAAGCTTGAAACTTATTTTCAAGGCTGCTAATTTGATATAGATAAATACAAAATTAAATTTTTGTAAAAATTTTACCCCTAAGGGTGCTAAATAACAATAGGGGATGAAATTTTGTTTGGCAATATGTTCAGTTTTGGTGAATGTTTTATTTAACATGCTTTGCTGTAACCCTTACCAATATTTAGTCTTGAGCCTGAGGAAAGACGTAGGCTACATTTTAACGCGAAAAAGGGGTTGCAAGGGGTTGAAAGTGGGGGTGAAATTTTGTATGGAATTATCGTTATTTTTACAGATAGAAGCTTGAAACTTATTTTCAAGGCTGCTAATTTGATATAGATAAATACAAAATTAAATTTTTGTAAAAATTTTACCCCTAAGGGTGCTAAATAACAATAGGGGATGAAATTTTGTTTGGCAATATGTTCAGTTTTGGTGAATGTTTTATTTAATATGCTTTGCTGTAACCCTTACCAATATTTAGTCTTGAGCCTGAGGAAAGACGTAGGCTACATTTTAACGCGAAAAAGGGTTTGTAAGGGGTTGAAAGTGGGGGTGAAAGTTTGTATGGAATTATCGTCATTTTTACAGTTAAAAACTTGAAACTCATGTTTAAGGCTGCTAATTTGATATAAAAATATTAAATTAATTTTTGTAAAAATTTTACCCCCAAGGGTGCTAAATAACAATAGGGGATGAAATTTTGTTTAGCATTATGTGAGGTTTTGGTGAATGTTTTGTTTAATATGTTTTGCTGTTACCCTTACCAATATTTAGTCTAGAGCCTGAGGAAAGACGTAGGCTACATTTTAACGCGAAAAAGGGGTTGCAAGGGGTTGAAAGTGGGGGTGAAATTTTGTATGGAATTATCGTTATTTTTACAGATAGAAGCTTGAAACTTATTTTCAAGGCTGCTAATTTGATATAGATAAATACAAAATTAAATTTTTGTAAAAATTTTACCCCTAAGGGTGCTAAATAACAATAGGGGATGAAATTTTGTTTCGCAATATGTTCGGTTTTGGTGAATGTTTTATTTAATATGCTTTGCTGTAACCCTTACCAATATTTAGTCTTGAGCCTGAGGAAAGACGTAGGCTACATTTTAACGCGAAAAAGGGTTTGTAAGGGGTTGAAAGTGGGGGTGAAAGTTTGTATGGAATTATCGTCATTTTTACAGTTAAAAACTTGAAACTTATGTTTAAGGCTGCTAATTTGATATAAAAATATTAAATTAATTTTTGTAAAAATTTTACCCCCAAGGGTGCTAAATAACAATAGGGGATGAAATTTTGTTTAGCATTATGTGAGGTTTTGGTGAATGTTTTGTTTAATATGTTTTGCTGTTACCCTTACCAATATTTAGTCAAGAGCCTGAGGAAAGACGTAGGCTACATTTTAACGCGAAAAAGGGGTTGCAAGGGGTTGAAAGTGGGGGTGAAATTTTGTATGGAATTATCGTTATTTTTACAGATAGAAGCTTGAAACTTATTTTCAAGGCTGCTAATTTGATATAGATAAATACAAAATTAAATTTTTGTAAAAAATTTACCCCTAAGGGTGCTAAATAACAATAGGGGATGAAATTTTGTTTGGCAATATGTTCGGTTTTGGTGAATGTTTTATTTAATATGCTTTGCTGTAACCTTTACCAATATTTAGTCTTGAGCCTGAGGAAAGACGTAGGCTACATTTTAACGCGAAAAAGGGTTTGTAAGGGGTTGAAAGTGGGGGTGAAAGTTTGTATGGAATTATCGTCATTTTTACAGTTAAAAACTTGAAACTCATGTTTAAGGCTGCTAATCCTTACTAATATTATAAATTCGAAAGTAACTCTGTCTGTCTGTCTGTCTGTCTGTCTGTCTGTCTGTCTGTCTGTCTGTCTCGCTTTCACGCCAAAACTACTGAACCGATTTAAATGAAATTTGGTACACAGATAGTCTAGAGCCTGAGGATGGACATAGGCTATATTTTAACGCGAAAAAGGGGTTGTAAGGGGTTGAAAGTGGGGGTGAAAGTTTGTATGGAAGTGTCGCCTACTATTGTTTACTGAACCGATTTAAATGAAATTTGGTACACAGATATTCTAGAGCCTCAGAAAGAACATAGGCTACTTTTTAACGCGAAAACAGGGTTGTAAGGGGTTGAAAGTGGGGGTGGTAATTTGTATGGAAGTATCGTCATTTTTACAGTTAGAAGCATGAAACTTCTGTCTAAGGCTGCTAATTTGATATAAATAAATATGAAATTCAATTTCTGTAAAAATTTTCCCCTGAAGGGTGCTAAATAACAATAGGGGATGAAAATTTGTTTGGGAATATGTGAGGCTTAGGTGAATGTTTTATTTAATATGTTTTGCTGTTACCCTTACTGATATTTAGTTTAGGGCCCGAGAAAGAACAAAGACTACTTTTTAACGCGAAAAAAGGGTTGTAAGGGGTTGAATGTGGGGGTGGTAATTTGTATGGAAGTATCGTAATTTTTACAGTAAGAAGCTTGAAATTTCTTTCTAATGCTGCTAATCCTTACTAATATTATAAATGCGAAAGTAACTCTGTCTGTCTGTCTGTCTGTCTCGCTTTCACGCCAAAACTACTGAACCGATTTAAATGAAATTTGGTATACAGATAGTCTAGAGCCTGAGGATGGACATAGGCTATATTTTAACGCGAAAAAGGGAATGTAAGGGGTTGAAAATGGGGGTGAAAATTTGTATGGAAGTGTCGCCTACTATTGTTTACTGAACCGATTTAAATGAAATTTGGTACACAGATATTCTAGAGCCTCAGAAAGAACATAGGCTACTTTTTAACGCGAAAACAGGGTTGTAAGGGGTTGAAAGTGGGGGTGGTAATTTGTATGGAAGTATTGTCATTTTAACAGTTAGAAGCTTGAAATTTCTTTCTAAGGCTGCTAATTTGATAGAAATAAATATGAAATTAAATTTTTGTATCAATGTTACCCTCAAGGGTGCTAAATAACTATAGGGGATGAAATTTTGTTTGGGAATATTTTAGACTTCGGTGAATGTTTTGTTTAGTATGTTTTGCTGTTACACTTACCAATATTTAGTCTAGGGCCTCAGAAAGAACATAGTCTGTTTTTAAACGCGAAAAAAGGGTTGTAAGGGGTTGAAAGTAGGGGTGGTGATTTGTATGGAAGTTTCGTCATTTTTACAGTTAGAAGCATGAAACTTCTGTCTAAGGCTGCTAATTTGATATAAATAAATATGAAATTCAATTTCTGTAAAAATTTTACTCTGAAGGGTGCTAAATAACAATAGGGGATGAAAATTTGTTTGGGAATATGTGAGGTTTAGGTGAATGTTTTATTTAATATGTTTTGCTGTTACCCTTACTGATATTTAGTCTAGAGCTCGAGAAAGAACAAAGACTACTTTTTAACGCGAAAAAAGGGTTGTAAGGGGTTGAATGTGGGGGTGGTAATTTGTATGGAAGTATCGTCATTTTTACAGTAAGAAGCTTGAAACTTCTTTCTAATGCTGCTAATTTGATATAAATAAGTAAGAATTTCGATTTTTGTAAAAATTTTACCCGTAAGGGTGCTAAATAACAATAGGGGATGAAAATTTGTTTCGCAATATGTGAGGTTTTAATGAATGTTTTGTTTAATATGTTTTACTATTATACTTACTGATATTTAGCTTAGAGCCTGAGAAAGGACAAAGATTAATTTTTATCGTGAAAGAGGGTGTATAAGGGGGTAAAAGTAGGGGTGGAAATTTGTATGGACGTATCGTCATTTTTACAGTTAGAAGCTTATAACTTTTTTTAGGCTACTAATTTGATATTAATAAATAGGTCATTTAAAGTTTGTAAAAGTTTTACCCTTAATGTTGCAATATAATAAGGGAATAGGGGATGAAAATTTGCATAAGAGTAAATGAATATTTTGTAAGTTCCATTTGTTTTGTTGTAATTTTTTATAAGTTTAAATAAAATACCTCAACAACAACAACTAAATTCACGCCCATAACCCAGAGGGATAGGTAGAGACCAAACACCTACATTTGGTGTGGTCGTGGCACACCTATCTCTATGTCTACATCCATACATCAACGCATAGCACGTCGGTCAAGTAAAATAATAATCCTTAAAAAAAATGCTTAACGAAAACAGTATTTCACGCGGACGAAGTCGCGGGCACAGCTAGTAATATTATAAATGCGAAAGTAACTCTGTCTGTCTGTCTGTCTGTCTCGCTTTCACGCAAAAACTACTGAACCGATTTAAATGAAATTTTGTACACAAATAGCCTAGAGCCTGAGGATGGACATAGGCTACATTTTAACGCGAAAAAGGGGTTGTAAGGGGTTGAAAGTGGGGGTGAAAGTTTGTATGGAATTATCTTCATTTTTACAGGTAGAAGATTGAAACTTATTTTCAAGGCTAATTTGATAAAGATAAATATGAAATTAAATTTTTGGAAAAATTGTATCCCCAAGGGTGCTAAATAACAATAGGGGATGAAATTTTGTTTGGCAATATATTCGGTTTTGTTGAATGTTTTCTTTAATATGTTTTGCTATTACCCTTACCAATATTTAGTCTAGAGCCTGAGGAAGGACATAGGGCACATTTTAACGCGAAAAAGGGTTTGCAAGGGGTTGAACGTGGGGGTGAAAGTTTGTATGGAATTATGGTCATTTTTACAGTTACAACTTGAATATTATTTTTAAGGCAGCTAATTTGATATAAATAATTATGAAATTAATTTTTTGTAAAAATTTTACCCCCACGGGTGCTAAATAACAATAGGGGATGAAAATTTGTTTGGCAATATGTGAGGTTTTGGTGAATGTTTTGTTTAATATTTTTTGCTGTTACCCTTACCAATATTTAGTTTAGAGCCCGAGAAAAGACATAGACTACTTTTCAACGCGAAAAAGGGTTTTTAAGGGGTTGAAAGTGGGCGTGGAAATTTGTATGGAAGTATCGTCATTTTTACAGTTACAAGTTTAAAACTTATTTTTGTGGCTGCTAATTTGATATAAATAAATATGAAATTCAACGTTTGAAAAAATATTACTTTCAAGGATGCTAAATAAAAATAGGGGATGAAATTTTGTTTGGGAATATTTTAGACATTTGGCGCGGTCCTGACACACCTCTCTCTATGTTCTTCTACATCCATACATCAAATCATAGCACGTCGGTTAAGTAAAATAATTAGCCTAAAAAAATTCTATCCGAAGACAGAATTTTACGCTGATGAAGTCGCGGGCACAGCTAGTCCTTACTTCCTTACTAATATTATAAATGCGAAAGTAACTCTGTCTGTCTGTCTGTCTGTCTGTCTCGCTTTCACGCAAAAACTACTGAACCGATTTAAATGAAATTTTGTACACAAATAGCCTAGAGCCTGAGGATGGACATAGGCTACATTTTAACGCGAAAAAGGGGTTGTAAGGGGTTGAAAGTGGGGGTGAAAGTTTGTATGGAATTATCTTCATTTTTACAGGTAGAAGATTGAAACTTATTTTCAAGGCTAATTTGATAAAGATAAATATGAAATTAAATTTTTGGAAAAATTGTATCCCCAAGGGTGCTAAATAACAATAGGGGATGAAATTTTGTTTGGCAATATATTCGGTTTTGTTGAATGTTTTCTTTAATATGTTTTGCTATTACCCTTACCAATATTTAGTCTAGAGCCTGAGGAAGGACATAGGGCACATTTTAACGCGAAAAAGGGTTTGCAAGGGGTTGAACGTGGGGGTGAAAGTTTGTATGGAATTATCTTCATTTTTACAGGTAGAAGATTGAAACTTATTTTTGAGGTTGCTAATTCTATATAAATAAATATGAAATTAAATTTTTGTAAAAAATTTACCCCCGAGGGTGTTAAATAACAATAGGGGATGAAATTTTGTTTGGCAATATATTCGGTTTTGGTGAATGTTTTGTTTAATATGCTTTGCTGTAACCCTTACCAATTTTTAGTCTAGAGCCTGAGAAAAGACGTAGTCTACATTTTAACGCGAAAAGGGGGTTGTAAGGGGTTGAAAGAGGGGGTGGAAAATTGTATGGAAGTATCGTCTTCTTTTACAGTTAGAAGCTTGAAACTTATTTTTGAGGCTGCTAATTTGATATAAAGAAATTAATATTCAATATTTGAAAAAAAGTTTACTCTTAAGGGTGCTAAATAACAATTAGGGATGAAGTTTTGTTTGGGAATATTTTAGATTTTGTTGAATGTTTTGTTCAATATGTTTTGCTGTTACCGTTACAAATATTTAGTTTAGAGCCCGAGAAAGGATAAAGACTACTTTACAACGCGAAAAAGGGTTTGTAAGGGGTTGAAAGTTAGGGTGGAAATTTGTATGAAAGTATCGTCATTTTTACAGTTAGAAGCTTGAAACTTATTTTTGAGGTTGCTAATCCTTACTAATATTATAAATGCGAAAGTAACTCTGTCTGTCTGTCTGTCTGTCTGTCTCGCTTTCACGCAAAAACTACTGAACCGATTTAAATGAAATTTTGTACACAAATAGCCTAGAGCCTGAGTGTAGGACCATAGGGTCTCTAAAGATGATTAAGGACAGACACTGGCTCACCACTACCACACTGGAGCGCAGGCGCACGTCCGCTTCGTACCGCGTTCGTCACTCAACTACTCAGGGACAGCTGTACCTTCCATTGTGGTACATGAGACAGTGAATTGTATCTATTCCATAGACACAAACACTACATCCCTTCCTTGTTAACAAGTTTTATTTTATTATTATTTACAACTCAATCAACATCTTATATATATTTTTTACTGTAATTATAAATTAATAATTTCCAACCAGATTGTTTCATTCATTAATGTTTGATGTATCTTCATTTAAATTTTCATTACATTTCCATTCCCCTTCCACTCTTTTTAGATGTGTAACGTGCATTCTTAGTATTTGTCCAGTTTCTTCATTCCTTACCGTGACATGTAGTTCCGACTACATGAGGCGTAGAGATAAATGTACTTGCAAGTTTGTTTGTCCTATCTAATTCTTTAACATAAATTTCGAGTCCTTTGGGGCAACCTCAATTCCAATTGAATGGAATTCTCTGTAGTCAGCAATAGAAGTTTTTCAAATTTAATGGTAACCGAAGTGTTTCCAATTTAATGGTAACCTGAGTGTTTCCAATTAAATATGGTGATCTAACTGTTTCCAATTAAATGGTAATCTAACTGTTTCCAATTAAATGGTAATTTAACTGTTTCCAATTTAATGGTAATCTAAGTGTTTCCAATTTAATGGTAACCTAAGTGTTTCCAATTTAATGGTAACCTAACTGTTTCGAATTTAATGGTAATCTAAGTGTTTCCAATTAAATGGTAATCTAACTGTTTCCAATTAGTCACGCGCCGCCCGCCCTGGCACCACCACGCGCTCAGAGTCGTAAAAAGTTGCTCCGCGAACGAAAAAAGTGCTAAAATACAAAGTTGTGGGAAAGTTTTTGCAAACATACCAGTGCGATATATCGCTGGATGCGGAAAAATCACACGAGTGCAACGGTGCCAATATCTTGGTGATCAGGCGAGGAATAACGAAGATATTGACGGAAAAAACAAATATTCTTAAAATTTTTGACTTTAAAAATTCCCGCCATCGAAATAAGATCGATAACATATATTTTTTAAATTACCATAGGATAGGCCTCGTTAAGACCTGGGTTTTTGTGTGGTTTCCAGAATTTTTCTGGTCCGAAAAGACCACAAAAACCTTACAATACAAAAACCACGTGGACACGAGGTCCAAGATCCCGGTTTGTGAGAGGGGCGTGACACACCTCATCTGAGCCCTTGACGAGCCGAACAAGGAGCTGCTTTCAGAATTAAAATCGGATGACCAGCTGCGAAGCTACAGGACGAGAAAGTGGGGCCAAAATTTGACCGATTTTCAAAAAATCATAACTCGTCATTAAGATCTGTGACATATACTTTTTATTGTTTTATAAGAAAGAGCGGTTCAAGACGAACACAGTGATACCCCATTTGGATTTTTCGGCTCAGAAATAACGGTGCGGTAACGTTTTTAAAAAAGGACTAAATTTAGAAAAACTTTAAGTGTTAATTAGGAACACTAAGTGTAAAATAAGTGTAGTTTTTATTGTTGTAAACCTAATATTAGAGACAAATAAACAATATTAGTGAAAAAACTAAGTGAAAAAGTGACGTTTTAATCAGTTCATTTTGAAAATCGAATTACGTAAATCGACAAAGTTAAAACGTAAACAAGTTGCGTCATCGCGCACCTGCACCGCTCGCACGCCGGCGTCATTATTCCCACGGCGGCGCCAACATTCCTGCGCGTGCCGGCCGGCGCTAACATTCTTTCACACGCCGGCGCCGAGACATTTTTTCCCACGGGGTAATTAGCGTGAGAACCGGCGCACCTGCTCGTGGGAAAATAAACAATTAATTAATAGGACATCGACTTGACGTCTTAGTCATATTGTAAATAGACTGTTTTTATTGTTTTATCTTTTATTGTTTACTTTTAATATATTATTTTACTTGTATTATTATTATTATAATTGGTACTTTTGTGCATATAGACCAAGACAAACTGTGATATACTGCGTAGTTAATAGAGTTAAGCCTAGAAATAAGTCTTAATTGGAATTTTGGTTTTAAAAATTTTAAAAAATTTTAAAGGTTTTAAAAATTTAATTATTTTATTTTATTTTCATTTATTAAAAATTTTTAACTTTTAGTAGAATTAGTCTCAAGTTAAACTTATTTATTTAGTTTAACTAATATTATAAAAATTTCAAATTTTTAAAATTTGAAATTTTAATTTTAATTTAAACTCAATTCATTAATATTTCTATTTTATTTTAAATTTTTGGGATCTAAAATTTGTTTTAAAATTTTTACTTTTAGTTTTATTTTATTTTTAAATTTTTAAAATTTTATTTTTTAATTTTAATTTTATTTTTTATTATTTACTAAATTATTTCATAGGCGCAACTCTTGGAACTGGCAGTAATTTAATTTAACAAAGTCGAGTGTCCGACTACTATATTGACCTGGCTTTTGCCACCAATATTAGATTTAAGTTTTAAACTATTATTTTATGACAGGCGTTTTTGCCAAATAGTTAATTTAGATATAAGTTAGTGTATTGTAAGGGTTATTGCCCACAATACTAGTGTAAGTCTTTTGACAGGGCCTATTGCCCCTTAGCTTGTAAATTTTAAGAGTTTTAACAAAACAAAATTGTATTTTTAAAAATTTTATTTATTTTTAAAATTTTATTGACATTGTTTTTAAGTCTATATTGACACGATCCCCCGACCATGTTCGGCATTCGCACGCCGGAAAAGAGGGCTGGCAGGGCTCCTTCCCCTGACATGGATAGACCGGGAACTTCCAAAGTGGCCCCTGCAGATAAATCCACTCCTCCTGGAAAAGAAAAAGGAAATTTAGTTAAAGAAGCCCACAAAAAACTAAACATCAAGTTAAACATAAATAAAGAGCCCTCCGACAGCTCCCCGAAAAATCGGAGTAGAGCTGCAGAGGCTAAGTCGTGGGTGAGTAAGGCGAAAATACACCTGTCACAGTCGAGAAACATTAAGACTGAGATTAAAAACGAAGTCTCTCTAGCCATAGACATCCTGTATAAAATAATTAAGGAACTAGAAGAAGAATTACAGGGTAAAGGAGAGAATGAAGGAGGAAAGAAGAAAGAAGAGAAGAAATTGGGACCAGAAATTGAAAAAGAGCGGGAAATGGAAAAAATTGACAAACTTGGAAAAATCCTAATTGAAAAAATGGAAAAGCAAGCTGAGCTACTACAACAAAGTAATGAAAAAAATTAACGATTTAAAACACGTATTGGAGGAACAAAAAGTAGCTCATAAACAAAATTATACATATGCCAACGCAGTGACACAAGGAGTAAAGATACCGCAACAGAAAACTTTACACTCTGTTGTGGTAACTTCTAAGAATGAAACTGAGACAGGAGAGGAAGTATTAAACAGAATAAGAAAAGTAGTTAATGCCAGAGATGGAGGAGTACGGGTGGATAAAATAAGAAAGGCAAAGGATAGAAAGGTGATTATTGGGTGTGAGACAGAAGAAGAAAGGAGTAAACTAAAGAAAAGACTAAAGAAGGCAGAGGAACAACTAGAAGTGAAGGACATTAAAAACAAGAATCCCCTAGTCGTACTCAAAGACGTTTTTAACTATAATACGGATGAGGAAATATTAGCTGCTCTGAAGAACCAAAACAAAGATATGATGCAAGATGTAGAGGGGATAGAAGAAATAGAAATTGCCTATAAAAAACGTACAAGGAATATCCACACCCGACACATAGTCCTGCGAGTGCCCCCCCAATTATGGAGGAAAATGACCGAGGAGGGTAGAGTGCGGATCGACCTGCAGAGAGTGCGCGTTGAGGAATCGCCTCTCGTGCAGTGCTCGATCTGCCTCGAGTATGGGCACCCGCAACGACTGTGTAAAGCAGAATTAGAATTATGCAGTCACTGCGGAGACCTCGCGCATAAAAAGGCAAACTGCGAAGCATACAAAATGGGGAAGAAACCGGAATGTTTCCACTGCAGTCGTGAAGGGATGGACAAACTTGACCACAACGTCTTTGATCAAGAATGTCCAGTACGGAGAAGATGGGATGCAATAGCGCGAACCGCCATCACGTATTGCTGAAGTTGTCCCGAGCAATCAAGGCCTATGGAGTAAAAGCGACGGGAAAATCCAAAGGACCGAAAGCGGCGCGAAGCTGAAAAAGGTATACAAAAAGGTCACAAATGCGGGGTGGCATGCTGATCTATGCCACCAAGCACTCGTGGAGAGCGACCTCACATGGTCCGCGACATTCGCGCCGACAACGTTTCCGGAGGAAAATACCGAAGCCAGGTACGACAAAAACTACTTGACGAATCAACGGTCCGAAGGCGATGTGGAGGATATCGAGGTACACAGGAACGTAATAAAAGTGGGGTGGCATGCTTATCTATGCCACCAAGCACTTACGGAGAGCGGCCTCGTATGGTCAGCGTCATCCACATTGTCCTCGGTTCCCGAGAGAGACAACAAAAACGGACACGTTAGGAGCACCACAAACAGCACCTACCTGGATCATCAATGGCCCGAAAGCGGCGTTGAGGAAAACGAGGCAAACAACAACGTAACAAATGGGGGGCGACATGCTTATCTATGTCGCCAAGCATTTGCGGAGAGCGGCCTCGCATGGTCTGCGTCATCAACGCCGCTCTTGGTTCCGGAGAGAAAATACGGAATCAGATGTGCTACGGACACCATAAGCAGCATTAAATGGAGAGGACAACGGACTGAGAAAGGAGTAAACGAAAATGGGGAAAATAAAAAAGTGACAAAAGAGGGGTGGCGTGCCTACCTATGCCACCAACCACAAACGGAGGGCGGCCTTTTATGGACCGCGTCGTCCATACCTTTCCCAGACCCGGAGAAATTAACTAAAATTAAACTCAAAAAGGGCACAGTCAGTACTGTAGATGAAAGAAAAATAAAAAACGCAAATACCATCTTCTCAACAAAGCGAGGGAACAGGAACACTGCAGTCATCCAGTGGAAACCTGAAAGAAGAAAGAAAATACTTTTAAAGCCAACAGGGTCCACCATCATGTTAGGAAATTGTAAAATAATGGTGCAAATATTGCGGCAAAAACGGCCAAGTACCAGTGCGGCTTCCTTGAGGGTATGTCCTCATACTCAGAGTAAAGCCGCACATTGCAGCAATATTTGCACCATTATTTAGTACTAAATTTACACATATAAGAACTTTTAACAAATTGTAATAAAATAAAGAGATAATAAAGTCTCCGACCCATAAATATGTCGGGGGATTACGGGAAAAAAAAAAAAAAAAAAAAAAAAAAAAAAAAAAAAAAAAAAAAAAAAAAACTGTTTCCAATTAAATGGTAATCTAACTGTTTCCAATTTAATGGTAACCTAAGTGTTTCCAATTTAATGGTAATCTAAGTGTTTCCAATTTAATGGTAACCTAAGTGTTTCCAATTTAATGGTAACCTAAGTGTTTCCAATTTAATGGTAACCTAACTGTTTCCAATTTAATGGTAACCTAAGTGTTTCCAACTTAATGGTAACCTGTTTCCAATTTAATGGTAACCTAAGTGTTTCCAATTTAATGGTAACCTAAGTGTTTCCAATTTAATGGTAACCTAAGTGTTTCCAATTTAATGGTAACCTAAGTGTTTCCAATTTAACGGTAACCTAAGTGTTTCCAATTTAATGGTAACCTCAATTACAATTGAATGGAATTCTCTGTGTTCATTGACACTGTATTAATCCAATTTAATGTATTCACATCTACTGAAAATCATTACCACCAATTTAATTTTTTGATTACCGAACTCCAACTAATGAACTTTATAACAAACAAAATTACTTAATGTCACTAAAATGTTTAAATTTAAGACTTGTACTCTCATAATGAACATAACAAATAAAAATATTAAGTCTAACATTAAACTCGAAAAAAGAGAACAACATAACTGACGTAACAAACACAAATTAAAATTTATTACTCCGCGAACTATCTATGGAATAAAACTATTTCGTTCGAAGGCGTTCAAATGTTTAACAACTGTCAGACGAGATAAAGAATTGTAACAGTATTAATGCTTTCAAAAATAAACTTAAATCATATATCATCGCTGAACTGTAATAATCTCTCAATGTTATCTACATATATAACTTTGTCATTTCTGTCAAGTTAGATTCTCTTCTATAGTTGTGTTAAGGTTTATTTTGCTTTATATTGATCCTGTATTCTGTATCTATATTACGAATTAAACCCGCAAACCTGTATGATATACATATTTATTTTTCGGGTATATCAATAATTGTTCAGCATAGTTTAATAACATTTAAAACTTCACAAAACATTTGTTTATAGCAAACGCTTTAAACTTACACCTTCCTTACAACGCACAGAAAAACTATAACTATTACTTTAAATAAGTGCAATTACTCATAACTATTTTTTAAAATAAAATTACGAGCACGGATTTACAGAAGTTGTTTACGCACGGCGGTACGGTTCCGAACATATCTACTCCTCTTTTTTTTTTTCATTGTAAGTGAAGCATTGTGTTTGTTTTTTTTTTTCAAATGAGAAATAAACATCTTTAACCTAAACCTAATGGTAGTGATGATTAAATGATGTACTCATCGAACAACGCCATCAGAAGTCATGTCGTCATAACAAGAACAATGTTTACATTTCCGTGCATGTGACTGTACAACCAATTTAATGGATATCTGCAATAATAATTAACAACTGATATAGGAGAACGGTAGGTCTTGTTTCTAACAAACATTTTACGTATAGTTTAGATATATTTTGTAATACAAAACAAAACAACAAAAGTGTGAAACAACATTATCACTATCAGTGGCTGCAATGAACTCCCCCTCGGAGATATACTATGATCGCCATGAATAGTACGAAGAAAAGTATATAGATTAACCTTAAATTAAGATGAAATATAATAATTTTTTTTTTTTTATTATTCTTTTGCATAATAATATGCATTATTATGCATAAATTTCATATAAACCAAACGGCCATGCCAATAAAGTATTTACTACTTAATCACGATAATTATGTGTTAATCAAATGTACACTTAGCTAATCCATTTCCTTTTCTTTTTTTTTTTTTTTTTAATTGCAGTTGTTGCTTTACTAAGTATCAATGTTATCATAAGTCATAAGATCATTGGTTTATGTATGTATCAATTCACTAATCACTCAGCGTTCCGACCGACGCCATGATGTATTATCAAGCCGGCGTATCAACAACACTCAAGCTTAATGTCAAAATAGAATATTGAATTAAATAATTGAAAAATTTTGTATGTTGAAACTAACCCGAATAATAATAATAAATTAATAATAATATCATGTAGCATCGAATCTTATCCCTATTCTTTCGTTTAAAGAAAAGTTCTGAAGGGGTCTTTCCTGTTACTGAGTGAGGAGTAGAGTTATACATCATAAAATACTAATATAATGTTTCTCTTATATTCGTGTCTCTTTTTTCGCTTGCACTTATTCTAAGGTACTTTAAGATAGCCCTATTTTGAAGCTCGACTTCCCCATTCATTTGCGGCCAATATGGAACAGTACTAAAAAGTTTAATGTTGCAATCTTCACAAAAAGTTTTAAACTCTTCATTTACAAACTGCTAGCTCATTTACAATCTGCAGTGATTGAATGTGGATAACCCAGTCGACTAAAGAGTTCCTTCAGGATGTTAATAATTTGTGAACCTGTTATGGTCCTGGTCACAGGTGGGCACAGTTAAGCAAAAGTTAACTTCGTTAATCTTTAATTCGTTAAATAAAATGTAACTTCGTTAATCGTTACAACCTTTAATTAATAAAAATTTAACGCAAGTTAAAGTTGACAGTTAAAGTTAATTTTTGTTTATATTATAAGGGACAATCAGGCAAATGGGCATATGAATAATCTCCGAATCGCATGGACCGATTTTGTCGAGACTATCAATAGAACCTAGGCTATATTTTTTCCGCGCTTACAAAATCACGGACGAACGCTAAACCTATCTATAGTTTAGTTATATTTTAAATTCAAATAAAACTTAGACGATTGGGCCGATGTATTACTGCCTGTACAATACACATGACAGCGTGCACTAGTTACACACACTTGTATACTACACTGACAATGATGGACAAATGACCTTTTCAGTCATTTTTAGCCGACTTCAAAAAGAAGGAGGTTATCAATTCGACTGAATTTTTTTAGCCGACTTCAAAAAGAAGGAGGTTATCAATTCGACTGAATTTTTTTTTTTTTTTTTTTTTTTATGTGTGTTATTAGCCGACTTCAAAAAGAAGGAGGTTATCAATTCGACTGAATTTTTTTTTTTTTTTTTTTTTTATGTGTGTTACCGCGAATCTCCGTCCCTGGTGGTCCGATTTTGATAAAAATTATTTTAATCGAAAGGAAGTGCTTGCAGGTGGGTCCCATTTTTTTGTTTTTTTTTTTAATAACTAGAAGACTAGTAGATTTTGAATATAGCTTCAAAATTTGTTGCGGAAATTAGGGACATTTTTGCTTTCAGCGCTTACGTAGGCTAAACTATAAGACCTACATCAAAATGATGTATGGCGAATTGTAGCTCTTTAAATGTGCTAAATAAAAGTCCGCGATAGCATATATCTATCTTTTATAGTTTTCTCACAATAACCATTTTTTTCTTTACGAAACATTAATTAAATTCATGCCCTATTTCCGACGCTATTATTCAAGTTCAGTATTAACCCTTATGTAAATAAACATGTTCATTATCAAGAGAATTTAATGTAGATTATATTTGCAATTAAAACTATATCATTCTGTCTAATAGTTTAGGAGATATCGTAAGAATAAAATTACGCGGAAACGAAAAATGCTACATCGCGTTACAATGAATAGCACAAATTTGCTTTCTGGGCTTACGTAGGTCAAACTATATGTCCTACATTAAAATGATGTATGGAGTAATTATAGATCCTTAAATTTGCTAAATAAAAGTCTCAGGTGGCATATATCTATCATCTATGGATGTCTCACAAAAACCATGTCATTTTGAACAAACTTCGATTAAAATGCACACGAAAAACAGCGTCGTAAGCTTACGGCGCTATTATATTATATTCGATATGAATCCTTATCCAAATAAATATGTTTGATGGCTAGAGTATTAAATGCAGATTACATTAGCCTTTAAACTATGTAATTCTGATCAATAGTTTGGAAGATATTAAATTATTAAAAACTACGCGCATTCGAAAAATTCTACGGCGGCGCGCGGCTGGACTAAATTAAAGGCACGCTACGATGTATTAGTTCGTTAATTTTCAATTTGTATACCGATTTTGATAATTATTTCACTGTTTAAAGGATAAGTGGTTATCTGCTGCATTCTAAATTAGTTTTTGAATTGAAGTACACACATATTAAATAGGAAAGTCCTTTTCTTTATTTCTTTCCTCATACGTATTAAGCGCTAAAACAAATAAAAAATATAACAAACATAAAAACAGCTCTCATGTGTTATCATGCATATGTTGCGTCAATATTGCGGTATGGATTAATAATGTGGGGAAACAGCACTGATCGAAATAGAGCATTTGTAGCACAAAAAAAATGTATTAGAGCGATGTGTGGTCTGCACCCACAAGATTCGTGCCGACCCGCGTTCAAAAACCTAGGTTTACTACCACTGCCAGCACTTTATATTTATGAGATATGTATGTTTGTACGGAAGCATAAAGAATTATTTACTGTTCGCAACCGGCGTGACCATTTTAGATTAGTACTACAAGATAATCCTAGACTTACTAAATATACTAATAGCTGTTTGTTTATGTGTATACAAATTTATAACAAGGTACCAAATGACCTGAAGATGTTAAATGCCAGACAATTTAAACGGGGATTGTATAATTTATTGCTTGGAAGTGGTATCTATAGCGTAGAGGAATTTTTGTGTGGTTGACTTATGATAAATCTATGTGTTTCTGCATGGTATATATTTTTGTGAAAATTGTATGATTTTTGTAAAAATATGTAATAAATGAATTTGAATTTGAATTTGAAGGAAATTTGTAATTGAACTTCAAATTCACTAAAAATTGTGAAATAAAACAAAAATTTTAAGAAAAAAAAATAGCCGACTTCAAAAAAAACAATCTCAAACAAAATGCACTCAAAAGTAACATAAAAAAACAATTTCAAACAAAATGCATTCAAAAGTAACATAAAAAAACAATTTCAAACAAAATGCACTCAAAAGTAACAAAAAAAACAATCTCAAACAAAATGCACTCAAAAGTAACATAAAAAAACAATTTCAAACAAAATGCATTCAAAAGTACCATAAAAAACCATCTCAAACAAAATGCACTAAAAAGAAACAAAATAATGACATGAAAACTTCTTTCTTTCTTTCTTCTCTCTTTCAAAAACCTTCTAAACTCTAAAGAAAGTTCTCTTCTTTCTTGTAACATGTCTATATTGTATAATTATTGTTATTTTGGAGTCGGTTTCGGCCTAAGTAGGGACATAAACGTAAGTATGTCTAATACATCTCAAATATAAAATGTATAATATTATATTTACTTCGGCCGACACCGACTGCGAAATAACAATAATTATACAATATAGACATGTTACAAGAAAGAAGAGAACTTTCTTTAGAGTTTAGAAGGTTTTTGAAAGAGAGAAGAAAGAAAGAAAGAAGTTTTCATGTCATTATTTTGTTTCTTTTTAGTGCATTTTGTTTGAGATGGTTTTTTATGGTACTTTTGAATGCATTTTGTTTGAAATTGTTTTTTTTTTTTTATCGACATTCCGACGTCACGGAATTAGAGAGTTAACTAAATTTAGACAACACAAATTTTCTATTAAACTGTGAGACCTGGTAATATTCAAAAGAAAATAATCAAAACTTTTGTGCAGTATTTACATGTATCTGTTACTATTTGCACCCGGATATTCATTTGCTCATGCTCCCACAATTGAACATTTAATTTTACGTATAATTTGGTAATATATATATTTTTTGCTAAGGACCCACGAACAAACTTTAGTATTAACTACTTTTTTATTTATTAATATAGGTTTATCAATAACACTTCTTAACATCAGAGGAAACTTATTGTAACATTGATAAATAAACTATATAACCAATCCAGTGATACATCTCAACGCATCAAACTATACAACTGAGATGCCATCGATAACTTAGAAGTTGCTAGAGCATCTAATGATATATCGTCGGATCTAATGTTATATGATAAATAAAGTTAAATTGCTCTCAGTGTACAGAGTATACGTCACACGACCACGACATAACGAAAACAACCGATTGCGGGTGATGTCTTCTATCTTTCTTATCACCTATAAAATCGTTATAGTCAATTAGTAAGAATATGTTTTGACTTATTTTCAACGACATTCGATTAATTTTAAAACAATCTTTCGATATACGCAAAAATCATAATTACACTAACACAATTATTCTATCTCTTTCTTCATTTTTTCTCGTTTTAGCGTATACTTTTTTTTTGTTGTAAACAAACAAATTATCTTTGCTATGGTACCTCTTTGTTATGTACCTCTCTTTTTAGCAGTCGTTGCAATATCAGCTGCTTCCTACTGAAAATGTTCGATCTAAATCTAAAATCTAAAATACCTTCAATTTAATGAAAGTCCTTTTGTTTTTTACTAATACTTCTTATTTAAAAGAAGTTCGAAACACATTAAATTCAATCTAATGAATTTCATTTTGTACAATGTAATAAAATAGTTTAGAATATCTCCAATTTAATAGAAATCCCAATTATAAATGTGTATGTGTTTTAAATACTCCAAAGGTACCTTATTAGGTTTACCTATTTACGCATTTATATATCCAATTTAATGGATATCCAAAATAGACGAAGATATATCTCCAATTTAATGGAAATCCGGAGCACTACATATCTGTATTATTTTAGTTAAAATGATAGCCGATTTTCAAAATACGGCCTGTACCTGTCATTTTACGTGAAGTACTTAGTTGCAGTTAATAGATAATAGACCCATATTTCGTATGACACTGTCTTAGATCCTAGAACGATTCGTTGAAGAAGATTCACAAATACCTTTGCCAGAAAAATAATTATTTCTGAACAAAAGAAAACGTGTCAGTTGATACTTATTGTAGCATTTGATGTGTCTCGTTACAGAGAATATTTGATGACCAAATAGTGAGTAGATTAATATAACAGATTTAAAACATCTTTACAAATAAATCAGGCCACCCGTTGACCCCGCCTTTTATTGACGTTCCTTACACTTATGAAGATTGATATTGTAAGTACTCGAAGGTATAATAATTTACAATAATTTCAATCGCTTTTTTTACAATTAATTTTTTACAGTTAGCTGTAATAATTTGTAAATATTATTGACAATTAATATTTTTGTGAACTAAACTTTAATAGACAAATATTCCTACTCATCGTAATAAATAGATAACGACGGCGGAAGTGATATCGCATGCTTGCAATAAATCATCATTACTATTTTACGCGTATACAACTTATAAAATCGGATAATACTGTAAACAAATGTTCCCCATATCATATTGTCATCTTTCTTCTATTATGAAATCTATAATAATTGTACTCTACTTTTAGGCATAAAATTAAATATCTTGATTTGATTGGATTGGCAATGTTTTAATTTACACACAAGTATTTTATTACTTAGGGCGCAAAATGCGGACATAGTTACCAATTTTCTATTTATTTTTTTTCACCTCGTCGCCATTTGTAGGACCATAGGGTCTCTAAAGATGATTAAGGACAGACACTGGCTCACCACTACCACACTGGAGCGCAGGCGCACGTCCGCTTCGTACCGCGTTCGTCACTCAACTACCCAGAGACAGCTGTCCCCTCCAGTGTGGTACATGAGACAGTGAATTGTATCTATTCCATAGACACAAACACTACACTGAGGATGGACATAGGCTACATTTTAACGCGAAAAAGGGGTTGTAAGGGGTTGAAAGTGGGGGTGAAAGTTTATATGGAATTATCTTCATTTTTACAGGTAGAAGATTGAAACTTATTTTCAAGGCTAATTTGATAAAGATAAATATGAAATTAAATTTTTGAAAAAATTGTATCCCCAAGGGTGCTAAATAACAATAGGGGATGAAATTTTGTTTGCCAATATATTCGGTTTTGTTGAATGTTTTCTTTAATATGTTTTGCTATTACCCTTACCAATATTTAGTCTAGAGCCTGAGGAAGGACATAGGGCACATTTTAACGCGAAAAAGGGTTTGCAAGGGGTTGAACGTGGGGGTGAAAGTTTGTATGGAATTATCGTCATTTTTACAGTTGGAAGCTTGAAACTTATTTTTGAGGTTGCTAATTCTATATAAATAAATATGAAATTAAATTTTTGTAAAAAATTTACCCCCGAGGGTGTTAAATAACAATAGGGGATGAAATTTTGTTTGGCAATATATTCGGTTTTGGTGAATGTTTTGTTTAATATGCTTTACCAATTTTTAGTCTAGAGCCTGAGAAAAGACGTAGTCTACATTTTAACGCGAAAAGGGGGTTGTAAGGGGTTGAAAGAGGGGGTGGAAAATTGTATGGAAGTATCGTCTTCTTTTACAGTTAGAAGCTTGAAACTTATTTTTGAGGTTGCTAATTCTATATAAATAAATATGAAATTAAATTTTTGTAAAAAATGTACCCCCGAGGGTGTTAAATAACAATAGGGGATGAAATTTTGTTTGGCAATATATTCGGTTTTGGTGAATGTTTTGTTTAATATGCTTTGCTGTAACCCTTACCAATTTTTAGTCTAGAGCCTGAGAAAAGACGTAGTCTACATTTTAACGCGAAAAGGGGGTTGTAAGGGGTAGAAAGAGGGGGTCCACGGACCTGCTCGGTTGGCCGAGTGGGCGGAGAGGTGAACTCCGACGTGGCGCGTCCCCGGGTGGTGGATAGGGGAACGCCCCGGCCTTCTGCCGGGGTAGGGCTTCGGCCCCGCGAACCAAACACTGGTAGGTTAGCTAGGTTAGTTAAGTTAAGTAGGTTAGTTAGATTAGGTTGCGGGCCCCTTGCGGGCCCGCAAAAGAGAGGGCGGCGCTCGCCGCAAGACGAGCGTCTATTAGGCTAGTTAGTTGTGTAAGTTAGATTAGGCTGCGGGCCCACTTGTGGGCTCGCAAAAGAGAGGGCGGCGCTCGCCGATAGGCGAGCGTCTATTAGGTTAGTTAGTTATGTAAGTTAGGTTAGGCTGCGGGCCCACTTGTGGGCTCGCAAAAGAGAGGGAACAAAACCGAATATATTGCCAAACAAAATTTCATCCCCTATTGTTATTTAGCACCCTTGGGGATACAATTTTTCCAAAAATTTAATTTCATATTTATCTTTATCAAATTAGCCTTGAAAATAAGTTTCAATCTTCTACCTGTAAAAATGAAGATAATTCCATACAAACTTTCACCCCCACTTTCAACCCCTTACAACCCCTTTTTCGCGTTAAAATGTAGCCTATGTCCATCCTCAGGCTCTAGGCTATTTGTGTACAAAATTTCATTTAAATCGGTTCAGTAGTTTTTGCGTGAAAGCGAGACAGACAGACAGACAGACAGAGTTACTTTCGCATTTATAATATTAGTAAGGAAGTAAGGACTAGCTGTGCCCGCGACTTCGTCAGCGTAAAATTCTGTCTTCGGATAGAATTTTTTTAGGCTAATTATTTTACTTAACCGACGTGCTATGATTTGATGTATGGATGTAGAAGAACATAGAGAGAGGTGTGTCAGGACCGCGCCAAATGTCTAAAATATTCCCAAACAAAATTTCATCCCCTATTTTTATTTAGCATCCTTGAAAGTAATATTTTTTCAAACGTTGAATTTCATATTTATTTATATCAAATTAGCAGCCACAAAAATAAGTTTTAAACTTGTAACTGTAAAAATGACGATGCTTCCATACAAATTTCCACGCCCACTTTCAACCCCTTAAAAACCCTTTTTCGCGTTGAAAAGTAGTCTATGTCTTTTCTCGGGCTCTAAACTAAATATTGGTAAGGGTAACAGCAAAAAATATTAAACAAAACATTCACCAAAACCTCACATATTGCCAAACAAATTTTCATCCCCTATTGTTATTTAGCACCCTTGGGGGTAAAATTTTTACAAAAATTTAATTTCATATTTATCTTTATCAAATTAGCAGCCTTGAAAATAAGTTTCAATCTTCTACCTGTAAAAATGACGATAATTCCATACAAACTTTCACCCCCACTTTCAACCCCTTACAACCTCTTTTTCGCGTTAAAATGTAGCCTATGTCCATCCTCAGGCTCTAGACTATTTGTGTACAAAATTTCATTTAAATCGGTTCAGTAGTTTTTGCGTGAAAGCGAGACAGACAGACAGACAGACAGAGTTACTTTCGCATTTATAATATTAGTAAGGAAGTAAGGACTAGCTGTGCCCGCGACTTCGTCAGCGTAAAATTCTGTCTTCGGATAGAATTTTTTTAGGCTAATTATTTTACTTAACCGACGTGCTATGATTTGATGTATGGATGTAGAAGAACATAGAGAGAGGTGTGTCAGGACCGCGCCAAATGTCTAAAATATTCCCAAACAAAATTTCATCCCCTATTTTTATTTAGCATCCTTGAAAGTAATATTTTTTCAAACGTTGAATTTCATATATATATATATATATAGTAAATATATAGTAATTATATAGTAATATATAGTAATATTATATAGTAAATATATATAGTAAATATTATATAGTATATAGTAAGGATGATTATTGCACTGGAAAGCTCAGGATTGAAAACTAAGCGCTGACTCAGTTAAGTCAAAATTACTGCAAGATATCAAAATGAATGAACGGCAAAGTTCATCGGCGTTTGCAACTAATAAGTCATTTAACTGCATTTTATAAAAATAGGCAAGCAAAATTTTCAAAAAGGTCCTTGATGCTACTCATGTAATAAGTATGGTCATATTAGCACAGATTGCAAGACAAAGAAGATAACCAAAAGCTCAAGTTATGCTGCAGCTTTAACAGCAACAAACAATAACAGCGATGCTTGGTACATCGACTCGGGAGCCTCCGTCCATATGACAAGGTATGACAATTTACTATCAAATACTTGCGAATCACTAATGAAGTCAATAAAAGTAGCTAATGATAAATCTTTGAATGTGAAATGTTCTGGACAAGTGACACAGAATGTCTCTGATCAAAGAGGTCAACACAGAAAAGTCTTATTTCAAAATGTACTCTGTGTTCCAGAACTGGCAACCAATTTAATATCTGTCAGCCAAATAATCAGAAATGGAGGTCAAGTCAAATTTAATAGCAAACGATGTGTTATTGTCAACAAAAATAACAATGTTGTCGCTACCGCTATTTTAGTAAACAACATGTATCAACTGAATATGTACAGTTAACATGCCTACATATCTGATGTTGATGAAAATGATCCATATCTATGGCACCAGCGCATGGGTCATCTGAATTTTAATGACTTAAACAAAATTATAGAAAATACAGAAGGAATGAAAGTTCTAAAGAAAAAGGAAACTAATTTAATATGCATAACATACCTAGAAGCCAAGCAGACACGATTGCCCTTATAACATAAGGGTACGGGAACCACAAAACTACTTGAACTAGTGCATTCAGATGTGTACGGACCTATGGAGACAGAATCTCTGAGTGGAGCTAAGTATTTTCTGACTTTCACCGATGATTACTCCAAAAAGATATTTGTTTATTTCTTACAGAAGAAATCAGAAGTCATAGATAAATTAAAAGAATTTAAGAAGTACGAGTATGTAGAAAATCGACTGGAATGTAAAATCAAGTGTCTCCGAACTGACAATGGCCTTGAATTTATTAACAAGAATATCTCTGATCTTTTGAAAGGTGATGGAATCACACATCAAACCACAGTGCCTTACACGCCCCAACAAAATGGAGTCGCTGAACGATTAAATAGAACATTAGTAGAAAAAGCCAAATGCATGTTACTTAATGCTAAATTGTCTAAACAATTCTGGGCAGAAGCCGTGCAAACTGCCGCTTATCTATTAAATAGGACTCCGACAAGAATCATTGAAGTACATGACTCCTGAAGAGCTGTGGTCTGGAACTAAACCAAGCGTCAATCATTTACATATATTTGGGTGCGAGGCTATGTTGCACTTACCCAAAGAGAAAATAAAGAAATGGGATCCAAAAGCTAAGAAGGCTATATTCACTGGTTACTGTATACAAAAGGCTACAGATTCATAATTCCTTCTTCAGGATTAGTCATAAAAAGCAGAGATGCAGTTTTTCTTGAATCTACAGTAGTAAGAAATTATGTTCCGGTAGTAGTAGATTTGACTCACTCAGAAGATAAGTCTGTAAGTGAAGAGCTCCGTCACAGTTCAGAGTCAACCTCCACAAACACAATTGCTTCACCTGAAGAATCTGAATCTGATGAATCAATGAACAGCAGTATTTATGTACCAGACAGAAAAATTGAATATCCGATGTCTTCAAATGTGACATTAAGACCAAGAAATAAACAGTCACAACCTAAAACAAAAAGTTTTGAAAGCTATTTATGCTACAATGATGGAATTCTAGATGTACCTTTAACATACAGTGATGCCATTACTTCAGCTGATTCTGACAAGTGGAAAATGTCAATAAGTGAGTAATCAAAGCCACAGTCTACAGAGTTGATTGGCTACAGTGATGGTGACTATGCTAATGATATTGAAACAAGGCGTTCAATGACAGGATATGTTTTTATTAAAAATGGAGCTGCAGTTACATGGTCTAGCCAACGGCAACAAAGTGTAGCACTTTCGACAACTGAGGCAGAATTCATGGCTGCTTGTGCTGCCACCAAAGAAATACTATGGTTAAAACAATTATTAAGTGATATAGGACAATATAAACAAGTGTCTGTGTGTCTTAATATTGACAATCAAAGTTCAATAAATGTGATTAAAAATAGTGAATTTCACAAGTGCTGTAAACATATTGATATTAAGTATAACTTTATAAAGGAAAAATATCAGCAAAATGTTATTTCTTTAAATTATGTCAATTCAGTTGAACAGTTTGCAGATATTTTTACTAAGTCTTAGCCTAGAGAAAGATTCAAACTGTTAAGAAGTAACATTGGTATGTTAAGTTTTAATACTTAAATTTTCTTTTTGTTTAGTGAAGAAGTTCTGAATTTAATTTTAAGCACTTGTTTCTGTTTCATAAAAAGGTATGGTTGCTGTGTTAAATCTCCATAATCTTTGTGATATGAAAAAAAATAATATGTTAATTTAAGTACTTAATTTTGTTTATATGAGATAGTACGGGCTGCTTTGTGGTTGAGTGATTGATACAAGTGTTTTTGACATTACCGTCTTTTTCACTTATTTTTTAGGTGTTTTATAGGGTTTTATTTCCTGTTGATTATCTAATTAGTGGTTTGGTGTGTTTATATAAGTGTGTTGACTTATTTGTAAGTATTATATAGTAGTTTAGTGTAGATAGAATTATGAACGGCGTTGACCCCCCCGATCCTGGGGGAGGTTATATCCCTGTTTCTTCTAATTTTCCAGTCCCAATGGACACGGAGGTGATCCATCCTTCTAGAAAACGACAAACTCCTCCAAATTCTGATTATTCCTCTTTCCCCCCAAAGAAAAACTCAGTATCACAAACAATCGGTTCTATTCAGTCGGTGTATACTTTACCAGAATATGAGGGTAACAGAAAACGTTATTTGGATCAGGATATTGCTCCCTTTTTGATTCATGTAAGCAAAGATTGTGAGTCTTCATCTAGTGCTGTACTTCACCCGATTAAGTTTGGTCACTTCCTACACCACAATGAAATCAAGGATGTTGCTAAAGACGGTGTTAAACGTATAGGCCGAAATCGGGTCTCTGTTGAATTTAAAACTGCAGTTTCCGCTAATTCTTTCTTAGATCATCCAGGTCTTGCCGCGGCTAAATATAATGCCATTATTCCTTCTTATAATGTGACCCGCATGGGTATTGTTAGAGGCGTCCCAGTAGAGTGGACCCTAGAAGATTTAGTTTCTTCCATTGATGTTCCTGATGGTTTTGGACGTGTCATCAGAGCCCGTCGGCTTAATAAAAAGTCGACTGATAATAATAATTCTATTTGGACTCCAACTTCAACAGTAGTTCTAACTTTTATTGGCCAAAAGCTCCCAGATAGGGTTTACTGTTTTTACACTTCCCTCCCGGTTCAGACTTATATTTTACCAACCATACAATGTAATAATTGCTGCAGGTTTGGGCATGTTGCTACACAATGCCGGTCAAAAGCGCGTTGTTATATCTGTACACAATCTCATTCTGGTAGTGATTGTAATAGTGTCTCTCCTATACCTACCTGTTTGTTTTGCTCTGGCAACCATAAAGCCACCGATCCATCTTGCCCGGAACATTCCAGACAGAAATCTATCAAACTGGTGATGTCACAAGAAAATATTTCATATAGCGAAGCATCTGTCAGATTCCCACAAGTTAGAAGATCTTTTGCAGATATTTCTCGTACGTCTGTCCCCCCTTTTCCCACTCAATCTACACACATCTTACCCCAATCTTCTGCCCTCACTCAGCCCATTTCCAGTTCAGTCTCGTACCGTCGAACTTATTTTTCACAAAAATCCCCACCAGTTCCGGCATCCAGTCCAGGCTATGATAGGCAAGCTCACCAAGCAATCATTGGTACCCCCTCTTCTAGTCTCCCTAATGGGAGTTCCTATCCTTCAGATTATATATCTCCCAATGATAATCTCCTCGAACTTTTACTTTCTACAATTTTAAATATATTCTCCCGCTTTGGTGATTTTGAACTACCGAACAATGTCGTATCTAAACTTACTGAGCTTGTCAATACTATCAAAAATGCCAAAATTCCTTCAGTGGAATTGTCACAGCATTCGTCACAAGAAGAATGATATCATCACTCTTATTAATAAATACAAACCTTCTATCTTTGCTGTCCAGGAGACATGGCTTAAGCCCGGTTCCAACTTTAGGATTCCGGGTTTCTCATGTCTCCGGGACGATAGGTCAGATGGTTATGCTGGTTGTGCTATTTTAGTATCTAGAAAAGTGATATTTAAACAAATCTCTCTTCCTTCCCACAGTAGTAGCATTTTTGCTGTTGCTGTTAGAGTATATAATATTTCCTTTCTCTCCATTTACATCCCAGAACCTAACCTAGCTCTTCTCTCAGAATTAAAAAATATTATTACAAGTCTCCCTCCACCTATCCTTATCCTTGGAGATTTTAATATTCATCATACATCTTGGGGTTGTTATTACTGTGATTCCATATCTTTCCCGTTTCTTGATCTCTGTGATGAACTAGATTTGTGTTTATTAAATGACGGGTCTCCTACTCGCAGAGTTCCTCCATCTCAGAATCCAAAGACTGCTGTAGACCTTTCTTTAACTTCTCCTTCCTTGGCTTCTAGCCTCTCCTGGTCCGTCCTTTCTTCCACTCTTGGTAGTGATCACTTTACAATCATTCTGTCAATTCCTGATTCCCCTAATTCTATTCCTACTGCTTCCCTTCCCCCCCTCTTAAAATTTAACATTCACCAAGCTGATTGGTCTCAATTCAGATCCCATTTAGATCAAGAAATAATGAATATTCCTTTGATTAACCCTGACAATGTCCTTTCTTCATATGTATTTTTTCGAAACGCTCTTCTTTCTTCTGCTACTAAGTCTATCCCTCTCAAAAACTCTGCTAGATATAAAATCCCCTCTCCCCCTTGGTGGGATTCTGAGTGCACTCAAGCGTGCCAGAGCAGATCAGAAGCAGAGGATGCTTATGCAGCTGCTATGACCTCGGAAAATTTCATCTCTTACCAACGAATTGCGGCCAAAACTGTAAGACTGTTATCAGAAAAGAAAAGATCTGGTTGGCTGCGTTTTTGCGAGGAACTTTCTCCGATCTCTCCCCCTTCTCATGTCTGGAAGAATTTGAGACGATTCCGCTGCTCTTATTCTTCTCGATCTAATGACACTAACGATCCTTCTGACTGGATTGATCATTTTTCTTGTAGGTTAGCCCCTCCTTCTGTACCTTCATTGGAAGAAACTTCTCCCTCTGCTTTATCCTCTAACTCCACTGACGATTTTGATTCTCCTTTTTCTTGGGAGGAACTCTCTGCTGTCTTGGAGAGTCTAAGTGATTCGTCCCCAGGAATCGATGGGATTCCGTATTCTTTTATTTCCAATAGCAGCGACTCTGTAAAACAGCTATTCCTTTCCATTCTTAATAACATATTTTTAACTGGAACTCCTCCTGAAGAATGGAGGACTCAGATTGTCATCCCTATTTTAAAACCTGGAAAGCCCAGTTCTGACCCTTCTAGTTATCGGCCAATCGCTTTGTCCTGTACAATGGCTAAAATATTGGAACATTTAATCAAGAACCGTTTGGAATGGATTCTGGAAAATAGGAACATATTAGCTAAATCTCAGTTTGGATTTCGAAAAGGATTTAGCACTATGGATAGTTTAAGCATATTTGTAACAGACATTCGTACTTCCTTCTCTAAAAACGAGTCTTTAGTAGGTGTTTTCCTGGACATATCATCTGCGTATGACAATGTTCTTCTTCCAGTGCTCAGGCAGAAGATGCTCCAGCTGAGCATTCCTGTGAAGATTGTAAACATAATTTCTAGTCTCCTGTCTCCTAGATTCGTTTCGGTTCGTGCTCCAAATTATTCTTCCTCTCCCAGACAGCTGTGGAAGGGGCTTCCCCAAGGGTCAGTCCTTAGCCCGTTACTTTACAGTATTTATACGTACGATTTGGAGCTTTCGGTTAATTCCTTTTGTCAAGTTCTGCAATATGCTGACGATCTCGCTCTGTAAGTTTCTTCTAAGAATATTGATGAGGCCTCTTCTCGCCTAAATTCAGCTATTAGCTATCTTCAAGATTGGCTCCTAGATCATGGTCTGTCATTATCTATCCCTAAAAGTAATGTGGTTGTCTTTTCTCGGTCGAGATCTTGTCCGAACGTTTCAATATCTTACGATCAACAAGATTTTACGGTTGTAGACAAGGTGAAATTTCTCGGTGTTGTATTAGATTCTAGATTAACTGGTATCCATCATATTAATCATATTGTTAATAAATGTGAGAAAAATATTAACATTTTGCGTTCCCTATCTGGTGTCTGGTGGGGCAGTCACCCCTATACTCAAAAACTTATGTACAACTCCTTAATACGTAGTCACTTAGACTATGGCACTTTCCTCCTTGACCCTTGCAACAAATCTGCCATGTGTTCTCTTGACAAGCTTCAATCTAAAAGTCTGAGAATAATCTGTGGGGCTATGAAATCGACACCTATTAATGCTCTTCAGGTTGAATGCGGCGATGCTCCCTTATACCTCAGAAGACAATACTTATCTGACCGGTTCCTTTTTAAAGTCATTCAATCTCCTTATCATCCTCTTATCTCTAAACTCCATATCCTTTCTGATTTTATCTCTTCTAATAAATATTGGTCCCACAAGGATTACCCCTGCCTTTTCATTAGTTTTATCACCTATCTCCGCCTCCCTTGTCCCGTTTTTCAGTGTCAAAAATTTCCCCTTTTTGACATCGCTTTTAAGGCTCTTATCTTTCAGCCTCAAATTCTTCTAGATCTCGGCATAGGAAAAAACTGTAATTCTGCAAATTCCCAGTTAAATAGATACATTGCCAAAAACTGGTCCGATTGGCTCATCATTTACACTGATGCTTCTAAGTTGCCAGACCAGGGCTGTGTAGGCTCCGCTGTTTGGATTCCCAAATACAATGTGATTCTCAATTTTAAATGCCCCCCTCAAGCTTCGGTCTTCTCTGGTGAGTCGATAGCTATACTGGAAGCATTATCTTTTATTGAGTCCCATAAACTAAATAAATCTGTTATTCTTACTGATTCTAAGAGTTGTTTACAGGCTATTGCTGCTAACCAATTTAAATCAAAATCTAAATTTCCTTTCATATTGAAAATTAAAAATTTACTCTACAGCTGCCATTCTAAAAACATTGAAGTTGTCCTTGCTTGGATACCTGGCCACAGTGGCATTTTAGGTAATGAAACTGCGGATCGTTGTGCCAAAGACGCCACAACTACCGGCTGCATGGATCATTATAGAGTATATTCTAATGATTTACTCCTGCTAGCTAAGCAACGATTGCTCTCTTCTTGGAATTCTTGTTGGCAAAAGACTAGTTCTTATAAAGGTAAACACTACGCTGATATTCAAGGATTTATTCCTCCCCGACCTTGCATTCTGCATCTTCAAAGATATCCATAAACGCGTTTCAAGTACGATCTGTAGATTAAGGCTAGGCCATACGTGTACCCCCGTCCATCTGGCTAAACTTCATATCAGGGACAGTTCTATTTGCGAATGTGGTCTTGATGAAGGCTCTCCAAATCACATTTTTTTCAGTTGCCCTCGTCTATCTTCTTCCCTCTATGATCTCCTTCCTCCTGACATTCCTCGCCCCATTGATCTCAAATCTCTTCTTTCCCTCGTCAACTCCCCTTTTGTGTATATTCTTAGTTCATTCATTAACCATAATAATATTAAGCTGTAGTTTATCTGTCTTTTAACCAACTAACCAATGTATATATTGTGTGCGTCTTATTTGCCCTAGGTACATCAACAGCGATCCTGTCATCAAACATTCTTAGCTAGTCACTTAATTCTTAGTTACAATCTGTGACCTTGTTCGTTCACGAAACCCGTTTTATAAAGCAGAGTATAAAATACACTTGACATTGGCGAAATCTATAAGGAAACGCCATTAACCCAAGAGAATGAATGAGATAGTACAGTACAATCTCACTAATCCGGCACTTTGATAGATCGGCACGTCCAATAATCCGGCACCTTCCGCCCACGCCTCCCTTTCCCTTTGCGCTTTTGGCCGGAGGGTGCCTGTGATTATTTCAAAACTAGTTAATTACATATGTGCCTACATGTTAATTCAATTGTTCCATAATACATTATAAACATTTATTCTCTCTATGAAATGCTTTATTTTATTTATTACCGATGACTTTTTCAGTATAACCCAGTAATCCGAACATTCCAATAATCCGGCAACCTCCGGTTTTTAATAGTGCCGGATTAGTGAGATTGTACTGTATTATGTTAAATTTAAGCACTTAATTTTGTATAACAAAGGAGAAGTATTGGCATGTAAATTTGCATAGTACTGTTTAATAATTAGTTTTGTGAAAGAAGGCTTACATGCGAAGGGAGTGTTAAAGTGTTATATAATCTTTGCATGTTGCGCCTTTATAATCTATGCCAACTTCCTCTCTCTCTCTGCTATCTATGTTCCTTAAAAGAAGTGTTGTCCGGTGCCTCTCTGTAAATTTCTTAATTATTGTTCATACAATAAAGTGTAATTATCCACCACTGCCATTTTATTGCAACAGAAACAAAAAAATAATTTACTAGTAGAAAACTAATTATCTTGTGTTAAGTAGTTATATCAAAAAACAACCTAATTTACTAACTAACCTAATTGATAATGAAAAGTCCGATTAGAAAATCTGATGTCTCCTACATGTGAACAAAACGCACCTATGACGCGAATATATTGTGTAAATTTATAAATATTATTTGACTAGGGAGAAATGATAAGTAAAAAACAATTAAACGATTTAGGCATAAACGTTGTGTTATGCGTGTATTTAAATATTTTGCAAACCACAAACCGCATTTGTATATTTGAGATTTTCATAATAAGCATAATAACAACACTTACCGCGATAGCTCACCATTAGATCTTTTTTGTACTGTATTGAATTGAGACATTTGTACACGAAAAACTTTTAAATAAACAATACCTACAACCACCACTGCAAGTATATGATGAGTGAATGCGAATGAGAGACGACTGAGTGAAGTGAACTGAGAGCTGAATTCTGCGCAGGCTCGGATTAAGAATACGAGAGTACGCGCCACGAAAGAAGTCCCGCAGACGTGGCGTTGCAACCGCAGTCCACGATGTTGCCAGAAATGTTTTCTGATTTGGCCTATTTATTTTACCCCAGACGCTATGTATAAGGTAAATAATAGTGATGCAACGGATGTCTGTTTCCGTTTCCGCAAGTGCGGAAGTTCCGCGTGCTTTTCAACATCCGTTTCTGCTTCTGTTTCCGCAACTTTTATAACGGAGATAAAGCGGAACTTTACGACGGCTGAGAGATCCAAATGCGCGGCGCGAGACGGGCAGTCCGTGCGCGGCCTTTCGGCACTTGTCGCATTTGTTTGTTTACGTACTATTTTGTGAATTTAAGCGCGTAATATTTTCTGCTGTTGTTTGAAACAATCAGTTTCTTTTGCTGGAGTAAACTGTCTAGTTGTTGTCCATATAAAATTTGACAACTGGCAAAATGTGACTATTTCATACTTACGAGTTATTAAATGTACTTTTGAATAAGTGATAACCATGTAATATATCATCATCATTATATAATTAGAAATATATTTGTCGTTTGTCAACACGAGTGGTTTGGCGAACTTTAATTTGTAAATAGTGTAATTTTGTTTCCTGAAAATAAATTAAAAAAAACGCGTATTTTAACTTATTGCAGCGCAGTAAAAATACATACATTGAAGGCTGAAGGACACCGATATCCAATGCCTTAATAAATTAAAAACGAATACAAACTGTTTTTACCGAAGAAAATATTTTTGTAAATATGTTTTTTTATTATTATTTACACTTCTGTTTCCGCATCCGTTTCCGTTTCTGCTAAAATTTATTTTTGACATCTGTTTCCGTTTCTGGTTCCGGTAAGACACTTCCGTTGCATCACTAGTAAATAACAAATAGTGACACTGATGACATCCATTGCCGATAATTCTGCCTAAATGTATAGCTGTGCATTTAAGTGAAATAAACGAAAGAAGAAGTAAATAATATGTATATTTATGTATTTTATTTTTATTAAATTATTTATTTTGGAATGTGGTCGGCTTTTTCCAGGAGTCACAATATTTGTGAATGCTTGCTGCAACTATTCCTTCTTTTGTGATTCTGGTAACGGTTTTTTCAGAAACACCTGAAATTTCAAATTGTACATTTTAAAGTGTTTTATGCGCTTTTTTTCATTTTACCTAAGCGTTATTTTAAAATAAAAAATACATCACGAATTAAATATATATATTCCATTATATTAGGGAAAGTATGAAAAGTGGGCAACCCCATAAAGTACCTGTCATGGCAGCAACTCGAGCTCAAACATTTTTAACGGGATCAAAACGTCCTTATTCATCTTTTCTGCTTCACAAAAGTCTTTCACCTTGAGAATCATTTCTCGGCCTCCACTTTTCACTACTTTAGGCATCGTAAACGACAGTTTGAACACAAAAATAAACAACAACAACATGGCAGAGCTGCCACTTTAGTTCCTAATTTTGCCGTGGGACTTCTTTCGTGGCGCGGACTATATATAGATATGGCATGCGCGTTCACCCGTAAGGGACAGATAGAGAGTACTATAGACTATACCTATATATAAGTGAAAGGATTGGGGTTATCAGTTATTTGTTTTGTCCCGAAAATGAATAATTACGATATAATTTAATATATACCAATTTATATATTCCCAATGTAACGTATGTTACAAAAATTCAATAAACTGACATTTCTGAACGGATTGATTACTCTGTGGCGTGAGTTGTCAGTTGATTTTACGACTTGTCACTGTCACTTTTTACCTTGACCTCGATGCGAAGGGCATCGACCCTGTATAACCTATAATTTTTATGTCTTTATTTAATCTTATACCAAATTTTTACTTCTTATCGAAATAAGAATTGCTCCCCGTACTGGGTAAGTTGTGCAAAGTATATTTTATTATTTCACTGTTATTTTTTCACTTCATTTCACCATGCTATGCTTTCCTATTTAAATATGAATTTTGCTCTTTTCTATATAATTGTAAGACTGCAACGGCCCGGAACAGCTATACTACGTACCGTCCTTGCTTCGCTTTCGGTTAAAACTAGTAACGGCTGCCGGGCACGAATTTATAACCGTGCCTCAATTTGTGCCATGTCCATTACAGGGAGTAAGTTTGGAATTTAACAACATCGACATCCGACGGCCGACTGGCTTGATATAGCCTAACGACCACCGATTGCTACTCACTCCTGGCATCGCTTCGCAACCAGGCTCAGCTCACGACTGGCTTGATATAGCCTAACGACCACCGATCACTACTCACTCCTGGCATCGCTTCGCACCCAGCCTCAGCGCGTTACAACTAGCAAGGAGCGTGCGGTACCTCAGGAACAGGGCCAGACCTTGGCGGAACCCCCTTTTATTAGTTTAATTTCTTTATAAAATTGATCTATATATATATTTTTATTATTCATTTTATTTACTAATATAACTTATATTCTTTTCTAATTTTTGTCACTTTTATTTTTTTTCCTTTTCCCTCACAAAAGAAAGAAATAACGTGACACCAATTAAATTGTAATTAATAAATGTAATAAATAAAAAAACAATGCATAATTTTTGTTTATGTGACTAAGATTAGGTAAACAGATTTTTTGGTAATACTTAGTCAATATGTATGTACTTAATATGTTTAATATAAAATGATTGAAACAAGTTTATTCATTATGTGACCATTTTTATATACCAAAATGAACTTAACAAAACATAGATTCTTATGACACTAAAGTTTGTTCAAAATGACCTCCGTGATTTTGAATACAGGCCTTCAATCTGCGCGGCCAGTCGTCTATCGCAGCACGAACGAGGTCCATGTCAATATCGGCGGCTGCCTTAATCAAGGATGTCTTGAGTGACTCCAAAAAAAGAATTTCCCGATATTTTTTTCCCGCGTACCGCTTCAACAAAGCGCGGCATCTCTTCAGTCTTAGGTGATTTAAACGAGCATTCAAACGATGTCCTGTTTTTCTTCGATATGCACGAAGCCCTAAGTCTTCATTAAAAGCTACAAAAAACATACCAATATTATAGTCATATAATTTTAAATTACTCTGTATATCATTACAGTGAACACTACATGTAAAACTACTTAATATTTAACTATTTTGATTGTAATTTCTAAGAAATAAAATTTACATGGGACAAATTAAAATGTTATTAGCCTTCACGCCTCGTGATACTAAATCGACAGGATTGTCTCCAGACGATACGTATCTCCACGAATGGTCAGCAGTACTCTCTTGTATTTCATGAACGCGGTTGCGCACAAACGGATCTAATGAATGCGATGGCATAGATAACCAGCGTAAAACAATAGTTGAATCGCACCAAAAATAACACCTTTTAATTGGTAAATGGAGAGCATTTATGACCTTTACGTATAGTCTTATCTTTATTCAGCTGTTCATTTCTCCATCAAGTACATGCAGATCTATATCAGATGATCTTAAGCAGTTTCATAAACATAATCTAACACATCGAACACATCACATATTTGACAGCTGTCATCCATAACTTTATTTAGCTGTTCAATTCAATTCAATTTCCAAGCAGTGGCTTTTAGGTGTGCCAACTGGGCACTGATTGTTTCGCCAGTGTCGCGTTGAAGAGGGAGGCTCGAAGGAGATTGATCGGTGATATATGTTGCGAAATTTGATCAGCTATGTAGTAAAGAGAAGTTTATTTTTAACATTAGCCACACTCACACCTACAAAAAAAACAAAAGGAACAAACATTAATTAATCATTATATATAAGAAGTATTTAATCATAATACACTACAGTTTAATTTTATTACATTCTATATATTTACATAAAAATCTACAATATGAACTAAACACAAAAGTTAACAAATACTCAACGTTTACGGGGCGAGGGATGTTAGGGGGGAGGACATCATAAAGAGGATGAAGAAGTTTGGGACAGTTGAAAAGGATGTGTGATACAGTGCCTTCATCCAAGCCACATTCACATATAGAGCTATTCCTTATCCGGAGTTTGGCCAAAAAAACAGGTGTACAAGAGTGACCAAGCCGTAACCGGGAAATAGTAGAGGTGACCCAGCGATCAGCATGCCTATATTTGAAAAACCAGGGTCGAGTTGGTATGTCCGGCTGGATTGAGGCATAATATGTGCCTTTGATGGACTTTGATTCATTCCAGAGTGTATTCCAAGATCGGTTAAGATAAGTTTTTGCAAGACCGCATAAATCTTGAGCCGAGTTTTGGAAATGGTCAAGAGAGCCAGAGATAACAGCTAATTTAGCGCAGGAATCAACAGTCTCGTTTCCAGGGATACCGGAGTGGCTAGGGATCCAAACCAAAATTATGGTTAATCCTTTTTGATTACACGAGAGCAAAGCTTCCCTGATCTTCAAAATAATGGGAAATCTTGACTTGCTTCGAAAAGGGTTTTCTTTTATAGACATTAAACAACTAAGGGAGTCAGTCAAAATTACAGTTTGTTTGAGGTTATGGGAATGTGCAAACAAAATTGCTTCCAATAAAGCAGTGGCTTCTCCTGTAAACACAGAAGACTCGGGAGGGCATTTAAACTTTAAAATTATTTTATACCTGGGAACCCAACAGGCAGCACCAACACAGCCATCAGGGGACAGCTTTGATGCATCAGTATAAATAAGAATGTGATTTGACCAATTTTGGTGAATATAATTTTGAAATTTATTGTTAGTGTCTGGGGCACCTTTAACCAGGCCAATATCAGTGATGATAAGAGGGTTATATACAAGAGCATTATAAGGAGTAGAAAACAATGGATTAAGTGGGAAAGTTGAAACCGGATGAGGGAGATTAGTGTATTTCAAAAAACTATCTACTAAATATGATGAAGAGTTACGGGATTGGGGAGCACTAGATAGTTGAGTTAATCTGGGCCAAAGGGGGTGGGATGATAATTGTAACATCTTGCTAACAAACCGGTCACAAAGGTACTGGCGACGAATTGTTAGAGGAGGATCCACACATTCCACTTGAAGTGCATTGGTGGGGGAAGATTTCATTGCGCCCAGTATAATTCTGAGGCATCTGAATTGAATATTATTAAGTTTTTGAACTGCAGATTTATTAAAAGGTTCAAGAATAAACATGCAATAATCCATATGGCTTCTAACTAAGGCATTATATAAAAGTTTTAAGGAGTATGGGTGGGCACCCCACCAGACTCCTGCTACTGCTCGTATCACATCAATCCCCTTTTTACATTTTTTGATAATATGTTCAGAATGTGCAATTCCAGAAAGGCGGTTATCAAGGTAAATACCCAAAAATTTTATTTTATCTGAAAGATGGATTAGTTGATCCTCAATTGAAAATTGGAAGGATGGAAGGGACCTTTTCCTTGTAAAAACCACTGCCTGGCATTTCCCTACAGAGAGGGACAAACCATGATCAGAAAGCCACTGACCTAGATAATATAAAGCAGAATTAATACGACAAGATATTTCCTCTACACTGCCAGAGCTGTGATAGAGGGCAATATCATCAGCGTATTGCAGGATGTTACAAAAACTGCTGACAGACAATTCGAGATCATGTGTATAAATGCTATATAGAAGAGGGCTGAGAACTGAGCCTTGAGGGAGACCTTTCCAGACGAGTCTGGGGGGAAGAGAGCATGACTGGTGTTTGACCACTATGGACCTGCAGAACAGCAGGCTACATATAAAATGTGTTAACTTCGGCGAGATACTCAGCGATTGCAATTTTTGCCTGAGTACCGGAAGTTGAACGTTGTCATATGCAGAAGCGATATCTAGAAAAACGCCCGCAAGGTACTCGCCTTTTGTAAAGGCTATCCGGATGTCTGTTGTCAATATGCCGAGGCTGTCAGTAGTACTCAGTCCCTTCCGAAACCCAAATTGGGAGGAGGGAAGAATATTCTTACTTTCAATTATCCATTCCAGGCGGTTTTTAAGAAGATGTTCTGTTATTTTTGCCAATGTAGTTGACAAAGCTATGGGTCTATAGGAATTAGAATCCAAGGGATTTTTACCAGGTTTGATAACAGGAATAACTATTTGGGATTTCCAGGAGTGAGGGACAGTACCAGTTTCAAAAAATTTATTAATTATATTGAGGAAATGGATTTTAGCTTTGTCATTTAGATTAGTCAAAAACGAATAAGGGACGCCATCTTCCCCTGGTGTCGAATCCTTTAAGCCATTCAGAGCAATTTGGAGCTCAGAAAAAGAAAAGGGAGCATCCATATCATCTGAAGAGGGAGTTGGAGTAAAATTTGGAAACGAGTCAATATTAGGGACATAAGGTGGAGCCAATTTGTCAGCAAAGTCATTAAGCCAATCCAAGGGATTGTTGGATGAGGGATCAGTATGGTTGAGGGAACGTCGAAATTTCCTAATATTCGTCCATACAATTGAAGATGGGGATCTAGGACTAAGTGATTCACAAAACCGAGTCCAACTACTTCTTTTCTTCCTTGTAACTAACTTTTTAACTTTGGAATCAAGCCTCTGATATTTAATAAAGTTCTCCTGAGACATACAATTTGAATATGTCTTTTCTGCAGATGTTCTTTGAGCAAATAAATCATTGCATTCATCATCCCACCAGGGAGAAGAAAGCAGATGATTTTTGGGAGGGTGTTTTTTAGGAATATGAGAGTCAGCTGAAGATATGAGATATTTTAAAAAAAGATCGTAGCATGCTAAAATATTTCCATCGCTTACCGGATCTGGCAAGGAGTCTATCAAGGAATCAACAGATCTGGCATACTCTGTCCATTTTGCTTTTTTAAGTTGATATTTTAAAAGCGGATCATGAGAAGAAGGAAGGAAGGACCTATTGTTTAATGAGAGAATGATAGGAAAGTGATCACTGCCGTATGAGGATGGGAGGGTTTTCCAAGTAATCTGGGAGGCAAGATTAGGAGAGCAGAGGGAAAGATCCACGGCAGTTTTAGGGTTCTGATTTGGGAATACCCTGCGCGTTGGAGAGCCATCATTGAGGATGCAGAGACCTACATCATCAAGTATGTCAATCAGCAGCGGAGCAAACCCATCACAGCCATAGCACCCCCACATGGTGTGGTGAGTGTTAAGGTCACCCAAGGCGATGATAGGACTTGGGACCGAAGATAAGATTGATTGTAGTTCAGGAAGTAGAGATGGGGTAGGGTGAGGAATATACACAGATACAAAAGAAATGTCTAAGGCACGGACAGCAACAGCATTAATCTGTTGACTATGTGGAGGAAGGGGGATTTGGGAAAAGGGAAGGGAGTGCCGAACAAGGATGGCACTGCCTGCATACCCATCATTTCTGTCATCCCTCAAACAGGAGAAACCAGGTACCCGGAACCGGGAACCAGGCATTAACCATGTCTCCGAGATGGCAACAATGACAGGTTTATGCAGGTTAATGAGGGAGCATAACTCGTGTTTTTTGGGCCGTAAGCTTTTACTGTTCCATTGAAGTATGGTTGTTGGGGCCATCTTGGAGGATTTTAAAAAGTTTGGAAATGTTTTTGGCAACGTTGGACGGTAGAGGAATGTCACTACAAGGAGTGATAAGACTGAGAAGGAGAGTGGAAAGTTGTTCTAACATAGGTAGAGTTTCATTGGGGGGAGAATTTTGATTAAGAGCATGTCCATTCGGAAGGGATGAAGCACATTCACCAACAATATTCTGGTGAGCACCTCTGTCATAACCCTTGCCTGGTGGGGCTCGAGGGCGAGGAGACCGGAATGTTGTTTGACGGTAGGAAGTTTTGGGTGTGGGTTGAGTTGTCGGACAGGAAGGGGTCTTAGGTGAATAGGCGGGAGGAGTAAACATTTCCTTTGCCATCTCAGCATAGGATCGCCGGACAGAAGGGAATTGAGCTGCCGCTTCCATGTAGGATATGTTGTTCTGAGACATAATTACTTTAATTGATTGCTGTCTAGTGAATTCAGGACAAGCCTTGTCATTGGCAAAATGTTTGCCTGAGCAATGTAGACATGAGGCTAGATTTTTATCTATTTCACAAGATTCCCCTGCATGGGGAATTACGCAATATAGTTCGCAGTAAACCGCTGCCACCGACGTACGTGACGTCACTAGTCACTAGTAATAAGATAAATAAAAGCTCTAGATTAATAAGTACAATAATAACAGAGAGAAGGCTACTTATGAATGGAGTCTCATAACATAATGATGCCGAATCAGGCGCTTGAAAATAATTTTGGAGGAGGCTCTTTTAATGTTAGGTGAAAGATCATTCCACAGTCTAACAGCTGTCACAGAGAAGGATTTATCCAAGAAGGACGAGTGATGAATAGGCGCGGATAGTGAGAGATTATCAGAGGACCGAAGAGAAAGCTCGTGATTTTCACACAGAAATTTGAAGAAGTCTTTTAAATAAGTGGGGTAATTTGTATCATTTAATACTGAGTAAAGAGTGCAGAGAATACGAACGTTCCTACGTTCTCTGATGGGCAGCCATTTTAGTTTTGATCGGAAATCCAACACATGATCGAACTTGCGAAGACCATAAATATATCGTATGCAGTTATTAAGTAGTCTATCCAGCTTATTCAGTAAGTCGGTATTTAGATCAATAAAACAAACGTCTGCATAATGTATTGTATAGTATGAACTGGCGAGGCGAGGTTAAAAGAAGGTGGAGAAGAGTGTCTGTGGCACTAGAGTGGTGCGTGGCAGTTAGTTTTAAAATATCCAAATTAGCTTTTTATAGTCAGAAAATGCATTTACGCACCCCTACGCCGGGCTGTGCAATGGCATAGGGAGTGTGGGAGTCGCCGGCCGCAGAAGGCGACCGGAATACCCACTAAAACCTGACTGCCCTCTGACGCGTTACGGCGGACCATTTTCCACCCCCACTTTCAACCCCTTACAACCCTCTTTTCGCGTTAAAATGTAGCCTATGTCTTTCCTCAGGCTCTAGACTAAATATTGGCAAGGATAACAGCAAAACATATTAAACAAAACATTCACCTAAACCGAGCATATTGCTAATCAAAATTTCATCCCCTATTGTTATTTAGCACCCTTGGGGGTAAATTTTTTACAATACTAATTACTTTACTTTAGCACACTTAAAGAGCTACAATTCTTCCATACATCATTTTTATGTAGGTCCTATAGTTTAGCCTTATTTAAAAAAAAATGAAAAAATGGGACCCATCTGCAAGCACTTCCTTTCGATTAAAATAATTTTTACCAAAATCGGACCACCAGGAGCGGAGTTTCGCGGAACACACATAAAAAAACAGTCGAATTGATAACCTCCTTCTTTTTGAAGTCGGTAAGTCGACTAAAAACACCGGGAAACTTAAAAATTTAATTTCATATTTATCTATATCAATTTAGCAGCCTTAAAAATAAATTTCAAGCTTCTACCTGTAAAAATGACGATATAGTGCGTCGGGAGCGTAAAGCGGCGTGCGTCTAGCGCGACCTTAAAAACCGGACTGGTGCGGGGAAGCGTTGCGGCGGCTTGCCGGCCTGCGTATGCACATGGCTGCCTCGCATACAATAGGCGCTGACGTCGGTGGACGCGTGTCCACTGCACCTCATTGCAGGTCGCCCGATACGACACAGGTAAGTACTAAAGAGATTAATTTAGTTATGTGAGTTGCGTGTGTATAGATTGATGTTTGTGTGTATGTGTGTATGATAATGTAAATAAATGAATGAACGAACTGTAAATAGATAACTACATTATTGATAAGTGATTTATTAATGTAAATTAGTATTTAATGTATGTAAGACCCTACACTTTCAACATTCATTATAGATTTAAACATGTAAGCGGAAATTACGAATGTGCTCATTGTTCTAAAAACAATCTCAAACAAAATGCACTCAAAAGTAACCTAAAAAAACCAATTTCAAACAAAATGCACTCAAAAGTAACCTAAAAAAACCAATTTAAAACAAAATGCACTCAAAAGTAACATAAAAAAACAATTTTAAACAAAATGCATTCAAAAGTACCATAAAAAACAATCTCAAACAAAATGCACTAAAAAGAAACAAAATAATGACATGAAAACTTCTTTCTTTCTTTCTTCTCTCTTTCAAAAACCCCCTAAACTCTAAAGAAAGTTCTCTTCTTTCTTGTAACATGTCTATATTGTATAATTATTGTTATTTCGCAGTCGGTGTCGGCCGAAGTATTATAAATATAATATTATACATTTTATATTTGAGATGTATGAGACATACTTACGTTTATGTCCCTACTTAGGCCGAAACCGACTCCAAAATAACAATAATTATACAATATAGACATGTTACAAGAAAGAAGAGAACTTTCTTTAGAGTTTAGAGGGTTTTTGAAAGAGAGAAGAAAGAAAGAAAGAAGTTTTCATGTCATTATTTTGTTTCTTTTTAGTGCATTTTGTTTGAGATTGTTTTTTATGGTACTTTTGAATGCATTTTGTTTAAAATTGTTTTTTTATGTTACTTTTGAGTGCATTTTGCCCTGCACGTCTCCTCTATGTCTCTATCCATGGTGGCCCAGTACACATAACTTCTAGACAAGCATTTCATTTTATTCATACCAAGGTGGCCATCATGAATTTCCTCCAAAACTTTTTGTTGTAAGACAGTAGGAATTACAATCCTATATTTATAAATCAAACAGCCGTGTTCAATTGCGAAATCCTGTTTCCTAGCAAAATAAGGTCTTTCCTCATCGCAACTCGGGGCCGTCGGCCAGCCGAACATAACATAACGCTTAATTTTACATAATAACGCGTCGCGTTCGGTCTCCCTAGCGACGTCCTTATAACCAACGGGTACCGAATCCTCTACTAAGTCTAAATAATCGACCGAGTCCACGGAGCGACCCTCCTTAGCCAAGGGTAGGCGAGACAATGCATCGGCCGGACCGTTGTCCGCCGATCGAACGAATTCGACTTTAAAATCGTATGCGGCCAAGCGTGCCGCCCAACGCTGCAGCCGACTCGCGGCCGTCTGGGGGATACTACCCTTGCCTCCAAAAATGTATGTTAGGGGCTGATGATCGGTGCGCAACGTGAACCGTCTCCCGAAAAGGTACTGATGGTGTTTGGTGATGCCAAATAAAATAGCTAACGCCTCTTTATCGAGCTGGCTGTAGTTGCGCTCGGCCGCGTTAAGCGTGCGCGAGGCGCAGCTAACGGGGCGCTCGCTGCCGTCGTCGTAGCGGTGCGCGAGCACAGCGCCCAACCCATACGCACTGCTGTCCACGGATATTACAAGTTCCCGCCCCTCCTCGTAATGCGCCAGTACCCGTTCGCTAAGAAGTGATCGCTTCGCCTCGTTGAAGGCTTTTTTACATTCGGAATCCCACTTCCAGCCGACCCCCTTTTTTAGCAGATTATGCAAAGGATGTAAAATTGTACTTAAATTCGAAATAAATCGTCCATAATAATTTAATAACCCTAAGAAACTTTTTAATTGAGTGACGTTCTCCGGTGTGGGTGCGCTGGAAATGGATTCCAATTTCTCCGGATCGGGTCGCAGCCCATCCTTGTTAATAATAAAGCCCAAATATTTTACACTGTCCTGCAAGAATTTACATTTGTCAAACTTCACTGTAAGTCCCATGTCGCGTAACCGTTCGAGTACAGCTCTTACATTTCTTATGTGTTCACTTTGATTCGACCCCGTTACACATATGTCATCTAAAAATACAACACACCCCGCCACCCCGCGTAATGTCTCCTCCATTAATTTTTGAAACTTCTCAGGTATACAGGACAGACCATACGGAGTGCGTCGATACGCAAAAGTCCCCATGTGCGTGGTGATGGCGGTGCATGGCTGCGAGTCCTCGGAAAGAAGACACTGCTCATAAGCGTGCCTTAAATCAATTTTTGTAAATTTTTCACCTCCCCTCAGACTCGCAAACAATTCCTCAATACGAGGTAACGGATAAAAATCTCTTTTTAATTTGGGGTTAATTGTCATTTTATAATCCCCACAAATTCTTATGTCCCCGTTACTCTTAACGACCGGCACAATGGGCGTGCCGTAGTCTGAATATTCGACGCGATAGATGGCGCCGTCCGCCTCAAGACGAGCGAGCTCCCGCTCAACCCGCGCCCGCAGCGCAAGCGGTAGTGGCCGCGCGCGCAAATAAACCGGTTCCTTGTCAACGAGCTGTAATCGAATGGTCCGCTTGCATGTGCCTAGCTTATCACTAAATACTTCCGGAAATTCTTTACATAACTGATTCACAAAATCGTCGTCTCGGATTACATTGAGTGTTATTTGTTTTAAATTTAAAGCCTGCATCCACTCTCGACCTAATAACGGCCGTGCGCCGCCTTTTATAACATACAAATGCAATGAGTCACAATGCTTATTCCCTAACTTAACATTCACCTCGATGTAACCGAGAGACTCAATCCGTGAACCAGAGTACGAACGTAGACAAATATTATCTTTATTAATTTTTTTATGCGAAAACATGCTACGGTAGCACTCTTCCGCGATCGCCGAGATACGACTACCGGTGTCTATTTCACATTTCAAAATCTTGTTATCGATCAATAAATTAATAAAGTATGGTTTGGTACCTTTCGCTGCTACCTCGTACAAACCCTCGTCTTCGTCGATCTCATATAGACCGTCGTCCGACTCCTCACTCACGTAATTCTGTAGGCCAACACTGCCCCGCACTTTACACATCACTTTAATATGGCCTCGCTGGCCGCACTTATCACAAGTGTATGTTTTGAATCGGCACCCAGCCGCCGCGTGAGCTTTCCCGCAACGCCAACACGCGCGGACACTCGTTGCCGCTCCGCTCGGCCCCGTTGCCGCTCCGCTCGGTCCTGTTGCCGTTCCGCTCGGCGCGTCGTTCGCCGAGCCTCCCGCCGTACTCCCCGCCTGGGCCGACCGCAGAGATTGCGTGCCCCGCACGCCGCGTCCCCCGCTGCCCGGGCGCGTGTAATGCAGCCCCTCGGCCGAGCTCCCATCGGCCGCTGCTGGAGATGAGTCCGTCACCGAAGCTCCTGTGCTGCCACTGACCTCAGCATGCCGTTCTGCTGCCTCGAGTGCCAGTGCGAGCTCCACCGCCTCCTTGTACTGAATCTTCTTTTCAGCAAATATTCTTGCACGCATCGCATCACTAGCCAGACCTGATACGAACTGGTCGCGTAAGTTCTCCTCGATGGTCGAGCATGTGTTGCACTTGCCGAAATTGCAGGTGGCCGCGAGATGTTTCAGCGCTTGTAAATAGTCGGTGAGCGACTCGCCGGGCCGTTGACGTCGCAGCCGGAACACGTGTCGCTCCGCGATCTCCGAGCGCTGCGGCTCCAAGTGCTCTGTCACTAGCCGTACTAATTGCTCGTACGTCTTGTCTTCTGGGAAAGCCGGCGCACACAAATCGCACATTAAAGCATAAGTTTCTTCACCAACAACCGTTATTAAAGTAGGCACCTTCAACTCGTCGCGTATTTCATTCAGCAAAATATATTGATTAACGCGGCGTATATATGCCGTCCACTGTTTTGAACTTAACGAAAATGCTTCAATTTTACCTATCGGCATTTTGCACACAAACTTATAACAACAGAAGAAAAAATATATATATTAATCCCATCCTCGTCGCCAGTGAGACGTCAATAAAACCACGCGGTAGGTAACGAACTAATTTATTCAGTGCAAGCGCATACCCGACAAATACCTTACAGTTTTAAATTGGTTTTTTTAGGTTACTTTTGAGTGCATTTTGTTTGAAATTGGTTTTTTAGGTTACTTTTGAGTGCATTTTGTTTGAGATTGTTTTTTTTTTTGAAGTCGGCTATTTTTTTTTCTTAAAATTTTTGTTTTATTTTACAATTTTTAGTGAATTTGAAGTTCAATTACAAATTTCCTTAATGCATATAAAGACATAAATAAGACAAAGAAAAGGACTTTCCTATTTAATATGTGTGTACTTCAATTCAAAAACTAATTTAGAATGCAGCAGATAACCACTTATCCTTTAAACAATGAAATAATTATCAAAATCGGTATACAAATTGAAAATTAACGAACTAATACATCGTAGCGTGCCTTTAATTTTGTCCAGCCGCTCGCCGCACTAGCATTTTTCGAATGCGCGTAGTTTTTAATTATTTAATATCTCCCAAACTATTGATCAGAATTACATAGTTTAAAGGCTAATGTAATCTGCATTTAATACTCTAGCCATCAAACATATTTATTTGGATAAGGATTCATATCGAATATAATATAATAGCGCCGTAAGCTTACGACGCTGTTTTTACTGTGCATTTTAATCGAAGTTTGTTCACAATAACATGGTTTTTGTGAGACATCCATAGATGATAGATATATGCCACCGAAGACTTTTATTTAGCAAATTTAAGGATCTATAATTACTCCATACTTATTTTTATGTAAGTCATATAGTTTGACCTACGTAAGCCCAGAAAGCAAATTTGTGCTTTTCGTGTAGCATTTTTCGTTTCCGCGTAATTTTATTCTTACGATATCTCCTAAACTATTAGACAGAATGATATAGTTTCAATCGCAAATATAATCTACATTAAATTCTCTTGATAATGAACATGTTTATTTACATAAGGGTTAATACTGAACTCGAATAATAGCGTCGGAAATAGGGCATGAATTTAATTGATATTTCTGAAGAAAAAAATGGTTATTGTGAGAAAACTATAAAAGATAGATATATGCTATCGCTGACTTTTATTTAGCACATTTAAAGAGCTACAATTCGCCATACATCATTTTTATGTAGGTCCTATAGTTTAGCCTACGTAAGCGCTGAAAGCAAAAATGTCCCTAATTTTCGTAACAAATTTTGAAGCTGTATTCAAAATCTACTAGTCTTCTAGTTATTTAAAAAAAAAACAAAAAAATGGGACCCACCTGCAAGCACTTCCTTTCGATTAAAATATTTTTCATCAAAATCGAACTACCAGGGGCGGAGTTTCGCGGTAACACACATAAAAAAAAAAACAGTCAAATTGATAACCTCCTTCTTTTTGAAGTCGGCTAAAAAAGTACAAAACACAAACATTCTTCGATAGGCATATTAAGTTGCATTGCAACATATGTTATGTACTACAGTAAAATGAACGTCAACTTTTCGAACATATAGCTGTATGTAGAAATAGCGAACAAGTTGACAATCAAACTGTATTAACCAATAAATATACATGCGAACTTTTTACACATCAGTTTGAAACAAATTGTGCCATAACATTTCACAAAGCATTGATACATTCGGATAATCCCCCATTTATTTATTTATTTATTAACTCTTATTGCTAATACAAATTATACAGAAAAATTACTAAATACTAATTTACATCGCAAGGGCGGCCTTATCGCTATAAGCGATCTATCAAAGATTTGTACTACATACGATTCTTTGGTTCCACTAAAGTTTATGTTTCTTATTTCTATAAAGAAACTTCAGTTAATAAAGATAACCTTGAATCACATGTCACTGTTCTTCGTAATATGAGTAAAGTCAATGTAAATTATCCATGCAATCAATGTTTGGATAGTTTTTATGTGAAGGATGATCTCTTACAACACTGATTCTAATTTGGAGGCAGCACAGTACGAACATAAGAGATCTAGTTTAGATACAACAGATAGTAATCCTATGTTACCACAAGATGAATTTATTAATGATTTTAAAACAGAAACAAATACAGCGATTACAAATGTAGAAAAAACTATTAATGCAAATGTTGAAATATCAAGTAATACAAATATCGTGATTACGAATGTAGAAAAACTAAGTAATACAAGTAACGTGATTACGAATGCAGAAAAAACAAGTAATAAAAAAAAATGTGATTACAAATGAAGAAAAGTGTACAAATAATGTAGTTATAAATAATATTGTAGAAATCCCAAATAACAAAGACCCTGAAAGAAATGATGCTGCACAATCCACTCATGAAATACCAACTTTATTAGAAAATGTAGAATATGAATCACAAATACAATCTACAGTACAGAAAAGAGATTTAAATAAAAGTAAAGTCCTTTTCATGAAAGAAGTCCGGCGGTAATTTTTGGAACTAAATTTGACAGGTCGGCCATGTTGTCGTTCGTCAATGTTATCAAGTTCGTTTGTTGTGGTAAATTTTTGTGAGTTTTAAACTAGCTTAGTGCATTTTAAAGATTGTTTACAATGCCAAAAGTTGTAAAAAGTTCAGCTAGACAAATGATATTGAAGGTGAAAGAGTTCTGTGAAGCGGAACAAAAGAATCAAGGTGTTTTAATATCACTAAACAATGTTCGGAAGAGAGTCGCCACCTCAACAGGTACTTTTTAAGGTTGCCATATAATAATTTTTTGGAACTTTTATGTTATAAATTCATTTTTGCGACAAAATTGAACAAATATAAAAAAAATATAAACATAACGTGATGAAACTAGGTAACTGAAAGTAAAACATATTTTACAAAGTACATAAGCATTATATTTTAAACTTAAAGTTACTATTATTTTTAATTGTTCATTATTTAATTACAGGTGTGTCAGTGAAAACTGTAACAAGAATTACAAAAGAAGGTATAAGAATTACAAAGGAAAGAAGGCGAGTACTTCGAAAAAAATTGTCACCCCAGGGAAGAGTCGCCCGCATCCGAAAAAGTTCGATTTAAACGGGTTCGATTTGTGCGCTATTCGGCAAAAAATTTACAGTTTTTACGTTGTGCATAAAAAATTACCAACATTGGCTAAATTACGGGCAGCTCTGAGAGAAGATATAAATTTTCAGGGAAGCATTACAACATTGCACAGGATATTAAATAGGATTGGTTTCAAGTACAAGCGATGTTAATCCAGACGCAAACTACTTATGGAACGTCACGACATTACTGCATGGCGTGCAAGATATTTGGATAAAATACGAATAAATCGCACCGTGGAAAAACGACCCGTTGTATACTTAGATGAGACCTATATCCACAATACTTATCATACAAAAAGTTGTTGGCAGAGTGAAGAGGAGCCAGGAATGTTCGGATATCAGGGATAATCAGGGAGTCGCTGGATAATTGCTCATGCGGGAACAAAATATGGATTCATAAATGGGGCATTATTAATGTTCAAATCTCAATCAAAGTCCTCAGATTACCACGATGACATGAACTCTGCAAATTTCTTAAAATGGGTGACGGAAAAACTAATACCTAATCTACCTGAAAGGTCGCTTGTGGTAATGGACAACGCTCCTTACCATTGCACTCGTTTAAATAAAGCCCCTTCAATGTCAAATATAAAAAGTAGTATGCAGGAATGGCTCCGGAAAAAGGGTATATATTTTGAAGACACCTGGAGAAAAGCTATGCTGTTTGAGCTAATCAAACAAAATAAAGGTCCACCGACATTTGCAGTGGATGAATTATTAACAGCTCACGGACACGAAGTATTAAGGTTGCCGCCTTACCATTGCGACCTCAACCCGATTGAGAAAATCTGGAGCCTTGTAAAAAGAAAGGTGGCGGATAAGAACGTGGTACAAGATCCAAAAGAAATTGTAAAATAAACTGAAGAGGCTTTTGAGTCTATTACGGCGAAAGATTGGACAGCTCAGTGCACGCATGTCGAACATTTAGAGGAGGAATATTTTAAAAATGACGGCCTTATGGATGAAGAGACGGACCGAATAATTATATCTGTGGCTAGTGATACTGAAACAGAATCTGATTCTGTTTCCATCCACTCTTCAGACAGTGATGTACCTATGGCCGCTGATCACAATTATTCAATAAAACTCTGAATAAATAATTGTAATGCATTTCTTTACCCTATTTTCTCATCTTTTCCCTGTAAGTAGGTAGAATACCGCTTATGTAAGTATGTAAGAGAATTTGTAGGGTAGTAAAAAAAGTTTATTATGTAATTGTAGGTGTAATAATTTTATAAAAGGTAGTTTTAGTTTTCTTAGATGGCAGCACTGCTCGACCCCGTCACTCTTTTGTGACAACTTCCGGCGAATGGATTGAGAGTGGTGGGGTTGAAACAGCGTTTTGATTATTGAGTCAGGAGCTCGGGCAGTCGTTGGATATCCGTCGATGTGATAAGTCGTCTAGTGGAAAGACAGTCGTCTAGTAGAATTGACCGTTAGAAATGTTGAAAATGGAATAAAAGTATTCACTGTGCAATGAATTGGAGTTTTTCTTGACATTTCAGAAGCGGGATATAAAAATCCAGTGGAGAACTATCATGTTTGCGGGATAATGATTGAGTGAACAAAGGTGTTCACTAGATACCGATTGAGCGAACAATGAATGTTCGCTGGATAATGATTGAACGAACAATGATGTACGCTGGATATTGATTGAGCGGGCAATGATGCTCGCTGGACTGTAAGAATCGACTGAACTTAATGACTGAGTGAACAATGATGCTCGCTGGACTATAAGAAACGACTGATCTTAATGATTGAGTGAACAATTATGCTCGCTGGACTGTAAGAAACGACTGAACTTAATGATTGAATGAGCAATGATGCTCGCTGGACCGTAAGAAACGAATGACTTAAAATTTGACTGAGACTGAACTTTGATGTAAATAAGAGAGATTGAGACATGATTCCAGGGACTTAATACATTTAGAAGATTAGTTCGAAAAAAATGTTTAAATCTATGTAATAAATGATAATAAAGCAATAAACAAACAAACATGTTGTTTTTTTTTCTCTTAAATATAAAACACAACACGCTAATGCTACTAACTCCCATAGTAATTATTATATTTTTGAATGCTCGAAAACACCATGTTCGCACTCGATTTCGACATGGCTGCCATAGTATGAATTAAATAACACCCCATAATCTTTCAAATGGCATGGCTTTCATCACTGTTGAGATCTTGGCCCAAAATGCCCATTGTCCTTTATGATCACGGTTTTGAACAATCGAATTTATCTTCAAAAATATTATTTTTTAGTCTGAAATTTCTTTGTGACGTTTATTAGCCTTTAGACTGGAGACTATCTCCATCCATTATTAGTAAATGGATGGAGATAGTCTCCATCCATTTACTAATAAGCTGTAATTCTGCAGTAGAGTCCAAGTCAAGAGCAAGTACATCCAGAAGTCATGATACTGTCAAGTTCAGCAGGGGCTTGAAGTTTAATGGATGCTCCTTCATCAGTAATTGTCTTGTCTTCTTTGTCTGGATAACACTGTAATTTGGCTTGCTTAAGCTTGTAATTTGACGGATACAGCTCAGAGCCAATTTCGCCCACTGCCTCTCTAAAATTGATGTATTGCCACTTCGATAGTTTTAAGGAAACAAATAATGCTTAAAGATTGAAGTAAGTAAAGGTTGTCGTCTGATCCGAAGATTTCAGCGCTAAGACCTTGTATGAGAAATCAAAATGCAATGGTTCTATCGCCAAGAGCCAAAGAGCTTCTGCTACCTTCTTCGACAGAGTCAGAAATCAAATTTCTAGATGTAGATACATTGCAATTGCAACATATTGATAGCGAACTATCGCTAGTAAGTTTAGACACTAGTTTTTGATATTATGTTTGATATTGGCATTATCATCATAGTTTCGATGTGTCCATTAACTCGTCCATTAACAGATCGCAATCATTTCATAATGTAATACCATTCCTTAAATCATTAGAAGAACTATTAATCTCATGTAAGAATTATAAAAAAAACATCGTAATAACAGGTGATATGAACTGTTAATAAAATGTTCAAAATGCTCTCACCGACCACGATACCATATTCCTTCCTAGTCATGGATACTAACCAAACAAAACCCTTTTTCACTATCACTGTTACCAAGACTAATTACAAAGAAGTTTCTGAAACAATCAAAGCATCAGACCTCTCAAAAATATTTATTACTGCTGATTGTAATTTGGCCACAAACTATCTTTTAGATAATATATCTAAACCAATTACCAGACACTAAAAAAACTCTGGATCTTGACAGGACTATTAAGGCGCATGAAAAATAGAGATCGAATGCATATGAAATTACGAAATCAACCTGTTAATGTTATTTTTATTGAGACATATAAACGTTATAGAAATCACTGTAAAACCCTTCTTAGAAATGCAAAAGCCAATAATGAAATAGAACGTCTGAGGGAAGCTAGTAAAGCGAAAAATATGAAAATAACGTGGCGAATCATAAACTAAATTACATATTTTAAAACAATTCCCAAGGTATCACAAGATCTTCTAGAAAATAACCAACTATAAAAAAAAAACAGTCAACGATGTGAATAGTTATTTTGTTAATATAGGTAAAGCTCTCGCAGAAAATATTGCTCCCGACACTGATATAAGTAATAGTCTACAGCCAACTAATACAACACTAAATTCCGTGATCCTAACAGATGCCGTTATAAATGAAATTCTGAACACCATTAACGCGTTAAAAATCGATAGCTCCATGGGCTGGGACAATATTCCCTCCGCTGTACTACGCCAAAATAGTTACTTACTTGCACCAGTCATAACACACATTGTTAATCTTTCCCTACAGTCAAGAGTCTTTCCTAAATCTCTTAAACATGGCAAAAATACCTATGCACAAAAGTGATGATAAAATGATTGTTGGTAACTACAGGCCCAATTCCATATTAACATATTTATCGAAGGTTTTTGAAAAGAAAATTAACAACATGTTCTCTAAAAATCCATTTGGCTTCCGAAGAAATAGGTCGACTTCAAATTCTGTACTAACATTAACAGAATATGTCGCCAAAAACTATCAGAAAGAAGAGTATTGCTCTATTTCTAAATCTTGCAAAGGCCTTTGACACTGTGCCAATACCGCTACTTTTAAACAGGTTAGAAGGTCTTAAAAACAAGGAATCAAAAATGTTCAACTTAACCTTTTCAAAGACTACCTCTCGGATAGGACACAGCAAAAAGATAGGACCTCATATAAGTGACCCCTTAACTGTTAGCTGTGGTGTTCCGCAGGACAGTATACTAGGGCCTACCCTCTTTCTAGTTTATATAAACGAGCTTTGCAACCTCCCAGTCGATCGCGGTATCATTATCACTTATGCTGATGATACAGTTTTAGTTGTCCAAGGAGACACCTGGCCTGAGACTTTTGCATCAGCCCAGGGAGCGTTTAACAACATCTCAATGTGGCTCAGAAATAATAGATTAACATTAAATATAGAAAAAACAAAGCATGTAACATTTTCCATTAAGAACCCGCAGAATTTCGAGTCCTTCTTTCTACTTGCACACACCTCATCTACCTGCCAAAACAGGTTCCCGAATATCATGTGTAAATGCCAAAACATACAAAAAGTTACCTCAATTAGATATCTTAGCGTAATCAATTAACTCAGCGAAACAGAAAATTAACTGCAGTTTTCAAAACATCAGGGTTTGTGCATATAAAAGACATCATTAAAATGTTATATTAGGTCCTTACGTATGAAATTGGCGTTTTTCGTACTGGCCAATTTAATCACGAATTTCTCCTCTTTGGTAAGGAATTCCAAATTCAAATTTGTACAGCTATAGACTCATGTATCTGTGGTTCGATGACCGTCATTCGTTTGTTTTTTTTCTTCTGTTTTTTTCTGTTTGCGTCACTCATTTTACAAAATGGAAAACTAAAAATATCGCATTATTTACGAGTACGAGTTCCACGGTGGCACTAGTGCTGCGGAAACGACTCGAAGGGTGAATGATGTGCATGGCGGTCGTGTTGCAAAAGAAAACACAGTTCGTTTTTGGTTCAACGTTTTCGTTCTGGAAATTTCGATCTGCAAAACAAGCCCCGTGGACGGCCTGAGACTCAAGTTGATAATGAAGAGTTGAAGGCTATTTTGGAAGCGGATCCATCGCAAACCACGTCCGAATTAGTTGCAGGCTGCGATGTTAGTGATAAAACTGTTTTAATTCACTTGAAGCAAATTGGGAAGATTAAAAAGCTTGAAAGGTGGGTACCTCACGAATTGACTGAAGCAAACCGGCAAACGCGCGTCGACTGTTGCGTTACATTACTAAACCGGCACAATAATGAAGGTATTTTAAACCGAATCATTACCTGTGATGAAAAATGGGTTCTTTACGATAATCGGAAGCGCTCAGCGCAATGGTTGGATCCTGGCCAGCCAGCCAAATCCTGCCCCAAGCGAAAATTAACCCCAAAAAAGTTACTTGTAAGCGTTTGGTGGACTAGTGCCGGTATTGTTCATTACAGTTTTCTCAAATCTGGCCAGACTATTACGGCTGATGTCTATTGTCAGCAATTGCAAACCATGATGGAAAAGCTATCGGCTAAACAACCTAGGCTGGTCAATCGCTCCACGCCACTGCTGCTTCACGACAACGCTAGACCACACACTGCGTAACAGACGGCTACTAAATTAGAAGAGCTTCAATTGGAAAGTCTAAGACATCCTCCGTACTCCCCGGACCTTGCTCCAACAGATTACCATTTTTTTCGAAATTTGGATAACTTCTTGCAAGGGAAAAAATTCAACTCCGATGGGGCAGTCCAAATCGTCTTCAAAGATTTTATTGATTCCCGTCCGACTGGTTTTTTTAGTAAAGGGATCAATGAACTACCTATGAGATGGCAAAAGTGCATAGAAAATAATGGTTCATACTTTGATTAATTAAATATATTATATTAAAAAATATTCGACTTTTTTTCCTCCCATACAAAACGCCAATTTCATATGTAAGGACCTAATATTACTCCCTATGTCAGTCTGTGCTAAGTTATTGTATTTCGTCTTGGGGAGGTTCAAATAAAATAAATCTTTTTCCACTCGAGAGAGCCCAACACGGTATACTAAAATGCAGCACAAACCGCCCATACAGATATCCAACAGCTAACCTGTACAGGGGATGTAAAGTTCTTACAGTAAGGCAACTATATATACCGGCTCTTATCCTTCATCATCACTCATCAATTACATACAATCATGAGCTAATCTTCATTCAACGCTCCGCACATAATATATGTGAAGTGCCAAGAGTTCATACTACGTTTTCCGGAAAATTTTCATACTTCTTAAGCCCAATCTTACCTCTTTCAAATGCAAAAGATATTATTTCATATTATACTCATTGATTTAATTGTATAGAACCTTTTAATCCTTGATACAAACATAGAACTTTACTTTTATAAACGTACATAAACATACACACACACGCAATCATACATCAATACACATTCATCCCAACAAGCGTCTTTACATACACACATTTACTTTTATTCTCACTTGACGACGTCGAAGTAGATGACGTCGAAGGAGCTCTTTTCCTCTTTACTTTCCTCCGTTTTGCGTACTTACGCTTCCTTGGTGGAGTTGTAGGTAGCGTACCTCCAACTTAGTCATCGTCTGACGTCATATCTAAATGTATTAAATCCCTGGAATCATGTCTCAATCTCTCTTATTTACATCAAAGTTCAGTTTCAGTCAAATTTAAAGTCATTCGTTTCCTACGGTCCAGCGAGCATCATTGCTCACTAAATCATTAAGTTCAGTCGTTTCTTACAGTCCAGCGACCATCATTGCTCACTCAATCATTAAGTTCAGTCGTTTCTTATAGTCCAGCGAGCATCATTGCTCACTCAATCATTAAGTTCAGTCGTTTCTTATAGTCCAGCGAGCATCATTGTTCACTCAGTCATTAAGTTCAGTCGATTCTTACAGTCCAGCGAGCATCATTGCCCGCTCAATCAATATCCAGCGTACATCGTTGTTCGCTCAATCATTATCCAGCGAACATTCATTGTTCGCTCAATCATTATCCAGCGTACATCATTGTTCGCTCAATCATTATCCAGCGAACATTCATTGTTCGCTCAATCGGTATCCCAAAAACATGATATTTCTCCACAGTTTAATTGTTCGAAGCGAGTAATTTCAATAGACATAAATAAAAAAAATAAAAAGTAAGTAAATGATTCACACACAAATAAAGTTTCATACATAATAAAATAGAAACCTCTATTATTTATTTCCCTGTTGGGGGGTCTCGCTTGTATAACTATGAAATCATTACCCATATTCAATTTCCAAATATCCCGTAAATCGTTTAAAATTCTAAAGAATTCAAAATAGGTAGCATAAATATAAATAAAGAAAAGTGAAAATACGAGTTAAAATCACATTCGATACTTATAAATCAATAAGTCATTAAATAAATATTTTTAATAATGACGTAAATAATGATCTCAATAAAAAGTCTTTGTAACACTAGCTTTTACCCGCGACTCCGTCCGCGCGGAATAAAAAATAGAAAACGGGGTAAAAATTCCTATGTCCGTTTCCTGCTTCCAAGCTATCTGCCCGCCAATTTTCAGTCAAATCGATTCAGCCGTTCTTGACTTATAAATAGTGTAACCAACACGACCTTCTTTTATATACAGGGTGTCCGGTAATGAATGGATAACCTTGAAATGTCTTATAGTACAACTTATGTCCGTTCTGAAAAAAATACGAAACATAATATATCACAAGTGATATTTTTTTTTAAAGAAAAGTCGATTTTTTCTATCTTATTTTACTGTCTTGAACACTATGACCAAAAATGAATGATTTCTATTGATTTTTTGTTGTTTTATTATTATACACTAACTGTGCTAATAGATAAAAAGTAAACAGTATGAATAGCTTTTGTAGTTTTTATTTAAAAAAAATTCGCAAATTAATTTATTTCTGAAAAACATGCATAAAATATTATTTAAGCGAAGTTCAAACCTCTTGGGTATGAAAAAAATGTATGAATGTATGGGTGGTCAATAATTTTAAAATAATGTCGGTTTCATGTAGATTTTATAATGGTATAATTCATAAATGTATCTTCCATAAATTGTGACTTATTGCCATTAATGTAGAAAAGGAGAGAATTTGACTAAGTAACAAAATTTGTATTACTTGTGATATATTATGTTTCGTATTTTTTTCAGAACGGACATAAGTTGTACTATAAGACATTTCAAGGTTATCCATTCATTACCGGACACCCTGTATATATAGAAGATATACATAATTTGTATTTTTGGAAAATAGCCGTGATCAAATGCAGTATGACAGTGTCATATTTGTGCAGTATCGAAAGTAAAATAAAAAAAAAATAAAAAAAATAAAAATAAAAAAATTAACAAGCGTTATAGCTACTTTGTACTTTAAAGTAATTTTTTTTTTATTGTGAATTAGTATGTAAAATTCTGAGGGCGTTCATACCTGGATTTTTATATCCCGCTTCTGAAATGTCAAGAAAAACTCCAATTCATTGCACAGTGAATACTTTTATTCCATTTTCAACATTTCTAACGATCAATTCTACTAGACGACTGTCTTTCCACTAGACGACTTATCACATCGACGGATATCCAACGACTGGCCGAGCTCCTGACTCAATAATCAAACGCTGTTTCAACCCCACCACTCTCAATCCATTCGCCGGAAGTTGTCACAAAAGAGTGGCGGGGTCGAGCAGTGCTGCCATCTAAGAAAACTAAAACTACCTTTCATAAAATTATTACATTACAATATCTCATTATTTTTTCTTTTCCTATTATAGGTCCCAACTTGCCAAAGATCTGTTTCTTTCAAGCGACTCGGAGTCTGACGCCAAACCTCCGCCACCAAGGTCTGAGCAAAAAAAGTTGAAGAGGAAATCGTCTGACAAGATTACGGAGGAGCCGGTCAGGAAGATTGCGGGTGAAGAGAAGCGGGCTAAGAAGGTGGCTATTAGTCCCGTCTTATCACCACCAAGAGTTACGGCGCAAATGTTGTTCGGGGATGACAGCTCTGCGGAAGATGACTGCAATGAAGCATCCAGCTCCATTGCAGGGTAACTCCAGGGTAAAAATATACCACCATTATTTAGCTATTTCACTAGAAGGGTGAAAAAAGGATATTCGCGACAAATTAATGAGAGTAAAGATGGGAAATATTTCGGCGAGATGAAGATTTATGAAGCCGATGAAATAAAAAAAATACAGCCCGTCCATCGATGGCGGCATGCAATTACAACTATCAAAACCAGAATTGATGACGATGCGGAATCTTGGCTATACATTAAGAAATTTGTGAAATGTATCCAAAAAGATTTCATAAACAGCCCCATAACACTTATAGGCCGGTATGATTATTAGGATAGGTTAGATCTTTGTATTTAATCAGTATTTTATTTGACTATCTATATTTGTAAACAAAATAGCTTTTAAACTTTGTGTCCTTTTTGTATTTTGCATAAACAACAATATTTCGAAAGTGTTTCTTTTTTTTACAGTTGTGTTTCCCGATGACTTAACAAGATCTATACATTGTAATAATTGCAATATGTTTGTCCAGAAAAGGCTATTTTCACATTAGTAACATACCGATTGAACGTCACTCAGGAAGACGAGTACCTCAGTCCAGAGGCGTTCCTGAGTGATAATCAAACAGATTTATTGAAATTATTCAATATGTCATTGAAAGAGCATGATGTTTTGAGTTGTTCGCTTATTTTTTACTGCCAAAATTAGATGAAAAGCAATTGAAATCATTTAATACTAAATATATTATAGTTTATAAAAAGTTTTCTGAACTTCAGCATACTCAATCTGGATAGTCATTTTTATCAATGAGTCATGTTGAAATTAACATTAATAAGTATTCTCCTATGAGAGGTGGATCTTATTTAGATCTACCACCAGCAATCAAATATTCAAAAAGTTGCATTAATATTAAAAATAAAGATAACCACTGTTTCTTATGGAGTATAGTAGCTGCATTATACCCAGCTAAGAACAACGTTTGTGTAACTAGCTCATATCCTCATTATTCCAGTATACTAAATACCAAAGGAATGAAATTTCCTCTCACATTGAATGATATTAAAATGTTTGAAAAAAATAATCCTGATATTAGTGTAAATATATATATGGTTTACAGAAGGATACTGTAACTGGACCCTTATATTTGTCTAAAAAGAGAAAGAAAAACCATGTAAATTTATTGTATATTGAACGTTTTAACAGTAGTGAAGGGCATTATTGTTTGATTAAAGACTTGACTCGATTAGTTCGACGTCAAGTTACTCACTATAAAGGAAAAGTTTACTTATGTGAAAAATGTTTACAATTTTTCAGTAAAGAAGCAAGATACAAAACTCGTAGTTGTTCTAAAATTGTATCTGTTTTACCTGAAAAAAACTCTATATTAAAATTTGAACATTACGAGAGACAACAAAAAATTAATTTTATTATTTACGCTGATTTTGAATGTTTGCTCTTTGACTGCGATGAAAGTATTTCTACTAAAACTCAGAATATAAAAGTACACCAACCTTCATGTTTTGCGTATTACATATGTTGTTCACATAACGATGACTTAAACAAATATGTTTCATACAGAGGTAAAGACTGTGTGCAAATGTTTGTGAAATGTTTGATAAAAGATGCTGTACGTATACATAAAATATTAAATGAAAAAAAAAACGATCACTCCATTAACCTCGGAACAAGAAGTAGAATATAACAACGCTACTTTATGTCACATATGTAAAAAATCATTGTTAAACGACAGAGTTCGAGATCATGATCATATTACATCAGAGTATAGAGGTGCGGCGCACTCGCACTGTAATTTGATGTACAGAGTTTGTCCATTCATTCCTGTTGTATTCCATAACTTAGCTGGGTATGACTCACATTTATTCATTGAAGAATTAGCGAAGTATGAAGGTTCGATTAACATTATACCGAAAACAAAGGAAAAATATATGTCATTCACAAAAATAATAAAAAGTAAATATTATAAACACCCCATTCAAATAAAATTTATTGATTCTTATCAGTTTTTGAATTCTAGTCTCGACACACTAAGTAAAAATTTAACAGAAAGCGATTTTTATCATTTATCAAAAGAATTTAGCGACAAAAATAAATTTGAATTAATAAGAAAAAAAAGGTATTTATCCATATGATTACTTAAACTCTTGGTCAAAATTTGATGACTCCCAACTACCCTCAAAAGAATTTTTTTTAATAGTTTAACTAAGGAACATATTTATATCTGATGAAATGTATTTGCATGCACAAACAGTTTACAATGTTTTCGGAATTAAATCGCTTGGCGAATATACAGACTTATACATAAAATGTGATGTTCTTTTATTATGCGATATATTCGAGAAATTTAGAAAAATGAGTTTACATTATTATAAACAAGATCCAGCTTATTATGTTAGCTCACCAAGCTTAAGTTGGGATGCTATGCTTTTTTATACCGGTACTGAACTCGAGCTTATAAATGACTTGCAAATGTATGAATTATTAGAAAAGGAATTAGAGGTGGATTAGCACAATGTTCTCTTCGACATGCTAAGGCAAATAATAAATATTTACCAAATTTTAATAGTTCACTTCCAAGCAGTTATTTGATTTATCTTGATTCTAACAATTTATATGGCTATGCAATGATGAAAAAGCTTCCGATATCAGAATTTAAATTTTTAACTCAGAAAGAAGTTATTGACTTTGATTTACTTAGTATTTCAGATGATAGTGATATTGGTTATATCTTGGAAGTAGACTTAGATTACCCAGATTATTTACATCACCAGCATAAAGACTTACCATTTGCTATCGAAAAGATTGTACCCCCTTATGGGACAGCTGAAAAATTTAAAGAGCATAACAATATTTTCAGAAAATTTTGTAGCAATAGAGTTGAATAGGGAGAAAGTTTTTTTTTTTTTTTTATAAGAGAAGGGGGCAAACGAGCGGCGCGAACACCGAAGTGATCATCGACGCCCATGGACATCCGCAACACTACGAGAATTACAGATGCGTTGCCGGCCTTTAAGAAAGAGATATGCTCGCTTCTTGAAGGACCCTAAGTCGTACTGGTTTGGAAATACCGCCGAGGACAGACCATTCCACAACGCGGCCGTGCGCGGCAAGAAATTTCGCGAGAACCGCACTGTTGTGGAATGCCAGCCATTCAGATGGTATGGATGGTACCTGGCGGTCTGTCGGGTCGTCCGATGACGAAACTCGGCGGCAGGAATCGTTCCAAACAGTTCTTCGGAACACTCCCCGTGGTATAAACGATAAAAAATGAAGAGGGAACTGACGTCCCTCCGCAAGGCCAGAGTATCAAGCCGATCGGTAAGAGCTCGGTCGTTGACGATTCGAGTCGCTCTCCGTTGTAAGCGGTCAAATGGAAGAAGCTGGTATTGGGGTGCTCCCGCCCAGAGGTGCGAGCAGTATTCCATATGGGGCCGAACTTGCGCCTTGTACAGTTGTAGGCGGTGGCCCGGCTGGAAATACTGCTTCGCCCTACTGAGCACACCCAGCTTTTTGGAGGCCAGCTTGGCCTTGTCTTCCAAGTGACCGCGAAACTGAACGTCACTCGATATGTCAACGCCGAGAATACCGATACTGGCTGAGGCAACCAGGGGAGTGCCCTCAAAACGAAGATTTACGACAAAGGGTTGTTTTTTAGCGGTAATGGCGCATACTTGTGTCTTTTTGGGATTGAATTCAACGAGATTTCGTCGACCCCAATCCGAAACTTCACCCAGTAGGGTCTCCAGTTCAGACACAAGTTTGGTCCGGTTCTCATCGGCAGTAGCCCGAGAAACATTGGCACGGGCCGTGTACAGTGCGTCACACGTGCTATCGTCTGCATAACAATGAATGTTGCTGAATTGCAGCATGTCATTGATATGCAGAAGAAACAATGTGGGCGACAGTACACCGCCCTGTGGGACACCAGCGTTGATTGGTTTCGGGTCAGAGCACGCACCGTCAACAACGACCTTGATGCTCCGACCCTCCAAGAAGCTAGAAATCCAGGCGCATAGTTTCTCGGGCAGCCCATAGGAAGGCAACTTCGCAAGAAGTGCTTTGTGCCACACCCGATCAAAGGCTTTGGCCACGTCCAAACTAACCGCCAGGGCCTCCCCCTTGCCCTCGATAGCCTCCGACCATCGATGCGTGAGGTACGCGAGAAGATCACCAGCTAAGCGACGCTGACGGAACCCATACTGCCGATCGCTAATCAGCTGATGCTCCTCAAGGTACCTCATAAGCTGGCAATTGACGGTCGTTTCCATGACTTTTGAGAACAAAGGGGTAATGGCAATCGGCCTGTAGTTGGACGGATCCGAGCTATCGCCTTTCTTTGGGATCGGGTGGATTATGGCAGTCTTCCATGAATTCGGGACGATGCCTAAGGAGTAGAAGAACCGGAACAGGCACGTTAAAACCGGTGCCAACTCAGGAGCGCAAGTCTTAAGCACGATGGGAGGAATTCCGTCAGGCCCACTCGACTTGTGGACGTCCAGAGAATGCAGCACTTTACGTACTGATCTCTGGCGAAACTGGATTTCGGACATGAAGGTGTCACCGCACGGGATATTCGGCGGTGAGCTACCTTTATCCTCCAGAGTCGAGTTCGACGCAAAAAGAGAGCCTAGAAGATCGGCCTTCTCTTTTGCTGTGTGGGCCAACGAGTCATCCCCCCTGCGCAAAAGTGGTAAAGATGGCTTACAAAAATTCCCCTGGACAGCCTTGGCGAGAGACCAGAACGCACGAGTTCCCGAAGGAAGTTTCACCAGTCTCTCACCAATGCTAGCCACGTGTTCCGACTTTGCCTTGGCAATAACTCTTTTGAAGGACCTGGAGGCGGAGTTGTACTTCTTTTTGAGCAGGCTGGTATTTACATCCCTAGCCGCTGACGCTTCAGCCCAGGCTCGGTAACAATCCTGCTTGTAGCGCGCTGCTAATTTGCAGGATCGACCATACCAGGGCCGAGAGCTGCCCCCGATAGGCACGACAGATGACGGAATAAATAGTTCCATCCCCTGAAGCACGACATCGGTGACAGAGTCGGCAACGGCATCGGGATTGTCCAGCTTGAAGCAAACTCGCTCCCATGGGTAGGATGCAAAAAAGGACCGCATCTCATCCCAGTCTGCTGACCTGTAGTGCCACACTCGGCGGAAGCCATTTGGCTTGAGCCGTGGGCGACGCGGATCAGGCAGTGGTCCGACGACCCCAAGGGGGCGTCGACGGAAACCGAGTAGCTGTCTGGATGTGAGGTCAGCAGAAGGTCCAGCAGGGAAGGTGTATGATCTTCCACATCTGGTATTCGCGTTGGCGATGTAACCAGCTGCGTCAGATCATAGGACAAGGCAAAGTCATGGACATATCTCCCCGCGTAATCGGTGGTTCGAGAGCCAAGCCATTCGGCATGGTGGGCATTAAAATCGCCAAGTACCACAATCTCGGCGGATGGGATCTGCTCCAGGACAGAATCTGTAGCCGTTTGGACTTGCTCCATGAGTCGGTCTATTTCGGCATTACCGCTATGGGACCTATAGAGGCACGCGTAGACTCGCGGATGATCGTCGCTATCTACGCGCAGCCACAAAATGGATAGGTCCCTACCTTCAAGAAGGCTGAGGCGACGAGAGCAAACATCATCTCTGACGTATACGCACACCCCGGCCCGAGGCAAAAAAGAATGTTCCAATTTGTATCCCGGGCAGGATAGATACGATGTGTCCGCTGGAGGAGATATCTGCGTCTCAGTAAGGAAAAGCAAGGCCGGTTTAGCCATCCGTAGGTGGTAATGGACGGCCTCCAAGTTAGAGTGGAGTCCCCTAATGTTACACACGTCCACGGCGAACGTTTTAGGGGAAACCGCTGCGCGTTTCTTGCTTTTGCCCCGAGCTCCAGCAACGAGCGGAATGGTGCCCCCCCCCCCCCAGAATACGCAGGGCGGCCCGCGCGCTTACGCCCAAACTCCAAGCGGGAGTTCAGGCGTAAACGCGCGGAGGGGGATTCTCCAATACCAGTGGTATCGGTACCCCCCTGGAGTTATTCTAGATAGGCCAATCTACATTGGATTTACTGTTTTAGAATACTCGAAGTTACATTTATATGAATTTCACTATAACTTTATTAAAAAAAATATGGAAATAAATCTGAACTATGCTATACTGATACAGATAGCCTACTTTACTTAATTTATTGTGATGATTTTTATCAAGATATGCATGATAATCTTTCCTTGTTTGATACAAGTAATTTCAATGAGAATAATCCTTATAATATTCCGCAAATAAATTCGAAAATTCCTGGATTATGGAAACCTGAGAAGGGTGATGATCTGATAACAGATTTTATAGGTTTACGTGCCAAGTTATATTTTATTAACAGTTTAACATCTGAAATAAAAAAGGCTAAGGGTATTTCGAAGTCAGTGTCAAAAAAATTAAAATTGAGAGATTACAAGAATGTACTGTCAACAAATGATACTCTTAGACATAAAATGTCCATGATAAAATCCATTAAACATATGTTATATTCTCAACAAATCGATAAAAAAGTGTTAGATAGAAACGATGATAAAGTGCAAGTTTTACCTGATCAGATACATACATTACCATGGGGTCATTGTGATTCAGTATTCATGGATTATTCCAGCGATGTGTAAAAATAGCTGGGAATTATTTATCATTTATAATCATATTAAAAGTAATGTAGTTGACATTGTTTATTTGATATGTTTATTCATTAAACCAATGTAATAATTAATGCATAAGTATTATAATATGTGAAATTTTATGTAAATAATAAATTTTATATATTTTATATGTATTTTATTTATGTTTTTATGCAATATAAATTGTGGTTAGTAATCTGGCTGATATATAAGGACTAACAGTTCAAATAGCATTGCATTTAAAAATGAAATTCGTAAAGCAAGCATTGTCCTTAAAAGTAAATAGCTTAAAAGTCAGTAATAATCGAGGAATCCATATAAACATAGTCCTTTACTGCCTAATACGATTTGATGTATAATGTGTGGCCCTTCTAATTGTGGTAAAACGAACGTTATGCTAAGTTTGTTATTACATGAAAATGGACTTACATTTAGACATATTTATTTATATTCAAAAACTACTTTCCAACCAAAATACCGCTTTTTGAGTGAAGTTATGAAGAAAATCTCAGGAGCGGACCTATTCATTTTTAATGATGATAAAGAGGTTCTTCATCCAAATGATGCATTACCAAACTCTATTATTATTTTTGATGACATTGCATCTGAAAAGCAGACGAATATTAGAAATTACTTTACAATGGGAAGACATAGACAAATAGATTGTTTTTATCTATCCCAAACTTATTCAAAAATACCTAAGCAACTACTACGAGATAATGTTAATTTACTTGTTATTTTTAAACAAGATGATACTAATTTAAAGCATATTTACAATGAGCATGTGAATACAGATATGAGTTGGTTAAAATTCAAGACTCTTTGTTCGTATATATGGAAAAGTCAATTTAGAGTTATTAGTATTGTAGGACCATAGGGTCCCTAAAGATGATTAAGGACAGACACTGGCTCACCACTACCACACTGGAGCGCAGGCGCACGTCCGCTTCGTACCGCGTTCGTCACTCAACTACTCAGGGACAGCTGTCCCCTCCAGTGTGGTACATGAGACAGTGAATTGTATCTATTCCATAGACACAAACACTACATCCCTTCCTTGTTAACAAATTTTATTTTATTATTATATACAACTCAATCAACATCTTATATATATTTTTACTGTAATTATAAATTAATAATTTCCAACCAGATTGTTTCATTCATTAATGTTTGATGTATCTTCATTTAAATTTCCATTAGATTTCCATTCTCCTTCCACTCTTTTTAGATGTATAACGTTCCTTCGTAGTATTTATCCAGTTTCTTCATTCCTTACCGTGACATGTAGTTTTTCTGACTACATGAGGCGTAGAGATAAATGTACTTGCAAGTTTGTTTGTCCTATCTAATTCTTTAACATAAATAGGAAAGCATAAGATCTTTGCCATTTTTCCATCTTAGCCCACAAAAGTGGTGTCACCTTCAAGTTCTAATTTGTCGGGCGTAGGTAGACTGGCCATTTCGAGTCCTTTGGGCAACCTCAATTCCAATTGAATGGAATTCTCTGTAGTCAGCAATAGAAGTGTTTCCAATTTAATGGTAGCCAGAGTGTTTCCAATTTAATGGTAACCTAAGTGTTTCCAATTTAATGGTAGCCAGAGTGTTTCCAATATAATGGTATCCTAAGTGTTTCCAATTTAATGGTATCCTAAGTGTTTCCAATTTAATGGTAACCTAAGTGTTCCCAATTTAATGGTAACCTAAGTGTTTCCAATTTAATGGTATCCTAAGTGTTTCCAATTTAATGGTAACCTAAGTGTTTCCAATTTAATGGTAACCTAAGTGTTTCCAATTTAATGGTAACCTTAGTGTTTCCAATTTATTGGTAACCTAAGTGTTTCCAATTTAATGGTATCCTAAGTGTTTCCAATTTAATGGTAACCTAAGTGTTTACAATTTAACTGTAACCTGAGTGTTTCCAATTAAATGGTAACCTAAATGCTTCCAATTAAATGGTAACCTAAGTGTTTCCAATTTAATGGTAACCTCAATTCCAATTGAATGGAATTCTCTGTGTTCATTGACACTGTATTAATCCAATTTAATGTATTCATATTTACTGAAAATCGTTACCACCAATTTAATTTTTTTGATTACCGAACTCCAACTAATGAACTTTATAACAAACAAAATTACTTAATGTCACTCAAATGTTTAAATTTAAGACTTGTACTCTCATAATGAACATAACAAATAAAAACATTAAGCCTAACATTAAACTCGAAAAAAGAGATAACAAACATAACTTACGTAACAAACACAAATTAAAATCTATTACTCCGCGAACTATCTATGGAATAAAACTATTTCGTTCGAAGGCGTTCAAATGTTTAACAACTGTCAGACGAGATAAAGAATTGTAACAGTATTAATGATTTCAAAAATAAACTTAAATCATATATCATCGCTGAACTGTAATAATCTCTCAATATTTTCTACATATATAACTTTGTCATTTCTGTCAAGTTAGATTCTCTTCTATAGTTGTGTTAAGGTTTATTTTGCTTTATATTGATCATGTATTCTGTATCTATATTACGTATTAACCCGCAAGCCTGTATGATATACATATTTATTTTTCGGGTATATCAATAATTGTTCAGCATAGTTTAATAACATTTAAAAACTTCACAAAACATTTGTTTATAGCAAACATTTTAAACCTACACCTTCCTTATAACGCACAGAAAAACTATAACTATTACTTTAGATAAGTGCAATTACTCATAACTATTTTTTAAAATAAAATTACGAGCACGGATTTACAGAAGTTGTTTACGCACGGCGGTACGGTTCCGAACATATCTACTCCTTTTTTTTTTTTTTCATTGTAAGTGAAGCATTGTGTTTTTTTTTTTAATGAGAAATAAGGATCTTTAAACCTAAACCTAATGGTAGTCATAAAAATTAATTAAATTAAAAGAAATTTACATCATCTGATTAAATGTTGTACTCATCGAACAACGCCATCAGAAGTCATGTCGTCATAACAAGAACAATGTTTACATTTCCGTGCATGTGACTGTACAACCAACTTAATGGATATCTGCAATAATTAACAACTGATATAGGAGAACGGTAGGTCTTGTTGCTAACAAACATTTTACGTATAATTTAGATATATTTTGTAGAACAGAAAATACAAAACAAAACAACAAAAGTGTGAGTCATTGTCACTATCAGTGGCTGCAATGAACTCCCCTCGAAGATATACTATGATCGCCATGAATAGTACGAAGAAAAGTATATAGATTAACCTTAAATTAAGTTGAAATCTAATAATTTTTTTTTTCATTATTTTGCATAATAATATGCATTATTATGCATAAATTTCATATAAACCAAACGGCCATGCCAATAAAGTATTTACTATTTAATCACGATAATTATGTGTTAGTTAAATGCACACTTAGCTAATCCATTTCCCTTTTTTTTTTTTTTTTAAAAATTGCAGTTGTTGCTTTACTAAGTATCAATGTTATCATAAGTCATAAGATCATTGATTTAAGTATGTATCAAATCACTCAGCGTTCCGGCTGACGCCATGATGTATTATCAAGCCGGCGTATCAACAACACTCAAGCTTAATGTCAAAATTAAGTATTGAATTAAATAATTGAAAAATGTTGTATGTCGAAACTAACCCGAACAATAATAATAATATCATGTAGCATCGAATCTTATCCCTATTCTTATTTTTAAAGAAAAGTTCTGAAGGGGTCTTTCCTGTTACTGAGTGAGGAGTAGAGTTATACATCATAAAATACTAATATAATGTTTCTCTTATATTCGTGTCTCTTTTTTCGCTTGCACTTATTCTAAGGTACTTTAAGATATCCCTATTTTGAAGCTCGACTTCCCCATTCATTTGCGGCCAATATGGAACAGTACTAAAAATTTTAATGTTGCAATCTTCACAAAAAGTTTTAAACTCTTCATTTACAAACTGCTGTGATTGAATGTGTATAACCCAGTCGACTAAAGAGTTCCTTCAGGATGTTAATAATTTGTGAACCTGTTATGGTCCTGGTCACAGGTGGGCACAGTTAAGCAAAAGTTAACTTCGTTAATCTTTAATTCGTTAATCGTTAAAGCCTTTAATTAATAAAAATTTAACGCAAGTTAAAGTTGACAGTTAAAGTTAATTTTGTTTATATTATAAGGGACAATAAGGCAAATGGCCATATGAATAATCTCCGAATCGCATGGACCGATTTTGTCGAGACTATCAATATAACCTAGGCTATATTTTTTCCGCGCTTACGAAATCACGGACGAACGCTAAACCTATCTATAGTTTAGTTATATTTTAAATTCAAATAAAACTTAGACGATTGGGCCGATGTACTACTGCCTGTACAATACACATGACAGCGTGCACTAGTTACACACACTTGTATACTACACTGACAATGATGGACAAATGACCTTTTCAGTCATTTTTTTTATCGACATTCCGACGTCACGGAATTAGAGAGTTAACTAAATTTAGACAACACAAATTTTCTATTAAACTGTGAGACCTGGTAATATTCAAAAGAAAATAATCAAAACTTTTGTGCAGTATTTACATGTATCTGTTACTATTTGCACCCGTATATTCATTTGCTCATGCTCCCACAATTGAACATTTAATTTTACGTATAATTTGGTAATATATATATATATATATTTTTGCTAAGGACCCACGAACAGACTTTAGTATTAACTACTTTTTTATTTATTAACATAGGTTTATCAATAAAACTTCTTAACATCAGAGGGAACTTATTGTAACATTGATAAATAAACTATATAACCAATCCAGTGATACATCTCAACGCATCAAACTATACAACTGAGATGCCATCGATAACTTCTAGCATCTAATGATATATCGTCGGATCTAATGTTATATGTTAAATAAAGTTAAATTGCTCTCAGTGTACAGAGTGTACGTCACACGACCACGACATAACGAAAACAACCGATTGCGGGTGATGTCTTCTATCTTTCTTATCACCTATAAAATCGTTATAGTCAATTAGTAAGAATATGTTTTGACTTATTTTCAACGACATTCGATTTATTTTAAAACAATCTTTCAATATACGCAAAAATCATAATTACACTAACACAATTATTCTATCTCTTTCTTTATTTTTTCTCGTTTTAGCGTATACTTTTTTTGTTGTAAACAAACAAATTATCTTCGCTATTGTAATAATGTACCTCTCTTTTTAGCAGTCGTTGCAATATCAGCTGCTTCCTACTGAAAATGTTCGATTTAAATCTAAAATCTAAAATACCTTCAATTTAATGAAAGTTCTTTTGTTTTTACTAATACTTCTTATTTAGAAGAAGTCCGAGACATTAAATTCAATCTAATGAATTTCATTTTGTACAATGTAATAAAATAGTTTAGAATATCTCTAATTTAATAGAAACCCAAATTATAAATGTATACTTTTCAATACTCCGAAGGTACCTTATTAGGTTTACCTATTTACGCATTCATATATCCAATTTAATGGATATCCAAAATAGAGGAAGATATATCTCCAATTTAATGGAAATCCAGAGCACTACATATCTGTATTATCTATATATATAAAAGAAAGTCGTATTAGTTACACTATTTATAACTCAAGAACGGCTGAATCGATTTGACTGAAAATTGGTGGGCAGGCAGCTCAGAACCAGGAAACGGACATAGGATCATTTTTACCCCGTTTTCTATCTTTTTATTCCGCGCGGACAAAGTCGCGGGTAAAAGCTAGTTTTAGTTAAAATGATAGCCGATTTTCAAAATACGGCCTGTACCTGTCATTTTACGTGAAATACTTAGTTGCAGTTAATAGATAATAGACCCATATTTCGTATGACACTGTCTTAGATCCTAGAACGGTTCGTTGAAGAAGATTCACAAATACCTTTGCCAGAAATATAATTATTTCTGAACAAAATAAATATGTCAGTTGATACTTATTGTAGCATTTGATGTGTCTCGTTACAGAGAATATTTGATGACCAAATAGTGAGTAGATTAATATAACAGATTTAAAACATCTTTACAAATAAATCAGGCCACCCGTTGACCCCGCCTTTTATTGACGTTCCTTACACTTATGAAGATTGATATTGTAAGTACTCGAAGGTATAATAATTTACAATAATTTCAATCGCTTTTTTTTACAATTAATTTTTTACAGTTAGCTGTAATAATTTGTAAATATTATTGACAATTAAAATTTTTGTGAACTAAACTTTAATAGACAAATATTCCTACTCATCATAATAAATAGATAACGACGGCGGAAGTGATATCGCATGCTTGCAATAAATCATCATTACTATTTTACGCGTATACAACTTATAAAATCGGATAATACTGTAAACAAATGTTCCCCATATCATATTGTCATCTTTCTTCTATTATGAAATCTATAATAATTGTACTCTACTTTTAGGCATAAAATTAAATATCTTGATTGCAATATTTTAATTTACACACAAGTATTTTATTACTTAGGGCGCAAAATACGGACATAGTTACCAATTTTCTATTTTGTGTTTTTTTTTTTTTTTTCACCTCGTCGCCATTTGTAGGACCATAGGGTCCCTAAAGATGATTAAGGACAGACACTGGCTCACCACTACCACACTGGAGCGCAGGCGCACGTCCGCTTCGTACCGCGTTCGTCACTCAACTATAGTCCGGTCGCGGAGCAGGAAGAATTTCGTACAATGACCTCTTTATCTACTGACAGAGGTTCCAAATGTTTTTGTATTAAGTGCGGTTTACATGAATTATTTGAAAGTGAAAGAAAATTTACCAACTTATAAAATATAGTTATTACTATGTAAATCATTTATTTAGATTTAATAATACAAGTAAAAATAAAAATCTAGACAAGTATCTAATAATAAAAAATCAAAAAACAGAATCTGATTCCTCTGTTTCGGAGTAACTGTTACTTTGCTCTATTGTTCAATTTCGAGAAGTGAAGAATTCATTTGCATAATATTTTAAAACCAAAAATTAATTATCGGAAAGCCGGCAATAAAATAGATGAATGCCTGCACTTTCGTCTTTCAAATATTCGTTTCGATTGTTCATTTCGAACTAACCAATAATTAACCTTTTCGGTAATCCTTCTAACGGAGCCCATAAAATTTTTATTATGCAAACAAACAAACTAAAGGTTTAGAATCCCTGAGGACGGCGGCCTTTGTTTCTGTGCGAGCGAGACTCATTGTATTTACGCGGGAGCGACAGAGACAGGTAATGCGAGTTCAATGTACGAAATTCTTCCTGCTCCGCGACCGGACTATACTCAGGGACAGCTGTCCCCTCCAGTGTGGTACATGAGACAGTGAATTGTATCTATTCCATAGACACAAACACTACAAGTATTAATAAAGATTGAATTAAGAAGAAGATAGAATTAAATAATGGAAGATATAGACAAGGTTTTGACACATTCATATATTTTTAAACCTTAGTTATAATACCATTATTTCATAAAAACAATTCATTAAAGTTCAAGACTTTGTACATATCAGTCGTTTGTACATTCCAATTTATGATGGATATGCAAATAAAGAAAGAACTTATAAAATCAGTAAATAATATAAAAAAATTAAATAAAAAAGCTCAACAACGAGAAAGATGAAGCTAACCTAAAGTTTAAAAAAGACACTTTGGAGACACTTATTCGTATAAAAAAACAAAATTATCATTATAATAATAATTCTAACCTTGAAAACAATGACTTGAATGATACTATCATAGAGACTAAACTTGAAAATTATAACAAAATCTTAAATGAAAAAGATTCTTCCATATTATATGAAGATTTTAAGGATTTGGTTACAGCGAGCTCCAATGATGCATTAGAATGTTCTGATTCACAAAATGATGAAAACTCTGAGTCGGAGGAAAACGATAATACAAACATTTCCCTCAAAAAAGAAGACATTATGGATATCTATGGTGATATAAACGTGCCGTTTGGAATACGTAGTGAAAATAATAAATTAATGATGGGGAACTCTATAGTCTATATGTCGCTTAAAAAAAATGAACCAAATGATGATAAATCGTATATTATTACAATAGATGGTAACAAATATGATTTTACTCCAGGATTAAAAGAACTTTTAGTACGTAATAAACCCAATCTTAAAATAGTAACAGATAAAGATAAAGTAATGTACAAACAAATGCTTGACAGTACACATGTGCATAAACGAGAATATAATCCTAACGGGCAAATGAAAGGTGACAAAGGAATAAAATACTGTCAAATAATAAACCCACTGTATTCTGACCAAATTGATAAAATAGAAAAAAATAATTTACAAACCAAAACTGGGGGTTCATTGTGTAAATTTAAAAAATATAAAAACGATACTGACTACGTTTATTGGGATGATCCTAATGAATTAATTGAAAGGTTAAAATTACTAATCGCATCAAAAAGTGCTGGCAATAGTAATCATGATAATGAAATTGTATCAATTATTGAAAAAAAAAAACAATCTCAAACAAAATGCACTCAAAAGTAATCTAAAAAAACCAATTTCAAACAAAATGCACTCAAAAGTAACATAAAAAAACAATTTCAAACAAAATGCACTCAAAAGTAACCTAAAAAAACCAATTTCAAACAAAATGCACTCAAAAGTAACATAAAAAAATCAAATAAAATGCACTAAAAAGAAACAAAATAATGTCATGAAAACTCTCAAAACTCTAGTAGTTAGTAGTAGGGGCTCAGTTTTCCGCAACTCCACGACAAGCGCGTATTTTGCGTGTCTCTAAACTCTAAAGAAAGTTCTCTTCTTTCTTGTAACATGTCTATATTGTATAATTATTGTTATTTCGCAGTCGGTGTCGGCCGAAGTAAATAGGTGACATTTTATATTTGAGATGTATTAAACATACTTACGTTTATGTCCCTACTTAGGCCGAAACCGACTCCAAAATAACAATAATTATACAATATAGACATGTTACAAGAAAGAAGAGAACTTTCTTTAGAGTTTAGAGACACGCAAAATACGCGCTTGTCGTGGAGTTGCGGAAAACTGAGCCCCTACTACTAACTACTAGAGTTTTGAGAGTTTTCATGACATTATTTTGTTTCTTTTTAGTGCATTTTATTTGATTTTTTTATGTTACTTTTGAGTGCATTTTGTTTGAAATTGGTTTTTTTAGGTTACTTTTGAGTGCATTTTGTTTGAAATTGTTTTTTTATGTTACTTTTGAGTGCATTTTGTTTGAAATTGGTTTTTTTAGATTACTTTTGAGTGCATTTTGTTTGAGATTGTTTTTTTTTGAAGTCGGCTATTTTTTTTTCTTAAAATTTTTGTTTTATTTCACTATTTTTAGTGAATTTGAAGTTCAATTACAAATTTCCTTAATACATATAAAGACATAAATAAGACAAATAAAGAAAAAGACTTTCCTATTTGATGTGTCTACTTCAATTCAAAAACTAATTTAGAATGCAGCAGATAACCACTTAACCTTTAAACAATGAAATAATTATCAAAATCGGTATACAAATTGAAAAATACCGAACATCGTAGCGTGCCTTTAATTTTGTCGAGCCGCGCGCCGCACTAGCATTTTTCGAATGCGCGTAGTTTTTAATTATTTAATATCTCCCAAACTATTGATCAGAATTACATAGTTTAAAGACTAATGTAATCTGCATTTAATACTCTAGCCATCAAACATATTTATTTGGATAAGGATTCATATCGAATATAATATAATAGCGCCGTAAGCTTACGACGCTGTTTTTCGTGTGCATTTTAATCGAAGTTTGTTCACAATAACATGGTTTTTGTGAGACATCCATAGATGATAGATATATGCCACCGAGACTTTTATTTAGCAAATTTAAGGATCTATAATTACTCCATACATCATTTTTATGTAAGTCATATAGTTTGACCTACGTAAGCCCAGAAAGCAAAATTGTGCTTTTCGTGTAGCATTTTTCGTTACCGCGTAATTTTATTCTTACGATATCTCCTAAACTATTAGACAGAATGATATAGTTTCAATTGCAAATATAATCTACATTAAATTCTCTTGATAATGAACATGTTTATTTACATAAGGGTTAATACTGAACTCGAATAATAGCGTCGGAAATAGGGCATGAATTTAATTGATGTTTCTGAAGAAAAAAATGGTTATTGTGAGAATACTATAAAAGATAGATATATGCTATCGCGGACTTTTATTTAGCACATTTAAAGAGCTACAATTCGCCATACATCATTTTATGTAGGTCCTATAGTTTAGCCTACGTAAGCGCTGAAAGCAAAAATGTCCCTAATTTTCGCGACAAATTTTGAAGCTATATTCAAAATCTACTAGTCTTCTAGTTATTTAAAAAAAAAAACAAAAAAATGGGACCCACCTGCAAGCACTTCCTTTCGATTAAAATATTTTTCATCAAAATCGGACCACCAGGGGCGGAGTTTCGCGGTAACACACATAAAAAAAAAAAAAAAAAAAAAAAAATACAGTCGAATTGATAACCTCCTTCTTTTTGAAGTCGGCTAAAAAAATTAAAGGAAGCAGACATCATTGAATAATGAAAAAGATGTATGATATAATAAACAGCATCAGTGTATTACGTAAGGTATAGGAGAATTTGTAGGACGTATTCAATAGTTTAATTAAATGTATTTCTTTAATTATAGTTTTAATTAATAAAGTTAGTTTTTAAAAACACATTAAGGGGACATCGAAACAAGACTGGCGCTGCGGACAGGATACGCTCGTTAACAGTAGTGTTGTCTTTCGTATTTGGGTGTCCAAATTCGCCTGAGTTTACGCGAGTGCGACGCGATTAATACTGGAGCGTTTCCTAAATCAAATAAATTTGTCTTTTCGAGTAAAACCTAGTGGTGTCAACATGTGATTAGCAGTCGGTTGGTGAGTACAACTTTTTGCCTTCCTTACAATCCATATATATTATATTATATATTCCATGTATATTCTTGAAGTTAAAATCCTTTGTTGGAAATTTAAGTCTATTAAATTGTGCTATTTGAGATAAGACTTTTCTCGGTAGCGCGTTATCTGGTTTTTAGCCATAACAACTCCACATCGTTGTATGGTATTGTAGCATTAAGTTATAACATTATTTCGTGTGTGATTATATTGTATTTAATTTATGCATGTTTAGTTTATAACTGTGTAATTAATTTTAAGTGCTATAAAAAATGGAAGTTCAAATAGTGCCCGTTCCCGACACAATTTTAAAAATCATCCCTATTTTTGAAGGAGATAATAGACATTTAAACTTATATATAAGAAAATGTGAATATGTAATCGAAAGATATTGCGGTAATGACAAACAAAATTTATATATATACCACGTTGTTACTAGCCGTTTATCAGGTAATGCAGCCGCGTTATTATCTGAAAGAGACGATATAGTGACATGGTCACAACTCAAAGCATTTAGCACCCTTGGGGGCAAAATTTTTCAAAAATTTAATTTCATATTTATTTATATCAAATTAGCAGAATGACGATACTTCCATACAAATTTCCACCCTAAATTTGAACCCCTTACAAACGATTTACCCTTTTGTAGCAAGACATATTCATAGGGAAACATATCAATTTGGGCATTCTGCATTACGACCTTAAAGGCCTGATCTAATTCGTCCTTCGTAGGTAAACCGATTCTTTTGTTATTTTTGTTTTTAAGGTTATACACAAAACGTTGAACATATGACATTACTCTTACAAGACGATTGAAGTTAGAAAATTTATTAATTAACGATCGAAACACCGACTCGTGATTTAAATTCGCCGTAGTTAATAGTTGTGATTCGTTGTAATGGTAAGTAGATTCCGAAGATGGCATTTTTGGCCAATCATTTTCGGACTTTACCAAAAACTCAGGTCCTGACCACCACAACGTACATTCCCCAATGTTATTAGCCTTCACGCCTCGTGATACTAAATCGGCAGGATTGTCTCCAGACGATACGTATCTCCACGAATGGTCAGCAGTACTCTCTTGTATTTCATGAACGCGGTTGCGCACAAACGGATCTAATGAATGCGATGGCATAGTGATGGAATGAAAACAAAGGCGATTATAATAATTTAACTATTTAATTAACACGAGAATAATTTATGTAATGTATGACAGTGCACAACGTAGACAAGAGAGAGAGAGAGCCTAACGATTATTACAGTTGAAGTATAGAACAAATATTTTTGCTATTTATGTTGCGTAGGCGTCCATACTTCTAACATCCTCTCCTGGACGCAGACGCTTTAAATGTAGACCCATAGATGCGATGAAGTTGTCATGCTTCGGTCGAGGGAGTCCTTTCGTCAATATGTCGGCGACCATCTCTCCAGTGCATCTATATTGAACCAGGATTTCTTTGGCAGCTATCTTCTCGCGCACGAAGTGGTACCGAACGTCTATGTGCTTACTGCGCGCATGATAGACAGCATTTCCTGAAAGACTAATCGCACTTTGATTATCGCAATAAAGGGTTAAGGGTGTACCTTTAAATTCAGGTTGAAATTCGTCTGCCAACTGTTTCAACCAAAGTGCTTCTTGAATGGCCGACGCTAGCGCCATATATTCAGCCTCACTAGTAGAGAGCGCTATGGTCTGCTGTTTCTTAGAGTTCCAGCTTATTGCAGCACCCTGGAATAAAAATATGTAGCCGGTACAAGATCTTCTGTCCTCTGTATCATTCGCCCAGTCTGAATCGCAATAGCCAGAAATTCGCTCATCAACATTTCTTTTGTAAACCAGTTTCATATCCATTGTAGCTTTCAGATATCTCAAGACTCGTTTTAGCGCCGCCCAATGTTCACTGGTAGGTTGACTATTATATCTACTAAGAGAATTTACTATGTAGGTAATGTCTGGTCGAGTCCCCTGTGATAAGTACAACAAGCAGCCAATTATTTCTTGGTATGGAATGTTCTTCAAGATTTCTTGTTGGCCCTCAGCTTTTTTCAACTTTACATTCAGATCAGCAGGAGTCCACATCGGCTTACATTTGTCCATTCCAAATCGAGTAAGTATTAATTTTATATAAATAGACTGATCTATGGAGATCTCATTTTCATCTTGTGATATTTTAAATCCAATACAATGTTTGGCTATTCCTAAATCTTTCATGTTGAATTTTTCTTTTAATTTTTCCTTTATCATGTCTGATGTTTCTTTTTTATTATAGAAATACAAAATATCGTCAACGTAGACTGCTATAAAAAGCATATCATTTTCATTCAAAATACGGTAGTAAACACATGGATCTATGTTTGAACGAGTCATTCCAATTTGCAACAGGGCAGAATTTAATTTTTTGTTCCATTGCCTGCTAGCCTGTTTAAGTCCATATATTGATTTGTTCAATCTACATACTTTATTTTCATCTTCATAGCCAGGTGGTAGAGACATGTAAAGTTCTTCATCAATTTCACCCTGTAAAAAAGCTGTGACTGCGTCCATTTGATGTATTTTGAGTCTATACTTGGCGGCAAGACCAATAAGATATCTTATGGATGTATAACGGACCACCGGAGCATACACCTCATTGTAATCAATGCCTTTGACCTGTTTATATCCTTTAATTACCAATCTAGCTTTATAGCGTGTGACAGAACCATTGACATCTAACTTAGTTTTAAAAACCCAACGGCAGGGAATTACTGACTTTCCTTCTGGTAAGTTAACTGTGGTCCACGTATTATTCTGTATCAATGACTGGTATTCTGCTTCCATAGCTTTCTTCCATTCATCAGCCTTATCACTGTTCAATGCTTCTTGAAGGCTTTGTGGATCACTGTTCAATAAATTCATTGTGGATTCGACATTCTGACACATTAGTGAAGAAGGGTTCTGATAAATATCATTATTTTCTGATCTTATTCTCATTTGCAGCGGTCTCAAAGTTATATTGGATACTGATGGGGAGTCCATTGTATAATCCGGTACGTATGTTTCATCATTAACATCCTCAAATTGATCAGATTCATCTGAAATACAGATACTTTGAGATACATCCTGTATTTCATCTCTTTCTTGTGTCTCATCATCAATGTTTCTTCCCACAGATTCTTCAGGTTCATCACACAGAGGTAAGTATATATTCTTCTTTACTTTATGTTCATTATTCTTTTTATTATCTTCATTTTTGTTTTCATTTTTATTTTTAATAATTTCTTTTTCTTTTTTAGGTGCTTCATCAGTTTTATTTCTTTTAATTGCCGCTTCGAGGAATACTACATCTCTACTTACAATACCTTTCTTTGTTTCAGGATCTATGAATTTGTAGCCTTTTGTACAGTCGCTGTATCCAACAAATATTAATTTTCGTGACTTTACATCCAACTTACTTCTATTTTCTTTAGGAATATGCACCATTGCAGGACATCCGAATATTCTCATTTGACTTAAGTTTGGCTTTTTTCCAGTCCATACTTCATAAGGCGTTGCATCTGATAAGCTACGAGTGGGAGACCGGTTCACTATGTATGCTGCTGTAGTAACGGCTTCAGCCCAAAAATCTTTCTGTAAACCAGAGTTTAATAACATACATTTAGCACGCTCAATTAAGGTACGGTTCATTCGTTCGCTTAATCCGTTTTGTTCGGGTGAGTATGGATTTGATGTCTGGTGCAAAATTCCATGCTTTTTCAGGTAAGTGTCAAAACTATTATTTTTATATTCAGTTCCATTATCAGATCGTAAAATTTTTATTTTTTTATTTAATTCATTCTCTACTCTGTTTTTAAATTCAACAAATTTTTCAAATACTGTACAAAACTCAGAAATAACACTAAACGGCAGGCTTGGGACGGCCCATAACCTGATGGAATGAAAACAAAGGCGATTATAATAATTTAACTATTTAATTAACACGAGAATAATTTATGTAATGTATGACAGTGCACAACGTAGACAAGAGAGAGAGAGAGCCTAACGATTATTACAGTTGAAGTATAGAACAAATATTTTTGCTATTTATGTTGCGTAGGCGTCCATACTTCTAACACATAGATAACCAGCGTAAAACAATAGTTGAATCGCACCAAAAATAACACCTTGTAATTGGTAAGTGGAGAGCATTTATGACCTTTACGTATAGTCTAGTTCCTAGTAATGCCCCACAAAGCTCTAACCGTGGAATAGTTGTAGGCTTGATCGGTGCTACGCGATTTTTAGAGATTAATAATCTAACCTTTATTTGATTTTGCTCATCTATCGAACGCACGTAAACACAAGACCCGTACGCCTGTTCCGAGGCATCTGTAAAAATATGAAGCTCATATAAACACGCTTTATCAGACAACACCCAACGAGGAATCTTTAAAGTATTAAGATGTAATAGAGAGTTTGAGAAGGATGTCCAAAGTGTTTTTATTTTGTCTGGTACTTGTTCATCCCAATCAGACTTTATCAACCAAAGACCTTGTAATAAAATTTTGCCTTCAACAACACACGGACCTACAAGACCTAAAGGGTCGAAAATTTGACTAATTACTGACAACATAATACGTTTCGTTACCTGCTTGTTCAAGTCTATATTAACAGAGGTGATGATCTGATAACAGATTTTGTAGGTTTACGTGCCAAGTTATATTAGGTCCTTACATATGAAATTGGCGTTTTTCGTACTGGCCACTTTAATCACGAATTTCTCCTCTTTGGTAAGGAATTCCAAATTCAAATTTGTACAGCTATAGACTCATGTATTTGTGGTTCGATGACCGTCATTCATTTGTTTTTTTCTTCTGTTTTTTTCTGTTTGCGTCACTCATTTTACAAAATGGAAAACTTAAAATATCGCATTATTTACGAGTACGAGTTCCGCCGTGGCACTAGTGCTGCGGAAACGACTCGAAGGGTGAATGATGTGTATGGTGGTCGTGTTGCAAAAGAAAACACAGTTCGTTTTTGGTTCCAACGTTTTCGTTCTGGAAATTTCGATCTGCAGAACAAGCCCCGTGGACGGCCTGAGACTCAAGTTGATAATGAAGAGTTGAAGGCTATTGTGGAAGCGGATCCATCGCAAACCACGTCCGAGTTAGCTGCAGGCTGCGATGTTAGTGATAAAACTGTTTTAATTCACTTGAAGCAAATTGGGAAGATTAAAAAGCTTGAAAGGTGGGTACCTCACGAATTGACTGAAGCAAACCGGCAAACGCGCGTCGACTGTTGCGTTACATTACTAAACCGGCACAATAATGAAGGTATTTTAATCCGAATCATTACCTGTGATGAAAAATGGGTTCTTTACGATAATCGGAAGCGCTCAGCGCAATGGTTGGATCCTGGCCAGCCAGCCAAATCCTGCCCCGAGCGAAAATTAACCCCAAAAAAGTTACTTGTAAGCGTTTGGTGGACTAGTGCCGGTATTGTTCATTACAGTTTTCTCAAATCTGGCCAGACTATTACGGCTGATGTCTATTGTCAGCAATTGCAAACCATGATGGAAAAGCTAGCGGCTAAACAACCTAGGCTGGGCAATCGCTCCACACCACTGCTGCTTCACGACAACGCTAGACCACCCACTGAGCAACAGACGGCTACTAAATTAGAAGAGCTTCAATTGGAAAGTCTAAGACATCCTCCGTACTCCCCGGACCTTGCTCCAACAGATTACCATTTTTTTCGAAATTTGGATAACTTCTTGCAAGGGAAAAAATTCAACTCCGATGGGGCAGTCCAAATCGCCTTTAAAGATTTTATTGATTCCCGTCCGACTGGTTTTTTTAGTAAAGGGATCAATGAACTACCTATGAGATGGCAAAAGTGCATAGAAAATAATGGTTCATACATTGATTAATTAAATATATTATATTAAAAAATATTCGACTTTTTGTTCCTCCCATACAAAACGCCAATTTCATATGTAAGGACCTAATATTTTATAAACAGTTTAACATCTGAAATAAAAAAGGTTAAGGGTAAGTCAAGTAACTTAAAAATGCATTATATTTGTATAAGTGGTGTCCAAATATGTAAAATAAGAATAAAATCGATTCGCTCACTAGATGGCGCTGTATTGTTTTACACGCGGCGATCAATTATTTTTTATGTTTATTTACGCAACTGCTCGGCAGATGTCGCTGACCTATTTTGTTAACGCAGTATCGTTTCGAATTATCTTCTAGACATTATGTTAAGCAAAGATTAAATAAATTGAGTTTAAGTTGTTCAACAGTGTTTTATTTACAAAGTGCAGTGCTAACATCTGGTGCCGAAACCCGGGAACATTGGAACATTGGAGTTGAAGATTGGACTTGTAAAATCGTGAGTAAAGTGAAGTGACTGTTAAAGTGTTTAGGACTTAGAAAAATTTTAAAGTTAAATTGGACTTAGAAAAATTATTAGTGTTTCAAGTGAAAAGGTGTTAAAGACTTAGACTTAGAATATTGGAATAGTGATTTGGACTTGTAAAAATTTCTGTGTTGTGTGATACTGGGACTTAGAAAATTTCGGTGTTAAAGGACTTGTAAAAATTTCTGTGTTGTGTGATACTGGGACTTAGAAAATTTCGGTGTTAAAGGACTTGTAAAATTTTTGTGTTGTATTACACTGACACTTAGAAAAATTTTGATCTTAAAGGACTTGGAAAATTTTTAAGTTGGGCTATACTGGGACTTGCAAATTTTCAAAAATAATTCAAAATGGACCCACTTCTTGTGAAGCAAGAAGACCAATGGCAGCGTCTGCAGAAGGCGTTTCAGAATTACAAAAAGTCTCCCAAGGAGCGGATTACACCAGCTTAAATAGAAGCAAGACTCGAACAATTAGAGAATTTATACACAACATTCATTAATCAACACACAGAAATAATATCTCAAGTCTCAGCCGACGATAGGAAGAAATTATATTATTTTAAAAACGACACTATTGATGCATTTGAAGAAGTCTACTTAGAATATAAAGTTAAAATGAAAGAAGATTTACGTGCAATTTCTCCATCGACATCAAGGCAATGTGGTGCTATCGCAGAGACATCTGCATCAACTTGTGAAGTGAGATTACCTCAAATCAATTTGCCTTCATTCTCAGGAGCATACGATGAATGGCAAACCTTTTATGACATGTTTGTCTCTCTTATTCACGAGAATACAAGTTTAAGTGGTGTACAAAAATTGCACTACTTAAAGAGTAGCTTGTCGGGAGAACCTGCAAATCTGCTCAAAAACTTGACGACGATAGAAACAAATTATGCTGAAGCGTGGAAACTGTTGATCCAGCGATACAATAACTTACGATATAATACCAATGAAATAATGAAGAAGTTATTTTATCAGCGAAATATCCCTTCAGATTCAGCAGTAGGCTTAAAGCAACTGTTAGATACTACCACTGCATGTTTGAAATCATTGAAGAATTTAAAAATTAATGTGGACCATTGGGATGTCATCGTCAATTATTTAGTTGTGTCTAAGTTAGATCCTGAGTCCCGGAAGCAGTGGGAGATACACGTTAGTCAATCTGAATCAAATTCACTACCCACCTGGTTAGATCTAACTAAGTTTTTGGAGACACGCTTCAGAACGTTGGAAATGGTAAATCTACCTAAAGCAATAGTAAAGCACAAGTCATTCCATTCCACTATTGAGAAACGTGGAGCTACTTCGCAAAATATAGCCTGCACTATGTGTTCTGGACCACATATTCTATTTCAATGTAAAAAATTTGGCGAGCAAAGCCCAGAAGAGAGATCCGAGTTTGTACGATTAAAGAGATTGTGCTTCAATTGTTTGGCACATAATCATTCGGTTAGGTTTTGCCGTCAATCAACATGCTGTCGACGCTGTGGTAAACGCCACCACAGTCTGTTACATCTGGATAGAAAACAAGAATATCAGAATCAGGCTCCTGCCGAGTCGAAGGAGCTTAGTGAGCTATCTAAAAATACTGAGAGAGATATTAAGATTTCAACTCATTTTGCACATGAGACGCAAAGTGAGGTATTACTAGCTACAGCTGTAGTTAAGATCAAATCAGACACCGGATATTCTCAAATAGTACGAGCACTCGTTGACCAAGGCTCCGAGGCATCTTTTATTAATGAAGCTACAGTTCAAGCCTTGGGTCTAAAACGATCTTCAGTTAATGGTGTGATATCTGGAGTGGGCGACGGAGAGACGCGCACTCAGAGCATGGTGTCATTTCAAGTAGAATCACGTCATAATTCATTTACGATATCAGTTAATGCCTATGTGTTGAGCACTCTCACATCTTTTATACCAAATAATTCAACGTTCATCACGGATTGGCCAGAAATCGAGAATTTATCACTGGCAGATCCGCATTTTGGAGAACCGAGCAGAGTTGATATTATTCTAGGCGTTGACGTTTTGAGCGAAATTATATTAGAGGGCCTAAAACGACACCCAACCGACTGTGGTCCTATTGCACAGAATACACAGTTTGGTTGGATTTTATCAGGAAGAGTTAAGACGGCCAAGCAATCAAATCCAAGAATCATAAGTCTACATCTACAAGTGAAAGAAGATCAACAGTTAAGCAAATTCTGGGAGATAGAGAGAGGATCAGAGAGTATAGAAAAGCGTATGACGAAAGATGAGATAATTTGTGAAGAAATTTTTGAGAAGACTATAACAAGAGATGAAAACGGGAGGTATGTAGTAACGTTGCCGTATAAAGACGATGATCCACAGTGTTTTAGGGGCAAATCGAAGGAGACAGCACTACGAAGATTTATATCATTAGAAAAGAAATTATTAAGAAATCCAAGGTTATATGATGAATACAAAAAGGTAATAGCAGATTACATAAATCAGAGCCACATGGTTAAAGTTACGGACGACAAGTCTAAGAAAGTTTTTTACCTCCCACATCACGCTGTTGTGCGGGAAGATAAAGATACAACCAAAGTGAGGTGTGTCTTTGTTGCGTCTTGCAAGGCCTCTAACAATGTGTCTTTATACGATTGTTTCATTATCGGTCCTAAGCTTCAACAGGATCTAAGACACATTCTGATGAGATGGAGATTACATCCATACTGTGTGGTGGCAGACATTGAACAAATGTATAGGCAGATTCGAGTGCGAGATGAGGATACTGATAGCCAAAGAATTTTGTGGAGGTTCGACCCAAACCAGGAATTAGAATGCTATAAATTGGTAAGACTCACTTTCGGTACGTCGTGTGCACCATATTTAGCAGTAAAATGTCTACAACAATTAGCCAAGGATGAACAATTGAAGTATCCAATAGCGGCAAAAATAATACTAGAAGATTTTTATATGGATGACTTATTATCGGGAGGAGAAACAGAAGATGAAGTCATTGAGATTTATGAGCAATTGAATAAAGTAATGAAGGCTGGAGGATTCAATCTACAGAAATGGTGCACAAATAGTGAGAAATTACTTAAATACATTAAAACAGATAAGCAAAGGGCGGATTCATCGTTGGTTTTTAAAGAAAATGATATGGTCAAGGTTTTGGGTATAAGCTGGAACAAGAACACGGATAGATTCGAATATATACATAAATTGCCTGAAACCGAGTGCCCCATCACTAAAAGGAAGATATTGTCAGAAATAGCGAGGCTGTACGATCCTTTAGGATGGATCGCACCTGTAGTTGTTACTGCTAAGGTTTACATGCAGAAATTGTGGAAGTCAGGTTTGTCTTGGGATGATGAAGTCACACAAAATCTGTTAAAGGAATGGCTTGAATTTAAAAGAAGTTTGGTTAAGGTCAAAGACATAATCATACCGAGGTGGTTGCAAGTAAAGCGCGGCAATCACGTCGAGTTGCATGCATTTGCCGATGCCTCACAAACAGCTTACGCTGCAGCTGTATATGTTAAGGCTAGGGATGAAAAGGGCAATTACAATGTGAATTTGGTTACAGCTAGAACCCGTGTTGCGCCAGTTGAGAAGGAAGTGTCGATTCCCCGCTTGGAGCTTTGTGCAGCTCTTCTGGCAGCTCAATTAATTTCCGAAGTATCACAAGTTCTGAAGGTTAGTAAAGAGAACCTATATGCTTGGTCTGACTCCACGGTGGTGCTAGCGTGGCTTCGTGGTGAACCAAGCCGATGGACAACATTTGTTAGTAATCGCGTGTCTGAGATTCTAACTATGATGGGCCGTGATCAGTGGAATCACGTGGGCACTAGGTTCAATCCTGCAGATTGTGCTTCGCGCGGTTTGCCAGCAGAAGACCTTAAGGAAAATATGTTATGGTGGCATGGTCCTGAATGGTTAAAAGATGAGGACAATATTGAATTCCCTGTTCAGAAGGTCTTTACGACCGAGGAGGAACAGAGACCCGTTAAGGCTATGACTACTGTCATTCAATTAGATGAAGAATTTATATGGAGAAGATTTTCGAGGTTACCAAATCTATTGCGAGTATTATCGTATTGTAAAAGAGTGTCACGTTGGAAAATACCTAAAGAAGATAGAAGGCTTAGATATAATATTACACCGAAAGAGATGGATGATATTTTGACGATTTGTGTCCGAGACGTTCAGAATTTACATTTTAAGGAAGAAATCAAACAGTTAAAGACTACCGGATCCGTGTCTAAATCTAGCAAACTTCATACGCTTTGCCCCATTTTTGATGAAAATGGGGTGCTAAGAGTCGGTGGTCGCATCCAACAGTCTCAAGAATGTTTTGATAAGAAACATTCTATCATATTGCCTGGTGCAAGTCATCTCACACGATTGGTTATTTATGATGCACATTTAAAAACACTGCATGGAGGTCCATTGGTAATGCTTAATTATTTGAGATCCAAATATTGGATATTGAGAGCTAGGGATTACGTTAAAAAATGTTATAGAGATTGCGTAACTTGCGTTCATGGGTCAACTCCCATCTGTTAGAGTTAAGCCGGAGAGAGCATTCAAGTCGTCTGGTGTGGATTTTACTGGGTTCATTAGGATTAGATTCTCGCCAGGGCGCGGTTCAAAGACCTATAAGGGGTACATTTGTATTTTCATCTGCATGGTTACCCGTGCTATTCATTTGGAAGCCGTTTCAAGTTTAACTGCAGATGGTTTCATTGCCGCCTTCCGTAGATTTGTGTCCAGAAGAGGACACTGTAAAAATTTATACAGTGATAACGGCACCAATTTTGTCGGTGCCGATAAGGAGTTGAAAAATATGTTTAACAGAGCCACTTCAGAATTGCCGAAAGAGATTGGTACTTTATTGGCTAGTGAAGGTACGACTTGGCATTATATACCTCCACTGGCTCCTAATTTTGGCGGACTTTGGGAGGCAGGTGTGCGTTCCACCAAAGCTCATCTAAAAAGAATTTTGGGCGATAGCACCCTCACCTTTGAAGAGCTGGCTACCGTCTTAACTCAGATAGAGGCCTGCCTAAATTCTAGGCCTCTAAGTCAATTAAGCGATAGTCCCGACGATCCTTTACCGTTGACTCCGGGACATTTTCTTGTTGGGGAGCCTTTGATTATTATTCCAGATCGAGATTACTCTAGCAATAACATCATTACCGGTCTTCAACGATGGAAACTAACTCAAAAGATGGTGAACGATTTTTGGAAACGATGGTCAGCGGAATATCTAGTCACCTTGAACCAGAGATATAAATGGATCACAAAAAGAATTGAGCCAGAAATTGATGACGTTGTTATTATACACGATCAGAACCTGCCTCCGGCAAAATGGATACTGGGAAGAATTATACAAAAACATACAGGCAAGGATAATATTACTCGGGTGGTAACCATAAAAACGACCAATGGTATCGTAAAGAGACCTTGTAATAAATTATGTTTTCTTCCAAAGTCAGAAGTTGGCATTGAATAGTGATGTATATTAATATTGTATAGATGTTAATTTTAGCAATTTTGTACTTTATTATTTGTTAGTATTTCACGGTGGGCGGCCAACTTATTGTATAGAAATTATGTTTGTTTCCTTTTTATTTTGTTTGTATTTCATATGTTATGTTGATTACCGAAGTACTTTAACAATTAAATAGTAGTTTTTTTGTTTTTTTTCTAGTGGTTATTTTGTAGTTTAACTGATTGTCTTTTCTTTGGTCAGCATTTCCAATTTATTATTGTATAGCTTTGTGTATATTATATGTAAAGAACAAGTTCTTGGTGGGCGGTATGTCCAAATATGTAAAATAAGAATAAAATCGATTCGCTCACTAGATGGCGCTGTATTGTTTTACACGCGGCGATCAATTATTTTTTATGTTTATTTACGCAACTGCTCGGTAGATGTCGCTGACCTATTTTTAGCCGACTTCAAAAAGAAGGAGGTTATCAATTCGACTGTATTTTTTTTTTTTTTTATGTGTGTTACCGCGAAACTCGGCCCCTGGTGGTCCGATTTTGATAAAAATTATTTTAATCGAAAGGAAGTGCTTGCAGGTGGGTCCCATTTTTTTGTTTTTTTTTAAAATAACTAGAAGACTAGTAGATTTTGAATATAGCTCCAAAATTTGTTGCGGAAATTAGGGACATTTTTGCTTTCAGCGCTTACGTAGGCTAAACTATAGGACCTACATAAAAATGATGTATGGCGAATTGTAGCTCTTTAAATGTGCTAAATAAAAGTCCGCGATAGCATATATCTATCTTTTATAGTTTTCTCACAATAACCATTTTTTTCTTTAGAAACATTAATTAAATTCATGCCCTATTTCCGACGCTATTATTCAAGTTCAGTATTAACCCTTATGTAAATAAATATGTTCATTATCAAGAGAATTAAATGTAGATTATATTTGCAATTGAAACTATATCATTCTGTCTAATAATTTAGGAGATATCGTAAGAATAAAATTACGCGGAAACGAAAAATGCTACATCGCGTTACAATGAATAGCACAAATTTGCTTTCTGGGCTTACGTAGGTCAAACTATATGACCTACATTAAAATGATGTATCGAGTAATTATAGATCCTTAAATTTGCTAAATAAAAGTCTCAGGTGGCATATATCTATCATCTATGGATGTCTCACAAAAACCATGTTATTATGAACAAACTTCGATTAAATTGCACACGAAAAACAGCGTCGTAAGCTTACGGCGCTATTATATTATATTCGATATGAATCCTTATCCAAATAAATATGTTTGATGGCTAGAGTATTAAATGCAGATTACATTAGCCTTTAAACTATGTAATTCTGATCAATAGTTTGGAAGATATTAAATTATTAAAAACTACGCGCATTCGAAAAATGCTACTGCGACGCGCGGCTGGACAAAATTAAAGGCACGCTACGATGTATTAGTTCGTTAATTTTCAATTTGTATACCGATTTTGATAATTATTTCATTGTTTAAAGGATAAGTGGTTATCTGGTGTATTCTAAATTAGTTTTTGAATTGAAGTACACACATATTAAATAGGAAAGTCCTTTTCTTTATTTGTCTTATTTATGTCCTTATACGTATTAAGGAAATTTGTAGTTAAACTTCAAATTCACTAAAAATTGAGAAATAAAACAAACATTTTAAGAAAAAAAAATAGCCGACTTCAAAACAAACAAAACTATCTCAAACAAAATGCGCTCAAAAGTAACTTAAAAAATACAATTTCAAACAAAATGCACTCAAAAGTAACGTAAAAAAACAATTTCAAACAAAATTCACTCAAAAGTAACATAAAAAAACAATTTCAAACAAAATGCATTCAAAAGTACCATAAAAACAATCTCAAACAAAATACACTAAAAAGAAACAAAATAATGTCATGAAAACTTCTTTCTTTCTTTCTTCTCTCTTTCAAAAACCCTCTAAACTCTAAAGAAAGTTCTCTTCTTTCTTGTAACATGTCTATATTGTATAATTATTGTTATTTTGGAGTCGGTTTCGGCCTAAGTAGGGACATAAACGTAAGTATGTCTAATACATCTCAAATATAAAATGTCACCTATTTACTTCGGCCGACACCGACTGCGAAATAACAATAATTATACAATATAGACATGTTACAAGAAAGAAGAGAACTTTCTTTAGAGTTTAGAGGGTTTTTGAAAGAGAGAAGAAAGAAAGAAAGAAGTTTTCATGACATTATTTTGTTTCTTTTTAGTGTATTTTGTTTGAGATTGTTTTTATGGTACTTTTGAATGCATTTTGTTTGAAATTGTTTTTTTATGTTACTTTTGAGTGAATTTTGTTTGAAATTGTTTTTTTACGTTACTTTTGAGTGCATTTTGTTTGAAATTGTATTTTTTGTTAACGCAGTATCGTTTCGAATTATCTTCTAGACATTATGTTAAGCAAAGATTAAATAAATTGAGTTTAAGTTGTTCAACAGTGTTTAATTTACAAAGTGCAGTGCTAACAGTGACGAAGACGACAGTGTGAAAAACAAAATGTAATTTTATGAAATAAATTGTTATAAATTGAGATATTTTGTTTCATTCGTTCAGTAAATAAGAAAAGCACTTTCAGTACATTACTTTTAAGAATTCCTTTTAAAAATATGGTGTTGAATATTGAAGATCGAGTGCAAGTAATTATAGTGAAAAAAAGGTTAAGTGGTCTTCATGTAGTAAAAATTGTTCATCACGAGCTATATGATGCCGTTCTAATACCTTGCTACAATAAATTAAGTAGGCGGTTTGCAATTTGTTATGAAAGATGTATATTATGGGCCCATGTACTCAGAATTAAGAATTATCTGGTAGACTTAGTAGCTGAATGAAGTTAATTTCTGAATAAACAACTGCTATCCTTACACCAACTTCATACATGGGTTGTCTATGATATAGATCCGCATGTAATGAACAGCTAAATAAAGTTATGGATGACTGCTGTCAAATATGTGATGTGTTAGATTATGTTTATAAAACTGCTTAAGATCATCTGATATAGATCTGCATGTACTTGATGGAGAAATGAACAGTTGAATAAAGTTAAGAATTAGGGCAATCCAGATACGCTGAATGATGACGTATCTGTTTGCCCAGCTGAACAGCTAAATAAAGTTATGGATGACTGCTGTCAAATATGTGATGTGTTAGATTATGTTTATAAAACTGCTTAAGATCATCTGATATAGATCTACATGTACTTGATGGAGAAATGAACAGCTGAATAAAGTTAAGAATTAGGGCAATCCAGATACGCTGAATGATGGCGTATCTGGTTGCCCTAATTCTTACCTACTCGTGTTCGATATCTCAATGGAACTATTAAACATAGTCGCGAAGCCCTTGTCTCCGTGTCTATCGGAGCTATTCAATAGGTGTATCGACGAAGGCGTATATCCGAAGTCATTTAAATTAAGCAAAATTTCACCACTGTTTAAGGGGAGGGGCCAAAGGGATGACATAGACGGATAAAGGCCCGTTTCGGTGATCCCCGCCCTTGTCAAAATATTCAAGAACGGCATCAGCGCCCGCCTTACGAAATACCTGTCCGAAGCGGGTGCGCTGTCCGAACGACAGTACGCCTACCGGGCCGGGCGCTCCACCACGTCGCTGACTCGCGAACTTATCCGGCGCGTGCTCGAAGCTCGCGAACGTAAACTTCAGGTTGCAGTCCTTTGCTGTGATCTGTCGAAGGCTTTCGACGTCGCTGACCACAGCGTGCTCGCCTGCAAACTGTGCTACTACGGTATAACCGGGAACGCTCATGATTTACTTACAGACCTGCTGAAACATCGGGAACAAGTAGTCGTCGATAGAGGAAATGAAGTTAGATCGGAACCTCTCTGCACGAGCACGGGAGTAGCGCAGGGTTCGTCGGTTTCTAACATACTCTTCTCTTTGCTACTAAACGATCTGCCGGAAAATATAACTTCGGGCGAAACATTTATGTATGCGGATGACGTGGCCGTCGTCGTGTGCGCGTCAACGCCGGCCGAGCTCGAGCAGCGGCTGAACGCGACCGCGCGTGAGGTCGCGCAGTGGCTCGAGTGGAACGGCCTCGTATTGAATCTTAAAAAAACACACTTCGTACACTTTGGAATACCAGGAAGTACATGCCAGGAGCTTTCGGTCTCAATCGGTAGTACTAGTATCAAACAAGTAAGCTGTACGTCATTTTTAGGTTTCGAGATTGACCGCGGTCTCACGTGGGGCTCGCACTTAGACAAGTTATGCGCTAAACTAGGCGCCGCGTGCTTCGCATTGCACCGGCTCTCGCGAGTCGTCCCCGCTGATGTCGTCCGCACCTGCTATTTCGCGACCGTACACTCGCTGCTGCAGTACGGCACCGAGCTGTGGGGGCGCGCGGCCGACAGGGAACGGGCATTCCGAATGCAAAAACGCGCGGTTAGGGCGATCGCTAGGGTACCGCAGACGACTTCGGCAAAACCGTTTTTTATCTCAAACAAGATCTTAACATTACCGTCGTTAGTTATTTTCCAGGTGGCGATGTTCACCCGTCAAACGCTACGCGACTTCAAAACGCAAAAGGAATCTGGTAGCAGCAGTATGAATACTCGCGGCGCAGACAAGCTAGCTCCAGTGGCGCATCGACTGGCTAAGACGGAGAAGTCGACTCATGTCATGGGGCCTGCTGTCTACAACCGCCTGCCGGAGCACGTCACAGCGGCTACCAGCCTCGCGTCTTTTAAAAATAAACTAAAATCATGGCTTATTCAGAAAGCTCTGTATAGCTACGAAGAATATTTTGACTAAAAATATGCATATATATATATAATAGATTAATTGTGTGCTCATCGTTATTCAAAATATTTGAGTAGTGAGATTTTGTTTTATAAAATAGATATTATAGCTTTTACTTGTATGACCTGTAATTTATATATTACCAATAGAATTGTAATTGTAAGTCGGACTCTCTTCAACCAACAATAATGGTGGTTGGTGGGAGACTCTTAAGAAACGTCCTAATATGGACAAAGAGTCAGATATATCATGGTGGTTGGTGGGAGACTCTTAAGGAACGTCCTAAGATGGACAAAGAGTCAAATATATAATGGTGGTTGGTGGGAGACTCTTAAGAAACGTCCTAATATGGACAAAGAGTCACATATGTAATGGTGATTGGTGGGAGACTCTTAAGAAACGTCCTAATATGGACAAAGAGCCGCTTATAAAATGGTGATTGGTGGGAGACTCTTAAGAAACGTTCTAATATGGACAAAGAGTCAGATATATATAATGGTGCTTGGTGGGAGACTCTTAAGAAACGTCCTAAGGAGGACAAAGAGTCACATATATAATGGTGGTTGGTGGGAGACTCTTAAGAAATGTCCTAATATGGACAAAGAGTCACATATGTAATGGTGATTGGTGGGAGACTCTTTCAGGAACGTCCTATGATGGACAAAGAGTCACTTATAAAATGGTGATTGGTGGGAGACTCTTAAGAAACGTTCTAATATGGACAAAGAGTCACAAATATAATAGTGGTTAGTGGGAGACTCTTTCAGGAACGTCCTATGATGGACAAAGAGTCACTTATAAAATGGTCGTTGTTGGGAGACTTTTAAGAAACTTCCTAATATGGACAAAGAGTGACATATATTAGGTCCTTACATATGAAATTGGCGTTTTGTATGGGAGGAACAAAAAGTCGAATATTTTTTAATATAATATATTTAATTAATCAAAGTATGAACCATTATTTTCTATGCACTTTTGCCATCTCATAGGTAGTTCATTGATCCCTTTACTAAAAAAACCAGTCGGACGGGAATCAATAAAATCTTTGAAGACGATTTGGACTGCCCCATCGGAGTTGAATTTTTTCCCTTGCAAGAAGTTATCCAAATTTCGAAAAAAATGGTAATCTGTTGGAGCAAGGTCCGGGGAGTACGGAGGATGTCTTAGACTTTCCAATTGAAGCTCTTCTAATTTAGTAGCCGTCTGTTGCGCAGTGTGTGGTCTAGCGTTGTCGTGAAGCAGCAGTGGCGTGGAGCGATTGACCAGCCTAGGTTGTTTAGCCGCTAGCTTTTCCATCATGGTTTGCAATTGCTGACAATAGACATCAGCCGTAATAGTCTGGCCAGATTTGAGAAAACTGTAATGAACAATACCGGCACTAGTCCACCAAACGCTTACAAGTAACTTTTTTGGGGTTAATTTTCGCTTGGGGCAGGATTTGGCTGGCTGGCCAGGATCCAACCATTGCGCTGAGCGCTTCCGATTATCGTAAAGAACCCATTTTTCATCACAGGTAATGATTCGGTTTAAAATACCTTCATTATTGTGCCGGTTTAGTAATGTAACGCAGCAGTCGACGCGCGTTTGCCGGTTTGCTTCAGTCAATTCGTGAGGTACCCACCTTTCAAGCTTTTTAATCTTCCCAATTTGCTTCAAGTGAATTAAAACAGTTTTATCACTAACATCGCAGCCTGCAGCTAACTCGGACGTGGTTTGCGATGGATCCGCTTCCAAAATAGCCTTCAACTCTTCATTATCAACTTGAGTCTCAGGCCGTCCACGGGGCTTGTTTTGCAGATCGAAATTTCCAGAACGAAAACGTTGAACCAAAAACGAACTGTGTTTTCTTTTGCAACACGACCGCCATACACATCCTTCACCCTTCGAGTCGTTTCCGCAGCACTAGTGCCACCGTGGAACTCGTACTCGTAAATAATGCGATATTTTTAGTTTTCCATTTTGTGAAATGAGTGACGCAAACAGAAAAAAACAGAAGAAAAAAAACAAACAAATGACGGTCATCGAACCACAGATACATGAGTCTATAGCTGTACAAATTTGAATTTGGAATTCCTTACCAAAGAGGAGAAATTCGTGATTAAAGTGGCCAGTACGAAAAACGCCAATTTCATATGTAATGTAATGTCGCCGCCTATCGCCGCCACCAGGGTGCGGCGCTCTTCTGTCCAGGCGCAGCACACTTCGAGTGTGTGCTGCGCCGTATCCTCGTTGGCGCCGCACCCGTGGCAGCGCATCGTCGCCTCCCTTCCGATCCGACACAGGTACCGTCCAAAACAACCATGTCCGGACAGCACCTGTGTCAGTCGGAAGGTGAGGGAGCCGTGGCTCCTCCCACACCACTCCGGGAGCTGCGGGCGTATGGCCTCTATGGATGTCTATTGTCAGCAATTGCAAACCATGATGGAAAAGCTAGCGGCTAAACAACCTAGGCTGGTCAATCGCTCCACGCCACTGCTGCTTCACGACAACGCTAGACCACACACTGCGCAACAGACGGCTACTAAATTAGAAGAGCTTCAATTGGAAAATCTAAGACATCCTCCTTACTCCCCGGACCTTGCTCCAACAGATTACCATTTTTTTCGAAATTTGGATAACTTCTTGCAAGGGAAAAAATTCAACTCCGATGGGGCAGTCCAAATCGCCTTCAAAGATTTTATTGATTCCCGTCCGACTGGTTTTTTTAGTAAAGGGATCAATGAACTACCTATGAGATGGCAAAAGTGCATAGAAAATAATGGTTCATACTTTGATTAATTAAATATATTATATTAAAAAATATTCGACTTTTTGGTCCTCCCATACAAAACGCCATTTTCATATGTAAGGACCTAATATTAAAACAAAAAGATTAAAAACGTGACAAAAGGTAGCCAGCTCAGGTAATACAGGGACGACATCGGCCCTACCTGAGCTGGTTTTCAGCAGGCCCCTTTGCTCTCACAACATATGCACTTAGGTGGTAGGGTAACTAAACTAAATAACAAAAAAAAGAGAGTTATAGTACAATTTTTAAAATTTTAAACAATGTTTGTGCGAAGTTAATAATAATTTTAACTTTCAATAATAATAACATTATATGGAGAGTAAAAAATTAATAAATAAATAAACAACAAAAGAGGTAGTCTTGTTTCTATGTCCCCTTGGTGTGTTTTTAAAAACTAACTTTATTAATTAAAACTATTAATTAAAAAATACATTTACATACATTAGGACTTAACTAACGAATACGTCCTGCCAATGCGAAGGCGAGAACAATATTAAAGGTTTGCTTACTTCTAATCGTTTAGGAAGTTATTGAGGAAGTTATAATCTAATTTCTTAAAACTAATGTTAGTAAAACTTATACTCTAATTCTTAAAACTATGACGCTATGCAGCTACTATACTCCATAAGAAACAGTTCTTATCTTTATTTTTAATATTAATGCAACTTTTTGAATATTTGATTGCTGGTGGTAGATCTAAATAAGATCCACCTCTCATAGGAGAATACTTATTAATGTTAATTTCAACATGACTCATTGATAAAAATGACCATCCAGATTGAGTATGCTGAAATTCAGTAAACTTTTTATTCAATATATTCATAACTTTTTCTAATAATCTATTCAAGTCTGAGTTCTTATAAACAATAATATATTTAGTATTAAATGATTTCAATTGCTTTTCATCTAATTTTGGCAGTAAAAAATAAGCGAACTACTCAAAACATCATGCTCTTTCAATGATATATTGAATAATTTCAATAAATCTGTTTGATTATCACTCAGGAACGCCTCTGGACTGAGGTACTCGTCTTCCTGAGTGACGTTCAATCGGTATGTTACTAATCTGTTTTTGAAGGCAGACGCGACAATATTGATATTTGCGAACTTCGTATTCAATAAACAGTTAGATTTATGTAAATTTGTTCTCTTATGATGTGAAAATAGCCTTTTCTGGACAAACATATTGCAATTATCACAATGTATAGATCTTGTTAAGTCATCGGGAAACACAACTGTAAAAAAAAGAAACACTTTTGAAATATTGTTGATTATGCAAAATACAAAAAGGACACAAAGTTTAAAAGCTATTTTGTTTACAAATATAGATAGTCAAATAAAATACTGATTAAATACAAAGATCTAACCTATCCTAATAATCATACCGGCCTATAAGTGTTATGGGGCTGTTTATGAAATCTTTTTAACATATTAGAAAATAAGGGTACTTACATTGTTTGAAGTGAGGTGTTCCTTTCCAAGTTGTGACTCTCCTCAGGAAAAAAGCGTAATGTGGATCTGTCTCCCAATGCACGAGTTAAATAGTATGATCACACATTGAATCTCCTTTTAAAGTGTGTGTAAAGGTTTCTATTCATGTAGATTCTTTTCTAAATATGTTCAAAAAGTTAAGCTTGCATATTGTATTACTCACACGTTGAATCCTTATGTGTGTGTAAACAATAATCTTTATCTAAGAAGACATAACGTAGATAAAGGTCTAGAGTACACGTGCCCATGTGTTAGATAATTGTTTAATTTAGATACATACAGTGCATGAGTTATGAATGTCAACATAGACAGATCATCTAAAAACAGGCGCCACATCCATTTTTGGTTAAGAAGCAGTGTCGGAATATATATTTAAATTAAGATATATTTTGAACCTTATTGTTTATAATCAAATTATTATAAAAGACGGTTGAATGTAAATCGTTGTCTTAGTCTTCTTCGAAGCAGTCACCATGGCGGTAAGTTTTTGAAAAATAAAATTTGTAACTCTAATAATCTGTAATAATTTTATAAAAGGTAGTTTAGTTTTCCTAGATGGCAGCACTGCTCGACCCCGCCACTCTTTTGTGACAACTTCCGGCGAATGGATTGAGAGTGGTGGGGTTGAAACAGCGTTTTGATTATTGAGTCAGGAGCTCGGCAGTCGTTGGATATCCGTCGATGTGATAAGTCGTCTAGTGGAAAGACAGTCGTCTAGTAGAATTGACCATTAGAAATGTTGAAAATGGAATAAAAGTATTCACTGTGCAATGAAATGGAGTTTTTCTTGACATTTCAGAAGTGGGATATAAAAATCCAGGTATGAACGCCCTCAGAATTTTAAATACTAATTTACATTAAAAAAAAATTACTTTAAAGTACAAAGTAGCTATAACGATTGTTAATTTTTTTTATTTATTTTTTTATTTTACTTTCGATACTGCACAAATATGACACTGTCATACTGCATTTGATCACGGCTATTTTCCAAAAATACAAATTATGCATATCTTCTATCTATATATATAAAAGAAAGTTGTGTTAGTTACACCATTTATAACTCAAGAACGGCTGAATCGATTTGACTGAAAATTGGTGGGCAGGTAGCTTAGAACCAGGAAACGGACATAGGATAATTTTTACCACGTTTTCTAGTTATTTTTTTATTCCGCGCGGACGGAGTCGCGGGTAAAAGCTAGTGTTACAAAGACTTTTTATTGAGATCATTATTTACGTCATTATTAAAAATATTTATTTAATGACTTATCGATTTATAAGTATCGAATGTGCTTTTAACTCGTATTTTCACTTTTCTTTATTTATATTTATGCTACCTATTTTGAATTCTTTAGAATTTTAAACGTTTTACGGGATATTTGGAAATTGAATATGGGTAATGATTTCATAGTTATACAAGCGAGACCCCCCAACAGGGAAATAAATAATAGAGGTTTCTATTTTATTATGTATGAAACTTTATTTGTGTGTGAATCATTTACTTACTTTTATTTTTTTTGTATTTATGTCTATTGAAATTACTCGCTTCGAACGATTAAACAGTGGAGAAATATCATGTTTTTGGGATACCGATTGAGCGAACAATGAATGTTCGCTAGATAATGATTGAGCGAACAATGATGTACGCTGGATAATGATTGAGCGAACAATTAATGTTCGCTGGATAATGATTGAGCGAACAATGATGTACGCTGGATATTGATTGAGCGGGCAATGATGCTCGCTGGACTGTAAGAATCGACTGAACTTAATGACTGAGTGAACAATGATGCTCGCTGGACTATAAGAAACGACTGAACTTAATAATTGAGTGAGCAATGATGCTCGCTGGACTATAAGAAACGACTGAACTTAATGATTGAGTGAGCAATGATGCTCGCTGGACTGTAAGAAACGACTGAACTTAATGATTGAGTGAGCAATGATGCTCGCTGGACCGTAGGAAACGAATGACTTTGAATTTGACTGAGACTGAACTTTGATGTAAATAAGAGAGATTGAGACATGATTCCAGGGATTTAATACATTTAGATATGACGTCAGACGATGACTAAGTTGGAGGTACGCTACCTACGACTCCACCAAGGAAGCGTAAGTACGCAAAACGGAGGAAAGTAAAGAGGAAAAGAGCTCCTTCGACGTCATCTACTTCGACGTCGTCAAGTGAGAATAAAAGTAAATGTGTGTATGTAAGGACGCTTGTTGGGATGAATGTGTATTGATGTATGATTGCGTGTGTGTGTATGTTTATGTACGTTTATAAAAGTAAAGTTCTATGTTTGTATCAAGGATGAAAAGGTTCTATACAATTAAATCAATGAGTATAATATGAAATAATATATTTTGCATTTGAAAGAGGTAAGATTGAGTATTTTGTTTTCTTTGTGTATTTTGTTATGTAGACATGGGCTTAAGAAGTATGAAAAATTTTCCGGAAAACGTAGTATGAACTCTTGGCACTTCACATATATTATGTGCGGAGCGTTGAATGAAGATTAGCTCGTGATTGTATGTAATTGATGAGTGATGATGAAGGATAAGAGCCGGTATATATAGTTGCCTTACTGTAAGAACTTTACATTCCCTGTACAGGTTAGCTGTTGGATATCTGTATGGGCGGGTTGTGCTGCATTTTAGTATACCGCGTTGGGCTCTCTCGAGTGGAAAAATATTTATTTTATTTGAACCTCCCCAAGACGAAATACAATAACTTAGCACAGACTGACATAGGGAGTAATATAACATTTTAATGATGTCTTTTATATGCACAAACCCTGGTGTTTTGAAAACTGCAGTTAATTTCTGGTTCGCTGAGTTAATTGATTACGCTAAGATATCTAATTGAGGTAACTTTTTGTATGGTCTGGCATTTACACATGATATTCGGGAACCTGTTTTGACAGGTAGATGAGGTGTGTGCAAGTAGAAAGAGGGACTCGAAATTCTGCGGGTTCTTAATGGAAAATGTTACATGCTTTGTTTTTTTTCTATATTTAATGTTAATCTATTATTTCTGAGCCACATTGAGATGTTGTTAAACGCTCCCTGGGCTGATGCAAAAGTCTCAGGCCAGGTGTCTCCTTGGACAATTAAAACTGTATCATCAGCATAAGTGATAATGATACCGCGATCGACTGGGAGGTTGCAAAGCTCGTTTATATAAACTAGAAAGAGGGTAGGCCCTAGTATACTGTCCTGCGGAACACCACAGCTAACAGTTAAGGGGTCACTTATATGAGGTCCTATCTTTATGCTCTGTGTCCTATCCGAGAGGTAGTCTTTGAAAAGGTTAAGTTGAACATTTTTGATTCCTTGTTTTTAAGACCTTCTAACTTGTTTAAAAGTAGCGGTATTGGCACAGTGTCAAAGGCCTTTGCAAGATTTAGAAATAGAGCAATACTCTTCTTTCTGATTGTGTGATGATGATAAGTACAGCATTTGAAGTCGACCTATTTCTTCGGAAGCCAAATGGATTTTTAGAGAACATGTTGTTGTGTTCTAGATAACTGATCAATCTATTGTTAATTATCTTTTCAAAAACCTTCGAGAAATATGTTAATATGGAATTGGGCCTGTAGTTACCAACAATCATTTTATCATCACTTTTGTGCATAGGTATTTTTTGCCATGTTTAAGAGATTTAGGAAAGACTCTTGACTGCAGGGAAAGATTAACAATGTGTGTTATGACTGGTGCAAGTAAGTAACTATTTTGGCGTAGTACAGCGGAGGGAATATTGTCCCAGCCCATGGAGCTATCGATTTTTAACGCGTTAATGGTGTTCAGAATTTCAGGTATATCGGCATCTGTTAGGATCACGGAATTTAGTGTTGTATTAGTTGGCTGTAGACTATTACTTATATCAGTGTCGGGAGCAATATTTTCTGCGAGAGTTTTACCTATATTAACAAAATAACTATTCACATCGTTGACTGCTTTTTTTTATAGTTGGTTATTTTTTAGAAGATCTTGTGATACCTTGGGAATTGTTTCAAAATGTGTAATTTCGTTTATGATTCGCCACGTTATTTTCATATTTTTCGCTTTACTAGCTTCCCTCAGACGTTCTATTTCATAATTGGCTTTTGCTTTTCTAAGAAGGGTTTTACAGTGATTTCTATAACGTTTATATGTCTTAATAAAAATAACATTAACAGGTTGATTTCGTAATTTCATATGCATTCGATCTCTATTTTTCATGCACCTTAATAGTCCTGTCAAGATCCAGAGATTTTTTAGTGTCTGGTAATTGGTTTAGATATATTATCTAAAAGATAGTTTGTGGCCAAGTTACAATCAGTAGTAATAAATATTTTTGAGAGGTCTGATGCTTTGATTGTTTCAGAAACTTCTTTGTAATTAGTCTTGGTAACAGTGATAGTGAAAAAGGGTTTTGTTTGGTTAGTATCCATGACTAGGAAGGAATATGGTATCGTGGTCGGTGAGAGCATTTTGAATATTATGTTCATATCACCTGTTATTACGATGTTTTTTTCATAATTCTTACATGAGATTAATAGTTCTTCTAATGATTTAAGAAATGGTATTACATTATGAAATGATTGCGATCTGTTAATGGACTTTAGGATAATACCATTTTTTATTTGTTATAATACAGGTAGCATCTGAAAGTTTATGTTCAAAGGAATCACAGTGTAAATAGTTTTTAGTGTATATCATTATGCCATCGTTTTGTTTTTTTTTTTAAATTCTAGACTACTAATATTGTACCCCTTTATTTAAGGGATACATAAAGAATTGTTAAGCCAGCATTCTAATAAAATAATGGTGCCAGGACTTATTGCTATTCTGGAAAGAAGTAATAGGAAACCGTTAAAATTGCACAATATACTCTTTATATTCTGTGTTAGAATCTTTAGTTTATGTGTTGGTGATTTTATTAACGAGTTGAATTCTTCAGATGTGCAGGTTTGTGCCTTAGATGGTACAATGTTGTCGATGTTATCATTAATTATTGAGATTGTGTGGTACATTATTTGTATGTCGGATATAATTAAGGGTACATTAGTACTCCTACCAAAAAAATGAATGGATATAAGTACTACGTTTATGGCTGTTTGTTTTGTAAAACATCAGAGTGCCTTAGTATGTGTATACATAATACGACATATTAATAGAGGTTTAAATTGATAAAACGTATGTTTTGATTTTGTAAACAAAATTCGTGCTTCGTTATTAAGTAACAATAACAGTTTTCATGAAGTTGACACTATTGGAGGAATGATGTTGTATTTTTATTGTCATGAGTTTTAATAATGTTAGTTGATAGTGTGAAATTGATATTTATATCATTGTATATAAGATATTGTAGATTAGTAATATGACACGTATATTGCAACTTTTATTGTAACTTTTCATAAATTTAGTGTACATGAGTGATATATAATGTTCTCGAATGGTAGTAGTAATAGGCCGTACAGTGTGTTGATGTTTACACAGTACCAGTATTTACAAATTAAGCAACCGTAATATGGAACATTAATTTCAAGGTTAGCATACTTGTATGATAAACAAATTGGGGAACTAAGGTGAATTTTATAAGTATGCCTGGCATTGTACACTTCTATGATGCGGTGGTAGTATGTGTGATAAGAGTAAGTTGATTGTTGGCAGTTAATTGTATTATTTTGGGAGTGTTGATTTTTATGTTTTAGTAAAGTGTGTCTACATATTACATTTATAAAATGAACAAGCAAGATAACATTATGGACGGTATATGTTATACAAATGTGTTTAAATATTGTACTACGTAGAATATTTTATTTTGTGTCCGTAATGAATGTAGTTGATCTTCGTTTTTAATGACAATGCCCCTTCTGTTTTTCGTAAAAGTATTTTACCATTTTTAACCCAGCTGTGAGCGTATTTTTCTGCCTTTGCTAATTCTCTGGCGAGAAAATGTACTCTTCTAATTTTTGTTAATCTCTTTTAATGTTTATAACATGTAAACTGGAATGACTTCTCCGACGAAAGGAAGTTGCTTGGAGTTTAGTTCGTCAGTTCTGTTTTTCTGTACTTTTGACAGACGCTAGCACATCCATTTCAGTCCAAGTATTAGTAAATTCGACAACGACTGTAGACGTTGTGGAGTCGGCTCATTCTTCTCAATTTGAACATCCAAAGTATTAGTTAGACGCTCAAAAGTTTGTAGTAGATTGGATTTGGATTCTGCTTGTTTACCAGGGACGTTTCTTATTTCAAAGGCTGTTTTTAGAGGAAAACGTTCCAAAGTATCTAATCGCTCTTCAAGTAGCGATGTCCGTTTTTCCAGATCGCCTCCTCAGCTAACGTAGATAACTTACCTTCAGTGTTTTTTAATTGGTCCATTAGGAAGTCTAGACTTTTATCAAGCTCTTGGTTAGATTGATCGACTTGCGATTTTAAATCTTTCATAAGAGAGAGCTTCTACTTGAGTCTCTAATAATTATTACGTAGGTTGAATACTTTTATGAGGAAAATAGATACTTTTATACCGTTTTATAATATTGTATTATAGTTATATTGTTAAATTTAATTAAGATTTTATTATATTGGCTTCAAAATTATAATAAGTAACTTAAGTTAGTAAGTAATTAATTGGCAGAGTTCCTGATGTTTTAGTGTGCCAGGAGGCTACACATTTCGTAGGATGGCCGAATGTAATAATTTTATAAAAGGTAGTTTAGTTTTCCTAGATGGCAGCACTGCTCGACCCCGCCACTCTTTTGTGACAACTTCCGGCGAATGGATTGAGAGTGGTGGGGTTGAAACAGCGTTTTGATTATTGAGTCAGGAGCTCGGCAGTCGTTGGATATCCGTCGATGTGATAAGTCGTCTAGTGGAAAGACAGTCGTCTAGTAGAATTGACCATTAGAAATGTTGAAAATGGAATAAAAGTATTCACTGTGCAATGAAATGGAGTTTTTCTTGACAAATCCTTACTTCCTTACTAATATTATAAATGCGAAAGTAACTCTGTCTGTCTGTCTGTCTGTCTGTCTGTCTCGCTTTCACGCAAAAACTACTGAACCGATTTAAATGAAATTTTGTACACAGATAGTCTAGAGCCTGAGGATGGACATAGGCTATATTTTAACGCGAAAAAGGGGTTTTAAGGGGTTGAAAGTGGGGGTGAAAGTTTGTATGGAATTATCGTCATTTTTACAGGTAGAAGGTTGAAACTTATTTTCAAGGCTGCTAATTTGATAAAGATAAATATGAAATTAAATTTTTGTAAAATTTTACCCCCAAGGGTGCTAAATAACTATAGGGGATGAAATTTTGTTTGGCAATATGTGAGGTTTTGTTGAATGTTTTCTTTAATATGTTTTGCTATTACCCTTACCAATATTTAGTCTAGAGCCTAAGGAAGGACATAGGGCACATTTTAACGCGAAAAAGGGTTGAAAGGGGTTGAACGTGGGGGTGAAAGTTTGTATGGAATTATCGTCATTTTTACAGTTGGAAGCTTGAAACTTATTTTTGAGGTTGCTAATTCTATATAAATAAATATGAAATTAAATTTTTGTAAAAAATTTACCCCCAAGGGTGCTAAATAACAATAGGGGATGAAATTTTGATTGGCAATATGCTCGGTTTTGGTGAATGTTTTGTTTAATATGTTTTGCTGTTATCCTTGCCAATATTTGGTCTAGAGCCTGAGGAAAGACGTAGGCTACATTTTAACGCGAAAAGGGGTTGAAAGAGGGGGTGGAAAATTGTATGGAAGTATTGTCTTCTTTTACAGTTAGAAGCTTGAAACTTATTTTTGAGGCTGCTAATTTGATATAAAGAAATTAATATTCAATATTTGAAAAAAGTTTACTCTTAAGGGTGCTAAATAACAATTAGGGATGAAATTTTGTTTGGGAATATTTTAGATTTTGTTGAATGTTTTGTTCAATATGTTTTGCTGTTACCGTTACAAATATTTAGTTTAGAGCCCGAGAAAGGATAAAGACTACTTTACAACGCGAAAAAGGGTTTGTAAGGTGTTGAAAGTTAGGGTGGAAATTTGTATGAAAGTATCGTCATTTTTACAGTTAGAAGTTTGAAACTTATTTTTGAGGTTGCTAATTCTATATAAATAAATAGGAAATTAAATTTTTGTAAAAATTTTGCCCCCAAGAGTGCTAAATAACAATAGGGGATGAAATTTTGTTAGGCAATATGTAAGGTTTTGGTGAATGTTTTGTTTAATATGTTTTGATGTTACCCTTACCAATATTTAGTCTAGAACCTGAGGAAGGACAAAGCCTACTTTTTTAACGCGAAAAAAGGGTTATAAGAGGCTGAAAGTGAGGGTGGAAATTTGTATGGAAGTATCGTCATTTTTACAGTTAGAAGCTTTAAACTTATTTTTTAGGCTGCTGATTTGATATAAATAAATATGACATTTGAAATTTGTAAAAGTTTTACCCTCAAGGTTGCAATGTAACAAAACGGAATAGGGGATGAAAATTTGGATGGGAAGATGTTTATGTGAATATTTTGTAAGTTTAATATTTTTTGGCATTTTTTATAAGTTTAAGTAAAAAAAAAGAAAAAAAACAACAACAACATAATTCTCGACCCGTAACCCAGAGGGGTAGGCAGAGACCCAGGACCTACATTTGGCGCGGTCCGGGCACACCTCTTTCTATGTTCTTCTACATACATCAAAGCATAGCACATTGGTTAAATAAAATAATTAGCTCAAAAAAAAAAATGCTACCCAAAATAGTATTTCACGCGGACGAAGTCGCGGGCACAGCTAGTATTTTATATTTATAATAATAACATCTGAGAAAATTATTCTTAGTCTACTTACACTTGCTTGCTTGATTAATGAAAAACCCTTAAAAAGATATACTAGCTTCATATATTAAAATGAACACTATGTTGTTTGTTACAGTACTCAAATAACTGGTCTTATACACCATCATATTCACCACTCTCACCACCGGCGACTGGATCTGGTGGGTTAGCGGATCCAACGACTGTACAGCGAATAACTCACGACATAGAAGATGATAATAGTCGTGGGCAAGATGTTACCACTGATTTCGTGAATAGATAGTGTAGTGTATGTAAACAGAGTGTCGTTTGTCTCGAGCGTATACGTCACAAGTGCAAGCCAGTACACCTGTACTAAAGGTATTACCTACCGAGGTAGGGAGGCAGTCGGGGTCAGACGGTTGGACCCGTAGCACGTGGTGGTACGTAGGCGAGCCAAATATAATGGACGAATACTACATTGGCGACGAGGATAAAACTGTAAGTACGATAATAAATTGTATTTGAAAAAAACGAAGGAAGAGACTAGTGTGTATGAATAATAAAGGAAACTTCAATAATTGACCGTCAAAATTATTCTTAATATTATTTGGCCTTACGTGCACCCAATTAAAAACAATTTGAAATGGAAGCTATTGATTGCCAAAATGAGCAACGATTTTCTTTGTTCGCATATGATACTTATTTGTAAAATGTGGCTTAAAGACGTTACTAGCTGTGAATATTTTACAAACGGTTGAAATGTAAACTAAACCAAATATCGAAATAAGATCACAATACAGTGCAACCAATAATATAACTCTTAATCTTATAATGTGATTCATGTCTTGACATGTTTCGACACGCTTTTGTTTGTACAGTAATCATTGTTGTTTTGATGGAAAGTAATGTAAACAGAGTTCGGGATTCCCGCAAGTACATTGGCTACAATTTTAAAATTTAAAGATAAGTTTTCAGAAGAAAGTGGTTTGAATGTAAATTTTTAATGTCTGTCCTCGGCAGTATTTCCAAACCACTACGACTTAGGGTTCTTTCAAGAAGCGAGCATATATCTTTCTTAAAGGCCGGCAACGCATCTGCAATTCTCCTAGTGTTGCGGATGTCCATGGGCGTCAATGATCACTTCGGTGTTCGCGCAGCTCGTTGGCCCACTTCTCATATAAAAAAAAAAAAAAAAAAAAAAAAAAAAAAAAAAAAAAAAAAAAAAAAAAAACAGTAAAAGATTAAAATCATGCGAGTTCAAAGACGTAGAGGAATGTATGTCTTTTACCTCTTTATAACGAATTTTTGGCCAATCTAACCTCAACATAACAAACCTCAGTTCAACGAATTACTTGATATTACAGATATTTTCTTGTTCCCCTCCGATTTGTTGTATCGAGGTTGCACTGTAATTGGTTATCACAATATTAATTTTGGTTTAAGTTGTTTACTACAAAGTGCACTATGATGAGTCATAATGAATGACACGTGCAAGTGACAGATTGATTTCCGGTGTATTGATAAAAACTTACTCGGATTAGCAATTGACGAATGATGTTTAAGAAAATATTGAACTATAAATGATATAATAAATATTTATTTACTACCCTAGTAGTATATCCACGACGTACAAATTAATTAGACATACACATATTTTATGATTGCACGAACGACCTAAAACAATAATCAAATGCATTTTTAATAATTTACAACTACATCCTAAGACTGTCTTCGACCTTTGCCAATAATCACTAACAGTGTATTGATGGACTGTAGTATGAATTAAATAATAATAATATCTTTCAAACTTAAGTTATGTGTAACAAACTAGGTACACTAAAGTGTAAATTTGCACTTAATCGTAGATATCCACTTAATCAGCATTTGCGCCTGATTACAAAGCAGCACAAAGTTGATCATTAAATTGATTATGTCATGGATATGACATGGAAGCAGCATGGCTGATCGTTAAATCGATGAATTCATGTATATATATGACATGGAAGCAGAATAGCTGATCGTTAAATCGATAAGGTTAAGTAGATAAATGACAAGAAAGCAGCATAGCTGATCGTTAAATCGATAAGGTTATGTAGACATATGAAAGCAGCATAGCTGATCGTTAAATCGATGAGGTCTTGTATAACACGAAAGCAGCATAGCTGATCGTTAAATCGATGAGGTCGTGTATAACACGAAAGCAGCATAGCTGATCGTTAAATCGATGAGGTCGTGTATGACACGAAAGCAGCATAGCTGATCGTTAAATCGATGAGGTCGTGTATAACATGGACGCAGCATAGTTGATCATTAAGTTGATAGTATTTCGTAAAAGAAAACTTAAATTTTAGATACCACGCTAATTTGGCCCAACTTACGTTGGAAAAGTTTGAATACGAAGGAGAAACTACATCCTTCAGAGTAAGAGGGGAGAGCTGGAAGCGAATACTATTTATATATTAGGTCCTTACATATGAAATTGGCGTTTTGTATGGGAGGAACAAAAAGTCGAATATTTTTTAATATAATATATTTAATTAATCAAAGTATGAACCATTATTTTCTATGCACTTTTGCCATCTCATAGGTAGTTCATTGATCCCTTTACTAAAAAAACCAGTCGGACGGGAATCAATAAAATCTTTGAAGGCGATTTGGACTGCCCCATCGGAGTTGATTTTTTTCCCTTGCAAGAAGTTATCCAAATTTCGAAAAAAATGGTATTCTGTTGGAGCAAGGTCCGGGGAGTACGGAGGATGTCTTAGACTTTCCAATTGAAGCTCTTCTAATTTAGTAGCCGTCTGTTGCGCAGCGTGTGGTCTAGCATTGTCGTGAAGCAGCAGTGGCGTGGAGCGATTGACCAGCCTAGGTTGTTTAGCCGCTAGCTTTTCCATCATGGTTTGCAATTGCTGACAATAGACATCAGCCGTAATAGTCTGGCCAGATTTGAGAAAACTGTTATGAACAATACCGGCACTAGTCCACCAAACGCTTACAAGTAACTTTTTTGGGGTTAATTTTCGCTTGGGGCAGGATTTGGCTGGCTGGCCAGGATCCAACCATTGCGCTGAGCGCTTCCGATTATCGTAAAGAACCCACTTTTCATCACAGGTAATGATTCGGTTTAAAATACCTTCATTATTGTGCCGGTTTAGTAATGTAACGCAACAGTCGACGCGCGTTTGCCGGTTTGCTTCAGTCAATTCGTGAGGTACCCACCTTTCAAGCTTTTTAATCTTCCCAATTTGCTTCAAGTGAATTAAAACAGTTTTATCACTAACATCGCAGCCTGCAGCTAACTCGGACGTGGTTTGCGATGGATCCGCTTCCACAATAGCCTTCAACTCTTCATTATCAACTTGAGTCTCAGGCCGTCCACGGGGCTTGTTCTGCAGATCGAAATTTCCAGAACGAAAACGTTGGAACCAAAAACGAACTGTGTTTTCTTTTGCAACACGACCGCCATACACATCATTCACCCTTCGAGTCGTTTCCGCAGCACTAGTGCCACGGCGGAACTCGTACTCGTAAATAATGCGATATTTTAAGTTTTCCATTTTGTAAAATGAGTGACGCAAACAGAAAAAAACAGAAGAAAAAAAACAAATGAATGGCGGTCATCGAACCACAAATACATGAGTCTATAGCTGTACAAATTTTAATTTGGAATTCCTTACCAAAGAGGAGAAATTCGTGATTAAAGTGGCCAGTACGAAAAACGCCAATTTCATATGTAAGGACCTATTATATGAATGCAACGGGTATTGACGACATTGGGTAGGAAATAGTCAGTTTATTACATTTTGGTTGCTTGAAATTACAAGAATTATTTTATAATTATAATAATGCTGAATGAGTTAATAAGTGACATTTTATATTTGAGATGTCTTAGACCGAGTTCCGTTTATGTCCCTACTTAGGCCGAAATTGACTCCAAGATAACAATAATTATACAATATAGACATGTTTCTTACTTTTGAGAGTTTTCATGACATTGTTTTGTTACTTTTTAGTGCATTTTGTTTGACACTGTTTTTATAAAGTCGACTTTCATTTTTTCTTAAAAAAAAAATGTATATAAATTATTTCTCGATTTTTAGGGAATTTGAAGTTTGGCAACAAAAATTCCTTAATACGTATGAGGACGGAAGTAGGACATAAAGAAAGGGACTTACTTCAATTCAGGGGCTATCTTTTAAACAAAGAAATAGTTATCAAGATCTGTATACTAATTGAATATTAACGAACTAATACATTCCTTTAATTCTGTGCAGCCGCGCGCCACAGTAGCATTTTTCGGATGCACGTAGTTTTTAATCATTTGATATCTTCCAAACTATTGATCGGAATTACATTGTTTGAAAAGCAAATGTAATCTGCATGTAATAATACTCTAGTCTTAAAACATATTTATTTTGATAAGAATTCATATCAAATGTGGTATAATAGCGCCGTAAACTTATGACGCTGTTTTCGTGCAACAGGCTATTGTGAGACATCCATAGATGATAGATATATGCCACCGTAGACTTTTATTTAGCAAATTTAAGGATTTATAATTGCTCCATACATCATTTTAATGTAGGTAGTTTGACCTACGTAAGCCAGAAAGCGAAATTGTTTCTTTTCATTGTAACGCGATGTAGCATTTATTCGTTATCGCGTAATTTTATTCCTTCGATATCTCCTAAACTATTAGACAGAATGATATAGTTTCAAGGGCAAATATAGTCTAAATTAAATTCTCTTGATAATGAACATATTTATTTACATAAGGGTTAATACTGAACTCGAATAATAGCGTCGGAAATAGAGCATGAATTTAATTGATGTTTTAAAAAAAAAAAAAAATGGTTATTGTGAGAAAACTATAAAAGGTAGATATGCTATTGCGGAGTTTTATTAAGCACATCTAAAGAGCTGCAATTCTTCCACACTAAATTTTTATGCAGGTCCTATAGTTTAGCCTACGTAAGCGCTGAAGGCAAAAATGTCCCTAATTTTCGCAACGCATTTTTAAGCTTAACTCAAAATCTACTACCATCCCCATGCCAACGAGGGTCATCCAGGAATAGTTCTCATGAAAGCTACATTGAGGACCAAAGTTTGGTGGCATAGGTAATATCAGCTCCAACCCCTCTTAAGTCCCCTTACGCGACAAGAATTACCGAATGAACCTTAGGTCGACATAGCCATCGATTTAATGGAACCTCTTTACTCGTCGTTACTTACTTGACATTATAAATGAGAACGTAACTCTGTCTGTCTACCTGTCTCGTTTTCACGCCAAAGCTACTGAACCGATTAAAGTGAAGTTTGGTACACGGATGGTCTAGAGCCTGAGGAAGGACATAGGTCACATTTTGGCGCGAAAAAGGGGTTGTAAAGAGTTGAAAGTTGGGTAGAAATTTGTATGGAAGTATCGTCATTTTTACAGTTAGAATGTGGAAACTTATTTTTAGGCTGCTGATCTGATATAAATAAATATGACCACCAGTCCCACTCACCCTGATGAAGGGCCCCCGAAGGGCTCGAAACTAGTCGGTGACGACACCGGATATATAGAAGTGAGTGTTTAAGCTGTTTCTATATAAGTTAATAAATATGACATTTGAAGTTTGTAAAAGTTTTAGCCTCAAGGTTGCAATGTAACAAAACGGAATAGGGAATGAAAGTTTTTATGGGAAGATGTGTTTGTGAATATTTTGTAAGTTTAATATTTTTGGCATAAGTTTTTATAAGTTTAATTAAAATACCACAAGAACAACATAATTCACGACCCGTAACCCAGAGGGGTAGGCTGAGACACAGGACCTACATTTGGCGCGGTCCTGGCACACGTCTTTCTATGTCTTCTACATTCATACGTCAAAGCATAGCACGTCGGTTAAGTAAAATAATTAACAAAAAAAAAAAAAAAAAAAAAAATGTTACCCGAGATGGTATTTCACGCGGACACAGCTAGTCTAATATATAAGTTTTCACATATAAGTTCTCACTGAGACATACATAATTGCAAAAGAAAAAAAATTACATACTAAGTGTAAAGTGACAAGTGATAATTAGTGATGTAACGGATCTCTGCTCCTGTTTCCGCTACTTTTACAGCGGAGATACAAACGTAAGTTTACGACGACTGAGTGTTACACATGCGCGGTTCGAGACGCCCAGTCCGTGCACGGCCTTACGGCATTTGTTTGTTTATGTACTTTTTCGTGAATTTAAGAGCGTATTATTTTGCTGCTGTTTGAAGCAATCGGTTTCTCTTGGTGGAGTAAACGGTCTAGTTATTGTCTATATAAAATTTGACAGCTGGCAACATGTGACTATTTCATACTTACGAGTTATTAAATGTACTTTTGAATAACTGATAACCACGTAATATGTCATCATCATTATTATCATCAGCTCACTATGCGTCCCTGCCGAGAGGCTCGAAGCCTCTCCCGTGTTGGGGGTGATTGGGCCATGGTCAACCACGCCAGCCTTTGTAAATATGTTTTTTATGTTATTTACACTGCTGTTTCCGTTTCGGGTTCCGCTAAGACGCTCCCGTTGCATTACTAGTAATAATATATATAAGCTCGGAATGATTTTACGGGATTAGTTCCGTTGAGTGTGATCAAGGCGAAATGTACTTAATTTAAAAAGAATTGAGGGACTCTGGCGAGTTCTAAATGACAATGAGAAGAAAGAAATAATTTAAATAAGGAAGATAATTACAATATGGTATCAGATTAAAATAAATATGTATGTGGTTGTTGTGAAAACATTTGTGAAGTGAATTTATAACTGATTATTGAATCAAAGTTAATCAAATTAACAAAATTAGTTTATATGTAAAAGTGTAGAGAAATTTATGATATCAAATAACAATGTTACAGAATAAATAAAGATTACTGCTATACCTACACGCCTAGTGATTTAATTACGATCAAATACAAGTATACATACAAAGATCAAATAAATTAAAATAAGGAAGGGATGTAGTGTATGTAAACAGAGTGTCGTTTGTCTCGAGCGTATACGTCACAAGTGCAAGCCAGTACACCTGTACTAAAGGTATTACCTACCGAGGTAGGGAGGCAGTCGGGGTCAGACGGTTGGACCCGTAGCACGTGGTGGTACGTAGGCGAGCCAAATATAATGGACGAATACTACAGATAGAAAAATTTGGCATCCAGCATCAGAACGACATCATCCGGAGCTAAAGTGATTCGAATAGAGATTTTCGATGCCAATTATTATGATAATTTCGAACAATCTTAATGTCGATGTAATGCGGAAATTTGTGCACAGCACGTTGTGTCAAACGTCTTCACTGACGACGTATATATTCGAGTGAAAGAAATTCTTAGGAACATAAACAATAGTTTTAAATGTCTATCCGTATGATGAGTTAAGCTAGAATGAATATTTATATGTAATAAATAATTATGTATTTAGTTAAGTTATATAAGTAGCGGATAAATAAAACTATCTCAAACAAAATGCGCTCAAAAGTAACTTAAAAAAAACAATTTCAAACAAAATGCACTCAAAAGTAACGTAAAAAAACAATTTCAAACAAAATGCACTCAAAAGTAACGTAAAAAAAACAATTTCAAACAAAATGCACTCAAAAGTACCATAAAAAACAATCTCAAACAAAATACACTAAAAAGAAACAAAATAATGTCATGAAAACTTCTTTCTTTCTTTCTTCTCTCTTTCAAAAACCCTCTAAACTCTAAAGAAAGTTCTCTTCTTTCTTGTAATATGTCTATATTGTATAATTATTGTTATTTCGCAGTCGGTGTCGGCCGAAGTAAATAGGTGACATTTTATATTTGAGATGTATGAGACATACTTACGTTTATGTCCCTACTTAGGCCGAAACCGACTCCAAAATAACAATAATTATACAATATAGACATATTACAAGAAAGAAGAGAACTTTCTTTAGAGTTTAGAGGGTTTTTGAAAGAGAGAAGAAAGAAAGAAAGAAGTTTTCATGACATTATTTTGTTTCTTTTTAGTGTATTTTGTTTGAGATTGTTTTTTATGGTACTTTTGAATGCATTTTGTTTGAAATTGTTTTTTTTACGTTACTTTTGAGTGCATTTTGTTTGAAATTGTTTTTTTACGTTACTTTTGAGTGCATTTTGTTTGAAATTGTTTTTTTTAAGTTACTTTTGAGCGCATTTTGTTTGAGATAGTTTTTTTTGTTTTGAAGTCGGCTATTTTTTTTTCTTAAAATGTTTGTTTTATTTCTCAATTTTTAGTGAATTTGAAGTTTAATTACAAATTTCCTTAATACGTATAAGGACATAAATAAGACAAATAAAGAAAAGGACTTTCCTATTTAATATGTGTGTACTTCAATTCAAAAACTAATTTAGAATACACCAGATAACCACTTATCCTTTAAACAATGAAATAATTATCAAAATCGGTATACAAATTGAAAATTAACGAACTAATACATCGTAGCGTGCCTTTAATTTTGTCCAGCCGCGCGCCGCAGTAGCATTTTTCGAATGCGCGTAGTTTTTAATAATTTAATATCTTCCAAACTATTGATCAGAATTACATAGTTTAAAAGCTAATGTAATCTGCATTTAATACTCTAGCCATCAAACACATTTATTTGGATAAGGATTCATATCGAATATAATATAATAGCGCCGTAAGCTTACGACGCCGTTTTTCGTGTGCAATTTAATCGAAGTTTGTTCATTATAACATGGTTTTTGTGAGACATCCATAGATGATAGATATATGCCACCTGAGACTTTTATTTAGCAAATTTAAGGATCTATAATTACTCGATACATCATTTTAATGTAGGTCATATAGTTTGACCTACGTAAGCCCAGAAAGCAAATTTGTGCTATTCATTGTAACGCGATGTAGCATTTTTCGTTTCCGCGTAATTTTATTCTTACGATATCTCCTAAACTATTAGACAGAATGATATAGTTTCAATTGCAAATATAATCTACATTAAATTCTCTTGATAATGAACATATTCATTTACATAAGGGTTAATACTGAACTTGAATAATAGCGTCGGAAATAGGGCATGAATTTAATTAATGTTTCTAAAGAAAAAAAAATGGTTATTGTGAGAAAACTATAAAAGATAGATATATGCTATCGCGGACTTTTATTTAGCACATTTAAAGAGCTACAATTCGCCATACATCATTTTTATGTAGGTCCTATAGTTTAGCCTACGTAAGCGCTGAAAGCAAAAATGTCCCTAATTTCCGCAACAAATTTTGAAGCTATATTCAAAATCTACTAGTCTTCTAGTTATTTTAAAAAAAAAAACAAAAAAATGGGACCCACCTGCAAGCACTTCCTTTCGATTAAAATAATTTTTATCAAAATCGGACCACCAGGGGCCGAGTTTCGCGGTAACACACATAAAAAAAAAAAAAAAAAAAAAATACAGTCGAATTGATAACCTCCTTCTTTTTGAAGTCGGCTAAAAATAAATACTTTATATTTTCTTGATCTTTTACTTTCATAATAAGTACCTATTGTTCGCGCCTTATTTTACCTACTAAGTTTTAATTAATTCAATGTAAATGTCAAACCAACTCAATCATTCACTTGATTTGACATTGACGTCGACGCGTAACACGTAACTATATTCATTTCATACATATTGTGAACAACTCTGTAAGCGACGAGACAATTTTAATACAATAAAAGAAGTTATTTCTAGTTTTTTTTACTTTTTGCTCCTATACGGAACAAAGTGGCGACCGTGACAGGACCTGCAACATTATTCTTTCGAAAAAGAAGTCACAATCACGAGACTTATCATCGCTCCCGGGTGACCACGTGGGATCACCGCCACGAAAACACCAAGCAGCGCCTAGATTCCTGGACTAACACCAAGGCAATCAGCTGCGCCTAGGCGCCTACATCGTGCAGCCGGATCCCAGCACTCCCGAGCGTGACCAGATTGCGTCTACCAGCCCGCGTGCGAGCGCAGCAGATAGCTTCATCAAGTGTACAATTTAAGCAGCCTGCCTATATCAAGTGAGCCCGTTCCTATCTATTTCCTAGTTAATTCCCCTTTGATTTGTGTGGGGTGTGATCTCAGCTTCTCGAATGTTCTAGTCTGTTCTACCTAGTTAGTAATTACTCCTAAAAAACATATTTAACTAAGACTTATTTAACTTATTTAAACAAGTAACTTTAAATTATAATCATCCGAAAGATTAATTACGCAATAATAAAGCGTATCTTACCCACTACTTGCATAATAAAAATTTAATGCAAGTTGACAAATTATAAGCGTAGAAAGAATTTGTTCTTATTGTTTACAATTTACATAATCTATTTAACGCAATAAGTATTTTAGTTTTATTTTAACAAAATAAGTTTAACATTTGTAAATTTCATTTGGTAGTTAAAGTTTTATAAACGTAATACAAGTTAGCGGAGTGATTCAGCGTGCGCATTTTGTGCATTTTCAGAACTGCAGTAATTTACGCAAATATACCGACACGTACGTGCTGCGCGACTCGCCGGCGCATCTATTGTCTGCAGCTGCGCTTGCCGTTGAGCCGCACCGAGCCGACCAGCTGTGACCTTGAAACTGAAGCGAGGAGCGTATCGTACCTATTATTATTTTTGTATCTTACGTTTATTTATGTTTGTTTCTCGGTGATTTGCTAACATGAATGACTCTAAACAATTAAAGGAAAGACGTAGTAATATTAAAGGGCGTTTAACTAAATTTAAAACTCATCTTGACGACGCTTTAGCTTTAGAGAATGTAACGCCCTTAGATGTAAGTAAATTTTCACTAAAATTATCGAGATTACAAACATTATTAAGTGAATTCGATGAGGTGCAAGGTCAATTGGAGGTTTGTGACGGATGTAACCAAGTCGACGAATTGAATATTCGAGATGCATTCGAGCAGGAGTTCGATAATTATATCTCGCTAGCTCAAAATTTCATAGACTCCCATTCGGCAGGTAAAGATAATTTTCCTTCTTGCAGTGCAAGGTCGAACGATTCGCAATGTAATCAGGATAAATGTACTGGTCTAGGTTTTAAATTGCCAGACATAAAAATTCCCATCTTCGACGGCACATATTTCAAATGGCTTGAGTTTAAAGAAACTTTTATCTCTCTGGTTCACGATAATGATAGGGTTAGAAACATTCATAAATTCCATTATCTCCTGTCCTATTTAGAGGGAGAAGCCACTCGTGTTCTCTGCAATTTAGAAGTAACGGATTCCAACTATATAGTGGCCTGGCAGCTCCTTTGTAAGCGTTACGATAATACGTTACGGTAAAAGTATTTTTATTAGAAGTCCAAAAGCAGAAAATTTATAATAAATCTTTTTTCTAATTTTTTTTTTTCCTGCTCTCTTTGGCTGCTTATCGAAATGTACATATGTAAAAGGGAGACTAATATTGTTCCAGAATTTCTATTTGTTTTAAGTTACATTGAAGTAATGATAGTGAATAAGTTTTTTTTTTTTTTTTTTCTTCTTTTCTTTAATATTGTTTTAAATACCTTGCATATTGAACTTAGGACCCGTTAATTATACATAACTTTAACTTCTTTTTATACCATAGTTCTTATATTATTTATTAGTTCTTATCTTATTTTATCTTTTGTAATATTGAAATTTTTATTTATCTTTATATATAAATATTTATGTTTGGTTATCCACCGCTGCAACTGGCGTGCGGATAGTCGTGAGGGTTTTCGCGGAAGATCAGCGCTGAGTGTTCCAGAGAGGAGCACCCAGCATACAAAGCTGAGGGAGGACCCTATCCGGTCAGCATTGCAACGTTAATTATAAATGTTTCTTTATGCTAGTGTAATTTTAATTTTATTCTATTTTATGTATTTTTAATTATTTTGTAATATGTTAGTTTTTTTTATTGCGTTGTAATGGTGGGAAGGATTAAATGTTATTTTATTTTATTTTTATTTTATTTATTTTTATTTTTATAATAAAAGGCAATTAATTAATAATCATTTAAAGGCGTTGTTCAGTATCGAGACTGTGCGGGAGACCGAAAAGTCACTTCGATTTATTGTTGATCATGTAAATAAAAATTTGCGGGCTCTTCGCACCTTAGGATTGCCTGTCGAACATTGGGACGTCCAAGTTATTTGTATGGTAACAGCAAAATTAGATAGTAGTACATGTTACAAATGGGAGGAAATAAGAATCACACTGCCGGAAATTTCTACTTTAGAACAATTTCTAGATTTTTTAAAGAATCGTGCCAATGTTTTAGAAACTGTCAACAAACAAAAACTTGATAAGCCTAAAATATTGCAGCCTTCGCATCCACCCAAGGCTCAGACAAAATCATTTGCACTGACCGCCAAACACACGGCTCCTTCCTCCTCTAAAACTCAATCTGAATGTTTATTGTGCAAGGGCGCTCACCGTTTATTTGAATGCAATAATTTCAAGTCTCAATTGCCAGAAGAAAGAGCTGCGTCAGTTTCTAAATTAAGTTTATGTGAAAATTGCTTAAGATATGGTCATAAGGTTCAAAATTGCAGGCTACCAGGTTCTTGTCGCTCCTGCAAACAAAAGCACAACACATTATTACACTTACCCGAGTCTAATGAATGTCGTCCTAGCTCTAGCTCCACTCAATCTCAAAACTTAGCTGCTATCACTACTAATATTAATTCCGAGGTTCTCTTGTGTACTGCTCTGGTTCAACTAAAGAACCCAGCTACTAACCAAGTTCTGACGGCTCGAGCCCTTCTTGACAGCGGGAGTCAATCAACCTTTATTACCGAACGAATACAAAACCAGTTGAATTTAACTCCTCAGCCTACTAATGTCAGTGTGGTTGGCTTGTCGGACACTCCTTTGTCAATTGAGACAAAGCGATGTGCGCTTCATTTGCAGTCACTAGCGGACCCGTTCAATATCAGTATGACATGCCTAGTTATTCCTAAAATTTCAGACAAACTGCCCAAGATCACACTCGATGTGAGTCAGTTTGATTTTTCTAAATTTCGACTAGCAGATCCTAGATTTTCTGAACCATCCTCTATCGACATGCTTATTGGTGTTGATTTATTTTGGGAGCTGATAGGAAGCGCTCAGCATTCTTTAGGCACTAATAAACCCATTCTTCGAAGTTCTAAATTAGGATGGCTCATTGCAGGTCCTTTGCCTATTTTAACAAATAATAAACCCAAACAACGCAACAAGGTTACACATTGTAACTTTCTTCTGAACCAAAATGGTTCAGCTACCATCCATGATTCCCTCCAAATGTTTTGGGAACTAGAAAATGTCCCACAAACTCAACCCTGGACTAAAGAAGAAAGGCTTTGCGAACAGCACTACCTGTCAAATACTTACCGATTGGAAAATGGTCGTAGAAAATCTCAGGAGCGGACCTATTCATTTTTAATGATGATAAAGAGGTTCTTCATCCAAATGATGCATTACCAAACTCTATTATTATTTTTGATGACATTGCATCTGAAAAGCAGACGAATATTAGAAACTAGCTGTGCCCGCGACTTCGTCCGCGTGAAATACTATTTTGGGTAGCATTTTTTTTTGAGCTAATTATTTTATTTAACCAATGTGCTATGCTTTGATGTATGTAGAAGAACATAGAAAGAGGTGTGCCCGGACCGCGCCAAATGTAGGTCCTGGGTCTCTGCCTACCCCTCTGGGTTACGGGTCGAGAATTATGTTGTTGTTGTTTTTTTTCTTTTTTTTTTACTTAAACTTATAAAAAATGCCAAAAAATATTAAACTTACAAAATATTCACATAAACATCTTCCCATACAAATTTTCATCCCCTATTCCGTTTTGTTACATTGCAACCTTGAGGGTAAAACTTTTACAAATTTCAAATGTCATATTTATTTATATCAAATCAGCAGCCTAAAAAATAAGTTTAAAGCTTCTAACTGTAAAAATGACGATACTTCCATACAAATTTCCACCCTCACTTTCAGCCTCTTATAACCCTTTTTTCGCGTTAAAAAAGTAGGCTTTGTCCTTCCTCAGGTTCTAGACTAAATATTGGTAAGGGTAACATCAAAACATATTAAACAAAACATTCACCAAAACCGAGCATATTGCCAATCAAAATTTCATCCCCTATTGTTATTTAGCACCCTTGGGGGTAAAATTTTACAAAAATTTAATTTCATATTTATCTTTATCAAATTAGCAGCCTTGAAAATAAGTTTCAACCTTCTACCTGTAAAAATGACGATAATTCCATACAAACTTTCACCCCCACTTTCATTTTCAAGTTTAAAACCCCTTTTTCGCGTTAAAATGTAGCCTATGTCCATCCTCAGGCTCTAGACTATCTGTGTACAAAATTTCATTTAAATCGGTTCAGTAGTTTTTGCGTGAAAGCGAGACAGACAGACAGACAGACAGAGTTACTTTCGCATTTATAATATTAGTAAGGAAGTAAGGATTACTTTACAATGGGAAGACATAGACAAATAGATTGTTTTTATCTATCCCAAACTTATTCAAAAATACCTAAGCAACTACTACGAGATAATGTTAATTTACTTGTTATTTTTAAACAAAATGATACTAATTTAAAGCATATTTACAATGAGCATGTGCATACAGATATGAGTTGGTTAAAATTCAAGACTCTTTGTTCGTATATATGGAAAAGTCATTTTAGCTTCATTAGTATTAATAAAGATTGTGAATTAAATAATGGAAGACATAGACAAGGTTTTGACACATTCATATATTTTTAAACCTTAGTTATGATACCATTATTTCATAAAAACAATTCATTAAAGTTCAAGACTTTGCACATATCAGTCGTTTGTACATTCCAATTTATGATGGATATGCAAATAAAGAAAGAACTTATAAAATCAGTAAATAATATAAAAAAGCTCAACAACGAGGAAGATGAAGCTAACTTAAAGTTTAAAAAAGTATATAAACCTATAATACAGCCTTTGGAGACACTTATTCGTATAAAAAAAACAAAATTATCATGATAATAATAATTCTAACCTTGAAAACAATGACTTGAATGATACTATCATAGAGACTAAACTTGAAAATTATAACAAAATCTTAAATGAAAAAGATTCTTCCATAGAATATGAAGATTTTAAGGATTTGGTTACAGCGAGCTCCAATGATGCATTAGAATGTTCTAATTCACAAAATGATGAAAACACTGAGTCGGAGGAAAACGATAATACAAACATTTCCCTCAAAAAAGAAGACATTATGGATATCTATGGTGATATAAACGTGCCGTTTGGAATACGTAGTGAAAATAATAAATTAATGATGGGGAACTCTATAGTCTATATGTCGCTTAAAAAAATGAACCAAATGATGATAAATCGTATATTATTACAATAATAATAATAATAAAAGCCTTTATTCACTGACCTTTTTAACTTACATGCTATTCTTATAAAACAGTAGTATTCTTAAATCTAATTAACATAGCAACTAATACTAAATTTCTTGGCAACCGCTTTGGTCAGGTTGTCTGTCGACATAGGCCTCCCCCATTTTTTCCACGACTCTCTATCCTTGGCATACCGTCTCCATCCTTTTGGCAAGTCGTCCTCCCATCTTTTTATTTGACCTCCTCGTTTTCTTTTCCCGTTCCTCGGATACCACTCTATTACATCTTTAGTCCATTTTTCCTTGTTAGTCCTCATTATATGTCCAGTCCAGTTCCATTTAAGTTTTCTTACTGTTAGTAACACGTCTCTGACCTTTGTTCTTTTCCTTATTTTTGAAGTTGGCCATCGATCTCGTATTCTTATGTTGAGCATACTTCTTTCCATGTTACGTTGACAAACTACGAGTTTCTGGTTGTTTTTTCTCGTCTCAGGCCAAGTTTGACATCCATAAGTGAGACATGGTAAGATACATGTGTTATATAATTTGCTTTTTATTGCCATAGGAATTGTTTCATTTTTGACTATTTCTTTTAGAGACCAGTACCTTATCCAAATGTTACATATTCTTCTATCTATTTCTTTAGAAAACTGGTCTTTTATTGAAATAAGTTGTCCTAAGTATATATAATCAACTTCACGCCTCGTGATACTAAATCGGCAGGATTGTCTCCAGACGATACGTATCTCCACGAATGGTCAGCAGTACTCTCTTGTATTTCATTCACGTGTACTCTAGACCTTTATCTACGTTATGTCTTCTTAGATAAAGATTATTGTTTACACACAAATAAGGATTCAACGTGTGAGTAATACAATATGCAAGCTTAGCTTTTTGAACATATTTAGAAAAGAATCTACATGAATAGAAACCTTTACACACACACTTTAAAAGGAGATTCAATGTGTGATCATACTATTTAACTCGTGCATTGGGAGACAGATCCACATTACGCTTTTTTCCTGAGGAGAGTCACAACTTGGAAAGGAACACCTCACTTCAAACAATGTAAGTACCCTTATTTTCTAATATGTTATTAAGTTAGTAAATTCCTTATATCTGATTAGACTTATCATTTGATTGTTCTGATCGTGGTAGCAGTAAGGTCTAATGACTTGAACCCAAACTACTATCATCCAATTTCACTTATTTTATTAAGCTTACTGAATGATAATATTCAACCAGTCATCATTTTGTTAATTGTTTGAAATAAGATCGAACCAACATTGTTGTTGTTTATTATGTAAGGTATAGGAGAATTTGTAGGGTAGTAGAAAAAAGTTTATTATGTAATTGTAGGGTAGTAGAAAAAATTTTACTATGTAATTGTAGGGTAGTAGAAAAAAGTTTATTATGTAAGGTATAGGAGAATTTGTAGGGTAAATTCAACATTTTATTTTGACATTAAGCTTGAGTGTTGTTGATACGCCGGCTTGATAATACGTCATGGCGTCGGCCGGAATGTAATTATTAGTTTAATGTCAGTCACTGGTCAACGTCAAGGATCAGTTTAGGTCGCTGATCAACGTCATGGATCAGCTTAGGGTACTGATCCACGTCAAGGATCAGTTTAGGTCGCTGGTCAACGTCATGGATCAGCTTAGGGTACTGATCAACGTCAAGGATCAGTCTAGGTCGCTGGTCAACGTCATGGATCAGCTTAGAGTACTGACCAACGTCAAGGATCAGTTTAGGTGGCTGGTCAACGTCATGGATCAGCTTAGGGTATTGATCAACGTCAAGGATCAGTTAGGCCACTGATCAGTGTCATGGATCAGTTAGGATTGGCTTATCATTGTCACGAATAAAGCCTTATCGAATGTTGAAGATTGCTTACGATAAGTAGATTGGAAATAAGATATTACGAATCAAATGAATAAGAGAAAATGTACCTATTTGATTAAATAAATACCTATGTAGTCGTAATGTATAAAATAAAATAAACACAATTTTTTTTCTTTCTCTGTTTTGGTTGTTATAAATAAATGGTTTTGTATTGACAATTAATAAAAGTGTTGAGGCGTTTGAGGATTTTTTTTTCCTTAATCCCCCGACATATTTTTGGGTCCGAGACTTTTTTACATTTTCATTTTCTTACCATTTATACTACATTTTTAAAAGTGTTTTAATTTTCTATTTTATAATGTGCGGCATTCACTCTGGGTATGGAAACATACCCTCAAGGAAGCCGCACTGGTACTTAGCCGTTTCTGCCACAATATTTGCATCATTATTTTACAATTTCCAGGTGTACTTGACAATATCGGCTTTGGATATATATTTTTACATTTTTTGGACCTCTGCTAGATGACTACTATATCTCTTTTCACTGTCTCGGATAAGAAGAAGGTAATTACATTTTTTCTTTTTATTTTATGTATGCTACTGTCTTTTCCCCTAACTTGTTTTATTCCAGTAATCTTTTGCGGATCCGGGATAAGTGTGAACATCGCGGTCCATACGAGGTCGCCCTCCACAAGTGCTTGGTGGCATGGAATAGCATGCCACCCCTCATTTGGTACGTTTTTGTGTGCCTCGTTTTCCTCCACACCTCTCTCGGGCCGTTGGCATCTCAAGTTTGTGCTGTTTGTGGTGCCCCTGGTATATCTATTTTCAATATTTCTCTCAGGAACCGAAGACGTTGTAGACAGCGCGGACCCTACAAGGCCGCCCTCCATAAGTGCTTGGTGGCATGGATCAGCATGCCACCCCCCATTTATTACGTTTTTGTTTGCCTCTTTATCCTCTACATCGCCCTCAGGCCGTCGATTTCTCGTTTCGGTTTTTTCTTCCGGAACCGAAAACGGTGCGAATGACGCTGACCTTAAAAGACCGCTCTCCATAAATGCTTGGTGGCATGGAATAACATGCCACCTCTGATTTGGTACATTTTTGTGTGCCTCATTTTCCTTCACACCGCTTTCGGGACATTGAGTTTTCTCACCGCTTCTTCTCCAGGGGCATTGAGTGCCCGGGACAACTTCAGCAATACGCAATAGCGGAGCGTGCTATTCTTTGCGTCTTCTTACCGGGCACTCTTGATCAAATATGTTATGATCTAGTTTATCCAATCTTTCCGCTTTACAGTGAAAACAGACCGGTTCTACTCCAGCTAGCCATTCTTTGCATTCTGTCTTCTTATGGTCAATGTCCCCACAATGACTGCATATTTCTGTTTTTGTTCTGCATAATCGTTTCGGGTGCCCATATTCAAGGCAGATCGAGCACTGCACGAGAGGCGATTGGTCCTCAACGCGCACTCTCTGCAGGTCGATCTGCACTTTGCCCGTTTCCGTCATTTTTCTCCTTAGTTGCGGGGATACCCGCAGAACTATGTGTCTTGTGTGGGGATTTCTGGCTCGTTTTTTATAGGCTATTACAGTCTCCTCTACCCCGTCTACATCTTTCATCATGTCTTTGTTCTGATTCTTTAATGCCGCTAATATTTCTTCGTCCGTGTTATAATTAAAGATTTCTTTAAGTATAACTAGAGGATTCTTGTTTTTAATGTCTTTCACTCCAAGATGTTCCTCTGCCTTCTTTAACCTCTTCTTTAAAATATTCCTTTCTTCTTCTGTCTCGCACCCGACAATCACCTTTCTATCCTTTGCCTTCCTTATTTTTTCCACACATATTCCTCCGTCTTTAGCATTTACCGCTGTTCTTATTCTATTTAGGACTTCCTCTCCTGTCTCAATTTCGTTCTTTGAAGTTACCACAACAGAGTGTAGAGTTTTCTGTTACGGTATCTTTACTCCTTGTGTCACGGCGTTGGCATATGTGTAGTTTTGTTTGTGAACTACTTTTTGTTTCTCTAGTGTGTGTTTTAGTTCATTAATTTTTTCATTACTCTGCTGTAATAGCTCGGCTTGCTTTTCCATTTTCTCAATTAAAATTTTTCCAAATTTTTCAATTTTTTCAATGTTTTCCATATCCCGCTCTTTTTCTATCTCTGGTTCTAATTCATTCTCTTCTCTCTTCTTTCCTCCTTCATTCTCTCCCTTGCCCTGTATTTCTCCTTCTAATTCTTTAATTATCTTATATAGAATGTCTATAGCTAAGGAAACAAATACAAATATACTTTATTGTGCACTATCATGGAGTTACAAAAAAAAGAAAGTACAACAGGATTTTCACAAAAGGCGGTCTTATCGCTAAGCAGCGATCTCTGCCAGACAACCTTTGGGTAGAAATTAAGCTAAGTAAACCAAATCGGTAGGGTGCACACGAACAGTGATAAGAAATAAAAATAAAAACAATAGAAATATTAGTAAGAGAAAATAAAATAATACAATATATAGCCAAATTAGAGCTGCAGATAGTGATCTTTGACATTTTTTTTAACGATTCAATACTTTTACTGCATCTAATAGAGAGAGGTAAGGAGTTCCATAGTTTCACAGCGTAAACCGTGAACGATTTTGAGTAGAAAGAAGAAGTGTGTGAAGGAGTAAGAAGAGAAAAGTTTGTACTAGAACGCAAGGTGTGGTCATGAGTGAGATATGTAAACTTAAAACGTTCTTTCAAATAATGTGGAGCAAGTGGATTGAACAGTATATATTATATAAAGTAGAAAGAATGTGAGCTTTCCGGCGAAGACGGATTGGGAGCCACTTGAGCTTTACACGATATTCGGATACCGTGGTCATATTTGCGTACCCCAAATATAAACCGTATACCAACATTTTGAAGGCGGTCAAGTTTATTTAATTGCTCCTCTGTGAGATCAGGATAGCAAATGTCGGCATAGTCAAGTATAGGCAGAAGTAAGGACTGAACAAGCGCAACTTTGGTAGGAATCGGAAGAAAATTACACAAGCGTCGAAAAGAACCAAGGGCTCCGAACAATTTTCGTCTCAATTCCCGTATCTGCGGTACCCAAGATAAATTACGGTCAATCAGCACGCCAAGATTTTTCACAGTGTCACTGTACGGGACTATTATGCCATCAAATATAATAGGTGGTAGTTGATGCCAGTCAATTTTACTAATAAGACGCGAGCTGCCAACAATGATAGCTTGCGTCTTAGCAGGATTGACTTGCAAACCATAATATTTAGCCCAACGCGAAATACTGGCCAAATCCATGTTAGCTATATTTATAGCACTTGGTAAATCAGCTAAAGTCGACTGGTTATATATTTGGAGATCGTCTGCATATAGGTGGTAGAGAGAAGATATTTGAGAGCTTATAGAATTAATGAAAATTGCAAATAGAAGTGGGAACAACACGCCACCTTGCGGTACGCCGGCATTTATGCTACACCAAGAGGAATAATTATCTTGAACTCGCACACGTTGCCGACGCCCATACAAGTAACTATGAAACCAGTCAATAACAGCCGGAGATATGTTAAGAGAGCGCATAATTGCAAGTAAAATATCAAAATCCACAGTGCAGAAAGCATTGCTGAAATCCAACAATGTCAGCACCGTGAGCTTTTGATCATCCATTCCTAACCTTATGTCGTCAGTGATTTTTAAGAGTGCAGTAGCCGTACTATGGCCAGGACGGAAGCCAGATTGATATGGATTTAAAAGATTGTTGCAGGAGAGGAAGGAGTTAAGTTGTTGATGGACAAGGCGCTCTAGGACTTTGGACAAAAACGGAAGTATGGATATTGGTCGATAGTCCGACGGAGAGGATGGTTTGGACTTTTTGGGTAGAGGAATTATTTGTGCCTCTTTCCATAGATTGGGAAATGACCTGGTGGTAATTGAATAATTTAGGATGCGTTTGATGATGGGAATAAGAATATCAAGTAAAGGAATGACCATCTTACGGCTAATGCAGTCACCGCCAACAGAGTCAGAGGAAATGGATAGAATACTCTTCTCGACATCACGATCCGTGAATTGACTAAAATTGAAAGAGCAGTTACTGGAGTTGGGTATACTGGAAAGATATTTTAAGGTGTTCGATTTATCTATGTTACTTATGAATGATGAAGAGGAAAAATGGAGATTGAGACCATTTAAGTCAGTATGATCTGTTGGAGAGTTCTGTTGCTTACCAACTCCAAGTTTTCTAAGAAATTTCCAGACCTTGGCAGGATCTTCATCTTGAACAGATTTATGGATATGGCGTCGTTGTGAATCTCTACACGCCATATTGCAGCGATTTCGAGCTTGTCGAAGCTTTTCACGATTTTCATCGCTGGGATTGGCCTTGTATTTAGCCTTGGCTTTGTTTTTTTTGTTTATTAGATTTCTAATATCTTCAGTTAGCCAAGGTGCAGGTGCGTGGCGAATTCTCACTGGACGAATAGGAGCATGGATATCGAATAAGTTGACTAATATTGAATTAAATGTGTCCACCTGTTCATCAACTGTCTTGGCACTGAAAATTACGTTCCAGTCGGTGTTCAGGGCATCCTTTCTCAATTTATCAAGATTCATATTCGCAAAGTTGCGCTGAAGTAGAAATTTTGACTTTGCCTTAGGAGGTCGGATTTTATATGACATATAAATAAGGTCATGATATGAAAAAGCATCGGCAGCACATTGACCATGCTTAGCAACATGATCAGGAGAAGAGACAATTATTAGGTCTAGAAGTGATGGGACGCAATTCGGAAAGAAATGTGTGGCTGAAAGAGGAAGAATGTGCATATTGGCTGCCTCAATAATATTATTTAATCTTGCAGATCTTACGTCTTGTTTTAAAAGACACGTATTAAAGTCTCCCATAATAATGATATGATCGTATATGGATACGAATTCTTCCAGGAGGTGTTCAAATGCCGAAAAGTAGTCAACTGTTGAAGAAGGACTGTATAGGACTCCTAGAAGTAGTTTTGTATGGCAAAAGAGTATTTCGATAAATAAGTATTCTGCTGCGTTCACGTCTTGATTTTGATCTGAATTATTAATAATTGAAAACGGAATGTGAGAACGAAGATATATAGCAACGCCGCCACCTCCCCGTTGTGTGCGGTCGTTGCGAATGAGAGTAAACCCTGGTAGAGAGTAAGAAGTCGAGGCCAGGCAGGGTTTAAGCCAGGATTCTGATACAAGAATGGCATGTATGTTTTTGCTATCAAAGGTGGCTAAAAAGTCGGGGTAATGTGCCGGTATACTCTGCGCATTTATATGGACAATATTAAAGTTTTTCGAGACATCTGTAAAATGAGAGTCTAGGGCCACATCATTTGGAGGAATACTTTCATAACTACTATTCAATCCACTAGACGCTGATTTATACAATGAAGAATCAGTAACATTGTCACTATCACTATCGTTCATTTAATTTTGAAATATAATATAAAATATATATAAAAAAACAATAAATAAAGGGATAATTAAATAATAATATAAACAAAAATTATAAAATGTAAACCTAATTGCAAAAGTGCTTCGATGTGGTGCTGTTGCTACCCGCCAGCTTCTGTCAAGTTCGAACAATTTATAACAGAAAATTAAAAATAAAGATAATAATAAAAAGGAAACATTAATTAGAACATTATTATAACATAGCACAGGTGTCAACTGTTGTAAAGTAAATCGTACAGTACTGTAATATTTACTGACACTCTTGTCGATATGTCACACAAACTATTCACATGAAAAAACTAAATGGAAAAAAGAAAAAAAGAAAAATATAAAGTGTACTCGTATACTATTATAATTACTAAATGTACCTAAAAACCATAAAGTTCAAACAAGAACCTCTATAGAAACAAATTATTTCTAAATGACATCTATGGTAGTTTAATTATAATCTATGGCGTTGCACGTCACAGTGCATTTGATGTTTGACATGATTGACAAGTATGCGTCAATGAGTACAATCATAAAATGCAGCGTGACAGCTGTCATTCCTGGAAGTATTTGTTTACCAACACGGATTTGTACAAACAATATCTATAAATTAGAACGACAGAAACGTGTAAAATTACAGTTACATAAGTAAACCACAGTACACAATTCTAAAATCCCTTATCCAAGTGTGTGGAAGACTAAACATTTAAGAAACTATGTACTAGAATACAGGAAATAATAAAATAGAAAGAGAAAAAAAAAAAAAAAAAAGAAATGCACTATTTTCTTGTGGTTCGCTTTGTGCGAACCTGATTAGCAAACGATTTCACAGAGGGCTTGCCATCTGTGGCTGTTGACTGCGCAGATGAAGCAGGGCTGGCTTCAATCGGGACAGCATCAAGTTCTGCCAAGCTCTCAACTTGGTGGATTGAGCCATCCGATGCCAGCACATGAATTATGCCGTCTTTTGTCCAACAGTTCGTAATGCCATGTCGCTTCCGAGCCTCCAAGAATATATTGTGGCGATTTCTAGTCAGAAACTCTGATTGCGTTATACCTGAGCCCTTTAGTTTGGTTTTGGAAAACCAAGTTTTATCACGCATGGAGACCTCACGGATTTTACTATGATTGGCCTTGGTTTTTTACCTGCAGTACGTCCTAGCCTATGACAACGACTGATGCAAGAAGTTGAGAAACCAGGAACTTTCAATTTGTTGGACATCAATTTTGACACAACTTCAGCAGTATCCTCCGTCTTGTCTTCAGAGATGCCATGAAGTAATATTATCTGACGCCTTCGCTGTAATTCTGTAGATTCTGTAGATTCTGTAGAATCATTCAACGTCTCAAGGGCTTATGTGAGTTTGCCAGACCAGTGTATGAAGCAATTAAAAACAACCAAACCAACATTAAACATATTACATGTTAATATTCGAAGCTTAAATCGTAATTTTGATGGTCTTAATGTATTGCTTCATGCTATGGATATTAAGTGTGATATAATTGTTCTCTCTGAGTGTTGGTTAAGTAGAGTCACTAGCGTTCCTGTTTTGCCTGGCTTTGTCTCAACTAGGTCATCCTACAGTAACCAAAACGATGGTGTGGTAATTTATATTAACACAGCACTATCTTACAATGTAAATGAACCTACTATCCAAGATGCAAATTGTCTTGTCTTGAAGATAGGATTAGATACAGCTATTGTTGCTATATATCGTACCCCCTCTGTAAGAAACATAGACAATTTTCTAAATTCTCTTAGGAATATTCTTGAATCGTTGTCGTCTGTGTCAACTGTTGCAGTAATCGGGGACCTAAACATCAATATACGACCCGGTAACAGCGATCCAAACTCTGAAGAATACTTAAATGTAATGGCCTTCTATGGCTTACTTCCTGCTCACTTTTATATCTTGTAATTATTGTAACATATCTTTTAATTTAAAATAACAATTTAAATTTGTAAGCGGGAGCGCACTCGCATAATATAAAACCAAGCGACAATAGCCCAATAGTCAAGAATTCGGATCGCCGATCTTTTGGTGGTTAGTTCGAATCCGGTCATTGGACTATTGTAGTAAACCATGTCCTAGCACAAGCTTCGAGCTTATTTGGAATGGTTACAACAAATGTGTGCAAAAATATTATTGTAACATTTTATTATACTTGTAAAGTGTAACTTTGTAAAATTGTGTGTTAATCCAATAAATTATTCTTATTCTTAAATTATTCTTAATTCCATTCGGTCAATGTCTCTGCTCAAAAATTCTATTTGTTTTTGCATTGTTTCCAGCACCGATGCAATGAATTTCTTGAAAGAAGAAAATTCTTCAGCAAGTGATGAGGCTGTAACTAGGACAGGACTAGACTTCTGCAGTTCGAGTTGAAATTCTGACATTCGGGTGTTAAACATCTCAGAAATAGTAGCAAAAGATTCTTTCAGTGCTTCCATAACTGTGATTGGATAGTGTGACTTTTGTGGCAATGTTTGTGTAAAATTAGAAAGGAAATAGATAGCCAGTGGGTAACTAACTCTCACATGTAAGTACTGAACATAGACACTACTTAATTATATTTTTAAATTATATTTGTAATTGGGAACTGATAAAAACTGTTTAACTTATTTCACACCTACCCTCAAATATGGAAACTTCGTTTTTAATTTCAGTTTTGATATTCCTTGACTGTGACAGGTGTATTTTCGCTTTAGTCACCCATGCTTTGGCTTCTGTAACTCTATTCCGATACTTCGGAGAGCTATCGGATGTCTCTTTGTTTATATTTAATTTGATGTTTAATTTTTTATGGGCTTCTTTAACTAAAGTTCCTTTTGTTCTTTCAGGAGGAGTGGATTTTTCTGCGGGGGCCATTTTTGAAGTCCCCGGTCTTTCCGTATCAGGGGAGGGAGCCCTGTCAGCCCTCTTGTCTGGCGTGCGGAAACCAAACATTGTCAGGGAATCGTGTCAAATTATATAAAGCAAGTAAAAAGTAAGTATACAGAGTCTAAAGTTAAAAAAAAATTAAAATAAAATATAAAATCTTAAAAGTCAATAAAAAGTAAAGTTAAAATGAGGTAAAACAATTATTAATTAATTAATTTTTTTTTTATATCTAACTTATATCTAATACTGCAAGAAATAGGCTATGTCAGTATGGAATAAAGTTAAAATTATAGTACGATTTCTTAAAGCTAATATTGATGGCAATAACCGATCAATATTTATATACACTTATGACTAGGACTAGACCAGGTGAATATTGAAATTCAAAAATTTTCAAAAAATTTTTTAACTTAAAAATTTTTTAAAAATATAAAAATAAATATTTACTTTTAAGAAGTAATATTTAAAATCCAAAGTTTAGATTTCGATATAATTACTATTAAAATTTCTTAAAATAATAATTATAATTTTTCAAAATTAATAAAATTTAAATATTATGATTTCAAGTTTAATACTACCAATACTAAAATTATTTATTCAAAGACCACAATTTTTTTTAAAATGACTAGAATTCTGGTCGAGTCCTATACTGTCCAGTGCTTCACGTTGCCTGCGACACCGCGGCAACGCCCTATTGTCTAATGTGTTTACGTTTCTTACAATACTTATCTTACAAATATATTAGGTCCTTACATATGAAATTGGCGTTTTGTATGGGAGGAACAAAAAGTCGAATATTTTTTAATATAATATATTTAATTAATCAAAGTATGAACCATTATTTTCTATGCACTTTTGCCATCTCAAAGGTAGTTCATTGATCCCTTTACTAAAAAAAACAGTCGGACGGGAATCAATAAAATCTTTGAAGGCGATTTGGACTGCCCCATCGGAGTTGAATTTTTTCCCTTGCAAGAAGTTATCCAAATTTCGAAAAAAATGGTAATCTTTTGGAGCAAGGTCCGGGGAGTACGGAGGTTGTCTTAGACTTTCCAATTGAAGCTCTTCTAATTTAGTAGCCGTCTGTTGCGCAGTGTGTGGTCTAGCGTTGTCGTGAAGCAGCAGTGGCGTGGAGCGATTGACCAGCCTAGGTTGTTTAGCCGCTAGCTTTTCCATCATGGTTTGCAATTGCTGACAATAGACATCAGCCGTAATAGTCTGGCCAGATTTGAGAAAACTGTAATGAACAATACCGGCACTAGTCCACCAAACGCTTACAAGTAACTTTTTTGGGGGTAATTTTCGCTTGGGGCAGGATTTGGCTGGCTGGCCAGGATCCAACCATTGCGCTGAGCGCTTCCGATTATCGTAAAGAACCCATTTTTCATCACAGGTAATGATTCGGTTTAAAATACCTTCATTATTGTGCCGGTTTAGTAATGTAACGCAACAGTCGACGCGCGTTTGCCGGTTTGCTTCAGTCAATTCGTGAGGTACCCACCTTTCAAGCTTTTAATCTTCCCAATTTGCTTCAAGTGAATTAAAACATTTTTATCACTAACATCGCAGCCTGCAGCTAACTCGGACGTGGTTTGCGATGGATCCGCTTCCACGATAGCCTTCAACTCCTCATTATCAACTTGAGTCTCAGGCCGTCCACGGGGCTTGTTCTGCAGATCGAAATTTCCAGAACGAAAACGTTGGAACCAAAAACGAACTGTGTTTTCTTTTGCAACACGACCGCCATACACATCATTCACCTTTCGAGTCGTTTCCGCAGCACTAGTGCCACGGCGGAACTCGTACTCATAAATAATGCGATATTTTAAATTTTCCATTTTGTAAAATGAGTGACGCAAACAGAAAAAAACAGAAGAAAAAAAACAAATGAATGACGGTCATCGAACCACAAATACATGAGTCTATAGCTGTACAAATTTGAATTTGGAATTCCTTACCAAAGAGGAGAAATTCGTGATTAAAGTGGCCAGTACGAAAAACGCCAATTTCATATGTAAGGACCTAATACAATATTGGGAGGGATTTTACAAAATTTTTTAAATGCTATTTTCTCCGGTCCCTTTCGTCCAATCTGGACGTTTGAGGTATCAAAGTTATTTTCTCGTCAAGATCTTTCTTTTGAGACCACTCCCACTGTTCTGGTACCAGTATTTCTGGTACCAGTTTTTGGTTTCAAATTACGTAAACACTAAAAAATGTTTAAAATTAATTATTTTTGTAATCATAAATTATAGTCTCCCTGTTATATAGTGGGTCACTATACTTTGTAGGTCAAGATTACAACTATTTATGAATATTTACACACTTTTATACAATTTTAGAAAACTTTGTTTACCTTTTTCTAAGTTGTTTTACACTAAAATCTTTCACTTTTTCTTACAGTTTTTTATTGTTTATTGTTCACTACACTGTCCTCTGTCTATTCACTATATTTTCGTATCAATTAAACCTTGATTACTTTGTATTTTCAATATTTATGTCAGGATGTTTTTTATCAATCACGACCTACTGTGATTAATTTGTCATAACTTTTAAAATACTAGCCTAAAAAATCCAAGAGAGGTGTCAAAATCTTCGTCAGGAGTTGGAGATTCTGTTTTAATAAATTTTGATATGGGTCACAGCTTTACTTTTTGAGTTACGATTTTTTGAAAATGGGGCAAATTTTTTCCCCACTTTGTGCCTCAATATCTCCTTTGTGTGATGTCCGATTTTAATTTTGAATACACCGTCAATTTTAATTTTGAATAAACAACGAGGTGTGTCACGTCCCTCTTGCAGTCTTGGTTCCAGGACCTCGTGGCCACGCGGTTTTCGTCAACAGGTGATTTTCCGCGGTTTTTCTCAGCGGAAAAATCTGACAGCCACCCGAGGACCTGGATCTCGTCAAGTACTTTCGATCGATACCCAAAAAAGATATCGATTATAGAGAGATACACCTCTCTCTATGTTCTTCTACATACATCAAAGCTAGTGATGCAACGGATGTCTGTTTCCGTTTCCGCAAGTGCGGAAGTTCCGCGTGCTTTTCAACATCCGTTTCTGCTTCTGTTTCCGCAACTTTTATAACGGAGATAAAACGGAACTTTACGACGGCTGAGATATCCAAATGCGCGGCGCGAGACGCGCAGTCCGTGCGCGGCCTTTCGGCACTTGTCGCATTTTGTTTGTTTTAATTTCAATATTTTCTGCTGCTGTTTGAAACAATCAGTTTCTCTTGCTGGAGTAAACTGTCTAGTTGTTGTCCATATAAAATTTGACAACTGGCAAAATGTGACTATTTCATACTTACGAGTTATTAAATGTACTTTTGAATAAGTGATAACCATGCAATATATCATCATCGTTATTATCATCAGCTCACTATACATCCCCACTGAGGGGCTCGGAGCCCACCCCAAATTAGAGGTGACTAGGCCATAGTCAGAGCGGGTTGACTTCACACATATCATTAAATTTTTTCTCAGATATGTGCAGGCAGCATCACTATGTTTTCCTTCACCGTAGGAACGTCGGATAAATGTACATATCTAAATCGAAAAACATATTGGTACATAGCGGGATTCGAACCCAGGCCCTGCAGATTGCAAGTCAAGTGCCTAATAATTATATATTTTTCTAATCTAGATTTGGTGTTTTTGATACTTAACACATTCACTGTTTACAAAATAAAAAAAGGTAACAGCTGGGAGCCAAAACTTTTTATGGTGAATTTTTATTTAGTACATCTGGGAGTGTTTGAACATATAGATAAATTAATAGTGTTTTTTGTATTTGAGCGCTAGGGATCATAATTTTGAGCGCTAGGGATCATCATTTTGAGCACTAGGGATCATCATTTTGAGCACTAGCGATGGCAATGGTTTAGTTCACTAATACTCGTATGTAGATATTTGTTCCACGATTGCATTTCTGTGTACTAATATGTTACAATATTTTGACAAAGTTAAGTTTTTCATCAAATTCCAGAATATTGAGTAAAACATGTAAGGATACTAATCAAAGCCAGCTTTTATCTTCTCGGTTCAAGATCTTGTAACATTTCATACACACCCAGACATACACACACGTATACACACACACACATAAACATAAACGCGTACACACACACGTACACACACATACTGGAAATACATATATTTAAAAAATATACTACAAAGTGAACGGACCCCTCGCTCGGATCCGAGGGGGAGGCGCCGCTACTAATAGCTCTGCGCACTCGGATCCGAATGGTCAGCAGTGAATGTATTAATAAAGAAATATATTTGTCGTTTATCAACACGAGTGGTTTGGCGAACATTAATTTGTAAATAGTGTAATTTTGTTTCCTGAAAAAACAAAACGTATTTTAACTTATTGCAGCACAGTAAAAATACATATATTGAAGGCTAAAGGACACCGATATCCAATGCCTTAATAAATTAAAAACGAATACAAACTGTTCTGACAAAAAAAAAATTGTTAATATGTTTTTTTTTATTATTTACACTTCTGTTTCCGCTTCCGTTTCCGTTTCCGTTTCTGCTAAAATTTATTTTTGACATCTGTTTCCGTTTCTGGTTCCGGTAAGACACTTCCGTTGCATCACTAATCAAAGCATAGCACGTTGATTAAATAAAATAATTAGCCCAAAAAAAATTCTACCCAAAATAGTATTTCACGCGGACGAATTCGCGGGCACAGCTAGTTCATTATAAAAAATCTATTTATCATATCGCCATGAAATTAATTTTCATTACATTAATGACAATGCTGCATATAATACTCGTAGAATACCATACCAATAATAACCAACCACCATTATATATCTGACTCTTTTTCCATCTTAGGACATTTCGTAAGAGTCTCCCACCAACGACCATTATATATTTGACTCTTTGTTCATCTTAGGACGTTTCTTAAGAGTCTCCCACCAACCACCATTATATTTGTGACTCTTTGTCCATTCTAGGACGTTCCTTAAGAGTCTCCCACCAACCACTGTTATATATGTGACTCTTTGTCCATATTAGGAAGTTTCTTAAAAGTCTCCCAGCAACGACCATTTTATAAGTGACTCTGTCCATCATAGGACGTTCCTGAAAGAGTCTCCCACCAATCACCATTACATATGTGACTCTTTGTCCATTCTAGGACGTTCCTTAAGACTTTTTATTGAATACGCAGTTCGCAAATATCAATATTGTCGCGTCTGCCTTCAAAAACAGATTAGTAACATACCGATTGAACGTCACTCAGGAAGACGAGTACCTCAGTCCAGAGGCGTTCCTGAGTGATAATCAAACAGATTTATTGAAATTATTCAATATATCATTGAAAGAGCATGATCTTTTGAGTTTTTCGCTTATTTTTTACTGCCAAAATTAGATGAAAAGCAATTGAAATCATTTAATACTAAATATATTATTGTTTATAAGAACTCAGACTTGAATAGATTATTAGAAAAAGTTATGAATATATTGAATAAAAAGTTTACTGAATTTCAGCATACTCAATCTGGATGGTCATTTTTATCAGTGAGTCATGTTGAAATTAACATTAATAAGTATTCTCCTATGAGAGATGGATCTTATTTAGATCTACCACCAGCCATCAAATATTCAAAAAGTTGCATTAATATTAAAAATAAAGATAACCACTGTTTCTTATGGAGTATAGTAGCTGCATTATACCCAGCTAAGAACAACGTTTGTGTAACTAGCTCATATCCTCATTATTCCAGTATACTAAATACCAAAGGAATGAAATTTCCTCTCACATTGAATGATATTAAAATATTTGAAAAAAATAATCCTGATATTAGTGTAAATATATACATATATGGTTTACAGAAGGATACTGTAACAGGACCCTTATATTTGTCTAAAAAGAGAAAAAAAACCATGTAAATTTATTGTATATTGAACGTTTTAACAGTAGTGAAGGGCATTATTGTTTGATTAAAGACTTGACTCGATTAGTTCGACGTCAAGTTACTCACTATAAAGGAAAAGTTTACTTATGTGAAAAATGTTTACAATTTTTCAGTAAAGAAGCAAGATACAAAACTCATAGTTGTTCTAAAATTGTATCTGTTTTACCTGAAAAAAAACTCTATATTAAAATTTGAACATTACGAGAGACAACAAAAAAATAATTTTATTATTTACGCTGATTTTGAATGTTTGCTCTTTGACTGCGATGAAAGTATTTCTACTAAAACTCAGAATCTAAAAGTACACCAACCTTCATGTTTTGCGTATTACATATGTTGTTCACATAACAATCACTTAAACAAATATGTTTCATACAGAGGTAAAGACTGTGTGCAAATGTTTGTGAAATGTTTGATAAAAGATGCTGTACGTATACATAAAATATTAAATGAAAAAAAACCGATCACTCCATTAACCTCGGAACAAGAAGTAGAATATAACAACGCTACTTTATGTCACATATGTAAAAAATCATTGTTAAACGACAGAGTTCGAGATCATGATCATATTACATCAGAGTATAGAGGTGCGGCGCACTCGCACTGTAATTTGATGTACAGAGTTTGTCCATTCATTCCTGTTGTATTCCATAACTTAGCTGGGTATGACTCACATTTATTCATTGAAGAATTAGCGAAGTATGAAGGTTCGATTAACATTATACCGAAAACAAAGGAAAAATATATGTCATTCACAAAAATAATAAAAAGTAAATATTATAAACACCCCATTCAAATAAAATTTATTGATTCTTATCAGTTTTTGAATTCTAGTCTCGACACACTAAGTAAAAATTTAACAGAAAGCGATTTTTATCATTTATCAAAAGAATTTAGCGACAAAAATAAATTTGAATTAATAAGAAGTACTGGAGTCGGAGTTAATCAAATCAACGGAACATAATAAATCTTCATCACTATTACTCATTCTTTAAGTTTAAACAGTTTTCTTGACTAAAAAAGAAAAAAAAAACAGTTAGGCGGCTATTATAAATAACAAAAAAAAGGCCTATCCTAATAAACAAAATAAGAGTATATATTGCAGAAAAGGAAAAAAAAAATAGGAATAATGAAAAAAAATAAAAAATATTATGTATAAATACACTTCAAAACGATCTGCTTCAACTTCTCTCAATATGCTCTTTGGGGGACTACTCTCTGTTAGTCGGATGTAACGCTGGTAGAGAATCAACAAAAATTTAAGACAAAACAAAAAATATATATACAAATTATTACAGTAACAGAGCAAAACAAAACAAGCAAAAAAAATAAGAAATATACAAAAGCTGTACAATTTACAGTTCTAGTTATTTCACCTACCGGTGATTAGATAATATTATAGATTATTAGATAATAATGAACAGGAACAATATTCAATCAAATACATTATCTATATAGTTATGACTGTAGTGTAAATCTATTGTTTTAAGTAGCGTAGTGTTCAATATTGTTCCTGTTCATTATGGTTGCTTTTATCTTCGTTGCCAATTTTGTTTTTTTGTTTTTTTTTTGTTTTCGTTGTATCACTGTATTGATAATACAATATTTTAAGCAGTGTAGTATTGGAAATTACATTGCTTGCTTTTGCTTTCGATGCCATTTCATTGCTGTTTCCGAATACTCCAAATACTTTCTGGCTTGTTAATTAATGTATTGCTTTGACACGCATCTAATCACCGGTAGGTGAAATAACTAGAACTGTAAATTGTACAGCTTTTGTATATTTCTTATTTTTTTGCTTGTTTTGTTTTGCTCTGTTACTGTAATAATCTGTATATATTTTTTTGTTTTGTCTTAAATTTTTGTTAATTCTCTACCAGCGTTACATCCGACTAACAGAGAGTAGTCCCCCAAAGAGCATATTGAGAGAAGTTGAAGCAGATCGTTTTGAAGTGTATTTATACATAATATTTTTTATTTTTTTTCATTATTCCTATTTTTTTTTTCCTTTTCTGCAATATATACTCTTATTTTGTTTATTAGGATAGGCCTTTTTTTTGTTATTTATAATAGCCGCCTAACTGTTTTTTTTTTCTTTTTTAGTCAAGAAAACTGTTTAAACTTAAAGAATGAGTAATAGTGATGAAGATTTATTATGTTCCGTTGATTTGATTAACTCCGACTCCAGTACTTCTTATTAATTCAAATTTATTTTTGTCGCTAAATTCTTTTGATAAATGATAAAAATCGCTTTCTGTTAAATTTTTACTTAGTGTGTCGAGACTAGAATTCAAAAACTGATAAGAATCAATAAATTTTATTTGAATGGGGTGTTTATAATATTTACTTTTTATTATTTTTGTGAATGACATATATTTTTCCTTTGTTTTCGGTATAATGTTAATCGAACCTTCATACTTCGCTAATTCTTCAATGAATAAATGTGAGTCATACCCAGCTAAGTTATGGAATACAACAGGAATGAATGGACAAACTCTGTACATCAAATTACAGTGCGAGTGCGCCGCACCTCTATACTCTGATGTAATATGATTGTTTAACACTTCGCGTGTTTTCTTGACAGCTCCTCGAAATTTTTGAACTACTAGAAGGGTCAATAATTAAATAAAACCACAACTGTATTTTGATCTGAGCGTGTCTTTATTTTTAACTCGCGGTCCGTATACATTACCACGCTAACCAAACCATAGTGCGATCTAATAAGAACACTACGCCATCTAACGACCTAAGTGATTACAATATGTGAGTTGCATCTTGAACATAGCGCCCACCAAGGACATTTAGTGGAAGAATGTCCTTGATAATATGCCAATGATTATAAACATGCCGTTGATTTAGATTTGTGATACATTATTTTTTTATAAAGTTTATTGACGATATTACGCATAAGAGACAATTGAACATGTTGAAATTAACCAATACTTTATATAATGATTACAAACTAGTAAGAAAAATAAGATGCAAAAAAAATAATAATAAAAAAGAACATGATTTAAGAAAAGTACTATGTCATTCTTCGAATACTGGTAAAATACACAGTTTATTAGTTGGCCTTTTTATAATACTAGATGATTTTGTGCGCAACGTAACTACACGAGTGATTTTATCATCACCGGGATGTTTCTCTATAATACGACCCATCAACCAACGACTAGGAGGCATATCGTCTTCTTTTATAAGAACGATATCACCAATCTTTGGTTCTTGAGCCTTGGACGACCATTTATAACGATGCATTAAATTGCTTAAATATTCTTGAGACCAACGTCTCCAAAATGATTGCAACATCCTCTGAACAAATTGCCATCGTGTTAGAGAATGAACATTTGAACTTTCGTAATTAGTGTACTCTGGTATTGAAATTATAGGTTCACCGATTAGAAAGTGTCCTGGGGTCAATGGTATTGGTTCTCCAGGATCATTAAGATTCATAACACTTATCGGTCGTGAATTCAGGCAAGCTTCGACTTGGGTAAGAAGTGTTGTAAGCTCTTCATAGGTAAGTGTCGCATCACCGATAACCCGTTTGAGGTGAAACTTTGTTGATTTCACTCCCGCTTCCCACAACCCACCGAAGTTGGGAGCATGTGGGGGAATGAAATGCCATTCAGTGTTGTTCGCCTCTAAATGTTGTGCTATAGAAGTTTGATATAGCGCGAGTCGCTGTAACTCTCTCGGAGCGCCTACAAATGTAGTGCCGTTGTCACTATAAAGTTTGGCACAATGACCACGTCTAGACACAAACCGTCTAAAGGCCGCTAAAAATGCTTGCGTACCCATGTCACTGACTACTTCTAGATGTAAAGCGCGCGTAGACATACAAACAAACAAACATATGTAGCCTTTATATGAATGGTGACCACGACCCTTTGTTGTCCTTACATTTATAGGACCTGCGTAGTCAACACCACTGTGCAAGAACGGTCTCGACGGGTTACATCTGACAGACGGAAGGTCACCCATTATTTGGGCCTTGGTACTGGCTCTTTGCTTAGCACAGGTCACGCATTTGTTAATGTGCCTTTTAACTAAATTTCTTGCTCCAAGTATCCAGTAGGCTGATCTTAAATAGTTTAGCATGAGCTGGTTACCTCCGTGTAGTGTCTTGATGTGAGCGTCGGCTACTATTAAGCGAGTAAGATGTGCGTTGTTTGGCAATACTATTGGATGCTTCATCTGTTCGTCTAGCGAAGATTTCTCTAGTCTACCCTTTACTCTAATCAAACCGTTTTCGTCTAAATAAGGGCACAATGACTTTAACTTACTTTTCTTTAGCCGTAAGAACCCTTTATCTTGCAATTGTACATATTCTTCCTTAAAAGTATCTTCCTGTGTTCTTCTTATACAGCATTCTAATGCCTTTTCGAGTTCTTTTTTCTGTAAATAGTCAGTATCGTTTTTACCCTTATTTTTAAATCGACGACAATATGCAATTACTCGTAGTAGTTTTGATAGAGAGGAATATCTTTCAAAAGTTTGAAATATATCACAATCCTTGCTTGAAGTTACAACAGCATAAACTTTTAATGTTTGCTCTAAGTCCGTTTTCAGAACATCTTGCTTTTTATAAATAATGGTTGAACTAAGAAAAGTTGGTCCAGAAAACCAAAGGGAATTCTCCACAAGCACACTGGGTAAAAGTCCTCTTCATGCACAGTCTGCCGGGTTTTCCGTCGTTGACACATGGAACCATTGAGATGGTTGCATTGAAGTCAATATCTCAGATGTGCGATTGGCCACGAACGTTTTCCATCTGCTTGGGTGACTATTTAGCCAAGCTAAAACAACAGTAGAATCTGTCCAAGCAAAGATTTTATTCGTTGAAATCTACAATACCTCCGCCGTTTCCATCAATAATTTTGAAAGGAGTACTGCCCCACACAATTCCAAACGAGGAATGCTGATCTGCTTTATAGGAGCAACTCTAGTCTTTGCAACTAACAAGGCAATTTTGACCTTGCCTGTGACATCCGTCATTCGCAAGAATACCACCGCTGAGTAGGCTGCCTTAGAAGCGTCACAAAAACCATGTAGCTCACGTTCATCGTTGGAGTTCGTGCCAAGCCAGCGTGGAATGGCGATCTGGGTAAGATGAGACAATTCCTGTCGGTAAGTATTCCATTCTTGTTTCAACTCAGGATTTAATTCTTCATCCCACTCAATTCCAGCGAGCCATAATTTTTGGATAAATATTTTTGCTATCACTACACTCGGAGCTAGCCATCCTAGAGGATCGAACAAACGTGCTATATTTGAAATTACAGCTCTTTTTGTTACAGGTGCAGTCGTCTGCGGTGGAAGATTCACCGTATACTGGAATGCATCTATGCTGCGGTTCCAAGATAGTCCTAAAATTTTAATAACATTGTCTATTTTATGATCTATTCCCTTATCTTCTATGTCCTTATTATTTTTTCCTCCTTGTTGGCTTGTTCTAGTTTCCATTTCCGTACATTGATCTATTTGTTTTTGACCTCCTTGTTGTTGAACTATTTGCTTTTGATCTAGTTGATTTTGTATTCCTTGTCTCTCAGCTTCATTTATCTTATTTATAATTTCCTCATTATTACTGTTCCACTTTTGCAATAAAAATCCCCCCTTTCCTAACAATTCTGTCATTTCCTTATAAATTGCTAGTCCTTCTTCTACATTATAGCATCCAGTCATCAAATCATCCATGTAAAAGCAATTTAAAACCTTCTCGGCTGCTAGCGGATATATTTTACCTTCATCGTAAACAATCTGGTGAAGTGTTCTGACTGCCTGGTAAGGAGCTGAAGTGGTTCCAAACGTTACTGTCAGCAATTCGTAATCCCTTATTTCTTTATTTGGACTATCACGCCAGAGTATTCGTTGGTATTTGGTGTCCTCATCAGCTATCCTTATCTGACGGTACATTTTAACAATATCTGCCACTAGACCAATAGGATGAACTCTCCATCTCAACACAGTACGTCTCAAATCTGCTTGCAATGATGGACCGGCTATGAGTGTATCATTTAACGAAACACCTGACTTATATTTTTCCGATGCATTGAAGACTACCCTTACCTTGGTAGTTGTTTTGTCATTCCGTATCACTGCATGGTGAGGTAAGTATACAGCAACATCCCCTTTATTATCATTTACAGGTCTCATGTGATCCAATTGTAAGTATTCTTTTATTACACTAGTGTACCTTTCTTTTATTACACTGTGCTCTTTGTCCTTTTCTAACCTTTTTTCTAATGATTTAAATTTTATTTCAGCTACGGAACGAGTATCTTCAAATTGAGGGTCCTCAATGCGGAATGGTAATCTTACTACGTATCTACCATCTTCTCGTCTTGAGGTAGTAGCGGCATAAAATTCTTCACATTTTTGTTCATCTGGGGTAAGTATCTTTTTATTATTAATTTGTTCTTCAATTTCCCAGAATCGCTTGAGAACATCTTCTTCTCTTATTTGTGTATGCATTACATTAATATTATTGTGTGTGAAGTTAGAATTTTCATTTGAATTATTTACAGCACCTGATAAGATCCATCCGAAATTGGTGTTCTGCGCGATCAAGTTACTTGATGGACTTCTCCTTATGCCTTCCTTTAGAATGCAGCTGTAAGCATCAGCTCCTAATAAAATATCAATTTTATTAGGTTGGTTGACAAACGTCCTAAGATGGACAAAGAGTCAAATATATAATGGTGGTTGGTGGGAGACTCTTAAGAAACGTCCTAATATGGACAAAGAGTCACATATGTAATGGTGATTGGTGGGAGACTCTTAAGAAACGTCCTAATATGGACAAAGAGTCACATATGTAATGGTGATTGGTGGGAGACTCTTTCAGGAACGTCCTATGATGGACAAAGAGCCGCTTATAAAATGGTGATTGGTGGGAGACTCTTAAGAAACGTTCTAATATGGACAAAGAGTCACAAATATAATAGTGGTTAGTGGGAGACTCTTTCAGGAACGTCCTATGATGGACAAAGAGTCACTTATAAAATGGTCGTTGTTGGGAGACTTTTAAGAAACTTCCTAATATGAACAAAGAGTGACATATATAACAGTGGTTGGTGGGAGACTCTTAAGGAACGTCCTAGAATGGACAAAGAGTCACAAATATAATGGTGGTTGGTGGGAGACTCTTAAGAAACGTCCTAAGATGGACAAAGAGTCAAATATATAATGGTCGTTGGTGGGAGACTCTTAAGAAACGTCCTAGAATGGACAAAGAGTCACAAATATAATGGTGGTTGGTGGGAGACTCTTAAGAAACGTCCTAAGATGGACAAAGAGTCAAATATATTAGGTCCTTACATATAAAATTGGCGTTTTTCGTACTGGCCACTTTAATCACGAATTTCTCCTCTTTGGTAAGGAATTCCAAATTCAAATTTGTACAGCTATAGACTCATGTATTTGTGGTTCTATGACCGTCATTCATTTGTTTTTTTTCTTCTGTTTTTTTCTGTTTGCGTCACTCATTTTACAAAATGGAAAACTTAAAATATCGCATTATTTACGAGTACGAGTTCCGCCGTGGCACTAGTGCTGCGGAAACGACTCGAAGGGTGAATGATGTGTATGGCGGTCGTGTTGCAAAAGAAAACACAGTTCGTTTTTGGTTCCAACGTTTTCGTTCTGGAAATTTCGATCTGCAGAACAAGCCCCGTGGACGGCCTGAGACTCAACTTGATAATGAAGAGTTGAAGGCTATTGTGGAAGCGGATCCATCGCAAACCACGTCCGAGTTAGCTGCAGGCTGCGATGTTAGTGATAAAACTGTTTTAATTCACTTGAAGCAAATTGGGAAGATTAAAAAGCTTGAAAGGTGGGTACCTCACGAATTGACTGAAGAAAACCGGCAAACGCGCGTCGACTGTTGCGTTACATTACTAAACCGGCACAATAATGAAGGTATTTTAAACCGAATCATTACCTGTGATGAAAAATGGGTTCTTTACGATAATCGGAAGCGCTCAGCGCAATGGTTGGATCCTGGCCAGCCAGCCAAATCCTTTTTTTTTTTTATAGTCTGGAAATGCATTTACGTACCCCTACGCCGGGCTGTGCAATGGCGTAGGGAGTGTGGGACTCGCCGGCCGCAAAAGGCGACCGGAATACCCGCTAAAACCAGACTGCCCTCTCACGCGTTACGGCGGGGCCACGGGAAACGCGTTAGCTTACTTCCGTGACCCCGCCTGCGTTTGGCCCTTAGGGGCCCTCAAATTTGAGGCGTGGGGAGAAGGGCAGCAGCGAATTGCCGCCTCCTTCTCCCCACTCTTCTCTGTCGGAGCGGGGGCGCTAGGGGATCCCTTTCGCGCTCCCGCTCCCTCTCGTCATCTCGCAGAAGGAGGAGACCGCATTCCAAGACCTCTCACTTCCCAACATGGCGCGCACGACGCCGGGAAGTGAGAGGTCGCCGCCTATCGCCGCCACCAGGGTGCGGCGCTCTTCTGTCCAGGCGCAGCACACTTCGAGTGTGTGCTGCGCCGTATCCTCGTTGGCGCCGCACCCGTGGCAGCGCATCGTCGCCTCCCTTCCGATCCGACACAGGTACCGTCCAAAACAACCATGTCCGGACAGCACCTGTGTCAGTCGGAAGGTGAGGGAGCCGTGGCTCCTTCCACACCACTCCGGGAGCTGCGGGCGTATGGCCTCTATGGATGTCTATTGTCAGCAATTGCAAACCATGATGGAAAAGCTAGCGGCTAAACAACCTAGGCTGGTCAATCGCTCCACGCCACTGCTGCTTCACGACAACGCTAGACCACACACTGCGCAACAGACGGCTACTAAATTAGAAGAGCTTCAATTGGAAAATCTAAGACATCCTCCTTACTCCCCGGACCTTGCTCCAACAGATTACCATTTTTTTCGAAATTTGGATAACTTCTTGCAAGGGAAAAAATTCAACTCCGATGGGGCAGTCCAAATCGCCTTCAAAGATTTTATTGATTCCCGTCCGACTGGTTTTTTTAGTAAAGGGATCAATGAACTACCTATGAGATGGCAAAAGTGCATAGAAAATAATGGTTCATACTTTGATTAATTAAATATATTATATTAAAAAATATTCGACTTTTTGGTCCTCCCATACAAAACGCCATTTTCATATGTAAGGACCTAATATTAAAACAAAAAGATTAAAAACGTGACAAAAGGTAGCCAGCTCAGGTAATACAGGGACGACATCGGCCCTACCTGAGCTGGTTTTCAGCAGGCCCCTTTGCTCTCACAACATATGCACTTAGGTGGTAGGGTAACTAAACTAAATAACAAAAAAAAGAGAGTTATAGTACAATCTTTAAAATTTTAAACAATGTTTGTGCGAAGTTAATAATAATTTTAACTTTCAATAATAATAACATTATATGGAGAGTAAAAAATTAATAAATAAATAAACAACAAAAGAGGTAGTCTTGTTTCTATGTCCCCTTGGTGTGTTTTTAAAAACTAACTTTATTAATTAAAACTATTAATTAAAAAATACATTTAATTAGGACTTAACTAACGAATACGTCCTGCCAATGCGAAGGCGAGAACAATATTAAAGGTTTGCTTACTTCTAATCGTTTAGGAAGTTATTGAGGAAGTTATAATCTAATTTCTTAAAACTAATGTTAGTAAAACTTATACTCTAATTCTTAAAACTATGACGCTATGCAGCTACTATACTCCATAAGAAACAGTTCTTATCTTTATTTTTAATATTAATGCAACTTTTTGAATATTTGATTGCTGGTGGTAGATCTAAATAAGATCCACCTCTCATAGGAGAATACTTATTAATGTTAATTTCAACATGACTCATTGATAAAAATGACCATCCAGATTGAGTATGCTGAAATTCAGTAAACTTTTTATTCAATATATTCATAACTTTTTCTAATAATCTATTCAAGTCTGAGTTCTTATAAACAATAATATATTTAGTATTAAATGATTTCAATTGCTTTTCATCTAATTTTGGCAGTAAAAAATAAGCGAACTACTCAAAACATCATGCTCTTTCAATGATATATTGAATAATTTCAATAAATCTGTTTGATTATCACTCAGGAACGCCTCTGGACTGAGGTACTCGTCTTCCTGAGTGACGTTCAATCTTTATGTTACTAATCTGTTTTTGAAGGCAGACGCGACAATATTGATATTTGCGAACTTCGTATTCAATAAACAGTTAGATTTATGTAAATTTGTTCTCTTATGATGTGAAAATAGCCTTTTCTGGACAAACATATTGCAATTATCACAATGTATAGATCTTGTTAAGTCATCGGGAAACACAACTGTAAAAAAAAGAAACACTTTTGAAATATTGTTGATTATGCAAAATACAAAAAGGACACAAAGTTTAAAAGCTATTTTGTTTACAAATATAGATAGTCAAATAAAATACTGATTAAATACAAAGATCTAACCTATCCTAATAATCATACCGGCCTATAAGTGTTATGGGGCTGTTTATGAAATCTTTTTAACATATTAGAAAATAAGGGTACTTACATTGTTTGAAGTGAGGTGTTCCTTTCCAAGTTGTGACTCTCCTCAGGAAAAAAGCGTAATGTGGATCTGTCTCCCAATGCACGAGTTAAATAGTATGATCACACATTGAATCTCCTTTTAAAGTGTGTGTAAAGGTTTCTATTCATGTAGATTCTTTTCTAAATATGTTCAAAAAGTTAAGCTTGCATATTGTATTACTCACACGTTGAATCCTTATGTGTGTGTAAACAATAATCTTTATCTAAGAAGACATAACGTAGATAAAGGTCTAGAGTACACGTGCCCATGTGTTAGATAATTGTTTAATTTAGATACATACAGTGCATGAGTTATGAATGTCAACATAGACAGATCATCTAAAAACAGGCGCCACATCCATTTTTGGTTAAGAAGCAGTGTCGGAATATATATTTAAATTAAGATATATTAGGTCCTTACATATGAAATTGGCGTTTTTCGTACTGGCCACTTTAATCACGAATTTCTCCTCTTTGGTAAGGAATTCCAAATTCAAATTTTTACAGCTATAGACTCATGTATTTGTGGTTCGATGACCGTCATTCATTTGTTTTTTTTCTTCTGTTTTTTTCTGTTTGCGTCACTCTTTTTACAAAATGGAAAACTTAAAATATCGCATTATTTACGAGTACGAGTTCCGCTGTGGCACTAGTGCTGCGGAAACGACTCGAAGGGTGAATGATGTGTATGGCGGTCGTGTTGCAAAAGAAAACACAGTTCGTTTTTGGTTCCAACGTTTTCGTTCTGGAAATTTCGATCTGCAGAACAAGCCCCGTGGACGGCCTGAGACTCAAGTTGATAATGAAGAGTTGAAGGCTATTGTGGAAGCGGATCCATCGCAAACCACGTCCGAGTTAGCTGCAGGCTGCGATGTTAGTGATAAAACTGTTTTAATTCACTAGAAGCAAATTGGGAAGATTAAAAAGCTTGAAAGGTGGGTACCTCACGAATTGACTGAAGCAAACCGGCAAACGCGCGTCGACTGTTGCGTTACATTACTAAACCGGCACAATAATGAAGGTATTTTAAACCGAATCATTACCTGTGATGAAAAATGGGTTCTTTACGATAATCGGAAGCGCTCAGCGCAATGGTTGGATCCTGGCCAGACAGCCAAATCCTTTTTTTTTTTTTTTTAAAGAGGGGAATGCTTTATGCATACGACATGCCCCGGGGGGGACACGAAGTTATGCGAGATTCTCTCCCCTAGTGGGAGCATACCCGCTAAACCACCTCTGTTCCTCCTGCGCATTGGTGACGGGGCTACGGGCACGCTTTCGCACTCCTCCGCGGCCCCGTCTGCGCTAGCCGCCGAAGCGGCTCCACCACTGGGGTGGGTGAACCCACCATCCATCCTTTAGGGGAGGCGCGCCGGAACGATACGCGCCATCCTCCTTGCCCTTCGAGGCGGGTGACAGGTCCCCCCGAACCTGCCACCACGGGGCTATGGAAGCCGGAGAGACGAGGTTTTACCCCCGCCTCCCCAGCCACCATCGGCGGGTCCGATGTCGGGCCCCGCCGTTGACCCTACGGGCCGCGGAGGGGCTGGGTATGCCAGTACCCCTCCGCGGCCCCACCATACACATCCGGCCACGAGGGCTGCAGGGGGCAGGATAAACCAGTACCCACCCGCACCCCCCGCGGCCCCACCTCCTGGCATGCTCCGAAGCGGACCCCACAGTCCGCCTCTGGCAGCCTCCTCCGGGTGGGTCGGCCCTGCACGCTAGACCAGCCCAGTCCGGCCCAAGACAGCCGGTCCTGCACGCTAGGCCGACCCTGGTTCCTCTTAGCTTCACCGTGGGAGGCAGCCACGGTTACTAGAGCCCCACCGCCACGACAAGGCGGGAACCGTTGGTGGGGAGACAGCCAAATCCTGCCCCAAGCGAAAATTAACCCCAAAAAAGTTACTTGTAAGCGTTTGGTGGACTAGTGCCGGTATTGTTTATTACAGTTTTCTCAAATCTGGCCAGACTATTACGGCTGATGTCTATTGTCAGCAATTGCAAACCATGATGGAAAAGCTAGCGGCTAAACAACCTAGGCTGGTCAATCGCTCCACGCCACTGCTGCTTCACGACAACGCTAGACCACACACTGCGCAACAGACGGCTACTAAATTAGAAGAGCTTCAATTGGAAAGTCTAAGACATCCTCCGTACTCCCCGGACCTTGCTCCAACAGATTACCATTTTTTTCGAAATTTGGATAACTTCTTGCAAGGGAAAAAATTCAACTCCGATGGGGCAGTCCAAATCGCCTTCAAAGATTTTATTGATTCCCGTCCGACTGGTTTTTTTAGTAAAGGGATCAATGAACTACCTATGAGATGCCAAAAGTGCATAGAAAATAATGGTTCATACTTTGATTAATTAAATATATTATATTAAAAAATATTCGACTTTTTGTTCCTCCCATACAAAACGCCAATTTCATATGTAAGGACCTAATATTTTGAACCTTATTGTTTATAATCAAATTATTATAAAAGACGGTTGAATGTAAATCGTTGTCTTAGTCTTCTTCGAAGCAGTCACCATGGCGGTAAGTTTTTGAAAAATAAAATTTGTAACTCTAATAATCCTTACTAATATTATAAATGCGAAAGTAACTCTGTCTGTCTGTCTGTCTGTCTCGCTTTCACGCAAAAACTACTGAACCGATTTAAATGAAATTTTGTACACAGATAGTCTAGAGCCTGAGGATGGACATAGGCTATATTTTAACGCGAAAAAGGGGTTTTAAGGGGTTGAAAGTGGGGGTGAAAGTTTGTATGGAATTATCGTCATTTTTACAGGTAGAAGGTTGAAACTTATTTTCAAGGCTGCTAATTTGATAAAGATAAATATGAAATTAAATTTTTGTAAAATTTTACCCCCAAGGGTGCTAAATAACTATAGGGGATGAAATTTTGTTTGGCAATATGTGAGGTTTTGTTGAATGTTTTCTTTAATATGTTTTGCTATTACCCTTACCAATATTTAGTCTAGAGCCTAAGGAAGGACATAGGGCACATTTTAACGCGAAAAAGGGTTGAAAGGGGTTGAACGTGGGGGTGAAAGTTTGTATGGAATTATCGTCATTTTTACAGTTGGAAGCTTGAAACTTATTTTTGAGGTTGCTAATTCTATATAAATAAATATGAAATTAAATTTTTGTAAAAAATTTACCCCCAAGGGTGCTAAATAACAATAGGGGATGAAATTTTGATTGGCAATATGCTCGGTTTTGGTGAATGTTTTGTTTAATATTGTAGTGTATGTAAACAGAGTGTCGTTTGTCTCGAGCGTATACGTCACAAGTGCAAGCCAGTACACCTGTACTAAAGGTATTACCTACCGAGGTAGGGAGGCAGTCGGGGTCAGACGGTTGGACCCGTAGCACGTGGTGGTACGTAGGCGAGCCAAACATAATGGACGAATACTACATTGGCGACGAGGATAAAACTGTAAGTACGATAATAAATTGTATTTGAAAAAACGAAGGAAGAGACTAGTGTGTATGAATAATAAAGGAAACTTCAATAATTGACCGTCAAAATTATTCTTAATATTATTTGGCCTTACGTGCACCCAATTAAAAACAATTTGAAATGGAAGCTATTGATTGCCAAAATGAGCAACGATTTTCTTTGTTCGCATATGATACTTATTTGTAAAATGTGGCTTAAAGACGTTACTAGCTGTGAATATTTTACAAACGGTTGAAATGTAAACTAAACCAAATATCGAAATAAGATCACAATACAGTGCAACCAATAATATAACTCTTAATCTTATAATGTGATTCATGTCTTGACATGTTTCGACACGCTTTTGTTTGTACAGTAATCATTGTTGTTTTGATGGAAAGTAATGTAAACAGAGTTCGGGATTCCCGCAAGTACATTGGCTACAATTTTAAAATTTAAAGATAAGTTTTCAGAAGAAAGTGGTTTGAATGTAAATTTTTAATGTCTGTCCTCGGCGGTATTTCCAAACCACTACGACTTAGGGTCCTTCAAGAAGCGAGCATATATCTTTCTTAAAGGCCGGCAACGCATCTGCAATTCTCCTAGTGTTGCGGATGTCCATGGGCGTCAATGATCACTTCGGTGTTCGCGCAGCTCGTTGGCCCCCTTCTCATATAAAAAAAAAAAAAAAAAAAAAAAAAAAAACAGTAAAAGATTAAAATCATGCGAGTTCAAAGACGTAGAGGAATGTATGTCTTTTACCTCTTTATAACGAATTTTTGGCCAATCTAACCTCAACATAACAAACCTCAGTTCAACGAATTACTTGATATTACAGATATTTTCTTGTTCCCCTCCGATTTGTTGTATCGAGGTTGCACTGTAATTGGTTATCACAATATTAATTTTGGTTTAAGTTGTTTACTACAAAGTGCACTATGATGAGTCATAATGAATGACACGTGCAAGTGACAGATTGATTTCCGGTGTATTGATAAAAACTTACTCGGATTAGCAATTGACGAATGATGTTTAAGAAAATATTGAACTATAAATGATATAATAAATATTTATTTACTACCCTAGTAGTATATCCACGACGTACAAATTAATTAGACACACACATATTTTATGATTGCACGAACGACCTAAAACAATAATCAAATGCATTTTTAATAATTTACAACTACATCCTAAGACTGTCTTCGACCTTTGCCAATAATCACTAACAGTGTATTGATGGACTGTAGTATGAATTAAATAATAATAATATCTTTCAAACTTAAGTTATGTGTAACAAACTAGGTACACTAAAGTGTAAATTTGCACTTAATCGTAGATATCCACTTAATCAGCACTTGCGCCTGATTACAAAGCAGCACAAAGTTGATCATTAAATTGATTATGTCATGGATATGACATGGAAACAGCATGGCTGATCGTTAAATCGATGAATTCAAGTATATATATGACATGGAAGCAGAATAGCTGATCGTTAAATCGATAAGGTTAAGTAGATAAATGACAAGAAAGCAGCATAGCTGATCGTTAAATCGATAAGGTTATGTAGACATATGAAAGCAGCATAGCTGATCGTTAAATCGATGAGGTCGTGTATAACACGAAAGCAGCATAGGTGATCGTTAAATCGATGAGGTCGTGTATAACACGAAAGCAGCATAGCTGATCGTTAAATCGATGAGGTCGTGTATAACACGAAAGCAGCATAGCTGATCGTTAAATCGATGAGGTCGTGTATGACACGAAAGCAGCATAGCTGATCGTTAAATCGATGAGGTCGTGTATAACATGGACGCAGCATAGTTGATCATTAAGTTGATAGTATTTCGTAAAAGAAAACTTAAATTTTAGATACCACGCTAATTTGGCCCAACTTACGTTGGAAAAGTTTGAATACGAAGGAGAAACTACATCCTTCAGAGTAAGATGGGAGAGCTGGAAGCGAATACTATTTATATATATGAATGCAACGGGTATTGACGACATTGGGTAGGAAATAGTCAGTTTATTACATTTTGGTTGCTTGGAATTACAAGAATTATTTTATAATTATAATAATGCTGAATGAGTTAATAAGTGAAATTTTATATTTGAGATGTCTTAGACCGAGTTCCGTTTATGTCCCTACTTAGGCCGAAATTGACTCCAAGATAACAATAATTATACAATATAGACATGTTTCTTACTTTTGAGAGTTTTCATGACATTGTTTTGTTACTTTTTAGTGCATTTTGTTTGACACTGTTTTTATAAAGTCGACTTTAATTTTTTCTTTAAAAAAAAATGTATATAAATTATTTCTCGATTTTTAGGGAATTTGAAGTTTGGCAACAAAAATTCCTTAATACGTATGAGGACGGAAGTAGTTATCAAGATCTGTATACTAATTGAATATTAACGAACTAATACATTCCTTTAATTCTGTGCAGCCGCGCGCCACAGTAGCATTTTTCGGATGCACGTAGTTTTTAATCATTTGATATCTTCCAAACTATTGATCGGAATTACATTGGTTGAAAAGCAAATGTAATCTGCATGTAATACTCTAGTCTTAAAACATATTTATTTTGATAAGAATTCATATCAAATGTGGTATAATAGCGCCGTAAACTTATGACGCTGTTTTCGTGCAACATGGCTATTGTGAGACATCCATAGATGATAGATATATGCCACCGTAGACTTTTATTTAGCAAATTTAAGGATTTATAATTGCTCCATACATCATTTTAATGTAGGTAGTTTGACCTACGTAAGCCAGAAAGCGAAATTGTTTCTTTTCATTGTAACGCGATGTAGCATTTATTCGTTATCGCGTAATTTTATTCCTTCGATATCTCCTAAACTATTAGACAGAATGATATAGTTTCAAGGGCAAATATAGTCTAAATTAAGTTCTCTTGATAATGAACATATTTATTTACATAAGGGTTAATACTGAACTCGAATAATAGCGTCGGAAATAGAGCATGAATTTAATTGATGTTTCTAAAAAAAAAAAAAAATGGTTATTGTGAGAAAACTATAAAAGGTAGATATGCTATTGCGGAGTTTTATTAAGCACATCTAAAGAGCTGCAATTCTTCCACACTAAATTTTTATGCAGGTCCTATAGTTTAGCCTACGTAAGCGCTGAAGGCAAAAATGTCCCTAATTTTCGCAACGCATTTTTAAGCTTAACTCAAAATCTACTACCATCCCCATGCCAACGAGGGTCATCCAGGAATAGTTCTCATGAAAGCTACATTGAGGACCAAAGTTTGGTGGCATAGGTAATATCAGCTCCAACCCCTCTTAAGTCCCCTTACGCGACAAGAATTACCGAATGAACCTTAGGTCGACATAGCCATCGATTTAATGGAACCTCTTTACTCGTCGTTACTTACTTGACATTATAAATGAGAACGTAACTCTGTCTGTCTGCCTGTCTCGTTTTCACGCCAAAGCTACTGAACCGATTAAAGTGAAGTTTGGTACACGGATGGTCTAGAGCCTGAGGAAGGACATAGGTCACATTTTGGCGCGAAAAAGGGGTTGTAAAGTGTTGAAAGTTGGGTAGAAATTTGTATGGAAGTATCGTCATTTTTACAGTTAGAATGTGGAAACTTATTTTTAGGCTGCTGATCTGATATAAATAAATATGACCACCAGTCCCACTCACCCTGATGAAGGGCCCCCGAAGGGCTCGAAACTAGTCGGTGACGACACCGGATATATAGACGTGAGTGTTTAAGCTGTTTCTATATAAGTTAATAAATATGACATTTGAAGTTTGTAAAAGTTTTAGCCTCAAGGTTGCAATGTAACAAAACGGAATAGGGAATGAAAGTTTTTATGGGAAGATGTGTTTGTGAATATTTTGTAAGTTTAATATTTTTGGCATAAGTTTTTATAAGTTTAAATAAAATACCACAAGAACAACATAATTCACGACCCGTAACCCAGAGGGGTAGGCTGAGACACAGGACCTACATTTGGCGCGGTCCTGGCATACGTCTTTCTATGTCTTCTACATTCATACGTCAAAGCATAGCACGTCGGTTAAGTAAAATAATTAACAAAAAAAAAAAATGTTACCCGAGATGGTATTTCACGCGGACACAGCTAGTCTAATATATAAGTTTTCACATATAAGTTCTCACTGAGACATACATAATTGCAAAAGAAAAAAAAGTACATACTAAGCGTAAAGTGACAAGTGATAATTAGTGATGTAACGGATCTCTGCTCCTGTTTCCGCTACTTTTACAGCGGAGATACAAACGTAAGTTTACGACGACTGAGAGTTACACATGCGCGGTTCGAGACGCCCAGTCCGTGCACGGCCTTACGGCATTTGTTTGTTTATGTACTTTTTCGTGAATTTAAGCGCGTATTATTTTGCTGCTGTTTGAAGCAATCGGTTTCTCTTGGTGGAGTAAACGGTCTAGTTATTGTCTATATAAAATTTGACAGCTGGCAACATGTGACTATTTCATACTTACGAGTTATTAAATGTACTTTTGAATAACTGATAACCACGTAATATGTCATCATCATTATTATCATCAGCTCACTGTGCGTCCCTGCCGAGAGGCTCGAAGCCTCTCCCGTGTTGGGGGTGATTGGGCCATGGTCAACCACGCCAGCCTTTGTAAATATGTTTTTCATATTATTTACACTGCTGTTTCCGTTTCGGGTTCCGCTAAGACGCTCCCGTTGCATTACTAGTAATAATATATATAAGCTCGGAATGATTTTACGGGATTAGTTCCGTTGAGTGTAATCAAGGCGAAATGTAGTTAATTTAAAAAGAATTGAGGGACTCTGGCGAGTTCTAAATGACAATGAGAAGAAAGAAATAATTTAAATAAGGAAGATAATTACAATATGGTATCAGATTAAAATAAATATGTATGTGGTTGTTGTGAAAACATTTGTGAAGTGAATTTATAACTGATTATTGAATCAAAGTTAATCAAATTAACAAAATTAGTTTATATGTAAAAGTGTAGAGAAATTTATGATATGAAATAACAATGTTACAGAATAAATAAAGATTACTGCTATACCTACACGCCTAGTGATTTAATTACAATCAAATACAAGTATACATACAAAGATCAAATAAATTAAAATAAGGAAGGGATGTAGTGTATGTAAACAGAGTGTCGTTTGTCTCGAGCGTATACGTCACAAGTGCAAGCCAGTACACCTGTACTAAAGGTATTACCTACCGAGGTAGGGAGGCAGTCGGGGTCAGACGGTTGGACCCGTAGCACGTGGTGGTACGTAGGCGAGCCAAACATAATGGACGAATACTACAAATATGTTTTGCTGTTATCCTTGCCAATATTTAGTCTAGAGCCTGAGGAAAGACGTAGGCTACATTTTAACGCGAAAAGGGGTTGAAAGAGGGGGTGGAAAATTGTATGGAAGTATTGTCTTCTTTTACAGTTAGAAGCTTGAAACTTATTTTTGAGGCTGCTAATTTGATATAAAGAAATTAATATTCAATATTTGAAAAAAGTTTACTCTTAAGGGTGCTAAATAACAATTAGGGATGAAATTTTGTTTGGGAATATTTTAGATTTTGTTGAATGTTTTGTTCAATATGTTTTGCTGTTACCGTTACAAATATTTAGTTTAGAGCCCGAGAAAGGATAAAGACTACTTTACAACGCGAAAAAGGGTTTGTAAGGTGTTGAAAGTTAGGGTGGAAATTTGTATGAAAGTATCGTCATTTTTACAGTTAGAAGCTTGAAACTTATTTTTGAGGTTGCTAATTCTATATAAATAAATAGGAAATTAAATTTTTGTAAAAATTTTGCCCCCAAGAGTGCTAAATAACAATAGGGGATGAAATTTTGTTAGGCAATATGTAAGGTTTTGGTGAATGTTTTGTTTAATATGTTTTGATGTTACCCTTACCAATATTTAGTCTAGAACCTGAGGAAGGACAAAGCCTACTTTTTTAACGCGAAAAAAGGGTTATAAGAGGCTGAAAGTGAGGGTGGAAATTTGTATGGAAGTACAGTGGACCCCCGATAATCCGGCCCCTGTCTAATCCGGCGCCCCCTGTAATCCGACATGACTTAGAATTACATAAATTAAGTCTGATTTGTACTTCAAAGTACATACATATGTACGTATAATATACAGATTCTTGTCATTAGATATGTAATTTGTCGGATTACAAGGTACTCTTTCGTAAAAAAATCCGGACTATAGGGGTCTTAGGCAGTGCTCTATAATCCGCCAAATTCGATAGTCCGACACTGCCCTGCATAATGTTTGCCGGATTACCGGGGGTCCACTGTATCGTCATTTTTACAGTTAGAAGCTTTAAACTTATTTTTTAGGCTGCTGATTTGATATAAATAAATATGACATTTGAAATTTGTAAAAGTTTTACCCTCAAGGTTGCAATGTAACAAAACGGAATAGGGGATGAAAATTTGGATGGGAAGATGTTTATGTGAATATTTTGTAAGTTTAATATTTTTTGGCATTTTTTATAAGTTTAAGTAAAAAAAAAGAAAAAAAACAACAACAACATAATTCTCGACCCGTAACCCAGAGGGGTAGGCAGAGACCCAGGACCTACATTTGGCGCGGTCCGGGCACACCTCTTTCTATGTTCTTCTACATACATCAAAGCATAGCACATTGGTTAAATAAAATAATTAGCTCAAAAAAAAAAATGCTACCCAAAATAGTATTTCACGCGGACGAAGTCGCGGGCACAGCTAGTAAGCAATAAATATTAAATACAGCAAACTACAACTAAGTTTCTAAAGCAAATAAATAGAATACTTTATATTATACACATGTAAAATATGAAAATGATTATAAGCAACATAAATTTAAAATAATGCAAAAACGTTTACAAGTGTTTAAAAGGTAAGTTTACTACCCGCAGAAATCGGCATAGATTCCCCGTTTCTCCGTTTTTGTATAAAATTACACTAAGTCCAACATGCACACAGTATTATAACTAAAACAATTAACAACTAAAATCTACTAATTTAAAGTTCAAACGAATTTCTAAATTCTATTTCTTCAACAATTTTCTAAGTTAAAATCTTCATGTATATAAGGTTCAAAATCTCTTGATCTAATTCACTTGCACTATTTATTGTATGTATTAAATTGTACTTACAGTTGCACTGACTGACTCACTCACTCTGTGATTGATATACGTCACGTCCAAGTGAGGTCCAAGATCGGAAGGGAGGCGACGATGCGCTGCCACGGGTGCGGCGCCAACGAGGATACGGCGCAGCACACACTCGAAGTGTGCTGCGCCTGGACAGAAGAGCGCCGCACCCTGGTGGCGGCGATAGGCGGCGACCTCTCACTTCCCGGCGTCGTGCGCGCCATGTTGGGAAGTGAGAGGTCTTGGAATGCGGTCTCCTCCTTCTGCGAGATGACGAGAGGGAGCGGGAGCGCGAAAGGGATCCCCTAGCGCCCCCGCTCCGACAGAGAAGAGTGGGGAGAAGGAGGCGGCAATTCGCTGCTGCCCTTCTCCCCACGCCTCAAATTTGAGGGCCCCTAAGGGCCAAACGCAGGCGGGGTCACGGAAGTAAGCTAACGCGTTTCCCGTGACCCCGCCGTAACGCGTGAGAGGGCAGTCTGGTTTTAGCGGGTATTCCGGTCGCCTTTTGCGGCCGGCGAGTCCCACACTCCCTACGCCATTGCACAGCCCGGCGTAGGGGTACGTAAATGCATTTCCAGACTATAAAAAAAAAAAGGATTTGGCTGGCTGGCCAGGATCCAACCATTGCGCTGAGCGCTTCCGATTATCGTAAAGAACCCATTTTTCATCACAGGTAATGATTCGGTTTAAAATACCTTCATTATTGTGCCGGTTTAGTAATGTAACGCAACAGTCGACGCGCGTTTGCCGGTTTGCTTCAGTCAATTCGTGAGGTACCCACCTTTCAAGCTTTTTAATCTTCCCAATTTGCTTCAAGTGAATTAAAACAGTTTTATCACTAACATCGCAGCCTGCAGCTAACTCGGACGTGGTTTGCGATGGATCCGCTTCCACAATAGCCTTCAACTCTTCATTATCAAGTTGAGTCTCAGGCCGTCCACGGGGCTTGTTCTGCAGATCGAAATTTCCAGAACGAAAACGTTGGAACCAAAAACGAACTGTGTTTTCTTTTGCAACACGACCGCCATACACATCATTCACCCTTCGAGTCGTTTCCGCAGCACTAGTGCCACGGCGGAACTCGTACTCGTAAATAATGCGATATTTTAAGTATTCCATTTTGTAAAATGAGTGACGCAAACAGAAAAAAACAGAAGAAAAAAAACAAATGAATGACGGTCATAGAACCACAAATACATGAGTCTATAGCTGTACAAATTTGAATTTGGAATTCCTTACCAAAGAGGAGAAATTCGTGATTAAAGTGGCCAGTACGAAAAATGCCAATTTTATATGTAAGGACCTAATATATTTGACTCTTTGTCCATCTTAGGACGTTTCTTAAGAGTCTCCCACCAACCACCATTATATTTGTGACTCTTTGTCCATTCTAGGACGTTTCTTAAGAGTCTCCCACCAACGACCATTATATATTTGACTCTTTGTCCATCTTAGGACGTTTCTTAAGAGTCTCCCACCAACCACCATTATATTTGTGACTCTTTGTCCATTCTAGGACGTTCCTTAAGAGTCTCCCACCAACCACTGTTATATATGTCACTCTTTGTTCATATTAGGAAGTTTCTTAAAAGTCTCCCAACAACGACCATTTTATAAGTGACTCTTTGTCCATCATAGGACGTTCCTGAAAGAGTCTCCCACTAACCACTATTATATTTGTGACTCTTTGTCCATATTAGAACGTTTCTTAAGAGTCTCCCACCAATCACCATTTTATAAGCGGCTCTTTGTCCATCATAGGACGTTCCTGAAAGAGTCTCCCACCAATCACCATTACATATGTGACTCTTTGTCCATATTAGGACGTTTCTTAAGAGTCTCCCACCAATCACCATTACATATGTGACTCTTTGTCCATATTAGGACGTTTCTTAAGAGTCTCCCACCAACCACCATTATATATTTGACTCTTTGTCCATCTTAGGACGTTTGTCAACCAACCTAATAAAATTGATATTTTATTAGGAGCTGATGCTTACAGCTGCATTCTAAAGGAAGGCATAAGGAGAAGTCCATCAAGTAACTTGATCGCGCAGAACACCAATTTCGGATGGATCTTATCAGGTGCTGTAAATAATTCAAATGAAAATTCTAACTTCACACACAATAATATTAATGTAATGCATACACAAATAAGAGAAGAAGATGTTCTCAAGCGATTCTGGGAAATTGAAGAACAAATTAATAATAAAAAGATACTTACCCCAGATGAACAAAAATGTGAAGAATTTTATGCCGCTACTACCTCAAGACGAGAAGATGGTAGATACGTAGTAAGATTACCATTCCGCATTGAGGACCCTCAATTTGAAGATACTCGTTCCGTAGCTGAAATAAAATTTAAATCATTAGAAAAAAGGTTAGAAAAGGACAAAGAGCACAGTGTAATAAAAGAAAGGTACACTAGTGTAATAAAAGAATACTTACAATTGGATCACATGAGACCTGTAAATGATAATAAAGGGGATGTTGCTGTATACTTACCTCACCATGCAGTGATACGGAATGACAAAACAACTACCAAGGTAAGGGTAGTCTTCAATGCATCGGAAAAATATAAGTCAGGTGTTTCGTTAAATGATACACTCATAGCCGGTCCATCATTGCAAGCAGATTTGAGACGTACTGTGTTGAGATGGAGAGTTCATCCTATTGGTCTAGTGGCAGATATTGTTAAAATGTACCGTCAGATAAGGATAGCTGATGAGGACACCAAATACCAACGAATACTCTGGCGTGATAGTCCAAATAAAGAAATAAGGGATTACGAATTGCTGACAGTAACGTTTGGAACCACTTCAGCTCCTTACCAGGCAGTCAGAACACTTCACCAGATTGTTTACGATGAAGGTAAAATATATCCGCTAGCAGCCGAGAAGGTTTTAAATTGCTTTTACATGGATGATTTGATGACTGGATGCTATAATGTAGAAGAAGGACTAGCAATTTATAAGGAAATGACAGAATTGTTAGGAAAGGGGGGATTTTTATTGCAAAAGTGGAACAGTAATAATGAGGAAATTATAAATAAGATAAATGAAGCTGAGAGACAAGGAATACAAAATCAACTAGATCAAAAGCAAATAGTTCAACAACAAGGAGGTCAAAAACAAATAGATCAATGTACGGAAATGGAAACTAGAACAAGCCAACAAGGAGGAAAAAATAATAAGGACATAGAAGATAAGGGAATAGATCATAAAATAGACAATGTTATTAAAATTTTAGGACTATCTTGGAACCGCAGCATAGATGCATTCCAGTATACGGTGAATCTTCCACCGCAGACGACTGCACCTGTAACAAAAAGAGCTGTAATTTCAAATATAGCACGTTTGTTCGATCCTCTAGGATGGCTAGCTCCGAGTGTAGTGATAGCAAAAATATTTATCCAAAAATTATGGCTCGCTGGAATTGAGTGGGATGAAGAATTAAATCCTGAGTTGAAACAAGAATGGAATACTTACCGACAGGAATTGTCTCATCTTACCCAGATCGCCATTCCACGCTGGCTTGGCACGAACTCCAACGATGAACGTGAGCTACATGGTTTTTGTGACGCTTCTAAGGCAGCCTACTCAGCGGTGGTATTCTTGCGAATGACGGATGTCACAGGCAAGGTCAAAATTGCCTTGTTAGTTGCAAAGACTAGAGTTGCTCCTATAAAGCAGATCAGCATTCCTCGTTTGGAATTGTGTGGGGCAGTACTCCTTTCAAAATTATTGATGGAAACGGCGGAGGTATTGTAGATTTCAACGAATAAAATCTTTGCTTGGACAGATTCTACTGTTGTTTTAGCTTGGCTAAATAGTCACCCAAGCAGATGGAAAACGTTCGTGGCCAATCGCACATCTGAGATATTGACTTCAATGCAACCATCTCAATGGTTCCATGTGTCAACGACGGAAAACCCGGCAGACTGTGCATGAAGAGGACTTTTACCCAGTGTGCTTGTGGAGAATTCCCTTTGGTTTTCTGGACCAACTTTTCTTAGTTCAACCATTATTTATAAAAAGCAAGATGTTCTGAAAACGGACTTAGAGCAAACATTAAAAGTTTATGCTGTTGTAACTTCAAGCAAGGATTGTGATATATTTCAAACTTTTGAAAGATATTCCTCTCTATCAAAACTACTACGAGTAATTGCATATTGTCGTCGATTTAAAAATAAGGGTAAAAACGATACTGACTATTTACAGAAAAAAGAACTCGAAAAGGCATTAGAATGCTGTATAAGAAGAACACAGGAAGATACTTTTAAGGAAGAATATGTACAATTGCAAGATAAAGGGTTCTTACGGCTAAAGAAAAGTAAGTTAAAGTCATTGTGCCCTTATTTAGACGAAAACGGTTTGATTAGAGTAAAGGGTAGACTAGAGAAATCTTCGCTAGACGAACAGATGAAGCATCCAATAGTATTGCCAAACAACGCACATCTTACTCGCTTAATAGTAGCCGACGCTCACATCAAGACACTACACGGAGGTAACCAGCTCATGCTAAACTATTTAAGATCAGCCTACTGGATACTTGGAGCAAGAAATTTAGTTAAAAGGCACATTAACAAATGCGTGACCTGTGCTAAGCAAAGAGCCAGTACCAAGGCTCAAATAATGGGTGACCTTCCGTCTGTCAGATGTAACCCGTCGAGACCGTTCTTGCACAGTGGTGTTGACTACGCAGGTCCTATAAATGTAAGGACAACAAAGGGTCGTGGTCACCATTCATATAAAGGCTACATATGTTTGTTTGTTTGTATGTCTACGCGCGCTTTACATCTAGAAGTAGTCAGTGACATGGGTACGCAAGCATTTTTAGCGGCCTTTAGACGGTTTGTGTCTAGACGTGGTCATTGTGCCAAACTTTATAGTGACAACGGCACTACATTTGTAGGCGCTTCGAGAGAGTTACAGCGACTCGCGCTATATCAAACTTCTATAGCACAACATTTAGAGGCGAACAACACTGAATGGCATTTCATTCCCCCACATGCTCCCAACTTCGGTGGGTTGTGGGAAGCGGGAGTGAAATCAACAAAGTTTCACCTCAAACGGGTTATCGGTGATGCGACACTTACCTATGAAGAGCTTACAACACTTCTTACCCAAGTCGAAGCTTGCCTGAATTCACGACCGATAAGTGTTATGAATCTTAATGATCCTGGAGAACCAATACCATTGACCCCAGGACACTTTCTAATCGGTGAACCTATAATTTCAATACCAGAGTACACTAATTACGAAAGTTCAAATGTTCATTCTCTAACACGATGGCAATTTGTTCAGAGGATGTTGCAATCATTTTGGAGACGTTGGTCTCAAGAATATTTAAGCAATTTAATGCATCGTTATAAATGGTCGTCCAAGGCTCAAGAACCAAAGATTGGTGATATCGTTCTTATAAAAGAAGACGATATGCCTCCTAGTCGTTGGTTGATGGGTCGTATTATAGAGAAACATCCCGGTGATGATAAAATCACTCGTGTAGTTACGTTGCGCACAAAATCATCTAGTATTATAAAAAGGCCAACTAATAAACTGTGTATTTTACCAGTATTCGAAGAATGACATAGTACTTTTCTTAAATCATGTTCTTTTTTATTATTATTTTTTTTGCATCTTATTTTTCTTACTAGTTTGTAATCATTATATAAAGTATTGGTTAATTTCAACATGTTCAATTGTCTCTTATGCGTAATATCGTCAATAAACTTTATAAAAAAATAATGTATCACAAATCTAAATCAACGGCATGTTTATAATCATTGGCATATTATCAAGGACATTCTTCCACTAAATGTCCTTGGTGGGCGCTATGTTCAAGATGCAACTCACATATTGTAATCACTTAGGTCGTTAGATGGCGTAGTGTTCTTATTAGATCGCACTATGGTTTGGTTAGCGTGGTAATGTATACGGACCGCGAGTTAAAAATAAAGACACGCTCAGATCAAAATACAGTTGTGGTTTTATTTAATTATTGACCCTTCTAGTAGTTCAAAAATTTCGAGGAGCTGTCAAGAAAACACGCGAAGTGTTAAACAATCATATTACATCAGAGTATAGAGGTGCGGCGCACTCGCACTGTAATTTGATGTACAGAGTTTGTCCATTCATTCCTGTTGTATTCCATAACTTAGCTGGGTATGACTCACATTTATTCATTGAAGAATTAGCGAAGTATGAAGGTTCGATTAACATTATACCGAAAACAAAGGAAAAATATATGTCATTCACAAAAATAATAAAAAGTAAATATTATAAACACCCCATTCAAATAAAATTTATTGATTCTTATCAGTTTTTGAATTCTAGTCTCGACACACTAAGTAAAAATTTAACAGAAAGCGATTTTTATCATTTATCAAAAGAATTTAGCGACAAAAATAAATTTGAATTAATAAGAAGTACTGGAGTCGGAGTTAATCAAATCAACGGAACATAATAAATCTTCATCACTATTACTCATTCTTTAAGTTTAAACAGTTTTCTTGACTAAAAAAGAAAAAAAAAACAGTTAGGCGGCTATTATAAATAACAAAAAAAAGGCCTATCCTAATAAACAAAATAAGAGTATATATTGCAGAAAAGGAAAAAAAAAATAGGAATAATGAAAAAAAATAAAAAATATTATGTATAAATACACTTCAAAACGATCTGCTTCAACTTCTCTCAATATGCTCTTTGGGGGACTACTCTCTGTTAGTCGGATGTAACGCTGGTAGAGAATTAACAAAAATTTAAGACAAAACAAAAAAATATATACAGATTATTACAGTAACAGAGCAAAACAAAACAAGCAAAAAAATAAGAAATATACAAAAGCTGTACAATTTACAGTTCTAGTTATTTCACCTACCGGTGATTAGATGCGTGTCAAAGCAATACATTAATTAACAAGCCAGAAAGTATTTGGAGTATTCGGAAACAGCAATGAAATGGCATCGAAAGCAAAAGCAAGCAATGTAATTTCCAATACTACACTGCTTAAAATATTGTATTATCAATACAGTGATACAACGAAAACAAAAAAAAAACAAAATTGGCAACGAAGATAAAAGCAACCATAATGAACAGGAACAATATTGAACACTACGCTACTTAAAACAATAGATTTACACTACAGTCATAACTATATAGATAATGTATTTGATTGAATATTGTTCCTGTTCATTATTATCTAATAATGTATAATATTATCTAATCACCGGTAGGTGAAATAACTAGAACTGTAAATTGTACAGCTTTTGTATATTTCTTATTTTTTTTGCTTGTTTTGTTTTGCTCTGTTACTGTAATAATTTGTATATATATTTTTTGTTTTGTCTTAAATTTTTGTTGATTCTCTACCAGCGTTACATCCGACTAACAGAGAGTAGTCCCCCAAAGAGCATATTGAGAGAAGTTGAAGCAGATCGTTTTGAAGTGTATTTATACATAATATTTTTTATTTTTTTTCATTATTCCTATTTTTTTTTTCCTTTTCTGCAATATATACTCTTATTTTGTTTATTAGGATAGGCCTTTTTTTTGTTATTTATAATAGCCGCCTAACTGTTTTTTTTTTCTTTTTTAGTCAAGAAAACTGTTTAAACTTAAAGAATGAGTAATAGTGATGAAGATTTATTATGTTCCGTTGATTTGATTAACTCCGACTCCAGTACTTCTTATTAATTCAAATTTATTTTTGTCGCTAAATTCTTTTGATAAATGATAAAAATCGCTTTCTGTTAAATTTTTACTTAGTGTGTCGAGACTAGAATTCAAAAACTGATAAGAATCAATAAATTTTATTTGAATGGGGTGTTTATAATATTTACTTTTTATTATTTTTGTGAATGACATATATTTTTCCTTTGTTTTCGGTATAATGTTAATCGAACCTTCATACTTCGCTAATTCTTCAATGAATAAATGTGAGTCATACCCAGCCAAGTTATGGAATACAACAGGAATGAATGGACAAACTCTGTACATCAAATTACAGTGCGAGTGCGCCGCACCTCTATACTCTGATGTAATATGATCATGATCTCGAACTCTGTCGTTTAACAATGATTTTTTACATATGTGACATAAAGTAGCGTTGTTATATTCTACTTCTTGTTCCGAGGTTAATGGAGTGATCGGTTTTTTTTCATTTAATATTTTATGTATACGTACAGCATCTTTTATCAAACATTTCACAAACATTTGCACACAGTCTTTACCTCTGTATGAAACATATTTGTTTAAGTGATTGTTATGTGAACAACATATGTAATACGCAAAACATGAAGGTTGGTGTACTTTTAGATTCTGAGTTTTAGTAGAAATACTTTCATCGCAGTCAAAGAGCAAACATTCAAAATCAGCGTAAATAATAAAATTATTTTTTTGTTGTCTCTCGTAATGTTCAAATTTTAATATAGAGTTTTTTTCAGGTAAAACAGATACAATTTTAGAACAACTATGAGTTTTGTATCTTGCTTCTTTACTGAAAAATTGTAAACATTTTTCACATAAGTAAACTTTTCCTTTATAGTGAGTAACTTGACGTCGAACTAATCGAGTCAAGTCTTTAATCAAACAATAATGCCCTTCACTACTGTTAAAACGTTCAATATACAATAAATTTACATGGTTTTTTTTCTCTTTTTAGACAAATATAAGGGTCCTGTTACAGTATCCTTCTGTAAACCATATATGTATATATTTACACTAATATCAGGATTATTTTTTTCAAATATTTTAATATCATTCAATGTGAGAGGAAATTTCATTCCTTTGGTATTTAGTATACTGGAATAATGAGGATATGAGCTAGTTACACAAACGTTGTTCTTAGCTGGGTATAATGCAGCTACTATACTCCATAAGAAACAGTGGTTATCTTTATTTTTAATATTAATGCAACTTTTTGAATATTTGATTGCTGGTGGTAGATCTAAATAAGATCCATCTCTCATAGGAGAATACTTATTAATGTTAATTTCAACATGACTCACTGATAAAAATGACCATCCAGATTGAGTATGCTGAAATTCAGTAAACTTTTTATTCAATATATTCATAACTTTTTCTAATAATCTATTCAAGTCTGAGTTCTTATAAACAATAATATATTTAGTATTAAATGATTTCAATTGCTTTTCATCTAATTTTGGCAGTAAAAAATAAGCGAAAAACTCAAAAGATCATGCTCTTTCAATGATATATTGAATAATTTCAATAAATCTGTTTGATTATCACTCAGGAACGCCTCTGGACTGAGGTACTCGTCTTCCTGAGTGACGTTCAATCGGTATGTTACTAATCTGTTTTTGAAGGCAGACGCGACAATATTGATATTTGCGAACTGCGTATTCAATAAAAAGTCTTAAGGAACGTCCTAGAATGGACAAAGAGTCACATATGTAATGGTGATTGGTGGGAGACTCTTTCAGGAACGTCCTATGATGGACAGAGTCACTTATAAAATGGTCGTTGCTGGGAGACTTTTAAGAAACTTCCTAATATGGACAAAGAGTCACATATATAACAGTGGTTGGTGGGAGACTCTTAAGGAACGTCCTAGAATGGACAAAGAGTCACAAATATAATGGTGGTTGGTGGGAGACTCTTAAGAAACGTCCTAAGATGAACAAAGAGTCAAATATATAATGGTCGTTGGTGGGAGACTCTTACGAAATGTCCTAAGATGGAAAAAGAGTCAGATATATAATGGTGGTTGGTTATTATTGGTATGGTATTCTACGAGTATTATATGCAGCATTGTCATTAATGTAATGAAAATTAATTTCATGGCGATATGATAAATAGATTTTTTATAATGAACTAGCTGTGCCCGCGAATTCGTCCGCGTGAAATACTATTTTGGGTAGAATTTTTTTTGGGCTAATTATTTTATTTAATCAACGTGCTATGCTTTGATTAGTGATGCAACGGAAGTGTCTTACCGGAACCAGAAACGGAAACAGATGTCAAAAATAAATTTTAGCAGAAACGGAAACGGAAACGGAAGCGGAAACAGAAGTGTAAATAATAAAAAAAAACATATTAACAATTTTTTTTTTGTCAGAACAGTTTGTATTCGTTTTTAATTTATTAAGGCATTGGATATCGGTGTCCTTTAGCCTTCAATATATGTATTTTTACTGTGCTGCAATAAGTTAAAATACGTTTTGTTTTTTCAGGAAACAAAATTACACTATTTACAAATTAATGTTCGCCAAACCACTCGTGTTGATAAACGACAAATATATTTCTTTATTAATACATTCACTGCTGACCATTCGGATCCGAGTGCGCAGAGCTATTAGTAGCGGCGCCTCCCCCTCGGATCCGAGCGAGGGGTCCGTTCACTTTGTAGTATATTTTTTAAATATATGTATTTCCAGTATGTGTGTGTACGTGTGTGTGTACGCGTTTATGTTTATGTGTGTGTGTGTATACGTGTGTGTATGTCTGGGTGTGTATGAAATGTTACAAGATCTTGAACCGAGAAGATAAAAGCTGGCTTTGATTAGTATCCTTACATGTTTTACTCAATATTCTGGAATTTGATGAAAAACTTAACTTTGTCAAAATATTGTAACATATTAGTACACAGAAATGCAATCGTGGAACAAATATCTACATACGAGTATTAGTGAACTAAACCATTGCCATCGCTAGTGCTCAAAATGATGATCCCTAGTGCTCAAAATGATGATCCCTAGCGCTCAAAATTATGATCCCTAGCGCTCAAATACAAAAAACATTATTAATTTATCTATATGTTCAAACACTCCCAGATGTACTAAATAAAAATTCACCATAAAAAGTTTTGGCTCCCAGCTGTTACCTTTTTTTATTTTGTAAACAGTGAATGTGTTAAGTATCAAAAACACCAAATCTAGATTAGAAAAATATATAATTATTAGGCACTTGACTTGCAATCTGCAGGGCCTGGGTTCGAATCCCGCTATGTACCAATATGTTTTTCGATTTAGATATGTACATTTATCCGACGTTCCTACGGTGAAGGAAAACATAGTGATGCTGCCTGCACATATCTGAGAAAAAATTTAATGATATGTGTGAAGTCAACCCGCTCTGACTATGGCCTAGTCACCTCTAATTTGGGGTGGGCTCCGAGCCCCTCAGTGGGGATGTATAGTGAGCTGATGATAATAACGATGATGATATATTGCATGGTTATCACTTATTCAAAAGTACATTTAATAACTCGTAAGTATGAAATAGTCACATTTTGCCAGTTGTCAAATTTTATATGGACAACAACTAGACAGTTTACTCCAGCAAGAGAAACTGATTGTTTCAAACAGCAGCAGAAAATATTGAAATTAAAACAAACAAAATGCGACAAGTGCCGAAAGGCCGCGCACGGACTGCGCGTCTCGCGCCGCGCATTTGGATATCTCAGCCGTCGTAAAGTTCCGTTTTATCTCCGTTATAAAAGTTGCGGAAACAGAAGCAGAAACGGATGTTGAAAAGCACGCGGAACTTCCGCACTTGCGGAAACGGAAACAGACATCCGTTGCATCACTAGCTTTGATGTATGTAGAAGAACATAGAGAGAGGTGTATCTCTCTATAATCGATATCTTTTTTGGGTATCGATCGAAAGTACTTGACGAGATCCAGGTCCTCGGGTGGCTGTCAGATTTTTCCGCTGAGAAAAACCGCGGAAAATCACCTGTTGACGAAAACCGCGTGGCCACGAGGTCCTGGAACCAAGACTGCAAGAGGGACGTGACACACCTCGTTGTTTATTCAAAATTAAAATTGACGGTGTATTCAAAATTAAAATCGGACATCACACAAAGGAGATATTGAGGCACAAAGTGGGGAAAAAATTTGCCCCATTTTCAAAAAATCGTAACTCAAAAAGTAAAGCTGTGACCCATATCAAAATTTATTAAAACAGAATCTCCAACTCCTGACGAAGATTTTGACACCTCTCTTGGATTTTTTAGGCTAGTATTTTAAAAGTTATGACAAATTAATCACAGTAGGTCGTGATTGATAAAAAACATCCTGACATAAATATTGAAAATACAAAGTAATCAAGGTTTAATTGATACGAAAATATAGTGAATAGACAGAGGACAGTGTAGTGAACAATAAACAATAAAAAACTGTAAGAAAAAGTGAAAGATTTTAGTGTAAAACAACTTAGAAAAAGGTAAACAAAGTTTTCTAAAATTGTATAAAAGTGTGTAAATATTCATAAATAGTTGTAATCTTGACCTACAAAGTATAGTGACCCACTATATAACAGGGAGACTATAATTTATGATTACAAAAATAATTAATTTTAAACATTTTTTAGTGTTTACGTAATTTGAAACCAAAAACTGGTACCAGAAATACTGGTACCAGAACAGTGGGAGTGGTCTCAAAAGAAAGATCTTGACGAGAAAATAACTTTGATACCTCAAACGTCCAGATTGGACGAAAGGGACCGGAGAAAATAGCATTTAAAAAATTTTGTAAAATCCCTCCCAATATTGTATTAGGTCCTTACATATGAAATTGGCGTTTTTCGTACTGGCCACTTTAATCACGAATTTCTCCTCTTTGGTAAGGAATTCCAAATTCAAATTTGTACAGCTATAGACTCATGTATTTGTGGTTCGATGACCGTCATTCATTTGTTTTTTTTCTTCTGTTTTTTTCTGTTTGCGTCACTCATTTTACAAAATGGAAAATTTAAAATATCGCATTATTTATGAGTACGAGTTCCGCCGTGGCACTAGTGCTGCGGAAACGACTCGAAAGGTGAATGATGTGTATGGCGGTCGTGTTGCAAAAGAAAACACAGTTCGTTTTTGGTTCCAACGTTTTCGTTCTGGAAATTTCGATCTGCAGAACAAGCCCCGTGGACGGCCTGAGACTCAAGTTGATAATGAGGAGTTGAAGGCTATCGTGGAAGCGGATCCATCGCAAACCACGTCCGAGTTAGCTGCAGGCTGCGATGTTAGTGATAAAAATGTTTTAATTCACTTGAAGCAAATTGGGAAGATTAAAAGCTTGAAAGGTGGGTACCTCACGAATTGACTGAAGCAAACCGGCAAACGCGCGTCGACTGTTGCGTTACATTACTAAACCGGCACAATAATGAAGGTATTTTAAACCGAATCATTACCTGTGATGAAAAATGGGTTCTTTACGATAATCGGAAGCGCTCAGCGCAATGGTTGGATCCTGGCCAGCCAGCCAAATCCTGCCCCAAGCGAAAATTACCCCCAAAAAAGTTACTTGTAAGCGTTTGGTGGACTAGTGCCGGTATTGTTCATTACAGTTTTCTCAAATCTGGCCAGACTATTACGGCTGATGTCTATTGTCAGCAATTGCAAACCATGATGGAAAAGCTAGCGGCTAAACAACCTAGGCTGGTCAATCGCTCCACGCCACTGCTGCTTCACGACAACGCTAGACCACACACTGCGCAACAGACGGCTACTAAATTAGAAGAGCTTCAATTGGAAAGTCTAAGACAACCTCCGTACTCCCCGGACCTTGCTCCAAAAGATTACCATTTTTTTCGAAATTTGGATAACTTCTTGCAAGGGAAAAAATTCAACTCCGATGGGGCAGTCCAAATCGCCTTCAAAGATTTTATTGATTCCCGTCCGACTGTTTTTTTTAGTAAAGGGATCAATGAACTACCTTTGAGATGGCAAAAGTGCATAGAAAATAATGGTTCATACTTTGATTAATTAAATATATTATATTAAAAAATATTCGACTTTTTGTTCCTCCCATACAAAACGCCAATTTCATATGTAAGGACCTAATATATTTGTAAGATAAGTATTGTAAGAAACGTAAACACATTAGACAATAGGGCGTTGCCGCGGTGTCGCAGGCAACGTGAAGCACTGGACAGTATAGGACTCGACCAGAATTCTAGTCATTTTAAAAAAAATTGTGGTCTTTGAATAAATAATTTTAGTATTGGTAGTATTAAACTTGAAATCATAATATTTAAATTTTATTAATTTTGAAAAATTATAATTATTATTTTAAGAAATTTTAATAGTAATTATATCGAAATCTAAACTTTGGATTTTAAATATTACTTCTTAAAAGTAAATATTTATTTTTATATTTTTAAAAAATTTTTAAGTTAAAAAATTTTTTGAAAATTTTTGAATTTCAATATTCACCTGGTCTAGTCCTAGTCATAAGTGTATATAAATATTGATCGGTTATTGCCATCAATATTAGCTTTAAGAAATCGTACTATAATTTTAACTTTATTCCATACTGACATAGCCTATTTCTTGCAGTATTAGATATAAGTTAGATATAAAAAAAAAATTAATTAATTAATAATTGTTTTACCTCATTTTAACTTTACTTTTTATTGACTTTTAAGATTTTATATTTTATTTTAATTTTTTTTTAACTTTAGACTCTGTATACTTACTTTTTACTTGCTTTATATAATTTGACACGATTCCCTGACAATGTTTGGTTTCCGCACGCCAGACAAGAGGGCTGACAGGGCTCCCTCCCCTGATACGGAAAGACCGGGGACTTCAAAAATGGCCCCCGCAGAAAAATCCACTCCTCCTGAAAGAACAAAAGGAACTTTAGTTAAAGAAGCCCATAAAAAATTAAACATCAAATTAAATATAAACAAAGAGACATCCGATAGCTCTCCGAAGTATCGGAATAGAGTTACAGAAGCCAAAGCATGGGTGACTAAAGCGAAAATACACCTGTCACAGTCAAGGAATATCAAAACTGAAATTAAAAACGAAGTTTCCATATTTGAGGGTAGGTGTGAAATAAGTTAAACAGTTTTTATCAGTTCCCAATTACAAATATAATTTAAAAATATAATTAAGTAGTGTCTATGTTCAGTACTTACATGTGAGAGTTAGTTACCCACTGGCTATCTATTTCCTTTCTAATTTTACACAAACATTGCCACAAAAGTCACACTATCCAATCACAGTTATGGAAGCACTGAAAGAATCTTTTGCTACTATTTCTGAGATGTTTAACACCCGAATGTCAGAATTTCAACTCGAACTGCAGAAGTCTAGTCCTGTCCTAGTTACAGCCTCATCACTTGCTGAAGAATTTTCTTCTTTCAAGAAATTCATTGCATCGGTGCTGGAAACAATGCAAAAACAAATAGAATTTTTGAGCAGAGACATTGACCGAATGGAATTACAGCGAAGGCGTCAGATAATATTACTTCATGGCATCTCTGAAGACAAGACGGAGGATACTGCTGAAGTTGTGTCAAAATTGATGTCCAACAAATTGAAAGTTCCTGGTTTCTCAACTTCTTGCATCAGTCGTTGTCATAGGCTAGGACGTACTGCAGGTAAAAAACCAAGGCCAATCATAGTAAAATCCGTGAGGTCTCCATGCGTGATAAAACTTGGTTTTCCAAAACCAAACTAAAGGGCTCAGGTATAACGCAATCAGAGTTTCTGACTAGAAATCGCCACAATATATTCTTGGAGGCTCGGAAGCGACATGGCATTACGAACTGTTGGACAAAAGACGGCATAATTCATGTGCTGGCATCGGATGGCTCAATCCACCAAGTTGAGAGCTTGGCAGAACTTGATGCTGTCCCGATTGAAGCCAGCCCTGCTTCATCTGCGCAGTCAACAGCCACAGATGGCAAGCCCTCTGTGAAATCGTTTGCTAATCAGGTTCGCACAAAGCGAACCACAAGAAAATAGAGCATTTCTTTTTTTTTTTTTTCTCTTTCTATTTTATTATTTCCTGTATTCTAGTACATAGTTTATTAAATGTTTAGTCTTCCACACACTTGGATAAGGGATTTTAGAATTGTGGGCTAAAATATACATTAATGACGGTCGAGTTGGCGATTGTAGCTTTTATGGCGAACACAATTATATCTAAGGACTTACTATCCAAAGTTTAAAGTTGCGGAGAGAGGAGTTTTTATTAAATAAAATCGTACTTAGGTTAGTTATTTTCACTACTTTTGATGTAACTTTGACAGTTTTATTTTATAAGTGGTCAAAGGTTTTTATTTTATACAGCCACAGCCATAAGTCATGTATGCTACTAAAATAAATTAAAAAAAATACTCTATTTAATTCGATTAAAGTTTTTTTAAACCAAACATATTATTTATGTATTTTAATTTTTATTTCGAAATGTTATCTTAAATTGATTAAAAATAATAAAAATCTGACATTTATATTGTTTACTTATTTCATAATTTTGAAGACACGGAACGCAAAACTACGAAGTAGCAAAGAGTATGTAACCATTTCATAGTATACTAGCGAAATGTTTACATACTCTTTGGCATTATCTGTTATGGTCTCAGATGAAGAATTATATAGATATGGCATGCGCGTTCACCCGTAAGGGACAGATAGAGAGTACTATAGACTATACCTATATATAAGTAAAAGGATTGGGGTTACCAGTTATTTGTTTTGTCCCGAAAATGAATAATTACGATATAATTTAATATAGACCAATTTATATATTCCCAATTAAATTGTAATTAATAAACGTAATAAATATAAAAAACAATGCGTAATTTTTGTTTATGTGACTAAGATTACGTAAACAGATTTTTTTAGTAATACTTAGTCAGGTCATAAATTCTGTCACATGTTTAATATAAAATAATTGAAACAAGTTTATTCATTATGTGACCATTTATATACCAAATTGAACTTAACAAAACATAGATTCTTATGACACTAAAGTTTATTCAAAATGACATCCGTTATTTTGAATACAGGCCTTCAATCTGCTCGGCCAGTCGTCTATCACAGCACGAACGAGGTCCATGTCAATATCGGCGGCTGCCTTAATCAAGGATGTCTTGAGTGACTCCAAAAAAAAAATTTCCCGATATTTTTTTTCCGCGTACCGCTTCAACAAAGCGCGGCATCTCTTCAGTCTTAGGTCCATTAGACGAGCATTCAAACGATGTCCTATTTTTCTTCGATATGCACGAAGCCCTAAGTCTTCATAAAAAGCTACAAAAAACATACCAATATTATAGTCATATAATTTTAAATTACTCTGTATATCATTACAGTGAACACTACATGTAAAACTACTTAATATTAAACTATTTTGATTGTAATTTCTAAGAAACAAAATTTACATGGGACAAATTAAAAAGCATACTCTTTAAAATCAACGGGATAAGAAAGTATCAAATATTTAAAAACACAGCATATACCAGAATTAAAAACTCCTTTTGAAATCTGTTGAAAATAGTATAAAAAATGTGAATTGTTTCATTTATATACATTATACATACTATAATTTATTTCCCCTAAATTCAGGGTAATTTTTACAACAAGATGGTGGTATTATTTTTACGGGTAATAACCAACCAATTTGAAAAGAAGTTTAATATGGCCGCTTGTTTCCCAGATCTACAGTATATTATTTGACACAAATGACATCTGCGTTTGGGCGCATAATGTTCGAAAAATACTATTTTATTTTAGCTAATTTTACCCGTATTTTAACATATTAGTTATTACAAAGACTGTAAAAAACAACTAGTTTGTATTTTCTTCCTTATTTTGTATGAATACATGTGAATAAGTGCGTAGTTTCAGTACTTACGATTGAAAGGTTATGTTTTTCTCTTTTCGCTGACTACGGCTTTTACAACCAACAATACAGCAGTATACCATGTTTTATACACTTGATCTCACTAAAACTGTAATATCAAAATATTTTTGCACAATTACAGCCACTAAGTACTCACAATTTTCGAAAAATAGCACGAATGTCAAACTTTGTTAGGGACAACCTAGGTTGTTTGTAGGGGACAACCTTTGTTCCAAACAAACCCCAAAGCCTGGTACGCAGAAAGGGACAGAAGATAGTTATCCCTGTCTTTGTCACGTCACAGGAATTGGGTATAACTGTATCTCTCTCACTCACGGTATTATTATTACCGTGTCATAGACTTGGTTATGGTTATTCAGTTGAGATTTAAACATACTTTTATGTTATGTCTGTTACTGTTATGGCGTCTCCGAATCCTCGGGATTTAGAATCAGGTGAAGCTGAGGTGATGATACCCGGAATATCTTCTGGGTCATCAGTACGACGAATAAATCCGTACTCGGAGGAATTGTTGTAAGTCACATTAACGGTAGTAAATTCTTTGTAAATTTGTATTGTAAGGTTGGATATGAGTCACAGAACCGAATTAGTCAACCCCGACACCACGTGGTACTTTCCGCCCTACCCCTAGAGTGTTTATGAAAAGCCGGAGGCGCGGAGGGGGAGCAGCCCCCGCCCGCTGTAACAATATATATAGTATAGGCACCCGCGCCTTGTTACGCTAGGGCGGAGGGGCTGCTCATCCCATAGCGCCGGAGACGTTGCAAATTTCTTTTGTTAGGGAATCAAATTCTGCCTATTTCATATGTTTTTTTGTTATTTTTAATCAATTTAAGATAATATTTCGCATAAAAAATTAAAATGAATTTGTCTTTTTTTTTTAATTTATTTTAGTAAATAATAAATAAATTACAAACAAATGTCAGTTTTTTATTATTTTTAATCAATTTAAGATAATATTTCGCAATAAAAATTTAAATAAATATGTCTTTTTTTTTTATTAATTTTAGTAAATAATAAATAAATTACAAACAAATGTCAGATTTTTATTATTTTTAATCAATTTAAGATAATATTTCGCAATAAGAATTAAAATAAATATGTCTTTTTTTTTAATTTATTTTAGTAGCATACATGACTTATGGCTGTGGCTGTATAAAATAAAAACCTTTGACCACTTATAAAATAAAACTGTCAAAGTTACATCAAAAGTAGTGAAAATAACTAACCTAAGTACGATTTTATTTAATAAAAACTCCTCTCTCCGCAACTTTAAACTTTGGATAGTAAGTCCTTAGATATAATTGTGTTCGCCATAAAAGCTACAATCGCCAATTCGACCGTCAATAATGTATATTTCAACCGAATTGTATACTGTGGTTTACTTATGTAACTGTAATTTTACACGTTTCTGTCGTCCTAATTTATAGATATTGTTTGTACAAATCCGTGTTGGTAAACAAACACTTCCAGGAATGACAGCTGTCACGCTGCATTTTATGATTGTACTCATTGACGCATACTTGTCAATCATGTCAAACTTCAAATGCACTGTGACGTGCAACGCCATAGATTATAATTAAACTACCATAGATGTCATTTAGAAATAATTTGTTTCTATAGAGGTTCTTGTTTGAACTTTATGGTTTTTAGGTACATTTAGTAATTATAATAGTATACGAGTACACTTTATATTTTTCTTTTTTTCTTTTTTCATTTAGTTTTTTCATGTGAATAGTTTGTGTGACATATCGACAAGTGTGTCAGTAAATATTACAGTACTGTACGATTTACTTTATGTTGTTGGTTAAATAAAATACTTTTAGTTATGAAATAAAGTATATTTAGAGTAATTACAAAATTAATACAAGGAGATGCGCGTGATACGTTAGACGGCCATTACGGAAGAGGAAGTGACATTCCGTTAGTGTTGCCACTATAGGGTTACGCTTATATTCCAACACCCTCCCTTAAGCGTAAACCCATTGCTGATGTGAAGATATTGTGCTTGCATCGGGGGAGGCCTTTGGTCAGCACATCTGCAATCATCTCACCGGAGCAAATGTATTTAATTTTGACCTGGCGGGCTGCTACCTTTTCTTTAATAAAATGGTACTTGATGTCTATATGTTTTTTTTTTTTTTTTTTTTTTTTTTTTTTTTTTTTTTTTTTTTTTATGGGCGGCGCTATGCCGCCCTCTCGTTCTCCCCCTGGCGTATTTTGAGCCAGAGACTTTGGTTGTCTTTATTAATAATCATAGAAATTCTTAAGCTAGTTACTTATTCAATATTACATAATTTCTTAATGCTAATTTAAAACTTAATGCTATGTAAAATAAATTAACATTGTAAAATTACTATCTATGTACATTTAAAATTTCGTTTAAAAAATACATATAAATTTGCTAAAATTACAATAATAAAAAATATATTTACAATTAAAACTTTAATACTAAAACTTATGTCAAGGTTAAAAAAAAATATATATAAATGGTAAAAATAGAATAAATATCACATTTTGGTAACTAGCTTACTTATTTACTAATGTCGACAGCATTCGGATTATGTTTTATTCCTTTTTATTACTATATTTGCTACTTCTTTACAGTACTCTATTAATTTTCCTCTACTTTCTTTATTTCTTATTATATTATTTATATTTTCTAATGATATTTTCCCTTTTATTGCAGTTTCGAGCTCTACTCTCTTCCTACCAAACACCGGACACTCTACTATGGCATGCAGCACGGATTCGCCCCGTGCCGGATCGCAGATGCACGAGGGGCTCGTCTTACACTTGAACCTGTGTAAGTATTCTGCGAACCCCCCGTGACCTGTTAGAACTTGTACCAGCACGGGGTCCAACTCTATCTTGCGGAGCACTGGGTAGGCGCTGATGGCGTCAGGGAAGAAGACTCTCGTTGTCGAGGCCGTGACTCCCTCTTTGTAGCGCCTGTTCCATTCGTCAAGCGAGTCCAATCGGAGTTGTCGCTTGACGAATGAAACAGGGACTTTGTCGTAATGAGGTTTGGTCTTTACTCCGACTGCCGCTTGTTTTGCGAGTTGGTCCGCCCTTTCGTTTCCCTCCACCCCCACGTGCGCTTTTATCCAGTTCAATCTTACTTCCTTCCCCACTTCCACACAACCTTTCACCATTTTCCTTATTTCCCCTACGAGGGGGTGGAGGGACTCGATACTTCGCAGCGACTCTAGGGCGGACCTGGAGTCGGAGTAAATACCAAACCTCCTTGAGGGGCTCCTAACTACAAACTTCACGGCCTCATATAGGGCATACAGTTCCGCCTGATATACGGTGCAGAAGTTCCCCAGCTTTAATTTCCGGCAGGAAGTCTCCGCGGCGCCATCCCATATGGATATCGCCGCGCCGACTCTGCCGTCAATTTTGCTCCCGTCGGTGTAAATTCTTACATCGACGGTAGCTCGCTGAGCAACTTCGTCACCGTCCGTCAGGCAGTCGAACTGCAGCCCTTCCAGGTGGGCGGGGTGCTCGGCCTCTTCGTACTTTGTCGGTCTCTCCAAATCTCGGTCCCGCAGCACACGCTGGCTGTGGCCCTTCTTTACTTCGTAAAGAAGGGCCGCTTCTTGTACCCGTAGGTCCAGAGGAAGCAAGCCAGCGAGTGCTACGGCAGCGTTTAGAGAGACCGTCCTATAGGCCCTTACGATTTTTTGAGCGAACCCGCGCTGCACCCGGTCTAACAACTTTTGAGTAGTCTTCTTCCGTGCCGCCGGCGCCCACACACTGGCGGCGTAGAGGACGATGGGCTCCACTACCGCGACGTATATGGTTCTGATGATCTCGGGGTTCAGTCCCCACGATATCCTAGCGGCGGTTGACAGTTGACGATAGAGCTTTTGCACTTTTATTGCATCATTTTCAATGTGCTTGTTAAAAGTGAGCTTATCGTCAACTGTCAACCCCAAGATCTTCATGCTGGTGACCAGCTCAATGTGTCCCCCTCCCATGCTCAGACGTGGGGAGTCGTATTTACGCTTTCTGGTGAAAACCATGGCCCGGGTCTTATGGGCCGCAAACTTTAGCTTATTACGGACTCCCCACCCCTGAGCATGGTTGAGAGCCACATTGGCGGCACCTTGTATGTCCGCGGTGCTGTTGCCCGAGAACATCAGAACCACATCGTCGGCAAACGCTTGGCAGCGGACGCCCATCTCCCTCAGTTCCACCAGGAGCGGATTCAGCAGTAGGTTCCAGAGCGTAGGACCCCCAATGGAGCCCTGCACGCACCCCTTGGTCGGCTTTCGGGTCCACTCGGACCCCGCATACCTGACGCGCACTATTCTGTCACTAAAGTAGTGGTCGAATAGGCGCCTCAGGTTTACGGGGCAGCGAGTCTCGGCTAAGCTGCACCTCACAGCCGGCCACCAGGCGTTATCGAAGGCTCCCTCTATGTCTAATGATATCAGCACAACGAGCCTCCGTTTTTCAACTTCGGCTCGAATGTGCTGAATCATGTCATAGAGGATGTCTATATGTTTGCTGCGGACTTTATAGGCATCAGTACCTGAAACACTAATTGCACTTTGATTGTCACAGTACACAATATTTGGCAGACCTGACACTACTTGACAGATTTCATTTTCCAATTGTTGAAGCCACATTGCTTCTTGTACAGCTGACGCTAAGGACATGTATTCAGCTTCGGAGCTGGAAAGAGCTACTGTAGTTTGTTTCTTTGAATTCCAGCTAATACAAGCACCCTGAAAAATAAACGAGTATCCAGTACAGGATCTTCTATCTGATATGTCGCTAGCCCAATCTGCATCACAATAGCCAACCATGTTTAAATTATTTTTCTTGAAAGTTAATTTTAAATTAATTGTACCTTTAAGGTAACGGAAAATTCTCTTAACAGTTATCCAGTGCTGCATAGTCGGACTGTTATTAAATCTACTGACAGTATTGACAGCATAGGTTATATCAGGCCGAGTGCCTTGAGACCAGTTCAGTAGACATACAACTGCTTCTTGATATGGGATATTCTTTAAAATTTCATCTTGACTCTCTGCTTTCTTTAATTGTATTCCAGTTTCAATAGGAGTTGGTACTGATTTACAATTTGACATTCCAAATCTTGATCAATGATTGATCTATAGAAACTTTTTCTAAATTATTGCACTGTAAAATTTTAAAACCAATACATTGCTGAGCTCTGCCAAGATCTTTCATCTTAAATTTCTTATTTAAATTATCTTTAATATATCTTGCAGTTTTATCATTATTGAAAAAACAAAGCAAATCATCAACATACACTGCTATGTAAAATATATCATTTTCATTCTTGTGTATGTAGTATATGGAAGGATCAACCACTGACCTTTTTAATCCAATATCCAAAAGAGCAGCATTTAACTTTTTATTCCATTGTCGGCTGGCTTGTTTCAAGCCATACAGAGCCTTGTTGAGTCGACACACTTTGTTTTCTATTTCATAACAGGGCGGCAAAGTCATGTAAATTTCTTCTTCAACTTCACCCTGTAAAAATGCAGTAACGGCATCTATTTGATGAATTTGTAATTTATATTTTGCTGCCAAACCAAACAAGTATCTAATTGATGTCTGTCTAACAACTGGGGCATATACATCATGGTAATCAATACCTTTTGTTTGTTTATATCCTTTTATAACAAGGCGCGCTTTATCCTTACTATCCTTACTAACATTATAAATGCGAAAGTAACTCTGTCTGTCTGTCTGTCTCGCTTTCACGCAAAAACTACTGAACCGATTTAAATGAAATTTTGTACACAGATAGTCTAGAGCCTGAGGATGGACATAAGCTACATTTTAACGCGAAAAAGGGGTTGTAAGGGGTTGAAAGTGGGGGTGAAAGTTTGTATGGAATTATCGTCATGTTTACAGGTAGAAGGTTGAAACTTATTTTCAAGGCTAATTTGATAAAGATAAATATGACTTTAAATTTTTGGAAAAATTTTACCCCCAAGGGTGCTAAATAACAATAGGGGATGAAAATTTGTTTGGCAATATATTCGGTTTTGGTGAATGTTTTGTTTAATATGCTTTGCTGTAACCCTTACCAATATTTAGTCTAGAGCCTGAGGAAAGACGTAGGCTACATTTAAACGCGAAAAAGGGGTTTGAAGGGGTTGAAAGTGGGGGTGAAAGTTTGTATGGAATTGTCGTCATTTTTACAGTTGGAAACTTGAAACTTATTTTTGAGGTTGCTAATTCTATATAAATAAATATGAAATTAAATTTTTGTAAAAAATTTACGCCCAAGGGTGCTAAATAACAATAGGGGATGAAATTTTGATTGACAATATGCTCGGTTTTGGTGAATGTTTTGTTTAATATGTTTTGCTGTTATCCTTGCCAATATTTAGTCTAGAGCCTGAGGAAAGACGTAGGCTACATTTTAACGCGAAAAGGGGGTTGTAAGGGGTTGAAAGAGGGGGTGGAATATTGTATGGAAGTATCGTCTTTTTTTACAGTTAGAAGCTTGAAACTTATTTTTGAGGCTGCTAATCCTTACTAATCCTTACTAATATTATAAATGCGAAAGTAACTCTGTCTGTCTGTCTGTCTGTCTCGCTTTCACGCCAAAACTACTGAACCGATTTAAATGAAATTTGGTACACATATAGTCTAGAGCCTGAGGATGGACATAGGCTATATTTTAACGCGAAAAAGGGGTTGTAAGGGGTTGAAAGTGGGGGTGAAAGTTTGTATGGAAGTGTCGCCTACTATTGTTTACTGAACCGATTTAAATGAAATTTGGTACACAGATATTCTAGAGCCTCAGAAAGAACATAGGCTACTTTTTAACGCGAAAACAGGGTTGTAAGGGGTTGAAAGTGGGGGTGGTAATTTGTATGGAAGTATCGTCATTTTTACAGTTAGAAGCATGAAACTTCTGTCTAAGGCTGCTAATTTGATATAAATAAATATGAAATTCAATTTCTGTAAAAATTTTCCCCTGAAGGGTGCTAAATAACAATAGGGGATGAAAATTTGTTTGGGAATATGTGAGGCTTAGGTGAATGTTTTATTTAATATGTTTTGCTGTTACCCTTACTGATATTTAGTTTAGGGCCCGAGAAAGAACAAAGACTACTTTTTAACGCGAAAAAAGGGTTGTAAGGGGTTGAATGTGGGGGTGGTAATTTGTATGGAAGTATCGTAATTTTTACAGTAAGAAGCTTGAAATTTCTTTCTAATGCTGCTAATCCTTACTTAATATTATAAATGCGAAAGTAACTCTGTCTGTCTGTCTCGCTTTCACGCCAAAACTACTGAACCGATTTAAATGAAATTTGGTATACAGATAGTCTAGAGCCTGAGGATGGACATAGGCTATATTTTAACGCGAAAAAGGGAATATAAGGGGTTGAAAATGGGGGTGAAAATTTGTATGGAAGTGTCGCCTACTATTGTTTACTGAACCGATTTAAATGAAATTTGGTACACAGATATTCTAGAGCCTCAGAAAGAACATAGGCTACTTTTTAACGCAAAAACAGGGTTGTAAGGGGTTGAAAGTGGGGGTGGTAATTTGTATGGAAGTATTGTCATTTTAACAGTTAGAAGCTTGAAATTTCTTTCTAAGGCTGCTAATTTGATAGAAATAAATATGAAATTAAATTTTTGTATCAATGTTACCCTCAAGGGTGCTAAATAACTATAGGGGATGAAATTTTGTTTGGGAATATTTTAGACTTCGGTGAATGTTTTGTTTAGTATGTTTTGCTGTTACACTTACCAATATTTAGTCTAGGGCCTCAGAAAGAACATAGTCTGTTTTTAAACGCGAAAAAAGGGTTGTAAGGGGTTGAAAGTAGGGGTGGTGATTTGTATGGAAGTTTCGTCATTTTTACAGTTAGAAGCATGAAACTTCTGTCTAAGGCTGCTAATTTGATATAAATAAATATGAAATTCAATTTCTGTAAAAATTTTACTCTGAAGGGTGCTAAATAACAATAGGGGATGAAAATTTGTTTGGGAATATGTGAGGTTTAGGTGAATGTTTTATTTAATATGTTTTGCTGTTACCCTTACTGATATTTAGTCTAGAGCTCGAGAAAGAACAAAGACTACTTTTTAACGCGAAAAAAGGGTTGTAAGGGGTTGAATGTGGGGGTGGTAATTTGTATGGAAGTATCGTCATTTTTACAGTAAGAAGCTTGAAACTTCTTTCTAATGCTGCTAATTTGATATAAATAAGTAAGAATTTCGATTTTTGTAAAAATTTTACCCGTAAGGGTGCTAAATAACAATAGGGGATGAAAATTTGTTTCGCAATATGTGAGGTTTTAATGAATGTTTTGTTTAATATGTTTTATTTATTTACTTATTTTATTTATTTATTTATTCTTTAGCACTTTTATAAGTACAAGGAGGACTTAATGCCTAAAGGCATTCTCTACCAGTCATCCGGTATATGAGAGGAAAGTATAATTATGTGCAGGGCAGATATGAATTGAAGATACAATTTTACTAATACAATATTATGTAATACAGTAATATATTAGAAATAAATAGGTATAAATAAAATATTGTATATAATATTAATAAAACATTGTACATGTAGAAGAAAAAGAATAAGATAAATAAAAACTCTAGATTAGTAAGTACAATAATAAGCGATAACAGCGAGAAGGCTACTTATGAATGGAGTCTCATAACATAATGATGCCGAATCAGACGCTTGAAAATAATTTTGGAGGAGGCTCTTTTAATGTTAGGTGAAAGATCGTTCCACAGTCTAACAGCTGTCACAGAGAAGGATTTATCCAAGAAGGACGAGTGATGAATAGGCGCGGATAGTGAGAGATTATCAGAGGACCGAAGAGAAAGCTCGTGATTTTCACACAGAAATTTGAAGAAGTCTTTTAAATAAGAGGGGTAATTTGTATCATTTAATACAGAGTAAAAAGTGCAGAGAATACGAACGTTCCTACGTTCTCTGATGGGCAGCCATTTTAGTTTTGATCGGAAATCCGACACATGATCGAACTTGCGAAGACCATAAATATATCGTATGCAGTTATTAAGTAGTCTATCCAGCTTATTCAGTAAGTCGGTATTTAGATCAATAAAACAAACGTCGGCATAATCAATAATGGGAAGAAGAAGGGAATTTACTAAAGTAAGCTTTGTTTTGACGGGGAGGAAGTGTTTAAATCGGATGATAGAATGGAGAGATGCATAGAATTTGCGACAAATTTCTTTGACATGGGCTGACCATCGCAGCTCGGAGTCAATAATGACACCCAGATCCTTGACTGTGCTCATAAACGGGATGACACAACCGTTGAGTGAAAGGGACGGGATGTCATCAGTAATAATTTTAGTTAACTGGCGGGAACTACCTATTAAGATTGCTTGGCATTTGTGTGGGTTAATTACGATGCCGTATGCTTCAGACCACTTTTGGAGACGAGACAGGTCATTATTCAGTGATAATATAGCAGAATTTAGGTCATTGACTGATGCAGCACTATATAATTGCAGGTCATCAGCATACATGTGGTAATTACTTTTGAGATGAGGGGAAAGCAGATTTATAAAGAGAGAAAAAAGGAGAGGGGACAGTAATCCGCCCTGGGGGACGCCCGTGTCCACTTCAAGCCAGTCGGATATAGTCTGACCACATCGAACAGCTTGACTGCGACCACGCAGATATGAACTGAACCAGTCAATGGAGAAGGGAGAGAAATACAGCTGGCTTAAAAGAGCTAAAAGGAGATCGTGGTCGACAGCATTGAAGGCGTTACTGAAATCAACAAGGACAAGTACTGTTATCATTTTAAGTTCCATGTTGGAACGAATATCCTCAGTAATTTTTAATAAAGCTGTTGTAGTACTGTGACCTTTGCGGAAACCGGACTGGAAGGGATTAAACACTTTGGCATTAGTGAGGAAGTCATTGATTTGAGTGAGGGCAACTGATTCTATGATTTTGGAAAGAAAAGGCAGAATTGATATAGGTCTGTACTCGCTAGGTAGAATGGGGTTAGGTTTTTAGGGAGTGGTATCACATGGGCTTTACGCCATAGTGCTGGAAAGGTACTAGACGTGAGGGAGAAATTTACAATATGTGTGATAATAGGTAGTACTTGGTCAATAATGTGCATCAACATGACCCGTCCAATGTCGTCGCATCCCACAGCTTTGGTTTTTAGGGAGTTAAATACTTTTCTGATACAGTCTTCACTAGCTGGCGCAAAATAGAAAGGAGTCGAAATAGAAGGGGTTTGTATAGATTTAATTTCATTGAGGGTGTCGGATTTCATTGATGGGGAAATTTTAGAAATGTTAGTGAAGTGGGAATTTAAGGTATTGCAATCAATATTAATTTTACTATCCGTAGGCAATTGCTGACCTACTCCGAGAGACCTCAAAAATTTCCACAAAGAAGCGGGAGAAGAAGTTTCAATCTGCTGGTTAATATATCGACGTTTAGCGTTACGAATAAGCTTATTGCAAAGATTACGGATAACTTTATACGAAGACCAGTTCAGTTCGTTCCTTTCGCGTTTGAATATGCGGAAAGCCCGATCTCTTTTCTTCATCACGTTACGTATGGTTTCATTAAACCAAGGTGACGGTGGGTGCTTCAATTTGACAGTATGAACTGGCGCATGTTTATCATAAAGTTGAATGATTAATTTGTTAAATTCTCCGACTTTGTCATCGACAGAGGCAGCCGCTTCGACCGCGCTCCAATCAATTTTTTGGGCATCACAGTGCAACAGATCGATATTCAACCGAGCAAAGTTGCGTTTCTCTAAGACTAAGGGTTTATGTTTAGGAGATTTTAATTTTAATGAGCAAAAGATGAGGTCGTGATGTGAAAAAGCAGGTGCAGAAAACTGGCCGTAATGTGCAACTAAATCGGTATGCGAGGTTAAAAGAAGGTCGAGAAGAGTGTCTGTTGCACTAGAGTGGTGCGTGGCAGTTAGTTTTAAAATATCCAAATTAGCTGATTCAATTATATCTTTTAGTTTTGAAGAACGAATATTCTCGTTGAGAAGGCACATATTAAAATCCCCCATAACCAAAAAGTGCGTATAAGTTCCCATGAGGGATTCAAAAATGTTTTCTAACTCTGAGAAATAATCGACATTAGGTGGGCAGTAGATAACACCTAATATAAGTTTAACATCGGAGTCCATCTCGAGAAAAAGGTATTCAGCATTTGCATGGTAGGCGGAAGCTGACTGCAGGATTATTTTATATGGATATTTACTTTTAATATAAATTGCCACTCCACCACCTCTTTTATTTGTCCGGTCATTCCTCACCAGAGTAAAGCCGGGGATAGAAACCGAAGTTGACGGGATAGACGGCTTGAGCCAGCTTTCAGAGACAAGAATGGCATCAATGTGGGACGATTCAAATGATTCGTGAAGGTCTGCAATGTGTGATGGAATACTTTGTGCATTGATGTGGCAGACGTTAAAGTGTCTTGGGAATAACTTAAACGTATTATTGAGATTCTCGCCTAAAGAAAATAATTTATCGTCCGAAGTACTGGAGTCGGAATTAATCAAATCAACGGAACTTAATAAATCTTCATCACTATTACTCATTCTTTAAGTTTAAGCAGTTTTATAGACTAAAAAACAGTTAGGCGGCTATTAAAAATAACAAAATTAAGGGCCTATCCTAATAAACAAAATAAGAGTATATATTAAGAAAAAAATAAAATAAAATAGGAACAATGGCTAAAAATAAAAAAAATAAAAAAATATATATATAAATACACTTCAAAACGATCTGCTTCAACTTCTCTTAATATGCTCTTGAGAGGACTACTCTCTGTTAGTCGGATGTAACGCTGGTAGAGAATTAACAAAAATTAACACAAAAAAAAAAAATATTACAGTAACAAAGCAAAACAAAACAAGCAAAAAGTAGGAAAATATACAAAAGCTGTACAATTTAGAGTTCTAGTTATTTCACCTACCGGTGATTAGATGCGTGTCAAAGCAAAACATTAATTAACAAGCCAGAAAGTAAGAGTTTTCGGAAACAGCAATGAAATGGCATCGAAAGCAAAAGCAAGCGATGGAGACCAAATGAAATTTCCAATACTACACTACTTAAAATATTGTGTTGATACTACAGTGATACAACAAAAAAAAAAATGGCAACGATGATAAAAGCAACCATGATGAACAGGAACAATATTAAACACTACGCTACTTAAAACAATAGATTTACACTACAGTTATAACTAAAACAAAAAATAATACTAATAATAATACGTGTGAATTAAAAAGGAACAGAAAAAAAAAACATACCGTGTGTTTACAATATATGTTGATCTGTGTTCTTTACTCTGTGTAGAACATTGGCGTAGATGACATCGGCATCTTAAGCTGTCAATGTCATGTCAAACACTTTGAAATAGATACGTCAAATAAAATTTGCGAATAAAATTTGTAAACAAACATTATTAAAGAAGGTATTCGTAAATAGTACTCACTATATGATAAATGTATAAATAGAAACCTCAAGACTGAGAATAGTAATCGCGCTATATCGACGAACACAGTACAGCCACATCATCTACTTCTTGGCGGAGGCACCTGTGCCCGCAGCCCTCTTACTCTTCGATGCTGCACGGGACTCCCTAGTTGTTGCTGGCGCCTTATTGACTGTCTCGCCAGACTTAGAAGTGGATGCCTTGTTGAGTTTTTCAAATTCACTCATGGTGTTGATGCGGTGACGCATGCCATCAATGATTACGAACACTGATCCATTGTTCGTCCAACACTTGGAAATGCCAAACTTCTGTCTAGCTGCCATGAAGGTGTCATGTCGGTGTTTGGTCAGAAACTCCGACAGGGTTATACCCGTGCCCTTGAGCGCAGATTTCATCTTCCATATGGACGTTCTGCGCTCATGGTTAGCTATCTTAAACAATATTGTACGAGGCCGGTCCGAAGTCAACTGACCCATTCTGTGGCATTGCTTAATGTCAGCAGCAGAAAAATTCTCCAGCTTCATTTTAGTCGCAATAGTATGAACCACTACTGAGACAGTATCTTCCGATGTGGTCTCGGGCACCCCATGGAGTAACAAGATTTTGCGTCGACTCTGTGACTCCAGATTGTCTGCTTGAGAGGAGAGGAGTGCCACTTGTTCTTGAAGTGACTTCAGTGCGGACATAATAAAAGTGCGGAAAGTTGTAAACTCAGCTGACAAACTTGTGATGGTAGCTGCAGGCACAGCACCTGCAGCTGCCAGCTCACCTTGATAAATATCCATGCGTTGAGTAAACATTTGTTGGAGATTGGTTAGTGATTCTTGAATGGCGTCCATTTTGAATAAGTGCTTGTCACTGGTTAAGAATGTAGTTTATAGTGAAATATGTAAAATACTGGAGAAAAATTAAGGAAAACGCTCACCGGCAGGTACAGTGCTTTACTTGTTGATTTGCTTCATTAATTATGTACAAATTATACTTTATTTAATTGTTTGCAAGTTATTAAAATTAAGAGCTAAAAATATGTGTACTTCAATCTACCCTCCTCCTTTTTCTCTCCTCCCCTCTCCTTTTTTTACTATTATACTTACTGATATTTAGCTTAGAGCCTGAGAAAGGACAAAGATTAATTTTTATCGTGAAAGAGGGTGTATAAGGGGGTAAAAGTAGGGGTGGAAATTTGTATGGACGTATCGTCATTTTTACAGTTAGAAGCTTATAACTTTTTTTAGGCTACTAATTTGATATTAATAAATAGGTCATTTAAAGTTTGTAAAAGTTTTACCCTTAATGTTGCAATATAATAAGGGAATAGGGGATGAAAATTTGCATAAGAGTAAATGAATATTTTGTAAGTTCCATTTGTTTTGTTGTAATTTTTTATAAGTTTAAATAAAATACCTCAACAACAACAACTAAATTCACGCCCATAACCCAGAGGGATAGGTAGAGACCAAACACCTACATTTGGTGTGGTCGTGGCACACCTATCTCTATGTCTACATCCATACATCAACGCATAGCACGTCGGTCAAGTAAAATAATAATCCTTAAAAAAAATGCTTAACGAAAACAGTATTTCACGCGGACGAAGTCGCGGGCACAGCTAGTATTATAAATGCGAAAGTAACTCTGTCTGTCTGTCTCGCTTTCACGCCAAAACTACTGAACCGATTTAAATGAAATTTTGTACACAGATAGTCTAGAGCCTGAGGATGGACATAGGCTACATTTTAACGCGAAAAAGGGGTTGTAAGGGGTTGAAAGTGGGGGTGAAAGTTTGTATGGAATTATCGTCATTTTTACAGGTAGAAGATTGAAACTTATTTTCAAGGCTAATTTGATAAAGATAAATATGAAATTAAATTTTTGGAAAAATTTTATCCCCAAGGGTGCTAAATAACAATAGGGGATGAAATTTTGTTTGGCAATATATTCGGTTTTGTTGAATGTTTTCTTTAATATGTTTTGCTATTACCCTTACCAATATTTAGTCTAGAGCCTGAGGAAGGACATAGGGCACATTTTAACGCGAAAAAGGGTTTGCAAGGGGTTGAACGTGGGGGTGAAAGTTTGTATGGAATTATCGTCATTTTTACAGTTGGAAGCTTGAAACTTATTTTTGAGGTTGCTAATTCTATATAAATAAATAATAAATTAAATTTTTGTAAAAAATTTACCCCCGAGGGTGCTAAATAACAATAGGGGATGAAATTTTGTTTGGCAATATATTCGGTTTTGGTGAATGTTTTGTTTAATATGCTTTGCTGTAACCCTTACCAATATTTAGTCTAGAGCCTGAGAAAAGACGTAGTCTACAATTTAACGCGAAAAGGGGGTTGTAAGGGGTTGAAAGAGGGGGTGGAATATTGTATGGAAGTATCGCCTTTTTTTACAGTTAGAAGCTTGAAACTTATTTTTGAGGCTGCTAATCCTTACTAATGTTATAAATGCGAAAGTAACTCTGTCTGTCTCGCTTTCACGCCAAAACTACTGAACCGATTTAAATGAAATTTTGTACACAGACAGTCTAGAGCCTGAGGATGGACATAGGCTACATTTTAACGCGAAAAAGGGGTTGTAAGGGGTTGAAAGTGGGGTGTGAAAGTTTGTATGGAATTATCGTCATTTTTACAGGTAGAAGATTGAAACTTATTTTCAAGGCTAATTTGATAAAGATAAATATGAAATTAAATTTTTGGAAAAATTTTACCCCCAAGGCTGCTAAATAACAATAGGGGATGAAATTTTGTTTGGCAATATGTGAGGTTTTGTTGAATGTTTTCTTTAATATGTTTTGCTATTTTCCTCACCAATATTTAGTCTAGAGCCTGAGGAAGGACATAGGGCACATTTTAACGCGAAAAAGGGTTTGCAAGGGGTTGAACGTGGGGGTGAAAGTTTGTATGGAATTATCGTCATTTTTACAGTTGGAAGCTTGAAACTTATTTTTGAGGTTGCTAATTCTATATAAATAAATAATAAATTAAATTTTTGTAAAAAATTTACCCCCGAGGGTGCTAAATAACAATAGGGGATGAAATTTTGTTTGGCAATATATTCGGTTTTGGTGAATGTTTTGTTTAATATGCTTTGCTGTAACCCTTACCAATATTTAGTCTAGAGCCTGAGAAAAGACGTAGTCTACAATTTAACGCGAAAAGGGGGTTGTAAGGGGTTGAAAGAGGGGGTGGAATATTGTATGGAAGTATCGTCTTTTTTTACAGTTAGAAGCTTGAAACTTATTTTTGAGGCTGCTAATCCTTACTAATGTTATAAATGCGAAAGTAACTCTGTCTGTCTCGCTTTCACGCCAAAACTACTGAACCGATTTAAATGAAATTTTGTACACAGACAGTCTAGAGCCTGAGGATGGACATAGGCTACATTTTAACGCGAAAAAGGGGTTGTAAGGGGTTGAAAGTGGGGTGTGAAAGTTTGTATGGAATTATCGTCATTTTTACAGGTAGAAGATTGAAACTTATTTTCAAGGCTAATTTGATAAAGATAAATATGAAATTAAATTTTTGGAAAAATTTCACCCCCAAGGGTGCTGAATAACAATAGGGGATGAAATTTTGTTTGGCAATATGTGAGGTTTTGTTGAATGTTTTCTTTAATATGTTTTGCTATTACCCTTACCAATATTTAGTCTAGAGCCTGAGGAAGGACATAGGGCACATTTTAACGCGAAAAAGGGTTTGCAAGGGGTTGAACGTGGGGGTGAAAGTTTGTATGGAATTATCGTCATTTTTACAGTTGGAAGCTTGAAACTTATTTTTGAGGTTGCTAATTCTATATAAATAAATAATAAATTAAATTTTTGTAAAAAATTTACCCCCGAGGGTGCTAAATAACAATAGGGGATGAAATTTTGTTTGGCAATATATTCGGTTTTGGTGAATGTTTTGTTTAATATGCTTTGCTGTAACCCTTACCAATATTTAGTCTAGAGCCTGAGAAAAGACGTAGTCTACAATTTAACGCGAAAAGGGGGTTGTAAGGGGTTGAAAGAGGGGGTGGAATATTGTATGGAAGTATCGTCTTTTTTTACAGTTAGAAGCTTGAAACTTATTTTTGAGGCTGCTAATCCTTACTAATGTTATAAATGCGAAAGTAACTCTGTCTGTCTCGCTTTCACGCCAAAACTACTGAACCGATTTAAATGAAATTTTGTACACAGACAGTCTAGAGCCTGAGGATGGACATAGGCTACATTTTAACGCGAAAAAGGGGTTGTAAGGGGTTGAAAGTGGGGGTGAAAGTTTGTATGGAATTATCTTCATTTTTACAGGTAGAAGATTGAAACTTATTTTCAAGGCTAATTTGATAAAGATAAATATGAAATTAAATTTTTGGAAAAATTGTATCCCCAAGGGTGCTAAATAACAATAGGGGATGAAATTTTGTTTGGCAATATATTCGGTTTTGTTGAATGTTTTCTTTAATATGTTTTGCTATTACCCTTACCAATATTTAGTCTAGAGCCTGAGGAAGGACATAGGGCACATTTTAACGCGAAAAAGGGTTTGCAAGGGGTTGAACGTGGGGGTGAAAGTTTGTATGGAATTATCGTCATTTTTACAGTTGGAAGCTTGAAACTTATTTTTGAGGTTGCTAATTCTATATAAATAAATAATAAATTAAATTTTTGTAAAAAATTTACCCCCGAGGGTGCTAAATAACAATAGGGGATGAAATTTTGTTTGGCAATATATTCGGTTTTGGTGAATGTTTTGTTTAATATGCTTTGCTGTAACCCTTACCAATATTTAGTCTAGAGCCTGAGAAAAGACGTAGTCTACAATTTAACGCGAAAAAGGGGTTTGAAGGGGTTGAAAGTGGGGGTGAAAGTTTGTATGGAATTATCGTCATTTTTACAGGTAGAAGGTTGAAACTTATTTTCAAGGCTGCTAATTTGATAAAGATAAATATGAAATTAAATTTTTGTAAAATTTCACCCCCAAGGGTGCTGAATAACAATAGGGGATGAAATTTTGTTTGGCAATATGTGAGGTTTTGTTGAATGTTTTCTTTAATATGTTTTGCTATTACCCTTACCAATATTTAGTCTAGAGCCTGAGGAAGGACATAGGGCACATTTTAACGCGAAAAAGGGTTTGCAAGGGGTTGAACGTGGGGGTGAAAGTTTGTATGGAATTATCGTCATTTTTACAGTTGGAAGCTTGAAACTTATTTTTGAGGTTGCTAATCCTTACTTCCTTACTAATATTACAAATGCGAAAGTAACTCTGTCTGTCTGTCTGTCTGTCTTGCTTTCATGCAAAAACTACTAAACCGATTTAAATGAAATTTTGTACACAGATAGTCTAGAGCCTGAGGATGGACATAGGCTACATTTTAACGCGAAAAAGGGGTTGTAAGGGGTTGAAAGTGGGGGTGAAAGTTTGTATGGAATTATCGTCATTTTTACAGGTAGAAGATTGAAACTTTTTTTCAAAGCTGCTAATTTGATAAAGATAAATACGAAATTAAATTTTTGTAAAAATTTTACCCCCAAGGGTGCTAAATAACAATTGGAGATGAAATTTTGTTTGTCAATATATTCGGTTTTGATGAATGTTTTGTTTAATAAGTTTTGCTGTTACAATTACCAATATTTAGTATAGAGCCTGAGGAAGGACATAGACTAATTTTCAACGCGAAAAAGGGTTTTTAAGGGGTTGAAAGTGGGCGTGGAAATTTGTATGGAAGTATCGTCATTTTTACAGTTACAAGTTTAAAACTTATTTTTGTGGCTGCTAATTTGATATAAATAAATATGAAATTCAACGTTTGAAAAAATATTACTTTCAAGGATGCTAAATAAAAATAGGGGATGAAATTTTGTTTGGGAATATTTTAGACATTTGGCGCGGTCCTGGCACATCTCTCTCTATGTTCTTCTACATCCATACATCAAATCATAGCACGTCGGTTAAGTAAAATAATTAGCCTTAAAAAATTCTATCCGAAGACAGAATTTTACGCGGACGAAGTCGCGGGCACAGCTAGTAATATTATAAATGCGAAAGTAACTCTGTCTGTCTCGCTTTCACGCCAAAACTACTGAACCGTTTTAAATGAAATTTGGTACACAGATAGTCTAGAGCCTGAGGATGGACATAGGCTATATTTTAACGCGAAAAAGGGGTTGTAAGGGGTTGAAAGTGGGGGTGAAAGTTTGTATGGAAGTGTCGCCTACTATTGTTTACTGAACCGATTTAAATGAAATTTGGTACACAAATATTCTAGAGCCTCAGAAAGAACATAGGCTACTTTTGAACGCGAAAACAGGGTTGTAAGAGAGAGGGAAAGTAGGGGTGGTAATTTGTATGGAAGTATCGTCATTTTTACAGTAAGAAGCTTGAAACTTCTTTCTAATGCTGCTAATTGGGGATGAAAATTTGTTTCGCAATATGTGAGGTTTTAATGAATGTTTTGTTTAGTATGTTTTACTATTATACTTACTGATATTTAGCTTAGAGCCTGAGAAAGGACAAAGATTAATTTTTATCGTGAAAGAGGGTTTATAAGAGGGTAAAAGTAGGGGTGGAAATTTGTATGGACGTATCGTCATTTTTACAGTTAGAAGCTTATAACTTTTTTTAGGCTGCTAATTTGATATTAATAAATAAGTCATTTAAAGTTTTACCCTTAATGTTGCAATATAATAAGGGAATAGGGGATGAAAATTTGCATAAGAGTAAATGAATATTTTGTAAGTTCCATTTGTTTCGTTGTAATTTTTTATAAGTTTAAATAAAATACCTCAACAACAACAACTAAATTCACGCCCGTAACCCAGAGGGATAGGTAGAGACCAAACACCTACATTTGGTGCGGTCGTGGCACACCTATCTCTATGTCTACATCCATACATCAACGCATAGCACGTCGGTCAAGTAAAATAATAATCCTTAAAAAAAATGCTTAACGAAAACAGTATTTCACGCGGACGAAGTCGCGGGCACAGCTAGTATCTACAGTGGTAGACGCCAGCAACAACAACATCAGTTGCACGAATTGGCCGGCTCGCCCGGTGAAATACCACGACCACACAGAAGACAGGTGTGAAGTGGAAGCAATTCTGCGTTTCGTCTGATGAGTGTGGTGCCGGAGGCCTAACACCCCCCCCCCCCCCTTAATACAGCATGGCAGTGGGATCGAAAGAGAAAATACCCCAGGGGGGTACCAATACCCCTGGTATTGGAGAATCCCCCTCCGCGCGCTTACGCTTGAACTCCCGCTCGGAGTCTGGGGGTAAGCGCGTGGGCCGCCCCGCGTATTCTGGGGGGGGCACCATTCCGCTCGCTTGCAAAGGTCGGGGCAAACGAAGCAAGGCACTTTCAGCTCCCCCTGACACCTACGCCGTGGACCTCTGCAATATCAGGGGGCTCCATTCCAACTTGGAGGCCGTCCACTACCATCTCCGGACGGCCAAGCCGGCCTTGCTTTTTCTAACCGAGACACAGATATCCTCTCCGGCGGACACCTCGTATCTGTCCTGCCCCGGATACAAACTAGAACAGTCCTTTTTGCCCCGGGCTGGGGTATGCGTGTACGTCAGAGAGGATATCTGTTCTCGTCGCCTCAGCCTTCTTGAAGGTAGGGACCTATCTCTTTTGTGGCTGCGCGTAGATGGCGATGACCATCCGCGGGTCTATGCGTGCCTGTATAGGTCCCATAGCGGTAATGCCGAAACAGACCGACTCATGGAGCAAGTCCAAACGGCTACAGATTCCGTTCTGGCACAGATCCCCTCCGCTGAAATCGTGGTACTAGGCGACTTCAACGCCCACCATGCCGATTGGCTTGGCTCTCGTACCACCGATCATGCGGGGAGATCTGTCCACGACTTTGCCTTGTCTTATGATCTGACGCAGCTGGTCACATCGCCCACGCGAATCCCAGATGTCGAAGATCATACACCTTCCCTGTTGGACCTTCTGCTGACCTCACATCCGGACAGCTATAAGGTTTCCGTCGAAGCCCCTCTAGGCTCGTCGGACCACTGCCTGATCCGGACCACAGTGCCCATCTCGCGTCGCCCACGGTTTAAACCGAATGGCTTTCGCCGAGTATGGCACTATAGGTCAGCAGACTGGGATGAGATGCGGTCTTTTTTTGCATCCTACCCATGGGAGAGAGTTTGCTTCAAGCTGGATGATCCCGACGCTGTTGCTGATTCTGTCGCTGATGTGGTGCTTCAGGGGATGGATCTTTTCATTCCATCTTCAGTTGTGCCCATCGGGGGCAGTTCTCGGCCCTGGTTTGGTAAATCCTGCAAATTAGCCGCGCGCTACAAGCAGGATTGTTACCGAGCCTGGGCTGAGGCGTCAGCAGCTAGGGATGTAAATACCAGCCAGTTAAAAAAGAAGTATAACTCTGCCTCCAGGTCCTTCAAAAGAGTGATTGCCAAGGCAAAGTCCGAACACGTGGCCAGCATTGGTGAGAGGCTAGTGCACCTTCCTTCGGGAACTCGTGCTTTCTGGTCTCTTGCCAAGGCTGTGCAGGGGAACTTCTGTATGCCGTCCTTACCATCTCTGCGCAGGGGGGATGACTCGCTGGCCCACACCGCAAAAGAGAAAGCCGATCTTCTGGGCTCTCTTTTCGCGGCCAACTCGACTCTGGATGACAAAGGTAACTCGCCGCCGAAAATCCCATGCGGCGAGACCTCTATGTCCGAAATCCAGTTTATCCAGAGATCAGTGCGGAAATCGCTGCAATCTCTGGATATTCATAAGTCGAGTGGGCCTGACGGGATACCCCCCATCGTGCTTAAGACTTGCGCTCCTGAGTTGGCACCGGTTTTAACGCGCCTGTTCCGGTTCTCCTACTCCTTAGGCGTTGTCCCGAAATCATGGAAGACTGCCATAATCCACCCGATCCCAAAAAAAGGCGATGGCTCAGATCCGTCCAACTACAGGCCGATCGCCATTACCACCTTGTTCTCGAAAGTCATGGAAACGACCATCAATTGCCAACTTATGAGGTACCTAGAGGAGCATCAGCTGATTAGCGATCGTCAGTACGGTTTCCGACAACGTCGCTCAGCTGGTGATCTTCTTGCGTACCTCACGCATCGATGGTCGGAGGCAATCGAGGGCAAGGGGGAGGCCCTGGCGGTTAGTTTAGCCGTGGCCAAAGCCTTTGATCGGGTGTGGCACAAAGCACTTCTTGCGAAGTTGCCTTCCTACGGGCTGCCCGATAAACTATGCGCCTGGATTTCTAGCTTCTTGGAGGGTCGGAGCATCAAGGTCGTTGTTGACGGTGCGTGCTCTGACCCGAAACCAATCAACGCTGGTGTCCCACAGGGCTGTGTACTGTCGCCCACCTTGTTTCTTCTGCATATCAATGACATGCTGCAATTTAGCAACATTCATTGTTATGCAGACGATAGCACGTGTGACGCACTGTATACGGCCCGCGCTAACGTTTCTCGGGCTACTGCCGATGAGAACCGGACCAAACTTGTGTCTGAACTGGAGACCCTACTGGGTGAAGTTTCGGATTGGGGTCGACGAAATCTCGTTGATTTCAATCCCAAAAAGACACAAGTATGCGCCATTACCGCTAAAAAACAACCCTTTGTCGTGGATCTTCGTTTCGAGGGCACTCCCCTGGTTGCCTCAGCCAGTATCAGTATTCTCGGCGTTGACATATCGAACGACGTTCAGTTTCGCGGTCATTTGGAAGACAAGGCCAAGCTGGCCTCCAAAAAGCTGGGTGTGCTCAGTAGGGCGAAGCAGTATTTCCAGCCGGGCCACCGCCTACAACTGTACAAGGCGCAAGTTCGGCCCCATATGGAATACTGCTCGCACCTCTGGGCGGGAGCACCCCAGTACCAGCTTCTTCCATTTGACCGCATACAACGGAGAGCGACTCGAATCGTCAACGACCGAGCTCTTACCGATCGGCTTGATACTCTGGCCTTGCGGAGGGACGTCAGTTCCCTCTGCATTTTTTATCGTTTATACCACGGGGAGTGTTCCGAAGAACTGTTTGGAACGATTCCTGCCGCCGAGTTTCGTCATCGGACGACCCGACAGACCGCCAGGTACCATCCATACCATCTGGATGGCTGGCATTCCACAACAGTGCGGTTCTCGCGAAATTTCTTGCTGCGCACGGCCGCGTTGTGGAATGGTCTGTCCTCGGCGGTATTTCCAAACCAGTACGACTTAGGGTCCTTCAAGAAGCGAGCGTATCACCATCTCAAAGGCCGGCAACGCATTTGCGATTCCTCTGGTATTGCAGATGTCCATGGGCGTCGATGAACACCTTGGTGTTCCCGCTGCTCGTTTGCCCCCTTCTCTTATAAAAAAAAAAAAAAAAAATCTTATAATATTACCAGCATCATTTCTTTTAGTTTCGCTTCGCAGCCAAATATTATAAGATGACTAAGATCACGCTTGTGACCAGTCCATCTTTCTTCAGGAGTAACCTGTGGGAGTGAGCGAGTAGGTACACGGTTAACAATATATGCAGCAGTTGAAACAGCTTCAGCCCAATACTCCTTACCCAAAGACGCATTGAACAACATACATTTGGCCTTTTCCACTAAAGTTCGGTTCATCCTTTCACTGACACCATTTTGTTGAGGTGTATACGGAGTACTTGTTTCATGTATAATACCAAAGTGTTTCAGATATTTATCAAATTTACTGTTTTTGTATTCAGTTCCATTATCAGTCCTTAAAGTTTTAATTGTACAGTTTAATTCATTTTCAACTTGATTCTTGAATTCTATAAATTTTTCAAATACCTCCGATTTATTTTTTAAAAAATAAACAAATACTTTTCTGCTATAATCATCAATAAAAGTTAAGAAATACCTGGATCCTCCAATTGACAGGTTTTCCATTGGTCCACACACATCGCTGTGTATTAACTCCAACAGCTTAGTTGCTCGGGAACCTATGTTCTTGAACGGCAATCTACTTTGTTTTGCTTGTAAACAAGGAGTACAAACAATTTCATTAGTATCAAGAGACATCTTCACACCCTGTGTAACATTAGAAATTAAATTCAAATCAATATAATTTATATGACCAAGTCTTTGATGCCAAAAATATTTATCTTCAATTACTGCCGACATAACCTTTTCATTATAACAGTTTAATTTATATGTATTATTTATTAATTCTGCAGTAGCCACTATACAACCTTGTTTGCCTATTATATTACTGTAAGATATTTGATGCAAAAGTATTTTAAAAGAATTAAACTAACAGCGAACCAGTGAATTTAACTCTACTTCATAATAATCCTCGCTGTAGTATAAACTTTAACCGAACGTAAGTAAACAAAAATGTCAGACGTTCCGCAATAACGAATGGAAAGAGACTGCCTCGAGCAGCAGCGCACGCTTCCTTATAAAACCTTTTTTTTGTGTGACTACCCTCAACAGTCCTAACACGGCTTCTCCTGACATGAGACCGTCCTCGGGCTCGTTCTTCCAGCATCTTCAACACTGGAATTCGTCTGTAACAATGGCATAGAGTCTTTCGATACCAGCTCGTTGGCAGGCGCTATGCGGGCGCGCTGCTCGTCGTCAGGCGCTGCTGTGGCGCGCTGATTGCAGACAGGCGCGGCTGTGGCGCGCTGCTTGCAGACAGGCGCGGCTGTGGCGCGCTGCTTGCAGACAGGCGCGGCTGTGGCGCGCTGCTTGCAGGCAGGCGCGGCTGTGGCGCGCTGCTTGCAGGCAGGCGCGGCTGTGGCGCGCTGCTTGCAGACAGGCGCGGCTGTGGCGCGCTGCTTGCAGGCAGGCGCGGCTGTGGCGCGCTGCTTGCAGGCAGGCGCGGCTGTGGCGCGCTGCTTGTAGACAGGCGCGGCTGTGGCGCGCTGCTTGTAGACAGGCGCGGCTGTGGCGCGCTGCTTGCAGGCAGGCGCGGCTGTGGCGCGCTGCTTGTAGGCAGGCGCGGCTGTGGCGCGCAGCTTGTAGACAGGCGCGGCTGTGGCGCGCTGCTTGTAGGCAGGCGCGGCTGTGGCGCGCTCCTAGTAGGCAGGCGCGACTGTGGCGCGCTGTTCGGCAACAGGCGCGACTGTGGCGCGCTGATTGCAGACAGGCGCTCTGCTTGTAGACACGCGCAGTTGCGGCGTGGTGCGCAACACAGCTACATAGTAGGACGCAAGATCCGGCTGAATCCGCATCTATGCCGTTAATGGTGTCCTGGATTAGTTGATCATATCTCTTTATGGTTCCAAAACATTCGACACATGACTATACTACATGACATCAGTGGCAGCCCGCAGTATGCCAGATACTGAACGTCCCGCAGTCCGTTCAATGCTTTAATTCACAAGACCATGTAGGGCAAGCGTCCCGCAGTCCGTTGCCGATAGGAGCGTCCCGCAGTCCGTCCTCTACATGATATTAATGGCAGCCCGCAGTATGCCAGATGCTGAACGTCCCGCAGTCCGTTCAATACCTTACTTCACAAGACCATGTAGGGCAAGCGTCCCGCAGTCCGTTGCCGATAGGAGCGTCCCGCAGTCCGTCCTCTACATGATATTAATGGCAAACGGCAGTTTGTCAGTAGTGGAGATACCCTAGAAGCATCTCCTGATACAGAACGTCTCACATTCCGTTCACAATCTCACATCTGCAGTTGGGTATCCCGCAGTCTACGCAACGACGAACTACGACAAAGCAAACTGAACTAATAAAGGGCATCGATGACTATTACGACATAATGACATACGTCTGACTCAGGTAATGGCTTAACAAGCTCAGCTCCACCAATTAGCTTCTTTACCACTTTAAAATGAAAATGCTCGTACCATGCTGGCATGTAACGTGTTAAATCTTGTCACGACTCGGCCTTATCTGACCCTCACTAATTAACTGATCGAGGTATTCAATTTCAGTCTTTAGTAAAGAACACATCTTTAAATTAATTGAAAAGTCTATTGTTGACTTATTTGGCATCAAAACTTGAAATATAAAAATATTGGTTCGATCTTACCGCAGTACAAATTGAATAGATCGTGTCCACAATCCTTTCTGCTGTGAAATACACAGACAGCGGGTGAGCCTCACTACTCACATATTCCCATGCAGAATACACGGCTTGGTCCACGCTACCCTTGTTTCGCGAACACTGGTACGACTTTGATATCGACTCAACTTGCTACGACTACAACAATTATCACGGTAACGATCTGACATTTTTCTCTTTGCATTTATTTTCACGAAAATGCAAACACAAACACAGAGTGAGCAAAGTGGATAGAATCACGTGGATCCTATCCCACTTCTGATGTAAGATATTTGATGCAAAAGTATTTTAAAAGAATTAAACTAACAGCGAACCAGTGAATTTAACTCTACTTCATAATAATCCTCGCTGTAGTATAAACTTTAACCGAACGTAAGTAAACAAAAATGTCAGACGTTCCGCAATAACGAATGGAAAGAGACTGCCTCGAGCAGCAGCGCACGCTTCCTTATAAAACCTTTTTTTTGTGTGACTACCCTCAACAGTCCTAACATTACAACCATTTTTGTTAAATTCAACTTTATTTCCATTAGAAATTATCTTACTCACCGATAGCAAATTAGTAGATAAATCTGGTACATACAACACATCTTTTACCTGTATTCTTTCAGGCGTTCCATTTAATTTATTTGACACTTCAATGTAGACAGTGCCACAGGTGTGTACTCGGAGTACCTTGTCATTTGCTATTTTTATGAAGTTGACAGGCGGTGATCTTTGGTCTTCCAGCCAATGATCATACATTGTCATGTGAGAGGACGCTCCGGAGTCCACATACCAACAATTAGTAGTGTCCTTAAGCGTTGATGCAGATAATGCTACAAAACTATTTTCCTTTTTACTTTTAATTTTCTTATTTACTTTAACTTCCTTTTTATACCAACAATTTTTACTAAGGTGACCATATTTATTACAATTATAACATCGGGGTCCATTATTCTTTGAGTGACATACATTAGTCGAGTTATATTGAAAGTTCTTCTTATTATTTACTTTATTACTGTAAAATGCAGTAGTAGTATCTGATTTAACTTCTTGAAGCAATTTAGTTTTAATCAGATCGGCACTAATTTTGATTCCTGAACTTTCAATTCCCATTATCATAGGCCTATAGTCCTCAGTTAGTCCTGCTAACATTAATGTTCCGAGCCACTCATCATCAATGTTGAAGTTAAATAGTTTATGGGCGGCCGTCATTATACTACTGATATATTCTTCTATATCTTTACTTGCATTTAAATTAGTGTTAATTAGTTCTTTCAATAATCCTACCTTTCTTAGTAGGCCGGAGTCTTCAAATGCCCGGGATAAGCTGTCCCACACATGTTTGGCAGTTGTGGCGTCTTGCACGTGGACGTACAATTGAGGATCGATAGAAAGAATTATCTTGGACTTAGCTTTGACATCTTTGTCTCTGCTGACGGAGCCCTCGGAGATAATACATGTCCAGAGATCTTCAAGTTGCAACAATGCCTGCATAGCAAACTTCCAAGTCGCAAAATTTTCTCGTCCAGTTAATTTTTCGATTGAAAATGTATTTGCAGCCATTGCAATAAGTTTAAACTTAATTTCACACAATAAGCTGAAATAAAATTACCGACGCCACCGGCGCCACGCGGTTGTCGACTTTGAAGAACTTTATTTTTATTTAACCAACTTTTTTCTTAAGTGATTTACAGGTATGCTGGGCCCATAACCTGTTGTTGGTTAAATAAAATACTTTTAGTTATGAATTAAAGTATATTGAAAGTAATTACAGAAATAATACAAGGAGATGCGCGTGATACGTTAGACGGCCATTACGGAAGAGGAAGTGACATTCCGTCAGTGTTGCCACTATAGGGTTACGCTTATATTCCAACACTTTACAACAGTTGACACCTGTGCTATGTTATAATAATGTTCTATTGAATGTTTCCTTTTTATTATTATCTTTATTTTTAATTTTCTGTTATAAATTGGTCGAACTTGACAGAAGCTGGCGGGTAGCAACAGCACCACATCGAAGCACTTTTGCAATTAGGTTTACATTTTATAATTTTTGTTTATATTATTATTTTATTATCCCTTTATTTATTGTTTTTATATATATATATATTTTATATTATATTTCAAAATTAAATGAACGATAGTGATAGTGACAATGTTACTGATTCTTCATTGTATAAATCAGCGTCTAGTGGATTGAATAGTAGTTATGAAAGTATTCCTCCAAATGATGTGGCCCTAGACTCTCATTTTACAGATGTCTCGAAAAACTTTAATATTGTCCATATAAATGCGCAGAGTATACCGGCACATTACCCCGACTTTTTAGCCACCTTTGATAGCAAAAAAATACATGCCATTCTTGTATCAGAATCCTGGCTTAAACCCTGCCTGGCCTCGACTTCTTACTCTCTACCAGGGTTTACTCTCATTCGCAACGACCGCACACAACGGGGAGGTGGCGGCGTTGCTATATATCTTCGTTCTCACATTCCGTTTTCAATTATTAATAATTCAGATCAAAATCAAGACGTGAACGCAGCAGAATACTTATTTATCGAAATACTCTTTTGCCATACAAAACTACTTCTAGGAGTCCTATACAGTCCTTCTTCAACAGTTGACTACTTTTCGGCATTTGAACACCTCCTGGAAGAATTCGTATCCATATACGATCATATCATTATTATGGGAGACTTTAATACGTGTCTTTTAAAACAAGACGTAATATCTGCAAGATTAAATAATATTATTGAGGCAGCCAATATGCACATTCTTCCTCTTTCAGCCACACATTTCTTTCCGAATTGCGTCCCATCACTTCTAGACCTAATAATTGTCTCTTCTCCTGATCATGTTGCTAAGCATGGTCAATGTGCTGCCGATGCTTTTTCATATCATGACCTTATTTATATGTCATATAAAATCCGACCTCCTAAGGCAAAGTCAAAATTTCTACTTCAGCGCAACTTTGCGAATATGAATCTTGATAAATTGAGAAAGGATGCCCTGAACACCGACTGGAACGTAATTTTCAGTGCCAAGACAGTTGATGAACAGGTGGACACATTTAATTCAATATTAGTCAACTTATTCGATATCCATGCTCCTATTCGTCCAGTGAGAATTCGCCACGCACCTGCACCTTGGCTAACTGAAGATATTAGAAATCTAATAAACAAAAAAAAACAAAGCCAAGGCTAAATACAAGGCCAATCCCAGCGATGAAAATCGTGAAAAGCTTCGACAAGCTCGAAATCGCTGCAATATGGCGTGTAGAGATTCACAACGACGCCATATCCATAAATCTGTTCAAGATGAAGATCCTGCCAAGGTCTGGAAATTTCTTAGAAAACTTGGAGTTGGTAAGCAACAGAACTCTCCAACAGATAATACTGACTTAAATGGTCTCAATCTCCATTTTTCCTCTTCATCATTCATAAGTAACATAGATAAATCGAACACCTTAAAATATCTTTCTAGTATACCCAACTCCAGTAACTTCTCTTTCAATTTTAGTCAATTCACGGATCGTGATGTCGAGAAGAGTATTCTATCCATTTCCTCTGACTCTGTTGGCGGTGACTGCATTAGCCGTAAGATGGTCATTCCTTTACTTGATATTCTTATTCCCATCATCAAACGCATCCTAAATTATTCAATTACCACCAGGTCATTTCCCAATCTATGGAAAGAGGCACAAATAATTCCTCTACCCAAAAAGTCCAAACCATCCTCTCCGTCGGACTATCGACCAATATCCATACTTCCGTTTTTGTCCAAAGTCCTAGAGCGCCTTGTCCATCAACAACTTAACTCCTTCCTCTCCTGCAACAATCTTTTAAATCCATATCAATCTGGCTTCCGTCCTGGCCATAGTACGGCTACTGCACTCTTAAAAATCACTGACGACATAAGGTTAGGAATGGATGATCAAAAGCTCACGGTGCTGACATTGTTGGATTTCAGCAATGCTTTCTGCACTGTGGATTTTGATATTTTACTTGCAATTATGCGCTCTCTTAACATATCTCCGGCTGTTATTGACTGGTTTCATAGTTACTTGTATGGGCGTCGGCAACGTGTGCGAGTTCAAGATAATTATTCCTCTTGGTGTAGCATAAATGCCGGCGTACCGCAAGGTGGCGTGTTGTTCCCACTTCTATTTGCAATTTTCATTAATTCTATAAGCTCTCAAATATCTTCTCTCTACCACCTATATGCAGACGATCTCCAAATATATAACCAGTCGACTTTAGCTGATTTACCAAGTGCTATAAATATAGCTAACATGGATTTGGCCAGTATTTCGCGTTGGGCTAAATATTATGGTTTGCAAGTCAATCCTGCTAAGACGCAAGCTATCATTGTTGGCAGCTCGCGTCTTATTAGTAAAATTGACTGGCATCAACTACCACCTATTATATTTGATGGCATAATAGTCCCGTACAGTGACACTGTGAAAAATCTTGGCGTGCTGATTGACCGTAATTTATCTTGGGTACCGCAGATACGGGAATTGAGACGAAAATTGTTCGGAGCCCTTGGTTCTTTTCGACGCTTGTGTAATTTTCTTCCGATTCCTACCAAAGTTGCGCTTGTTCAGTCCTTACTTCTGCCTATACTTGACTATGCCGACATTTGCTATCCTGATCTCACAGAGGAGCAATTAAATAAACTTGACCGCCTTCAAAATGTTGGTATACGGTTTATATTTGGGGTACGCAAATATGACCACGGTATCCGAATATCGTGTAAAGCTCAAGTGGCTCCCAATCCGTCTTCGCCGGAAAGCTCACATTCTTTCTACTTTATATAATATATACTGTTCAATCCACTTGCTCCACATTATTTGAAAGAACGTTTTAAGTTTACATATCTCACTCATGACCACACCTTGCGTTCTAGTACAAACTTTTCTCTTCTTACTCCTTCACACACTTCTTCTTTCTACTCAAAATCGTTCACGGTTTACGCTGTGAAACTATGGAACTCCTTACCTCTCTCTATTAGATGCAGTAAAAGTATTGAATCGTTAAAAAAAATGTCAAAGATCACTATCTGCAGCTCTAATTTGGCTATATATTGTATTATTTTATTTTCTCTTACTAATATTTCTATTGTTTTTATTTTTATTTCTTATCACTGTTCGTGTGCACCCTACCGATTTGGTTTACTTAGCTTAATTTCTACCCAAAGGTTGTCTGGCAGAGATCGCTGCTTAGCGATAAGACCGCCTTTTGTGAAAATCCTGTTGTACTTTCTTTTTTTTTGTAACTCCATGATAGTGCACAATAAAGTATATTTGTATTTGTTTCCTTAGCTATAGACATTCTATATAAGATAATTAAAGAATTAGAAGGAGAAATACAGGGCAAGGGAGAGAATGAAGGAGGAAAGAAGAGAGAAGAGAAGGAATTAGAACCAGAGATAGAAAAAGAGCGGGATATGGAAAACATTGAAAAAATTGAAAAATTTGGAAAAATTTTAATTGAGAAAATGGAAAAGCAAGCCGAGCTATTACAGCAGAGTAATGAAAAAATTAATGAACTAAAACACACACTAGAGAAACAAAAAGTAGTTCACAAACAAAACTACACATATGCCAACGCCGTGACACAAGGAGTAAAGATACCGTAACAGAAAACTCTACACTCTGTTGTGGTAACTTCAAAGAACGAAATTGAGACAGGAGAGGAAGTCCTAAATAGAATAAGAACAGCGGTAAATGCTAAAGACGGAGGAATATGTGTGGAAAAAATAAGGAAGGCAAAGGATAGAAAGGTGATTGTCGGGTGCGAGACAGAAGAAGAAAGGAATATTTTAAAGAAAAGGTTAAAGAAGGCAGAGGAACATCTTGGAGTGAAAGACATTAAAAACAAGAATCCTCTAGTTATACTTAAAGAAATCTTTAATTATAACACGGACGAAGAAATATTAGCGGCATTAAAGAATCAGAACAAAGACATGATGAAAGATGTAGACGGGGTAGAGGAGACTGTAATAGCCTATAAAAAACGAGCCAGAAATCCCCACACAAGACACATAGTTCTGCGGGTATCCCCGCAACTAAGGAGAAAAATGACGGAAACGGGCAAAGTGCAGATCGACCTGCAGAGAGTGCGCGTTGAGGACCAATCGCCTCTCGTGCAGTGCTCGATCTGCCTTGAATATGGGCACCCGAAACGATTATGCAGAACAAAAACAGAAATATGCAGTCATTGTGGGGACATTGACCATAAGAAGACAGAATGCAAAGAATGGCTAGCTGGAGTAGAACCGGTCTGTTTTCACTGTAAAGCGGAAAGATTGGATAAACTAGATCATAACATATTTGATCAAGAGTGCCCGGTAAGAAGACGCAAAGAATAGCACGCTCCGCTATTGCGTATTGCTGAAGTTGTCCCGGGCACTCAATGCCCCTAGAGAAGAAGCGGTGAGAAAACTCAATGTCCCGAAAGCGGTGTGAAGGAAAATGAGGCACACAAAAATGTACCAAATCATTGGTGGCATATTATTCCATGCCACCAAGCATTTATGGAGAGCGGTCTTTTAAGGTCAGCGTCATTCGCACCGTTTTCGGTTCCGGAAGAAAAAACCGAAACGAGAAATCGACGGCCTGAGGGCGATGTAGAGGATAAAGAGGCAAACAAAAACGTAATAAATGGGGGGTGGCATGCTGATCCATGCCACCAAGCACTTATGGAGGGCGGCCTTGTAGGGTCCGCGCTGTCTACAACGTCTTCGGTTCCTGAGAGAAATATTGAAAATAGATATACCAGGGGCACCACAAACAGCACAAACTTGAGATGCCAACGGCCCGAGAGAGGTGTGGAGGAAAACGAGGCACACAAAAACGTACCAAATGAGGGGTGGCATGCTATTCCATGCCACCAAGCACTTGTGGAGGGCGACCTCGTATGGTCCGCGACGTTCACACTTATCCCGGATCCGCAAAAGATTACTGGAATAAAACAAGTTAGGGGAAAAGACAGTAGCATACATAAAATAAAAAGAAAAAATGTAATTACCTTCTTCTTATCCGAGACAGTGAAAAGAGATATAGTAGTCATCCAGCAGAGGTCCAAAAAATGTAAAAATATATATCCAAAGCCGATATTGTCAAGTACACCTGGAAATTGTAAAATAATGATGCAAATATTGTGGCAGAAACGGCTAAGTACCAGTGCGGCTTCCTTGAGGGTATGTTTCCATACCCAGAGTGAATGCCGCACATTATAAAATAGAAAATTAAAACACTTTTAAAAATGTAGTATAAATGGTAAGAAAATGAAAATGTAAAAAAGTCTCCGACCCAAAATTATGTCGGGGGATTAAGGAAAAAAAAATCCTCAAACGCCTCAACACTTTTATTAATTGTCAATACAAAACCATTTATTTATAACAACCAAAACAGAGAAAGAAAAAAAATTGTGTTTATTTTATTTTATACATTACTACTACATAGGTATTTATTTAATCAAATAGGTACATTTTCTCTTATTCATTTGATTCGTAATATCTTATTTCCAATCTACTTATCGTAAGCAATCTTCAACATTCGATTAGGCTTTATTCGTGACAATGATAAGCCAATCCTAACTGATCCATGACACTGATCAGTGGCCTAACTGATCCTTGACGTTGATCAATACCCTAAGCTGATCCATGACGTTGACCAGCGACCTAAACTGATCCTTGACGTTGGTCAGTACCCTAAGCTGATCCATGACGTTGACCAGCGACCTAAACTGATCCTTGACGTTGATCAGTACCCTAAGCTGATCCATGACGTTGACCAGCGACCTAAACTGATCCTTGACGTGGATCAGTACCCTAAGCTGATCCATGACGTTGATCAGCGACCTAAACTGATCCTTGACGTTGACCAGTGACTGACATTAAACTAATAATTACATTCCGGCCGACGCCATGACGTATTATCAAGCCGGCGTATCAACAACACTCAAGCTTAATGTCAAAATAAAATGTTGAATTTACCCTACAAATTCTCCTATACCTTACATAATAAACTTTTTTCTACTACACTACAATTACATAGTAAAATTTTTTCTACTACCCTACAATTACATAATAAACTTTTTTCTACTACCCTACAAATTCTCCTATACCTTACATAATAAACAACAACAATGTTGGTTCGATCTTATTTCAAACAATTAACAAAATGATGACTTTGGTTGAATATTATCATTCAGTAAGCTTAATAAAATAAGTGAAATTGGATGATAGTAGTTTGGGTTCAAGTCATTAGACCTTACTGCTACCACGATCAGAACAATCAAATGATAAGTCTAATCAGATATAAGGAATTTACTAACTTAATAACATATTAGAAAATAAGGGTACTTACATTGTTTGAAGTGAGGTGTTCCTTTCCAAGTTGTGACTCTCCTCAGGAAAAAAGCGTAATGTGGATCTGTCTCCCAATGCACGAGTTAAATAGTATGATCACACATTGAATCTCCTTTTAAAGTGTGTGTAAAGGTTTCTATTCATGTAGATTCTTTTCTAAATATGTTCAAAAAGCTAAGCTTGCATATTGTATTACTCACACGTTGAATCCTTATTTGTGTGTAAACAATAATCTTTATCTAAGAAGACATAACGTAGATAAAGGTCTAGAGTACACGTGCCCATGTGTTAGATAATTGTTTAATTTAGATACATACAGTGCATGAGTTATGAATGTCAACATAGACAGATCATCTAAAAACAGGCGCCACATCCATTTTTGGTTAAGAAGCAGTGTCGGAATATATATTTAAATTAAGATATATTTTGAACCTTATTGTTTATAATCAAATTATTATAAAAGACGGTTGGATGTAAATCGTTGTCTTAGTCTTCTTCAAAGCAGTCACCATGGCGGTAAGTTTTTGAAAAAATAAAATTTGTAACTCTAATAATATTTTATATTTATAATAATAACATCTGAGAAAATTATTCTTAGTCTACTTACACTTGCTTGCTTGATTAATGAAAAACCACTAGGCTAGAGTCGTCGTAATCGAGGCTAAAAATCGCGTAGCACCGATCAAGCCTACAACTATTCCACGGTTAGAGCTTTGTGGGGCATTACTAGGAACTAGACTATACGTAAAGGTCATAAATGCTCTCCATTTACCAATTACAAGGTGTTATTTTTGGTGCGATTCAACTATTGTTTTACGCTGGTTATCTATGCCATCGCATTCATTAGATCATGAAATACAAGAGAGTACTGCTGACCATTCGTGGAGATTCGTATCGTCTGGAGACAATCCTGCCGATTTAGTATCACGAGGCGTGAAGATGATTATATATACTTAGGACAACTTATTTCAATAAAAGACCAGTTTTCTAAAGAAATAGATAGAAGAATATGTAACACTTGGATAAGGTACTGGTCTCTAAAAGAAATAGTCAAAAATGAAACAATTCCTATGGCAATAAAAAGCAAATTATATAACACATGTATCTTACCATGTCTCACTTATGGATGTCAAACTTGGCCTGAGACGAGAAAAAACAACCAGAAACTCGTAGTTTGTCAACGTAACATGGAAAGAAGTATGCTCAACATAAGAATACGAGATCGATGGCCAACTTCAAAAATAAGGAAAAGAACAAAGGTCAGAGACGTGTTACTAACAGTAAGAAAACTTAAATGGAACTGGACTGGACATATAATGAGGACTAACAAGGAAAAATGGACTAAAGATGTAATAGAGTGGTATCCGAGGAACGGGAAAAGAAAACGAGGAGGTCAAATAAAAAGATGGGAGGACGACTTGCCAAAAGGATGGAGACGGTATGCCAAGGATAGAGAGACGTGGAAAAAATGGGGGAGGCCTATGTCGACAGACAACCTGACCAAAGCGGTTGCCAAGAAATTTAGTATTAGTTGCTATGTTAATTAGATTTAAGAATACTACTGTTTTATAAGAATAGCATGTAAGTTAAAAAGGTCAGTGAATAAAGGCTTTTATTATTATTATTGTAATAATATACGATTTATCATCATTTGGTTCATTTTTTTAAGCGACATATAGACTATAGAGTTCCCCATCATTAATTTATTATTTTCACTACGTATTCCAAACGGCACGTTTATATCACCATAGATATCCATAATGTCTTCTTTTTTGAGGGAAATGTTTGTATTATCGTTTTCCTCCGACTCAGTGTTTTCATCATTTTGTGAATCAGAACATTCTAATGCATCATTGGAGCTCGCTGTAACCAAATCCTTAAAATCTTCATATTCTATGGAAGAATCTTTTTAATTTAAGATTTTGTTATAATTTTCAAGTTTAGTCTCTATGATAGTATCATTCAAGTCATTGTTTTCAAGGTTAGAATTATTATTATCATGATAATTTTGTTTTTTTATACGAATAAGTGTCTCCAAAGGCTGTATTATAGGTTTATATACTTTTTTAAACTTTAAGTTAGCTTCATCTTCCTCGTTGTTGAGCTTTTTTATTTTATTTTTTATATTATTTACTGATTTTATAAGTTCTTTCTTTATTTGCATATCCATCATAAATTGGAATGTACAAACGACTGATATGTGCAAAGTCTTGAACTTTAATGAATTGTTTTTATGAAATAATGGTATCATAACTAAGGTTTAAAAATATATGAATGTGTCAAAACCTTGTCTATATCTTCCATTATTTAATTCACAATCTTTATTAATACTAATAAAGCTAAAATGACTTTTCCATATATACGAACAAAGTTTAGTCTTGAATTTTAACCAACTCATATCTGTATTCACATGCTCATTGTAAATATGCTTTAAATTAGTATCATCTTGTTTAAAAATAACAAGTAAATTAACATTATCTCGTAGTAGTTGCTTAGGTATTTTTGAATAAGTTTGGGATAGATAAAAACAATCTATTTGTCTATGTCTTCCCATTGTAAAGTAATTTCTAATATTCGTCTGCTTTTCAGATGCAATGTCATCAAAAATAATAATAGAGTTTGGTAATGCATCATTTGGATGAAGAACCTCTTTATCATCATTAAAAATGAATAGGTCCGCTCCTGAGATTTTCTTCATAACTTCACTCAAAAAGCGGTATTTTGGTTGGAAAGTAGTTTTTGAATATAAATAAATATGTCTAAATGTAAGTCCATTTTCATGTAATAACAAACTTAGCATAACGTTCGTTTTACCACAATTAGAAGGGCCACACATTATACATCGAATCGTATTAGGCAGTAAAGGACTATGTTTTACGATTCCTCGATTATTACTGACTTTTAAGCTATTTACTTCTAAGCACAATGCTTGCTTTACGAATTTCATTTTTAAATGCAATGATATTTGAACTGTTTGTCCTTATATAGCAGCCAGATTACTAACCACAATTTATATTGCATAAAAACATAAATAAAATACATATAAAATATATAAAATTTATTATTTACATAAAATTTCACATATTATAATACTTATGCATTAATTATTACATTGGTTTAATGAATAAACATATCAAATAAACAATGTCAACTACATTACTTTTAATGATTATAAATGATAAATAATTCCCAGCTATTTTTACACATCGCTGGAATAATCCATGAATACTGAATCACAATGACCCCATGGTAATGTATGTATCTGATCAGGTAAAACTTGCATTTTATCATCGTTTCTATCTAACACTTTTTTATCGATTTGTTGAGAATATAACATATGTTTAATGTCTAAAAAATAAATTTTATGTCTAAGAGTATCATTTGTTGACAGTACATTCTTGTAATCTCTCAATTTTAATTTTTTTGACACTGACTTCGAAATACCCTTAGCCTTTTTTATTTCAGATGTTAAACTGTTAATAAAATATAACTTGGCACGTAAACCTATAAAATCTGTTATCAGATCATCACCCTTCTCATGTTTCCATAATCCAGGAATTTTCGAATTTATTTGCGGAATATTATAAGGATTATTCTCATTGAAATTACTTGTATCAAACAAGGAAAGATTATCATGCATATCTTGATAAAAATCATCACAATAAATTAAATAAAGTAGGCAAAGGTGGGCATTAACTCGTTAATCCGTTAATCGTTAATTAACGAAGTTAACATTTTCCTTAACGGATTAACTTTTAAGTTAAATTCAAAAAGTGTTAACGCTCTTGTTAACTTCCGTTAAATTCTACTTCCGTTAATTTAGTCCGTTAATTGTTACATTAGACACTTATTGACGTGTTGTCATTTTATTTAAATTATGCATCAGGCTACATTCGTAAGTTCGGCTATGTTCGGCGACCGTCGGCGAGTCGAATGGTGAACGAGAACGAGAGAGAACGAGAACGAGCGAGTGTGATGCATGTTATACAATACACCGAGCGGCCGGGATAGACGTGATCAAAAGAGTACCACAGAATCCTTGTTAGACAATAGTGACGATTTAAACAAACTTACCTATATCAAATATTGCGAAGTTTAGGCGCTAGACACCTTCAAAGTTTATTAATTATTTCACATTTACACAAATATCTCGAAAAGTCTTTGTTACATTTTATTCACATTAAAACTGGTTTTCATTTATTTAACATCACTTTTTTTAGAACAAGACTTTGTTATAAAATCAACATAAGGTTCGAAAACACTTTACTCTTAATACAATAATTGTTATACGTGAGACGCAAAATCTATTAAAAAAGATAAACTCTGCGTTGAATAGCAATCAAAATAATCGAGAGTGCATTACTCTTCAACGTAGTACCTAAAATACAACTAAACTTTGTTGCAGACAAAATGTTTATTTTAATTTTGGAGTTTAAAGACAACAAAAAATATTAAAAAAAAATAGTTTATGGTTCATTTGAAAAAGCGTACAAATAGGATTTTTTTGTCATTGCGTAGATAAGAAACCAACAATGAAAAATAAATTTAAAAATTCGAAAGACGAAATGTGCACGCAATAAACGTTCCGCAAAAACAAAAGGGATTTAAGTGTTTATTACCGTCGTTTGTTTTTTTGGGGCTTCTTCATAGTCAACGAAAAATAATTTTACATTTTAAAAATATGAACAAAGGATCAAATGGACAGCCGCACAGAGAATACGATAACGAACTCGATGGATTTATGGCCCCAACCCTTCTAATTGTCGGGGATGCACGTGCGCTGCGCAAAGACAATAGCGAAGATAAATTTGTTTGTTTACAAAAAAAGTATACGACAAAACGAGAAAGAATGAGGAAAAAGATAAAATAATTATGTTAGTGAAATAATGTTAAACTGTGTTATACTTAATTTAATATATGAAATGTCGCCACAAGTGACCTTTACAAAAAGACATCGATTTTTTTACGTATATCGAAAGTTTATTTTAAAATTAATCGAATGTCGTTGAAAATAATTCAAAACATATTCTTACTAATTAACTATAACGATTTTATAGGTGATAAGAAAGAGAGAAGACATCACCCGCGATCGGTTGTTTTCGTTATGTCGTGTAACTTATGCTCTATACACTGAGAGTAATTTAACTTGATTTAACATATAACAATAGATCGGACGATAGATCATTAGATGATAGAAGTTATAGAAGGCATCTCAGTTGTATAGTTTGATGCGTTGAGATGTATCACTGGATTGGTTATATAGTTTATTTATCAATGTTATAATAAGTTTCCTCTGATGTTATAAGTTTTATTAATAAATCTATATTATAAATAAAAAGTACGTAAAAAATGATAAGTCTGTTCGTGGGTCCTTAGCTAAAATAAAAAAAAAAATATTACCAAATTATACATAAAATTAAATGTTCAGTTGTTGGAGTATGCGCAAATGAATATCCGGGAGCAAATAGTAACAGATAAATGTAAATACTGCACAAAAGTTTTGATTGTTTTTTTTTATATTATCTCATGTCTTAACTGTTTAATAGAAAATTTGTAGTGTTGTCTAAATTTAGTTAGCTCTCTAATTCCGTGACGTCGGATTGTCGATAAAAAAATTGACTGAAAAAGTCAGTGTAGTATATAAGTGTGTGTAACTAGTGCATGCTATGTCATTATTATGGTACAGGCATTAGTACATCGCTCCTATTGTCTAAATTATATTTTAGTATATTATATAAGTAAACTATAGATAGGATTAGCGATCGCCCGAGATTTCGTAAGCGCAGTAAAAAAATAGCCTAAGTTCTATTGAAAGTCTCGACAAAATCGGTCCATACGATTTGGAGATTATTCGTAGGGCCATTTCCCGCTTGCGCCTTATACTTCTAATATAAACAAAAATTAACTTTAACTGTTAACTTTAACTTGCGTTAAATTTTCGTAAATTAAACGCTTTAACGATTAACGAAGTTAAATTTTTATTTAACGAATTAACGATTAACGAAGTTAACTTTTTGATTAACTGTGCCCACCTATGAAAGTAGGCTATCAGTATCAGTATAGCATAGTTCAGATTTATTTCCATATTTTTTTTTATAAAGTTCCATATTTTTTATAGTGAAATTCATATAAATGTAACTTCGAGTATTCTAAAACAGTAAATCCAATGTAGATTGGGCTATCTAGAATAACTTTCTCCCTATTCAACTCTATTGCTACAAAATTTTCTGAAAATATTGTTATGCTTTTTAAATTTGGTTTTGTTACCAATCTTTCAGCATCTAAATATTTATTTGTACGATTATCATATTCTTTCCATTTTGACACTAATCTGACATCTGCTTGCTTACGTTTGTTTTCTATCGTTTTTCCGAATATTGAATTATTTAATAACTTGAAGAAATCTTTTTCAAATACTGTTTTGGAATTTTGACGTAGACTAGTATTAAGCTCTATGTATTTTTTGAGAAAATTGTCTTGTCTAAAACTTATTACACGGTGTATATTTTTTAAAATCAAACCATTGTTAAGACATTCTTTTAAATGAGTATAATGGATCACATAATTATGTTTGTCATAAAGATTTGCTGTCAATTTTTCAGCTGTCCCATAAGGGGGTACTATCTTTTCGATAGCAAATGGTAAGTCTTTATGCTGGTGATGTAAATAATCTGGGTAATCTAAGTCTACTTCCAAGATATAACCAATATCACTATCATCTGAAATACTAAGTAAATCAAAGTCAATAACTTCTTTCTGAGTTAAAAATTTAAATTCTGATATCGGAAGCTTTTTCATCATTGCATAGCCATATTGTTCAAGATGCAACTCTTATATTGTAATCACTTAGGTCGTTAGATGGCGTAGTGTTCTTATTAGATCGCACTATGGTTTGGTTAGCGTGGTATTGTATACGGACCGCGAGTTTAAAATAAAGACACGCTCAGATCAGAATACAGTTGTGGTTTTATTTAATTATTGACCCTTCTAGTAGTTCACAAATTTCGAGGAGCTGTCAAGAAAACACGCGAAGTGTTAAACATTTGGTCCTGACCGAGCCGAATTGTTCCCGGTATTGTTTGGATTCGTGGCTCATTTGGCCACACCAGCGTGTACTCGCAGTGGATCGCTGCAAAGGAGTACGCGTCATCGCCAGGAGGTAGCAGTTCACAAGCGCCTACCGGTGGAGTTCAAGACAAGGTCAACGGGCGTCACGGAGGGCGCCACCCGTCACTTGGACGTGACGCATATCAATCACAGAGTGAGTGAGTCAGTGAAGTGCAACTGTAAGTACAATGGGGTTGGCAACTGTCAAAGTGGCGCTGTTATAGCTAGTACCCATAACATCGCATTTCTCTTCGTTAAAAATCAAAAACATATTTCTTATATTAAAATGACTCGTTGTATCGTATTGAAATGCTCAGAAATTGGAGTACATCATATGCCAAAAGATAAGAAAATTTGTCGGCTTTGGTTAAAAGCCATTCGCCGCGAAAATGTAGTTCCCACAAAAAGTTCCAGGTTATGTCGGAAAGGTTCGGTTCAAGTGCATATGCTGGTTCTGTGAGTGACCGTCAGATGGTTGAGCGATCCACATTGTTGCAGATGTGTGAACCTGGGAATAGTATTATGGCAGACAGAGGTTTTAATGTTCAGGACCTGTTTGCTTGTAAAGGAATAGGTATCAACATACCTCACTTTCTAAAAGGAAAATCACAAATTTCAGGTTTTCATCTAAACTTAGACCAAAAATTGGCTAGCAAGAGGGTCCACATTGAAAGGCTTATAGGTTTAACCAAAACATATTTAATATTAAGGACTGAACTGAACCATTTTTATGTTCCATTAGCATCAAAAATTTTCTTTATATGTTTAATGCTTTGTAATTTTCGGGAAGGAATTGTAAATAAAAATAACTGATATAAATAAAAGTGTTTTATTTTATGAAGCTCTTACAATAATTAAAATATACATGATTTTCGAGCAAGGCGCATTTGAAGTAGTTGTTATATAAAAACAATCTAATTTTGCCAGCATACTACTAATAAAGTAGTTGTCTTTTTCTACATATACTACTTTTAAATCTTTGTAAGTATATATAACCACATTGCAGTATGATCTACCTGAGCAATACAATTGTCCTTGGACTTGATAATAGTAAGGACTTGTTTTTTTTAATGTTAATATCCCATTGATAAGTTCTAAATAAGGGGTTGAAGTAGGATCTATTGTCTGATACCTGCTAGCATAGGGACATTTGATTTCTATAATTGTTTCTGTGCTCAGTAACCCATCAGGAGATGCAGCAAGATATGGCCTCTCCAAACTTATAAAAATACCACAAGGCTTTATTAAAAGATCATATTCAACAGCATACTTTCTTAAAGCAATCTTTTCATTTAATAATCCATGACTGGTAGCTCTTGATTTAAATTCCTTTTTATTTATTACTTTTCTGGCATATTTTGCCATAGTTTTTGGCTTTAAATTGCAAATTGTGTGGAAATTACTGGCTGTTAGTCGCACTTGTCTATATTTATGCCAATCAGGACATTCACTTTGGCCAATTGTATTATTTTGAATGAGGTCTGCCTCTTCATTTGTAATTTTATTCAATTTCATTTCTTTTAAAAATTGCTCCTCGGGATTCATATTTGTATATGTGTGATCATTTATTAGAGCATATGGGTTAGCTGGCTCATATAATTGTTTCAAAGGCATCCGGGAATTCCAAAAACCAAGAATCAAATTAGAGAATCTTGTATTATAATTTACTCTATCTATATTTTTGAGAGAGTATGGTTCAAAAATTATATTTCTTTTTCTCCTGTAAAATTTCTCGGCTTTAACAGGACTACCAGTGTAGGGCTTGCTAGGTACATGAAACTGTTGCAGTTTTTGAGTGCATACTTCTTGCAGAAGCAGAAGCTTTTCTCGTACCATGTTCTCAATGCCAAATAAAAGGACTGCAACATGTTTGCACAATGCATTTGTTCCACTTCCAGCAGGGCATTCACATTGTGATGCTTCAGGGTTACCATTCTTATTTATTAATATATCTACTTCATACTGTAGACTCTTCATAGTCTTCCTACAGTAGCCTTTTATGAAGGTATTGTCACCAACCACAGAAGCTCGTGCCATCAGCAAGTGACGTGTCTCATATAACTGCATTGCTGTATCTATTTTTTTCTGTGTGCTAAAAAATATAAGAATAGTTATAACTATCTATGTATCTAATTTAATTTAATTTTAGTCAGATTACTTACTAGCATAAATAATGTCTTATCATGGTCTTATCTAGGGGTGGCAATATTGTGTTACTGTTAATATCCCGATAGGTTTCTCCTAACGGCAACTGCATCTTTGGATCATCTTTATCAGTATTTTCAGAACGGCCAAAATTAAAGTTTTGGTCATAAAACTCCAACCTGAAACATGAATTCGATCGACTACAAGATCTTTATATTTTCACTATAACTAATAATAAATTATGACTTTAAGTGCACTATATTTAGGAACAGTTAATCTCTCATGAATGTAGAATAGAAGATAAGTAAAATAAGTTAAAAAATAAGGAAAAAAAAATACCTTTCAACAAGATCTGCTTTCTTTCCGCGTAAGGAAGCACCACGTTTTCGGAGCTCATCTTTTAGTTCCTTGATCCGATACTTTGAATACATAACGATTCGATAATAATCTAAAAGTTATCACAATTGCAGGGCGTCTTCAAGTCAGTATAGAGCGAATAAACAGTTCTTAAATTTGTAAACAATACATGACAGAGCAATGGCCGCCAAACACAAAAGAACTAGCTACGCTGGCGCCATCTACGCTAAGCTTTGACCAACGGCCAACCCCATTTAATACATACAATAAATAGTGCAAGTGAATTAGATCAAGAGATTTTGAACCTTATATACGTGAAGATTTTAACTTAGAAAATTGTTGAAGAAATAGAATTTAGAAATTCGTTTGAACTTTAAATTAGTAGATTTTAGTTGTTAATTGTTTTAGTTATAATACTGTGTGCATGTTAGACTTAGTGTAATTTTATACAAAAACGGAGGAACGGGGAATCTATGCCGATTTCTGCGGGTAGTAAACTTACCTTTTAAACACTTGTAAACGTTTTTGCATTATTTTAAATTTATGTTGCTTATAATCATTTTCATATTTTACATGTGTATAATATAAAGTATTCTATTTATTTGCTTTAGAAACTTAGTTGTAGTTTGCTGTATTTAATATTTATTGCTTATTAGATCAATCTCGACTGTTCAAATAATTTTAGTGTAAAGGTTTTTGTATACAAAATATTATAATGGAGGGTTTAGTTAATGTTTTAAAGGACATTCAGAATGTCATACAAAGAGGTTTCACTAATTTTAAAAAGAGTCCCAAGGATAGGTTAACCGTAGAATATATGGAAACAAGACTTGAATTATTAGAAAACGATTGGGCACGGTTTAAAGAAAACAATACTAAATTACATGAAAAGTTCAAAGCTGAAGAATGTAAAACATTGGTAGACATGTATGATAGCACGGAAGAGTCATATACTCGTATTACTTATAAGTGTTTACTCAAATCATTGTTGAATAAATGTAGGTCGGTCAATTCGACAGAAAAAACTGGTTCAAATGATACTTCCAAGTGCAAAAGTTCAGTTAAGTTACCTAAAATCACTATACCCACATTTAGTGGTAAATATAGCGTATGGACGACATTTCGGGATTTATTTTTGTGCCTTGTAGATAAAAATGAGAGTTTAGACAATGTAGAAAAGATGCATTACTTAAAATCGCACCTTACGGGCGAAGCAGAACAATTTGTAAGACATAAAGAAATTTCTGACTTGAATTACGCCCAGTGTTGGGCCATGTTAGAAAAACGCTATAGTAATAAAAAATATCTCTCAAATTGTATTCTAAAAAGATTGTTTAGTCAAAAGCGTATGTTAGTTGAGTCTGCCGCTGGTCTCAAAGAGTTGCTCGACACAACAAATGATTGTCTTAGTGCGCTTACTAATTTAAATGTCGATGTATCTACCTGGGATATTATCATCATTCACATAGTCACTTTTAAACTTGATCCCGAAACTCGTAAACAATGGGAGTTAACTACTAATAGTAACGACATCAATGAATTACCTACCTACGAACAATTTGCCACCTTTTTAGAGAATCGTTTTCGCGCCTTTGAAAGGATAGAGCCAAACAAGGTTCATCAGGTCACCAGGTCCCATGTTCCTAAGGCAATGGTAACGACAAGTTCAAGCAAGATTCGCTGTGAATATTGCTCTGATTCACACAAATTGTGTTTCTGTAAGAAGTTCGCGAACCAAACAGTTGACTCAAGACGGGACTTTGTTGTAAAACATAACATATGTTTTAATTGTTTGGGTAGCAATCATAGTGTTTACAATTGTAAGAAACAGACAAATTGTAAAGTGTGTCTAAAACGGCACCATTCTTTACTACACCCAAGTGGTGAGTCCGTAAAGAAAGATCAGGATATACGAGCTAATGTGATGACTGTTGATGCTAGCTCTTCGGCTAGTGTTGATCATGTTGTTGCGTGTTTATCTACCAATAAAGTACCTAGAACTCGACAGGTTTTATTAGCTACAGCACTGGTTAAAGCAGAGTCCAAGGGGGGTGACTTTCAGTTGGTAAGAGTATTGCTTGACCAAGGCTCTCAAGCATGCTTAATCACTGAGGCCACAGTTCAATACCTAAGACTTCCGAAAATTCCAATTCAAGGAATTGTGTCTGGCTTAGGTAATAGTTCAACTGTTGCAAGGTACAAATAAAAATTCAATCTCGGATAGATCCGCACTTCAATTTACAAGTAACAGCTTACGTGTTGACGAAAATTACGTCTTATTTACCGGAGCAGAGCATAAATAAAGATATTTTAAAATGTATCAATATATCAAGTAATGATCTAGCCGATCCCCAGTTCAACCAACCTAATAAAATTGATATTTTATTAGGAGCTGATGCTTACAGCTGCATTCTGAAGGAAGGTATAAGGAGAAGTCCATCAAGTAACTTGATCGCGCAGAACACCAATTTCGGATGGATCTTATCAGGTGCTGTAAATAATTCAAATGAAAATTCTAACTTCACACACAATAATATTAATGTAATGCATACACAAATAAGAGAAGAAGATGTTCTCAAGCGATTCTGGGAAATTGAAGAACAAATTAATAATAAAAAGATACTTACCCCAGATGAACAAAAATGTGAAGAATTTTATGCCGCTACTACCTCAAGACGAGAAGATGGTAGATACGTAGTAAGATTACCATTCCGCATTGAGGTCCCTCAATTTGAAGATACTCGTTCCGTAGCTGAAATAAGATTTAAATCATTAGAAAAAAGGTTAGAAAAGGACAAGGAGCTAAAGGAAAAGTACACTAGTGTAATAAAAGAATACTTACAATTGGATCACATGAGACCTGTAAATGATAATAAAGGGGATGTTGCTGTATACTTACCTCACCATGCAGTGATACGGAATGACTAAACAACTACCAAGGTAAGGGTAGTCTTCAATGCATCGGAAAAATATAAGTCAGGTGTTTCGTTAAATGATACACTCATAGCCGGTCCATCATTGCAAGCAGATTTGAGACATACTGTGTTGAGATGGAGAGTTCATCCTATTGGTCTAGTGGCAGATATTGTTAAAATGTACCGTCAGATAAGGATAGCTGATGAGGACACCAAATACCAACGAATACTCTGGCGTGATAGTCCAAATAAAGAAATAAGGGATTACGAATTGCTGACAGTATCGTTTGGAACCACTTCAGCTCCTTACCAGGCAGTCAGAACACTTCACCAGATTGTTTACGATGAAGGTAAAATATATCCGCTAGCAGCCGAGAAGGTTTTAAATTGCTTTTACATGGATGATTTGATGACTGGATGCTATAATGTAGAAGAAGGACTAGCAATTTATAAGGAAATGACAGAATTGTTAGGAAAGGGGGGATTTTTATTGCAAAAGTGGAACAGTAATAATGAGGAAATTATTAATAAGATAAATGAAGCAGAGAGGCAAGGAATACAAAATCAATTAGATCAAAAGCAAATAGTTCAACAACAAGGAGGTCAAAAACAAATAGATCAATGTACGGAAATGGAAACTAGAACAAGCCAACAAGGAGAAAAAAATAATAAGGACATAGAAGATAAGGGAATAGATCATAAAATAGACAATGTTATTAAAATTTTAGGACTATCTTGGAACCGCAGCATAGATGCATTCCAGTATACGGTGAATCTTCCACCGCAGACGACTGCACCTGTAACAAAAAGAGCTGTAATTTCAAATATAGCACGTTTGTTCGATCCTCTAGGATGGCTAGCTCCGAGTGTAGTGATAGCAAAAATATTTATCCAAAAATTATGGCTCGCTGGAATTGAGTGGGATGAAGAATTAAATCCTGAGTTGAAACAAGAATGGAATACTTACCGACAGGAATTGTCTCATCTTACCCAGATCGCCATTCCACGCTGGCTTGGCACGAACTCCAACGATGACCGCGAGCTACATGGTTTTTGTGACGCTTCTAAGGCAGCCTACTCAGCGGTGGTATACTTGCGAATGACGGATGTCACAGGCAAGGTCAACATTGCCTTGTTAGTTGCAAAGACTAGAGTTGCCCCTATAAAGCAGATCAGCATTCCTCGTTTGGAATTGTGTGGGGCAGTGCTCCTTTCAAAATTATTGATGGAAACGGCGGAGGTATTGCAGATCTCAACGAATAAAATCATTGCTTGGACAGATTCTACTGTTGTTTTAGCTTGGCTAAATAGTCACCCAAGCAGATGGAAAACGTTCGTGGCCAATCGCACATCTGAGATATTGACTTCAATGCAACCATCTCAATGGTTCCATGTGTCAACGACAGAAAACCCGGCAGACTGTGCATCAAGAGGACTTTTACCCAGTTTGCTTGTGGAGAATTCCCTTTGGTTTTCTGGACCAACTTTTCTTAGATCAGCCATTAACTATAAAAAGCAAGATGTTCTGAAAACGGACTTAGAGCAAACATTAAAAGTTTATGCTGTTGTAGCTTCAAGCAAGGATTGTGATATATTTCAAACTTTTGAAAGATATTCCTCTTTATCAAAACTACTACGAGTAATTGCATATTGTCGTCGATTTAAAAATAAGGGTAAAAACGATACTGACTATTTACAGAGAAAAGAACTCGAAAAGGCATTAGAATGCTGTATAAGAAGAACACAGGAAGATACTTTTAAGGAAGAATATGTACAATTGCAAGATAAAGGGTTCTTACGGCTAAAGAAAAGTAAGTTAAAGTCATTGTGCCCTTATTTAGACGAAAACGGTTTGATTAGAGTAAAGGGTAGACTAGAGAAATCTTCGCTAGACGAACAGATGAAGCATCCAATAGTATTGCCAAACAACGCACATCTTACTCGCTTAATAGTAGCCGACGCTCACATCAAGACACTACACGGAGGTAATCAGCGGGGTTAGGCAGTAAAAAACATAAACGAAACGAAAGCGACTATCGTTCGATTGTGATTGGTTGAGAGACTGACGTCTGACGTCACGCGTCAGCGTTCGGAACCGTACGATAATTATCGTACACATACGATAATTTTGTGCCTACATACGATGTACGATAGCATATTATTATCGTACGCAGATTGTACGATAATTTCTATCATGATGCAAAATTTGAGAATTTATATTATTTCACTCATGCGTTGATAGTCTAAACCGCAGTAGCATGATTTTATTTTGTCCAATAAAATCTTGAGAAAATACCGGGAAATACAAGTTCTTTATTCCTATTGGTCCTTACGATCCGCTCTACTAAGTTTCACCACTGCCAATACTGTAACTTTATCCAGCGCCTGCTGTACACGCTTTCTTATTGGTTAGTATAGCATCTACCAATGCGAACAAGAGAATATAAGTTCGATATTTCGATATTTCGATTATGTTCACACTTCATATGTATCGTATATTTTGTGTAGAAAAGTTGGCAGTTATTTCGTTATATTATTATGATTATATGTTCGTATTCGCTCTGACAAACGGAATTATTCAAATTAAGTGAAGAAAGAAGTAATTTTCTAGAGCAGCAAAATTTTGATCATACACTCGGAGTGATTGTTATCATTGGCAAGTAGGTATATTTATCAAATACATTTTTTCAGTGGCTGTATATTTTCTGTAACTTTTTATTTATTTATTTTTTTATTTATTTAGCTTTATATAATTCCATACATTGACTTACAGTTATGTTAGCTTATTTTTTATACAATTTTTTTTTTTTTTTTTTTTTTTTTTTTTTTTATTATTATTATTATTTTTTTTTTTTTTTTTATTCCTGTATGGATCCCTGTCGTGTAAAAGCCTCCTCCAACTTTGTCCAATGTTCCCTATCCTTCGCCACGGCCTGCTGGCTCAAATGTCCAGGTTTGGCAACCGTAAGTGAGGCATGGTAAAATTTCAGAATCCATAACCACCTTCTTCACTGATAGCGGGAGTTGTGACTTGAATATTTCTTTGCGAGCCCAGTACTTTCTCCAAGTGGTTGCAATTCTTCTGTCTACTTCTTCCGCGTTTCTCTCTCTGTTAAAGGAAATCTGTTTGCCAAGATATATATAATTATTTACGAATTCAAGAGGTACTCCGTTCACCGAAATGGGACTCAAATGGTGGTTGGTCATGACCTTAGTTTTGTCTAAGTTTATCTCTAATCCCACTGTCGTGCTTGCTCTGTGTAGGTCATTTAACATGTTGTTTAGTTGGTGCGGAGTGTCTGAGAAAAGAATAATATCATCAGCAAATCTGAGATGACTTAAAAGTTTTCCGTTCACGCTGATGCCCTGTGTCGACCATGGTAAGTTTTTCATTATATATTGAAGCACCGCTAGGAAGATTTTCGGAGAAATAGGGTCCCCCTGCCTAACTCCTTTATTAATTTTGATTTTGTCTCCTATTCTGTCCAACTTGACTCTACTTGAACTTTTGGCGTATATGTTTTTTAATATGTTTATGTACTTTTCTTTAATGTCTTGTGATCTTAGTGCCTCCCATATACTGATGTGTGATATGGAATCGAAAGCTTTTTTATAATCAATAAAAGCTACATATAAGGGTCTGCGAAATTCTAAGTACTTCTCAATGACCTGATCTACTACCTGGATGTGATCCACTGTGCTGAAACCGCTTCTGAATCCGGCTTGTTCGATTGGTTGGTGAGCGTCGATGTCGGGCGATATTCTATCCAGCAGGCACGAAGCGAACAGTTTGTACAGGCAGGGCAAAAGACTAATAGGGCGGAAATTCCCTATGTCAGCAGGGTCACCTTTTTTGTAGAGTAGTATGATTTCGGATTCGGTCCATTGAGAGGGTACTGCTTCTTCTTCTAGTAATTTATTCCATAGGATGGTAATTGGGGATATTAGTAGAGTCCTCGCAGTTTTTAAACACTCATTTGTTATTCCGTCAGGACCTGGACTTTTGTCTGGTTTTAGTTTCATTATTTGTTTTAAGATTTCAGTTTCTGTGAATTCTGGAATATGTGAATTATCGATTTTTTGACTAACTGCATATGTTTGATTTGATGAGTTTGGTTGGCTATATAGTTTTGTGTAAAATTCTGTGGCAACTTTTATAATATGTTTTCTGGACTTAACTTTAGTAGACCCGGAGTGGAGGGATGGTATCCATGATTTTGATTTATTTAATTCTTTGTATGCTTTTTTTGCAGATCTAGATATTTCCATATGTTTTTGTATAGTGTTTATTCTGTGGTTTTCGTAGCATCTTTTTATTTCTTTGTTGGCAGTTTTATAAAGTTCTTTAAGTTTATCCTTTTCGTTTTTGTTTAGTGAAGGTTTATTTTTTAGTTTATTTCTTTCTTTCATCAATTCTAGTGCTTTTTCAGATAAAATACTTGGCTTCTTATGTTTTTTAGTGTTTTTTAGACTTTCTAAGATACAGTGCATGATTTTCTGGCAATAATCTTCTCCACTATACTTTTTATGGTTAGTTAGAAGCTCGGGTATAAAGTTTTTTAATTCTTTTAAGTAAATCTCTCTGTCTTTAATTGTTTTTAGTTTCCTCGGTGTCGTTTTAAATTTACGTCTACTTTTTTTCCTTGGTTTCAAACATATTGTTGCTCTTAGTAATCTATGGTCCGAACTAAAGGGAAATGACGTCATTACTTTAAAATTAGTAAAAAGGTGTGGTTTTGAAGTCATTATATAATCAATCTCATTTCTTGTGTTTCTATTGGGGGAGATCCACGTCCATCTGTTCTTCATTTTGCGCTTGAACATCGTATTCACGACTTTTAGATTATACTCTTGTGCATATTGAATGAGTCTCTCACCACGCATGCTTCTGTTACCGTAGCCATATATACCGGTAGTATAATTTTCATGTTCCTTAGGTTGACCGACTTGTGCATTAAAATCGCCCGTAGAAATAACATATTGTGTAGAGGTGCAATCGTGTTCTGTAACTTACTAACCTATTAATTATTTTTTATCTGTGCAATGAAGAATGAGTCCTACATGCAAAGTAGATAGTACGAGCAGTCAACTAACTGAATCAGACTTGGATCAAGATTTATATAGTGACGCGGATGTAGAGGAATTAAATAATATTTTAATGCCAAACGATTTCTAAGTGATAACACAAATAATTAATCTTTATGAATACCTTAATTATATTAAATTATTTTTTAAAGACTATATTAAAATATAAAAATTATATTTTCTGTTTTTATGAATATAAGTGTATATTGATATATAAAAAAAATTCTTTGATTTTTTATTTCACCACCCATTCATATCCATTTCTTCTTTATAAATATAAAATTTTGACGTGTTTCATACCCAACTTGCATGAGAACAGTGAAATTTTGTCTAAGTGAATTTTAAGTTTGGCGCGTTTATTGAACTTAAAGTGGAAAGGGAATCAGTTCAGGTCTGTACCACGTGTAAAACATTTGGGTTTCAGTGTTCTGTTGATTTGACAGCGGTGGTTTAAAAAAGATAAACTATAAAGTACTTGCATGCATATCAATATTACAATTTATATGATTAATTTATCTATAATAGACATTATCCTAAAAAATACGATAATTTCGATCCATGTACGATAATTTTACGCCCCAGCGGGGTTAGGCAGTAAAAAACAAAAACGAAACGAAAGCGACTGTCGTTCGATTGTGATTGGTTGAGAGACTGACGTCTGACGTCACGCGTTAAAACCGTAGGCAGTAACACGCACGAAAGACGAAAGACGAAGCGTCGACTATCGTCTATCGTTTTTCGACCAATTCCTTTGAAATTCTTAGGCAGTAACACGAAATGACATTTCCAATCGTTTTAAAAGCGACACGATCGTTCGTTTTTGAGACGATCGACAAAGGTGTCTCGTTTTGCCGCGAAGTCAACCGAATCAACTTTAGTTAAATATCTTAAACTATTATTAAATATTAAATAAAACTTCTAAGGTGAGAAATCAATTTGGTATTATGTTATAAATGATTTGTTAGTTGAATAAAGTAAACAATTTATGATTTGGCATATTATAGATATGTCTCGCATGTGGACCGCCTTGATGTTAGAAGCTGCAGATGCCGAAGCTAAAAAGATGTCTCGGCAGCGTATGCTTCTACAAAGATTAAAGAATCGCGAACGGTTACTCCAAAAAATTCCGGAGTGGCAGTTTAGAGCTCATTACAGGCTGAATAAGGAAGAGTTCCACTCGTTGTGTGACGAGCTCAGGCACAATACCAGTTTAAAAGGTTCGAAAACAACTTCACTGGAACTTAAGGTAAATTGATTTCTTATGATATATGTTTTTTTTAATATATGTGTGTTAAAAGGTGATTATGTATTTAATATGATTAATGTTAACTTTAGTCACTTTGAGTCTTATACTGACACAATTATTATATTTTAGGTGCTGACAGCATTGAACTTTTATGCCAGGGGTTCATATCAGAAAGGTGTTGCTAATGAGGTACATATGAATCAAAAAAGTGTAAGTCGGTGTATCAGAGAGGTGACAAAAGCTCTGAATGAGATTTCAAATAAATGGATACAATTCCCACAAACAACTAAAATTAAGCAAGGGTAGGGGTTACTATATATAACTTCCATCATTTTATTTTTATTACCTTGAGCACATACAACTACTTACAAATATTATTTTACAGATTTTATACTAAGTTTAATTTTCCTGGTGTAATTGGTGCCATTGATTGCACCCATGTGGCCATAGTTCGTCCAGCTGCAGATGTACTTTGTTTTTATAACAGAAAAGGCTTTCATTCTCTTAATGACGGTGACGTCACGTACGTCAGTGACAGCGGGTCACTGTAAACTTTATTGCGTTTAAAAAAATATTTTTGTCGTATTTTGCATCCTAAACTATATCGCGGAGTGAAGCACAGTGTAGTATAAACAAGTGGTATTGTTATCTAATCACGATTCGTCCAAGTTAACAACGAATGTGCTTGTAATATGTGTGAAAGTTTTTTTTGTCATACCTTATAACTTCGGCATAATTTTGAGCTCGGCAACAGTGATATTAAACCCAATGATTACATTCTAAAGTTTTCTAAAACCATTATTTTAGTGGCTTAGTGGCTTAAGGATAAAAATATTCAACTATATTTTCAACAACTTAAAACATTTTGTTTTAATATAAGTGGCGCCATCTATTGACTACAATGCCAAAGTGCCGTTCGTGTGGCAAATACGCGGCAAATGCGGACTGTATTCGCTGTTCCAAATGTTCAAATGCTTACTGTAGTGTTTGTGTCTATGGAATAGATACAATTCACTGTCTCATGTACCACACTGGAGGGGACAGCTGTCTCTGGGTAGTTGAGTGACGAACGCGGTACGAAGCGGACGTGCGCCTGCGCTCCAGTGTGGTAGTGGTGAGCCAGTGTCTGTCCTTAATCATCTTTAGGGACCCTATGGTCCTACAAATGGCGACGAGGTGAAAAAAAAAAAAAAAAAAAAACACAAAATAGAAAATTGGTAACTATGTCCGTATTTTGCGCCCTAAGTAATAAAATACTTGTGTGTAAATTAAAACATTGCAATCAAGATATTTAATTTTATGCCTAAAAGTAGAGTACAATTATTATAGATTTCATAATAGAAGAAAGATGACAATATGATATGGGGAACATTAGTTTACAGTATTATCCGATTTTATAAGTTGTATACGCGTAAAATAGTAATGATGATTTATTGCAAGCATGCGATATCACTTCCGCCGTATCTATTTATTATGATGAGTAGGAATATTTGTCTATTAAAGTTTAGTTCACAAAAATTTTAATTGTCAATAATATTTACAAATTATTACAGCTAACTGTAAAAAATTAATTGTAAAAAAAAGCGATTGAAATTATTGTAAATTATTATACCTTCGAGTACTTACAATATCAATCTTCATAAGTGTAAGGAACGTCAATAAAAGGCGGGGTCAACGGGTGGCCTGATTTATTTGTAAAGATGTTTTAAATCTGTTATATTAATCTACTCACTATTTGGTCATCAAATATTCTCTGTAACGAGACACATCAAATGCTACAATAAGTATCAACTGACATATTTATTTTGTTCAGAAATAATTATATTTCTGGCAAAGGTATTTGTGAATCTTCTTCAACGAACCGTTCTAGGATCTAAGACAGTGTCATACGAAATATGGGTCTTTTATCTATTAACTGCAACTAAGTATTTCACGTAAAATGACAGGTACAGGCCGTATTTTGACTAAAACTCATTTTAACTAAAACTAGCTTTTACCCGCGACTTTGTCCGCGCGGAATGAAGGGATAGAGAACGGGGTAAGAATAATCCTATGTCCGTTTCCTGGTTCTGAGCTGCCTGCCCACCAATTTTCAGTCAGGTCGATTCGGCCGTTCTTGAGTTGTAAATGGTGTGACTGATGCGACTTTCTTTTATACATATAGATAATACAGATATGTAGTGCTCTGGATTTCCATTAAATTGGAGATATATCTTCATCTATTTTGGATATCCATTAAATTGGATATATGAATGCGTAAATAGGTAAACCTAATAAGGTACCTTCGGAGTATTGAAAAGTATACATTTATAATTTGGGTTTCTATTAAATTAGAGATATTCTAAACTATTTTATTACATTGTACAAAATGAAATTCATTAGGTTGAATTTAATGTGTCTCGGACTTCTTTTAAATAAGAAGTATTAGTAAAAACAAAAGAACTTTCATTAAATTGAAGGTATTTTAGATTTTAGATTTAAATCGAACATTTTCAGTAGGAAGCAGCTGATATTGCAACGACTGCTAAAAAGAGAGGTACATTATTACAATAGCGAAGATAATTTGTTTGTTTACAACAAAAAAAGTATACGCTAAAACGAGAAAAAATGAAGAAAGAGATAGAATAATTGTGTTAGTGTAATTATGATTTTTGCGTATATTGAAAGATTGTTTTAAAATAAATCGAATGTCGTTGAAAATAAGTCAAAACATATTCTTACTAATTGACTATAACGATTTTATAGGTGATAAGAAAGATAGAAGACATCACCCGCAATCGGTTGTTTTCGTTATGTCGTGGTCGTGTGACGTACACTCTGTACACTGAGAGCAATTTAACTTTATTTAACATATAACATTAGATCCGACGATATATCATTAGATGCTAGAAGTTATCGATGGCATCTCAGTTGTATAGTTTGATGCGTTGAGATGTATCACTGGATTGGTTATATAGTTTATTTATCAATGTTACAATAAGTTCCCTCTGATGTTAAGAAGTTTTATTGATAAACCTATGTTAATAAATAAAAAAGTAGTTAATACTAAAGTCTGTTCGTGGGTCCTTAGCAAAAAAAATATATATATATATTACCAAATTATACGTAAAATTAAATGTTCAATTGTGGGAGCATGAGCAAATGAATATACGGGTGCAAATAGTAACAGATACATGTAAATACTGCACAAAAGTTTTGATTATTTTCTTTTGAATATTACCAGGTCTCACAGTTTAATAGAAAATTTGTGTTGTCTAAATTTAGTTAACTCTAATTCCGTGACGTCGGAATGTCGATAAAAAAAAAATGACTGAAAAGATAATTTGTCCATCATTGTCAGTGTAGTATACAAGTGTGTGTAACTAGTGCACGCTGTCATGTGTATTGTACAGGCAGTAGTACATCGGCCCAATCGTCTAAGTTTTATTTGAATTTAAAATATAACTAAACTATAGATAGGTTTAGCGTTCGCCCGTGATTTCGTAAGCGCAAAAAATATAGCCTAGGTTCTATTGATAGTCTCGACAAAATCGGTCCATGCGATTCGGAGATTATTCATATGGCCATTTGCCTGATTGTCCCTTATAATATAAAAAAAAAATTAACTTTAACTGTCAACTTTAACTTACGTTAAATTTTTATTAATTAACGGCTTTAACGATTAACGAAGTTACATTTTTATTTAACGAATTAAAGATTAACGAAGTTAACTTTTGCTTATCTGTGCCCACCTGTGACCAGGACCATAACAGGTTCACAAATTATTAACATCCTGAAGGAACTCTTTAGTCGACTGGGCTATCCACATTCAATCACTGCAGATAATGGCCAGCAGTTTGTAAATGAAGAGTTTAAAACTTTTTGTGAAGATTGCAACATTAAACTTTTAGTACTGTTCCATATTGGCCGCAAATGAATGGGGAAGTTGAGCTTCAAAATAAAGATATCTTAAAGTGCCTTAGAATAAGTGCAAGCGAAAAAAGAAACACGAATATAAGAGAAACATTATATTAGTATTTTATGATGTATAACTGTACTCCTCACTCAGTAACAGGAAAGACCCCTTTAGAACTTTTCTTTAAATGAAAGAATTGGGATAAGATTCGATGCTACATGATATTATTATTATTATTATTCGGGTTAGTTTCGACATACAACATTTTTCAATTATTTAATTCAATACTTAATTTTGACATTAAGCTTGAGTGTTGTTGATACGCCGGCTTGATAATACATCATGGCGTCGGCCGGAACGCTGAGTGATTAGTGAATTGATACATACTTAAACCAATGATCTTATGACTTATGATAACATTGATACTTAGTAAAGAAACAACTGCAATTCAAAAAAAGAAAAGGAAATGGATTAGCTAAGTGTACATTTGATTAACACATAATTATCGTGATTAAGTAGTAAATACTTTATTGGCATGGCCGTTTGTTTTATATGAAATTTATGCATAATAATGCATATTATTATGCAAAATAATGAAAAAAATTTAGATTTCAACTTAATTTAAGGTTAATCTATATACTTTTCTTCGTACTATTCATGGCGATCATAGTATATCTTCAAGGGGAGTTCATTGCAGCCACTGATAGTGACAATGACTCACACTTTTGTTGTTTTGTTTTGTATTTTCTGTACTACAAAATATATCTAAATTATACGTAAAATGTTGTTAGAAACAAGACCTACCGTTCTCCTATATCAGTTGTTAATTATTGCAGATATCCATTAAGTTGGTTGTACAGTCACATGCACGGAAATGTAAACATTGTTCTTGTTATGACGACATGACTTCTGATGACGTTGTTCGATGAGTACATCATTTAATCAGATGATGTAAATTTCTTTTAATTTAATTAATTTTTATGACTACCATTAGGTTTAGGTTTAAAGATCTTTATTTCTCATTAAAAAAAAAAGGAGTAGATATGTTCGGAACCGTACCGCCGTGCGTAAACAACTTCTGTAAATCCGTACTCGTAATTTTATTAAAAAAAAAATAGTTATGAGTAATTGCACTTATTTAAAGTAATAGTTATAGTTTTTCTGTGCGTTGTAAGGAAGGTGTAAGTTTAAAGCGTTTGCTATAAACAAATGTTTTGTGAAGTTTTTAAATGTTATTAAACTATGCTGAACAATTATTGATATACCCGAAAAATAAATATGTATATCATACAGGCTTGCGGGTTAATACGTAATATAGATACAGAATACAGGATCAATATAAAGCAAAATAAACCTTAACACAACTATAGAAGAGAATCTAACTTGACAGAAATGACAAAGTTATATATGTAGAAAATATTGAGAGATTATTACAGTTCAGCGATGATATATGATTTAAGTTTATTTTTGAAAACATTAATACTATTACAATTCTTTATCTCGTCTGACAGTTGTTAAACATTTGAACGCCTTCGAACGAAATAGTTTTATTCCATAGATAGTTCGCGGAGTAATAGATTTAATTTGTGTTTGTTACGTCAGTTATGTTTGTTATCTCTTTTTTCGAGTTTAATGTTAGACTTAATGTTTTTATTTGTTATGTTCATTATGAGAGTACAAGTCCTAAATTTAAACATTTGAGTGACATTAAGTAATTTTGTTTGTTATAAAGTTCATTAGTTGGAGTTCGGTAATCAAAAAATTAAATTGGTGGTAATGATTTTCAGTAGATGTGAATACATTAAATTGGATTAATACAGTGTCAATGAACACAGAGAATTCCATTCAATTGGAATTGAGGTTACCATTAAATTGGAAACACTTAGGTTACCATTAAATTGGAAACACTTAGGTTACCATTAAATTGGAAACAGTTAGGTTACTATTAAATTAGAAACACTTAGATTACCATTTAATTGGAAACAGTTAGGTTACCATTAAATTGGAAACACTTAGATTACCATTAAATTGGAAACACTTAGATTACCATTAAATTGGAAACACTTAGATTACCATTTAATTGGAAACACTTAGATTACCATTAAATTGGAAACAGTTAGGTTACCATTAAATTGGAAACAGTTAGGTTACCATTAAATTGGAAACACTTAGGTTACCATTAAATTGGAAACACTTAGATTACTATTAAATTGGAAACAGTTAGGTAACCATTAAATTGGAAACACTTAGATTACCATTTAATTGGAAACAGTTAGGTTACCATTAAATTGGAAACACTTAGATTACCATTAAATTGGAAACAGTTAGGTTACCATTAAATTGGAAACACTTAGATTACCATTAAATTGGAAACACTTAGATTACCATTAAATTGGAAACACTTAGATTACCATTTAATTGGAAACACTTAGATTACCATTAAATTGGAAACAGTTAGGTAACCATTAAATTGGAAACACTTAGATTACCATTAAATTGGAAACACTTAGATTACCATTAAATTGGAAACACTTAGATTACCATTTAATTGGAAACAGTTAGGTTACCATTAAATTGGAAACAGTTAGGTTACCATTAAATTGGAAACACTTAGGTTACCATTAAATTGGAAACACTTAGATTACCATTAAATTGGAAACAGTTAGGTTACCATTAAATTGGAAACACTTCGGTTACCATTAAATTGGAAACACTTCGGTTACCATTAAATTGGAAACACTTCGGTTACCATTAAATTGGAAACACTTCGGTTACCATTAAATTGGAAACACTTCGGTTACCATTAAATTGGAAACACTTAGGTTACCATTAAATTGTAAACACTTCGGTTACCATTAAATTGGAACACTTCTATTGCTGACTACAGAGAATTCCATTCAATTGGAATTGAGGTTGCCCCAGAGGACTCGAAATTTATGTTAAAGAATTAGATAGGACAAACAAACTTGCAAGTACATTTATCTCTACGCCTCATGTAGTCGGAAAAACTACATGTCACGGTAAGGAATGAAGAAACTGGACAAATACTAAGAATGAACGTTACACATCTAAAAAGAGTGGAAGGGGAATGGAAATGTAATGGAAATTTAAATGAAGATACATCAAACATTAATGAATGAAACAATCTGGTTGGAAATTATTAATTTATAATTACAGTAAAAAATATATATAAGATGTTGATTGAGTTGAAAATAATAATAAAATAAAACTTGTTAACAAGGAAGGGATGTAGTGTTTGTGTCTATGGAATAGATACAATTCACTGTCTCATGTACCACACTGGAGGGGACAGCTGTCTCTGGGTAGTTGAGTGACGAACGCGGTACGAAGCGGACGTGCGCCTGCGCTCCAGTGTGGTAGTGGTGAGCCAGTGTCTGTCCTTAATCATCTTTAGGGACCCTATGGTCCTACACTTACCACCGCGCCTGCTGCGCAGTGCCTGTTGGGCCTAGCCCAATAAGGTTTACGTGCCAGGGCTGCAAAGCTAAGCCTGCTGACAACGTCTCGTCAGAAAGTTCAAGCCCTGGTGACGACACAATGGCCCCTGGTAAGGGTGAGCCTGATCATACCCGTATGCTTTACGAACTCATCCAAGAGGTGAAGGGACTTAGAAGCGACCTCAAGGATACAAGAAGTGAGATACAGCAATTTAAGGCAGATTTGCAGGCATGCTGCAGCCGGATAACTTTAGTCGAACAAAGAGTTATCGAAGTCGAGAAAAAAATCGACACAAAATCATCCGACAACGTCCACCTTGAAAATATGATAGCGGACCTGAAAGTACAACTAGACGAACGTGATCAAGAGTTGTTGCTAAATGACGTGGAAATAGCGGGACTGCCAGAGGAGAGAAGCGAGAACGCACTCCATCTTGCCAGCGTTGTGGCCGTAAAGTTGGGGCTGACGCTGGAGGAGCGTGATATCGTGCACGCGGAACGACGGGGCGCCGTGCGGCGCAACCGCAGCGACGGGGAGGGTGCGCCGCAGCAACCGCGACCGTTGGTCGTGCGACTGGCGCGTCGCGCTCAGCGCGACGCCATGCTACGCGCAGCGCGTGTCCGTCGCGGCCTCTCCACGTCCGACATGAACCTGCCTGGGGCGTCGAGGAAGGTTTACGTCAATGAACGCCTCACCCGGAACAACCGGCAGCTGTTTGGTAAGGCGCGAGAAGCGGCTTCCCGTGTACAATGGAAGTAAGTGTGGACGAAAGGTGGACTGGTATTTACAAGGAAGGATGACGGTAAGGCTGTTGAGCGTATTCGTACTGAACAAGATATAAATAAAATTTTTGTTTAATGGTTGGTTGGGCTACACGCAACGCTAGAATAAATTCTATCTGTATACTTTATATCTATTATGTATTACTTCATTTTCATTACAAATATACTAACTTGGATTTTATCACAAGTCAAATCGAGTGCGGTTATTACACTCCATTCAATATTTTTTGCTATAATTTAATAATATTCAAACACTTAGATTGCATATCGCTTATAATAGAGTTATTTTTTCTAAAGTACTATTTAAATCACCTTTTCAATTACCATTTGTTAAAATTAAATAGCTTGCGTGCCGCAGACTTACCCACAATAACTTTTAGTCCGTTCTCGTTTACATTTTTTTTTCTATACTTTTATTTTCTTATTTTACTATTATTACAAATATTTTGTTCATGTTGGATAGTAGTAAAACATCATTCTATTTACTACGATATATTGTATTACAATTTTATACAAACATTATTAAACAGCCAGTGTCTCAATGATCCAGTCATACTTCTGTATTGTTCGCTCTTTTCTTATTTTCATATCAATACAAGGTTGTTTCTTAATTTACGAAGATGCTATAGTCTTTACTATTGTGGTATTATGGTAAAATATTTTTGTAGTTATCACATAATACTATTAAATAATGTGTGTACATACGGGTTATTTAAATCCATACTTTATCGGCTTTTCTTTTTTAATTTATATTCTACTGATTTTATAAAGATTGTAGTTTTGACTTTAATCTTACTGTTGTGCTATCATAGTTTATGTTTTTGTTGCAATTCTGTCCGTTGGGGTCCTTGTTATTTTGAACTTGATTGTCTGAAGTGTAATATAATATATATGTATATGTATTTGTATTGTTTGTATTATATATATGCAAGTACTTATGTAAATGTGCAAGTAGACAAACAACTTCATTATACTATGATATTTCAATTATTAATTTTAACGGAACCTTACAAAAAATTTCTTTTAATATAGCTTCATTGATATTCTCGTTTAATACCTATTATTTCAAACTTATTATGAGCAAATATATTCACCGGCCTTAAGTCATTTTTAAAGATAGGTTTTCTCAACGTTGGCTCACTGAATACCTATTGCGAAGAATTTGTCGCGGTTGTGGAGCGCCATGCCATTGATGTGATGGCTGTGGGCGAGACGTGGCTACGTGCAGGCGAGGAGGGCAGCGCCCCTCGTCCCGCTGGCTATCGGCTGTTGCACGCACCGCGCCCGCGAAACGTGCGTGGTGGCCGGGGCGGTGGTGTCGACTTTTACGTAAAGCGTGGTATAAACGCCCGCGTCTTCTCTCACCCCATTGAAGAATCGCGCATTTTTGTTGAACAAATGTGGTTAACGTTTAAAATGGACAACAAGATGCTCGCTATTGGTACCGCTTATCGTCCACCGTGGCTTGACGTCGACTCATTTTTTGACGCGGTCACTTTATCCATAAACTCTTTAGCTTTTTGTGAAAATATGATCCTACTAGGAGATTTCAACATCGACATGTTACACTCAAACGATGTAAAAGTTAATAAGTTTAACACTTTTCTGTCTAGCTTGAACTTAGTGCAATTGATCACATCCCCCACTCACTTCACAGATCACAGCCAAACATTAATAGATGGTATTTGTACCGATTTGAGAACGCGACGTATTGAGGTGGAACCTGTTGCGCCTTTGAGCAATCATGCTTTGTTAATTTGCGAACTGCACAGTGAAAGACTTAAATTACATCCAAGGAGAATCAGATATAGGCCGCTAAAAGATATACCTGTAGACATTTTTAATTCATCTCTAGAATCAATAAATTGGAACGATATAATCTCCGTGCCAGACATAAACCTTAAAGTGCACCTCTTTAACTCATACGTTATATGTTTATTTGATATATTTGCCCCGTCAAATACTATTGTGACTAAAGCGCAAAATCCGCCTTGGATAACACATACAATTAAAGTTATGATGAGACTTAGGAATTTAGCCCACAAGCGGTATTTAAAAACTAAACTAGATTCACATAAATCATATTACAAAACACTAAAAAACTTAGTTGTTAGTGCTATTCATAGCGAAAAAAAAGCATTTTTTGATTTTAACATAAATAATAATTTGAAAAACCCAAAGATGTTATGGAACAATTTGAAGTCGACGGTTCTACCTCCTAAATAAGATACCTACTTACCAGCACATCTTGCATACCCTGACAAAATAAACAATCATTTTTTAAATATACCAGGGATCCCATGTGTTGACCAATCAACTCTTCGCTTCTTTGACACACATCTCTATACTAATAATACAAGTTTTTCACTTCAACCTGTTAATGAGCTAATGATATCTAAAATTATTTCTAACCTTAAATCGAATGCGGAGGGCACCGATGGTATTTCACTTAAAATGTTGATTATGACGTTACCTCAATCTCTAACTGCAATAACCTCTATTGTCAACTGCTCAATAACAACATCCAGCTTCCCAGAAATCTGGAAGACCGCCATAGTCCGACCTCTACCAAAAAAACCTAACCCCCAGGAACTTAAAGATCTTCGCCCGATCAGTGTATTACCCTGTATTTCAAAAATTGTTGAGAAAGTTGTCAAACTCCAATTAGTTGAGTACTTAGAAACTATCAATGTACTACCCGAATTCCAGTCTGGGTTTAGAAAAGGTCATAGCACAACCACAGCTCTTTTAGATGTCACTGACAACATTATCACCGCTCAGGACGACGGCATGTGCACATTGTTAGTGCTTCTAGATTTCTCACGGGCATTTGATTGTATAGATATATCACTACTTCTCTCTAAGATGTCGTATTACGGGTTCGAACCGAATACGGTAAAATGGTTCCAAAGTTTCCTCACAGGTCGTGGTCAGTGTGTCGAAGTGGCTAGAGACGACGGTCGCACATGGCGTTCAGATTATCGCCCCCTTACAAGAGGAACCCCCCAGGGAACTATCCTATCTCCTATTCTCTTTATTTTATATACTGCTGATATAATAAAGTGCATACAAAATTGCAAATATCATTTATACGCTGACGATTAACAGATATACATCTCATTTAAAAGTAGTGAATTGGACTCTGCTATAAAATCTCTTAATGAAGACCTTGAAAGGTTACAAAATTGGTCCATAAACAACAGTCTTATTCTAAATCCCGGCAAGACGAAGTACATAATTTTCGGATCCAAGTATCAAATTAACAGTATACCGACTGATTGCCAGGTAAGATTAGGAAATGAGATTGTTGAGCGTGTTTATGAAGCTCGAAATTTAGGATTAGAGCTAGACCAATACCTACGGTACGAAAGTTACATATCTAAAATCGTACGCAACTGTTTCTATAGATTAAAATTACTGTACAAAATTCGGGGATATGTAAATGAACGCCTTCGTAAACAGTTGGTGGACACGCTGGTGTTGTCAAAACTAAATTATACAGATGTAGTTTATGGGCCGCGTTTATATGCTAGGACTGAAAAGATAATACAGAGGGTTCAAAACGCATGTGCCCGTTTCTGTTTTAATGTGCCGCCACGTAGTCACGTAACGCCGTTTTTCAATGAAAACAATATTTTAAAGATCGGTTACCGTAGGAAAATGCATCTAGCTTGTCTTCTTTTTGATATAATTAATTTACAGTCACCTAGTTACCTATTTTGTAAGCTTGAGTGGTCTAAAGGTAGCCGTCCCAAACAAAGACAGGGGTCTTTGCAACTATGCACAAAGCGACATAAGTCTGCCGCATTTCGAGGTAGTTTTCGATACGCTGCCACGAGATGTTGGAATAATATCCCGCCACCTATTAAGAATGAGCTAACTAAATTAACTTTTAAAAGAAAGCTAAAAGTATTTTTATTAGAAGTCCAAAAGCAGAAAATTTATAATAAATCTTTTTTCTAATTTTTTTTTTTTTTTTTTCCTGCACTCTTTGGCTGCTTAACGAAATGTACATATGTAAAAGGGAGACTAACACAGGTGGGCACAGTTAATCGAAAAGTTAACTTCGTTAATCGTTAATTCGTTAATTAAAAAATTAACTTCGTTAATCGTTAAAGCGTTAAATTCTCGATAATTTAACGCAAGTTAAAGTTAATCGTTAACAGTTAACCATACCAAAATTATACAGACACACTAATTTTACACTTATTGTGGCGACACTTCTTTAAAATAGTAATTTGACTATACATTCTATAACACATTAGTATAAGAGACAAGTATGAATGCATTATAGTATATTTCATTACGAGTGCGGAAAGCCTGTCATTGCAAAGAGTTCCGACAAATTTCTACCCGACCCGTGGCGCAGCCGAAGGTGAGGGTTGACAGTTGGAACAAGTTGTAATGACAGTTTCGCACGTGTACTAAACAACTATTTTTAATACAGTTGCGAAAAAAATTAAGCAATTTAATAGAATAATGAAAACACAATAAACTCAACTAACTAAAATGTTTGAAAAATGGCGCCAACGGTAAAAGAATACAGAGATTTTTTTTGTTTTCTTCACCCATTCTGGGTAGGTAAAGGGAACTATGCCCAAACGGCCAAGTCTTCAGTAGATTATTTTAATTGATATGAAATGAAAATGAAATTTAATAAGATGAAATAAAATGAAACCTAACCTAATTCATTGAATCAAATCATTAAATCTGATATTGTAACAAATTAGGAGCTTCTTTTTAGAAATATTTGCATGAATCACAAAAACTTCAATGATTTTTTTTTGTAAAAACTTCGTGGTTGGTTTTTTCTTTATAATAGACATTATTTTGACAGTTGGGAAAGAGAAGGCACGAGTTTGGAAAAGCTAAAGAAAAAGCACGAGTAAAAAAGTTGTTTTAATACAGTTGCTCAAAAAGTGGCGTATTGCAGGGACGAATCGGAATGTGTGCTATTACATACTCTTGCTTTTAGATACTCGCAATGAAATATACTATTTCGAACCTTCTTTTGATTTTGTCCTGTTGGTCACGTCTTTCCCGGACGCTCTGATGCATCACACTTGCACGCGAACTTCACATATATCAACTATCAACTCATTCGTTCACCATTCGAGTCGCCGACAGTCGCCCAACATAGTTGAACTTACGAGCGTAATTTAAACAAAATGGCAGCACGTCTCCAAGTTTGTAATTTAACGATTAACGGACTTTTATTAACGGAAGTTGAGTTTAACGGAAGTTAACAAAAGCGTTAACACTTTTTGAAGTTAACTTAAAAGTTAATCCGTTAAGCAAAATGTTAACTTCGTTAATTAACGATTAACGGATTAACGAGTTAATGCCCAGCTCTGGAGACTAATATTGTTCCAGAATTTCTATTTGTTTTAAGTTACATTGAAGTAATGATAGTGAATAAGCTTTTTTTTTCTTTTCTTTAATATTGTTTTAAATACCTTGCATATTGAACTTAGGACCCGTTAATTACACATAACTTTAACTTCTTTTTATACCATAGTTCTTATATTATTTATTAGTTCTTATCTTATTTTATCTTTTGTAATATTGAAATTTTTATTTATCTTTATATTATATATAAATATTTATGTTTGGTTATCCACCGCTGCAACTGGCGTGCGGATAGTCGTGAGGGTTTTCGCGGAAGATCAGCGCTGAGTGTTCCAGAGAGGAGCACCCAGCATACAAAGCTGAGGGAGGACCTTATCCGGTCAGCATTGCAACGTTAATTATAAATGTTTCTTTATTCTAGTGTAATTTTAATTTTATTCTGTTTTATGTATTTATAATTATTTTGTAATATGTTAGTTTTTTATTGCGTTGTAATGGTGAGAAGGATTAAATGTTATTTTATTTATTTATTTTATTTTTATTTAATGTCCAAATGGTATGAACCTTTTTATGTTTGTTATAATAATTATAAGATAATTAAAGATTAATCTCAATTAAATATTTTAGGTATGTGACAGTGATCTCAGAATCACTAATGTTAATGCCAAGTTTGGTGGTGCAAGTCACAACAGTCATATCTGGGCAAGTAGAAGACTGCAAAGCCATATGGAGGCTCTGCAACTATCTGGCAAGTCCGTTTGGTTGTTGGGTAATTGAATTTTTAGTAGAAAAATATGTAATAGGTGATGTTCTATGTTAAATATTATTTGTAACTTTAATATTACTTATAACATTTTAGGTGACAGTGGTTACTCTCAAAGGAGCTACCTTATGACACCTATTCTGAATGCAGAACCAGGATCTAGAGGAGAGAACTACACTAGAGTGCATGTCAAGGCCCGAAACTGCATAGAAAGGGCATTTGGTTAAATATAGATTTTGATATTTGTTAGGTCAGCGTATCCTTTATTATCAACCTGATTATGCAGCAGAAATTGTTATTGCATGTGTGGTACTGCATAACATGCTCATAGATTCAAGAGGAACTCCTACAGATGATGCAGAAGTACTTTTGTCCACTGCTCTTACACAACCAACTGTTGTTGAAAACGGGCTGGATGTGATTGTGGGGCGGGCTGTTAGGAATAGACTAATTATTGGCAGTTTTTAGTTTGGTTGAAGAAGCCCACACAATAATGTCTAAAAGTGTATTTTTAAGAAGAAATATGATGAAGATGAATGTTTTACAAATTCAAAATAAACTTTATTTATATACAATTATTTTTTATTTCAATATTCACTTAAACATTAATTACACAAGTTACAACCAAAACCAATGTAAATGTTACATGTTTTTGCATTTGAGACTGCATCTCAAAGCATAAGCATTACATTAATAAGCCAGTGAGTGAGGGTCCTGGATGCCATTTCCCTCTCCTTTGAACTGATGATGGGGCAGCATATACTCTTGAAGAGGAGGCAAAACATATATATCATTTTGTTCATCATCTGAAATATCATGATAAAGTTAGTAAATATTAATGTTTAAACTGTATATAATAAGATAAAACTAAACATTAAATTGTATCAATTGATTTTAGTTAATTTATTTTACCCAAATGATTAAACAGAAACATGGGCAAATAAATTGAGGTACTAATTAAATATTTTTCTATTAATACAGTTACCAACTGAAGAATAGATTTGCATATCTGTTTTCTAAATGAAATAACAGGATTGTAATAAATTACTGTCAGTGATCTGCTCCAAAATTTGTATTTGGATAGATGGTTCCTCAACTGGAGGCTCCTCATTTGACTGTTCCTCTACTGGTAGTCCTAAAATATAAAGTTTGGGTGATGAAATGTGATATTCGTAGCTAGGAAAATGGCAACTACAAAACTATTGTTATTAAATACATGATTCAATAGCAAGGGCACTTGCAAAGAATAAGTAAAATAAAAAAGGATGTGTCTGCCAGCATAACAAACATGCTTCAGAATGAATGTCTTGTTTTATGTTTACAATCATTATTACATTAGAACCAACCTTGATCCATTGCTTCATAGACTTGTCAGGATCACTACCTGCCTTACCCAGCAACATCTTTAATAGTTGGCAAAGTTCCTGGCGCCTCACTCTTCCCTGCGGGGTGTTTACCATTTTAAATACGTTATTGACGTACCTTTCCATAAATTCCACCATTATGGCGATTTGCTCATTGCTTGCGTTTTAAGAATTCATTTTACAAAACGTAAATTGAAACACAAACACTTCACTAAACTTTTGTATTTTTACCGCGAGAATATTTGACCTTTATACGTCAAATTCAAATGACACAATGTTGATCGTCAAGTATAGACAATAATTTGTTTTTTTTGACGATTCACCTTCGTCTGCACGAAAGCGACTGTCGTCTGTTACTGCCTAGCCTTACACGGAAAAACGAGAGACGCTATCGCTTAGACGAAACGATCGATCGTTTCGTTTTTGGTTTTTTACTGCCTAACCCCGCTGGTACGATAGTCAGTCCACTTCAAGTTGCTAACGCTGTCACGCGTTAAAACCGTAGGCAGTGACACGCACGAAAGACGAAAGCGTCGTCTATCGTCTATCGTTTTTCGACTAATTCCTTTGAAATTCTTAGGCAGTAACACGAAATGACATTTCCAATCGTTTTAAAAGCGACACGATCGTTCGTTTTTGAGACGATCGACAAAGGTGTCTCGTTTTGCCGCGAAGTCAACCGAATCAACTTTAGTTAAATATCTTAAACTATTATTAAATATTAAATAAAACTTCTAAGGTGAGAAATCAATTTGGTATTATGTTATAAATGATTTGTTAGTTGAATAAAGTAAACAATTTATGATTTGGCATATTATAGATATGTCTCGCATGTGGACCGCCTTGATGTTAGAAGCTGCAGATGCCGAAGCTAAAAAGATGTCTCGGCAGCGTATGCTTCTACAAAGATTAAAGAATCGCGAACGGTTACTCCAAAAAATTCCGGAGTGGCAGTTTAGAGCTCATTACAGGCTGAATAAGGAAGAGTTCCACTCGTTGTGTGACGAGCTCAGGCACAATACCAGTTTAAAAGGTTCGAAAACAACTTAACTGGAACTTAAGGTAAATTGATTTCTTATGATATATGTTTTTTTTTTAATATATGTGTGTTAAAAGGTGATTATGTATTTAATATGATTAATGTTAACTTTAGTCACTTTGAGTCTTATACTGACACAATTATTATATTTTAGGTGCTGACAGCATTGAGCTTTTATGCCATGGGTTCATATCAGAAAGGTGTTGCTAATGAGGTACATATGAATCAAAAAAGTGTAAGTCGGTGTATCAGAGAGGTGACAAAAGCTCTGAATGAGATTTCAAATAAATGGATACAATTCCCACAAACAAGCACACAAAGAACTAAAATTAAGCAAGGGTAGGGGTTACTATATATAACTTCCGTCATTTTATTTTTATTACCTTGAGCACATACAACTACTTACAAATATTATTTTACAGATTTTATACTAAGTTTAATTTTCCTGGTGTAATTGGTGCCATTGATTGCACCCATGTGGCCATAGTTCATCCAGCTGCAGATGTACCTTGTTTTTATAACAGAAAAGGCTTTCATTCTCTTAATTTCCAAATGGTATGAACCTTTTTATGTTTGTTATAATAATTATAAGATAAATTAAAGATTAATCTCAATATGTGACAGTAATCTCAGAATCACTAATGTTAATACCAAGTTTTGTGGTGCAAGTCACAACAGTCATATCTGGGCAAGTAGCAGACTGCAAAGCCATATGGAGGCTCTGCAACTATCTGGCAAGTCAGTTTGGTTGTTGGGAAATTGCATTTTTAGTAGAAAAATATTTAACAGGTGATGTTCTATGTTAAATATTATTTGTAACTTTAATATTACTTATAACATTTTAGGTGACAGTGGTTACTCTCAAAGGATCTACCTTATGACACCTATTCTGAATGCAGAACCAGGATCTAGAGGAGAGAACTACACTAGAGTGCATGTCAAGGCCCGAAACTGCATAGAAAGGGCATTTAGTTAAATATAGATTTTGATATTTGTTAGGTCAGCGTATCCTTTATTATCACCCTGATTATGCAGCAGAAATTGTTATTGCATGTGTGGTACTGCATAACATGCTCATAGATTCAAGAGGAACTCCTACAGATGATGCAGAAGTACTTTTGTCCACTGCTCTTACACAACCAACTGTTGTTGAAAACGGGCTGGATGTGATTGTGGGGCGGGCTGTTAGGAATAGACTAATTATTGGCAGTTTTTAGTTTGGTTGAAGAAGCCCACACAATAATGTCTAAAAGTGAATTTTTAAGAAGAAATATGATGAAGATGAATGTTTTACAAATTCAAAATAAACTTTATTTATATACAATTATTTTTTATTTCAATATTCACTTAAACATTAATTACACAAGTTACAACCAAAACCAATGTAAATGTTACATGTTTTTGCATTTGAGACTGCATCTCAAAGCATAAGCATTACATTAATAAGCCAGTGAGTGAGGGTCCTGGATGCCATTTCCCTCTCCTTTGAACTGATGATGGGGCAGCATATACTCTTGAAGAGGAGGCAAAACATATATATCATTTTGTTCATCATCTGAAATATCATGATAAAGTTAGTAAATATTAATGTTTAAACTGTATATAATAAGATAAAACTAAACATTAAATTGTATCAATTGATTTTAGTTAATTTATTTTACCCAAATGATTAAACAGAAACATGGGCAAATAAATTGAGGTACTAATTAAATATTTTTCTATTAATACAGTTACCAACTGAAGAATAGATTTGCATATCTGTTTTCTAAATGAAATAACAGGATTGTAATAAATTACTGTCAGTGATCTGCTCCAAAATTTGTATTTGGATAGATGGTTCCTCAACTGGAGGCTCCTCATTTGACTGTTCCTCTACTGGTAGTCCTAAAATATAAAGTTTGGGTGATGAAATGTGATATTTGTAGCTAGGAAAATGGCAACTACAAAACTATTGTTGTATAAAATACATGATTCAATAGCAAGGGCACTTGCAAAGAATAAGTAAAATAAAAAAGGATGTGTCTGCCATAACAAACATGCTTCAGAATGAATGTCTTGTTTTATGTTTACAATCATTACTACATTAGAACCAACCTTGATCCATTGCTCCATAGACTTGTCAGGATCACTACCTGCCTTACCCAGCAACATCTTTAATAGTTGGCAAAGTTCCTGGCGCCTCACTCTTCCCTGCGGGGTGTTTACCATTTTAAATACGTTATTGACGTACCTTTCCATAAATTCCACCATTATGGCGATTTGCTCATTGCTTGCGTTTTAAGAATCATTTACAAAACGTAAATTGAAACACAAACACTTCACTAAACTTTTGTATTTTTACCGCGAGAATATTTGACCTTTATACGTCAAATTCAAATGACACAATGTTGATCGTCAATATAGACAATATATTGTTTTTTTTGACGATTCACCTTCGTCTGCACGAAAGCGACTGTCGTCTGTTACTGCCTAACCTTACACGGAAAAACGAGAGACGCTATCGCTTAGACGAAACGATCGAACGTTTCGTTTTTAGTTTTTTACTGCCTAACCCCGCAGCTCATGCTAAACTATTTAAGATCAGCCTACTGGATACTTGGAGCAAGAAATTTAGTTAAAAGGCACATTAACAAATGCGTAACCTGTGCTAAGCAAAGAGCCAGTACCAAGGCCCAAATAATGGGTGACCTTCCGTCTGTCAGATGTAACCCGTCGAGACCGTTCTTGCACAGTGGTGTTGACTACGCAGGTCCTATAAACGTAAGGACAACAAAGGGTCGTGGTCATCATTCATATAAAGGCTACATATGTTTGTTTGTTTGTATGTCTACGCGCGCTTTACATCTAGAAGTAGTCAGTGACATGGGTACGCAAGCATTTTTAGCGGCCTTTAGACGGTTTGTGTCTAGACGTGGTCATTGTGCCAAACTTTATAGTGACAACGGCACTACATTTGTTAGAGAGTTACAGCGACTCGCGCCATATCAAACTTCAATAGCACAACATTTAGAGGCGAACAACACTGAATGGCATTTCATTCCCCCACATGCTCCCAACTTCGGTGGTTTGTGGGAAGCGGGAGTGAAATCAACAAAGTTTCACCTCAAACGGGTTATTGGTGATGCGACACTTACCTATGAAGAGCTCACAACACTTCTTACCCAAGTCGAAGCTTGCCTGAATTCGCGACCGATAAGTGTTATGAATCTTAATGATCCTGGAGAACCAATACCATTGACCCCAGGACACTTTCTAATCGGTGAACCTATAATTTCAATACCAGAGTACACTAATTACGAAAGTTCAAATGTTCAGTCTCTAACACGATGGCAATTTGTTCAGAGGATGTTGCAGTCATTTTGGAGACGTTGGTCTCAAGAATATTTAAGCAATTTAATGCATCGTTATAAATGGTCGTCCAAGGCTCAAGAACCATAGATTGGTGATATCGTTCTTATAAAAGAAGACGATATGCCTCCTAGTCGTTGGTTGATGGGTCGTATTATAGAGAAACATCCCGGTGATGATAAAATCACTCGTGTAGTTACGTTGCGCACAAAATCATCTAGTATTATAAAAAGGCCAACTAATAAACTGTGTATTTTACCAGTACCTATTCGAAGAATGACATAGTACTTTTCTTAAATCATGTTTTTCTTTTTATTATTTTTATTTGCATCTTATTTTTCTTATTAGTTTGTTAATCATTATATAAAGTTTTGGTCAATTTCAACCTGTTCAATTGTCTCTTATGCGTAATATTGTCAATAAACTTTATAAAAAATTAATGTATCACGAATCTAAATCAACGGCATGTTTATAATCATTGGCATATTATCAAGGACATTCTTCCACTAAATGTCCTTGGTGGGCGCTATGTTCAAGATGCAACTCACATATTGTAATCACTTAGGTCGTTAGATGGCGTAGTGTTCTTATTAGATCGCACTATGGTTTGGTTAGCGTGGTAATGTATACGGACCGCGAGTTAAAAATAAAGACACGCTCAGATCAGAATACAGTTGTGGTTTTATTTAATTATTGACCCTTCTAGTAGTTCACAAATTTCGAGGAGCTGTCAAGAAAACACGCGAAGTGTTAAACATTTGTGGTCCTTCGAGCCGGAACTTGTTAGAATCAAGATAAATCAAATAACTGCTTGGAAGTGAACTATTAAAATTTGTTAAATATTTATTATTTGCCTTAGCATGTCGAAGAGAACATTGTGCTAATCCACCTCTAATTCCTTTTCCTAATAATTCATACATTTGCAAGTCATTTATAAGCTCGAGTTCAGTACCGGTATAAAAAAGCATAGCATCCCAACTTAAGCTTGGTGAGCTAACATAATAAGCTGGATCTTGTTTATAATAATGTAAACTCATTTTTCTAAATTTCTCGAATATATCGCATAATAAAAGAACATCACATTTTATGTATAAGTCTGTATATTCGCCAAGCGATTTAATTCCGAAAACTTTGTAAACTGTTTGTGCATGCAAATACATTTCATCAGATATAAATGTGGGAATGGAAAGTAAGATGATTAAATTATTTGTGTGAAATGGAACAAAACGGAAGTGTGAGCGAGAGGGTGTGTGAGCGAGACGAATGGAAGGGTTTTCCGGCGAACGAGGTGTAAGAAAAATAAGGACGCTAACGACGAGAATAAAGTTTTATTACAATTTTTAAGTGTTTCACTTGATAATCGACAATCCCACTACTACAATTTTTGGGGGCTCGTCCGGGATCTCGATTAATCAAGTGAATACGACGTGTGGACGACGATAACTTTAAAATATTTTACGACGGTGAGCAACGGTTGGCGCAGACGACGCGACGTGGCGTGGCCATTGCAAAAACAATCAAACATCAAGATGCAAGAAAAGGGAGCAGGAACGCCAGTCAGCCTGATAGACGGTACGTTCAACATTTCGAAATTCAGCGGGGATGACAAAATATATTCTTCTAACAAATGGGCACAAGACATCGAAGACAATGCTGAAATATTCGGATGGAGTCCGCAGCAAACCCTTATTGTCGCTCGCAGAACTCTGACAGGTACCGCGGAGTTATGGCTACGGTCAGAAAAAACTTATAAAACGTTTGAAGATTTAAAAAATGCCGTATGTAAAGAATTTCCGGATACTGTGAACATTAAAGAAATGCACGAAATAATGGCTAGCCGAAAGAAACGCAATGATGAATCCCTTTATCATTACATGTTAACAATGAAAGAATTAGGAAAAAGAGCTAAATTTCCGGATTACGTGGCTATACAGTACATCGTGGACGGAATCGAAGATTTTGAGTATAATAAAAGTGTATTGTATGGTGTAACGACATATAGCGCATTAAAAGAAAATTTAACTATTTACGAAAAAATTAAAAGCAAGTCAAAAGAAGTAAGAAAAGATCGTGTAAGTCATCAGCAGCAATTTGTTCCGACGAAAAGGCGGTGCTATAATTGTGGAAGCATTGATCATGTGGCTAGTGCATGCAAAAACGGTCTGAAATGTTTTGGTTGTAACCAATACGGCCATATTAGACCGAATTGCAAGATGCAAAACGGCGCAAACACAAGTTCAATTCAGGGCGATAAGATGGCGGTTTCGGCGTCGGCGTCGGGCGGAAGCAGTAATAATCGACGTTCGGCTATGTTCGGAACGATGACGACCAATGACAGCGCACGAAGCGAATTTCAAGATGGCAACCGAGGCGTCGGAGTGCCGCAAGTCTATGACACGGTAATAATAATACCGTGAGTGAGAGAGATACAGTTATACACAATTCCTGTGACGTGACAAAGACAGGAATAACTATCTTCCGTCCCTTTCTGCGTACCAGGGTTTGGGCTTTGTTTGGAACAAAGGTTGTCCCCTACAAACAACCTAGGTTGTCCCTAACAAAGTTTGACATTCGTGCTATTTTTCGAAAATTGTGAGTACTTAGTGGCTGTAATTGTGCAAAAATATTTTGATATTACAGTTTTAGTAAGGTAAAGTTTATAAAACATGGTATACTGCTGTATCGTCGGTTGTAAAAGCCGTAGTGAGCGAAAAGAGAAAAACATAACCTTTCACTCGTAAGTACTGAAACTACGCACTTATTCACATGTATTCATACAAAATAAGGAAGAAAATACAAACTAGTTGTTCTTTACAGTCTTTGTAATAACTAATATGTTAAAATACGGGTAAAATCAGCTAAAATAAAATAGTATTTTTCGAACATTATGCGCCCAAACGCAGATGTCATTTGTGTCAAATAATATACTGTAGATCTGGGAAACAAGCGGCCATATTAAACTTCTTTTCAAATTGGTTGGTTATTACCCGTAAAAATAATACCACCATCTTGTTGTAAAAATTACCCTGAATTTAGGGGAAATAAATTATAGTATGTATAATGTATATAAATGAAACAATTCACATTTTTTATACTATTTTCAACAGATTTCAAAAGGAGTTTTTAATTCTGGTATATGCTGTGTTTTTAAATATTTGATACTTTCTTATCCCGTTGATTTTAAAGAGTATGCTTTTTAATTTGTCCCATGTAAATTTTGTTTCTTAGAAATTACAATCAAAATAGTTTAATATTAAGTAGTTTTACATGTAGTGTTCACTGTAATGATATACAGAGTAATTTAAAATTATATGACTATAATATTGGTATGTTTTTTGTAGCTTTTTATGAAGACTTAGGGCTTCGTGCATATCGAAGAAAAATAGGACATCGTTTGAATGCTCGTCTAATGGACCTAAGACTGAAGAGATGCCGCGCTTTGTTGAAGCAGTACGCGGGAAAAAAATATCGGGAAATTCTTTTTTTGGAGTCACTCAAGACATCCTTGATTAAGGCAGCCGCCGATATTGACATGGACCTCGTTCGTGCTGTGATAGACGACTGGCCGAGCAGATTGAAGGCCTGTATTCAAAATCACGGATGTCATTTTGAATAAACTTTAGTGTCATAAGAATCTATGTTTTGTTAAGTTCATTTTGGTATATAAATGGTCACATAATGAATAAACTTGTTTCAATTATTTTATATTAAACATGTAACAGAATTTATGACCTGACTAAGTATTACTAAAAAAATCTGTTTATGTAATCTTAGTCACATAAACAAAAATTACGCATTGTTTTTTATATTTATTACGTTTATTAATTACAATTTAATTGGGAATATATAAATTGGTCTATATTAAATTATATCGTAATTATTCATTTTCGGGACAAAACAAATAACTGGTAACCCCAATCCTTTTACATATATATAGGTATAGTCTATAGTACTCTCTATCTGTCCCTTACGGGTGAACGCGCATGCCATATCTATATAATTCTTCATCTGAGGAGTGCCGAATTCATTTGACATTCCAACAAAAAGTGACAATGACAGTTCGATTGTGACCTTGAACCCTGAAGTAAACGCGGTTGTAAACAATAGTGTTTTGTGTAATAAAAAGCCAATTAAAGTTGTATATTTAAACGATATAAGTGTCAACGCATTAATAGATTCAGGTAGCGATGTAAATTTGATATCGATGTCTTTGTTTACAAAGTTAAAATTGCAAATTTGTGATGATAATTTAATTTTATCTGGATTGGGTCAATCCCAAGTACGATCGGCAGGTAAAACATTTGTAAATCTTAAAATTGACAGCCGATGTTATGAAAATATTGTATTCCATGTAGTAATTAATAAGGTTATGCCTTACGATGTAATAATTGGCCAAGAATTCTTAAGCTCAGTAACCATGTTAATGAATGAAGGTGTGGTAACATTTTTGCCACAAAGCTATGATTGGATAGGTAAAATTGATTGTTTTGTAGGGTGTTCTGATGTTGTTTTAGATCACATTAAGGATCCCAGGGTGAAAGATGAAGTTGCATGGCTTGTCAGAGAGTACAAACCACTACAAACTGAAGAAGCACCTATCAAACTCAAGATAGTATTGAAAGACAGCAGACCAGTTGCACAAAGGCCTCGACGATTGTCCTTGTTGGAACAGCAGGTTGTAGAAAAACAGATTAAAGAATGGTTGCAGGCAGGAATCATACGGGTGAGTTTTTCAGAGTATGCTAGTCCTCTAGTATTGGTCAGAAAGAAGAATGGAGAAACTAGGGTTTGTGTGGATTATCGTTTACTAAATAAGAAAATAGTTAAGGATGAATTTCCATTGCCTGTGATAGATGATCTCATTGACAAATTACAAGATGCCAGAGTATTCAGTGTTTTGGATTTAAAAAATGGATTCTTTCATTTAAAGGTCAGTGAGGAGTCAATTCAATACACATCATTTGTAACACATCAAGGACAGTATGAATTTATGCGCGCTCCCTTTGGTTTGTCAATATGTCCAAAAACATTTATGAGATTTGTAAGCATAGTCTTCAGAGAGTTGATGGCTCAAGGTATTTTGATGATTTTCATAGATGATATTATTATTCCAGCTATTGATGAGGAGCAGGCCTTGTATAGACTAAATCAAGTTTTGGAAGTTGCTTCACGATATGGATTAGAGCTGAACTGGAAAAAAGCAAACTTACTACAGCGGGAAATTGAATATTTAGGTCATGTGATTAAAAACGGAGAAGTGAGACCTAGCTTGGAGAAAGTGGATGCTGTGATGAAATATCCAGAGCCAAGGAACCTCAAACAGTTGCATACTTTTATTGGATTAACCGGATATTTTAGAAAATACATAGAAAATTATGCTGCAATTGCTAAACCATTAACAGATTTGCTGAGAAAGGATAAGGAATTTTTATTTCAAGATAATGAAAGAATAGCTTTTGAAACATTGAAGAGTAAGTTGGCTAGTAAACCAGTTATAAAAATATTTGATCCAAAGTTAAAGACTGAATTACATACTGATGCATCAAGTGTAGCTTTGGCCGCAATACTTATGCAGTATCACCCAAATTCAGGATTACATCCAGTCCATTATATGAGCCGAAAGACTAATGATATTCAAAGCAGGTATTCAAGTTATGAATTGGAAGCTTTAGCAATAATAGAAGGAATAAAGAAGTTTAGACAATATCTTTATGGAATTCATTTTAAAATAGTTACAGATTGCCAAGCGTTTGAAATGACCTTAAGGAAAAAAGATTTGACTGCCAAAGTTGCTAGATGGGTAATGATGCTCAATGAGTATGATTTTGAAGTTGAACACAGGGCGGGTTACAAAATGAAGCATACAGATGCATTAAGCAGATCAGTGGCAGTTATTACATCATTAAAAGATGGTATAATACAGGCACAAGAAAATGATGAATGATTGAAGGCTATAAAAACCATTTTAAATGAAAAACAATATGATGATTTTTGGATAGAAAATGGAGTATTGTACAAGGGAAATCAGAAACAATTAGTTATACCGAGATCAATGGAAAAAGAAATAATTAACAGAGTGCATAGTAATGGTCATTTTGGTAAAACAAAGATGAAAGAATTATTAAATAGGGACTATTATATCAGAGATATAGATAAGAAAATTGATGAATTTATGCTGAGTTGTATTCCCTGTTTGTTAGCGCACAGAAAAGAAGGAAAACAGGAAGGATTTTTGAATCCCATTGAAAAGGATAGTATTCCATTTGATACATTACATATAGATCATGTTGGACCATTAACAGAAACAAAAAAGCAGTATAATTATATACTCACCGTGATAGACGCATTCACCAAATTTGTATGGTTATTTCCCACGAAGACAACATCAAGTAGTGAAACATTAAAAAGACTTCAAATACATCAACAAGCTTTTGGTAATCCTCGCAGAATAATTACAGATAGAGGAACAGCATTTACAAGTAGAGATTTTCAAAGTTATTGTGAAGAGGAAAATATTTTGCATGTGAAAATTACAACAGGCGTACCACGCGGAAATGGTCAGGTGGAAAGAGTCCATAGAATCATTATACCTATTCTAACCAAGTTATGTGTTGAAAACCCATCTGTGTGGTATAAACATGTGAGTAGGGTGCAGCGAGCATTGAATAGCACTTTCCAAAGAGGAATAAATACAACACCCTTTGAATTATTGATGGGTACAAAGATGAGAAACAGAGAAGATGTAGAAATCTTAAGTTTATTACAAGAGGAAATTATATCAGAATTTAATGAAAGCAGAGAGAACCTAAGGATGCAAGCTAAAGAACAAATATTAAAAATTCAAGATGAAAATAGAAAACATTTTAATAAAAATAGGAAGGAAAGTATCAAATATGCTGAAGGGGATTTGGTCGCTATTAAACGAACGCAGTTTGGCCCAGGTCTTAAACTCAAACCCAAATATCTAGGTCCATATAAAGTAGTTAAATGTAATCGCAATGATCGTTATCATGTGGAGAAGGCAGATAGTGCGGCTGAGGGGCCCATAAAGACATCAAGTTCTGCAGACCAAATGAAGAGATGGCCAGAACAGAGTGGTCCAGAGGAATTGGAGAATTAGAATATTACTAAGGTATTTTTTCTATTATTTAATTATTAAAATCTCTGTTGCAGTTTTCTTCATTGATTGTCATGGTGAATTTATTTTTGTTGGCCAAAGGTTTTGTTTTAAGTTAAGAATAGAGTTTAATAAGATGTTTTTGTTTATTACTACAGAATTTATTGTTTAAGGTATAGTTTAAGTTTCATGATTGTATTGTTTAGTATTTCTTTTTGTTACCGTAATGTGATAAGAGTGTATTAATTAAGATTTAATTTTGTATAAGGTTTGTTAATAGAGCATGTCTGAGGACAGACATGAGTGCAGGAAGGCCGAATGTGGGAATGGAAAGTAAGATGATTAAATTATTTGTGTGAAATGGAACAAAACGGAAGTGTGAGCGAGAGGGTGTGTGAGCGAGAGGAATGGAGAAGAACATCCGGCGAACGAGGTGTAAGAAATAAGGACGCTAACGACGAGAATAAAGTTTTATTACAATTTTTAAGTGTTTCACTTGATAATCGACAATCCCACTATGTTGCGTAATATTATTTTGAGTGAAATTATCGAATCACACCAAAAATATGCTATTTCGAAAATTCACCCAGGTGTAAGGGCAGCAAAATAATCATGTGTGACGTATTCGTGCTTAGCGATAGCGTTCTTTGAAGCGTGATGATGTCAGCAAAGCTTTATAAAAGCGAACCAAATCTTTCTACGCCAATGTTAAATGATATACTTGCGTACTCCGTTGTTCTCCATCGTCGTACTACACGTATATATTGCGTATAAACATTCTGTATAATGATATGTTGCGCTGATGTAAAAATGTCTATTGTAATGTTGAGATCGGTACTTATTTTTGAATTAGGAATAACAGTTGGTTATCATAACGTTTTATAATGTTGCCAACATAATTTGATTGAGGCCTAGTCACCTTCAACTTACGATTAGACTTGAATTTCGGTGAGGACGGATGTAAACTCACGACAACGATATATGTTTTACACACTTCTTAAATATATTGATGGCATTTATTCGTTTCAAATATCAACAAATACTCTTCTTAATTAAAGAATTGTTACATAAGAAAATCCTTCGTATTCGCTGATGATGACGCACATCTGATGTATCAATTCTTCGATAGAGTCAAACACTGTAAACTCATAAGTATTTTAGAAAACATTGGCATAGACTCTAAAGATATAAATTTAATAAAAAATCTGTATTGGCATCAAAAGGCGAGTGTGCGTGTCGAAGGCAAGCTGACAGAGGAGGTTACCATCAGAAGAGGCGTGCGTCAAGGGTGTATATTGTCGCCACTCCTGTTCAATATTTACTCGGAAAGGATCTTTGACGAAGCTTTAAGCGAATTAGAAGCCGGTTTGATTATCAATGGCAAAGTTATCAACAACATCCGATACGCTGATGATACGATACTCATAGCTCCGACTCTAGAAGATCTACAGTTACTACTCAACAAAGTACAGTCGGTTAGCGCTTCTTACGATCTTAATATTAACATCAAAAAGACCAAATACATGATCGTATCAAAGTTGCCTCCACCGAATGATACTTTATACTGTGCTAACCAGATACTTGAAAGGGTCCAAAAGTATAAGTATCTAGGTTGCTTTGTTGATGATCAAGCTGACCACCGAGTGGAGATTCGATGCAGGATTGAACAAGCGCGAGGAGCTTTTATCAAGATGAGGAAACTTCTCTGTAACAAAAACTTGAACTTGAAACTTCGGACCCGTCTTGCACGCTGCTACATCTTCTCCATTCTTCTGTATGGCGTCGAAGCTTGGACTTTAACCGAAACTATGTGCAAAAAGATCGAAGCTTTCGAAATGTGGATATACAGAAGAATGTTAGGGATATCCTGGAGAGACAAAATACGGAATGAAGTAGTGTTGCAACGATTGGGGAAAGAAGTAGAAATTATAAAAACTATTAAGAAACGAAAGTTAGAGTATCTTGGGCATATACTGCGAGGACCGAAGTACGATCTACTAAAAATCATTATACAGGGAAAGATACAAGGAAAAAGAAGTCCAGGTAGGAGAAGAACATCTTGGCTGAAAAATCTGCGCCAATGGTACAACAAAAGTACGCGTTCTATATTTCGAGCTGCCGTGTCCAGAGTTCAAGTTGCCATGATGATCGCCAACCTTCGTTAGGAGATGGCACCAAAAGAAGAAGAAGTCTAGGATAAGATACTGAGAAAGTGGGAGAGAGACAAAGAAGACTGCCGCTCACAATATGTATTTTCGTAAAATACAAGGACAATCACTTTTTTTTTTCATTTCATTCGCTTAAAATAATATTAAAATGTTATAAGTGAGGGGTAATAACGAAGGAATATGATATTTAATATTTAAAGCAAGTTTTTTTTTATATTTAATTCACAGGTAATTCGCAAAGTTGAGTTTTCGTTCAACATATAGTTATCGGGACGCAAGAGAATCTTGCATAGCAAGAAGAAGAAATCCATACGGATTTTCGTAACTTTTGCGATAAAGGTGTGTTAACATTTAGTGGGTTTTGTTAACATTTAGTATAATCTCTGTAATTTTGTAAATATTGACCATCACCGATGTAAATTAAAACTATATAATTTATTACGATCTGTTTTGCGGGCGGCGCTGGGGTTCTTTTTAAAAAGAAAACCCAAAACTTTTCCACACACTTTTTAATTGAAAACTTTGATGGTCTCCGAATCCGGGTTGTCACCTCGAGCTCTAGCAATCGACTGAATTATTTGAATAAATTACTTATAAAGAAAGCTATATCTGCTGATGGCAGATATTGCACAATAATTACAACAATGGAAAACTTCGTCGTCAATATATTGCTGATTAATCGATACGTCCATACTGTGAAGGGTTATAACAGCTCCCCCTTTTTGACGAAGCTTTATCCATTTAAGATGAAGCGAAGTAGAATTAGAATTGGAATAAGAATTAGAATCGCGAATTAGGAGACCATTGAAAATAGAAATAACATACAGAAATTGAACATCATTAAAAATAGAAAATTAGAAATTGGACAACATTAAACATAGAACATAGTAAAAATAACTTAGAAATAACAATACAATGTTGTTATAATCAAAAATAGTAGAATTATAATTAAGCACATGATATAGTAAATGTAGTAAAATTCTTAAAAATAGTAATTGAACAAATGTCCATAATTCAAAAATAGTAGAACTAGCAATTAAACACATTGAAATTAGTAAATATAGTAATCATTCTTGAAAATAGTAGTTGAATAAAATTTTCACAATTCAAAAATAGTAGAACTAGAATTTAAACATAATTGATATAGTAAATGTAGTGAAAATTCTTGAAAATAGTAATTGAATAAAATGTTTACAATTCAAAAATAGTAGAACTAGTAATTAAACATAATTAAACAAATGATATAGAAATTATTAATTAATCTTAGAAATAGTAAATAGACAAAATTAGTAACATTTAATTACTTAAAAGTTTATATTTCTTTTTGACATTGTCAGATTTTTATCTGGATTAAGTTTACATGATTTGTAATTCATAATTGGCAGAGATCTAGTAGATTTCTCATCGTCGGATGTAGAAATATCTGTCATTTCTATGACATTTGACAACTTATTACTTCGGTTAGTTGATTTTTTTATTATGGCATTGATTGAATATTTGTATGCAACAGCCAACACTACTGTGACGACTTTGTTTGTAACATTTATACAATTTGAAACAAATATAGAAAATTAAACAAACAATAAAGATATAAGTAAATGTAGAATAATATGAGACATATTTAATAAAATGAGATTCGTTTTGTACATTATTTAACTCTTTCTCTAAATCATCCTGTTCGCGCCAATACGCCTTACAAATATTAATAGCAATGGACATTAAATCAATTAACCAATAAGCGATGACGTGAAGTTGCATCCACCGACATTACCCTTGCATTTTTGTGATTTTCGTATGTAATGAAGTTCATTCTGTAACTTGCTCGATTAAAGGCGTACACACCGCATCTGAAGTTTTATATTTTCTCAATAACCAACTACTCCGTCACATTGAATTTTTACATGGTCAGCTTCGAGCCGAATCAGTGATTTTGGATTTATTGTGAAGATTATTATTTTACCAAAATCGAATGAATTTGGAGATTTGAAGAAAACATTAGTTCGGACGTTTGGAGGTCACCTTGTGAACAAAGGACACGGACATACTCAACACAGCACAGTGTTTAAGGAGTTTAAATTATTTTATTGTTATTGTATTGTGTTGTTTAGTTTTCTTCAAGTTGGTTATTTTTCAGATTTACGCCTATTTCCATTAAATACGAGTATGTCTGAGGAAATGGAACTTATTGAGATAAGGGCAAGTTATGAAGATCGTCTTACAGCGTTCAGTAATTACATCAGTAATTTACAGGAACCTTTATCACCGTCCCAGGTTAGCGAATTAAAGAATCAAGTAAGTAACATTGACATCTTATACGACATTTACGATGAGGTTCAGTTAAAGTTAGAATGTTTAGTTGATGATATCGATAGTCAAATTAATGAGAGAACTCAATTCGAGTCAGTGTATTTTAGAGTAGTCGCGCAGGCGAAAGAATTAATTTTACGTTATGATAATAAGTGCACAGCCAGTTGTATTGACGGGTTCAATAACAACCTTTTCACCTCGGCGTGGGCATTGCCGCGCCCATTTATTGAGTTACCCGCCATACGGTTAATAAAATTTAGCGGCTCATCTGACAACTGGCTAGAATTCCGCGACACATTTTTAAGTTTAATACATTTTAATAACGATATCGATGACCTCAATAAGTTTATTTACCTTCGCAAATCACTTGAAGGGACAGCTGCTGCGGTTGTTCAAGCTATTGAATTGTGTGCGAGTAATTACTCAATAGCTTGGGCTTTGTTATGTCACCGATTTAACAATGAAAGGCTTTTAATTCAAAATAATCACATTACAACGTTATTTAACAACGATTCAATTTTGTGTTCTTACTGTAACTGTGATCATTACTTGGATGATTGTTCGAAGTTTTTAGAGCTTACGCATGAACAACGTTTAGATCTATTGGTTCAATTAAAGGTGTGTTATAATTGTTTACGCTCCGGACATTACGCGAATGATTGTAAAGCGAATGGTTGCAAAGATTGTAATAAGCGACATAATGTTTTGATTCACGTTTCAGATCTGAGGGCCAGTCCAAAGTCTAATGTCTGTTCGAACGTTGAGGAGTGCTCCCACCCCCTTGCGAAACCTAGCAGTGACGTGCCAGCGCGTAATGTCATATCTTCAGCCCAACCTTCGACAAATTTGTCTATCAAAAGTCAGGTACCCTTAGCCCCTTGTTTAAATCATATCGATGACTGCAGCAGCAATTCATGCCTGAACACTGAACAGCTGAGACGATTGTGTTATTCTAAAGAGAATTATTATTTTGATTTACCGACAATTACTGACGATATACTCGATCAGCAATTATTATTTAACGACTTAAATTCATTAAGCGACGTTTCTTCGCACAATTATTGTGATGATGACACTCAAACCCATTTAAAGTGGTTTAGGCGCCACGAGACGGATAGCCATCAGTCATCTACTTTCTCTGACAATGAGAAAATGTGCGACGAAACAATTAAAATTAGTTTATTTAACGAATCGCCGGTGCTATTTGATTCTAGACCTGGTAGGCTAGTCTCAGGCTCTGCTTACAACAGTGGCCAAGCACCGAATTCCGTTCTGAATTTTAAGTCTAATTGTGTAACGGTAAATTCAAGTAATAATGTTTCTTCGCGTAATTGTTTTGATAATGACACTCAAACTCATTTAAAGGAGTTTAGGCGCCTACAGAAGGTCGGCCATCAGTCATCATTGTGCGACGAAACAATTAGAATACGTTCAGGTAACTGTAGGTCGGTGCAATGTGATCCTAAGCTTAATGAGCTAGGTTCAGGTCCTGCAGATGACAGTTGTTATGCACCACATTCAAATCCGAATGTAAAATCAAATTTTGTGATGATCAAATTAAATAACAAAATTATTTTGCACAATTATTTTATAGACGACATCCAACCCCATTTAAAGCGGTTTAGTCGCCACGAGATGGCTCGCTATAAGTCGTCAACTTTCTCTTATAATGAGAAAATGTGCAGTAGACATTGTGTCATATTTACATATCGTCAGTCAGACGTTTGGTGCTGTGTCAATGTACAGTTGCCACAGTCAACCCATGTGTTAGACGGATCCCCAAGGACCGCCAATTATTATCTTCTTCCTGTTAAATTGAGATTTGAGGGTCATTTCAAATATACAAATAATTATATTTACTTTTTGTTAAAGTTTCATATTTTTGACTTGCGTTATAAAGTGTCGATCGTACTCGCCTCTGCAGGTATGAAACTGCGTAAGTGGAAGTCGAATGAAGTCTAAATTTATTTAAAATTGACACCATTTCCATAATTTAAAAGTTGACTCCACAGAGCCTTGTCTGACATCAGCCCTAAGTTGGCTCGCTAAGTTAAATATTAAAAAAAAATATTTTCTTTGATATTTTAACTAAACGTGAAATACTTCGTCATTTTACTGATTTCACCACTTGGTTTATTAGTTCTCTGCATTGTTCATTTGCTAACGAGCAAAATATTTATCTTCGATAATGCAATATTTTTGGCAACATAAACCAGCATGGGACTATCGATTACTTTCTGTAATAGTGTAAGGTAACGATACTCAGGAGGCGTTCCTTCATTAATTTAATTGTGTATTTTTCGTGTCAATCTTTGCAATCATTCATCAGACTCGCATTATTTGTGTGACGCACTGCAAGCGATAAACGGTGCACTTACGTATGTCTGTAGCTCATTTGTGAAATCTATTTAGTAATAATTTTGCTTTGATTCAATAGATTTTAGTAAAGTGTCGTCCATTAATTTTAATTTCTTTAGTTACAAGGTTTAAAATTCTAAAGCATTTTTTAATTAAATTGTCACATGCAAGTCATTACAATACGATGAATAGGTATCATTTATTCTCCAACGTATCATTATTGTAAAGAATAAAGTTTTAAAGTTTTATTCATGTTAAACAATGACAAGTAGACAAATACATGACGGGTTGACAGTTATTGTTTACATATTAAAAGAAACATTCAGTTTATTACAGTCCACTTTTATCAGTTTACAATGTTTCTTTTAAATTATAGAGCGTGTAAAGATTCCAGTCTCTGTTGATTGTTTAATTTAATTAAATTAAGTCAAGGGATAATTTCATAGTTGTTAGTTATGTGATATCTGTTAAAGGGAAAGGCAATACATCCGAATTTTCCTGCCGATATGTGACTGCTGGTCAATCCAATCAAGAGTGCATTACGATAGACCTGTCATCTCATCCAGCCGTCAGGGTCGCGGCTGCAGACCTGTCAGTGTTTGGTAGTTGTCTTCGTGTTTTTTATATTCATGTTTATTGTGTATTCAACACCATACACATTTAGTTCATAAGTAACTAGACAAGTCATTATTTTTTGTAAGCACTTCATTGTTTTACCACAATTTGCGGCAAGCCTAATTATAAACTTTATTCGGATTAATTGAACCTCTTTCGTAAGCGCGTATAAATTAGTAAATTTGGTAGTATTATTAATTTGTTTTAGTAATTCGCTACCTGGTGACCTAGCCCGAACTTAATAGTGTATCTTCCTGTCTTCTCTTATCTCTTATTCCTTATGTCTTTTATGAGAGATAGGTAAAAATCTGTTGAATTCCGGCTATAGGGAATTTTAGGTATTTTTGCCCATTTAAACAGACTTAAACACTTTGCTGGTACATATTGAGTTTGTTCTAAGACCAGCACACTACCGCCGTCCTCGGCAGCTTTAAGCGGCCTGCTGCCACTGTCACTGGTACGCTCTTCATCGGCCCACTCATCGCGACGCCGAATGCTTAAAGCACCACTTCTAAGAAGATAGATGTTATCTCAAAGGACAAGCGATACTGACTTAAATGGCGACGGAGATGGACAAGAGCTGGTCAACTCAAAATACAAGCGTCATGAGCGTCACTAACGTTTGATCTGCAACTGACGTCGTACAAAGTACCTTTACTGAAACCTGCCTGCTGCCTCAAGATGAAGACTGATTTTGTTGAAAGACGAGCTTTCAACGCCCGGGGGCATGTTCGCGCCAATACGCCTTACAAATATTAATAGCAATGGACATTAAATCAATTAACCAATAAGCGATGACGTGAAGTTGCATCCACCGACATTACCCTTGCATTTTTGTGATTTTCGTATGTAATGAAGTTCATTCTGTAACTTGCTCGATTAAAGGCGTACACACCGCATCTGAAGTTTTATATTTTCTCAATAACCAACTACTCCGTCACATTGAATTTTTACACATCCATTTGGTGATTTGCATACTTTAATGAATCTAGATTAATTTTGCTTAAAGATATAGGAGTAAGATATGGTAATGATTTATTGAATATGTCTTTCTTACAACAATCATCAATAGTTATATCAAAATTTATGTTTAAAGGAGACGATATTTTAATAGAAATTGAGCTATCTGGCATCAACTGAATAGTCTTAGAAAAACCAATACAGTTATCGGTGATTTTGACTATTCCCGTTCCGATTAACGAGTGATCACTAATTGCGTCATCGCATTTTATTGTAAGTTTATTTATATTTGACTGAACATAAATCCATTTATTATTATTCAACTTATGCCAAATATCAATTTCACCATATAATAATTTAGAATTACATTCGGATGGTAGTGTAAGGACTACCTCTGTTAATAACTTTGATTCACAACTTGGATTTACAAGTGTTGAAAGTATAGTAGTTAATTGACATATGGAATATTCATCATTTAAAGATTTACAAGTTTCTAGACTATCCAACATTGCAAAATGCATCCTATCGGTACTAATGGCAATATAGGAGTTAGAAGGTTGGATAAGTGCAAATGTTTTGTAATGTGAATCTTCATGAGCTGTAGGCAGAGGAATGTTTTTATAAACAATGTATTTGTCTTGTGTAATTAGTGGAATTTGTAAGACAAAAATAACCTTATTATTATAATAATAAGACGTTAATTCAGAGACATCAATAATAGAATGAATGTTAGCTAAGTTTAATTGAACTGGAAAATCGAGTCTTTTATTTATTTGGTTACTATGCTTTGATAGTTCGGTGTATAAACCTAAGGGACTAATTACGCTAGGATGTAGTACATTTACCTTAGAAAATAAAATAGCATTTAATGTAGTATCTAACAAATTAGAAATTGTTAATAAAGAGCCTTCAATAATATTTAAAAATGTATTTATCTTAGAAGCATAGAGTAACGAATTATCGATTTTAGTAATTTGAGATAGTATTTCATTCATGTTATTAATTTGTGTATTTAATTTTAATTCGTTTTGATTAAGTTTGGAAATAGTAGAGTTAAAATTATTTATAGTCGATTTAACAATATGTATGTTATCTTTCATAAGACGAAATAATTCTGTCTCACTCTTTTGACAGGCGTTAATTGCAGCGTCATATTTCCTTGCGTCATCGGCGTCTAAGGTACCGAAAATAAATTTTAAAATTTCTCCACCAAATTCTAGAGACCTTTTGGTCTTCGTGGAAGATTTATTAATAATGACATGAGACAAAGATTGCAATTTAATGTAATTTGATTGTATTAAAACTTCTATAGGACTACAGATATCCTTACATTGAATTTCGTCTTGCGACTGAATTTTAATACATAAATCTTGAGTTTTGTGTAATTGTTTTTCAACATTTTCAAGATAAGGTTCTAAAGATATTAGATCGATGTGCGTTATTACCTTCCAATAATCATTGTAAAAATTAATATTAGTAGTAGGTTCAAAATAAATTCCGGGACTATGCGATATAGGAGTAATCTTGAATTCAGCGCGAGATCCATAGCATATGGCTCTGGAAATAGAGATATAGTAATTATTAAAGATATAGTATTCATAAGATAAATTAAGATGTAGAAGGTTTAATCTCGTTAGTATGATACTTCACGTGTTTTCGACCTACTTGTAACGTAACATTATGTTTATTGTGAACCTTTATTATTTTAAATGGACCTTTCCATACGGGAGATAAGGCCTTCCGGAGCCTGTGGTGATGTTTCAAATACACCATGTCGCCGGTTTTATAAGTAATTTCGCGAGAATTAGAATCATAATATTGTTTAGACTTTTCTTTGCTATTAATTATATTTTGTATTGCCTTTTCTCGGCTAAACCGCATACGATATTGTAAAGCACGAATGTATTCGTTATAAGTGTTATTATTATTATTTTCATATAATGAATTAGGAATATGTGGTTTATAACCATATAATAATTCGTATGGGGTAAAATCAGTGGTACAATGAGGAGTAGTATTGTAGGTTAAAATAGCAGTGAATAGATAACAGTGCCAATCATTTTGATTTTCATTTGTAAACGACTTGAGATATTCTTTTAAGGTAGCACGAGACCTTTCTAATGCTCCATTTGTTTGAGGATGATAAGGAGACGTAAATAGAGCTTTAATTTTTAAGATTTCAGTTAATTGTTTAAATAAATCTGAGGTAAAACAAGTACCTAAATCGGTTAAAATCATTTTTGGAAAACCGAATAGAGACATAAAATGTACAATGTTACGAGCTATCTCGTCACTTGTAGATGTGACCATGGGATAAGCGCTAGAAAATTTAGTAAGATCATCTTGAAGAGTTAGAATGAATTTGAACTGTTGGGGCCCTGATTCTGGTAAAGGACCTACAACGTCAAGAGCTAACCGCTCAAATGGTTGTGTGGAAGTAGAAGTTATTTCCATTGGAGCTTTGTTTGATCTACGTAAAGGTTTATTAATTTGGCACAATTTACACTTCTTTACATATTGTTCAATGTCTGAGCGCATGCCTTTCCAATAATAGGCTGCTTTAATTCGCTTATACATGCGATTTGATCCTGGGTGACCTGCGATAGGAGAGTCATGATTTTCTTTTAATATCTTTGGAACTTCGACTGGAGTAGGATAAATTAATTGATTTTTATAAATATGAATTGTAATATTAGTATTATGAAAAATATAAGCAATCATATTATAAATTTTATACTATTTTCAATGTTGTACCATTTCTGATGTTATACTATTTCAAATGTTTTAATATTTCTACATTCTACTATTTTTAATAATTTACCAATTTTGATTTAAATTATTTACTATTTTTATTGTTTGCTATTTTACCATTTTTGATGTGTTTATTTTTATGATTTACCATTTCTTGTGAATTTTGTGTGTATAAACATATATTTTTCTATTCTATCCGCAAATTGCATAAAAGCTAATGGCACCTACTAGATCAGAAAGTTCCAAAGCAATCATGACGGAAAAAGTTACTCTCTCAGTTCTTACTAAATTCATTAAACCTTATAATGGGGACAGAGATCTGCTCCCCGCATTTTTAACTGACTGCGACAACGCAATGTCTTTAGCAACAGCAGAACAACAAAGTATTTTATGTAAATTCATTATTTCACAATTAGACGGAAAAGCTAAAATAGCGTGTAGTCTAAAATCATTTAATACATGGTCAGAAATAAAATTATTCCTTAGAAATACATTTGGAGAAAAAAAACATTCTACGCATTTATTGTTAGACTTACAAAACTGCAAACAACTTAGCACAGAAGACGTTACTAAATTTTCTCTGAGGCTAGAATCAATCTTAACCCGAATACAGTCAGATATACATTATAGTTGCAAAGATGAGGGCGAACTTGCGGGTCGAATAGCGGCCATGGAAGATCTCGCACTCAATACCTTCCTTCTGGGATTAAACTCATCAATATCAACCATTGTTAGATGTAGGAATCCGACTGACCTCAACGAGGCAATACAACATGCTATAGAGGAAGAAAAGTTATACAATTTATCAAAAACACACTTAATTAAACATCAAAAACATTGTCACATATGTAACAAAACAGGTCATAATTCTTCGGAATGTTTCAAAAATAAAAAAAATAATATAAATAAACAGCAACCGCAAAGCTTCTTTCATGTGAATTCAAATTATAACGCCAAGTATTATAAGAAGCGTGACTCATATTCCAATATAAACTCTAACATTAAGTCATGCACTTATTGCAAAAACTTGGGTCACACGATCGCGGAATGTCGCAAGCGCAAATTCAATGAACAGCGTCGCGAAAACGCATCGCATGACTCAAACGTTAAGGCGGGAGTACACATGTGCGATTTTAATAAAAATTTAAACTAAACGCGATTTCCGACTCGTGTCTTAAGAAATCGTATATATGCAAAGACACGATACATTCTACTAATTTTACTAAATTTACTAAATCAAATACACCTCAACCACAGCAGTTGAGTTCTACTAAATCTACTATTTTTACTAAATCAAATACACCTCAACCACAGCAGTTGAGTTCTACTAAATCAAATACATCTCAACCAAAGCAGTTGAGTTCTACTAAATCAAATCCATCCCACTTCTGACACCAATTGTTTTGCGGGCGGCGCTAGGGTTCTTTTTAAAAAGAAAACCCAAAACTTTTCCACACACTTTTTAATTGAAAACTTAGATGGTCTCCGAATCCGGGTTGTCACCTCGAGCTCTAGCAATCGACTGAATTATTTGAATAAATTACTTATAAAGAAAGCTATATCTGCTGATGGCAGATATTGCACAATAATTACAACAATGGAAAACTTCGTCGTCAATATATTGCTGATTAATCGATACGTCCATACTGTGAAGGGTTATAACAGATCGTTTCTAAAAATAATTAAACGTTCACACGCTTAGTGTCACCAACTTGCCTGGCTAATCATAGTGCCATGGAACGTGTTACAGATATAAAAATAGCAGATGTGCATACTCGTATTTTGTACAGGCATTGTAAGCAAAGCTGTTAAATGCTAATAAAACTGATGGTCCGGGAGCCAGCGACAGATTTTCATGACCAATCCCCTCCCAATCGAAAATTCGTAAAATGCATAAAGGACTTATACTATGAATACTCGCGACCGTCAGCTGCGACTCCGTGGGTGGGGGTGGGCAGTGGCAACCTCCCAAACATGAAGAAAAAAAAATTTTTTCAGTCATTTCCTCTCAAATAAAAATTTACCTGGTGATCGTTTATATGCTACTATGAATGAAAATTAATGTCAGCTTGCTGTATCTCGGTGGAAAGTTTGTCAGCTGGCACCTTGAAATGGTCCGGAAGCCAGCCACAGATTTTCATGACCAAGTCCCTCCCAATCGAAAATTCGTAAATTGCATAAGGGACTTATACTATGAATACTTGCGACCGTCAGCTGCGACTCCGTGGGTGGGGTGGGCAGTGGCAGCCTCCCAAACATGCAGAAAAAATTTTTTTTTCAGTCATTTCCTCTCATTTGAAAATTTATCAGAGTATAGTTTATGTAGTACAGTCAAAACCGTTTATGGCGACATCGTTTAGAACAACATACCGGTTAAATTGACCAAAATCAAAGGTCCTGGATGAATGTTACATACATATCTTTCCTATTAATACCTGTCACCGGTTGTTACAACTATCGGTTTTTACGACTCAATATGAGTAGTCCCTTCGATGTCGTTATAACAGATTTTGACTGTATTTTGAAAGAAAAACATAGTCAGCTGACCATAACACGGTGGATTATATGTCAGCTGGCTCCTTAACATGAAAAAAAAAAATTATTTTTCAGTGATTTCCTCTCAACTAAAAATTTACCTGGTGATCGTTTATATGCTACTATTAATGAAAATTAATGTCAGCTTGCTGTATCTCGGTGGAAAGTTTGTCAGCTGGCACCTTGAAAGGTGTAATGTAACGCAACAGCATCTATGACCCACTGAAACTTATCAGCTGACGACTTTTCCCTTTACTTACAGCTAGCTGATTTTTTTTATTATTTACTAGAGTATTTTAACAATTCTGTGATAAATTTTCATCCGGGAGGAAATAACGTTTCTTAAGTATATTGTATATACTAGCGCGGATATTGTGACGACACACTTTACATTACACTAGCACAGCCAGCTGACGTATAATCCACCGTGTTATGGTCAGCTGACTATGTTTTTCTTTCAAAATACAACATAAACTATACTCTGATAAATTTTCAAATGAGAGGAAATGACTGAAAAAATTTTTCTTTCTCCATGTTTGGGAGGCTGCCACTGCCCACCCCACCCACCTAGTCGCAGCTGACGGTCGCGAGTATTCATAGTATAAGTCCCTTATGCATTTTACGAAGTTCCGCTCGAGAGGAAATAATTGACCGAAAATGCACCTGGCTCCCGGACCATGAGGCAAACGTCTCCAAATATCCAAAGTATGTCTGAAATGTTCCTCTGCATAATTCTTCTTAAGGGAAATATTATTGAAAATATTTTTGTTACGTATAAGCCTAGTCTAATATCAGAATGTCATATTTGGACAAGCTTTTTGTATAGCCGGATCAAGAATAAAAAAATTAAACTTGTCATATCATGAGGGCGCCACAATCTCTTTAAATATAGCAACACTCGATATCTAAGCGTACGTATACGAACTCATATTATTTATAATCGAACCCATTATTTCAGACATTATTCTAAATGATTTAATACATTTTTTCTTCACACTTCAGATTATCACCAACTCTAAAATTCACCGCAATTATAATATGTTAATACAGCTTGACAAATTGACAACGATCAGCTGTCAATGTCATGGAATCGATCTTTTTATTGTAATTGCTGTTACAATTACAAATAAATTCCATAAATTTTCCATATACAGTATAATCTCACTAATCCGGCACTTCGATAGATCGGCACGTCCAATAATCCAGCACCTTCCGCCCACGCCTCCCTTTCCCCTCTATACCTGTGCGCTTTGCTCGCACAGGGGGAAAGGAGGCGTGGGTGGAGGGTGCCTGTGATTATTTCAAAACTAGTTAATTACATATTTGCCTACATGTTAATTCAATTGTTCCATAATACATTATAAACATTTATTCTCTCTATGAAATGCTTTATTTTATTTATTACCGATGACTTTTTCAGTATAACCCAGTAATCCGAACATTCCAATAATCCGGCAGCCTTCGGTTTTTAATAGTGCCGGATTAATGAGATTACACTGTATTTTGTGATGAAATTTTGTTTAAATGAGAATCACTTTCATGTACCATCTACCATCCTAGCCATTGCAGAGATGTACTCACACTACCTGTTGAATGAGACAAGCGGTTTGTGACAACGTGTAGAAAGCTGGCAAATATCACAATTGGTGTTGTGTTGTGCTCTTATTTATTCTGCTGCTGCTCATTCTCTATGTACCCTTATTTAATAAATCGAAATTAGAAGCGAATGCAAATAGCATTTACGAGCTCATACAAACTTGGTAAAAAATACTATATGCAATGCATACTATTTTATGCATGATTGTATATACAATGGTGATCATAATTATGTTTTATCAATTATTACTGCATCATATAACTTAAAAACTGATTTTCAGCTAGGCTAAACCACTTTACCTTTGAATGTGCCTTCTAATGATTATGCTAAAGTTGTATCATGTAAACTATTGGAAGATAACTATTATTGTATTAATATTAAAAGATTAAAAATAATTCTCACCGGTTGCGGCGCTGGTGGCGGCCTTGTGGCTCGGTGCTCGGTCTCGGTCTCTCTTCTGGTTCGGGGTTAGGGGCAGGATCAGCTCGAACCGTTGGCGCCACGGAAATGATCGGGAGCCTGCGAACTCTAGGGCCGGAATGACGTCTTCCATTAAAACGGAAATCAGTGCCGGTTCCGACGCTGTTGGGGACAACGTTTTCTTCATCGGATTGCACCGATTGAGGTTCCTCGTCTTCTTCCTCCTCCACATTATCTTCCTCGTTTTCCAAGAATCCGATGGGACTACAAGCGAAGTCCTCTTCTGTGGGAGTCGTCTGCGTCTCTGCGTCTTGTGGCATATCGGTATTTATACCCACCGAAGACGAGGTGGGCGCGGTGCTATTCGTTATATATTCGGTGAGAGCTTGTATAATGGAGTCCGTTAGAGGGTTACTGGTATCAGACAAATTTATAGCATTCGAATAACCGATTTGTTCGGCTAAATCGGGAGGCAGAAAAGGCCATGCCGTCGAAGGCGGCGGCATGGGACCCGTCGGGGGTTGTGTGATTTGAGACAGTGGCACCAGCGAAGGCAGTACGGGCCTGTTTGTGGGTCTCGTGTTTACTGTAGGTTGTGTGGTTTGTGCGGTTTGTGCGGTTTGTGTCGGTGACATAGTCGGCTGGGGGCCTACTGTAGGTCGCATGGAGGAAAATGATATCGGCTGCGAGAGGGGTGATCCTCGTTCCGGCGGTGTATGCATTTGGCGCATATCCGATAGTGTCCCAAACTCTTGCGACCGCCTCGGCTCTTCAACGCCTGACTCTCGCGATTCGAGGTTTTGGCGTTGCGCCTTTTGGGAAAAAAAGGAAATGAATCCGATTAAATTCAACATTACTTTGACAATATCTCTGCAATGGATTGACAATAGTATTAATAATTACTAAACTGTTACACAATAACATACTATCAGATATCTTTCGGGCGAACCTTGAATGGGTATAATTAATCGGAGCGACCGTGCCATTTATTTTATTATAATTTTCAAAACAAAGTCCGTTTATTATGTACTTTAATTTTTTTAAAGATGTTTAAAGATAATAGTCGTACCATGCTGTATTCAGACAACATATGCAGGTGCATGCGGAGGCTGTGGTACGAGGCGTACACTGGTGTTACGTTCATCCGGTTGAATATCTCATGTGCCAATGTGGTCAAATATAACGTAGTGTTCTCATCGACCCCATCCAATAACTGGTTCTGAAATTAAAAATAAAATAGTCAAATGTTCAACCGAATTTATTTATTACACTTCTTTCTGATCATCGTTTCTAAATTGTGACCTGCAAGGATATAATGAAAAAAATAACCCAATTCGACGTATCAAATTTAGAGAAATGTGACAATGCAATTGACATACAAACGAACACTTTCACCGATCAAATAATAAATATAAAGTTTTGCTTACGAGGAAATGTCGATGGACAGATTGCAAGCCGCGTTCACTGTTGGTGCAGCACATAATGAGACCAAGAAGATCGCGATGCAATTCTCCAATGTACGCGTAGAATTCAGCAGGCATCATGTAAGTATGTCTGGGTGACATAATGGTCGTAACCAAACGCGGTAGCCGACTATTAAAGAAGTTAGTCAAAGTGCGGTATAAATCAACATCAGGTCGCATATAACAGCGGACACGGTAGCCGGAATTCTAGAAAAAAAAAACAAAAATTGATGACTGTCAAAATAAGCACTCACTATTTTTTTCGTTCTTCGTTTCATCAGTGGAAACCAACGGTTAAAACAGTAAAAACTTACCATGTCCATAAGATCCTCAATAAAGTTCCTGTTTCTATTCAAGATATATTCGGTCATAACCACGAATGGGTTCGGGGCTTCAGAGGCGCGGGATTCTTGTAGAATCTGTCTTACAAATGTTAGAATATGACGATGTACATGATTGTACTCATCCGGTGTTATCGGTGCCTCCGTTGAATTTGGGTGCATAAGTCCTGGCATAAACGCCTGTCTTGCCTGCAAAAATATTATATATTAAGATCTATTCCATTAATAAATACATCTCTTATGAATAACTTTCATTATCGGGTTTATAAAAAAAAATTAAAAAATTCCATTCATTTCTGTTACACAGAAATACTTTGGTTTAGATTTTACATTGCGTAAAATTTTCAAATGTAAATGTCAAAATTCAAATGTTCAAATGACAACGTAGACGTCTGATGACATTTGATAAAAATTACCGTTACCATGAAAACCATCTTTGCTGCTATTGGCATGCAATTTTGGTCCCTTTTTTGTATATTTTTTTACAATTTACTCAACCTAAGTTTAATTGCTTGATAATAAATAAACTAATGCATGTCGTAAACATAAGACTTTTTATTACTAATAGAATTTTTTAAAACACATGCCATGACTTTTGTTTTACTAACATCTTACTAATTATAAATGCGAATGTTTAGATGTATGGATGTTTGTTTGAAGATATCTCCGTAACAGCTGACCGTATCTTGATGAAATTTGTCACAGATATAGAACATAATCTGGAAAAACATATAGACTACTTATTAAGTTTTTTTTTTTATGTTATAATAAAAATAAAAGATATAACTTACAACAGCCACCAAATAGGCATTAATATAGGCCAAACTCGAAGACCGGCTGAGCAACAGATGCTCCATGATCGTGAACTGCGACTGTAAATTAATAAATATTAGAACTGCAATATTAAAAACATCCAATATATTTATTATACCAGCTGCTGTTCGCAGAGCTAAAAGTTAATCTAACTGATGTCGGTCTAATTTTTTACAATCTTGTCAGACCCAACTTCAATTGTGGAGATATGATGATGCCAACTTGTTTATTTTAAGATAAAAAAGGCACTATGGGATAGACATGTCCTAAAAGGACGAAAATCCCAACAAAACAGATAAAAAAATTATTAAATCCAACTTTTAACTGTAATGGTTCACTTTACTATTTTCTAACCAACGCTGAAATTAAGTACACTAACATCTTTCATACATATTATGTATTTAATTTTTCATTAATATTATATACAAGCTTTTACCCGCGACTCCGTCCGCGCGGAATAAAAAAAATGCACACAAGATAAAAAAAGTTCCTATGTCCATCTTCTAGTTCTAAGCTACCTCCCCATCAATTTTCAGGTAAATCAGTTCGACCGATCTTGAGTTATAAATAGTGTAACTAACACGACTTTCTTTTATATATATATAGATATATAGATAAGAATAGCTAATATTATGCTAGAAAAAGTAATTTACGAGAAATATTTTCAGTAATTCGTGGATTTATCTATGATTATTGCTTTGAATGAGATAAAATAAAAAAAAGGAAACTTACGTTACTAAGACGGCATCCGCGCTGCTCAAGATGACGTATGTTTTGAGAAGCCAAGTGTTCGTTGCGCATGCGCACCATCAGTTCCATCTGCTCTCGCTGTTCACTGTCAAAGATAAAAAATCTTGAGAGGTGTGTTGGGACACCCGGATGGAACGAAATTCCTTTCGATTAATTAGTGAAGGAACCAATGTTTATTCTATGAATAAAAAACTTAAGTCTTCACAAGAAGTACATTTTATTTGTATGAATTTTCGTTATATATTGTCACGTCGTTGCCATGGTGAAGTAGCGCTCATTCGTCTATAGCAAAAAGTGTCGTGACAACTTTTCGTAAGAATTTTTTCCGTTTAGCCTTCTTTCACAACGCGCGATAAGGAACTTCGTTCCAATAATAATTAATATACAAAATTCTAAATAAATTACGAACGTTAAAATCATTTATTTTAGGTAACAAATACAAAAAAAATTATAAAATTAAAATATTTGAGTTTTCAAACATTGTCACATTTAACATTGATTAATTAGATAATAAAAATTAATTTTTTCTGTGCAACCGAACCATGTTGGAACATCCTAGTTATTTTTAAGTTATCTATATTTTTATAATGTGTTAAATTACTTAGCGTTAGCCCTCTGACGAAGCCTGATACTCTCACAGGGTAGGAACCGATCATATGACGTGTTGACTCCAGACCCCAGCGCGTTTGAAATCGCGCGGCTCAGCGCTTCTGTAAAACAACACTTAAATTATTAAACCTTATTAAGATTTTAATTTCAATAGTTTTTCTATGTCGATATCTTAAACTTGCTGTCATAGTAATATAATGTAAATTAAATTATTGATTAACAAAAAAAAAAAAAAAGAAAACTCGCCAGCTTCATCGTTTTGAAGAACATGAGGTTGTTGATTGGTCTGCTGTCCGGACTGGTTCTGCTGTCCGGACTGGTTCTGCTGTCCGGACTGGTTCTGCTGTCCGGACTGGTTCTGCTGTCCGGACTGGGTCTGCTGAGCAGATTGAGCATGTTGAGCGGGACCGGTCTGCTGGGTCTCCTGCTCGGTAGTGCTATCTGCCTCAAGAGCGACTTGGGCTGGTTCTTCAGACGGCTCCGTCTCTATGGCATTATGAGAAACGATACGAACTGGAACGGATGCAGAAACAGGTTCCTGGGTAACAGATTGCGGCTGTTGTTGGCGCGGCTGTTGCTGCTGTTCAGGCTGCTGCTGCGCATGCTGTTGTTGCTGTTCAGGCTGCTGCTGCGCATGCTGTTGTTGCTGTTCAGGCTGCTGCTGCGCATGCTGTTGTTGCTGCTGCTGCGCATGCTGTTGTTGCTGCTGCTGCGCGTGCTGTTGTTGCTGCTGCTGATATTGTTGCATCTGCTGCTGCGGAATGCCACCTTCAATGCTATGTTCAATAACGGTGGAAACAATCGTGTGTATGAACTCGGCGGTGGGAGCTGGACCCCACGGCATCTGCGCAGCGAAAACTGTAACAAAAAAAAAGATAATTAAATCTGTCTACAGAAATCCAGATTTGTATTTTTTTACTGTTCAGACTCAAGAGGGTAATATTGTTGAAATTTGTATTTGTATGTTAATTCCGTTGTCTATGATTGTCATTCAAATCGTATTAAAGATATTTCCGTTTGTATTAAATGTATCTTTTGTACCTTGGCCATCGCCCTGTATCGGGATCTGATTGATGGGAGCGCTGATGATGTGTCCCGCCGCCACGGCTTCAGCTGGGATCTCCTCCATGCTCATCACCACCTCCACACTATTTTGGTGTCCGAGGCCGCGGAAAATGTTTTCGAAATCTATATACATAAAAAAATCTTTTATCATTTGATACATACAAACTGAATCTTGTATGAAATTAACTATTAAGTTCTACATAAAAAATGCTCGCTTTAATCTATTTTTCTTTTATATTTTACTTCATTAAGTTATTAATCATGCTAATGCAAATTCAAGAAACGCTTTTCATTGTTTTTTTTTACATTTGAAAAATTTTAAATAGAAGATTTCACCTATAAAGACGGTCTCGATAAAAATTAAGTAAAAATCTAGTATATTATTCATACAAAAGAATGTTTGATTTCGCTTCTACTTCGCTTCGACTTCGCTGCGATTTCGCTTCAACTTCGCTTCGAACCAAGCGGTTCCACTAAATGCTATACCACTTACCGATGTACACTTGTCGTCGATTCGCGTCATCGGTAGCTTGTTGCGATTGTTGTTGCGACTGCTGCGACTGCGACTGGTCTGCGGAAGTGCCGCTATCATCAGATGCAGTACCAGAGTTTCCGGTGCCAGGTGCCGCCGTCGGCTGCGCTGCTCCAGTTCCCGGAGGACCACCCTGGGGCGCCCATCCGGCTTGATTGTTCGTACGAGGAGATTGGACCACATTGATCACCGCCTGCAAAAAATTAAAAACATTCAGAATTCACATATAAATTAGTAATTTGAAAGATATAAAGGAAGATATTTTATTGTACTATTATCTATATTTGGTGGTGGGTAATACATAAATTGTAATAGAATTCCACTGCCGTGAGGCTTGTATTACTAGGTACTGTATTGTCTAACAGTGGAAATCCTTCCTTAGAAATATTACAAAATATAATATTATGTAAACTTACATGGACAGGCATTGTTGCATGCATAGTTGCCATCTCTGAAGTGAGCTGCGGTATTCGCGGCGAAAGGTCGAGTGTTATATCGCTGATTGCGTGGTACGCGTGCGAAAAGCTGTGCATTATAGCGCACGTCAGCTCAATTGTACGCCTCTGAGTTGCCTTCTCTGCCTCGCTATAGACTGGGGGCTGCACAAATATACATTCAGTAAAAAAAAAGTACAGTATTGACATGACACGTTGTTGACAAGAGTGCTCTTACCGCTGACGTGCCAACTCAAATTTCGGTTATTTATTAAGTTTTATTGATACTATTTGACAAGGATGTAATGGCAGTTCGAAAATATGTGAACTAACCAAAGAAAGAGCGGCACCTGAACTGTTTAATGTTGCCATTTTCACAATTTCGAAATTCCATAAAAAAAAGCACGATGTTAAGACATGTAGGTTAATTTCCTAATTTATTTGAATGTATCAATTTAAATAGGACGTAATTACTACGAGACTTCAATTGCAACATAGAGTAATATCTGAAGAAGTTAAGTAATTTTTGCTCACTGGTAACCCTTAAAACTTGTATACACTTGTCAATATCAAAAAAGCTGTCATAAAATCCATTTGTGACTTCCATTTGGCACAGTCCTGTCACATATTATATATACTCACAACAGTGCGATTGGAAACCATCAGAAGGTCCATGTACATCGCGCGGTATCTGGCGAAACGCAGATTCAGCACCTCCAACTCCTCCATCAGATTAGCCAAGTCCCTGGGGTAGGGACCTGAGGGTTGTAATCCGTGTCTCGGCCTGTTTAATCAAAATGCACATCTATAATATATAAAAGAAAATCGTGTTAGTTACACTATTTATAACTCAAGAACGGCTGAATCGATTTGACTGAAAATTGGTGGGCAGGTAGCTTAGAACCAGGAAACGGACATAGGATAATTTTTACCCCGTTTTCTATTTTTTATTCCACGCGGACGGAGTCGCGGGTAAAAGCTAGTATTATATAAATTACTGTTTTGTTCCACATATATCATATTGTACACTTTTTCAAAGAATTTTTTTTCATATTTCTTTTCACTGCCTTACAGGTAAATAAAGAAGAAAAGAAGTAGAGATCCTGTCTTCTGTGTGGTTTATATGACACATACATTTTAAATTGAAATAAACTCACCCATAATTGAAATTGTCCGCTCTAGTAACGACACCTACAATGTCATCAGCATGCCGTTGGAAATGTGGCGTGTCCTACAAAATAATAATATAATTTTTGTCATAAAACCAAATAAAATACATACATAGTAATAAACTAAACAGAGTCCAACTGACTGTACATATCTACAAAATTATTACTGTATTATTTTTAAGGCATAATCTTAAACGCTTATTTCTTCCAAAATGTCTTTATGTTATTGTCGAAGCACTAGAATAAAATCACATTATTGTCTAATACTGTCTCTTTTAATAATATTATAAATGCGTATGTTTAGATGGATGGATAGATTTTAGTTTGAAGGTATCTCCGTAACGGCTCAACGGATCTTGATGTAGAACATAGTCTGGAAGAACACATAGGCTACTTATTACGTTTCTTTTTCTTTGATGCGGACGGAGTCGCGGGCGACAGCTATTGTTACTATAAAAGTATTAATGCAATCTTATTCTATGCTAAATTACCCCGAGAAGCGAGCTGGGGATATGTTCGAATGCGCCAATGGCCTCGATGTCGTCTTCGTTTAGTGCTGGATTAGCTCGGCCGCCCGATCTACCGCTAGAGGTGGATGGCCCCGGCTGTTCTTCTTCATTAGTTAGAATGTGCTGCGAATATAAAATTGATCTTACCTCATGTGAATAAAAAATTTAAAACAATTATCATTTTGTGAAATATAAAAGTAACATGATGAATGAAGGAAAAAATTATGTAGCTGTTGTGTATGCGTTTGCACAGCGCATGTTTCTGAACTGGCGGCTACGCCCGCCGTCAATGTGACAACACTTTGAATAAACAGTCTGCGCTAAGCAAGCAATCGTTTCATTACTCCAAATACGTAACAGTGGCGACGAGTGAGCGAAATACCCACTTTTGAAAAAAAAAAAAAACCAAAATGTTAGTAACACATTTTGGTGTTTTATCGTGCTTTGATCACAGTGAGCAAATGTGGAAGACGTATAAAAATCGCATAACGCAGTGGTTTATCGCGAACGACATGAACCATTTAACCGATGCGACGGGAGTTAAACGACGAGCTATACTGCTTAATGCGCTCTCCGAGGGGACATACAAGTTAGCAGCAGACCTAGCACTACCCAAAGAACTCAACGAGGTGCCCTACGAAGATATTCTAGGACTCCTAGATGCATATTTCACTCCGAAACGCGTCGGCTTCGGCGAGCGGTACAATTTTTACGCTGCAGTTCAGCAACCCGCGGAGACGTTTATGCAATGGGCGGCTCGTCTAAGGGGTCTCACGGCTAATTGTGGCTTCAGCAACCTAGAAGAAGTTCTCCGAGACCGCTTCATCATGGTGATGCTGCCGGGGCTCGAGAAAGAAGAAATCTTTGGCAAGGATCTGAGTGGCCTGACCCTGGCTAGAGTGGTGGAGCTGGCCGAGAACATATGATGCGCGCGAGCGGGAGCCGCCTGCGCAGCCGCTGCGACCAGCGTCGTCGTCGCCGCGCCTACAGAAGTATTGTGTAAAACAGGACAGCCGAACAAAAGTGAACTAAGCGTGAGTGAGAGTAGGTCGGAAAAAGTACAATGTTCCGTGTGTGGATATTTTAACCACAGGACGTCAGAGTGTCGTTTTGTTAATTATACGTGCAAAAAGTGTAAACAAACAGGGCACCTCCGACGTATGTGCAAGAAGGTGAACCTGGTGACGTCAGCCGTGACGAGGGGAACGGACGAGAACGATGACGATGGTGAGTTGTATCATATCCGTTCTTTTAGGGGTGAACCTATGGTGGAGTGCGTTAGGTTAAACGGGGTAACTTTAAAATTTGAAATTGACAGCGGGTCCGCTGTAACGGTCATCTCCGATATTACATGGAGACGGCATTTTCATAAGGTGTCTTTATCTCCGTCAAATAAAAAGTTAATGGGGTACACGGGCGAAAGAATACATTGTTTAGGTGTTATGCGCGATTCAAAAATGTTATTCGGTGGGGTTAACCGCGCTATAGACGTATATGTAGTACGTGGTGGTGGCCCGGCACTTCTCGGCAGGGATTTTATCTCAAAATTTAATTTAGAACTAGCGCCGGTTAAATATTGTGATTCATCGCTTTCAATAGAACAACTTCAGGCTCGTTTTTCCAAAACGTTCGCGGACACTTTAGGTTCTTTCAAGAAATATAAAATAACATTATTTTTGAAAGAAAATTCCAAGCCAATTTTCTTTAAGGCGCGACCTATTGTATTCGCTCTAAGGGAAAAAGTTACCGATGAGCTAAATAGGTTAGTCGATCTAGGTGTCCTAAAACCGGTCGACTATTCCGAGTATGCGTCCCCTATAGCGCCAGTTTTAAAAAGAAATGGCTCCGTGAGAATATGCGCCGACTACTCGGTTACTATCAACAAACAGTTAGTAGTCGAGCAATTTCCCCTACCGACGGTGCATGAGCTGTTTTCGATCATCGGGGGTTTTTACATTAAAATTTTACATTTAACTTACAATTTACATTGGTTTATTCTATATTTACACAATATAACTCGTCTCTTAATTATAATTTATACACACAACGTTTATTACTTCTTACAAATATTTTCATTACTTTCCTTTAACTATTATAGTAGCTGTGTGTCACACATATGTTACTTTTCGTTATTAATATTTACTTTAACATGTATTAAAAAATGGTTAACTTAAACAGCTTAAATATTTATTACCAGAATGTGAGGGGATTGCGTACTAAATCTCATTCATTTCTTTCTAGGGTTCTCCAATCTAATTATGATATTATTTGTCTAACAGAAACTTGGTTAACGGCAGATTTTGATAGCGCGGAGTATTTTTTCAGCAACTATAATGTTTACAGAAGGGATCGCTGTAACGCCGGGGAGGGAGTGAGGGGCGGGGGTGTATTGATAGCGGTGCGTAACGGCCTGTCCGCGCGGCGGCGGGATGAGTGGATCTCAGCACCCGACGCCGAGGAGCTGTGGCTTACTATTGAGCTAGGCCCGGCCACGATAAACACTCAGCGCGCGCGCCGCCGCGACGCCGCCTCCCCCCCGTCCGCCGCTTCCGCACCCCGCGCCCCTTTACACAACTCCGCCGCCCGCACACCCTGCGCCGCGGTGCCCCCCGCCGCCGCGCACGCGCCCCGCTTTTCTGACAACTGTCGGCCGTGTAGTCGTAGTAATTCATTACGATCGCTTCACATTGCTTGCAGTTATTTCCCGCATAATAATGCCCATTTACAATCCTTACAAACATTTTTTGATAACGTTTACGATATAACACATGAAATCGATGCAAACAACATTTTCCTAATTTTGGGTGACTATAATATATCCCAGGCGTCTTGGTCTATAAACGAGTATTCACAAATTAGTTTAATCAATGTTAACAATTGTAATAAAGTTGCACTTCTGAGTGATTTTATGAATCTTTGCCATATGTCACAATATAACGGTTGTCATAACTCTAACGGGCGCATCCTCGACCTCGTCTTGAGCGACCACGATGTTAGTGTCTCTGCGTGCACCTCGCCCCTCACCCCGGAGGACCCCCATCATAAGTCTTTAGAAATAGAACTAAACCTTTCCAACCCTATTCACATAAAGGACATTGATCGTTTTAAATATTTATATCACTCTGCTGATTTTGAAGGATTAAGAAAGGGCTTAACAGACATTGATTGGGCTCATGATCTTCAGAATTTAAATACGGAGGATGCAGTTTCCTATTTTTATTGTGTATTGTATGAGTTAATAGAATCATTTGTACCTAAAAAACCGTGTAAAAATAATAATAAATATCCACAATGGTATTCTCGACCTCTTTTAAAACTTATGCGCGAAAAGTCAAGGGTCCATAGGAAGTGGAAGCTTTACAAGATTTATTTAGATTTAGAAGAATTTAAGTTCTTACGCAAAAGGGTAAAGTCACTAGAATCATATTCAATGTTGCCTTGGCTCCTTAACTAGTGAAAACTGTATTTAAGGAGCAAAGGACTTCCCTTATGTGAAATTACATTGTTCTTAGTGAAAATTATAGATTTAATTAATTCAAACAATAATTTAGAATAAACAATCAAAAATGTCTATTTTCCTTTCCCGTGTTTATTGTTATTATTACTATTTTTGTTCCGTGGGTGTTTAAGTGTGTGTGTATGCATAAGTGTGTTTCTGAATGTGGCTGGTGTGTATGTGTGTGTGTGTGTGTGTGTGCGTGTGTGTGTGTGTGTGTGTGTGTGTGTGTGTGCGTGTGTGTGTGTGCGTGTGTGTGTGTGCGTGCGAGTGTGTGTGTATGCTGTGTGGGTGTATTGCGTGTGATATATCTATAAGTGCATGTTGCTGTAATATTCTAGACATGAAATTGAAACAAATTTTCACAGGTATTGTAATATTTCTAAAAAGAAGCTGCTAATTTGTTACAATATCAGATTTAATGATTTGATTCAATGAATTAGGTTAGGTTTCATTTTATTTTATCTCATTAAATTTCATTTTCATTTCTTATCAATAAAAATAATCTACTGAAGACTTGGCCGTTTGGGCATAGTTCCCTTTGCCTACTCAGAATGGGTGAAGAAAACAGAAAAAAATATCTGTTTGTATTCTTTTACGGTTGGCGCCATTTTCCAAACATTTTAGTTAGTTGAGTTTATTGTGTTTTTATTCTATTAAATTGCTTCATTTTTTCGCAACTATATCAAAAATAGTTGTTTAGTACACGTGCGAAACTTGTTCCAAGTGTCAACCCTCACCTTCGGCTGCGCCTCGGCTCGGTTAGACATTTGTCGGAACTCTTTGCAATGACAGGCTTTCCGCACTCGTAATGAAATATACTATAATGCATTCATACTTGTCTCCAATACTAATGTGTTATAGAATGTACAGTCAAATTACTATTTTAAACAAGTGTCGCCACATAAGTGTGAAATTAGTATGAATAATTTTGGTATGGTTAACTGTTAACGATTAACTTTAACTTGCGTTAAATTTTCGAGAATTTAACACTTTAACGAAGACGAACTTTAACGAATTAACGAAGTTAATTTTTTAATTAACGAATTAACGATTAACGAAGTTAACTTTTCGATTAACTGTGCCCACCTGTGATTATATGTATAAGAAGTAAGCCTATTTAAGACTAACATTTAGACATTCAGAAATTTACAAGTAGACAAGGAATTTACAAATGGTGGTTTATGACATAAGGATAAGTAATAGATGTCAGATAAATATTGGCAATCATTTGAAAACACAGGCATTATACATTTATTTATTGTTATCAATACTGATTTTGACTAAAAGTTTAAGATAATACCCATTTACTATAGATTTTTACCTGTATTGAAATGATGTGAAGTAGAAGGTTGGTTTCCGACATCAACTAAACTTGGTCCCATATGCTGCTATCTGATGTTCCTAAGAAATTCAAAACTTGTTTTAACACATGAAATACTAAACATTGACAAATATTTAAAGTTACTTAACTTTAAAATTAGTTAAAAGTAATTTAATTTATTGCGTGTGTAAGAAGCAAACAAGGCTTCTTGCATATAAATATTTCAAATTTGTCTTGTTTTTGATAAATAACACCAAACTCACCATGTAAATGAAGTGATGGAACGGCCAATGCATTTAACCGTTTATTACGGTTTCGATCTTTCGCAGTAAAATGTATGTCGCAAACTAACTTTTTCGAGTAATAATCATAATCAACTGGAGTTTCCAGTTTCCCACCAACAAGATTGACCCAAGCCCTAAAACGCTCAGGAAACTTATCAGCATGAGGAAAACGATGCATTGGGACACCTGGAATTGAAAATAAACAAGAGTTGTGCAAGATTGATGATTTGATAGCTTATTATTTGTTATCTTGACAAACTGGTATGAAAGAATTGTATAACACTATTGTTTTTCTACAAAATATCATCAATACAACTGTTCTCAATGGCATTTAACATAGTCGTATAATAAACACGTGTCTTTATCCAAAAGCATAATATTTCTGCGAAAGATATAAGGTTTTTTTTTAAATAAATTGTACTTTCGTGCAACTGGCATAATATGTGTAAGATTATAGAAAATACTATAAGTATAATTAATGGCTCATGGAGATACATTTCTGCCAATATTAAAAAACTGAACTTACCACTGAAAGCGCATCCAAATGAACACAGTTTGGGCATTTTCAAAATGAACGTTGAATTAAACTTTTAACAACACAAATAGCGTCCTTTCGCGATGTTGTTGAACTCAATCCAGGGTGCACAATCTTAGTACTAAACAATAAGTATAAGGATCAATAATTACAAAACTTGCGTACAGATGGCGCTGTCGAAAAAGTTAATATGAAGAAATGTTAGATGTCGCTGTAATTAAAAAAGCAAAAGTTAAAGCCATCTTATCTGTGATCTCAGATGAAGAATTATATAGATATGGCATGCGCGTTCACCCGTAAGGGACAGATAGAGAGTACTATAGACTATACCTATATATAAGTGAGAGGATTGGGGTTACCAGTTATTTGTTTTGTCCCGAAAATGAATAATTACGATATAATTTAATATAGACCAATTTATAAATTCCCAATTAAATTGTAATTAATAAACGTAATAAATATAAAAAACAATGCGTAATTTTTGTTTATGTGACTAAGATTACATAAACAGATTTTTTTAGTAATACTTAGTCAGGTCATAAATTCTGTTACATGTTTAATATAAAATAATTGAAACAAGTTTATTCATTATGTGACCATTTATATACCAAAATGAACTTAACAAAACATAGATTCTTATGACACTAAAGTTTATTCAAAATGACATCCGTGATTTTGAATACAGGCCTTCAATCTGCTCGGCCAGTCGTCTATCACAGCACGAACGAGGTCCATGTCAATATCGGCGGCTGCCTTAATCAAGGATGTCTTGAGTGACTCCAAAAAAAGAATTTCCCGATATTTTTTTCCCGCGTACTGCTTCAACAAAGCGCGGCATCTCTTCAGTCTTAGGTCCATTAGACGAGCATTCAAATGATGTCCTATTTTTCTTCGATATGCACGAAGCCCTAAGTCTTCATAAAAAGCTACAAAAAACATACCAATATTATAGTCATATAATTTTAAATTACTCTGTATATCATTACAGTGAACACTACATGTAAAACTACTTAATATTAAACTATTTTGATTGTAATTTCTAAGAAACAAAATTTACATGGGACAGATTAAAAAGCATACTCTTTAAAATCAACGGGATAAGAAAGTATCAAATATTTAAAAACACAGCATATACCAGAATTAAAAACTTCTTTTGAAATCTGTTGAAAATAGTATAAAAAATGTGAATTGTTTCATTTATATACATTATACATACTATAATTTATTTCCCCTAAATTCAGGGTAATTTTTACAACAAGATGGTGGTATTATTTTTACGGGTAATAACCAACCAATTTGAAAAGAAGTTTAATATGGCCGCTTGTTTCCCAGATCTACAGTATATTATTTGACACAAATGACATCTGCGTTTGGGCGCATAATGTTCGAAAAATACTATTTTATTTTAGCTGATTTTACCCGTATTTTAACATATTAGTTATTACAAAGACTGTAAAGAACAACTAGTTTGTATTTTCTTCCTTATTTTGTATGAATACATGTGAATAAGTGCGTAGTTTCAGTACTTACGAGTGAAAGGTTATGTTTTTCTCTTTTCGCTCACTACGGCTTTTACAACCGACGATACAGCAGTATACCATGTTTTATAAACTTTACCTTACTAAAACTGTAATATCAAAATATTTTTGCACAATTACAGCCACTAAGTACTCACAATTTTCGAAAAATAGCACGAATGTCAAACTTTGTTAGGGACAACCTAGGTTGTTTGTAGGGGACAACCTTTGTTCCAAACAAAGCCCAAACCCTGGTACGCAGAAAGGGACGGAAGATAGTTATCCCTGTCTTTGTCACGTCACAGGAATTGTGTATAACTGTATCTCTCTCACTCACGGTATTATTATTACCGTGTCATAGACTTGTCTGTGATCAATGTTTAAGTTTTGTCTATGATGTTTTGACTTAACCATAGACCAGACAGAAACAAATAACGAAATAACCGTTGCCACTTGCCAGTTTTGGTTAAATTTTGAGTTTGATCAGAGTTATTGCGTGTTGTTTTGTATTCAGTTGTATTTAGAATTATTAGTGACGCTTTTGCTACCTAAGTCCGTTGAGTTGAGCTCCACGTTCCTCCGGCAGTGCTATTTGTGTTTACTAATCTAAATACGTGTTTAAGAGACAGGACTCATTTTTTGTTGGTGCAGTTAATTTTGGTTATTTAGTATGTCTAATACTAAATGCTGTGTCGCAGATTGCGAAAATAATTCAAGTTTGTATCACATTATGTAAGTTTTACCGCATCCTAGAGACGGAGTTCCCAGGACCCTGTACAGCCTTTTTGGCTCACTATATGTATCTTCCGTAAAAGTAAAAACTAGGGATGTAAAAAAAATAATCGATTATGAAAAAATCGATTATTTTAAGGTTTTTTACGATTTTTATGGAACGATTATTTTTTTACAAAAATCGATTTTTTAAAAATCGATTATATAATTTATTCGATTTTTCAAAAAGCGCTATCGATGAAACATTTCACGCCCTGCGACATATAATACGATAAACAAGTTCATTGAAAATTGTTGTAAATGAACGAGTCAGTTTAATATATTTTTATAATCTAATTCTTATGCCTTCTAATATTAAATTAAATGAGAAAACAACTCTGTCTCGCTTTCACGCTAAAACTACTGAACCGATTTAAATTAAATTTGGTACAAAGATAGTCTAGATCTAGTGCCTGAAGAAAGGACATAGGCTACTTTTTAAATATAAATAGAATAGAATTGACACAATAAAAAAAAAGGGTTTGCAAGTGGTTGAAAGATGGGATGAGAAACTATATGGAAGTATCATGAATTTTATAGTTAGAAGAGTGAAACTTATTTTTAGTCTGTTAATTTGATATAAATAAATATGAAATTTAAAATTTGTAAAAGTGTTACCCTCTAGGGAGCAAAATAACAATAGGGAATAGGAGATGAAAGTTTGTATATAAATATATAAGGTTTATGAGAATGTTTTGTAAGTTCAATATGTTTTGATGTAATTTTTATAATTGTAAATAAAATAATTAGCGTAAATAATTGAAATGCTACCCGAAAACAGTGTTTCACGCGGACGAAGTCACGTTCACAGCTAGTTTATAATATTTATGACTATAGATTTTTTTTTGTGTTTAAATGATATATTTTCGTTTTTAAAACCATAAGTTTGTTGTTTTGGTTTAATACATCTACTTAATTTCATTTTATTCTATAAAATGTTTTATGGCAATAAGTGTTTAGGAAATATCTATTGTATTTTTATGTTTTCCCTGTAATTTTGAAGATTTTTTCAAAAATCGATTAAAGTCGATTATTTTTTCTTTAATAATCGATTAATCGACTAATCGATTTTTATCAGCAACTGTAAAAATCGATAATCGAAAAATCGATTTTTTAACTCAATGTTAACATCCCTAGTAAAAACTTAAGTTTAGTAGTGTTTTTGTAATAGTGTTGTATTTCCGTACTGGAGTTAATAAGTTTTAATATTTTTTTTAATGATTAATAGGCAAAATCGAAAATATTTACTCTTAACATCTGTTACGAATTGCTTCGTTAATCTTTGACACTTTATACTCTTTGTCGATGCTTTCTGTTCGCGTGCCTTTCTCTTCCCTTTCCGACTTCTGTTACAACAGACAACAGTGTGAAAACGTGTTACAAATAAATTAATTACAAGATTCAGACTTTTATTCAAGAAACTAATGTTAAAACATAACATTTTTGGTCCTTCGAGCCTTCGAGAGTACCGTGAGTGCAATATCACAATTTATTATTGTATATTAATTTTTCTCCCAACGCCGACTGCAATAAAAAATGGCGACACAAGAAGATGGTGGCGAAAGAAATATCTTAGACAACTTAAAAGTACAAAGAAGTTCCATCAAAGGAAAACTTACTCGCATATTTAATTATATACAAAATTACGATCTTAAAAATAATTTATACGAAATAAAAGCAAGACAATCGGAAGTTGATAGAATCTTCCAGAAGTTTGACGAGGTGCAATCCAACATAGAACTTTTAGATTATGAAGATACAACTCGGAACGAACAAGAACGTAGCAGTTTCGAAAATAAATATTTCAGTGTAAAAGCAAAAATAGAGGAACTACTATGCGGACCCATTGTGCAACCAAATACATCAAACATTTATGATCAGTCTTAGCTCCAATACGAATTCAGACTACAGAAAACCTAGAATAAAACTACCGCAGTTAGAGCTGCCGAAGTTCGACGGTGATATAAGACAATGGCCTGCATTCAAGAACATTTTCATGGCCTCCGTGGATAGTACTGACATACCAGTCTCGAATAAGCTACAATATCTGAAAACGGCATTAACTGGAGAAGCTGCTGGTCTTATATCTTCACTACTAATTACTGAAGAGAACTATGTCAGGGCTTTAGATATCCTCAATCAAAGGTATGAAAACAAAACTATAATTGTTAATTTCCATTTGAAAGCTATTACCAACTTTACTACTATAACTAGATATAATCTAAAAGAATTTCTTGTCACATTGCAGCAAAGTTTAGATTCTTTAAAAGCTATAAATTTGCCTGTCGATAGTTGGGATGTATTATTAGTATTCTTAATATCACAAAAATTAGATAACTCATTGCGTGCTGCATGGGAATTGAATAGGAAAGAAAACACTATTGCTAGTTTGGGTGAGCTACTTGAGTTTATGAATGGTCGTAGAACTGCCTTTGAATTAATAAATGATAAATTTTATGAAAAACATAGTTCAAAATTATCTTATGTTGCCTCTGTTGAAGTTAATACATCTTGCATATTATGTAAAAAACCACATTATCTGTATAAATGTCCAAATTATCTTGAATTACCAGTACATGATCGTATAGAATTAATTAAATCTAAGTCTTTGTGTTATAACTGTTTACAGCCTTACCAAGTTAAACATAAGTGTTCAAAATATAAATGTCAAATGTGTCGTGGTAGACATCACACCACTATACATTATGAGAAAACTCAACAGGTTAGTCATGCTTCAATGAATGTGTGTGACAACCAACAAACATATTCTCTACAAAATGCTACTCCAATAGGTACACCTAACACTAATACTAACATTAATAACTATCACATGCAACCACATGCATCTAACTTACAATCACAAAATGTGACATCTAATCAAACATCTCTTCTACATGAAAATACTAATACTACTTCTACTGTATTAATGTCTAACACTAATAAACAACAAATATTGCTTTCTACAGCTATTGTGCAAATACAAGACTCTTTGGGCAAGTGGGTGAACGCGCGAGCTCTTCTGGATGCTGGGAGCCAGGTAAACATTGTTACCCACAGACTAGCCTCTGCATTGCGACTTAATTTCCAGTATGATGCTTGTGTCATACAAGGTGTTGGCAACAGTCATTCTCAATCACAAGTTAGTATCAATACAAATATTTCATCTCGTTACAATGATTACAAAGCTAATCTCACATTTATAGTGATGGACAATATTGCAGTGCCATTACCTCATAACTATATACCCACACATACATGGCACATTCCACCTAAGGTGACAAATACTCTTGCTGATCCTACATTTTTCATACCCAGCACGGTTGATCTACTCATTGGGGCAGAACTATTCTATTCATTATTATTAACAGGCCGAATAAAACTTGGTTCACATTTACCTTTCTTAATAGAGACTATATTTGGATGGGTCGTTTCTGGTGCGTATATTCCAGATACTCAACAACTTACAAACAACTGCATAACACATATTAGTATGCATCTATCTTATAACTCTACAGACAAATTACTTCAGGCTTTTTGGGAACAGGAGGAGTTGCCTCAAAAACAATTACTCTCCCCTGAAGATAAATATTGTGAAAACCTATTCACATCTACTACTATGCAAGACAATAATGGCAAATACATAGTAGATTTACCTATACAATCTGAAAAGCTCAAAGAGCTAGGTAATTCTTTCAAAACTGCTTATCGTTGCTTACTTAAACTTGAGTCAAGATTTAACAAAGATGCTAGCCTACATAAACAATACAAAGCATTCATTAATGAGTTTTTAGAGCTTGGACATGCACACTATATTGAAAACTTCTCGTCATCAGATGAACATGCTTATTACATGCCTCATTTTCCTATAATTAGACCTGAGAGTGTTTCTACAAAATTACGCACAGTATTTAATGCCAGTGCTAAGACATCTAGTGGTTTATCTCTTAATGATATTCTATATGAGGGTCCTAACATTTACAATAATATATTTGATATAATACTTTGCTTCCGACTTTATAAATATGCTTTCATTTGTGATATTGTTAAAATGTATAGAAATATCTGGGTTAATCCTAAATTTACAGCCCTACAGAGAATTTTATGGCGGAATTCAAACACAGAACCACTGAAATGCTTAGAACTAAAAACTGTTACATATGGTACTAAGAGTGCTCCTTTCCTTGCTTGCCGCACAATGCAACATTTAGCTGATAAATACATAAACACTCATAAGCTAGCTGCAGAATGTATAAAATCTAGTTCTTATATGGATGATTATTTATGTGGTGCTCAGTCCGAGCAATGTGTAGAATTATGTACTCAGCTCATTGACTTATTGAGTAAAGCTGGTTTCGAATTGCATAAATGGTCAACTAATCATTCAGAGATATTATCACATGTCTTAAAGTTAGATTGTACACAAACTGAGAGCAATCCTTACAACTTTTTATCTCACACTCCAGTCAAAACTCTTGGTTTACAGTGGATACCTACTAAAGATGTACTTCAACTTTCCATTCCTAATTCAAGTGACAACTCTCAATGTACCAAAAGGAATGTTTTATCTCAAATTGCACAAATATATGATCCTATTGGTTTACTATCTCCTACAATTATATTAGCAAAAATATTAATGCAAGATATTTGGAAACAAAATAAAGATTGGGATTCTTTAATTCCTCAAGAATTGTTAGAAACTTGGAATATGTTCATTTTACAATTACATTCTTTAAAAGACATACAGATTCCTAGATATTACTTTTCTGATATTCCTACAGATATAATTTTGTTAGGGTTCAGTGATGCTTCACAGAAAGCCTATGGAGCATATTTATATTTAAGAGCAACTTATCCTAACAAAGAGATTACATGTACTTTAGTAACGGCTAAGTCTAAAGTTGCACCTATTAAAAAGCAACAGTCAATCCCTAGACTAGAATTGTGTGGAGCACTACTTTTAGCTCAGTTAACTAACAGATTTTTAGATACAACTAAAAATAAAATCAATATTTCATGTATATATTTATTTACAGATTCTTCAATTGTATTAAGTTGGATAAAATCACCATACAAACATAAACATGACACATATGTTACCCATAGACTCATTCTTATCATTAATACTACACAGAGTGACAACTGGTATTACATTAATACTAAACAAAATCCAGCTGACTTAATTACACGAGGTGTCATGCCAAATGCACTTCCATCATGCTCTTTATGGTGGAGTGGACCTTCTTGGTTAACACAAGACCAAACATTGTGGCCTATCACTGCAAATATACCTGAAAATGATAGTCAAAAAGTAATTGATTTGTCAACAACTAAAGTGGTAAATATTTGTACAAAAAAAACAATTTCAAACAAAATGCACTAAAAAGAAACAAAATAATGTCATGAAAACTCCACGACAAGCGCGTATTTTGCGTGTCTCTAAACTCTAAAGAAAGTTCTCTTCTTTCTTGTAACATGTCTATATTGTATAATTATTGTTATTTCGCAGTCGGTGTCGGCCGAAGTAAATAGATAAAATTTTATATTTGAGATGTATTAGACATACTTACGTTTATGTCCCTACTTAGGCCGAAACCGACTCCAAAATAACAATAATTATACAATATAGACATGTTACAAGAAAGAAGAGAACTTTCTTTAGAGTTTAGAGACACGCAAAATACGCGCTTGTCGTGGAGTTTTCATGACATTATTTTGTTTCTTTTTAGTGCATTTTGTTTGAAATTGTTTTTTTATGTTACTTTTGAGTGCATTTTGTTCTAAATTGGTTTTTTAGGTTACTTTTGAGTGCATTTTGTTTGAAATTGTTTTTTTATGTTACTTTTGAGTGCATTTTGTTTGAAATTCTTTTTTTTAGGTTACTTTTGAGTGCATTTTGTTTGAGATTGTTTTTTTTGAAGTCGGCTATTTTTTTTTCTTAAAATTTTTGTTTTATTTCACAATTTTTAGTGAATTTGAAGTTCAATTACAAATTTCGTTAATACGTATAAAGACATAAATAAGACAAATAAAGAAAAGGACTTTCCTATTTGATATGTGTGTAATTCAATTCAAAAACTAATTTAGAATGCAGCAGATAACCACTTATCCTTTAAACAATGAAATAATTATCAAAATCGGTATACAAATTGAAAATTAACGAACTAATACATCGTAGCGTGCCTATAATTTTGTCCAGCCGCGCGCCGCAGTAGCATTTTTCGAATGCGCGTAGTTTTTAATTATTTAATATCTCCCAAACTATTGATCAGAATTACATAGTTTAAAGGCTAATGTAATCTGCATTTAATACTCTAGCCATCAAACATATTTATTTGGATAAGGATTCATATCGAATATAATATAATAGCGCCGTAAGCTTACGACGCTGTTTTTCGTGTGCATTTTAATCGAAGTTTGTTCACAATAACATGGTTTTTGTGAGACATCCATAGATGATAGATATATGCCACCGAAGACTTTTATTTAGCAAATTTAAGGATCTATAATTACTCCATACATCATTTTTATGTAAGTCATATAGTTTGACCTACGTAAGCCCAGAAAGCAAAATTGTGCTTTTCGTGTAGCATTTTTCGTTTCCGCGTAATTTTATTCTTACGATATCTCCTAAACTATTAGACAGAATGATATAGTTTCAATTGCAAATATAATCTACATTAAATTCTCTTGATAATGAACATGTTTATTTACATAAGGGTTAATACTGAACTCGAATAATAGCGTCGGAAATAGGGCATGAATTTAATTGATGTTTCTGAAGAAAAAAATGGTTATTGTGAGAAAACTATAAAATATAGATATATGCTATCGCGGACTTTTAATTAGCACATTTAAACAGCTACAATTCGCCATACATAATTTTTATGTAGGTCCTATAGTTTAGCCTACGTAAGCGCTGAAAGCAAAAATGTCCCTAAGTTTCGCAACAAATTTTGAAGCTATATTCAAAATCTACTAGTCTTCTAGTTATTTAAAAAAAAAACAAAAAAATGGGACCCACCTGCAAGCACTTCCTATCGATTAAAATATTTTTGATCAAAATCGGACCACCAGGGGCGGAGTTTCGCGGTAACACACATAAAAAAAAAAAAAAATACAGTCGAATTGATAACCTCCTTCTTTTTGAAGTCGGCTAATAACTATAAATTACTCATTCTTCTATGATCACTTTTGTAAGATCTCTAATTTTACTCGCTTAACTAGGTCAGTAGCATATATATTTAGATTCATATATAATTTAAAAAACAAAACTAACAAACACATTTCTTATTTATCAGTCTCTGAACTCAAACATGCACATAATTTTATCATTCAAACATCACAACATCAGTCATTCCCAAAAGAAATTAGCGAATTACAAAATGCTCAGAATAATAACACACAGTCAGATCACATAAGCTCACATAAATTATACACATTTACTTCTAGCCCTATCAGAAACTTAAATCCTTTCTTGGATAAAAATAATTTGTTAAGAGTGGGAGGGCGCATTCAGCACTCGGACATACCATATAGTCAGGCGCACCCTATTATATTAGCTGCTAAAGACCACATAACTACATTAATTGTACGTCATTATCATCTCAAATTACTTCATGCAGGTGTTCAAAACACATTATACAACATAAGGCTCACTTACATGGTAGACGTGAAGTTATGAAATGTATTCACACATGTGTAAGATGTACTAGGTACAGAGGAACAGTCTGTGGACAACAAATGTCAAACCTACCAACTCCTAGGGTTACATTAACTCGTGTTTTCACGCACGTAGGAATAGATTTTAGTGGTGCTGTATCCATCAGAAACACTATGGCTAGAAACTGCAGATATTTAAAAGGATATATTTGTTTATTTGTGTGTTTGGCTACTATAGTCGAATTTTTAATTAGACGAAGCTAGCTGACGTTTACTGTGTTGTCAGTTTTTGATGAAATATAAATAGTGTTGTGACAAATTGAATGATTGAAAAAACTCCTGAATGAATGAAATTTCTGAATTGAATTTTAGTCGTACTTTGTACATACCAACGAGTTTTCGACTACTATGTTCCTATAGTATCTACCTATACTGAATACCGAGTGTTTTTAACATTAAGGAAAACATTGCGAGGATAGTAGTAAGACTTTCCTATTCACTACATCATGTAGTTGAAGCTATAGATGTATGAAATATAACAGTTATAGGTAGGTAATGAAAATAAAAAACATCGTTTATTACATTTTTAATCATCATCAGAAAAAAAATCATCACTATCGCTTTTGGCGATTAAATCTGTCTGAAACATTATCGATCATGTGGTCGAGGCCATACATTTTACAACTAGAAATAATATTCTTTTATAGTTTGAAATGATTATTCACACTCATTGTTCATTCATCTGATTGAGCGAGAACTGAACGCATCACTGTAACTTTAAATGTAGCAACATTATTCTACAAAGTGACATTAGCTACTGTTAGTTAGCTTCGTCTAATTAAAAATCCGACTATAGAGCAATTCATTTAGAATTAGTGACAGACCTGTCATCTCAAGCTTTTATACCTCCGTGAAGTTGGCCCCCCCACTTCATTTTTTTTTACTTTTTTTATGCAAATCGTTTGAGAATCGTTTGAGAGGGTTTGAGAGAAAAGAAATATCGTTTGAGAGTTCCTACTTTCTCCGTAAAAACAATTTCAAATTTGAGTGTTAAGTTGGCCCCCCACACTCAATTTTTTTTCTTTTTTTTCGATGCAAATCGTTAGAGAATCGTTTGAGAGAGATTGAGAGAAAAGAGAAATCGTTTGAGAGTTAATACTTTTTCTGAAATAAATATTTCTAGTTTGGAATCGAAAGTTGCAAATCGATTTTCCTTTTTTTTGCGAATTAAAAATGGCAATCATGCACTAAGACGTTCCCAATTTATTTTATAGGTAGAGAATGGTTAGACAGTGATGGAGAGAAAAGAGAAATCGTTTGAGAGTTAATACTTTTTCTGAAATAAATATTTCTAGTTTGGAATCGAAAGTTGCAAATCGATTTTCCTTTTTTTTGCGAATTAAAAATGGCAATCATGCACTAAGACGTTTCCAATTTATTTTATAGGTAGAGAATGATTAGACAGTGATGGAGAGAAAAGAGGAATCGTTTGAGAGTTAATACTTTTTCTGAAATAAATATTTCTAGTTTGGAATCGAAAGTTACAAATCGATTTTCCTTTTTTTGCGAATTAAATATGGCAATCATGCACTTAGACGTTTCCAATATATTTTATAGGTAGAGAATGGTTAGACAGTGATGGAGAGAAAAGAGAAATCGTTTGAGAGTTAATACTTTTTCTGAAATAAATATTTCTAGTTTGGAATCGAAAGTTCCAAATCGATTTTCCTTTTTTTTGCGAATTAAAAATGGCAATCATGCACTAAGACGTTTCCAATTTATTTTATAGGTAGAGAATGGTTAGACAGTGATGGAGAGAAAAGAGGAATCGTTTGAGAGTTAATACTTTTTCTGAAATAAATATTTCTAGTTTGGAATCGAAAGTTACAAATCGATTTTCCTTTTTTTGCGAATTAAATATGGCAATCATGCACTAAGACGTTTCCAATTTATTTTATAGGTAGAGAATTGTTAGAGAGTGATTGAAAGGAAAGAGAAATCGTTTGAGAGTTGAAAGTTACAAGTCGGGAATAGGGGAACAATAAGGAAAATCGATTTGTAACTTTCGATTCCAAACTAGAAATATTTATTTCAGAAAAAGTATTAACTCTCAAACGATTTCTCTTTTCTCTCCATCACTTTCTAACCATTCTCTACCTATGAAATAAATTTGAAACGTCTTAGTGCATGATTGCCATATTTAATTCGAAAAAAAAGGAAAATCTATTTGTAGCTTTCGATTCCAAACTAGAAATATTTATTTCAGAAAAAGTATTAACTCTCAAACGATTTCTCTTTCCTTTCAATCACTCTCTAACCATTCTCTACCTATAAAATAAATTTGAAACGTCTTAGTGCATGATTGCCATATTTAATTCGAAAAAAAAGGAAAATCGATTTGTAGCTTTCGATTCCAAGCTAGAAATATTTATTTCAGAAAAAGTATTAACTCTCAAACGATTTCTCTTTCCTTTCAATCACTCTCTAACAATTCTCTACCTATAAAATAAATTGGAAACGTCTTAGTGCATGATTGCCATTTTTAATTCGCAAAAAAAGGAAAATCGATTTGTAACTTTCGATTCCAAACTAGAAATATTTATTTCAGAAAAAGTATTAACTCTCAAACGATTTCTCTTTTCTCTCAATCTCTCTCAAACGATTCTCTAACGATTTGCATCGAAAAAAAAGAAAAAAAATTGAGTGTGGGGGGCCAACTTAACACTCGAATTTGAAATTGTTTTTACGGAGAAAGTAGGAACTCTCAAACGATATTTCTTTTCTCTCAAACCCTCTCAAACGATTCTCAAACGATTTGCATAAAAAAAAGTAAAAAAAAATGAAGTGAGGGGGCCAACTTCACGGAGGTTTTTATATGTGCTTTAAAGAGGTTTATATTTAGACGAGGATTGCCTACTTGTTTGTATACAGATAATGCAACGAATTTCAAGGGTGCAAAATCTGAACTTCATGATCTTTATAAAATGTTTAAAAATGACAAATGTTATAGTGAAATAACCGATTTTTGTGCTTCTAATAACATAGAGTTCAAATTTACTATACCATTAGCTAGCCATATGGGTGGTATTTACGAAGCAGGTATAAAATCTGTTAAGTCACTACTTAAGAGATATTTGTTTACTACTAAGTTAACATATGAATTACTTTACACTGTATTAGTGCAGATAGAAGGAATATTAAATTCCAGACCTTTGTATCCTATCACTGATTTGCCAAATGATTTAACTTGTCTAACACCGGCTCATTTTATCATAGGTACAGCTATAACAGACTTACCTGAGCCTAATTTACTAGAAATAAATGAGTCTAGACTTAATATTTACAAAAGAATAATACAATTAAAACAGAGATTTTGGAAACAATTCTATTTCAGTTATTTATCAGAGTTACAAACTAGAAACAAGTGGTTAAAGATTCATAATAATTTAAATATTGGAGATTTAGTGATAATTAAAGATGAAGTTACTCCATCAACATTTTGGCCTCTAGGCAGGGTAATTTCTACCAAAATGAATAAAACGGATGGCCTTATCAGGTCAGTTGTTATCCGTACTTCTAAAGGAGACTATGCTAGACCTATTCATAAGTTAATTTTGTTACCTAATAAGACTTAAATTTAAATCTACTTAGAAGCTACTTTAATTTTTTTGTTACTTAGTTACTAGTGTTATGTTATGATTACTAATTCTATTATTATAATTGATTTGCTAAAAAAGTGTAAAGGATACTTACCTTGTGTGTACATCATACTTACCTTATTAATTATTAATACTATTACTTAAATTATGTAACTACTAGATTCTATTGTGTTATTTTAGTTATATAATCTCACTATTTGTAAAAAGGGCGAGAATGTTACGAATTGCTTCGTTAATCTTTGACACTTTATACTCTTTGTCGATGCTTTCTGTTCGCGTGCCTTTCTCTTCCCTTTCCGACTTCTGTTACAACAGACAACAGTGTGAAAACGTGTTACAAATAAATTAATTACAAGATTCAGACTTTTATTCAAGAAACTAATGTTAAAACATAACATTCAGATAATTGTAAAGAGACTGATAAGTTAAAAACTGTATTAGAGTCACAGTTTAAAACTAAAGACCTAGGCCAAATAAGGCAGTGTCTTGGTATGACAGTTTGTTATGATAAGAGAAATAGAATTCTAACTTTGGATCAAATTAATTACATTGATCAGCTATTGTTAAAATTGAATTTAGTTAATTGCAAAACTGTAGAAACACCAATGGAAAATGGCTTAAAATTAACCAAGGATAAGAATTGTGATAGGAGTTTGCCTTATCAGCAATTAATAGGTTGTTTAATGTATTTAGCAATACTTACTCGTCCAGATATTGCATTTTCTGTGGGATATTTGAGTCAATTCAACAACTGCTATAGTACAGAGCACTGGGCTCATGCTAAGCGTATCCTGAGGTATTTGAAAGGAACTAAAGATTATTGTATTAAATATTGTGGTACAGATAATAATGAGATATTAGGCTATGTAGATGCAGACTGGGGTAATAATGTCTTGGATAGAAAATCGTATACGGGTTATTGTTTTAATCTTTCAGGGGGTGCAATATCATGGAGTAGCAAGAAACAAAATAGTGTTGCATTATCTAGTACAGAAGCAGAATATATAGGTATATCTGAAATTTTTTAAGAAATGTACAGAAGAAAATCACAGGTTATTTGCAATGTAATATAATCTATAATGATAATCAAAGTGCTCATAAGTTATTGCATAATCCTGTATTTCATAATAGGTCAAAGCATGTTGATATTAGGTATCACTTTGGCAGAGAATGTGTGGAGAATAACATTGTAAAAGTAGAATACTTAATGACAGCTTGTATGCCCGCTGACTTATTAACAAAATCGTTAAGTTCTGTAAAACATTGTAAATTTTTGAAATTGTTGGGTGTAGTGCAAAAATAATTCTTTAGCAGTATATTATTTGATGTTTGTCGTTATTTTGATATAGTGGGGGTATTAGTAGTTATATCAAAGTATGTAATTAAAAAAAAAAACACTGGCAACACTGTAAGTTAATTAAACTGTCTGTTCTATCGTAAGAGCTCAACAAGTAAAGTCGTTTCATTTAATTTAACAATTTTCCACCTGTGTGTGTTCTCACATGTTTTTTAAACTGCTATTGGCTGTACATGTGTACTAACACAAGTGATATGAGTATGATTTTTCATCTGTGTATGTTCTCATATGTTATTTTAAATTTCTATTGACTGTGGATGTGTACTCACACAAGTGACATGAGTATGTTTGGTTTTTCACCTGTGTGGATTCTTAAATGTAATTTTAAATTCCCCGTTCGAGTACATTTGTATTCACACAAGTGACATGACTACGGTTTTTCACCTGTGTGTGTTCTTAATTGTAGATTTAAATTGCCCTTTTGAGTACATTTATATCCACACAAGTGACAAGAGTACTATTATTCACCTGTGTGTGTTCTCATATGTTTTTTTAAACTGCTATTGACTGTACATGTTGTAACTATCCTTTTTAAAATATATGCAAACTCTCAGTTTATACAAAATTTTGCAGTAGACTAGGAGAACAAAATTTGTATATCTTTCCAAAGGTAGAGTTTGTTATTTGTGCCAAAGATATTTTATATATGTGATCGTCTAATTTAGGATTTTGTTCTACGTTGTGTTTTTATAGTAACTGATTCTTTTAGGTTATATTTGGAGTAATGACCATTCACTTCCATTCTCGAATCCGAGTTTAGTATCTCTTAATAATTAATTAAAATTAAAGGAAAATAAAAATTATCTTTTATTTACTTGTAAAAGGCTTACAAGCTATATTTACAATACCCATTACAAGTATTTAGTCGCTCCCCTCATTTCTTAAAAAAAAAAATGTGGGGAGGCACACAGCTCCAAAAACATCTCCCGCTGTGTGCGGTGCACAAATGCATGCGTAAGCACAAATTCAATCGATATCGCATATCAATGCGTGTTGTACACCGACAGGTGTAAATAATATAAGGCAAGACTCTCAGGTCATAGTCAGCACAGGTCTCAGCCTGTAGAGCGCATTGTGAGTCTACTGCTCGCCTCAAGGGGTGGGGTCCAACGTTGAGCGAATGCTTTCGCAGCCTTGAGAACTTTGTTCCCTCCAGCTACCACCACGCATGAGACAAATGCATATGCTCCACCAACTATGATCAAGAAAGCTATTTGCCACAATTTCATTTATCAGTATATTCAATTATTCAGTAGGTGAGATTTTGTGTCTTTTTTAGTGATTGCAATCCGGCGTCATTTTCAGTCCGGCCGGATACGACCGGATTCCCATCAATCCGGCCGGATCCGACCGGATTGATTAAATCAAGATGATTTTCGCTTTTTAGTACAAAATAAGTAAGTTAATCAAGTGTCACTGCACTTATATGCAGGTAGTTTATAAAAAATAAATCGACTTTATTTCCTAACCAATGTTAAGACAAATAGACAACAAGAAAACAATTAAAATTTAGTAGTGTAGGTAACTAGTAATAATTTTACGATGTACCGAGTAGCTTAGTCTTTCTAGATTTCACTTTCACAGATAGATCAATTTATAAGTAACAATATTAATTATCAAGTAACTATAATATCTAATAGATACAATTAACCTTACGTAATTAACTGAAATCAAAATCATTATTAAAGTATTTGAGAATGCTAACAAACAAGTCTTATAGGTATTTATGATTATGACAGATACCATCATGATTTGATGAATCTGTCCAACGAATGAATGGCAAAAATTATCACAATAATGAGTTTAGAACTCTTTAGTTTAATCAACTTACGATAAATAATTATTTTAACTAATAATTGTAAAAAAAATATAAGTATTAAAAGAAAATCAATATTGATTTTGAAAATAAGATCGTAGAAAACAAATATTTTTAATTGTGTCATCAGCTAAACGACTTCTAATAGAGCTGCAAATATATACGCACAACGCATTTAAAGTACCTACTCATGCAAAAACTATATTATTTTCCCACAAACTGCTAGCACCGGATCCGGTCTTTGGATCCGGTATATTGGTACCGGATCCGGTAACCATTAAATTCGGATCCGCCGGATTACCGGAGCCGTTTTTCCGGATTGCAATCCCTAGTCTTATTGCAAAGCATAGACATCGATCAAATTTGCATCACTCAATGACAACTCGTCATTAATATTTCAAAATGTGGACAATTTACTGGCCATATTAATTCTGTTAAACATGGGAGGTCAGACAGTCTGCAATCTCGAAGCAAGAGATCCGACTTGGGCAAATCTAATTAAGATAAGCGTCATACTACAATATTAGGCGCTATCACTGAATTTGCACAAGGTCATCATAAAATCTCCAATGTACATCATTCAAGACGCATACCAGATATCGCAGCAAACAACAATATCTTAGCAAATACCTCCATCAACTCAGACCAATATAATGTATTCATACTACTATGAAGTACTCAGTTGTCCACTCCATGGAAAATAATCAATCCGGTGATAGTCGCATCAGAGATGTACCATCGGTAGACAATAAACAACAAGTTACGGTTTAGAGTGCTATCACCAACTCATGGAAAATCAATTCCAATATGTCTTAGACAACATCTCTCATAACCTTCACAAGTCGTCATATCGTCTCGCATTAAGCATCAATGTACAGCACTAAAATCGTATACAATCTCAGCACTTATACACAACGCATTGCTGCTGCAAGTATGCATTCACATATTTGCTAGATCGATATAATCCACTTCCAGACACCAAGCTTTATAGCCTCTTAGTCCATATATTTAGTCTAAGTCAACTTCGGAAAGTTTTGTAATTCAATGTATCATAGAAGCAAGCTTCTAAGACATCAAATTCCCTTATCTTAAAGCCGTAGCTCTAAAATATGGTTCTGAGTATATTCCAACACCGAAGCGCTAGCACATACTCCTCCCATACTGATATATATAGCGAATGATTAGATCACCACTATATTCAGTTAACATACATAAAATACAAGACCTTCAACTTATGTGAAATCATTATCATTCATGCAATTATGCATACGTCTCTTTCAGAGCACTTTCTTTGAGTCCTTACACTCATATAATTATTTTTATATTGATGCGTCTAGTGTTATAATAATAATAATTTATTACATAATAATAATTTATTATTATTATTATGTAAATATTTCTTTATTAACTCTGTATTCCCCCTTTTAAAATATACAAAGTTATATCAATTTATATCTATTATTGATATATTAACATATTTACATTCAATTTTGACTTTTTTGGAATTTCTCATTTTTCCACTTTAGTCACACCACACACCCACATGTATAGCTATGTACTCAAAATGTATTACACGAGCCGTTATCCCACGAGGGCATTCACGTTTTAAAAACCACTTTTATCCCCTAAATTTTTAATTAATAGTTCATCTTCCCTGTTGAAGATAGACTATTCGAAGTGGACTGTATTGAATAAAAACTGATTTGCAAGAAAGAATTTACTATTACACTTTGATATTACAACAAAAAGTACACAAAATTTACAGTTTAAATCACACTTTGAGTCCCGCACTGAATCACTAAGTCGCTGAGGTACTGCTTCTAGCTTGCTGGAGAGAGAGCTGCCCCGCATGCCCGCCACATCGCCGTATATATCAGATTTCTTGAGGCGCTTAGCTCGAAGGGGGCCTAAGCGCGCTCTGTCGTTGGGGGCGGGGCTTACATCTGGCGACACTTCCCCCACTACGCTTACTGCCCCCTCCCCTCTCACCGCTTCGTTCCCCGCAACGGGCATGGGGGCTTAATGACATGGGGGCTAATGCCGTAGCTGTCCGTAACATTCTCCCCCCGGCGTAGATATCGAAGCCTCTTCTGGAGTCGGGAGGACAGCTACTTTTCTGACTGGTCTCCTGAGCAGCCCACCACATGTCTTTATCTCGACGTTCCTCACTACTCCGTCGGGTCCCGGGAACGTTCTTGTAATGACTCCCCGAGGCCATACATTACGAGGGAGGTGACCGTCGGCGATGATAACCATATCGCCTGGCCTCGGGCTAATGTCCTATGTCCTTGATTCACCTCTGGCTCTTAAGGTCGGCAGATACTCGCGAACCAATCTTCGCCAGTACTCATCCGCGAGTCCTTGCGCTGCTCTCCAGGCCTTACGATCAGCTGGGCAGCATGGTGCGGTGTTAGGAAGCGCTGCTGGTCCACCAATTAAGAAATGATACGGCGTCAGCGCTTCCGCGTCGTCCGTGGTGACTGCAACATGTGTCAGCGGCCTGGGGTTGACGATGTGCTCTGCCTCCGCCAATAACGTCGTCAGGGTGTCTTCCTTCGGATGTTTTTCTTTCAGCGTACTCTGGAGCGGCGATTTAACGAAACGCACTAAGCGCTCCCATGCTCCTTCTTGGTTAGGCGCTCCCGGTGCGATGAATTTCCGGTTAAAGCGACGGGTAAGTGCGTATTCCCGAAGTGCCGGTTCCCACTCCGCTGTTGCCTGGTTGATCTCTTTGCCCGCCCCTCGGAAGTTCGTCCCGTTGTCGGAGTAGACGACGCGCGGCCAATTGCGCCGCGCCGCCATTCGCCTTAACGCCTTTATCGCTGAGTCTGTCGTAAGACTATAGACTAACTCTAAATGTATCGCGCGAGTTGTTAAACACGTAAACAACGCTACCCATCTTTTCTTACGACGTCGGCCGATCGCTACTGTTAACGGTCCGAAATAATCTATTCCCGTATATGTAAAGGGCCTCGCGTACGCGCCTAGTTTTTCCGGTGGTAAATCGCCCGTTACTGTCGGCCGCGGCGTTGTTTTTCGCACTTTACTTAACATACAACTTCGTTCAACTTCGCGTACCGTCGGTCTCAGTCGGGTAATATGAAATACTAGGCGTAAAACGTTCACTACGCGTTTCCGGTCGCACCGCCATTGTTCCGGTGTAGTTCGCTCTGCGATCTCCCTATATCGTGACGTACAGTTACTTATCCTGTCAAGTTGGGTTAGCGAATCTTTCCATAGTCGTACTTTCTGAGCTTTAATTCGATGCTCGGTCTGAATCGCGTTGGTTAAACGAACCCCTTTTAAACTCGGTTGCAGTTCTAAGCGCGGTATACCTTGTGCCTTAATCGGAGCTACCTTTACTTCCGCGCCTATTAACCAAACTCTAAACGATCCGTCCTCATATTGCGTTCGCCAGTAGGCCACCGTCGCGTATGCTTTCTCGCTCGCGTCATTAAATATGTGCAATTGGCGTTCGACGACTCCCCCCGTAAACGCGTAACAGCGCGGCAGACGAAGTGTTGCGGCTTCTCTTATGGCGTGTAGCCAGCTCTGGAACACTTCCCGCGCAAATGGTGGTAGTTCGTCTTCCCAGCTTACCAATTTCATCGTCCAAAGATCTTGTAATTGTATCTTCGCAGTATACATCACTGCGCTTAACGCCTCTCTTTTGGTCGGAGCTCGATGGAAGTCTTTAACTTCTTGAGGAATACGACACATTGACACGTTACAGGATAACTCATCTTCCTCAGACATCCATCGCAGCCCGAGAGTTTTCGTCTCCGATGTCTTGCCCACTTCCGTCGGTTCCGTTGCACGCTTATCGATAGTTATACTGCTTAGCGCCTCGAGTTTGTTTGAATTCCAACTCGCTAATACAAAGCCGGCGTTCGCATGCAACTCGATGACTTCCTTCGTGGTATTCTTCCTGTCATCAATAGTAATATAGCTATCGAGATAATCGCCCATATTCGCGCGGCTTTGGTCTTCATGTCTCGGTGAGTAGGAACGAATGTGGAGTACTGTTTCGTGGTCTTCTTCGCATACTGTTCGCGGCGTTGTCCCCTGTATCACCCAACCGAGCAATGTGTTGGCCGCGATAGATTCGTTGCGACGTCCGATTCGTATATTACGTGATATATCCCTCCTATCAATAACTTAGGTTTCGCGTTTGTAAAGCAGACTTCTTTAGGCAAACCGCGTAAGTGACTTAGCTGCAAACATTTGGTACTCACGGTTTGCACCCCGACGGCTAGACTCTTCACTGTTCTAGCCTTAATTTCGTATGACTTCTCTTGTCTTTTCCCTCTAATAGTAAGGTTGACGATACGACTATTCGGGTGATCGTTCGTCGCCGATACACAGCGGATGCGAAGTTTACGCGTCGGTCCATTTGCGCCTATTTCTCTTGCCAGTTGCTCATCTATCAGAGATATAGTTGAACCCTCGTCAAGTAGCGCATAGGTGGCTATCTCCCTGCCTTCTGGTCCGCGTATCAGTACCGGGCACACCTTTAGTAAAACTGAGTCGCACATCGCCGACGTTGACGCGACGAGCGCGGTTTCTTCGGTCGCGCTGCCCTCTTGTTCTGTCGGCGACGCCCTCTCGGCATGTAAAAGTTCGTGATGCCGACCCCTGCATTCGTTGATACCGCATCGCTTTTCCTTACATGCGAAGCGTCGATGCCGGCTCCGTAAGCAGTTGAAGCAGACTTTTTGTTCTTGCGCCCACGCCCATCTTTCTTTAACACTCATGTTTGACAGCTTCGTGCATTCTTTTACGCCGTGTTGTCCACCGCAACAGAGACAATGTTTTGTCTCACTCTTGACCGATGTAGTGGTTAGTATTGTTGCTTCTCGTGGCTTCTCACGGCGCGACGTTGTCTCTGTCTTCACAAACGGTGTTGCGGTGTAGGCGTGGCTTAACGCGCGGTCAGCTTCTCTCATCAGGAATTGAGACATGGTCACGATTTCCGGTTCTTCGATGGTCCCGAAGTCTTCGGCGTAATCACACCATCTAGATCGAAGATGCGGACTTAATCTTTCGCTCACTGTTTGGAATTAAAATCAAACTTCTTCGGATAGCTTATATTCGTGTAATTAAATTTTTACAAATTTTGTAATGACCAAACAACGTTAAGTATTAAGAATGGTAATCGTTGAGTATTAGAAGTAGTGGCGCCCCGTAGTGGTGTTAATGCATAAACATCGATGCGCGCCGACGAATAGGATGGCCGTATATGATCCCTGAAGTTAGTCACGAGTGATGCGTAGACATGCCCCCCGCCTTGGAGCAAATGCCTCCAACGATGATGAAAGAAGAAGAATGAGAAGTTGTACCGTCCCGCAAGGCTTAAAAGGGTGTCCTTGCGCCCTGGGTCCCTAACTCCCTAATGAGGTGAGAAAAGAAACTCAGGTGGTAACAAAAGATATATATAATATTACCAAGCACTCAGCGGTAGGCACATAAAATTTTTAAGGTCGTGGGGTAACGTGCTATCAGTCTCTGCTTCCGCGGCGTTTATTACTCCCCTGCTTTGGCTGAACTACGGTGGCGTCGCCCAGCGACAGATGAGCGGCGGCAGGCCAAGGAACGGCAGGACAGGAGGTGCACGTCGACCGTAGCTGGATGCTCCCTAGGCAGCTAAGCGGCGGCCGCAGGAATTCGGTAGACGTCGGTGCTAAGGTCGCAACGGCAGGTCAGCTACCGAGGTATGAAGCTGGCAAGCGATAGCTTGCTCGGAGATTGCTAGCTTGATTGTAGCTTGCAGTAAAATTCGTACAGTGCTCCTGGAAATTCAAAACACCAGACCGTTAGTTCGGTAAGGCGTTATTCCTCCGCCTGGTATCCACCATCAGCAACTCAAGAAAAGCAATACGTAGCGGCTTGACGATGGTGGAACTATCAGAACGGAGTTTACAAAGCAAAAGCGAAGCTAGCGAAAATTAAAATAAATTTAAATAAAATGCGAAATAACGTATTATAAAGATAAAGGATAAATAATGAAAAATCAGCAATAAGATCTTATGTAAAATAAAGAAAATACAAATTAAATGTACAAAAGAAATAAGTTAAAGTTTTAAAAATGACCGTTAGCAACAAGAACAAAGAACGTTTAAAAAATACGGTTATAAAGGACAATTAAATTTAGCAACATTACATATTTTATTTTATGTGCCATAAAACTTACCCTAAAACGGGAACAAGTACTTAAATTATATTAGTATTAATGTAGAAAAAAATAACTTTAGAACGCCAACGTTAGCCGGAAACGATCACACCAAGACTAAGACGCCGGTGACCGCTCTTCTCAGGAGATTGCAGGCAAGTGGCCCGGCACGTATGCAGCGACCCCGCCGAGCCCGGGTCGCCCCTCTAACCCGCGCAGTCCCCGCGGCGCGTGCGCCGCAGTGCACAGACTATGTGACGTTTTAAATACGTTACAGTACCCCCTCTCCGCCCTAAGGATTTTGATTTAATATCAAAATCCTTGAGGTGTGTAGTTTCTCAGAATTAGAAAGCTACACGATCTTTAAATCTTTAATATGCCAGGCACCTAGATTTTTTCCCGACATGTCTTCTAATATGTACACTAAGGGAGAACGCTTCTCCGTTACTCTACACTTAATAAATTTTGGAGCCAGTTTTTTGCTAAAATATTTGTCCTTGTCGCTCAAAATAAAAGTACGTTTATATACGACGTCTCCTACGTTGAACTCGTAATTCTTTCTTCTTAAGTTATATTTTGCCGTATTCTTTAAATGGGCTCGGTATAAAGCCCTCTGTACCTGGTCGAAAACCAATTTAAGCGAACCGAGATTCTCTGCGTAAATATCGCGAGGCAAAAATATAATTTCATCCCCTAAATCGGAGTCTACATAATGAGAACCACAAACGACTATCTCCCGTCCAAATACTAAAAATGATGGCGTATAACCCGTAGTTTCGTTCACAGAGTTGTTAATTGCAAATTGGACATTGGGTATGAACGTATCCCATGAGCGATGGTCGTTATCCACAAAGGTAGATATACACGTAATTATGGTTCTGTTATAGCGCTCAACGGTGTTTACTTGCGGAGTGTATTTTGGCGTAAAGAATACGTTAGGGATGTTATATTTTCTAAACAAATCGTTGGCTTGGCTACTTATAAACTGGGGGCCATTGTCTAGTAAAATGGTTTGAGGGATACCGTGTATTAAGAAGATTTGTTCTTCCAGAATTTGTGCAATAATTCGTGAGGTAGCTTTTCTGAGTGGAAATATGTGACAAAATTTAGAAAAACAACAAGTTATTACCAAGATAAAACTATTCTGTTTTCGAGTTATAGGAAGAGGTCCCATGAGATCGATAGATAACATTTGATATGGTCGAGCACACTGTTTAGGGCGACCCATTTCTCCAAGAATGCCATGGTTCTGGGCCTTATATTGGAGGCAAATTGAACATGAGCCCACGTACTTTAATACATCTCGGTACATGTCGGGCCAAAAATATCTAAGAGCGATCCGTCTGTAAGTTTTGAAAATACCCAAATGACCGGCAATTGGCTTGTTGTGATTCTCAGCTATCACAGCCTCCCTAAGTTCGAGAGGAACAACTTCTTTCCAAGAAAATTCTTTTGTAAGATCGCATTTATTCTTTGAAAGGCGGTAAAGGGTTTCGTTTTTCACGAAATAGTTAGGGGAACCTGAAGGTTTAGTTAGGGAATCATTATACATTTTCCTATACCAATCATCCTTAGTTGCAGAAAATGATTTGGCCGTTGCAATGGAAGCTACCGGTAAGGCTCTAGATAAAGCGTCAGGTATAATGTTGTCAACGCCACGTCGGTGTTTAATTTCGAAATTAAAAGATGATAAACGTACACCCCAACGAGCTAGTCTACCTGTGGGATTGTTCAAGGAAAGGAACCACTTCAAAGCACTGTGGTCTGTATAGACTGTGAACCTTTTTCCGTTTTCAATATAGCACCGCCAGTGTTCTAGAGCAACTAAAACGGCCAATGTCTCACGCTCCGTGATGCTGTAATTCTTTTCGGCAGCTGTTAGCGATCTGCTCATATACGCAACTGGTCTTTCTATTCCGTTGGTAGCCTGAGTTAGCATCGCTCCAATGCCAAAGTTGCTCGCATCGGTGTGAACCTGAAATGGCTGGTCAAAATCGGGACATGAAAGCACTGGGGCGGAAACAAGACATTCCTTGAGCTTTTTAAATGCCGCATCGGCTTCCTCAGTCCACTGGAAAGGAGGAGAATTTTTTTTGTTTGAAGTTAGCTTATTAAGCGGCCCTGCAATTGTGCTAAAATTAGGAACGAAACGTCGATACCAAGTAGCCGTACCCAAGAATCGTTTCAACTCCTTCCTGCTAGTTGGAGTCGCATAAGTAAGAATGGCTTCAACTTTATCGGGGTCGGTTCGTAACCCGTTCTCATCAACGACATAACCTAAGTACTTGAGCTGACTTCGAAAGAACTCACACTTTTCCAAATTGATGGTTAAGTTCGCTTTACGCAATTTGTCCAACACACGAGATAGCAGAGAGACGTGTTCATCAAAAGTGCTACTAACAATAATAATATCATCTAAATAGGCAAAAATACGATGATCTACATCACCTAGAAGGGCATCGACTAATCGTTGTTGTGTGGCCGGTGCATTTGTTAAACCGAAAGGGGTGACTTTAAATCGAAATGTTCCTCGACCGGGAACGTAAAAGGCTGTCTTGTCTCTATCTTCTTCCGCGATAGGTATTTGCCAGAAAGCCTTGGATAAATCAAGACTAGTAAGAAAACGGGCATCGCGTAAATTGTCTAGGATTTCAGATATATAAGGCAAGTTGTAAGCGTCCTTTTTAGTAACCGAGTTGAGCTTCCGACTGTCAAGACAAAAGCGAGGCTTGCCATTTTTCTTAGTAACTAGAAGAACGGGAGACTGCCAAGCACTCTCACAAGGTTCTACTACGTCTAACGCCAACATTTCATCAACTTGTTCGAGTAGAATCCTCTGCTTTTCTGGAGAAAGTCGGTAATATCTTTGCCTAATAGGAGGCGACTCTCCTGTGTCAATATGGTGTGTTATTACGTGAGTCCGGCCTAAACCTTTATGCTCAAACGAAATTTCTTTAAATTTTTCAATTACGGTATCTGCGACTATCTTTTCATTTATATTTAAATGATTGTAAGAACAAATTAAATGTTTCGGTATATTTTCAGTTAAGTCCATTAGCGGTGTCTCTGTTAAAGTAAGAGAGCCTAAGTACTTCGGACATAATTTGAATGCACGCCAGAAATCTATACCTAAGATCAGTGACGGTTTGACTTCGGGAACAACAAAAGCCTTAATTATGTGAAATTGGTTCTCGAATGTTACGGGCAAATTAATATAGCCTATACTATTCAACGTTTGTCCGCCTGCCGCAGTGACCAACAACGGCTCGTCAGTTAAAATTTTAAGGCCATGTTGAAGCAAAACCTTGTGAGCGTGATTCCCTATAACAGTAATTACTGATCCCGAATCTAAGAGTCCTGACGCAGTAATGTCATTAATCTTTATGTTAATATACGGACGGGTATCACGAAATGGTTTTTTTTGTAGAATTGTAGCAGCCTTGTAAAAACTAAAAAATCTATGTACTGTTTTTAACCATTCCTTCCAATCATTAATATCAGTTTTCGGTTTATTACAAGATCTACTACAATTCTTCCTAATTAGTTTTTTGAATTCGTATTTCGGTTACAATTTGGGCAGTCGGGCTTCTTGACACCTTTGTTGCCACATTTAAAGCATAAAATTTCAGTGTTTTTGCAATTTCTAAAAGTATGTGAATGGTTACGACATCGAGGACAGTAAGGAACACTATTATTTACGCTTTGATCACTATTATTTATAACGTGTAGATATTTCTTAACATCATGAGAATAATTTTTGTTGTAATTATGAGAATTATCCATATCGTGCTTTTGTTTACTAAAGGAGGGGTTGGGATCCTGTTTGTACGAAAACTCGGGGGCTAACGTATCATGGGATGCCGCTGGTGGTTCTCGAAAATGTGCTAAGCGAGACTGGACGTTCTCGTAGTTCCTGCATAACATTCTTAACTGTTCGATAGATGAGATTTGTGGCGATGACGCTAATATGTTAGCATAGCAAGGACGTATGTTATGCAAGATAATCTCTAGCTTATCTTCGGCTGTAAGAGGTTTCGTTAAGCGTGAAAACATACCCGACAGAATTGACAAGTATATCGAAATATTTTCTGTTTTCCCCTGGGTTCTAGAACGAATCTCCGCTAATAAACGATAATCGTAATCAGCCTTATCGAAGTCTTGTTTTAAGAGTACGGTTAATTCATCCCAGGTAGATACTTGTTCCTTTACGCTTCTGAACCAATGCAACGCGTCCCCTACGAAAATTTCAGTTCCGAAAGCTAACAACTTTGACCCTGGGATATCGCGTGCTCCACTAAATTCGTGTGCCTGCTGAATAAATGAACGTACGCAGGATTTACCGTCATATTTCAATTTACTAAGTTCGTTTGAAATTTTGCTGCCGCCTTCACACGTTACCGTAACATTGACTGGTAAAGTCGAAGGTCTGCCTGATTCCTCAGAAAGATCGACATCCTTGGTTTTAAGAGTTAACAATTTGTCGTACGCTTGTCTAAACAAAACATGACACTTTGCATGCTGGTCGGCGAGCGCGTCGCTAACATCAATCCGGCCTAGCCTATGGTAGACGTGATGTAGGTTATTCTCAGTTTTGGCCAAAAAATAATTATCTTTAGAACCTTCAGAGAGATTTGAAATAATCCTTTCTAAAATTTCCACACAGCAATTCAAATCACGTGGAGGTTCCAAATGCGAAACAAGAATATTCTCGGATGGGTATAATTGAGATAATTTACTAATCTGCTTCCGTAAATCCGCAACCGTGTTGGCGGGTATTTCGTTTCTTATAGCCACCTCATATTCAAGTTCGCTTTTATTTAAGGCAGAAAAGTTAATTGGATAAACCATATTAATCGAGATACTAAAATATTAAATAAAAAAAAATGAACCGGAAGTAGGTAGTTGTAAATGGCACAAAAAATAAAGAAGAAAAGAAAAGAAAAAAAATCGGAAGATGAAATTAAGTTAAAAAAAAAATAAAAAATGAATACTCCGTTCTCTTACACTAAATTAATGTAACGCTCTGGTTTCTTAATAAAAATAAAAAATGCAACAAAGTTATAAAAAAAAAAAAAAAAAATATTAAATTGCAACTAGTGTGAACGCAGCCTTATATTCAATTGCGCTTACGCGCGGTAAGATAACGGCGCGCAAGACAAAAACATTTGTCGGTACCTCGAAAATAACAATGTAAACGTAATTCAAAAACAGTAACGGAAAATAAAATAAAACAACGGAAATTCAAAAAAAAAAAAAAAATCACATATAAAATACCTTAGTCTAAAAGTTTTGTTTATTTGCACAATAAAAAGATGACGAATTACTACTTTCACCCTAGTTGCTGCAAACCAAAAAAAATAAAAAGCGTTTTACAAAATCACACATCGCAAAACTAACTACTAACAGCGAAAGCAGAAACAGATTAACCCACGACGAGGGCGCCAATGTACCGTCCCGCAAGGCTTAAAAGGGTGTCCTTGCGCCCTGGGTCCCTAACTCCCTAATGAGGTGAGAAAAGAAACTCAGGTGGTAACAAAAGATATATATAATATTACCAAGCACTCAGCGGTAGGCACATAAAATTTTTAAGGTCGTGGGGTAACGTGCTATCAGTCTCTGCTTCCGCGGCGTTTATTACTCCCCTGCTTTGGCTGAACTACGGTGGCGTCGCCCAGCGACAGATGAGCGGCGGCAGGCCAAGGAACGGCAGGACAGGAGGTGCACGTCGACCGTAGCTGGATGCTCCCTAGGCAGCTAAGCGGCGGCCGCAGGAATTCGGTAGACGTCGGTGCTAAGGTCGCAACGGCAGGTCAGCTACCGAGGTATGAAGCTGGCAAGCGATAGCTTGCTCGGAGATTGCTAGCTTGATTGTAGCTTGCAGTAAAATTCGTACAGTGCTCCTGGAAATTCAAAACACCAGACCGTTAGTTCGGTAAGGCGTTATTCCTCCGCCTGGTATCCACCATCAGCAACTCAAGAAAAGCAATACGTAGCGGCTTGACGATGGTGGAACTATCAGAACGGAGTTTACAAAGCAAAAGCGAAGCTAGCGAAAATTAAAATAAATTTAAATAAAATGCGAAATAACGTATTATAAAGATAAAGGATAAATAATGAAAAATCAGCAATAAGATCTTATGTAAAATAAAGAAAATACAAATTAAATGTACAAAAGAAATAAGTTAAAGTTTTAAAAATGACCGTTAGCAACAAGAACAAAGAACGTTTAAAAAATACGGTTATAAAGGACAATTAAATTTAGCAACATTACATATTTTATTTTATGTGCCATAAAACTTACCCTAAAACGGGAACAAGTACTTAAATTATATTAGTATTAATGTAGAAAAAAATAACTTTAGAACGCCAACGTTAGCCGGAAACGATCACACCAAGACTAAGACGCCGGTGACCGCTCTTCTCAGGAGATTGCAGGCAAGTGGCCCGGCACGTATGCAGCGACCCCGCCGAGCCCGGGTCGCCCCTCTAACCCGCGCAGTCCCCGCGGCGCGTGCGCCGCAGTGCACAGACTATGTGACGTTTTAAATACGTTACAAAGTTATGATTCATACTCCTCCTTAAAAAGTGGACATATCCTGGGGTACGATCTTTGTATCACTCCGTTAGCTGTTCGAATGTCAGCTATGCGTGCCAGTCCATCCTTTCCAGGGAAAGTGCGTATGACTCGTCCAAGGCGCCATTTGAGTGGTGGCGCATTTTCATCTTTGATGAGTACCAAAGTGTTGGGTACTATGGTGTCGGTGTTGTTCTGCCATTTAGTCCTAGTCTGGAGCTCAGCAATGTACTCCTGCGACCAGCGTTTCCAGAAGTTCTGTCGTAGTTGCTCGATGCGCTCGTATCGGACCAGGCGTGAAGTGTTTGCAGCTGTGAGATCTTCGCTTGCAGGTGCAACGAGCGGTCGGCCAATCAGGAAATGGGCTGGTGTGAGAGGAAGTAGGTCGTTTGGGTCAGAAGACATGGGATATATGGGTCTGGAATTTAGGATGGCTTCAATTTGTGTTAATAATGTAGAAAATTCCTCATAAATAAGGTTTACATTCCCTACACGTCGAAGATGGTATTTGACCGACTTGACCCCTGCCTCCCATAAACCACCAAAGTGTGGTGAATATGGAGGAATAAAACTAAACTTAATGTTTTCATTTGAAGCGAAATTTAAAATATCTTTTTCACATGTAGTTAAAAAATTTGAAAATTCCTTTGATGCGCCTACAAATGTTTTTCCGTTATCTGAGAAGATCTGCGCAGGTTTACCACGACGAGATAAAAACCTTTTTAAAGCCATTAAGTACGCCTCAGAGCTAAGACTCGTAACTAACTCTAAGTGCACTGCCCGAGTTGTGAAACATATAAATAGACAAATATAGCATTTTTCGAGTTTCGAACCTCTTCCCTTGCGATTCAATATGACCATAGGTCCTGCGTAATCCACACCGCAACGTATAAATGGATACCCCGGCTCTAATCTTTCGATTTGGTAAGTTACCCATTTTTATTGATAAGGCCTTTCCTCTCTGACGAGTACATGTAACGCACTTATGCACTGTCTGCTTGGCTAAGTCACGACCCTTGAGTGACCACCAATTATCCCTTACAGTAGCCAAAAGCAACTGAGGACCAGCATGGAGTAGACGTTTATGTTCAAATTCAAATAACAGGCGAGTAAATGTGTGTTTAGAACATAACAATATCGGATGTTTTTTATTATAAGAAAATGTTTCCGAGTTCACTAATCTACCTCCTACTCTAATAATGCGATCGGAATCTAGAAATGGATTAAGACTAGATATGTTTCTCATAAACGTAATTTCTAAGTTTTTATCTAACGCATTGATAATATCCGGAAACGACATCTGTTGTGTTATGCGAACCAAAACTAAAGTTGCTTTATTTAATTCATCAGACGTGAGCGGGCCGAAGTTACGCTGTGACTCATCACTAAGGCGCGAATTATGAATGAATCGTAACAAATAAGCTGCGGCACGTCTCATTCGACTAAAATTAGAAAAACGTTCAAAATTAAAAATACTAGTCTCACTTGATTGTGTAAATAATGAATTAATGTTTGATTTTATTTCTGGTAAATATTGTAAATCAATAAATTCGTTGTTATTGCAAGTAAAATTTGATTTATTATCAGTTAAAAATGCTGGCCCGTGCCACCAGATATCCGAATGTTGGAGTATATCAAGAGTGACTCCACGTGATAAAAGGTCAGCCGGGTTGTCTTTACCCGCAACATGTAACCACGGCAATTCACCAGTCAACTCATTAATCTGTACTACTCTGTTTTGAACGAACGGTTTTAATAAATTAGGTGAAATTTTAATCCAATTTATGACAATAGTTGAGTCAGACCAAAAGTTTACATTGTCAAATGTCAATCTTAATGACTTACTTATTTTTTGGTATAACTTGGCACCAACTAAAGCGCCGCATAACTCAAGTCGCGGGATAGTAACTGGTTTAATTGGTGCTACCTTACTCTTCGCACAAAGCAATCTTACTGTCACCGGTATATTGTCGCTATACGTGCTAATGTATGCGCATGCACCGTATGCATCTTGTGACGCATCTGTGAATATATGTAAATCTGTGTATGTTACATCTAATCCTCTTACATGGCGAGGAATTTTTATATTTTGTAAATATTGAAGCGTTTGAATAAAACGTTGCCATATTAACAGAATATTGTTAGGTACAGGCTCATCCCAACTTAATTTACAAAGCCACAATTTTTGTAAAAGTATTTTTGCTATTATAATTGAAGGTGCTAGCAATCCTAAAGGATCGTAAACCTGAGAAATAACAGATAAAATAACGCGCTTAGTGACATGAGTCACGTTATGCTCGATCTTTGTAGTGAAATGTAATAAATCTAAATTATTTTGCCAACCAATACCTGAAGTTTTAGTTAAACAATTCTCACCTAACAATAGTTCTTTTGTTTGCGCTATGTCTGAATTTTCTGAATTAAACATCCATTTTCTCAAATGAAAGCAACCTGATTTTAAAACGTCACTAACTTTGGTACAAATGTCTAATAAAACTTGTTTGTTATCATGTCCTGTGATCAAATCGTCTACAAAAAAATCTTCGTCTATTATCTGCTGTATTACGTCATCGTTGCACTCGGATGCCAGCTTTTTGATGCATCGAATGCTTAGATAAGGAGCGGACGCGGTACCGTAACGTCACGGTATTAAGTTGGTATACACCGAGATCGTCCGATTTATTTTCACGCCACAGAATTAATTGTAGATTTCTTTGATCGGGTTGAATACTAATTTGTAGATACATTTTTTCGACATCAGCGCATGCAACAAATCTAAATTGACGAAAACGTAATAATATTGAGAAAACGTCATTGTGTAAACTAGGACCAATAAACTGGATGTCATTAAGCGATTTTCCCGATGTGGATTTTGCGCTTCCATCGAAAACCACTTTAGTGGTACTACTGTGCTCTCGTAAAACACCGTGATGCGGTAGGAAATTATATGGCGACGAATACTGAGAGACTCGACTCATGTGTCCTAAACTTAAATATTCATTCATAAAATCGCAATATAATGTTTTGTATTCAGGCGAGCACCTATCTAATTTTCGTTCTAATGCGAGAAATCTATTTAATGCGAGTGCATAAGTATCACCCAGTGTGTCACTAGGCTCCGCTAATGGAATGCGCACAAAAAACCGTCCCGTACTGTCGCGATATGTACTTTGCACGAACAGTGTTTCGCATAAGGATTCGTCTTTTGTGTATTTATGTTGTGGAACTATTTCTTCCAATTCCCAGAATTGCCTAAGTTGTTTTTCTAGTCCCTGCGAATAATTTCATTGAACTCGATTAATGCGTGAAGTTTTTACATGTAACAACGAACCAGAGATTAGCCAGCCCAACTTAGTGTTCTGCAGATATGGACCACTACTTAGTCTAATTAAGCCGTCGTTTAATAATTCCCAGAATTTATCCGCTCCGATTAGTATTTCAATTTCTGACGGCGAATAAAAATCGGGATCCGCTAACTGTATATTGTCAGGGATATTTATGAGTGATTTTGAACCTAAAGATGGCAATTTAGCTGTGATCTGAGACAAAACTAGACAATTAAGGCGCGTATTATATTGGGAAGTCTTAGATCTCAAGTTGATTTCACATGACTGTGTGGAATTAGTGACAGAGTTACCTACTCCGGACACTTGAACAGAGGACTGTATTAAATTAAGATTAAGTTTTTTACATAAAGGCTCTGCAATAAAGCAATGTTGACTACCATTATCTAATAAAGCGCGTGTAGTGTGGTAACGATTATTCTTATCTGCAACCTCCACTAAAGCTGTGGATAGCAGTACAGTCTCTAATAATGAATTAGTTGTACTTTGATGCGTTGTGTGTGAAGCAGAATGTAATGTTGTTGTGTTTGTGGAATTATAACTAGTTGCGTCCTGTGGCGTTGCTCGCGAATCATACACAACAGTTGCCGATGTTTCCAGACTTTCTGGAGTTTTTAAGTCGATTTCATCCTGAATGTCTGAATATTGCTGCAACAAGGACTCGGCCTTTTGCAAACGAGTTTCTAATTCCATCGCAACTAATTCACTGAACGACCTTTCTACAGAATCTACATATTTTATGAATAGTGTTAATTTACCCCGAACAATTCCCCTTTTTTTGTTTAATTCCCTAACGATATCATCGCTATTCTTAGCCATTATAAGTTTATGGAAGACAGAGGCAAAAAATACTTACAACGTACTTTAACTTTATATATATTGAGGGTAACCGATAATAATGCGACTTGTTATTAACTAAATTTCTTTACGCTTTCATGATCACACAAATAATATTAACACAAATAAAGCACTGAATACTAGGAAATATGAAGGATTAGAAAGAATGACTGACCTGACCGTTTTATGCAAGGCCTGATGATGATGATGCTGCTGGTATCGAGCGTCCGATTTATGCTGGTCGCGACGATTCCTTTTTGATGCCTCCGGCGATGAAGGTCCAAATTTATGTTTGGAATTAAAATCAAACTTCTTCGGATAGCTTATATTCGTGTAATTAAATTTTTACAAATTTTGTAATGACCAAACAACGTTAAGTATTAAGAATGGTAATCGTTGAGTATTAGAAGTAGTGGCGCCCCGTAGTGGTGTTAATGCATAAACATCGTTGCGCGCCGACGAATAGGATGGCCGTATATGATCCCTGAAGTTAGTCACGAGTGATGCGTAGACACTCACATATCTCACTAACATAGGGTTACGGAGATACCCTCTGCCGTCTACATTGCGTATTATACATACTATATTTTGAAGCTTAACAGCGAAACTATTCAACTCTTGTGCGGTTTGGCCGAGCCTCGGTAGGCGTCTGAGATGTTCTATTGCTCTGTCGATAATCGTCTCCGTTCGGCCGAAGCACTGCTCCAATGTCCGCATTATCTGCTGCGGATCGCTGTCCGTAAATAACAAAGCGGATACTGCGTCTCTAGCTTCCCCACGTAAATAGACACGTAGTCTTCCCATATTCTCGGCGTGTGTAAAACCGTATAACTCCGTTGACTCTTTCATCGCGGTTTTAAACGCGAGCCACTCCACTGCCGATCCACTGAATACGGGTAACTCCTGAGCTTGTTTTGAAGACGCAGGTCGGAGCCTTGTCATCTTTTCTAGCGCTTCTGCTAAGCGTTCTATCCCTTTTTCTTTGTTCGCGGGAGTCCTCGAACGCGATCTATGACGATATGGCGACGGTAGCCTACTTTGTTCCATACGCGTCGGCGACCGATCATTTTGACACGACCTTAAGTGGCGACTCTCTCCCGGCGCGACGTCGTGATTTGTATAGTGCTCACTATTGCGGCGTTCGTTCTCCTCTATCCCGACCCGTGCGTTTATTCTACCTAATAGCGCAGGTTCAAAATCTAGCCCTATTCGTGAGCTCTGCGCTATATCAACGCGGTTCGCGGGTTGCGGAAGCGGCGAGGAGGGGGGCTCCCCCCGTATGGTACTAACATTTTCTACCCATAACGAAACGCGGCTATCTTTTAAATCGTTCGCGGCAACTACACTATTCGCTTCAATCTGCGCGACGTCCCTAGTGTTAGAGACAAAAATCAACACTGTGCCGGTGTATCGGCGCAGCACTAGACATGTCAAATATCAACGCTTACGTCGCCTCACTACAGCTATCTGTCACTTGGTTTTGGGAACTTTAGCGCGCAATACGCTCGAGATGATCTTGACTAACAATTCTCTAAAAGTTCAGAAGTGAGATATTACCCAAACTCACAAAGTGATTTTGTCGCATAAAAGAATCGTATTGTTTACCGGAGAGTAAGATTTGTAAATTTGTAAGGATATTGAGAACTTCGAGTAAATGGTAAACTTAAAACGCACACCAGCGTGAAAATCTTCATATTTGGTGAGATTGTTCCATGTTTCTAATTATCTGTACAAAATTATTTACTGATTTCTTAATTTGGTGATTTCTAAAAGACTTGAAAACATTTTCCTAAAGTCTGTAATCGTACAATCATAAAGTCATATTACGAAAATTGTTTTATTAATAGACCATGAAAAGACCATTGGCTTGAAAACACAAAATCAAGATTTGTTGTGTTTATTTCTATTTTAATGTTTGATTTAAAGTTTTGGTTTTATGGTTTGTCAAGACACAAAAGTTTGTGTAAAATATTAAAAGTGCCTTTCATTTTAAAACAAGGTATGATTTATGTTGAGACACAAAAGTGGTGTGTAAAATAATATGAATCATACATTTAATATTAAGATTATAATTTGGTTAATAGATAAAAGTTTTGTGTAGAATATTTAAATATACTGTTGGCTTTAAGACAGTACTTTTAAAGACTACAAGTTACGTTATAATTTAACAGGATAATTAAAAATACTTTTCTGTATTTTAAGACACACAAAGAGGAATAAAGAGAAAAGACAGTCAAATTGAGGTATTAAAGGAGTTGGTACAAAAACTAAAATACAAGTCAGTGGTGTATTATGTGGAATATAATTTTGAAGTTGTGACAAATATGCATGAAAAGATGTTACAATGCAATTGCATGGCAAAGATAACTTTGCCAATATATGAATGGAGGACCCCATGTATTCATTATGTCAGTTGATGACAAATTTATTTATTTATTTAGGCCATTATTGGTATAAGCTGCCGGTCGCCTGGCATGGATACTTATTAAATTTGTACTGCGGTAAGATCAAACCAACATTTATTATATTTTTAGTGTTGATGTTTAATAAGACAAGATCAGGTTTTTCAATTAATTTAAAGAATTTTCCTAACAACTGAAATTGAGAATATAGATCAGTTTATTAGTGAGGGTCTGGTAAAGCAGAGTTGTGATAAAATCAAAGCCATTACCTGAGTCAGATGGATATCATTATGTCTTAAGTCATTGATGTCCTTTCTAAGTTCAGTTTATTTTAATTTGTGTGTCACCAGGATACTTCTGAATTAAAACTTGATTTTATTGTTTGGTATGTCATGACATGCTTGCCCTACATGGTCATGTGATGAATGTTATAGATCCATAAAGATACTTGGTGTTTGAGATGACAAGAGAAATCGTGTAGATCGAGTTACCGCCTAAGGGTCCGAACCTGCGCATATCGCGAGAAGCGCGCGATTGAAGCGCGTGTCGCGAGCAGCGCGCGATTGAAGCGCGTGTGAAGAGCAGCGCGCGATTGAAGCGCGTGTCGAGAGCAGCGCGCCATTGAAGCGCGTGTGGAGAGCAGCGCGCGATTGAAGCGCGTGTCGCGAGCAGCGCGCGATTGAAGCGCGTGTCGAGAGCAGCGCGCCATTGAAGCGCGTGTCGCGAGCAGCGCGCGATTGAAGCGCGTGTGGAGAGCAGCGCGCCATTGAAGCGCGTGTCGCGAGCAGCGCGCGATTGAAGCGCGTGTCGAGAGCAGCGCGCCATTGAAGCGCGTGTCGCGAGCAGCGCGCCATTGAAGCGTGTGTCGCGAGCAGCGCGCCATTGAAGCGCGTGTCGAGAGCAGCGCGCCATTGAAGCGCGTGTGGAGAGCAGCGCGTTTGTGAAAGTGCCTGTCTACAATCAGTGCGCCTGAGCGGTGCCTGTCTACAATCAGCGCGCCTGAGCGGTGCCAGTTTACGATCAGCGCGCCTGAGCGGTGCCTGTCTACAATCAGCGCGCCTGAGCGGTGCCTGTTTACAATCAGCGCACCAGTGAAACGCGTGTGGTGAGCAGTGCGCTTGTAAAGTGCCTGTCGTTAGCAGTGGCGCTTGTGGAGCGCCTGTCGCGAGCAACGGCGCTTGTGGAGCACCCGTCGCGAGTAGTACGCTCGTGAAGTGCCTGTCGCGAGCAGGCCGAGGCCGCGAACCTGTGGAGAGTCTTGATGTATAGACGTCATGGAGTACAGGGTGCACGGAATGCCAGGTATTTGACATGGTAGTAAAAATAATAATAATGAAAACTTTTATTTCAGACACATGATTGATAAAAGAAAATCAAAGATTGCCTATGGGGCGTATGTTTAGCCTCCGGGCGTATGGTTTGCCTACGGGGCTGATTTGCTTTTAGGTCCTTTTTCTTGGAGGTGTTCTGGCTCTTCATGGCGCTTGGGACAGCGTGTAAAACGATGCAGCAAGGATCAATACTCCTTCGAGGACGAAGGAAATGCAGGATGGCCGAACTGTTAGAGACAAAAATCAACACTGTGCCGGTGTATCGGCGCAGCACTAGACATGTCAAATATCAACGCTTACGTCGCCTCACTACAGCTATCTGTCACTTGGTTTTGGGAACTTTAGCGCGCAATACGCTCGAGATGATCTTGACTAACAATTCTCTAAAACTAGCTAGCTTTTTCTTGACTAATTCCTCTTCGAGGTCAAGACGTTTTCTTCTTATCTCAGCGAATTCCTTTGCGGCCCTATATTCCATGTCTCTTAACGCGGCGTTCGAACTCGCGGTAGATCTAACCGACCGAGCTACATGTGCATAAGGCGCGGGCCCTTTTTCGACATTACGTCTCACCGGCGTTGTTTCCCCTAACAATAACTCACTCGACGGATTTTCAGTCATGGCGAGCGCGTCGGTTCGCGGCGCAGTTGAACTCGCCTCCGTCGGCTGCGGGACAAAGTCGGTATTGTACGTAAATACGGGCGCGGGCACGGCACCGGTGCCGGCACGAGACGCGGCGTTGGCGGAAGGCGACGCTGGCGTGTGATCGAACACGTGTACTTCGACGGGCGCGTTATCTTGTTTCTTCATGCTTCTTGTTAGTGGCATTTTATCCCTCGTTGCGGCTTCCTATCGTCTCTAAAGAGACGCACGCATTGGTTGCCGATCCGCCAAAAGGCGTTACCAGACAGTTACCGTTTGTCACCGTTAGGTGGTAACGTTCTGGCCGCGTAAACGCGGTTTATGAAACTAGATAAGACGTTCGTCCGTTCTAATCGATAATTCTTCTTGCTTGATCCGGCGTCGAATGACCAAAGAACTGTTGATGATAGATTACTCGAAAGTGGACTGTATTGAATAAAAACTGATTTGCAAGAAAGAATTTACTATTACATTTTGATATTACAACAAAAAGTACACAAAATTTACAGTTTAAATCACACTTTGAGTCCCGCACTGAATCACTAAGTCGCTGAGGTACTGCTTCTAGCTTTCTGGAGAGAGAGCTGCCCCGCATGCCCGCCACATCGCCGTATATATCAGATTTATTGAGGGGCTTAGCTCGAAGGGGGCCTAAGCGCGCTCTGTCGTTGGGGGCGGGGCTTACATCTGGCGCCACTTCCCCCACTACGCTTACTGCCCCCTCCCCTCTCACCGCTTCGTTCCCCGCAACGGGCATGGGGGCTTAATGACATGGTGTAACGTATTTAAAACGTCACATAGTCTGTGCACTGCGGCGCACGCGCCGCGGGGACTGCGCGGGTTAGAGGGGCGACCCGGGCTCGGCGGGGTCGCTGCATACGTGCCGGGCCACTTGCCTGCAATCTCCTGAGAAGAGCGGTCACCGGCGTCTTAGTCTTGGTGTGATCGTTTCCGGCTAACGTTGGCGTTCTAAAGTTATTTTTTTCTACATTAATACTAATATAATTTAAGTGCTTGTTCCCGTTTTAGGGTAAGTTTTATGGCACATAAAATAAAATATGTAATGTTGCTAAATTTAATTGTCCTTTATAACCGTATTTTTTTAAACGTTCTTTGTTCTTGTTGCTAACGGTCATTTTTAAAACTTTAACTTATTTCTTTTGTACATTTAAATTTGTGTTTTCTTTATTTTACATAAGATCTTATTGCTGATTTTTCATTATTTATCCTTTATCTTTATAATACGTTATTTCGCATTTTATTTAAATTTATTTTAATTTTCGTTTGCTTCGCTTTGCTTTGTAAACTCCGTTCTGATAGTTCCACCATCGTCAAGCCGCTACGTATTGCTTTTCTTGAGTTGCTGATGGTGGATACCAGACGGAGGAACAACGCCTTACCGAACTAACGGTCTGGTGTTTTGAATTTCCAGGAGCACTGTACGAATTTTACTGCAAGCTACAATCAAGCTAGCAATCTCCGAGCAAGCTATCGCTTGCCAGCTTCATACATCGGTAGCTGACCTGCCGTTGCGACCTCAGCACCGACGTCTACCGAATTCCTGCGGCCGCCGCTTAGCTGCCTAGGGAGCACCCAGCTACGGTCGACGTGCACCTCCTGTCCTGCCGTTCCTTGGCCTGCCGCCGCTCATCTGTCGCTGGGCGACGCCACCGTAGTTCAGCCAAAGCAGGGGAGTAATAAACGCCGCGGAAGCAGAGACTGATAGCACGTTACCCCACGACCTTATAAATTTTATGTGCCTACCGCTGAGTGCTTGGTAATATTATATATATCTTTTGTTACCACCTGAGTTTCTTTTCTCACCTCATTAGGGAGTTAGGGACCCAGGTCGCAAGGACACCCTTTTAAGCCTTGCGGGACGGTACAATGGGGGCTAATGCCTTAGCTGTCCGTAACATTCCCCTTTCAATTCCAAGTCCAAACATATACTTTTTATCAATGTAAAAAAAATAAAAGTTCAATACGTGAACACTCAATAATTTTTCGACAGAAAAATTTTTAAAATTTTCATTACGCGAACTCTCTATGGGACTTTAACTCTTTTTGCCAATTTTCATTACATGAACTCCCCATTATATTTTTATATTTTCTTTTAATATATTTCTTCCATTAATTAAATATCTAAATATTGAATAATATATTATGTTAATATTAGGTCCTTACATATGAAATTGGCGTTTTGTATGGGAGGAACAAAAAGTCGAATATTTTTTAATATAATATATTTAATTAATCAAAGTATGAATCATTATTTTCCATGCACTTTTGCCATCTCATAGGTAGTTCATTGATCCCTTTACTAAAAAAACCAGTCGGACGGGAATCAATAAAATCTTTGAAGGCGATTTGGACTGCCCCATCGGAGTTGAATTTTTTCCCTTGCAAGAAGTTATCCAAATTTCGAAAAAAATGGTAATCTGTTGGAGCAAGGTCCGGGGAGTACGGAGGATGTCTTAGACTTTCCAATTGAAGCTCTTCTAATTTAGTAGCCGTCTGTTGCGCAGTGTGTGGTCTAGCGTTGTCGTGAAGCAGCAGTGGCGTGGAGCGATTGACCAGCCTAGGTTGTTTAGCCGCTATCTTTTCCATCATGGTTTGCAATTGCTGACAATAGACATCAGCCGTAATAGTCTGACCAGATTTGAGAAAACTGTAATGAACAATACCGGCACTAGTCCACCAAACGCTTACAAGTAACTTTTTTGGGGTTAATTTTCGCTTGGGGCAGGATTTGGCTGGCTGGCCAGGATCCAACCATTGCGCTGAGCGCTTCCGATTATCGTAAAGAACCCATTTTTCATCACAGGTAATGATTCGGTTTAAAATACCTTCATTATTGTGCCGGTTTAGTAATGTAACGCAACAGTCGACGCGCGTTTGCCGGTTTGCTTCAGTCAATTCGTGAGGTACCCACCTTTCAAGCTTTTTAATCTTCCCAATTTGCTTCAAGTGAATTAAAACAGTTTTATCACTAACATCGCAGCCTGCAGCTAACTCGGACGTGGTTTGCGATGGATCCGCTTCCACAATAGCCTTCAACTCTTCATTATCAACTTGAGTCTCAGGCCGTCCACGGGGCTTGTTCTGCAGATCGAAATTTCCAGAACGAAAACGTTGGAACCAAAAACGAACTGTGTTTTCTTTTGCAACACGACCGCCAAACACATCATTCACCCTTCGAGTCGTTTCCGCAGCACTAGTGCCACGGCGGAACTCGTACTCGTAAATAATGCGATATTTTAAGTTTTCCATTTTGAAAAATGAGTGACGCAAACAGAAAAAAACAGAAGAAAAAAAACAAATGAATGACGGTCATCGAACCACAAATACATGAGTCTATAGCTGTACAAATTTGAATTTGGAATTCCTTACCAAAGAGGAGAAATTCGTGATTAAAGTGGCCAGTACGAAAAACGCCAATTTCATGTGTAAGGGCCTAATATATTATAAAAGACTTTTAAATCCATTGAAAATTAAACTATTAATTAAGTACTTTTATTATTAATTAATTCTTTAATTAATTAATAATGTTAGTTACAATGTGTACTAACACAAGTGATATGAGTATGATTTTTCATCTGTGTATGTTCTCATATGTTATTTTAAATTTCTAATGACTGTGGATGTGTACTCATACAAGTGACATGAGTATGGTTTTTCACCTGTGTGGATTCTTAAATGTAATTTTAAATTGCCCTTTTGAGTACATTTATATCCACACAAGTGACATGCGTACTATTATTCACCTGTGTGTGTTCTCATATGTTTTTTTAAACTGCTGTTGACTGTACATGTGTAATCACACAATTGACATGAGTATATTTGGTTTTTCACCTGTGTGGATTCTTAAATGTAATTTTAAATTCCCCGTTTGAGTACATTTAAATTCACACAAGTGACATGACTACGATTTTTCACCTGTGTGTGTTCTTAATTGTAGATTTAAATTGCCCTTTTGAGTACATTTATATCCACACAAGTGACAAGAGTACTATTATTCACCTGTGTGTGTTCTCATATGTTTTTTTAAACTGCTATTGACTGTACATGTGTACTAACACAAGTGACATGAGTATGATTTTTCATCTGTGTATGTTCTCATATGTTATTTTAAATTTCTATTGACTGTGGATGTGTACTCACACAAGTGACATGAGTATGGTTTTTCACCTGTGTGGATTCTTAAATGTAATTTTAAATTCCCCGTTTGAGTACATTTGTATTCACACAAGTGACATGACTACGGTTTTTCACCTGTGTGTGTTCTTAATTGTAGATTTAAATTGCCCTTTTGAGTACATTTATATCCACACAAGTGACAAGAGTAATATTATTCACCTGTGTGTGTTCTCATATGTTTTTTTAAACTGCTATTGACTGTACATGTGTAATCACACAAGTGACATGAGTATGTTTTTTCACCTGTGTGTGTTCTCATATGTTTTTTTAAACTGCTATTGACTGTACATGTGTACTCACACAAGTGACATGAGTATGGTTTTTCACCTGTGTGGATTCTTAAATGTCATTTTCTAGTGTCCTGTTGCGTGCCTTTTTATTCACACAAGTGACATGAGTATGGTTTTTCACCTGTGTGGATTCTTAAATGTCATTTTCTAGTGTCCTGTTGCGTGCCTTTTTATTCACACAAGTGACATGAGTATGTTTTTTCACCTGTGTGTGTTCTCATATGTTTTTTTAAACTGCTATTGACTGTACATGTGTACTCACACAAGTGACATGAGTATGGTTTTTCACCTGTGTGGGTTCTTAAATGTAATTTTAATTTCCCCGTTTGAGTACATTTGTATTCACACAAGTGACATGAGTATATTTGGTTTTTCACCTGTGTGGATTCTTAAATGTAATTTTCTAGTGTCCTGTTGCGTGCCTTTTTATTTACACAAGTGACATGAGTATGGTTTTTCACCTGTGTGGGTTCTTAAATGTAATTTTAATTTCCCCGTTTGAGTACATTTGTGTTCACACAAGTGACATGAGTATATTTGGTTTTTCACCTGTGTGGATTCTTAAATGTAATTTTCTAGTGTCCTGTTGCGTGCCTTTTTATTTACACAAGTGACATGAGTATGGTTTTTCACCTGTGTGGGTTCTTAAATGTAATTTTAATTTCCCCGTTTGAGTACATTTATATCCACACAAGTGACAAGAGTACTATTATTCACCTGTGTGTGTTCTCATATGTTTTTTTTAAACTGCTATTGACTGTACATGTGTACTCACACAAGTGACATGAGTATGGTTTTTCACCTGTGTGGGTTCTTCAATGTAATTTTAATTTCCCCGTTTGAGTACATTTGTATTCACACAAGTGACATGAGTATATTTGGTTTTTCACCTGTGTGGATTCTTAAATGTAATTTTCTAGTGTCCTGTTGCGTGCCTTTTTATTTACACAAGTGACATGAGTATGGTTTTTCACCTGTGTGGGTTCTTAAATGTAATTTTAATTTCCCCGTTTGAGTACATTTATATCCACACAAGTGACAAGAGTACTATTATTCACCTGTGTGTGTTCTCATATGTTTTTTTAAACTGCTATTGACTGTACATGTGTACTCACACAAGTGACATGAGTATGGTTTTTCACCTGTGTGGATTCTTAAATGTCATTTTCTAGTGTCCTGTTGCGTGCCTTTTTATTCACACAAGTGACATGAGTATGGTTTTTCACCTGTGTGGGTTCTTCAATGTAATTTTAATTTCCCCGTTTGAGTACATTTGTATTCACACAAGTGACATGAGTATGGTTTTTCACCTGTGTGTGTTCTCATATGTTTTTTTAAACTGCTATTGACTGTACATGTGTACTAACACAAGTGATATGAGTATGATTTTTCATCTGTGTATGTTCTTATATGTTATTTTAAATTTCTATTGACTGTGCATGTGTACTCACACAAGTGACATGAGTAAGGTTTTTCACCTGTGTGTGTTCTTAATTGTAGATTTAAATTGCCCTTTTGAGTACATTTGTATTCACACAAGTGACATGACTACGGTTTTTCACCTGTGTGTGTTCTTAATTGTAGATTTAAATTGCCCTTTTGAGTACATTTATATCCACACAAGTGACAAGAGTACTATTATTCACCTGTGTGTGTTCTCATATGTTTTTTTAAACTGCTATTGACTGTACATGTGTAATCACACAAGTGACATGAGTATGTTTTTTCACCTGTGTGTGTTCTCATATGTTTTTTTAAACTGCTATTGACTGTACATGTGTACTCACACAAGTGACATGAGTATGGTTTTTCACCTGTGTGTGTTCTTAAATGTCATTTTCTAGTGTCCTGTTGCGTGCCTTTTTATTCACACAAGTGACATGAGTATGGTTTTTCACCTGTGTGGGTTCTTAAATGTAATTTTAATTTCCCCGTTTGAGTACATTTGTATTCACACAAGTGACATGAGTATATTTGGTTTTTCACCTGTGTGGATTCTTAAAAGTAATTTTCTAGTGTCCTGTTGCGTGCCTTTTTATTTACACAAGTGACATGAGTATGGTTTTTCACCTGTGTGGGTTCTTAAATGTAATTTTAATTTCCCCGTTTGAGTACATTTATATCCACACAAGTGACAAGAGTACTATTATTCACCTGTGTGTGTTCTCATATGTTTTTTTAAACTGCTATTGACTGTACATGTGTAATCACACAAGTGACATGAGTATGTTTTTTCACCTGTGTGTGTTCTCATATGTTTTTTTAAACTGCTATTGACTGTACATGTGTACTCACACAAGTGACATGAGTATGGTTTTTCACCTGTGTGGATTCTTAAATGTCATTTTCTAGTGTCCTGTTGTACCGTCCCGCAAGGCTTAAAAGGGTGTCCTTGCGCCCTGGGTCCCTAACTCCCTAATGAGGTGAGAAAAGAAACTCAGGTGGTAACAAAAGATATATATAATATTACCAAGCACTCAGCGGTAGGCACATAAAATTTATAAGGTCGTGGGGTAACGTGCTATCAGTCTCTGCTTCCGCGGCGTTTATTACTCCCCTGCTTTGGCTGAACTAAGGTGGCGTCGCCCAGCGACGGATGAGCGGCGGCAGGCCAAGGAACGGCAGGACAGGAGGTGCACGTCGACCGTAGCTGGGTGCTCCCTAGGCAGCTAAACGGCGGCCGCAGGAATTCGGTAGACGTCGGTGCTGAGGTCGCAACGGCAGGTCAGCTACCGATGTACGAAGCTGGCAAGCGATAGCTTGCTCGGAGATTGCTAGCTTGATTGTAGCTTGCAGTAAAATTCGTACAGTGCTCCTGGAAATTCAAAACACCAGACCGTTAGTTCGGTAAGGCGTTGTTCCTCCGTCTGGTATCCACCATCAGCAACTCAAGAAAAGCAATACGTAGCGGCTTGACGATGGTGGAACTATCAGAACGGAGTTTACAAAGCAAAAGCGAAGCAAACGAAAATTAAAATAAATTTAAATAAAATGCGAAATAACGTATTATAAAGATAAAGGATAAATAATGAAAAAATCAGCAATAAGATCTTATGTAAAATAAAGAAAACACAAATTTAAATGTACAAAAGAAATAAGTTAAAGTTTTAAAAATGACCGTTAGCAACAAGAACAAAGAACGTTTAAAAAAATACGGTTATAAAGGACAATTAAATTTAGCAACATTACATATTTTATTTTATGTGCCATAAAACTTACCCTAAAACGGGAACAAGTACTTAAATTATATTAGTATTAATGTAGAAAAAAAATAACTTTAGAACGCCAACGTTAGCCGGAAACGATCACACCAAGACTAAGACGCCGGTGACCGCTCTTCTCAGGAGATTGCAGGCAAGTGGCCCGGCACGTATGCAGCGACCCCGCCGAGCCCGGGTCGCCCCTCTAACCCGCGCAGTCCCCGCGGCGCGTGCGCCGCAGTGCACAGACTATGTGACGTTTTAAATACGTTACAGTACCCCCTCTCCGCCCTAAGGATTTTGATTTAATATCAAAATCCTTGAGGTGTGTAGTTTCTCAGAATTTAGAAAGCTACACGATCTTTAAATCTTTAATATGCCAGGCACCTAGATTTTTTCCCGACATGTCTTCTAATATGTACACTAAGGGAGAACGCTTCTCCGTTACCCTACACTTAATAAATTTTGGAGCCAGTTTTTTGCTAAAATATTTGTCCTTGTCGCTCAAAATAAAAGTACGTTTATATACGACGTCTCCTACGTTGAACTCGTAATTCTTTCTTCTTAAGTTATATTTTGCCGTATTCTTTAAATGGGCTCGGTATAAAGCCCTCTGTACCTGGTCGAAAACCAATTTAAGCGAACCAAGATTCTCTGCGTAAATATCGCGAGGCAAAAATATAATTTCGTCCCCTAAATCGGAGTCTACATAATGAGAACCACAAACGACTATCTCCCGTCCAAATACTAAAAATGATGGCGTATAACCCGTAGCTTCGTTCACAGAGTTGTTAATTGCAAATTGGACATTGGGTATGAACGTATCCCATGAGCGATGGTCGTTATCCACAAAGGTAGATATACACGTAATTATGGTTCTGTTATAGCGCTCAACGGTGTTTACTTGTGGAGTGTATTTTGGCGTAAAGAATACGTTAGGGATGTTATATTTTCTAAACAAATCGTTGGCTTGGCTACTTATAAACTGGGGGCCATTGTCTAGTAAAATGGTTTGAGGGATACCGTGTATTAAGAAGATTTGTTCTTCCAGAATTTGTGCAATAATTCGTGAGGTAGCTTTTCTAAGTGGAAATATGTGACAAAATTTAGAAAAACAACAAGTTATTACCAAGATAAAACTATTCTGTTTACGAGTTATAGGAAGAGGTCCCATGAGATCGATAGATAACATTTGATACGGTCGAGCACACTGTTTAGGGCGACCCATTTCTCCAAGGATGCCATGGTTCTGGGCCTTATATTGGAGGCAAATTGAACATGAGCCCACGTACTTTAATACATCTCGGTACATGTCGGGCCAAAAATATCTAAGAGCGATCCGTCTGTAAGTTTTGAAAATACCCAAATGACCGGCAATTGGCTTGTTGTGATTCTCAGCTATCACAGCCTCCCTAAGTTCGAGAGGAACAACTTCTTTCCAAGAAAATTCTTTTGTAAGATCGCATTTATTCTTTGAAAGGCGGTAAAGGGTTTCATTTTTCACGAAATAGTTAGGGGAACCTGAAGGTTTAGTTAGGGAATCATTATACATTTTCCTATACCAATCATCCTTAGTTGCAGAAAATGATTTGGCCGTTGCAATAGAAGCTACCGGTAAAGCTCTAGATAAAGCGTCAGGTATAATGTTGTCAACGCCACGTCGGTGTTTAATTTCGAAATTAAAAGATGATAAACGTACACCCCAACGAGCTAGTCTACCTGTGGGATTGTTCAAGGAAAGGAACCACTTCAAAGCACTGTGGTCTGTATAGACTGTGAACCTTTTTCCGTTTTCAATATAGCACCGCCAGTGTTCTAGAGCAACTAAAACGGCCAATGTCTCACGCTCCGTGATGCTGTAATTCTTTTCGGCAGCTGTTAGCGATCTGCTCATATACGCTACTGGTCTTTCTATTCCGTTGGTAGCCTGAGTTAGCATCGCTCCAATGCCAAAGTTGCTCGCATCGGTGTGAACCTGAAATGGCTGGTCAAAATCGGGACATGAAAGCACTGGGGCGGAAACAAGACATTCCTTGAGCTTTTTAAATGCCGCATCGGCTTCCTCAGTCCACTGGAAAGGAGGAGCATTCTTTTTGTTTGAAGTTAGCTTATTAAGCGGCCCTGCAATTGTGCTAAAATTAGGAACGAAACGTCGATACCAAGTAGCCGTACCCAAGAATCGTTTCAACTCCTTCCTGCTAGTTGGAGTCGCATAAGTAAGAATGGCTTCAACTTTATCGGGGTCGGTTCGTAACCCGTTCTCATCAACGACATAACCTAAGTACTTGAGCTGACTTCGAAAGAACTCACACTTTTCCAAATTGATGGTTAAGTTCGCTTTACGCAATTTGTCCAACACACGAGATAGCAGAGAGACGTGTTCATCAAAAGTGCTACTAACAATAATAATATCATCTAAATAGGCAAAAATACGATGATCTACATCACCTAGAAGGGCATCGACTAATCGTTGTTGTGTGGCCGGTGCATTTGTTAAACCGAAAGGGGTGACTTTAAATCGAAATGTTCCTCGACCGGGAACGTAAAAGGCTGTCTTGTCTCTATCTTCTTCCGCGATAGGTATTTGCCAGAAAGCCTTGGATAAATCAAGACTAGTAAGAAAACGGGCATCGCGTAAATTGTCTAGGATTTCAGATATATAAGGCAAGTTGTAAGCGTCCTTTTTAGTAACCGAGTTGAGCTTCCGACTGTCAAGACAAAAACGAGGCTTGCCATTTTTCTTAGTAACTAGAAGAACGGGAGACTGCCAGGCACTCTCACAAGGTTCTACTACGTCTAACGCCAACATTTCATCAACTTGTTCGAGTAGAATCCTCTGCTTTTCTGGAGAAAGTCGGTAATATCTTTGCCTAATAGGAGGCGACTCTCCTGTGTCAATATGGTGTGTTATTACGTGAGTCCGGCCTAAACCTTTATGCTCAAACGAAATTTCTTTAAATTTTTCAATTACGGTATCTGCGACTATCTTTTCATTTATATTTAAATGATGGTAAGAACAAATTAAATGTTTCGGTCTATTTTCAGTTAAGTCCATTAGCGGTGTCTCTGTTAAAGTAAGAGAGCCTAAGTACTTCGGACATAATTTGAATGCACGCCAGAAATCTATACCTAAGATCAGTGACGGTTTGACTTCGGGAACAACAAAAGCCTTAATTATGTGAAATTGATTCTCGAATGTTACGGGCAAATTAATATAGCCTATACTATTCAACGTTTGTCCGCCTGCCGCAGTAACCAACAACGGCTCGTCAGTTAAAATTTTAAGGCCATGTTGAAGCAAAACCTTGTGAGCGTGATTCCCTATAACAGTAATTACTGATCCCGAATCTAAGAGTCCTGACGCAGTAATGTCATTAATCTTTATGTTAATGTACGGACGGGTATCACGAAATGGTTTTTTTTGTAGAATTGTAGCAGCCTTGTAAAAACTAAAAAATCTATGTACTGTTTTTAACCATTCCTTCCAATCATTAATATCAGTTTTCGGTTTATTACAAGATCTACTACAATTCTTCCTAATTAGTTTTTTGAATTCGTATTTCGGTTACAATTTGGGCAGTCGGGCTTCTTGACACCTTTGTTGCCACATTTAAAGCATAAAATTTCAGTGTTTTTGCAATTTCTAAAAGTATGTGAATGGTTACGACATCGAGGACAGTAAGGAACACTATTATTTACGCTTTGATCACTATTATTTATAACGTGTAGATATTTCTTAACATCATGAGAATAATTTTTGTTGTAATTATGAGAATTATCCATATCGTGCTTTTGTTTGCTAAAGGAGGGGTTGGGATCCTGTTTGTACGAAAACTCGGGGGCTAACGTATCATGGGATGCCGCTGGTGGTTCTCGAAAATGTGCTAAGCGAGACTGGACGTTCTCGTAGTTTCTGCATAACATTCTTAACTGTTCGATAGATGAGATTTGTGGCGATGACGCTAATATGTTAGCATAGCAAGGACGTATGTTATGCAAGATAATCTCTAGCTTATCTTCGGCTGTAAGAGGTTTCGTTAAGCGTGAAAACATACCCGACAGAATTGACAAGTATATCGAAATATTTTCTGTTTTCCCCTGAGTTCTAGAACGAATCTCCGCTAATAAACGATAATCGTAATCAGCCTTATCGAAGTCTTGCTTTAAGAGTACGGTTAATTCATCCCAGGTAGATACCTGTTCCTTTACGCTTCTGAACCAATGCAACGCATCCCCTACGAAAATTTCAGTTCCGAAAGCTAACAACTTTGACCCTGGGATATCGCGTGCTCCACTAAATTCGTGTGCCTGCTGAATAAATGAACGTACGCAGGATTTACCGTCATATTTCAATTTACTAAGTTCGTTTGAAATTTTGCTGCCGCCTTCACACGTTACCGTAACATTGACTGGTAAAGTCGAAGGTCTGCCTGATTCCTCAGAAAGATCGACATTCTTGGTTTTAAGAGTTAACAATTTGTCGTACGCTTGTCTAAACAAAACATGACACTTTGCATGCTGGTCGGCGAGCGCGTCGCTAACATCAATCCGGCCTAGCCTGTGGTAGACGTGATGTAGGTTATTCTCAGTTTTGGCCAAAAAATAATTATCTTTAGAACCTTCAGAGAGATTTGAAATAATCCTTTCTAAAATTTCCACACAGCAATCCAAATCACGTGGAGGTTCCAAATGCGAAACAAGAATATTCTCGGATGGATATAATTGAGATAATTTACTAATCTGCTTCCGTAAATCCGCAACCGTGTTGGCGGGTATTTCGTTTCTTATAGCCACCTCATATTCAAGTTCGCTTTTATTCAGGGCAGAAAAGTTAATTGGATAAACCATATTAATCGAGATACTAAAATATTAAATAAAAAAAAAATGAACCGGAAGTAGGTAGTTGTAAATGGCACAAAAAATAAAGAAGAAAAGAAAAGAAAAAAAATCGGAAGATGAAATTAAGTTTAAAAAAAAATAATAAAAAAATAAATACTCCGTTCTCTTACACTAAATTAATGTAACGCTCTGGTTTCTTAATAAAAATAAAAAATGCAACAAAATTATAAAAGAAAAAAAAAATAAAAATATTAAATTGCAACTAGTGTGAACGCAGCCTTATATTCAATTGCGCTTACGCGCGGTAAGATAACGGCGCGCAAGACAAAAACATTTGTCGGTACCTCGAAAATAACAATGTAAACGTAATTCAAAAACAGTAACGGAAAATAAAATAAAACAACGGAAATTCAAAAAAAAAAAAAAAATCACATATAAAATACCTTAGTCTGAAAGTTTTGTTTATTTGCACAATAAAAAGATGACGAATTACTACTTTCACCCTAGTTGCTGCAAACCAAAAAAAATAAAAAGCGTTTTACAAAATCACACATCGCAAAACTAACTACTAACAGCGAAAGCAGAAACAGATTAACCCACGACGAGGGCGCCAATGTACCGTCCCGCAAGGCTTAAAAGGGTGTCCTTGCGCCCTGGGTCCCTAACTCCCTAATGAGGTGAGAAAAGAAACTCAGGTGGTAACAAAAGATATATATAATATTACCAAGCACTCAGCGGTAGGCACATAAAATTTATAAGGTCGTGGGGTAACGTGCTATCAGTCTCTGCTTCCGCGGCGTTTATTACTCCCCTGCTTTGGCTGAACTAAGGTGGCGTCGCCCAGCGACGGATGAGCGGCGGCAGGCCAAGGAACGGCAGGACAGGAGGTGCACGTCGACCGTAGCTGGGTGCTCCCTAGGCAGCTAAACGGCGGCCGCAGGAATTCGGTAGACGTCGGTGCTGAGGTCGCAACGGCAGGTCAGCTACCGATGTACGAAGCTGGCAAGCGATAGCTTGCTCGGAGATTGCTAGCTTGATTGTAGCTTGCAGTAAAATTCGTACAGTGCTCCTGGAAATTCAAAACACCAGACCGTTAGTTCGGTAAGGCGTTGTTCCTCCGTCTGGTATCCACCATCAGCAACTCAAGAAAAGCAATACGTAGCGGCTTGACGATGGTGGAACTATCAGAACGGAGTTTACAAAGCAAAAGCGAAGCAAACGAAAATTAAAATAAATTTAAATAAAATGCGAAATAACGTATTATAAAGATAAAGGATAAATAATGAAAAAATCAGCAATAAGATCTTATGTAAAATAAAGAAAACACAAATTTAAATGTACAAAAGAAATAAGTTAAAGTTTTAAAAATGACCGTTAGCAACAAGAACAAAGAACGTTTAAAAAAATACGGTTATAAAGGACAATTAAATTTAGCAACATTACATATTTTATTTTATGTGCCATAAAACTTACCCTAAAACGGGAACAAGTACTTAAATTATATTAGTATTAATGTAGAAAAAAAATAACTTTAGAACGCCAACGTTAGCCGGAAACGATCACACCAAGACTAAGACGCCGGTGACCGCTCTTCTCAGGAGATTGCAGGCAAGTGGCCCGGCACGTATGCAGCGACCCCGCCGAGCCCGGGTCGCCCCTCTAACCCGCGCAGTCCCCGCGGCGCGTGCGCCGCAGTGCACAGACTATGTGACGTTTTAAATACGTTACACTGTTGCGTGCCTTTTTATTCACACAAGTGACATGAGTATGGTTTTTCACCTGTGTGGGTTCTTAAATGTAATTTTAATTTCCCCGTTTGAGTACATTTGTATTCACACAAGTGACATGAGTATATTTGGTTTTTCACCTGTGTGGATTCTTAAATGTAATTTTCTAGTGTCCTGTTGCGTGCCTTTTTATTTACACAAGTGACATGAGTATGGTTTTTCACCTGTGTGGGTTCTTAAATGTAATTTTAATTTCCCCGTTTGAGTACATTTATATCCACACAAGTGACAAGAGTACTATTATTCACCTGTGTGTGTTCTCATATGTTTTTTTAAACTGCTATTGACTGTACATGTGTACTCACACAAGTGACATGAGTATGGTTTTTCACCTGTGTGGATTCTTAAATGTCATTTTCTAGTGTCCTGTTGCGTGCCTTTTTATTCACACAAGTGACATGAGTATGGTTTTTCACCTGTGTGGGTTCTTAAATGTAATTTTAATTTCCCCGTTTGAGTACATTTGTATTCACACAAGTGACATGAGTATATTTGGTTTTTCACCTGTGTGGATTCTTAAATGTAATTTTCTAGTGTCCTGTTGCGTGCCTTTTTATTTACACAAGTGACATGAGTATGGTTTTTCACCTGTGTGGGTTCTTAAATGTAATTTTAAATTCCCCGTTTGAGTACATTTGTATTCACACAAGTGACATGACTACGGTTTTTCACCTGTGTGTGTTCTTAATTGTAGATTTAAATTGCCCTTTTGAGTACATTTATATCCACACAAGTGACAAGAGTAATATTATTCACCTGTGTGTGTTCTCATATGTTTTTTTAAACTGCTATTGACTGTACATGTGTAATCACACAAGTGACATGAGTATGTTTTTTCACCTGTGTGTGTTCTCATATGTTTTTTTAAACTGCTATTGACTGTACATGTGTACTCACACAAGTGACATGAGTATGGTTTTTCACCTGTGTGGATTCTTAAATGTCATTTTCTAGTGTCCTGTTGCGTGCCTTTTTATTCACACAAGTGACATGAGTATGTTTTTTCACCTGTGTGTGTTCTCATATGTTTTTTTAAACTGCTATTGACTGTACATGTGTACTCACACAAGTGACATGAGTATGGTTTTTCACCTGTGTGGGTTCTTAAATGTAATTTTAATTTCCCCGTTTGAGTACATTTGTATTCACACAAGTGACATGAGTATATTTGGTTTTTCACCTGTGTGGATTCTTAAATGTAATTTTCTAGTGTCCTGTTGCGTGCCTTTTTATTTACACAAGTGACATGAGTATGGTTTTTCACCTGTGTGGGTTCTTAAATGTAATTTTAATTTCCCCGTTTGAGTACATTTGTGTTCACACAAGTGACATGAGTATATTTGGTTTTTCACCTGTGTGGATTCTTAAATGTAATTTTCTAGTGTCCTGTTGCGTGCCTTTTTATTTACACAAGTGACATGAGTATGGTTTTTCACCTGTGTGGGTTCTTAAATGTAATTTTAATTTCCCCGTTTGAGTACATTTATATCCACACAAGTGACAAGAGTACTATTATTCACCTGTGTGTGTTCTCATATGTTTTTTTAAACTGCTATTGACTGTACATGTGTACTCACACAAGTGACATGAGTATGGTTTTTCACCTGTGTGGGTTCTTCAATGTAATTTTAATTTCCCCGTTTGAGTACATTTGTATTCACACAAGTGACATGAGTATATTTGGTTTTTCACCTGTGTGGATTCTTAAATGTAATTTTCTAGTGTCCTGTTGCGTGCCTTTTTATTTACACAAGTGACATGAGTATGGTTTTTCACCTGTGTGGGTTCTTAAATGTAATTTTAATTTCCCCGTTTGAGTACATTTGTATTCACACAAGTGACATGAGTATATTTGGTTTTTCACCTGTGTGGATTCTTAAATGTAATTTTCTAGTGTCCTGTTGCGTGCCTTTTTATTTACACAAGTGACATGAGTATGGTTTTTCACCTGTGTGGGTTCTTAAATGTAATTTTAATTTCCCCGTTTGAGTACATTTGTATTCACACAAGTGACATGAGTATATTTGGTTTTTCACCTGTGTGGATTCTTAAATGTAATTTTCTAGTGTCCTGTTGCGTGCCTTTTTATTCACACAAGTGACATGAGTATGGTTTTTCACCTGTGTGGGTTCTTAAATGTAATTTTAATTTCCCCGTTTGAGTACATTTGTATTCACACAAGTGACATGAGTACATTTGGTTTTTCACCTGTGTGGATTCTTAAATGTAATTTTCTAGTGTCCTGTTGCGTGCCTTTTTATTCACACAAGTGACATGAGTATGGTTTTTCACCTGTGTGGATTCTTAAATGTCATTTTCTAGTGTCCTGTTGCGTGCCTTTTTATTCACACAAGTGACATGAGTATGGTTTTTCACCTGTGTGGGTTCTTAAATGTAATTTTAATTTCCCCGTTTGAGTACATTTGTATTCACACAAGTGACATGAGTATATTTGGTTTTTCACCTGTGTGGATTCTTAAATGTAATTTTCTAGTGTCCTGTTGCGTGCCTTTTTATTTACACAAGTGACATGAGTATGGTTTTTCACCTGTGTGGGTTCTTAAATGTAATTTTAATTTCCCCGTTTGAGTACATTTGTATTCACACAAGTGACATGAGTATATTTGGTTTTTCACCTGTGTGGATTCTTAAATGTAATTTTCTAGTGTCCTGTTGCGTGCCTTTTTATTTACACAAGTGACATGAGTATGGTTTTTCACCTGTGTGGGTTCTTAAATGTAATTTTAATTTCCCCGTTTGAGTACATTTATATCCACACAAGTGACAAGAGTACTATTATTCACCTGTGTGTGTTCTCATATGTTTTTTTAAACTGCTATTGACTGTACATGTGTAATCACACAAGTGACATGAGTATGTTTTTTCACCTGTGTGTGTTCTCATATGTTTTTTAAACTGCTGTTGACTGTACATGTGTACTCACACAAGTGACATGAGTATGGTTTTTCACCTGTGTGTGTTCTTAAATGTCATTTTCTAGTGTCCTGTTGCGTGCCTTTTTATTCACACAAGTGACATGAGTATGGTTTTTCACCTGTGTGGGTTCTTAAATGTAATTTTAATTTCCCCGTTTGAGTACATTTGTATTCACACAAGTGACATGAGTATATTTGGTTTTTCACCTGTGTGGATTCTTAAATGTAATTTTCTAGTGTCCTGTTGCGTGCCTTTTTATTTACACAAGTGACATGAGTATGGTTTTTCACCTGTGTGGGTTCTTAAATGTAATTTTAAATTCCCCGTTTGAGTACATTTGTATTCACACAAGTGACATGACTACGGTTTTTCACCTGTGTGTGTTCTTAATTGTAGATTTAAATTGCCCTTTTGAGTACATTTATATCCACACAAGTGACAAGAGTAATATTATTCACCTGTGTGTGTTCTCATATGTTTTTTTAAACTGCTATTGACTGTACATGTGTAATCACACAAGTGACATGAGTATGTTTTTTCACCTGTGTGTGTTCTCATATGTTTTTTTAAACTGCTATTGACTGTACATGTGTACTCACACAAGTGACATGAGTATGGTTTTTCACCTGTGTGGGTTCTTAAATGTAATTTTAATTTCCCCGTTTGAGTACATTTGTATTCACACAAGTGACATGAGTATATTTGGTTTTTCACCTGTGTGGATTCTTAAATGTAATTTTCTAGTGTCCTGTTGCGTGCCTTTTTATTTACACAAGTGACATGAGTATGGTTTTTCACCTGTGTGGGTTCTTAAATGTAATTTTAATTTCCCCGTTTGAGTACATTTATATCCACACAAGTGACAAGAGTACTATTATTCACCTGTGTGTGTTCTCATATGTTTTTTTAAACTGCTATTGACTGTACATGTGTACTCACACAAGTGACATGAGTATGGTTTTTCACCTGTGTGGATTCTTAAATGTCATTTTCTAGTGTCCTGTTGCGTGCCTTTTTATTCACACAAGTGACATGAGTATGGTTTTTCACCTGTGTGGGTTCTTAAATGTAATTTTAATTTCCCCGTTTGAGTACATTTGTATTCACACAAGTGACATGAGTATATTTGGTTTTTCACCTGTGTGGATTCTTAAATGTAATTTTCTAGTGTCCTGTTGCGTGCCTTTTTATTTACACAAGTGACATGAGTATGGTTTTTCACCTGTGTGGGTTCTTAAATGTAATTTTAAATTCCCCGTTTGAGTACATTTGTATTCACACAAGTGACATGACTACGGTTTTTCACCTGTGTGTGTTCTTAATTGTAGATTTAAATTGCCCTTTTGAGTACATTTATATCCACACAAGTGACAAGAGTAATATTATTCACCTGTGTGTGTTCTCATATGTTTTTTTAAACTGCTATTGACTGTACATGTGTAATCACACAAGTGACATGAGTATGTTTTTTCACCTGTGTGTGTTCTCATATGTTTTTTTAAACTGCTATTGACTGTACATGTGTACTCACACAAGTGACATGAGTATGGTTTTTCACCTGTGTGGATTCTTAAATGTCATTTTCTAGTGTCCTGTTGCGTGCCTTTTTATTCACACAAGTGACATGAGTATGGTTTTTCACCTGTGTGGATTCTTAAATGTCATTTTCTAGTGTCCTGTTGCGTGCCTTTTTATTCACACAAGTGACATGAGTATGTTTTTTCACCTGTGTGTGTTCTCATATGTTTTTTTAAACTGCTATTGACTGTACATGTGTACTCACACAAGTGACATGAGTATGGTTTTTCACCTGTGTGGGTTCTTAAATGTAATTTTAATTTCCCCGTTTGAGTACATTTGTATTCACACAAGTGACATGAGTATATTTGGTTTTTCACCTGTGTGGATTCTTAAATGTAATTTTCTAGTGTCCTGTTGCGTGCCTTTTTATTTACACAAGTGACATGAGTATGGTTTTTCACCTGTGTGGGTTCTTAAATGTAATTTTAATTTCCCCGTTTGAGTACATTTGTATTCACACAAGTGACATGAGTATATTTGGTTTTTCACCTGTGTGGATTCTTAAATGTAATTTTCTAGTGTCCTGTTGCGTGCCTTTTTATTTACACAAGTGACATGAGTATGGTTTTTCACCTGTGTGGGTTCTTAAATGTAATTTTAATTTCCCCGTTTGAGTACATTTGTATTCACACAAGTGACATGAGTATATTTGGTTTTTCACCTGTGTGGATTCTTAAATGTAATTTTCTAGTGTCCTGTTGCGTGCCTTTTTATTTACACAAGTGACATGAGTATGGTTTTTCACCTGTGTGGGTTCTTCAATGTAATTTTAATTTCCCCGTTTGAGTACATTTATATCCACACAAGTGACAAGAGTACTATTATTCACCTGTGTGTGTTCTCATATGTTTTTTTAAACTGCTATTGACTGTACATGTGTACTCACACAAGTGACATGAGTATGGTTTTTCACCTGTGTGGATTCTTAAATGTCATTTTCTAGTGTCCTGTTGCGTGCCTTTTTATTCACACAAGTGACATGAGTATGGTTTTTCACCTGTGTGGGTTCTTCAATGTAATTTTAATTTCCCCGTTTGAGTACATTTGTATTCACACAAGTGACATGAGTATATTTGGTTTTTCACCTGTGTGGGTTCTTCAATGTAATTTTAATTTCCCCGTTTGAGTACATTTATATCCACACAAGTGACAAGAGTACTATTATTCACCTGTGTGTGTTCTCATATGTTTTTTTAAACTGCTATTGACTGTACATGTGTACTAACACAAGTGATATGAGTATGATTTTTCATCTGTGTATGTTCTTATATGTTATTTTAAATTTCTATTGACTGTGCATGTGTACTCACACAAGTGACATGAGTAAGGTTTTTCACCTGTGTGTGTTCTTAATTGTAGATTTAAATTGCCCTTTTGAGTACATTTGTATTCACACAAGTGACATGACTACGGTTTTTCACCTGTGTGTGTTCTTAATTGTAGATTTAAATTGCCCTTTTGAGTACATTTATATCCACACAAGTGACAAGAGTACTATTATTCACCTGTGTGTGTTCTCATATGCTTTTTTAAACTGCTATTGACTGTACATGTGTAATCACACAAGTGACATGAGTATGTTTTTTCACCTGTGTGTGTTCTCATATGTTTTTTTAAACTGCTATTGACTGTACATGTGTACTCACACAAGTGACATGAGTATGGTTTTTCACCTGTGTGGATTCTTAAATGTCATTTTCTAGTGTCCTGTTGCGTGCCTTTTTATTCACACAAGTGACATGAGTATGGTTTTTCACCTGTGTGGGTTCTTAAATGTAATTTTAATTTCCCCGTTTGAGTACATTTGTATTCACACAAGTGACATGAGTATATTTGGTTTTTCACCTGTGTGGATTCTTAAATGTAATTTTCTAGTGTCCTGTTGCGTGCCTTTTTATTTACACAAGTGACATGAGTATGGTTTTTCACCTGTGTGGGTTCTTAAATGTAATTTTAATTTCCCCGTTTGAGTACATTTATATCCACACAAGTGACAAGAGTACTATTATTCACCTGTGTGTGTTCTCATATGTTTTTTTAAACTGCTATTGACTGTACATGTGTACTCACACAAGTGACATGAGTATGGTTTTTCACCTGTGTGGATTCTTAAATGTCATTTTCTAGTGTCCTGTTGCGTGCCTTTTTATTCACACAAGTGACATGAGTATGGTTTTTCACCTGTGTGGGTTCTTAAATGTAATTTTAATTTCCCCGTTTGAGTACATTTGTATTCACACAAGTGACATGAGTATATTTGGTTTTTCACCTGTGTGGATTCTTAAATGTAATTTTCTAGTGTCCTGTTGCGTGCCTTTTTATTTACACAAGTGACATGAGTATGGTTTTTCACCTGTGTGGGTTCTTAAATGTAATTTTAATTTCCCCGTTTGAGTACATTTGTATTCACACAAGTGACATGAGTATATTTGGTTTTTCACCTGTGTGGATTCTTAAATGTAATTTTCTAGTGTCCTGTTGCGTGCCTTTTTATTTACACAAGTGACATGAGTATGGTTTTTCACCTGTGTGGGTTCTTAAATGTAATTTTAATTTCCCCGTTTGAGTACATTTGTATTCACACAAGTGACATGAGTATATTTGGTTTTTCACCTGTGTGGATTCTTAAATGTAATTTTCTAGTGTGCTGTTGCGTGCCTTTTTATTTACACAAGTGACATGAGTATGGTTTTTCACCTGTGTGGGTTCTTAAATGTAATTTTAATTTCCCCGTTTGAGTACATTTATATCCACACAAGTGACAAGAGTACTATTATTCACCTGTGTGTGTTCTCATATGTTTTTTTAAACTGCTATTGACTGTACATGTGTACTCACACAAGTGACATGAGTATGGTTTTTCACCTGTGTGGATTCTTAAATGTCATTTTCTAGTGTCCTGTTTGTAGTATATTGAAGGTACTTATGAAAAAGTAATAAATGAGTTGGCATCCGACCGCAGTGTTTTATTGACGTATCTTACACTGGCGACGAGGCGGGTTATTTTTTTTATATTGTACGCGTGCGAAGTAATTAGTTAAAAGTGTTAACATGCCATTTGGTAAAATCGAACCGTTCGATTTGTTTTGTGGACAATGGACAACATATGTGCGACGTGTAGAACAATTTATTTTCCTAAATGACATAAAGGAGACGCATCGGGTCGCCACGTTGGTGACTTTAGTAGGCGATCGTACATATAATTTGATGTGTGACTTGTGTGCACCTGATAGACCGGAGGATAAAACTTTCGAACAGTTAGTGCAAATTGTAAAAAGTCACGTAGAACCGCAACGTTCGGTGTACGCCGAAAGGGAAATGTTTCGACAACGACGGCAAAAGGCAGAAGAAAGCATCGGCGAATTTTTGCAACAGTTAAAACATTTAGCTTCGTCATGCAATTTTGCCCAGAATTTAGAAGAAAACTTATGTGAGCAATTCGTCACGGGCTTGCGGAGCACGGAGATTAAATCACGATTGCTATTTGATGCGAAATTAACCTATAAACGGGCGGTGGAGCTAGCTCTAAATTTGGAAGCCACGGAGAAGCATGTGGAGCGGGTGAGCGGCCGCGTCAGCGTGAGCGGTGCTGTGCGCTCCAGGGACCTCGGCGACGACGTGGCGGCGGCGGTGACGGCGGTCAGCGCGGGCGCAAGCGGCGGCGTTTCACAGGCGGGCGGCGAGCCGTTGCACGCGCTGCGCAGCGGGCCGGCCGTGGCGGCGCGACCGGCTGCGGCGCAACCGCCGTGTTGGAGATGTGGTAAACCACATCGTGCAGATAAGTGTCGTTTTAAGCAATATACGTGTGGCCAATGTAATGTAAAAGGGCATTTAAAAATAATGTGCAAAGCGTCGAATAGTAGAACAGCCGGCACGCGACACAATTTTGTGGAGGAGGACTCCGACTGTGAAATGTATAATATTTGTGCGGTTTCTTGCGGAGATAAGCCTTACTTTATAGACGTTAAGGTTGGTGATGTAATGTTAAAATGTGAACTAGACACTGGAAGTAAGATTTCGGCAATTAATGAGAATTGTTACAAGCGATTTTTTTCCAACTATAAAATTCTTAAGGATTCGATTAAGTTATGTTCGTATTCCGGGTCGCGTATAGAAACGATTGGATATATTGTAGTAAACGCGTCGATTGATGATAATTTTCAAGATAATTTACAACTGTACGTAATCAAGAATGGTAGTCGTCCTTTGTTAGGTAGAAATTGGATTCAAAGATTTAATATAAATGGATTGTGTATTAATAATATTTCACTTGATGTTAACGAGCAGCGAAATCGGTTCATTGAAGATTTAAAAAATAATTATCCTAACGTCTTTACAGATAAGTTAGGTGAATGTAAAAAACAGTTTCGCTTGCAATTGACTGATAACAAACCGGTTTACTTACGCGCGCGGCCCGTACCGCTCGCATTGCGCACCGCGGTGGAGAGGGAAATAAATCGTCTAGAAAAAGAGGGATCGATTTATCAAGTTGAACATTCCGATTATGGTACACCTATAGTACCTATCATTAAACCATCCGGGGACATCCGCATATGCGGCGATTACAAATCTACAATAAATCCGAAATTAAAAATTGATCAATATCCGCTTCCGCGAATAGAGGAACTGTTTGCGGCCCTAAGCGGTGGGCAGGAGTTTTCAAAAATAGATCTGACAACCGCGTATATGCAAGTACCTCTCCACCCCGATTCGCAGGCGTGCACGGCCATCACCACACACGTTGGTACTTATGTATTTAAGCGTACTCCCTATGGTTTAAATTGCATTCCACAAATGTTTCAAAAAATTATGGAGGAGACCCTTAGGGGCTTACCGAATACTGTAGTGTTCCTAGATGATATTTGTGTTACAGGAAAAGATAGGGAGACGCATAAAAAAAATCTGAGAGCGGTAATAGAAAGGTTGGCAAACATGGGTCTTACTGTTAAGTTGAATAAATGTAATTTTTTACAAGAGAGTGTATCGTATTTAGGCTTTATTATTGATAGGCACGGTTTACATCCGGACATGGCCAAGGTTGATGCGATCGTGAAGGCTCCGGAACCGATGAACGTGACTCAATTAAAGGCATTTTTAGGATTAGTTAATTATTATGGCAAATTCGTTCCTAATTTAAGTACATTACTCCATCCCTTATATGCCTTGTTAAAAAAAAATCAGTCGTGGTATTGGAATACAAATTGTGAAATCGCATTCAGAAAAATAAAAAACATTTTAGCTAGCGACAAGGTGTTGTGTCACTACGAGGCGGAACTTCCGGTGGTGCTGTCGGTGGACAGCAGCGCGTACGGCGTGGGCGCGGTGCTCGCGCACACCTTCCCCGACGGTTCCGAGCGCCCTATAAGCTGCGCCTCCAGGACGCTTTCCGACGCCGAAAAGAATTACAGTCAATTAGACAAAGAGGCGCTCGCTATTATGTACGGAGTGCAAAAACATCATCAATATTTATTCGGCAGGAAATTCACGTTAAAAACTGATCACAAACCATTGGTATATATTTTTGGACCTAAAGGCTGTATTCCACAGACTGCGGCGAGTCGGCTACAACGTTGGGCCGCCAAACTAGCCGCGTACGATTTTAATATTGATTTTGTAAAATCAAAGTGCAACGGCAACGCGGACGCGTTGTCGCGCTTGCCGCTAGAGGGAGACGGCAGCGGCGGCGCATCGAGTGCGCCGGATAAACATTATTTAATGTACGTTGATGAAACTTTACCAGTTAATTTTAAAGAAATAGCATTAGCAACAACTAAAGATAAATTGTTAAGTAGAATTTTTGGATATATTATGTTTGGCTGGCCGGGAAAGTGTTCAGATGATGAAAAGGCTTTTTATGTCAGACGTGCAGATTTGAATATTGATCACGGCTGTATTTTGTATAAATATCGTCTGGTGATACCGCAAACATTACAAAAACGCGTGCTGTTAGAAATTCACGATGGTCATTTAGGCATTGTAAAAATGAAGTCCATCGCTAGGAATTATGTTTATTGGCCGGCACTCGATAAAGATATCGAGTTGATAGGAAACAAGTGCGAGGCGTGTCGCAGCGTACGCGACGCCCCCCCGCGCGCCGTCCTCCATCCCTGGGAGTTTCCCGCCGCGCCTTGGCAGCGACTGCACGCTGACTTTGCGCAGCTGCACGGCAAGTATTATATTATCCTAGTGGATGCCCATAGTAAGTGGCTCGAGGCGGAGGAAATACGTAGCACATCGGCGTATCACACCATAAAATTTCTTAGAAGTTTATTTGCGAGGTTCGGCCTACCGGAAAAGCTCGTTACGGATAACGGGCCTCCGTTTCAAAGCGCGGAATTTAGGGAATTTTGTGATAGAAATATGATACGTCACATAACTTCTTCGCCCTATAGACCGCAAGGTAACGGTGCAGCCGAGAACTGTGTTAAAATAGTAAAAAAAACTATTAAGAAAGCCGTTATAGAAGGTAGGGACATCCATACTAGTTTATATCGGTTTCTAATGCAGTATAGAAATTGTGAACATGCAACAACAGGGGTTGCGCCCGCGGTGGCGCTCCTCGGACATCGGTTGCGTAACAGGCTAGACGTGATGCGCCCGAGCACCGCAAAAATAGTCGAGGAAGCGCAGGACAAACAAGTACTCAACTCCTCGGGACTCGCTAGAAACTTTAAGGTAGGGGATAAAATATTATCTAGAAATTATTCAACTAATAAGCATAAGTGGGTCGAAGGGAAAATTTTACAACAAACCGGTCCGGTGTCGTATAAAATTATGAATAATGATGGGGATGTATACCGTAGGCACACGGACCAAATTTTACCTCGGAGTAACAATAGGTTCTCATGGGACATAGAAAACGAATCGGATAATTATAGTAACATGGATGAGTACGTCAACACGAGACCGCGGAATAGAAATAACAATTATGAAGGTGATACTTTCGATATTGATTACGATACGTACACGACGGCTCAGCCGCAGCCCGACAGTGACACAGGCACTGCGTCGGCGCCGACCACTGAGGCTGTAGGGCCAGCGGAGGCTGAAGATACCACCTGGGCGGTTCCCGGAAGTTCCAACCAGGTGAGCACGTTATCCGGAGAATTAAATGAGAGGGCAAAAAGAGCGCTTCGTCGCGAATGGCGAAGGAAAGGGATGGAGTAAGGTCAAGTAAAAAAAAAAAAAATCGTTACAGCACTTGGTCACATTTATCGCATTTCCTTTGGTTTTCTTGTCGTTTGATTAAACAAGCTTTTTGTTAGATATTAGTAAAATGTAATAATTAATATTAAAATTAATATCAACATAAAGTAAGTTATATGATGTAAGATGAATAATTAGTTTCACTTGGTGGAGGAAGAAAATAGTAGATGTAAGTTAAACTTGTTAAAATGCATTTAAAAAAAAAAAAAAAAATCTGTAAGTTTATTTAGTTCATAGATTATCAAAATGTTATTAATTAGGAGAGAGATGTGTAGTATATTGAAGGTACTTATGAAAAAGTAATAAATGAGTTGGCATCCGACCGCAGTGTTTTATTGACGTATCTTACACTGTTGCGTGCCTTTTTATTCACACAAGTGACATGAGTATGGTTTTTCACCTGTGTGGGTTCTTCAATGTAATTTTAATTTCCCCGTTTGAGTACATTTGTATTCACACAAGTGACATGAGTATATTTGGTTTTTCACCTGTGTGGATTCTTAAATGTAATTTTCTAGTGTCCTGTTGCGTGCCTTTTTATTTACACAAGTGACATGAGTATGGTTTTTCACCTGTGTGGGTTCTTAAATGTAATTTTAATTTACCCGTTTGAGTACATTTATATCCACACAAGTGACAAGAGTACTATTATTCACCTGTGTGTGTTCTCATATGTTTTTTTAAACTGCTATTGACTGTACATGTGTACTCACACAAGTGACATGAGTATGGTTTTTCACCTGTGTGGATTCTTAAATGTAATTTTCTAGTGTCCTGTTGCGTGCCTTTTTATTTACACAAGTGACATGAGTATGGTTTTTCACCTGTGTGGGTTCTTAAATGTAATTTTAATTTCCCCGTTTGAGTACATTTGTATTCACACAAGTGACATGAGTATATTTGGTTTTTCACCTGTGTGGATTCTTAAATGTAATTTTCTAGTGTCCTGTTGCGTGCCTTTTTATTTACACAAGTGACATGAGTATGGTTTTTCACCTGTGTGGGTTCTTAAATGTAATTTTAATTTCCCCGTTTGAGTACATTTGTATTCACACAAGTGACATGAGTATATTTGGTTTTTCACCTGTGTGGATTCTTAAATGTAATTTTCTAGTGTCCTGTTGCGTGCCTTTTTATTTACACAAGTGACATGAGTATGGTTTTTCACCTGTGTGGGTTCTTAAATGTAATTTTAATTTCCCCGTTTGAGTACATTTATATCCACACAAGTGACAAGAGTACTATTATTCACCTGTGTGTGTTCTCATATGTTTTTTTAAACTGCTATTGACTGTACATGTGTACTCACACAAGTGACATGAGTATGGTTTTTCACCTGTGTGGATTCTTAAATGTCATTTTCTAGTGTCCTGTTGCGTGCCTTTTTATTCACACAAGTGACATGAGTATGGTTTTTCACCTGTGTGGGTTCTTAAATGTAATTTTAATTTCCCCGTTTGAGTACATTTGTATTCACACAAGTGACATGAGTATATTTGGTTTTTCACCTGTGTGGATTCTTAAATGTAATTTTCTAGTGTCCTGTTGCGTGCCTTTTTATTTACACAAGTGACATGAGTATGGTTTTTCACCTGTGTGGGTTCTTAAATGTAATTTTAATTTCCCCGTTTGAGTACATTTGTATTCACACAAGTGACATGAGTATATTTGGTTTTTCACCTGTGTGGATTCTTAAATGTAATTTTCTAGTGTCCTGTTGCGTGCCTTTTTATTTACACAAGTGACATGAGTATGGTTTTTCACCTGTGTGGGTTCTTAAATGTAATTTTAATTTCCCCGTTTGAGTATATTTGTATTCACACAAGTGACATGAGTATATTTGGTTTTTCACCTGTGTGGATTCTTAAATGTAATTTTCTAGTGTGCTGTTGCGTGCCTTTTTATTTACACAAGTGACATGAGTATGGTTTTTCACCTGTGTGGGTTCTTAAATGTAATTTTAATTTCCCCGTTTGAGTACATTTATATCCACACAAGTGACAAGAGTACTATTATTCACCTGTGTGTGTTCTCATATGTTTTTTTAAACTGCTATTGACTGTACATGTGTACTCACACAAGTGACATGAGTATGGTTTTTCACCTGTGTGGATTCTTAAATGTCATTTTCTAGTGTCCTGTTGCGTGCCTTTTTATTCACACAAGTGACATGAGTATGGTTTTTCACCTGTGTGGGTTCTTCAATGTAATTTTAATTTCCCCGTTTGAGTACATTTGTATTCACACAAGTGACATGAGTATATTTGGTTTTTCACCTGTGTGGATTCTTAAATGTAATTTTCTAGTGTCCTGTTGCGTGCCTTTTTATTTACACAAGTGACATGAGTATGGTTTTTCACCTGTGTGGGTTCTTAAATGTAATTTTAATTTACCCGTTTGAGTACATTTATATCCACACAAGTGACAAGAGTACTATTATTCACCTGTGTGTGTTCTCATATGTTTTTTTAAACTGCTATTGACTGTACATGTGTACTCACACAAGTGACATGAGTATGGTTTTTCACCTGTGTGGATTCTTAAATGTCATTTTCTAGTGTCCTGTTGCGTGCCTTTTTATTCACACAAGTGACATGAGTATGGTTTTTCACCTGTGTGGGTTCTTCAATGTAATTTTAATTTCCCCGTTTGAGTACATTTGTATTCACACAAGTGACATGAGTATATTTGGTTTTTCACCTGTGTGGATTCTTAAATGTAATTTTCTAGTGTCCTGTTGCGTGCCTTTTTATTTACACAAGTGACATGAGTATGGTTTTTCACCTGTGTGGGTTCTTAAATGTAATTTTAATTTCCCCGTTTGAGTACATTTGTTTTCACACAAGTGACATGAGTATATTTGGTTTTTCACCTGTGTGGATTCTTAAATGTAATTTTCTAGTGTCCTGTTGCGTGCCTTTTTATTTACACAAGTGACATGAGTATGGTTTTTCACCTGTGTGGGTTCTTAAATGTAATTTTAATTTCCCCGTTTGAGTACATTTATATCCACACAAGTGACAAGAGTACTATTATTCACCTGTGTGTGTTCTCATATGTTTTTTTAAACTGCTATTGACTGTACATGTGTAATCACACAAGTGACATGAGTATGTTTTTTCACCTGTGTGGATACTTAAATGTAATTTTAAATTGCCCTTTTGAGTACATTTATATCCACACAAGTGACATGAGTACTATTATTCACCTGTGTGTGTTCTCATATGTTTTTTTAAACTGCTGTTGACTGTACATGTGTAATCACACAATTGACATGAGTATATTTGGTTTTTCACCTGTGTGGATTCTTAAATGTAATTTTAAATTCCCCGTTTGAGTACATTTAAATTCACACAAGTGACATGACTACGGTTTTTCACCTGTGTGTGTTCTTAATTGTAGATTTAAATTGCCCTTTTGAGTACATTTATATCCACACAAGTGACAAGAGTACTATTATTCACCTGTGTGTGTTCTCATATGTTTTTTTAAACTGCTATTGGCTGTACATGTGTACTAACACAAGTGACATGAGTATGATTTTTCATCTGTGTATGTTCTCATATGTTATTTTAAATTTCTATTGACTGTGGATGTGTACTCACACAAGTGACTTTGTTTTTTTAAACTGCTATTGACTGTACATGTGTACTCACACAAGTGACATGAGTATGGTTTTTCACCTGTGTGGATTCTTAAATGTCATTTTCTAGTGTCCTGTTGCGTGCCTTTTTATTCACACAAGTGACATGAGTATGGTTTTTCACCTGTGTGGGTTCTTAAATGTAATTTTAATTTCCCCGTTTGAGTACATTTGTATTCACACAAGTGACATGAGTATATTTGGTTTTTCACCTGTGTGGATTCTTAAATGTAATTTTCTAGTGTCCTGTTGCGTGCCTTTTTATTTACACAAGTGACATGAGTATGGTTTTTCACCTGTGTGGGTTCTTAAATGTAATTTTAATTTCCCCGTTTGAGTACATTTATATCCACACAAGTGACAAGAGTACTATTATTCACCTGTGTGTGTTCTCATATGTTTTTTTAAATTGCTATTGACTGTACATGTGTAATCACACAAGTGACATGAGTATGTTTTTTCACCTGTGTGTGTTCTCATATGTTTTTTTAAACTGCTATTGACTGTACATGTGTACTCACACAAGTGACATGAGTATGGTTTTTCACCTGTGTGTGTTCTTAAATGTCATTTTCTAGTGTCCTGTTGCGTGCCTTTTTATTCACACAAGTGACATGAGTATGGTTTTTCACCTGTGTGGGTTCTTAAATGTAATTTTAATTTCCCCGTTTGAGTACATTTATATCCACACAAGTGACAAGAGTACTATTATTCACCTGTGTGTGTTCTCATATGTTTTTTTAAACTGCTATTGACTGTACATGTGTACTAACACAAGTGATATGAGTATGATTTTTCATCTGTGTATGTTCTTATATGTTATTTTAAATTTCTATTGACTGTGCATGTGTACTCACACAAGTGACATGAGTAAGGTTTTTCACCTGTGTGGGTTCTTAAATGTAATTTTAATTTCCCCGTTTGAGTACATTTATATCCACACAAGTGACAAGAGTACTATTATTCACCTGTGTGTGTTCTCATATGTTTTTTTAAACTGCTGTTGACTGTACATGTGTAATCACACAATTGACATGAGTATATTTGGTTTTTCACCTGTGTGGATTCTTAAATGTAATTTTTAATTCCCCGTTTGAGTACATTTAAATTCACACAAGTGACATGACTACGGTTTTTCACCTGTGTGTGTTCTTAATTGTAGATTTAAATTGCCCTTTTGAGTACATTTATATCCACACAAGTGACAAGAGTACTATTATTCACCTGTGTGTGTTCTCATATGTTTTTTTAAACTGCAATTGACTGTACATGTGTACTAACACAAGTGACATGAGTATGATTTTTCATCTGTGTATGTTCTCATATGTTATTTTAAATTTCTATTGACTGTGGATGTGTACTCACACAAGTGACTTTGTTTTTTTAAACTGCTATTGACTGTACATGTGTACTCACACAAGTTACATGAGTATGGTTTTTCACCTGTGTGGATTCTTAAATGTCATTTTCTAGTGTCCTGTTGCGTGCCTTTTTATTCACACAAGTGACATGAGTATGGTTTTTCACCTGTGTGGGTTCTTAAATGTAATTTTAATTTCCCCGTTTGAGTACATTTGTATTCACACAAGTGACATGACTACGGTTTTTCACCTGTGTGTGTTCTTAATTGTAGATTTAAATTGCCCTTTTGAGTACATTTGTATTCACACAAGTGACATGACTACGGTTTTTCACCTGTGTGTGTTCTTAATTGTAGATTTAAATTGCCCTTTTGAGTACATTTATATCCACACAAGTGACAAGAGTACTATTATTCACCTGTGTGTGTTCTCATATGTTTTTTTAAACTGCTATTGACTGTACATGTTGTAACTAACATTTTTAATTAATTAAAGAATTAATTAATAATAAAAGTACGTAATTAAAAGTTTAATTTTCAATGGATTTAAAAGTCTTTTATAATATATTATTAAATATTTAGATTCTTAATTAATGGAAGAAATATATTAAAAGAAAATATAAAAATATAATGGGGAGTTCATGTAACGAAAATTGGAAAAAAGAGTTTAAGTCCCATAGAGAGTTTGCGTAATGAAAATTTAAAAAAATTTTCTAAGTCCCAAAATTTTTGAGTGTTCACGTATTGAACTTTTATTTTTTTCCATTGATAAAAAGTATATGTATGGACTTGGAATTGAAAGGGGAAGATGAATTATTAATTAAAAATTTAGGGGATAAAAGTGGTTTTTAAAACGTGAATGCCCTCGTGGGATAACGGCTCGTGTTATACATTTTGAGTACATAGCTATACATGTGGGTGTGTGGTGTGACTAAAGTGGAAAAATGAGAAATTCCAAAAAAGTCAAAATTGAATGTAAATATGTTAATATGTCAATAATAGATATAAATTGATATAACTTTTTATATTTTAAAAGGGGGTATACAGAGTTAATAAAGAAATGTTTACATAATAATAATAATAAATAAAATAAATAAATAAAAAAGCCTTTTATTCCATGCATTACAAAAAAAACTAATAAAATTACAAAAAAACAATATTATTATATGTATATTTAACAGCTATTTTTAAGATTTTTCAATTTAATTTATAATATTTATATGCATGGACCCCTCTCAGGTGAAGGCCTCCTCCAAAGATTCCCATTTGTGTCTGTCTCTGGCGGTATTTATCCAGTGCGATCCAGCGACTTTTTTAATGTCGTCCTCCCAGCGTGTGTATGGTCTACCGACGCGCCGCTTACCTTGAGGACCCTCCCATGTAGTTACTTTATATGTCCATCTCTTATCTTTAAGTCGTGCTACGTGGCCTGCCCACTTGAATTTTAGTCTTTGAGCATATTTGAGCGCATCCACTGTTTTGGTTATGCTTCTTATCTTTGTATGATATCTGTGCGTATCTGTGCGTATTGATATCTGTGCGTTTTTCTTACATTAATCATGCTGCGCTCCATTCCCCTCTGGCATGTTGTTATTTTATTTTTGATGTTATTCGTGAATTTCCACGTCTGGCAAGCATATGTAAGACATGGCAAAATGCAACTATCCATAATTTTCTTTTTCACTTCTATTGGCATGTTACCATTCATTACTTCTCTGTAGCTCCAAAACTTATTCCACGTGATTCTTGTTCTCCGCTCCACCTCTAGTTCGTTACTATTGCTATTGAATGTTATCTGCTTTCCTAAGTAGACATATTGCTCCACGTATTGTAGTGGTTCTTGTTCCAGTGAGATGGTTCTTTTATAACTATTAGTCATTATGTTTGTTTTTCTCAAGTTTATTTCTAATCCGACTTGTCTGCTACTTTCAATTAATAACTGTATCATGAGCTCTAAGTTGCCACCGGTTTCAGATAGTAGTACCAGGTCATCTGCAAACCTTAAATGACTCAGGTATTCTCCTTTGATATACAATCCGTACTTTTTCCAGTCTAGTTGGTTTATAATTAATTCCAATACTGCAATAAATAGTTTTGGAGATAATGGGTCCCCTTGTCTCACTCCTCTATTGATGTTGATCTCGGGACCAGTTGAATCCAGTTTGACTTTACTGACGCTATTTTTGTATATATTTCTTATAATTTGTATATACTTATCTTCTACTCCGTGTTTACTTAATGCTTCCCATATACTTGTGTGTGAAATTGTGTCAAAAGCTTTCTGGTAATCTATGAAGGCTATGTAGAGTGGTCTTCGGTTCTCTTGGTATTTTTCAATAATAAGTTCCAGAGTGTGTATGTGGTCTATGGTTGAATACCCCTTGTAACGTATTTAAAACGTCACATAGTCTGTGCACTGCGGCGCACGCGCCGCGGGGACTGCGCGGGTTAGAGGGGCGACCCGGGCTCGGCGGGGTCGCTGCATACGTGCCGGGTCACTTGCCTGCAATCTCCTGAGAAGAGCGGTCACCGGCGTCTTAGTCTTGGTGTGATCGTTTCCGGCTAACGTTGGCGTTCTAAAGTTATTTTTTTTCCTACATTAATACTAATACAATTTAAGTACTTGTTCCCGTTTTAGGGTAAGTTTTATGGCACATAAAATAAAATACGTAATGTTGCTAAATTTAATTGTCCTTTATAACCGTATTTTTTTAAACGTTCTTTGTTCTTGTTGCTAACGGTCATTTTTAAAACTTTAACTTATTTCTTTTGTACATTTAAATTTGTGTTTTCTTTATTTTACATAAGATCTTATTGCTGATTTTTCATTATTTATCCTTTATCTTTATAATACGTTATTTCGCATTTTATTTAAATTTATTTTTATTTTCGTTTGCTCCGCTTTTGCTTTGTAAACTCCGTTCTGATAGTTCCACCATCGTCAAGCCGCTACGTATTGCTTTTCTTGAGTTGCTGATGGTGGATACCAGGCGGAGGAACAACGCCTTACCGAACTAACGGTCTGGTGTTTTGAATTTCCAGGAGCACTGTACGAATTTTACTGCAAGCTACAATCAAGCTAGCAATCTCCGAGCAAGCTATCGCTTGCCAGCTTCATACATCGGTAGCTGACCTGCCGTTGCGACCTCAGCACCGACGTCTACCGAATTCCTGCGGCCGCCGCTTAGCTGCCTAGGGAGCACCCAGCTACGGTCGACGTGCACCTCCTGTCCTGCCGTTCCTTGGCCTTTTTTTTTTTTTTTTTTTTTTTTTTTTTAACGTCAGGAAATGCATTTACGCACCCCTACGCCGGGCTGTGCAATGGCGTAGGGAGTGTGGGACTCGCCGGCCACAGAAGGCGACCGGAATACCCACTAAAACCTGACTGCCCTCCGACGCATTATGGCGGGGCCACGGGAACGCGTGAGCTTACTTCCGTGACCCCGCCTGCGTTGTCGCCCACGGGGGGGGGGGCTCCTCTCACATATTTGTGGGGTGAAGGGCGGCAGCGAATTGCCGCCTCCTTCGCCCCACTCTACGGCGTCGGAGCGGGGGCGCCAGAGGGTCTCTCTCGCGCTCCCGCTCCTGTGCCTCCTTCTGCGAAATCACTTCTTCGCAGAAGGAGGCAACGGCGTCCCAGGACCTCTCACTTCCTAACATGGCGCGTATAACGCCAGGAAGTGAGAGGTCCCCACCTATCGTCGCCACCAGGGTGCGGCGCTCTTCTGTCCAGGCGCAGCACACTTCCAGTGTGTGCTGCGCCGTATCCTCGTCGTCGCCGCACCCATGGCACGACGCCGTCTCCTCCCTTCCGATCCGACGCAGATACTGTCCGAAACAACCGTGTCCGGACAGCACCTGCGGCCGTTCCTTGGCCTGCCGCCGCTCATCCGTCGCTGGGCGACGCCACCGTAGTTCAGCCAAAGCAGGGGAGTAATAAACGCCGCGGAAGCAGAGACTGATAGCACGTTACCCCACGACCTTATAAATTTTATGTGCCTACCGCTGAGTGCTTGGTAATATTATATATATCTTTTGTTACCACCTGAGTTTCTTTTCTCACCTCATTAGGGAGTTAGGGACCCAGGTCGCAAGGACACCCTTTTAAGCCTTGCGGGACGGCACATTGGCGCCCTCGTCGTGGGTTAATCTGTTTCTGCTTTCGCTGTTAGTAGTTAGTTTTGCGATGTGTGATTTTGTAAAACGCTTTTTATTTTTTTTGGTTTGCAGCAACTAGGGTGAAAGTAGTAATTCGTCATCTTTTTATTGTGCAAATAAACAAAACTTTTAGACTAAGGTATTTTATATGTGATTTTTTTTTTGAATTTCCGTTGTTTTATTTTATTTTCCGTTACTGTTTTTGAATTACGTTTACATTGTTATTTTCGAGGTACCGACAAATGTTTTTGTCTTGCGCGCCGTTATCTTACCGCGCGTAAGCGCAATTGAATATAAGGCTGCGTTCACACTAGTTGCAATTTAATATTTTTATTTTTTTTTCTTTTATAATTTTGTTGCATTTTTTTATTTTTATTAAGAAACCAGAGCGTTACATTAATTTAGTGTAAGAGAACGGAGTATTTATTTTTTTATTATTTTTTTTTAAACTTAATTTCATCTTCCGATTTTTTTTTTCTTTTCTTTTCTTCTTTATTTTTTGTGCCATTTACAACTACCTACTTCCGGTTCATTTTTTTTTATTTAATATTTTAGTATCTCGATTAATATGGTTTATCCAATTAACTTTTCTGCCCTGAATAAAAGCGAACTTGAATATGAGGTGGCTATAAGAAACGAAATACCCGCCAACACGGTTGCGGATTTACGGAAGCAGATTAGTAAATTATCTCAATTATATCCATCCGAGAATATTCTTGTTTCGCATTTGGAACCTCCACGTGATTTGGATTGCTGTGTGGAAATTTTAGAAAGGATTATTTCAAATCTCTCTGAAGGTTCTAAAGATAATTATTTTTTGGCCAAAACTGAGAATAACCTACATCACGTCTACCATAGGCTAGGCCGGATTGATGTTAGCGACGCGCTCGCCGACCAGCATGCAAAGTGTCATGTTTTGTTTAGACAAGCGTACGACAAATTGTTAACTCTTAAAACCAAGAATGTCGATCTTTCTGAGGAATCAGGCAGACCTTCGACTTTACCAGTCAATGTTACGGTAACGTGTGAAGGCGGCAGCAAAATTTCAAACGAACTTAGTAAATTGAAATATGACGGTAAATCCTGCGTACGTTCATTTATTCAGCAGGCACACGAATTTAGTGGAGCACGCGATATCCCAGGGTCAAAGTTGTTAGCTTTCGGAACTGAAATTTTCGTAGGGGACGCGTTGCATTGGTTCAGAAGCGTAAAGGAACAAGCATCTACCTGGGATGAATTAACCGTACTCTTAAAGCAAGACTTCGATAAGGCTGATTACGATTATCGTTTATTAGCGGAGATTCGTTCTAGAACTCAGGGGAAAACAGAAAATATTTCGATATACTTGTCAATTCTGTCGGGTATGTTTTCACGCTTAACGAAACCTCTTACAGCCGAAGATAAGCTAGAGATTATCTTGCATAACATACGTCCTTGCTATGCTAACATATTAGCGTCATCGCCACAAATCTCATCTATCGAACAGTTAAGAATGTTATGCAGAAACTACGAGAACGTCCAGTCTCGCTTAGCACATTTTCGAGAACCACCAGCGGCATCCCATGATACGTTAGCCCCCGAGTTTTCGTACAAACAGGATCCCAACCCCTCCTTTAGCAAACAAAAGCACGATATGGATAATTCTCATAATTACAACAAAAATTATTCTCATGATGTTAAGAAATATCTACACGTTATAAATAATAGTGATCAAAGCGTAAATAATAGTGTTCCTTACTGTCCTCGATGTCGTAACCATTCACATACTTTTAGAAATTGCAAAAACACTGAAATTTTATGCTTTAAATGTGGCAACAAAGGTGTCAAGAAGCCCGACTGCCCAAATTGTAACCGAAATACGAATTCAAAAAACTAATTAGGAAGAATTGTAGTAGATCTTGTAATAAACCGAAAACTGATATTAATGATTGGAAGGAATGGTTAAAAACAGTACATAGATTTTTTAGTTTTTACAAGGCTGCTACAATTCTACAAAAAAAACCATTTCGTGATACCCGTCCGTATATTAACATAAAGATTAATGACATTACTGCGTCAGGACTCTTAGATTCGGGATCAGTAATTACTGTTATAGGGAATCACGCTCACAAGGTTTTGCTTCAACATGGCCTTAAAATTTTAACTGACGAGCCGTTGTTGGTTACTGCGGCAGGCGGACAAACGTTGAATAGTATAGGCTATATTAATTTGCCCGTAACATTCGAGAATCAATTTCACATAATTAAGGCTTTTGTTGTTCCCGAAGTCAAACCGTCACTGATCTTAGGTATAGATTTCTGGCGTGCATTCAAATTATGTCCGAAGTACTTAGGCTCTCTTACTTTAACAGAGACACCGCTAATGGACTTAACTGAAAATAGACCGAAACATTTAATTTGTTCTTACAATCATTTAAATATAAATGAAAAGATAGTCGCAGATACCGTAATTGAAAAATTTAAAGAAATTTCGTTTGAGCATAAAGGTTTAGGCCGGACTCACGTAATAACACACCATATTGACACAGGAGAGTCGCCTCCTATTAGGCAAAGATATTACCGACTTTCTCCAGAAAAGCAGAGGATTCTACTCGAACAAGTTGATGAAATGTTGGCGTTAGACGTAGTAGAACCTTGTGAGAGTGCCTGGCAGTCTCCCGTTCTTCTAGTTACTAAGAAAAATGGCAAGCCTCGTTTTTGTCTTGACAGTCGGAAGCTCAACTCGGTTACTAAAAAGGACGCTTACAACTTGCCTTATATATCTGAAATCCTAGACAATTTACGCGATGCCCGTTTTCTTACTAGTCTTGATTTATCCAAGGCTTTCTGGCAAATACCTATCGCGGAAGAAGATAGAGACAAGACAGCCTTTTACGTTCCCGGTCGAGGAACATTTCGATTTAAAGTCACCCCTTTCGGTTTAACAAATGCACCGGCCACACAACAACGATTAGTCGATGCCCTTCTAGGTGATGTAGATCATCGTATTTTTGCCTATTTAGATGATATTATTATTGTTAGTAGCACTTTTGATGAACACGTCTCTCTGCTATCTCGTGTGTTGGACAAATTGCGTAAAGCGAACTTAACCATCAATTTGGAAAAGTGTGAGTTCTTTCGAAGTCAGCTCAAGTACTTAGGTTATGTCGTTGATGAGAACGGGTTACGAACCGACCCCGATAAAGTTGAAGCCATTCTTACTTATGCGACTCCAACTAGCAGGAAGGAGTTGAAACGATTCTTGGGTACGGCTACTTGGTATCGACGTTTCGTTCCTAATTTTAGCACAATTGCAGGGCCGCTTAATAAGCTAACTTCAAACAAAAAAAATGCTCCTCCTTTCCAGTGGACTGAGGAAGCCGATGCGGCATTTAAAAAGCTCAAGGAATGTCTTGTTTCCGCCCCAGTGCTTTCATGTCCCGATTTTGACCAGCCATTTCAGGTTCACACCGATGCGAGCAACTTTGGCATTGGAGCGATGCTAACTCAGGCTACCAACGGAATAGAAAGACCAGTAGCGTATATGAGCAGATCGCTAACAGCTGCCGAAAAGAATTACAGCATCACGGAGCGTGAGACATTGGCCGTTTTAGTTGCTCTAGAACACTGGCGGTGCTATATTGAAAACGGAAAAAGGTTCACAGTCTATACAGACCACAGTGCTTTGAAGTGGTTCCTTTCCTTGAACAATCCCACAGGTAGACTAGCTCGTTGGGGTGTACGTTTATCATCTTTTAATTTCGAAATTAAACACCGACGTGGCGTTGACAACATTATACCTGACGCTTTATCTAGAGCTTTACCGGTAGCTTCTATTGCAACGGCCAAATCATTTTCTGCAACTAAGGATGATTGGTATAGGAAAATGTATAATGATTCCCTAACTAAACCTTCAGGTTCCCCTAACTATTTCGTGAAAAATGAAACCCTTTACCGCCTTTCAAAGAATAAATGCGATCTTACAAAAGAATTTTCTTGGAAAGAAGTTGTTCCTCTCGAACTTAGGGAGGCTGTGATAGCTGAGAATCACAACAAGCCAATTGCCGGTCATTTGGGTATTTTCAAAACTTACAGACGGATCGCTCTTAGATATTTTTGGCCCGACATGTACCGAGATGTATTAAAGTACGTGGGCTCATGTTCAATTTGCCTCCAATATAAGGCCCAGAACCATGGCATTCTTGGAGAAATGGGTCGCCCTAAACAGTGTGCTCGACCATATCAAATGTTATCTATCGATCTCATGGGACCTCTTCCTATAACTCGTAAACAGAATAGTTTTATCTTGGTAATTACTTGTTGTTTTTCTAAATTTTGTCACATATTTCCACTTAGAAAAGCTACCTCACGAATTATTGCACAAATTCTGGAAGAACAAATTTTCTTAATACACGGTATCCCTCAAACCATTTTACTAGACAATGGTCCCCAGTTTATAAGTAGCCAAGCCAACGATTTGTTTAGAAAATATAACATCCCTAACGTATTCTTTACGCCAAAATACACTCCGCAAGTAAACACCGTTGAGCGCTATAACAGAACCATAATTACGTGTATATCTACCTTTGTGGATAACGACCATCGCTCATGGGATACGTTCATACCCAATGTCCAATTTGCAATTAACAACTCTGTGAACGAAACTACGGGGTATACGCCATCATTTTTAGTATTTGGACGGGAGATAGTCGTTTGTGGTTCTCATTATGTAGACTCCGATTTAGGGGACGAAATTATATTTTTGCCTCGCGATATTTACGCAGAGAATCTTGGTTCGCTTAAATTGGTTTTCGACCAGGTACAGAGGGCTTTATACCGAGCCCATTTAAAGAATACGGCAAAATATAACTTAAGAAGAAAGAATTACGAGTTCAACGTAGGAGACGTCGTATATAAACGTACTTTTATTTTGAGCGACAAGGACAAATATTTTAGCAAAAAACTGGCTCCAAAATTTATTAAGTGTAGGGTAACGGAGAAGCGTTCTCCCTTAGTGTACATATTAGAAGACATGTCGGGAAAAAATCTAGGTGCCTGGCATATTAAAGATTTAAAGATCGTGTAGCTTTCTAATTCTGAGAAACTACACACCTCAAGGATTTTGATATTAAATCAAAATCCTTAGGGCGGAGAGGGGGTACTGTAACGTATTTAAAACGTCACATAGTCTGTGCACTGCGGCGCACGCGCCGCGGGGACTGCGCGGGTTAGAGGGGCGACCCGGGCTCGGCGGGGTCGCTGCATACGTGCCGGGTCACTTGCCTGCAATCTCCTGAGAAGAGCGGTCACCGGCGTCTTAGTCTTGGTGTGATCGTTTCCGGCTAACGTTGGCGTTCTAAAGTTATTTTTTTTCCTACATTAATACTAATACAATTTAAGTACTTGTTCCCGTTTTAGGGTAAGTTTTATGGCACATAAAATAAAATACGTAATGTTGCTAAATTTAATTGTCCTTTATAACCGTATTTTTTTAAACGTTCTTTGTTCTTGTTGCTAACGGTCATTTTTAAAACTTTAACTTATTTCTTTTGTACATTTAAATTTGTGTTTTCTTTATTTTACATAAGATCTTATTGCTGATTTTTCATTATTTATCCTTTATCTTTATAATACGTTATTTCGCATTTTATTTAAATTTATTTTTATTTTCGTTTGCTCCGCTTTTGCTTTGTAAACTCCGTTCTGATAGTTCCACCATCGTCAAGCCGCTACGTATTGCTTTTCTTGAGTTGCTGATGGTGGATACCAGGCGGAGGAACAACGCCTTACCGAACTAACGGTCTGGTGTTTTGAATTTCCAGGAGCACTGTACGAATTTTACTGCAAGCTACAATCAAGCTAGCAATCTCCGAGCAAGCTATCGCTTGCCAGCTTCATACATCGGTAGCTGACCTGCCGTTGCGACCTCAGCACCGACGTCTACCGAATTCCTGCGGCCGCCGCTTAGCTGCCTAGGGAGCACCCAGCTACGGTCGACGTGCACCTCCTGTCCTGCCGTTCCTTGGCCTGCCGCCGCTCATCCGTCGCTGGGCGACGCCACCGTAGTTCAGCCAAAGCAGGGGAGTAATAAACGCCGCGGAAGCAGAGACTGATAGCACGTTACCCCACGACCTTATAAATTTTATGTGCCTACCGCTGAGTGCTTGGTAATATTATATATATCTTTTGTTACCACCTGAGTTTCTTTTCTCACCTCATTAGGGAGTTAGGGACCCAGGTCGCAAGGACACCCTTTTAAGCCTTGCGGGACGGCACACCCTTCCTAAAGCCAGCTTGCTCTATGGGCTGTCTCTTTTCTAAAGTTTCAGATATTCTTCGATTAATTATGGAAGAGAAGAGTTTATAAATAGTTGGTAGCAGGCTTATTGGCCTGTAGTTGCCGATGTCTTTAGGGTTTCCTTTTTTATAGAGCAGGATTATAATAGATTCTGACCATTGTGTGGGTATGTTCGCAGTTTTGAGTATTAAATTAAATAATGAGGCCAGTGGAGATGCTAGTATTTCACACCCATGTTTGATTGCTTCATTTGTTATGAAGTCTGGGCCTGGGCTCTTTTCTAGTTTTAACTTTTTAGCTGCTTGTATAATTTCCAGTTCATCGATATAGTTTATAGTATTTTCTAGGTTTTCGTGGCTTTTGTATTCTTCCTGTATTTTGTTATTTGTTTGTTGTGTTTTCACACTGTAAAGGTTTTTATAGAATTCTGTAGCAATATTTATTATTTCTTTACGGTTGCGTATTGTTTGTCCCGATTTGTTTAATCCCTCTATCCAAGTTTTACATGTTCGGAGTTCTTTTATCGCTTTTTTGAAACTTTTTCCTTGTGTAAGATACATTTGTATTTTTTGGTTCCTATAGCTTTTATAATCATATTTTATGTACTTACTTGTTAGTTTATATAATGCGCTAAGTTCATTTTTTGTGATCGGGATTTAACTAAAGTTTTTTGTAACATTTGTCTTCTATTTAGTAATGTGATTGTCTTTTCCGAGAGAATTTTGTGTCTTTTACTGATATTTTTAACATGTCGTGCTTGTTGAAGACTGTCGTTAATAGCATGCAGTAGTTTGTTATAATATATAAATATATAAATCCTGTACTATCGTCTCTAGGTTATAATCAACTAAGTTTGATATTTGATGTCTTAAATTTTGTTTGTATGTGTCAATTTCTTCTGTCGTTCTTAGAGTACTATTTTTGTTGCTGGTGAATTTTGTTCTGCTTTTCTTTCTTACTTCTAAAGTTATTGTAGCTCTTACCATTCTGTGGTCTGTAGAGAAGTTAAGGTTCAGTGTTTCTATATTTAGGAATAGCTTAGGTTGGTTTGTCAGTATGTAATCGATTTCATTTTTGTATACACCGCTGGGTGAACACCAAGTCCACCTGCGACTTGCTCTTTTTTTGAAATAGGTATTGATCACTGAAAGTTTGTTTTCTAAAGCAAAATCTATTAATCTTTGACCTCTGTCATTTCTAGTTCCATATCCATATATTCCTGTGATTATATGTTCATCTTTTAGTGGTTGACCTATTTTTGCGTTAAAATCTCCCATTATTATGAGGTTTTTGGTAGATACCTGAATTGCTGTGTCTAAAATTCTGTAGAATTCTGTTATCTCTTCTTCACTTGAAAGAGTTGTGGGGGCATAGGCTTGTATGATGCTTATAATATATCCTTGTATGTTGAGGTTAAGCAGAGCTACTCTTTCCGTGAAGCCTATAAATTGTTCAATATAAGGTTGTAAGGATTTCTTTATTAGAAAACCTACACCATAAAGACCTGGCGTGTGGCCAACATAACATAATATCGTGTTGTCATATTCTTCTATTTTGCTGCCCATTCTTCTGACTTCTGACAGGCCGATGACGTCATAATTTATTTCTTTCAGTGCCTCTTCGAGTTCTAACAGTCTTTCGTATGAAGAGAGTGTTTTCACGTTATATGTTGCTATGTGTAGCTTGTTAGCTGATAGGTTTCTGGATCTCAGGTTGATTTCTGATTGTTTCTTTGGACGGTAGTGGTCTATCTCTTCCACGGTGACCAACCGGCTTGGAAGATAGTTTTCTGTGTTATGTTTTTTATTTGTTTTATTTTTGTTTGTGAGAGGGGGTGCCGATTGCTATTGGTTAGAGTTATTTTTCGGCAGAACTTGGTTTGCTTGATTTTTATTCGCCAAATAATTGAGGATCCCCGGCTTGACTATGTTTTCAGAGCCACTAGTTGGGTTTTGTGGGGTGTTCGATGCAGCTTTGTTCTTCTTTTTTGGTTGGGTTCTAAGTGATGATTCATTACGATTATAAATTTCTGGAGATGTTGGGAGTGACCGTTTATTGTTACCTGGAGTATTATTTATTTCGTGTTTTCCTATTATGACTAGTTTATCATATTTTAGTATAGCTTTGTTACCCTTCGCTCTTTCAATTTTTACTTGTTCCTGTAACAGTCTTCTTTTTTCTAGAATGTGTTGTGGGTAGTCCTCCTTTATGTAGTAGTTTGTGTCCTTCAATAGTTTCTTTTGTTTGAAAATTTCAATTTTCTTACCAACAGTGGTCAGTGTCACCACAATGGGCCTTGGTTTTTCTGTATTTTTTCCTATTTTCCTGATTTCTTGAATTTCTTTACGATCTAGTTTAATGCCGAGGTATCTTGATATAAGATTAATAATTTCCGTTTCTAATTCCAAGTAAGAGTTAAATGAGTTTTGTTTTTCAATGCCAAAAAATACAATGTTACGATTCCTTGCCTGTTTCTCCAATATATTTATTCTTTTTTCTTGTTTTTCTAATTGATCTTCTAGGTTTTTATACTTTTGTTCGATGTGGTTTAGTTTTTCATCTAAGATCAAATTCATGTTTTCCGTAACTGTTTTTGTAACTTCTATACCATTTTCCTTTATTGCGTTTTCGAGATCTTTTTGAATTAAGCGTAGTGTAGTCAATATTTCTTCCATTTTTTTTTGTTTATATTTCTTTAGTATATAATAAGTAGATGGTGAATCCGCCTTTTTATTGATAAGCATACATTAGTTTTCATACAGGTGGTGCCCTCTTGTGAACGTAACCCAGAATACGAAGAAGATTGTCGATATTTATTGAGCGTTTGGTTGAATTATATTTCTCGTTTGTTGCTAGATGCCGCTGGTGACGTCTTCACGGCGCCCTCTTGCCGACTTTCTCACTATTTACATTACTCAGCCAAGCACCGGTCGTTACTCGATGACACCGTCGCTACTAGATGGCGCTATTATCAATTGCGAGGCGATGACTTTGCAATTTTAGTTTTCGTTTTTAGTTTATAATTTTTAAAGTAGGTTTTAGAATCACTGTTCACTGTTTATATACGAAAAAACAAGATTCTTGGTGGTTGTTTATGTGCTAACTGGTTACTGTTGTATCACGATACGTTCACAATACGTTCACTTTTTTCAAATACACAACTGATTTCACAGGTCTATAGTTTGATCACTTTTGTATATTTTCACGGTTCTTCTTTCTGTTTAATTATGTTACTAGTTCGATTAAAACGTGAGATGTAAATTTTTTCACTTTTTCACAGTTTTTATACGCTTTATTTATTTTTAATCACTTTATAAATACACAGTCGATGTTAACCGTGGCACTGCAGCGCCCTCTCCACCTATAATAATAATAATAATTTATTATTATTATAACACTAGACGCATCAATATTAAAATAATTATATGAGTGTAAGGACTCAAAGAAAGTGCTCTGAAAGAGACGTATGCATAATTGCATGAATGATAATGATTTCACATAAGTTGAAGGTCTTGTATTTTTTTTTTTCATATATATATATATATATTGTTAGAGACAAAAATCAACACTGTGCCGGTGTATCGGCGCAGCACTAGACATGTCAAATATCTAACAACTGTTGAGGGTAGTCTCACAAAAGGTTTTATAAGGAAGCGTGCGCTGCTGCTCGAGGCAGTCTCTTTCCATCCGTCATTGCGGAACGTCTTACATTTTTGTTTACTTACGTTCGGTTTGAATTTATACTATTGCGAGGATTATTTAGAAGTAGAGTTAAATTCACTATTTCGCTGTTAGTTTATTTCTTTTAAAATACTTTTGCATCAAATATCTAACAATATATATATATATATAACTGATACCAACTGAATATAGTGGTGATCTAATCATTCGCTATATATATCAGTATGGGAGGAGTATGTGCTAGCGCTTCGGTGTTGGAATATACTCAGAACCATATTTTAGAGCTACGGCTTTAAGATAAGGGAATTTGATGTCTTAGAGGCTTGCTTCTATGATACATTGAATTACAAAACTTTCCGAAGTTGACTAAGACTAAATATATGGACTAAGAGGCTGTGAAGCTTGGTGTCTGGAAGTGGATTATATCGTGTAACGTTGCGATTTTTTTCGCATCATTACTTTTACTTGATTCGGTTTTTTCTTCTCTTCGGTTTCCGAACGCACACATCTGTCAATTATGTCAATGTCGTATAAAAGGGAGATTGTCAAATCATCTCATATGGGTTAACCAGCTATGGCAGGACATTTCGCACATATCTGGATAGGATATATAACCTACAAATTAGACTCTTGAAATGCATTGTTCCTCGTCACCTTAAAGAAAAATACAAAGAAGACTACTCAAAACTTTTCAAAATCTGCAACGTTATTCCGGTACACGAAAAAGTCAAACTCTTGCTATTATCGGAGCGTTTCTCAGAATTAGAACCGTTGCAAGATCATTATAGTACATATAATACTAGATACAAGACACAGGAAAAATATCGATTACCTAAAGTAAATAACTACTACGGGAGTAGGATGAGTAAATATATTTTAACTAAAACACTTAACGACATACCCTTAGAAACACGAAAACTACTTAATAATAGAAACATTAAAAGCAAACTTAAAGAACACTTTTTACAATAATAATACAAAAATAACTGAAAACACTTATTAAAACGCAAGTAAAAATATATATATTTTATAATAATAAATAATATGATATTTTATCATATATATAAAAATACATAATAAAATGTAACAATTAAAGAAAATACACAAAAAAATTTAACTAATAGGTAAACTAAATATATCTAAAACTAAAAATATAATTAATACGCCAGTGTGTTCGCAACCTAACATTGTAAAAGAATACCAACAATATCTACCCTCGAAATGATTTGTTAAATTAGTTAGTTCTATGATAAGATTTTATATTGTATAATTAGTACACTTTAAGTTGTTATTTATATTAGATATGTAAACATATGGTGAACTGCGCAGTGCTGGGATAAACATTCCATGTTTAATGGCACTAAGTCACACAACTGAGCAAAAATACTGTAAATTTTGTTGATTAATAAAAATAAAAAAAAAATTGATGGTGGTAGTCTACCGTCCTCGGATTTATTATTTGTGCTGTTGAAATTCTACTTTTAGAGAATTTAAATCATTCATGATCGCACTTGATATTGAAAATATTATGGCAGGTTAGCCAAAATAAATAAAAATGGTAAGTTTTTTTATGATATTAAAATCATATTTCTTCAAACCTGAAGCCTTAGGGCTGAGCACGTTGATTGACCCCTTCGCTGTTTCACAGGGAGAGGTGGGAAATCGCGAGCGGATTGGTTTATAAGTCCTTTAGAACAAAATTAAATTTGTAACAGCCGCCGTGGTATGTATAGAAAAATAATTTCAATTTATTCGGTGTTATAGTTGTTAGATTTGTCCTAATGGCTGTCATGTCTTTTTCAGATGGGTTTCTTTATATTTCTTTCATATTCGTCTCCGTTTTCGATTTAATTGTTACTTCATAATAGAAATTATGGATTAAAGCATGTACATTACTAGTCATGCTTCTTTGAAGTCCGTTCCGCAGTCCATGCAAAGAGCTTAGGATGCAGTAAGGTACAACCTTCCTTAGCGTTGGCGGTGATCTACGCAGTAGAAAAATTTGAACCGTATTTAGGGACACGAAAGTTTACGGTAGTTACAGATCATGCGTCACTACAGTGGTTTTTGCGTTTAGAGAATCCTACTGGTCGATTAGCACGCTGGGGATGTAGGTTATCACAATATAATTTCACTGTTGAACACAGAAAAGGAAAGGATAACGTAGTACCAGATGCATTGTCTCGTTTGTTACGGGTAGAAGCGATAAGTAACGTTGATAATACGGATGAGTGGTACAATAAGATAGTTGACGGTTGTAAGAACTTTCCACAAAACTTTCCAAACTATCGTGTGGAAAATAACACACTGTATCGGTTCAGTAAAGGTAAATACTCGCTGACTCGGGAGTTCGATTGGAAGGTTGTAGTGCCCAAAGCGCAACGATCTCGCGTTATCGCTGAACACCACGAACCTCCCACTTTTGGTCATTTCGGTGTCTTTAAGACCCATAGGAAACTTTCATTGCAATTTTACTGGCCCGGAATGTACCGAGACGTGGTTGGTTTCGTTAGGAACTGTAGTACGTGCGCTGCATATAAACACACAACTCAACTCACTCCAGGCTTAATGGGAAAACCGAAACAGTGTTACAGACCTTTTCAAGCATTGTCCGTCGATTTGGTTGGTCCTCTACCTAAGTCGCGATCTGGGTATATTTATCTTTTAGTGGTAACTTGTTGCTTCTCCAAATATACAATGCTGTTTCCTTTACGACGCGCGACTAGTGCATTGGTATCGAAGGCGTTCGAGAATTTTGTTCTTCTAACGCACGGGATTCCAGAAACCGTAATTACCGATAATGGGGTTCAATTCACGGGATCGGAGTTTCGTAGACTTTTAGAACGGTACAATATACCTAGAGTGCATTATGGCCCTAGATACACGCCACAGATTAATTTAGTCGAGCGATATAATAAAACTGTTATGACAGCAGTCTCGTCTTATGTTAAAGACGATCATCGTACTTGGGACGCGAATTTGTCCAAGATACAGTTCGCGATAAATAGCGCTGTAAACGAGTGCACAGGGTTTTCGCCATTTTTTTTGGTGCATGGCAGGGAGCCTATTATAAACGGTTATTTTTATAAGCAATCGGATGATTGCGAATATGAGGTTACTGTTCAGCGAGAAGAATATTGTGCCGTACACGACGGGTTCGGGTCCCGCGGCACAACCTGCCTTAAACTACGTATCACAAGGCCTGGCGTAAATAATGGTAAATATATGAAATGGCACTCACCTATTCGATGCCCCGTTCACCGCCTGCAGTTGCCTGGTCACTCTGTCGGTGTCAGTCGAGTCGAATAAGTCACAGTCATACAGTCTAAAGGCGCCAGCAATGCTGCACTCCTGATGCACCCGACGTAAGCACATCGCAACTATACCGAACAAATATGCAGGCGAGTTTGGTATATTGAAAGAGGTCTTTGAAAAGGTCAGAGAAAAAATACTTAAAGCGCATCAAACCAACACCAAATATTACAACCTGCGCAGGCGGCAAGTCACTTTTAATGTAGGTCAGGAAGTTTGGCGGAAGACTTACATTCAAAGCGATGCTGCGAACTACAAAGCCTCTAAACTCGCTCCTAAATATGAGAAGTGCATAGTGGCAAAGGTTCGTTCACCTTTAGTGTACGAACTCGTTTCCCATAATGGAAAGCCACTAGGCGTTTGGCATGTTAAGGACCTCAAGGCCAGTAACTGAATCTGCCATGCCGTAGGCCACGTTTACGTGTGTCAATGTCTCCCACGAGCACTGGCGATGCCAAGGCAAACCTTTTTTTTAGTTTAGTTTTAGTTACGTTAGTTATTAAGTTGATTTTTTTAACCTGACTTTTATAAATTAGGTACACATTATATAGCTACATATAGGTATTAGGATTAGTTATAAGAGGTTTAGTTAGTTCATAAGTGATTGTTTTAAAACCAGAGCGGTCTTTGATACTGCGAAGACGGTTGTCACCCTACATTTATTATAGGAGTGATTTTTTTTTTTTTTGTAGTGATTTAGAAGCTACAGTGTGTACTTAGAAAATAGGTTAGTGTACTATGAAGGTAAATTAATGCAACAAAATAGGTAGAAACGCCATGGTAGTATTAATTTAAGTAAACTTAAATAGGGAGTGTGAGTTTCTCCGTAAAACTCAGAGTTCAAGTTCGCGTAATGGGTGACAGAAGTGAACAAACTTTTCTGCTACTTTTATAGTCCGGACAGCAGGGAATTTGATTGAGTGTAAGAATAGTCCTGACGATTGGCGGGGTGGGGTATTGATTACTGAAGGGTAGTTTGAGCGCAAAATTGGCTCACAATATGTGCTGCATTGTTTTTTTTTCTTCTTTTGTTTTTTTTTTATTGGTGTAGGAAATGTGTATGTCGCGGGTTTGTGTTGCCGATATGGTTGTTCGTCCTTATGTTAGTTTTGTTAATTTTCCTTTTTTTTCTTTTGTTTGTTTTTTGCTTTTTACTTTTTTTTTGAATCTCACAACAGTAATTAAGTCGTTCGGAAACATTTAGTTTTAGTTGTTGTTATATAAAAGTGTTATAATTACATTTTGTTTAATTTAATATCTCTGAAATTTGAGGATTGTGTTACCGACGCTGAGGGCAGCGCAGTTTCTCACTGGTTCGAAACTTTCGTTGGTGGAGGGGTATTGTAACGTTGCGATTTTTTTTTTCGCATCATTACTTTTACTTGATTCGGTTTTTTCTTCTCTTCGGTTTCCGAACGCACACATCTGTCAATTATGTCAATGTCGTATAAAAGGGAGATTGTCAAATCAATTGATGGTGGTAGTCTACCGTCCTCGGATTTATTATTTGTGCTGTTGAAATTCTACTTTTAGAGAATTTAAATCATTCATGATCGCACTTGATATTGAAAATATTATGGCAGGTTAGCCAAAATAAATAAAAATGGTAAGTTTTTTTATGATATTAAAATCATATTTCTTCAAACCTGAAGCCTTAGGGCTGAGCACGTTGATTGACCCCTTCGCTGTTTCACAGGGAGAGGTGGGAAATCGCGAGCGGATTGGTTTATAAGTCCTTTAGAACAAAATTAAATTTGTAGCAGCCGCCATGGTATGTATAGGAAAATAATTTCAATTTATTCGGTGTTATAGTTGTTAGATTTGTCCTAATGGCTGTCTTGTCTTTTTCAGATGGGTTTCTTTATATTTCTTTCATATTCGTCTCCGTTTTCGATTTAATTGTTACTTCATAATAGAAATTATGGATTAAAGCATGTACATTACTAGTCATGCTCCTTTGAAGTCCGTTCCGCAGTCCATGCAAAGAGCTTAGGATGCAGTAAGGTACAACCTTCCTTACCATCACTACAAATCAACATCCAGGTCAGTGTCACCATCCCGGGAAGACGGTGACATAGCGTGGTCCTATGTTACCGTAACACCTAGAGCAATGGGCAGATTCCTGTCCCGGGTAGTAAAGTGCTGAGGATTCCGGTGCGTTCTTCGGAGATCCCGGAACCTTCTCTGATTGCACTCGAGGCTGGCCACCGAGGGGGTTTTAGTGGGTCAAATCCCACATAACCCTGTCTTCCCCCCAGAAGGCAGGGTATCTTTCGAAGATTTCCCCCCCGATACCAAAAAAAAAAAAAAAAAAGTCAGTGTCACCAAATTCCTGAGTAGGATCTGTCCAGTGGATGCTCGGACTGTTATCCGGAAGTTTCCCTCCGAGCCGCCACTGCACAGGTATATGGCTGATCGAGCATAGGGACTTGTTGTGTTGTTTATAACTAATTTGTTTAAAATGGTATAATTTAAAGGTTCAATATTGTTTAAAAATAATAAGTGGGTAAAAGAAAAGTTGATCAAGACACGCGAACTAGTAACGCGACCCTGAGTATAAGTTTTATCCTTTACTATCTCCGATAAACATTTTTAATTAAAATAATATTAATGTTGTGAGTTCATATTGGCTTTTATTCCCCTTTATACCTATAGAAAGGAGAAGTAACTAAAATAACAGTTTTCAATCGATCTAGCAAATATGTGAATACATACTTGCAGCAGTAATGCGTTGTGTATAAGTGCTGAGATTGTATATAATTTTAGTGCTGTACATTGATGCTTATTGCGAGACGATATGACGACTTGTGAAGGTTATGAGAGATGTTGTTTAAGACACATTGGAATTGATTTTCCATGAGTTGGTGATAGCACTCTAAACCGGAACTTGTTGTTTATTGTCTACCGATGGTACATCTCTGATGCGACTATCACCGGATTGATTATTTTCCATGGAGTGGATTACTGAGTACTTCATAGTAGTATGAATACATTATATTGGTCTGAGTTGATGGAGGTATTTGCTAAGATGGGGTGCGGTGGCCGGTGACCTCCTCGTGGTGCACCCTGGAAACTCCCCACCTTATGTGGGGAGGCTAACAACTGGCCGGGAGGGAGATAGGGTCTGCGGGGCTAAACCGGACAGGGCTACCCATACCGGGAAGGCCCGCGGACACTATGGGGCTCTTGCCGGGCCCTGCGTTAAGCGCAGGCCCTGGACGGGGTCCAAGCACGCCCACCGGGCGGTGCTGGGCGCGACGTGCACCGAGGTGCCGCCGTGCGGAGTGGAGGGGTGTTTTCCCGCGGGGCTATGCCGGACAGGGCCTCCCATACCGGACAGGCCCGCGGGGAACACCAGGGGACCCTCAGGGGTCGGAGGATGGCGGCCTTGTAGGCCGCGCGTCATGGGGACCACACCCCGTATTAAAGGCGGTTTCCGGTGTCCGACAACACTGGAAAACAAAACGGTATGAAATGGCAACCTTAAAAACAGACATACCCCAGGAGGGTTCCTCCGGCACTGCCGGAGGAGAATCCCTCCCCGCGGCCTCGGCCGCGGGCTGCCCCGCGTATTCTGGGGGGGGCAAAGAGTGCTATGGATACACGACGACCTTGGCAACGGACATGGACATTGAAGCAAGCGAAAGGAACACAGTTTTAAGGGAGGAGGGTAGCGGGGGCTCGAGTACACCGACGCAGAGTGGGAGGGGTCAGTTGCTAGAGTCTCTCGCAAACAGTGGGCGCACGCTGAGGGTCATGTTGACGCGCTGCGACTCGCTTTTATTGGACAGGGGCGCTACGGCGTCCAACACCGATTTAGACTCGGACTCTTCGGCCGCCAGCTACATGTCGGTCGTGTCTGGAGAGTCCAACAGAAGGGCCTACCTCAAAAGAGGAAGGGGCTCTTCTGACCCGGAGGAGACAAATGGTGCTGCTCCCACCAAGGGGGCGGCCCACAAATCAAAACGAGGACGGGGCCGGCCCCTCAATAAGGAGTTAGCCGAGGCCGAGGTGGCCGCGTCACTACACACAGCGAGAGAGGCAAGGGCCTCTATACCATCCGGCCCGGCTCACCTCTCGCTGGTGGAAACCGAAGAAGACAAGACAAGTGCTGCCCTCAACAAGTGCGTTGAGGCATCACTCAAAACGATTCTGGATGTGGCAACCAAGTCCACCAATATAAAGGGGACTGTTAAGTATCGGGGTGTGAAAGGAAAGACGGTATAGATGCGACTGATTTTTTATTAATATAACATACCGCAGTTAGCGGCGCACGGTACAATTTATATTTTCTAATTGCGGGTACATAACACCTTTCCCCCTTAAATCTAACAAATATAACAAACAATAAAAAGAAAACACTATAAACAAAAACATTGATAAACTAATTCTTATGGTAATAATTATTGTCTAAATTTTTCACGCGCACGTAATGCAGCTTGCCTGTGCGGGCGACTATCATCCGAGGCCCACGCGGGCGACGCGGGCGGAGAGGCGGTGCACGTCTCCGCCTCTTCCCCTGCCTCCTCTGCAGGTCTTGCTGCGTCAGCCGCCCCCGGGGGCGCCTGGTTCTCTGCGCTCGCGACGTCAGACACGCGACCTACCGCTTGACTAAGCGAATACCGTGACTTTCTCGACACTATTTGATCGACGTGTCTCTTGTGACTTCTTCCGTCGCTAGTTCTAACGGCATACGACACGGGCCCTACTTGTTCGCTCACCACTCCGTCCGTCCACTTACCCCCTGATTTAGTGTAGTTCCTTATCATGACCGGTTCGTCCCGTGAATGAACTCTTAGAGGTGCTGCACGACGGTCCTCCTCCCGCAGCTGACGCGCGCGCACTCGCTCCGCGGCGTCAGGCCACAACAGGTCGAGGCGGCCACGAAGCCGGCGCCCGAACATAGCTACCGCAGGCTCGCGTCCTGTCGTGCTCTGTTCTGTGTTTCGATACATAAATAAAAATTTGCTCAAAGCCCTATTTACGTCGACTCGTTCTAACTCTGCTTTTTTAAGCACCCGTTTTACCGTGCGAACAGCATTTTCCGCTGCCCCATTACTCGCCGGGTGATAAGGCGGCGTCAACGTGTGTTTAATACCGTTGCATTCGAGATATTGTGCGAAGGCGGCGGAGGAAAACGGTGGGCCATTGTCGCTAACGATGCGTTTAGGTAGCCCGAAGCGCGAAAACAAACGCCGAAGACAGTCGCAAACTACTCCCGCGGAAATGGAACTTACGTGTTCGACTTCTATCCACTTGGAGTGCGCGTCAATTACAACGAGATAGTACTTATCGTTGAAGGGGCCGAGGAAGTCCATGTGCAACCGCTCCCAGGGCTCCGCGGGCCAAGGCCAGGAATGTAGCGGTGCGGCGGGGGGTGCGGGGCGGGCTTCGCCGCACGCAGCGCACTCCCGTGTCGCCCGCTCCAACTCGCGGTCTATATCCTCCCACCACACATAATTACGTGCGATCTGTTTCATTTTGACTATACCGGGATGACCGTCGTGTAACTCTCTAAGAATTGCAGCCCTTAAGGCACTCGGTATGACTATACGATAACCCCAAATTAAACAACCTTGATCAATATGCAAACTGTCTCTTTTACTATAATATTTTTTTTTCTGTATCGCTATAATTATAATGGGTTGGCCAACCGTGCAAAACAAAACCGTATATCTTGCTCAATAATGCATCTCTCATTGTTTCGACCCGAACCTCTTTAAAACTGATAGGAAAGTTTTCCTGTACGAAATTAAGATAGCTACTGGTATTTTTGCTCTTTATATAATTTGTTGGCTTATCGCAATATTTTAAAGGAAGGCGCGATAAGGCATCTGCGAAACAATTTTTTGTAGAAGTAACAAATTCAATACCAAAATTATAAGCGGCTAATTTTACGGCATATCGTTGTATTCGACTAGCGGCGGTTACCGGCAGCCCTTTGTTTTTACCGAAAATATAACTGAGCGGGCGATGGTCGCTGCGTATAGTAAAATACCGGCCGTATAAATAATTATGATGTTTGGTGACGCCGAACACGATCGCGAGCGCCTCCTTGTCGAGCTGCGAGTAGTTGAGCTCGGCCGCATTGAGAGTGCGCGAGGCGCAGCACAGAGGGCGCTCGCGGCCCTCCGCGTCGCGTTGCGTCAACACCGCGCCTAGCCCGTACGCGCTGCTGTCCACTGAAAGTATTAAATCTAAACTCGGATCATAATGCGCGAGCACAGGACTACTGCTGAGAACATTTTTAATTTTTTTAAAGGCATAATCACATTCGGATGTCCAATTCCACTTAATTTCTTTTTTTAGTAAATTGTACATGGGTCTTAAAATGTCACTCATATTAACAATAAACTTAGAATAAAAGTTGATTAACCCCATAAAACTTTTTAGTTGGCTTACATTGGTAGGAGGCGGCGCTGCTACAATGGCTTCGATTTTTTTTTCATCGGTATGCAATCCAAATTTGTCGATTTTATAGCCTAAGTAAGTAACACTATCTTGAAAAAATTTACATTTACTAAAATTTATTCTTAAGCCATTTTCGCTTAGCCGTTGTAGCACCGCTCTTAAATTTGCCAAATGAGTCTTTTTATCTCGCCCAGTGACGCAAATATCATCGGCAAATACAGCGGTCGAGGACAGTCCACTCAATGTTTCCTCCATTATCTTTTGAAAATTTTCAGGAATACATTTGATACCAAAAGGCACTCGCTTATATACAAAAGTGCCGACATGAGTAGTGATGGCCGTCATCGCTTGAGAATCTTTATGTAACAAACATTGCTGAAAAGCATTAGACAAGTCTAATTTAGTGTATTGCTCACCTCCTCCCAGAGCGGCGAAGAGGTCCTCGATACGTGGCAGCGGGTAATGATAATCCTTTAATAGCGGATTTATTGTTATTTTGTAATCGCCACAAAGACGTATGTTACCATTGCTCTTAATGACCGGCACAATAGGTGTACCGTAATCGGAGCGCTCCACCTTGTAGATGACGTCATCCCGCTGCAAACGCTCGAGCTCCTCTTCGACCGGCTTTCGCAATGCAATAGGGATCGAACGTGCTTTAACAAAAACAGGTGTATCATTCTTTAGATAAAGTTTAAATTCCGTTTTAAATGTACCTAATCCTTCAGCAAAAACCTCCGGAAATTCTCGACGTAACGAGGTTGCCATCGAATCCTCGGATAAATTATGACAATCAATATTTAACTTGAGGCGATTGATCCATGTGCGGCCCATTAGAGGCGGGCCGCCATTTTTAATTACATGCAAATGCAATAATTCGTTCTTATCACCGCAGCGAACGTTAACTAAAATATAACCAATAGTCTCGATGATATCCCCCGTGTACGACTTGAGGCATAGTTGTTTTTGTCGCAACGGTAACTTTGAAATTTTTTTATCGTAATCATTTTTTGAAATTACAGATAGCTTGCTCCCCGTATCTATCTCAAATTTACATAAAATATTCTCAACCTTCAACATTGCAAAATAAGGCCCATCACCCTCGCTACTTATAACTAAATTATAAAAATTACAACTTTCTTTGTCACTGTCTGAATCATTAAAAAAAAAATTGATTTTTACATGAATTCTTTTCGACATTTTTGACCGTTCTACCTTTTGTACAAACCGATTTAATATGGCCTCTCTTACCACACGAATCACAATTATAATATTTAAAACGACACTTGCCTTCCCAATGCCCCGATTTACCGCATCGAAAACATGCGCCTTGTTGCGCCGGCCGGGGGCGCGGTGTCGCACCCGCCGAGCCCGCTGAGCCAGCTGCGCCCGAGGCACCTGCGGCGCCGAGCCGATGCAAGCTGTCGCCGTCGCCGTCGCCGTGCGCGTGGCAGCCCGGCCTTGCCGCGGCGGCGCCTGCCGCGCCCGGCGCGCACGCCGTGGCCGCGTGCCTGTCCGCCGCTTCCAGAGCGAGCGCCAGCTCCACCGCACGCTTATAATCGACCTGCCTCTCCGTGAAGATCCTAGATCTCATATCCTCATTGCACAACCCCGACACGAATTGATCGCGTAAATTTTCTTCTAACTTATCGCCGAAATTACATGTTTTTGCTAAATGTTTTAATGCTTGGAGATATTCGCGAACACTTTCACTTGAACGCTGTGTCCTCTGCCGAAATATGTGTCTCTCTGCGATCTCCGATCGGTCCGGTTCCAGGTGTTCTTTCACCAAATCAACTAACTCGGAGAAGGTTCTAGATTCCGGAGTGTCGGGCGAACAAAGGTCACACATAAGTTCATAACATTCGCCACCAACAACGGTCACTAATGTCGCCACTTGGAGTTCCGCAGAAATGTTATTCAACGCCATAAATTGTTGTACACGGCGCACGTAAGCGTCCCAATTATTGCTTGAAAAACTGTATGGTTCGATATGACCGATAGGCATTTTTAATAATTAACACGCGCGTAGTTAACAAAAAATAATCCTCGTCGCCAATGTTAAGTATCGGGGTGTGAAAGGAAAGACGGTATAGATGCGACTGATTTTTTATTAATATAACATACCGCAGTTAGCGGCGCACGGTACAATTTATATTTTCTAATTGCGGGTACATAACAGGGACGTTGGTGAAAACGCTGAAGGAGGCGGCGGCAAACATCAAGGCCGCCGTGTCTCAGCTAAGAGAGCGGACGATATCGGAGGAGGTGGCGCGGCTGGAAGCAGCAAACGCGCGCCTCCAAAGGGACATGGAGGAGCTACGGCGCGAACTGAAAGACATTGACAAGCGTCGACCTGCCCAGCCTGGCGAAGCAGATATCCGGCAGCTGCTGGATGAAGTATCGCGTGCCAACGTGGAAACGTTTGGCACCATACTCAACGCCAGGCTGGCAGGACTAGAGGATCGTCTCCTCCCTGAACCGCGGCGCCGGCCTCCGCTGGCGGCGGACAGGAGATCGGAAGATAACACCGCCCCCGCTTCGCTCCCTAAGGCGAAACAGGGGGCGAAGAAGAAGGTACCAGCCAAAGAGCCCCTGCCCACAACATCGGGCACCGGGGCTCAGGATCAGGCGTCAACCTCGGCGGCTGCCCCAGGCGAGGCTCCGCCCCAAAACAAAAAGAAAGGCAAAAAGAAGAAAAAGAAGAAGCAGCCGAGCCTGGCCGCTAAAGAGGCCGCACAGGCGAGGGACAAGTCTGCCCCTACGCCCGCCGAAGCCCCGTGGACTACGGTAGTGACCCGCGGGGCCAAGAAAGCGGCCAAGAAGGCGTCCAAGGGGCCGGACAAGACTCGCCCTCCCGAAAGACCGAAGACCAAACTACGGGCCCAAAGACCGCGGCGGTCACTCTTACTCTCGCTCCGGGAGCAGAGGAGAGCGGCGCTACGCATGCCACGGTCTTAGCCGAGGCGAAGAGCCGCATAAACCTCGCGGAACTCGGCATCGCCGCATAAACCTCGCGGAACTCGGCATCGCCGCCGTCAAGTTCCGCAGGGCGGCCACGGGCGCCCGAATATTGGAGGTGGGGGGCGAAGCAGCCCCGGAAAAGGCCGACTCTCTGGCCGCTAAGCTCAGGGAGGTGCTCGGCCCGGAGAAGGTCAGGATCGGCCGGCCGGTGAAATGCGCCGAAGTGCGCATCACTGGCCTCGACGACTCTGTCACCGCGGCCGAGGTCGTGGAGTCGGTGGCCAGAGAGGGTGGCTGCGCGGCCGAAGCTATAAGGTCGGGCAATCTCGCCTTCGGCCCGAGGGGGGATGGCTCCCTATGGCTGAGCGTGCCAGTGGCGGCCGCCAAAATGGTGACCGACGCCGGTCGCGTGAGGGTTGGCTGGACCTCAGCCAGAGTGGTGCTGCTCGCCCCGCGGCCGACGCGGTGCTTCCGCTGCCTCGAGACGGGGCACATGGGTGCCAAGTGCCAGTGTGAGGTCGACCGCAGCAAGCTATGCTTCCGCTGCGGAAAGCCAGATCACCGGGCACGGGACTTTTTGGCAGACCCGAACTGCCCCGTCTGTGAGGCGGCGGGCAAACCGGCGGGCCACACGATCGGCGGCGACGGCTGCGTCACCGCCGGGCAGAAGCCGTCGAAGAGAAAAGAGAGAGGTGCGCCTAAGCGATGGCCTCGGCGCAAGGCCAAGAAGGCCGGAGTGGAGCGGATGGACACCAGTTCGTAAATGGACACCATCCGAATCCTACAATGTAACATCAACCACTGCGCCCGAGCACAGGACCTGCTGGCCCTCTCGGGACGACTGGGCGGGTGATGTCGGCAACCTGGTGGCCATCTCCGCTCCGGCCCGCGACGGTTCCCCCCCTCTCCGAAAGGTGGCGAGAGGCACGGGAATCGTGCTCGTGGTCGTCGGGGGAGTGGCCATAGTGGGGGTGTATTTCCCACCCAGCTGGCCCCTCGCCGACTTCGAGCGCGCCCTCGCAGAGGTGCAGGCGCTCACGGCGCGGGTCTCCCACGTCCCCGTGATCGTCGCGGGGGACTTCAACGCCAAATCAACGGCTTGGGGATCCCCCGCGACGAGCACGAGGGGGGAAGAGCTGGAGGACTGGGCGGCCGCGTCGGGGCTAATGCTCCTCAACCGAGGAAGGGAGCTGACCTGCGTGCGCCAACAGGGGGGGTCCATCGTGGACCTCTCCTTTGCGTCCTCGGTCTTGGTGCCCAAAATCTGTGGATGGAAGGTCGAGGTGGATGTGGAGACTTAGTCGGATCATCGTTATATTCGATTCGACCTCTCCACTTCCGCCTCGGTCACGACGAACTCGCCACGCACCACGGCCGGGGACGGCCCGCGCTGGGTGCTGGGGCACCTGGATCGAGAGATGGCAAAGGAGGCGGCCATAGTCGCAAGCTGGACGGCCGACTCTGATCCCGTAGATTCCGCCGAGGACGTGGACGCGGAAGCGGACAGGCTGGGCGAATTGCTGGCCAACGTCTGCGACTCGTCCATGCCGAGGGCCCAACCGTTCCGTCCGCGTCGGCGGGTGTACTGGTGGCGTCGCGAGTTGCAACGGGCGTGTGTGGCGTCGCGCCGCCGATACACTCGCTGCCGAAGGCGTCGAGTCCGGGATCAGAGCATGGAGGAGGAGCTGTACCAGGCGTATAGAGCCGACTGCCTCGCTCTCCAGGTCGCCATTGCGAAGGCCAAGCAGGGAGCGTGGGAGGAGTGGCTCCAAACGCTGGAGGAGGACCCGTGGGGCAGGCCGTACCGAGCGGTGCGGAAGAAGCTTCGACCCTGGGCTCCACCGATAACAACTACGATGGAGCCACAGTTGGCAGAGGAGGTCGTCGGGGCTCTCTTTCCGCACCGGGTAGGGTCTGCCTTGCCGGCGGAGGAGGAAGGAGAGGCGGTCAACGGTGAGGTGGAGCCGGTGTCCGAGCATGAGGTGACGGACGCCGCCGTAAAGCTCCGCCTCAAGAAGACCGCCCCCGGGATGGACGGTGTGCCTGGTCGGGTACTATACCTGGCGCTTCCCGAGCTCGGGGGGCGGATTAGGGCCCTTTTCACCAGCTGCCTTAAGAAGGGCCGGTTCCCCAGCTCGTGGAAGGAAGGTAGGCTCGTCCTTCTGAAGAAAGACGACCGCCCGCCCGACCATGCATCGGCGTACCGGCCGATTGTGTTGCTCGGCGAGCCGAGTAAACTCTTCGAGCGCGTGCTCGTTGCTCGTCTCGCCGAGCACATACATCTGTGCGACGCGCAGTTCGGATTCCGCTGTGGCCGGTCGACCATCGACGCGGTGTCCCGACTCAAGGGCCTAGCCGAGGAGGTAGTCGCCCAGGGCGGCGTGTTGGTGGCTGTGTCGTTGGATATTTCAAACGCCTTCAACACGCTGCCCTGGACGGCGGTGATGGAGGCACTGCAGCACTTCCGTGTTCCGGGCCACCTGCAAAGGCTGATCCGGGACTATTTTAGTGGAAGGGCTGTGGTGTACCCCACGAGAGACGGCTGGGCCCGACGGGCCATGTCGTGCGGTGTTCCACAGGGATCGGTCTTAGGGCCGTTCCTGTGGAACATCGGTTACGACTGGGTGCTACGCGGTGACATGTTACGGGGGGTCGGCCTGATTTGCTACGCCGACGACACCCTCGTGACTGCCCGTGGCAGTACACACCGCGAGGCGATGGTTCTCGCCACAGCGGGGGTCGCCCAGGTGGTCCACCGAATTCGGAGGCTGGGGCTCGAGGTGGCGCTCAACAAGTCCGAGGCCCTGGCATTCCATGGGCATCGACGTGGGCCGCCTCGAGGCTCCCAAATAACGGTGGCTGGGACACCCATCGCCATCGCAGGTACCATGAAGTACCTAGGACTCGTCCTCGATGGTCGGTGGGCCTTCCGGGAGCACTTCCGGCGCTTGGCACCGAAACTGGTAGCCGCCGCAGGCGCTCTCGGAAGGGTCCTTCCAAACCTGGGCGGCCCCGGAGGGGCATGCCGCCGCCTCTATATGGGGGTGGTGAGGTCGATGGCGCTGTACGGGGCGTCCATATGGGTGGAATCCCTCAGCGCCCGTAACCGCACCCTGCTGCGACGTCCGCAGCGGATGATGGCGCTGAGGGTGGCTCGGGCGTACCGTACGGCGTCATACGAGGCGGCGTGTCTGATCGCCGGTAGCCCGCCGTGGGCGCTCGAGGCCGAGGTCCTTGCGGCGGTCTATCGGCGATTGAAGGAGAGTGACCTCCGCCCGCACCCGTTGGAGGTCAAGCAGTGGAAGGAGGAGGCTCGCGACGACCTGGTGGCGGCGATACGGCCCGTCCTGCGGGAGTGGGTAGAGTGCCGCCACAGGGCCCCCAACTACCACCTCACTCAGATGCTCACCGGGCACGGATGTTTCGGGGTGTATCTGTGTGGGGTGGTGAAAAGGGAGCCCACCGCGGACTGCCACCACTGCGGCACCGGAGAGGTGGACACGGCGCAACACACGCGCGAAGCATGCCCAGCGTGTGCGGAGCAGCGCGCCGCCGTGTCCTCGGTCCTTGGGACGGACCTCTCCCTGTCTGTCATGGCAGCTGCTATGGCAGACAGGGAGGAGGTATGGAAGGCGGTCTCCTCTTTCAGCGTCGAGGTTATGACGCTGAAAGAAGCTGCGGAGCGGGCTCGGGAAGACGCCGTCGACTCGCTCCCGATCCGCCGCAGGAGACCGGGGCGGCGCCGTCGGGCGCACCTTGTGGCGCTAGACAGGGCGCCGCCGTGAGGGACCCGCGGGCGGCGAATCGGGGTTCGCCGCCTGCTTCGCAAGGGTCCCGTGCTGTAGGACTCCCCACGTGTTCCGGGGAGTCCTCGGCGAAGGCCGACGGCGCCTTCTGCTGAAGGCGTCGTCGCGGAAGCAGGGCCCGCCGCATCTCCACGTGGCGGGCAATCCGCAGACGGGGCCGTGGTGGTGTGCTATTGCGTTCCCACGGCCCCATCACAAGCGGAGAAGGTGGAACACCGTTGGGTTTTGGTGAGTATACCCGGCGCCCCTATTGGCGCCGGGGGAGCCTCACATAACCGCCCGCCCCCCCGAAGGGCGGGCGGTTATGTGAAAAAAAAAAAAAAGGTATTTGCTAAGATATTGTTATTTGCTGCGATATCTGGTATGCGTCTTGAATGATGTACAATGGAGATCTTATGATGACCTTGTGTAAATTCAGTGATAGCGCCTAATATTGTAGTATGACGCTTATCTTAATTAGATTTGCCCAAGTCGGATCTCTTGCTTCGAGATTGCAGACTGTCTGACCTCCCATGTTTAACAGAATTAATATGGCCAGTAAATTGTCCACATTTTGAAATATTAATGACGAGTTGTCATTGAGTGATGCAAATTTGATCGATGTCTATGCTTTGCAATAAGACACAAAATCTCACCTACTGAATAATTGAATATACTGATAAATGAAATTGTGGCAAATAGCTTTCTTGATCATAGTTGGTGGAGCATATGCATTTGTCTCATGCGTGGTGGTAGCTGGAGGGAACAAAGTTCTCAAGGCTGCGAAAGCATTCGCTCAACGTTGGACCCCACCCCTTGAGGCGAGCAGTAGACTCACAATGCGCTCTACAGGCTGAGACCTGTGCTGACTATGACCTGAGAGTCTTGCCTTATTTTATTTACACCTGTCGGTGTACAACACGCATTGATATGCGATATCGATTGAATTTGTGCTTACGCACTGACAATGAGTTGATACTCACTTGCTGGTTCGCCAGTATTTATTGGAATCCAAAGGCCAACTATTGTCCCTACTTCGGGGGGAGTGCAATAGTGGGTCGGCACTCACCGCACACAGCGGGAGATGTTTTTGGAGCTGTGTGCCTCCCCACATTTTTTTTTTTAAAAGAAATGAGGGGAGCGACTAAATACTTGTAATGGGTATTGTAAATATAGCTTGTAAGCCTTTTACAAGTATATTAAAGATAATTTTTATTTTCCTTTAATTTTAATTAATTATTAAGAGATACAAAGGTGGGCATTAACTCGTTAATCCGTTAATCGTTAATTAACGAAGTTAACATTTTCCTTAACGGATTAACTTTTAGGTTAAATTCAAGTGTTAACGCTCTTGTTAACTTCCGTTAAATTCTACTTCCGTTAATCTAGTCCGTTAATTGTTACAATAGACACTTATAGACGTGTTGTCATTTTATTTAAATTATGCATCAGGCTACATTCGTAAATTCGGCTATGTTCGGGGACCGTCGGCGAGTCGAATGGTGACCGAGAACGACCGAGTGCGAGTGTTTTGCATGTTATACAATACACCGAGCGGCCGGGAAAGACGTGATCAAAAGAGTACCGCAGAATCCTTGTTATAAAATAGTGACGATTTAACATAACTTACCTGTATCAAATATTGCGAAGTTTAGGCGCTAGACACCTTCAAAGTTTATTAATTATTTCACATTTACACAAATATCTCGAAAAGTCTATATTACATTTTATTCACATTAAAACTAGTTTTCATTTATTTAACATCACTTTTTTTTAGAACAAGATTTTGTTAAAAAATCAACATAAGATTCGAAAGCACTTTATTCTAAATACAATAATTATACACTTTGTCTTATACGTGAAACGCAAAATCTAGTAAAAAAGATTAACACTGCTTTGAATTGCAATCAAAATAATCAATTGTGCATCACTCTTCAACGTCGTAACTAAATTACAACTAAACTTTGTTGGCGACAAAAATGTTTATTTTTAGCCGACTTCAAAAAGAAGGAGGTTATCAATTCGACTGTATTTTTTTTTTTTTTTTTTTTTTTATGTGTGTTACCGCGAAACTCCGCCCCTGGTGGCCCGATTTTGATGAAAAATATTTTAATCGAAAGGAAGTGCTTGCAGGTGGGTCCCATTTTTTTGTTTTTTTTTTTAAATAACTAGAAGACTAGTAGATTTTGAATATAGCTTCAAAATTTGTTGCGAAAATTAGGGACATTTTTGCTTTCAGCGCTTACGTAGGCTAAACTATAGGACCTACATAAAAATGATGTGTGGCGAATTGTAGCTCTTTAAATGTGCTAATTAAAAGTCCGCGATAGCATATATCTATCTTTTATAGTTTTCTCACAATAACCATTTTTTTCTTCAGAAACATCAATTAAATTCATGCCCTATTTCCGACGCTATTATTCGAGTTCAGTATTAACCCTTATGTAAATAAACATATTCATTATCAAGAGAATTTAATGTAGATTATATTTGCAATTGAAACTATATCATTCTGTCTAATAGTTTAGGAGATATCGTAAGAATAAAATTACGCGGAAACGAAAAATGCTACACGAAAAGCACAATTTTGCTTTCTGGGCTTGCGTAGGTCAAACTATATGACTTACATAAAAATGATGTATGGAGTAATAATAGATCCTTAAATTTTCTAAATAAAAGTCTTCGGTGGCATACATCTATCATCTATGGATGTCTCACAAAAACCATGTTATTGTGAACAAACTTCGATTAAAATGCACACGAAAAACAGCGTCGTAAGCTTACGGCGCTATTATATTATATTCGATATGAATCCTTATCCAAATAAATATGTTTGATGGCTAGAGCATTAAATGCAGATTACATTAGCCTTTAAACTATGTAATTCTGATCAATAGTTTGGGAGATATTAAATAATTAAAAACTACGCGCATTCGAAAAATGCTACTGCGGCGCGCGGCTGGACAAAATTATAGGCACGCTACGATGTATTAGTTCGTTAATTTTCAATTTGTATACCGATTTTGATAATTATTTCATTGTTTAAAGGATAAGTGGTTATCTGCTGTATTCTAAATTAGTTTTTGAATTGAATTACACACATATCAAATAGGAAAGTCCTTTTCTTTATTTGTCTTATTTATGTCTTTATACGTATTAACGAAATTTGTAATTGAACTACAAATTCACTAAAAATTGTGAAATAAAACAAAAATTTTAAGAAAAAAAAATAGCCGACTTCAAAAAAAAACAATCTCAAACAAAATGCACTCAAAAGTAACCTAAAAAAACGAATTTCAAACAAAATGCACTCAAAAGTAACATAAAAAAACAATTTCAAACAAAATGCAATCAAAAGTAACCTAAAAAAAACAATTTCAAACAAAATGCAGTCAAAAGTAACATAAAAAAACAATTTCAAACAAAATGCACTAAAAAGAAACAAAATAATGTCATGAAAACTCTCTAAACTCTAGTAGTTAGTAGTAGGGGCTCAGTTTTGCGCAACTCCACGACAAGCGCGTATTTTGCGTGTCTCTAAACTCTAAAGAAAGTTCTCTTCTTTCTTGTAACATGTCTATATTGTATAATTATTGTTATTTTGGAGTCGGTTTCGGCCTAAGTAGGGACATAAACGTAAGTATGTCTAATACATCTCAAATATAAAATTTCATCTATTTACTTCGGCCGACACCGACTGCGAAATAACAATAATTATACAATATAGACATGTTACAAGAAAGAAGAGAACTTTCTTTAGAGTTTAGAGACACGCAAAATACGCGCTTGTCGTGGAGTTGCGCAAAACTGAGCCCCTACTACTAACTACTAGAGTTTAGAGAGTTTTCATGACATTATTTTGTTTCTTTTTAGTGCATTTTGTTTGAAATTGTTTTTTTATGTTACTTTTGACTGCATTTTGTTTGAAATTGTTTTTTTTAGGTTACTTTTGATTGCATTTTGTTTGAAATTGTTTTTTTATGTTACTTTTGAGTGCATTTTGTTTGAAATTCGTTTTTTTAATATTGAAGTTTAAAGACAACAGAAATTATTAAAAAAATCGTTTATGGTTCATTTGAAAAAGCGTACAAATAGGATTTTTTTGCCATTGCGTAGATAAGAAACAAACAATGAAAAATAAATTTAAAAATACGAAAGACGAAATGTGCACGCAATAAACGTTCCTGAAAAACAAAAGGGATTTAGGTGTTTATTACCGTCGTTTGTTTTTTTGGGGCTTCTTCATAGTCAACGAAAAATAATTTTAACAACAACAAAAATATGAACAAAGGATCAAATGGACAGCCGCACAGAGAATGCGATAACGAACTCGATGGATTTATGGCCCCAACCCTTCTAATGGTCAGGGATGCACGTGCGCTGCGCAAAGACAATAGCGAAGATAATTTGTTTGTTTACAAAAAAAGTATACGACAAAACGAGAAAGAATAAGGAAAAAGATAAAATAATTATGTTAGTGAAATAATGTTAAATTGTGTTATACTAAAATTAATATATGAAATGTCGGCACAAGTGACCTTTACAATAACATAAAAAACAATCTCAAACAAAATGCACTAAAAAGTAACAGAATAATGTCATGAAAACTCTCTAAACTCTAAAGAAAGTTCTCTTCTTTCTTGTAACATGTCTATATTGTATAATTATTGTTATTTCGCAGTCGGTGTCGGCCGAAGTAAATAGGTGACATTTTATATTTGAGATGTATTAGACGTACTAACGTTTATGTCCCTTCTTACTGCATTTTGTTTGAGATTGTTTTTTTACGAAGTCGACTTTTTTTTATTTCTTTTTTTTTTTTATTTCTCGTTATTTAAGTGAATTTGAAGTTCGATTACAAATTTCCTTAAAACGTATGAGGACGGAAATAAGACAAATAAAGAAAGGGACTTTCCTATTTAATATGTGTGTACTTCAATTCAAAAACTAATTTAGATTGCAGCAGATAGCCTTATATCCTTTAACCAAAAAAATAATTATTAACATCGGTATACAAATTGTCGCATTAGCATTTTTCGAATGCGCGTAGTTTTTAATCATTTAATATCTTCCAAACTATTGATCAGAATTACATAGTTTAAAGGCTAATGTAATCTGCATTTAATACTCTAGCCATCAAACATATTTATTTGGATAAGGATTCATATCGAATATAATATAATAGCGCTGTAATCTTACGACGCTGTTTTTCGTGTGCGTTTTAATCGTCTTTTGTTCACAATAACATGGTTATTGTGAGAAAACCATAGATGATAGATATATGCCGCCACAGACTTTTATTTAGAAAATTTAAGGATCTATAATTACTCCATACATCATTTTTATGTAGGTCATATAGTTTGACCTACGTAAGCCCAGAAAGCAAAATTGTGCTTTTCATTGTAACGCGATGTAGCATTTTTATCTCCGCGTTATTTCATTCTTTCGATATCTCCTAAACTATTAGACAGAATGATACATATTCAAAATCTACTAGACTTCTAGTTATTTAAAAAAATGGGACCCATTTGCAAGCACTTCCTTTCGATTAAAATAATTTTTATCAAAATCGGACCACCAGGGGCGGAGCATCGGTAAACGGTAACACACATAAAAAAAATACAGTCGAATTGATAACCTCCTTCTTTTTGAAGTCGGCTAAAAATAGCCTAAGTTCTATTGAAAGTCTCGACAAAATCAGTCCATATGATTCGGAGATTATTCGTATGGACATTTCCCGCTTGCGCCTTATACTCGTAATATAAACAAAAATTAACTTTAACTTGCGTTAAATTTTCGTAAATTAAACGCTTTAACGATTAACGAAGTTAAATTTTTTATTAACTGTGCCCACCTATGAAGAGATACTAAACTCGGATTCGAGAATGGAAGTGAATAGTCATTACTCCAAATATAACCTAAAAGAATCAGTTACTATAAAAACACAACGTAGAACAAAATCCTAAATTAGACGATCACATATATAAAATATCTTTGGCACAAATAACAAACTCTACCTTTGGAAAGATATACAAATTTTGTTGTCCTAGTCTACTGCAAAATTTTGTATAAACTGAGAGTTTGCATATATTTTAAAAAGGATAGTTACAATGTGTACTCACACAAGTGACATGAGTATGGTTTTTCACCTGTGTGGATTCTTAAATGTCATTTTCTAGTGTCCTGTTGCGTGCCTTTTTATTCACACAAGTGACATGAGTATATTTGGTTTTTCAATTGTGTGGATTCTTAAATGTAATTTTAAATTCCCCGTTTGAGTACATTTGTATTCACACAAGTGACGTGAGTATAGTTTTTCACCTGTGTGGGTTCTTAAATGTAATTTTAGTTTCCGCCCTTGAGTACATTTGTATTCACACAAGTAACATGAGTATCAAGTTTCACCTGTGTGGGTTCTTAAATTTTATTTTATAGTGCCCTTTTGCGTACATTTGTATTCACGCAAGTGACATGAGTATGTTTGGTTTTTCACCTGTGTGGATTCTTAAATGTAATTTTAAATTGCCCTTTTGAGTACATTTATATTCACACAAGTGACATGAGTACTATTATTCACCTGTGTGTGTTCTCATATGATTTTTTAAACTGCTATTGACTGTACGTGTGTACTAACACAAGTGATATGAGTATGATTTTTCATCTGTGTATGTTCTCATATTTTATTTTACATTTCTATTGACTGTGCATGTGTACTCACACAAGTGACATGAGAAGGTTTTTCACCTGTGTGTGTTCTTAATTGTATATTTAAATTGCCCCTTTGAGTACATTTATACCCACACAAGTGACATATTCGTAAGTACGATTATTCACCTGTGTGTTCTCATATGTTATTTTAAATTGCTATTGACTGTGCATGTGTATTCACACAAGTGACATGAGTATGGTTTTTCACCTGTTTGGGATCTTAAATTTTAATTTATAGTGCCTCTTTGCGTACATTTGTATTCACACAAGTGACATGAGTATGTTTGGTTTTTCACCTGTGTGGATTCTTAAATGTAACTTTAAATTTCCCTTTTGAGTACATTTGTAGTCACACAAGTGACATGAGTACGATTTTACACCTGTGTGTGGTCTCATATTGTAACGTATTTAAAACGTCACATAGTCTGTGCACTGCGGCGCACGCGCCGCGGGGACTGCGCGGGTTAGAGGGGCGACCCGGGCTCGGCGGGGTCGCTGCATACGTGCCGGGTCACTTGCCTGCAATCTCCTGAGAAGAGCGGTCACCGGCGTCTTAGTCTTGGTGTGATCGTTTCCGGCTAACGTTGGCGTTCTAAAGTTATTTTTTTTCTACATTAATACTAATACAATTTAAGTACTTGTTCCCGTTTTAGGGTAAGTTTTATGGCACATAAAATAAAATATGTAATGTTGCTAAATTTAATTGTCCTTTATAACCGTATTTTTTTTAAACGTTCTTTGTTCTTGTTGCTAACGGTCATTTTTAAAACTTTAACTTATTTCTTTTGTACATTTAAATTTGTGTTTTCTTTATTTTACATAAGATCTTATTGCTGATTTTTCATTATTTATCCTTTATCTTTATAATACGTTATTTCGCATTTTATTTAAATTTATTTTAATTTTCGCTAGCTTCGCTTTTGCTTTGTAAACTCCGTTCTGATAGTTCCACCATCGTCAAGCCGCTACGTATTGCTTTTCTTGAGTTGCTGATGGTGGATACCAGGCGGAGGAATAACGCCTTACCGAATTAACGGTCTGGTGTTTTGAATTTCCAGGAGCACTGTACGAATTTTACTGCAAGCTACCATCAAGCTAGCAATCTCCGAGCAAGCTATCGCTTGCCAGCTGCAGACATCGGTAGCTGACCTGCCGTTGCGACCTCAGCACCGACGTCTACCGAATTCCTGCGGCCGCCGCTTAGCTGCCTAGGGAGCACCCAGCTACGGTCGACGTGCACCTCCTGTCCTGCCGTTCCTTGGCCTGCCGCCGCTCATCTGTCGCTGGGCGACGCCACCGTAGTTCAGCCAAAGCAGGGGAGTAATAAACGCCGCGGAAGCAGAGACTGATAGCACGTTACCCCACGACCTTATAAATTTTATGTGCCTACCGCTGAGTGCTTGGTAATATTATATATATCTTTTGTTACCACCTGAGTTTCTTTTCTCACCTCATTAGGGAGTTAGGGACCCAGGGCGCAAGGAAACCCTTTTAAGCCTTGCGGGACGGTACATTGGCGCCCAACGTGGGTTAATCTGTTTCTGCTTTCGCTGTTAGTAGTTAGTTTTGCGATGTGTGATTTTGTAAAACGCTTTTTATTTTTTTTTGGTTTGCAGCAACTAGGGTGAAAGTAGTAATTCGTCATTTTTTTTATTGTGCAAATAAACAAAACCTTTAAACTAAGGTATTTTATATGTGATTTTTTTTTTTTTGAATTTCCGTTGTTTTATTTTATTTTCCGTTACTGTTTTTGAATTACGTTTACATTGTTATTTTCGAGGTACCGACAAATGTTTTTGTCTTGCGCGCCGTTATCTTACCGCGCGTAAGCGTAATTGAATATAAGGCTGCGTTCACACTAGTTGCAATTTAATATTTTTTTTTTTTTTTGCTTTTATAATTTTGTTGTATTTTTTATCTTTATTAAAAAACCAGAGCGTTACATTAATTTAGTGTAAGAGAACGGAGTATTTTTTTTTTATTATTTTTTTTTTTAACTTAATTTCATCTTCCGATTTTTTTTCCTTTTCTTTTCTTCTTTATTTTTTGTGCCATTTACAACTACCTACTTCCGGTTATTTTTTTTTTTTAATATTTTAGTATCTCGATTAATATGGTTTATCCAATTAACTTTTCTGCTCTGAATAAGAGCGAACTTGAATACGAGGTGGCTATAAGAAACGAAATACCCGCCAACACGGTTGCGGATTTACGGAAGCAGATTAGTAAATTATCTCAATTATATCCATCCGAGAATATTCTTGTTTCGCATTTGGATCCTCCACGTGATTTGAATTGCTGTGTGGAAATTTTAGAAAGGATTATTTCAAATCTCTCTGAAGGTTCTAAAGATAATTATTTTTTGGCCAAAACTGAGAATAACCTACATCACGTCTACCATAGGCTAGGCCGGATTGACGTTAGCGACGCGCTCGCCGACCAGCATGCAAAGTGTCATGTTTTGTTTAGACAAGCGTACGACAAATTATTAACTCTTAAAACCAAGAATGTCGATCTTTCTGAGGAACCAGGCAGACCTTCGACTTTACCAGTAAATGTTACGGTAACGTGTGAAGGCGGCAGCAAAATTTCAAACGAACTTAGTAAATTGAAATATGACGGTAAATCCTGCGTACGTTCATTTATTCAGCAGGCACACGAATTTAGTGGAGCACGCGATATCCCAGGGTCAAAGTTGTTAGCTTTCGGAACTGAAATTTTCGTAGGGGACGCGTTGCATTGGTTCAGAAGCGTAAAGGAACAAGTATCTACCTGGGATGAATTAACCGTACTCTTAAAACAAGACTTCGATAAGGCTGATTACGATTATCGTTTATTAGCGGAGATTCGTTCTAGAACCCAGGGGAAAACAGAAAATATTTCGATATACTTGTCAATTCTGTCGGGTATGTTTTCACGCTTAACGAAACCTCTTACAGCCGAAGATAAGCTAGAGATTATCTTGCATAACATACGTCCTTGCTATGCTAACATATTAGCGTCATCGCCACAAATCTCATCTATCGAACAGTTAAGAATGTTATGCAGAAACTACGAGAACGTCCAGTCTCGCTTAGCACATTTTCGAGAACCACCAGCGGCATCCCATGATACGTTAGCCCCCGAGTTTTCGTACAAACAGGATCCCAACCCCTCCTTTAGTAAACAAAAGCACGATATGGATAATTCTCATAATTACAACAAAAATTATTCTCATGATGTTAAGAAATATCTACACGTTATAAATAATAGTGATCAAAGCGTAAATAATAGTGTTCCTTACTGTCCTCGATGTCGTAACCATTCACATACTTTTAGAAATTGCAAAAACACTGAAATTTTATGCTTTAAATGTGGCAACAAAGGTGTCAAGAAGCCCGACTGCCCAAATTGTAACCGAAATACGAATTCAAAAAACTAATTAGGAAGAATTGTAGTAGATCTTGTAATAAACCGAAAACTGATATTAATGATTGGAAGGAATGGTTAAAAACAGTACATAGATTTTTTAGTTTTTACAAGGCTGCTACAATTCTACAAAAAAAACCATTTCGTGATACCCGTCCGTATATTAACATAAAGATTAATGACATTACTGCGTCAGGACTCTTAGATTCGGGATCAGTAATCACTGTTATAGGGAATCACGCTCACAAGGTTTTGCTTCAACATGGCCTTAAAATTTTAACTGACGAGCCGTTGTTGGTTACTGCGGCAGGCGGACAAACGTTGAATAGTATAGGCTATATTAATTTGCCCGTAACATTCGAGAACCAATTTCACATAATTAAGGCTTTTGTTGTTCCCGAAGTCAAACCGTCACTGATCTTAGGAATAGATTTCTGGCGTGCATTCAAGTTATGTCCGAAGTACTTAGGCTCTCTTACTTTAACAGAGACACCGCTAATGGACTTAACTGAAAATAGATCGAAACATTTAATTTGTTCTTACAATCATTTAAATATAAATGAAAAGATAGTCGCAGATACCGTAATTGAAAAATTTAAAGAAATTTCGTTTGAGCATAAAGGTTTAGGCCGGACTCACGTAATAACACACCATATTGACACAGGAGAGTCGCCTCCTATTAGGCAAAGATATTACCGACTTTCTCCAGAAAAGCAGAGGATTCTACTCGAACAAGTTGATGAAATGTTGGCGTTAGACGTAGTAGAACCTTGTGAGAGTGCCTGGCAGTCTCCCGTTCTTCTGGTTACTAAGAAAAATGGCAAGCCTCGTTTTTGTCTTGACAGTCGGAAGCTCAACTCGGTTACTAAGAAGGACGCTTACAACTTGCCTTATATATCTGAAATCCTAGACAATTTACGCGATGCCCGTTTTCTTACTAGTCTTGACTTATCCAAGGCTTTCTGGCAAATACCTATCGCGGAAGAAGATAGAGACAAGACAGCCTTTTACGTTCCCGGTCGAGGAACATTTCGATTTAAAGTCACCCCTTTCGGTTTAACAAATGCACCGGCCACACAACAACGATTAGTCGATGCCCTTCTAGGTGATGTAGATCATCGTATTTTTGCCTATTTAGATGATATTATTATTGTTAGTAGCACTTTTGATGAACACGTCTCTCTGCTATCTCGTGTGTTGGACAAATTGCGTAAAGCGAACTTAACCATCAATTTGGAAAAGTGTGAGTTCTTTCGAAGTCAGCTCAAGTACTTAGGTTATGTCGTTGATGAGAACGGGTTACGAACCGACCCCGATAAAGTTGAAGCCATTCTTACTTATGCGACTCCAACTAGCAGGAAGGAGTTGAAACGATTCTTGGGTACGGCTACTTGGTATCGACGTTTCGTTCCTAATTTTAGCACAATTGCAGGGCCGCTTAATAAGCTAACTTCAAACAAAAAAAATGCTCCTCCTTTCCAGTGGACTGAGGAAGCCGATGCGGCATTTAAAAAGCTCAAGGAATGTCTTGTTTCCGCCCCAGTGCTTTCATGTCCCGATTTTGACCAGCCATTTCAGGTTCACACCGATGCGAGCAACTTTGGCATTGGAGCGATGCTAACTCAGGCTACCAACGGAATAGAAAGACCAGTTGCGTATATGAGCAGATCGCTAACAGCTGCCGAAAAGAATTACAGCATCACGGAGCGTGAGACATTGGCCGTTTTAGTTGCTCTAGAACACTGGCGGTGCTATATTGAAAACGGAAAAAGGTTCACAGTCTATACAGACCACAGTGCTTTGAAGTGGTTCCTTTCCTTGAACAATCCCACAGGTAGACTAGCTCGTTGGGGTGTACGTTTATCATCTTTTAATTTCGAAATTAAACACCGACGTGGCGTTGACAACATTATACCTGACGCTTTATCTAGAGCTTTACCGGTAGCTTCTATTGCAACGGCCAAATCATTTTCTGTAACTAAGGATGATTGGTATAGGAAAATGTATAATAATTCCCTAACTAAACCTTCAGGTTCCCCTAACTATTTCGTGAAAAATGAAACCCTTTACCGCCTTTCAAAGAATAAATGCGATCTTACAAAAGAATTTTCTTGGAAAGAAGTTGTTCCTCTCGAACTTAGGGAGGCTGTGATAGCTGAGAATCACAACAAGCCAATTGCCGGTCATTTGGGTATTTTCAAAACTTACAGACGGATCGCTCTTAGATATTTTTGGCCCGACATGTACCGAGATGTATTAAAGTACGTGGGCTCATGTTCAATTTGCCTCCAATATAAGGCCCAGAACCATGGCATCCTTGGAGAAATGGGTCGCCCTAAACAGTGTGCTCGACCATATCAAATGTTATCTATCGATCTCATGGGACCTCTTCCTATAACTCGTAAACAGAATAGTTTTATCTTGGTAATAACTTGTTGTTTTTCTAAATTTTGTCACATATTTCCACTTAGAAAAGCTACCTCACGAATTATTGCACAAATTCTGGAAGAACAAATCTTCTTAATACACGGTATCCCTCAAACCATTTTACTAGACAATGGCCCCCAGTTTATAAGTAGCCAAGCCAACGATTTGTTTAGAAAATATAACATCCCTAACGTATTCTTTACGCCAAAATACACTCCACAAGTAAACACCGTTGAGCGCTATAACAGAACCATAATTACGTGTATATCTACCTTTGTGGATAACGACCATCGCTCATGGGATACGTTCATACCCAATGTCCAATTTGCAATTAACAACTCTGTGAACGAAGCTACGGGTTATACGCCATCATTTTTAGTATTTGGACGGGAGATAGTCGTTTGTGGTTCTCATTATGTAGACTCCGATTTAGGGGACGAAATTATATTTTTGCCTCGCGATATTTACGCAGAGAATCTTGGTTCGCTTAAATTGGTTTTCGACCAGGTACAGAGGGCTTTATACCGAGCCCATTTAAAGAATACGGCAAAATATAACTTAAGAAGAAAGAATTACGAGTTCAACGTAGGAGACGTCGTATATAAACGTACTTTTATTTTGAGCGACAAGGACAAATATTTTAGCAAAAAACTGGCTCCAAAATTTATTAAGTGTAGGGTAACGGAGAAGCGTTCTCCCTTAGTGTACATATTAGAAGACATGTCGGGAAAAAATCTAGGTGCCTGGCACATTAAAGATTTAAAGATCGTGTAGCTTTCTAATTCTGAGAAACTACACACCTCAAGGATTTTGATATTAAATCAAAATCCTTAGGGCGGAGAGGGGGTACTGTAACGTATTTAAAACGTCACATAGTCTGTGCACTGCGGCGCACGCGCCGCGGGGACTGCGCGGGTTAGAGGGGCGACCCGGGCTCGGCGGGGTCGCTGCATACGTGCCGGGTCACTTGCCTGCAATCTCCTGAGAAGAGCGGTCACCGGCGTCTTAGTCTTGGTGTGATCGTTTCCGGCTAACGTTGGCGTTCTAAAGTTATTTTTTTTCTACATTAATACTAATACAATTTAAGTACTTGTTCCCGTTTTAGGGTAAGTTTTATGGCACATAAAATAAAATATGTAATGTTGCTAAATTTAATTGTCCTTTATAACCGTATTTTTTTTAAACGTTCTTTGTTCTTGTTGCTAACGGTCATTTTTAAAACTTTAACTTATTTCTTTTGTACATTTAAATTTGTGTTTTCTTTATTTTACATAAGATCTTATTGCTGATTTTTCATTATTTATCCTTTATCTTTATAATACGTTATTTCGCATTTTATTTAAATTTATTTTAATTTTCGCTAGCTTCGCTTTTGCTTTGTAAACTCCGTTCTGATAGTTCCACCATCGTCAAGCCGCTACGTATTGCTTTTCTTGAGTTGCTGATAGTGGATACCAGGCGGAGGAATAACGCCTTACCGAATTAACGGTCTGGTGTTTTGAATTTCCAGGAGCACTGTACGAATTTTACTGCAAGCTACCATCAAGCTAGCAATCTCCGAGCAAGCTATCGCTTGCCAGCTGCAGACATCGGTAGCTGACCTGCCGTTGCGACCTCAGCACCGACGTCTACCGAATTCCTGCGGCCGCCGCTTAGCTGCCTAGGGAGCACCCAGCTACGGTCGACGTGCACCTCCTGTCCTGCCGTTCCTTGGCCTGCCGCCGCTCATCTGTCGCTGGGCGACGCCACCGTAGATCAGCCAAAGCAGGGGAGTAATAAACGCCGCGGAAGCAGAGACTGATAGCACGTTACCCCACGACCTTATAAATTTTATGTGCCTACCGCTGAGTGCTTGGTAATATTATATATATCTTTTGTTACCACCTGAGTTTCTTTTCTCACCTCATTAGGGAGTTAGGGACCCAGGGCGCAAGGAAACCCTTTTAAGCCTTGCGGGACGGTACAATATGTTTTTTTAAACTGCTATTGATTGTACATGTGTAGAATAGAATAGAATAGAATAAGCGTTTATTGCCACAAAAAAGAAACTTATGAACTAAAATTAAACAAAAAGATTAAAAACGTGGCAAAAGGTAGCCAGCTCAGCTGATACAGGGACGACATCGGCCTTCCCTGAGCTGGTTTTCAGCAGGCCCCTTTGCTCTCACAACATATGCACTTAGGTGGTAGGGTAACTAAACTAAATAACAAAAAAAAGAGAATTATAGTGCAATTTTTTTAAATTTTAAACAATGTTTGTGCGAAGTTAATAATAATTTTAACTTTCAATAACAATAACATTATATGGATGTGGGAATGGAAAGTAAGATGATTAAATTATTTGTATGAAATGGAACAAAACGGAAGTGTAAGCGAGAGGGTGTGTGAGCGAGACGAATGGAGAAGAACATCCGGCGAACGAGGTGAAAGAAATAAGGACGCTAACGACGAGAATAAAGTTTTATTACAATTTTTAAGTGTTTCACTTGATAATCGACAATCCCACTACTACAATTTTGGGGGCTCGTCCGGGATCTCGATTTATCAAGTGAATACGACGTGTGGACGGCGATAATTTTGAAATATTTTACGACGGTGAGCAACGGTTGGCGCAGACGACGCGACGCGGCGTGGCCATTGCAAAAACAATCAAACATCAAGATGCAAGAAAAGGGAGCAGGAACGCCAGTCAGCCTGATAGACGGTACGTTCAACATTTCGAAATTCAGCGGGGATGACAAAATTTATTCTTCTAACAAATGGGCACAAGACATCGAAGACAATGCTGAAATATTTGGATGGAGTCCGCAGCAAACACTTATTGTCGCTCGCAGAACTCTAACGGGTACCGCGGAGTTATGGCTACGGTCAGAAAAAACTTATAAAACGTTTGAAGATTTTAAAAATGCCGTATGTAAGGAATTTCCTGATACTGTGAACATTAAAGAAATGCACGAAATAATGGCTAGCCGAAAGAAACGCAAAGATGAATCCCTTTATCATTACATGTTAACAATGAAAGAATTAGGTAAAAGAGCTAAATTTCCGGATTACGTGGCTATACAGTACATCGTGGACGGAATCGAAGATTTTGAGTATAATAAAAGTGTATTGTATGGTGTAACAACATATAGCGCATTAAAAGAAAATTTAACTATTTACGAAAAAATCAAAAGCAAGTCAAAAGAAGTAAGAAAAGATCGTGTAAGTCATCAGCAGCAGTTTGTCCCGATGAAAAGGCGGTGCTATAATTGTGGAAGCATTGATCATGTGGCTAGTGCATGCAAAAACGGTCTGAAATGTTTTGGTTGTAACCAATACGGCCATATTAGACCGAATTGCAAGATGCAAAACGGTGCGAACACAAGTTCAAATCAGGGCGATAAGATGGCGGTTTCGGCGTCGGCGTCGGGCGGAAGCAGTAATAATCGACGTTCGGCTATGTTCGGAACGATGACGACCAATGACAGCGCACGAGGCGAATTTCAAGATGGCAACCGAGGCGTCGGAGTGCCGCATTCATTTGACATTCCAACAAAACAAAGTGACAATGACAGTTCGATTGTGACCTTGAACCCTGAAGTAAACGCGGTTGTAAACAATAGTGTTTTGTGTTATAAAAAGCCAATTAAAGTTGTATATTTAAACGATATAAGTGTCAACGCATTAATAGATTCAGGTAGCGATGTAAATTTGATATCGATGTCTTTGTTTACAAAGTTACAATTGCAAATTTGGGATGATAATTTAATTTTATCTGGATTGGGTCAATCCCAAGTACGATCGGCAGGTAAAACATTTATAAATCTTAAAATTGACAGCCGATGTTATGAAAATATTGTATTCCATGTAGTTATTAATAAGGTTATGCCTTACGATGTAATAATTGGCCAAGAATTCTTAAGTTCAGTAACCATGTTAATGAATGAAGGTGTTGTAACATTTTTGCCAGAAAGCTATGATTGGATAGGTAAAATTGATTGTTTTGTAGGGTGTTCTGATGTTGTTTTAGATCACATTAAGGATCCCAGGGTGAAAGATGAAGTTGCACGGCTTGTCAGAGAGTACAAACCACTACAAACTGAAGAAGCACCTATCAAACTCAAGATAGTATTGAAAGACAGCCGACCAGTTGCACAAAGGCCTCGACGATTGTCCTTGTTGGAACAACAGGTTGTAGAAAAACAGATTAAAGAATGGTTGCAGGCAGGAATCATACGGGTGAGTTTTTCAGAGTATGCTAGTCCTCTAGTATTGGTCAAAAAGAAGAATGGAGAAACTAGGGTTTGTGTGGATTATCGTTTACTAAATAAGAAAATAGTTAAGGATGAATTTCCATTGCCTGTGATAGATGATCTCATTGACAAATTACAAGATGCCAGAGTATTCAGTGTTTTGGATTTAAAAAATGGATTCTTTCATTTAAAGGTCAGCGAGGAGTCAATTCAATACACATCATTTGTAACACATCAAGGACAGTATGAATTTATGCGCGCTCCCTTTGGTTTGTCAATATGTCCAAAAACATTTATGAGATTTGTAAGTATAGTCTTCAGAGAGTTGATGGCTCAAGGTATTTTGATGATTTTTATAGACGATATTATCATTCCAGCTATTGATGAGGAGCAGGCCTTGTATAGACTAAATCAAATTTTGGAAGTTGCTTCACGATATGGATTAGAGCTGAACTGGAAAAAAGCAAACTTACTACAGCGGGAAATTGAATATTTAGGACATGTGATTAAAAACGGAGAAGTGAGACCTAGCTTGGAGAAAGTGGATGCTGTGATGAAATATCCAGAGCCAAGGAACCTCAAACAGTTGCATACTTTTATTGGATTAACCGGATATTTTAGAAAATACATAGAAAATTATGCTGCAATTGCTAAACCATTAACAGATTCGATGAGAAAGGATAAGGAATTTTTATTTCAAGATAATGAGAGAATAGCTTTTGTAACATTGAAGAGTAAGTTGGCTAGTAAACCAGTTATAAAAATATTTGATCCAAAGTTAAAAACTGAATTACATACTGATGCATCAAGTGTAGCATTGGCCGCAATACTTATGCAGTATCACCCAAATTCAGGATTACATCCAGTCCATTATATGAGCCGAAAGACTAATGATATTCAAAGCAGGTATTCAAGTTATGAGTTGGAAGCTTGAGCAATAATAGAAGGAATAAAGAAGTTTAGACATTTTCTTTATGGAATTCATTTTAAAATAGTTACAGATTGCCAAGCGTTTGAAATGACCTTAAGGAAAAAAGATTTGACTGCCAAAGTTGCTAGATGGGTAATGATGCTCAATGAGTATGATTTTGAAGTTGAACACAGGGCAGGTTACAAAATGAAGCATACAGATGCATTAAGCAGATCGGTGGCAGTTATTACATCATTAAAAGATGGTATAATACAGGCGCAGGAAAATGATGAAGGATTGAAGGCTATAAAAACCATTTTAAATGAAAAACAATATGATGATTTTTGGATAGAAAATGGAGTATTGTACAAGGGAAATCAGTAACAATTAGTTATACCGAGATCAATGGAAAAAGAAATCATTAACAGAGTGCATAGTAATGGTCATTTTGGTAAAACAAAGATGAAAGAATTATTAAGTAGGGACTATTATATCAGAGATATAGATAAGAAAATTGATGAATTTATGCTGAGTTGTATTCCCTGTTTGTTAGCGCACAGAAAAGAAGGAAAACAGGAAGGATTTTTGAATCCTATTGAAAAGGATAGTATTCCATTTGATACATTACATATAGATCATGTTGGACCATTAACAGAAACAAAAAAACAGTATAATTATATACTCACCGTGATAGATGCATTCACCAAATTTGTATGGTTATTCCCCACGAAGACAACATCAAGTAGTGAAACATTAAAAAGACTTCAAATACATCAACAAGCTTTTGGTAATCCTCGCAGAATCATTACAGATAGAGGAACGGCATTTACAAGTAGAGATTTTCAAAGTTATTGTGAAGAGGAAAATATTTTGCATGTGAAAATTACAACAGGCGTACCACGCGGAAATGGTCAGGTGGAGAGAGTCCATAGAATCATTATACCTATTCTAACCAAGTTATGTGTTGAAAACCCATCTGTGTGGTATAAACATGTGAGTAGAGTGCAGCGAGCATTGAATAGCACTTTCCAAAGAGGAATAAATACAACACCCTTTGAATTATTGATGGGGACAAAGATGAGAAACAGAGAAGATGTAGAAATCTTAAGTTTATTACAAGAGGAAATTATATCAGAATTTAATGAAAGCAGAGAGAACCTAAGGATGCAAGCTAAAGAACAAATATTAAAAATTCAAGATGAAAATAGAAAACATTTTAATAAAAATAGGAAGGAAAGTATCAAATATGCTGAAGGGGATTTGGTCGCTATTAAACGAACGCAGTTTGGCCCAGGTCTTAAACTCAAACCCAAATATCTAGGTCCATATAAAGTAGTTAAATGTAACCGCAATGATCGTTATCATGTGGAGAAGGCAGATAGTACGGCCGAAGGGCCCATAAGGACATCAAGTTCTGCAGACCAAATGAAGAGATGGCCAGAACAGAGTGGTCCAGAGGAATTGGAGAATTAGAATATTGCTAAGGTATTTTTTCTACTATTTAATTATTAAAATCTCTGTTGCAGTTTTCTTCATTGATTGTCATGGTGAATTTATTTTTGTTGGCCAAAGGTTTTGTTTTAAGTTAAGAATAGAGTTTGATAAGATGTTTTTGTTTATTACTACAGAATTTATTGTATAGTTTAAGTTTCATGATTGTATTGTTTAGTATTTCTTTTTGTTACCGTAATGTGATAAGAGTGTATTAATTAAGATTTAATTTTGTATAAGGTTTGTTAATAGAGCATGTCTGAGGACAGACATGAGTGCAGGAAGGCCGAATGTGGGAATGGAAAGTAAAATGATTAAATTATTTGTATGAAATGGAACAAAACGGAAGTGTAAGCGAGAGGGTGTGTGAGCGAGACGAATGGAGAAGAACATCCGGCGAACGAGGTGAAAGAAATAAGGACGCTAACGACGAGAATAAAGTTTTATTACACTTTTTAAGTGTTTCACTTGATAATCGACGATCCCACTACTACATGGAGATTAAAAAAATATTAAATAAATAAACAACAAAAAAGGTTAAGGTGTTTAAAGGATATAAATATTAATACATAACAAACTGTTTCTCTATAGGTTAAATGGAATAATATGATTGAAAGTGACAGTTTTCTTATCTATTTACGTCATTGATTGGTTTGTGACTCCAGTAGATTTTTTTTGTACTTCTTTGCAAAACCTGAATGCGATATTATTTTATTTAGTGGTGGAGGAAGATCGTTCCAAACCTTCGAGGCTGAAAACTTAAAACCACCTCTAAAACCAGTAGTACTGTGCTTTGGAACTATCATTTTTTTGTATAGTGCACCTCGTAAGATGGACTGACGTGTCTTTTCTCCATTCTAGCTTCTCGTAGAGGTATTTCGGGCGATTGCAGATGACCACTTTATGGGTAATATTAGCCAGATGCAACAGTCGGCGTCCGGACATTTTTAATATATTGTACTTGTTATAGTATGGAGTAATGTGTTCCCGCCTTGGTATGTTAAAACAAAAGCGCATACAAGCATTTTGCACACGTTGTATGGCCCGCTGCGTCTTAATCAACAATCTGGGTCCGTAAACTGCGTCACAGTAGTTGAACCGAGACAGTATCAATGAATCCACCAGCCTTAGCCTGACGCTCTCTGTCAGAAAGCACCTCACACGGTACAGGACTTTTAGCCGATAGAACGCATTTCTAATATCCGTGTTGACGTGATCCACAAAGCGCAGTTCACTATCCATTTGCAGACCCAGATTTTTTGCTGCATATACCTTTTCTAAAATTTTGTTACGAAGTTTTATTTGCGGTCTATGACTTTCAATTCTTTCTCGTTGCCTTCTAGTACCTATGATCATATACTTGCACTTTGTTGGATTCAAAATTAAATTGTTCTTCTTCGCCCATTCTTCGATAGTCTGCAAATCTTCGTTAATGTGGGCCAATGCCATGTCTGTGTCTCTGGGATTAAAAGAGTAATATAATTGTGTATCATCAGCGTACAAATGGAGTTTTTTTTTTTATATAAGAGAAGGGGGCAAACGAGCAGCGGGAACACCAAGGTGTTCATCGACGCCCATGGACATCTGCAATACCAGAGGAATCGCAAATGCGTTGCCGGCCTTTGAGATGGTGATACGCTCGCTTCTTGAAGGACCCTAAGTCGTACTGGTTTGGAAATACCGCCGAGGACAGACCATTCCACAACGCGGCTGTGCGCGGCAAGAAATTTCGCGAGAACCGCACTGTTGTGGAATGCCAGCCATCCAGATGGTATGGATGGTACTTGGCGGTCTGTCGGGTCGTCCGATGACGAAACTCGGCGGCACGAATCGTTCCAAACAGTTCTTCAGAACACTCCCCGTGATACAAACGATAAAAGATGCAGAGGGAACTGACGTCCCTCCGCAAGGCCAGAGTATCAAGCCGATCGGTAAGAGCTCGGTCGTTGACGATTCGAGTCGCTCTCCGTTGTATGCGGTCAAATGGAAGAAGCTGGTATTGGGGTGCTCCCGCCCAGATGTGCGAGCAGTATTCCATGTGGGGCCGAACTTGCGCCTTGTACAGTTGTAGGCGGTGGCCCGGCTAGAAATACTGCTTCGCCCTACTGAGCACACCCAGCTTTTTGGAGGCCAGCTTGGCCTTGTCTTCCAAGTGACCGCGAAACTGAACGTCACTCGATATGTCAACGCCGAGAATACCGATACTGGCTGAGGCAACCAAGGGAGTGCCCTCAAAACGAAGATCTACGACAAAGGGTTGTTTTTTAGCGGTAATGGCGCACACTTGTGTCTTTTTGGGATTGAATTCAACGAGATTTCGTCGACCACAATCCGAAACTTTACCCAGTAGGGTCTCCAGTTCAGACATAAGTTTGGTCCGGTTCTCATCGGCAGTAGCCCGAGAAACATTGGCACGGGCCGTATACAGTGCGTCACACGTGCTATCGTCTGCATAACAATGAATGTTGCTAAATTGCAGCATATCATTGATATCCAGAAGAAACAAGGTGGGCGACAGTACACAGCCCTGTGGGACACCAGCGTTGATTGGTTTCGGGTCAGAGCACGCACCGTCAACAACGACCTTGATGCTCCGACCCTCCAAGACGCTAGAAATCCAGGCGCATAGTTTCTCGGGCAGCCCGTATGAAGGCAACTTCGCAAGAAGTGCTTTGTGCCACACCCGATCGAAGGCTTTGGCCACGTCCAAACTAACCGCCAGGGCCTCCCCCTTGCCTTCGATCGCCTCCGACCATCGATGCGTGAGGTACGCAAGAAGATCACCAGCTGAGCGACGCTGTCGGAAACCGTACTAACGATCGCTAATCAGCTGATGCTCCTCAAGGTACCTCATGAGTTGGCAATTGATGGTCGTTTCCATGACTTTCGAGAACAAGGTGGTAATGGCGATCGGCCTGTAGTTGGACGGGTCTGAGCTATCGCCTTTTTTCGGGATCGGGTGGATTATGGCAGTCTTCCATGATTTCGGGACAACGCCTAAGGAGTAGGAGAACCGGAACAGGCGCGTTAAAACCGGTGCCAACTCAGGAGCGCAAGTCCTAAGCACGATGGGGGGTATCCCGTCAGGCCCACTCGACTTATGGATATCCAGAGATTGCAGCGATTTCCGCACTGATCTCTGGATAAACTGGATTTCGGACATAGAGGTCTCCGCGTGGGATTTTCGGCGGCGAGTTACCTTTGTCATCCAGAGTCGAGTTGGCCGCGAAAAGAGAGCCCAGGAGATCGGCTTTCTCTTTTGCGGTGTGGGCCAGCGAGTCATCCCCCCTGCGCAGAGATGGTAAGGACGGCATACAGAAGTTCCCCTGCACAGCCTTGGCAAGAGACCAGAAAGCACGAGTCCCCGAAGGAAGGTGCACTAGCCTCTCACCAATGCTGGCCACGTGTTCGGACTTTGCCTTGGCAATCACTCTTTTGAAGGACCTGGAGGCAGAGTTATACTTCTTTTTTAACTGGCTGGTATTTACATCCCTAGCTGCTGACGCCTCAGCCCAGGCTCGATAACAATCCTACTTGTAGCGCGCGGTTAATTTGCAGGATTTACCAAACCAAGGCCGAGAACTGCCCCCGATGGGCACAACTGAAGACGGAATGAAAAGATCCATCCCCTGAAGCACCACATCAGCGACAGAATCAGCAACAGCGTCGGGATCATCCAGCCTGAAGCAAACTCTCTCCCATGGGTAGGATGCAAAAAAGGACCGCATCTCATCCCAGTCTGCTGACCTATAGTGCCATACTCGGCGACAGCCATTCGGTTTAAACCGTGGGCGATGCGAGATGGGCACTGTGGTCCGGATCAGGCAGTGGTCCGACGAGCCTAAAGGGGCTTTGACGGAAACCTTATAGCTGTCCGGATGTGAGGTCAGCAGAAAAGATTGCAGTATTTAATTTGCTTCTGTAGGTCTGCTGTATAAATTGCGAATAATATAGGGCTCAATATACATCCCTGAGGGGTTCCTCGTGGCACGTTTTGAGTATTTGACGCAATCGTCATTCCTTCTTCATTTACTCACTCCACAAATTGTTTTCTATTTGAGAGAAAGGAAGAAAACCATTGGCACGTATTTGCGGTAAATCCATAGTACGACAACTTTGCAATTAACAGTTTTTTATTTATACAGTCGAAAGCCCTCGAGAAGTCAAGCAAAATGAGAATACTTCCCTTCCCCTCATCGCTAGCGGATAGGAGATCGTCAGTTACATGACACAGAGCTGTCGCGGTACTGAACCCTTTTCGAAATCCCGACTGTATATCTGGAAGAATATGCTTTTCTTCTATAAATTCCGTTACTTGGCTGCAAACTAACCTTTCTAGGACTTTCGATAAAGTAGGTAGGATGCTAATGGGACGTAAATCTTTATACTCCAGTACTCCGGGTGATTTTGGTAGCGGCTTTACTTTAGCTAATTTCCATAGCTCAGGGAAGGTGTGTGATTCTATTGATTTATTTATTATAATTTTAATGATTTTAAAAGTTACAGGTAAAGTCATACGGATCATTTCCATCGTCAATTTGTCGTTTCCGGCTGCATTGGTCTTGATCATTGATAAAATCTTAAGTATTTGGTTGTCAGTTGGAGCTTTAAGCGTGAAGTTGTTTTCAGGATTAAATTTGTTTGTTTCGAAGTAAGTTAAGGTGTTAATATCACAATCTGCACTTCCTGGTAAGTCAAGGAAAAAACTGTTTATTTTATTTGGGTCATTTAAATTATGAGGGATGTCTGGAAGCACAGTATTGCCCACAATTGATGAGCGTTTCAAATAGCACCACATTCGTTTTGCATCTCTGATATTCTTATTAACGTAATGAGTAAAAAAAGCGTTTTTCTCTCTGTAAATTGCGCTCGACACCAAATTCCTAAGGTTCTTATAGTATGTGCGATGACATTCTAGGTTAGATTTTTTCGCTCGTCTTAACGCCGAATTTCGAAGTGACATAATCAGTTTAATCGTGTCAGTTAGCCAAGGTCGTTGCTTCTCCTTTATTCGTATTTTACGTAGAGGCGCGTGTTTCAAAAACATTGATCATTATCGTATTGAATCTATATAACAGTTCATCGATTTCCATTGTGTGTACTTCACCTATGGCACTGATCTCACGTTGGACGTCGGAGCACAATGTATCACAATCAATAGTATGTAACGATCGTCTAATAACACACTTGGTAATTTCTCTATTACGCTTTATTTTAAGTTCTGAGAATATAACCGCATGGTCACTGAGTGAAGGATTATGTATGACTACTGTGTTATCATGTAATGTTGGTGTATCGGTTATGACTAAGTTGATGAGAGTACTAGTAGTTTGGGTTATACGTGTAGGTTCTTGTACTAATTGATGCAGGTTCCGTTGTTTTAAAAAGGTTGAAAATTTGATTGTATTAGCTTTACTAGGTTGTGATATGTCTACATTAAAATCTGTCAGTATAACAATGTGTTCACAATGTGCAAAACTATTCACTGCTTCGCTTAAAGCATCCAAGGAGTTGTCGACTGTAAGTGCCGTTTCTGCTCTGTACACTGTACCTATCGCTACTTTGATTCCGTCTAGTACTGATACCTCGAGCCACATCTGCTCGAGATCCGAACTCGGGTAAGAACAGGTACGCACATTCAAACCAGATCTAACATAGAAACCTACTCCTCCTCCACGACGGCCAGTGCGCCTCGGGGTATGTCTTAAGTGGTAGTTGGGAATGACTGGAATATGTTTTTCTTCACCGTCTTGGATCCAAGTTTCGTTTAAGGCTAGTATATCTGGTTTATGTTCATGCATAAGTATTAATAGTTCGTCAAATCCAGTATTAAGTGATCTAACATTTAGGAGTTCGAGTTTTAAATACTTAAATCTATGGTTAGCCATTTTCGTAACATAGCTCAAAAAACACTTTATTAATCAAATTGACATATTGGGTATTAATAAAACAGTTTGATATGCATTGGTACTGAAAAATATTTGACCTAAACCTTATTTTAGAACATAGAAGCGTATATGATACTAAGGAAAAAAATATTAAAAATGCCTCACGTGGCGTCAAAAGGTTACCATTCATAATAAGTTTTATTAAGAATTTTGAGGAAAAACAATAGTAAATTAATGATTTATCATGACATATTGTACTAGCTATGTATAAACTGTGCAAAAAATAAGGAATATATTTACATAAACACACGTACTTTAGTTTGATACATTCGCCCCTAAAAAAAGTCTAGAAATGTCGCTTTCCCTTCTTATGCGACGCACTGCACCATTGTCTTTCTTCCGTGCAAGAATATGGCCGTTACTTATCCACACAAACTTCCACTTCAACTTCTTTGCTTCTTCCTTTACCCTATATAGGATTTTTCTATTGGTCTTAGTCAGTCTTTCATTTATGTAAATAGGTTTAGGGGGTCCAGAGATATTCATGTCAGTCGTCTTAATAGATCTGCGCGCTCTGGCCGCTCGCAGTAAACGATCCCGAACTGTACGCCGCGTACATTGCACTACGATTGGCCGAATATGGTGCTGGCGGTCATCTTCAGAAGTACCCGAAGGTGCGGTTTGAGTACGGCCAACACGATATGCCGCAACAATGTCTTGCTCGTCCAGCATCTCACCGACTTTTGCTGCTAACATCATTATAATATGTACAACGTTCTCACCCTTCTGCTCGGGGATTCCGATAATTTCAGTATCACTCAATAACGCCTCTTGTTCTTTTTCATTTAATTCTTCCCTTAACTTTATTATCTCCGTGGACATTGCTTGATCATCTTCATGGGCACACTTGGTGTTTTCCAGTGCCAAAACTCGACCTTCGAGTTCTCCCATGCGGTCAGACATTTTTTCCATATTAGCCTTGCAGTATTTAACTTCTTGAAGCAATTCTTTTATATCATGATGGTACTTTGATATTTCATCTTTTATTTCTTTTCGAAGACTCTTCATCTCTATAAACATTAGTTCAACTTTACTAGTTAACTCTAAAATAGTATCGTTCGTACTGGGGGATCCCTCACACTGTTCCGGCGTGGTGCACGAAGATGTGTCGCCCTCAGGCCCGTGGGCGCCCGCGCTATTATCTTGACGGACCGACGTAGGTTTGCAACAGTTACTGCACAACCAGTTTTTAGGCACCGCGCACTTCCCTAATGATACACATTGTTTGTGGTATGCACATTTGCACTTGGCGCACACCGCACCGCCTCCGCCGGAATGCGACATGAACTTTCCGCACCCGTTGCACTCACTCATTGTCCTTTCTCACAAAAAACCGAATAAGTCTTTTAAACACAGTACCGAATATAGATTATAAACAGTTATTGCGGGTACTTAACTTTTTTATGGTAATTTTTGGTGTTTAAAATGTAAATCAGACACTTTTTGCACTTAAACTTTGATAATTTTACAAGACTTTATTTGTACATGCACAACAACTTTTTTCGAAACTTTTTAACTGTAATTGCTACAAGAATATAACGATTTAATATTTTTTATTCACAAGAAACACGGAGCTGTTTTTATCAGTTAGGGTAACCCTCACTGTAATCACACAAGTGACATGAGTATGGTTTTTCACCTGTGTGGGTTCTTAAATGCAATTTTTAATTTCCCCGTTTCAGTACATTTGTTTTCACACAAGTGACATGAGTATGGTTTTTCACCTGTGTGTGTTCTTAATTGCAGATTTAAATTACCCTTTTTAGTACATTTATACCCACACAAGTGACATGAGTATGATTTTTCACCTATGTGTGTTCTCATATGTTTTTTAAACTGCTACTTCTTAATGCCTCCATCAATGCTTAATATTTTCAGCTTCTTCGGGACTACGTGCGCCTTCATCAACTGCAATCTGCTGGAGTGTTTTCACAGGATAAGGTGCTAAAGCAGTACCAAATGTCACTGTAATTTTATAATATATACGAGAGGTGTTAAATCAAAGAGGAGCTGAGTATCGACTGATTTATTGTTTTTCTATATCTACCCTCAACATTTTATATATATTTTTCATTTTACAAGTACCTGACAGTCACTGTCACTTACTTGTATTCTTCCATTTCAGACGAGGGACTATCACACCCTACTATTCTCGTGAAATCTGCATCTTCAGGAGCGATCTTCACCTGCCTATACATCTTCACAATGTCTCAGCAAAGACATTGATGCATCCTCCACTTCATGAGGATGTGTCGAAACGGCGGTTGCAGCGTGGGACCTACCATTAAATTGGTATTCACAGATGACCCATTTGCACCCCTCAACGAAGCATCAAAAACGATTCTGACCTTGGTAGTAGATTTGTCTTCTCGTATTACACTAAAGTGAGGTATTACACTATTACTTCTCGTATTACACTAAGGTGAGGTAAGTTAACCGCAATTTTGACCTCGCGATCATCTTCAGGTACGCGCTCTTTATGACCAAGCTCCTTGTATTCATGAAATACCGCAGAATATCTCTTTGCTATTTCAGGATTCCTTTTGAATTTTTGTTCCAGATGCAGAAACCACTTGAGTTCCAGCGCCTTAGTATTACCATACTGGCATTTTGGATCATCATCACGGAATGGAAGCTTCACAACGTTACGACCATCTTCATCTCGACGAGCCGTTTGGGAATAAAACTCTTTACACCGCAGTTCTTCTTCAGAAAGGATTTTCTGTGTACCAGGAATTACTGATTCAATTTCCCAAAATTGTTTCAGTAGTGCGTTTTCGTCTGCCTGGTCTTGGTAACTAATAACTGCATGATGGCAACTGATGCTGTCACCAGTTAATGAAATCTTGCCTGATAAAATCCAGCCTAGTGCTGTATTTTGAGCCATTGGCCCACCGGGTGGACCCTTTACCAGGCCTTCTCTCAACACCTGAGCATAGGCGTCGGCACCAAGCAGGACATCTATCCTGTTTGCCATGTGGAACTCTGGATCTGCTAAAGAAATGGCTTCTAACTCAGGCCATTTGCACGGTACTACCTCCACTGATGGCAATAAAGACATTATGTTGCTTAAAACATAAGCGTTGATTTGAAGGCTGAAATCCGAATCTAGATGGGAGTAAATCGTCACATTGACTGTATGCTCTGAGGCTAACACGCCTCTCTCACCACCAATACCTGAAATCACCGATCGAGTGGGCGTTCTTTTAAGACCAAGAAGTTGAACTGCTGTATGTGTTATGAATGATGTCAGGTATCCAGAAATAAGTATTCGGTTGATAAAAAATATTGTATATAGTGGGTAGGTTATTATTAAATTTAGTCGATACGTAACTGTTGTTTGATTGAGACATCCCGTAATTAAAATAATATTCAACATGGCGCAGTCGGTAGGATCCGAGAAATTTTAAGCTTAATTAGTGTGTAAACGTTTTCTTAGTCTGAAAAAGTGAAAAACAAAAAGTTTTCATGAAGTGCAGTGTTATTATATAAAAATGAATAACGCGTTACAGCCGCCACCGCCATTTTGCTTCGACAATGATTTAGCAAACGTTACGACGGGTAATATCAGCCGAGAATGGAGCAGATGGAAAAATACATTTTTAATATACATGAAGGCGATAAAGTTGGACAAGGAAACAGCGGATGTGCAAATAAATGTGCTGCTTCATGTCATCGGCGAAAAATGTCAAGAGATATTTGAACAATTTAACGAACAATTTAGTACGGCGGAGCGGTTACTGGCAAGGTTCGACAGTTACTTCAGCGGAAAAAAGAATTTAACTATTGCGAGACAAAAATTTTTTGGACGGAGTCAAATTGATTGTGAATCAATAGAACAATATATAAATGAGTTGATTAAACTATCATTGTCCTGTGAGTTTCAAGGCTTGCGTGAAGATCTAGTAAAAGATAGACTAATATATGGTGTTGGCGATGGAATCAAAGCCTTTCATGATATTGTACAGTAATTCTATTTGTATTTTAACTGTATTGATTTTGTACCCTCTAACTGTGCTTCTTTGTGTATTTGATATGAATTGTACTCTGTATTAATACCATAACGTACCGTTTTATTATCTGTGAAATACTGAATATTACCAAGGTAGTTAGAGAAAATGTTTGTATATTTGATTTATAAAAATAAAGAATTGCAAGTTAGTCGTCACACAGTACAGTCCATGGGGATGAAACTGCCGTAGAAATGCTGAACAGAAAATTTCTATATAAACTAATGCCCTCTAGTGTCGGTGGCCCTGTAATTTTAAAATGATTTTGGATAAAACTAGCACTAGATGGCAGGCTCATTGCTTCATGTGTGTTTTGATGTTTTCAAAAGTTCAAATTATAAAACGATTTTTACTTTTAGTGACTGTAGGACCATAGGGTCCCTAAAGATGATTAAGGACAGACACTGGCTCACCACTACCACACTGGAGCGCAGGCGCACGTCCGCTTCGTACCGCGTTCGTCACTCAACTACCCAGAGACAGCTGTCCATTCCAGTGTGGTACATGAGACAGTGAATTGTATCTATTCCATAGACACAAACACTACATCCCTTCCTTGTTAACAAGTTTTATTTTATTATTATTTTCAACTCAATAAACATCTTATATATATTTTTTACTGTAATTATAAATTAATAATTTCCAACCAGATTGTTTCATTCATTAATGTTTGATGTATCTTCATTTAAATTTCCATTAGATTTCCATTCCCCTTCCACTCTTTTTAGATGTGTAACGTTCATTCTTAGTATTTGTCCAGTTTCTTCATTCCTTACCGTGACATGTAGTTCCGACTACATGAGGCGTAGAGGTAAATGTACTTGCAAGTTTGTTTGTTCTATCTAATTCTTTAACATAAATTTCGAGTCCTTTAGGGCAACCTCAATTCCAATTGAATGTAATTCTACGTAGTCAGCAATAGAAGTGTTTCCAATTAAATGGTAACCTGAGTGTTTCCAATTAAATGGTAATCTAAGTGTTTCCAATTTAATGGTAACCTAACTGTTTCCAATTTAATGGTTCCAATTTAATGGTAATCTAAGTGTTTCCAATTTAATGGTAACCTAACTGTTTCCAATTAAATGGTAATCTAAGTGTTTCCAATTTAATGGTAACCTAACTGTTTCCAATTAAATGGTAATCTAAGTGTTTCCAATGTAATGGCAACCTAACTGTTTCCAATTAAATGGTAATCTAAGTGTTTCCAATTTAATGGTAACCTAACTGTTTCCAATTTAATGGTAACCTAACTGTTTCCAATTAAATGGTAATCTAAGTGTTTCCAATTTAATGGTAACCTAACTGTTTCCAATTAAATGGTAATCTAATTGTTTCCAATTTAATGGTAACCTAACTGTTTCCAATTTAATGGTAACCTAAGTGTTTCCAATTTAATGGTAACCTAAGTGTTTCCAATTTAATGGTAACCTAAGTGTTTCCAATTTAATGGTAACCTAAGTGTTTCCAATTTAATGGTAACCTCAATTCCAATTGAATGGAATTCTCTGTGTTCATTGACACTGTATTAATCCAATTTAATGGTAACCTAAGTGTTTCCAATTTAATGGTAACCTAAGTGTTTCCAATTTAATGGTAACCTCAATTCCAATTGAATGGAATTCTCTGTGTTCATTGACACTGTATTAATCCAATTTAATGTATTCACATCTACTGAAAATCATTACCACCAATTTAATTTTTTGATTACCGAACTCCAACTAATGAACTTTATAACAAACAAAATTACTTAATGTCACTCAAATGTTTAAATTTAAGACTTGTACTCTCATAATGAACATAACAAATAAAAACATTAAGTCTAACATTAAACTTGAAAAAAGAGATAACAAACATAACTTACGTAACAAACACAAATTAAAATCTATTACTCCGCGAACTATCTATGGAATAAAACTATTTCGTTCGAAGGCGTTCAAATGTTTAACAACTGTCAGACGAGATAAAGAATTGTAACAGTATTAATGCTTTCAAAAATAAACTTAAATCATATATCATCGCTGAACTGTAATAATCTCTCAATATTTTCTACATATATAACTTTGTCATTTCTGTCAAGTTAGATTCTCTTCTATAGTTGTGTTAAGGTTTATTTTGCTTTATATTGATCTTGTATTCTGTATCTATATTACGTATTAACCCGCAAGCCTGTATGATATACATATTTATTTTTCGGGTATATCAATAATTGTTCAGCATAGTTTAATAACATTTAAAAACTTCACAAAACATTTGTTTATAGCAAACACTTTAAACTTACACCTTCCTTACAACGCACAGAAAAACTATAACTATTACTTTAAATAAATGCAATTACTCACGCAATTATAATGTCCATTATTACTCACTGCAATTAGCACGGATTTACAGAAGTTGTTTACGCACGGCGGTACGGTTCCGAACATATCTACTCCTTTTTTTTTTTTCGTTGTAAGTGAAGCATTGTGTTTTTTTTTTAAAATGAGAAATAAAGATCTTTAAACCTAAACCTAATGGTAGTCATAAAAATTAATTAAATTAAAAGAAATTTACATCATCTGATTAAATGATGTACTCATCGAACAACGCCATCAGAAGTCATGTCGTCATAACAAGAACAATGTTTACATTTCCGTGCATGTGATTGTACAACCAACTCCATGGATATCTGCAATAATTAACAACTGATATAGGAGAACGGTAGGTCTTGTTGCTAACAAACATTTTACGTATAATTTAGATATATTTTGTAGTACAGAAAATACAAAACAAAACAAAAGTGTGAGTCATTGTCACTATCAGTGGCTGCAATGAACTCCCCCTCGAAGATATACTATGATCGCCATGAATAGTACGAAGAAAAGTATATAGATTAAACTTAAATTAAGTTGAAATCTAAATTTTTTTCATTATTTTGCATAATAAAATGCATTATTATGCATAAATTTCATGTAAACCAAACGGCTATGCCAATAAAGTATTTACTATTTAATCACGATAATTATGTGTTATTCAAATGCACACTTAGCTAATCCATTTCCCTTTTTTTTTTTAAAAAAAAATTGCAGTTGTTGCTTTACTAAGTATCAATATTATCATAAGTCATAAGATCATTGGTTTAAGTATGTATCAATTCACTAATCACTCAGCGTTCCGGCTGACGCCATGATGTATTTATCAAGCCGGTGTATCAACAACACTCAAGCTTAATGTCAAAATTAAGTATTGAATTAAATAATTGAAAAATTTTGTATGTTGAAACTAACCCGAATAATAATAATAAATTAATAATAATATCATGTAGCATCGAATCTTATTCCTATTCTTTCGTTTAAAGAAAAGTTCTGAAGGGGTCTTTCCTGTTACTGAGTTATACATCATAAAATACTTATATAATGTTTCTCTTATATTCGTGTCTCTTTTTTCGCTTGCACTTATTCTAAGGTACTTTAAGATATCCCTATTTTGAAGCTCGACTTCCCCATTCATTTGCGGCCAATATGGAACAGTACTAAAAGTTTAATGTTGCAATCTTCACAAAAAGTTTCAAACTGCTGGCTCATTTACAATCTGCAGTGATTGAATGTGGATAGCCCAGTCGACTAAAGAGTTCCTTCAGGATGTTAATAATTTGTGAACCTGTTATGGTCCTGGTCACAGGTGGGCACAGTTAAGCAAAAGTTAACTTCGTTAATCTTTAATTCGTTAAATAAAAATGTAACTTCGTTAATCGTTAAAGCCTTTATTAATAAAAATTTAACGCAAGTTAAAGTTAATTTTTGTTTATATTATAAGGGACAATCAGGCAAATGGCCATATGAATAATCTCCGAATCGCATGGACCGATTTTGTCGAGGCTATCAATAGAACCTAGGCTATATTTTTTCCGCGCTTACGAAATCACGGACGAACGCTAAACCTATCTATAGTTTAGTTATATTTTAAATTCAAATAAAACTTAGACGATTGGCCGATGTACTACTGCCTGTACAATACACATGACAGCGTGCACTAGTTACACACACTTGTATACTACACTGACAATGATGGACAAATGACCTTTTCAGTCATTTTTTTTATCGACATTCCGACGTCACGGAATTAGAGAGTTAACTAAATTTAGACAACACAAATTTTCTATTAAACTGTGAGACCTGGTAATATTCAAAAGAAAATAATCAAAACTTTTGTGCAGTATTTACATGTATCTGTTACTATTTGCACCCGTATATTCATTTGCTCATGCTCCCACAATTGAACATTTAATTTTACGTATAATTTGGTAATATATATATATTTTTTTTTGCTAAGGACCCACGAACAGACTTTAGTATTAACTACTTTTTTATTTATTAACATAGGTTTATCAATAAAACTTCTTAACATCAGAGGGAACTTATTGTAACATTGATAAATAAACAATATAACCAATCCAGTGATACATCTCAACGCATCAAACTATACAACTGAGATGCCATCGATAACTTCTAGCATCTAATGATATATCGTCGGATCTAATGTTATATGTTAAATAAAGTTAAATTGCTCTCAGTGTACAGAGTGTACGTCACATGACCACGACATAACGAAAACAACCGATTGCGGGTGATGTCTTCTATCTTTCTTATCACCTATAAAATCGTTATAGTCAATTAGTAAGAATATGTTTTGACTTATTTTCAACGACATTCGATTTATTTTAAAACAATCTTTCGATATACGCAAAAATCATAATTACACTAACACAATTATTCTATCTCTTTCTTCATTTTTTCTCGTTTTAGCGTATACTTTTTTTGTTGTAAACAAACAAATTATCTTCGCTATTGTAATAATGTACCTCTCTTTTTAGCAGTCGTTGCAATATCAGCTGCTTCCTACTGAAAATGTTCGATTTAAATCTAAAATACCTTCAATTTAATGAAAGTTCTTTTGTTTTTACTAATACTTCTTATTTAAAAGAAGTCCGAGACACATTAAATTTAATCTAATGAATTTCATTTTGTACAATGTAATAAAATAGTTTAGAATAACTCTAATTTAATAGAAACCCAAATTATAAATGTATACTTTTCAATACTCTGAAGGTACCTTATTAGGTTTACCTATTTACGCATTCATATATCCAATTTAATGGATATCCAAAATAGACGAAGATATATCTCCAATTTAATGAAAATCCAGAGCACTACATATCTGTATTATCTATATATATAAAAGAAAGTCGTATCAGTCACACTATTTATAACTCAAGAACGACTGAATCGATTTGACTGAAAATTGGTGGGCAGGCAGCTCAGAACCAGGAAACGGACATAGGATTATTCTTACCCCGTTTTCTATCTTTTTATTCCGCGCGGACAAAGTCGCGGGTAAAAGCTAGTTTTAGTTAAAATGATAGCCGATTTTCAAAATACGGCCTGTACCTGTCATTTTTACGTGTAATACTTAGTTGCAGTTAATAGATAATAGACCCATATTTCGTATGACACTGTCTAAGATCCTAGAACGGTTCGTTGAAGAAGATTCACAAATACCTTTGCCAGAAATATAATTATTTCTGAACAAAATAAATATGTCAGTTGATACTTATTGTAGCATTTGATGTGTCTCGTTACAGAGAATATTTCATGACCAAATAGTGAGTAGATTAATATAACAGATTTAAAACATCTTTACAAATAAATCAGGCCACCCGTTGACCCCGCCTTTTATTGACGTTCCTTACACTTATGAAGATTGATATTGTAAGTACTCGAAGGTATAATAATTTACAATAATTTCAATCGCTTTTTTTTACAATTAATTTTTTACAGGTAGCTGTAATAATTTGTAAATATTATTGACAATTAAAATTTTTGTGAACTAAACTTTAATAGACAAATATTCCTACTCATCATAATAAATAGATAACGACGGCGGAAGTGATATCGCATGCTTGCAATAAATCATCATTACTATTTTACACGTATACAACTTATAAAATCGTATAAGACTGTAAACTAATGTTCCCCGTATCATATTGTCATCTTTCTTCTATTATGAAATCTATAATAATTGTACCCTACTTTTAGGCATAAAATTAAATATCTTGATTGCAATGTTTTAATTTACACACAAGTATTTTATTACTTAGGGCGCAAAATACGGACATAGTTACCAATTTCCTATTTTGTGTGTTTTTTTATTTTTTTTCACCTCGTCGCCATTTGTAGGACCATAGGGTCCCTAAAGATGATTAAGGACAGACACTGGCTCACCACTACCACACTGGAGCGCAGGCGCACGTCCGCTTCGTACCGCGTTCGTCACTCAACTACCCAGAGACAGCCGTCCCTTCCAGTGTGGTACATGAGACAGTGAATTGTATCTATTCCATAGACACAAACACTACAGTGACAAAAACTTTTTCGGCGGTTACGTTTTGTGTTGTATTATTTGATTCTTTTCAAAAAAACGATTTGGCTTGTTTACGGACTCTGTGATTTCTTCTACAACGATTTTACCTGGCTTTGGAAATTGGATACTGTTTTCTGCAACGACATACCTGGCTTATCATCGGATTTGTTTTATGCTTTGGACAAAATGCCTAAGCAATCTAAATTGAAATGTTATTTTGGGTGCATTGTTGATGGTAAGACTTTTTTGTAATTTTTCAAACTGTAGAATAGAGATGGGCGTATGTAGAATGTTAAAAATTATACATTATTAAAGTTTATTTTTTTACTAAAATTTTTACATTTATTTATTTTTAGGTCTATTACATAGATTTCCAAAGTGGCAGTATTCTCATGAAGAGAGATTTAATTCTTGGAAAGCTGTTTTAAGTTCGGAGACTCAAGGAAATGGCAATGCATACATATATGAGCCGCTTATTTTGAAAGTGGCCTAACTCCATTTATCTTCAAATCGAGATATTGAAAGTTTTGCGTTTCAATGAATTTAAAAATATACGTATAAGATACTAAGGAGTCATACTGCTTAAGCGTATCTAAGGATGTTAAATTTAAAGTTCCTGTTAAAATAGTTGCAATTATTAAGTAAATAACGTACTGTTATAACGGAAACTATCTTCGGTTTTTTAAAAAAAAACTTTATTTGAATTCACTTAACATAACACAATGAAATTACAAACTTTAAGAAATAGGATTACGAAGAGGTGTTACACCTTTTGATTTTGGAATGAGACTGACTCGCGCGCCGCTTACAATTGTTAATATAAGGTTGAAAATGGCTTGCATAGCAACGCGAGTCAGCACTCCTTCTTACAGATAGGGGTATAACATCTCCCCCCATTAAAATAAAGTTTATTATTAAAAATATAATAAAGTTTATGTATCTTACTAATTATTGAGTTAAAACATAAAGTTATTGAGCTTAATGCTACAATAGAGACTGTTGAGTAATGTGACTCGTGATTCATAATATGAGGTTCGCGATGTTTAGGAAGAAAGCGGTAAGGTGTAAGTATTACAGATTTCTGCGAATACTTGGAGACGGGAGTTCTTCTGCATCGGGATGGCGTTTTAAGACCCTTAAAGGAACAGCTGGTTCGGGAGTTGGAGTTTGTTCTACGGGTAAATTTGCAGGGTCGCCGCGAGAGGATCTTGGCAAAAGGTAAGTCAGTCGGTTGCACGATTTAATATATAAAAACATTTTAAAAGTACAAAAGATTAAAGCTAAACATATGAAAATTATGAATGTAATCGAGTAATGAGTCTCGTATTTAATTAATGGATGTTGATTTAAAATTTTATCAGTTTTGTCAGTTATAGATCTTAATTTTGATTTGGTTTCTAAGGTATAAATATCTAAGTCAATATTTTGTAATTTCATGGGAGCCTCATTACTGATTACTTTGCTAAACTTATCTAGAGTACAACAAGATTGATTTATAATATTAAAATCGGGATGGACTACAGTAGCGTAAATTCTTACATTATTAAATTTCGGTATTAATTTTGTACTTTTACAGTGAGCGATACAATTATTTGGTACCGTAAGTATTCCTGTGCCAATAACACTTATTTCTAAGAGTTTTTGATTTGGACATTCAATATACAGTTTCATATTCCGTGATTGTACATAGATCCAATTATTACCATAAAGTGGTGTCCATAAGTCAATATTTCCGTGGACGAAATCGGTTTGACACTGCACTGGTATAGCTTTCATCACATTGGTCATTAACTCACTTTCACAACTCGGATTCGCACTAACGGGGAACACGGTCATGACGTCACAGATGTATTCGCGCGGGTTTATCACTATGCACTCCTTCAGTGAGTCAAGGTTACAGTATTCCGATCTGTCTTTGGTCATTGCTATATATCTATTGCTAGGTATAATATAACTAAAAGAATAAGGCTTTAGTTTATCATGAGGTGTAGGTAGCGCTATACTATGATACAAACTGAACTCTCTTGGAGAGACTAAAGGTATTCTTAATACAAAAACAATCTTATTGCTTGAACTATAACATACTATACTAGAGACATTTAACAATACATGAATATTATTTAGTGCTAAATCTACAGGTAATTTAAAATTTATAGGTAAGTATCGGTAGTTAGTGACAATTTCGTCATAAAGCTGTGTGGGAGATAATGCGGACGGGTGCAGAATGTTTTGATTACTAATCATGACAGCGTTTGTTATGTCTTCCAACCGGAACGATAATGTTAACAATGAAGCTTCTAAACTGTTCAGGATTGAATTAATATTTGCTTTAACAGTTAATTCATTAGAAATTAATGTAAGATTTTTGAGTTTTAAAGAGAAATTGTCGATAGCTTGGTTAAGGTTGGCCTCGTTAAGTTTTATGGTGTGTAATGTTTTATTAAATTGGGATAAAACTGAAGAGGTGACTAAAACATTTTCTTTAATTAACGATGCTAATCTTTTCTCGTTATTGTGTACATTCTGGATGGCGTTATCATACTTTATACTATCATCTTCGTCTAAGGTCCCGAATATAGTTTTGGCGAGAGAACCAATACCACCTATCCATGCCCCCCTCCTAAACCTTTTATCTACCAAGTGAGAAATAGCGGAGTATTCAGAAACTAAATCGTGATACCTAACTGTTAATGGTTCTAAAATATTATAACATTCCAGATTGTATTTGCTTTCTAATTGAATTTGAGTACATATGAGGCGTAGCGTACCTAAGATAGAATTTATATTTTTAATATGAGGTTCGATATATGATATATCGATAGGTGTTATCACGTCTAAATGGCTTACATGTATTTTGAGTTCACCGATTGGGTCAAAGTATATGCCGGAGCTGGTGTTGATTGTTTCGACATACTGTTGGTTACCCAGTGCTAGTACGCTGTAAGGAAAAGGAGACGACGGTGTTATTTAATATATCTATCTTATTACCTACTATAGGATTAATATTGATAAAAAGGGAAAATAGAAATAAAACTACTAAATGAAAAATAAAAATAAAATAAAAACAATATTCTAATTAACCTAATTTGTAGATTCTACAAGTTTAACTTCGTCATAATGATGTTTCACATGACGCCTGTTTATGAGTAATGATAGTGTATGATTACCATGTATTTTGACGACCTTGTATGGTCCTTTCCATGCAGGTGATAGAGCCTTTCGTAGCCTTAGATGGTTTTTCAGTAGGACATAATCACCTACTTTATACTCTACGGAACGAGTACGTGTATCATAATAATTTTTTGAATTTATTTTAGATCTCTGAATGTATTCTAAAGCTTTGTCCCGGGTGTATTTCATACGATGTTCCTCACTTCATACGATGTGCTCACTCAGCGAGCGACGGGCCGCGTCCGCGAAATAATACCAATCCCACTCACCCTGATGAAGAGCCCCCGAAGGGCTCGAAACTAGTCGGTGACGACACCGGATATATATACGTGAGTGTTTTAGCCGTTTCTATATAAGTTGGTGAGAAATGAGTTGTGGAGTGAATTGTAGTGTTATAGGCTAGCATTGCAGTGTAAACATATCGTGGCCAATTATCTTGATTCGTATTTACATACGGTCTTAAGTATTCTTTTAGGGTGGAATGTGACCTTTCTCCTTGGGTTTGTGGATGGTATGGACTGGACCATAAATTTTTGATTTTCAAAAATTCGCACGTCCTTTTGAATAATTCGGCTGTGAAATTAGTGCCTTGATCAGTGAGAATGTACTTTGGAATTCCAAATAATGAGATGAAGTGTAATAGACACTCACACGACTCTTCTGCTGTATTGCTTCGGATGGGATATGCTAGGGAGAACTTGGTAAGATCATCCTGCATAGTAAGGATAAATTTGAGTTTACCCGGTCCCGATTCGGGCAGGGGACCTACTATTTCAATGGATAATCTCTCAAATGGGGAAGTTGACGTGGAGGTGATTACCATCGGGGCTTTGTTAATTTTTCTCAACGCTTTATTTTCTTGACAGAGTTTACATGATTTTATGTAGTTTTCTATGTCGCTTTTCATCCCCTTCCAATAAAACTGTTCTTTTATTCTATTATACATCCTAGTGGATCCCAAATGCCCAGCAAGTGGAATGTTATGATTTTCAAAGAGTATCTTGGGTCTTTCATTTAAAGTTGGAAAAATTATTTTATTTAAATAGACGTGAATGTTTATATTTGTGTTATGAAATAGATATGTAAATATGTTATAGATTTTGGTGAATGAGTGTTGATCAAAAGGATTTCTGAAGTCGGAAGTAGCTATGTCTGTCGTATTTTCCATTATAAGGATTTCGTTTCTTACATTTTTTAAGGATTTAAAAATATCAGGATATGATGTTTCATCAAAGTGATGTACCTTGGTGAAGAGCAAATAGATTGTTTTATTCTCATATTTGATTTTCATAAAGGAATATAATTATTTCTCTGCGTTAATAATTTCTTCCTTATTTTCAACATTCATGAGGATTTCTGATATGTAAGGATTCGATTCGTCGAGATCTATGGAGGTGGGAATTAGTATAATTTGGTATTGAGATTTTAACAAATTTTCATTGTGTTCTTTTAATACCGCATTCGACATTGGGTTATTGTTTTTAATTGATTGTAAGAATTTGGGATAGTCGTCATTATTGGTTTGTGGAATGATAGGTGAAGGAGTGTTCATATTTTCAAGTTCAGGATTTAAATCGTTATCACGTGGACTGAGATCTAAGTCTGGACCTAAATCTATTAGATCAGGTAAATCAGTGACTGGATTTTGGATTGGTTCTAAGGCACTTGGATCCGTTAGATTTTCATTAAGAGAACCGCTTTCAGGTATAATGTCGTTGTTGTCATGTGTAAATGGAATAGGAGATGGTAGATTTGGTAAGACTTCCTCTATAGAATCGGGAGGTTCGTCGGACAATTGAGGGAACAGTGAGTCACCACTAAGCAACTCGTCATGTTCTACGGGGTGGACGGGATATCGGGATAGAGCGTCTGCATTGGTATTCATCTTTCCCTTTTTATATTTAATGTCATATTCGAATTCTTCTAGTTTTAAACGCCATCTTATTAGGCGTGAACCTGGGTCTTTGCATTTGAAGAGCCACTCCAATGGTTTGTGGTCGGTTATTACAGTGAAACGATGCCCATATAAGTACGGTCTAAATGTCTTAGTACCGAATATAACGGCTAAACATTCTTTTTCAGTTACGCTATAATTGCACTCAGCACTGTTGAGAGTACGTGAGGCAAATGCTATAGGACGATCCTTTCCTATCTGACCTTGTGACAAGATGGCAGATATGGCATAATTTGAAGCGTCACATGTTAGAAGGAAAGGTTGAGTGAAATCTGGGTATGCTAGGATAGGAGCAGAGGTGAGTTTTGATTTTAAATTTTCGAAAGCGAGTTGCTGTTCGTTTTGCCATGTGAATGGAATGTTCTTTTTGAGAAGCGTTGTTAAAGGTTTTGCTAGTTTTGAAAAGTAGGGAATAAACCGTCTGTAGTAACTAACCAACCCTAGGAATGATTTTATATCTTTAGGTGATTTTGGTACTGGGAATTCTTTTATAGCTTTTATTTTGTCTGGATTTGGTTTAACTCCATCATTACTAATTATATGTCCAAGGTATCCGACTTCCTTGCGTAGGAATTCACACTTTTCTGGTTGTAATTTAAGGTTATAGCTGCGCAGTCTGTTGAAGACAGTTGTTAAATTTTGCATGTGGCTTTTTAGATCATGGGAATAAACTACAATGTCATCAAGGTACACAAAACAACGTGTACCTTGTAGGCCTGATAAACAAGTATTCATTAATTTTTGGAATGTTGACGGAGCATTTTTTAGGCCAAAAGGCATTCTATTGAATTGGTAGTGCCCTTGAGGTACGGAAAATGCTGTTTTACTAGCGTCTTCAGGAGAAAGCGGAATTTGGTGAAACCCTGACGCTAAATCTAGTGTGGTGAAATATTGACTTTTGCCTAATTGGTCTAAGATTTCTGTTATTTGAGGGATAGGATAAACTTCTCCTATTGTAATGTCATTCAATTTACGGTAGTCAATTACAATTCGCCACTTCTTTTGTCCAGATGCATCTGGTTTTTTAGGAACTACCCATATTGGTGATGACCATGGGGAGGATGACGGTGTGATTATCTTTTGGTCTAGCATTTTGTTTATTTGAGTGGCTACCTCTTGTTTGTGGCATTCGGGGAAGCGATATGATTTAGTATGAATTGGAACATTCGTATTTGTTATTATTCTATGTGTCATGGCTGAAGTAGAAGTGAGTTGGTCGTCGGGCAGATGAAAGATATCAGAGTAGTCAGAGCAAACTGAGAAAAGAGCCTCGACTTCCTCTGAATTTAGGTGATCTGTTCTTAATTGATCTAATACTAATTGAGTTCGTTGACAAGTGTTTCTATTGGTTATGTTAGTAAAATGTATTAATTCGTTTTGTGAATTTATAAACTGATCAGCGGATTCAGAGGGGATTAGTGTTAAATTTAAGTCTGACTTGAGGGATATAGGAGATTCCGAAACATTAACTACAGTCAAGTTAATTCTGTTATTGTCTTTCACCCTGACGAGGCAATTTGCAATTAGTATGTCTTCAAATTTATTTTCATCAACGATTAGGCCTTCCTTGACCTCCGGATTTGTAACTGAACACTCTATAACAGTTTCTGCGCGAGGAGGGATATGGTAAACCGGTGTTGTGAATTTCATAGCGAATTCATTATTATCAATGGTTAGGACGTTTTGTGTATAATCAATTTTAGATTTTGATGTTGATAGTAAATCATTACCAATTATTCCGTCGTAATGGAAATTTATTTCGGGCATGACGTTGAACGGGTGACTGATGGATTTAAAAGCTACCAGAATTTGACCAAGTGAGTGTATGGGTTTGTCTGTAGATCCTATGCCATTAAAGGAAACAATGTGATTTGAGAGCTTAAGGGGATATTCTAAAGCATTTATTTTTAAGAGACTAATGGATGCTTCACTATCTACAAGTAATTTTAACGGTTTGTCAGAGACAGATGTTATTACTTCGATAAACGGTAAGTACTTTTTGTTCGGGTCTGTTGTAACATTGTACATGCCTAAGGTCGACTTATCTGTTTCGAATTTGTTAGAATTGGAGTGTTCGTTTTTTAATATGGTGGAATTGGTGGTAATTTTGTCAGGCTTGGTATTCTCATTCGAATATTCAATGTCTGGTGCATCGAGTTTAAAATCCGATTTAGTGTTTTTAGTATTTTCTTTAATTGATACAGGGGATTCAGCGACAGATACAGTGGATTTAGTATTCGATTTAGATTTAGTATTTTCTTTTATGGATACAGCGATAGATTTAGTAGGTTTGATATTGTTTTTAATTGATATAGTGGATTCAGCGACAGATACGGTGGGTTTAGTAACCTTAAGGGTCTTTGTACCGGCTTCGTGCAATATTTTCTCTGCGCGGTACTGTACAGGAAAATAATTTAGTTTAAATGATCGGGTTTGTCGATTTCATCGACCCCTTCTGAGTGTTCTGTATATTCCGCATAGTTACCAAGTTTGGAGCTTCTATATTGATTGTGGGAAGAATTTTTGTTTGGATAGGATGTCGGGTTATTGTAGGAATTGTTGAATCCTCGGGATCTGTTGTTATTAAATTCCCGTTTCCTACAGTTTTCAATGAGGTGTCCCGGGTTTTTACAATATCTGCATACTATAGGGGTCTTATTAAAATTCGTTTTTTGCTCAAAATGAGGCAGTTTATTATTAAAGGGGTGACGGTTTGGGTTTGATGGGTTAATATTTCTCCGATTGGTTATTGCGATAAATTTTTCTTCACTTATTGCGAAGTTTATAGCCTCGTTTAATGTTCTGGGGGACTTGCATCTAATTATTGTAGATATTTGGGGCAGAAGGCCCATTTGGAAATGGTGAAGGGCTAATTCTTCCATTGCGGCGGTTCTACCTACCATCTCTTTATTTTTGTGTCCGTGAATAATGGCGAGCTCTGTCAAAATCATTGACAGACATGTTTCTACGCGGAGAGCAAAGTGTCCTACAGTCTCGTTAACACCTTGTTTACATTCTTGAAGATCTATTAGTAGATGAGCGTAATGCTTCCTTTCACTGAATTGTGTCTTTAAAAATTCTTTTAATTGCTCCCAATTAGAGAATTCTTTTATGGAGCAGGCAATTTCGGCCTTACCACTTAATTGGCTTAAAATAAATTTGAATAAAATAGGTTTTTGTGTTTCAGACGCTAAGTCTAAAGCGTTGTCACAGTTAACTATAAAGGAGCTCAACAGTTCTCGACTTCCGTCGAAAGGTTTAATAAATTTGAATAGGGTATTTAAGTCAATTTCGGCCATTGTTAGGTTTGATGCGGCTTTGCGGGTTAAAGGTGGAGATAGGACGGGGAACTTGTCCATAAATTACACGAGGATTTCGGGAGGAATATAGTAACACAGAAAAATACAATTTAAAATACACGAACAGATACACAGAGAAATGTTAATAAATTAAATTAAATGTTCATTGACTCACTATACGAGTGCTAACATTAGCACGACGATTGGTTTCATTTCGTAGAACAGGGCCGACGCGTCGATGACGGTGACGTAGATAAGCGGGATTTGTAGTTAAACTCAAACAGGAACACGGCGAGACAATAACAGTGCACTGCACTTTGGACGAAGCACTCACTGTTTACTTTGTGTCACTTATAGAGTGATATATTTTGATAGACTGCCACTTTGTATTCGAGTTTGATATTTACTTATGTTCTTATTTTGCTTAAAACAGACAGTGGTTTTCCTTGTGTAATTGAGTTATGTCTATTACTCACAGTTATAAAAATGTGATAATTAGTAATGGAGAGTTTCCGTTATCAAAACGTATAGAACTCGTTGGAGCACTGTTCTGGGATTGAATTTGTTTCTTGATTCACAATTAACTTTTAGAATCACTGTAAACACAGATATTAAATGGTATGTGAGATCCGGTATGAAAAAATAAAGTCACTGGAAGTTTTCCGGATCCCACCGCTGCCACCAAAATGTTATAACGGAAACTATCTTCGGTTTTTTAAAAAAAAACTTTATTTGAATTCACTTAACATAACACAATGAAATTACAAACTTTAAGAAATAGGATTACGAAGAGGTGTTACACCTTTTGATTTTGGAATGAGACTGACTCGCGCGCCGCTTACAATTGTTAATATAAGGTTGAAAATGGCTTGCATAGCAACGCGAGTCAGCACTCCTTCTTACAGATAGGGGTACGTTTTCTTATCAAGAATGGAGTTGGGCCACTTTCAAAATTAACAGCCAGATTCATTATAAAATTTGAAGGTGCCCAAGTTCATTCAACATAATTTAAGATATTTCAAATTAAAAAAAAAGAAACACTTCGGAAACATAATTTATGCGATTCAAAACATTTTTTAATTACAGAACATAGAAAATTACAAACATAAATTTATTACAAAACAATTTACTAGACTACCCCGGCGTGGTAATAAATTCAGAACTTTAAAATTTTCATTTTCATTAATGGATGTCTCATAAAAAAGTTTATATGGTTCATTTCTGACAAAACGCATCCAACATATTCTTAACCAGTTTACTGATTCACCATCAGAATTTTTTACTCTTTTAAAAATTGCGTCTTCTAATAATTTTGTCGATACAAAATCTTCCTGTCTCATTTTATTTAGAATAAAATTATTACCCTTCCGAAACTTTTTAATAATCTTGTAATAATCGTGGGGAACGTACAGTAAATTATTTTTTAATGCTATTTCTACCACGGCAAAATCTCTATCAATTGGTAAAAACGAATGTCCTGATATTAAAAAATAGCCGACTTCAAAAAAAAAAAACAATCTCAAACAAAATGCACTCAAAAGTAACCTAAAAAAACGAATTTCAAACAAAATGCACTCAAAAGTAACATAAAAAAACAATTTCAAACAAAATGCAATCAAAAGTAACCTAAAAAAACCAATTTCAAACAAAATGCACTCAAAAGTAACATAAAAAAACAATTTCAAACAAAATGCACTAAAAATAAACAAAATGATGTCATGAAAACTCTCTAAACTCTAGTAGTTAGTAGTAGGGGCTCAGTTTTCCGCAACTCCACGACAAGCGCGTATTTTGCGTGTCTCTAAACTCTAAAGAAAGTTCTCTTCTTTCTTGTAACTTGTCTATATTGTATAATTATTGTTATTTCGCAGTCGGTGTCGGCCGAAGTAAATAGATGAAATTTTATATTTGAGATGTATTAGACATACTTACGTTTATGTCCCTACTTAGGCCACTTGGTCATGTTCACATAGGTCACTTGGTTTTGGGAACTTTAGCGCGCAATACGCTCGAGATGATCTTGACTAATAATTCTCTAAAAAAAATATATATATATGTATATTGTTTAATAGCAAAACTCAAAGTGATATAAAGTGTTCCTATGTGTTTAGACCTGTTTTGAAGGATGGCAGCGATGTACTTTCTCGTATGGACGACGGAAGAGAGTTCCACAGCGTGACAGCACGGACAGTAAAAAAGTTGGCAAAGCAAGAGGAAGTGTGTGAGGGATATTTTAAAAGAGAATTTTTTTTAGACCTGGATGGTTGGTTTTCAGGCACGAGAAAATTAAAACGATCACAAAGATAAGTAGGCGAGTAAGGGCAATACAGAATAGAGAATAAGGTAGAAAGGATGTGACAGTCTCTTCGTAACCTTATAGGTAGCCACTTAACTTGTTTGCGGTACTCCGAGACATGATCATACTTCCGCAGGCCATAAATAAAACGGATACACATATTTTGAAGTCTTTCTAACTTGTCCAGGAGTTCTTCATTTGCATCTAGAAAAACAACATCAGCATAGTCAAGCAGGGGGAGTAGAAGTGTCTGCGCTAAAATTATTTTGGTTTATATAATACTCTAGTTATATATATAGTTATAATACTCTAGTAAATAATAAAAAAAATCAGCTAGCTGTAAGTCAAGGGAAAAGTCGTCAGCTGATAAGTTTCAGTGGGTCATAGATGCTGTTGCGTTACACCTTTCAAGGTGCCAGCTGACAAACTTTCCACCAAGATACAGCAAGCTGACATTAATTTTCATTAATAGTAGCATATAAAAGATAACCAGGTAAATTTTTAGTTTAGAGGAAATCACTGAAAAAAAATTTTTTTTTTCATGTTAAGGAGCCAGCTGACGTATAATCCACCGTGTTACGGTCAGCTGACTATGTTTTTCTTTCAAAATACTACATAAACTATACTCTGATAAATTTTCAAATGAGAGGAAATGACTGAAAAGTTTTTTTTTCTCCATGTTTGGGAGGCTGCCACTGCCCACCCCACCCACGGAGTCGCAGCTGACGGTCGCGAGTATTCATAGTATAAGTCCTTTATGCATTTTACGAATTTTCGATTGGGAGGGAATTGGTCATGAAAATCTGTCGCTGGCTCCCGGAGCAAAAGAACCTTATCACTGACGATGTTAACCGACCTATTTTAAGAGCCCAATTTCAGCTTAACATTGGTAACAATGTACGACAACTAAAATTGTACACATATTCACGATGTTGACAAACGTCATTTAGGATTTTTTGTACCAAATATTTGAAAAAGTTTTGTAAAGTTTGTTCTTCAAGTGTTTCTAAGAGACTGTGGGAAGAATTGTGTAATTCACTCAATTCTATGGGTGGTTGTACAAAAACAATCCAGCAGTGGCAAAAAGTACCTTTATTTTTAATTAATTGTCAATAAAATCACTGTGTGCCAAATAAACAGTTACATAAAATATCTCATACTTTTCATGCATTCAAGTATCATAGACTTTCATCTGTCAATGTATAATAATTGGAAATTTGTTCTGCAGCCTCACAAGCTGCACGATCTAGAAGGAGACATTCGGCTACTGTCTCAGATGTCAGGAGGGGATTGTTTCAATTGGAAGAAGAGCGTGCAGGTCGAGAGACAGCTTTGAACACTGAGCTTGCTGGCATCAGGGTTGCCCTGGAAGAGCTGTGTGGACTGATGAGAAAATTTTTAGAAAAATAAAAGTGTATTGTAAATAATTTGGCAAATGAGTTTTATTCACTATTATATTTTATACACTATTTCACTTTTTTTTAATTCAGGAAATGCATTTACGCACCCCTACGCCGTGCTGTGCAATGGCGTAGGGAGTGTGGGACTCGCCGGCCGCAGAAGGCGACCGGAATACCCACTAAAACCTGACTGCCCTTTCGCACCATACACTATTTCACCTGTTCCTCTCCAACATTTGCACTAATACAGCCCTTGCCCTCTGACCTGCATGTAGTGCTTGAGCTGAAGAAGCAACTGGTGGAGCCCTGTCTATCTGTATATATAATATTGTATTTCTTTATGAATATCGGTGCCCACGATACAGGCTATGCCTAGTGTGGGCATCACAAGATTACCCTAAATACCATAAATGGTAACTTAATATCCAGATTAATTATGTGTAATTTTATGTTAGTACAAGGTTATTGTTTTTTGGTTTAATTTTTTTTGTGTTAATAAATAAACTTTCTTTTTTTTTATTTCTTCTTCTATCCTGTCTGCCCGCTGCCTAGTCATTTTTGTTTGGAGTTCAACTTCTGTCAACTCGGGAACATCAATACCATCCTTTATACATAAATTATGTAAAACACAGCAGGCTATTACAATACAATACAATACAAATATACTTTATTGTGCACTATCATGGAGTTACAAAAAAGAAAGTACAACAGGATTTTCACAAAAGGCGGTCTTATCGCTAAGCAGCGATCTCTGCCAGACAACCTTTGGGTAGATATTAAGCTAAGTAAACCAAATCGGTAGGGTGCACACGAACAGTGATAAGAAATAAAAATAAAAACAATAGAAATATTAATAAGAGAAAATAAAATAATACAATATTTCAGCAATATATATATAGCCAAATTAGAGCTGCAGATAGTGATCTTTGACATGTTTTTTAAACGATTCAATACTTTTACTGCATCTAATAGAGAGAGGTAAGGAGTTCCATAGTTTCCCAGCGTAAACCGTGAACGATTTTGAGTAGAAAGAAGAGGTGTGTGAAGGAGTAAGAAGAGAAAAGTTTGTACTAGAACGCAAGGTGTGGTCATGAGTGAGATATGTAAACTTAAAACGTTCTTTCAAATAATGTGGAGCAAGTGGATTGAACAGTATATTATATAAAGTAGAAAGAATGTGAGCATTCCGGCGAAGACGGATTGGGAGCCACTTGAGCTTTACACGATATTCGGATATGTGGTCATATTTGCGTACCCCAAATATAAACCGTATACCAACATTTTGAAGGCGGTCAAGTTTATTTAATTGCTCCTCTGTGAGATCAGGATAGCAAATGTCGGCATAGTCAAGTATAGGCAGAAGTAAGGACTGAACAAGCGCAACTTTGGTAGGAATCGGAAGAAAATTACACAAGCGTCGAAAAGAACCAAGGGCTCCGAACAATTTTCGACTCAATTCCCGTATCTGCGGTACCCAAGATAAATTACGGTCAATCAGCACGCCAAGATTTTTCACAGTGTCACTGTACGGGACTATTATGCCATCAAATATAATAGGTGGTAGTTGATGCCAGTCAATTTTACTAATAAGACGCGAGCTGCCAACAATGATAGCTTGCGTCTTAGCAGGATTGACTTGCAAACCATAAGATTTAGCCCAACGCGAAATACTGGCCAAATCCATGTTAGCTATATTTATAGCACTTGGTAAATCAGCTAAAGTAGACTGGTTATATATTTGGAGATCGTCTGCATATAGGTGGTAGAGAGGAGATATTTGAGAGCTTATAGAATTAATGAAAATTGCAAATAGAAGTGGGAACAACACGCCACCTTGCGGTACGCCGGCATTTATGCTACACCAAGAGGAATAATTATCTTGAACTCGCACACGTTGCCGACGCCCATACAAGTAACTATGAAACCAGTCAATAACAGCCGGAGATATGTTAAGAGAGCGCATAATTGCAAGTAAAATATCAAAATCCACAGTGCAGAAAGCATTGCTGAAATCCAATAATGTCAGCACCGTGAGCTTTTGATCATCCATTCCTAATCTTATGTCGTCAGTGATTTTCAAGAGTGCAGTAGCCGTACTATGGCCAGGACGGAAGCCAGATTGATATGGATTTAAAAGATTGTTGCAGGAGAGGAAGGAGTTAAGTTGTTGATGGACAAGGCGCTCTAGAACTTTGGACAAAAACGGAAGTATGGATATTGGTCGATAGTCCGACGGAGAGGATGGTTTGGACTTTTTGGGTAGAGGAATTATTTGTGCCTCTTTCCATAGATTGGGAAATGAACTGGAGGTAATTGAATAATTTAGGACGCGTTTAATGATGGGAATAAGAATATCAAGTAAAGGAATGACCATCTTACGGCTAATGCAGTCACCGCCAACAGAGTCAGAGGAAATGGATAGAATACTCTTCTCGACATCACGATCCGTAAATTGACTAAAATTGAAAGAGCAGTTACTGGAGTTGGGTATACTAGAAATATATTTTAAGGTGTTCGATTTATCTATGTTACTTATGAACGATGAAGAGGAAAAATGGAGATTGAGACCATTTAAGTCAGTATGATCTGTTGGAGAGTTCTGTTGCTTACCAACTCCAAGTTTTCTAAGAAATTTCCAGACCTTGACAGGATCTTCATCTTGAACAGATTTATGGATATGGCGTCGTTGTGAATCTCTACACGCCATATTGCAGCGATTTCGAGCTTGTCGAAGCTTTTCACGATTTACATCACTGGGATTGGCCTTGTATTTAGCCTTGGCTTTGTTTTTTTTGTTTATTAGATTTCTAATATCTTCAGTTAGCCAAGGTGCAGGTGCGTGGCGAATTCTCACGGGACGAATAGGAGCATGGATATCGAATAAGTTGACTAATATTGAATTAAATGTGTCCACCTGTTCATCAACTGTCTTGGCACTGAAAATTACGTTCCAGTCGGTGTTCAGGGCATCCTTTCTCAATTTATCAAGATTCATATTCGCAAAGTTGCGCTGAAGTAGAAATTTTGACTTTGCCTTAGGAGGTCGGATTTTATATGACATATAAATAAGGTCATGATATGAAAAAGCATCGGCAGCACATTGACCATGCTTAGCAACATGATCAGGAGAAGAGACAATTATTAGGTCTAGAAGTGATGGGACGCAATTCGGAAAGAAATGTGTGGCTGAAAGAGGAAGAATGTGCATATTGGCTGCCTCAATAATATTATTTAATCTTGCAGATCTTACGTCTTGTTTTAAAAGACACGTATTAAAGTCTCCCATAATAATGATATGATCGTATATGGATACGAATTCTTCCAGGAGGTGTTCAAATGCCGAAAAGTAGTCAACTGTTGAAGAAGGACTGTATAAGACTCCTAGAAGTAGTTTTGTATGGCAAAAGAGTATTTCGATAAATAAGTATTCTGCTGCGTTCACGTCTTGATTTTGATCTGAATTATTAATAATTGAAAACGGAATGTGAGAACGAAGATATATAGCAACGCCGCCACCTCCCCGTTGTGTGCGGTCGTTGCGAATGAGAGTAAACCCTGGTAGAGAGTAAGAAGTCGAGGCCAGGCAGGGTTTAAGCCAGGATTCTGATACAAGAATGGCATGTATGTTTTTGCTATCAAAGGTGGCTAAAAAGTCGGGGTAATGTGCCGGTATACTCTGCGCATTTATATGGACAATATTAAAGTTTTTCGAGACATCTGTAAAATGAGAGTTTAGGGCCACATCATTTGGAGGAATACTTTCATAACTACTATTCAATCCACTAGACGCTGATTTATATAATGAAGAAACAGTAACATTGTCACTATCACTATCGTTCATTTAATTTTGAAATATAATATAAAATATATATAAAAAACAATAAATAAGGGATAATTAAATAATAATATAAACAAAAATTATAAAATGTAAACCTAATTGCAAAAGTGCTTCGATGTGGTGCTGTTGCTACCCGCCAGCTTCTGTCAAGTTCGAACAATTTATAACAGAAAATTAAAAATAAAGATAATAATAAAAATGAAACATTAATTAAAACATTATTATAACATAGCACAGGTGTCAACTGTTGTAAAGTAAATCGTATAGTACTGTAATATGTACTGACACTCTTGTCGATATGTCACACAAACTATTCATATGAAAAAACTAAATGAAAAAAGAAAAAAAGAAAAATATAAAGTGTACTCGTATACTATTATAATTACTAAATGTACCTAAAAACCATAAAGTTCAAACAAGAACCTCTATAGAAACAAATTATTTCTAAATGACATCTATGGTAGTTTAATTATAATCTGTGGCGTTGCACGTCACAGTGCATTTGAAGTTTGACATGATTGACAAGTATGCGTCAATGAGTACAATCATAAAATGCAGCGTGACAGCTGTCATTCCTAGAAGTGTTTGTTTACCAACACGGATTTGTACAAACAATATCTATAAATTAGGACGACAGAAAGGTGTAAAATTACAGTTACATAAGTAAACCACAGTACACAATTCTAAAATCCCTTATCCAAGTGTGTGGCTAAACATTTAAGAAACTATGTACTAGAATACAGGAAATAATAAAATAGAAAGAGAAAAAAAAAAAAAGAGATGCACTATTTTCTTGTGGTTCGCTTTGTGCGAAACTGATTAGCAAACGATTTCACAGAGGGCTTGCCATCTGTGGCAGTTGACTGCGCAGATGAAGCAGGGCTGGCTTCAATCGGGACAGCATCAAGTTCTGACAAGCTCTCAACTTGGTGGATTGAGCCATCCGATGCCAGCACATGAATTATGCCGTCTTTTGTCCAACAGTTCGTAATGCCATGTCGCTTCCGAGCCTCCAAGAATATATTGTGGCGATTTCTAGTCAGAAACTCTGATTGCGTTATACCTGAGCCCTTTAGTTTGGTTTTGGAAAACCAAGTTTTATCACGCATGGAGACCTCACGGAATTTTACTATGATTGGCCTTGGTTTTTTACCTGCAGTACGTCCTAGCCTATGACAACGACTGATGCAAGAAGTTGAGTGTAATATATGGTGTAAATTAAACGGCGGTTTGCTGGGGACTGATTTATTATACGAAACCAGTAGGGTAGGTTAATATAACCTACCCACATTTACAATAATACATTACAACATCCCTCTCCAGATAAAATATAATGCAAAGCAATAACAATAGAACAAACTTAAGTAACTGGTCAACAAAAGAAAAACTTAATTAATATAAACGTAAATTGGTTGCCACAACAGTGTAAAAGTAACAAAGTTATTATCATACACACCGTTCTTAAAATGTTGTTCGTTCGAATTAGTGAAACAAATTATGTAGAATTTGGAATAATTACAAAAAAAAAAACTTACATTTAATCGTTGACGTTAACATCTACACACCAATTTTGTTATAGTAAAAAAAATCTTAATGCTAACGGTTAACACATATAAATGTTTATTTTATATTTATGAATTATAATGTAGTAGGAAAATTAAATACAAAAAAATAAACAATACAGTTCAGACAAGAGAAATAACATTAATGTATTAAAGGTAATGAGAATACTTGTACACAGTACTGTGTGCATTTTATTTAAAGTCTTATTATTTTATTTTTCGTGGCCTTAAATTATAACGCTTTTGCTCTGGTGTTGGAGTGGAGATTGAAAGCTCCGGCGAGAGATTAGTTTCGAACGAAGATGTACACGGAATTTCATGGGTTCTCGCGGCGATATTCGGATTTTCGATTTCGCGCGCCCCTGGTACTCCCGTTTCAGCAATGTCGTCCACTTGTACGTGCGAACACTCACTATCTTCATTCGTTTCATTTTGAATAGGAACATGCCCAGAGTGACGCGAATTTTTCTTAGGAATTATTTGATCAATATGGCGGGTATTTATCTTATCACCTGTATTAACTGCATAGGTAACCTTGCCCGTGCGTTCTGTCACTATGCCCTCCATCCATTTATCTCCTCTCCCGTAATTCCTAACGAGTACGGCGTCGCCGACAGCGAGGACGCGCGCGCTTCCCCCCGCGTGCTGCCTCTGCTTGCATCGCGCGCGCGCCACGGCCTCGCCGGTGGCGGCAGCAGGCCGCAGCAGATCCAGACGCGTGCGCAGCCTCCGTCCGATCATGGCCACAGCAGGTTCGCGTTGCGTGCTGCAATGTGTACTGTTGCGATACTGCATTAAAAATTTGCTTAACGCGCGGTCGATATTTTCGCCCTCTAATTGGGCTTTCTTGATGACCTTTTTCACGGTCTTCACTGCATTTTCTGCCGCCCCATTGCTTGACGGATGGTACGGTGCCGTCACGATATGGTCTACACAATTTTTCTTCAAAAACTCCTCAAATTCACGAGAAGTGAAAGGTGGCCCTCCATCCGTAACCATTTGTCTAGGAAGACCAAATCTAGCGAATAATTCTCTGAATTTATTTTCCACAATAGACGCAGATGTCCCGCCACTCATATGGAATATCTCGATCCACTTAGAATGAGCGTCGATGACGAGTAAGTAATGTCGACCACCATGTTGTAGGAAGTCCGCGTGCAAACGGGTCCACGGTTCCGAGGGCCATGCATAGGGCACGGGCGCGGCGCGTGGCGGCGCGTCTCTCTGATCGCGGCACACGGCGCACGTGCGTGCGCGTTCCTCCAGCTCCGCGTCGAGTCGCGGCCACCACACGTAGCCGCGAGCAATTTGCTTCATTCTCATCATGCCCACGTGGCCTGCGTGGACCTCCTCCACTATTTGTTTGCGCAAAGTACCCGGTATGACTACCCGGTACCCCCAAACAATACATCCATGATCGACGTGTAACTCCTCTTTACGATGAAAATATGGCTTCTCGCCTTCGATTTCGGTCTGGTGTGGCCAACCGCTCACGATATATCCATATATCTTTCTTAATATGACATCTTTCGCCGTATCCTTTGCCACGTCCCTGTGGCTAAGAGGGAAACTGTCTTCTACGAAATGTAAGTAAGTCGCGGCGTCGTCCTCCTCCCTCGACTTACTGGACGCTGGCTGAGGTAGACGGGACAAGCCATCGGCATTGCCATTTTTATCTGTCGATACAAAGACGATGTCGAAGTCGTATGCCGCCAGACGAACAGCATACCTCTGCAGTCGACTAGCCGCCGTTTGTGGTATGCCGTGTTTCGGTCCGAAGATGTATGTGAGTGCCTTGTGATCGCTCCGAAGAGTAAATTTACGCCCAAACAAATATTGATGGTGTCTGCTTACCCCGTAAACTATCGCCAGTGCTTCTTTGTCGATCTGGCTGTAGCGCCGCTCCGCATCAGTGAGTGTGCGCGAAGCGCAGCTAACAATTCGCTCGCTGCCGTCGGGCATGCGATGCGCCAGCACGGCGCCCAGACCGTATGCGCTGCTGTCTACGGCGAGTACCAGCGGTAACGTAGGCGAGTAGTGCGCGAGCGCGGGCCCGCTAACCAGCTTCTCTTTAACCGCTTCAAATGCCCGCTCGCAATCCCTATTCCAACACCATTTGCTACCGGTGGCGAAAGCCAATAACTTATACAGTGGATTTAACAATGTGCTCATGTTCGGAATGAAGCGCGAATAATAATTAATTAAGCCTAAAGCTGCTCGAAGTTGTGATACATTTTTCGGCACAGGTAAATTTACAATGGCGGATACCTTATTTTTATCTGTATGTACTCCATTTTTATCAATTCTATATCCTAAATATGAAATTTCATCCATAAAAAACTCACATTTTTCAAATTTAATACGTAAACCCGCTTCCTCTAACCGAGACAATACCTCCTTAACATTTTGTAAATGATGCTCTCTGTTGCGCCCGGTGATACATATATCGTCAATAAATGCTACAACACAATCTAATCCGCTTAGAGTTTCCTCAATTAATTTTTGGAACATCTCCGGCAGACATTTTAAACCAAACGGGGCCCTTCGATACACAAAAATACCCATATGTGTTGTTATAGCCGTTAGTGGTTGCGAAGCTTCATCTAACACTACTTGCAAATACGCATTCTTTAAATCCAATTTAGTAAACTGTTCGCCACCACTTAAAGCTGCAAACAACTCTTCTGTGCGCGGTAAAGGATAGAGAAAATCTTTTAATAAAGGATTTACTGTAACTTTATAATCTCCACAAATCCTAATTGTTCCATCGCGCTTAATTATAGGTACAATGGGCGTTCCGTAGTCGGACCTATCCACTTTATAAATAATTCCCTCCGCTTGTAAGCGTTCTAACTCGCGCTCGACGGGTGAGCGCAATGCTAACGGCAGTGGACGGGCCTTGCAAAATATCGGCGTTGTATCTTTCAAATGTAATGTAATTTTTGTTTTGAATGTGCCTACCCCGTTACCGAATACGTCAGGAAATTCATTTCGTAAATTTATAAGTAGCGAATCAGCCGGCAGACCTATTTTATTTATATTAATGGCATCTAAATTAAGTTTTCGTAGCCACACACGGCCTAACAGCGGCGGACCGCCGCGCGCGATAACAAACAAAGGTCGTCCCGCTCCCACTCGTTACTCGCACTGTGACGTAACCGAGCGGAACGATCGCCTCGCCCGTGTACGACTGCAATTTAATATTATGTTTTTTAATAGGTAAATTATAAAAATATTTGTCATAAAAATCTTTTGACACCGCCGAGATTCTGCTGCCCGTATCTATTTCGAAAACCATGTTTATATTTTCTACACGCAATGTACAATGGTAAGGTCCATCCGTAACATTATTACTAACGGATATAATATGATGTAAACAATCACTCGCATCGCTCGCCGAGTCACAACTATCAATATAATTATGAAGTTTCGATCTTCCGCCGTCAGCCCTATAAGCATTTTTTTTACACATTTTGGCCAAGTGACCTATATTGTAACACTTATGACATTTATACGACTTATAGCTACACTTATCTGCCGTGTGGTCGTCCTTGCCGCAGCGCCAACAAGCGGGGCGCCGCGACGGTGTGGCCCCCGTGGCCACGCGATGCAGGCCGCCTGCCTGCTCGAGTCCCGAAGCTCCCGGCGCCGACGCCTGGCCGTCGCCGCCGGCCGCTTCCGCATGCCTCTCAGCTGCTTCCAGCGCAAGCGCCAACTCCACCGCCTTTTTGTAATCCAATGTGGGTTCCGCGAACAGACGAGACCGCATCACTTCATTTCGAAGTCCAGAGACGAATTGATCTCTAATATTTTCTTCAAGCGTAGCTCCAAAATTGCAATGCTTCGCTAGGTGTTTTAAATTTTGCAGAAACATGCTTATCGGTTCGTTCTCGGTCTGTCGCCTTTGTCTAAACAGGTGCCTTTCGGCTATCTCCGATCTTTTTGGTTCGAGATGATTTCCGACAAGTTCGACCAGAGCTTGGAAAGACTTGGTCTCCGGATACATGGGCGCACACAGGTCACACATCAGCTCGTACGTGGCCGCTCCGACATGCGTGAGTAGTGTTGCGACGTGTAGATCTTCTCTGATGTCGTTAAGTAAAATGAATTGCTTAACGAGACGAACGTACGCACTCCAGTTGTTACGATCGTTAATATCGTATTCGTGCAACTTTCCGAAAGGCATATTTAACACTATAAACCCGAAATACAAACAAAAAAAAATACTCGTCGCCAGTTGTAATATATGGTGTAAATTAAACGGCGGTTTGCTGGGGACTGATTTATTATACGAAACCAGTAGGGTAGGTTAATATAACCTACCCACATTTACAATAATACATTACATTGAGAAACCAGGAACTTTCAATTTGTTGGATATCAATTTTGACACAACTTCAGCAGTATCCTCCGTCTTGTCTTCAGAGATGCCATGAAGTAATATTATCTTACGCCTTCGCTGTAATTCCATTCGGTCAATGTCTCTGCTCAAAAATTCTATTTGTTTTTGCATTGTTTCCAGCACCGATGCAATGAATTTCTTGAAAGAAGAAAATTCTTCAGCAAGTGATGAGGCTGTAACTGGGACAGGACTAGACTTCTGCAGTTCACGTTGAAATTCTGACATTCGGGCGTTAAACATCTCAGAAATAGTAGCAAAAGATTCTTTCAGTGCTTCCATAACTGTGATTGGATAGTGTGACTTTTGTGGCAATGTTTGTGTTAAATTAGAAAGGAAATAGATAGCCAGTGGGTAACTAACACTCACATGTAAGTACTGAACATAGACACTACTTAATTATATTTTTAAATTATATTTGTAATTGGGAGCTGATAAAAACTGTTTAACTTATTTCGCACCTACCCTCAAACTGTTAAAAGCTATTATAATTTTACCAGCTGTTTCAGGACAGTTATGCAGTTCTCGCGCCGCAAGAAGACATCTCCATCGACCTTTCAATATACCAAATGTGCGTTCAATGGTGGAGCGTGCATTTTTTTGAACAGAGTTGTATCTCCCCTCAGGAGAGTGTTCAACAGCGTTATCTATAGGTGTCATCATATACTCCCTTTGAGCATAACCTGAATCACCTAAAATAAAATATATCTATGTAAATAAAACATGTTTGTAAGTTTATAAAATATAAAATAATATTTATAATTTAACACATCATCATCCGCTTGCCCTCATCCCATAGCTTTTTGTCCTTCCTCTACCCTAGCATCCCTCCACATTCAGTTTCAAGCCTTTTTTACCACAGGGTCTTCATTGCTTTGCATTACATGCCCATACTAAGACAATAAAATATTAACACATATACCTAGTAAATAAACGGTTTCATTGTGGATACTCTCCATGTGGGTTCTTATGTCACACTCTCTCCAAATGTAGGCATCATGTGTTGCTCCACCATATGAAGCATCCACATTTGTAATATAGCAGTCGCTGTCACAAATCTAGAAAAATTAATGTTACTATGTCAACACTTAAAAAAAAAACATACAAGACTAAGTAAAAAATGAGAATCAAGCGTATGTATATAATGAATGTTATCTTTTAATTGATTATTCTACTCTTCATGTAATTTAATCTTTTCACACATTAGGTATGTACTTAATTATAGATATTAAAATAATAATTTATATTTTACTCTTATACTCACAACTTGTGTGTTAATCGAATGAAAATGTTTTCGATTAAAATATTGTTCCTCATTCTCTGATGGTCTGACAATAGCTATATGGGTGCAATCAATGCACCCAATCACTCCAGGAATACCATATTTCTCATAAAACCTGGCACATCATAAAAACCCATTAACTCAAAATAAATTTAGCAAATATAGATAAAAATTAAAACTTTGATACATGTTAGCTACTCACCGCCGCTTAATAAAATTCCTTTCATTACTATTTTGTGGAAATTTAATATATTTTTTTAAAATATGTGGTGCTTTAAGAGCAGTTGTGACCTCCTGCAGACAACGAGAAACTGTCTGTTGTGCCATTGGCCCATCCAAATTTTGCCCTACAGACCCTTGGTAACTACACCAAGCATAAAAATTCAAGGCCGTAAGGATCTAAAAAAAAATATTATCAACAAAAAAATGCTAACAATTGTTTTTTTTTTTTTTTAAATTTATTGTACAAAAACAATTAGAAACAATACAATTTATAATAGACAGCAGTACAAAAACCCACAGGGTTTAAGTGTACTCACTGGTCGCTTAGTTTATTACAATCAACAAATTAACAATATTACAGACGTCCTTTACTTCATTTCAATAATTTTATTGAGAATGATTAAACTGTTTTCAGATCATAAAAACCGTTTGATTGACAATTGTATGATAAATATAAATTATTGAGTTAGAAGTGCCGATTTCAAGGTACTTTTACATTTTGTTGGCTTTTTAACGATTTGGTCAAGCACATCGCTTTCTAGTTCGTTGAGCAGCTGCGGCAAGAGATATTGCCAATTGCGCATACCATATGCATTATTGTAAGTAGGTAATTTATATTTAGGTACATTAGGTAAATTTCGTAACTGATTAGGCCTTTGATTTAGTTTTAATTGGGGTAAGTTATCTATTTCATCACAAATAGTATACAATTTAATTTTTTTATGGTTTTTTTTTTTTTTTTTATAAGAGAAGGGGGCAAACGAGCAGCGGGAACACCAAGGTGTTCATCGACGCCCATGGACATCTGCAATACCAGAGGAATCGCAAATGCGTTGCCGGCCTTTAAGATGGTGATACGCTCGCTTCTTGAAGGACCCTAAGTCGTACTGGTTTGGAAATACCGCCGAGGACAGACCATTCCACAACGCGGCCGTGCGCGGCAAGAAATTTCGCGAGAACCGCACTGTTGTGGAATGCCAGCCGTCCAGATGGTATGGATGGTACCTGGCGGTCTGTCGGGTCGTCCGATGACGGAACTCGGCGGCAGGAATCGTTCCAAACAGTTCTTCGGAACACTCCCCGTGGTATAAATGATAAAAAATGCAGAGGGAACTGACGTCCCTCCGCAAGGCCAGAGTATCAAGCCGATCGGTAAGAGCTCGGTCGTTGACGATTCGAGTCGCTCTCCGTTGTATGCGGTCAAATGGAAGAAGCTGGTATTGGGGTGCTCCCGCCCAGAGGTGCGAGCAGTATTCCATGTGGGGCCGAACTTGCGCCTTGTACAGTTGTAGGCGGTGGCCCGGCTGGAAATACTGCTTCGCCCTACTGAGCACACCCAGCTTTTTGGAGGCCAGCTTGGCCTTGTCTTCCAAGTGACCGCGAAACTGAACATCACTCGATATGTCAACGCCGAGAATACCGATACTGGCTGAGGCAACCAGGGGAGTGCCCTCAAAACGAAGATTTACGACAAAGGGTTGTTTTTTAGAGGTAATGGCGCACACTTGTGTCTTTTTGGGATTGAATTCAACGAGATTTCGTCGACCCCAATCCGAAACTTCACCCAGTAGGGTCTCCAGTTCAGACACAAGTTTGGTCCGGTTCTTATCGGCAGTAGCCCGAGAAACATTGGCACGGGCCGTATACAGTGCGTCACACGTGCTATCGTCTGCATAACAATGAATGTTGCTGAATTGCAGCATGTCATTGATATGCAGAAGAAACAAGGTGGGCGACAGTACACAGCCTTGTGCGACACCAGCGTTGATTGGTTTCGGGTCAGAGCACGCACCGTCAACAACGACCTTGATGCTCCGACCCTCCAAGAAGCTAGAAATCCAGGCGCATAGTTTCTCGGGCAGCCCGTAGGAAGGCAACTTCGCAAGAAGTGATTTGTGCCACACCCGATCGAAAGCTTTGGCCACGTCCAAACTAACCGCCAGGGCCTCCCCCTTGCCCTCTATTGCCTCCGACCATCGATGCGTGAGGTACGCAAGAAGATCACCAGCTGAGCGACGTTGTCGGAAACCGTACTGACGATCGCTAATCAGCTGATGCTCCTCTAGGTACCTCATAAGTTGGCAATTGATGGTCGTTTCCATGTGGTCGTTTCCATGTGTTTCCTTTCAAGGTGGTAATGGCGATCGGCCTGTAGTTGGTAGGATCTGAGCCATCGCCTTTTTTTGGGATCGGGTGGATTATGGCAGTCTTCCATGATTTCGGGACAACGCCTAAGGAGTAGGAGAACCGGAACAGGCGCGTTAAAACCGGTGCCAACTCAGGAGCGAAAGTCTTAAGCACGATGGGGGGGTATCCCGTCAGGCCCACTCGACTTATGAATATCCAGAGATTGCAGCGATTTCCGCACTGATCTCTGGATAAACTGGATTTCGGACATAGAGGTCTCGCCGCATGGGATTTTCGGCGGCGAGTTACCTTTGTCATCCAGAGTCGAGTTGGCCGCAAAAAGAGAGCCCAGAAGATCGGCTTTCTCTTTTGCGGTGTGGGCCAACGAGTCATCCCCCCTGCGCAGAGATGGTAAGGACGGCATACAGAAATTCCCCTGCACAGCCTTGGCAAGAGACCAGAACGCGCGAGTTCCCGAAGGAAGGTGCACTAGCCTCCTGCCAATGCTGGCCACGTGTTCGGACTTTGCCTTGGCAATCACTCTTTTGAAGGACCTGGAGGCAGAGTTATACTTCTTTTTTAACTGGCTGGTCTTTACATCCCTAGCTGCTGACGCCTCAGCCCAGGCTCGATAACAATCCTGCTTGTAGCCCGAGGCTAATTTGCAGGATTTACCAAACCAGGGTCGAGAACTGCCTCCGATGGGCACAACTGAAGATGGAATAAAAAGATCCATCCCCTGAAGCACCACATCAGCGACAGAATCAGCAACAGCGTCGGGATCATCCAGCCTGAAGCAAACTTTCTCCCATGGGTAGGATGCAAAAAAGGACCGCATCTCATCCCAGTCTGCTGACCTATAGTGCCATACTCGGCGAAAGCCATTCGGTTTAAACCGTGGGCGACGCGAGATGGGCACTGTGGTCCGGATCAGGCAGTGGTCCGACGAGCCTAAAGGGGCTTCGACGGAAACCTTATAGCTGTCCGGATGTGAGGTCAGCAGAAGGTCCAACAGGGAAGGTGTATGATCTTCGACATCTGGGATTCGCGTGGGCGATGTGACCAGCTGCGTCAGATCATAAGACAAGGCAAAGTCGTGGACAGATCTCCCCGCATGATCGGTGGTACGAGAGCCAAGCCAATCGGCATGGTGGGCGTTGAAGTCGCCTAGTACCACGATTTCAGCGGGGGGATATGTGCCAGAACGGAATCTGTAGCCGTTTGGACTTGCTCCATGAGTCGGTCTGTTTCGGCATTACCGCTATGGGACCTATAAAGGCACGCATAGACCCGCGGATGGTCATCGCCATCTACGCGCAGCCACAAAAGAGATAGGTCCCTACCTTCAAGAAGGCTGAGGCGACGAGAACAGATATCCTCTCTGACGTACACGCATACCCCAGCCCGGGGCAAAAAGGACTGTTCTAATTTGTATCCGGGGCAGGACAGATAGGAGGTGTCCGCCGGAGAGGATATCTGCGTCTCGGTTAGAAAAAGCAAGGCCGGCTTGGCCGTCCGGAGATGGTAGTGGACGGCCTCCAAGTTGGAATGGAGCCCCCTGATATTGCAGAGGTCCACGGCGTAGATGTCAGGGGGAGCTGAAATTGCCTTGCTTCGTCTGCCCCGACCTTTACAAGCGAGCGGAATAGTGCCCCCCCCAGAATACGCGGGGCGGCCCGCGCGCTTACCCCCAGACTCCGAGCGGGAGTTCAAGCGTAAGCGCGCGGAGGGGGATTCTCCAATACCAGGGGTATTGGTACCCCCCTGGGCTATTCTCTCTTTCGATCCCACTGCCATGCTGTATTAATATACAGGGGGGGGGTGTTAGGCCTCCGGCACCACACTCATCAGACGAAACGCAGAATTGCTTCCACTTCACGCCTGTCTTCTGTGTGGTCGTGGTATTTCACCGGGCGAGCTGGCCAATACGTGCGACTGATGTTGTTGTTGCTGGCGTCTACCACTGTAAAGATATCTAAAATGTTACAGTAACGGAAAATATTCTGCTCATTGCATGTTTTTTTTAACTGCTTTGGTATGATTATTTTAAGTATTTTAAGTTGCAACAAATATATATTGTTTATATAGCTACTGTATGTTCTGCCGTAACTGCTCAACCCATAGCCTATGACAGCGTCGGCCAGAGCGTTGTACAACATTCTCAAAATCTTATACGGTAATTTCTGTCTGAGCAGGGACAGCCTAGAAAGAACTGATCTTAGCTTTTTACAAACGTAATCTATATGTGGCTTCCAGTTAAGCTTACTATCTACAATAAGTCCTAAGTATTTATGTTCCTTGACAATTTCAATTAAGGTACAACCTTTGTTGCAAACGGGTATTTGTCGGTGTAGGCATTGGTGGGAATGTGCTGTTATGGAAGGTTTGATTAATGATTTAATATGAGAGGAATGTATGTGCATGAGCTTAGTTTTTTCGTGGTTTATGACCAAGCCTACATAGTGAGCCCATTTGCATAACAAATCAAAAAAAGGATTTTTAAAAAGGATGATAAAATATAAAAACTATACACTAGGTACCTTAACAGTAGGCTCGATTCCATGACTCCTTGTCCTTCGAGGTAATAAAGGCACTATTTCTTGGCACAACTTCTCAAATAATTGCCGACTCAGTCTATAATTTCCGACAAACTCTATGTCGGGAATTACATTAATATTTAGCTGGTTGCGCAGGCGGCGTCGATTTCTTCTACGCTCTAAACGCTCTTCTCGTAAAGCACTCTCAATTAAAAAAATTCCTCGCAGCCATTTCAAACGAATTAATTAGAAAATCAACACAAACGAAAATCAAAAGGTAACACTTTTGATTTCGTCAATTTCGAGGTTAAACTTCCGAAGAATTATCTGTCAAAATCAAATTTTCGTTCCGAACGTTGTGAATTAGAGTAGGTTTAGAGAACTTAAACGTCAAATTGTTTCGTTCGGACGAAGATGCGGAATGAATGGAATTGTAGTAGCAAACACACGAAGTTTAGGATGAAACTGAAGGGCGAGCGCTAATCCTACCTATAAATTAGTTATATAATATACTCAAATAAAATGTTGACGATAGGGGTGATGTGCTACTGCCTGTACGATATTAATGACATAGCATGCACTAGTTACACACACCTATATACTTCACTGACTGTAGAGGATGGCGGCGATGAGGAGAGAAATAAAACACGAAGTTTTCAATATGGTGCGCACAGTTCGCTGTCGGAAGGCTGGGTTGTGACTGTACTGTGTGTCGACTACCTTGCAATTCCTTTATTTTTATAAATTCAAATATACAAACATTTTCTCTAACTACCTTGGTAACATTCAGTATTTCACAGATAATAAAACGGTACGTTATGGTATTAATACAGAGTACAAATTCATATCAAATATACAAAGAAGCATAGTTAAAGGGTACAAAATCAATACAGTTAAAATACAAATAGAATTAATGTAGAATATCATGAAAGGCTTTGATTCCATCGTCAACACCGCCCCCTAGTGCTGACTCCTCAGCACTACATCAATGTGCTATCGACCTATCGTCCAGACAGACAACCTGAGCGACCAGGTGCCAGACCTAATCCGACTAGTGCCGCACTCACTGCGCCATGTCTTAAGACGATCAGAAAATCTATCCTACTGTTATTGCTTTATTTAATACAAAAACAATAAAATTCAAAAAAGTTTAACAGTGATCAGGTTAGTTAGTTCACAAACTTACCTCGGTCAGACGTAGGTGCGCAGCGCAGACCCTGGGCGCCATGCTGTGCTGACATCGGTCAGCGTCGGGAGTGCGCTCGCCACAAATGCAGCTATCAGTGCTGCTGATGTTCCGACCGGAGTGGTAATCAAACATAATACCTTACCATCAACACGTTGGAACGCCATGACAGAACAGCTACGTATGCTTCTAACAAAGCATCGCAAAAGTGCGTTTATGTGTTGATGAAGCTGTCAAGACCACCTGTTTTAAGTGGAATTAGAATTCTTTTTACACTGGTCTGCAAAACTCTTTTTCTCACTCCTTTAAGTTTTGATGCCAAATCATTTTATATTAGGTGCTCCAACACCGAAATATAACACGGAAACAAAACAAAAGCAAGTATATTTTAACAATTATCTGTATAGTTTTTACCAATCTTATTAGACTTGAGCAATATATTTCGGATCCTGATAATGGTAAATATACGGAATTTTTAATAAACTTAAAGAACGAGATAATATGCTCTTTCTGTGTGTCTCCTTCTCCATTCATTAAAAGTAGGCAACGCATCTGCAATTGTGTATTTCTATGGTCGTATGCACGTTTGCCATCTTTTGATATATAAAAGTATTACGATTAAGAAATACACGAAAAGATAACTCGAATGATTCGGTAGAACAAATTAACAGTTTGTTATCTATGTTCATGTTACATTTTTGAGAATACCAAACTGCAAAAAGATCTGTGCAAGTAATTATGAATTTCTTTCAAATTCACTGGTACTTTACTTTCCCTACTACTTGCTAAAACCTATTTATACTTGTACAGGCTATTTTATAATGATTGGGAATAAACTTCTATTTCAAAAATCCGAAAATATTAAATTTTTTAAACATTAAAATTCTAGAAGTACTAAAAAATTCTGGTAAAGGAAGAATCTGGTTGCAGACCAGGTAATCATTGACCTGTGTCATATTGATTCATGACAGATATTCAAAATTATTACAAAACAAATTTGTTCAAAAAATATTAAGCCTCAAAGTAATACACCAACTAAAATAATGTATTATCATCACAACAAAATGTGTACCAAATTTTAGATATATCTATCTATCGGAACTAGGTCTTATTTGAATTACTTAATATTGACCTAATTAAACAAGTTTAAATAAAACTGTATTAACAACCACAACAATTTAATCATTTGACTGAAATTGTTTAGTTAGTTTAAAACAATTCACTGTTGTCGACAATTTCAGTTATTGTGATCAAGTGGAAATAACCACAAATTTTACTAATAAATTAATTAAAGCAGGTAAACATGAAAAACAAAGTAAATCACTACCTAATCATTTGTGCGTAAGATATATTATTAATATCTCACGGCATTTGAATCTAATGTAACTGTGGTTTAACTAATAATCTATTATAACTACAGTCAGCAATAATATTAATTGCAAGAAATATTAACGGCAAAATATTAAATTTAAAAATATTCATCACTGTAGTTAAGTAAATCGTTACAAGAAAAACAAATGTAAATACTTTCTTTATGAAACAATTCTTCAATATGTTACGGTCTCCGGGTGTGCATTCTTATGCATTAGTAACTTTAAGTAGCAGAATGCTAATGCTATGCTATAAAATAAACATTATGAAAAAACTAAACAGTACGTTGACATGGCTTATGTCGCCATAAAATATAATTAATCAAAGAAGTGAAGTGTCCAAAACAAATAGTTAATAAGTCACTTTTAAGATAAAAATCTTTACGCAATCTTTACGGCTTTAGGGTAAGCAAACTATTTAATTTTCAAGATTTTAAGATTCAAAGTTAACGGAAAATAAAAAATATATTATGTAATCACAGGTGGGCACAGTTAATCGAAAATTTAACTTCGTTAATCGTTAATTCGTTAACTAAAAAATTAACTTCGTTAATCGTTAAAGCGTTAAATTCTCGAAAATTTAACGCAAGTTAAAGTTAATCGTTAACAGTTAACCATACTAAAATTATACATACTAATTTCACACTTATGTGGCGACACTTGTTTAAAATAGTAATTTGACTATACATTTATAGAATGTACAATCGCGGAACTTCCCGGTGTTCCACCTCTAGGGCTATAGTCGTTTAAACGTTTCGTACGCATTGAGACTACGACGCGGAAACAATAACCAATAGGGTGCAGCCTTTAACTCTAATGTTCGAACACGGACTGTGAATGGTCAGCGTTGTAACAATAGACACAATAAAAATATTATTTTCTTTGTTGTCGTTCGAAACGAAAGCAGCGTTACTTCAGACTCCATTAATTCATTTTAAAATTATTCTGTTTTAAAATAAACAACGTAAATCATCGGAAGTTTTAATTTTTTTCTACCAATATTTTACTTAGTCATATGATATTTTTAAAATTAAAAAAATAAAATATGTTTTAGAATTATAAATAACAATAAATATTTATCATTTTAGCAACATAATATTGTATTATTTACCTTGTGTTATCTTTCTTGGAAACATAATTATGATTTAAAATTTAACCTGATTTAATAAGTTTATTTGAGTTCAATTAAATTATATTATTTTAAGTGACATAACATGTGTCATGTCGAATGAAACGACGAGCTTAAAACATTAAATAGACGCTATAAAATAAACTTGAATATGTTTGATTTTGTTAAGGAATGATAGTATTCGAGTATATAATAAAAAATCATACTTAGACTCTTGTGTTCTGTGTGGTTGTGGTATTTCACTGATCGAGCCGTCTCACTCGTTGATGTTGTCACGCTAACAATTAATACCAAAATCATAATAAGCGCTCTCGCAGCAGCTTTATAATTTAAATTTATAATTTCACGACTTGATAATCGCCCATGATTAGCGCATGTCTATCAAAAGGTGATATTTTCAAAATGTCTTAAGTCATTAATAAAATATGTTTAATGATTATTTTATCAAAGATATGTAGACCATACTATAACATTGAAAAATATATGATATGATATAAGAGAAACCTTTTTTGATTCTCCGTTCCGCGTAGAAAGTCCCATTTACTTTGTTCTAACATTGCACTTATGTTGCAATTTAGATATAACGACAGTTACCCTTTATCTTAAAACCCGCCTATTGTGTCTGATCAGCCGAATCCGCTGAATGATAATAAAATCTTTTACAAAGAAACATTTCTCCTTGGTATCAGATGCAACAAATTATGTTTTATACGGCTGTGTGATCATTAGAATACGGATCGGATTATGATGTTTTTGTTACGGGATAGACTACAAAAAATATTATAGGTGTTCGAAGAAAAATATTTTGCTATTTGCAGTTTATGACAGTCTAAATTACTATTTAGAAAAATATTTGCAAAATTTTCGAAGAATGCCGCAGCAATAACAAAAGATTACTATCTTGTTATTGCTGCGGCATGCTTGTATCATTGTTTACTGTAGAAGCATTTACTACTTGCACCTGTTGAGGCGGCTTTTTACCAAAGTGCAACCGATTCAAGGAATAAAATAAAATAGACGTGCCGGGTTGCCAATGTATGGATATTGCATGCCAAGTAAACATTGAATAGTTAATATAAATATATTTCAGTACTAAAAAAATCATTATAGTGAGATTTTACTGTAACTATAAATGCAAGCGTTTATAAATTTTCAGTGAGTAAACTATGGTATTGACTCCTGGTTAAGTAAAAAATATAATTATTTTTCAAATCATTTATTTCTACTTTAATATTAACATTTTAAAGAGGAAAGAAAGGTTGTTTTTGAAGAATGATACATAAAATGTGAGTAAAGCCGCGTTCACATTTGCCTGACGTGTTGTGTCGTGATGCGTCAGAAAGGTATCGGTCTCATACAATTAATATGGTTGCGTGCACACTTCTCTGACGCAGTGTGTCGTGATGGCTTGTGTCGTGTCGCGTCAGTAGCGATCCCGGTCCGCGTCAGTTGGGTGAGGTGCGGGGGACGGCGCAGCGACACGACACAGCGGGTCGGACTAGTGTGCACGCGCACGTGTCGTGTTGTGACGCGTCAGAAGGTATGGACGACGAGCTGATCGAGTACGTACGACAATATAAAGCGATTTATGATACAAAATGTAAACAATATAAGGATCAATCTATTAAAACTAAACTATCTTTTTGTATTTACTGGATGTATCCAATATCTTCTTCTCTTTTTTTGTTTTATTAGAAGTGTTGCCAGTGCCAATAACTGCATATCTTCTTCATAATCTGAATCCGAATCGGATGATTCATGAAAAAACATTGCGAATGTGTAAACTCTCCGAGAGCTATAACGGAACTGATTAAAAATGCGTCATAACGCGTCACATAGATGTGAACAGTAGCCATCACGACACGACACGTCAGGCAAATGTGAATGCGGCTTAACATAGATTCAGCGTCTTCAGCACATTATCAAAATCTTTGAATATTTGCAAACTATAGCCATAATAGGTGTTTCATACATGTGCTGCGAAAACTGGAAATATAAAAAAAGATAAACAATATTTAAGACCATGTCAATATCTGTAAAAAGTATAAACTGTAGTTGTTTGTCAACTTGTTATGATTCTGAATAAAATTAAAAGTATACAAGAAGTTGTAATAGATTTTTATTTTTTGTGCGGTTGTGTTGTCCTAACTGCTATCGTAAAACAATAAACAATTTTAAAATGAAGCACCCGTAATGCCGCTCAAGTGCGCTAAGCCTAAACAATAAGAATAATAATTGTAATTACCATCTGTCCGGGGGATTTTAGAATTCACAAAAAATGTTCCAACTAGTTTAGTTGTAAAAAAATGACCACTTACGCTAAGAGATGTGCGCGCAAATTACAATATTAATATTGATATACTGTGATTCGCATCATCGAGTTTATACTTTAATTTATTAAATACATATTTTTAAATATAAAAATAAAATAAAAATAATTAATTCTTTAATCTCACTAATTAAATAAAATAATTCAATTAAAAAAGTTTTGGGACGGATGGATGGATATTTACAAAAGATATCTTAAAGAAACTCGATTAAATTCCGCCTAGATGTAGAATTTAATAACAAGCTTTTTTTCTCAATTCCCTGCGGACAAAATTTCGGACCAAAGTTAAAGATGAACTTAAGCTAAAGATCGAGCAAAGAGTCAAAGTATAAAAGGTTGACATATGATTAAGCTTAACTGTTACTACATACTAAGTTTGTTAGTAATGGTAATGGTAAGGCCTTTAAGGTTTTCTTTATTTAGATTTAAATAAAAAGCTTATTCGTATTTCATTCATTTTATTATATAATAAATATGGTTAATAATTATAAGGTGTATTATTGGGTTGACATCGTTTTTACAAAATGTTTAGGTTCTTAACATTAACATTTAAATAAATTATAACATGAATCTATATAAATAAAATTGAAATAAAAAATATTTTATACTAATATACGAGTACTTTTTATATAAATATTAGAAACATACGACTCCTATGTTATACGTATGTTGCTAATTTTGTCGGTCCACCATTCGCAGCTATGACGGCATCGCACCTATCTCGCATAGAGAGGACTATGTTTTGACATAAGTCTGATCCTCTAAATGATTCCCAAATTTTTTCACAGTGGGCTACTAGCTCTTCTTTGCAGCGCTCATTTCTACTGTCCCACTTTTGGACCATGAGCGCCCACAAATTTTCAATCGGGTTGAGATCCGGCGACTTTGATGGCCACGAAATCGTTTGAACTTCGCTATGAGACTCAAACCAGTCCCTGACCACGCGCGCACGGTGTATCGGACAATTATCTTGTATGAAGTTAATTCCAGGAAAATCTTCGACGGGATACACCGTGCGCACTGTTGGTAACATTACATCCTGTAAAATCTCTCGGTATACGTGGCCATTTGATCGCCCGGGTATAAAAACTAGCTCCCCGGGTCCCGCGGAACTCATCCAACCCCACATATTTACTGTTATTCTGCCCGACTGGGTATTTGAAATTACATTTTGAGGAGCATACCTTGTATTATTTGTTCGCCATAAATTCTGAAGTCCACATTGATTGGACTTAAAACATTTTTCGTCAGAAAATATGGCGTTTGAAAAATCGAAATCTCTAAACTCTCCAGCGAAACGTAGTCTTGCGGTGCGATGCTCTTCTGTTAATGCAATTTTTTTAGCTGGTGTCCTATTATGGACACCGTTTCTGTGTAGATAATTGCGAATGGTTTTTACCGAGCACTCAAATTTTTGAGCAAAAACTTTTGTAGCAGTGAAGGGCTGCTCTGAGTAGTGTTGCAACATCTGATTTATTTGGGGCTGCTGCGCTACACGCAACGGCATGATTCGTACTCGATCTAACAGCGAGCCTTCGTTCTCGTAGCGTTCCACCCACCGGCGTACTGTAGCTCTCTGTAAAATAACTTTTATATTAAACGAAAGACAGAAAAATTAAAATTAAAACATATGTAACGTAATATATCTGTAATTCCAACTGTTGCATCTGATTTTTATTTTAGATAATATGTTTATAAATTGATTTAATAAGTTAACTAAATAAACAGATATTTGTATATTTATCCATTATAAGACAATAGAGAAAGGTCTTGTTATTAAGTCTAGGCTAAAAAATAGTTTTAGATAAGAAGTGTTTAGTATATAAAAAATCAATGTGGTTTGTGATATTTTTTTCTTTTAAGATTTTTTAATTTACCTTGCGTTGTCGGTTGTAATTTACCTTGGGTTAAGCTAAACCTAAGGTTATAAATAAATTGGAATACACATATAAATTTGAAATATTTACGCTGTGTAATCTTTACATTACGAACTTACGGAATTGCTGATATTATGGCTTTTAATTAAAAATCGATATTATCAATCTATTATTACATTATTTCCAAAAACATATAGTATATAGTCTAATATGGCATATTCAAAAACATGTAGTTTTTAGTTTTTGAACGACAACTTATAACAATCAGAGAACACTAAGTGGCAAGCAGATATAAACGCGTTCAAAGTAATAACGCAAATCAAAAAAAAAAAAACCTACAATGAATCAAAGTAATAAATACAGTTCTTATTTATTCAAAACTCTTGAGTTACATATTTATAACTAATCAATTACGTTTCATTGTCTATAAAACATGTTACTTACTGCAACATTAAGTTCATCCGCTATTTGAGAGATGTTGAAACCTTCCCGATGCAAAACGATGATTTGTTCTCTTTCTTCAGCAAGAAGATTACGCGGCATTATGTTAAATGATTACAAATTAAGTCCAGGGTTCTACCACAGGTAAACGTAAGGCGATCTATCAGTCCGGAAAACAAGCACAGGTCACTAATAGGCACAAATCACAAAAGTCCCAAAAACAAGCAGAGGTCGTAAAACTTAAAACGCATAACAAAGACAGCGGCAGTAACAACACGCAGGGATGCAGAGCAGTACGCAACTGATTGTTTTTACTATTATCCAGTCGCTTGCGCAACTCATTGCTAACTCATTGGCTATCCGTAAAAAGGGGGCGGAGTTTGTTTCGTTGCACAGTGCAAGGCATATTTTCGTTAAGTGGAACACCGGGAATTTCCGCGATTGTACACACATTAGTATTAGAGACAAGTATGAATGCATTATAGTATATTTCATTACGAGTGTGGAAAGCCTGTCATTGCAAAGAGTTCCGACAAATGTCTACCCAAACCGAGGCGCAGCCGAAGGTGAGGGTTGACAGTGGGAACAAGTTGTAATGACAGTTTCGCACCTGTACTAAACAACTATTTTTGATACAGTTGCGAAAAAATTAAGCAATTTAATAGAATAGTAAAAACACAACAAACTCGAACTAACTAAAATTTTTGGAAAATGGCGCCAACCGTAAAAGAATACAGATTTTTTTTTTTGTTTTCTTCACCCATTCTGGGTAGGCAAAGGGAACTATGCCCAAACAGCCAAGTCTTCAGTAGATTATTTTTATTGATATGAAATGAAAATGAAATTTAATGAGATGAAATAAAATGAAACCTACCGAATTCATTGAATCAAATCATTAAATCTGATATTGTAACAAATTAGGAGCTTCTTTTTTAGAAATATTTGCATGAATCTTAAAAACTTCCATGATTGTTTTTTTGTTAAAACTTCGTGGTTGGTTTTTCTTTTTAACAGACATTATTTTGACAGTTGGGAAAGAGAACGCACGAGTTTGGAAAAGCTAAAGAAAAAGCACGAATATAAGTGTTTTAATACAGTTGCTCAAAAAGTGGCTTATTGCAGGGACGAAGAGCGTTCGGAATGTGGGCTATTACATACTCGTGCTTTTATATACTCGTAATGAAATATACTATTTCGAACCTTCTTTTGATTTTGTCCTGTTGGTCACGTCTTTCCCGGACGCTCTGATGCATCACACTTGCACGCGAACTTCACATACATATCAATTATCAACTCGTTCGTTCACCATTCGAGTCGCCGACAGTCGCGAAACAGAGTTACACTTACGAGCGTGGCGTTGCACGTAATTTAAACAAAATGACAGCACGTCTCCAAGTTTCTAATTTAACGATTAACGGACTTTTATTAACGGAAGTTGAGTTTAACGGAAGTTAACAAAAGCGTTAACACTTTTTGAAGTTAACTTAAAAGTTAATCCGTTAAGCAAAATGTTAACTTCGTTAATTAACGATTAACGGATTAACGAGTTAATGCCCAGCTCTGTATGTAATAAACATAAACATTGCTTAGACATGTCACTCATGTCGCAATGAGTACATGCGTGCAAGTACATCACCACTGCATCACGTTAAATAGAAAAAACAAAGAAAATAAAAATAATTGAATCATGATGAAAATCAAAACAAAAAATAATTTAGTGCAACACTGACCTTAATTATCTGCTGCGTTGCTTTTTGTTTCTCTGCTATACCTCTCTGCATAATCACAACTATATTTCCTAAAGTAATTGTTAGATAAAATTTAAGTAAACAAAGCATCATCAATACATTCAGTCAAAATGTTACCTTTACACATTACGAAAAGAATAATCTACAGTATCGTACTCACAATAATGAGCTTTACTTTCAATGTGATAAGGATGACATTTCAATAGCTTTTTAACAATAAGAATTTTTTCATAACTTGTTTACATGATGTTGCATATTCGTTGTGCTCGCCATTACAGTGAACGATAAATGAATGATTTGGTGAGTGAGTGCGACCGCAGTATTAATTAACATTAACCATTATTAAAAGACACATAAGGTTCATTTTGTTAGCAAAATAATTTGTATAATGCAATGCGCTTTGTAAAAATGCAATATTCGCCTATTAAATAGATGTTTACATTCATGAAATTTATAACTATTTAACAAAAATCATGCATTAAAAATCAACAAACTTAACAACGGTAAATAAAATTCAGAAAATAAGGTGTTACAACTAAAATTAAAAAATTAGACTGAACACATACAAATTCTCTTAACGCATCTTGACTTTGTTCGCTTTATACATTTTAATAATAATAACTGACGAAACGCGTAATGACACTTCTATTACTTTTAGCCACAATAAATAATACATTGTTATATATATAACTTCAAACTTTATGTTAATTGTTTTATGTTGCTTACGCGCTGCCATGTGGTCCATTGTGACCTGCGTGGATGATGACGACTGTGCTCGTCGGCGGGAACCACGGCGGCGCGGTCGGCTGGGGCCGGGTGTCTTGGTACGCGGCGGCTGGCATGCGCGCTGCTTTGTTGCACACACCACGTTCTGCATAATTCTCGGAGACGTCGTGCGACAAAATATTTTAATAACGGACATTTTTGCATCACCTTTATTAAACTTCAATTTTTCAAATGGTTCTTTGTATTCAATTTTAAAATGTGGCCGTTTATTATAACGGCCGCTGTTATTCTGTAGACTGCCAGGGGTGATCGCCTGGCAGGTTAGGTTACTGACCTCTCGTGCTGTGCAAAGCTGACATGTCATATCCTTCTGTACATGCTTTACATCTTCATCCTGTGACGTGTCATCTTGGGGTAACGGTTCGCTGCTAATGACTGTTGGAAGGTTCCGAGCCCGAGGCTCGAAGGCTGCCGAAGTCTGGACTTGGCTATTCTCCAACCACTCACTAGCGCTGTTCCTCTCGCGTTCGCTGCCTTCGAACTGGTTATGTGCTGGGGCGTCGTCGGCTTTGTCCTTTGCCATCAAGCGTGCCAATTCCGCTTCCAGCTTGGCGAGGTGCATCTTGATTGCAGCCTTCGCCTGTGCAGCTGCCAGCTCCAGCTGCATCCGTCGCGCAATATACGCTGACGAATATTTCTTTGTGCGCGGTGTCTCCTCCATCGCCATATTAGGTGAACCCTCCAGTGTATCCATGGTATCCTCGCGAAAAAATATACAGTACGCTCCACGAGAATGTTGCCACTGATTAAGGATTCGGCTCGAAGTGACCAATTTTGTAGAGGATGGCGGCGATGAGGAGAGAAATAAAACACGAAGTTTTCAATATGGTGCGCACAGTTCGCTGTCCGAAGGCTGGGTTGTGACTGTACTGTGTGTCGACTACCTTGCAATTCCTTTATTTTTATAAATTCAAATATACAAACATTTTCTCTAACTACCTTGGTAACATTCAGTATTTCACAGATAATAAAACGGTACGTTATGGTATTAATACAGAGTACAAATTCATATGAAATATACAAAGAAGCATAGTTAAAGGGTACAAAATCAATACAGTTAAAATACAAATAGAATTAATGTAGAATATCATGAAAGGCTTTGATTCCATCGTCAACACTGACTATGATGGACAATTGACCTTTTCGGTCAATTTTTTTTTCGACCATCCAACGTCACAGAATTAGAGAGCTAACTAAATTTAGACAACACAAATTTTCTACTAAACTGTGAGACATATTATGGTAATATTCAAAAGAAAACAATCAAAACTTTTGTGTAGTATTTTCAATTATCTCTTACTATTTGCACTCGGATATTCATTTACTCATGCTCCAACAATTGAACATTTAATTTTATGTATAATTTGGTAATGTTTTTATTTTATTTTAGCTAAGGACCCACGAACAGACTTATCATTTTTTACTTACTTTTTATTTATTAATATAGATTTATTAATAAAACTTATAATATCAGAGGGAACATATTATAACATTGATAAATAAACTATATAAGCAATCCAGTGATACATCTCAACGCATCAAACTATACAACTGAGATGCCTTCGATAACTTCTAGCATTAAATGATCTATCGTCCGATCTATTGTTTTTTTTTAAATAACTAGAAGACTAGTAGAATTCGAATTTAGCTTCAAAATTTGTTGCGAAAATTAGGGACATTTTTGCTTTCAACGCTTACGTAGGCTAAACTATACGACCTACATATGCCATCAAGAACTTTTATTTAGCAAATTTAAGGATATATAATTACTCCATACATCATTTTTATGTACATATATCGTTTATGGTTTTCTCACAATAACCATGTTATTGTGAACAAACGTCGATTAAAATGCACACGAAAAACAGCGTCGTAAGCTTACGGCGCTATTATATTATATTCGATATGAATCCTTATTCAAATAAATATGTTTTAAGGCTAGAGTATTAAATGCAGATTGCATTAGCCTTTCAAACTATATAATTTTGAGATGTTTGGAAGATATCAAATGATTAAAAACTACGCGCATTCGAAAAATGCTAATGCGGCAATTTGTATACCGATTTTAATAATTATTTATTTGTTTAAAGGATATGATAATAGGAGGTAATCTGCTGCATGGTAATTAGTTTTTGAATTGAAGTACATACATATTAAATAGGAAAGTCCCTTTCTTTATTTGTCTTATTTCCGTCCTCATACGTATTAAGGAAATTTGTAATCGAACTTCAAATTCACTTAAATAACGGGAAATAAAAAAAAAATAAGAAATAAAATAGCCGACTTCATAAAAAAACAATCTCAAACAAAATGAAGTAAGAAGGGACATAAACGTAAGTATGTCTAATACATCTCAATTATAAAATGTCATCTATTCACTTCGGCCGACACCGACTGCGAAATAACAATAATTATACAATATAGACATGTTACAAGAAAGAAGAGAACTTTCTTTAGAGTTTAGAGGGTTTTCACTAAGATGTTTTTAAAGTCATTGGGTTTTCATGACATTATTTTGTTACTTTTTAGTGCATTTTGTTTGAGATTGTTTTTTATGTTATTGTAAATGTTCACTTGTGTCGACATTTCATATAATATTTTAAGTATAACACAATTTAACATTATTTCACCAATATAATTATTTTATCTTTTTCCTCATTCTTTCTCGTTTTGTCGTATACTTTTTTTTGTAAACAAACAAATTATCTTCGCTATTGTCTTTGTGCAGCGCACGTGCATCCCCGACCATTAGAAGGGTTCGGGCCATAAATCTATCGAGTTCGTTATCGCATTCTCTGTGCGGCTGTCCATTTGATCCTTTGTTCATATTTTTGTTGTTGTTAAAATTATGCGTGCACATTTCGTCTTTCGTATTTTTAAATTTATTTTTCATTGTTTGTTTCTTATCTACGCAATGCCAAAAAAATCCTTTTTGTACGCTTTTTCAAATGAACCATAAACGATTTTTTTTAATATTTTTTGTTGTCTTTAAACTTCAATATTAAAATAAACATTTTCGTCGCCAACAAAATTTAGTTGTGATTTAGTTACGACGTTGAAGAGTAATGCACACTTGATTATTTTGATTGCAATTCAACGCAGTGTTTATCTTTTTTATGCGTTTCACGTATAAGACAAAGTGTATAATTATTGTATTTAGAATTAAGTGCTTTCGAACCTTATGTTGATTTTATTACAAAATCTTGTTCTAAAAAAAAGTGATGTTAAATAAATGAAAACCAATTTTAATGTGAATAAAATGTAATATATATTTTTCGAGATATTTGTGTAAATGTGAAATAATGAATAAACTTTGAAGGTGTGAAGCGCCTAAACTTCGCAATATTTGATAGAGGTAAGTTTGGTTAAATCGTCACTATTTTCTAACAATAATTCTGTTGTACTCTTATGATCACGTTTTTTCCCGGCCGCTCGGTGTATTGTATAACCTGCATAATACTCGCACTCGCTTGTTCTCGGTCACCATTCGACTCGCCGACGGTCCCCGAACATAGCCGAACTTACGAATGTAGCCTGATGCATAATTTAAATAAAATGACTACACGTCAAAAAGTGTCTATTGTAACAATTAACGGACTAAATTAACGGAAGTAGAATTTAACGGAAGTTAACAAGAGCGTTAACACTTTTTGAATTTAACTTAAAAGTTAATCCGTTAAGGAAAATGTTAACTTCGTTAATTAACGATTAACGGATTAACGAGTTAATGCCCACCTTTGTCAACAGTATATCTAAATATTCTACACAAAACTTTTATCTTTTAACCAAATTATAATCTTAATATTAAATTGTATGATTCATATCATTTTACACACCACTTTTGTGTCTCAACATAAATCATACCTTGTTTTAAAATGAAAGGCACTTTTATTTAAATATTTTACACATAACTTTTGTGTTGACAAACCATAAAACAAAAATTTTAAATCAAACATTAAAATAGAAATAAACACAACAAATCTTGATTTTGTGTTTTCAAGCCAATGGTCTTTTCATGGTCTGTTAATAAAACAATTTTCGTAATATGACTTTATGATCGTATGATTACAGACTTTAGGAAAATATTTTCAAGTCTTTTAGAAACCACCAAATTAAGAAATCAGTAAATACTTTGGTACAGATAATTAGAAACAAGGAACAATCTCACCTAATATGAAGATTTTCACGCTGGTGTGCGATTTAAGTTTACCATTTACTCGAAGTTCTCAATATCCTTACAAATTTTAAAAATCTTACTCTCCGGTAAACAATACGATTCTTTTATGCAACAAAATCACTTTGTGAGTTTGGGTAATATCCCTCTTCTGAACTTTTAGAGAATTATTAGTCAAGATTGCGCGCTAAAGTTACCAAAAATCAAGTGTCAGATAGCTGTAGTGAGGCGACGTAAGCGTTGATATTTGACATGTCTAGTGCTGCGCCGATACACCGGCACAGTGTTGATTTTTGTCTCTAACAATATGAGAGGGAAGGTTGTTTGGATCAAAAAATTTATACTATACTAAAACTGACACATAAAAGAATCAAGACCAGTTCAATGGCAGTAAAGACATTAATCATTTTCCTACGAATCTGCCCATAACATATGATATGGTGTTAGAGCGTATTATGGGCATATTCGTATGAAAATATTACTAAAATATATGAAATATATAAGTAGTGATGCAACGGATGTCTGTTTCCGTTTCCGCAAGTGCGGAAGTTCCGCGTGCTTTTCAACATCCGTTTCTGCTTCTGTTTCCGCAACTTTTATAACGGAGATAAAACGGAACTTTACGACGCCTGAGAGATCCAAATGCGCGGCGCGAGACGCGCAGTCCGTGCGCGGCCTTTCGGCACTTGTCGCATTTGTTTGTTTACGTACTTTTTCGTGAATTTAAGCGCGTAATATTTTCTGCTGCTGTTTGAAACAATCAGTTTCTCTTGCTGGAGTAAACTGTCTAGTTGTTATCCATATAAAATTTGACAACTGGCAAAATGTGACTATTTCATACTTACGAGTTATTAAATGTACTTTTGAATTAGTGATAACTATGTAATATATCATCATCGTTGTAGTGTTTGTGTCTATGGAATAGATACAATTCACTGTCTCATGTACCACACTGGAAGGCACAGCTGTCTCTGGGTAGTTGAGTGACGAACGCGGTACGAAGCGGACGTGCGCCTGCGCTCCAGTGTGGTAGTGGTGAGCCAGTGTCTGTCCTTAATCATCTTTAGGGACCCTGTGGTCCTACAAATGGCGACGAGGTGAAAAAAAAAATAGAAAATTGGTAACTATGTCCGTATTTTGCGCCCTAAGTAATAAAATACTTGTGTGTAAATTAAAACATTGCAATCAAGATATTTAATTTTATGCCTAAAAGTAGAGTACAATTATTATAGATTTCATAATAGAAGAAAGATGACAATATGATACGGGGAACATTAGTTTACAGTATTATCCGATTTTATAAGTTGTATACGTGTAAAATAGTAATGATGATTTATTGCAAGCATGCGATATCACTTCCGCCGTCGTTATCTATTTATTATGATGAGTAGGAATATTTGTCTATTAAAGTTTAGTTCACAAAAATTTTAATTGTCAATAATATTTACAAATTATTACAGCTAACTGTAAAAAAATTAATTGTAAAAAAAAAGCGATTGAAATTATTGTAAATTATTATACCTTCAAGTACTTACAATATCAATCTTCATAAGTGTAAGGAACGTCAATAAAAGGCGGGGTCAACGGGTGGCCTGATTTATTTGTAAAGATGTTTTAAATCTGTTATATTAATCTACTCACTATTTGGTCATCAAATATTCTCTGTAACGAGACACATCAAATGCTACAATAAGTATCAACTGACATATTTATTTTGTTCAGAAATAATTATATTTCTGGCAAAGGTATTTGTGAATCTTCTTCAACGAACCGTTCTAGGATCTAAGACAGTGTCATACGAAATATGGGTCTATTATCTATTAACTGCAACTAAGTATTTCACGTAAAATGACAGGTACAGGCCGTATTTTGAAAATCGGCTATCATTTTAACTAAAACTAGCTTTTACCCGCGACTTTGTCCGCGCGGAATGAAGGGATAGAGAACGGGGTAAAAATAATCCTATGTCCGTTTCCTGGTTCTGAGCTGCCTGCCCACCAATTTTCAGTCAAATCGATTCAGCCGTTCTTGAGTTATAAATGGTGTAACTGATGCGACTTTCTTTTATACATATAGATAATACAGATATGTAGTGCTCTGGATTTCCAATAAATTGGAGATATATCTTCGTCTATTTTGGATATCCATTAAATTGGATATATGAATGCGTAAATAGGTAAACCTAATAAGGTACCTTCGGAGTATTGAAAAGTATACATTTATAATTTGGGTTTCTATTAAATTAGAGATATTCTAAACTATTTTATTACATTGTACAAAATGAAATTCATTAGGTTGAATTTAATGTGTCTCGGACTTCTTTTAAATAAGAAGTATTAGTAAAAACAAAAGAACTTTCATTAAATTGAAGGTATTTTAGATTTTAGATTTAAATCGAACATTTTCAGTAGGATGCAGCTGATATTGCAACGACTGCTAAAAAGAGAGGTACATTATTACAATAGCGAAGATAATTTGTTTGTTTACAACAAAAAAAGTATACGCTAAAACGAGAAAAAATGAAGAAAGAGATAGAATAATTGTGTTAGTGTAATTATGATTTTTGCGTATATTGAAAGATTGTTTTAAAATAAATCGAATGTCGTTGAAAATAAGTCAAAACATATTCTTACTAATTGACTATAACGATTTTATAGGTGATAAGAAAGATAGAAGACATCACCCGCAATCGGTTGTTTTCGTTATGTCGTGGTCATGTGACGTACACTCTGTACACTGAGAGCAATTTAACTTTATTTAACATATAACATTAGATCCGACGATATATCATTAGATGCTAGAAGTTATCGATGGCATCTCAGTTGTATAGTTTGATGCGTTGAGATGTATCACTGGATTGGTTATATAGTTTATTTATCAATGTTACAATAAGTTCCCTCTGATGTTAAGAAGTTTTATTGATAAACCTATGTTAATAAATAAAAAAGTAGTTAATACTAAAGTCTGTTCGTGGGTCCTTAGCAAAAAAAATATATATATATATATTACCAAATTATACGTAAAATTAAATGTTCAATTGTGGGAGCATGAGCAAATGAATATACGGGTGCAAATAGTAACAGATACATGTAAATACTGCACAAAAGTTTTGATTATTTTCTTTTGAATATTACCAGGTCTCACAGTTTAATAGAAAATTTGTGTTGTCTAAATTTAGTTAACTCTAATTCCGTGACGTCGGAATGTCGATAAAAAAAAAAATGACTGAAAAGGTAATTTGTCCATCATTGTCAGTGTAGTATACAAGTGTGTGTAACTAGTGCACGCTGTCATGTGTATTGTACAGGCAGTAGTACATCGGCCCAATCGTCTAAGTTTTATTTGAATTTAAAATATAACTAAACTATAGATAGGTTTAGCGTTCGTCCGTGATTTCGTAAGCGCGGAAAAAATATAGCCTAGGTTCTATTGATAGTCTCGACAAAATCGGTCCATGCGATTCGGAGATTATTCATATGGCCATTTGCCTGATTGTCCCTTATAATATAAAAAAAAAAAATTAACTTTAACTGTCAACTTTAATTTACGTTAAATTTTTATTAATTAACGGCTTTAACGATTAACGAAGTTACATTTTTATTTAACGAATTAAAGATTAACGAAGTTAACTTTTGCTTAACTGTGCCCAGCTGTGACCAGGACCATAACAGGTTCACAAATTATTAACATCCTGAAGGAACTCTTTAGTCGACTGGGTTATCCACATTCAATCACTGCAGATTGTAAATGAGCCAGCAGTTTGTAAATGAAGAGTTTAAAACTTTTTGTGAAGATTGCAACATTAAACTTTTAGTACTGTTCCATATTGGCCGCAAATGAATGGGGAAGTCGAGCTTCAAAATAGGGATATCTTAAAGTACCTTAGAATAAGTGTAAGCGAAAAAAGAGACACGAATATAAGAGAAACATTATATTAGTATTTTATGATGTATAACTCTACTCCTCACTCAGTAACAGGAAAGACCCCTTCAGAACTTTTCTTTAAACGAAAGAATAGGGATAAGATTCGATGCTACATGATATTATTATTATTATTATTCGGGTTAGTTTCGACATACAACATTTTTCAATTATTTAATTCAATACTTAATTTTGACATTAAGCTTGAGTGTTGTTGATACGCCGGCTTGATAATACATCATGGCGTCGGTCGGAACGCTGAGTGATTAGTGAATTGATACATACATAAACCAATGATCTTATGACTTATGATAACATTGATACTTAGTAAAGCAACAACTGCAATTAAAAAAAAAAAAAAAAAGAAAAGGAAATGGATTAGCTAAGTGTACATTTGATTAACACATAATTATCGTGATTAAGTAGTAAATACTTTATTGGCATGGCCGTTTGGTTTATATGAAATTTATGCATAATAATGCATATTATTATGCAAAAGAATAATAAAAAAAAAAAAAATTATTATATTTCATCTTAATTTAAGGTTAATCTATATACTTTTCTTCGTACTATTCATGGCGATCATAGTATATCTCCGAGGGGGAGTTCATTGCAGCCACTGATAGTGATAATGTTGTTTCACACTTTTGTTGTTTTGTTTTGTATTACAAAATATATCTAAATTATACGTAAAATGTTTGTTAGAAACAAGACCTACCGTTCTCCTATATCAGTTGTTAATTACACGACTCTACAAAAAAATTTTCGTTCTTTGTCCTAAAGTTTATACTATTATTTTCCAGTTAGTTATGCACAAAAACGAAAAGAAAATACCTTTTTTCGGTATAAAGTTTGCTTTTGTGATAGTTATAATAAATTTTTTCCGAAGTTATCGGAAGCAAAGGTTAAAGCTGGGGTTTTTGTTGGTCCGCAAATAAGACAGATTTTCGCTGATGAAAAATTTCTAACGTTGCTGAATCGTACTCAAAAAGCAAGTTGGAACAGTTTTAAAGCAGTAGTTTCTGGATTTTTAGGAAATAATAAAGCTGAAAACTACGAAAAGTTGGTTGAGGATATGCTTACAAATTTTAAGGCCATTGGCTGCAGGATGTCATTAAAAGTACATATGCTGCATGCTCATTTGGATAAATTTAAAAACAATATGAGAGCCTATTCCAAAGAGCAAGGAGAACGTTTCCATCAGGACATCATGAATTTTGAACAACGCTATAAAGGCCAATACAATGAAAACATAATGGGCGACTGTATTTGGGGTTTATTCAGAGAAAGTAGCTATGAACATAAAAGAAAAAGTAAAAGTGTGCACTTTTAAGTTATTTTCCACTTTTCTGTAAGCTTATTTGATAGTAAAACTTAATAAAAATAATAAACATTTTTATTTCAATAGTTTTATTTTCAATCGAAAATTAAAATCCGAGATTTTTTAAAATTTCGTTCAATCAGTCTTCTAAGCACAAAAGCAAAGTTTTTCATGCCATATATTTTTTTTCCGTCTAATTACGACCTAAACTACCGAAATTTAATGCTTTGCAATCAAAGTCAAATTTCATGTTGACCCGTGTTATTGCAGATATCCATTAAATTGGTTGTACAGTCACATGCACGGAAATGTAAACATTGTTCTTGTTATGACGACATGACTTCTGATGGCGTTGTTCGATGAGTACATCATTTAATCATCACTACCATTAGGTTTAGGTTAAAGATGTTTATTTCTCATTTGAAAAAAAAAAACAAACACAATGCTTCACTTACAATGAAAAAAAAAAAGAGGAGTAGATATGTTCGGAACCGTACCGCCGTGCGTAAACAACTTCTGTAAATCCGTGCTCGTAATTTTATTTTAAAAAATAGTTATGAGTAATTGCACTTATTTAAAGTAATAGTTATAGTTTTTCTGTGCGTTGTAAGGAAGGTGTAAGTTTAAAGCGTTTGCTATAAACAAATGTTTTGTGAAGTTTTAAATGTTATTAAACTATGCTGAACAATTATTGATATACCCGAAAAATAAATATGTATATCATACAGGCTTGCGGGTTTAATTCGTAATATAGATACAGAATACAGGATCAATATAAAGCAAAATAAACCTTAACACAACTATAGAAGAGAATCTAACTTGACAGAAATGACAAAGTTATATATGTAGATAACATTGAGAGATTATTACAGTTCAGCGATGATATATGATTTAAGTTTATTTTTGAAAGCATTAATACTGTTACAATTCTTTATCTCGTCTGACAGTTGTTAAACATTTGAACGCCTTCGAACGAAATAGTTTTATTCCATAGATAGTTCGCGGAGTAATAAATTTTAATTTGTGTTTGTTACGTCAGTTATGTTGTTCTCTTTTTTCGAGTTTAATGTTAGACTTAATATTTTTATTTGTTATGTTCATTATGAGAGTACAAGTCTTAAATTTAAACATTTTAGTGACATTAAGTAATTTTGTTTGTTATAAAGTTCATTAGTTGGAGTTCGGTAATCAAAAAATTAAATTGGTGGTAATGATTTTCAGTAGATGTGAATACATTAAATTGGATTAATACAGTGTCAATGAACACAGAGAATTCCATTCAATTGGAATTGAGGTTACCATTAAATTGGAAACACTTAGGTTACCGTTAAATTGGAAACACTTAGGTTACCATTAAATTGGAAACACTTAGGTTACCATTAAATTGGAAACACTTAGGTTACCATTAAATTGGAAACACTTAGGTTACCATTAAATTGGAAACAGTTAGGTTACCATTAAATTGGAAACACTTAGGTTACCATTAAATTGGAAACAGTTAGGTTACCATTAAATTGGAAACACTTAGGTTACCATTAAATTGGAAACACTTAGGTTACCATTAAATTGGAAACACTTAGATTACCATTAAATTGGAAACACTTAGGTTACCATTAAATTGGAAACAGTTAGATTACCATTTAATTGGAAACAGTTAGATTACCATTTAATTGGAAACACTTAGATTACCATTAAATTGGAAACAGTTAGGTTACCATTAAATTGGAAACACTTAGGTTACCATTAAATTGGAAACACTTAGATTACCATTAAATTGGAAACAGTTAAATTACCATTTAATTGGAAACAGTTAGATTACCATTTAATTGGAAACAGTTAGATTACCATATTTAATTGGAAACACTCAGGTTACCATTAAATTGGAAACACTTCGGTTACCATTAAATTTGAAAAACTTCTATTGCTGACTACAGAGAATTCCATTCAATTGGAATTGAGGTTGCCCCAAAGGACTCGAAATTTATGTTAAAGAATAAGATAGGACAAACAAACTTGCAAGTACATTTATCTCTACGCCTCATGTAGTCGGAACTACATGTCACGGTAAGGAATGAAGAAACTGGACAAATACTAAGAATGCACGTTACACATCTAAAAAGAGTGGAAGGGGAATGGAAATGTAATGAAAATTTAAATGAAGATACATCAAACATTAATGAATGAAACAATCTGGTTGGAAATTATTAATTTATAATTACAGTAAAAAATATATATAAGATGTTGATTGAGTTGTAAATAATAATAAAATAAAACTTGTTAACAAGGAAGGGATGTAGTGTTTGTGTCTATGGAATAGATACAATTCACTGTCTCATGTACCACACTGGAAGGCACAGCTGTCTCTGGGTAGTTGAGTGACGAACGCGGTACGAAGCGGACGTGCGCCTGCGCTCCAGTGTGGTAGTGGTGAGCCAGTGTCTGTCCTTAATCATCTTTAGGGACCCTGTGGTCCTACAATCGTTATTATCATCAGCTCACTATACATCCCCACTGAGGGGCTCGGAGCCTACCCCAAATTAGAGGTGACTAGGCCATAGTCAACCACGCTGGCCCAGAGCGGGTTGACTTCACACATATCATTAAATTTTTTCTCAGATATGTGCAGGCAGCATCACTATGTTTTCTTTCACCGTAGGAACGTCGGATAAATGTACATATCTAAATCGAAAAACACATTGGTACATAGCGGGATTCGAACCCAGGCCCTGCAGATTGCAAGTCAAGTGCCTAATAATTATATATTTTTCTAATCTAGATTTGGTGTTTTTGATACTTAACACATTCACTGTTTACAAAATAAAAAAGGCAACAGCCGGGAGCCAAAACATTTTAAGGTGAATTTTTATTTAGTTTATCTGGGAGTGTTAAATTAATAATGTTTTTTGTATTTGAGCGCTAGGGATTATCATTTTGAGCGCTAGGGATCATCATTTTGAGCACTAGGGATGGCAATGGTTTAGTTCACTAATAATCGTATGTAGATATTTGTTCCCCGATTGAATTTCTGTGTACTAATATGTTACAAGATTTTGTAAAAGTCAAGTTTTTCATCACATTCCAGAATATTGAGTAAAACATGTAAGGATACTAATCAAAACCAGCTTTTATCTTCTCGGTTCAAGATCTTGTAACATTTCATACACACCCACACATACACACACGTATACACACACACACACACACATAAACATAAACGCATACACACACACGTACACACACATACAGGACATACATATATTTAAAAAATATACATACAAACATAAAGTTCAGCCTTAGCTTCATGTGATACAAGATATTTGTATGTTTGCCTCCGTACGAACGTGGTACTAATCACTACAACATTGTAAGAATGAAACTAATACTCTTTTTCGTTAGTTGACTATATTGCCAGAGTGGCCACACAAAGCAACATGGACTTGTTTCAAACGCCGGCGGCTTACTGGCTACTACAAAGTGAACGGGCCCCTCGCTCGGATCCAAGGGGGAGGCGCCGCTACTAATAGCTCTGCCCACTCGGATCCGAGTGGTCATCAGTGAATGTATTAGAAAAGAAATATATTTGTTGTTTATCACCACGAGTGGTTTGGCGAACATTAATTTGTAAATAGTGTAATTTTGTTTCCTGAAAATAAATAAAAAAAACGTATTTTAACTTATTGTAGCACAGTAAAAATACATATATTGAAGGCTAAAGGACACCGATATCCAATGCCTTAATAAATTAAAAACGAATACAAACTGTTCTTACCAAAAAAAAAACTTTGTAAATATGTTTTTTAATATTTACACTTCTGTTTCCGCTTCCGTTTCTGTTTCCGTTTCTGCTAAAATTTATTTTTGACATCTGTTTCCGTTTCTGGTTCCGGTAAGACACTTCCGTTGCATCACTACTTGCAGGTGGGTCCCATTTTTTTTTTTTTTAAATAACTAGAAGACTAGTAGATTTTGAATATAGCTTCAAAATTTGTTGCGAAAATGAGGGTCATTTTTGCTTTCAGCGCTTACGTAGGCTAAACTAGGACCTACATAAAAATGATGTATGGCGAATTGTAGCTCTTTAAATGTGCTAAATAAAGTTTATAGTTTTCTCACAATAACCATTTTTTTCTTCAGAAACATCAATTAAATTCATGCCCTATTTCCGACGCTATTGGAGTGTGAGACTCGCCTAAAGACGTTCGGCCATACCCACTAAAACCCCTCAGGCCCTCCACGTCGCCTTGCGGCTGGGACACGGGAACACTCGCGCAATCTTCCGCGACCCAGCCGGCGACCGTCCGCTACCGCAGACTCACAACCTCACGGGGGCAGGGAGTACCCCCCACAACGCGCGTCATCAGGCGCACCCATAACGCTGGGAGCGCCTAGCACCTAAAAAGGTATGCGGCGGACGATGGGGCAATGGGCCGTCCATCGCCCGGAGCTCTCCGCTATGGAGGTAGACGGCGGGTGTGCGCCTGCCGCCTGCGTCCATCGCGACGTCGGCGAAGAGGGTCCGCGGCTGCGTCCTCCTCTCGCCGTCGTTCTGCCGCCTCCTTCAGCGCCATCACCTCCTCGCAAAAGGAGGCGACAGCGTTCCAGGAACTCTCGCTACGCACCATCGCGTTGACGACAGCGGGTAGCGAGAGGTCCCTCCCTATTTCTGCCGCGAGTGCGGCGCGCTGGTCCTACCAGTGCCCACAGAACTCCAGCGTGTGCTGGGCCGTGTCCTCAGCATGGCCACACTCGTGGCACCTCGCACTGGGCTCTCGCCGCGCAATCCGGCACAGATACGCCCCGAAACAACCGTGCCCCGAGAGTACCTGCACCAGACGGAACGTGAGAGCGCCGTGCTTCCGACCCATCCAGAGCTCGAGGACGGGCCGGATCGCCTCAATCGTGCGTTGGCCTGCGGACGCCGTGAGCAGCCGCTCCCGCCAGACAGCGATGAGCTGCGCCTCCGCCGCCCGCCGCCACGCACCCTCCTCGACCGCGGGAGGAGGCTCCCCCCGGGACGGGCTTCCGCCCTCCGCCAGTAGGCGCCGGAGAGCACCTCCGCGACGAGGTCCCATGGCGGCGTCCCCGCCAGCACACAGGCCGCGTCGCACGACACTGTGCGATATCCACGGGTCACTCTAACCGCCATGACCCTTTGCGGCTTGCGCAGCAGGGCCCGAGTCCGGGCGGTCAGAGTGTCTGCCCAGATGGGCGCACCGTACAGCGCCATGGATCGCACGACGCCTGTGTACAGGCGACGACACCGCGAGCCCGGGCCGCCAAGGTTCGGCAGGAGCCGGCTAAGGCCCCCGGCCGCCCCCAGGAGCTTCGGTACCAGTCGCCGGAAGTGCTCTTCAAATTTCCATCGGCTGTCAAGGACGAGTCCAAGGTACTTCATCGTACCTCCGACGCCGATGAAAGTCCCGCCCACCACAATCGCGGACTGGGTTGGAGGTGCTCGTCGAGGCCCGTAAAAATACATGGCCTCAGACTTGTGCAATGCAACCTCCAAACCCAGACGGTGGATTCTGGCCACCATAATGGCCAAGCCAGCCGTAGCCCTGCATCGGGCCTCCCTGTGAGTGCTGCCCCGCGCCGTCACCAAGGTGTCGTCTGCGTAACACACGACTTCAACGCCACCCGGGAGGGGCTGGCGCAGCACCCAGTCGTACCCGATGTTCCATAGGAGCGAGAACCAACCCCTGCGGAACACCACACGACGTTGCCCGCTGGGACCAGCCGACGCTGGTTGGGTACGCGACCGAGCGTTCGGAGAGGTAGGCCGCGACGATCCTCCGAAGGTACGGCGGGAAACCGTGGTATCCCAGCGCCTCCCTGGTTTCCCAGGGCAAGGTGTTGAAGGCGTTGGAGATGTCCAAAGACACCACCAACAGCACTTCGCCCCGGGACTCCGCATCTTCCGCAAGGTCCCTCACCCGCGCTATGGCGTCCAGGGTGGACCTGCCAGTGCGGAAGCCGAACTGGTTGGCGCTGAGATTCGGCCCCACCCTCTCCAGGTGCTGGACGAGACGAGCGGCAATCACCCGCTCAAAGAGCTTGCTGATCTCGTCCAGCAGAACTATCGGTCGGTACGCCGACGGCTCGAGGGCCGGACGGCCGTCCTTTTTGAGAAGGACCAGTTTCCCCCTCTTCCACTCACTCGGGAACTGGCCGCGCTCCAAACAGGCCTGGAATAATGCCCGTATCCACGGTCCGAGCGGCTCCAGCGCTAGGACCCAGGCGCGGCCGGGCACACCGTCGGGGCCGGGAGCAGTGTTTTTGGCGCGCATGCTCAACACCGCCGCCCTCAGCTCATCCTTCGTTACCGGCGGTGCTCCTGGATCTCCTCCCTCCCCAGTGAATTCAGCCATATCAGGCGCCTTGAAACCGGCAGCTGCCGGCGGGAACAGGCCCGAGACCACCGCGTCGACGTCATGTGGCTGAAGACTCTGGGTGATGGGAGGGCCCCTAGACCGGAGCTTTCGCCGCACGGCCTTGTAGGGCCTCCCGAATGGATCACTATCCAGAGCCCTCAGCATCTCATCGTCCGCCTGGTCCTTCGCCGCGCCGATAGCCACCCGAAGGGCCTTGACCGCACTCCTGTAGAGGGAGTAGAGCCGCTCTTCCTCCATAGCGTCCCGGCGCCTCCGCCGACGGCAGCGGGTATACCGGCGTCTCGCCGCCACGCAAGTACTGCGCAGCAGCGTGAGCTCGGCTATCCACTAGTACACCGGCCGTCTGGAGGGGACGGATCGGACCCTGGGCATAGCCCCGTCACAAACCCGCGCCATGGCCGCACCCAATCGCGCCGCCTCTTCACCGACCTCGTCGACACGCTCCCGGGGCGCAGAAAACCACGCCTCGACGAGAGCGGCCTCGACCAAAAAGTCCCGGTCCATCCGTGACAAAGACCACCGTGGACCCTCCCCGCTCAGGGGCCGATCTGGGCCACTCAGGTTGGACGGGGACGCGGATATGCCGAACCTCACGTAACGGTGGTCCGAAAGCGTCTCCACGTCCTCGACCACGTGCCAGGCACAAACACGGCGTGCCAGGACGGCATCGGCGAAGGCGACATCAACAATGGAGCCGCCTTGACGCCGCACGCACGTGTTGACCGACCCCCGGTTGAGGACCATGAGTCCGGTCTCCGTCGCCCAATCTTCCAACTCCCGGCCCCGCGGATCCGTCGTCGGGCATCCCCAAGCCGAGGATTTGGCGTTGAGGTCCCCCGCGACGAGCACTCGGGTGGATCGACTTCTGCCTATCAGGACGCCGATCTCAGAGATAAATGCCTCGAAGTCGGCGAGACTCCGATTCGGCGAGAAGTACACCCCGACCACCAAGATGTCGCCGATGAGGGCCGCCACGTATCCCTGACCTCGGACTACGTCCGCGAAGGCCGGAGAGCCTGTGACGGACCGGGACGTTAAGGCCACCAGCCCGTCTGTGTCCCCCACCCAATCATCCCCAGACGGGACCCGGTAGGGCTCGGCTACCACCGCCACATGTATCCTCCACTCCGCCATGCTCTAGAACAGAAGGTCCTGAGCTCTGGCGGAGTGATTGATATTGGCCTGGAGGAGGTTGAGGGCCATTATTCGACGACCATAGCTACCTCCTCAGCCCCCGGCGCCGCTGCCTGTTGGGATGAGTCCGAGGACTGACCGGCCGTCGGGCTCGGACCTTCCTCTCCTCCCTTCTTTTTCCTCCTCCCATTGGATGGGGGGATGCACGCCTTGCTCCCGACATGGTGCTCTGCAGGGGCGCCAGCCGCGGCGCAGACGACGCAGTGAAGCGCGGCCGTGCATCCGCGGGCCTTGTGACCTGGTTGACCGCACCGGAAACAGAGCCCGGAGCGGTCTACTCCCTCTTGGCACTAGCAAGATATGTGCCCTGGAGCCAGGCACCTGAAGCACCTGATGGGGCGGGCATCTAGCAACCTGGCCTGGGCGGACACCCAACCCACCAGTAGGCGGCCGACGGTCGCAATCTTCTTTGCAGCCGCGACGGGACACTGGACCACGACTGATCCCAGTCCTTCGCGGCCGGTCGACATTGCGCCGGCCCGTAGCTGCTCGGCGGGGCACCCTCCCGCTGCAGCAATGGCGGCAACCACCTCGGCACTGGTGGTGGCGTCGTCCAAGCCTGCCACCCGTAGGGCCACGGACTTAATAGGCCGGGAGACGGGGACGACACCACCATCCAGGACCTCCCGGAGCCTTTGGGCCAGGGAGTCCGCTAGAGGCGCCCGGGAACTCGAAGACACGTCCCCCATTGGCAGCCTTCCGAAGGCGAACGCCCTGGGCTCCGAACTCGGCTGGGTTTATTTTCTCCTTCGCCGAGGCGATGACGCTGGCGTAGGTGGCACCCTGCTCCGCAGCGCCCGGCTGCAGCGTAATGACAACTGCCGACGACCGAGGCACATGCAGCTTTGCAGCACCACTCTTCACCTGATGCCGCCTTTTAGGGCCCACCTTTGTCCACTCGCCAACCGCGGGCTGCGACGGCTGCTGCCCGGGTGGTGGGTCTTTCTTCTTCTTCTTCTTCTTCCTTTTTCTCCTCCTCTGTCTTTTCTCTTTTTCCCCGCTAGCGGGTAAGGAGGTCTGGGCAGGACCAGACGGGCTCTGGTGTGGCGCCGATGGGGCTTTCCTTTGAGTGCCACTGGGGCCGGGTTGAGCCGCCACTTTGGGTGCCGTCTGTTGCCGCGCAAGTTTGTCGGCGTACGTGCTCCCGTCCTTCCTCGTATCGGCCGCGAGAGGCGGCCGCAGGTTCTTCTCCGGGAGAAGTCTGTCTTCCAGCGAGGCCAGGCGGGCGTTCATCATCCCCCCGACCTGAACCATCACTGCACGACAGATCTCCTCCACGGAGGGCGTCTCGCTCGGTGTTTGTGTTTGTGGGGGCCGTGATGCGGGGGCGGCCTCCAATGTCACATCAGGGTCGGAATGGCCAGCGGAACCCCGTGTCCGCAGGTCCTCCTTGATGGCAGCAAGCTCCTTACGGAGTGCGTCCATCTCGGCGCGCAGGCGGGCATTGTCTGCCTGCAGCTGCTGTGTATCTTCCGTTTGTGTGCGAGCCCCGAGGACTTCCACAGCTTCCTTGATGGATGCCGCAGCGTCCTTCAAGGCTCGCACAAAGGTACCCTTTAGGTTGGACGACTTGGTCGCCACCTTCATTATAATCTTTTTTTTTTTTTTTTTTTTATAAGAGAAGGAGGCAAACGAGCGGCGCGAACATCGAAGTGATCATCGACGCCCATGGACATCCGCAACACTACGAGAATTACAGATGCGTTGCCGGCCTTTAAGAAAGAGATATGCTCGCTTCTTGAAGGACCCTAAGTCGTAGTGGTTTGGAAATACCGCCGAGGACAGACCATTCCACAACACGGCCGTGCGCGGCAAGAAATTTCGCGAGAACCGCACTGTTGTGGAATGCCAGCCATCCAGATGGTATGGATGGTACCTGGCGGTCTGTCGGGTCGTCCGATGACGAAACTCGGCGGCAGGAATCGTTCCAAACAGTTCTTCGGAACACTCCCCGTGGTATAAACGATAAAAAATGCAGAGGGAACTAACGTCCCTCCGCAAGGCCAGAGTATCAAGCCGATCGGTAAGAGCTCGGTCGTTGACGATTCGAGTCGCTCTCCGTTGTATGCGGTCAAATGGAAGAAGCTGGTATTGGGGTGCTCCCGCCCAGAGGTGCGAGCAGTATTCCATGTGGGGCCGAACTTGCGCCTTGTACAGTTGTAGGCGGTGGCCCGGCTGGAAATACTGCTTCGCCCTACTGAGCACACCCAGCTTTTTGGAGGCCAGCTTGGCCTTGTCTTCCAAGTGACCGCGAAACTGAACGTCACTCGATATGTCAACGCCGAGAATACCGATACTGGCTGAGGCAACCAGGGGAGTGCCCTTAAAACGAAGATCTACGACAAAGGGTTGTTTTTTAGCGGTAATGGCGCATACTTGTGTCTTTTTGGGATTGAATTCAACGAGATTTCGTCGACCCCAATCCGAAACTTCACCCAGTAGGGTCTCCAGTTCAGACACAAGTTTGGTCCGGTTCTCATCGGCAGTAGCCCGAGAAACATTGGCACGGGCCGTGTACAGTGCGTCACACGTGCTATCGTCTGCATAACAATGAATGTTGCTGAATTGCAGCATGTCATTGATATGCAGAAGAAACAATGTGGGCGACAGTACACAGCCCTGTGGGACACCAGCGTTGATTGGTTTCGGGTCAGAGCACGCACCGTCAACAACGACCTTGATGCTCCGACCCTCCAAGAAGCTAGAAATCCAGTCGCATAGTTTCTCGGGCAGCCCGTAGGAAGGCAACTTCGCAAGAAGTGCTTTGTGCCACACCCGATCAAAGGCTTTGGCCACGTCCAAACTAACCGCCAGGGCCTCCCCCTTGCCCTCGATAGCCTCCGACCATCGATGCGTGAGGTACGCGAGAAGATCACCAGCTGAGCGACGCTGACGGAACCCATACTGCCGATCGCTAATCAGCTGATGCTCCTCAAGGTACCTCATAAGCTGGCAATTGACGGTCGTTTCCATGACTTTTGAGAACAAAGGGGTAATGGCAATCGGCCTGTAGTTGGACGGATCCGAGCTATCGCCTTTCTTTGGGATCGGGTGGATTATGGCAGTCTTCCATGAATTCGGGACGATGCCTAAGGAGTAGAGGAACCGGAACAGGCGCGTTAAAACCGGTGCCAACTCAGGAGCGCAAGTCTTAAGCACGATGGGAGGAATTCCGTCAGGCCCACTCGACTTGTGGACGTCCAGAGAATGCAGCACTTTACGTACTGATCTCTGGCGAAACTGGATTTCGGACATGAAGGTGTCACCGCACGGGATATTCGGCGGTGAGCTACCTTTATCCTCCAGAGTCGAGTTCGACGCAAAAAGAGAGCCTAGAAGATCGGCCTTCTCTTTTGCGGTGTGGGCCAACGAGTCATCCCCCCTGCGCAAAGGTGGTAAAGATGGCTTACAAAAATTCCCCTGGACAGCCTTGGCGAGAGACCAGAACGCACGAGTTCCCGAAGGAAGTTTCACCAGTCTCTCACCAATGCTAGCCACGTGTTCCGACTTTGCCTTGGCAATAACTCTTTTGAAGGACCTGGAGGCGGAGTTGTACTTCTTTTTGAGCAAGCTGGTATTTACATCCCTAGCCGCTGACGCTTCAGCCCAGGCTCGGTAACAATCCTGCTTGTAGCGCGCTGCTAATTTGCAGGATCGACCATACCAGGGCCGAGAGCTGCCCCCGATAGGCACGACAGATGACGGAATAAATAGTTCCATCCCCTGAAGCACGACATCGGTGACAGAGTCGGCAACGGCATCGGGATCGTCCAGCTTGAAGCAAACTTGCTCCCATGGGTAGGATGCAAAAAAGGACCGCATCTCATCCCAGTCTGCTGACCTGTAGTGCCACACTCGGCGGAGGCCATTTGGCTTGAGCCGTGGGCGACGCGAGATAGGCACTGTTGTCCGGATCAGGCAGTGGTCCGACGACCCCAAGGGGGCGTCGACGGAAACCGAGTAGCTGTCTGGATGTGAGGTCAGCAGAAGGTCCAGCAGGGAAGGTGTATGATCTTCCACATCTGGTATTCGCGTTGGCGATGTAACCAGCTGCGTCAGATCATAGGACAAGGCAAAGTCATGGACAGATCTCCCCGCGTGATCGGTGGTTCGAGAGCCAAGCCATTCGGCATGGTGGGCATTAAAAATTTAAATTAAAAATTTATTTATTTAAAAATTTATTTAATTTATTTAATTAAAAATCTCCAGGTCCTCCTGCACCTGCTCATGAAGCTGAGCGGTGCATCTCTCTCCCGTTCCTTCCGCAGGTCGAGAAAACAGCGCAGACCTTGTCTCGCGCCGGAAACGAGCGATCTTAGCTTCCTTCTCGAGGTCTTCCTCCTTATTCTTGGCCCGAGCTTTGGTCGCAGCCCTCTTTTCTTGCTGGCGCCACCTTGCCAACGCTAGGGACACCGCCCGGTCTTCGTCCTCGGATCCCTCGCTGAGGCGGGGCCGCTTCGCGCCGAACATCGCTGCGGCCGCTTCCGAAATCTGGGACCTCTCGGAAACGACGATGTGACTGCAGTCGGAATCCGACGCTGCCCTACCATCGCACTCCATGTTGTCATCATTGGTATGACCTGGGGCCGCCTCACGGCACTCTGCAGGTCTCCCGTTCCCAACACCAACCTCTTTTTCCTTCCTTAAAACCAAATCGCATGCTTCAGAATCCAAATTTCTCGCCAAGGCCGTAGCCACAGGGAGGGATTCTCCCTCAGCCGAACTGAGGGTACCCTCCTGGGGTAGTTTCTTTTTTCGAGATGCCATTACATACATAGTTGTCCAGTGTTATAGGACACCGGAAACCGCCTTTCGATACAGGGTGAGGTCCCTGACCACGATGCGCGGCCTAGAAGGCCACCATCCCACGACCGAAGTCCTCTGCAGTTAAATGTGCTGCCGCACACCGACGTATTTGCCCGACAGGGTGGCCGAGTTGACCATGCCTGCCGCGCCGAAGGCCTTGAAGGCCCCCCATCCTACGACCCCTAAGGATCCACTGGTGTTTTCCGCGGGCCTGTCCGGTATGGGAGGCCCTGTCCGGCATAGCCCCGCGGAAAAACACCCCAACACGCCGCACGGCAGCACCTCGGTGCTCGCCGTACCCAGCACCGCCCAATGAGCGTGCTTGAGCCCCATCCTTCATCCTGTGATGATCACATTAAAAAGACAACATTAAAATTTTTTCGCGTTAAAAAGTAGGCTTTGTCCTTCCTCAGGCTCTAGACTAAATATTGGTAAGGGTAACATCAAAACATATTAAACAAAACATTCACCAAAACCTTACATATTACCTAACAAAATTTCATCCCTTATTGTTATTTAGCACTCTTGGGGGCAAAATTTTAACAAAAATTTAATTTCCTATTTATTTATATAGAATTAGCAACCTCAAAAATAAGTTTCAGGCTTCTAACTGTAAAAATGACGATACTTTCATACAAATTTCCACCCTTACTTTCAATCCCTTACAAACCCTTTTTCGCGTTGTAAAGTAGTCTTTATCCTTTCTCGGGCTCTAAACTAAATATTTGTAAAGGTAACAGCAAAACATATTGAACAAAACATTCAACAAAATCTAAAATATTCCCAAACAAAATTTCATCCCTAATTGTTATTTAGCACCCATAAGAGTAAACTTTTTTCAAATATTGAATATTAATTTCTTTATATCAAATTAGCAGCCACAAAAATAAGTTTCAAGCTTCTAACCGTAAAAAAAGACGATACTTCCATACAATTTTCCACCCCCTCTTTCAACCCCTTACAACCCCCTTTTCGCGTTAAAATGTAGCCTACGTCTTTCCTGAGGCTCTAGACCAAATATTGGCAAGGATAACAACAAAACATTCACCAAAACCGACCATATTGACAATCAAAATTTCATCCCCTATTGTTATTTAGCACCCTTGGGGGTAAATTTTTTACAAAAATTTAATTTCATATTTATTTATATAGAATTAGCAACCTCAACATAAGTTTCAAGCTTCCAACAGTTAAAATGACGATAATTGCATACAAACTTTCACCCCCACGTTCAACCCCTTGCAAACCCTTTTTCGCGTTAAAAAGTGCCCTATGTCCTTCCTCAGGCTCTAGACTAAATATTGGTAAGGGTAATAGCAAAACATATTAAAGAAAACATTCAACAAAACTTCACATATTGCCAAACAAAATTTCATCCCCTATTGTTATTTAGCACCCTTGGGGGTAAAATTTTACAAAAATTTAATTTCATATTTATCTTTATCAAATTAGCAGCCTTGAAAATAAGTTACAACCTTCTACCTGTAAAAATGACGATAATTGCATACAAACTTTCACCCCCACGTTCAACCCCTTGCAAACCCTTTTTCGCGTTAAAATGTGCCCTATGTCCTTCCTCAGGCTCTAGACTAAATATTGGTAAGGGTAATAGCAAAACATATTAAAGAAAACATTCAACAAAACTTCACATATTGCCAAACAAAATTTCATCCCCTATTGTTATTTAGCACCCTTGGGGGTAAAATTTTACAAAAATTTAATTTCTTATTTATCTTTATCAAATTAGCAGCCTTGAAAATAAGTTACAACCTTCTACCTGTAAAAATGACGATAATTCCATACAAACTTTCACCCCCACTTTCAACCCCTTACAACCCCTTTTTCGCGTTAAAATGTATGTCCTATGTCCATCCTCAGGCTCTAGACTATCTGTGTACAAAATTTCATTTAAATAGGTTCAGTAGTTTTTGCGTGAAAGCGAGACAGACAGACAGACAGACAGAGTTACTTTCACATTTATAATATTAAGTAAGGATTTGAAAAAAGTTTACTCTTAAGGGTGCTAAATAACAATTAGGGATGAAATTTTGTTTGGGAATATTTTAGATTTTGTTGAATGTTTTGTTCAATATGCTTTGCTGTTACCTTTACAAATATTTAGTTTAGAGCCCGAGAAAGGATAAAGACTACTTTACAACGCGAAAAAGGGTTTGTAAGGGATTGAAAGTAAGGGTGGAAATTTATATGGAAGTATCGTCATTTTTACAGTTAGAAGCCTGAAACTTATTTTTTAGGCTGCTGATTTGATATAAATAAATATGACATTTGAAATTTGTAAAAGTTTTACCCTCAAGGTTGCAATGTAACAAAACGGAATAGGGGATTAAAGTTGGTATGGGAAGATGTTTATGTGAATATTTTGTAAGTTTAATATTTTTTGGCATTTTTTATAAGTTTAAGTAAAAACCACAACAACAACATAATTCACGACCCGTAATCCAGAGGGGTAGGCAGAGACCCAGGACCTACATTTGGCGCGGTCCGGGCACACCTCTTTCTATGTTCTACATACATCAAAGCATAGCACGTTGGTTAAATAAAATAATTAGCCCAAAAAAAATGCTACCCAAAATAGTATTTCACGCGGACGAAGTCGCGGGCACAGCTAGTGTCTTTATATGTATTAAGGAAATTTGTAATTGAACTTCAAATTCACTAAAAATTGTGAAATAAAACAAAAATTTTAAGAAAAAAAAAATAGCCGACTTCAAAAAAAAAAAACAATCTCAAACAAAATGCACTCAAAAGTAACCTTAAAAAACCAATTTCAAACAAAATGCACTCAAAAGTAACCTAAAAAAACCAATTTCAAACAAAATGCACTCAAAAGTAACATAAAAAAAAATTTCAAACAAAATGCACTAAAAAGAAACAAAATAATGTCATGAAAACTCTCAAAACTCTAGTAGTTAGTAGTAGGGGCTCAGTTTTCCGCAACTCCACGACAAGCGCGTATTTTGCGTGTCTCTAAACTCTAAAGAAAGTTCTCTTCTTTCTTGTAACATGTCTATATTGTATTGTTAGGACTGTTGAGGGTAGCCACACAAAAAAAAGGTTTTATAAGGAAGCGTGCGCTGCTGCTCGAGGCAGTCTCTTTCCATCATTGCGGAACGTCTGACATTTTTGTTTACTTACGTTCGGTTAAAGTTTTAACTACAGCGAGGATTATTATGAAGTAGAGTTAAATTCACTGTTTCGCTGTTAGTTTGATTCTTTTAAAATACTTTTGCATCAAATATCTTACATCAGAAGTGGGATAGGATCCGCGTGATTCTATCCACTTTGCTCACTCTGTGTTTGTGTTTGCATTTTCGTAAAAAATAAATGCAAAGAGAAAAATGTCAGATCGTTACCGTGATAATTGTTATAGTCGTAGCAAGTTGAGTCGATATCAAAGTCGTACCAGTGTTCGCGAAACAAGGGTAGCGTGGACCAAGCCGTGTATTCTGCATGGGAATATGTGGGCAGTGAGGCTCACGCGCTGTCTGTGTATTTCACAGCAGACAGGATTGTGGATGCGATCTATTCAATTTGTACTGCGGTAAGATCGAACCAATATTTTTATATTTCAAGTTTTGATGCCAAATAAGACAACAGTAGTCTTTTCAATTAATTTAAAGATGTGTTCTATACTTCAATCTTAAATTGAATACCTCGATCAGTTTATTATTGAGGGTCAGGTAAAGCCGAGTCGTGGCAAGATTTAACGCGTTACATGCCAACATGATTTTTTCATTTTAAAGTAAACTTGTAAGGCTAGTCGGTTGCGCTGACTGTGTTAAGCCATTACCTGAGTCAGACGTATGTCATTATGTCGTAATAGTCATTGATGCCCTTTATTAGTTCAGTTTGTTTTGTCCATGTATTGTCGAGATGCTCTGCGTTGCGTAGACTGCGGGATACCCAACTGCAGAAGTGAGATTGTGAACGAACTGTGAGACGTTTTGTATCAGGAAATGATGCTTCTAGGGTTTCTTCAGAACTGACAAACTGCGGGTTGCCATCAATATCATGTAGAGGACGGACTGCGGGACGCTCCTATCGGCAACGGACTGCGGGACGCTTGCCCTACATGGTCTTGTGAAGTAAGGTATTGAACGGACTGCGGGACGTTCAGCATCTGGCATACTGCGGGCTGCCATTAATATCATGTAGAGGACGGACTGCGGGACGCTCCTATCGGCAACGGACTGCGGGACGCTTGCCCTACATGGTCTTGTGAATTAAGGCATTGAACGGACTGCGGGACGTTCAGTATCTGGCATACTGCGGGCTGCCATTAATATCATGTAGAGGACGGACTGCGGGACGCTCCTATCGGCAACGGACTGCGGGACGCTTGCCCTACATGGTCTTGTGAATTAAGGCATTGAACGGACTGCGGGACGTTCAGTATCTGGCATACTGCGGGCTGCCAATGATGTCATGGCTCGCATGGTCATGTGTCGAATGTTTTGAAACCATAAAGAGTTATGATCAAATAACCGAGGACACCATTATTGATATAGATGCAGATTTGGTCGGGTCTTACTATGTAGCTGTGTTGTGCACCGCGCCCGCCTACAAGCAGCGCGCCACAGCCGCGCCCGCCTACAAGCAGCGCGCCACAGCCGCGCCCGCCTACAAGCAGCGCGCCACAGCCGCGCCCGCCTACAAGCAGCACGCCACAGCCGCGCCTGCCTACAATCAGCGCGCCACAGCCGCGCCTGCCTACAAGCAGCGCGCCACAGCCGCGCCTGCCTACAAGCAGCGCGCCACAGCCGCGCCTGCCTACAATCAGCGCGCCTGAGCGGTGCCTGTCTACAATCAGCGCGCCTGAGCGGTGCCTGTCTACAATCAGCGCGCCTGAGCGGTGCCTGTCTACAATCAGCGCGCCTGAGCGGTGCCTGTCTACAATCAGCGCGCCTGAGCGGTGCCTGTCTACAATCAGTCGCGAGCAGCACGCCAGTGCAGCACCAGTCGCGAGCAGCACGCCAGTGCAGCACCTGTCGCGAGCAGCGCGCCAGTGCAGCACCTGTCGCGAGCAGCGCGCCAATGCAGCACCTGTTGCCGAGCAGCGCGCCAGTGCAGCGCCTGACGACGAGCAGCGCGCCAGCATCGCGCCTGCCAACGAGCTGGTATCGAAAGACTCTAGGCCATTGTTACAGATGAATTCCAGTGTTGAAGATGCTGGAAGAACGAGCCCGAGGACGGTCTCATGTCAGGAGAAGCCGTGTTAGGACTGTTGAGGGTAGCCACACAAAAAAAAGGTTTTATAAGGAAGCGTGCGCTGCTGCTCGAGGCAGTCTCTTTCCATCATTGCGGAACGTCTGACATTTTTGTTTACTTACGTTCGGTTAAAGTTTTAACTACAGCGAGGATTATTATGAAGTAGAGTTAAATTCACTGTTTCGCTGTTAGTTTGATTCTTTTAAAATACTTTTGCATCAAATATCTTACAGTATAATTATTGTTATTTTGGAGTCGGTTTCGGCCTAAGTAGGGACATAAACGTAAGTATGTCTAATACATCTCAAATATAAATTGTCACCTATTTACTTTACACGACTCCATTATTGTAACTTCCTTTATTGTGATTGCATCGTGCAAATTATTAAACTAATATGAAACCTAAAAAGTGAATTTATTTCATATTTCAATCGTGCGCTGAATTAAATTAGTCCGGCCCAACCCTTTGCGTTCAAACGAGACATCGCGAAAACTCTCGACCATAGATTCCGCCGACTCTCTTTAGCCTTCTGTCAAATCACGAAAAGATTTAACAACTGTCACCGGGCTGTTTAAATTTGCACTGTTCAACAAAAAATCAGGCGGCGTTTCTATGTATGAAATGTTTTTAAATATTTCCGGCATCAAATTAAAGGCTTTCCAAAAATCTACTCCTAATATAATGTTAGAAACTATAGAAGGAATCACATAAAATTTAATAACCTTGGTAACTCCGTTAAATGTAATAGGTAATGTCATACAGCCCATTGTATTACATTCAGAACCATCAGCTACGGTCACCTTAGAATTTTCAAAAGATTCTATGGAATAACCAGCTTTGAGCAATCACTGGTGTGCACCGTTACCAATAATTGAAACCTGAATCTAGGAGTCCACATAACGTTAAATCCATTAAATTTATAAGCATGCATAGAGGACGATAAGACTTTGAGTCTTCCGGGTTTTTATTGCCCTTGGGTAAAAGTACTAATCACTGTCTCTTCCAGATTTTGGAGAAAGTATCTTCTTGGAGGCACTTGTTAAATACCTCCTGAAACCCATTTTGCTCTCCCTTCATTGCCGCCTTCAGAGCTACGTTAGGGATGGGATCCATACCCGGCGCCTTCTTATTCTTTATTGCGTTGTATGAGCCTACGAATTCCTCGTTCGTGATTGCAGGGACTTCGGCGGCGTTTGCGGGTATTTCGTAGTCCAGCTCTTCTTGTTGTGGGAATAATGTGGTGACAATGCTTCTTAGTAGTTTTGTTTCACGGGGTTGTTGTGTGGTCCTTAGTTTCTTCATGACAACCATGTACGGTCTACCCCAGGGGTCATTATTAACTTCTTCCAGTAGTTCAGCCCAAGTTTCTCCTTTTCTCGGCTCGGGTTTGGTGAAATTTTTTTTTATATCAAATAGAAACATTTGAGAGGGTATCGGTTAAAAAAAAATTTTTTTTGAATCACCCTAATGTATATATATTGTAAGATATTTGATGCAAAAGAATTTTAAAAGAATTAAACTAAAAGCGAAATAATGAATTTAACTCTACTTCATAATAATCCTCGCTGTAGTATAAACTCAAACCGAACGTAAATAAACAAAAATGTCAGACGTTCCGCAATGACGGATGGAAAGAGACTGCCTTGAGCAGCAGCGCATACTTCCTTATAAAACCTTTTGTGAGACTACCCTCAACACTCCTAACACGGCCTCTCCTGACTGGAGGACGTCCTCGTCCTCCTGTACTTCTTTGCAACTTTGTGAACCATAGGCACGACGTTTGCATAGTTCATTTACAACAACATAGTGAACCATAGGCACGACGTTTGCATAGTTCGTTTACAACAATATAGTGAACCATAGGCACGACGTTTGCATAGTTCGTTTACAACAACATGTTGAACCATAGGCACGACGTTTGCATAGTTCGTTTACAACAACATAGTGAACCATAGGCACGACGTTTGCATAGCATGTGTCATCTACATGTGCATAACATAGGCACGACGTTCGCTTATTACACACATGTCAGATACATAACTACTCGTATAACATAGGCACGACGTTCGCTTATTATACGCAAGTAGTATCACACAATCGTTCGTATAACATAGGCACGACGTTTGCGTGTCATACGAACATAAGATGTCTCACCGTTAAAAAAAAAGCAGAGCATGTCTCGGGAGTCCACTCCCCTCACCGTGGCACCATGTAGGGCAAGCGTCCCGCAGTCCGTCCTCTATATGATATTAATGGCAACCCGCAGTTTGTCAGTCCTGAAAATACCCTAGAAGCATCTCCTGATACAGAACGTCTCACATTCCGTTCACAATCTCACTTCTGCAGTTGGGTATCCCGCAGTCTACACAACGCAGAGCATCTCGGCAATACATGGACAAAGCAAACTGAACTAATAAAGGGCATCAATGACTATTATGACATAATGACATACGTCTGACTCAGGTAATGGCTTAACACGCTCAGCGCAACCGACTAGCCTTACAAGTTTACTTTAAAATGAAAAAATCATATTGGCATGTAACGTGTTAAATCTTGCCACGACTCGGCCTTACCTGACCCTCACTAATAAACTGATCGAGGTATTCAATTTCAGTCTTTAGTAAAGAACACATCTTTAAATTAAATGAAAAGTCTGATGTTGACTTATTTGGCATCAAAACTTGAAATATAAAAATATTGGTTCAATCTTACCGCAGTACAAATTGAATAGATCGCGTCGACAATCCTGTCTGCTGTGAAATACACAGACAGCGCGTGAGCCTCACTACTCACATATTCCCATGCAGAATAAACGGCTTGGTCCACGCTACCCTTGTTTCGCAAAAACTGGTACGACTTTGATATCGACTCAACTTGCTACGACTACAACAATTATCACGGTAACGATCTGACATTTTTCTCTTTGCATTTATTTTCACGAAAATGCAAACACAAACACAGAGTGAGCAAAGTGGATAGAATCACGTGGATCCTATCCCACTTCTGATGTAAGATATTTGATGCAAAAGAATTTTAAAAGAATTAAACTAACAGCGAAATAATGAATTTAACTCTACTTCATAATAATCCTCGCTGTAGTATAAACTCAAACCGAACGTAAATAAACAAAAATGTCAGACGTTCCGCAATGACGGATGGAAAGAGACTGCCTTGAGCAGCAGCGCATACTTCCTTATAAAACCTTTTGTGAGACTACCCTCAACACTCCTAACAATATATATACACATGAAGTCTTTCGACTATCATCAGGGTTATCTGACATCTTCGAACGGGCGTGGACTTGCGGGTATTCCAATAAAATAACTGTTGTAATAATTATCACAATTATAACTATCGATGATACAATCAATGTCATTACTAAATTAATTTAGGATTGTTAAGATAGAATTGGATTTAAGTATAGTAACGTCCACCGAGCACGTGGTTGCGTGCGCACCTTATGACGATTCAAACCGAACTGCCAGATTTGTCAAGATGGCCGCCCTACCAGTGCTCGGTGTTCGTTATGGGTATTGACAGCGCCAACACGGCCAATCCTGACGATCGCACGACCTCGTGCGTATAGAGTCGCGCTTCACCGTGATGAGATGTCATTGTTCTCCCTCTATTCTATTTGATCAAAAAGCAAAGATACACCATAAGTAAAGATACACCATTATCATTCGTTCGGCCCTTCCTGACTAGAAGGAAATACATCATCATTGCAAAGTAACATGGATCGGTCGTGCATGGCCCCCTCGACCAGCTATACATTACCAATTATTACAGCGTGGCCCGGGCGTACGAGGCCCCTTCAACCAGCTATACATTACCAACTATCATAGCGTGGCCCGGGCGTACGAGGCCCCTTCAACCAGCTATACATTACCAACTATCATAGCGTGGCCCGGGCGTACGAGGCCCCTTCAACCAGCTATACATTACCAACTATCATAGCGTGGCCCGGGCGTACGAGGCCCCTTCAACCAGCTATACATTACCAACTATCATAGCGTGGCCCGGGCGTACGAGGCCCCTTCAACCAGCTATACATTACCAACTATCATAGCGTGGCCCGGGCGTACGAGGCCCCTTCAACCAGCTATATATAACCGACTGTGTATGCGTGGCCCTTTATATCCCACTTCTGATGAAGTCTTTCGACTATCATCAGGGTTATCTGACATCTTCGAACGGGCGTGGACTTGCGGGTATTCCAATAAAATAACTGTTGTAATAATTATCACAATTATAACTATCGATGATACAATCAATGTCATTACTAAATTAATTTAGGATTGTTAAGATAGAATTGGATTTAAGTATAGTAACGTCCACCGAGCACGTGGTTGCGTGCGCACCTTATGACGATTCAAACCGAACTGCCAGATTTGTCAAGATGGCCGCCCTACCAGTGCTCGGTGTTCGTTATGGGTATTGACAGCGCCAACACACATATTTTTAGTCAAAATATTTTTCGTAGCTATACAGAGCTTTCTGAATAAGCCATGATTTTAGTCTATTTTTAAAAGACGCGAGGCTGGTAGCCGCTGTGACGTGGTCCGGCAGGCGGTTGTAGACAGCAGGCCCCATGACGTGAGTCGACTTCTCCGTCTTAGCCAGTCGATGCGCCACTGGAGCTAGCTTGTCCGCGCCGCTAGTATTCATACTGCTGCTACCGGATTCCTTTTGCGTTTTAAAGTCGCGAAGCGTTTTGCCGAAGTCGTCTGCGGTACCCTAGCGATCGCCCTAATCGCGCGTTTTTGCATTCGGAATGCCCGTTCCCTGTCGGCCGCGCGCCCCCACAGCTCGGTGCCGTACTGCAGCAGCGAGTGTACGGTCGCGAAATAGCAGGTGCGGACGACATCAGCGGGGACGACTCGCGCGAGCCGGTGCAATGCGAAGCACGCGGCACCTAGTTTAGCGCATAACTTGTCTAAGTGCGAGCCCCACGTGAGACCGCGGTCAATCTCGAAACCTAAAAATGACGTACAGTTTATTTGTTTGATACTAGTACTACCGATTGAGACCGAAAGTTCCTGGCATGTACTTCCTGATGATGTATTCCAAAGTGTACGAAGATGTTTTTTTAAGATTCAATACGAGGCCGTTCCACTCGACCCACTGCGCGACCTCACGCGCCGTCGCGTTAAGCCGCTGCTCGAGCTCGGCCGGCGTTGACGCGCACACGACGACGGCCACGTCATCCGCATACATAAATGTTTCGCCCGAAGTTACATTTTCCGGCAAATCGTTTAGTAGCAAAGAGAAGAGTATGTTAGAAACCGACGAACCCTGCGCTACTCCCGTGCTCGTGCAGAGAGGGTCCGATCTAACTTTTTTTTATTTTTTATTTATTTATTTATTTATGCAGTACATCAAATTTGATTACAATACAATAATTTCGCCAAACTGCAAGAGCAGTTTATTGGCGAAAAACTGCACCCAAAATCCTTACAATACACTAATACTTATTACTAAAAATGAGACACTAAAATTTAAAATAAAAATATAAATTAAGCTACAAATGAAACAATTACTTACTCGGTAGCGTAGGTATCTAGTAACAGCGCTTTGAATTTTTTTCTTATCGCTGCCTTCTTCTTGAAGTTTATATGCATTAAATATTCGCGGCACCAGATATCTACGCGTCCGTTCTCCATAATAGTTTTGCGCACATGGTTCATCAAACACATTACGGGCTGACTTTCTTAGACTACCATACACATACTTTTTATCGAGAAAGTAATTTTTACTACATTGCTCAGTTGCCAACAAATATTTGATTTTTTCTATAACTGGTAGAATACCACTGAGCTTAAACAATACCTTGTAATCACCTCTTTGTTTACATTTCTTTTTAGTTTCTTTATCAACTAATAGTTTAATAAATCTTAGTTGTAGATGTTCTATTCTATCTATGTAGGTTCGGAATGTGCGTCCATAAGCAGATAGACCGTAGCTAATTACTGCGTCGGCAAGAGCATGGTACAACATACGTAAAAAGCATTTATCAACTAGATTTTTAAGATATATGAATTTATATAAAATACATCTTAATTTATTACACACTAATTCTGTATGCAACTTCCAATTAAATGTAGTATCGATAGTTAACCCTAAATATTTATATTTATCAACAAATTCAATTGGTTTGCAGTTATAGTTACATATTATGTTTTTTGTTTTGTGCAAACACTCGTACGAATGACCTATAATATTTATGGACGCCCTCGGCTTATTTAAATATGGCGATTGGAGCAACATACATTTTGTTTTTTGTATATTTATTATAATTCCGTTATCGTGAGACCATTTAATGACATTAACCAAGTCCGATTGCATTTTACTCTCAATAACTGTAATATCCCGTTCTGCGTACATCATGCACGTATCATCAGCATACATATAGGTCTTGCAGTGTTTAATTACATTCACCATGCTGTTTACGTGCATAATGTAGCCTATGGGGGCAAACACCGATCCAGTAGGAACTCCAGAGCTTATAATTTCCTCCTCCCCGATAGTATCTTTTATCTTTGTACATAATGTTCTATTGCTCAGATACTGTTTGAACCATTGACTAACTGGCCCTCGAATTCCGCACTCGTCCATAGCAGTGAGCAGCTGCTCATGATCCAGAGTGTCGAAAGCTTTCTTAAAATCCTTACTAATCCTTACTAATATTATAAATGCGAAAGTAACTCTGTCTGTCTGTCTGTCTGTCTGTCTCGCTTTCACGCAAAAACTACTGAAGCGATTTAAATGAAATTTTGTACACAGATAGTCTAGAGCCTGAGGATGGACATAGGCTACATTTTAACGCGAAAAAGGGGTTGTAAGGGGTTGAAAGTGGGGGTGAAAGTTTGTATGGAATTATCGTCATTTTTACAGGTAGAAGGTTGAAACTTATTTTCAAGGCTGCTAATTTGATAAAAATAAATATGAAATAAATAACAATAGGGGATGAAATTTTGATTGGCAATATGTTCGGTTTTGGTGAATGTTTTGTTTAATATGCTGTGCTGTAACGCTTACCAATATTTAGTCTAGAGCCTGTGGAATGACGTAGGCTACATTTTAACGCGAAAAAGGGTTTGAAAGTGGGGGTGAAATTTTGTATGGAATTATCGTTATTTTTACAGATAGAACCTTGAAACTTTTTTCAAGGCTGCTAATTTGATATAGATAAATACGAAATTAAATTTTTGTAATAATTTTACCCCTAAGGGTGCAAAATATTAATAGGGGATGAAATTTTGTTTGGCAATATATTCGGTTTTGGTGAATGTTTTGTTTTGATATGCTTTGCTGTAACTCTTACCAATATTTAGTCTAGAGCCTGAGTAAGGACATAGGCTACATTTTAATACGAAAAAAGGGATGTAAGGGGTTGAAAGTGGGGGTGAAAGTTTGTATGGAATTATCGTCATTTTTACAGTTAGAAGCTTGAAACTTATGTTTAAGGCTGCTAATTTGATATAAAAATATTAAATTAATTTTTGTAAAAATTTTACCCCCAAGGGTGCTAAATAACAATAGGGGATGAAATTTTGTTTATCAATATGTGAGGTTTTGGTGAATGTCAAAACACATTTAATATGTTTTGCTGTTACCTTTACCAATATTTAGTCTAGAGCCTGAGAAAGGACAAAGGCTACTTTTTAACGCGAAAAGGGGGTTGTAAGGGGTTGAAAGTGGGGGTGAAATTTTGTATGGAATTATCGTTATTCTTACAGATATAACCTTGAAACTTTTTTTCAAGGCTGCTAATTTGATATAAATAAATTGACATTTGAAGTTTGTAAAAGTTTTACCCTCAAGGATGCAATATTACAAAAGGGAATAGGGGATGAAAGTTTGTATGGGAATATACGATTTTATGTGAATATTTTGTAAGTTGAATATGTTTTGTTGTAATTTTTTATAAGTTTAAGTAAAATACCACAACAACAACAAAATTCATGCCAGTAACCTAGAAGGGTAGGTAGAGACCCAGGGCCAGACATTTGGCGTGGTCCTGGCACACCTCTCACTATGATCTTCTACATCCATACATCAAATCATAGCACGTCGGTTAAGTAAAATAATTAGCCTAAAAAAAATCTATCCGAAGACAGAATTTCACGCGGACGAAGTCGCGGGCACAGCTAGTTTACATATAAATATGGTCGAATATCACTAGAATGTGGTTCAAACAAAACCGGGGCGACGTTATTAGTTTTAAAATATTTAACCACTAATTTCTGCCAATGTCTCCAATCCTCAGAATCGACCTTTTCTGGGGTGGTTTCGCCCTGGTTTAAGTAAATTAGTTTTTTGGCTGTGTCGATTTACAATTGGGGCACGACCTAACAGTGTACCCTAGCTCACCGCAGTTAAAACATTTAATACGCTTGTCTTGTGCAGAACACTGATTTCTGTTATGAGTATTTACCTTACATCTATTACAAAAGGTGTCCACCTTTGACCTGAACTGCCTACTGTGGTCATTTGGGTGGCTGTTCGCAAATTTCCTACCCTGAGGCCTATATTGTTCCACAGCATCAACTGATGCTTTGCACTTTCCCTTATAAACTAAATCTGGGTTCAAGTCAGAAGTAGAAGGTGGTTCGGTGAACAAACTTTTCTTAAACCGTGCTGATTCTAACTTACGACACACTTCCTTTAATTCGCTAACTGTTTGGAAACTATGTAACGCTAATTTTTCAGCAAAAAATGGTCTGATATTGTGCAATAGAATTTCCAACTTCTCTTCTTCGGACAATTGTTTTTTCAAACGAGAAAAAAGACAACTCATTACCGCAAAGTATATATGAATAGGTTCATCACGACCCTGTGTGCGAGCCCTAATTTCATCAATCAATCGGTAGTCGTAGTCAACTATATTGAATTCGTCGAGTAAAAGATCACAAAGCTCTTTCCATGACGATAGTTGACTTTGCACGCCACGATACCATGTTAAAGCTTGACCTGTAAAGAGACTGAAAGCAGACGTAAAAAGTCGTGCTTCAGTAATATTATAAGCTAGTGCGTGTTCTTTGATAGATTCTAGAAAGGACCGAGGACTACCACTACCATCAAATTTAACGTTCCACTTATCCACGTTTGTATTTGCTGCACAAGCGATAGTAGGCGACTCCAATAACGTTGGCGACTTCGCCTTGTCAAGATGTTCAACGCAATCTATAGAGCCTGACAAGTGTACCAACAGGCGCTGACGCAACGAGTCAACTGAGTCTTTCAAACTTGCTTTCAACGTTACATCAGCGTCCGTTTTAGTGTTAGCTCGTTCGATTCTAAACCAGGTATGGTTGAACAATGCTTTACAACGAACTAAAACACTGCGGTCGCTATTTCGTTCAAATTCCTCTAAACGCTTACGAAGGTCCCTAATTTTTTCCGAAATGGACGGCAACTCCTTTGAGGGGATCATGTCCTCATCGTTCAAAATCTCTTCTGGAGTGAAATCCTGAATCAGATATTTCAACTGCTTTCGCAGTTTACAAACCGTATCTTCCGGTGTTTCGCCCCGTATGTGCACTTCATAGATAAGCTCGTCTCGCAAAAGTGAATAAATGAAAACCTTATTTAATTCCATTATGAAACAAGAAATTAATAAAATTGTCAAAAAAAAATCTATGTTATAAAAAATTTGTAAGCCGTTGAACTGTTAATAATTTAAACAAAAAAATCTCCAACAAGAATTGTACACTTCAAGAAAAAAAATACATGGCCTCAGACTTGTGCAATGCAACCTCCAAACCCAGACGGCGGATTCTGGTCACCATAATGGCCAAGCCAGCCGTAGGCCATGTATTTCCACGGGCCTCGACGAGCACCTCCAACCCAGTCCGCGGTCATGGTGGGCGGAATTTCCATCGGCGTCGGGGGTACTATGAAATACCTCGGACTCGTCCTCGATAGCCGATGGAAATTCGAAGAGCACTTCCGGCGCCTCGTCCCGAAGCTCATGGGGGCGGCTGGGGCCCTTAGCCGGCTCCTGCCGAACTTGGGCGGCCCGGGCTCGCGATGTCGCCGCCTGTACACAGGCGTGGTGCGATCGATGGCGCTTTACGGCGCACCTATCTGGGCGGATACTCTGACCGCCCGGACTCAAGCCCTGCTGCGAAAGCCGCAGAGGGTCATGGCGGTCAGAGTAACCCGTGGCTATCGCACCGTGTCGTGCGACGCGGCCTGTGTGCTGGCGGGGACGCCGCCATGGGACCTAGACGCGGAGGTGCTCTCTGGCGCATACTGGTGGAGGGTGGAAGCCCGATCCCGGGGGGAAATCCCCCCAGCGCGTGCGGTGCGGCCCAGCGCGCCGCACTCGTGGCAGAAATTGGGACGGACCTCTCGCTGTCCGCTGTCGTCAACGCGAGGGTGGGTAGCGAGAGCTCTTGGAACGCTATCGCCTCCTTCTGCGAAGAGGTGATGGCGCTGAAGGAGGCAGCGGAACGACGGCGGGAGGAGGACGCAGCCGCGGATCCTCTTCGCCGTCGTCGCGATAGGCGCAGGCGGCAGGCGCATACCCGCCGACTGCCTCCCTAATGGAAGAGCTCCGGGCGATGGACGGCCTATTGCCCTATCGCCCGCCAAACCTTCAGGTGCAAGGCGCTCCCTGGTATTGGGTGCGCCTTAAGACGTGTGTTGTGGGGACTCCCTTTCCCTGTCCCCACAAGAGGAGAGTCCGAGCGGACAACGCCGGCTGGGTCGCGGAAGATTGCTCAAGTGTTCCCGGCGACCCAGCCACAAGGCGTCATGGAGGGCCCGAGGGGTTTTAGTGGGTATGGCCGAACGACTTTAGGCGAGTCCCACACTCCCTGCGCCACTGCACATACAGGCCCGGCGCAGGGGTGCGTAACTGCATTTCCCCTCGTACAAAAAAAAAAAAAAAGGTGGCACCCTGCTCCGCAGCGCCCGGCTGCAGCGTAATAACAACTGCCGACGACCGAGACACATACAGCTTTGCAGCACCACTCTTCACCTGAGGCCGCCTTTTAGGGCCCACCTTTGTCCACTCGCCAACCGCGGGCTGCGACGGCTGCTGCCCGGTGGTGGGTCTTTCTTCTTCTTCTTCTTCCTTTTTCTCCTCCTCTTTCTTTTCTCTTTTTCCCCGCTAGCGGATAAGGAGGTCTGGGCAGGACCCGACGGGCGCTGGTGTGGTGCCGATGGGGCTTTCCTTTGAGTGCCGCTGGGGCCGGGTTGAGCCGCCACTTTGGGTGCCTTCTGTTGCCGCGCAAGTTCATGAAGTGTCATGAAGCTGAGCGGCGCATCTCTCTCCCGTTCCTTCCGCAGGTCGAGAAAACAGCGCAGACCTTGTCTCGCGCCGGAAACGAGCGATCTTAGCTTCCTTCTCGAGGTCTTCCTCCTTATTCTTGGCCCGAGCTTTGGCCGCAGCCCTCTTTTCTTGCTGGCGCCACCTTGCCATCGCTAGGGACACCGCCCGGTGTCCTTCGTCCTCGGATCCCTCGCTGAGGCGGGGCCGCTTCGCGCCGAACATCGCTGCGGCCGCCTCCGAAATCGAGGAATCGATCCCACGACCGAAGTCCTCTGCAGTTAAATGTGCTGCCGCACACCGACGTATTTGCCTGACAGGGTGGCCGAGTTGACCATACCTGCCGCGCCGAGGGCCTTGAAGGCCCCCCATCCTACGACCCCTAAGGGTCCACTGATGTTATCCGCGGGCCTGTCCGGTATGGGAGGCCCTGTCCGGCATAGCCCCGCGGAAAAACACCCCAACACGCCGCACGGCAGCACCTCGGTGCTCGCCGTACCCAGCACCGCCCAATGAGAGTGCTTGAGCCCCATCCTTCATCCTGTGATGATCACAGGAGGTGGAGAGGCTCCTCCTCCTTAAGGATTTTTTTATAGAGGTTCCCTTCCTCGCGGCCCCACGCTCAGTGCGCAGGGCCCCCGGTCCGCTCAGTGCGGATTACGGTTTGCTTGGCGTCCACCGATCATAAAGACCAGCGGACGGCAAAGTGTGGTGTTGCCACCGGGTAATTTTTTAGAGAGGTTTTCTTCCTCGCAGCCCCACGCTCAGTGCACAGGGCCCCCGGTTCCGCTCAGTGCGGATTACGGGTTGTCCGACGGTGGCCGAAGCCATCGCCCACCGGCCAAAGACCGGCAGGCCCGCCGCACGGTGGGTCGCCACCCGAACTGTCCCAGAACCAGAACAGTCCGAGCAACAACCCATCGGGATAACGCATCGCTGCGCTCCACCCGTCTAGTGTTTGGTTCACGGGGCTTTCACCCTACCCCGACAAAAATGCCGGGGCGTTCCCCTATCCATCACCCGGGGACGCGCCACGTCGGAGTTCACCTCTTTTGCTACTATTTCTGAGATGTTTAACACCCGAGTGTCAGAATTTCAACTTGAACTGCAGAAGTCTAGTCCTGTCCCAGTTACAGCCTCATCACTTGCTGAAGAATTTTCTTCTTTCAAGAAATTCATTGCATCGGTGCTGGAAACAATGCAAAAACAAATAGAATTTTTGAGCAGAGACATTGACCGAATGGAATTACAGCGAAGGCGTAAGATAATATTACTTCATGGCATCTCTGAAGACAAGACGGAGGATACTGCTGAAGTTGTGTCAAAATTGATATCCAACAAATTGAAAGTTCCTGGTTTCTCAACTTCTTGCATCAGTCGTTGTCATAGGCTAGGACGTACTGCAGGTAAAAAACCAAGGCCAATCATAGTAAAATTCCGTGAGGTCTCCATGCGTGATAAAACTTGGTTTTCCAAAACCAAACTAAAGGGCTCAGGTATAACGCAATCAGAGTTTCTGACTAGAAATCGCCATAATATATTCTTGGAGGCTCGGAAGCGACATGGCATTACGAACTGTTGGACAAAAGACGGCATAATTCATGAGCTGGCATCGGATGGCTCAATCCACCAAGTTGAGAGCTTGTCAGAACTTGATGCTGTCCCGATTGAAGCCAGCCCTGCTTCATCTGCGCAGTCAACTGCCACAGATGGCAAGCCCTCTGTGAAATCGTTTGCTAATCAGTTTCGCACAAAGCGAACCACAAGAAAATAGTGCATCTCTTTTTTTTTTTCTCTTTCTATTTTATTATTTCCTGTATTCTAGTACATAGTTTCTTAAATGTTTAGCCACACACTTGGATAAGGGATTTTAGAATTGTGTACTGTGGTTTACTTATGTAACTGTAATTTTACACCTTTCTGTCGTCCTAATTTATAGATATTGTTTGTACAAATCCGTGTTGGTAAACAAACACTTCTAGGAATGACAGCTGTCACGCTGCATTTTATGATTGTACTCATTGACGCATACTTGTCAATCATGTCAAACTTCAAATTCACTGTGACGTGCAACGCCATAGATTATAATTAAACTACCATAGATGTCATTTAGAAATAATTTGTTTCTATAGAGGTTCTTGTTTGAACTTTATGGTTTTTAGGTACATTTAGTAATTATAATAGTATACGAGTACACTTTATATTTTTCTTTTTTTCTTTTTTCATTTAGTTTTTTTCATGTGAATAGTTTGTGTGACATATCGACAAGAGTGTCAGTAAATATTACAGTACTGTACGATTTACTTTACAACAGTCGACACCTGTGCTATGTTATAATAATGTTTTAATTAATGTTTCCTTTTTATTATTATCTTTATTTTTAATTTTCTGTTATAAATTGTTCGAACTTGACAGAAGCTGGCGGGTAGCAACAGCACCACATCGAAGCACTTTTGCAATTAGGTTTACATTTTATATTTTTTGTTTATATTATTATTTAATTATCCCTTTATTTATTGTTTTTTTATATATATTTTATATTATATTTCAAAATTAAATGAACGATAGTGATAGTGACAATGTTACTGATTCTTCATTGTATAAATCAGCGTCTAGTGGATTGAATAGTAGTTATGAAAGTATTCCTCCAAATGATGTGGCCCTAAACTCTCATTTTACAGATGTCTCGAAAAACTTTAATATTGTCCATATAAATGCGCAGAGTATACCGGCACATTACCCCGACTTTTTAGCCACCTTTGATAGCAAAAACATACATGCCATTCTTGTATCAGAATCCTGGCTTAAACCCTGCCTGGCCTCGACTTCTTACTCTCTACCAGGGTTTACTCTCATTCGCAACGACCGCACACAACGGGGAGGTGGCGGCGTTGCTATATGTCTTCGTTCTCACATTCCGTTTTCAATTATTAATAATTCAGATCAAAATCAAGACGTGAACGCAGCAGAATACTTATTTATCGAAATACTCTTTTGCCATACAAAACTACTTCTAGGAGTCCTATACAGTCCTTCTTCAACAGTTGACTACTTTTCGGCATTTGAACACCTCTGAACGCCTGCGTCTATCGCGCACACAGTGGTGACCAGGAGACGAATCGGCTATTTCAACAACTCAGTGAGGCCGCTGATAAAGTCCAACACCGGTATCCTACAGCGCAACTTGTCTTTTTGGGGGACTTCAACGCTTGTCACCAAGACTGGCTGTTCCCATACCAGAAAACCGACCACGCTGGGAAAGAAGCGCGAAATTTTGCGTCGTCGTTCAACCTGACCCAGCTCGTAAAAGAAGCGACTAGGGTACCTGACGTAGTTGGTCACACAGCTAATTGCCTTGACCTTCTGCTGACTACCGATCCAGACAGATACGTTGTAGCGGTAACTTCACCCTTAGGAACCTCTGACCACTGTCTGGTGAAATCTGTGTCGTCTTATTCTCCCCCAGACCGTGATATACGCGGAGTTCGGCGAATATGGCAATACAAGGCAGCAGATTGGGACGAGATGCGTCATTTCTTTGCATCTTATCCTTGGCGGCAGGTTTGCTTCTCTTCTGAAGATCCGTCGGAATGCGCAGATGTCATAACCGATGTGGTGCGTCAAGCTATGGAATATTTCATACCCTATAAAGACGTCCCCATTGGTGGCAAAGCTCGGCCATGGTTCAACGCCGAATGCGCGGCAGCTGAAAAGCGCAAACATTCGGCGTATCTTGCATGGTCTGAGGCTCGACAGCGTAAATTACCGGATTTAGCTGATAGGAAGAGAGCCTTAAACCAAGCCGCCAAGTCTTACAAAAGGATTTTGCAGAAGGCTCGCCTGAGTCACATCAATCGCATTGGCGCAAAGCTCTCCAGGCAACCCTGCGGTAGTAGAGCTTTTTGGTCCCTAGCTAAAGCGGTAGAGGCGAACTTCTGTAGGCCCTCACTACCACCGCTGGTAAAACCCGATGGTACACTAGCTCACACGGCAAAAGAGAAAGCGGACCTATTTGCAACCCTCTTTGCCAATAATTCGCGGCTTGACATCGGCAATGCTCAAACACCCTCAATCCCCTGCTGCGAGACGATTATGTCGGAAATCCGCATTAGGCAGAAAGAGGTCTTAAAAGTATTGCGTAGTCTAGACGTGAACAAAGCCAGTGGACCGGATGGAATACCAGCTATTGTTCTTAAGACGTGCGCGGCCGAGTTGTCTCCAATTCTGACACGTTTGTATCGCCTCTCGTTCAAAGCTGGAAAAGTGCCTAAATCCTGGAAGCTGGCTAATGTGCAGCCCGTGCCTAAAAAAGGCAGTCGTGCCGACCCTGCAAATTATCGACCCATCTCAATCACTTCTATACTCTGTAAGGTTATAGAACGTGTATTGAACTCCCGCCTCATCGCGTACCTAGAACAGAATGATCTCCTCAGCGACCGACAATACGGATTTCGCCGAAATCGGTCGACAGGAGACCTTCTAGTGTATGCAACTCACCTAATTGGCGAGGCCCTAGAAAAGAACGGGGAGGCCATTGCTGTCTCTCTCGACATCTCAAAGGCTTTTGACAGGGTTTGGCATGCCAGCCTTATAAGCAAGCTTCCAGCCTACGGTATATCCCCTGGTCTGATAGAGTGGGTCAAGGACTTCCTGAGTGAGCGATCGCTCCGCGTCGTTGTCGACGGTTCTTCGTCTGACACTATGGCGACTAATGCTGGTGTTCCTCAGGGTTCCGTTCTCTCTGCAACTCTTTTTCTGCTGCATATTAACGACCTGCTCATTACCGGTATCTTTGGGTATGCAGATGACAGCACAGTTATAGAGAGATATCTACCGGTAGGTCGGACCAGTCGAGATCAAGTACAGTCTGAACGTGAGGCCATGGTAGAGCGTACTAATCGCACACTCGAGGCAGTCTCATCTTGGGGACAGGCCAATCTTGTGCGATTCAACGCCGCCAAAACACAAGCGTGTGTATTCACCACCAAAAAGAGCGAGTTCACCCTAGCTCCCACTTTCCAGAATGTGTCCCTTGAATTCACCAACTGTCTGCAGTTACTGGGCGTCGAAATTTCGTCGAATCTTAACTTCGGACAGTTCATAGAGTCTAAGGCGAAGGTAGCTGCAAGGAAACTTGGAGTCCTTTCAAAGGTACGGCGGTACTTTACACCGGGACAGCTTTTGACCCTGTACAAAGCACAGATCCGGCCATGTGTGGAGTACTGCTGTCATATCTGGGCAGGCGCAGCAAAGTACCAACTCGCGGTACTAGATTCGGTGGAGAGGCGAGCCAAAAAGTTGTTCGGTGACCAAGACCTAAATTTAATCAGTCTTGAGCACAGGCGTAGAGTGGCTAGTCTCTCGGTATTTTACAGGCTGCATTTTGGGGAGTGTGCGCAGGAATTACACGACATAATTCCACCAGCACCTTTCTACCATCGGACGTTCAGACATACGGCTGGAATCCATCCTTATGTAGTAGACGTGCCACGCGTTCGAACGAAAAAGTTTGAATCATCGTTCCTTGTGCGTACTGCTAAGGATTGGAATAAGTTGCCGGCGTCAGTTTTTCCGTCCAAGTACGATGTGGGGGCCTTCAAGAGTAGAGTGAATAGGCATCTACAAAGCTAGCGCGTACCATCTTTAGACCACATCTTCACCTCATCGGGTGAGATCGTGGTCAAGCGCTAACTTTTTAAATATAAAAAAAAAAAAAAAAAAACCTCCTGGAAGAATTCGTATCCATATACGATCATATCATTATTATGGGAGACTTTAATACGTGTCTTTTAAAACAAGACGTAAGATCTGCAAGATTAAATAATATTATTGAGGCAGCCAATATGCACATTCTTCCTCTTTCAGCCACACATTTCTTTCCGAATTGCGTCCCATCACTTCTAGACCTAATAATTGTCTCTTCTCCTGATCATGTTGCTAAGCATGGTCAATATGCTGCCGATGCTTTTTCATATCATGACCTTATTTATATGTCATATAAAATTCGACCTCCTAAGGCAAAGTCAAAATTTCTACTTCAGCGCAACTTTGCGAATATGAATCTTGATAAATTGAGAAAGGATGCCCTGAACACCGACTGGAACGTAATTTTCAGTGCCAAGACAGTTGATGAACAGGTGGACACATTTAATTCAATATTAGTCAAATTATTCGATATCCATGCTCCTATTCGTCCCGTGAGAATTCGCCACGCACCTGCACCTTGGCTAACTGAAGATATTAGAAATCTAATAAACAAAAAAAACAAAGCCAAGGCTAAATACAAGGCCAATCCCAGCGATGAAAATCGTGAAAAGCTTCGACAAGCTCGAAATCGCTGCAATATGGCGTGTAGAGATTCACAACGACGCCATATCCATAAATCTGTTCAAGATGAAGATCCTGCCAAGGTCTGGAAATTTCTTAGAAAACTTGGAGTTGGTAAGCAACAGAACTCTCCAACAGATAATACTGACTTAAATGGTCTCAATCTCCATTTTTCCTCTTCATCGTTCATAAGTAACATAGATAAATCGAACACCTTAAAATATCTTTCTAGTATACCCAACTCCAGTAACTGCTCTTTCAATTTTAGTCAATTCACGGATCGTGATGTCGAGAAGAGTATTCTATCCATTTCCTCTGACTCTGTTGGCGGTGACTGCATTAGCCGTAAGATGGTCATTCCTTTACTTGATATTCTTATTCCCATCATCAAACGCATCCTAAATTATTCAATTACCACCAGGTCATTTCCCAATCAATGGAAAGAGGCACAAATAATTCCTCTACCCAAAAAGTCCAAACCATCCTCTCCGTCGGACTATCGACCAATATCCATACTTCCGTTTTTGTCCAAAGTCCTAGAGCGCCTTGTCCATCAACAACTTAACTCCTTCCTCTCCTGCAACAATCTTTTAAATCCATATCAATCTGGCTTCCGTCCTGGCCATAGTACGGCTACTGCACTCTTGAAAATCACTGACGACATAAGGTTAGGAATGGATGATCAAAAGCTCACGGTGCTGACATTGTTGGATTTCAGCAATGCTTTCTGCACTGTGGATTTTGATATTTTACTTGCAATTATGCGCTCTCTTAACATATCTCCGGCTGTGATTGACTGGTTTCATAGTTACTTGTATGGGCGTCGGCAACGTGTGCGAGTTCAAGATAATTATTCCTCTTGGTGTAGCATAAATGCCGGCGTACCGCAAGGTGGCGTGTTGTTCCCACTTCTATTTGCAATTTTCATTAATTCTATAAGCTCTCAAATATCTTCTCTCTACCACCTATATGCAGACGATCTCCAAATATATAACCAGTCGACTTTAGCTGAGTTACCAAGTGCTATAAATATAGCTAACATGGATTTGGCCAGTATTTCGCGTTGGGCTAAATCTTATGGTTTGCAAGTCAATCTTGCTAAGACGCAAGCTATCATTGTTGGCAGCTCGCGTCTTATTAGTAAAATTGACTGGCATCAACTACCACCTATTATATTTGATGGCATAATAGTCCCGTACAGTGACACTGTGAAAAATCTTGGCGTGCTGATTGACCGTAATTTATCTTGGGTACCGCAGATACGGGAATTGAGTCGAAAATTGTTTGGAGCCCTTGGTTCTTTTCGACGCTTGTGTAATTTTCTTCCGATTCCTACCAAAGTTGCGCTTGTTCAGTCCTTACTTCTGCCTATACTTGACTATGCCGACATTTGCTATCCTGATCTCACAGAGGAGCAATTAAATAAACTTGACCGCCTTCAAAATGTTGGTATACGGTTTATATTTGGGGTACGCAAATATGACCACATATCCGAATATCGTGTAAAGCTCAAGTGGCTCCCAATCCGTCTTCGCCGGAATGCTCACATTCTTTCTACTTTATATAATATACTGTTCAATCCACTTGCTCCACATTATTTGAAAGAACGTTTTAAGTTTACATATCTCACTCATGACCACACCTTGCGTTCTAGTACAAACTTTTCTCTTCTTACTCCTTCACACACCTCTTCTTTCTACTCAAAATCGTTCACGGTTTACGCTGTGAAACTATGGAACTCCTTACCTCTCTCTATTAGATGCAGTAAAAGTATTGAATCGTTTAAAAAACATGTCAAAGATCACTATCTGCAGCTCTAATTTGGCTATATATATATTGCTGAAATATTGTATTATTTTATTTTCTCTTATTAATATTTCTATTGTTTTTATTTTTATTTCTTATCACTGTTCGTGTGCACCCTACCGATTTGGTTTACTTAGCTTAATTTCTACCCAAAGGTTGTCTGGCAGAGATCGCTGCTTAGCGATAAGACCGCCTTTTGTGAAAATCCTGTTGTACTTTCTTTTTTTGTAACTCCATGATAGTGCACAATAAAGTTTATTTGTATTTGTATTTGTTCATCAACGGCAGAACTAATCAACGTAAGAGGCCGAGAGTTAACATAAGCCTCGACCTGTGTGATCAGAGTGCAAAACTCTTCGAATGTTAAGCGGGATTCGCCTACGACGCGTTTCAGATGTCCTTTTACGGACTTAACTCCTGCTTCCCACAGTCCTCCGAAGTGAGGGGCACCAGGAGGAATAAAATGCCATGTTGTGCTGTCGTTAGCTAACAGTTGGGAAATTTCGTCAACGACAGTTGATTTGCTGTTTTTGAACGCGAGGTCTAATTCTTTGGACGCGCCTATGAAATTAGTCCCACAATCACTCCAGATGTCTTTACAATGCCCACGTCGGGAAGTAAAACGTTTGAAAGCTGCTAAAAACGCATCACTGGATAGTGAACTAACCAGCTCAAGGTGAATGGTCTTTGTAACCATACACAAAAACACACCTATGTAAGCTTTACAAGTTTTGGTGCATCTACCAGAGTACAGTTTCAGAGTAAATGCACCACAAAAGTCTACGCCGCTGGTCAAAAACGGGCGTGACGGATTGACTCTGCACTGTGGTAAATAACCCATTAACGGAGTCATAGGTCGTGCAGTTTGGGTAAAACAAGGTTTACATAATCTTAAAATCTTTTTTACCAAGTTTTTTGCTCGGAGAATCCAATATTTTTGGTGAATAACATTTAATGTGAGCGAATTTCCGCCATGTAGAGTTCTTAAATGAGCATCAATTACAATTAACTTTGCTAAGTTACATTTGTGATGTAAGATTATAGGAGACTTCATATCAGGTGGTATTTGAGCATTTACAAGTCGTCCACCGACTCTAATAATTTTCTCATTGTCTAGGATCGGATTCAAAGGTAAAAGTTTACTATTTTTTGGGATAGGTTTGCTTTGTGATAACAATCCTATTTCACTTTCAAAGTAAACAGAGTGTGACATTCGAATGCAAGTTTTTAATGCATTTTTTATTTCGTCAGTAGTGAGGTATGTCAGTTTTATATTATCAATCCTTTTGAGAACCTTATCTTTACATAGCCGCAAAAATCGAAAGCAATAGGCTGTCACACGTATAAGTCTAAGTATATTTGAGTATCTATTGAGGTACATGGTACATGCATTGGGTTCAGAGGTGCATAAGTAACTGACTTTTGCTCTCGGTTTTGCTTCGACTGTGGTTTCAGGTATAGTGAAATTAGGGTAACAAATCTCAACAGACTCGCGAAGAATGGCTGGACCTTCCCACCATAGTTTTGACTGCATTAACTCGTCAAGACTGATACCGCGTGAGGCGCAGTCCGCGGGGTTATCCGCAGACTTAATATGATGCCATTGACTACTATTAGTAACATTCAAGATTTCGGTAGTGCGATTACCAACAAATGGCTTCCAAGTATTTGGAGTTTTACGCTACCAAGCCAAAACTATTGTGGAATCTGTCCAAGCAAATACACAATTATTATCAATATTTAGACTGGATTTAACATATAGTATCAATTTAGACAACAGGACTGCCCCACAAAGTTCAAGACGTGGCAAGGAGATCTGTTTAACGGGAACGACCTTTGTTTTGGCTGCGAACAGACTTACTTTTATCTTATTGTCCGTGATAACTCTGATGTAAATAACCGCAGCGTAAGCGGCGCAAGAGGCGTAACAATAGCCGTGCAATTCAATTTTTACATTATTTGCAATCCCTAACCAACGTGGAAGCTGAATGGCCTGCATGTGTTCAAAATTAGTCTGGTACTTCTGCCATTCAGTTTTCAGGTCTTCAGGAAGTTCAGAGTCCCAGTCCAGGCCGGCTAGCCACAACTTCTGCATAAATATTTTTAAAACAACCACGCAAGGTGCTAGCCAACCCAGAGGGTCAAACGTTTTAGCTATTGGAGATAGCACACTTCGTTTTGTAACAACGTCGTTGTCACGAGGTAAGTTAACTACCAGTTCTAATATATAACTTTGTGGTTTCCAGGCTATGCCCAGAGCTTTCACCGAATCATCCATTTTAATATTCACTGAACCTTTTAACGCTTTTTTCGAATCAGGAATCTCATTTAAAACCGTTTCACTATTAGACGACCACTTATGAAGAAGAAAACCACCACGTTTAAACAGTTCAGTTAAGCGACGTTGAAGCCGTTGAGTGTCTTCTTCTGTAGATGAGCCCGTCATCAAATCGTCCATATAGAGATCAGTTTTTCGAAGTTCAGCTTCAGGACACTCTCCACGTTCGTCCTCTGCAAGTTGATGAAGTGTCCTTATGGCAAGATATGGAGCACATGAACTGCCATATGTGACGGTAAGTAACCGATACTCTCTGATCGGGTCTTCCGATGACTCGCGCCACAAGATTCTCTGGTAATCAGTGTCTTGCTTTGAGATACGTATCTGTTGGTACATTTGTTATATATCAGCTACTAGGCAGTACTTATGTTGTCTCCACCGTGTTACTAAAGCTCGTATATCTTGTTGCAGCGGGGGGCCGATGAGTAACTCATCGTTAAGTGAGTTTCCGTCTACAGGTTTAGCGCTTCCGTCAAAAACTACGCGCAACTTTGTAGTGAGGCTCGAGGCACGAAGAATAGCATGATGTGGTAAGTAATAAGCTCTATTCTTCTTCTCTATTTCAGGGACAATCTCCATGTGACCGAGTGACTCATATTGCCTCATGAACTTGCAGTATTCTTCGTGAAATTCGGGTCTTCGCTTAAACTTATTCTCCATCTGATGTAAGCGCTTTAAAGCAAGTTGTCTGGAGTTGCCTAAATTTGGGGCGTCTTCGTCCTTGAAGGGTAGGCGAACCTCATATCGACCGTCAGTGTTTCGAGTGTGAGTTTTCTTAAAATGCTCTTCACACTGCCTTTTAGCTTTTGACAGAGGCTTCACGTTTGGTGAATTTTCATTGATCTCCCAAAACTGACGTAGTAACTGATCAACTTCGACTTGTGTGTGCATAACAACTACTTTGTGTGACTGATGGCCAGACTGCGCCACTTCGCCGCTTACCAGCCATCCCAATCTTGAGTTCAATGCGACCAGAGATTCATTGCGTTTAATTATTCCATCAAGAATAATGTGCGCATATACAACTGCACCTAAAAGCACATCGATAGATCCTGGCTTGTGAAAGTGTGGATCTGCAAGATCTGAAATCTCAGAAGAAGGCCAGCGGGGTTAGGCAGTAAAAAACTAAAAACGAAACGTTCGATCGTTTCGTCTAAGCGATAGCGTCTCTCGTTTTTCCGTGTAAGGCTAGGCAGTAACAGACGACAGTCGCTTTCGTGCAGACGAAGGTGAATCGTCAAAAAAACAAATTATATACATAATAATTAATGAACAATATTTTAAAGATCGGTTACCGTAGGAAACTGCATCTAGCTTGTCTTCTTTTTGATATAATTAATTTACAGTCACCTAGTTACCTATTTTGTAAGCTTGAGTGGTCTAAAGGTAACCGTCCCAAACAAAGACAGGGGTCTTTGCAACTATGCACAAAGCGACATAAGTCTGCCGCATTTCGAGGTAGTGTTCGATACGCTGCCACGAGATGTTGGAATAATATCCCGCCACCTATTAAGAATGCGCTAACTAAATTAACTTTTAAAAGAAAGCTAAAAGTATTTATATTAGAAGTCCAAAAACATTAAATTTATAATAAATCTTTTTTCTAATTTTTTTTTTCCTGCACTCTGGCTGCTTATCGAAATGTGGAAGGGAAGTACATACATATGTAAAAGGGAGACTAATATTGTTCCAGAATTTCTATTTGTTTTAAGTTACATTGAAGTAATGATAGTGAATAAGTTTTTTTTCTTTAATATTGTTTTAAATACCTTGCATATTGAACTTAGGACCCGTTAATTATACATAACTTTAACTTCTTTTTATACCATAGTTCTTATATTATTTATTAGTCCTTATCTTATTTTATCTTTTGTAATATTGAAATTTTTATTTATCTTTATATTTAAATATTTATGTTTGGTTATCCACCGCTGCAACTGGCGTGCGGATAGTCGTGAGGGTTTTCGCGGAAGATCAGCGCTGAGTGTTCCAGAGAGGAACACCCAGCATACAAAGCTGAGGGAGGACCCTATCCGGTCAGCATTGCAACGTTAATTATAAATGTTTCTTTATTCTAGTGTAATTTTAATTTTATTCTGTTTCATGTATTTATAATTATTTTGTAATATGTTAGTTTTTTATTGCGTTGTAATGGTGCGAAGGATTAAATGTTATTTTATTTTATTTTTTATTTTAAATTATTGTCTATACTTGACGATGAACATTGTGTCATTTGAATTTGACGTATAAAGTTGAAATATTCTCGCGGTAAAAATACAAAAGTTTAGTGAAGTATTTGTGTTTCAATGTACGTTTTGTAAAATTAAAATTCTAAAAACGCAAGCAGTGAGCAAATCGCCATAATGGTGGAATTTATGGAAAGGTACGTCAATAACGTATTAAACACCCCGCAGGGAAGAGTGTGGAGCCAGGAACTTTGTCAACCATTAAAGATGTTGCTGGGTCAGGTAGGTAGTGATCCTGACAAGTCTATGGAGCAATGGATCAAGGTTGGTTCTAATGTAATAATGATTGTAAACATAAAACAAGACATTCATTCTGAAGCATGTTTGTTATGGCAGACACATCCTTTTTTATTTTACTTATCCTTTGCAAGTGCCCTTGCTATTGAATAATGTATTTTATACAACAATAGTTTTGTAGTTGCCATTTTCCTAGCTACAAATATCACATTTCATCACCCAAACTTTATATTTTAGGACTACCAGTAGAGGAACAGTCAAATGAGGAGCCTCCAGTTGAGGAACCATCTATCCAAATACAAATTTTGGAGCTCACTGACAGTAATTTATTACAATCCTGTTATTTCATTTAGAAAACAGATATGCAAATCTATTCTTCAGTTGGTAACTATATTAATAGAAAAATATTTAATTAGTACCTCAATTTATTTGCCCATGTTTCTGTTTAATCATTTGGTTAAAATAAATAAATTAAAATCAATTGATACAATTTAATGTTTAGTTTTACCTTATTATATACAGTTTAAACATTAATATTTACTAACTTTATAATGATATTTCAGATGATGAACAAAATGATATATATAGTTTTTGTTACAACGCTGCAAAATGTTGGAACAACATACCACCTCCTCTGAGGTGTTTTAAATCTAAATTTACCTTTAAAAAAACATATAAAAACCTTCTAACTGATAATCAAAAAACCTAGATATTGCTGTGTCAAATTGCATGCGGATTGTTTCGACATCTCGGAGTTGCCTATATATTAGTAGTTTTTATACCTTTGTTTGATTTGTGTTGTTTTTTCTTTTATTATATTACTATATTTTTTTATTTTTTTTAATATAACGATCTTAATTGTTGATTTCTTTTTGTTCTCTTTTAGGTCTGTACGTTACATTTTTTAATCGTAATTTTTGTCATAAGTTTAAGTCTCACGGTTGACTGAGCATTTATTCTAAATATTTATTTATAGTTTTTCTTTTATGTTGTTTACTGTACTCATTTTTTAGGGTTCATTGAAAATCGGCGCTGCGGTACCCGCCGCAGCACATTTCGAATGAACACCTTTTCTTTTGAATAAATGTATTTCTTTCTTTCTTTCTTATATGTTGCCTCCTCTTCAAGAGCTGCCCCATCATCAGTTCAAAGGAGAGGGAAATGGCATCCAGGACCCTCACTCACTGGCTTATTAATTTAATGCTAATTCCGATAGACTTTGTGTAGATTTTAGGGAGTTAAACTCAAATACCATACCTGAACATTATCCCTTACCTCGAATCGACGAACAAATAGACCAGCTTACGGGTGCTAATTTCTTCTCCTCATTGGACATGGCTTCTGGTTTCCACCAGATCCCTATCCACCCTGAGTCAGTGGAGAAGACAGCTTTCGTGACAAACGAAGGACAATACGAGTATCTCGCCATGCCATTTGGTTTGCGGAATGCTCCCTCAGTCTTTCAGAGATGTATCACAGGGGCTCTTAGTCATTTACAAGATAAACCACTTATCTATATGGATGACGTGTTATGTCATTCTGCTAACATCTCGGATGGACTGAAGCGCCTTGACCTTGTTTTAGGCGCGTTAACAGAAGCCGGGTTTACACTCAATATAAAGAAATGTAAATTTATGAAACAACGAATTGACTACCTAGGGTATTCTGTACAATCCGGCGAGATTAGGCCCAATCCGCGGAAGATTCAAGCATTGGCAGATGCCCCTGAGCCTAAATCGGCTACTAATGTTCGCCAATTTCTCGGTCTAGCCTCCTACTTTCGGAAATTTATTCCCGAGTTCACACGTATTGTCGGCCCCCTATACCCTCTTACAAAGCTTAAAGGACGAATTACTTGGACTACTGAACATGAAAAGATACGGCGCAAAATTATACGCATTCTCACGTCCGAACCGGTGCTAACTATATTCGACCCACAACTTCCGGTGGAGCTACATACCGACGCTAGCTCGGAAGGGTATGGAGCAATCCTTTTACAAAAGAAAAATAATCTTCCGCACGTTGTTGAGTATTATAGCCGCCGTACAGCGGACGCGGAAACTCGTTATCATTCATACGAGTTAGAAACTTTAGCAGTCGTCAGAGCTATAGAGCATTTTCGCCATTATTTATATGGTAAGCGATTTGTTGTAGTTACCGACTGCAATTCGCTCAAGGCGTCGAAATCGAAGAAAGACCTAACACCCCGCGTTTACCGATGGTGGGCTTATTTACAAGCTTATGATTTCGACATTATGTATCGCGAAGGAAGTAAAATGGAGCATGTTGACTACCTGTCCCGAAATCCACTGTTAGATTCTGCTGTTCCTTTCACTTCAGTAAATCCTCAGCTTAAAACTGTCAATTACGTTGAACTACATCAGGGATGGCTATCAGTTGAACAGAAACGCGACGCAGAAATTCAGGATCTCATCGCAAAACATAATAATAATAGCTTTCCTGAAACAGTAGGTCAAACATATGACGTTAGAGATGGCGTACTCTATAGGAAGATTACTCGTAATAAAGCGGTTTCATGGTTACCCGTAGTTCCACGGTCTCTTATTTGGACACTAATTAATCATGTCCACAACGAAATGCAACATTTAGGCAGGGACAAAACTCTAGACAAGTTATATGAAAAGTATTGGTTTCCCGATATGTCTAAATCTGTGCGAAAATTTATAGATTCGTGTATCATTTGTAAGGCATCGAAAGGTCCATCGGGTGCTTTACCTGTTCAGCTTCATTCGATTCCAAAAGTATCCGTGCCTTGGCACATGATTCATATAGATTTTTCGGGGAAGCTGAGCGGGAAGAGTGACCGATAAAAGTATTGCTCGGTAATAATCGATGCCTTTACCAAATACATTTTACTCGAACATACTTTGTCAGTCGATTCCAAGAGTGCAATATATGCCATAAAAAAGCGGTGTGTCTTTTTGGAGCCCCGAAAAGAATCATCGCAGATCAGGGCCGTTGCTACGTTAGCTCAGATTTTAAGAGCTTTTGTCAAGAGTATAAAATAGACCAGTAGGTAGGAATTAGGGCAACCAGATACGCCATCATTCAGCGTATCTGGATTGCCCTAATTCTTAACTTTATTCAGCTGTTCATTTCTCCATCAAGTACATGCAGATCTATAACAGATGATCTTAAGCAGTTTTATAAACATAATCTAACACATCACATATTTGACAGCAGTCATCCATAACTTTATTTAGCTGTTCAGCTGGGCTGTTCATTCTATGCGGATCTATATCATAGACAACCCATGTATGAAGTTGGTGTACGGATAGCAGTTGTTTATTTAGAAATTAACTTCATTCAGCTACTAAGTCTACCAGATAATTATTAATTCTGAGTACACGGGCCCATAATATACATCCTTAATAACAAACTGCAAACCGCCTACTTAATTTATAGTAGCAAGGTATTAGAATGGCATCATATAGCTCATGATGAACAATTTTTACTACATGAAGACCACTTAACCTTTTTTTCACTATAATTACTTGCACTCGATCTTCAATATTCAACACCATATTTTTAAAAGGAATTCTTAAAAGTAATGTGCTGAAAGTGCTTTTCTTATTTACTGAACGAATGAAACAAAATATCTCAATTTATAACAATTTATTTCATAAAATTACATTTTGTTCTTGACACCACTTATACAAACTTAATGCATTTTTTAATGCACATATATTTTTATGATAAATACAAGTTTGAATATTTGAAGAATATTGATTGTACAATGTTTCAAAATTTGGACAATTTATATCTTCTAAATTATAAACATCATTATTGTCTAGTATTTCTTTCAACCGTTTTACCTTTTCAACACCCTTAGTATAAACATGCTTATTCCTAAAAAAATCTGTAATACTACGCTTATACATATCATATGATATAAATCCTTCATTCCATAATATTCCTCGATTTCTTTCTATCCATGAAACTTGTAAACGTTCTTTTGAAGATAGATTATAAAATGGATAAGGTGGTTTTATTAACAATACAGTATTACACGTTTTGCTTAAAATTGCTATATCTTTAAATATAAATTTGTTTTGCTCGTTCTTGAAACCTTGGACATCAACAATAACATTCATGATATCTTCCGTACAATGTTACTTAAAGGCTTGTATTCAAAAAGACGATCGTTGATAATTAAACAGAAGCCAGTTGTATAGTCCGGTATGTCTTCTGAAGATTCTATTTCTAAACGTACATCTACTGGTCCAGTTTTCACGAGGTCATTCTGTCTGGAGCAGTCAATAATAAAAAGTGGAGCCTTTTCTTTGAATGTTTGCAGATTGAGCAACGGGTCGAGACCAGAACCATAATACGACTGACGAAAGTTAGCGTACATCTCATATAATATACAATGTTTACCTTCATCAAATTTCAGATTGAGTGACTCGTACGGATAATATTGAGAATTTAAAAATAATTTTATATTAGTAACTTTACAATGATCAAATGTGGAAGAGCTTTTAGTAGTATCATTTTTTCTACCACATTGTAACCCGAATATAACAAATCTCGGTTTTTCTAATTGAGATGCAGTTTTAACAGACCATGAATGTTTTGTTGTTTTAGGTAATAACGGATATTCATACAAATCCCAGTTTCTGAATGCTAACTAAATTGCTCGATCTCTTTCTAAGTGTTTAAGTAAAGTGAGTCTGTGAGGATCAGTGACTTTAATATGTGGTACTCTCCACTGAATCTTTTGAATATCTATAGAGATATTGTTATTTTTTTCCGTAATTACACAATTTTTCACAGAACTGCTTCTATGAAGTATTAGTTCATGTCTACAATTAATAATGATTTTACGATAATCTTCAGCAAATCCAAGGATTTTATTTAACGGGATAATAAAACTGAAATTTCCATCAGATTCTTTTGTTCCATTAATATTCCATCCCCAAATCTCAGCAACTTTATTTTCACCTTCATTCATTGAAATATAAGATTTTAATGTGGTAGTAATTCCAGCATTTTTAATACGGTCTATTTCAACCCCATTCTTTCGTATTTAATATCTTGGAATAAAAACAACATTGGATTGTTTATAAAATTTACCGCCTTTCTGCTCACTTTCCCTGCTGCATCTTTGCTGCTTACAATTATATTACCTTCTATATAAATGGAGCTCGCTGATGGTAGTACATATACATCTTGCTGATGGATAGGTATTCTTATTTCATCATTATCCTTAAAACTGTTATTATATGGATTATAACTATGAATTTCAAAGCTTTCAATAGAATTTTCATGATGTGGTTATTGAATTACATCAAGCATTTTTTTAATAATTTAAATCCAAGGGCTTGTAGAAACTTTTTATTATTTAAAGTAATTTTTCTGACGCGTAACCGCTGAGACCGTCTTCTTTTCCTGGCTACGAATGTAGAAATGTTCTTTTTCTTGTTATCAACAAGGCTTTTATTGAAAACGAGCATAGTATTCTTTTTTAATCACTGCTTTTTATAATAAAACAACTTTATTATTTGTTCAAATGTTTTACAGATAAATGTTTAAGTCATCACGAGTTCTTGACATATACTGACTCAATATGTACAATGGCAGTTACTTTTATTTTTTTATTTTTCTAGACGACCAAAATGACTTTAAAAAGTTCAAACATAAATGTCCACAATTAAATAAATGACTTCCTTGAAGGTTATCATAGTTATATCGAATATTCGATCCAACATATTCAATAAATTCTTTCGGAGGTTTTAAATTTCCATAGCTATCGAAGTATTCGATGTTTTCATCAAGTTTGGCATAGGCTACCCAGTGAGTTCCAGAGTTCTTAGAGCAATCTAAATTTATAACCCCACATTCCATTTGAAGTGGTTTTTCTGGTAATTCACCTCTCATATAGACACCACGGAAAAATGGTATATTTTAAAATATCAACATTTGTTAACGCTCTTCTAGGTAGCCGATCAGTTAGTTTTTTTGTTCAATGACATAAATTCCTAGTCCATCTTTGTAAGGCTTAAGATGTAATCCTTCTCCGACCTTGAATGATTTCTTCTGAATATCACCCATTTTTAAGGTTGAAAAGTGTTTTCGCGCAGTTCTATATTCATTTATAGCTCTAGTGATTCCTGCGACACCTCCAGCTATGCTACCAGCAGCAGACAATCCCGCAAAAATAGGAATTAAAGAAAGTAAACCACCAGTCTTAGGTACTGGTATCACTCTTGGTAATTGAACAGGAAGGTCGGATGCAAATTCTTGAGCTGTAGCGAGTGCTAATTCAGTCAACATTTTTTTACATTTCGGTTTTAGATTTTTAATGTGCTGTTTTGCATGTGAAACTACATTTTTAAATGTGTTTCTAAAACCCTTTCCAGAAGCCACTTTCTTTGTTACATCCAGTTGTTTTACTTTATTAATTTTATTATTTAGTTTGATATTTCGTTTACTCGTCATCGTAGTAATTAAGTAGTCTTTCCTATTCAACTATTGAAATACTAATGACATAAAAATCATAATCAATCAATATTTATTCCGATTATATATTTAGGTACTTCAATTCTAAACTGATGTAGAGGTGATTTTTTTTTGTTTTCACAAAATATTTGTCTTATCTATCCAGCTATTTTCACTGGCTGGAAGTCCTAACCATTTAACATAAACTTTATCCCCCTTTTTTTTCAAAACCTTTTCAACTAGATATAAATCAGGATATTTAGTTTTCGAGATTTCTTGAGCGTAAAATGCACCTAAAATAGGTCTACCCCGAGAATCTTCCAATAAATAAGTAGTTGGATTAGTATGATTCACTTTGATAATCTTAAATATTTCAGTAGACCAGTTAGGGGTATAGCCTTTCTCAAAAATTCCTTTGTACTTACTTATTCTTATAAAATCACCAACTTTGTATTTATCACACTCTTTTATTTTTTTACATTGTGAAATGCTATTAATAATGGATAATATAGAATCTTTATTATCATGTGTAATCGATGCAGGCTCCCGCCCAATAGTTCTATGAAAAGTATGATTATATTCATGTATTTTTTTAGCAAGTGTACCATCCATCCATTTATAATTTCCTTTTAAATGAAATTCTTTATAAAGCTTACTTTTCAACGTTCTTATCAATCGTTCCACAATAGAAGCTTTTTTAGAAGAATATGTAGAATAATGATTTATGTTATATTTCTTTACAATATATCTAAATTTATCATTATAAAATTCTTTACCTAAATCTGTCTGTAAATTTTTTGGTACTCGTCCTCCTTTCAATATTTCTAAAAATGATTTAGATACTAGTTCCTTATTCTTTTGTTTAATCGGTACTGTCCAAGCATATTTGGAGAAGCAATCGATTACCACTAATATATATTTATAACCACTGTTTACCTTCGAAATCGCTTGCATATCCATCAAATCGGCTTGCCAGAGGTCATCTATATCTCTCAATAATACTTTCCGTCTAGGAAAGTTAACTCTAGCATTTTTATGAATTTCATTTATGACATCTGCTTTGCTCATGATAATAATTTAATTTTGAACCACATTCAATAATATCAACTTCCTTTAATTTATAATGATGCGATCTTGCAAAGAGTTTATTAAATTTAAGCTCACGATTTTGAACAATCGAATTTATCTTCAAAAATATTATTTTTTAGTTTGAAATTTCTTTGTGACGTTTATGTCTATATTATTCATATCCACTGGAAATGTAAAATGTCAAATAAAATATATAATTACTATTAAATTTATTGTTAATATTACTTATTCAACTACCAATTGAACACTGATGTTGTTTATTATATCATACATCTTTTTATTTATTTATTTTATTTATTTATTTATTACATGGAAAACTTACAGCTATATTAATCTAAATAACTCTAAAATGGATGACTGAAAGCCAATAACAAGTTTTCACTTATAGCAATTTTATATCTGAGATGAGCAAACAAATACCGCAACTATTAAGCTAAAATAATATAAAACAATGCAAGCTATTTTATAATATATACTATATTTTATTACTATATACTATATTTTACAATATAATATATTAACAGCAACAGTTCACATGTACATTTTATTTAAAGAAATCAAGAGCCAAGCACTTTCGTGCCGAGGATACACTCGTCATGAATGGATCGAAATCGTGTTGCTTACAAATTTTGTTAAAGTTTGCAATTGCACGCACAATATAACTATTTTGTCTGTAATTTGATGACGCTTTAGGCAATAGCAAAGGCGGTATTGAACGAATTGATTTGCATGGGACGTTTATATATAATTTGGACAATAAATCTGGGCAATCTATATCGTTATTAAAGATTTTTAGGACGAAGATAAAATCGGCAGTCTCGCGTCGAATGAAAAGCGGCAACAGATGATATTTACGACAGAGTTCAAGGTAGTTCCCGGAGTGGTAAGAGATTTTCTGATGGAAGCAAAGGTACTTTATGAAACGTTTTTGGATGTTTTCAATACGATCTATGTAACAGTGGTAACGCGGATTCCAAACTTGAGAAACGTATTCTAAAAGGCTACGCACAAATGTACAATACAGAATTTTAAGGGTTTTGGCTTCATTAAAACAATTGGAAGTACGCATTATAAACCCAAGTGATTTAGACGCTTTTTTAACAATAGTGTCAATGTGAACATCAAAAAGCAACTTACTATCGTGAAGAACACCTAAGTCGCGCATCGCATGACATCTAGGTAAAGGTTGGCCAAGTAGATAATAGTTTGTGGCCAGAGCAGTACGCTTTCGAGTGAATGTGACTACTGAGCACTTAGAGACATTGAGGTCTAATTTATTGACGCAGCAGTACTCTTCAAGCCGCGAAAGGTCCGCCTGAAGTACCGCCATATCGTCCAACGACGATATTGTGTTGAAAATTTTCATATCATCTGCGAAGCAGAGTAGTTTAGACGATTTTAGACACAAGGAAATGTCATTAACATATATTATAAATAACAACGGGCCTATCAGAGAACCTTGCGGAACACCGCTAGGAACATGGACCCAGCTGGACATGTAATTATTCAGAACAACGGCCTGCGTTCTATTTTCAATATAAGACGAAAACCATCTAAGTAGATCTCCATGTATACCTATGCAGTTCAACTTATGCAATAGGATTTTATGGTCTATTCGGTCAAATGCCTTGCTATAGTCAGTGTAGATGACGTCAACCTGTTGGCCATTATCTAATGCAGATGTAATGAAGTCGTTGAATAGAATTAAATTAGTTGTAGTTGATCGACCTTTTAGGAAACCATGTTGAAAGGTATTAAGCGACCTAGCAAGAGTGGGATATAACTGACTATACACTATTCTTTCAAACACTTTGGCTATTATACATAGTTTTGATATCGGTCTATAATTTGTGATTTCCGTTTTTGGTCCTTTTTTGTGCACTGGTGTAATAAAGGCTGACTTCCAAATCTTAGGGACTACACCTAAGGACAAAGATTTCTCAAATAACATGGTGATAGGTATAGAAATAGATGATGCACATCTTATTAGTAGTTGTGCTGATATGTTGTCCGGACCGGCGGATTTAGAAGTATCAAGATTACGGAGTTGATTCGACACCTCCTCAAGTTTGATTTCAACAGACCAGATGTCTGCTGTAGAGTTAGATGAATGTAATATAGAAAGAGGGGCGCGATTCGAGTTACTGTTACTAGCAGCAGTAGGATCGAGAAAGTTAGAATAAAAGTATGAGGAAAATGCTTCACAGATAGTTTCACCTGAATGAAGCTGTACGTCGTTGTAAGCAAGCGTACTAGGGATAGCGTTAGAATTATGGCGGTTTTTAATAAAGGTCCAAAAGTGTTTCGGATTAGCTTTTATAGAATTCTCTGTTCGGCTTAGGTAAAGATTGTAACACTCCCTTTCCATGAGCTTCACTCTGTCACGTAACAATTTGTAAGTCTGTTCGTCTGATTTATTGCCATATTTCTTGAATTTCTTAAAATATTTATATTTCTCCCTAATAGATTTAATAAGTGATGCATTGTACCACGCCGGATATGAACTTTTTCTTATGTATTTGTGCGGAATGAATTTATTTTGAAGTTCAATAATTTTCTGATTAAAATATTCGACAGACGCATCCATGGATCGTAACGAGAATTCATGTTTCCAATCAACCGCCAAAATTTCAGCATTAAGTGATTGAAAATCACCTTTGTGATAGAAATAACGAACTCGCGGTGCACTGTCTAACTTGGGTATAGCAAAAAGGTCAAAATTAATTATCAATGCCGGATGGTAGGCGTCAATCGGTACTAAAGCGTCGGTACACTCCGATACAGTTATTTTATTATTAGATAGGGCCAAATCGAGAATCTTCCCGTAACTATTAACTACACCATTATATTGTCCAAGGCCTAGCACGCACAGCTCATCAGCCAGTAAGTATTCGTCATTAGTGGTTAGGTGGTCCGGGGTGAATGATTGACCTTCACATGAAACCCAGGAGATGCCACTCATGTTGAAGTCACCAATGACTAAAAACGGATCGTCAGGATTACTTAACATGGTGTTATTGAGTTGAGAGAGAAAGTTATTTAATTGTGAAGAAAATGATAGGCCGTCATTTTGTTTACAAAGATAAATAACACAGACATAAAGATTTACATAATTACGAGAGTCCGACTTTTTAATCCGAATTTTGAGCCAAAGATCCTCCGCTGTTGATTGGAGAAGCGGCTGCGAGGTAGCCTGTAATTCTCTGCGCACTGCGATTAGTACACCACCACCTCGCGATTGACCAGTGCAATCGTAATTCCGATCGCGACGCCAGACTATGTACCGGTCATCAAACAACTCTGAATCGAAAATACCATCCATTAGCCAACTTTCAGTCAATAGAACAATATCGTAGGAGTTCATTAAAACTTGACGGTAAAAAACGTCGGTTTTAGTACGTAACCCCCGAACGTTCTGGTAATAGATGGACAGCCGACGATCGCCTTTAACAGTCATTGCAGATAACTACAACATTTGTATATGCAACAGATATGATTAAATTAAACCAATTCAATTCAAAATAAACGTGCGCTAATTTATTGTATTCAATAGACATCATAGAATGAAGGTAGAGGGTCTGGTTGAGTGCAATTAAAAACAAATAGTTAAAAACAATTGTGCGAAGAGGTAAGCAATAGAACGCTGTGTGCGCAAGTGCAAGTGAAAAAACTATATTTTTGTTAGTTAATATTGTTGCGTTAACAGCGCGATATCGAATACAAAAGTGTATTATGCGAGAACAAAAGAGAGGTGTCCTATTAGTTAACGAGGCAGGCGTGCAAAACCTTTTACAAAAACAAGAACAAATGACTGATTTTGATAAGTACAAAAATAGATTGATTATGACGAGTTCAAAATAGTGAACTGAAAAATCTCCTAATACATTTTGGCAATATTTTATACAATTTTGTTTAAATTACTCGAGTTAACAATGACAAATGCTTTGCAAGTGCTATTTTTGCGAACATGAATCTTACCATGCTTAACCCACACATATTCGTATTGCTTTTCTTTAGCAATGTTTTTAACATTGGATAACAGTTTTTTCATATCCGTGCTTAAATGATCGTTAACATAGACACGTTGTGGTACTCCCTGAAGTCCTAAATCGATGGTAGATAGGTTCCTGACACACCGCGCAGCAGCAATAAAATCTTCCTTAAAATATCTGTTGAGGAAACTAACGATGATTAGTTTCTCATTAGAGTTGTACATGGGGACTCTAGAGATGTAATTGATTTGCGACTTCGGACATGCGTAACCGATCTTGCGTCCAATTGCATCCATTACTGAGAAAAGGTTCTCACCCTTTTTAAGCGGGATGCCCTTGATCTCAACATTGTTTAACCGTGATCGCTGCTCTTGCGCAGAAAGATCTTGCTTTGCCTTTGCCAATTCGGCATGAAGTGTGCTTAAGTCAGTATTGCCAATCTGTGTGACTTTAGATTCAACGTCCATTAGCCTGGCATTGAATTCTTCTACCTTCGCGTGGGAGAAATCGCAGGCTATCTTTAGCTCCGACAGTTCATCTTTGATAAGTCTTATGTCGTCGACCAGAGCTGGTAGACTAGAAAGCTGACGCTTCATATCTCTAATTTCGCGGAGGATGGTTTCTAAAGAGGCTGCATCAGGGGCCTCAATATGTGCCGGAAACACACTGGCAGCGGGAGAGGAAAGTTTACACGAGGCACATCTCCACTGGGCTCTTCTTTCCGCTCCTAACTTACGCCACCCGGTTTCAGAGATACTCGCGCATCCAAAGTCAAGGAACTTCTTACAGGAACCACACTGAACCCCATCAATGAATTTGGTGTTACACATTGCACACAACTTCATTTTATTTTATTTGACTTCAAGTAAATTGAAAAACCAAGAGCGAACTGTTACTATAAAGGTTGACGATCTATGCAATTCTAAGGGACAAGCGGCAAGCGTGCAGTACGAATGAATGCTCAATGAACACTGAACTGAACTTATTATTCAATGATGTCTGCTTCCTTTAATTCTTCAATAATTGATACAATTTCATTATCATGATTACTATTGCCAGCACTTTTTGATGCGATTAGTAATTTTAACCTTTCAATTAATTCATTAGGATCATCCCAATAAACGTAGTCAGTATCGTTTTTATATTTTTTAAATTTACACAATGAACCCCCAGTTTTGGTTTGTATATTATTTTTTTCTATTTTATCAATTTGGTCAGAATACAGTGGTTTTATTATTTGACAGTATTTTATTCCTTTGTCACCTTTCATTTGCCCGTTAGGATTATAGTCTCGTTTATGCACATGTGTACTGTCAAGCATTTGTTTGTACATTACTTTATCTTTATCTGTTACTATTTTAAGATTGGGTTTATTACGTAGTAAAAGTTCTTTTAATCCTGAAGTAAAATCATATTTGTTACCATCTATTGTAATAATATACGATTTATCATCATTTGGTTCATTTTTTTAAGCGACATATAGACTATAGAGTTACCCATCATTAATTTAGATTACGTCACGTACGTCAGTGGCAGCGGTTTACTGCGAACTATATTGCGTAAAAAAAATAGTAAACAAGTAATCTGCTTTCTAAAATATATCGCGAAGTGAAGTAAAGTGTGTTAACAACATCTGTGATTATTATCTAATCATAATTCGCTCAATTTCACTAAATAGTTTGTGATATGTGTGAAACTGTTTCTTAGTCTTACCTTACAATATCGGTATAATTTTAATCTCGGCAGCAGTAAATTTAAACTTTAGCGGCTATATATATTATTTTTCTAAAACCGTTACTAGTGAATTAAAGGTAAAAAGTGGTCGCCTAAACTTTAAGTTAAAATATTTATTAAACTTTTTTGTAAAATATAAAGTGGCGCCATCTGTTGACTGCAATGCCGAAGTGTCGTGCGTGTGGCAAATATACGGCGAATGCTGACTGTGTGCGTTGCACCAAGTGTACAAATGTTTACCACCGCGGCTGCAGCGGCCTGCCTACTGGTCCTATCCCTCTAGGGTTCGCTTGTCATAGCTGCAAGGCCAAGAACGACGTCTCGTCAGAAAGCTCGAGCCCCGGTGATGACATAATGGCCCCCGGAAAAGGCGAGGCCGAATGTACCCGAATGCTCGGCGAGCTCATCCGGGAGGTCCAGGGACTTCGTAGCGACCTCAAAGAAACACGAGATGAGATAAAACAGTTTAAGGCCGATCTGCAAGCTTGCTGTAGACGCATAACTTCGGTCGAAGAAAAGGTTCTAGAAGTAGAAAAAAAAATTGCCTCAAAAACTATCAATAACGTTGATCACCTCGAGAATACGATAGCGGACCTGAGGATACAGTTGAATGATCGTGATCAAGAGCTGCTGCTGAATGATGTTGAAATAGCAGGGCTACCTGAGGAGAGAAACGAGAACGTCCTCCATCTCGTCAGCGTTGTAGCTGTGAAGCTGGGGCTGACCCTAGAGGATCGCGACATTGTGCACGCGGAGCGGCAGGGCGCCGTGAGACGCAACCGCGGCGACGGTGAAGGCGCGCCGCAGCAACCGCGACCGCTGGTCGTGCGGCTGGCGCGCAGGGCTCAACGCGACGCCTTGCTCCGCGCCGCGCGCGTCCGTCGCGGCCTCACCACGGCCGATATGAACATTGCTGGGACGCCGAGGAAATTCTACGTCAACGAGCGACTCACGCGGAATAATCGACAGCTGTTCGGTAAGACGCGCGAAGCGGCTTCCCGCTTGCAATGGAAGTACGTGTGGACAAAAGGTGGCCGAATATTCACAAGGAAGGAAGAAGGTAAGGCTATTGAACGAATCAGTAGTGAAGAAGACATCAAAAAAATTTTTGGGTCTTAAATAGTTGGTCAGTAATATGTAGTGATAAACGCTTCTACATCGCAGGGTGTACTTGTCTTGCACTGTTTCGGGTCCAGTACGCTTGCATTTACCCTTTTTGTTTCCACTGTTGTTTTGTGTTATTTTATTTAATAAGTTGTTATTGTAATTTAAAAAAAAATTGCTTGTTAACTTATATTAATTTTGCGCAATATTTAACACATTACTTTTGTATAATCGGTGCGCCAACAACTTATGTACAGTTACTTAATTTCTCGTTGTTTACATGTTTTTATATTTGGAATAAAATTGTACTTTTGTATGTCTTTTTCCTTTCTTCTTGTATATCATATGTCTGTTGCAATGCTGTTTGGTTGGGTCTTTGCTATTTTGTTTTTAACTATTTAAAATCTTATTTATTTAGGTGTATATGGAATCTCATAATGTTATTATATTTTACTGTGTTATGTGGGAAGGTTATTGTGTTAATTAATCTTATATCGGAAAATATAAATAATGTTTTCATAAATAGACCATTCAGAACCTTTTTACATATTATAATTAAATCATCGATAAATCTATTTTATTTAAAGCAAAATTTGAGTACGTTCATTAACCGGCCTTAAGTCATATTTAAAGCTAGGTTATCTTAACGTCGGCTCACTAAACACATATTGTGATGATTTCGTGGCACTTGTCGAGCGCCATGCGTTAGATGTGTTGGCGGTGGGCGAGACGTGGCTACGCGCGGGCGAGGAGCAGAGCGCCCCGCGTCCCGCCGGCTACCGGCTACAGCACGCGCCGCGTCCACGTTCCGTGCGTAATGGCAGAGGCGGCGGGGTCGGATTCTACATAAAACGCGGTATAAATGCGCGCATATACGCACATCCCGTCGACCCATCGCTTACTTATGTCGAGCAAATGTGGTTAACGCTAAAGATTGATAACAAGATGCTCGCTATAGGCACCGCGTACCGTCCACCGTGGCTCGACGCCGACTCATTTTTTGACGCACTAACTGTATCGATTAACTCGTTAGCGGTCTGTGATGACATTATACTTCTCGGCGATTTTAACATTGATATGCTCCGCCCTAATGATGTGAAGGTTGGTAAGTTTAACACATTCTTATATAGCTTGGACTTAGTACAACTGGTCACGTCCCCTACCCACTTTACCGACCACAGCCAAACCCTGATTGATGTTATTTGTACCAATACGAGAACGCGTAGGATTGAGATTGAACCTGTCGCACCTCTGAGTAATCATTCCTTATTAATTTGTGAATTACTCAGTGAAAGAAGTAAGATACACGCGAAAAAAATTAGATACAGGCCACTCAAAGATATACCAATAGAAGATTTTGATTTAACATTAAATTCCATTGATTGGAACGAAGTAACTCGTATACAGGATATAGATCGTAAGGTATCATCATTCAATTTCTTTGTTAGTTATTTATTTGACGTATTTGCACCAATAAAAACCAGTGTAATCAAGGCACAAAACCAACCTTGGATAACAGACATAATTAAATTAATGATGAAGCTTCGGAATGCAGCCCATAAACGGTATTTAAAAACAAAACTAGTTTCCCATAAAATGTATTACAAAAATCTGAAAACTTTAGTTATCAATTCTATTCACAATGAAAAGAGGGCATATTTTGATCATAATATAAATAATAATTTACATAAACCTAAAATTTTATGGCATAATTTAAAGTCAACAATATTGCCGTCGAACAAATATACTCCCTTACCTCCCTATCTGGCTGACCCTGACAATATTGTGGTTTGTGGTTTAAGATCTTTATTTCTCTAAGAATTTACAAAATTCACTGTACGAGAAAACAAAATTATAACTTACAAATCAAATTACACCAGTAGTCTAATTTGGCATATTAAGTTTTATACACATTTTATATTAAATTTACATTTTACTAACAAATTTTTTTAGTTTGTTTTTAAATGATGACATTGTTTTTATATCACGGATATTTCTAGGCAAATTATTATATAACTGCACTCCCTCAAATGTTACACTTTTGTGACCAAAATTTGTTCTAGGTTTTGGTAATTTTAATTTGTCTTTGCTTCTGGTTTGATATCTATGAGTCCTCTTTTTAAATATTATTTGCGAATTTGTCTCATGTGTTAAGATTTTCCTAATGAGAATACACGTATTATATATGTAAAGTTGTTTTATATTAAATTTATTTGTTTTTATATAAATTTCAGAAGTCGGTGAAAGGTAATGGAATCTAAACAATGTTTTAATAAGTTTATTTTGTGTCCTTTGTAAAGCATCTAGGGTCGTCTTTGAAGCAGAACCCCATACCTCTACTAAATATTCTAGATGTGGTTTAACTAATGAATTATAGACAATGTGTTGGATTCGCGGTGGAATACAGTTATTTACTCTTCGTAAGACTCCAATCAGGCTACAAAGTTTTGTGCGTAAATGGTTAATATGTGTTTTCCAAGTTAATTTGCTATCTAAATGAAGGCCGAGATATTTTTCAGTACTAGATTGATTTATAGTTTTATTATTTATTACTAGAGGTGCATGGTTTGGTATTTTTTTATTTTTTGCTGCAAATATCATGTAAGAAGTTTTAGAAACATTTATTGTTAGTAAATTATACTTTAGCCAGTCTTGTAATATATTTAAATCGCTTTGGGCCTGCGCAACAATATCATGAATAGAATGTGCAAAGTAAAAAAGACAAGTATCATCTGCATAAAGTGTGATTTGACCTTTTAGTCCCAACTTGCTTATGTCATTTATGTAGATTAAAAATAAGAGGGGACCAATTATTGAGCCCTGCGGAATTCCACAGGTAATTTCACATGGTTTACTTTGATATTCATTTATTTTAACTATTTGTTTGCGGTTTGTAAGATAAGATTGTAAAGTTTGATATGCTGTGTCAGTGATTCCTAAAGCATTAAGCTTTTGTAAGAGGACACTATGACTCACAGTATCAAAAGCCTTTTTTAGGTCAATAAATATTCCAAGTGAAATATGTTTCTTATCTATATTTGTTTTAATTTTAGTTATAAGATCGATCGTTGCAGTTAGTGTATTTGATTTGGGTCGGAAGCCGTACTGATCTTGAGTAAAGAAATTAAATGATGTTAAGTATTCGTTAAGTCGTGAATATATCACCTTTTCAAAGATTTTAGAAACTATTGGTAGCACTGAAATGGGTCGGTAATTACTTGGATCAGTTTTAGATCCTGATTTATATATTGGCGACACCTTAGCTACCTTTAAACTATCGGGGAAGCTGCCTTTAGAGAATGATTCATTTATACATTGTGTTAAACATTGAATTATACAATCCTTAATGCATTTTATACTTTTTGTATTTATGTTGTCGATTCCAGAACTTGAATTTATATGTAAATTATCAATTATTTTACTAACTTCTTGAAGTGTGCATGGTCTAAATTGTGAGAGTGTTTGTTTTCCTGATTGTAAATAATAGGTTGTATATGTATTTATTGGATAATGATGGTACTTTTTACATATTTCATTAGCTAAACAAGTACCAATACTAGAGAAAAAATTATTAAACGACTCACAGATAGCTGTACCATCAACAATATCAACTGAATCTATAATTAACTTATGGGGAATGCAGTTATCTTCGCTTTTGTTTATGGCTAACTTGTTAATAACTTTCCACATTTTTTTAGGATTCTTCTTGTTTTCTTTAAATAGATTTGTATAGTAATTACACTTTGAATTTTTAATAGTATTATGCACATAATTCTTTTGTTTTTGGTAAAGATTTTTCAAATAGCTATTTGAAGGATTAGCTTTTAACTTTTTCCACAGCTTGTTGCGTAGGTTTATGCCTTCGATAATAGTACGATTTATCCAGTCCTTTTGTGGTAAATTTAGTATTTTAACTTTTTTCATGGTATTTTTACTTATATTAAGTTTAATTATATCTTCGAGACTTGAATAATCCAGGTTAGATAGTTTTTTTGACATCATTCATACTATTATACAGTCCAGTATAATTAATTGCGCTGTACGATTTTTTTCTTTTCTTAGGTGATTTTTGATTGAACATTTCAAGGCATATCTGCTTATGATCCGACATAGGTGAATCGATAATAGATATCTGAAAACTGTGATTATTGTAAATGTTGGTTAATACGTGATCGATTATTGTTTTTGTTGTTTCTGTCTCTCGTGTGCAGTAGACTTTAGTAACTTTATTCAAAATTTCGTAACCGGCTTCTTCTAGCATACTTGTGTAACAGTTCGTATTTCTTTCATTTTTTAATAAATCTAAGTTAAAATCTCCAAATACAATTGTTCTTTTTCTTTTTTCTAGTTGTACTGAAAATGTGTCAAGAAATGTTTTTAAATTGGTGTCACCAGGTTTATACACGAGGCCGACATTCAGTGAATAGTTTTCTATATATATCCACAAAAAATTGTTTCCATATACATATTGTTGTTCTGTAACATAGTGTTTTAAGTTATTATGGATGAATATCGACACTCCGCCTCCGGTTTTGTCCGTTCTGTAGTTGTAATAATGCGTGTAATTTGGTATTTGAAGAACTTTGGCATCGCTATCCGATTTTATCCAGGTTTCTGTTAGTAAAACTAAATGTATATGATGTTTAAAAGAAGACAGTATACATTTTAGCTCGTCGAATTTACCAGGTTTAAGTATGCTTCTAGTATTTATGTATAAATAATTTATTGAAGAGGAGGTGTTGGGTAAGCATTGATAGTTGTTCGCTAAGTTGTGCAAAACATTACTAGGGTGTCCATAATTTTTAGAAGTTTCGTATATTCTGTTTTCAAAATTTAGTTTTTTGTTAACTTTATAATTTTCGGAATTCCATTCAAGTATTTAATAGCAAGGCTAGTTTCACAATTTTGCTGACGGCTTTGTATTTCTTCGCGTAGTTTATTCATATAGTCTCTTTGCATTGGCGTTTGATCGGAGTATACACGAATGTTATTACTTATTTTAGATTTATTGCGCAGGATGTGCATAACTACATCTCGCGATGAAAAACATACTTTTATCGGCCGATGTTTGTCTGGATTGTACTTTCCTAATCTGAAGAGTTTTATCGGCTTAGGGCAATCGGAATATATTTCTTTTATATGTTTTAATACTACCTGCAGGTCATGCTCTTGTCTGGCAGCAGTAACGGTGTTCGTACTTTCCGGTATACCAAAGATTATAATGTTTGTTTCCCGAGATGAGCGTTCTTTGAGTTCTATAATAAGTTTTTCATGACGTAAACATAGTGTTTCATCTGGTTGAGTATTTTTAGCGTATTCTAGTTCTTTTACGTTTTTCTCCAAAATTATTAGTCTGTTTTCTGTGTTCAAATTTTCTTTAATGACATTCTGTATTTGAATTTTCATTGAGTATTGTTCCGCCAATATATTTTCCATGGAAGTATTTATGTTTTTTAGATCTGTTTTCAAATGGTTAATTTCTTGAAATATTCTGTCTGTACATTCACCTTGACTATTTTTAAAATCATTGAGAAATTGTAAAATATCTTTTCTGAAGTTTTGAAATTCTTCTTTGAAATTAAACTCTTCTTCAGGTTGTTTTCTCTTCCGTAGTGTTGGACGCTGTTCCATAGTGGGTAGGTTGCGTAAATCAGGGAAAGACTCGCTGCCGCCTGTTTTATTATCCTTATTCGGCGAACGCATCAAACTCATGGTCACCCTATATTACAGCGCACCTTGTGTCGGTATATGCGGGTAGTTGAAATTTTTTGATATTGTTGTTACTGATTCAATCGCGCCACAGTATTGTACAATTCACAGCTCACTGATAAACACAATATTTAAAACTAGACCTTAATCAAATCACATAAAGCTTAAATTGGGAAGCAGTCACTTTAAATAATAATGCATATTTCACATTACGCACGTCTATGCATGTCGACTACTGGCACGCTACTCTACTACGCTACTACGCTAATATTAATTGTCATTTTCTAAATATACCGGGAATTCCCCATGCTGACCCGTCTACTTTGAGTTATTTCGACACACATCTACATCCGAATAATGCCAATTTCTCCCTTCATCCTGTTAGCGAGCTGTTTATTTCCAAAATTATTAATAATCTTAAATCAAATGCAGAGGGCATTGATGGTATTACTCTGAAAATGCTGCTTATGACGCTGCCACAGTCTCTCAGTGCGATAACTTCTATTGTAAATTGTTCAATAACATCATCCACATTTCCGAAAATATGGAAGACCGCTATAATTCGACCTTTGCCAAAAAAACCCTAACCCTCAGGAATTGAAAGATCTTCGCCCAATCAGTGTACTCCCATTTCTATCGAAAATCGTTGAGAAAGTCGTCTGGATTCAGCTAACAGACTATCTAGAAAATAACAGCATACTTCCCGAATTCCAATCTGGTTTTAGGAAAAGTCACAGTACCACCACAGCACTGTTAGATGTAACAGACAACATTATCTCCGCTCAGGACGAAGGCCTGTGCATATTGCTGGTACTTCTAGATTTTTCAAGGGCTTTTGATTGTATAGACATATCCCTGCTTCTTTCTAAAATGTCATATTACGGTTTCAAGTCGGATACAGTGCAGTGGTTTCAGAGCTTCCTCACAAACCGTGGTCAGTGTGTGGAAATAACTCGGGACAGCGGTCAGACACAACGCTCGGCTTACAGATCTCTTGAAAGAGGCACCCCACAAGGAACCATCCTCTCTCCTCTCCTGTTTATTTTATACACAGCGGATATCATAAAATGTATAGAAAATTGTAAATATCACCTTTATGCCGATGACTTACAAATATACATTTCATTTAGGAGTGGCGAATGGGCCTCCGCCGTACGGTCCCTTAACGAGGATCTCGACAGAATACAACGTTGGTCCGAGAATAACTGTCTCGTTCTCAACCCTTCTAAGACGAAATATATGATCTTTGGATCACAATATCAGATCAACAATATTCCGCCAGACTGTCAGGTTACGTTGGGGCCCGAAGTCGTTGAGCGCGTTTACGAAGCCAAAAACTTGGGATTACTACTCGAACCAAGCTTGCGCTACGAAAAGCATATTTCGGGAGTCGTACGCAGCTGCTTCTACAGGTTAAAAGTGTTGTACAAAGTTCGGAGGTATTTAAGTGAACGGCTTCGTATCCAACTAGTGGAGGCGCTGGTATTATCGAAATTAAATTATTCAGACACAGTGTACGGACCTCGTTTATATGCTAGGACTGAAAAACTAATCCAACGGGTACAAAATGCATGTGCTAGATTTTGCTTCTCGATACCACCGCGAAATCACGTTACGTCATTCCTAAATGAGCATAACATGTTAAAAATCACGTATCGCAGAAAACTTCACTTAGCGTGCTTGCTCTTTGAGATTATAAAAACAGAAGCTCCAAAATACCTGAGCAATAAACTGATTTTTACAAGGAGCAAGGGCTCTGAACAGGGGCGACGTTTTCCGCAATTGTGCACCCAACGTCACAAGTCTGCCGCGTTCCGAGGTAGCTTTCGGTATGCGGCAACAAAGTGTTGGAACAACATCCCGCCGCCTATTAAGAGCGCACGCACCAAAATCACATTTAAAAGCAAATTGAGATCGTTTTTGATGCAAATTCAAAAAGAGTTGTGAATGCTTAATCAGACCTACAGACCCCTCTTTTGTTTTTTTCCCAATTATTACTATTTTTTTCCCCTTTCCAAATTATACTTTTTACTCTCAACCTAATCAAAATTCGTAATTATATATATTTTTTTTTAGAATCACCTTATTTCACTTATACATTTATGAGAATTAAGAATTATTTACTGCTGTAACTGACGCACTGACGTACAGGCTTTTACAGAATATCAGCGCTTATTTCTGAAAAGAAATAAGCACAATGCTGAGTAAAGGCCTTGTCCATTCAGCATTGCAAACCTAGTAGGAACTTTGATTTTTTTATACTTGTTAATATGTGCATGCTTGTTGCTTTTTTATTATTTTTTTTTTTTAAATAGTTTTTGTGTTTTTTCCCTCCTTTCAGCATGTTTGTTATTTTTTTTTTGTTTTTACTTTTTTATTGTTTACTTTCTAATTAATGTTATGCTTTCTGAATGGATTAAATGAGTTTATTATTATTATTATTATTATTATTAATTTATTATTTTCACTACGTATTCCAAACGGCACGTTTATATCACCATAGATATCCATAATGTCTTCTTTTTTGAGGGAAATGTTTGTATTATCATTTTCCTCCGACTCAGAGTTTTCATCATTTTGTGAATCAGAACATTCTAATGCATCATTGGAGCTCGCTGTAACCAAATCCTTAAAATCTTCATATTCTATGGAAGAATCTTTTTCATTTAAGATTTTGTTATAATTTTCAAGTTTAGTCTCTATGATAGTCATTGTTTTCAAGGTTAGAATTATTATTATCATGATAATTTTGTTTTTTTTATACGAATCTCCAAAGGCTGTATTATAGGTTTATATACTTTTTTAAACTTTAGGTTAGCTTCGTCTTCCTCGTTGTTGAGCTTTTTTATTTTATTGTTTATATTATTTACTGATTTTATAAGTTCTTTTTTATTTGCATATCCATCTGTTGGGGATGCAATGTAGTTCTTGAACTTTTGAATAAAATGCTTCTATAATGTGTAAGATGTATAATTTTCAATCACGTTTTTACAATGGTTGCAATAAGAAGGGAAAAAAAGTTGCGATTGCGTTACTTTAAAAATGTGCTAATGTCATCTGTCAGTTGTCGTATTATGTCATCTGTCAGTCACAAGTTTCGTTCAACATACCGCCCACCAAAAGGACAGATGGTCCTTTTCTAGATGTCTAAGTTATACAAAACAAAATATGCAATCAACTAATAAAATGAAAGAACGTTAATACAATTAAAAGATGTTAAAGAAAAAATAAACTAATAATTGATAGGCAATGGGCATAAATTGACTGCTGGTCTCTAGACGGTCGAACCATGAGATCCGCTGCTACTCCAAACACTGTAGACTCTGATCAATCCGCCTTCTCCTGGATGTTTGGCTGTAATTCTACCAAGAGACCACTTTCCTGGCGGTAGAGTGAAATCTTTAATTAGTACAATGTATCCAATCTTGAATTCTTTCTCTAGCTTCAGCCATTTGGGGCGTTGTTGTAGTCTTGACAGATATTCATTTTGCCAGCGCCGCCAAATATCTTGTACTAACTTCTGTGTGTGTTGCCAACAAGCTAAGGGTGAAATTTTGATGTCCTTGAGGTCTGGTGAAGGCACCACGATTGGAGCTTCACCTATTAAAAAGTGTCCAGGGGTAAGAGGAGTGAGATTATCTGGATCATTGTCATCTATTGGACTTAACGGGCGTGAATTTAAGCAAGCTTCTACTTGGCATAAAACTGTTGTCATTTCTTCGTACGTAAGGTGAGTTGAAATTATTCTTTTTAAATGGTATTTTATAGACTTGACGCCAGCCTCCCACAATCCGCCAAAGTGAGGGCTGTGAGCTGGAATAAAATGCCATTGAGTGCCTTCTGTGGCTAGTTGTTGTGCGATATGACCAGAAAATTGTAGTTTAGCCTCATTCCAGGCATCGGCCAGTTGCTTATCTGCACCAACGAAGTTTCTTCCTTGGTCGCTCCATAAATGACTGCATTTGCCTCTTCGTGAGACGAAACGTCGAAAAGCACCTATGAAGGCTTCGGAAGTGAGATCGCCCACTAATTCGATCTGGATAGCTTTGGTAGCTGTGCATATGAAAATTGCTATGTAAGTTTTCGTCGTTCTGTTTCCTCGACCCTTGCACATCAACATTTGAAAAGGACCGGCAAAATCGACTCCTGTGTTCAGAAAAGGTCTGGATGGCAGCACTCTTTGCTTAGGTAAGTCTCCCATTAATTGCGTTCTTGATATTGCTTTTATTCTTGCACATATTAGACAACGGTGTACGTGTTGTTTAACTTGTGATTTTACTCTTAATATCCAGTATTTTGAACGTAAATAGCACAACATTAATTGTGCGCTGCCATGCAGCGTTTTGGCATGTGCATCTTCTATTAAATATTGAACAAGAAAGTTTGTGTTTCCAATAACTATAGGATGCTTTCTGTTTTGATCTAGGTCTGCGTGTCTGAGACGACCGCCCACCCTGAGAATATTTTCTTCGTCTAAGAAAGGGCTAAGTGACTTCAATTTACTTTTCTTGCTTACTTGCTTTTTATTCTTTAGCTTACTAATATCTGCGTGAAATTCTTCTTCTTGTGCTTTTCTAATACAAAATTTTAATGCTTCTTCTATCTCTTTCACTGTGATTTCTTTTGCGTTTGCTTTTATATGTTTTTTAAAATTTAAAAATCTTTTGCAATATACAATTGTATTGAGTAATTCACTTAAGTTATCAAAATTTTCTAATTGTGACATTAATGTTGTTTCTTCTTTTACAGGTTCATCAGTAATCAGGTAAGTAATTTCAGGTTTGTTTTTATCCATTAATTTATTTTTCATTTCTAATTGTGTTGGTTCTATATCTTGTTTAATAATTTTAATATCTTTTTCAGATAACCAATTTGCACCATTCCACCACAAATCGCATGTCTTCAGAGCTGACAGCAGCATTCCTCGAGAAGCTGGATCTGCGGGATTGTCTTGTGATTGTACATGGTTCCAGTGGTTGTGGTTGATATTCTCTATGATTTCTATTACACGATTTGCTACAAAAAGTTTCCAGCGGTTGGGATCTCCAGAAAGCCAAGAAATGACAATTGACGAGTCTGACCATGCATACATCTGTGAGGTAGGTATTCTTAGTGCTTCACCAATTTGCTTCATAAGTTTGGATAGTAGCAAGGCTCCACAAAGTTCTAAGCGAGGTAAGAAAATTGTTTTGAGTGGTGCTACTCGTGTCCTTGCAGCAATTAAGTTTGTTTCTATTCTGCCATTTGTTTCAGTTCTAATGTAAACTACTGCAGCATATGCATGTGTTGAAGCATCGCTGAATCCGTGTAATTGTATTTTATCTTTGTTAGTAGTGGTTGTTCCAATCCATCTTTTCACTTTAATATTTTGGACTGTGTCAAAATCAAATCTTAATTGTCGCCATTCTTGTTCTAGTTCTTCACTGACTGTTTCATCCCATGTTAGTTACTGTAGCCATAGTTTTTGCATTAACATTTTTGCCAAAACAATACTTGGTGCAATCCAGCCAAGTGGATCGAAAAATTTTGTATGTCTGATAAGATGCTTCGTTTTGTAATAGACTTTCCGATTTGTGATAGGCTTAGTGAATATTCAAAGCTGTCTGTGTTTAGATTCCATGTTATACCTAATGCTTTTATTGTGCCGTCTAAATTCATATCAACTTTAACATTTGCAGATCTTTTGTTTTCTTCAATGGACTGTAAGAATTGAATGTTGTTGGATGACCATTTTCTTAGTTGGAAGCCTCCCTTTTCTAGAATAGTTGTAATTTCATGAGCTAAAGTTATTGCTTCTTCTGGTGTATCAGCACCTGAGAGAAGATCATCCATGTAGAAATCCTTACTAATATTATAAATGCGAAAGTAACTCTGTCTGTCTGTCTGTCTGTCTGTCTGTCTGTCTCGCTTTCACGCAAAAATTACTGAACCGATTTAAATGAAATTTTGTACACAAATAGCCTAGAGCCTGAGGATGGACATAGGCTACATTTTAACGCGAAAAAGGGTTTGCAAGGGGTTGAACGTGGGGGTGAAAGTTTGTATGGAATTATCGTCATTTTTACAGTTGGAAGCTTGAAACTTATTTTTGAGGTTGCTAATTCTATATAAATAAATATGAAATTAAATTTTTGTAAAAAATTTACCCTCGAGGGTGTTAAATAACAATAGGGGATGAAATTTTGTTTTGCAATATATTCGGTTTTGGTGAATGTTTTGTTTAATATGCTTTGCTGTAACCCTTACCAATATTTAGTCTAGAGCCTGAGAAAAGACGTAGTCTACATTTTAACGCGAAAAAGGGGTTTGAAGGGGTTGAAAGTGGGGGTGAAAGTTTGTATGGAATTATCGTCATTTTTACAGGTAGAAGGTTGAAACTTATTTTCAAGGCTGCTACTTTGATAAAGATAAATATGAAATTAAATTTTTGTAAAATTTCACCCCCATGGGTGCTAAATAACAATAGGGGATGAAATTTTGTTTGGCAATATGTGAGGTTTTGTTGAATGTTTTCTTTAATATGTTTTGCTATTACCCTTACCAATATTTAGTCTAGAGCCTGAGGAAGGACATAGGGCACATTTTAACGCGAAAAAGGGTTTGCAAGGGGTTGAACGTGGGGGTGAAAGTTTGTATGGAATTATCGTCATTTTTACAGTTGGAAGCTTGAAACTTATTTTTGAGGTTGCTAATTCTATATAAATAAATATGAAATTAAATTTTTGTAAAAAATTTACCCCCAAGGGTGCTAAATAACAATAGGGGATGAAATTTAGATTGGCAATATGCTCGGTTTTGGTGAATGTTTTGTTTAATATGTTTTGCTGTTATCCTTGCCAATATTTAGTCTAGAGCCTGAGGAAAAACGTAGGCTACATTTTAACGCGAAAAGGGGGTTGTAAGGGGTTGAAAGAGGGGGTGGAAAATTGTATGGAAGTATCGTCTTCTTTTACAGTTAGAAGCTTGAAACTTATTTTTGAGGCTGCTAATTTGATATAAAGAAATTAATATTCAATATTTGAAAAAAAGTTTACTTTTAAGGGTGCTAAATAACAATTAGGGATGAAATTTTGTTTGGGAATATTTTAGATTTTGTTGAATGTTTTGTTCAATATGTTTTGCTGTTACCGTTACAAATATTTAGTTTAGAGCCCTAGAAAGGATAAAGACTACTTTACAACGCGAAAAAGGGTTTGTAAGGGGTTGAAAGTTAGGGTGGAAATTTGTATGAAAGTATCGTCATTTTTACAGTTAGAAGCTTGAAACTTATTTTTGAGGTTGCTAATTCTATATAAATAAATAGTAAATTAAATTTTTGTAAAAATTTTGCCCCCAAGAGTGCTAAATAACAATAGGGGATGAAATTTTGTTAGGCAATATGTAAGGTTTTGGTGAATGTTTTGTTTAATATGTTTTGATGTTACCCTTACCAATATTTAGTCTAGAGCCTGAGGAAGTACAAAGCCTACTTTTTAACGCGAAAAAAGGGTTATAAGAGGCTGAAAGTGAGGGTCCAACGGTTCCCGCCTTGTCGTGGCGGTGGGGCTCTAGTAACCGTGGCTGCCTCCCACGGTGAAGCTAAGAGGAACCAGGGTCGGCCTAGCGTGCAGGACCGGCTGTCTTGGGCCGGACTGGGCTGGTCTAGCGTGCAGGGCCGACCCACCCGGAGGAGGCTGCCAGAGGCGGACTCTGGGGTCCGCCTCGGAGCAGGCCTGGAGGTGGGGCCGCGGGGGGTGTGGGTGGGTACTGGTTTATCCTGCCCATCTTACAGCCCTCGTGGCCGGACGTGTGGTGGGGCCGCGGAGGGGTACTGACATACCCAGCCCCTCTGCGGCCCGTAGGGTCAACGGCGGGGCCCGACATCGGACCCGCCGATGGTGGCTGGGGAGGCGGGGGTAAAACCTCGTCTCTCCGGCTTCCATAGCCCCGTGGTGGCAGGTTCGGGGGGACCTGTCACCCGCTTCGAAGGGCAAGGAGGATGGCGCGTATCGTTCCGGCGCGCCTCCCCTAAAGGATGGATGGTGGGTTCACCCACCCCAGTGGTGGAGCTGCTTCGGCGGCTAGCGCAAACGGGGCCGCGGAGGAGTGCGAAAGCGTGCCCGTAGCCCCGTCACCAATGCGCAGGAGGAACAGAGGTGGTTTAGCGGGTATGCTCCCACTAGGGGAGAGAATCTCGCATAACTTCGTGTCCCCCCCGGGGCATGTCGTATGCATAAAGCATTCCCCTCTTTAAAAAAAAAAAAAAAAAAAAGGCTGAAAGTGAGGGTGGAAATTTGTATGGAAGTATCGTCATTTTTACAGTTAGTAGCTTTAAACTTATTTTTTAGGCTGCTGATTTGATATAAATAAATATGACATTTGAAATTTGTAAAAGTTTTACCCTCAAGGTTGCAATGTAACAAAACGGAATAGGGGATGAAAGTTTGTATGGGAAGATGTTTATGTGAATATTTTGTAAGTTTAATATTTTTTCGCATTTTTTATAAGTTTAAGTAAAAAAAACAAAAACAACATAATTCTCGACCCGTAACCCAGAGGGGTAGGCAGAGACCCAGGACCTACATTTGGCGCGGTCCGGGCACACCTCTTTCTATGTTCTTCTACATACATCAAAGCACAGCACGTTGGTTAAATAAAATAATTAGCTCAAAAAAAATGCTACCCAAAATAGTATTTCACGCGGACGAAGTCGCGGGCACAGCTAGTCTTCTATAATTGTTTGTGAAGCTAGTGGATTATGTTTTCCTTCATCATGAGCAACTTGTTGTAAAGTTTTGACAGCCAGATATGGTGCAGAGGCTGTTCCGAACGTTACTCTAAGAAGGCGATATTCTTGCAGGTCTTCGGCTTCATCTGATCTCCAAACAATGCGTTGGTAATCTGTATGCTCTTTGGTGACTAATATTTGTAAGTACATTTTTTGAATATCAGCCATAAAACAAACTTGCTTGGTACGCCATCTTATTAGAAGATATCTTAAGTCTTCTTGTAACTGAGGACCTATAAGCAGATCGTCATTTAATGATATGCCCAAACGGCCAAGTCTTCAGTAGATTATTTTTATTGATATGAAATAAAAATTAAATTTAATGAGATGAAATAAAATGAAACCTAACCTAATTCATTGCATAAAATCATTAAATCTGATATTGTAACAAATTAGGAGCTTCTTTTTAGAAATATTTGCATGAAGCATAAAAACTTCAATGATTTTTTTTTGTAAAAACTTCGTGGTTGGTTTTTTCTTAGACATTATTTTGACAGTTGGGAAAGAACGCACGAGTTTGGAAAAGCTAAAGAAAAAGCACGAGTAAAAAAGTGTTTTACAGTTGTTCAAAAAGTGGCGTATTGCAGGGACGAAGGGCGTTCGGGATGTGGGCTATTACATACTATTGCTTTTATATACTCGTAATGAAATACACTATTTACAATGTTCTTTTGATTTTGTCCTGTTGGTCACGTCTTTCCTGGACGCTCTGATGCATACACTTGCACGCGAACTTCACATATATCAATTATCAACTCGTTCGTTCACCATTCGAGTCGCCGACAGTCGCCCAACATAGCTGAACTTACGAGCGTGGCGTGGCGCGTAATTTAAACAAAATGACAGCACGTCTACAAGTTTCTAATTTAACGATTAACGGTCTTTTATTAACGGAAGTTGAGTTTAACGGAAGTTAACAAAAGCGTTAACACTTTTTGAAGTTAACTTAAAAGCTAATCCGTTAAGCAAAATGTTAACTTCGTTAATTAACGATTAACGGATTAACGAGTTAATGCCCAGCTCTGCACTGAGGTGATCTGATCACTGATTGACTCCCATGGACATCCGCAACACTAGAAGAGCTACTTATTTTGCAGTATTGATAATTTTTTATCAAATCTTTAATTTCATTTCACTGTCAAATAACACAAATCGGCACCAGACCTTTGATCGAAATAATATTTTACATTCATCCTAAATATGTTTCCACCGCCGAAACATTTGTAAAACATATTTTTTTATCTCCCACTCACTTGAAAAAAAAATCAGAAATTACAAAATAAAAAAATAGAAAGTTGACATGTTTTAGCAAGTGCTTTGGCAATGAAAACTCACAGTTATACATATACTAAATCTAGGTAGTATTTCCCGTTGGGCCTACCGTCTAATCAATAAAATCGTTGTTGTTCGATCAATAAAAGTGTTTGACCGGTAGGCCGATCGGCCCAACGGGAAAGTTAATATCTAATATATAAAATTCTCGTGTCACAGTTTTCGTTCCCTTACTCCTCCGAAACGGCTTGACCGATTCTCATGAAATTTTGTGAGCATATTCAGTAGGTCTGAGAATCGGCCAACATCTATTTTTCATTTTTTTTTTAACTGCTCGCGGACGGAGTCGCGGGCGACAGCTAGTTATTTGTATATATTTACATGTTATATATAACTTAATATACATACATTAGTTTGAATACACTAAAATTAATCACAGCACTATTTTGTCGCCTTTTTTACATTAACTTTATTCGCTAAAGCCTTCGCTACAGACCTTCAGTTTTAACTGTTCAGTTAAATTGTACGTATGTAGGCAAAATTACAACTGTCACTTAAACTTTACAGTTCTCCTACAAATGTACATTTTCGACTGTTCATTTAAACCGAAGGTGTGTAGCCGGCATAAGTATGAAGGGGCAGGAAGGCCTTCATCAGAACTCATTTTGGCGTGTAGAAAAGCGGGAATGTCGGCAGGTGGGCGTGAGCAGAAATATCACAAGTCCTTGTTGTAATCACTGTTGTTTAATAAGGTTAATCAAAAATACACAGTTAAATGAACACTGTAGTGTCTAATCAATGCGACATCAACTTAATTAAGCACTAGATTTAATTGTTAATTCGATGCTAAGCGATTCGTCGCAAGCGTGGTGCGCGGGCGCCGTCTCGAACAACACTGCTCAAAGATGGCCGCCCTCACAACCATCGACAGTGACGCTTCGCTTGGCTGACTTTTGACAGCTAAAAGTCAACCAGACATTTGACTTTGGCGGATACGCCGTCACGGCCGGACTGACATTCGACCGTCCTCGGGCGATTCTCTGAAACAATGAACTGTAGTTGTACCTATTCCGTTCGGCATCCTGACGGACTACTCATTACAATCATCATATGATACTTGAGACTTAAGGCGAGCGTCTCATAACAATTAAGTCAGATGACACCGCCTTGTCACTAAACAGCATGTAGGTTAACTGTTCACAATCGGTACTATTGGACAGGTCAATCCTTTGGTGGATGTGACCCGGACGACAACATTCGTCTAACCACAATCTGCAGGGCATCCTGAACAAGTCGACCAAACTTAAAGGGCTCTAACTCGGACGACAATAATCGTCTTACCACAATCTGCAAGGCATCCAGAACAAGTCGACCAACTTAAAGGGCTCTAACTCGGACGACAATAATCGTCTCATAAACAAAAGCACAGAGACAAGTCAATCTGATACTGACTCGGATAACATTTTTTTTTTGTCTGACTATTTAGCAGGAAAGAGATTCTTACAGATCGTTTTCACTTACTTACGACTACTATTCATCCCGTTCTGTATGAATTTCAGTTTCGTGCAATATTTCCCAAGTCTCAGGATCTGAGCATACACTGAGAGTGTCTGAGCCTGCTGTGAGCGTTCCCGAATCAACGGAAACAGTGTTTGAGCATATGGTCAAGGTATCAGAGTTATCATTGTCATGATTTGAATTAGTTATACTTTCTTCATCTTCCGACGCCGTCACGGCCTCTTCACGATTTAAAAGACCAGTAGCTATTTCGATTAAACCGATATGTCCCTGGGGTACCGCGCGCAAATTCTCGTGAGCGTATTTATAAGTTCTCTGAGAACCACCTAGGCTTTTAAGTTCGTAGCGATCATTCTCAAGTACTTCTTTTATAACATATGGACCTCGAAACTTACTATCCAATTTTGTTTTATTCCGTTCACAATCCTTACTTCCTTACTAATATTATAAATGCGAAAGTAACTCTGTCTGTCTGTCTGTCTGTCTCGCTTTCACGCAAAAACTACTGAACCGATTTAAATGAAATGTTGTACACAAATAGCCTAGAGCCTGAGGATGGACATAGGCTACATTTTAACGCGAAAAAGGGGTTGTAAGGGGTTGAAAGTGGGGGTGAAAGTTTGTATGGAAGTGTCGCCTACTATTGTTTACTGAACCGATTTAAATGAAATTTGGTACACAGATATTCTAGAGCCTCAGAAAGAACATAGGCTACTTTTTAACGCGAAAACAGGGTTGTAAGGGGTTGAAAGTGGGGGTGGTAATTTGTATGGAAGTATCGTCATTTTTACAGTTAGAAGCATGAAACTTCTGTCTAAGGCTGCTAATTTGATATAAATAAATATGAAATTCAATTTCTGTAAAGGGTGCTAAATAACAATAGGGGATGAAAATTTGTTTGGGAATATGTGAGGCTTAGGTGAATGTTTTATTTAATATGTTTTGCTGTTACCCTTACTGATATTTAGTTTAGGGCCCGAGAAAGAACAAAGACTACTTTTTAACGCGAAAAAAGGGTTGTAAGGGGTTGAATGTGGGGGTGGTAATTTGTATGGAAGTATCGTAATTTTTACAGTAAGAAGCTTGAAATTTCTTTCTAATGCTGCTAATCCTTACTAATATTATAAATGCGAAAGTAACTCTGTCTGTCTGTCTGTCTGTCTCGCTTTCACGCCAAAACTACTGAACCGATTTAAATGAAATTTGGTATACAGATAGTCTAGAGCCTGAGGATGGACATAGGCTATATTTTAACGCGAAAAAGGGGATGTAAGGGGTTGAAAATGGGGGTGAAAATTTGTATGGAAGTGTCGCCTACTATTGTTTACTGAACCGATTTAAATGAAATTTGGTACACAGATATTCTAGAGCCTCAGAAAGAACATAGGCTACTTTTTAACGCGAAAACAGGGTTGTAAGGGGTTGAAAGTGGGGGTGGTAATTTGTATGGAAGTATTGTCATTTTAACAGTTAGAAGCTTGAAATTTCTTTCTAAGGCTGCTAATTTGATAGAAATAAATATGAAATTAAATTTTTGTATCAATGTTACCCTCAAGGGTGCTAAATAACTATAGGGGATGAAATTTTGTTTGGGAATATTTTAGACTTCGGTGAATGTTTTGTTTAGTATGTTTTGCTGTTACACTTACCAATATTTAGTCTAGGGCCTCAGAAAGAACATAGTCTGTTTTTAAACGCGAAAAAAGGGTTGTAAGGGGTTGAAAGTAGGGGTGGTGATTTGTATGGAAGTTTCGTCATTTTTACAGTTAGAAGCATGAAACTTCTGTCTAAGGCTGCTAATTTGATATAAATAAATATGAAATTCAATTTCTGTAAAAATTTTACTCTGAAGGGTGCTAAATAACAATAGGGGATGAAAATTTGTTTGGGAATATGTGAGGTTTAGGTGAATGTTTTATTTAATATGTTTTGCTGTTACCCTTACTGATATTTAGTCTAGAGCTCGAGAAAGAACAAAGACTACTTTTTAACGCGAAAAAAGGGTTGTAAGGGGTTGAATGTGGGGGTGGTAATTTGTATGGAAGTATCGTCATTTTTACAGTAAGAAGCTTGAAACTTCTTTCTAATGCTGCTAATTTGATATAAATAAGTAAGAATTTCGATTTTTGTAAAAATTTTACCCGTAAGGGTGCTAAATAACAATAGGGGATGAAAATTTGTTTCGCAATATGTGAGGTTTTAATGAATGTTTTGTTTAATATGTTTTACTATTATACTTACTGATATTTAGCTTAGAGCCTGAGAAAGGACAAAGATTAATTTTTATCGTGAAAGAGGGTGTATAAGGGGGTAAAAGTAGGGGTGGAAATTTGTATGGACGTATCGTCATTTTTACAGTTAGAAGCTTATAACTTTTTTTAGGCTACTAATTTGATATTAATAAATAGGTCATTTAAAGTTTGTAAAAGTTTTACCCTTAATGTTGCAATATAATAAGGGAATAGGGGATGAAAATTTGCATAAGAGTAAATGAATATTTTGTAAGTTCCATTTGTTTTGTTGTAATTTTTTATAAGTTTAAATAAAATACCTCAACAACAACAACTAAATTCGTGCCCATAACCCAGAGGGATAGGTAGAGACCAAACACCTACATTTGGTGTGGTCGTGGCACACCTATCTCTATGTCTACATCCATACATCAACGCATAGCACGTCGGTCAAGTAAAATAATAATCCTTAAAAAAAATGCTTAACGAAAACAGTATTTCACGCGGACGAAGTCGCGGGCACAGCTAGTTTTTAATAAATACGAAGTCTCCTTTAGAGAAGGGTCTTATTGTGGCTCGACCACGATTAAACCGAAGAGTATCAGATTCAGCAGCTTTGCAAATGTTAGCTGATGCATCAGTTCTTATCGAATCTAAATCTAAGCGAACCTCATGATCTATATTATCGTCGTATAACTTAGACATTCCTAGAGTATTAGAACGAATTCCAAACATTAGCTCTGACGGTGAATATTTGGTAACGGAAGATTTAGAACTATTGAGAGCTAGTTGGATGTTACCTAATTCGTCACGCCACGCTTTGTTAGGGTCGTTTTCAATTATAGTAAGGAGGCTCTTAAGAGTACGCATCACTCGTTCAACTTGGCCGTTTGCTCTACTCGTACCAGTTGCAATGAAATGAAGGTCTAAGTAGGTAGGAATTAGGGCAACCAGATACGCCATCATTCAGCGTATCTGGATTGCCCTAATTCTTTTCATTATTCAGCTGTTCATTCATCATTTTGTCGTGTTTAATTATTACTTATCTTTACCGACACGCGAAGCGGTAACGTTTATAATGAGATATGATCCGACATCATCCATCGTTATAAACTATGCAGATCAATGTCAGCTGAATCAACCCATTATTGTTTTAATATTGAAATGAATGAACAACTTATGTAGATAGGTACTTATTATGAAAGTAAAAGATCAAGAAAATATAAAGTATTTATTTTATTTATCCGCTACTTATATAACTAAATACATAATTATTTATTACATATAAATATTCATTCTAGCTTAACTCATCATACGGATAGTCATTTAAAATTATTGTTTATGTTCCTAAGAATTTCTTTAACTCGAATATAGACGTCGTCAGTGAAGACGTTCGACACAACGTGCTGTGCACAAATTTCCGCATTACATCGACATAAAGATTGTTCGAAGTTATCAAAATTATTGGCATCGAAAATCTCTATTCGAATCACTTTAGCTCCGGATGATGTCGTTCTGATGCTGGAAGCCAAATTTTTCTGTCTATTCACGAAATCAGTGGTAACATCTTGCCCACGACTATTATCATCTTCTATGTCGTGAGTTATTCGCTGTACAGTCAGTGAATATTTGGATACTGTAACAAACAACATAGTGTTCATTTTAATATATGAAGCTAGTATATCTTTTTAAGGGTTTTTCATTAATCAAGCAAGCAAGTGTAAGTAGACTAAGAATAATTATCTCAGATGTTATTATCCTTACTAATATCCTTACTAATAGTATAAATGCGAAAGTAACTCTGTCTGTCTGTCTGTCTGTCTGTCTGTCTCGCTTTCACGCAAAAACTACTGAACCGATTTAAATGAAATTTTGTACACAGATAGTCTAGAGCCTGAGGATGGACATAGGCTACATTTTAACGCGAAAAAGGGGTTGTAAGGGGTTGAAAGTGGGGGTGAAAGTTTGTATGGAATTATCGTCATTTTTACAGGTAGAAGGTTGAAACTTATTTTCAAGGCTAATTTGATAAAGATAAATTTGAAATTAAATTTTTGGAAAAATTTTACCCCCAAGGGTGCTAAATAACAATAGGGGATGAAATTTTGTTTGGCAATATATTCGGTTTTGGTGAATGTTTTGTTTAATATGCTTTGCTGTAACCCTTACCAATATTTAGTCTAGAGCCTGAGGATGGACATAGGCTACATTTTAACGCGAAAAAGGGGTTGTAAGGGGTTGAAAGTGGGGGTGAAAGTTTGTATGGAATTATCGTCATTTTTACAGGTAGAAGGTTGTAACTTATTTTCAAGGCTGCTAATTTGATAAAGATAAATATGAAATTAAATTTTTGTAAAATTTTACCCCCAAGGGTGCTAAATAACAATAGGGGATGAAATTTTGTTTGGCAATATGTGAAGTTTTGTTGAATGTTTTCTTTAATATGTTTTGCTATTACCCTTACCAATATTTAGTCTAGAGCCTGAGGAAGGACATAGGGCACATTTTAACGCGAAAAAGGGTTTGGAAGGGGTTGAACGTGGGGGTGAAAGTTTGTATGGAATTATCGTCATTTTAACTGTTGGAAGCTTGAAACTTATTTTGAGGTTGCTAATTCTATATAAATAAATATGAAATTAATTTTTTGTAAAAAACTTACCCCCAAGGGTGCTAAATAACAATAGGGGATGAAATTTTGATTGGCAATATGCTCGGTTTTGGTGAATGTTTTGTTGTTATCCTTGCCAATATTTAGTCTAGAGCCTCAGGAAATACGTAGGCTACATTTTAACGCGAAAAGGGGGTTGTAAGGGGTTGAAAGAGGGGGTGGAAAATTGTATGGAAGTATCGTCTTTTTTTACGGTTAGAAGCTTGAAACTTATTTTTGTGGCTGCTAATTTGATATAAAGAAATTAACATTCAATATTTGAAAAAAGTTTACTCTTAAGGGTGCTAAATAACAATTAGGGATGAAATTTTGTTTGGGAATATTTTAGATTTTGTTGAATGTTTTGTTCAATATGTTTTGCTGTTACCTTTACAAATATTTAGTTTAGAGCCCGAGAAAGGATAAAGACTACTTTACAACGCGAAAAAGGGTTTGTAAGGGGTTGAAAGTTAGGGTGGAAATTTGTATGAAAGTATCGTCATTTTTACAGTTAGAAGCTTGAAACTTATTTTTGAGGTTGCTAATTCTATATAAATAAATAGGAAATTAAATTTTTGTTAAAATTTTGCCCCCAAGAGTGCTAAATAACAATAACGGATGAAATTTTGTTAGGTAATATGTAAGGTTTTGGTGAATGTTTTGTTTGTTATGTTTTGATGTTACCCTTACCAATATTTAGTCTAGAGCCTGAGGAAGGACAAAGCCTACTTTTTAACGCGAAAAAAGAGTTATAAGAGGCTGAAAGTAAGGGTGGAAATTTACATGGAAGTATCGTCATTTTTACAGTTAGAAGCTTTAAACTTATTTTTTAGGCTGCTGATTTGATATAAATAAATATGACATTTGAAATTTGTAAAAGTTTTACCCTCAAGGTTGCAATGTAACAAAACGGAATAGGGGATTAAAGTTGGTATGGGAAGATGTTTATGTGAATATTTTGTAAGTTTAATATTTTTTGGCATTTTTTATAAGTTTAAGTAAAAACCACAACAACAACATAATTCACGACCCGTAACCCAGAGGGGTAGGCAGAGACCCAGGACCTACATTTGGCGCGGTCCGGGCACACCTCTTTCTATGTTCTTCTACATACATCAAAGCATAGCACGTTGGTTAAATAAAATAATTAGCCCAAAAAAAATGCTACCCAAAATAGTATTTCACGCGGACGAAGTCGCGGGCACAGCTAGTTATAAATATAAAATATTATTAGAGTTACAAATTTTATTTTACAAAAACTTACCGCCATGGTGACTGCTTCGAAGAAGACTAAGACAACGATTTACATCCAACCGTCTTTTATAATAATTTGATTATAAACAATAAGGTTCAAAATATATCTTAATTTAAATATATATTCCGACACTGCTTCTTAACCAAAAATGGATGTGGCGCCTGTTGTCAGATGATCTGTCTATATTGACATTCATAACTCATGCACTGTATGTATCTAAATAAAACAATTATCTAACATGGGCATGTGTACTCTAGACCTTTATCTACGTTATGTCTTCTTAGATAAAGATTATTGTTTACACACACATAATGATTCAACGTGTGAGTAATACAATATGCAAGCTTAGCTTTTTGAACATATTTAGAAAAGAATCTACATGAATAGAAACCTTTACACACACTTTAAAAGGAGATTCAATGTGTGATCATACTATTTAACTCGTGCATTGGGAGACAGATCCACATTACGCTTTTTTCCCGAGGAAAGTCACTACTTGGAAAGGAACACCTCACTTCAAACAATGTAAGTATCCTTATTTTCTCATATGTTATTAAGTTAGTAAATTCCTTATATCTGACTAGACTTATCATTTAATTGTTCTTATCGTGGTAGCAGTAAGGTCTAATGACTTGAACTCAAACTACTATCATCCAATTTGACTTATTTTATTAAGCTTACTGAATGATAATATTCAACCAAAGTCATCATTTTGTTGATTGTTTGAAATAAGATCGAACCAACATTGTTATCATAGGAATGTTTATCAAATTATTCTTTTAGATCTATTAATCTTAAATAATACTTTTACAATACTATTCTCATAGTCTGATGCTTAATAATTTTTATTTATTTTTTATTTTATTTTATTAAGGTACTGAACAGCCATAATACAGAGAAGAAATAAAATAACATGTTAATGAAAGCCGGTATATGCTGGTCAATATAATATCAAAATGATTTTACAAAAGTTTACAAAAATTATAACGTGTAAAAAATATATACGACGATATGCAACTAATTCTGCCGGCTCAATGCGCGGGCGTCGCGGCGGCCAGCTCGATCTTCCGGTGCATTTCCCCCGCTCGCCGCGCCTCCCGCCACCGCTGTTCACGCGCTCGATGCGTGAACATCCTCCGGCACGTTGAAAGCCTTAGCTTTCAAGAAGTAGAAGAGGTCGACGACACGGCTCTCTCTGGTTCGTTGTCATCTTTAGATTCTGAAGTGGGGAGAAGACATAGTTTATTTATAGCCCTTCGTATAATGCCCCTCGAAGTAGTGACGTCAGCCACCCTACTGACGCCATCAGCCCCTGGGTAGAGGCGGCACACGCGCCCCATCCGCCATTGTAATGGCGGTAAGTTCTCTTCCTTTAGTACCACCACGTCCCCGCAGGAGAGTCCTTGTTGCCCGATGCGCCATTTAGTGCGCTGCTGCAACTCGGAGATGTACTCCCGGCGCCATCGCTCCCAGAAGTGCTGCCTTATTTTCTCAATGAGCTCGTATCTGTTTGGTCTAGTAGCAGTGATGGGCTTCGTTGGAATAGACGTAAGTGGTCTCCCAATTAAGAAGTGGCCTGGGGTTAGAGGAGAAGGATCAGTACAATTGGACGAGAGAGGAGTCAGCGGACGTGAATTAAGGATAGCTTCAATTTGCGTAAACAACGTTGCTAGCTCCTCAAACGTCAAAGCAGCATTTCCAGCTACACGTTTTAGGTGAAATTTTGCTGATTTAATTCCGGCTTCAAATATACCACCGAAGTGGGGGGAATATGCGGGACTAAATACAAAATTAATTCCTTCAGAAGTAGCATAATCACTAACAGACTGACGGATGGATCTAAGCAACCTACCTAGTTCATTTTTTGCACCCACAAAATTCCTGCCGTTGTCGCAAAAAATCTCATGACATTTACCTCTACGTGATATGAAACGCCTTAGGCATAAAATAAAATCTTGAGTACTTAGTTCCCTCACAAGTTCTAAATGTATTGCCTTTGTACTGAGGCAAACAAATAGACATAAATAACATTTAGTGATCCGGTTACCACGACCTTTCCGGTTACTAATCATGAAAGGTCCAGCAAAGTCAACTCCACACGAGTAGAACGGAAAACAAGCATTCGTACGCGCTTCAGGTAAATGACCCATTATTGGCTGCATTGTATTCGCTCGTAGGCGAACGCAAACAATACATTGTCTAACTACTTGCCGCGCTAAACATCTTCCGCCAATAGGCCAGTACTTATCACGCACTGACGCTAACAGCAGCTGCTGACCTGCGTGGAACAAACGTATATGTTCATTAATCATTAATAACTTGGTAAAATGATGTTTTGAATCTAATATTATAGGATGTTTCTTATCGAAATTATAATTTGAGTTTCCTAAACGACCACCCACACGAACTATATCGTTTGAATCTATAAATGGAGTCAACTGCAGCAATTTATTTTTTGGTGGTAATTGCTTTTCTTGCTTGAGTAACCCAATTTCAAATGAAAACGATTGTAATTGGCATTTTTTTATAAGTAGCATCACTGAATCATTTATTTCATCTGAGCTTATAGGACCTGAATATTTATGTTTATTTTTATTACAATTGTTAACAAAACGTAACACATACGCAAATGTTCTGCTTAATTTATTGAAACTGGAGTACCTTTTGAAATCTATAAATAAACTACTGTTATCCGAATTGTCTACTGCAGTTATCAACGAATGTACCTTTAACTCAGGTAAGTTTTGAACCACAAAAGAATTCTGTGGCCATTCAAAACGTTCCTTCTTTAGGAAAGAAGGACCCTCCCACCACAAAGAAGAAGGCAAAAGGTCTTGGGGTTCGATCCCTCTTGAGGCCATGTCAGCTGGGTTCATATTCGTAGGTACATGTCTGTGTTCAAAACCACTTGTTAGCTCGTTAATTTCATTAACCCTATTGCAAACAAACATTTTTAGATTTCTTACATCAGTTCTTAACCATCCTAAGACAACTGTCGAATCTGTCCAAATAGTTTTATAAGTTATGTTAAATCGTAATGACTGTATAATTTTATCACATAATCTAGCTCCCAGCAAAGTACCGAGTAATTCCAATTTTGGTATAGTAATAGGTTTTAGGGGTGCAACTCGTGCCTTTACGCATAAAAGTCTAACCGTAACCTTATTTTCGTCGTTTATTGACCGTAAGTATACACATGCGGCATATGCTTTCTGTGACGCATCCACGAAACAATGCAATTCTATTGACATGGGGTTATCGCAAAGAACATTTCTGCTAATTTTAATATTAGAAATGTAGTGCAAATTAGAAATAAATTTTAACCACGTATCTAAAAGGTTTTGTGGTATGGGGTCGTCCCAATTTAATTTAATGACCCATAATTGCTGTAAAAAGATTTTAGTTTTAATAATACATGCACAAATTAATCCCAATGGATCAAATATTTTACAAATAGTAGCTATTACAATTTTCTTTGTGACAATTTGCGGTGGCGATTCCACCTTCGAGGGAAATTGAATAATGTCTAGTTTTGGAGAATAATTTAAACCTAGCACGCTGGATTCTTTAGTCAAATCTACCGGGTCGAATACGCTATCATCACAATCAAGCGCCTGCAAACAGTTAGTACGAATCTTTCTTAAAGGGAAACATGCTGAATCCAAAATTCTTTTGACATTTATGTAAATGTGTCGTAATTCACTTTCACTATTCGCACCTGTATTCAGGTCGTCAATATAAAAATCATTTTTTATTATGTTCGCGATAGTGGCGTCATTACACTCCTTAGCTAATTGCAATAAACATCTGGTGCTCAAAAACGGAGCGCTGGCCAACCCGTACGTTACTGTATTTAATTGTAGAATCTTTAAATTATCGCTATTTGGTTCCGTACTAACCGATGCAACCCTCCACAAAATTAACTGTAGGTGACGTTGAGATTCATGCAAGGCCGTTTGTCGGTACATTTTCTCAATATCTCCTAAGAGAACAAATTTGTGACCGCGAAAACGCAACAAAATTGAGAATAGATCAGACTGCACTACTGGACCTACAGCCTGTATGTCATTTAATGACTTCCCCGAAGAAGTTTTGGCTGAGGCGTCAAACACTACTCTTAATTTCGTCGTTTCAGAGTTCTCGCGAAGTACACAGTGATGCGGTAGGTAATTGCCAAACCGTGGGCGATCTACTTCATTTAAATGACCTAATTCCCTATATTCATCTATAAATCTAGTGTATGATAATAATAATAAGACATTTAATCCGTTCAAAGACATTACAACACTTATAATACAATTAAAACATTAAAAGAAAATAAAACCTAAAGATCACTAATATAATTAAAACTAAGGACACGAAAAGTAATGTACATAAAAAAAAAAAATAATAATAATAACAAACAAATTATAACTAAGCGTTGCAATGCAGAACAGATAGGGCCTTTGCTCAGCTGTATGTTTCTTTGCCATGGGGGCAGAAACACTGATATTCTGCAAAAGCCTTGAACTCCGCAGCACGTCAGTTACAGCAGGTGATAAAATAAGTGAAGTATAAATATTCCTTTACAATTTAAAGAGCAGGCTAATGTTTTTAGGATAAATTCCGAGACCAACCTATAATCATGATAGTATGTACATCTGCTAATACTGCTAAATAAAATAATAATAATAAAAAAATAAAAAAAATAATGATATAGTAACGTAAATAAAAAAAATGTATTTCCATTTATCATAATAAAAATTGGAAGCAAAAAAAAATAAAAAAAAGAGATTCGATGGAGGTTCTACAATAAGTACTCGTAATTTATCCGCATTTTAATTAATAAGTTATTGTTATTTACTTTTTTGTATCTCCATGAGAAAGCATTTAAATTTATTTTTAAAAGTTAATTTTGTTTGCGCGCTCTTGATTGGCGGCGGAATGTTATTCCAGCACCGGGTAGCAGCGTAGCGGAAACTACCTCGGAACGCCGTAGATTTGTGTCGCTGCGTGCTGAGCTGCAGGAACCGCTGCTTTCGCTCAGCGCATCTACCTTTTGACCACTTTAGTTTAGAGAACAGATATTTAGGGGCCTGCGACTTTATAACCTGAAAAAGCAGACACGCCAAGTGTAGTTTTCCGCGATATTCGATTTTTATCGATTATTCGAATATTGTGCTCATTTAAAAAGGGCGTAACGTGACTTCTAGGCGGTATAGAAAAACAAAACCGGGCGCATGCATTTTGTACCCTCTGAATTAACTTTCCGGTCTTAGCGTATAAACAAGGGCCGTACACTGTATCAGCATAATTCAGTTTAGACAGTACCAGCGATTCAACCAGTTGTATGCGAAGTTGTTCATTGAGGTATTTCCGAACTTTGTACAGCACTTTTAACCTATAGAAGCAGCTCCTAATGACTCCGGAAATATACTTTTCATAGCGCAGGTTTGGATCAAGGTACAATCCTAAGCTTCTGGCTTCGTAAACACGCTCGATGCTCTCGGACCCTAACTTAACCTGACAGTCTGTAGGTACACTATTTAACTGATACTTAGATCCAAAAACGATATATTTAGTCTTAGCGGGATTGAGGACGAGGCAGTTGTTTTGGGACCAGTTCTGTATTCTCTCAAGGTCTTCGTTAAGTGATCGTATGGTGGAGGCCCATTCGCTGGCTTTAAATGAAATATAAATTTGTAGATCGTCAGCGTACAGGTGATATTTACAATTTCGTATGCACTTAACTATATCTGTTGTATATAAAGTAAAAAGAAGAGGAGAGAGTATTTTTCCCTGAGGTGCACCTCTTTCTAGGGTACTATAAGCAGAACGCTGCGTCCGACCCTCTTCCTGCACTATTTCGACGCACTGACTACGGCCAGTGAGGAAGCTTTGGAACCAACTGACCGTATCTGGTTCGAATCCATAATAGGCCATTTTAGATAGAAGCAGGGATAAGTCTATACAATCAAAGGCCCTTGAAAAATCTAGAAGCACCAAGATTGTACACATTCCGTTATCCTGAGCAGTGATAATGTTGTCACTAACATCCAAGAGAGCCGTGGTTGTACTATGGCCTTTCCTAAACCCAGATTGGAGTTCAGGTAGTATATTGTTATTTTCTAAATATTCTGTAAGTTGAAACCAAACTACTTTTTCTACAATTTTTGATATACACGGCAGTACACTAATTGGACGAAGATCTTTAAATTCTTGCGGGTTGAGTATTTTGGGTAAAGGTCGGATTAGGGCGGTTTTCCAGAGTTTTGGAAAGGTGGATGTTGTTATTGAACAATTAACGATGGAAACTATTGCTTTAAGGGAGTGTGGCAATGTCATAAGTAACATTTTAAGTGAAATACCGTCAATGCCAAGTGCATTCGACTTAAGGTTAGTGATAATTTTGGAAATCATCAGCTCATTGACAGTGTAACTATCCTTTTTAAAATATATGCAAACTCTCAATTTATACAAAATTTTGCCGTAGACTAAGGACACAAAATTTGTATATCTTTCCAAAGGTTGAGTTTGTTATTTGTGCCAGGGATATTTTATATATGTGATCGTCTAATTTAGGATTTTGTTCTACGTTGTGTTTTTATAGTAACTGATTCTTTTAGGTTATATTTGGAGTAATGACTATTCACTTCCATTCTCGAATCCGAGTTTAGTATCTCTTAATAATCAATTAAAATTAAAGGAAAATAAAATTATCTTTAATATACTTGTAAAAGGTTTACAAGCTATATTTACAATTCCCATTACAAGTATTAGTCGCTCCCCTCATTTCTAAAAAAAAAAATGTGGGGAGGCACACAGCTCCAAAAACATCTCCCGCTGTGTGCGGTGAGTGCCGACCCACTATTGCACTCCCCCCGAAGTAGGGACAATAGTTGGCCTTTGGATTCCAATAAATACTGGCGAACCAGCAAGTGAGTATCAACTCATTGTCAGTGCGTAAGCACAAATTCAATCGATATCGCATATCAATGCGTGTTGTACACCGACAGGTGTAAATAAAATAAGGCAAGACTCTCAGGTCATAGTCAGCACAGGTCTCAGCCTGTAGAGCGCATTGTGAGTCTACTGCTCGCCTCAAGGGGTGGGGTCCAACGTTGAGCGAATGCTTTCGCAGCCTTGAGAACTTTGTTCCCTCCAGCTACCACCACGCATGAGACAAATGCATATGCTCCACCAACTATGATCAAGAAAGCTATTTGCCAATTTCATTTATCAGTATATTCAATTATTCAGTTGGTGAGATTTTGTGTCTTATTGCAAAGCATAGACATCGATCAAATTTGCATCACTCAATGACAACTCGTCATTAATATTTCAAAATGTGGACAATTTACTGGCCATATTAATTCTGTTAAACATGGGAGGTCAGACAGTCTGCAATCTCGAAGCAAGAGATCCGACTTGGGCAAATCTAATTAAGATAAGCGTCATACTACAATAACAGGCGCTATCACTGAATTTGCACAAGGTCATCATAAGATCTCCAATGTACATCATTCAAGACGCATACCAGATATCGCAGCAAACAACAATATCTTAGCAAATACCTCCATCAACTCAGACCAATATAATGTATTCATACTACTATGAAGTACTCAGTAATCCACTCCATGGAAAATATCAATCCGGTGATAGTCGCATCAGAGATGTACCATCGGTAGACAATAAACAACAAGTTCCGGTTTAGAGTGCTATCACTAACTCATGGAAAACCAATTCCAATATGTCGTAGACAACATCTCTCGTAACCTTCACAAGTCGTCATATCGTCTCGCAATAAGCATCAATGTACAGCACTAAAATTGTATACAATCTCAGCACTTATACACAACGCATTACTGCTGCAAGTATGTATTCACATATTTGCTAGATCGATATAATCCACTTCCAGACACCAAGTTTCACAGCCTCTTAGTCCATATATTTAGTCTAAGTCAACTTCGGAAAGTTTTGTAATTCAATGTATCATAGAAGCAAGCCTCTAAGACATTGAATTCCCTTATCTTAAAGCCGTAGCTCTAAGATATGGTTCTGAGTATATTCCAACACCGAAGCGCTAGCACATACTCCTCCCATACTGATATATATAGCGAATGATTAGATCACCACTATATTCAGTTGGTATCAGATATATATATAAATATGAAAAAAATAATACGAGACCTTCAACTTATGTGAAATCATTATCATTCATGTAATTATGTATACGTCTCTATCAGAGCACTTTCTTTGAGACCTTTCACTCATATAATTATTTTAATATTGATGCGTCTAGTGTTATAATAATAATAAATTATTATTATTATTATGTAAATATTTCTTTATTAACTCTGTATACCCCCTCTTAAAATATACAAAGTTATATCAATTTATATCTATTATTGATATATTAACATATTTACATTCAATTTTGACCTTTTTGGAATTTCTCATTTTTCCACTTTGGTCACACCACACACCCACATGTATAGCTATGCACTCAAAATGTATAATAACACGTGTAATAACACGAGCCATTTACCTCCTAGGGCATTCATGCAATAAAATCCACTTTTATCCCCTAAATTTTTAATTATTAATTCATATTCCCCTTTCAATTCCAAGTCCAAACATGTACCTTTTATCAATGGAAAAAAATAAAAGTTCAATACGTGAACACTCAATAAATTTTCAACTTAGAAAAATTTTGAAAATTTTCATTACACGAACTCTCCATGGGACTTTAACTCTTTTTTCCAACTTTCATTACATGAACTCCCCATTATATTTTTATATTTTCTTTTAATATATTTCATCCATTAATTAAGTATCTAAATATTGAATAATATATTATATTAATATATTATAAAAGACTTTTAATTCTATTAAAAATTAAACTTTTAATTAAGTACCTTTATTATTAATTAATTCTTTAATTAATTAATAATGTTAGTTACAACAGGTTGAAGGGAAAAGGATGCACCAATAGCGTAGCGATTTGCGTCGAAATAGTTCAGGTACGATTGATCAATACATGGATGCCCAGGCAAGTTTAAAAAATGTTTATTAATTTTATCGGGGTCTGTCAAATGCGAAGGTAAATAAGTATCTTGCCTCGGTGGCAGCACAGTCGACTTTAAATTGTGCCATAATAATTTTGGTCTTTTAATATTATTATTAACGTTGTGATTGAAATATGCCGTTTTTTCATTGTGTATGGAGTGGGTAACTAAGGTTTTCAAGGTTTTATAATATGTTTTATGTGATTCTAACTTTGTTTTCAAATAACGTTTATGGGCCGCATTCCGAAGTCTCATCATTATTTTAATTGTATTGGTTATCCACGGCTGGTTTTGTTCTTTAAACACACAAGTCTTCGTTGGGGCGAATATATCAAAAACAGACGTGACGTAGGAATTGAAGAGACATACCTTATGATCTACGTCCGGAGTAAGGACTATTTTTTCCCAATTTACAGAATCTAAAAATAAATCAAGTTCTTGCAAGGGTATGTCTTTAAGAGGTCTGTAATTAATTTTTTTCGCATGTATTTTCGACTTTTCGCTTAGTAATTCGCAAGTTAAAAGGGCGTGATTGCTCAGGGGGGCGACCGGTTCTATCTCAATATGCCTTACTCTGATATTAGTACAGATAACATCTATAAGAGTTTGGCTATGATCCGTGAAGTGTGTCGGGGACGCTACCAATTGCACTAAGTCCAAACAGTTTAAAAATGTATTGAATTTGTTAACTTTCGCATCATTAGGACGGAGCATATCAATGTTAAAATCTCCAAGCAATATGATACTGTCACAAAACGCTAATGAGTTTATCGAAATGGTGACTGCGTCAAAAAATGAATCGACGTCAAGCCACGGTGGGCGGTATGCGGTACCGATAGCAAGCATCTTGTTGTTCATCTTAAGCGTTAGCCACATTTGTTCTACGAAAATGAGCGATGGTTCGACGGGGTGAGCAAAGACGTGAGCGTTGATACCGCGCTTTATGTAAAAACCAACCCCCCCACCCCGGCCTCCGCGCACAGCGCGCGGGCGCGACGCGTGCAGCAACCGGTAGCCGGCGGGGCGCGGGGCGCTGCCCTCCTCGCCCACACGCAGCCACGTCTCGCCCACTGCCATAACATCTATAGCATGGCGCTCTACGACCGCAACAAAATCTTCACAGTAGGTGTTCAGTGAGCCGACGTTGAGAAAACCGAGCTTTAAAGATGACTTAAGGCCGGCTAATACATTTGCTCAAATTTAATGTAAAATGGTAAAAGATAAACGAGAAAAACAATAAAACTATACCTAAAAATAATTTAAAAAAAAAATATCGTTCATAATTCCAATTATACTAGTATCATAAAATAATAAAGTTGTTCGCTCACTTACATATTTATTTAAGTACTTATATAGATAGTACTTCAAATGAACAATGAAAACACAACAAAGACCCCACCGGACTGCATTGCCACAATAACACAAACTATAACATAACAGCGAGACCAAAATAAAGACAACATTAGCAATATACACATTATATGAAAGAAACCAGTAAAATTTGATTTTGAATAAATCGTCTTCACATAGATTAGTTAGGTTAATTTTGTGGTGGTTAGTATAACATTTCTCCACAATGCAACAATAACAATCAATATAAGGCCTTTGCAAATTAAAACGTATAGATGCATGAATAATTACATATGGATCGTCGGCGCTTACGTTGTTTAATATTACTATTATAATATTGCACCGTAGTAAAGAGTTGTGAAACAAAAATAAAATAAAATATAACTTATTAGTAAAATGAAAGACCAATGTATACTTGGTGAAAAATTTAGCAAGGAATAGGCAAAAATTAATTATGATTAAATCGGCGGCACGCAAACTAATCAGTTTAAAAAAATGATAATTAAAAAGAAAATTGAAATAGTATATAAGAAAAAATAAATCTATTGTAAGCCTAATAATGTTAAGAGTGGACTGTATTTGATTTGAATAAAAGGCCTTAAGTTGAATAAAGGCTTATAATATTAAAATGATTACACAAGTAGATGATGGCGGTAGATAGACGCGAACAGTTAAGAGGAGCGAATGTTTAATGAATGGTCTGCGGTGAGGCGCGCGGGCGGCGAGGTCTGAAAGGGCCCCCGCCCGGTTCCCCCGCCGGCGGTGCAGTAATACTGAACATACTGCCCGGGCCAGGCTGAAGATGTAGATCGGAAGACTGTAGACTGCGGGCGCTCCATTAAGACTGTCCTCCCTCGGTTTGATGTAGATTCTTGGTTCGTCGATGATGTCTAGGCCTGCGAGCAAACTGAAGGCAAAGGACATATGTTATTAAAAGCCCTCCGAATAATTCCCCTTTTGGTCTTGATATCTGCCACTCGAGTGACGCATCACGTCCCGGATGAACGCCGACAACGCGGCCTAGGCACCAGAGCAGAGGCGGCTGGTTCTTCTCGCGAACTAAGACCAGAGTATCAAGAGGTAAGTCAGCCGAAGGTGAACGCCACTTGATGCGTTGTTGCAGGAGATGAACGTAATCAAGTGAAAATCGCGCCCAAAAATGTTCCTTTATCTTCTGCACTCTTTGGTAGCGATCGAGGCAGCTTATTTTTATATCGCCAATTGGAGGACGCGGTACGGTTAAGAGTGAGCGTCCAATAAGGAAATGGGCAGGTGTGAGGCAGGAGAGATCAGAGGGATCTGTAGACAAGGGGGTTAGTGGACGAGAATTTAGGACGGCCTCTATTTGGACAAGACAAGTCGACATTTCCTCGAAGGTTAAGTGTGTTAAACTTAAGACTCGTTTTAGATGGTACTTGATAGATTTAACCGCTGCCTCCCATAGTCCCCCAAAGTGAGGAGAATAGGGAGGAATTGTTTGAAACTCGATGCCCCGATTACCTAATTCAGACTGAATGTCCTTAGAATAGGTTTTAAAGAAAATGTCGATCTCATTAGCAGCTCCGACGAAGGTGGTCATGTTGTCTGACGTCACAGTTGCCGGAAGACCTCGACGGGAAGTAAAGCGAAAAAAGGCTGCCAAGAACGCCTCTGTTGTCAGGTCCGTGACGAGTTCGATGTGCAAGGCTTTGACTGCGAGGCAGACGAATATGCAAATGTACGACTTCATTAGCTTAGCACCCCTACCTTTACGATTTGCTATTAAGATCGGACCAGCGTAATCCATGCCTGTGTTTAAAAACGGAAACTCTAACTGAGTTCTATCACTGGGTAAGTCGCCCATGATAGGTTGTGCTGGCTTAGCCTTAAATCTAAAACAACGAACACAGGCATGCACCACGCGTCTAGCGAGGTTCTTCCCCCCCAACGGCCAGTATTTTTGTCTTACAGAAGATAAGAGCAACTGCGGCCCAGCATGCATCAACTTTATGTGTAGGTTGTGAAAAATAATTTGCGTCAAATGAAATTTGCTACATAATAATATAGGGTGTTTTACATCAAAGGTGTAACATGAATTGTTCAAACGGCCACCCACTCTAATAAGATTGTCAGAATGCATGAAAGGAACGAGCGAGTTTAATCTATTATTCTTTGGAAGAGGCTTGCCCCTTTTGAGCAATGTGTACTCCTCTGGAAACATTTTTTGTTGAACTAATTGCAAGATTTGATTTTCTGAATTTTGCAACTCCATTAATGATAACGATCCTGTTACTTTATTCTTAGGATTTTTACAATTGTTTATAAATCTTTTTATATAAGACATTGATCTTATTAAATGTGTGAAACTAGATTTTTTATTAATGAATTCTTGTATTGTGTTTGTGTCTATGTCTGTTTGTATACATGTAGTGTGAAAGATGATTTCTGATTGATAATTGGAATGCGTGTTAGGAATGTTAGGAATTTTAATGCTTGAAGATTTTAAAAAGTCTGGACCACTCCACCATGTGGAGCAAGAGGAAATGCTTTCTGCCATAATACCGCGAGAAACTAAATCGGCAGGGTTTTCTTTTGACGGAACGTAGCCCCATGTGTGATTAGCTGTGCTGTCTTGTATCTCACCCACTCGAGTACGCACAAACATTTTTAATTGATTTGTTTGCGTTTTGAGCCACGCTAACACGATGGTGGAATCAGTCCAAAAATATGAGTCGTCAACGTTAAACGATATCGACGACATCACTTTGGCGTGAAGTCGAGTGGCTAATAATGCACCACAAAGTTCTAGCCTGGGTATTGTAGTAGGTTTCAAAGGCGATACCTTGTTCTTTGATATTAAAAGACGAACTTGTGCTTTGCCACTCGCGTTAACCGCTCTCACGTAAATACATGCACCGTAAGCACGTTCCGAAGCATCCGAAAAGGTATGTAATTGTAAAGAAGTTATGAAATCGGTGCATACCCAACGTGGAATACGTAGCGTATTAAGAGCAATAAGGGAAGATGTAAAATCTAAGAAAGCCTTTTGGATGTCTTTTGAGACTTCCTCATCCCAACTGTACTTATTTACCCAAAGTTTTTGCATAAGAATTTTACCTTGAAGAGTACATGGGCCTAAAAGACCTAAAGGATCGAATATCTGACTAATAAGAGATAAAATTTTGCGCTTCGTTATTTTTTTTGTGGCAATTTCCAAATTGATTGTAAACAATAAGTGGTCATGCTTACAATCCCAATGAAGACCGAGTGTTTTACTAGGTAATGAATCATCATCTAAATTTAATGTTTTTTCTGTAGAACATTGTTCTGGTATGTTGTCAGCGCAAGTAGATTTTAAGATTTCTAAGTTATTAGACTGCCATTTACGTAGCTTAAATTGCGCTGACCGTAATGTTTTGTCGACATTTTTGCAGAGCTCAATGACCGATTCTATAGAATCTCCACCACTTAAAAAATCGTCTACGTAAAAGTCTTTAGTAATAGCCCTTTTTGTTTCGGGATCGGAACATTGTTCTGCCAGCGAAACTAAACATTTTGTCGCTAGGTACGGTGCAGATGAGGTACCGTAAGTTACCGTATTAAGTGTAAATGTTCTTATTTTCTCACTGGGATGATATCTGAATAGGATTTGTTGTAATGATCGTTGAGAAGGATTAACTAGAATGGCTCTGTACATCTTTTCAATATCCGCTGATACTACATACACACATCAAAAAAGTCTAAGCAACACATACTATTTCAAGTTATTAATCAATTATTTTATCATTTTTTACCAAGTAGGTAATACTTATGTAAACTTTTTTGATCTATAGGACATACTGGCTGGTTGTGAAAAAAAATCGAGTATCATTTGTTTTTTTTTTTCACAAATTCAAAAGCGAATGCATTTGTTCGAATTTTACAGCGTTTTCTTTGCTTATTAAAATTTAGTATTCGGTATCAATTTTAAGATTCAAACAATGATTAAAAAAAGTTTTGAACAAATTTGAATTTTGAGACATTTTTTACGTTATGGAGCGACGTCATTTGAACACAGATGAAGTGCAGAGAGCTGTAGGGATGTTGCAAGCGGGAAGAACTCAATCTCAGGTATCTCGGTATTTTGGTATCAACAGAAGCGTTATTTGCCGTCTTCATCAGCGTTAAACTAACACGGGAGATCCTGCTGAGCAGCACCCAGGTCGAGGAAGGTGTACAACAACACGGCAAGATCGATACATACAACTGACTGTAAACTCCAGCCGATGTTAACCGCCCGAGAGATAGGTTTGAGGCTACAAAATTCAAGTAGTGTTGTTGTTAGCTGCCAAATTGTGTGAAATCGATTGCATGAGTATGGCCTACGAGCACGACGGCCAATTAGGTGCCCACCGATACGTCACGGGAATCGCGCTCGTCGAAATGAATGGTTTAGGCAACACATTATATGGACCCGGAAACAATGGGATAAAATTTTATTTTGCGATGAGTCTCGATTTGGGTTCTAGCCTGATACTAGAAGGGTAAGAGTGTACCGTTGTCCTGGAAATACTGAAAGACTGAGGTGGCTTCAGGAAGTGCATCCATAGAACGACTTAACAGTTATGGTATGGGCGGGTAATATGAAGAACATACGAACAGAGCTCGTTTTTGTAAATGGTAACATGAACGCTGTAAATTACGTTGAGGATGTTCTAAGACCTTATGTCCATCCATTCGCACAAGCGCTTGGCTTCGATTTCACCTTGATGCATGACAATGCGCGTTCGCATACAGCTTTGCACACACGGGAGTACTTGGCATGGGAAAACTTCCTGGTATTGCCTTGGCCTGTACAATCGCCAGACCTCAACCCCATCGAGCATGCGCGGGACATGCTCCAGAGACGTGTTTTAAATGACTTGGATGGAGTGACAACAACCCAACAACTGATGGACTTACTAAAATTTCATTGGGAGCAATTACCGTAGGATCACATTAACAGTCTCATCGATTCTATGAATAATCGGTGCCAGCAAGTTCTCCGTAACAGAGGAGACCACACTTTGTCTTAATTTATGCAATTTTTGTACAACCATTTAATTTTACTTTAAGTTTAGTTGATTAGGCACCTTACTTTGTACTACGTAAAAACATTCCTTACTCGTAATTATTGGTTATTAAGATTATTAAAAAGTAAATAAAAAAAGGATTTGTTGTTTAATATTAAAAAAGCATTAATGAATAATAAAAGTACGAAAATACTAAGGATTTAATGCGAAAACACATTGTAAAATTGAAATTTATATGTGTTGCTTAGACTTTTTTGATGTGTATATTTATGTTGTCGGAAGCGCAATAAAATGGAGAGTAAATCATCTTGAACAACAGGGCCAACCATTTGTAAGCTATTAAATGTTTTCCCGCCTTTAGAAGTGGGGTTTGACCCGTTGAACACTACACGTAATTTAGTAGTGGTACTAGCTTCGCGAGTAACACCGTGATGAACTAAATAATAGGAATAGCCTTGAACTTGATGTTGTTTTGGTACTTTTGAAATATCACTCATATGTCCTAAGCGTTCATATTCCGTCATGAAGTCTAAATACCTATCCTTTAATACCGAATCGCGAAGAAATCTTCGTTCCAATGATAATAAACGGCTTTTTGCTATTTGATACGAATCCCCTAGAACTTCAGGAGACTCCTTTAATGGTATCGTAACTATAAAGCGACCGTCAACTTCGCGCCGAGTGTTTTCAGCGAAGTGTTTTTCGCAAGCCTGCTCTTCTAATGATAATGTATACTTCGAGGGTACTGATTCCAAATCCCAAAATCGTGTTAGTGAGAGGTCGTTAATTTCAGAAAAAAGACATGCTGATTGATCAAATTTTTTGTTGTCTATTGTTTTATGTTTTGTAATGGTGCCTGAAACCAACCAACCGAATTGGGTTTCTTGTAACTTAGGACATTGTTTTCCTAAATTTATGAAATTGGAACACATGACGTCCCAGAAAACGTCTGCACCGACTAAAATATCTATAGGAGACGATATGTAAAACGATGGATCGGCTAACTGAATGTTAGGTGGCAGTTTAATAGATTTTATATCTACGTTACTAGAAGGCAACGAGTTGGTGATTTGGGGTAAAACGTAGCAATTTAAGTTGACTTTATAATCTCCTGAGCGTGACTCGATGGATAACTTACAAGACTCTGCACTGAAAGATACTTGATTATTAATACCTGTCACAGATGAGCTTACGTGACGCCGCGGTAACCCGAGCTTGTCACATAGGTGGCGCGTGACAAAGTGCGCAGTGGACACGTTGTCAAGCAAGAGTCGCGCGGGGTGTAGGTTCCCGTCACCCGCGACAACGTTCACCAAAGCTGTGGAAAGCAATATGTAGGGCTTGTTAACATCGGTATTTATGTTGGACGATAAGGCTACCGTGTTAAAAACTTCAATATCTTTATGTAAGAGAGTGTTATGCATTTTTGTACAGTATTTACAATGACTTAATTTACAAAAATTTTCTCGATGTCCTGGTCTTAGACAATTTTTGCAGATATTAAAGTTTTCTACCTTTTCAATTCGTGAATCTACGTCTAATTTTTTAAATTCTTCACAAATAAATAAAAAATGCTTTTGTTTGCACAATGGACAAGTTGTTCTCTTATTTTCAGTGTAATTTGTTTTAATTAAATTCGAGTCTTTTGAAATATCTGAATGTTGTGTATGTTGAAAATGTTGTGTTGTTATTTGTTGTTGATTTTGTTGTAAATTTTGTGTTGTTAAATGTCTTTGAAATTCTTGTTGTTGTAAAGTTTCTAGTAAATCTGCTCGATTAGTCAAAAAATCTAAAAATTGTTTTAATGAAGGTGAAGTTGTTATTGCATTTCGCTGTTGTTCCCATTCGCGAAATGTGGTACTGTCTACTTTACGAAGCATTAAATGGATTACGATAGTATACCAATGATCGGTGGGCTGGCCGAGTGAATTCAATGCGCATAGACTTGTGTTTATGTTATCTACTAAAGATCTTAAGGCGTGACAGGATTCCTTTTGAATAATCTCTGTATTTAATAGATCATTCATATGTTGATTCACTAAAAGACGTTCGTTGTCGTACCTGTTTGATAATAATTGCCACGCAATAGCGTAATTTTTTGCCATAAATTCTAAATTTTGAATAATAAGCAATGCACTGCCTTTAAGGGCAGATTTCAAATTGTGGAATTTGTTAATGTCGCCTAATTGATTTGAAGAATGTATGATTGAAATGTATGTGTCTCTAAAATTAAGCCATTCTTTAAACTTCCCTGAAAATTCCGGAATTACAATTTTAGGAAGACGAACGAAGTCGCGACCTGTCACTTCTCTGTCTACGCCGCCATCGCTCGACTCGGACACTGACATCGCGCGCTGCCGGTCTCGCTGATACTTGTTCAATATTGTGCGCGCCGTCGATACTAATGCGAAATATTTGCTTTCAAATTCTTCTCGTTCTGACATTAATTGATTGGGATCATCAGACAACATTTCCAACTCCGTCTGAAATTTATCAAAATCATTATGTAGACAATCAATTTTATTTAAACGCGAGTCGAGTTCGTTAAATTGAGTTTCATTTACATTTACTATGCTTTCCAAAGTGTTTAAGAAATTATGAAAAATTGTTAATTTGCCTTTAATTGATCCTCTAAGCTTAATTAAATCTTTGCTTCGTGCATCACTCATTTTAATGAAGGAAAAGGAAATATGTTATGTAAAAAATAAGTTGTGCTCGGTATACTGAAATAGTTGAAGGGTCCAAAGGTCGCCTTGCACTGGCAATGAATGCGCGCGCGCCGATTATGCGACAAATAGGTGTAATTGAGAAAAAAAAAATATAACAACGAGTATTTGTCTTGTATTAAGGGCCAAAGGACGGATATTTGAGGTAAAGAATATGGAACAGACTCACAAATAACGTCCCGATGTCCTCCGCTTTGGCCGTCTTCACGAAATCTTTCACTGAATTTCCTTTTTTCTTTTTTCTTTTGCCGGTTGAAGGACCATATGTTAAGAGTGGACTGTATTTGATTTGAATAAAAGGCCTTAAGTTGATTAAAGGCTTATAATATTAAAATGATTACACAAGTAGATGATGGCGGTAGATAGACGCGAACAGTTAAGAGGAGCGAATGTTTAATGAATGGTCGGCGGTGAGGCGCGCGGGCGGCGAGGTCTGAAAGGGCCCCCGCCCGGTTCCCCCGCCGGCGGTGCAGTAATACTGAACATCTACGTATCTGAATAATGAGTAATAACTACTAGTTTTGAATAAATGTATAAAATAAATGTAATAAATGCCTGATAATTTATAAGAGATACGTGTTGTGATATTATAATTTATTATAGCGTTGCTTATAGCCAAACTAACTATTGACCAAAAATTTTGTTTATATCTCCTTCGGTGCGAATGCGTTCTACAACCTTACCATCATCCTTCCTTGTAAATACCTGTCCACCTTTTGTCCACACGTACCTCCATTGTGCACGGGAAGCAGCCTCGCGGGTCTTACCGAACAGTTGCCGGTTGTTGCGCGTGAGGTGTTCGTTGACGTAAACTTTCCTGACCGTTCCAGCGAGGTTCATGTCAGCAGTGGAGAGGCCGCGGCGGACACGTGCGGCGCGCAGCATGGCGTCGCGCTGCGCGCGGCGTGCCAGCCGTACGACCAGCGGTCGCGGCTGCTGCGACGCGCCCTCGCCCTCGCCACGGTTGCGCCGCACGGCTCCCCGCCGTTCCGCGTGCACGATGTCGCGCTCCTCCAGTGTTAGCCCAAGCTTTACAGCGACAACGCTGGCGAGATGAAGGGCGTTCTCGCTCCTCTCCTCTGGCAGTCCAGCTATTTCGATATCGTTTAACAGCAACTCTTGGTCACGTTCATTCAATTGCAACCTCAGGTCGGCTACCGTACTCTCGAGGTGATCATTGGCGAATGTTTTTGTCTCGAGTTTTTTTTCAACCTCGTGAACCTTTTCCTCGATTGAACTTATTCGACTGCAGCACGCTTGTAGATCCGCCTTGAACTGTTTTATCTCATTTCTTGTATCTTTCAGGTCGGTTCTAAGACCCTTCACCTCTTGGATGAGTTCGAAAAGCATACGGGTATGATCAGCCTTGCCCTTTCCGGGGACTATTACCTCTTCACCGGGGCTGGAGCTTTCCGCCGAGATATCATCCGTGGGTTTAGCCTTACAGCTCGGGCAAGCGAACCCTAGGGTAGTAGACCCGGCGGGTACACCGCTGCAGCCGCGGTGATACACATTTGTACACTTGGCACATCGTATACAATCAGCGTTAGCCGTATATTTGCCACACGCACGGCACTTCGGCATTGCAGACAAGAGATGGCGCTACTTTATATTTTGTATATAATAATAAAATGTTTTATTTCGTTAGAAATTTAGGCGGACACTTTTATTCTTTGACCACTAATAACTATTTTACAAAAATATTACGTAGCCACTACGGTTTAACTGCACTTCCACGGTTTAACTGCACTTGATGCACTATGACTCACTATGACTTTTTTATGATTAACTGCACTATGACTCCTTAAGTTTCGAATTTTTATTTAATTTTAATTCTAAATTTAAGAAACGTTTTTTAGCCATAAAATATGAATCACCAAGACTACTTTCGGGTTCCTTTAAGGGCATACGGACACAAAACCGACCGTCGGATAAGCGGGTCGTGTTTTCTATAAAATCAATTTCACAAAACTGTTCCTCTAAAGAGTATGTTTTTGTCTCTGTAGGTAGTTCTTCAATCTCCCAAAACTTCTTCAGGGAATTATCCATATACGAAAACTGATTGAAATAACAATAGACCTCAGAGTTGGATTGACTCATACCGAGTGGGCCAGCTATCAACCACCCTAATTGTGATTCTTGTAAAGTAGGTTTATTATACCCTAACTTAATTTGATTTGTACCAATAATGTTCCAAAATACGTCAGCCCCTAACAGCATATCTATAGTGGAAGGCTGGAAAAATCTTGCATCTGCTAGTTGTATACCACACGGAATATCTAATTCGCTAACGTCTATTTCGACGCTGGGTAAAATACCTGTTATCGTTGGCACTAGTAAACAAGAGACTGGAGTACTAAATGTCGATGAACAAGATTGAATCTGGACTACACACTTTCCTGAAATGTTAGTTTTAATATTATTAAGACCGCAAACCATTAATGTTTCACTAGAATTCTTACTGAACCCTAATTTCTCTCTCATAGTTTCGGTTAGAAATGACGATTGACTACCGGTGTCCAATAACGCTCGCGCCTTAACTTTTTTATTGTTCAACTCATTTACGATTTCAACCTGCGCCGTACACAACAACGTATGAGTCATCGTCGTTGCCGATAACGTAACCGATTCATTTTATTGACTGTTTGCATTTTGTTCTGAACAAGTATTTATGTTATCTTTATGAACCAAAGTATTGTGTTTACCTTTATATATTTTACAAGAACCCTTTAAACGGCACTGATAATTATTATGTCCACTACGTAAGCACTTAATGCACAATTTTAAACGTTTTACTTCGCACATTCTATCGTCATAGTTCATTTGTTTGAACTTCGGACATTCATAAACAAAATGGTTCTGGCTACAAACTACACATTGATATTTTCCCGTAATCGCATCCGAAGCAGCCAAAAAAGATTTCACCTGTCTTTTATTTTGAGAGTACATAAAATTATTATGTTCCTGTTTATCGGATCTATTGTAATGTGTTGTTTCCAAAATATCTGCTCTATTACGTAAGAACGAGTAAAATTGATCTAACGAAGGTAAATCCGATAGACTATTTTTATATTCTTCCCATTTTATACTAGTGGTGGAGTCCAACTTTGCTGAAACTATGAATATCAACAAGACATCCCACTGATCAGTAGGAAGCCCTAGAGTGTGCAAAGAACTCAAGTTTTTAGATAAGTGATCAATTAAATATCGCAACGCTTTAAACGATTCTTTTACAATTGGTTCAATACTAAGTAACGACTTAATGTGGTTATTAATTAAGATATTTTTACTATTATAACGGTTACATAAAATTTGCCATGCCTTTTCATAATTGTCAGCGGTAAACTCAATTGATCTAATGACGACAGCGGCACTATTTTCTAAGCTTGATCTGAGGTAGTGATATTTATTAATTAATGGAATCGAGTCGTTTTTATTAACGAGGGAATCGAAAGTGTCCCTGAACTCGAGCCATTTCAAATAGTTCCCGTCAAATTTTGGCAAATTGATAGTGGGTAACTTTATAGAATTCATGGAATGTGAACATTGATTGGACATACTTTCGTCATGTAATGATCTCCTTTCTAAATTCACACATTCAATCAATTCTTTAGCCGTGGAAAGAAGAGAAAAGAATTGTGATTCAATAAAATCCCGCTCAGTTAACTGTTCATCGTCATTTGAAGAGAGTAACTCAATATCTGATTGTATAACGTTAAAATCCGACATTAATTCCTGAAATTTGTCAACCCTCAGAGATATTTCTTTGAGTTGAATATTGGTAATCTTTTTTGCACCCGCCTAGGTTAAACTATTAACATAATCTTTAAATTTTGTTAGCCTACCTTTGATAATGCTACGCCTTTTGACGAGCTCCTTTAAAGTTTCCTTTCCTTCCATGGCTAATTAAAGAAATTAAACAATTAAGCAATGAACTAGGCAAGATAACGAAATAGTCAAACCAGTTATACTCGTAAAGGTTCCGTCGCAGTGATCCAGCCGCCTTTCCGTAGCCAATAGTGTTAGCACTCGGATGCTTTATGGGTTCGCCGACCACAAGCCAAGCATGAGAATATCTGTAATTTACATAAATGGGTGACGTTAATTTTAGTTGTGAGAATTTGGTAAAAAAAATTTGTTTTAATTTTACATTTAATTTACTGTTTATTTTTGGTATCTTATATTTATTCTAAATATATATTGAATTATTAGTATTTATGGTAAGTATGTTAAACATATACGGTAGGTGTTAATAAAATTTTATTCTTGAAAAGAGAAATAGAAATGCAATTGTACTTTTAGGCAAGCTTTCGCAATAGCCGAAGCGTAAATTACAAAGAATAATAATAGTGCACTTGAAATACTATTTTGTAACGCTTTCGGAGCGGCAAGCCGTACGCAAATCGAATTAGGAAAAAAAGTGAGAAATAGTGGGTAGGAATAAAATGCCAACTTCCCTTGGGTATCCCGCCAGACGTCCAGCAGTTCTCAGCAAAGTTTTCACTCCACCAGGGCAGAAGGCAGCATAAGCAGCAACCCAATCTCCTTCCGTAAATTCCAGTAACGGTTATCCGTTATTCTTCGATGTTTATCCGAAGATATATTACAGAATTGAGTCGCGATTGTACACGGTCGCCACTAATGTTAATGAAAGCCGGTATATGCTGGTCAATATAATATCAAAATGATTTTACAAAAGTTTACAAAAATTATAACGTGTAAAAAATATATACGACGATGTGCAACTAATTCTGCCGGCTCAATGCGCGGGCGTCGCGGCGGCCAGCTCGATCTTCCGGTGCATTTCCCCCGCTCGCCGCGCCTCCCGCCACCGCTGTTCACGCGCTCGATGCGTGAACATAACATAATACACAAAAAGGCTTAAGAAGTACCATTAATTAATTACAGACTAATATAACTAACATAAGACAAATCTTAAAGTATTAAGTATTCTAAAACATGCGACGCAGCGCAACGCAATAAAAGAAACACAACATAGATGCAATGAACAACGCAATAAAAAATACACAATATTGACATAGACTTTAACATAACAAGTTATCAAAATTATGCTTACATCTTAACACTTTTCAGAATATTACGTACTTTAAATTTGTAGACCGCAAGTTTAAGTAAAAATATGTCAACCTCAAAAAAAGGTGGACCTGAAGTGGTTTGTTCGAGAGAATGTGGTGTGAAATGTGTCTCTGGATCTTGTATTGAAATTTGGAACTTTAAAGGAAATTTGTTCAAGAAGAGGGGGACAGTCGATATATTTGTTAATAATTTTGTAAAGAAACATTGAATCGAGATAATTTCTTCTAGTTTTTAGTGATTCTAGATTTATATTTGAGTTGCTATTGAGTTCCAATCCGGTTATTATTCGAGATCTATAGTTTAAATGTCTTAGGAATATGTTTTGTATTTTTTCTATCCTAGCTGAGTGTACTTCATACTGTGGATTCCAGACCACACTAGCGAACTCCAAAATGCTACGGACATATGAGCAATATAGAATTTTAAGTGTTTCCAATTTTTTAAAAGGTTTTCCTAAACGCAAGATTAAGCCTAGTTTTTTATAAGCAATAGGAACTACAGAGTCTATGTGACTATTATATGTTAATTTAGAATCTAACGTGACTCCTAAGTCCCGGATACAATTGACACGAGATATGATGTTGTTACCAATACAGTAGTCATAGGTTAAAGGATTGCGTTTGCGTGTGAAAGAGATTATATTACATTTTTCACTGTTAAGGAATAATTGATTTGAATTACAGTATTGGCTGAAAGTTACTAAATCGTTTTGTAATATGTAGCAATCTTCTACTGATTTGATAATTTTGAAAATTTTAGTGTCATCAGCATAAAGTAAATGAGATGAATCGCTTAAACATGAACCAATATCATTTATGTAAAGGGTAAAAAGGAAAGGGCCAAGGTGAGAGCCTTGAGGAATGCCAGAAGGAACAGGTAGAAATTTCGAACGGTAACCTTTTATAACTACTGCTTGACTTCGGTTTCTTATATATGACTCAATCCATCTTAGCAGGTCTCCGTGTATACCGAACATCTTTAGTTTTTGTAATAGTATTGAGTGATTTATTTTATCAAATGCTTTAGAGAAGTCAGTATACACAGCATCCACCTGGTGGCCATCATCGAGGGCTTTGGCAATAAAGCTGGTGTAAAGCACGAGATTAGTGTCAACGCTACGGCCACGGTAGAATCCATGCTGCTGCGTTGAAATATGATTGCAGAATTGAGTAGTTAATTCAGTAGTGATAATTTTTTCAAAGAGCTTTGCGAAGATACAAAGTTTAGAAATTGGTCTATAATGCTTGACAATTTGTTTGTTCCCACCTTTATGTATTGGAGTGATTAAGGCCATTTTCCAGGTGTTGGGAAAACATCCCTCTGAGAGGGATTTCCTGAAAATAATAGCGAGAGGAGTAGCTAATTCCTTTGCTAGTTTAGAAACTAAAATAGGATGGATATTATCGTAACCGGAACCTTTATTGATATCTACTGTCTTCAACAGCTTATGAACCGTGTTATCAGATATGCTAATGGAGTTGATATTCAAAGGAGAGGAAACGCCGGCGTCAGTCAGGTTTGGGATGTTGTCGTCTCGGCTAGCTACAAAAACCGAATTAAAATATTCATTAAATAAATTGGATATTTCTTCGGGGTCAGATGAACTACGGTCGTCATATGTCATATGTACAGGAATGTTGTTAGGGGAGAATTTAGATTTTATAAAAGACCAAAAATATTTAGGAGAATTGGTTATTTTATCTTCTACAAATGAGATGTAATTGCGATAACATTCTGATTCTAGTGACTACCCTTTTGCGTAAGAACTTAAATTCTTCTAAATCTAAATAATTCTTGTAAAGCTTCCACTTCCTATGGATCCTTGACTTTTCGCGCATAAGTTTTAAAAGAGGTCGAGAATACCATTGTGGATATTTATTATTATTATTATACGGTTTTTTAGGTACAAATGATTCTATTAACTCATACAATCCTTACTAATATTATAAATGCGAAAGTAACTCTGTCTGTCTGTCTGTCTGTCTGTCTGTCTGTCTGTCTGTCTGTCTGTCTCGCTTTCACGCAAAAACTACTGAACCGATTTAAATGAAATTTTGTACACAGATAGTCTAGAGCCTGAGGATGGACATAAGCTACATTTTAACGCGAAAAAGGGGTTGTAAGGGGTTGAAAGTGGGGGTGAAAGTTTGTATGGAATTATCGTCATGTTTACAGGTAGAAGGTTGAAACTTATTTTCAAAGCTAATTTGATAAAGATAAATATGAATTTAAATTTTTGGAAAAATGTTACCCCCAAGGGTGCTAAATAACAATAGGGGATGAAAATTTGTTTAGCAATATATTCGGTTTTGGTGAATGTTTTGTTTAATATGCTTTGCTGTAACCCTTACCAATATTTAGTCTAGAGCCTGAGGAAAGACGTAGGCTACATTTAAACGCGAAAAAAGGGTTTGAAGGGGTTTAAAGTGGGGGTGAAAGTTTGTATGGAATTATCGTCATTTTTACAGGTAGAAGGTTGAAACTTATTTTCAAGGCTGCTAATTTGATAATGATAAATATGAAATTAAATTTTTGGAAAATTTTACCCCCAAGGGTGCTAAATAACAATAGGGGATGAAATTTCGTTTGGCAATATTTGAGGTTTTGTTGAATGTTTTCTTTAATATGTTTTACTATTACCCTTACCAATATTTAGTCTAGAGCCTGAGGAAGGACATAGGGCACATTTTAACGCGAAAAGGGGTTTGCAAGGGGTTGAACGTGGGGGTGTAAGTTTGTATGGAATTATCGTCATTTTTACAGTTGGAAGCTTGAAACTTATTTTTGAGGTTGCTAATTCTATATAAATAAATATGAAATTAAATTTTTGTAAAAAATTTACGCTCAAGGGTGCTAAATAACAATAGGGGATGAAATTTTGATTGACAATATGCTCGGTTTTGGTGAATGTTTTGTTTAATATGTTTTGCTGTTATCCTTGCCAATATTTAGTCTAGAGCCTGAGGAAAGACGTAGGCTACATTTTAACGCGAAAAGGGGGTTGTAAGGGGTTGAAAGAGGGGGTGGAATATCCGGCTCCGCCCTGGTCAAGTGCCCAGCGACTGCCGCTAAGGCAGTCGTTAAGGCGGGACGAGTGGCCATCGGATGGACGATGGCCACCGTCAAAGCAGTGGAGGCCCAGCCATTGAGATGCTACAAATGCATGATGCTGGGCCACACTCGCGCGCTATGCCCAGCGGAGGCAGAGAACGGGCGTCTCTGCTTCCGCTGCGGCAGTGAAGGGCATAAGTCGGCAGAGTGCGAGGCCCCCTGCAAATGCACCGTGTGTGCAACGACGGGGCGCCCACACTCACATGTGATGGGGGGTGCCAAGTGCACACCCCCGTCGGTGAAGGGCAAAGCCCCGTCGTCGAGCAGAGTGCCTCGCACTCAGCCCCAACCGCACGGCAGCCGTATGGCTGAAGAGGAAGAAATGCAGATATTTTAATGCCAAGACACCTGCATTTCGACCTACTACAGACGAACACCAACCACTCTGCCCGGGCACAGGACCTGCTCATGCAGTGCCTGGCAGAGTGGAGAATTGCTGTTGCGGTCGTGGCTGAACCCTACTTTGTCCCCCCCCAACCCAGTTGGTTCGGGGACACAGAGGGATTAGTCGCCATAGTGGTGCCGCCTTCGAGCCCACAACCCCTCTCCCTCAGGGAGCGAGGAGCGGGCTACGTGGCGGTGAACTGGGGAGAAGTAGTACTCATAGGAGTCTACTTCTCCCCAAACAGAAACCTCCGGCAATTCGAGAGGTTCCTGGATGGCCTGGAGCCGGTTGTGCAGAGAGCATCACCGGCCCAGGTCATCGTGATGGGGGACCTCAACGCTAAGTGCGCAGCGTGGGGGTCCTCCATCACTGACCTGAAAGGGGCGCTTCTCCGGGACTGGGCCGCCATGATCGGCTTAGTTCCGGAGAACCAAGGCAACGCCAACACGTGCGTGCGCCGACAAGGGGGATCAGTCGTGGACGTGACGTTCGCGACCCCCGGCATCGGTGCACGCATATCGTGTTGGCGTGTCCTTGAGGAGGTGGAGACCCTGTCCGATCATCTGTACATCCGGTTCAGGGTCTCCACCGCGCCCCAGGGGTCACAAGCTCGGACGGCGGCGGCAGGACAGCGAGGCGCCCAGGGCTTCCCAAAGTGGCAACTCTCGCGCCTCGACCCTGACCTGGCGGAAGAAGCCGCCATCGTCCGGGCATGGGCGGAGGAACCCCCCCAAACGGTGGGGGTCGACGAGAGGGCGGTGAGATTTCGCCGTGATCTGACCGCCGTCTGCAACGCCGGAATGCCCAGGGCGCGACGTGGTTTCGCGCCCCGGAAAGGTGTGTACTGGTGGTCGCAGGACCTAGCCGCCCTGCGCTCCGCCAGTAACGCCGCCCGACGGGCATTCACCCGGTGCCGCAGACGGCGGAACAGAACAGAGGAAGAGCTGGAGCGCCTTTACACCGAGCTGAGCTCGGCAAAGAAGGCGTTCTCCAGTGCGATCAAGGCCGCCAAGAACTCTGCCTATGCGGAGTTCTTGGCGACCCTAGACGCAGACCCGTGGGGGCGCCCATACCGCATGGTGCGGGCGAAGCTGAAGGTGGCGCCCCCCACGGAAACGATGGAGCCGGCGGTCCTTAGCGCGGTGGTCGAAGGGCTGTTCCCGGATAGCCCTTCTTTTGTACCACCGCGCATGACAAGAGACATGCCGGCGGACGACGACGAACAGCTGAACCGGTCTGCCGCCCTCGCCCCACCCCTGATAACAAAGGAGGAAATGGCCAGGGCGGCGGGCCGGCTCAGGGGGACCCGTAAGGCCCCCGGGCCAGACGGAGTGCCTGGTAAGGCGTTACACATTGCGCTGGAACACCTCGGGGAGCGCCTCCGCACACTGTTTAACGACTGTCTGGCGGAGGGGCGTTTCCCCGGGGTGTGGAAGGAGGGGCGACTGGTGTTGCTGAGGAAGGAGGGTCGCCCTGTCGACTCTCCTTCCGGCCACCGGCCGCTCGTGATGCTGGATGAGGCCGGGAAGCTGCTCGAAAGGGTATTGGCTTCCCGGATCATCCAGCATCTGGAGACGGAAGGGCCGCAGCTCTCCGAGAACCAGTTCGGGTTCCGGTCCGGGCGATCCACTCTGGACGCCCTGACCGTCCTGAAAAGGTTCTCGGAGGATGCGGCCGAGAGGGGACAGGGGGCGATGGCGGTGTCACTTGACATCGCCAACGCCTTTGGCTCCCTCCCCTTCGGAGTTATAGAGGAGGCACTTCGGTACCATGAATTGCCCCTCTATCTCCGGAGGATTGTGGGACACTACCTGCGAGAGCGGGTAGTGTCCTACATGGGGAGGGGGGGAAGAGAGGAGCGACGGATGGCCTCCGGTGTTCCTCAGGGGTCCGTCCTAGGACCCCTGCTGTGGAACATCGGTTTCGACTGGGCCATCCGCGGGGAGGTGCTGCCCCGGATGGCTGTCATTTGCTACGCAGATGACACGATGATAGCCGTCCGGGACACCACCTGGAGGAAAGTTAAGAGGAGGGCGGAAGCCGGGGCCACCCTGTTGGTCCGGAGGATCGAGGCGCTCGGACTCCGCGTGGCACTCCACAAAACCGAGGCCCTCTGCTTCAAAGGGCCGAGGTGGAGAGTGCCCGCAGGAGCGACCCTCCGGATCAACGGGGACGAGGTCGAGGTTAAGGCCCGGATCAAATATCTTGGCCTTATCCTCGATGGGGGTTGGCGGTTCGGAGATCACTTCCGGACGCTAACCCCCCGACTCGTCGGCGCGGCTTCCGCCCTCGCCAGGCTCCTCCCGAACCTGAGAGGTCCGGGCGTGCAGGCCAGACGACTGTATGCCATGGTCGTTCGCAGTATGGCCCTGTACGGCGCGCCGATATGGGCAGAAGCCCTTGACGCGTCAAACAGGGCCCTCCTCCGCAGGCCGCAGCGCATCGTTGCGGTGCGCGCATGCAGGGCCTACCGCACGGTTGGCCATGCAGCGGCCTGCGCTTTGGCCGGCACTCCCCCGTGGGAGATAGAAGCGGGTGTGCTGGCCGAAGCGTACCGGGAGCGGGTCGAGCAGAGAGCTCGGGGCGAAGCCCCGGCTCCAGAGGAGCTCGCCCGGTCCCGGGCGGAGAGAAAGCGAACGACCATAGAGCTGTGGGCTGCTGGCCTAGCGGACGCCAAATACGGCGCCCGCACCATAGAGGCCATACGCCCACGGCTCTCGGACTGGTGCGGGAGGCGCCACGGCGCAATGAACTATAGACTTTCCCAGATTTTAACAGGGCACGGCTGCTTCGGGCGGTACCTTCACCGCATCAGAAGAGAAGAGACGGCGTCGTGCCACGAGTGCGGCGCTGATGAGGACACCGCGCAACACACCCTTCAGGTATGCACAGCGTGGTCCGAAGAGCGCCGCACTCTGGCAGCGACGATTGGTGATGACCTCTCACTCCCAGGTGTAATTCGCGCCATGCTGGGCAGTGAGGGGTCATGGGAGGCGGTTTCCTCCTTCTGCGAAATAGTAATTTCGCAGAAGGAGGAAAGGGAGCGAGAGCGCGAGGATAATCCCCTCGCGCCCCCGCTCAGACGCAGGAGAGTGGGGAGAAGGAGGCGGGGTTTCGCCGCCGTACTTCTCCCCACAAACCATGCGTGAGAGGGAGGCCCCTTCAGGGCGATAACGCAGGCGGGGCCACGGAAAAAAGCTAAAGCGTTCCCGTGGCGCCCGCCATAATGCGTTAGAGGGCAGTCAGGTTTTAGTGGGTATTCCGGTCACCTTCTGTGACCGGCGAGTCCCACACTCCCTACGCCATTGCACAGCCCGGCGTAGGCGTGCGTAAACGCATTTCCTGACTTTAATAAAAAAAAAAAGGGGGTGGAATATTGGTTGCGGGCCCATTTTGGGCTCGCAAAAGAGAGGGAGGTGAGCCCGAGCTGAGTACCACAGGGAAAGGTGAGGGCGAACCTATAGGTTAGTTTAGAGTAGGCTAGGTTAAGTTAGTTAAGGTAGGTTAGGGTGCGGGCCCACTTGTGGGTCCGTACAAGAGAGGGCGGCGAACCCGAGCTGAGTAACTGCCCTTTTCAGGGCAGCGAAAGGTGAGGGTAAGCCTTAAGTGTGGAGGGTGGCGCGGCCCACTAGGGTCGTGGCCGTCGGTCGGGACGTGGGAGCACGACCTCGGTAGCACTCTGCTTGCAGAGCTGTTATGCGATGGCGTGTGATCCTGCGTCCCATCGCGTAATCCCGGTGGACATCACCGGGACCGCGGGCCCCTGTCTTGATCAAGACGGGGGCCAAGAGGCGGGGTCTCTACAAACCCTAGGCGGCACCAGCGGGGGAGGCGGGGATTCCGAACCTGCATTGCACGGTGTCGTCTTCAAGGAGCGCCTAAGGGCGCAGCGCCCCTTTGGGGGCGCAGAGAGGGCCCCTCCCGGGGCGGTCAGTGGGGCGTCGCGGTGGCAAGCTCACGCGATCCCGTGGCGCCCCACAGTATGGCCATGAGGGAACAAGGAGGTTTAGTGGGTATGCTCCCATTCGGGGAGAGAATCTCACATAACTCGCGTGTCTTCCCCGAGGCACGGAGTATGCATTAAGCATTCCTCCTTGGAAAAAAAAAAAAAAAAAAAAGGGGGGTGGAATATTGTATGGAAGTATCGTCTTTTTTCACAGTTAGAAGCTTGAAACTTATTTTTGAGGCTGCTAACTTAATATAAAGAAATTAATATTCAATATTTGAAAAAAGTTTACTCTTAAGGGTGCTAAATAACAATTAGGGATGAAATTTTTTTGGGAATATTTTAGATTTGTTTGAGAATATTTTAGATTTTGTTGAATGTTTTGTTCAATATGTTTTGCTGTTACCGTTACAAATATTTAGTTTAGAGCCCGAGAAAGGATAAAGACTACTTTACAACGCGAAAAAGGGTTTGTAAGGGAAATTTGTATGAAAGTATCGTCATTTTTACAGTTAGAAGCTTGAAACTTATTTTTGAGGTTACTAATTCTATATAAATAAATAGGAAATTAAATTTTTGTAAAAATTTTGCCCCCAAGAGTGCTAAATAACAATAGGGGATGAAATTTTGTTAGGCAATATGTAAGGTTTTGGTGAATGTTTTGTTTAATATGTTTTGATTTTACCCTTACCAATATTTAGTCTAGAGCCTGAGGAAGGACAAAGCCTACTTTTTAACGAGCGAAAAAAGGCTGAAAGTGAGGGTGGAAATTTGTATGGAAGTATCGTCATTTTTAGTCGTCGTCGTCAGTAGGTGTAAGGAGGGCGCCACAGTGCCACAGTGTACATCGTTCGGGGAGTTTATTTTGTTTTTAAAAATTATAAAGATACTTAAAGTCTTGTAAAAAGTGTTAAATTATACAAACATTGAGCTAATTCACCTGCACGATATGAAGAATTTAGTGTGTGATCTCGTAAAATCTGTATAAATTGTGAAAAAATACGGTGCAGATAAAGTGATTAACGAGCCGTTTATATACAGTCATTTGAACTTAAAAAGTAAATAGTGTTGTTTTGGGCCCAAGAAAGAGTCAAATCAGTGCACAGAACTATAAGTGTGTATGATTAGAGAGATAAAAATTTTCTAACCTAAAAACTGAATTAACTTTTAACAACTTGGCAATTGCGGGCCTATAACAACGCCATCTATGATTTGTTTTGTACAACGATAAATTGATTGCAATCAACTACAGATAACATCACCGCTATTACTGCCATCTATTATTGATCTAAGACATTCACTTCAATAACATTAAAAATATTTACAAGCGCAAGGCACACTGTTTCTTACTAACTATGGACGAAATCAAACAAATGTTAATTACAATGCAGAACGATATGAAGCAACAAAAACAAGATATGGAAGCAATGAAAGAAGATATAAAAAACACAATAAATATTAACGTCACCGAGAAGTTCAAAAATCTAGAAGTAAAAAACGAAGTATTAGAAAAACAACTAGAAGATCAATGTGCAAAAATAAAGAGCTTAGAAAGATATACCAGAAGAAGAAATATAGTCAAGTCTAGAATTATTGTTTGGAGTAGAAGAGCGCGAAAAGTCATACCATGAACTCGAAGATTTAATAATTGATATAATTCAAAACCATTTTAAACTAGCATGTAACAAAAGTAACATCGAAGTGGTCAGAAGACTGGGTAGGAAAAGCGAGAAAACTAGACCAGTTGTTATATCATTCACTACACTGGGTTTCAAGATCATGATTATGAAAAACAAGTCTTGTTTGAGCAGCACGTCATATTACATAAAGGAAGACTACCCCAAAGATGTTTTAATCAAGCGCAAAGAATTACAAGAACAACTGGTGAAGGAAAGGGAGGCTGTCAATAATGCGTTTATAAAATATGACACACTTATAATACCTAAGAGTAATAAAGTTACATCTCGAAAGCAATTAAATAAGAGAATCCTGTCCGAATCCCCGGAGTCATCGCATACAAACTACTCCACTCAACGTGGTAAACAACCAACGAAAAAGAACAAAGCTACCAACATGAAGGATTTTGTACTTCACAAACAAAAACTTACCTTTCCCAAAACTAAGATAGACACACCTCACCTGATGGCCACACAACAAAATATAGAATAGCAACAACAGATTTACCCTCCTCACCCTACAAATCTCCCAGTACGGCCGGTCACCGCGGGAGAGATCGACCAAAACCCTCCAACTAAAAACAAAGAAACACTAACCAATTTAAACATTTGTACCTTAAACGTCAAAACACTCTCTTCTGAAATGAAACTTATTGAACTAAAGGCAGCGCTGCAGAACATTAATCATGATATATTAGGACTATGCGAAGTACGTCGATTAGGTGAGAACATTATCGAGGATGACGATTATATTATGTATTACATAGGCGAAACTAAAGGCCTGTATGGCGTGGGTTTCCTGATCAAAAAATATCTAAAAAACAATATAATAACATTTACCGGAATATCAGAGAGAGTTTGTTTACTAGAAATAGAATTAGAAAACATACCTTTTACAATAATACAGGCCTATGCGCCGACAGAAAACTCAACTCAAGAAGATATTGATAAGTTTTATGCTGACCTGGGAAATGCACACGATTGCACCTCTACACAATATGTTATTTCTATGGGCGATTTTAATGCACAAATCGGTCAACCTAAGGAACATGAAAATTATACTACCGGTATATATGGCTACGGTAACAGAAGCATGCGTGGTGAGAGACTCATTCAATATGCACAAGAGTATAATCTAAAAGTCGTGAATACGATGTTCAAGCGCAAAATGAAGAACAGATGGACGTGGATCTCCCCCAATAGAAACACAAGAAATGAGATTGATTATATAATGACTTCAAAACCACACCTTTTTACTAATTTTAAAGTAATGACGTCATTTCCCTTTAGTTCGGACCATAGATTACTAAGAGCAACAATATGTTTGAAACCAAGGAAAAAAAGTAGACGTAAATTTAAAACGACACCGAGGAAACTAAAAACAATTAAAGACAGAGAGATTTACTTAAAAGAATTAAAAAACTTTATACCCGAGCTTCTAACTAACCATAAAAAGTATAGTGGAGAAGATTATTGCCAGAAAATCATGCACTGTATCTTAGAAAGTCTAAAAAACACTAAAAAACATAAGAAGCCAAGTATTTTATCTGAAAAAGCACTGGAATTGATGAAAGAAAGAAATAAACTAAAAAATAAACCTTCACTAAACAAAAACGAAAAGGATAAACTTAAAGAACTTTATAAAACTGCCAACAAAGAAATAAAAAGATGCTACGAAAACCACAGACTAAACACTATACAAAAACATATGGAAATATCTAGATCTGCAAAAAAAGCATACAAAGAATTAAATAAATCAAAGTCATGGATACCATCCCTCCACTCCGGGTCTACTAAAGTTAAGTCCAGAAAACATATTATAAAAGTTGCCACAGAATTTTACACAAAACTATATAGCCAACCAAACTCATCAAATCAAACATATGCAGTTAGTCAAAAAATCGATAATTCACATATTCCAGATTTCACAGAAACTGAAATCTTAAAACAAATAATGAAACTAAAACCAGACAAAAGTCCAGGTCCTGACGGAATAACAAATGAGTGTTTAAAAACTGCGAGGACTCTACTAATATCCCCAATTACCATCCTATGGAATAAATTACTAGAAGAAGAAGCAGTACCCTCTCAATGGACCGAATCCGAAATCATACTACTCTACAAAAAAGGTGACCCGGCTGACATAGGGAATTACCGCCCTATTAGTCTTTTGCCCTGCCTGTACAAACTGTTCGCTTCGTGCCTGCTGGATAGAATATCGCCCGACATCGACGCTCATCAACCAATCGAACAAGCCGGATTCAGAAGTGGTTTCAGCACAGTGGATCACATCCAGGTAGTAGATCAGGTCATTGAGAAGTACTTAGAATTTCGCAGACCCTTATATGTAGCTTTTATTGATTATAAAAAAGCTTTCGATTCCATATCACACAGCAGTATATGGGAGGCACTAAGATCACAAGACATTAAAGAAAAGTACATAAACATATTAAAAAACATATACGCCAAAAGTTCAAGTAGAGTCAAGTTGGACAGAATAGGAGACAAAATCAAAATTAATAAAGGAGTTAGGCAGGGGGACCCTATTTCTCCGAAAATCTTCCTAGCGGTGCTTCAATATATAATGAAAAACTTACCATGGTCGACACAGGGCATCAGCGTGAACGGAAAACTTTTAAGTCATCTCAGATTTGCTGATGATATTATTCTTTTCTCAGACACTCCGCACCAACTAAACAACATGTTAAATGACCTACACAGAGCAAGCACGACAGTGGGATTAGAGATAAACTTAGACAAAACTAAGGTCATGTCCAACCACCATTTGAGTCCCATTTCGGTGAACGGAGTACCTCTTGAATTCGTAAATAATTATATATATCTTGGCAAACAGATTTCCTTTAACAGAGAGAGAAACGCGGAAGAAGTAGACAGAAGAATTGCAACCACTTGGAGAAAGTACTGGGCTCGCAAAGAAATATTCAAGTCACAACTCCCGCTATCAGTGAAGAAGGTGGTTATGGATTCTGAAATTTTACCATGCCTCACTTACGGTTGCCAAACCTGGACATTTGATTCAAAAACTAGAAATAAAATTCAAACTACTCAGAGAAGAATGGAGAGAAGCTGTTTGGGTTTAAAATTAAAAGATAGGGTCAAGAACGCAAACATCAGAAAGAGCACAAAAGTAACTGATGCACTCACTTTCTCTCTTAGAACGAAATGGAGATGGGCAGGTCACGTTGCGAGACATGTCGACAACAGATGGACGCAAAGAGTAACCAGATGGTTAGGGCCACAAGGCACTAGAGCGAGAGGACGGCCGTATGCGCGATGGTCAGACGAGATCGCGGCTGTGGCGGGTGCAGGATGGCAGGACGTGGCGAAGGATAGGGAACATTGGACAAAGTTGGAGGAGGCTTTTACCCGACAGGGATCCATACAGGAATAAAAAAAAAAAAAAAAAAAAAAAAAATAATAATAATAAATAAAAAAAAATTGTATAAAAAAATAAGTTAACATAACTGTAAGTCAATGTATGGAATTATATAAAGCTAAATAAATAAATAAATAAATAAAATCGTCATTTTTACAGTTAGAAGCTTTAAACTTATTTTTTAGGCTGCTGATTTGATATAAATAAATATGACATTTTAAATTTGTGAAACTTTTACCCTCAAGGTTGCAATGTAACAAAACGGAATAGGGGATGAATGTTTGTATGGGAAGATGTTTATGTGAATTTTTTGTAAGTTTCATATTTTTTGGCATTTTTTATAAGTTTAAGTAAAAACCACAACAACAACATAATTCACAACCCGTAACCCAGAGGGGTAGGCAGAGACCCAGGACCTACATTTGGCTCGGTCCGGGCACACCTCTTTCTATGTTCTTCTACATACATCAAAGCATAGCACGTTGATTAAATAAAATAATTAGCCCAAAAAATATGCTACCTGTAGGACCATAGGGTCCCTAAAGATGATTAAGGACAGACACTGGCTCACCACTACCACACTGTAGCTCAGGCGCACGTCCGCTTCGTACCGCGTTCGTCACTCAACTACCCAGAGACAGCTGTCCATTCCAGTGTGGTACATGAGACAGTGAATTGTATCTATTCCATAGACACAAACACTACATCCCTTCCTTGTTAACAAGTTTTATTTTATTATTATTTTCAACTCAATAAACATCTTATATATATTTTTTTACTGTAATTATAAATTAATAATTTCCAACCAGATTGTTTCATTCATTAATGTTTGATGTATCTTCATTTAAATTTCCATTACATTTCCATTCCCCTTCCACTCTTTTTAGATGTGTAACGTTAATTCTTAGTATTTGTCTAGTTTCTTCATTCCTTACCGTGACATGTAGTTTTTCCGACTACATGAGGCGTAGAGATAAATGTACTTGCAAGTTTGTTTGTCCTATCTAATTCTTTAACATAAATTTCGAGTCCTCTGGGGCAACCTCAATTCCAATTGAATGGAATTCTCTGTAGTCAGCAATAGAAGTGTTCCAATTTAATGGTAACCGAAGTGTTTCCAATTTGATGGTAACCGAAGTGTTTCCAATTTAATGGTAACCGAAGTGTTTCCAATTTAATGGTAACCGAAGTGTTTCCAATTTAATGGTAACCGAAGTGTTTCCAATTTAATGGTAACCGAAGTGTTTCCAATTTAATGGTAACCGAAGTGTTTCCAATTTAATGGTAACCGAAGTGTTTCCAATTTAATCGTAACCGAAGTGTTTCCAATTTAATGGTAACCGAAGTGTTTCCAATTTAATGGTAACCGAAGTGTTTCCAATTTAATGGTAACCGAAGTGTTTCCAATTTAATGGTAACCGAAGTGTTTCCAATTTAATGGTAACCGAAGTGTTTCCAATTTAATGGTAACCGAAGTGTTTCCAATTTAATGGTAACCGAAGTGTTTCCAATTTAATGGTAACCGAAGTGTTTCCAATTTAATGGTAACCGAAGTGTTTCCAATTTAATGGTAACCGAAGTGTTTCCAATTTAATGGTAACCTAACTGTTTCCAATTTAATGGTAACCTAACTGTTTCCAATTTAATGGTAATCTAAGTGTTTCCAATTTAATGGTAACCTAAGTGTTTCCAATTTAATGGTAACCTAACTGTTTCCAATTTAATGGTAACCTAACTGTTTCCAATTAAATGGTAATCTAAGTGTTTCCAATTTAATGGTAATCTAAGTGTTTCCAATTTAATGGTAATCTAAGTGTTTCCAATTTAATGGTTACCTAACTGTTTCCAATTTAATGGTTACCTAACTGTTTCCAATTTAATAGTAATCTAAGTGTTTCCAATTTAATGGTAACCTAAGTGTTTCCAATTTAATGGTAACCTAAGTGTTTCCAATTTAATGGTAACCTAAGTGTTTCCAATTTAATGGTAACCTAAGTGTTTCCAATTTAATGGTAACCTCAATTCCAATTGAATGGAATTCTCTGTGTTCATTGACACTGTATTAATCCAATTTAATGTATTCACATCTACTGAAAATCATTACCACCAATTTAATTTTTTGATTACCGAACTCCAACTAATGAACTTTATAACAAACAAAATTACTTAATGTCACTCAAATGTTTAAATTTAGGACTTGTACTCTCATAATGAACATAACAAATAAAAACATTAAGTCTAACATTAAACTCGAAAAAAGAGATAACAAACATAACTGACGTAACAAAAACACAAATTAAATCTATTACTCCGCGAACTATCTATGGAATAAAACTATTTCGTTCGAAGGCCTTCAAATGGTTAACAACTGTCAGACGAGATAAAGAATTGTAACAGTATTAATGCTTTCAAAAATAAACTTAAATCATAATCATCGCTGAACTGTAATAATCTCTCAATATTTTCTACATATATAACTTTGTCATTTCTGTCAAGTTAGATTCTCTTCTATAGTTGTGTTAAGGTTTATTTTGCTTTATATTGATCCTATATTCTGTATCTATATTACGTATTAACCCGCAAGCCTGTATGATATACATATTTATTTTTCGGGTATATCAATAATTGTTCAGCATAGTTTAATAACATTTAAAAACTTCACAAAACATTTTTTTATAGCAAACGCTTTAAACTTACACCTTCCTTACAACGCACAGAAAAACTATAACTATTACTTTAAATAAACGCAATTACTCATAACTATATTTTTTTTAAATAAAATTACGAGCACGGATTTACAGAAGTTGTTTACGCACGGCGGTACGGTTCCGAACATATCTACTCCTTTTTTTTTTTTTTTTTTTGAGAAATAAAGATCTTTATACCTAATGGTAGTCATAAAAATTAATTAAATTAAAAGAAATTTACATCATCTGATTAAATGATGTACTCATCGAACAACGCCATCAGAAGTCATGTCGTCATAACAAGAACAATGTTTACATTTCCGTGCATGTGACTGTACAACCAACTTAATGGATATCTGCAATAATTAACAACTGATATAGGAGAACGGTAGGTCTTGTGGCTAACAAACATTTTACGTATAATTTAGATATATTTTGTAGTACAGAAAATACAAAACAAAACAAAAGTGTGAGTCATTGTCACTATCAGTGGCTGCAATGAACTCCCCTCGAAGATATACTATGATCGCCATGAATAGTACGAAGAAAAGTATATAGATTAACCTTAAATTAAGTTGAAATCTAATTTTTTTTTTTTTCTCATTATTTTGCATAATAATATGCATTATTATGCATAAATTTCATATAAACCAAACGGCCATGCCAATAAAGTATTTACTATTTAATCACGATAATTATGTGTTAGTCAAATGCACACTTAGCTAATCCATTTCCTTTTCTTTTTGAATTGCAGTTGTTGCTTTACTAAGTATCAATGTTATCATAAGTCATAAGATCATTGGTTTATGTATGTATCAATTCACTAATCACGCAGCGTTCCGGCCGACGCCATGATGTATTATCAAGCCGGCGTATCAACAACACTCAAGCTTAATGTCAAAATAAAATATTGAATTAAATAATTGAAAAATTTTGTATGTTGAAACAAACCCGAATAATAATAATATCATGTAGCATCGAATCTTAACCCTATTCTTTCGTTTAAAGAAAAGTTCTGAAGGGGTCTTTCCTGTTACTGAGTGAGGAGTAGAGTTATACATCATAAAATACTAATATAATGTTTCTCTTATATTCGTGTCTCTTTTTGCGCTTGCACTTATTCTAAGGCACTTTAAGATATCCCTATTTTGAAGCTCGACTTCCCCATTCATTTGCGGCCAATATGGAACAGTACTAAAAAGTTTAATGTTGCAATCTTCACAAAAAGTTTTAAACTCTTAATTTACAAACTGCTGGCTCATTTACAATCTGCAGTGATTGAATGTGGATAGCCCAGTCGACTAAAGAGTTCCTTCAGGATGTTAATAATTTGTGAACCTGTTATGGTCCTGGTCACAGGTGGGCACAGTTAATCAAAAGTTAACTTCGTTAATCGTTAAGTCGTTAAATAAAAATGTAAGTTCGTTAATCGTTAAAGCCTTTAATCGATGAAAATTTAACGCAAGTTAAAGTTGACAGTTAAAGTTAATTTTTGTTAATATTATAAGGGACAATCAGGCAAATGGCCATATGAATAATCTCCGAATCGCATGGACCGATTTTGTCGAGACTATCAATAGAACCTAGGCTATATTTTTTCCGCGCTTACGAAACACGGACGAACGCTAAACCTATCTATAGTTTAGTTATATTTTAAATTCAAATAAAACTTAGACGATTGGGCCGATGTACTACTGCCTGTACAATACACATGACAGCGAGCACTAGTTACACACACTTGTATACTACACTGACAATGATGGACAAATGACCTTTTCAGTCATTTTTTTTATCGACATTCCGACGTCACGGAATTAGAGTTAACTAAATTTAGACAACACAAATTTTCTATTAAACTGTGAGACCTGGTAATATTCAAAAGAAAATAATCAAACTTTTGTGCAGTATTTACATGTATCTGTTACTATTTGCACCCGGATATTCATTTGCTCATGCTCCCACAATTGAACATTTAATTTTACGTATAATTTGGTAATATATATATTTTTTGCTAAGGACCCACGAACAGACTTAAGTATTAACTACTTTTTTATTTATTAACATAGGTTTATCAATAACACTTCTTAACATCAGAGGGAACTTATTGTAACATTGATAAATAAACTATATAACCAATCCAGTGACACATCTCAACGCATCAAACTATACAACTGAGATGCCTTCCATAACTTCTAGCATCTAATGATATATCGTCGGATCTAATGTTATATGTTAAATAAAGTTAAATTGCTCTCAGTGTACAGAGTGTACGTCACATGACCACGACATAACGAAAACAACCGGTTGCGGGTGATGTCTTCTATCTTTCTTATCACCTATAAAATCGTTATAGTCAATTAGTAAGAATATGTTTTGACTTATTTTCAACGACATTCTATTAATTTTAAAACAATCTTTCGATATACGCAAAAATCATAATTACACTAACACAATTATTCTATCTCTTTCTTCATTTTTTCTCGTTTTAGCGTATACTTTTTTTGTTGTAAACAAACAAATTATCTTCGCTATTGTAATAATGTACCTCTCTTTTTAGCAGTCGTTGCAATATCAGCTGCTTCCTACTGAAAATGTTCGATTTAAATCTAAAATCTAAAATACCTTCAATTTAATAAAAGTTATTTTGTTTTTTACTTATGCTTCTTATTCAAAAGAAGTCCGAGACACATTAAATTCAATCTAATGAATTTCATTTTGTACAACGTAATAAAATAGTTTAGAATATCTCTAATTTAATAGAAATCAAAATTATAAATGTATACTTTTCAATACTATTTTACCTTACCTTATTAGGTTTACCTATTTACGCATTCATATATCCAATTTAATGGATATCCAAAATAGACGAAGATATATCACCAATTTAATGGGAATCCAGAGCACTACATATCTGTATTATCTATATATATAAAAGAAAGTCGTATTAGTTACACCATTTATAACTCAAGAACGGCCGAATCGATTCGACTGAAAATTGGTGGGCAGGCAGCTCAGAACCAGGAAACGGACATAGGACAATTTTCACCCCGTTCTCTATCCCCCACTCCGCGCGGACAAAGTCGCGGGTAAAAGCTAGTTTTAGTTAAAATGATAGCCGATTTTCAAAATACGGCCTGTACCTGTCATTTTTACGTGTAATACTTAGTTGCAGTTAATAGATAATAGACCCATATTTCGTATGACACTGTCTAAGATCCTAGAACGGTTCGTTGAAGAAGATTCACAAATACCTTTGCCAGAAATATAATTATTTCTGAACAAAATAAATATGTCAGTTGATACTTATTGTAGCATTTGATGTGTCTCGTTACAGAGAATATTTGATGACCAAATAGTGAGTAGATTAATATAACAGATTTAAAACATCTTTACAAATAAATCAGGCCACCCGTTGACCCCGCCTTTTATTGACGTTCCTTACACTTATGAAGATTGATATTGTAAGTACTCGAAAGTATAATAATTTACAATAATTTCAATCGCTTTTTTTTTACAATTAATTTTTTACAGGTAGCTGTAATAATTTGTAAATATTATTGACAATTAAAATTTTTGTGAACTAAACTTTAATAGACAAATATTCCTACTCATCATAATAAATAGATAACGACGGCGGAAGTGATATCGCATGCTTGCAATAAATCATCATTACTATTTTACACGTATACAACTTATAAAATCGTATAAGACTGTAAACTAATGTTCCCCGTATCATATTGTCATCTTTCTTCTATTATGAAATCTATAATAATTGTACCCTACTTTTAGGCATAAAATTAAATATCTTGATTGCAATGTTTTAATTTACACACAAGTATTTTATTACTTAGGGCGCAAAATACGGACATAGTTACCAATTTCCTATTTTGTGTGTTTTTTTTATTTTTTTTTTTCACCTCGTCGCCATTTGTAGGACCATAGGGTCCCTAAAGATGATTAAGGACAGACACTGGCTCACCACTACCACACTGTAGCTCAGGCGCACGTCCGCTTCGTACCGCGTTCGTCACTCAACTACCCAGAGACAGCTGTCCATTCCAGTGTGGTACATGAGACAGTGAATTGTATCTATTCCATAGACACAAACACTACACTACCCAAAATAGTATTTCACGCGGACGAAGTCGCGGGCACAGCTAGTAAAAAATAGAAAACGGGGTAAAAATTATCCTATGTCCGTTTCCTGGTTCTAAGCTACCTGTCCACCAATTTTCAGTCAAATCGATTCAGCCGTTCTTGAGTTATAAATAGCAATAACTAGCACGACTTTCTTTTATATATATATATATATATATATATATATATATAGATTAACCTGTCACTGTCAGATTGACCTTCTATTCTCATTTTCATTATTCAATTATTTTTTCATTAAATTCAAAATTTTCACACGATTTTCAGAAATGCCAGAGCCTTTAACACCACGGAAGCAGAAATTAATGAAAAAGCTGACAAAAAGTCAAATTGTAATTAAAAAACTGCAGAAAAAGATGGATCAGATAGAGAACATTTCATCTCCAGTGTTAAAGAGCCTAATTGAGTCTTCCATATCGAATCAAAAACGAAAACCTAAAGGAAAACGTTATACAAAATTGAGCAAAAGTGTAGCTTTAGCTATTTATAAAAAATCGCCTAAAGCTTTTAAATACCTTAGCACACTTTTACCTATGCCGAATATTAGGACGTTACAAACTGTCCTACAAAATTTGAAAATGAATCCTGGAATTGATCCTACTACTTTAACCCATTTAAAAAAAAATCTGAATGCTTATCAGAAGCTGACAAACTCTGCATGCTTTTGTTTGATGAGATATCGTTGAAGAAAAGGCTAATATATAATTCGGCTACCGACAAAATAGATGGTTATGAAGATTTAGGCAATGAAGGTGGACGAACAGCAAATATAGCTGATCATGCCTTGGTACTAATGCTTCAAGGAATTCATAAAAAAATTAAACAGCCAATTGCGTATTACTTTGTAAAAGGTACAATATCTGCAGAGAAATTGACTGTTATTATAAAATCAGTCATTCGAGCAGTAACTAAGGTTGGTTTCACTATTCTTGGTACAGTCTGTGACCAGGGTCCAACAAATGTAGGAGCGCTAAATTTATTAAAAAAATTTGGTGGGCTCCCCGATGACTGTAACTACTTTTTACTGGACAATGACAAAATATTTATTGTTTTTGATGTTCCCCACCTTTTCTAATCTATTAGAAATAATTTCTATCAAGGTGGCGAAATAGTAATGGACGGCAAAAGAGGCAAATGGGAACATTTAGTAAAATTGGAGGAAAAAAACAGAACTACTCTACATTTTAAGAAAATTACTAAACTACATGTGGAACCCAAGTTTAGATCCAAAATGAGAGTCAAACTTGCTGCTCAAATCTTGAGTAATACAGTATCCGCAATTTTAAAATTACTGTCAGAAAGTTTAAAAAATGAAAAAGAAGCTAGAGAAATTTTACACATATTGTTGAAGAGCTCGACAAATTGTTTGATTGTACAAACGGGCCCGCCTCAAGAAAAGACATAAAGAAAGGTATACGACAAAATGTGAGCAAAAAAAGTTTTCATCATGAATGCTGGCCGGAATATAAAAGAAAACTAAAAACCCTTACTTTTTTAAAGTCTGACAGTCACCTTAGGCTGAGAAACGTTAGGTGTGTTAACGGATTTATAATAACAATTACATCCCTGCAAGATATTTGGAAGGTATTACAGTCAAAAAATTTTAAGTATTTGAATCTGCGTCAATGCAATCAGGACGCATTGGAAAATTTGTTTGGCCTTATAAGGCAACACTGTTATACTAACAGAAATCCGACATTATTTATGTAATGCTCTGGATACTGCAACAAATATTTTCGACCAAGAAATAAAACTTAACATCTTTATAAAAGATATAAATACTTTTTCCAAGACACAGATGCTGGCTAATATGGATTTTTCGTGGATGTGTAAAGATCACAAATATAAGATGGTTGATGGACTATTGCAGTGAATGAGTCTGTTATTAATCCGCAATTATTGTAGAATCACTAATAGATCTTTCGCGTTGAACGAAGAATCTTCGTCAGACTCTTTAAAGAAGGCGCAGCTTCAGAGCGTTGCCGAATAAAATTCAACAATGCAAACTACTTCTGTGCGTTATTTGTGTATTCAAGTAAGCAAATTTTCGAACACGTGTATTTCTTATATATTTTCATACTTAATAAGAACATTCCACGTTTGTTGCAGATCGTATTGTTGCAAATGGCAGTATATTTTATGTGGAATCAAATAAAAATATTACAATAATGTTTGTCAATATGGTAAGTTGAGTTAGTCACAAAAATAGTAGTACTTGCTTTAACGTCTGGAAACTGCTAATGAAATGAAGTACAATAAATACAACATAGTATTTCACGTGCATAACTTTATAAACATTCATAATACATCTCTACGCCGTACCTAACAAACAAAAAAAGGTTTTCATCCCCGATTTTAGTAATGAAATATATACAACTTCATGCATTATTTGTGTTGCAGTACTTCCAACCCGGAGTATGAAGTGAAACCAGCCACTATTTGAACTACCAACGTGACTAACAAGAACCAGTAAAAGTAAAGGAACTGACATTTTTATCATATTAAAAATGCGCTTAAAAGTAACTTAAAAAAAACAATTTCAAACAAAATGCACTCAAAAGTAACGTAAAAAAACAATTTCAAACAAAATTCACTCAAAAGTAACATAAAAAAACAATTTCAAACAAAATGCATTCAAAAGTACCATAAAAAACAATCTCAAACAAAATACACTAAAAAGAAACAAAATAATGTCATGAAAACTTCTTTCTTTCTTTCTTCTCTCTTTCAAAAACCCTCTAAACTCTAAAGAAAGTTCTCTTCTTTCTTGTAACATGTCTATATTGTATAATTATTGTTATTTTGGAGTCGGTTGGAGAGAAGAAAGAAAGAAAGAAGTTTTCATGACATTATTTTGTTTCTTTTTAGTGTATTTTGTTTGAGATTGTTTTTTATGGTACTTTTGAATGCATTTTGTTTGAAATTGTTTTTTTATGTTACTTTTGAGTGAATTTTGTTTGAAATTGTTTTTTTACGTTACTTTTGAGTGCATTTTGTTTGAAATTGTTTTTTTTAAGTTACTTTTAAGCGCATTTTGTTTGAGATAGTTTTTTTTTGTTTTGAAGTCGGCTATTTTTTTTTCTTAAAATGTTTGTTTTATTTCTCAATTTTCAGTGAATTTGAAGTTTAATTACAAATTTCCTTAATACGTATAAGGACATAAATAAGACAAATAAAGAAAAGGACTTTCCTAGTTAATATGTGTGTACTTCAATTCAAAAACTAATTTAGAATACACCAGATAACCACTTATCCTTTAAACAATGAAATAATTATCAAAATCGGTATACAAATTGAAAATTAACGAACTAATACATCGTAGCGTGCCTTTAATTTTGTCCAGCCGCGCGCCGCAGTAGCATTTTTCGAATGCGCGTAGTTTTTAATAATTTAATATCTTCCAAACTATTGATCAGAATTACATAGTTTAAAGGCTAATGTAATCTGCATTTAATACTCTAGCCATCAAACATATTTATTTGGATAAGGATTCATATCGAATATAATATAATAGCGCCGTAAGCTTACGACGCTGTTTTTCGTGTGCAATTTAATCGAAGTTTGTTTATAATAACATGGTTTTTGTGAGACATCCATAGATGATAGATATATGCCACCTGAGACTTTTATTTAGCAAATTTAAGGATCTATAATTACTCGATACATCATTTTAATGTAGGTCATATAGTTTGACCTACGTAAGCCCAGAAAGCAAATTTGTGCTATTCATTGTAACGCAATGTAGCATTTTTCGTTTCCGCATAATTTTATTCTTACGATATCTCCTAAACTATTAGACAGAATGATATAGTTTCAATTGCAAATATAATCTACATTTAATTCTCTTGATAATGAACATATTTATTTACATAAGGGTTAATACTGAACTTGAATAATAGCGTCGGAAATAGGGCATGAATTTAATTAATGATTCTAAAGAAAAAAATGGTTATTGTGAGAAAACTATAAAAGATAGATATATGCTATCGCGGACTTTTATTTAGCACATTTAAAGAGCTACAATTCGCCATACATCATTTTTATGTAGGTCCTATAGTTTAGCCTACGTAAGCGCTGAAAGCAAAAATGTCCCTAATTTCCGCAACAAATTTTGAAGCTATATTCAAAATCTACTAGTCTTCTAGTTATTTAAAAAAAAACAAAAAAATGGGACCCACCTGCAAGCACTTCCTTTCGATTAAAATAATTTTTATCAAAATCGGACCTTCAGGGGCCGAGTTTCGCGGTAACACACATAAAAAAAAAAAAATACAGTCGAATTGATAACCTCCTTCTTTTTGAAGTCGGCTAAAAAATTAAAACAAAATAAAACTCTTTGAATATAGGTACCTTGTTTTTTTTTTCATTATACTACCTAAACTATTAACAAAAATTGTGATAAGGGTCATACACTCATATCGATATCGATAATTTCTGTGAATTCCCTATTTATTTTGTTCTTGATGTTGGCATTATGTATGTCATGAATATGACGTTCGCGGCTTCATATTGGCAAGATTGTTTTCGACTTTTCGCTCCCGTTTCATACTTATTAGAATTTACGCTATTTGTAAGGCAGTCCCGTCTCTTAAAACGTAGTGGTTACATCCTCTTTGATAACATGCATCACACTCGCTCGTTCTCGTTCTCTCTCGTTCTCGTTCACCATTCGACTCGCCGACGGTCGCCGAACATAGCCGAACTTACGAATGTAGCCTGATGCATAATTTAAATAAAATGACAACACGTCAATAAGTGTCTATTGTAACAATTAACGGACTAAATTAACGGAAGTTAACAAGAGCGTTAACACTTTTTGAATTTAACTTAAAAGTTAATCCGTTAAGGAAAATGTTAACTTCGTTAATTAACGATTAACGGATTAACGAGTTAATGCCCACCTTTGCATATATTGTTATTTATATTATGTAGTAAAGTTTATTTTGTTAACTGTATGATTTTCGGTAGTACAAATGCATTATTTCATGGTTTACTTTAGTAATATGTGTACAAGTTTCTATACGTTTAGTAAATGTTGTAACCAATCATATTGTTTTATTACCTTACATAAATCCATATAACGATAAATAAACAAAAAGTTTTAATTCAAGCAATACTGCTTTGAATAAGCTGTTAAAACCTAATTCTACGGAGACGTAGAAAACCATTGAGCAAAGCACATAAACCGGACAGCAATATTTGTATTGTTTAGCTTACTCCGAAATGTGTCTTAGCCTCCGACACAGAGGCCAGAATGCCAACGGCGCTTGTGTTGCACCGTCTCCTGCCAGTCAATTCCTTTTAGCTTACTTTGCTTGTAATATTTTGTATTATAAATATTTTAATATAAGTTTTCTACGAGAATATCGTGTCATTGTATACGTATAGATAGTACCTACCTTTTTTTTTTTTTTTTTTTTTTTTTTTTTTTTTTTTTTTTTTTTTTTTTTTTTTTTTTTTAAAGTCTGGAAATGCATTTACGCACCCCCTACGCCGGGCTGTGCAATGGCGTAGGGGAGTGTGGGACTCGCCGGCCGCAGAAGGCGACCGGAATACCCACTAAAACCAGACTGCCCTCTCACGCGTTACGGCGGGGCCACGGGAAACGCGTTAGCTTACTTCCGTGACCCCGCCTGCGTTTGGCCTCTACGGGCCCTCAAATCTAAGGCGTGGGGAGAAGGGCAGCAGCGGCAAATTGCCGCCTCCTTCTCCCCACTCTTCTCTGCCGGAGCGGGGGCGCTAGGGGATCCCCTTCGCGTTCCCGCTCCTTCTCCTCCTTCTGCGACATGACTGTTTCGCAGAAGGAGGAGACCGCGTTCCAAGACCTCTCACTTCCCAACATGGCGCGTACAACGCCGGGAAGTGAGAGGTCGCCGCCTATCGCCGCCACCAGGGTGCGGCGCTCTTCTGTCCAGGCGCAGCACACTTCAAGTGTGTGCTGCGCCGTATCCTCATCTGCGCCGCACCCGTGGCAGCGCATCGTCTCTTCCCTTCCGATCCGACACAGGTACCGTCCGAAACAGCCATGTCCGGACAGCACCTGTGTCAGTCGGAAGGTAAGGGAGCCGTGGCTCCTCCCACACCACTCCGGGAGCTGTGGGCGTATGGCCTCTATGGTGCGCACGCCATATTGGGCGTGCGCTAGGCCACTCGCCCAGAGCTCCACGGTCGTCTTTCTCCTCGCCTCCCGGGCGCGGGAGAGCTCCTCTGGAGCCGGGGCTTCGCCCCGAGCTCTTTGTGTTGCCCGCGCCCAGTAGGCTTCGGCCAGCACGCCCGCCTCTATTTCCCACGGAGGGGTGCCGGCCAAAACGCAGGCCGCCGCGTGGCCTACCGTGCGGTAGGCCCGACACGCACGCGCCGCAATTATGCGTTGCGGCCTACGGAGGAGGGCCCTGTTTGGTGCGTTGAGGGCATTTGCCCACATCGGTGCACCGTACAGGGCCATGCTTTTGACGACCGTGGTGTACAGCAGTCTCGTATGTACACCCGGACCTCTAAGGTTAGGAAGGAGCCTCGACAGGGCTGAGGCCGCTCCCACGAGCCGGGGGGCCAGCGCTCGGAAATGATCGCCGAAGCGCCAGCCCCCGTCGAGGACAAGACCCAGATATTTCATCCGGGCCCTGACCCCGACTTCCTCTTCGTTGACCCGGAGGGTGGCCCCCGCAGGAATCCTCCACCTAGGCCCTTTAAAATAAAGGGCCTCGGTCTTGCTGAGGGCCACTCGGAGGCCTAGCGCCTCGATCCTCCGGGTCAACAACATGGCTCCGGCCTCAGCCCTCCTTTTAAGCCGGCTCCAGGTAGTGTCCCGGACGGCTACCAGCGTGTCATCTGCATAGCAGATGACCGCCATCCGGGACAGCACCTCTCCGCGGATGGCCCAATCGAATCCGATGTTCCACAGGAGGGGCCCTAACACGGACCCCTGTGGAACACCGGAGGCCATCCGCCTTTCCTCACGGCCAGTTCTCCCCATGTAGTCCTACACTACCCGCCCTTGCAGGTAGTGTCCTACGACTCTCCGCAGGTAGAGGGGCACTCCGTGATACCGTAGCGCCTCCTCTATTACCGCGAAGGGGAGGGAGCCGAAGGCGTTGGCGATGTCTAATGACACCGCTATGGCTCCCTGCCCCTTTTGGGCCGCTTCGTCAGTGAAACTCTTCAGGGCGGCCAGGGCGTCCATGGTGGATCGTCCTGACCGGAACCCGAATTGGTTCACCGAGAGCTGCGGCCCGTCCCTCGCTAGGTGCTGGATGATCCGGGAAGCTATCACGCGCTCCAGCAACTTCCCGACCTCATCCAGCATAACCAGCGGGCGGTATCCCGACGGAGAGTCCGCGGGGCGGCCATCTTTCCTTATGAGGACTAGCCGCCCCTCCTTCCACACCTCAGGGAAGTGCCCCGCTGCCAAGCAATCGTTGTAGAGGCAGCGTAGGCGGTCCCCGAGGTGCTTCAAGGCGATGGGGAGAACCTTCCCGGGCACCCCATCCGGTCCCGGGGCCTTCCGCGGGCCTTGGAGCCGGCGGGCCGCCCCTAGCATTTCCTCCTCCGTTATCAGAGGAGGATTAGGGGCGGCGTCATCCTCGTTGTCAGCCCTCTGCTGCGCCATGCGCGGTGGCTCAAATGGGGGGCTGTCTGGAAACAGCCCCTCTACCACCGCGCTGAGGACGGCCGGCTCCATGGCCTCCGTGGGGGGCGCCGTTTTGAGTTTGGCCCGTACCATCCAGTACGGGCGCCCCCACGGGTCCGCGTCTAGGGCCGCCAAGAACTCAGAGTAGGCGGCGTCCTTGGCGGCCCCAATGGCGGCTGAGAGCGCCTTCTTTGCTGAACGTGATTCAGCAAGAAGGCGCTCCAGCTCGCCCGGTTCCTGGTGCCGACGTCTTCGGCACCGGGAGAGAGCACGGCGGGCGGCGTTGCTGGTGGCATGTAGGGCCGCGAGGTCCCGCGACCACCAGTACACCCCCTCTCGGGGCGCGAGGCGCCTAGCCCTAGGCATTGCCGCATCGCATACAGCCGTCAGGTCCCGACGGAACCTGGCAGCTCTTTCTCCGACCCCCAAGGATTGAGGGGGGTCGGAGGCCCACGCGCAAGCAATTGCGGCCTCCTCTGCCAGGTCTGCGTCGAGACGGGACAGCTGCCACCTAGGGAAGGCGCCTCTGCCGCCCGCCGTGCGGGTTTGACGCCCGCGGGGCGCTGTGGAGACCCTGAACCTGATGTACAGGTGATCTGACAGGGTCTCCACATCCTCCAGGACGCGCCAACACGTGATGCGCGCACCAATACCGGGGGTGGCAAACGTAACATCGACAATCGAGCCACCCCGCGCGCGCACACACGTGAAGGCGCTGCCCTGGTTCTCCGGAACCAGGCCAATCATGAGGGCCCAATCCCGGAGATGCGCCCCTTTGACGTCAGTGACGGGGGATCCCCAAGCCGCGCACTTAGCATTGAGGTCCCCCATCACGATGACTGTCGGTATTGTTTATAAGGGTAGTTATAAATAAAGTATAAATAAATCAGTACGCATCTGAAAGTCGCAGCTTTATTACGTCTCCCTTGTCGACATGGCGCAGTCGGTAGGATGAGCTGGCAGTGCCCTCCGCACCACCAGCTCCAGGCCATCCAGGAACCCCTCAAATTGGGAGAGGCTCCTGTTCGGGGAGAAGTAGACCCCGATGAGCACTACTTCTCCCCAGTTAGCCGCCACGTAACCCGCGCCCCTCTCCCTGAGAGAGAGGCGTTGCGGGCCCGTTGGCGGCGCCACGATTCCGACCGAGCCCTCCGTGTCCCCGACCCAGTGAGATTGGGAAGGGATGAGGTAGGGCTCGGCCACGACAGCAACGGCAATTCTCCACTCCGCCAGGACCTGCATGAGCAGGTCCTGTGCGCGGGCGCAGTGGTTGACGTTCGTCTGCAGGAACTCTGTATGCAGGTGTCTGGGCATTAGGACACCTGCATACGATAGTATGAGTATGAGGATAGATAGTACCTACCTATGGAAATTCGTTGTAAGTCCAGAAAGTGACTGAAACGTTTGGATCGATATCGAATCAGTCAAGTATCGAATAATCTCATTTGGAACTGCACTGAGTGGGCGAGACGGCCACACAAAGGCCTGAATTAATAAACGTTTTGTCGTTAGGGTTGAACCTGTATCAAGTTACCAGGGCATTATAATAGACACATCTCAACTTAGTGCAACACATGTGCAATTTAGTAATTTTAAAACACTAAAATGATAATAATTTGCACGTGAGATCTCAAAACTTTTTACTGGTATTCGAAGAGTTGCGGAATTCACATTTTTTTGTTTTTTTTTTGTTTTTTGTGATACTATGCATACATTATAAGACTGTTTTTCATGGCCAAGACATCAATGTTTAGGTAAATATAGTAGATCAGTCCTTTCGGACGGCTAAAACTATCATCTTTACATAAAAGTATAACAATAAGAAAATGTTCGTCAAATTAAATTACATATTTGTATAAATTTCAAACAATGGAAACTCAGAGCCTTAATATACGGAGTAATTGAAAATATTTATTTATTTATTTATTAACTCTTATTGCTAACACGAATTATACATAAAAATTACTAAAGACTAATTTACATCGCAAGGGCGGCCTTATCGCTATAAGCGATCTCTTCCAGGCAACCCTGTGGGACAGGAGAGACTAACATAAATAGCGGGGTGTATCATAAATATTAAAAAAAAAAGTCAAAAATAAATAAATAAGAGCAAGAACTATATATAATTAAACTAGTTAAATACGAATATAAATATATTAGGTCCTTACACATGAAATTGGCGTTTTTCGTACTGGCCACTTTAATCACGAATTTCTCCTCTTTCGTAAGGAATTCCAAATTCGAATTTGTACAGCTATAGACTCATGTATTTGTGGTTCGATGACCGTCATTCATTTGGTTTTTTTCTTCTGTTTTTTTCTGTTTGCGTCACTCATTTTACAAAATGGAAATCTTAAAATATCGCATTATTTACGAGTACGAGTTCCGCCGTGGCACTAGTGCTGCAGAAACGACTCGAAGGGTGAATGATGTGTATGGCGGTCGTGTTGCAAAAGAAAACACAGTTCGTTTTTGGTTCCAACGTTTTCGTTCTGGAAATTTCGATCTGCAGAACAAGCCCCGTGGACGGCCTGAGACTCAAGTTGATAATGAAGAGTTGAAGGCTATTGTGGAAGCGGATCCATCGCAAACCACGTCCGAGTTTTTAATGTTAGACTTTTAATGTTGGATAATGAATACTAAAAACACTGACATATTGTTTTATTTCGGCGTAGTACAAGCACATTATTTTTTCTGTTAGACTCTTACAAAAGCAAACTTAACCTTTTTTATGTGTAATGACATTACAGTGACAGATGACATATAACATTGTCACATAGAAAGAATAAAATATTTAACACCCCCTCTCAATGTTAATACATATTTGTAACATTGCTATCCAATTAAGTTATCAGTACAATAAAACTTATTGAAAATTATTACACATAGTTACAAAATATTCAACTTAGATGTAAAATATGAATGTTTGTTTTCACATAATGGTTTTGTAAATATGTCAGATACATTTTCTTCAGTTGGTACATAGATAACATTGATATTATGAATATTAACTGCCTCCTTAATGAAATGAAATTTAATATCTATGTGTTTGGTTCTTTTACCATTTTCTCTATTGGATATAATCTTAATAGCACTTTGATTATCAACTTTCAATGAAATATTAAATTTAGAAGAATAGAAGTTACTTAAAATACCTTTTAAGAAAATGATCTCAGTAGTAGTTGAGGTTGCTGCTATGTACTCCGCTTCAGCAGAGGATAGTGAGACGGTACTTTGCTTCTTAGATAACCATGATATTAAGTTATTACTAAAGTAACACTCACTGCTAGCACAGCACTGCCACTTACACTTTTACGATCAATGTAGTCACTCGCCCAGTCTGCGTCAGAATATCCGATAATTTCTTTTGGTTCATCACTTCTGTAGTAAGTCAATCCTTTATTAATAGTGTATTTTAGATATCTTAAAATTCTCTTGGCTGCTGTCCAAAGTTGAGAAGTTGGTCTATATAAAAATCTGCTCAAGAAAGATGTTGCATAAGTAATGTCCGGTCTGCTAGTAACTGAGAGATAAGTAAGACTTCCAATTAGTTCTCTGTATGGTACATTTACTATCTCTTCCCCTTCTGTAATGATAGGCTCTTTCTCCATAGGTGTTTTAATTTCTTTGCATTCTTCCATTCCAAACTTTTTTTAGCAGTTTCCTTATTAGTTTCTCTTGCTTTATACACATGGAATCATTCTTTCTTTCTATTTCCATTCCTAGATATTATTAGGGGGGTAAGGGGAGCGGTATCAATATCTCATCCGACCCAATTGTCAACCTCACCTGCACGCGCCGGATGGCGACGGAGACCGAATGGTTTCCGTGGTGCCCCCTGCTAATCTACAAACGAGGCTCTGACGACCGATCAATGGCGGTATATCCATATCTCCTATCAGTTTAGTAGATAGAAGAGGCTATAGCAAGCCTTAGGACCTAAATAGTCTTTAAAAAAGTCTAGAGCGAATGGAGGACAAAGACATGGAAGCAAGATTGAAAAATTATCTACCCCAGGAGGGTACCAGCGGTGCTGGAGAATCCCTCCCTGAGAAAATCTCAGGCAGCCCCATGTATTCTGGGGGGGGCACAGTTTTGCGGCCAAACACAAAACTCTCCGGAGTGGCTGACCAGGCTTCGGAGGCGGAGAATGCTACTGGATATAAGAAGCACATGGTTCAACAAACCCTACACAAAAGCTTTTTCAACACGCGCCCTAGGGCAAATTCATTAAACAACCTTAATATTGGACTCCAAATTAGTGAACCCAATACTAGTAGTACAGAAACCATGCCTCCAGAATGGCAAAGAGTTCCTATATTAAGAAATAAGAAAAGACTAAGAACATCGGATTCACCGCCAAAAGAATTTTCTTTAGAGAATAGGTTTAGCTCTCTATCGACTGATGTAGATATGCCCGGCCCTCCAGAAGTCACTAGAAAAAAAGAAAACAAACCACCACCCCTTATATTATATGGTATAGAAGATATAAACAAATTAATTGAAGCCTTTGAGTCTGTAATGGGACGAACGGACTACTCACTAAAAATTATAACCAAAAACCAATTAAGAGTAAATTGCACAACAGTAGAATCTTATAAAAAATTAATGACCTTCGTGCGCCAAAAAGGATTAATAGGACACACATTTACACGTAAAGAAGAGAGACCATATAGAATTGTAATAAAAAATTTACATCACACAACACCCCACGAAGCAATCATAACAGAAATTGAAAAATCAGGCAACAAAGTTAGAGGTGAGATTATTAATGCTAGAATTGGACCAAATAAAAGACCTTCGACAACTTTCTTTGTAAACATTGAACCTGGTGCCAACAATAAAGCAGTTAAAGATATAAGAGTCATATACAATACAATTGTAGCAATTGAAGATCCCAAAAAACGTAAGGTGATAGCTCAATGTACAAAATGTCAACAATATGGTCACACGAAAAATAACTGCTTAAGGCCATATAGATGCGTAAAGTGTGCAGAGGCACATAATACTGCAGACTGCCCTAAAAAAGACAGAAATACTCCAGCAAAATGTGCCCTATGTCTTGGTAGCCATCCAGCTAATTATAAAGGGTGCGAGGTTTATAAAGAAATCCTATCGCGGAAGTATAATGTCAAAAAACCAGAATCTCTCTTGGAATATCAATCAGAAAAAATTCCCAAATTTAAAAGTAAAGACAGCAAACCATCTAATGTAGACGAAAGTGAGTCGATCAGAAAATATTCTACCAACACAAGAACATATAGTGAGGTCCTTAGAAACGAACAACAATGTAATGCTAATTCAACCAAAGTAGTTGAGGAACTACTTATCAAACAATCTGAAAAGATTGATTTACTCCTTCAACAAATAAGCAACCTTATGGGGCTTATGACCAAGCTAGTTGACAAATTACTACAATGAATTATTTAAAAATATGTATCTGGAACATAAATGGTCTCTCGCCTAATATAGATGATGTAAAACTTCTACTTAATATACATAAACTTGATGCATTGCTTATATCGGAGACACACTTTACTGACAGAAGTCTCATAAAAATACCTCAGTATAGCATATATTCTACCAATCATCCAGATGGCACTGCCCACGGTGGTACTGCAATTGTAATAAAAAGTTCCATTAAACATCACCAATTACCTAGTTTTAGAAAAGAACATATACAAGCGACAACAGTTTGCATACAGGACAAAGGTGGCGAATTTAACCTATCATCGATATATTGCCCACCAAAACACAACATTAAAGCGAATCATTTCAAGGAACTCTTCTCAACTTTAGGAAAAAAATTCATTGCTGGTGGCGACTGGAATGCCAAACATTCCCACTGGGGATCTAGACTCATCACCACAAGAGGTAGAGAACTAATGACATGTATATCTACCAACAAGCTCATAACCCTATCGACTGCAGAACCAACGCACTGGCCGACGGACTCAGCTAGGCTACCGGATGTAATCGACTTCTTCGTAGTTGGTGGATTGCCGAAACTATCTTTCAAGATCGAGTCATGCTTAGACGGATCATCCGATCATACTCCTGTTTTACTAACAGCTAGCACTACTGCACTTCAGACTAATAAATATTCGCCACTATATAACTCTTTTACAGACTGGTACTCTTTCCGCGAAATAATAGAGAGGGATATAGAACTAAAAATACCACTCAAAACATCTGAAGATATTGAGAGGGCTGCCAAAAATTTAACAAATATCATACAGTCGGCATGCTGGCGAAGCACGCCCGAAAACCGACCTACAAATGGTAAGTTTAGTATCCCTATCGAAGTGAGAGAAAAAATTCGAGAAAAAAGAAGACTACGACGTGTGTGGCACCAAAGTCGGTGTAGCAATGACAAAAGAGCACTTAACAAAGCTATAGTAGACTTAAAGGAAGCTCTCAAAACCGCAAATAATTCTGTTATGCAGACGTATCTGGAATCTCTTTCTCCAAGTAAGGCTACAAATTACTCTCTATGGAAGGCTCTTAGAGGAATGAACAAGCCACAAAATAGAAAGCCTCCAATAAGGAGTGGCCAAAACACTTGGGCGAGAACAAGTCTCGAGAAGGCTAAAGTCTTCGCAGATCACCTGGCAAAAGTATTTGTGCCGAATATGCCTGAAGTGGGGATGGATGAAACAGACATTGAAACTATATTAAATCAAGATTACCAACTAGACTTACCCATTAAACACATAACACCTAAAGAAATCCGGCGTGAAATACAAAACCTAAAGAATAAAAAAGCCCCAGGGTTCGACTTAATAACAAAAGAAGTTCTAATACAGCTACCGAAGAAAGCTATAATGTACATAACCGCACTCTTTAATTCCATTCTAAGAGTCAAATACTATCCTAAACTCTGGAAAATATCGCAGGTAGTGATGATTCATAAAGAAGGTAAACCTGAAAATGAGGTCTCTTCCTATAGGCCTATTAGTCTGCTCACAGTGCTTTCAAAAGTATTTGAAAAACTTCTCCTCCGAAGATTAATGCCCATACTACACGAAAAACATGTAATACCAGACCATCAGTTTGGTTTCCGACAAGAACATGGAACCATTGAACAAGTACATAGAGTATGCAACAAGATAAGAAAGTCACTAGAAGATAAAGAATACTGCTCATGCGCATTCCTAGACATACAGCAGGCATTTGATAGGGTTTGGCACAGGGGACTGCTATGCAAAATAAAACAATCTTTACCCCATACTTTTTATGAAATCTTAAAATCATATCTTTCCGATAGAATATTTCAAGTCAGAGAAAATGACAGTACGTCCTCATTCCACGATATCCAAGCAGGTGTACCTCAAGGTTCGGTCTTGGGTCCAGTCTTATACACTTTGTACACTGCAGATTTCCCTGAAAGTAATAATTTAACCACAGCAACATATGCGGATGACACAGCTGTCTTGGCCAGTCACAAGGACCCAAAGACTGCTACTGTAATGCTCCAGAATGGACTCGATGAAGTAGACAAATGGTTAAAAAAATGGAGAATAAGAGCCAGTGCTTCAAAATCGGTCCAAGTGACATTTACGCTGCGCCATGAAAACTGCCCAGCAGTTAAACTAGGAGATCAAGAACTTCCACACAGTGACGTCGTCAAATACTTAGGTATTAGACTGGATAAAAAACTCACATGGAGAGCACACATTATAGCAAAAAGAGATCAACTTAACATACAATATCGAAACCTTCAGTGGCTCCTAGGAAGAAGGTCTGTTCTAAGCTTGGATAATAAGCTTCTACTTTATAATGCTGTTCTCAAACCAATATGGACATATGGGATACAAGTTTGGGGTTCTGCAAGTGCTTCAAATTTAAACATCATACAAAGGGTGCAAAACCGTATACTTAAGAACATCTCGAATGCCCCCTGGTTTATTAAAAACTCAGAGGTGCATGACGTACTAAAAGTGAACACCGTCCAGCAGGAGCTCAAAGTGATTGCTGAGCGCTATAAAGCAAGAATTGCAAACCACTATAATCCCCTGGTTGCAACCTTACCTAAATGTGACCACAGAAGGAGGCTTAAAAGGGCCACTATTATGTAACAAACAAGACTCGCTAAGGTCTGTTTAAAAGAAGAAGTTTCTTGATGGAGAAATAATTCTGAAAAATTACTCGTTCCTCATATCTGCTTAAAGTTTTAAAGACTGATTGCAGATGCAGCTTAGAAAAAAAAAAAAAAAAAAAAAGATATTATTTCACTTGTCCTAGATCTTTTGCCTTAAACTCCTTTTGTAGTATTTCTTTTATATCTTTGTAGTTTCCCATAAGTAATATATCATCAACAAATATTAATGCCCAAGTTCCAGTTTTATAATACAGACAAAAATCATATTTTGATTGTTCAAAGTTGTTTTCTATAAAGAAATTGTGTAGTCGTTTGTTCCAACATCTTGGAGCTTCTTTTAGTCCATAAAGTGCTTTCTTTAATTGTAACACTTTTCCTTCTACTTTTGTAACTCCTTCAGGATATTTTATGTATACATCCTTTTTAAGATCTCCATTTAGGAATGCTGTGGGAATATCCATTTGTCTCACTGGTTTGTCTTCTTGTAAAGAGATACTGAGTAACAATCTTACAGTAGCCATTCTTGCAACTGGTGCATAAACATCATATGTATCTTTTTCTTGAAATCCTTTTGCTACAAGCCTTGCTTTCTTTATTCCATCCAATTTACTTTTAAATATCCATTTTGTGTCTATAGCTTTTTGTCCATCCGGTAAGTCTGAAATTTTCCATGTTCCAAATTTTTCATGTGCATCTAGCTCTTTTTCTATTGCTTCTTTCCATTCCTTGTTTTTTATCGCTTCATTGTATGTAATAGGCAGAGCTGGGCATTAACTCGTTAATCCGTTAATCGTTAATTAACGAAGTTAACATTTTGCTTAACGGATTAACTTTTAAGCTAACTTCAAAAAGTGTTAACGCTTTTGTTAACTTCCGTTAAACTCAACTTCCGTTAATAAAAGTCCGTTAATCGTTAAATTAGAAACTTGGAGACGTGCTGTCATTTTGTTTAAATAACGTGCCACGCTCGTAAGTTCAACTATGTTGGGCGACTGTCGGCGACTCGAATGGTGAACCAACGAGTTGATAATTGATATATGTGAAGTTCGCGTGCAAGTGTGATGCATCAGAGCATCCGGGAAAGACGTGACCAACAGGACCAAAACAAAAGAAGGTTCGAAATAGTATATTTCATTACGAGTATATAAAAGCATGAGTATGTAATAGCCCACATTCCGAACGCTCTTCGCCCCTGCAATACGCCACTTTTTGAGCAACTGTATTAAAACACTTTTTACTCGTGCCTTCTCTTTCCCAACTGTAAAAATGATGTCTATTAAAAAGAAAAAACCAACCACGAAGTTTTTACAAAAAAAAAATCATTGAAGTTTTTATGATTCATGCAAATATTTCTAAAAAGAAGCTCCTAATTTGTTACAATATCAGATTTAATGATTTGATTCAATGAATTAGGTTAATGGTTAATGGTTAGGTTTCATTTTATTTCATCTCATAAAATTTCATTTTCATTTCATATCAATAAAAATAATCTACTGAAACCTTGGGTGTTTGGGCATGGTTCCCTTTGCCTACCCAGAATGGGCGAAGAAAACAAAAAAATCTTTGTTTGTATTCTTTTACGGTTGGCGCCATTTTTCAAACATTTTAGTTAGTTGAGTTTATTGTGTTTTTAGCCGACTTCAAAAAGAAGGAGGTTATCAATTCGACTGTATTTTTTTTATTATTCTAATAAATTGCTTAATTTTTTCGCAACCGTATTAAAATAGTTGTTTAGTACACGTGCGGAACTGTCATTACAACTGGTTCCTACTGTCAACCCTCACCTTCGGCTGCACCTCGGCTCGGGTAGACATTTGTCGGAACTCTTTGCAATGACAGGCTTTCCGCACTCGTAATGAAATATACTATAATGCATTCATACTTGTCTCTAATACTAATGTGTTATAGAATGTACAGTCAAATTACTATTTTAAACAAGTGTCGCCACAATAAGTGCGAAATTAGTATGTATAATTTTGGTATGGTTAACTGTTAACGATTAACTTTAACTTGCGTTAAATTTTCGAGAATTTAACGCTTTAACGATTAACGAAGTTAATTTTTTAATTAACGGATTAACGATTAACGAAGTTAACTTTTCGATTAACTGTGCCCACCTGTGGTAATAGGTTCAGATTCTGCAATCATGCAATAAGATATATTAGTTTCAAATTCACTCAAATAATTAGGACGTTTTATAATTCTCCCTGATCTTGTCTGTTGTCTGGTATCTTTATTTCGTTTAGTTATAGCTTCATCATTATCATCTTCTCTTTGTTCATCATTTTTATTTATATCTTCCTCATATTCATTTTGTATCACTTCATTATCTCCTTTTTCTTTATTTTTCTCCGTATTTTCTTCTTCATTTATTTTATTATTTATTATTATTCCTTCTTCTTTATCTTTGTTTTCATTTTTCTCCACATGTTTGATATCTGTTTCATCAAACCTCACATCTCTTGAACATAGTATTTCATTTGTCTCTGGAATCCATAATCTGTAACCATTTTGTGCATATCCAACCATTCTTTCTTCAATTGCTCTTTCATTTAATTTTGAACTTCTAGGCAATTTTACAGCCCAAGCTTTAGAGCCAAAGACTTTTAATATTTTCAAATCATTTTTCTCTTGAAACAGCACAGCGGGTATTTTACCTGTGACTGAAGATAGTGTTCTATTTACGAGGGGAGGTCCAAAAGTTCGCGGAATGAAAGGGTTGTCAATGAAATATAACAATAAATTTATTTTTCCTTTTCAATATAATCACCCTTAAGTCTAATACATTTATTCGATCTATGAATTAATTTTTCTAAACCATCGAAAAAATATTTTTTGTCTTTGGCCTCAAAATGGGCCGAAATTGCCTCCTTCACTTCATTATCGTCGGAAAATTTCCTTCCCCTTAGCTCTTTTTTTTAATTTGGAAATAAATAAAAATCGCTAGGAGCCAGGTCTGGACTGTAGGGTGGGTGAACAAGTGGTTCGAACCCATGTGTGTGCAGAGCAGCTATGGCAACTCGGCTCTTGTGAACCGGCGCGTTGTCTTGCAAAAGCAACACACCCTTGGCCAATTTTCCTCGACGTTTTTCTTTAATTGACTCCTTTAACTTTTCTAATATGAGTGCGTAGTATTCTCCGGTTATAGTGGTACCTTTTTCTTTATAATCAATGAGTAATATTCCCTTACAATCCCAAAAAACAGTGGCCATCAACTTTCCCGCCGATTCTGACACCTTGAATTTTTTGGGAGGTGGTGTACCCTTTTTGTGCCATTGCATGGACTCCTGTTTGGACTCAGGTTCAAAGTGATGAACCCATGTTTCATCTCCAGTAACAATCCGCTCCAAAATCTGCACGGGCTCGTCTCCACACAACTCCAAAAAGTGCTTAGACGCGTCGACGCGCTGCTGTTTTTGAAGCGGCGTGAGCATTCTCGGCACCCATCTTGCACTGACTTTTGTCATGCCCAGGTGGTCGTGCAGGATACGCAAAATAGTTGTATCTGATACTCCAACAAATGCAGATAATTGTTTCTTCTTCAAACGTGTGTCTTCGAGTACAAGTTTTTCGACTTTTTCGACGATGTCTGATGTGGTGGCGTCAGCTGGCCGCCCAGAGCGAGAGTCGTCTTCAATTGAATCTCGACCATGTTTAAAAAGACCATGCCACTTATAAACCATTGTTTTACCAGGGCACTGATCTCCATAAACGGCTTCCATTTCATTTAAAATGGTTTGAACGTTTTTTCCTTGCTTGGTAAGGAATTTTATCACAGCGCGATGTTCAATTTTCTCCATAGTTGCAGTTTGCTTCCGGATTGACTTGTTCAGCAGGCGAGTACTCGTAAACGATTGGCACTATAGGGTTGAAATGTTATATATATACTAATTATGAGTGCCCAATTAGTATGACACTAAGCGAGCTACCCTATCCCCACTCCATCCCCTCCATTCCGCGAACTTTTGGACCTCCCCTCGTAGTTGATAAGCAGCACACATTATTGCTTCTGACCATAGTTGTTTTGGTATTTGTGACTCAGATAACATTATTCTTGCCTTATTGTACAATGTACGGTTTAGTCTCTCCGCTGCACCATTCTGTTGAGGGGAGTAGGCAATTGTGTACTCAATTCTTATTCCTTTTTTATTACAGAATTTTTTGAAATCTGCAGATGAAACCTCACCACCATTGTCACATCTTATTCCTTGTACTTTAACTCCTTTCTGTGTGTTTATTTCTCTTATGTAGGTTTTTAGATTATTCGCAGCTTCACTTTTTTGTTTTAATTGATAAACCTTTACAAATCTTGAATAATCATCCATAATAGTAAAATAATCAATCATTCAATTAGCACGGGTTCATTCCCTGAACAATGGAAGGTAGCTGCGGTGAAACCGATTCCAAAGAAACAAAACCCAGATGATTATAGGGACCTTCGTCCAATAAGTATTTTGCCATTCATGTCAAAGATTTTAGAGAAAATTGTTTGTACTCAAATGACAGAATATCTTGAACAAAACCAAATACTACCTGTCAAGCAATCCGGATTTAGAAGGTCTCGTAGTACAGTGACTGCTTTGTTGAACGTAGTTGACGATGTTCTGGTAGCACAAGATAGTGGACAAGGTACGTTGTTGGTTCTACTTGATTTTTCTCGCGCTTTCGATTCTATAAACACAACGCTGCTCTTGTCAAAGCTCGCTTACTATGGCTTCGATTGCTCTACAATAAGATGGTTTGCTAGTTACCTAAATAATCGAGTACAATATGTAAGGCTTGGTAGAGATAATGGGCCAGACATGGTATCCACTAAAAGAACTGTTAACAGAGGGGTACCACAAGGGTCTATTCTGGGACCTACTCTTTTCATTTTGTATATTGCAGATATTATTAACGTCATTGAACATAGCCGATACCATTTATATGCGGACGACATTCAATTATTCCTCCCTTCTCTCTTCGGCCACCAACCGATTCAGACGTGTTTGCTATTAGTTGTTGAGAATAGTTTTAATAATCATTAAATTAAATATTGTAAGCAAAATACTCCCCCGAATACTAGGAGTGCATAAAAGTACAGTGTAAAGTGATTGTTGAATGACGCGTTTCGCCATCCCGCTCTGCGAACGTCTCCGCTGTGTGAGTACTTACGAAGTTTAGCTGTAAGCGATTGTCACTCTTAATGCAGGAGATATAACGTTCAAGTTGACATTGACTAATCTGTAACCAAGCATCGGATCGAATAATACTTCTGGTGTTGGGTACTTAGATAGTGTTTTACTAAGTCATAACTATGCCACTAAGACGGTCTCCACCACCCCATGCATCATTAAAACAACCAATGGAATTACATCATGGCGGCTTAGAGCCTAACATTGCAGCATGCAGGGATGATACGGATTCCACCAACTTCCCCTCAAAGATGTGTACCCGGGGTAACAAGAGAAAACACAATCAGGACTTTAAGGAAGAATTGCAGACATTAAAAGACGACATTATGGGCATGCTAAACTCGTGGAAGGAGTCCCAGGACAACAAAATAGAAAAAATCTTAACGTCGATTGCAGAACTACGCAGCGATTACCAGGATCTGCAAACGAGTGTCAAATTTATATCGGATAAATACGATGAGTTAAACTCTAAAATATCACAATTAGACAAGCATAAGCGGGAGTACCTAAAGCAGATACGGGATCTTGAACAGAAAGTAGAATTTATGGAACAATTTCAAAAAAGTTCGTCTATCGAGATCCGAAACGTACCAAAAGTAAAAAAGGTAGAAACCACGGATGATTTACTCGAAATCATACAGAACATTGGCAATGTATTAAATGTCGATTTAGGAAAACATGTCATAAAAGACATCTTCAGAGTAAATACTAAGTCAGAAAATTACAAGCCGATAGTCGTAGACTTCACTAATAAAATAATCCTTACTTCCTTACTTTAATATTATAAATGCGAAAGTAACTCTGTCTGTCTGTCTCGCTTTCACGCCAAAACTACTGAACCGATTTAAATGAAATTTTGTTCACAGATAGTCTAGAGCCTGAGGATGGACATAGGCTACATTTTAACGCGAAAAAGGGGTTGTAAGGGGTTGAAAGTTGGTGTGAAAGTTTGTATGGAATTATCGTCATTTTTACAGGTAGAAGGTTGAAACATATTTTTAAGGCTGCTAATTTGATAAAGATAAATATGAAATTAAATTTTTGTAAAAATTTTACTCCCAAGGGTGCTAAATAACAATAGGGGATGAAATTTTGTTTGGCAATATGTTCGGTTTTGGTGAATGTTTTGTTTAATATGCTTTGCTTTAATCCTTACCAATATTTAGTCTAGAGCCTGAGGAAAGACGTAGGCTACATTTTAACGCGAAAAAGGGGTTGTAAGGGGTTGAAAGTGGGGGTGAAATTTTGTTTGGATTTATCGTTATTTTTTCAGATAGAAGCTTGAAACTTATTTTCAAGGCTGCTAATTTGATATCAATAAATATGAAATAACATTTTTGTAAAAATTTTACCCCTAAGGGTGCTAAATAACAATAGGGGATGAAATTTTGTTTAGCATTATGTGAGGTTTTGGTGAATGTTTTGTTTAATATGTTTTGCTGTTACCCTTACCAATATTTAGTCTAGAGCCTGAGGAAAGACGTAGGCTACATTTTAACGCGAAAAAGGGGTTGCAAGGGGTTGAAAGTGGGGGTGAAATTTTGTATGGAATTATCGTTATTTTTACAGATAGAAGCTTGAAACTTATTTTCAAGGCTGCTAATTTGATATAGATAAATACAAAATTAAATTTTTGTAAAAATTTTACCCCTAAGGGTGCTAAATAACAATAGGGGATGAAATTTTGTTTGGCAATATGTTCAGTTTTGGTGAATGTTTTATTTAACATGCTTTGCTGTAACCCTTACCAATATTTAGTCTTGAGCCTGAGGAAAGACGTAGGCTACATTTTAACGCGAAAAAGGGGTTGCAAGGGGTTGAAAGTGGGGGTGAAATTTTGTATGGAATTATCGTTATTTTTACAGATAGAAGCTTGAAACTTATTTTCAAGGCTGCTAATTTGATATAGATAAATACAAAATTAAATTTTTGTAAAAATTTTACCCCTAAGGGTGCTAAATAACAATAGGGGATGAAATTTTGTTTGGCAATATGTTCAGTTTTGGTGAATGTTTTATTTAATATGCTTTGCTGTAACCCTTACCAATATTTAGTCTTGAGCCTGAGGAAAGACGTAGGCTACATTTTAACGCGAAAAAGGGTTTGTAAGGGGTTGAAAGTGGGGGTGAAAGTTTGTATGGAATTATCGTCATTTTTACAGTTAAAAACTTGAAACTCATGTTTAAGGCTGCTAATTTGATATAAAAATATTAAATTAATTTTTGTAAAAATTTTACCCCCAAGGGTGCTAAATAACAATAGGGGATGAAATTTTGTTTAGCATTATGTGAGGTTTTGGTGAATGTTTTGTTTAATATGTTTTGCTGTTACCCTTACCAATATTTAGTCTAGAGCCTGAGGAAAGACGTAGGCTACATTTTAACGCGAAAAAGGGGTTGCAAGGGGTTGAAAGTGGGGGTGAAATTTTGTATGGAATTATCGTTATTTTTACAGATAGAAGCTTGAAACTTATTTTCAAGGCTGCTAATTTGATATAGATAAATACAAAATTAAATTTTTGTAAAAATTTTACCCCTAAGGGTGCTAAATAACAATAGGGGATGAAATTTTGTTTCGCAATATGTTCGGTTTTGGTGAATGTTTTATTTAATATGCTTTGCTGTAACCCTTACCAATATTTAGTCTTGAGCCTGAGGAAAGACGTAGGCTACATTTTAACGCGAAAAAGGGTTTGTAAGGGGTTGAAAGTGGGGGTGAAAGTTTGTATGGAATTATCGTCATTTTTACAGTTAAAAACTTGAAACTTATGTTTAAGGCTGCTAATTTGATATAAAAATATTAAATTAATTTTTGTAAAAATTTTACCCCCAAGGGTGCTAAATAACAATAGGGGATGAAATTTTGTTTAGCATTATGTGAGGTTTTGGTGAATGTTTTGTTTAATATGTTTTGCTGTTACCCTTACCAATATTTAGTCAAGAGCCTGAGGAAAGACGTAGGCTACATTTTAACGCGAAAAAGGGGTTGCAAGGGGTTGAAAGTGGGGGTGAAATTTTGTATGGAATTATCGTTATTTTTACAGATAGAAGCTTGAAACTTATTTTCAAGGCTGCTAATTTGATATAGATAAATACAAAATTAAATTTTTGTAAAAAATTTACCCCTAAGGGTGCTAAATAACAATAGGGGATGAAATTTTGTTTGGCAATATGTTCGGTTTTGGTGAATGTTTTATTTAATATGCTTTGCTGTAACCTTTACCAATATTTAGTCTTGAGCCTGAGGAAAGACGTAGGCTACATTTTAACGCGAAAAAGGGTTTGTAAGGGGTTGAAAGTGGGGGTGAAAGTTTGTATGGAATTATCGTCATTTTTACAGTTAAAAACTTGAAACTCATGTTTAAGGCTGCTAATCCTTACTAATATTATAAATTCGAAAGTAACTCTGTCTGTCTGTCTGTCTGTCTGTCTGTCTGTCTGTCTGTCTGTCTGTCTCGCTTTCACGCCAAAACTACTGAACCGATTTAAATGAAATTTGGTACACAGATAGTCTAGAGCCTGAGGATGGACATAGGCTATATTTTAACGCGAAAAAGGGGTTGTAAGGGGTTGAAAGTGGGGGTGAAAGTTTGTATGGAAGTGTCGCCTACTATTGTTTACTGAACCGATTTAAATGAAATTTGGTACACAGATATTCTAGAGCCTCAGAAAGAACATAGGCTACTTTTTAACGCGAAAACAGGGTTGTAAGGGGTTGAAAGTGGGGGTGGTAATTTGTATGGAAGTATCGTCATTTTTACAGTTAGAAGCATGAAACTTCTGTCTAAGGCTGCTAATTTGATATAAATAAATATGAAATTCAATTTCTGTAAAAATTTTCCCCTGAAGGGTGCTAAATAACAATAGGGGATGAAAATTTGTTTGGGAATATGTGAGGCTTAGGTGAATGTTTTATTTAATATGTTTTGCTGTTACCCTTACTGATATTTAGTTTAGGGCCCGAGAAAGAACAAAGACTACTTTTTAACGCGAAAAAAGGGTTGTAAGGGGTTGAATGTGGGGGTGGTAATTTGTATGGAAGTATCGTAATTTTTACAGTAAGAAGCTTGAAATTTCTTTCTAATGCTGCTAATCCTTACTAATATTATAAATGCGAAAGTAACTCTGTCTGTCTGTCTGTCTGTCTCGCTTTCACGCCAAAACTACTGAACCGATTTAAATGAAATTTGGTATACAGATAGTCTAGAGCCTGAGGATGGACATAGGCTATATTTTAACGCGAAAAAGGGGATGTAAGGGGTTGAAAATGGGGGTGAAAATTTGTATGGAAGTGTCGCCTACTATTGTTTACTGAACCGATTTAAATGAAATTTGGTACACAGATATTCTAGAGCCTCAGAAAGAACATAGGCTACTTTTTAACGCGAAAACAGGGTTGTAAGGGGTTGAAAGTGGGGGTGGTAATTTGTATGGAAGTATTGTCATTTTAACAGTTAGAAGCTTGAAATTTCTTTCTAAGGCTGCTAATTTGATAGAAATAAATATGAAATTAAATTTTTGTATCAATGTTACCCTCAAGGGTGCTAAATAACTATAGGGGATGAAATTTTGTTTGGGAATATTTTAGACTTCGGTGAATGTTTTGTTTAGTATGTTTTGCTGTTACACTTACCAATATTTAGTCTAGGGCCTCAGAAAGAACATAGTCTGTTTTTAAACGCGAAAAAAGGGTTGTAAGGGGTTGAAAGTAGGGGTGGTGATTTGTATGGAAGTTTCGTCATTTTTACAGTTAGAAGCATGAAACTTCTGTCTAAGGCTGCTAATTTGATATAAATAAATATGAAATTCAATTTCTGTAAAAATTTTACTCTGAAGGGTGCTAAATAACAATAGGGGATGAAAATTTGTTTGGGAATATGTGAGGTTTAGGTGAATGTTTTATTTAATATGTTTTGCTGTTACCCTTACTGATATTTAGTCTAGAGCTCGAGAAAGAACAAAGACTACTTTTTAACGCGAAAAAAGGGTTGTAAGGGGTTGAATGTGGGGGTGGTAATTTGTATGGAAGTATCGTCATTTTTACAGTAAGAAGCTTGAAACTTCTTTCTAATGCTGCTAATTTGATATAAATAAGTAAGAATTTCGATTTTTGTAAAAATTTTACCCGTAAGGGTGCTAAATAACAATAGGGGATGAAAATTTGTTTCGCAATATGTGAGGTTTTAATGAATGTTTTGTTTAATATGTTTTACTATTATACTTACTGATATTTAGCTTAGAGCCTGAGAAAGGACAAAGATTAATTTTTATCGTGAAAGAGGGTGTATAAGGGGGTAAAAGTAGGGGTGGAAATTTGTATGGACGTATCGTCATTTTTACAGTTAGAAGCTTATAACTTTTTTTAGGCTACTAATTTGATATTAATAAATAGGTCATTTAAAGTTTGTAAAAGTTTTACCCTTAATGTTGCAATATAATAAGGGAATAGGGGATGAAAATTTGCATAAGAGTAAATGAATATTTTGTAAGTTCCATTTGTTTTGTTGTAATTTTTTATAAGTTTAAATAAAATACCTCAACAACAACAACTAAATTCACGCCCATAACCCAGAGGGATAGGTAGAGACCAAACACCTACATTTGGTGTGGTCGTGGCACACCTATCTCTATGTCTACATCCATACATCAACGCATAGCACGTCGGTCAAGTAAAATAATAATCCTTAAAAAAAATGCTTAACGAAAACAGTATTTCACGCGGACGAAGTCGCGGGCACAGCTAGTAAAGGATAAAGTAGTATCGTCCACAAAAATATACAATAAGAAGAACGCCATCAACAAATTGAACACTACCCACTTGAAAATTAACGACTCCAGAACTCCAATTTACATATCTGAATCACTCACATCGAACACAAAGAAATTATTCTACATGAGTCGGCAATTTGCAAAAGATTACAAGTTTACATTCTGCTGGGTATCTTACGGTCGCATATTTCTACGAAAAGAAGAAGGCACGAAACAAATCCGCATAGATTGTGAAGGCAATCTTCAAAAGCTCAAAGATACAATATGACTGATAGCATTATACCTATGTTATTGCATGCATAAAATATTAATTGTTGCAGGTACTATATTTCTTAGATTTAAGTCTCCAATTTGTTATACAACCTACCGTTATATTCATATATTTATTGTGAATTGTTTACTGCAGTTCAAAAATTGTATCTTAAACACAAATACTTATACATCGACATCCACAGTTCATAATCCAAATACTCACTTCAATAAAAATATAATAACAAACACACACACTTTGCTGAGATACTTAAAATATAAGATGATGGTGCTTGCATATTTCTTAGTTTATAAATTATGCATTCTCTCAACGATATCTGTTTTAATTTTACAACACATGTTCTATACACACGTACAGCTGCACACAGTACCCAAACCTAATACTTATTTAAAAAATTATAACAAGAAAGATTCATATACTTCGCTTACCCACTTAAAATATAATCGAATACACTATAAAATGGTAGTATTTTATGGTTATACTTCATTAAGTTTGTTACACATTAAGGCTCGCTATGACACAATTTATTATGCATATTTGTTAGCTACTATATGTCATAAACGCCTGCGCAAAAATTTCAGGCAAAGATGCGCTACTATGAAAACTGTATTATATTAAAATGAATGCATTTAACTCTATTACAACAATTACATCAGACCTAGACACAAACATCAATAATTGCACTTTAGTTGACGACGTATCCCAGTGCTCACACTTATTTGAATGCCGAAACAACTCCGAAATGCTCCGTATTATTACAGCAAATATTAGAAGTATTAACTGTAATTTTGACTTGCTATTAGCTTTCATATCTGGGCTTACCATTACCTTAGACATTATAGTCTTGACTGAATGTTGGCTTAGAAAAGATGTGCCTCCACCCAACTTAGATGACTACTGGGTATACCACTCACTAAAAACACTAAATCAAAACGACGGTATTGTAGTATATGTACATAAAAACCTAACCGCTGTCTGTTTCGAACCAGATATGATCGAGGGTAATTGTCTTGTGATTAATGTAGGTAATAATTATACGATTATTTGTTCGTATCGCCCGCCATGCTACGCTAACCCACAGCAATACTTAATGTCTCTAGATACTATTTTAAGCAAAGCCACTTGTAAACAAATTATTCTCACAGGCGATATTAATATAAACACGTTAGACACAAACACGTGTAATAGATTCTTAAACGAATATCTTTGCATTTTGGCTTCCCATGGGCTAGTACAAGGCATCACGCACCCCACTAGACTAGACAATTGTCTTGATCACTTCATGATCAAGACACGCGACAAGTGGCAAACTATGGTTTTCCCGCCTCTCACTGACCACTGTCCTATTTTGTTAGAAATTGGAAATTCGAGCAGCGGCTGAACGCGACCGCGCGTGAGGTCGCGCAGTGGCTCGAGTGGAACGGCCTCGTATTGAATCTTAAAAAAACACACTTCGTACACTTTGGAATACCAGGAAGTACATGAAAGGAGCTTTCGGTCTCAATCGGTAGTACTAGTATCAAACAAGTAAGCTGTACGTCATTTTTAGGTTTCGAGATTGACCGCGGTCTCACGTGGGGCTCGCACTTAGACAAGTTATGCGCTAAACTAGGCGCCGCGTGCTTCGCATTGCACCGGCTCTCGCGAGTCGTCCCCGCTGATGTCGTCCGCACCTGCTATTTCGCGACCGTACACTCGCTGCTGCAGTACGGCACCGAGCTGTGGGGGCGCGCGGCCGACAGGGAACGGGCATTCCGAATGCAAAAACGCGCGGTTAGGGCGATCGCTAGGGTACCGCAGACGACTTCGGCAAAACCGTTTTTTATTTCAAACAAGATCTTAACATTGCCGTCGTTAGTTATTTTCCAGGTGGCGATGTTCACCCGTCAAACGCTACGCGACTTCAAAACACAAAAGGAATCCGGTAGCAGCAGTATGAATACTCGCGGCGCGGACAAGCTAGCTCCAGTGGCGCATCGACTGGCTAAGACGGAGAAGTCGACTCACGTCATGGGGCCTGCTGTCTACAACCGCCTGCCGGAGCACGTCACAGCGGCTACCAGCCTCGCGTCTTTTAAAAATAAACTAAAATCATGGCTTATTCAGAAAGCGCTGTATAGCAACGAAGAATATTTTGTCTAAAAATATGCATATATATATATATATATATATATATATATATATAGTAATTGTGTGCTCATCGTTATTCAAAATATTTGAGTAGTGAGATTTTGTTTTATAAAATAGATATTGTAGCTTTTACTTGTATGACCTGTAATTTATATATTACCAATAAAATTGTAATTGTAATTGTAATTGAAACGCCGGGATATGTAAAACAACTGGCAAAACTGTTAGACATGTCATAGACTATGACTTAGTATTAAATAAAATACGTGACATAGACTGGTCTTATTATTTTACACTACAGGACATCAACAAGTGTTCAGAACATCTTGTAAACACCATTAAAGATATCATCAAAGAGTGCACCCAGATAAGGCATAGTTCAAAAAAGATAGCACCACTCAAGCCCTGGATTACCATAGGAGTTGTTAGATCAATTTGCAAAAGGAACAAACTACATAAAATAACCAAACTCAAACCTGACGATGACCCAGCGAAAATAGCATTCATTAAATATAGAAATACATGTAACAAAATAATAAAATCCTTAAAAAATCAATACTACCAAAATCAATTTCAAAATAGTGAGAAAGATATTAAAAAAACTTGGACGATAATCAAAGAGATATGTAATATGAAAACTAAACAGGATACACCTATAGAATTGCTCAATATCGAAAGTACGCCAAAGAGTCACTAAACAAAATTAATACTTACTTCACAAATATTGGTAAAAATCTGGCCGAGTTTATTTTACAAAGACTAAATAAATCAGAGGAAGAACTAGCACGTCTTGCATCTGTACATATTAAGTCTAAAACATACTCCATGGCACTTATGCCCACAGACCCGTACGAAATCAGTAAAATTATAAACGACTTAAGATCCGACAGCTCTCCTGGCCATGACGGCATTTCCTGTAAAGTTTTCAAATTGACGAAAGAATACCTTGTATACCCATTAGTGCATCTTTGTAATCTCAGCCTCGAACAAGGTAAATTTCCTAATCTATTTAAAACTGCTATTGTGTCACCTATTTTCAAAACGGATAACAAATTGGATATTTCTAACTATAGACCTATTTCCCTTTTAACAATAATGTCGAAGATTCTGGAACGACTCGTTAACACTAGGTTGATCAATTACCTCGAGAAACACGGACTGTTGACAGACCATCAGTACGGCTTTCGTAAGGGTAGATCTACTGAGGACGCTCTACTAGACTTGACAACACTAGTCCACAAATATTTAGATAGAGGAGAGAAAGTTATCGGTGTGTTCCTCGATCTAAAAAAAGCATTTGACACAGTTTCAATACCTATTCTCTTGTCAAAACTTGAAGCTCTGGGAGTCCGGGGACATGTTTTTCAGTGGTTCCAAAGTTACCTAGAAGGCAGACAACAATATGTTAGGGTAAACAATGTCCTTAGTGACCCTTCAACATGTAATTTTGGTATTCCTCAGGGCAGTACCTTAGGACCGACTCTGTTTTTGGCGTATATTAATAGCCTCCCTGATGTCCTAACATCGAATGTGGACTCTCTACTCTTCGCCGATGACACAGTGCTACTTTTTCATGGCCAGGACTGGAAACATGCTCATGAAGTAGCCGAATCTTGTCTAATCAATGTTACGACATGGTTAGAGAATAACTTACTAACACTAAATATTCCTAAAACAAAATATCTCTGCTTCACTAAAACAGAAAATTCCTATCCATATCAAAATCTTAACATTATTCTGCACAGATTTCCTTGTAATAGAGAGCCCACAACCAGGTGCGATTGCGATATCCTTACAAGAACCAGATGTGTTCGTTACCTAGGTGTTCAAGTGGATGATGCCTTGTCATGGAAAGCACAAATCGCTAATGTATGTTCACGGGTACGAAGGCTCATCTATATATTTAAACAACTGAGAACTGTCGCAAGTAAAAAAATACTCATGCAAACTTACAAGGCGCTTTGCCAAAGTATTATTTCCTACTGTGTAACCGCATGGGGCAGTGTACCTAAATCAAGGATAATTAACGTAGAACGGGCACAAAGAACAGTGTTGAAAGTTCTTATGCACTTGCCATACCAATACCCTACCACAGCCCTGTACGAGAGGGCAAAAGTGTTCTCTGTTCGGAGGCTTTTCATACTTCAGTGTGTGTTAAGATACCACCGAAGCGCATTTCGTTCATTGGCAGACTCAATGAAACGAAAGTTGCGTTGTCGTGTGCCGGCTACTAAATCTACCTTTGCCCAACGACACTACAATTTTATCGCGCCTTGGGTTTATAATCAATTACTTGTTAAATCTGATACTAATATAGCTAAGTTAAATAATTACAAATTTAAGAAATATGTGACACAATGGCTGTTAAAACTCAACTATGAACAAACAGAAAATCTCCTACTAATTCAAAAATAAAACAAACAATAATTAATAATAACACATACACGTACACACACACAAACGCAAGCACAAATACAAACACACACATACACACACGTGCGCGATTGCGCACACACACAAGCAAATTGTATAGATAAGTACCTATTTAAGACATAGATTAAGAGAAGGCACTACCTCCTGTAACACAGGTCCCCACCTACCACAGGAGGCAGAGTCCTATTGAATTGTAAAAAAATTTTTTTGTGGATCAATAAACTTATTATTATTATTATTAATTATACTTTTCTTTTAAACCACACGAAACCAAGTTAGCCGCAAATAAAATAAATGCAGATCTAGAGGTTATAGCAAAATGGTGTAAACTCAATAGTCTAATACTCAACCCTTCAAAATCAAAATACATGCTTTTCGGAACTTGTAAGCAGATAGACAGAATTATTTCAGAGAATCCGCAAATTTCTATTGATTGCTGTTCTTTAGAGCGAGTACTTTTAGCCCGTAATTTAGGACTAAAAATGGACAGTAAGTTACGCTTTGAGGAACACATACTAGAAATAATGCGCAATTGCTTTTATAGGCTTAAAGTCTTGTATGGTATTCGTGAATATTTATCGGTAGACATACGCGTAAAATTGTGTGAAAAGTTGGTTTTATCCAAATTGTCGTATGCTGATTCTGTGTTTAGCGGGTGCTTATACGCTAGGACTAAAAAATTAATTCAAAGAATTCAAAACGCCTGCGTACGTTTCTGCTTTCCAATCCCCCGGCGATCTCATATCACTCCATTTTTAAACCGTCACAATATGCTGAACATGGCCAATCGACAAATCCTGCACTTTTCCACGCTGCTTTTCGGAGTAATAAAATCAGGCGAACCCTCTTATGTATATGAAAAGCTAACGTTTTCACAGCGGTTCGCTAGAACGGCACCACGTCTCAATTTTCCTAAATACCATACGAGTGCTTTTCGTGGTAGCTTTCGTTTCGCTGCAACTAAGTGCTGGAACGATCTCCCACCTCCAATCAGAAACTCTATCTCCTTCAATTCTTTTAAATTTAAATTAAGGTCATGGTTACTTTCTATTCAAAAATCTAGCACTTAGTTGTCTAACTTTTAATTTTTAATCTTAAATTAGTCTATTCAGTTATTTCTTTACTTTTCTATATTAATCAAAACATAGCTGAAGGTATAAAAACAAACACACAACACTACTTACTCAGTTACTTGAACTGAATACAATTTGTAAAATGTTGCATTGAAAACATTGTAATTTTAAACAATTAAATTGACTTGGGCCATTTCAATGTTTATATATAACTTTATTTATTTTTTATTATTATTTTCTTTTTTTATTTATTATTTTTTATTATTACTATTATTTTTTATAAAGGTGCCAGCTGAAAACCAGCGCAGGGGCAGTTTAGTCTGTCCCTGCTTCGCTGAGCTAGCTCCCTTTTGCCACACTTTGTGCCTTTTATGTGTCTGTTTTTCTTTTTTTGATTTTATATATATTTTTTTTGTGTGTGGCAATAAATGTTTTTTCTTTCTTTCTTTCTTTCTTTCTTAATAGTTTGGAAATATCTATGTCCATATTTAGTAGGTGGATTTATGGGTCCTGCAATATCTGTGTGTAATAGTTCTCCAATAAACTTACTTTTTCTCATACTTGGTATGAACGGTAGCCTTGTTGATTTACATTTCATGCATTCATTACATTTTTCAGAACAAACAGGTAAATTCATCTTTAACATACACTTTCTATTTATATGACCCAATCTCTGATGCCATAACATACCTGTATTCAATCCAGTAGTACGATTTATCTCCAAGTTTAATGTGTACAGATTATATTCTTTTTCTGCATGGATGACACTATTTTTATTCTTTATTTTCATATCATATTTATTCATTATTACTGTGTATTCATTCGATGCAATTTTATTCAACGACAGTAAATTAAATCTTAAATCTTCAACAATTAAGGCTTCAAAATTAATTTTATCTCCATTTTTAGTCATGCAGTTCAATTTTCCTTTCTTATGTCCCATCATAGTTTTATTATTTGCCACAACAATATGTATAGGTTTTTCCAATATTTGAATATTTGTCATGAATGGTTCCAAATCTTTTCTGACTAAGTGATCTGTAGCACCCGAGTCTAAAATGAACTTTTGTGGGGATAAACTATCTACATTTGTATTTAATGCAATAAATGTATAATCACTTTGCTGGTCTTCCACTAATAATCCCACTCTGCCACGGCTTCTGCTTGGTCGGAATCTACTGTGATTTCTGCCTCGAGACATGCTGCGGCCTCTGTTATTGTTAAATGGTAAGTACTTACATTCATAAGCCTTATGATCAATTTTCTGACATTTATAGCATTTTATAAGAAAGGCTGTTGGTGTATCACATGGCGTATAACTGTTTATTTTTACTTCTTCATCTAATAGTCTGGTTTTTACAAATTCCAAGTTAATTGTGCTGACAGTTTCTATGGCAGTTATAACAGTGTCATATATTTTCGGTAATCCAGTAAGGAGGTAACATATCTTGTCTTCTTCTTCTATTTTTCTCAAACTCACTCCTTCCAGTTCTCTAGTAATACTGTCAAATCTATTAAAGTAATCTTCCAATTTTTCATTTTCTTCACATTTCAAGGTTAGTAATTTACGATGTAAAGTCAGTTTCGAAATAACGCTTTTCCGCAGGAAGGTGTTTTCGAGAATGTCAAGCATTTGCTTCGCTGTTTCGCTGTCTTTTACTAGGTTTATATGTTTGTCCATGAGGCATTGTACGATTAATGATTTTGCCTTAGAGTTTTTTTCGGCATAAGTTACTAAATCCTTTTCTCTTAGTTTTGAATCATTCTGGATTACATCTAATATGCTTCTTTCTTCTAACAAACATTGTATTCTAAATAGCCAGTTGTTAAAATTGTCACTTTTTAATTGCGGTAAATTGATATACGCCATATTATTTTAAACTTGATATTGGACTGGACTGGGCTGGGCCCATAACCTTTTAATGTTAGACTTTTAATGTTGGATAATGAATACTAAAAACACTGACATATTATTTTATTTCGGCGTAGTACAAGCACATTATTTTTTCTGTTAGACTCTTACAAAAGCAAACTTAACCTTTTTTATGTGTAATGACATTACAGTGACAGATGACATATAACATTGCCACATAGAAAGAATAAAATATTTAACACGAGTTAGCTGCAGGCTGCGATGTTAGTGATAAAACTGTTTTAATTCACTTGAAGCAAATTGGGAAGATTAAAAAGCTTGAAAGGTGGGTACCTCACGAATTGACTGAAGCAAACCGGCAAACGCGCGTCGACTGTTGCGTTACATTACTAAACCGGCACAATAATGAAGGTATTTTAAACCGAATCATTACCTGTGATGAAAAATGGGTTCTTTACGATAATCGGAAGCGCTCAGCGCAATGTTTGGATCCTGGCCAGCCAGCCAAATCCTGCCCCAAGCGAAAATTAACCCCAAAAAAGTTACTTGTAAGCGTTTGGTGGACTAGTGCCGGTATTGCTCATTACAGTTTTCTCAAATCTGGCCAGACTATTACGGCTGATGTCTATTGTCAGCAATTGCAAACCAAGCTAGCGGCTAAACAACCTAGGCTGGTCAATCGCTCCACGCCACTGCTGCTTCACGACAACGCTAGACCACACACTGCGCAACAGACGGCTACTAAATTAGAAGAGCTTCAATTGGAAAGTCTAAGACATCCTCCGTACTCCCCGGACCTTGCTCCAACAGATTACTATTTTTTTCGAAATTTGGATAACTTCTTGCAAGGGAAAAAATTCAACTCCGATGGGGCAGTCCAAATCGCCTTCAAAGTTTTTATTGATTCCCGTCCGACTGGTTTTTTTAGTAAAGGGATCAATGAACTACCTATGAGATGGCAAAAGTGCATAGAAAATAATGGTTCATACTTTGATTAATTAAATATGTTATATTAAAAAATACTCGACTTTTTGTTCCTCCCATACAAAACGCCAATTTAATATGTAAGAACCTAATATAAATTTAAGGGAAAGCAGTAATAGACTTAGCGAGTGGCTTTATTCAGGAGATGGCTATGTAGCTGAGATTTGAATATAGTTAGGGACTTTGACTCACGAACGTCACGAGGCAGCTCATTCCACAAGTACGCACCTTTCACTGTGAACGAATTCACATAATAACCCGACCTAGTAAATGGCACATCAAGTACATTACCATACCCAGTGCGTAGAACACGGCAAAGGTCAGCACTACGATAATGAAAACACTCCTTCAAATAGGGGGGAGAGCGAGGATCAAATAGGACTTTGTACAGGAGGACAAGAACATGCTCGTCTCGACGGAGCCTGATAGGAAGCCAACCGAGCCTCTGACGATATTCGGAGACGTGGTCATATTTACGCAGTCCATAGGCGAACCTGATGCAAACATTTTGTAACCTTTCTAATTTGTTAAGAAGTTCTTCGCTGAGATCGGTTAGACAAACGTCTGCATAGTCTAGAATAGGGAGAAGTAGGGATTGCGCAAGTTCAACTTTAGTCTTAACAGGCAGAAGGTTTTTCCAACGGTTAAGTGACCTTACCGCAGCAAAAATCTTGCGACTAACCTCTGAAATGTGGTGAGATCAATTAAGTGTTGAATCTATATAAACACCAAGGTTCTTGACTGCATCACTCCAAGGTAGTGTTACATTGTCATAAATGATTTTGGGAACAGTGCAAAATATGTTTGTTCCCCAATTACACACCGCTTTAAGCTTTCGAAGGCAGCTTCAAACTATCGGCGTACTGCTTCCAATATTTTTAGCAACGATAATAAACTGCGATTCGAGTGAGATGATCTTCTGCGGATCGCTTGAGCCACCGCTACGCTGTCGGCTTGAAGTAGTTTATGTATGTTGACCCTTATAATATATTTTACGAACGCTCCCTGAGCGCCAGCGAGGTCAATTCTATGAATAGCTTAATAATTGATAGGGTTGACCGAAACATTCGCTTTTTACATTTTTTTATCAAGTCTACTTTATTAGTGAACAGCAATGCGAGCAATTTTAATATATTTTTGTGGTATAAACAAACACTGGAAAAAAAGACGTCCTAACGCTTCTTCCTAACAATAAAAACTAGGAAGGGAATGCTTTCATGACAGATCACTCAAAAACTTTGTTCCAACAAAGTTTTATCTTAGTAGTACGAATATTATAGGATGAAAAGCTCATGTATATTTTCGCTATGCTGTCTGCCATTTCCGATCAAAGCACCTTAGGGGTGATGATTCCTTTGTTAACAAATACTAAGTTTAACACAATTTTTGTTGTTTAACACAATTTCTTTTTAATGGTGTACATTTACAACAAGATACTATTAGTTACTCCTACGGACTCTACACCCAAAAAAGTAAAAGAAATAAGAATGAGGTACAATTTTAAATTAACACGGAGAATTCGAGACGGTCCCCGGAACTCCGACCTCTGATGTGCTCACATTCCTTTGCTATAAAAATACCTGTAAAGTTCGTCGGTCGTCTTCCCCTTAGCCGTAGGAAGTTTATCTATATTGAGAAAAGAGCAAGCCATCGAATACAAAACTCGGACCGAGTTTCAAGTAGAATTTGGATTTCTTTTATTCATTACTGCGGGAAGGTTCACGAAATAACGAAGTGTTTTACAAAATTTTATGACCTTTCTATGTTTGATTATTGACTAATTTATACCTAAACATGCCTTTGGCAAAGCTCTATTTTCGCGAAACTCTATAACTAGTGAATATACTATTGCAGTATGATTTCACGCTGATGTAACATTCCTTAAAAACAAGTGGCCATAATGCCTGGTACAGTAGGACTGTCCAATGTTATCATTTAATATTAGTTGTTAGTTGAACGATAGATGGCGTGCATCGTTTTTATAGATCGCGGTGTAAAGATTCGCGGAGGTGGATTGACCTCACTTCATGATTAAATAAATTTGTCTTCGCTGTACTATACCTCAGTGTTTTACTTAGTACTAACTCCACCAACTCCACTGAGAAGGGAGACTTTTTGAGGCTGCTTTACATGGTCCTTAGCGAGCCGATTTTGGACCAGTGTACTGTGGTCCATCCGTGAGATTATCTTTCAGCTTTGAAGTTATTACATACAAGGAGAGTATGTTGGCTTGGACAAAACCAGATGGCGCTGTTTTAGAGACCGCTTGATCAATAGCCAATAGCGGATTGGAACTTCGGCGAGCAATGTGAGCAGGAGTCCATTAATGTGAAGCCGTATTGCTTCGTGACGTGAGTGATTGCAAAATAATGTGGATTGATCGTGAGTACATTTAATTATTATTCATAATAAAGTGATACAAAGTCAAGCTGTGTAAGTGATCAAGAGACTTGTGAAATTACGACGCAAAAATTAGACTTAGAATAATTTTACATAAGAAGTTAACTTTGTTAAATTTATGTGTGCATGTGCATGGACTTAGAATAATTTTACAAAAAGTGAAGAGACGGGGAACCTATGCCCGATTTTGTATTGACGTTTCAAACACTTGTAAATTTTTTGGTTTCGTTTATTAACTTAGAAAAATTTCGCTTATAACATTTAACTGCTAAGTGTTATTGACTTTGTACGTTAACTTGAATCTTTTTATCATGGAAACAATTAGTAATTTGCAACGTAATTTATATTCTACTATTGCCAAGGCTAAGGCGAATTTTAAAAAGTCACCAAAGGATAGACTATTTCTTACATTGAAACGAGGTTAGAAAATTTAGAAGCTGATTGGTTATCTTTTTCTGACAATCATGTGAAAATAGTTAGTTCAGTTAAATCTACTGAGTTTGATAAGTCTGATTATAGTACTACTAATTTATACGAAACAACCAAAGAATTATATCTCGATTATAAAACTGAACTAAAGGAATTGTTAAAGAAACTTGATAAGCCAAATTTTAGTTCTATTGAAGCTTCTGCGTCTCAATCAAAGAGCATTAATATACATTCATCTGTTAAGTTACCAAAAATAGAACTACCGGTTTTCTCTGGTAATTATGCGGACTGGATTAGTTTTCGCGATTTGTTTATTAGTTTGATACACAACAACAATTCCTTGGATGACGTACAGAAGTTACATTACTTAAAAACTCACTTAACTGGTGATGCCGAAAGTCTTTTAAAACATGTGCCCATGGGCCCATGGTCACAACTAGAAATAAGATACAATAATAAAAAATATTTAGCGAATTGTATTTTAAAGAGGTTTATGAATCAAAAATTAATACATGTTGAATCGTCTAACGGACTAAAGGAACTTCTTGATACATCTAATGAATGTTTGAATGCATTAAAAAATTTAGGAATTAAAGTTGATGACTGGGATATTCTAATTATTTATATTTTGTGTCAAAAATTAGATAATGAGTCACGTAAACAATGGGAGACTAAGATAAGTGAGTCTGCCGATGAATTGCCTAAATATAAAACTTTTCAGGAGTTCCTTTAGCACCGTTTTAGATCTCTTGAATATCTTGATAACAAGGTTCAAAGAAATATGTCAAGTCGCAATCATTCAGCTAAGTCATATCATGCATCAACTTATGTAAACACTCAATCATGTTCTTTTTGTCAAGAAAATCATAGGTTAATCAATTGTAAGAAGTTCGGTCGTCAAGATATTGAAGCGCGTCGTAAGTTTGTCCAAACAAATAATTTATGTTTTAATTGTATGGGTGCTAATCACTCCGTATATTCATGTCGGCAATTAAATCGTTGTCGTTTTTGTAGTAAAAAACACCATACTCTCTTCCACCTCAAAAATGTCTCCAATGATAATAAGGAAGGTAGTTCAGCCCATCATGTCGAGAATTTACCAGCAACTACTTCCAATAGCGAGTCCACCAATATTGTAAGTTGTTTTTCGAGTAGTCATGCTCAAGTTCTTCTAGCCACTGCGTTAATTAAAGCACAGTCTAGGAACGGAACTATTTTTGATTTAAGGTGCCTGCTAGACCAGGGATCTCAGGCTTCGTTTGTGACGGAGTCCACAGTTCAGTTGTTAGGCTTAAAACGCACATCCAGTAAGAGAGTAATTTCAGGTTTAGGCGGTGATCCTAGTGCCTCTATTAGGTGCACCTCAATGGTTATGATTAAAATTCAATCCCGCATAGACCCCAGCTTCCAAATTAATGTGGAAGCTTTTGTTATGAAGAAAATCACTACTGTCTTACCCGAACGAAAAATTAAAGAGCAATCCGTTGATTTTATGTCGCCTATAGCCCTTGCAGATCCTTCTTTCAATGTACCGAACAAGATAGATCTGCTTCTTGGAGCCGAAGTTTATAGCCAGATATTGTTAGAAGGTATAGTCAAGGATCCATCCAGTCATGTAGTAGCTCAAAACACCAAATTGGGTTGGATCTTATCTGGTCAACTTAAAACAATCAGCCATAGCGAAACTCTCAACAACTGTCACAATATAGTTAGTTTGCATTCATTCCATTCAAATGAGAATGAACTTCTTCATAGATTCTGGGAGTTAGAATCAGAACCACAAACTAATTTTAATAAAAAACAGTTAACACCTGATGAACAGAAATGTGAAGATTTATTTTTAGCTACAACTAAGCGTGATGAATCAGGTCGTTATATAGTGCGCTTACCGTTTAAATCTGACAATCCAAGTTGTAAGTATAGTGGGTCCAGGGATATTGCAATGAAGCGGTTTCTCATGTTAGAGAAACGGCTTATGAGAAATCCTGAGTTGAAGGCACAATATTCAGAAGTCATAAACGAATATCTCCAATTAAATCATATAGAAAGAGTTCCCGAGGAATGCAAAAACGATAGTTTTGCTGTATATTTACCGCATCATGCAGTAATACGCAATGATAAGACAACCACTAAAGTTCGCGTTGTGTTTGACGCATCTTATTTATTTATTTATTTATTTATTCTTTAGCACTTTTATAAGTACAAGGAGGACTTAATGCCTAAAGGCATTCTCTACCAGTCATCCGGTATATGAGAGGAAAGTATAATTATGTGCAGGGCAGATATGAATTGAAGATTCTATTTTACTAATACAATATTATGTAATACAGTAATATATTAGAAATAAATAAGTATAAATAAAATATTGTATATAATATTAATAAAACATTGTACATGTAGAAGAAAAAGAATAAGATAAATAAAAACTCTAGATTAATAAGTGCAATAATAAGCGATAACAGCGAGAAGGCTACTTATGAATGGAGTCTCATAACATAATGATGCCGAATCAGGCGCTTGAAAATAATTTTGGAGGAGGCTCTTTTAATGTCGGGTGAAAGATCGTTCCACAGTCTAACAGCTGTCACAGAGAAGGATTTATCCAAGAAGGACGAGTGATGAATAGGCGCGGATAGTGAGAGATTATCAGAGGATCGAAGAGAAAGCTCGTGATTTTCACACAGAAATTTGAAGAAGTCTTTTAAATAAGTGGGGTAATTTGTATCATTTAATACTGAGTAAAGAGTGCAGAGAATACGAACGTTCCTACGTTCTCTGATGGGCAGCCATTTTAGTTTTGATCGGAAATCCGACACATGATCGAACTTGCAAAGACCATAAATATATCGTATGCAGTTATTAAGTAGTCTATCCAGTTTATTCAGTAAGTCGGTATTTAGATCAATAAAACAAACGTCGGCATAATCAATAATGGGAAGAAGAAGGGAATTTACTAAAGTAAGCTTTGTTTTGACGGGGAGGAAGTGTTTAAATCGGATGATAGAATGGAGAGATGCATAGAATTTGCGACAAATTTCTTTGACATGGGCTGACCATCGCAGCTCGGAGTCAATAATGACACCCAGATCCTTGACTGTGCTCGTAAACGGGATGACACAACCGTTGAGTGAAAGGGACGGGATGTCATCAGTAATGATTTTAGTTAACTGGCGGGAACTACCTATAATGATTGCTTGGCATTTGTGTGGGTTAATTACGATACCGTATGCTTCAGACCACTTTTGGAGACGAGACAGGTCATTATTCAGTGATAATATAGCAGAATTTAGGTCATTGACTGATGCAGCACTATATAATTGCAGGTCATCAGCATACATGTGGTAATTACTTTTGAGATGAGGGGAAAGCAGATTTATAAAGAGAGAAAAAAGGAGAGGGGACAGTAATCCGCCCTGGGGGACGCCCGTGTCCACTTCAAGCCAGTCGGATATAGTCTGACCACATCGAACAGCTTGACTGCGACCACGCAGATATGAACTGAACCAGTCAATGGAGAAGGGAGAGAAATACAGCTGGCTTAAAAGAGCTAGAAGGAGATCGTGGTCGACAGCATTGAAGGCGTGAAATCAACAAGGACAAGCACTGTTATCATTTTAAGTTCCATGTTGGAACGAATATCCTCAGTAATTTTTAATAAAGCTGTTGTAGTACTGTGACCTTTGCGGAAACCGGACTGGAAGGGATTAAACACTTTGGCATTAGTGAGGAAGTCATTGATTTGAGTGAGGGCAACTGATTCTATGATTTTGGAAAGAAAAGGCAGAATTGATATAGGTCTGTACTCGCTAGGTAGAATGGGGTTAGGTGTTTTAGGGAGTGGTATCACATGGGCTTTACGCCATAGTGCTGGAAAGGTACTAGACGTGAGGGAGAAATTTACAATATGTGTGATAATAGGTAGTACTTGGTCAATAATGTGCATCAACATGACCCGTCCAATGTCGTCGCATCCCACAGCTTTGGTTTTTAGGGAGTTAAATACTTTTCTGATACAGTCTTCACTAGCTGGCGCAAAATAGAAAGGAGTCGAAATAGAAGGGGTTTGTATAGATTTAATTTCATTGAGGGTGTCGGATTTCATTGATGGGGAAATTTTAGAAATGTTAGTGAAGTGGGAATTTAAGGTATTGCAATCAATATTAATTTTACTATACGTAGGCAATTGCTGACCTACTCCGACAGACCTCAAAAATTTCCACAAAGCAGCGGGAGATGAAGTTTCAATCTGCTGGTTAATGTATCGACGTTTAGCGTTACGAATAAGCTTATTGCAAAGATTACGGATAACTTTATACGAAGACCAGTTCAGTTCGTTCCTTTCGCGTTTGAATATGCGAAAAGCCCGATCTCTTTTCTTCATCACGTTACGTATGGTTTCATTAAACCATGGTGACGGTGGGTGCTTCAATTTGACAGTATGAACTGGCGCATGTTTATCATAAAGTTGAATGATTAATTTGTTAAATTCTCCGACTTTGTCATCGACAGAGGCAGCCGCTTCGACCGCGCTCCAATCAATTTTTTGGGCATCACAGTGCAACAGATCGATATTCAACCGAGCAAAGTTGCGTTTCTCTAAGACTAAGGGTTTATGTTTAGGAGATTTTAATTTAAATGAGCAAAAGATGAGGTCGTGATGTGAAAAAGCAGGTGCAGAAAACTGGCCGTAATGTGCAACTAAATCGGTATGCGAGGTTAAAAGAAGGTCGAGAAGAGTGTCTGTGGCACTAGAGTGGTGCGTGGCAGTTAGTTTTAAAATATCCAAATTAGCTGATTCAATTATATCTTTTAGTTTTGAAGAACGAATATTCTCGTTGAGAAGGCATGTATTAAAATCCCCCATAACCAAAAAGTGCGTATAAGTTCCCATGAGGGATTCAAAAATGTTTTCTAACTCTGAGAAATAATCGACATTAGGTGGGCAGTAGATAACACCTAATATAAGTTTAACATCGGAGTCGATCTCGAGAAAAAGGTATTCAGCATTTGCATGGTAGGCGGAAGCTGACTGCAGGATTATTTTATATGGATATTTACTTTTAATATAAATTGCTACTCCACCACCTCTTTTATTTGTCCGGTCGTTCCTCACCAGAGTAAAGCCGGGGATAGAAACCGAAGTTGACGGGATAGACGGCTTGAGCCAGCTTTCAGAGACAAGAATGGCATCAATGTGGGACGATTCAAATGATTCATGAAGGTCAGCAATGTGTGATGGAATACTTTGTGCATTGATGTGGCAGACGTTAAAGTGTCTTGGGAATAACTTAAACGTATTATTGAGATTCTCGCCTAAAGAAAATAATTTATCGTCCGAAGTACTGGAGTCGGAGTTAATCAAATCAACGGAACTTAATAAATCTTCATCACTATTACTCATTCTTTAAGTTTAAACAGTTTTGTAGACTAAAAAAACAGTAAGGCGGCTATTATAAATAACAAAAATAAGGGCCTATCCTAATAAACAAAATAAGAGTATATATTAAGAAAAAATAAAATAAAATAGGAACAATGGCTGTTGACGATAGAATCATAGCTTTTCGTAATATTCTACATTAATTCTATTCGTCTTTAACTGTATTGATTTTGTACCCTTTAACTATGCTTCTTTGTGTATTTGATATGAATATGTACTCTGTTGACCCGGGTAATGTCGTTAAACTGCGTCCAGACCACCGGAGGACGGGCAGCAGCGTCCCTTACAAAACGGTGGAGAAGCACTGCGATCGCCAACCCGCCTGCCAAGCGTGGCGATTATGGCAAATTCCCCCCACATGATGGCCACAAATGAAGTACGGCCCCCAGTACCCGGCGGCGCCGCCGTTCCTGGTTACGGTAGCGGCCAGGGTGACGGCGGTGCAGGGGGTGCTAAGAATCCCCGGTTCGGATACGGCTACCACACACGACGACCTTTGGCCCTGGCAACACTGAACACGCGCACACTGCGGACGGACGAGAGGATCGCGGAGCTCGAAGAAGAATTGAGCAAGTTACGTTGGGACATTATAGGTTTATCCGAAGTCCGAAGAGAGGGGGAGGACACGATAATCCTCAAGTCCGGCAACTTGTTCTTCTTCCGGGAAGGCGACCAACAGTCCCAAGGTGGTGTCGGGTTTATCGTCCACAAGTCCCTCGTGAACAATGTGGTGAAGATCGTGAGTGTGTCGACCAGGGTGGCGTACCTTATACTCAGAATATCCAAACGGTATTCGCTGAAGGTCATACAGGTCTACGCGCCGACTTCGACACACTCCGACGAAGAGGTTGAAACTATGTATGAGGACATCTCACAAGCCATACATAGTTCCGAAACCTACTACACCGTTGTCATGGGGGACTTCAACGCAAAATTGGGCAAACGGGACGGAGACGAGCTGCTGGTAGGCAAGTTTGGATATGGACAGCGGAACCACCGGGGCCACTTGCTGGCCGGCTTCATGGAGAAGGAGGGACTCTACATGATGAACTCCTTCTTCAGGAAGCAAGTGCAGAGGAAGTGGACCTGGATGAGTCCAGATGGTGTTACGAAGAATGAGATTGACTTCATCATGTCGACAAAGAAGCAAATATTCAATGATGTCTCAGTGATCAACGCGGTTAAACCTGGGAGCGATCACCGAATAGTCCGAGGCACATTGAATATCGATGTCAAGCTCGAACGAAGTCGACTGATGGGGTCTACGCTCCGACCAGCGCCCGTCCATATTCACAATGCCGAAAACTTTCAGCTCGAACTCCGAAACCAATTTGACTGCCTGGGGAGTAGCGTGGACGATCTGAATGACGGGTTCGTGCAGGCTCTGCACACGGTGGGTTCTAAGTACTTCAAGACCCACCGTAGAAGCGCGTCCAAGAAACTCTCAGACCATACTCTTGGGCTCATGAAGGAAAGGCGTGACATGACACTGCGCTCTTCAGACGATGCGGAACGGTATCGGCTGCTAAATAGACAGATCTCGACTAGCATAAAGCGCGACATACGCCGATTTAACACCAATCGTGTTAAATTGGCTATCGAGCGAAATCAGGGCTCCAAAGTGTTTTCCCGAGATCTGTCTATTGGGCAAAGTCAGCTGACGACGCTGAAAACTGAGGAGGGCAGGGTTGTGTCCTCCAGACCTGAGCTCTTGAGTGAGGTTGAGAGGTTCTATGGGCAGCTATACGCTACGCAAAAACCCGTCACAAATCTGGCGGAAGATCCTAGAGCCAGGTTGACCCGACACTTCACCGAAGACATCCCCGACGTCAGTCTCGACGAGATTAGTGTGGCCCTCCAACAACTGAAGAACAACAAGGCGCCGGGGGATGACGGAGTTACAACAGAGTTATTGAGGGCAGCTGGAGAACCGGCACTCAGGGTTCTTCAAAAGCTCTTTAATTCCGTCATTCTCGAGGGACATACGCCAAAGGCATGGAGCAGAAGTGTGGTGGTGCTGTTCTTCAAAAAGGGCGATAAAGCCCTTCTGAAGAACTACAGGCCCATCTCACTTCTGAGCCATGTCTATAAGTTGTTCTCGAGGGTCATCACGAACCGTCTCGCTCGCAGATTCGACGACTTCCAGCCTCCCGAACAAGCCGGTTTCCGTAAAGGCTTTAGTACCGTAGACCACATACATACGCTGCGGCAGGTGATACAGAAGACCGAAGAGTACAACCTGCCATTATGCTTGGCGTTTGTGGACTACGAGAAAGCCTTCGATTCGGTCGAGACCTGGGCGGTACTGCAGTCTCTCCAGAGGTGCCAAATCGACTACCGGTACATCGAAGCGCTACGGTGTTTGTACGAAAACGCCACTATGTCAGTCCGAGTACAGGGCCAGGACACGAAACCGATTCAACTGCAGCGCGGTGTAAGACAGGGTGACGTCATTTCCCCGAAACTCTTCACCGCGGCGTTGGAAGACGTTTTCAAGGTCCTCGACTGGAAAGGACTAGGCATCAACATCAACGGCGAGTACATCACGCACTTGCGCTTTGCTGATGACATTGTAGTCATGGCTGAGACCATGGAGGGACTCTGTACAATGCTCGATGACCTCAATACAGCCTCCGAACGAGTGGGTCTGAAAATGAACATGGATAAGACGAAGATCATGTCGAATATCCATGTTCCACCCACTCCAATAACCATCGGAGGCCATACCCTCGAAGTTGTCGACGAGTATGTTTACCTAGGACAAACTGTCCAGTTAGGTAGGTCCAACTTCGAGAAGGAGGTCAATCGCCGAATCCGACTTGGATGGGCAGCGTTCGGGAAGCTACGGGGTGTCCTCTCGTCCCAAGACTTACCGCAGTGTCTCAAGACGAAAGTCTACGACCAGTGTGTGTTGCCAGTGTTGACCTATGGAACTGAGACGTGGCCCCTCACTGCGGGCAACATTAGGCGGCTCAAAGTCACAGAAAGGGCAATGGAGAGGGCAATGCTCGGAATCTCTCTGCGTGATCGCATCAGAAATGATGTGATCCGCAGCAGAACCAAAGTAACCGACATTGCCCAAAGAATTGTAAACCTTAAGTGGCGATGGGCCGGCCATATTGCCCGCAGAACGGACGGCCGATGGGGCCGCAAAGTGCTGGAATGGCGGCCACGTACAGGTCGACGCAGCGTGGGCAGGCCTCCCGCAAGATGGACCGATGATCTGGTCAAGGTTGCGGGAGTATCCTGGATGCGGGTTGCACAGGACCGATCATCGTGGCGATCTTTGGGGGAGGCCTATGCCCAGCAGTGGGCGTTACGAGGCTGAATGGATGTACTCTGTATTAATACCATAACGTACCGTTTTTATTATCTGTGAAATACTGAATATTACCAAGGTAGTTAGAGAAAATGTTTGTATATTTGAATTTATAAAAATAAAGGAATCGCAAGGTAGTCGACACACAGTACAGTCCCAACCCAGCCTTCGGACAGCGAACTGTGCGCACCATATTAAAAACCTCGTGTTTTTATTCCTCTCCTCATCGCCGCCATCCTCTACAAAATTGGTCGCTTCGAGCCGAATCCTTAATCAGTGGCAACATTCTCGTGGAGCGTACTGTATATTTTTTCGCGAGGATACCATGGATACACTGGAGGGTTCACCTAATATGGCGATGGAGGAGACACCGCGCACAAAGAAATATTCGTCAGCGTATATTGCGCGACGGTTGCAGCTGGAGCTGGCAGCTGCACAGGCGAAGGCTGCAATCAAGATGCACCTCGCCAAGCTGGAAGCGGAATTGGCACGCTTGATGGCAAAGGACAAAGCCGACGACGCCCCAGCACATAACCAGTTCGAAGGCAGCGAACGTGAGAGGAACAGCGCTAGTGAGTGGGTGGAGAATAGCCAAGTTCAAACTTCGGCAGCCTTCGAGCCTCGAGCTCGGAACCTTCCAACAGTCATTAGCAGCGAACCGTTACCCCAAGATGACACGTCACAGGATGAAGATGTACAGAAGGAGATGACGAGTCAGCTCTGCACAGCACAAGAGGTCAGTAACCTAACCTGCCAGGCGATCACCCCTGGCAGTCTACAGAATAACAGCGGCCGTTATAATAAACGGTCACATTTTAAAATTGAATACAAAGAACCATTTGAAAAATTGAAGTTTAATAAAGGTGATGCAAAAATGTCCGTTATTAAAATATTTTATCGCACGACGTCTCCGAGAATGATGCAGAACATGGTGTGTGCAACAAAGCAGCGCGCATGCCAGCCGCCGCGTACCAAGACACCCGGTCCCAGCCGCCTGCGCCGCCGTGGTTCCCGCCGACGAGCACAGTCGTCATCATCCACGCAGGTCACAATGGACCACATGGCAGCGCGTAAGCAACATAAAACAATTAACATAAAGTTTGAAGTTATATATATAACAATGTGTTATTTATTGTGGCTAAAAGTGATAGAAGTGTCATTACGCGTTTCGTTAATTATTATTATTAAAATGTATAAAGCGAACAAAGTCAAAATGCGTTAAGAGAATTTGTATGTGTTCAGTCTAATTATTTTTAATTTTTAGTTGTAACACCTTATTTTCTGAATTTTATTTACCGTTGTTAAGTTTATTGATTTCTATTGAATGATTTTTGTTAAGTAGTTATAAATTTCATGAACGTAAACATCTATTTAGTAGGCGCTTTTAATATTGCATTTTTACAAATCGCATTGCATTATACAAATGATTTTGCTAACAAAATGAACCTTATGTGTCTTTAAATAATGGTTAATGTTAATTAATACTGCGGTCGCACTCACTCACCAAATCATTCATTTTATCGTTCACCGTAATGGCGAGCACAACGAATATGCAACTTCATGTAAACAAGTTATGAAAAAATTCTTATTGTTAAAAATCTGTTGAAATGTCATCCTTATCACACTGAAAGTAAAGCTCATTATTGTGAGAACGATATTGTAGATTATTCTTTTCGTAATGTGTAAGTTTGTAAAGGTAACATTTTGACTGAATGTATTGATGATGCTTTGTTTACTTAAATTTTATATAACAATTACTTTAGGAAATATAGCTGTGATTGTGCAGAGAGGTACAGCAGAGAAACAAAATATCAACGCAGCAGATAATTAAGGTCAGTGTTGCACTAAATTATTTTTTGTTTTGATTTTCATCATGATTTAATTATTTTTATATTCTTTGTTTTTTCTATTTAACGTGATGCAGCGGTGATGTACTTGCACGCATGTACTCATTGCGACATGAGTGACATGTCTAAGCAATGTTTATGTTTTTACGTAGTTAATATATTTTTATTTTCCGTTAAATTGAATATTAAAATTTTGAAAATTAAATCGCATGCTTACCCTAAAGCCGTAAAGATTGCGTAAAGATTTTAATCTTACAAGCGACTTATTAACTATTTGTTTTTGGACACTTCACTTCTTTGATTAATTATATTTTATGGCGACATAAGCCATGTCAACGTACTGTTTAGTTTTTTCATAATGTTTATTTTATAGCATAGCATTAGCATTCTGCTACTTAAAGTTACTAATGCATAAGAATGCACACCCGGAGACCGTAACATATTGAAGAATTGTTTTATAAAGAAAGTATTTACATTTATTTTTCTTGTAACGATTTACTTACTTAACTCCACTGAAAAATATTTTTAAATTTAACATTTTGCTGTTAATATTTCTTTGCAATTAATGTTATCGCTGACTAAAGTTATAACAGATTATTAATTAAGAAACAGTGGATAGATTCGAATGCCGTAAGATATCAAGAATATATCTTACGAACAAATGATTAGGTAGTGATTTACTTTGTTTTTCATGTTTACCTTCTTTAATTAATTTATTAATAAGATCTTTGGTTATTTCCACTTGATCACAATAACTGAAATTGTCGACAACAGTGAGTTGTTTTAAACTAACTAAACAATTTCAGTCAAATGATTAAATTGTTGTGGTTGTTAATACAGTTTTATTAAACTTCTTTAATTGGGTCAATATTTAGTAATTAAATGAGACCTAGTTCCGATAGATAGATATGTCTAAAATTTGGTACACATTTTGTTGTGATGATAATACATTATTTTGCTAGTTGGTGTTGGTTTATTACTTTGAGGTTTAATATTTTTGAACAAATTTGTTTTGTAATAATTTTGAATATCTGTCATGAATCAATATGACACAGGTCAATGATTACCTGGTCTGCAACAAGATTCTCCTTTACCAGAATTTTGTAATACGTCTGGAATTTTAATGTTAAAAAATACAATTTTTTCGGATTTTTGAGATACTGAAATAGAAGTTTATTCCCAACCATTATAAAATAGCCTGTACAAGTATAAATAGGTTTTAGCAAGTAGTAGGGAAAGTAAAGTACCAGTGAATCTGATAGAAATTCATGATTACTTGCACAGATCTTTTTGCAGTTTAGTATTCTCTAAAATGTAACATGTAACGTGAACATAGATAACAAACTGTTAACTTGTTTAAAGTTTAGTTCGATTCATTCGAGTTATGTTTTCGTGTATTTCTTAATTTTAATACTTTTATATATCAAAAGACGGCAAACGTGCATACGGCCATAGAAATCCACAATTGCAGATGCATTGCCTACTTTTAATCAACGGAGAAGGAGACGCACAGAAAGAGCATTTTATCTCGTTATTTGAGTTTATTAAAATATCCGTATCTTCCGTATTATCCGTACTTTTATCAGGATCCGAAATATATTGCTCAAGGCTAATAAGACTGTTAGTAAAGCCTATACAGATGATTTTTAAAATATACTTGCTTTGTTTTGTTTCCGTGTTCGGTGTTGGAGCACCTAATATAAAATGAATTAGCATCAAAACTTAAAGGAGTGAGAAACGATTTTGTAGACCAGTGTAACATGATTTCTAATTCCACTTAAAACAGGTGGTCTTTGACAGCTTCATCAACACATAAACGCACTTTGCGATGCTTTGTTAGAAGCATACGTAGCTGTTCTGTCCTGGCGTTCCAACGTGTTGATGGTAAGGTATTATGTTTGATTACCACTCCGGTCGGAACATCAGCAGCACTGATAGCTGCACTTGTGGCGAGCGCACTCCCGACGCTGACCAATGTCAGCACAGCATGGCGCCCAGGGTCTGCGCTGCGCACCTACGTCTGACCTGGTAAGTTTGTGAACTAACTAACCTGATCACCATTGAACTTTTTTGAATTATATTGTACTTGTATTAAATAAATCAATAAAAGTAGGGATTTTCTGATCATCTTAAGACATGGCGCAGTGAGTGCGGCACTAGTCGGATAAGGTCTGGCACTAGTCGGATTAGGTCTGGCACTAGTCGGATTAGGTCTGGCACCTGGTCGCTCAGGTTGTCTGTCTGGATGATAGGTCGATAGCACATTGATGTAGTGCTGAGGAGTCAGCACTAGGGGGCGGTGTTGACGATAGAATCATAGCTTTTCGTAATATTCTACATTAATTCTATTCGTCTTTAACTGTATTGATTTTGTACCCTTTAACTATGCTTCTTTGTGTATTTGATATGAATATGTACTCTGTATTAATACCATAACGTACCGTTTTTATTATCTGTGAAATACTGAATATTACCAAGGTAGTTAGAGAAAATGTTTGTATATTTGAATTTATAAAAATAAAGGAATCGCAAGGTAGTCGACACACAGTACAGTCCCAACCCAGCCTTCGGACAGCGAACTGTGCGCACCATATTGAAAACTTCGTGTTTTATTTTCTCTCCTCATCGCCGCCATCCTCTACAATGGCAAAAAAAAAAATAATAATAATAAAAAATATATATATAAATACACTTCAAAACGATCTGCTTCAACTTCTCTTAATATGCTCTTGAGGGGACCACTCTCTGTTAGTCGGATGTAACGCTGGTAGAGAATTAACAAAAATTAAGACAAAAAAAAAAAATATTACAGTAACAAAGCAAAACAAAACAAACAAAAAGTAGGAAAATATACAAAAGCTGTACAATTTAGAGTTCTAGTTATTTCACCTACCGGTGATTAGATGCGTGTCAAAGCAATACATTAATTAACAAGCCAGAAAGTAAGAGTATTCGGAAACAGCAATGAAATGGCATCGAAAGCAAAAGCAAGCGATGGAGACCAAATGAAATTTCCAATACTACACTACTTAAAATATTGTGTTGATACTACAGTGGTACAACAAAAAAAATGGCAACGATGATAAAAGCAACCATGATGACCAGGAACAATATTAAACACTACGCTACTTAAAAACAATAGATTTACACTACTGTTACGCCGACTACATCCGCCTGTTGAGCCTGCACGTAGCAGAGCGGAGCTACAACGCCATCTACATCCGCCTACTCGCCAGCAAAACGGAAGTCGTCGCTGATCAATCTTTAACGTCAACGATGTCGTCACATCCCGTGAATCTACCCTATATAAGCCGTTGCACTGACACCGCAAGTTCAGTTTTTATTCCGTCGTCAGAAGATCAACATAACTTCAACTTCAGTTTACTTAACTTATGAACTCAGAACCAACCACGCTGCCGGTTGCCTGCTTGTTAGATAAGTACTGATTACTGAGTCATTTCTGCCTTTTTGTCATTTTGTATTCGTGATGTTAGAATTACAAATCAGTTTAAACTCTAGCGGTTGGTAATGATGTGTTGAACTTTGTGTTGAATTATTGATTTTGTGATAAAATGTAAAATCGCGTTGTGATAGACATCTTTCATCTAGGACTTTTAATAATTCGCTTTAATAATTTCAGAAGTGGGATAGGATCCGCGTGATTCTATCCAGTTTGCTCACTCTGTAGTTGTTTAAATTTTCGTGAAAATAATTGCAAAGTGAAAAATGTCTGATCGTTACCGTGATGATCGTTGTAGTCGCAACAAGTTGAATCGAGATCAGAATCGTAGCAGTGTTCGCGAAGCATGGGTAGCGTGGACCAAGCCATGGATTCTACATGGGAATATGTGGGCAGTGAGGCTCACGCGCTGTCTGTGTATTTCACAGCAGACAGGATTGTGGACGCGATCTCTTCAATTTGTACTGCGGTAAGATCGGACCAATATCAACATCAAACTTTTCAATTAATTTAAAGATGTGTTCTTTACTAAAAACTGAAATTGAATACCTCGATCAATTTATTAGTGAGGGTCAGGTAAGGCCGAGTCGTGACAAGATTTTAGTCATTACCTAAGTCAGACGCATGTCATTATGTCATAATAGTCATTGATGCCCTTTATGAGTTCAGTTTGCTTTGCTCCATGTATTGTCGAGATGTTGACTGTGAGACATGCTGCCAGGAGATGCGTCTAGGGTATCTTCTGGACTGACAAACTGCGGGTTGCTATTAATATCATGTAGAAGACATTGAGTGCAGGATTGATATCGTTCGTAAAGAGGATATACAAACTATTACCGAATCAGGCGGTCCTAGTGTCAGTAGAAAACAGAGGCTCGTCTGGGGGAACTATTAGTACTCGACCAAGGTATCTTAATCTTGCAGGATGTGAATATATTTTACCCGCTACGATACTGAAGGGGCCTGGTGGCGTGGTAAAGGTTTACAACTTGGGCGTGAAGGACGTGGAATTCGAGGCGGGGCAGGTGCTTGTTCGCGGACAGAGCTGTGTGGAGGTATTGGGCAGAAAAGAAAACGAAATTGTAAGTCAAATTCTTTTTGTTTTGGTGTAATTTTGATGTATGTAAATATGTGGCTGGCTCCGTACCGTGCTGTTCGAATATTTATGTTGGCTCCGTACCGTGCTGTTCGAATATTTGTGTTGGCTTCGTACCGTGCTGTTCGAATATTTGTGTTGGCTTCGTACCGTGCTGTTTTAATAGTTCTGTTGGCTTCGTACCGTGCTGTTCGAATATTTGTGTTGTCTCCGTACCGAGATATGAAAGTAGTTCTTCTGTCTATGTTAACGCTGTAGATTTTAGTAGAGATGTCGACCGTTCACTTTCAAACCCGGTTGAGACTGACGTTCTTACTTTATCTACTGATGACTGGTTTTTGACTGTACAGCTACAAGACGATCGATTAAAGAATATTTTTGCACGGCTGCGTAACAATGACCCAAATCCCGATTTAATTAATAATTACAAAATTATGAACGAATGACTGTACCGTATGACGCTAAAAGGTGACCGACTGGTAGTGTAAGATAAGGATCGGTGGAATCTGTTACAAATATATCATGATGGAATGGGCCACATTGGTTTAAAACGATGTGTTAATCTCAAAATGATAAATATTAGTTTCCCAAAATGACAAGGTTTGTTAAAAAGTATGTGCTTGTTTAGACTACGCTTTCGTAAAGGCCACTATGGTAAGTTGAGGGCGAACTTCATCCTATTCCCAAGCCAGACGTCCCAATGCATATGGTCCACATGGATCAATTGAGACCTTTATCTAAGTCGAACAAAAATTACCAGTACATATTAGTCATTAATGACGTTTTCTCTAAATTTGTTTTCTGAATCTAAGAGAAGTTTTTAGTTTATTTGGCTACCCTTCCATCATAATATCTGACAGAGGTCTTGCATTCTTTAGTAGGCACTTTAAAGACTTTCTCGTAGAACGACAAATCAAGCAGGTATTGAACTCTGTAGCAACGCGAGACGTTGAATTGGAGAGGTTGAATCGCACAATTTTCAACGAGTTGAATGTAGCGAGTGAGGAGAACACGTGGGACTTGAAGCTGCCAGACGTTGTTTTTGGTATTAACAATTCTTTGCATGATACCACACGCCACGCCCCCTTTAATCTTATGTTTAAACATAAAAGTAGGGTGTTGTCAGATTTAGAAATTAGTGAAAATAATTTAAATTTAGATGAGTCCAAACTAACAGCTTCCAGAAATATTGTAAATAAGCAAAATAAGATGAAATCACGGTTTGATATAATCGTATAAAAAAAAGGGGATTTGGTGTTGTGGAGGAATCCAAAGAGTTGTGCTCAAGCAGGTATCAATAAAAAGTTAGATCCTTCTTATGCTGGACCCTATAAGGTGTTTAAGGTTCTCGGACATGATCGGTATATGATAAAAAGTGCTCGCTGAGACCTTATGTTGGTGCTATAGGGTCAGAAACTGAGGCTGATAATGATAGTTTTGCTTGATACAGAAGACCTTATAGATCTTCTAGAAAGTTAACTGTGTACTAATATGTTTCGTGTGGTCACTCAATTTCAGGATGGCCGAGCTGTTACGCCGACTACATCCGCCTGTTGAGCCTGCACGTAGCAGAGCGGAGCTACAACGCCATTTACATCCGCCTACTCGCCAGCAAAACGGAAGTCGTCGCTGATCAATCTTTAACGTCAACGATGTCGTCACATCCCGTGAATCTACCCTATATAAGCCGTTGCACTGACACCGCAAGTTCAGTTTTTATTCCGTCGTCAGAAGATCAACATAACTTCAACTTCAGTTTACTTAACTTATGAACTCAGAACCAACCACGCTGCCGGTTGCCTGCTTGTTAGATAAGTACTGATTACTGAGTCATTTCTGCCTTTTTGTCATTTTGTATTCGTGATGTTAGAATTACAAATCAGTTTAAACTCTAGCGGTTGGTAATGATGTGTTGAACTTTGTGTTGAATTATTGATTTTGTGATAAAATGTAAAATCGCGTTGTGATAGACATCTTTCATCTAGGACTTTTAATAATTCGCTTTAATACTACAGTTATAACTAAAACAAAAAAATAATACTAATAATAATACGAGTGAATTAAAAAGGAACAGAAAAAAAAAACATACCGTGTGTTTACAATATATGTTGATCTGTGTTCTTTACTCTGTGTAGAACATTGGCGTAGATGACATCGACATCTTAAGCTGTCAATGTCATGTCAAACACTTTGAAATAGATACGTCAAAGTGGCGAATAAAATTTGTAAACAAACATTATTAAAGAAGGTATTCGCAAATAGTACTCACTATATGTAGGCTCAAATAGCAAGTACCCAATGCCAGTGAATTTATTTTATTACTCTTTGCTCACTAACTGTCATGTCTTCCCATGCTGTAATTGTCGAACACATTTTTGTATGTTGATTAATAAAAGTGTAAGTCTAAATGCGTTTTTGTTTTTCGATCCAACAAATGGTAGCAGAGCGTGGTTTGCTACAAAACGCAAAGAAAAATGACTTCGTCAACGTCATCATACCGTGTAGATGCCTTGAACAAAAATAACTATGATACGTGGTGTCTGCAAGCCCAAGCCGTATTAATAAAAAATGAATTGTGGGAATACGTAAATGGAGCCAAAATCCTCTCAAGCAGAGCGTCCCCTGAGGAGAAAGTGGAGTTCGCAAAACAGGACTTGATGGCCAGGTCAGAGCTGTTCCTGCTGATATCACCATCCGAACTAAAACAAATTAAAGGGTGTACTACATCTAAACAAGTATGGGACAAGCTAAAATCAATTTATCAAAGTACTGGACCAGCAAGAAAAGCGACATTACTCAAACAACTAGTGTTAAAGAAAATATTGCCAAATGAAGAAGTGAGAGACCACTTAAACAACTTCCTTGATATTGTTGATAAGCTGGCAGACATGGACGTTAAAATCCATCCAGAGCTTCTAAGTATTATGATGCTTTACAGCCTTCCATCTAGTTTTGAGAATTTCAGAATTGCAATTGAGTCGAGAGATTCATTGCCAAACCCAGAAGAATTAAAAATAAAAATATTGGAGGAAAATGAAGCAAGAAAAAATACAAAGACTGTTGAAGGTGCATTCTTTTCCAAAAAGAAAACGTTAAAAAAGTTTTGTGTATACTGCAAAAAGAAGGGGCATAGTGTAGATTATTGCTTCCATAAAAATAAAACTAATAAAGAACGGAAACAAGAGAAAAATTTTTACATCACACCTACCTGTTTTGCAGTAAAACCGAATACATGGTGCTTAGATAGTGGCTGTACTTCTCACATGAGTGCAAATGAAGATTTGTTTAAATCGATAAATCCTGAAAATGGATCGCTAAAGTTGGCATCAAATAATACTCAAGCAAAGGTTGAAGGAAAGGGTGTTATACAACTAAAGATACATGGAGAAACATATAACCTGCATGACACCTTGTACGTGCCTTCTTTATCAACAAATCTGCTATCTGTGGCAAAAATCACAGAAAAAGGAAATGAAGTAATCTTTACAAAAGAAAAGGCTTATATCAAGGATGAAAATGGGCAAACTACATTAACAGCTACTAAGATAAATGGACTATAACATACATAACTGGAGAGGAATACATAAGTTATGCTGCAAATAATAACACAAATATTGAAAATTGGCATAGAAAAATGGGTCATCTTAATGAAAATGATCTGAAGCTAGCAGCAAACAACAACATGATAAAAGGTCTTGAAATAAAAAATGAAACCTTACCGGTTTGTGAAACATGTATAAAAGGAAAAATGACCCGATTACCATTTCAATCAGTAGAAGGCCCACAGTCGCACCAACCATTGGAATTAATTCACAGCGATGTATGTGGACCAATACAGCCTGAAACATTGGCAGGAGCCAAATATTTTGTGACTTTTATTGATGATTATACAAAATATTGTTGCATTTACTTCATTACATACAAAAATGAAGTCTTTGAAAAATTTAAAGAATATAAGAACAAAGTTGAAAAATTTCACAATAAACACATAAAAAACTTACAAACAGACAATGGAACTGAATATTGTAACCATGAGTTTGATGAATATCTAAAGGAAAACGGAATCAACAGGAGACTAACATCACCTTACACACCTCAACAAAACGGACAAGCTGAACGCAAAAACCGATCATTGTTAGATAAAGCGAGATGTTTAATGATTGAGAGTGCAATGCCAGAACAATTGTGGGCAGAAGCTTTGTACACAGCAAACTACCTATTGAACAGAAGCCCTACAAAAGCACTGAATACAACTCCTTATCAAAAATGGACCGGTCGTGCACCGTCAGGAAGGCACCTCAAAGTGTTTGGAAGTAAAGCTTTTGTCCTTGACAAAAACAGAAAAGGAAAATTTAAACCTAAAGCTATTGAGGGTGTATTTGTGGGCTACGCCCAAAATGCAAAAGGGTACAGGATTTATATCCCAGAAAGAAGTGGTGTTATAATCAGCAGAGATGTGAAAGTAATTGACAAGAAGTATTACAACAAAAATCCAAATACAAACTATGATGGAATCTTCTATGACCTGAATGAGCTGCAAGCTGAAAAAGAAAAAACTGTTATTAAAACAAATAAAAAACATGAAAATGTGAGCAACAGAAATATAAAAATAGTACCTGTTGTAGATGTTACAATTGAAGCAGCCAACAAAGATATTTCTGAAAGAGTAAGAAATGAACCTGAAATAGAAGGAAATGAACCGGAAATAGAAAGAAATGAATCTGAAATAGAAAGAAATGAACCTGAAATAGAAGATGAAGTTGAACAAAACTCAAATCAAAACAGTAGTGAACATGTAGCTACAAGATCTCATAGAAGAAGGCAAGCCCCTGCATGGCATAAAGATTATGAACTTGATCTAGAATCATCAGATGAATATCATGAATTAGATACAGAAGAAGCAACATTCAAATGTGAAGATGAGATGATACATGAGGACTGGAAGGATGCAATCAAAACAGAAATAAGAGCACATATCAAAAATGATACTTGGAAGATTGTAGAGAAGAAAAATTATATGAAAGTTGTAGACTATAAAATGATACTGAAGAAGAAAGTAGGTCCAGAAAATGAAACAAAGAAAGCAAGATTAGTAGCCCGAGGTTACACTCAAACACCTGGTTTAGACTATAAAGAGACTTGGGCCCCCGTAGCAAAGTTAAGCTCCGTCAGATTGCTGTTAGCAACTGCAGTTAAAGAAGACTTGAAGTTACATCAACTTGATGTGACAACCGCATACCTAAATGGAGATTTGGAGGAAAAATTATTTTTAAAAAAACCAGATAGACTTGAAGATTATATAACAGAAATTTTACTCGAGGAAAGTTCAAATGAAGACTTGACAATCTATCTTAAAGCACGGGAAATGTTACAAGACATTACAACAATAAAAGGGGAACAAGTATGTGAACTACAAAAAGCTTTATATGGACTGAAACAGTCAGGTCGCCAATGGTACAAGAAATTGGATTTAGAACTTCAACATCTTGGTTTTGTTCCATCAGTTGCAGACCCTTGTATTTACATATTAGAAGAGGAAGGAGCAAAAATAATTCTTGGTCTATATGTTGATGACATCCTGATGGCCTATTCCTGCAAAAGAAAATTTGAATTAATAAAGGAAAAATTAAAAACAATATTTGATATGAAAGATATTGGAAATGCAAAAGAATTTATTGGAATAGAGATAGAAGAGAATGAAGGAAAAATAAAAATAAAACAGAAGAAATATATTGAAAAATTACTTACAAAGTTCAGAATGGAAGACTGCAAACCGGTGAACACCCCTATAGAAGCTTACTTAAAACTAGAGAAGAAAGATACATGTGATGAGAACTTACCTTATCAAATGCTAATAGGATCTTTAATGTTTCTGGCAGTAGCAACCAGACCAGATATTGCTTATGCAGTAAGCTATTTATCCCAATTCAACAATTGTTTTGGACCAGAACATTACAAAGCAACAAAGAGAGTATTGAGATATTTAAAAGGAACAAAGGAGATGGGTATAACATATGAAAAAGACAAAGAAAAGGAACTATATGGATATGCTGATGCTGACTGGGCTTCCTGTAACATAGACAGAAAATCCTACACAGGATATTGCTTCAAAATGGAAAAAGGTATAGTAAGCTGGGAGTCTAGGAAACAGAGATCCACTGCCATGTCTACAGCAGAGGCAGAATATATGGCGTTATCAGATGCAGTGAAAGAAGCCTTACATCTAAAATTGCTATTGAAAGACATTACTTCCCAGAAACAAAGAAAAATAAAGATTTACAATGACAACCAAGCTGCACTGAAACTTTGCCAGAATGCAATTATCAGCAGCAGAACCAAACATATAGACCTTAGAGTCCACTTCTTAAAAGAACATATTAGTAAAGGAGAAATAGAAGTCCAGTACATGGAAACACAAAAGATGCTGGCCGATATTCTTACTAAAGGTCTGACTGGTAACAGACATCAAGAACTTCGAAGAGCTATGGGAATATATTAACACTAGCATTGTGAGGGGGAGATTTGTAGGCTCAAATAGCAAGTACCCAATGCCAGTGAATTTATTTTATTACTCTTTGCTCACTAACTGTCATGTCTTCCCATGCTGTAATTGTCGAACACATTTTTGTATGTTGATTAATAAAAGTGTAAGTCTAAATGCGTTTTTGTTTTTCGATCCAACACTATATGATAAATATTTAATTAAAATCGCGCTTTATCGACGAACACAGTACAGACACAATCATCTACTTCTTGCCGGAGGCACCTGTGCCCGCAGCCCTCTTACTCTTCGATGCTGCACGGGACTCCCTAGTTGATGCTGGCGCCTTATTGACTGTCTCGCCAGACTTAGAAGTGGATGCCTTGTTGAGTTTTTCAAATTCACTGTTTAAGAGCAATTCAGTTTCAATAGATGGCGCCACTAATGATAATGCATAGAACTGGCACATATTGGCGCCGCGACTTATTTATGAAAAAATGTAGCAAATAGAGTTGTCTTTTGTTTATTTTCATTATTTTTCTTGTGTGTGTTTTTTCTTCACGTTGTAACGAGTTTGTTTTGTATAAAGTTTTATTTTACGTTTCGTAGTGTATTGTTATATATTAAATAGTTGTGTATCAAGAATAAACAGTCTCTTTTATCAAAAGTAAAGTGTCGTGTTTCATTGAACAAACATTTTGGTGCCGAAACCCGGGAAAACACGAATCGAACTAAAGTGAAAATATTAATTTTGTAATTGTTTTACGTGAACGTTGAACATTAAAAATGTCTGAATTATTAAAAGTGTGTCTACGGCGACAAGAGGAGTTATTTGAGCGGGTTAGTAAAGCGCAGATTAATTATAAAAAGACATCTAAAGATCGGCTTACAGTGACATATATTGAAACAAAAAAAGAGGCGTTAGATAAATTGTGGGAGTCATTCTTAAGTAATCATATCGAGATTGTTGCCTCTGTAGACAAGTCTGATAAATCTAAACTTAGTTATTTTGCCGAAGATATGTATTCAGAGTTTGAGAATATTTACGAAACTTATACAATAAAATTAAAAGATGATCTGCAGATATACCAGCCGACTTCATTTGTGAGAGCGTCTAATAATCAACCTAGTACTGTTGCGACCTCTAGTGATGTGAAATTACCGACAATTCATTTGCCAAGATTTTCTTCTGGATACGAAAATTGGCAAACTTTCTATGATATGTTTGTGTCGTTAATTCATAACAATTCTACACTAACCGCTGCTCAAAAACTACATTATTTGAAGAGTTGCTTAACTGGCGAAGCGGAAATTTTGCTTAAAAATCTTTCTACAACAGATGTGAATTATAATGATGCGTGGAGCCAGTTAGTTCGACGATACAACAATAAACGCTTCAATACCAATGAAGTTATGAAACGTTTGTTTTCCCAAAAGAATTTAATGAGTGAGTCGCCCGCTGCTTTAAAACAACTTTTAGATACGACATCTTCCTGTTTAAAATCATTGCAAAATTTGGAGATAAATACAAGTGCATGGGACGCTATTATAATTTACTTGGTAGTAACAAGAGTAGATGCAGAGACAAGAAAGTTATGGGAGTTAGAAGTGAGCCGAGTACATTCAGACAGTGAAGCAGATACTTTACCTACCTGGGAGGAGCTGAAGAGATTTATCGAGACTAGATTTAGAACGTTAGAGATGTTGGAGTCATCAAATCATTACAACAGCAGACCAGCTAAAACAACACAACATAACAACACTACGAGACAAATTACAAAACAGAGATCATTTCATTCATCAGTGGAAGAGGAGAAGAGAGATTACATCTGTGTCATGTGTTCCGGACGACACTTACTGTATCAGTGTAAGCAATTTGCAGCACAAACCCCAGAGAAGAGAACTGAGTATGTGCAATCAAATCATTTGTGCTTCAATTGCTTATCACCTAATCACAGCGTGAAGAATTGCTACTCAACTACGAGCTGTCGTCGATGTGCCCGACGACATCATACATTACTGCATTATGAGAGAACATCAAACCGAGAAGAGAGATCAACTACAGAGGAATCTTCAAGTAATGATAACACTTCGATTGAAGTTAGAGAGAGGAGTAAACAACCTGAGAAGAATGTTGTAGCCCATTTTACTAATGAGAGTCACCTGAGCAGAGTGTTACTGGCTACAGCTATGGTCAAAATCAAATCAACTACAGGTTGTTCACAAATAGTTAGAGCTTTGATTGACCAAGGATCTGAAGCGTCATTTATAACTGAAGCCACAGCACAATTCCTGAAGTTAAAGCGAGATTCAGTGAACGGTGTTATATCAGGAGTCGGAGAAGGTCAAACACAAGCGAAGAGTATGGCTTCTTTTGAGATCGTATCCTTACGTAACCCAGAGTTTTCTATTCAAGTCAATGCGTTCGTGTTGAAGAGGTTGACTTCATTTATACCGTCCCGAGACTCATCTATACATGATTGGAAAGAGATCACAAACTTACCTTTGGCTGACCCTACCTACAGTACACCTGGACGAATAGACATTATTCTAGGTGCTGAAATCTACGGAGAAATTCTACTGGATGGTTTTCTGAAACATTCTGAGTCATCTGGACCAGTTGCACAAAACACGCGATTGGGCTGGATATTATCTGGAAAAATAAAAAATGAGTTAGTGCAAGAAAATCGCAATATTATCAGCATGCATATACAACCAAAGGAAGATGAGTTTTTAAAACAATTCTGGGAGATAGAAAGAGAACCTGAAAGTATCATAAAGAGAAAGACTAAAGAGGAATTAAGATGTGAAGAAATTTACGAAGAAACAACATATAGAAACAGTGAAGGACGTTACGTCGTCAGATTACCTTTTAAAAGTCCTAATCCAGAATGTTTAAATGGTCAATCAAAAGAGATAGCGCTACGAAGGTTCAAATTATTAGAGAAGAAATTACTTAAAAATACAAAGCTACAAGAAGAGTACAAAAACGTGATGGAGGATTATTTACAGCAAAATCACATGAGAAAAATAACTGATGAGAGAGAGTTACGTGATAATCACGTCGTTTATCTACCACACCATGCAGTGATTAGAGATGATAAACAGACTACCCGAGTAAGAGTGGTGTTCGACGCTTCGAGCAAAGGAGTGAACAATGTGTCATTAAATGACAATCTTCTCGTCGGACCCAAATTACAAAGTGATCTACGTCATATTCTAATAAGATGGAGATGCCATAGAATTTGTATAGTTGCAGACTTAGTTAAAATGTACCGTCAAGTGGTTGTCAACGAGCAAGATACAGATTTCCAAAGAATACTATGGAGATCAAATCCACACGAACCTATTCAACATTACAAACTACTGAGACTTACCTTTGGAACATCTTGTGCGCCATACTTAGCTGTGAAATCTTTGCAACAACTAGCAAAAGATGAGCAAACAAAATATCCACTTGCGGCATTAATCACACTGCAAGACTATTATATGGACGATTTACTTACCGGATGTGAAACAACAGAGCAAGCTATGGAGATATATGAGCAAATGAATAATTTAATGAGAGCAGGTGGTTTTGAACTTCAAAAATGGTGCAGCAACAGCGAAGACTTACTGGAACACATCTGTAAAGATAATCAAAGAGACAATCAGTTAATACAATTTAAATCTAATGATAGCATAAAAGTGTTAGGTCTTACCTGGAACAAAACAAATGATAATTTTCAGTATCATTTTCAACTACCTAAAAGTAATGAGAATGGAGAAGACGTAACTAAAAGAAAAGTACTGTCTGAGATAGCGCGTCTTTACGATCCTATGGGCTGGATAGCATCCATCGTCGTTAGAGCGAAGATTTTTATACAGAAACTGTGGATAGCAAAATTATCATGGGATGAGAGACTCACCCCACAATTATTACACGAGTGGCAACAATTCAAAGAGGACCTACCAAAATTAGAGAAGATCGTCATTCCGAGATGGTTTCACGTCAGTATCGGAGATAATGTAGAACTACATACATTCGCTGATGCATCTCAGTCAGCTTATGCAGCAGCGGTGTATTTAAAATCGACCAGCAAAGATGGTAGCATCGCCGTCAACCTTGTCATCGCTAAAACGAAGGTAGCGCCAGTGGAGAAGAAAATATCAATCCCACGCCTGGAACTGTGTGCAGCGCTACTAGCTACAAAATTAGTAAACGAAGTGTCCCAAGTCATGAACATTCCTAAGAGTAAAATATACGCGTGGTCTGATAGCACGATAGTTTTGGCATGGATAGCAGGAGAGCCGAGTCGATGGACGACTTTCGTGAGCAATAGAACATCTGAGATCCTTACCATGCTGGAACCAGAGCAGTGGAGACACGTAGCTACAGATCAAAATCCAGCTGATAGCGCGTCTAGAGGACTGAAAGTAACAGAGTTAATAGGTAACAAATTGTGGTGGCATGGTCCAAATTGGCTACATCAAGAAACTTATAACCAGAACACAAGCAATTATTTTGAGACTACAGAAGAGGCAAAACCAATTAAAGCACTAACTACTACTACTAAAGATCAGGAAGAATTTATTTGGACGAGATTTTCAACATTACCTAAAATGCTAAAGGTGTTGTCTTATTGCAAAAAGTTTTTATATTTGAGACTACCAAAAGAACAACGAAATATGTCATTCAAAATTGTGAGTCGAGAGGAAACAGAGGCTATATTAAAATATTGTATAAAAGAGACACAGAAGATGTATTTCGAAGATGACATTAATCGTTTAAGAGCGGGGCAAAGTGTATCACAGAAGAGTCAACTACTTACCTTTCATCCAGTTATCGATGAAACTGGACTTTTGAGAGTAGGAGGCAGAATTCAAGAGGCTCAAGTTGATTATACAAGACGTCATCCAGTTATTTTACCCAGTGGAAGTCACATCACCAAATTAATAATTGAAGACGCACATATAAAAACACTTCATGGAGGACCACAACTGATGTTAAACTATTTGAGATCAAAGTACTGGATACTTAAAGCAAGAAATTTAGTGAAGAAGTGCTATAGAAATTGTGTTACATGCTTAAGATATTCACGAAAAAACAACAATCCGTTTATGGGAAAGCTTCCGGAGGCGAGACTTAAACCAACGAGGCCGTTCAAAATTGCTGGCGTCGATTTCACAGGATTTATTAACATACGATTTTCGCCAGGACGAGGAGCCAAATGCTATAAAGGATACATTTGTCTATTCGTATGCTTTGTAACCAAAGCGATTCACCTTGAAGCTGTGTCAGATTTGACTTCTTCGGGATTCATTGCAGCATTCCAGAGATTTGTGTCAAGAAGAGGATATTGTGAAACGTTATATTCAGATAATGGAACAAATTTTATCGGCGCAGATAGAGAACTAGGAGAAATGTTTGACCGAGCTAAATCTAAATTACCTGACGAACTTCAGCATCTTCTAGCAAACGAGGGAACGGCATGGAAGTACAGCCCGCCGCATGGACCGAACTTCGGAGGACTATGGGAAGCTGGTGTTCGCTCAACAAAAATGCATCTGAAAAGAATAATCGGAGATTCTACACTTACCTTTGAAGAGCTAACGACGGTCTTGACGCAAATAGAGGCCTGTCTTAATTCACGACCTTTGTCTTATCTGAGTGATAATCCAAATGACCCCATGCCAAAAGACACAGAGTAGAGTCAATTATTAATTTCATTGTGTGCTTTATTTATTTGCTTTAAATTTTTTCTTCTTATATCGAGTCGAGTTTTATTTTATCATTCATATATCTCATTGTATAGAGTCTAGTGTTATTTTATCATTTATATTTCTTGTTATATAGAGACTAGTGTTGTGATTAATATTCTTTGCATATTTTTATTACTTAAGCATAGATTGCCATGGTGGGCGGTGATTATTTTGTTTTGTGTATTAGAGATTTTGAGTTTAAATAGAGATGTAAAGGACTGTTCGTCCTTTGGTGGGCGGGATGTTTAAGAGCAATTCAGTTTCAATAGATGGCGCCACTAATGATAATGCATAGAACTGGCACATATTGGCGCCGCGACTTATTTATGAAAAAATGTAGCAAATAGAGTTGTCTTTTGTTTATTTTCATTATTTTTCTTGTGTGTGTTTTTTCTTCACGTTGTAACGAGTTTGTTTTGTATAAAGTTTTATTTTACGTTTCGTAGTGTATTGTTATATATTAAATAGTTGTGTATCAAGAATAAACAGTCTCTTTTATCAAAAGTAAAGTGTCGTGTTTCATTGAACAAACATTCACTCATGGTGTTGATGCGGTGACGCATGCCATCAATGATTACGAACACTGATCCATTGTTCGTCGAACACTTGGAAATGCCAAACTTCTGTCTAGCTGCCATGAAGGTGTCATGTCGGTGTTTGGTCAGAAACTCCGACAGGGTTATACCCGTGCCCTTGAGCGCAGATTTCATCTTCCATATGGACGTTCTGCGCTCATGGTTAGCTATCTTGAACAATATTGTGCGAGGCCGGTCCGAAGTTAACTGGCCCATTCTGTGGCATTGCTTAATGTCAGCAGCAGAAAAATTCTCCAGCTTCATTTTAGTCGCAATAGTATGAACCACTACTGAGACAGTATCTTCCGATGTGGTCTCGGGCACCCCATGGAGTAACAAGATTTTGCGTCGACTCTGTGACTCCAGATTATCTGCTTGAGAGGAGAGGAGTGCCACTTGTTCTTGAAGTGACTTCAGTGCGGACATAATGAAAGTGCGGAAAGTTGTGAACTCTGCTGACAGACTTGTGATGGTAGCTGCAGGCACAGCACTTGCAGCTGCCAGCTCACCTTGATAAATATCCATGCGCTGAGTAAACATTTGTTGGAGATTGGTTAGTGATTCTTGAATGGCGTCCATTTTGAATAAGTGCTTGTCACTAGTTAAGAATGTAGTTTATAGTGAAATATGTAAAATACTGGAGAAAAATTAAGGAAAACGCTCACCGGCAGGTACAGTGCTTTACTTGTTGATTTGCTTCATTAATTATGTACAAATTATACTTTATTTAATTGTTTGCAAGTTATTAAAAATTAAGAGCTAAAAATATGTGTACTTCAATCTACCCTCCTATCTTTGCTGCATGCTTTTTTGCATCTTGTGCTGGAAGTAATGGTATTTCTTTGAATAATGATCTAATGGTAGGACCATCCTTACAGCCCGAATTGCGTCATATTATAATGCGTTGGCGTTGTTACAGAATTTGTTTAACTGCTGACATAATAAAAATGTACAGGCAGGTGAAGGTGGCCAATGAAGACACAGATTTTCAGCGCATTTACTGGCGTGAGAATCCAGATGCTGAACTTCAGCATCTCCGTCATTTGAGAGTGACATTTGGTACTTCTTCCGCTCCCTACCTAGCCGTTCGGTCGCTTCAACAGTTAGCTTATGATGAGGGTTCAGATTTTCCATTAATAAAAGATAAGGTGTTGTCTGAATTTTACATGGATGATCTTATGTCTGGATGTGAAGGTACTGAAGATGGCGTGAAGATCTACAAACAATTGACAGAAATGTTAAGGCGTGGTGGGTTCCAACTTCAGAAGTGGTCAAGCAATAGTTCTAGCCTAATGAATTTAATAAAGGAAGGTCAAGATGTGAACGATGTTAGAGAAATCAAACTAGATGAAATTTCAAAAATTTTAGGATTAACATGGAATAAAGTAACTGATGAATTTGAATATACTGTCAACCTTCCTCCGCTGGAAACCCCAGTAACAAAACGTAAGGTTATCTCGGATATAGCCCGACTGTTTGATCCCCTTGGCTTTTTGGCTCCAGTCATAACGACTGCCAAGATCTTTATACAGCGGTTGTGGTTATGTGGCATTGGATGGGATGAACAACTGCCAGCTTCTTTGCTTATAGACTGGTTGGAGTATCGAAGAGATCTTTGTAACCTTACTAACTTTCATATACCTCGTTGGATTGAAAGTAGTAGCGAAGATCAAATAATGGAATTGCACGGGTTTTCAGATGCATCCAATTTAGCGTACGCCGCTGTAGTTTATGCACGAGTTGTAGATAGCGAGGGCAATGTTCACACTAATTTAGTAGCTTCTAAAACAAAAATTGCTCCTATTAAGACGCTATCTATTCCTCGTTTGGAATTGTGTGGAGCTGTGTTATGTGCGAAGCTTCTTCATTAAGTTGCTGCTGTTCTGAAAATTCCTAAACATTATATTCACGCATGGACTGATTCTTCCGTTGTTTTGGCCTGGTTGGGGAGTCACCCAAGTCGATGGAAGACGTTTATCGCAAATAGGGTGTCGGAAATACTTACCTTAATGGAAGGAGCACAGTGGTCATATGTAGCATCTAAAGACAACCCCGCTGATTGCGCGTCTCGCGGCGTTAAACCATCAGTTTGTGAAGAATTACAGCTGTGGAAAAAGGGACCGGAAAGAAGTTGGCTGCAAAATAAAAATATAGATTACAAAATTAAGAATATAGAAGACACTAAACTAGAAAAAAGAAAAACTACATTAAAATGGTTTATGCTTACTGAAAAAGACGAAGATTTGTTGTCAAGATTTTCCAAACTAAATAAATTAATCAGAGTAATAGCATACTGTAAAAGATTTATAAATGTAATCAAGTGTAAAAATAAATATCCTAAGTGGCTAACTACTAAAGAATTAAATGACGCTTTACTTACCTGTGTCAAAATCTGCCAGTACTGTCGTTTTAAAGAAGACATTGAAGCACTGAAAGGGAAGAAAAAATTAAGTAAAGGGAGTAAACTTACCTCTTTGAATCCATTTATTGATGACTGGGGTGTTTTGAGAGTCGGTGGACGCTTACAGAGGGCATACATTAGTGAAAATATGAAACATCCAATACTCATACCCCATAACTCGCCCTTTACTTACCTTTTGATTGCAGACGCTCATGAAAGAACATTACACGGCGGGCCGCAATTAATGTTGAATTACTTGCGATCAATGTATTGGATCATAAATGCTAAACCAATTATTAGAATTTATGTGAGAAAATGTGTTACTTTTGTCCGTCACGCGGCACAAGTAAGTCAACAAATGATGGGTCAGTTGCCGGAGGCCAGAGTGACGCCTCAAAAACCTTTCCAGTCTAGCGGTGTAGACTATGCTGGACCCATTAACCTCCGAGCAAATAAAGGCCGAGGCTACCACTCCATTAAAGGCTACATATGCCTATTTATATGTATGGCTACTAGAGCCATTCATTTAGAAGTGGTGAGCGATATGACGGCCCAAAGTTTTTTGGCCGCATAAAAGCGTTTTGTGTCTAGACGCGGAAGAGTACACGATTTGTGGAGCGACAATGGTACAACCTTTATCGGAGGGTCCAAAGAATTAAAACATCTGTTTGACGCAGAAAAATCTAGTGTAGCTCCAGAAATAGTTGACTTTCTCGTAACGAATGGCACCAATTGGCACTTCATACCTCCTCACGCTCCAAACTTTGGAGGGTTGAGGGAGGCGGGTGTAAAATCAACTAAACACCACTTGAAGCGAGTCATAGGCAATAGCACTTTGACATTCGAAGAAATGACAACTGTGCTATGTCAGATTGAATGTTGTCTGAACTCGAGACCTATTTCAAGAATTTCGAGTAACCCAGAAGATGCAGCTCCGTTGACACCAGGTCATTTTCTGGTAGGTGAACCGCTTGTAACCGTCCCTGAATTCAATTACGAAGGTTCTAATATTAGTAGTCTTAAAAGATGGCAACTAACACAACGGATGCTTCAAGATTTTTGGCGTAGGTGGTCTTTAGAATATTTAAGTCAGCTGCAAAATAGGTACAAGTGGGCTCATTGTATTCCCGAGCCTAACATTGGAGATATTGTTTTGGTGAAGGAGGATGGACTTCCACCTAGCAGATGGATGTTCGGAGTTATTGTAGATAAACATCCAGGTTTGGACAATCTTACACGTGTCGTAACATTGAGATATAAAAATAACGAGATTAAAAGACCTGTGTCAAAATTGATTGTGTTAGCAGTTACCTCGTAAGTCAATATGGATAAGTTGTGTCCATACATTTATTGTGTTTATGAATACTTTCTATTGTTTATTTTTTATTTTATTTTGTATACGAACTTTACTCTGTATAGCCTAAGTACAAAATTAAAACCCACCTTTGTAGACGGTGGGCGGTTGATTAAGAAACCATAAGTATATGTTAAAGAGTATTTTTAGTGAAATTGTTTTGTTATTTTTTCTTGCTGTAACATGTTTAAGTTTTATATGTATATTGCATTTTTGTACTGTAAGTGATGGACATAGTATGTCCATGGTGGGCGGAATGTCCAATGTTATCATTTAATATTAGTTGTTAGTTGAACGATAGATGGCGTGCATCGTTTTTATAGATCGCGGTGTAAAGATTCGCAGAGGTGGATTGACCTCACTTCATGATTTAATTAAATTTGTCTTCGCTGTACTATACCTCAGTGTTTTACTTAGTACTAACTCCACCAACTCCACTGAGAAGGGAGAATTTTTGAGGCTGCTTTACAAGGACAATAGCGCTGGTATGGACTCTTTTGACTCTGGTCATTGATCAGTTAATTTACATTATACCAGTTGTATGGTTTCCGTTTCCGGCCTCATAACTGTCAACACGCAATATTTTAGTCCAGCACAAAACATTTAAAAATATTAGTTATCACGTGTATTTCATTGTAAACTCTGTTTTAAACAACTTAATAAACATCGCGAAGTGTTAATTGCAAAAATCCAAGGTTGAAAACCGAAATTCAAGAAATATTCAACAAAAACAAACTGCGAAAATAAGGTTAGATAGAATTAATCAATCATGGTTAATTGACTTTGACAATTGATAGTGAGTGAGTGACAGCCTGACACAACAACATCAGTGTTGCCATAAAAAATAATATATATCTACCAATTTCTATCAATTACGTTCCTGATCACGCAAAAAGTTAAAATGGAAGCCCAATTTAAAACTTTATTGGAAAAAATAAAAATTGAGATGCACGAGCAAAACACAAAATTGGCGGAATCTATAACAACCACCATAATGGATAAAATAGAGGAAAAAATAAGTCCTTTAGTCAAAGAAAACATGGAATTGAAACTAAAAATAGAAAATCTGGAAAAAGAAATTGATTATATGAAAACAGAAAAGAGAAATAACAACAATCTCCTTCAATTCTTTTAAATTTAAATTAAGGTCATGGTTACTTTCTATTCAAAAATCTAGCACTTAGTTGTCTAACTTTTAATTTTTAATCTTAAATTAGTCTATTCAGTTATTTCTTTACTTTTCTATATTAATCAAAACATAGCTGAAGGTATAAAAACAAACACACAACACTACTTACTCAGTTACTTGAACTGAATACAATTTGTAAAATGTTGCATTGAAAACATTGTAATTTTAAACAATTAAATTGACTTGGACCATTTCAATGTTTATATATAACTTTATTTATTTATTATTATTTTTTTTTTTTATTTATTATTTTTAATTATTACTATTATTTTTTATGAAGGTGCCAGCTGAAAACCAGCGCAGGGGCAGTTTAGTCTGTCCCTGCTTCGCTGAGCTGGCTCCCTTTTGCCACACTTTGTGCCTTTTATGTGTCTGTTTTTCTTTTTTTTGATTTTATATTTTTTTTTGTGTGTGGCAATAAATGTTTTTTCTTTCTTTCTTTCTTTCTTTCAACATAATTATTTTCGGCTTAGAAGAGAAGGAAAATTCAGCTTTAGAACTATTTCAGCAGGTAGAATAGAAAATCAAAAACGACCTAAATCTTACCATTGAAAAGTTCGAAGTGAAAATTCACCGCATTGGAAGCAAAATAAGAGTAGGTGATAAACCAAGACCAGTCCTTTGTTCTTTCGTAAGTAGGTGGAAAAAGGACGAGATATTGCGAAACAAGAAGAGTTTAAAGGACGTTTACATTACGGAAGACTATTCGAAGGAGGTTCTGGAAAAAAGAAAAGCTCTACAACCAAAGTTATTGGAAGAGAGAAACAAGGGTGTTTATAACAAACAAATATTTTTGAACGAAATCCATCTGTCAAATAAAAATTTTAATCTGTCAATTATCTGTCTGTAAAAATGTCATTGTTGTTGCATCGAAATACATTAAACATGGAGAGCCAAACAAATGGAGTTTTATTGAAATAAAATTAATCCAATTGCATCTCTCATTTGGTCCATCGAAAATGCCGGAAATAGAGGAAAACGAGGCTTTAAGAAAATTGCGCGCACGCGCAGGGCAATGCAAAGCGTCCTTTAAAAAATTCGAGGCATACGTCGAAGCAAATAAAGGAAGCATGACGCCGGCAAAAGTTGCAACGATGCAAACACGCCTGAAGGCGCTGTTTGAAACACTTGCGGTGTTCCAACAATTACAAATGGAAATATGTTTAATTTCCGACAAACATGTGGAAGAAGATTTAGAAGATCGATATTACCACTTGTATGAAACGGTGAGCTCCATAATGTCCATCCGAAAGCACACCAAAACTGATGAAGACAAATAAGCTTCCAAACATCGAAATACCATGTTTTTCCGGGGAAGACATTACAAACTATGTACCATTCATCCAACTTTTCGCAGCCGTTGTAGGTAATGGCGATTCACTGGCGCCAGTTCAAAAGCTATACTATCTGAGAAGTCACCTTAAAAACGAAGCATTAGCGCTGATCGAAAGCTTGCCGCTCACAGATACGTCATACCAAGAAGCACTGCGATTATTGAAGGAGCGTTACGATAACCCATGCGTGCTTATTACGAGCCATGTGAACGCGATCCTGGACTATCCTGCCATGCAAAAAGGGACGGCATCCAATATACATGAGTTCGTTTCAAGCATCAAGCAACAGATAGGAGCACTGAAAAATATGGACCAGCCCGTGGAGTCGTGGGACATGCTGCTGCTACCTATTCTTCTCCGCAAGGTCGACCAGTACTCTGCCAGAGCTTATCACATGGAAAGGGAGAAGATGAAGCTTCCTAGCATTTCGGACTTCTTGAACTTCTTAGTGAGAAGGGCTGCGAGTCTTGAAGAAAGTGGACGAGTCGAAACAAAGCAGTCTGCAAGGAAGGGAGGAAAACTTGTAAGCCTGGTAGCTGTAAGCAAGACCGAAGGCAGTGTTCCAGCATGCAGGTATTGTAACAACAAAAATCATAAGCTATTTAACTGCGCTAAGTTTAAAATGTTAGATGTGCAGCAACGCATCAGCTTCACAAAAGATAAATCTTTGTGTCAAATATGTCTGAACCCACATAAAAATAAATGTAAATTTAGATTTAAATGCTCTGAATGTAAATCATCTGAGCATAACTCACTTCTACATATAAGTGAGGTCTCTGTAAATGCTGCCTATGTGCCAAGCCCGAACCAGGGGGTCGTTTTGCTGCCTACTGTCAAGGTCAAAATTGCGAAAGCTGACGGCTCCTTTGTGATTGCCAGAGGGCTTCTAGACAGTGGAAGTCAGACTTCATTCATAACAAAGGAATTAAAAAATGAATTAAATGTTAAATCCTTTACAAAAAGGTTGAATGTCAAAACACTAGGACAGCAAAACAGCCCTGTGTCCGAGCCTGTTGTAGTAAATATATCATCAAATGTTGATAATTCATTCTCTCAAAGTGTTAACTGCTCGGTAGTAGAAAAAATTACTTCAATGCTGCCCCAATACAGATTAGACTTGGGTGGATTTATACCAAGGGTGACCATGGCTGATGATCAGTATAATATACCTGGTGAAATATCATTATTGTTAGCGGCTGACATATTTTTTAATGTGCTCATTCCTGAAAATATTAGGTTAAGTAATGGGCTATCATTACAAAATACCAGATTTGGATTTATAATTGCGGGAGGTATGTCTACTCTGCAACCTGTTGCCACAGTTACTGAAACTACCAGTAACTTCATTTCAAGCATGAATAGCAAAGAGACAGCTTACATCAAAGCTCTAGGTATTTCTTATAATGTGCAAACAGATAAATTTAAAGTTAGTATTTGTCAGCCAGATAATAATGATATTTCATGGTCAAAACGTCAAGTTTTAAAATACATTGGTCGCATTTTTGATCCATTAGGTTTGATTGCGCCTATAATAATCAAAGCTAAGCTTTTTATGCAAGCGTTATGGCAGCTCAAGATAGGCTGGGATGACATTTTGAGTGAAGAACTACATAAAAAATGGTGTGAATTTTATAAAAGCTTATATAACATGCCACCCATATTCATTGATCGAAATGTATTATTTATCAATGCCACAGATGTATCTATTGTAGGTTTTTGTGATGCCTCTCAAACAGCCTATGGCTGCTGTATCTATGCTAGAGTCACTCATGGGAAAACTGTACATGTTAATTTATTGTGTGCCAAATCAAAGAGTTGCTCCCCAAAATAATAAATTGACTATACCCAAACTAGAGCTGTGCAGCGCTTTACTGTTATCTGAATTGATTTCTAGAGTCACCAACATTTTGAAAATAAATAAATACATGCCACTCAATGGTGGCTTTAGCATGGATACAGGCACAAAAAATAAATAAACTTGAACCGTTTATTAAAAATAGAGTCAATAAAATAAATTTACTTACTTTAACTGTTGACTGGCATCATGTGCCTAGACTGGAGAACCCTGCAGACTGCTTGTCGCGCGGATTAGACCCTCAAAGCTTAGAATCGAACACCCTATGGTGGCATGGCCCAGATTTTTTAACTAAATCTGAATTTTCTTGTCAAAATAATGATAACTTTGCAAAAACTAACAATAATAATTTGGAGCCGGAAAGCACTGTGGTTGGATGTCATGCTCAAGAAAGTAAGCTTCCTATTCTAGACACTTGATCAAGTATTTCAAAAATGCAGCGCATCATTGCTTACATATACAGATTTTTTAACAATTGCAAAAAGAGTATAACTGTTAAATCTCAATCAAAAGAAGTTCTCAGTAATGTTAGTCCTGATACAGTCAATCCAACAGAATTAAATTTTGCATTAATAAAAATTATAAACTGCATTCAATCTATTTACTTTCAAAAAGAAATTGTTCGCGCCCGAGATGCGGGCAACACTATAAGCGGGCGGAGCGGCGTGCGGGGAAAAGAAACGTCACTCAAAATCTCAACCGGCTGCCGATGCATACGCGCACCGTATAATTTGTCTTTTTGCAACTTTGTTAATTCCAAAATAAACCATTACAACCAAGCAACTGTGTTTGGCCTAAACAAATGGTCCATCGAGCCTCAACAATCAACAACGAAAATACAGTCCACTCATTTAATACGTTTGGAGCGAACGAAGTGCAGCAAATTATCGCGACATCGGCTCAACGGCCGCCGGAGTCAAACTTCAGACATCAAGACAAAGGAAGTACCGTGTGGACAGGGGAAGATAAAGTGAGTTCGTTCCATATTTTCCCTTCTAAATCCTCTATAATTGGCTTCCTATTGTGTTAATTGTTCAATCTCACGCTTATGCATTTACGAGCGCCTAATTACCGTATAGTGAAGTACCCACTTTTTTTCTTTTTTTTTCGTAATTCTTATCGATAATTTTTTCCTTTTAATTCAACAATGGCCCAGCTAGATGTTTTAATTCGCAAACGTAGTGGCATGAAAGCCAAGCTTACAAATTTCTCCAATTATATTAGCTCAATTGGCGCTTCCGGCATAATCTCCGAACTTCAACATGAATTACAATGTCGATTAAATAAATACGAGGCATTATACGATCAATTCGATGAATTACAGGTGGAGATTGGGGTGTGTTCCGACAAGCCAGAGGACGAATACGAGGAACGTTCAAAATTCGAAGAGCGTTATTACGCGCTGATGGCGCAAGCGCGCAATCTGCTGTGCAGAGATGGTGCAGCAGATGACGGCCGCTCTGTTGCAGGTTCGATATGCAAACAAGCAGGTGAATCATTCCAACACAATTTTATTCGCTTACCTAAAATTGATTTACCTCGCTTTCATGGTAGTTATCAGTGCTGGCTTGAGTATAGGGATACATTTTTATCATTAATTCATAGTAGTGCTTCTATCGATAACATAAGCAAATTCCACTATTTACGCGCCTCGCTCTCGGGTGCGGCACTCGACATTATTACGAACATAGATTTTAAAGGCGACAACTATTTAATGGCGTGGCAATTGCTATGTGATCGATATGACAATAGTCGTCTATTAGTGCATAATCACGTGCAGGCATTGTTCAATGTTGAACAGGTTGTCAAAGAATCGAGTCTTTGTTTACGTCGTTTGCTTGATACAATTAATAAAAATATTCGAGCGTTAAAAACATTGAACGAGCCGACGCAATATTGGGATACGCTTGTAGTTTACATAATGTCAAACAAATTAGACGTAGTAACCGGTAGACATTGGGAAGAATATCGTAATGGCTTATCGAAACCGCCTTCTTTACAACAATTTTGCGATTTTATTAGTAACAAAGCTGATTTATTGGAAACAATTGAAAATAAACAGAATACAAATGTAAATAAAACAATTTCGAAAAATAACAGTTATATAATAGCATCTAACATAAATAATAATAATCGTTCCTTAGAACAATCAAAACATAACAACATTAAATCTTATAAATTGTCATGTCCTTTATGTTCAAAAAATCATCTTTTGTTTACATGTGAACATTTTCGTAGTTTAACGGTTGAAGAAAGATTAAATAAGGCGAAAGAGTTAAAAATATGTTTTAACTGTTTGCGTCCCGGACATGGTACTAAGCGATGTAGATTAACGCATTGTAAATATTGCAATAGTAAACATAATACGCTTTTGCACACCGAAGAGTCAAAGCCTACTTCATTTCAAGACCCAATGCCTAGTAGTTCTAGTGTTGCGTTGCCTATTCATCATTCATCATCATCCATTGCTTTCGCCAAAGAAAATAATATCGTTTTGTCGAGTAATGCTCCTATACAACTTACTACTTCTACGCATGTTTTACTGTCCACAGCTATGGTGAAAGTGATTGACGACAACGGCAACAGCATGGACGCACGGCTTCTACTCGATAACGGCAGTACGGCAAATTTTATAACGCAGTCGCTTTGCAGTAAACTAAAATTATCTACACGTTCCGTAAGTTCTGAAATTAATGGCATTAATAATCAATCGTTAACTAGTCCACAAGCTTGCAACTTAACAATCGAGTCCCAATGTCGTAGGTATAAAGCGAATATAGAATGTTATATTTTACCGGAGATAACTAAAATACTCCCTTCTACTATTATAGACATCAGTCAACTTTCGTTGCCCTCAGATCTACATCTAGCTGACCCTTCGTTCAACATACCGTCAGTAATCGACATTCTCGTCGGGGCTGAAGTTTTCTGGGATGTTATATGTACTAAATCAATTAACCTAGGCAAAAACAAACCTAAGTTAGTTGAATCAAAATTAGGTTGGATTGTTACAGGCCAACTACCAATACAGACAACATCAAATTTTACGCATTCTTGTAATTTGTCGATTAGAGATCTTGACAAAAATTTGAAAAGGTTTTGGGAACTCGATTCCGTCGCTTCGAGCCATGCCCTGTCTAGTGAAGAACGAGCTTGTGAGGAAAGCTTTAACTTGAATACTATCCGTGACGAAGACGGTCGATTTGTTGTAACGATACCATTAAAAAATAATACTAATGTCTTAGGTGAGTCATATGAAATGGCGCAACGCCGTTTTTTATCATTGGAACGTCGATTACAACGTAATCCTGTCTTCAAAGAACGATATATAGCATTTATGCAGGAATACGAACGTTTGGGTCATATGACTGAAAACAATACGCGTAATACTTCTGAAGCAGAGTCTAATATCGAATACTTTTTGCCGCACCATGGAGTCATTAATGATGCTAGTACAACAACAAAATTTCGTGTAGTTTTTGATGGATCTGCTCCAACCTCGTCCGGGCTATCATTCAACGACATCCAAATGGTAGGACCCACTATACAAGACGATCTTCTTTCGATTTTGTTGCGTTTTCGGCAACATAAGTATGTCATATCCGCGGACATTGAAAAAATGTATAGAGCTATTAATGTTACACCTAACCAACGCAGTCTACAACAAATAATTTTTAGGGAGAACCATAAGTTACCGCTCAAAACATACAAACTTAATACGGTAACTTATGGCACCGCGTCAGCTCCTTATTTGGCCACAAAGTGTCTAAGCAGCCTAGCGTCAAGCGCGTCGAATGAACAAATTAAACGGTCAATTTTACAAGACTTCTATGTGGACGACTACCTTAGTGGCGGCGACACCATACCACAGGTAGTGCAATTAAGTATGGAAGTACGTTCTATTTTATCTTCGGCGAAATTTCATCTTCGTAAATGGAAATCCAATAGCCCGGAGGTATTGGCCCAGATTTTAGGTGTTTCAAGCTGTGAGGATAGTTTAAACTTCGCAGAAAATAAAGATACGCCGCATAAAACCTTAGGTTTATTTTGGTTATGCAATTCAGATTATCTTTCTTTCTCTGTTAATATAGACTTGAACAAGCAGGTAACGAAACGTATTATGTTGTCAGTAATTAGTCAAATTTTCGACCCTTTAGGTCTTGTAGGTCGTGTGTTGTTGAAGGCAAAATTTTATTACAAGGTCTTTGGTTGATAAAGTCTGATTGGGATGAACAAGTACCAGACAAAATAAAAACACTTTGGACATCCTTCTCAAGCTCTCTATTACATCTTAATAATTTAAAGATTCCTCGTTGGGTGTTGTCTGATAAAGCGTGTTTATATGAGCTTCATATTTTTACAGATGCCTCGGAACAGGCGTACGGGTCTTGTGTTTACGTGCGTTCGATAGATGAGCAAAATCAAGTAAAGGTTAGATTATTAATATCTAAAAATCGCGTAGCACCGATCAAGCCTACAACTATTCCACGGTTAGAGCTTTGTGGGGCATTACTAGGAACTAGACTATACGTAAAGATCATAAATGCTCTCCATTTACCAATTACAAGGTGTTATTTTTGGTGCGATTCAACTATTGTTTTACGCTGGTTATCTATGCCATCGCATTCATTAGATCCGTTTGTGCGCAACCGCGTTCATGAAATACAAGAGAGTACTGCTGACCATTCGTGGAGATACGTTTCGTCTGAAGACAATCCTGCCGATTTAGTATCACGAGGCGTGAAGGCTAATAACATTGGGGAATGTACGTTGTGGTGGTCAGGACCTGAGTTTTTGGTAAAGTCCGAAAATGATTGGCCAAAAATGCCATCTTCGGAATCTACTTACCATTACAACGAATCACAACTATTAACTACGGCCAATTTAAATCACGAGTCGGTGTTTCGATCGTTAATTAATAAATTTTCTAACTTCAATCGTCTTGTAAGAGTAATGTCATATGTTCAACGTTTTGTGTATAACCTTAAAAACAAAAATAACAAAAGAATCGGTTTACCTACGAAGGACGAATTAGATCAGGCCTTTAAGGTCGTAATGCAGAATGCCCAAATTGATATGTTTCCCGATGAATATGTCTTGCTATAAAGGGGTAAATCGTTACCTCGTAAGAATAGACTTGCGTCGTTGAGTCCGTTCATGGACAATGACGGTATCATACGTGTAGGCGGAAGGCTTGAAAACTCACCTTACGAATATAATATAAAACATCCTATTTTGCTGTGTAGTAAACATCACGTCACTAAAATATTATTTCAAAAATACCATCTAGATTTATTGCACGCAGGGCCTCAACTGCTTTTAGCAAATATTCGTCAATTATATTGGCCCTTAGGGGGCAGAAAGCTTTCTAGAGTAATCGTAAAAAAATGTTTAAGATGTTTCAGATATAAAAATACAACTATACAACCTGTCATGGGACAATTACCAATTTCTCGTACTAACTTAGAATTTCCATTTTTACATTGCAGTGTCGACTATGCCGGACCAATACTGATAGCTGACCGGAAAGGGCGAGGTTGTAAGCTTATAAAATCATACGTGTGTATTTTTGTTTGCCTTGCAGTCAAGGCTGTGCATATCGAGCTTGTTACAGATCTGACCAAGGAAGGCTACATGTCAGCTTTGAACCGTTTTGTGGCTCGTCGGGGCAAACCTCAGTCCATTCTGTCAGACAACGCTACGAACTTTGTTGGTGTTTCCAAGGAGTTGGAACAATTTTTACAGACTTCAAACCTGCCTTCAGAGGTTGCTCAGCAGGGCATTCAATTTTCCTTTGCCCCTCCATATTCTCCCCATTTTAACGGAATTGCTGAAGCAGCGGTTCGTTCTACCAAATACCATTTAAGGCGCTTGATTCAAATGACTAACTTTACATATGAGGAACTTACAACTTGTCTAACTCAATTTGAAGCCGTTTTGAATTCCCGTCCGCGTACCCCTCTCTCATCATTTGTTTAGGCCAAACACAGTTGCTTGGTTTTAATGGTTTATTTTCGGATTACAAAGTTGCAAAAAGACAAATTATACGGTGCGCGTATGCATCGGCAGCCGGTTGAGATTTTGAGTGACGTTTCTTTTCCCCGCACGCCGCTCCGCCCGCTTATAGTGTTGCCCGCATCTCGGGCGCGAACATCCTCCCCGGGTTGAACACCTTTGTTCAAAGAAGCAGTGTGATGGGCCCACAGCTGTGAATAAACAGATGAAAGTGGTTGTAATGGAAGAGTTGTGGTATCAGAGTGACGAGAAGGTTCTAGTCCAAGGGAAGAGGACAGATGTTTTTGTAGCTCCGTAGAACAGTTTTTCCTTTCATCTTTAGTTCTGCCACTCTTGAGCCTCCATCGACGCCAGGATAAATTTTGGTGACTCGTCCCAATGGCCACAGTAGAGGAGGTTGACCTGCTTCCTTCAATAATACAAGAGTTCCGACAGATAGTTGTCCTGTTGAATGGAACCATTTAGTTTTTGTTTGAAGTAAAGAGACGTATTCTTTAGAAAACCGCTTCCAAAAATGCTGCTTTATATGAGTGATTCTTTGATAACGCTGCAAATGCTCGACCTTCATGTTTGTAACCTGTGGATAAGGTAACAGATAAGAGAGTTCGTCCGATTAAGAAATGAGAAGGAGTAAGAGCAGAGAGGTCAGTGGGATCAGATGAGAGAGGAGTAAGCGGACGGGATGGCGTGCGGGAAAAAGAAACGTCACTCAAAATCTCAACCGGCTGCTTATGCATACGCGCACCGTATAATTTGTCTTTTTGCAACTTTGTTAATTCCAAAATAAACCATTACAACCAAAAAAAACAAAAAAAAAAAAAAAAAAAAAAAAAAAAAAAAAAAAAAAAAAAAACATTTATCCTCTTCCCTTGGACTAGAACCTTCTCGTCACTCTGCTACCACAACTCTTCCATTACAACCACTTACATCTGTTTCTTCACAGCCGTGGGCCCATCACACTGCTTCTTTGAACAAAGGTGTTCAACCCGGGGAGGATGTTCGCGCCCGAGATGCGGGCAACCCTATAAGCGGGCGGAGCGGCGTGCGGGTGAAGAAACGTCACTCAAAATCTCAACCGGCTGCCGATGCATACGCGCACCGTATAATTTGTCTTTTTGCAACTTTGTTAATTCCAAAATAAACCATTACAACCAAGCAACTGTGTTTGGCCTAAACAAAATACATTGTGTTATGTTTTAACATTAGATTCTTGAATAAAAGTCTGGATCTTGTAATTAATTTATTTGTAACACGTTTTTACACTGTTGTCTGTTGTAACAGAAGTTGAAAAGGGAAGAGAAGGGCACGCGAACAGAAAGCATCGACAAAGAGTATGAAGTGTCAAAGATTAACGAATCAATTCGTAACATTCTCGCCATTTTTACAAATAGTGAGATTATATAACTCTAAAATAACACAATAGAATCTAGTAGTTACATTATTTAAGTAATAGTATTAATAGTTAACAAGGTAAGTATGATGTACACACAAGGTAAGTATCCTTTACACTTTTTTAGCAAATCAATTATAATAATAGTGTGCCGTACACGACGGGTTCGGGTCCCGCGGCACAACCTGCCTTAGACTACGTATCACAAGGCCTGGCGTAATATTGTAAATATATGAACTGGCACTCACCTACTCGATGCCCCGTTCACCGCCTGCAGGTGCCTGGTTACTCTGTCGGTGTCAGTCGAGTCAAGTAAGTCACTGTCATACAGTCTAAAGGCGCCAGCAATGCTGCACTCCTGATGCACCCGATGCACCGCTTCCCGTAAGCGCCCTATAGACGCGTCCTTTACCGAACCGAACGCGGAACCGTAAACTTAGCGACCCTGTACGCTAAATATAAGACACGTCCGATGAGCTATCCAACTGCCGACCACTTTTTATGCTACCACGATGCGTTCTGTCGACTCACTCTTTCCCCGCACAAGCCCCCCGCAGGCCCCGCGCCCGTCCGTAGCGGAAAGGGATTTCTAACTACCCGCTTGTGCGGGAGAATAAAAATGAGTCGACCTACCTTCTCTAACAATTAAAACCGCCAAATTCAAAGGTAGCGAACTACAGTGCAACTGTACCGAACAGTCCCCCGCCCCAGCCAGACGATATCTGGCTGCGTCTAAAACCGTAATTAGAAACCCAAAATTAAACAAGCTTGGGGAGAGTTGCCACTGCTCGCTTTACCACCAAGTGGCCTAATAAAATCCATGTAACCATCCAATTCGCATTACCTGTTCCGCGAATAAATCCGTAATCCGTACCCGATCGATCCGCGACCGTAAATGTTCCACCGACCGTATTTAAACAATGCATCCCTATGAACCCGAGTCCAAAACCGCGCGCGTGGTTACCTGTTTACTCCGAAGAGAACCGACGCGAACCTGAGCGGTGGACAGTGAAACCGTACTAAGCGATGAGATGCATTGCGATGGAATAGACAGGAACGAATTAACGTTCCGGAGAATGATTGTTAATAAGTCGCGGTGAGGAAATCCGATCCTGATCACTTACCACCTGATGATCCGATTGATGCGGCCGGCGTCGCTCCAACCGAGGCCAGTCCATGAAGTGAAGTGGCGAGCGAGCGCCGCCCGTACAAGGCTCCTCTGCCGCAGCTTGAGGGGCGCTGCAGGAGTCACGCGCCCCCCTGCCCGTGCTCGTTGGTGAACCCTGAACACATTGCCGTCCGCTGTTTGCCCTAAGCCGTGGTGGAGACCTAACATCACGGCGACCTGATGTCCGCTGCATAGCTCCAGACCACTGCTCCCCTGCATTTTTACTACGAACAGGGGAAGTTACAAGTCCCCGAGTGTTTGGCGAGTGCGAGCCGTTGCGGTTCCCACACAGCAGGAGATGATGCCTACCTCCACACTGACCGCACGCACGAGTTGACCGGCAGTGCGAGACAAGGTGGTCCCCCAAGCAGCAATAACACCAAAACCGTTGGAGAGCAATACCGCGCCGAGCTTGCCAACGTAGTTCCCGGAACTTGGGGCAACCCGTAACACCGTGTCCTGTATCCCGACAATAACTGCAGTGAACGTCCTGTGCCTGTCGTACCGCTGCGTTAAACATGCGTGGCCTATTACGCGCCCAAACCAGTGGACGGTGTTCGTTACCCGCGGGCCTCGCTCTAGGAGCAACTACGGGAGGCCCCGAAGGGGGAGGGGGAACATTCTCCGATCGACGACACTCATCCTCCAGGAATAAAATTAGGTTGTCAAAGCTGGGAAGATGAGTGGCGGAGTCCCCGCCGTATTCCAGTTCAAATCTATGTTGTAAATCGTATGGTAATTTGGAAAGAATTATGTGCAATAATAAAAACGACCACGTGGAGACAGGTAAATCCAAACCCTTGAGACCGTTGACCGCTATTAACAACGGGTTAAGAAGCCGTGTGCGCAACGACTGCGTAACCGAAATCCTAGGTAGGCCTAGGATAGCAGCAACGTGACTATCCGCTAATCGCCGAACATTCTGATACCTACGATTGAGTAAGTCACGGGCGATTTCATAATTACCGTCAACAAGACCTAAATGTTGGACGAGGCCCTTGGCCTCTCCCGTTAACGACGCCAACAAATAGGCAAGCTTCTGAGCAGGGGTCAAATCCCTACGACTGTGAACAATGCTTTCAAATAAATTGTTAAAAGCAACCCACTGTTCCAAGTCACCGTTAAATTGTGGCAAATCGAGCAGCGGCAATCTACTCATGAGCGCTGATGACGCCTCCGACTCCGCAGTAACGCGCGCGTCAGCAGCGCTTGACTCCTTAAGGGAACCGACAGCCTGAATAATTTGATCAGCCAGGTCGTCGGCCTGATCAATGTCAGCATTAATCTTCGCCATGGCATCCGCTTCTAAACCTAACTCTAGAATGCCACGGTACGCCGCATATAGATCCGCCATTTGATCGTCTAGAACCTGATATCTAGCCATAAGGGCTTGCGCACGGTCCGGCCTAGAAATATTCAAAACCGCTGAGCCGAGCCATCTCAGCACGCCTGTTATCCTAGCGGTATATTTGCCGGCCATAATTAATAAAATAAAATTTCAAAAAATAAAAATAAATAAAATCGAAGGTAGAAAATTATCGATGCTTCCAGAAACCGCTTACTACAAATGGTCGTTAAAGGAAAAAAAAATCTAAATGGTGGGTAGATAATTCTCGCCTTAACCAAATGTATGAAACCCGTTACAAAGAATTACCTAATAAAAAAAAAACAACCGTAATGAAAACCGACCAACTTAAATTATCGACGATAACATAAAAACTACCAAAAGAAAAAAAAAATACTAAATTAAATTATTAACCGTAATATTAAAAAAAAAAAAAACAAATTAAAAAAAACACCAAATTATATTATGCACCGTAACATAAACTACAAAAAAAACCGTTACGTAAAAAAGCTCTTATTTAAATATACTAGAAAAAACCGTGAAATTACTCAATTTAATATAAAACTATTATGAAAGAACCCCAAATGAAATAATCTAAACTATAAGAAATCAACAAACGGAACCCTAATGGCCGATTAATATTACGTAGCAATCGTACAATAAAAAATGTAACGTAAACGACCCGATTAAAAACCTAATATTGTACGACGTAATATGTTATAATATTCTGTATTCCGTTGTATTCCGTTATATTCCGTTATATTCCGCGCGAGAAGGACGTTACAATATTTTGCCAAGCAATGCAAATACGTACCCGAAAAACACGTAACCCGAATATAACCACGCGGTTATAACCTACGTGTTAACCTAACCACGCTCTGCTACCATCGAATTGTGCCGTACACGACGGGTTCGGGTCCCGCGGCACAACCTGCCTTAGACTACGTATCACAAGGCCTGGCGTAATATTGTAAATATATGAACTGGCACTCACCTACTCGATGCCCCGTTCACCGCCTGCAGGTGCCTGGTTACTCTGTCGGTGTCAGTCGAGTCAAGTAAGTCACTGTCATACAGTCTAAAGGCGCCAGCAATGCTGCACTCCTGATGCACCCGATGCACCGCTTCCCGTAAGCGCCCTATAGACGCGTCCTTTACCGAACCGAACGCGGAACCGTAAACTTAGCGACCCTGTACGCTAAATATAAGACACGTCCGATGAGCTATCCAACTGCCGACCACTTTTTATGCTGCCACGATGCGTTCTGTCGACTCACTCTTTCCCCGCACAAGCCCCCCGCAGGCCCCGCGCCCGTCGGTAGCGGAAAGGGATTTCTAACTACCCGCTTGTGCGGGAGAATAAAAATGAGTCGACCTACCTTCTCTAACAATTAAAACCGCCAAATTCAAAGGTAGCGAACTACAGTGCAACTGTACCGAACAAATAGAATTAGTAATCATAACATAACACTAGTAACTAAGTAACAAAAAAATTAAAGTAGCTTCTAAGTAGATTTAAATTTAAGTCTTAGTAGGTAACAAAATTAACTTATGAATAGGTCTAGCATAGTCTCCTTTAGAAGTACGGATAACAACTGACCTGATAAGACCATCCGTTTTATTCATTTTGGTAGAAATTACCCTGCCTAGAGGCCAAAATGTGGGGGGAGTAACTTCATCTTTAATTATCACTAAATCTCCAATATTTAAATTATTATGAATCTTTAACCACTTGTTTCTAGTTTGTAACTCTGATAAATAACTGAAATAGAATTGTTTCCAAAATCTCTGTTTTAAAAGTATTATTCTTTTGTAAATATTAAGTCTAGACTCATTTATTTCTAGTAAATTAGGCTCAGGTAAGTCTGTTATAGCTGTACCTATGATAAAATGAGCCGGTGTTAGACAAGTTAAATCATTTGGCAAATCAGTGATAGGATACAAAGGTCTGGAATTTAATATTTCTTCTATCTGCACTAATACAGTGTAAAGTAATTCATATGTTAACTTAGTAGTAAACAAATATCTCTTAAGTAGTGACTTAACAGATTTTATACCTGCTTCGTAAATACCACCCATATGGCTAGCTAATGGTATAGTAAATTTGAACTCTATGTTATTGGAAGCACAAAAATCGGTTATTTCACTATAACATTTGTCATTTTTAAACATTTTATAGAGATCATAAAGTTCAGATTTTGCACCTGAAATAAGACAAAACCTTTAATGAATATAAGGTTTTAATAAGCTAAAATTAACAGTTATATATTTTGGTTACATTACATACATTGACAAAGACACTAACAAAAACTGATTGACAATGACATTAGCTTATGGCTGATAGTTTCAAGTAAAAAGTTTACATCATTCTCCCGCACTATTTTAAAACATAATCTTTTAAAAATTCTGGTGTTTTACGGACGCGGTCAGATCTACGAAGTGTTGGCTCCGACGGTGGTGATGATGGTAACTCGGTCTCTAGCTCTCTGCTATTATCAAGTTCCACAGGTCCCGTTTCATTAGATGAAGGAATCTCCAAGTTTTGGTCCTCTGTTTCCGGAAGTGGTTCTGCGACATTATGATAATCAGTAGTGTGTTCATTATCTATTCGCAGATCTACCCCTTCTGAACCCAATGGTGCTAGATGACGATTCGACACCGTTGTTTCTCGGCCATCTGGGAACCGAATGTATGAAAAATCAGGATTACTGTGTATCAATTCAACCTCTTCTACTAATGGCTGATATTTATTTGTACGATTAAATTTCTTCATCAAGACTTGTCCAGAATTTGTAAGCCACGATGGAACAGAAGTGCCGTTAGTAGATCTTCGTGGGTGTCTAAACATTCTTTCATGTGGAGTGCAATTTATGGCTGTACAAAGTAATGATCGAATTGAATGTAAGGCTTGTGGTAATACTTGCTCCCAATTTTCTACCGAAAGATTCTTCGTCTTCAGCGCCAAAAGAATCGTTCTCCAAAGTGTAGAATTCAATTTTTCTACTTGACCGTTACCTTGAGGGTTATAAGCTGTAGTTCTACTAGTGGCAATACCTCGAACATGTAAAAATTCCTGTACTTCGGCAGAAAGAAACGCAGTTCCGCGATCTGAATGTACGTAAGAAGGCATGCCGAATATCATGAACAAGTTGTTAAGGTGTTTGATCACTGTTTTCGAGCTTACATCTGAGCATGGGAAAGCAAACGGGAATCGTGAAAATTCGTCAATTACGGTAAGTATGAATTTGTTATTATTGTTTGTTGGAACTGGTCCTTTAAAATCTATGCTAAGGAGTTTTTTTTTTTTTTTTTTTTTTTTTTTTTTTTTTTTTTTTTTTTTTTTTTTTTTTCCCCGTAATCCCCCGACATATTTATGGGTCGGAGACTTTATTAACTTTTTATTTTATTACATTTTATTAAATAATTCTAAAGTGTGTAAATTTAGTACTAAATAATGGTGCAAATATTGCTGCAATGTGCGGCTTTACTCTGAGTATGAGGACATACTCTCAAGGAAGCCGCACTGGTACTTGGCCGTTTTTGCCGCAATATTTGCACCATTATTTTACAATTTCCTAATATGATAGACCCTATTGACCTAAATATTGTTTTCTTGCATTTTTCAGGTTTCCGCTGGATGGCTGCTGTGTTCTTTTGCTTGATTGAGAAGATGGTATGTACATTTTTTATTTTTCTTTCATTTATACTACTGACTTTTCCTTTGTTAATTTTAATTCCAGTAGATTTACCCGGATCCGGGAAAGGTATAGACGACGCGGTCCATAAGAGGCCGCCCTCCGTTTGTGGTTGGTGGCATAGATAGGCACGCCACCCCTCTTTTGTTACTTTTTTGTATTCCCCATTTCCATCCACTCCCCTCTCAATCCGTTGTCCTCTCCATTTAATGCTGCTTATGGTGTCCGTAGCACATCTGATTCCGTTTTTTCTCTCCGGAACCAAAAGCGACGTTGATAGCGCAGACCATGCGAGGCCGCTCTCCGCAAATGCTTGGCGACATAGATAAGCATGTCGCCCCCCATTTGTTACATTGTTGTTTGCCTCGTTTTCTTCAACGCCGCTCTCGGGCCATTGATAGTCCAGATAAATGCTGTTTGTGGTGCCCCTAACATGTCCGTTTTCGTTTTCTCTCTCAGGAGCCGAAGACAATGTGGGTGGCGCTGACCATACGAGGCCGCTCTCCGTAAGTGTTTGGTGGCATAGATAAGCATGCCACCCCCCATTTACTATGTTCTTATGTGCCTTGATATCCTCCACATCGCCTTCGGACCGTTGACTCGTCACATAGTTTTTGTCATATATGGCTTCGGTATTCTCCTCCGGAACCGTTGTCGATGCGAATGTCGCGAACCATATGAGGTCGCTCTCCACGAGTGCTTGGTGGCATAGATCAGCATGCCACCCCGCATTTGTGACCTTTTTGTGTACTTTTTTCAGCTTCGCACCGCTTTCGGTCCTTTGGATTTTCCCGTCGCTTTTACTCCATGGGCCTTGATTGCTCGGGACAACTTCAGCAATACGTAATGGCGGTTCGCGCTATTGCATCCCATCTTCTCCGTACTGGACATTCTTGATCAAAGACGTTATGATCAAGTTTGTCCATCCCTTCACGACTGCAGTGGAATGCTAAGGCGTTCAAAAGCAGCCGTCGCTTTAACAAGTTTCCTCTGGTCATCAAAGGTATTTCGGAAGAATCTAGGTTTTACTTCAGAGCAGGCTCGACAAGATTTTGTCATTGTTCTGATTTCTTCAATGGAATACGGTAGGTTTTTAGAGCGAACCCAGTGAAACATTCTCGTTACTCCTGGGTGACAAAGAGCCTCATGCAGCGAGAAAAGTTTTGCAGTACGTGTTTCTACAGTGGCACAAATTCGGGATAGTGCATCAGCAGCATAGTTCTCTTTCCCCGGCCTGTATATAATATCGTATTTGAAAGCAGCAAGTTCCAGTCGCCATCTTTGAATCTTTTCATTCTTTATCTTACTTGAATGTTTCATATTAAACATAAAAGAAACCGAGCGTTGATCAGTTACCAACTTAAAGTGTCTACCAATAAGGAAATGTCTCCATTTCTTCAAAGATTCAACGATCGCGTAGGCTTCTTTCTCTATAGCTGAATGGTTTCGTTCGCTTTGAGTCAAAGTTCTCGAGAAGAAAGCTACAGGTCTACAATCTTGCGCGAGTACTGCCGCAATAGAATGGTCAGATGCGTCAGTTTCGACTGTAAAAGGTATTTTTTCATTAATTGCATGTATAGAAGACTTTGCGATATCATTTTTCAGGCCTTCGAAACATTTAATTTGCTCGCTTGTGAGCGGAAAATTTGTCGTATTAGCAAGTGAGTGGATCCGTTCAGAAAAGTTTGGAATCCACTTAGAATAATGTGCGAACATGCCGAGTGTCCTTCTTAAGGTCGGTAAATCGCTTGGTGGAGGCAAATTAATCAGTGGCTCGAGTCGCTCACTGTCAGGTTTGATTATGTGGTTTTGAATATTATAGCCTAGAATATTTATTGACTCTTGAGAAAATTTACATTTTTGTATATTCAGTGTTAAACCGTATTTCTTTGCGGCATTCACAAAACTTTCTAAGTTATGATCGTGTTCTTCAAGAGTACGGCCACAAATAGTTATATCATCAAGATACGCATATGTGTTTTGAAGCTTCTCTTTTCTTATAATCCAATCGATTGTTCGTTGGAAGCTCGAAACACCATTTGTTACTCCAAAAGGAATACGCCTGAATTGGTACAAATTTCCCAGCGCTTCAAAAGCGGTAAATTTCCTTTCTTCGGGTAGTATAGGTACTTGATGGTATGCGCTTTTCAGGTCTATTAGGCTGAAAAATGTATTCTTTGCCACTTTCGAAACTAAGTCCTCAATGTTTGGTAAAGGGTACGCGTCGAGTTCCGTGAAACGATTAATTGTCTGAGAGTAATCAATCACAAGGCGTTTTCTATGAGTTTTGCTTTTTGTTATTAGGACTTGGGCCCTCCATGGTGATTTACTTTCTTCAATCACCCCTTCTGCTATAAGATTTCTGATTTCCTCTGTAATAAATTCACTATCCTCTTTACTGTGCCTTCGAGATTTAATAGCAATAGGTTTACAGTTGGGAGATACATTCGCAAAAAGCGGTACAGCTGGTACTGATGCTTCAGCCACGTTACATACTTGAAGTGGATGTTTTGGCCCACCGAAAGAGAACTCTAGCGATGAATGTTCTTCGAGGACGTCATGGCCGATAATTATGTCAGCACAAAGATTTTTCACGATAAGAAGATTCACGTTATCATATGTATGATTTCCGATTTTCAGAGTTTGCAAAGTTTGACCTTCTACTTGTGAAGTATGATTAAGAGAGGCCATAGAAATAGTCTGATTGCAGGATTTTCTTTTGAACCCGCATAGTCTTGCAAAACTGTCATTTATAAAACTGATGGAGCTACCGGTATCGAGAAGTGCTTCTGCTCTTATTCCTCGAATATAAGTGGGTACAGTAGCTTTACGTAATGAAGAAGGTGATGCTGCAGTGATACAAGCGGAAAGATCTTCAGTCCTTTCTACCATAGAATTTATAGGTTTAGAAGAGCTTCTGCAAACAGTGGCAATGTGCCCCTTCTTGTTGCAGAGCTGACAAGTCTTTTCAAATGCAGGGCAGTTCTTACGAGGATGTATTTGTCCCCCACAAAAGAAACATTTTCGACGTCGAGGATTATTAACAGAAGAGCAGGTCTCGTCGTGCTTAGTTTGTGGTTTTGGACAGACTAATGTTGGTTCTTTTGGGGAAACAACATTTAAAGACAGAGTATTGAAGCTTTGGGAGTTGATCTCTGCAGTTTCGAGAGAGAGTGCTTGGTTGTAAGCTTGATCAAGTGTTAGAGTTAAGTTTTCTAAAAGCCTTTGTCTGATTTTATGCGATGATATGCCGGATATGAAAGCATCACGCACGCTATCGTTTTTGTTTGTTTCTGCATCAACAGTCGCAAAGTCACAATCTTTTGAAAGTAGTTTCAAAGCTTGTAAATATGTATCAATACTTTCTTCTGGTCGTTGTTTCCTAGTTGCTAACATGTGTCTAGCAAAAATCAGATTTTTTGGTTTTACATACAGTTTTTGCAGAATAGTGATCGCTTCTTCGTAGTTCGTAGCTTCGCTTATATATGTATAGATATTTGGTGATATATGATTTACTAAAAGCTGAAACTTTATGCAGTCCCATTTTTCTGGCGGAGGAACCGACTGTGCATCTGTTTCTGGAGCGGTCGGTTTCTGCACGGAAATGAAGTTTTCGAAAGTCTTACGCCAGTGTATCCAAGCTCTCGTACCAGAGCTATCCGACGGGTCGATATCAAACCTTTCAGGGCGAAGATATTTGTCCATGTTTTTTTTTTTTTTAGCTTATTAAATTGAAATAAGACAAAACCTTTAATGAATATAAGGTTTTAATAAGCTAAAATTAACAGTTATATATTTTGGTTACATTACATACATTGACAAAGACACTAACAAAAACTGATTGACAATGACATTAGCTTATGGCTGATAGTTTCAAGTAAAAAGTTTACATCAGCACCCTTGAAATTCGTTGCATTATCTGTATACAAACAAGTAGGCAATCCTCGTCTAAATATAAACCTCTTTAAAGCACATATAAAAGCTTGAGATGACAGGTCTGTCACTAATTCTAAATGAATTGCTCTAGTAGCCAAACACACAAATAAACAAATATATCCTTTTAAATATCTGCAGTTTCTAGCCATAGTGTTTCTGATGGATACAGCACCACTAAAATCTATTCCTACGTGCGTGAAAACACGAGTTAACGTAACCCTAGGAGTTGGTAGGTTTGACATTTGTTGTCCACAGACTGTTCCTCTGTACCTAGTACATCTTACACATGTGTGAATACATTTTTTAACTTCATGTCTACCATGTATTGGCCAGTAAGTGAGCCTTATGTTGTATAATGTGTTTTGAACTCCCGCATGAAGTAATTTGAGATGATAATGACGTACAATTAATTCAGTTATGTGGTTTTTAGCAGCTAATATAATAGGGTGCGCCTGACTATATGGTATGTCCGAGTGCTGAATGCGCCCTCCCACTCTTAACAAATTATTTTCATCTAAGAAAGGATTTAAGTTTCTGATAGGGCTAGAAGTAAATGTGTATAATTTGTGTGCTTATGTGATCTGACTGTGTGTTATTATTCTGAGCATTTTGTAATTCGCTAATTTCTTTTGGGAATGACTGATGTTGTGATGTTTGAATGATAAAATTATGTGCATGTTTGAGTTCAGAGACTGATAAATAAGAAATGTGTTTGTTAGTTTTGTTTTTTAAATTATATATGAATCTAAATATATATGCTACTGACCTAGTTAAGCGAGTAAAATTAGAGATCTTACAAAAGTGATCATAAAAGAATGAGTAGTTTTTAGTTAATTTTGTACAAATATTTACCACTTTAGTTGTTGACAAATCAATTACCTTTTGACTATCATTTTCAGGTATATTTGCAGTGATAAGCCACAATGTTTGGTCTTGTGTTAACCAAGAAGGTCCATTCCACCATAAAGAGCATGATGGAAGTGCATTTGGCATGACACCTCGTGTAATTAAGTCAGCTGGATTTTGTTTAGTATTAATGTAATACCAGTTGTCACTCTGTGTAGTATTAATGATAAGCATGAGTCTATGGGTAACATATGTGTCATGTTTATGTTTGTATGGTGATTTTATCCAACATAATACAATTGAAGAATCTGTAAATAAACATATACATGAAATATTGATTTTATTTTTAGTTGTATCTAAAAATCTGTTAGTTAACTGAGCTAGTTAAAGTAGTGCTCCACACAATTCTAGTCTAGGGATTGACTGTTGCTTTTTAATAGGTGCAACTTTAGACTTAGCCGTTACTAAAGTACATCGTGCTTAGGACTTGCGCTCCCGAGTTGGCACCGGTTTTAACGCGCCTGTTCCGGTTCTCCTACTCCTTAGGCGTTGTCCCGAAATCATGGAAGACTGCCATAATCCACCCGATCCCGAAAAAAGGAGATAGCTCAGACCCGTCCAACTACAGGCCGATCGCCGTTACCACCTTGTTCTCGAAAGTCATGGAAACGACCATCAATTGCCAACTCATGAGGTACCTTGAGGAGCATCAGCTGATTAGCGATCGTCAGTACGGTTTCCGACAGCGTCGCTCAGCTGGTGATCTTCTTGCGTACCTCACGCATCGATGGTCGGAGGCGATCGAGGGCAAGGGGGAGGCCCTGGCGGTTAGTTTGGACGTGGCCAAGGCCTTTGATCGGGTATGGCACAGAGCACTTCTCTCGAAGCTGCCTTCCTACGGGCTGCCCGAGAAACTACGCGCCTGGATTGCCAGCTTTTTGGAGGGTCGAAGCATCAAGGTCGTTGTCGACGGTGCATGCTCGGACCCCAAACCAATTAATGCTGGTGTCCCACAGGGCTGTGTACTGTCGCCCACCCTGTTTCTTCTGCATATCAATGACATGCTGCAAATTAGCAACATCCATTGTTATGCAGACGATAGCACGGGTGATGCATTGTACACGGCCCGCGCTAACGTTTCTCGGGCTACTGCCAATGAGAACCGGACCAAACTTGTGTCTGAACTGGAGACCCTATTGGGTGAAGTTTCGGATTGGGGTCGGCGAAATCTCGTTGATTTCAATCCCAAAAAGACACAAGTATGCGCCATTACCGCTAAAAAACAACCCTTTGTCGTGGATCTTCGTTTCGAGGGCACTCCCCTGGTTGCCTCAGCCAGTATCAGTATTCTCGGCGTTGACATATCGAACGACGTTCAGTTTCGCGGTCATTTGGAAGACAAGGCCAAGCTGGCCTCCAAAAAACTGGGCGTGCTCGGCAGAGCGAAGCAGTATTTCCTACCGGGCCATCGCCTTCAGCTGTATAAGGCGCAAGTTCGGCCCCACATGGAATACTGCTCGCATCTCTGGGCGGGAGCACCCCAGTACCAGCTTCTTCCATTTGACCGCATACAACGGAGAGCGGTTCGAATCGTCAACGACCGAGTTCTTACTGATCGGCTCGACACTCTGGCGTTGCGGAGGGACGTTAGTTCCCTCTGCATTTTCTACCGTATTTACCACGGGGAGTGCTCAGAAGAGTTGTTTGGAACAATTCCTGCCGCCGAGTTCCGTCATCGGACGACCCGACAGACCGCCAAGTTCCATCCACACCACCTCGATGGCTGGCAATCCACAACCGTGCGGTTTTCGCGTAGCTTTCTACCGCGTACCGCCGCGTTGTGGAATGGTCTGTCCTCGGCGGTATTTCCAAACCGCTACGACTTAGGGTCCTTCAAGAAGCGAGCGTATCACCTTCTCAAAGGCCGGCAACGCATCTGCGATTCCTCTGGTATTGCAGATGTCCATGGGCGTCGATGAACACCTTGGTGTTCCCGCTGCTCGTTTGCCCCCTTCTCTTATAAAAAAAAAAAAAAAAAAAAAACATGTAAACTCTTTGTTAGGATAAGTTGCTCTTAAATATAAACATGCTCCATAGGCTTTCTGTGAAGCATCACTGAACCCTAACAAAATGATATCTGTAGGAATATCAGAAAAGTAATATCTAGGAATCTGTATGTCTTTTAAAGAATGTAATTGTGAAATGAACATATTCCAAGTTTCTAACAATTCTTGAGGAATTAAAGAATCCCAATCTATATTTTGTTTCCAAATATCTTGCATTAATATTTTTGCTAATATAATTGTAGGAGATAGTAAACCAATAGGATCATATATTTGTGCAATTTGAGATAAAACATTCCTTTTGGTACATTGAGAGTTGTCACTTGAATTAGGAATGGAAAGTTGAAGTACATCTTTAGTAGGTATCCACTGTAAACCAAGAGTTTTGACTGGAGTGTGAGATAAAAAGTTGTAAGGATTGCTCTCAGTTTGTGTACAATCTAACTTTAAGACATGTGATAATATCTCTGAATGATTAGTTGACCATTTATGCAATTCGAAACCAGCTTTACTCAATAAGTCAATGAGCTGAGTACATAATTCTACACATTGCTCGGACTGAGCACCACATAAATAATCATCCATATAAGAACTAGATTTTATACATTCTGCAGCTAGCTTATGAGTGTTTATGTATTTATCAGCTAAATGTTGCATTGTGCGGCAAGCAAGGAAAGGAGCACTCTTAGTACCATATGTAACAGTTTTTAGTTCTAAGCATTTCAGTGGTTCTGTGTTTGAATTCCGCCATAAAATTCTCTGTAGGGCTGTAAATTTAGGATTAACCCAGATATTTCTATACATTTTAACAATATCACAAATGAAAGCATATTTATAAAGTCGGAAGCAAAGTATTATATCAAATATATCATTGTAAATGTTAGGACCCTCATATAGAATATCATTAAGAGATAAACCACTAGATGTCTTAGCGCTGGCATTAAATACTGTGCGTAATTTTGTAGAAACACTCTCAGGTCTAATGATAGGATAGTGTTCGGTATAGTTGCAATGTGCTTACGTCGTGTTAATGCCGTTTTGAATTTCGCGGTTGACCAATACGGGTTTTATGTTGGTAGGTCGACTCATTTTTATTCTCCCGCACAAGCGGGTAGTTGGAAATCCCTCTCCGCTACGGACGGGCGCGGGGCCTGCGGGGGCTTGTGCGGGGAAGGAGTGAGTCGACAGAACGCATCGTGGCAGCATAAAAAGTGGTCGGCAGTTGGATAGCTCATCGGACGTGTCTTATATTTAGCGTACAGGGTCGCTAAGTTAACGGTTCCGCGTTCGGTTCGGTAAAGGACGCGTCTATAGGGCGCTTACGGGAAGCGGTGCATCGGGTGCATCAGGAGTGCAGCATTGCTGGCGCCTTTAGACTGTATGACTGTGACTTTTTTGACTCGACTGACACCGACAGAGTGACCAGGCACCTGCAGGCGGTGAACGGGGCATCGAGTGGGTGAGTGCCAGTTCATATATTTTCAATATTTACGCCAACCATTGCGATACGTAGTCTAAGGCAGGTTGTGCCGCGGGACCCGAACCCGTCGTGTACGGCACAATTCGATGGTAGCAGAGCGTGGTTAGGTTAACACGTAGGTTATAACCGCGTGGTTATATTCGGGTTACGTGTTTTTCGGGTACGTATTTACATTGCTTGGCGAAATATTGTAACGTCCTTCTCGCGCGGAATATAACGGAATACAGAATATTATAACATATTACGTCGTACAATATTAGGTTTTTAATCGGGTCGTTTACGTTAAATTTTTAATTGTACGATTGCTACGTAATATTTAATTATACGGCGGCTTTTAGGGTTCCGTTTATTGATTTCGTATAGTTTAGATTATTTCATTTAGGGTTCTTTCATAATAGTTTAATATTTGAGTAATTTCACGGGTTTTTCTAGTATATTTAAATTAGGGTTTTTTTACGTAACGGTTTTTTTGTAGTTTATGTTACGGTGCATAATATAATTTGGTGATTTTTTAATTTGTTTTTTTTTATATTACGGTTAATAATTTAATTTAGTATTTTTTTTCGTTTGGTAGTTTTTATGTTACCGTCGATAATTTAAGTTGGTCGGTTTTCATTACGGTTGTTTTTTTTTTTTTTAGCCGACTTCAAAAAGAAGGAGGTTATCAATTCGACTGTATTTTTTTTTTTTTTTTTTATGTGTGTTACCGCGAAACTCGGCCCCTGGTGGTCCGATTTTGATAAAAATTATTTTAATCGAAAGGAAGTGCTTGCAGGTGGGTCCCATTTTTTTGTTTTTTTTTTTAAATAACTAGAAGACTAGTAGATTTTGAATATAGCTTCAAAATTTGTTGCGGAAATTAGGGACATTTTTGCTTTCAGCGCTTACGTAGGCTAAACTATAGGACCTACATAAAAATGATGTATGGCAAATTGTAGCTCTTTAAATGTGCTAAATAAAAGTCCGCGATAGCATATATCTATCTTTTATAGTTTTCTCACAATAACCATTTTTTTCTTTAGAAACATTAATTAAATTCATGCCCTATTTCCGACGCTATTATTCAAGTTCAGTATTAACCCTTATGTAAATAAATATGTTCATTATCAAGAGAATTTAATGTAGATTATATTTGCAATTGAAACTATATCATTCTGTCTAATAGTTTAGGAGATATCGTAAGAATAAAATTACGCGGAAACGAAAAATGCTACATCGCGTTACAATGAATAGCACAAATTTGCTTTCTGGGCTTACGTAGGTCAAACTATATGACCTACATTAAAATGATGTATGGAGTAATTATAGATCCTTAAATTTGCTAAATAAAAGTCTCAGGTGGCATATATCTATCATCTATGGATGTCTCACAAAAACCATGTTATTGTGAACAAACTTCGATTAAATTGCACACGAAAAACAGCGTCGTAAGCTTACGGCGCTATTATATTATATTCGATATGAATCCTTATCCAAATAAATATGTTTGATGGCTAGAGTATTAAATGCAGATTACATTAGCCTTTAAACTATGTAATTCTGATCAATAGTTTGGAAGATATTAAATTATTAAAAACTACGCGCATTCGAAAAATGCTACTGCGGCGCGCGGCTGGACAAAATTAAAGGCACGCTACGATGTATTAGTTCGTTAATTTTCAATTTGTATACCGATTTTGATAATTATTTCATTGTTTAAAGGATAAGTGGTTATTTGGTGTATTCTAAATTAGTTTTTGTATTGAAGTACACACATATTAAATAGGAAAGTCCTTTTCTTTATTTGTCTTATTTACGAGTATGTCCCTATACGTATTAAGGAAATTTGTAATTGAACTTCAAATTCACTAAAAATTGAGAAATAAAACAAACATTTTAAGAAAAAAAATAGCCGACTTCAAAACAAAAAAAACTATCTCAAACAAAATGCGCTCAAAAGTAACTTAAAAAAAAACAATTTCAAACAAAATGCACTCAAAAGTAACATAAAAAAACAATTTCAAACAAAATGCACTCAAAAGTAACGTAAAAAATCAATTTCAAACAAAATTCACTCAAAAGTAACATAAAAAAACAATTTCAAACAAAATGCATTCAAAAGTACCCTAAAAAACAATCTCAAACAAAATACACTAAAAAGAAACAAAATAATGTCATGAAAACTTCTTTCTTTCTTTCTTCTCTCTTTCAAAAACCCTCTAAACTCTAAAGAAAGTTCTCTTCTTTCTTGTAACATGTCTATATTGTACAATTATTGTTATTTTGGAGTCGGTTTCGGCCTAAGTAGGGACATAAACGTAAGTATGTCTAATACTTCTCAAATATAAAATGTCACCTATTTACTTCGGCCGACACCGACTGCGAAATAACAATAATTATACAATATAGACATGTTACAAGAAAGAAGAGAACTTTCTTTAGAGTTTAGAGGGTTTTTGAAAGAGAGAAGAAAGAAAGAAAGAAGTTTTCATGACATTATTTTGTTTCTTTTTAGTGTATTTTGTTTGAGATTGTTTTTTAGGGTACTTTTGAATGCATTTTGTTTGAAATTGTTTTTTTATGTTACTTTTGAGTGAATTTTGTTTGAAATTGTTTTTTTACGTTACTTTTGAGTGCATTTTGTTTGAAATTGTTTTTTTATGTTACTTTTGAGTGCATTTTGTTTGAAATTGTTTTTTTTTAAGTTACTTTTGAGCGCATTTTGTTTGAGATAGTTTTTTTTGTTTTTTTTTGTTTTGTTTTTTTTATTATGTAATTCTTTGTAACGGGTTTCATACATTTGGTTAAGGCGAGAATTATCTACCCACCATTTAGATTTTTCTTTATCGACTATTTGTAGTAAGCAGTTTTTGGAAGCGTCGATAATTTTCTACCTTCAATTTTATTTATTAATAAAATTTTGAACTTTATTAATTATGGCCGGCAAATATACCGCTAGGATATCAGGCGTGCTGAGATGGCTCGGCTCAGCGGTTTTGAATATTTCTAGGCCGGACCGTGCGCAGGCCCTTATGGCTAGATACCAGGTTTTAGACGATCAAATGGCGGATCTATATGCGGCGTACCGTGGCATTCTAGAGTTAGGTTTAGAAGCGGATGCCATGGCGAAGATTAATGCTGACATCGATCAGGCCGACGACCTGGCTGATCAAATTATTCAGGCTGTAGGTTGCCTTAAGGGGTCAAGCGCTGCTGACGCGCGCGTTACTGCGGAGTCGGAGGCGTCACCAGCGCTCATGAGTAGATTGCCGCTGCTCGATTTGCCACAATTTAACGGTGACTTGGATCAGTGGGTCGCATTTAATAATTTATTTGAAAGCATTGTTCACAAACGTAGGGATTTGACCCCTGCTCAGAAGCTTGCCTATTTGTTGGCGTCGTTAACGGGAGAGGCCAAGGGCCTTGTCCAACATTTAGGTCTTGTTGACGGTAATTATGATATCGCCCGGGACTTACTCAATCGTAGGTACCAGAATGTTCGGCGATTAGCAGATAGTCATGTTGCTGCTATTCTAGGCCTACCTAGGATTTTGGTTACGCAGTCGTTGCGCACACGGCTTCTTAACCCGTTGTTAATAGCGGTCAACGGTCTCAGGGGTTTGGATTTACCTGTGTCCACGTGGTCGTTTTTATTATTACATATAATTCTTTCCAAATTACCATACGATTTACAACATAGATTTGAACTGGAATACGGTGGTGACTCCGCCACTCATCTTCCCAGCTTTGACAACCTAATTTTATTCCTGGAGGATGAGTGTCGTCGAACGGAGAATCTTCCCCCTCCTCCCACGGGGCCGTCCGTCGGTACTCGTAGAGCGAAGCCCGCTGATAATCAATTACCGGCAGGGTACCGTAACCGACCACGTGTAGTTAATGCAGCAGTGGCACAGACACAGGAATCTCGTTGTAACTATTGTCGGGGCACAGGACACGGTGTTACGGGTTGTCCCAAGTTCCGACAATTACGCTGGCAGGCTCGGCGCAATATTGCTCGTCAGCGCTTTTGGTGTTATGGTTGTCTAGGTAGTCATCTAGTCTCGTCCTGCCAGTTGAATCGTGCGTGCGGTCAGTGTGGGGGTAGACACCATCTTTTGCTTTGCGGGAACCGTAACGGCTCGTCTTCAGGTAATTCACAGGAACGGGTAACTTCTCCTGTAGGTGATAGGAACATAAAAATTGATGGCCAATGGGCTGGTGCTATTCAACGGGTATCCCTTCACCGTGGTGTGCGGTCTCCATCACGGCCCCATACAATTCGTAGGCAGCAACGGGATCAACAATTGCAAGCGTGCACGGGCGGGGGCAATCGGGACCTTCGGAGCCCCATTCACGCATCGGCACAGGAGCCCCATAGTGCCGGCATTCGCTCGCCGCAGTCATTCACTGAATGGCCCCGGTTGGAGCAACGCTGCCCGCGACGACAAGGTCATCGGAAGTTAAGTGACCAGGATCGCACCACGCCCCCTCCACGTCCAGGTAGTTATTCTGAGGAGTTTTGACTCGTGCGAAATGCTCCACCGCAACACATCCTCTCCCCTCCCTCTCCTCTTACGGTTTTATTACCAACCGCTCAGGTTCGCGTCGGTTCTCTTCGAAGTCAACAGGTAACCGCGCGCGCGGTTTTGGACTCGGGTTCCCAGGGATGTATTGTGTCAACGCGGCTGGTGGAGCATTTACGGTTGCGGATCGAACGAGGCGCGGATTATATCCGTGGTATAGGTGGTGTTATGGTGGATGATTTGGTAGGACAGGTTTCTTTATGTTTCTCGCCGGTTGGTAGTCCTCATCCGCGCATCACCTGTAAGGCCATTATCATGGATAATATTCTTGGAAGGCACCCACTTATCTCCTTACCCCCCGGGATTGTAAACTTAACTTCAGGTCTTTCTTTAGCTGATTCGGATTTTCATGTTCCTGGAACCGTAGATCTGCTTTTAGGTGCAGATGTGTTAGGGTTACTGCAAATAAGGGGTAGCAAACTTCTGCAGGCAGGAGGGTTGTCAGCTGTTTCGACCGACCTCGGTGAAGTCATTATAGGTCCAGCATTTCCCGTGAGTGCCTCCATCCCAAATGTAGACATCCAGGATGGGTCTCTCTCTTGCTGATGCAGTCCAGCGGTTTTGGGAGGTCGAAGAACCACCCACAGCACCTCGTGACAACCCGGAGTATCTGGAATGTGAGGCGTTCTTCCAGAACAATATCGGGCGGCTCCGGTCTGGTCGGTTTGTTGTGCGTTTGCCTTTCCTTCCGTCTCGCGTACCGCTTGGGCAGTCTAGGTTGTTGGCAGAGAAGAGATTAATGTCTATGGAGCGCCGTATGAAGAGGGACGCGGTGTTTAAACAAAAATATTTAGAATTTATGCAGGAGTATCGCGACTTAGGCCACATGTCAGTTTCCAATTTTGATTGGCGTTCGCAGGAACACTATTTTATTCCTCATCATGCCGTGTTCAAGGGAGAGAAGATACGAGTTGTCTTTGATGGATCTGCTCCTACCTCTACTGGGGTCTCCCTTAATCAATGTTTGCATGTTGGTCCTAAATTGCATCGTGACATTTCAGATATTCTGACGGCTTTCCGCCGACATCAGATCGTTTTCGTTGCGGACATTAAAATGATGTTTCGACAGACCATCATACATCCGGAAGATCGTAGATTTCAGCTCATATTGTGGCGCGAGGATCCCTCTAGCCCAATTACGGTGTATGAGTTGAATACGAACACCTATGGTCTTAAATCGAGTCCGTTCATCGCAATCAGGACGCTTCTGGAACTGGCAGAGCGTGAACGGTTGGATTTCCCTAGAGCTGCAGCTGTATTGTCCAGTGATATTTATGTCGATGACATATGCACCGGCGCTGCTAATGAGAGAGAGGCTCTTATATTAATGAGTGAGAGATGATTATTAATGAGAGATGAGTTGATTGGCATCTTAAAGGCTGGTGGTTATGAGTTGAGGAAATGGGTATCCAACTCTCCGGCTCTCCTTGACGGCTTACCTAAGGAGCATCAGCAAGATCCTCATCTTTTTCAGAACGTTGACAATCCTGACGCCATTGCGGTACTCGGAGTGCAGTATCAGCCTGTTCAGGATGTCTTCACGTTTCGTGTACAGGATTTAGACATATCCCGAGTTTGGACTAAGCGATCGGTACTCTCCACAGTTGCCCGAATATTCGACCCCAATGGATGGTTGACGCCGGTTGTGTTTTGGGCAAAGTGTTTCCTTCAAAAACTCTGGTTGGAAAATCTTACATGGGATGCCCCTCTCATTGGAGAGTTATTGTTGGCGTGGTCTCGTTTTGTTTCGTCGCTTCCGGATATTCAATTGGTGAAGATAGAAAGAGCCTTTTTACCTGCTGGTAAATGTCAGGTGAGCCTTCATGGCTTTTGTGATGCCTCAGAGTTGGGCTATGCGGCTGCAGTCTACATACGTTCGGTCAACACGAACGGTAGTGTCACAGTAAGATTAGTTATAGCGAAAAGTAAGGTTGCGCCAATTCGGTCTCGTTTGACTATACCTAAATTGGAGCTCTCAGGAGCTGCACTTCTTTCGAGACTTCTCAATCATGTTGCTTCCACTTTAGGTCAAACAGTGGCCCTCGAGAAGATCTATGCATGGTCCGACAGTCAAATTGTTCTTTGTTGGCTTCGGGCGTCTGTTCATGCGTTGGAGGTTTTTGTTGCCAATAGAGTTTCCCAGATTCGCGATTCGACGGCTGATATTAATTGGAGACATGTCCCCGGGGACCTAAATCCAGCCGATTGCGCCTCACGGGGCTGCGAATCTTCAGTTATTTTGAGTCATCCGTTGTGGTGGGGACCAGACTGGTTGTGTGAACCTGAAGGTAGCTGGCCCCATAGTATTGTCGACCCGGTTGAACCGTTGCCAGGACTTCGAGTGTTAGCGGTGCAGTCGGAGCCGAAACAAAATTTAGATGAATTGCTCGGACGGTTTAGCTCCCTTGATAAATTGTTAGGAGTGACGGGATGGGTTAAACGTTTTATTTATAACACTCGGAATAAGTCCGATAGGCAGTCTTCTCCCGTGCTTACCCCGGAGGAAAGAAGGGAAGCATTGTTGTTCTGGGTGCGTTTAGAGCAGGGTCAAAGTTTCCAAACAGCAATAATTAGTTTACGAAAGGGGGATAAATTAAGGGGTGCCATTGCACGGCTCAACCCTTTCATTGATGACAAGGGTTTGATACGAGTCGGGGGTAGATTACGAAATGCGGACTTACCTTATGCGGCTCGACATCCTCTCCTGTTGCCTAAGGACAGCATTCTGGTACGACTTTTGATAACTGATCGGCACGTGAAGAACTCTCACGCAGGTTTATCAACACTCCTAGCCGTCCTCCAAAGGGAGTTTTGGATTTTGTCTGCACGGCGAGTTATACGAAGCGTTATTTTCCGCTGCATTCCGTGTTATAGGTTGAAGGCCGCAATAGTACAACCACAAATGGGTGACCTCCCTCCAGATCGGGTTAGAGCTTCGAAGCCGTTTTCTGGAGTTGGTACGGATTTTGCAGGTCCATTTCAAGTTAAGTCGTCAACGTTACGAAATGCTAAGGTGACGAAGGCTTACCTGTGCGTTTTCGTTTGCCTTTCCACCAAGGCCGTACATTTAGAGGTAGTGTCGGCGTTGAGCACAGAGGCATTTATCGCTTGTTTGTCCCGGTTTGTTAGTCGTCGAGGATTACCGAGTTTAATTCGGTCCGACTGTGGGACTAACTTCAAGGGTGGAGATCGGTACCTTTCGGAAGTCTTTACGTTTTTGAAAGACAATCAGGTTTCAATAGCTTCCAACATGTCTCAACGCGGTATAGAATGGCGATTCGATCCCCCTGCATTTCCATCCTGGGGTGGAATTTTTGAAGCGGTTGTGAAGGTGGCAAAGACTCATCTTCGACGAGTCATCGGTGAAACAGTGCTCACCTTCGAAGAGTTGGCTACGGTATTTTGTAAGATTGAGGCGGTTCTGAATTCCCGTCCACTGTGTCCTGTATCATCGGACCCTAATGATTTGGAGGTTTTGACCCCTGGTCATTTTTTGATCGGTGGACCCCTCACCGCACTACCGGAGTATCCTTATACGGAGACCCCATTAAATAGGTTAACTCGTTTCGAGTTGCTGCAACAACTTTCCCAAAGCTTCTGGCGGAGATTCAGCTTAGAGTACCTCCATTTGTTGCAGCAACGGGTTAAATGGTGTGACAAGACTGACCCACCTAAGGTTGGGGATCTCGTCTTAGTGAAAGAGTTGAACATGCCAACGCTGTCTTGGAGACGGGGTCGAATCCTGAGGCTAATTGTAGGCGCGGACGGTATTCCTCGAGTTGCAGAGGTGTTAGTAGGCAACTCGGTGTTAAAGCGAGCGGTCGCAACTCTCTCCCGACTCCCAGTATCTTAAGTATAATTTTCCATTAAGGAGTTTGGACGCAGCCAGGTATCGTCTGGCTGGGGCGGGGGACTGTTCGGTATAGTTGCAATGTGCTTACGTCGTGTTAATGCCGTTTTGAATTTCGCGGTTGACCAATACGGGTTTTATGTTGGTAGGTCGACTCATTTTTATTCTCCCGCACAAGCGGGTAGTTGGAAATCCCTCTCCGCTACGGACGGGCGCGGGGCCTGCGGGGGCTTGTGCGGGGAAGGAGTGAGTCGACAGAACGCATCGTGGCAGCATAAAAAGTGGTCGGCAGTTGGATAGCTCATCGGACGTGTCTTATATTTAGCGTACAGGGTCGCTAAGTTAACGGTTCCGCGTTCGGTTCGGTAAAGGACGCGTCTATAGGGCGCTTACGGGAAGCGGTGCATCGGGTGCATCAGGAGTGCAGCATTGCTGGCGCCTTTAGACTGTATGACTGTGACTTTTTTGACTCGACTGACACCGACAGAGTGACCAGGCACCTGCAGGCGGTGAACGGGGCATCGAGTGGGTGAGTGCCAGTTCATATATTTTCAATATTTACGCCAACCATTGCAATACGTAGTCTAAGGCAGGTTGTGCCGCGGGACCCGAACCCGTCGTGTACGGCACAGATAGGTCTAATGAGGTCTAATGAGGCATGTAATAAGCATGGTCATCTGAAGACGAGAAGTTTTCAATATAGTGTGCATGTCCAAGCTCTAAAAACTCATTAATGAATGCTTTGTATTGTTTATGTAGGCTAGCATCTTTGTTAAATCTTGACTCAAGTTTAAGTAAGCAACTATAAGCAGTTTTGAAAGAATTACCTAGCTCTTTGAGCTTTTCAGATTGTATAGGTAAATCTACTATGTATTTGCCATTATTGTCTTGCATAGTAGTAGATATGAATAGGTTTTCACAATATTTATCTTCAGGGGAGAGTAATTGTTTTTGAGGCAACTCCTCCTGTTCCCAAAAAGCCTGAAGTAATTTGTCTGTAGAGTTATAAGATAGATGCATACTAATATGTGTTATGCAGTTTTTTGTAAGTTGTTGAGTATCTGGAATATATGCACCAGAAACGACCCATCCAAATATAGTTTCTATTAAGAAAGGTAAATGTGAACCAAGTTTTATTCGGCCTGTTAATAATAATGAATAGAATAGTTCTGCCCCAATGAGTAGATCAACCGTGCTGGGTATGAAAAATGTAGGATCAGCAAGAGTATTTGTCACCTTAGGTGGAATGTGCCATGTATGTGTGGGTATATAGTTATGAGGTAATGGCACTGCAATATTGTCCATCACTATAAATGTGAGATTAGCTTTGTAATCATTGTAACGAGATGAAATATTTGTATTGATACTAACTTGTGATTGAGAATGACTGTTGCCAACACCTTGTATGACACAAGCATCATACTGGAAATTAAGTCGCAATGCAGAGGCTAGTCTGTGGGTAACAATGTTTACCTGGCTCCCAGCATCCAGAAGAGCTCGCGCGTTCACCCACTTGCCCAAAGAGTCTTGTATTTGCACAATAGCTGTAGAAAGCAATATTTGTTGTTTATTAGTGTTAGACATTAATACAGTAGAAGTAGTATTAGTATTTTCATGTAGAAGAGATGTTTGATTAGATGTCACATTTTGTGATTGTAAGTTAGATGCATGTGGTTGCATGTGATAGTTATTAATGTTAGTATTAGTGTTAGGTGTACCTATTGGAGTAGCATTTTGTAGAGAATATGTTTGTTGGTTGTCACACACATTCATTGAAGCATGACTAACCTGTTGAGTTTTCTCATAATGTATAGTGGTGTGATGTCTACCACGACACATTTGACATTTATATTTTGAACACTTATGTTTAACTTGGTAAGGCTGTAAACAGTTATAACACAAAGACTTAGATTTAATTAATTCTATACGATCATGTACTGGTAATTCAAGATAATTTGGACATTTATACAGATAATGTGGTTTTTTACATAATATGCAAGATGTATTAACTTCAACAGAGGCAACATAAGATAATTTTGAACTATGTTTTTCATAAAATTTATCATTTATTAATTCAAAGGCAGTTCTACGACCATTCATAAACTCAAGTAGCTCACCCAAACTAGCAATAGTGTTTTCTTTCCTATTCAATTCCCATGCAGCACGCAATGAGTTATCTAATTTTTGTGATATTAAGAATACTAATAATACATCCCAACTATCGACAGGCAAATTTATAGCTTTTAAAGAATCTAAACTTTGCTGCAATGTGACAAGAAATTCTTTTAGATTATATCTAGTTATAGTAGTAAAGTTGGTAATAGCTTTCAAATGGAAATTAACAATTATAGTTTTGTTTTCATACCTTTGATTGAGGATATCTAAAGCCCTGACATAGTTCTCTTCAGTAATTAGTAGTGAAGATATAAGACCAGCAGCTTCTCCAGTTAATGCCGTTTTCAGATATTGTAGCTTATTCACGACTGGTATGTCAGTACTATCCACGGAGGCCATGAAAATGTTCTTGAATGCAGGCCATTGTCTTATATCACCGTCGAACTTCGGCAGCTCTAACTGCGGTAGTTTTATTCTAGGTAGTTTCTAGGTTTTCTGTAGTCTGAATTCGTATTGGAGCTAAGACGATCATAAATGTTTGATGTATTTGGTTGCACAATGGGTCCGCATAGTAGTTCCTCTATTTTTGCTTTTACACTGAAATATTTATTTTCGAAACTGCTACGTTCTTGTTCGTTCCGAGTTGTATCTTCATAATCTAAAAGTTCTATGTTGGATTGCACCTCGTCAAACTTCTGGAAGATTCTATCAACTTCCGATTGTCTTGCTTTTATCTCGTATAAATTATTTGTAAGATCGTAATTTTGTATATAATTAAATATGCGAGTAAGTTTTCCTTTGATGGAACTTCTTTGTACTTTTAAGTTGTCTAAGATATTTCTTTCGCCACCATCTTCTTGTGTCGCCATTTTTTATTGTAGTCGGCGTTGTCGAATAAAATTAATATACAATAATAAATTGTGATATTGCACTCACGGTACTCTCGTAGGCTCGAAGGACCAAAAATGTTATGTTTTAACATTAGATTCTTGAATAAAAGTCTGGATCTTGTAATTAATTTATTTGTAACACGTTTTTACACTGTTGTCTGTTGTAACAGAAGTTGAAAAGGGAAGAGAAGGGCACGCGAACAGAAAGCATCGACAAAGAGTATGAAGTGTCAAAGATTAACGAATCAATTCGTAACACATTGTTTAAAAAATAATTTACCTATCAAGTCTCACATTTTGTCACTTAGTCCTTTCATTGATGGACATGGTTCCCTAAGAGTAGGTGGCAGAATCAATAATGCCAATGTGCCATACAATCAAAAGCACCCACTGTTGCTTCCAAAATCATGTCACATAATCAATCTCATTATACAGCGTGAGCATTTAAACTTGCTACATGTAGGGCCCAAACTTACGTTGTTCAGTTTATCACAAAAATACTGGCTGATCAATGGTATACGTGAGGTAAAGAAAAACATTCATTCAATCCTTTAAACTCAAGTCTAAAGCGGCTGCACAAATGATGGGGTCTCTCCCCACAAGTAGACTGCAAGCAGGATCTCCTTTCCAAACAGTAGGCATAGACTATTGTGGTCCATTTGACATAAAGCAAAGTAGAATAGATACGAAAGCCTTTAATAACAAAAGGATATGTTGCATTGTTTGTATGCTTTTTAACGAAAGCCATACACATGGAGCTTGTTTCCGATATGAGCACAGATACCTTCTTAGCCGCGTTAAAACGCTTTATTTCACGAAGAGGCCTACCAGATCAGATATATTGTGACAATGCCACTACTTTCAAAGGTGCCTGTAATCAGCTTGAAAGTTTGTATAAATTAAATCAAAATAACGAACATATTTCTAAAGTAACTAACTATTTTGCCATGCAAGGTGTAAAATTTAATTTCATTCCCAGTTACTCTCCCACTTTTGGTGGATTATGGGAAGCGGGAGTAAAAAGTGCGAAACATCTTTTCAAGCGTGTCATGGGAAAATCAGTTTTTACCTATGAAGAGTTCAATACAATCATAACGCAGGTAGAGGGTGTCCTGAATTCAAGGCCGCTAACCCCGGTTACAGAGTTACAGGTCCCTTTAGACTTCACTTGCTTGACGCCAGGGCACTTTTTAATAGGCAGGCCACTAAATTCAGTTCCTGAGATGGACTACACTCAAGTAAACTGTAATAGACTAAATTTCTGGAAACAATGTATTCAAAAAGTACAGCACTTTTGGAAGGTGTGGCAAAATTGCTATTTGGCTCAATTACAAAATAGACCAAAATGGAAATTACCCATGAAAAATTTAGAAACTGGTCAATTAGTTTTGATTAAAGAGAAAACACCTCCCTTATGGTGGCCCCTTGCTCGTATATCAAATGTCTTCCCTGGCAAGGAAAACAAAGTTAGAGTTGTTGAACTTCTACTTCCCAATAAGAGTACAAAATGTATGGCAGCAAATAAGGTTTGTTTGCTTCCAATTTATGAAAACTAATTACTAATTACTAATTACTAATTACTAATTACTAATTACTAATTACTAATTACTAATTACTAATTACTAATTACTAATTACTAATTACTAATTACTAATTACTAATTACTAATTACCAATTACCAATTACCAATTACCAATTACCAATTACCAATTACCAATTACCAATTACCAATTACCAATTACCAATTACCAATTACCAATTACCAATTACCAATTACCAATTACCAATTACCAATTACCAATTACCAATTACCAATTACCAATTACCAATTACCAATTACCAATTACCAATTACCAATTACCAATTACCAATTACCAATTACCAATTACCAATTACCAATTACCAATTACCAATTACCAATTACCAATTACCAATTACCAATTACCAATTACCAATTACCAATTACCAATTACCAATTACCAATTACCAATTACCAATTACCAATTACCAATTACCAATTACCAATTACCAATTACCAATTACCAATTACCAATTACCAATTACCAATTACCAATTACCAATTACCAATTACCAATTACCAATTACCAATTACCAATTACCAATTACCAATTACCAATTACCAATTACCAATTACCAATTACCAATTACCAATTACCAATTACCAATTACCAATTACCAATTACCAATTACCAATTACCAATTACCAATTACCAATTACCAATTACCAATTACCAATTACCAATTACCAATTACCAATTACCAATTACCAATTACCAATTACCAATTACCAATTACCAATTACCAATTACCAATTACCAATTACCAATTACCAATTACCAATTACTAATTACCAATTACCAATTACCAATTACCAATTACCAATTACCAATTACCAATTACCAATTACCAATTACCAATTACCAATTACCAATTACCAATTACCAATTACCAATTACCAATTACCAATTACCAATTACCAATTACCAATTACCAATTACCAATTACCAATTACCAATTACCAATTACCAATTACCAATTACCAATTACCAATTACCAATTACCAATTACCAATTACCAATTACCAATTACCAATTACCAATTACCAATTACCAATTACCAATTACCAATTACCAATTACCAATTACCAATTACCAATTACCAATTACCAATTACCAATTACCAATTACCAATTACCAATTACCAATTACCAATTACCAATTACCAATTACCAATTACCAATTACCAATTACCAATTACCAATTACCAATTACCAATTACCAATTACCAATTACCAATTACCAATTACCAATTACCAATTACCAATTACCAATTACCAATTACCAATTACCAATTACCAATTACCAATTACCAATTACCAATTACCAATTACCAATTACCAATTACCAATTACCAATTACCAATTACTAATTACCAATTACCAATTACCAATTACTAATTTACTAAGGACATAGGCTATATTTTAACGCGAAAAAGGGATTGTAAAGGGTTGTGAGTGGGGGTGAAAGTTTGTATGGAATTATCGTCATTTTTGCAGTTAGAAGCTTGAAATTTATTTTTAAGGCAGCTAATTTGATATAAATAAATATGAAATATTTTTTTTGTAAAAATTTTACCCCCAAGGGTGCTAAATAACAATAGGGGATGAAAGTTTGTTTGGCAAATTGTTCGGTTTTGGTGAGTGTTTTGTTTAATATGCTTTGCTGTAACCCTTACCAATATTTAGTCTAGAGCCTGAGGAAAGACGTAGGCTACATTTTAACGCGAAAAAGGAGTTATAAGGGGTTGAAAGTGGGGGTGAAAGTTTGCATGGAATTATCGTCATTTTTACAGTTACAAGCTTGAAACTTATTTTAAGGCTGCTAATTTGATATAAATAAATATGAAATAATTTTTTTGTAAAAATTTTACCCCCAAGGGTGCTAAATAACAATAGGGGATGAAATTTTGTTTGGCAATATGTGAGATTTTGGTGAATGTTTTGTTTAATATGTTTTGCTATTACCCTTACCAATTTTTAGTTAGAGCCTGAGGAAGGACATAGGGCACATTTTAACGCGAAAAAGGGTTTATAAGGGGGTGAAAGTGGGGCTGAAAGTTTGTATGGAATTATGGTCATTTTTACAGTAATAGGCTTGAAACTTATTTTCAATGCTGCTAATTATATTTAAACAAATATGAAATTCAACGTGTGAAAAAATGTTACCCTCAAGGGTGCTAAATAAAATGGGGATGGAAATAAAAGGGTATGAAATTTTGTTTTGGAATATTTTAGACATTTGGCGCGGTCCTGGCACACCTCTCTCTATGTTCTTCTACATCCATTTTTTTTTTTTGTATAGTGGGGAAATGGGTTACGCATACCACCGCGCCCTAGAGGGGAAAGGCGCGGTGGTTATGTCGGACTCCCTCCTACAGAAGACTACCGACTAAAACCCCACTGTTTCCCTCAGCTCACCGAGCACCAGGGTGTGGGCACGCTAAAGCATTCATCACACTCCCCAGTGGTGATTGGCTGACGCCTCCGCTGCAATCATCGTGCCTCGTGCGCGCGCGGGAAACCAGCGCTTCCTCATCAACTCAGAGTGACGAGCTTCCCCCTAGCTCGCCACTCGAGTGCTGTCAGTGTGGCAGGGTTCGAGCGAACGCTCTCCTCCTCCCCCCTCTGCGGCGGCTCCGGTTGGGGTCCTGACTGGACGCCTCCCTAGCTCGTTCCGCGTCCTCTTTTAAGCGTATGACCTCCTCGCAATATCCCTGCACGGCATGCCATGCGTCATGGGATCCCACCATGACTTTTACTATGGCCGGCAGGGAGAGGTCCTCCCCAACTACGGCCATGAGGTCCTGCCTTTGTGCCGACCAAGCCTGGCACTCCGCCAGCGTGTGTTGTGCCGTGTCGTCAAGGCAACCGACACAGTGGTGACACACTGCGGACGGCTCCCTCCCAATCCGACACAGATAACTGCCGAAACATATGTTCTTCTACATCCATGCATCAAGTCATAACAAGTCGGTTAAGTACAATAATTAGCCTTAAAAAATCCTATCCGAAGACAGAATTTCACGCGGACGAAGTCGCGGGCACAGCTAGTAATTTATAAAATTACACCTTAAAGCCTTACTAAGTAAAGAAAATATTGTATTTCAAAGTTTTATAATTACTGAACATTGTTTTTACCTGTTGCATTATTGTAAATTATATATAATTATATTCTTGTAAATTGTTGTAACATGTAACTGTAAATTCATGTAGTTTTTTCAAATCTTAAGCTTTGACAGCCCAACAAAATCTTACAGTCCGCTTGATATTTAGTATAAAAATTGTATGTTAGATTATTAGCTACAGTTAATATTTTGTTCTTGTCAGTTAACCTGTTTTCCCTCGGGAGCATGTTTATAACAAACAAATATTTTTAATGAAATCCATCTGTCAAATAAAAATTTTGATCTGTCAATTATCTGTCTGTAAAAATGTCATTGTTGTTGCATCGAAATACATTAAACATGGAGAGCCAAACAAATGGAGTTTTATTGAAATAAAATTAATCCAATTGCATCTCTCAAAGGGAAATACATATTGCTTATTTGAAGTATGATAAACTGATAGTAAAAGAAAATAGAACCAATAATGAAAAGAGGAAAAGAGATACACCTTCACCATCAAACTCCGATTTTTCACCTAAGCTCCAACCTAGAAAACAACCAACATTAAACTCTTCCAAAGCCAATAGAGTTAATGCGTTTGACGTAATGAGAGGCAGGTCAAACTCTTGGAGTTAATTTTCAACAGACAAAAAGCAATAGCAACCAGAAATCGGCAAACGGAAAACTCAATTAAATAACAAAACAAAAAACAGTGAAACGCAAACACAAAACCCTCCCCCAAGCCGATTGGTCATCGTGGGGGAAAACGACCAGGACCCTCTAAATATGGGAAAAACAATAAATAGTAACAATACAAGCGAAATTCAAATAGCCACTCTTAATACTAGGTCATTAAGAACCTCTGAAAAACTTATAGAATTAGAAATAGCATTAGAGGAAATAAAGTGGGACATTTTGGGATTGAGCGAACTGAGAAGATTTGGAGATGGAATAGTAGACTGCGGAAAATATATATTTCATTGAAAAGGAGAAACGCCTTTATGGTGTAGGATTTATGATTAAAAAGAAATACGCAAAAAATATAGTAGAAATAAAAGGAGTTTCAGAAAGAATAGCGTTACTTAATATTAAGTTGCCTTTAAATAAAGGAAAAAATGAAACGTGGTCAATCATACAAGCCTACTCACCAACGGAATCTGATAAAAAGGAGGATATAGCAAAGATAGAAAACTTTTATAAAGACTTACAAACCACCATCGATAGTTGCTACAAGAATATTATTGTAATGGGTGATTTCAACGGACAGATAGGGGAATGTCAAACAGGCAAAAATTACACCATAGGAAAATTCGGTTTTGGAAGTAGGAGTAATAATGGATCAAGATTAATGTCATTTGCGTTAGAAAACAAGCTGAGTATTTTATACAGTTTCTACAATAAGAAAAAGGCTAAGAAATGGACTTGGATGTCTCCCAATGGGCTTTATAAAAATGAAATCGATTTCATCTTATCAAATAAACGAAATGTATTCAAAGACGTCACGACATTGAATAACTTTAATTTTAATACAGATCATAAAATGGTTCGTGGAACATTAACTGCAAATTATAGGAAGAGCCGAAAATTTCAAAACAAATTCATACCGGTAGCAAATACTAGCAATAACGATATGCTTTTAAATAACATAACGAGCGCTTTAAAGAATATTGATAAAGTTAGTAACTCAATACAAGGAAAATACAACTATCTATTAAAAGCACTAACAACGGAAACAAAAAGGACAAACTTGGAAACAAAAAGATCTATTTCCTGTGAAGCCAAAAAACTACTCGAAGAAAGGAAAATGCTTTTATCGAAAGAAAAAGATAGATAGAGAAACACACAGATAGATAGAGATAGAAGAAACACGGAAAAAGATATCTGAACTAAGCAAAAAGATAAACGAACAAATAAGAAAGGACAGAAAAACAAAAAGAACAAGAAATCTACAGAAACACATCGAAAAAACAGGAGGTATAAAGAAAGCTATTAAAGAGTTAGATTCTCAAAAAGAATGGATTCCTAGTGCTAAAAGTAAAGAAGGAAAATACTGTACTGGAAGGTCCGAAATCATTAAAATTGCCACTGATTACTACAAAAACTTATACAAATGTCAACATAATATTTTAGAACCTACGAACAATATATTATTAGAAGAAAATGAAATAATACCTAAAATACTCAAATAGAAACATTAAGAGCTATTAAAACTCAGAAACTATGTAAAGCCCCCGGAGTAGACAATATAACTAACGAGTTTCTTAAATCTACAGCACCTGTGATTGCGGAAACACTTACAGACATTTTTAACGAAATAATTGAGACGCAAATAATACCTAAGGATTGGACAAAATCGGTGATTATATTACTACATAAAAAAGGAGACAAAGGCAATATTGGAAACTATAGACCGATTAGTTTAATGTCAAACATCTATAAAGTGTTTTCAAAAATATTGCTATCAAGAATAGCCGCAACGCTCAACGAAAATCAGCCAAAGAACAAGCAGGTTTTCGTAGAAATTTTTCAACTGTAGACCACATCCATGTTCTCAAACAGGTACTGCAAAAATACAAGGAATATAATAAAGTTTACTATTTAGGATTTGTGGATTTCAATAAAGCGTTTGACACCTTGGACCACACATATATATGAAATGCTTTAGAAAGTCAAGGCGTCCAATATAAATATATAAGTATTCTCAAAAACATATACGAAAATAGTACTGCACAAGTCAAGCTAGAAACTATAGGTGAAGAATTTCAAATCGAAAGAGGTGTTCGGCAAGGCGATCCCATCTCGCCCAAACTGTTTTCAGCAGTACTTGAAATGATATTCCGGAACGTAGACTGGTCAAATAATGGTCTCAATATAAACGGCGAGAACCTTAATCACTTGCGTTTTGCAGATGACCTTATTTTATTCTCTGAATGTCCAAAAACTTTAGAACAAATGTTGCAGCAACTATCGGATGAAAGTGCAAAAGCCGGACTTACGATGAACACAACCAAAACTACAATAATGAGTAATACAACAGACAACTATACAATAAAAGTAAATAACGTGATAATAGAAAACGTAACCGAATATATTTATTTAGGTCAAATGGTTTCAACAGAACAAACAATGCAGAAAGAAATAGACCGTAGGGTTGCAAACACGTGGAAAAGATTTTGGTCTCTCAGTGAGGTGATGAAAAACAAAGATATGCCCATGTCTGAAAAAAGGAAAATATTTAACATGTGCATACTACCCTGCCTGACGTACGGTTGTCAGACATGGGCATTAACAGAACAACAACATAAAAAGCTGGAAGTGTGCCAAAATGGTATAGAAAGGAGTGTTGCAGAAGTACGGAGAAGAGATAGAATAAGACAAGTGGAAATAAAACAACGAACTAAGTTCAATAACGCAACTTCTACGTACAGAAGACTAAAATGGAGATGGACGGGACGGTCACAGAAGCAGAGGTAGACAATTTAAGCGTTGGGAGGACGATTTTAAAAAGTTAGCGGGACCGTGCTGGATCTGAGTCGCAAAAGACAGAGAAGAGTGGAAAGACTTAGAGGAGGCCTTTGTCGAAAGACAAGCTGTTACAGAAAATCAAACCGTTGCCGATACAAACATAATGTAATATAAGGATTGACTTCTATGTTTAATATTAGGTCCTTACATATGAAATTGGCGTTTTGTATGGGAGGAACAAAAAGTCTAATATTTTTTAATATAATATATTTAATTAATCAAAGTATGAACCATTATTTTCTATGCACTTTTGCCATCTCATAGGTAGTTCTTTGATCCCTTTACTAAAAAAACCAGTCGGACGGGAATCAATAAAATCTTTGAAGGCGATTTGGACTGCCCCATCGGAGTTGAATTTTTTCCCTTGCAAGAAGTTATCCAAATTTCGAATAAAATGGTAATCTGTTGGAGCAAGGTCCGGGGAGTACGGAGGATGTCTTAGACTTTCCAATTGAAGCTCTTCTAATTTAGTAGCCGTCTGTTGCGCAGTGTGTGGTCTAGCGTTGTCGTGAAGCAGCAGTGGCGTGGAGTGATTGACCAGCCTAGGTTGTTTAGCCGCTAGCTTTTCCATCATGGTTTGCAATTGCTGACAATAGACATCAGCCGTAATAGTCTGGCCAGATTTGAGAAAACTGTAATGAACAATACCGGCACTAGTCCACCAAACGCTTACAAGTAACTTTTTTGGGGTTAATTTTCGCTTGGGGCAGGATTTGGCTGGCTGGCCAGGATCCAACCATTGCGCTGAGCGCTTCCGATTATCGTAAAGAACCCATTTTTCATCACAGGTAATGATTCGGTTTAAAATACCTTCATTATTGTGCCGGTTTAGTAATGTAACGCAACAGTCGACGCGCGTTTGCCGGTTTGCTTCAGTCAATTCGTGAGGTACCCACCTTTCAAGCTTTTTAATCTTCCCAATTTGCTTCAAGTGAATTAAAACAGTTTTATCACTAACATCGCAGCCTGCAGCTAACTCGGACGTGGTTTGCGATGGATCCGCTTCCACAATAGCCTTCAACTCTTCATTATCAACTTGAATCTCAGGCCGTCCACGGGGCTTGTTCTGCAGATCGAAATTTCCAGAACGAAAACGTTGGAACCAAAAACGAACTGTGTTTACTTTTGCAACACGACCGCCATACACATCATTCACCCTTCGATTCGTTTCCGCAGCACTAGTGCCACGGCGGAACTCGTACTCGTAAATAATGCGATATTTTAAGTTTTCCATTTTGTAAAATGAGTGACGCAAACAGAAAAAAACAGAAGAAAAAAAACAAATGAATGACGGTCATCGAACCACAAATACATGAGTCTATAGCTGTACAAATTTGAATTTGGAATTCCTTACCAAAGAGGAGAAATTCGCGATTAAAGTGGCCAGTACGAAAAACGCCAATTTCATATGTAAGGACCTATTATTTTAGAGATTAAGTATAGTATCTTTGTTAAACAGCAATAAAGGCTTATTTTATTTATTTTAGTTGTATGCCAGCGCTGATTTTAATTGCTCAAGTCCTACTGTACTGGCATGATGTAAACCAGGCATAATGTCTGCTTTTCTCAAACAAAAGGTGGCTGCTTAAAAAAAAAGAATTACTTCATCACAACATTTATTAGAGAAAAATACACTGAACATATCTGAAAATACTTGAACATTGTTACAAACATTTATCTTAAACTTATATAATGAAAACAGTATGTATTTTTTTAGAGAAGGATACATACATAGGCCTAGTACGAGATGGATGGATGCGATTGAAGTTAGATGGATCTGAAAGATGAACCAGCTCTGTTCCTTCGTGAGTGGGATAAGGCCAAGGAGGACATGATGATTTATGTAGGTTACTTTATTGTGCATATTTTCACGACATATAGATTTCTGTTAAATGACAAAAAATTTAATAGACATTTATAGATATGTATTAACATCTACAATAAAACATCCATGAATACGAACTTACTTCTATTCTCTGTTGAAATGACTTAAACAGCTATTATCCTACGCATATTAATCCCATTAATATATAAAGATAGAAACATTGGCAAACAAAATTATAGTAACCTCTTTTAGAGAATGAAAAAAATATTATTCCGACCAAATATCATTTTAGAATAATTATGGAATAAATTACTTATTTTCTTATTTTACAATAATCATACTAATAATAAATAAGATCAATAACATTGTTTAATAACCAATAATATTGTCACCAAAGCACAGAAGACAGTATTATTATTACGTGCATTACTATTAAGAACATGCATACACATAATAGTGTCATTAATTCATTAAATTAATAACATATATATATTAGGGTGGGTCAAAAAAATCAACTATTTTTTTTTTACAATTAATACGGAAAAATGGGTTACTAGGCACCTTAAAAAAATTCTCACCAAATATGAACTCTTAATTTTAATAGGAAGATCCTCCGCGTCGCAGTTTTTCATTTTTTTCTCAGTCCAATAGAAAAAAATTCATTCCTCATCATTAATTGGTCGTACAGAAATTTTTTTTTTTAGAATTTTGTAGGAAATTTAATGCTCTACAAAAAAGGTATCTTATGTTTTTTCCGTAAACCTCACCATTTCACTAATATTGAAGATTTAAGATTGATTATTTTAAGTCAAATGTCACTTTTGTTTATGAATTTTATAACTCGACAAGAAATGGCTATTATTGAATGGGCAATAGAAATTTTTGTAGCAAATTAACTGCTCTATAAAAATGGTATCTTATGTTTTGGCGATTAAATTAAGCGTTCAAAAGATATTCATCATCAAACTTTCATGTATACCGATTTTAAGAGTTTTTGATTAAATAATCGAAAAATTTCAATTTAATCTATCAGTTTTGAGAAAATTTACACGAAAAAAATTTTTTTTTATCAACTGAGAAACTTCAAAATGTTTTTCAAGCTTTTTTTTATGTGTAAGTATTTTTATCTACATTTTAAAAAATAAATTGTACATTATTTATCGCTTAGTTAATCATTTATCAATAATAAAAGCAAAGTTTTCATTATAAATATATTATGATTTCAGTTTTAGAGAAAAAAATGTCCAATTAGTTATAAGAAAGTTTTTTATTTCAATTTTCAACTGAGCTATTTATTTTCAAACAATTTTTTGTTGCAAGTAGGGTAGTTTTTTCGATGCTCTAGAAAAATGAAAAATGTAGGTGGCGCTAGTTCACAAGGGAAACAGAGTAAATAGAATACAAAACAAAAATTCTCTACAGAAGAAATTTTCCCAAGGACAATATACAGCTGTAGTGGAAAAAAATTTTAAGACGTTTTGAAGACGTTATAAAAAAACAACATGATCGTGATTTCTAATGATGAAAAATAAAAAGTTTGGAATTATTGAATAAAAATTTCGAAAACAAAATTCAAATAATACTTACATTAAAGACAAAAAATGAAATTTTCTCAAAACTGATAGATTAAATTGAAATTTTTCGATTATTTGATCAAAAACTCTTAAAATCGGTATACATGAAAATTTGATGATGAATATCTTTTGAACGCTTAATTTAATCGCCAAAACATATGATACCATTTTTATAGAGCAGTTAATTTGCTACAAAAATTTCTATTGCGCATTCAATAATAGCTATTTCTTGTCGAGTTATAAAATTCATAAACAAAAGTGACATTTGACTTAAAATAATCAATCTTAAATCTTCAATATTAGTGAAATGGTGAGGTTTACGGAAAAAACATAAGATACCTTTTTTGTAGAGCATTAAATTTCCTACAAAATTCTTAAAAAAAATTTTCTGTACGACCAATTAATGATGAGGAATGAATTTTTTTCTATTGGACTGAGAAAAAATGAAAAACTGCGACGCGGAGGATCTTCCTATTAAAATTAAGAGTTCATATTTGGTGAGAATTTTTTTAAGGTGCCTAGTAACCCATTTTTCCGTATTAATTGTAAAAAAAAAAATAGTTGATTTTTTTGACCCACCCTAATATATATTACTAATATATATTAATAATACCCTAATATACTTTCATGTATACCGATTTTAAGAGTTTTTGATTAAATAATCGAAAAATTTCAATTTAATCTATCAGTTTTGAGAAAATTTACACGAAAAAAATTTTTTTTTATCAACTGAGAAACTTCAAAATGTTTTTCAAGCTTTTTTTTATGTGTAATTTTAGAGAATTATTAGTCAAGATCATCTCGAGCGTATTGCGCGCTAAAGTTCCCAAAACCAAGTGACAGATAGCTGTAGTGAGGCGACGTAAGCGTTGATATTTGACATGTCTAGTGCTGCGCCGATACACCGGCACAGTGTTGATTTTTGTCTCTAACAGTTCGGCCATCCTGCATTTCCTTCGTCCTCGAAGGAGTATTGATCCTTGCTGCATCGTTTTACACGCTGTCCCAAGCGCCATGAAAAGCCAGAACACCTCCAAGAAAAAGGACCTAAAAGCAAATCAGCCCCGTAGGCAAAACATATAGCCCCGTAGGCAAAACACAGCCCCGTAGGCAAACATATAGCCCCGTAGGCAAAACATACGCCCGGAGGCTAAACATACGCCCTGTTGACGATAGAACTTAAAAGCCGTCTTAATGTTTTTATTTGTAATTTAACCGTACTGATATTGTATGATTTCAATTTGTTTAATTTCTTTATATTGTGTTCTTTTGTTGTATTCTACATTAATTCCATAAATACTATTTGTTATCTGTAACCTACCAAGGTAGATGTAAAAATATTTAGTAGTTTTTAAATATAAAAAATAAAATGATTTTGGAGGGTGGACGGCACTTTGGCAGTCGAATGTCGTCCGTCGAACGTACTGTGCGCACCCATGTTGAAAACCTGTGTTTCAATTCTGCTGCATCGCCGCCATCCTTTACAATTTTGGTCACTTCGAGCCGCATCTTGAACTGGTTGATTCCCGTGGAGCTTATTGTTTATTAATTTCGCGTGGATAAAACGGTAAATGATGCCAACTACGCGGCGGCAGCAGCAAGCGTCTGCTTCGGACCCTGCCCCGGAGGCAGCACATCAGCCTTCTCGTGGAGCCGATGATATAATTTCGCGAGGAACCCAGGCTGCCAAGGAGGAGACACCGAAGAGGCCAACCAGCGCAAACATCACAGCAGTTCATCTTCGTCTAGCGCTAGACGGAAGCAATTGGAACTAAAAGCTGAACAGGCGAAAGCCGAGATTAGAATGCAGCTCATAGAAAAGCAGCTGGAGGCAGATCTAGCACAGTTGGAAGAGGAGGAGGAGGTGGCTGATGACGTCACCGAAAGTCGGTTTGTTGCAGACGAACGTACGAGAGAAAGTGTAAGGGAATGGTTGGACCGTAGCCAAGGGGAACCTTGTGCAGCCCTCGAGCCATGTGCTCGGACCTATCCGACGTTCCTGACCACCGATCAGCCTTCACGGGAGGCTACATCTGACGTCCAACAACTGGCACATGTACTGAAGGAGATGATGACCCAAACGAGTTCACAGCGAGAGGACAGGCTCCTAAGTCGCCTCGCCACCCCACGAGATCTTCCCGAATTTCACGGTGACTATGTTGAGTGGCTCCACTTCAAAAATGCTTACGAGGAGTCCACGAAAATATGTAAATTTAGTGACAGTGAAAACTTGTGGCGGCTAAGAAGATCGCTTCGCGGCGCAGCCAAGGAGGCGGTGGCAGACCTGCTCATCGGCAACACGGTGCCCTCGCAGGTGATGGACACGCTGGAACTGAGGTTTGGACGCTCTGATTTTATTGTACACACAATCACAACACAGCTAAAGAAGCTACCACCATTACCCTTATTTTATCAAAGCAACTTAGTAGAATTTTCCACTAAAATAATTAATTCAGTTGCCACATTAGGAGCATTAAATAAAGAAGAATATCTTAGAAGTCCAGAGTTAATAAATGCAGTTATATTTAAATTGCCCAGCACTTTGCTTAGTAAATGGACAGACTATGCTTACAGTAAACGCTTAGATAATTTACTTAAGCTTACATTATTAGCCGAATTTTTAAAACAAGAATCACCGATATTACTAAGCGTGGGAACTATTCCATTGGATAATTATAATAGTCAACAGACAGAAAACAAAACACGAAAAAGACAAAATGTATTTAATTTGAGTACTACAGACTATAACACCAATGAGATATGCAAATTTTGTAATAAATCTGTACATAAATTAACGGATTGTCGAATATTTCGGCGTGCATTACGGCGGGACAGATGGAAATTTGTAAAATCACAAGGTCTTTGCTTTGTTTGTTTACATCGACGACACACCGCCGCCATGCAATGCAATGCACCGCCATGCGACGTCGATAACTGCGGACTTCAACATCATCGCTTATTACATTTTAATAAAGCAGCTGTATACGCGCCGGCCGACGCGCGAGCCGCTGATCGCTCGCGTTCGCCCGCGCCGCCTAGTGGGCGCGAACCGCCCGCGCCGCCGGCGCCGGAGTCCCTGTCAGCGCAGTCGCCGCCGCCCGCCGCGGTGGGCACGGTGGCCCATCTAGCCGCTGGTTCCAGTGCTCCGCGCGACGAAGTGTTATTAAAAGTGGTGAGAGTGAAATTACGCGGTCCGTCCGGAATTGAACTTATATCGCATGCCTTACTGGACGATGGTGCCTCGGTCTCAGTGATAGACGCGAACTTAGCCGACCAGTTAGGCCTAGTGGCTAGCGAATCTAGTGCGGTAAGATTCGTCGACGCGTTCGGTATAGAAGTGTATCAGGCGGACACGCCTAAGGTTACGGTGGACATTAGCAGTACCGATAGTAATAATATTTATAATTGTAAAATTCAATTTCGCAAAGTTTCAAAGCTCAATTTACCTATGCAAAATTTGTCTGTTATAAATAACATTAATTGTAAACATTTAACATGTATAAAGGGTTATGTCTGTAAAGAAAATGTGATTCCGAAGTTGTTAATAGGCGAAGATAATTATCATATTATTGCACCTTTACAAATAATTTGTGGGAGCAAAAATGAACCTTATGCTACTCGATGCAGGTTAGGTTGGTCTATTCACGGCTACAGCGGTCGCACTCACACTCCCTCCGCGCGTAGTATCTTCCATCTCGCTCACTCTGACGGCGAGAAGCTTAATGAGTTAATAACAAATTCTTTCGCTATAGATTCAATTGGAATATCGCCGTTACGTCGTAAGAATAAAGCTCACATTCGTGCGGTTGACATTTTAGATAAATCTTTTCGTAAAGTAAATGAACAATATGAAGTTTGTTTACCATTTAAGAGTGACGAATTTACTATGCCTGATTCCTACGATAATGCTTTGTCTCGAATGACTTCATTAAACAAAAAATTTAACAACAATAGGGATTATGCTAACAGGTACAGCAGAGAAATTAAAAAATTGTTCGAAGAAGGTTATGCGAGGGAAATTAAGAGCAGCGAGCAGTCATCGAGTCATGTATGGTATTTACCACACTTTGGCGTACAGAACCCTAACAAGCCTGGGAAGTTGCGACTAGTGTTCGACGCAGCAGCTAAGGTCAGTGGTATATGTATTAATGATTTTTTATTAACAGGTCCTGACTTATATAATTGTTTGTTTGGAATAATGTTACGGTTCCGCACTCATCCAGTGGTTATCATGGGTGACATAAAGGATATGTTTTTACGTATAAAGATAAGCCCTGATAATCAAGATGTCTTTCGTTTTTTATGGAAGGACCCCGCTGCTGGTGACGATGCTCCGATCAAGGTATGTGTTATGCAGTGTTTAATATTTGGCGCGACGTGCTCACCTTTTATAGCTCAATATGTCAAAAATAAAAATGCATCCATGTACGAAGATTTATATCCAGATGCCGTTAAAGTTATTTTAAATAATCATGATATGGACGATTGTTTACATTCGACGACTTCTGTAGAGGAAGCAATTAAATTAATAAAAACTATTACTGAAATTCACGGGCACGCCGGCTTTAACATGCGAAGTTGGACGAGCAACAGTAAACAGGTAATAGATTGTTTACCCAATGAGTCATTAGCTAGCAGCGCTATACAACTTAAAGACGGAGCCACAAATGTAGTCGAGCGCACATTAGGTTTGATGTGGCATCCCTCAGATGACACATTTTTATTTAACATTTCATTTAACCGCTTATCGGATAATGTACTTAATGGTAGTGAACCACCAACCAAAGCTAAGATGTTAAGTTTAATTATGTCTATATATGAAATGCAAGGATTTATAACGCCTATAACTATAAAGGGTAAAATAATTTTACAAAATGTACATAGGAGTGGAGTGAGCTGGAATAGCCCTATCCACTTAAAAGATTATGAATGTTTTTTAGAATGGCTTAACGATTTAAAATTATTAGCACAACTTCGTATCCCGCGTTGGTACAACAACACAGGTATGTGGACTGATTGTTATCCCCAAACAAACTCAGATGATCCTGAACGAATAATCAACACCGAGATGCATATATTTTGCGATGCCTCCTTGGAGGCATATGCAGCTGTTGTTTATTGGCGATTTATTCGCACGGATGGTAAGGTGTTCATTTGTTTTGTCACTAGCAAAAGTCGGGTGAGCCCGTTACGACCCGTGTCCGTACCCCGGTTGGAACTTCAAGCAGCACTGCTAGCTGCACGTTTGGCGAGCACGGTCCGGACGGTGCACACCGACATCACACCGACTAGACGGTATTTTTGGACAGATTCTAAAACTGTCTTGCAATGGATTCGAAGCGATCCACGTACGTTCAAACCGTACGTCGCCCACAGGTTGGGCGAGATAGACGAGTTGACTCGCGTCTTGGAATGGAGGTACGTACCAACAGGCTTGAACGTAGCAGATGTTGCTACGCGTGAGGACGCCCCACCGCTCACCATTGACAACCAGTGGTTCCAGGGACCAGCATACCTCCGACTTCCAGAAGTGAGTTGGCCCGCAGACCTAAGCAGCTCAGAAAAAATATCTGAAGAGGTAGCTTGCGAGCAACGTAGTATAAATATTATCGGCGCTAGCTCTCCCACTAACCTCGCTTTATGTTTACCAGACGAAGAAAGATTCTCGTCCTGGTCACGGTTGCTCCGCTCGACAGCTCGAGTACTTATGTTTATAGATAGATGCCGTAGAAGAAAGGTAACATTTAATGTAGATCTTATGTCGAGGGCAGAAGAACTATTATTAAAGAAAATTCAATTAGATAGTTTTTCTTTGGAAATTGATTCTTTCAAGCAAAAGAAAGGTGTATCTAAGAATAGTCGCTTGCTTAAGTTAACTCCGTATTTGGACGACCGGGACATTTTACGTGTAGGAGGTGGAGTTGACAAGGCAGACGGGGTAAGTTACAGCGCATGTAGACCAGTCATAGTCGATGGCCGTCATAAGATTACCCAACTGATCGTCGAGGACTATCATCGGCGAGCCCTGCATGGAGCGAACGAGATGGTGGTTAATGAAATCCGCCAAAAGTATTGGGTAATAAGGTTACGCCCTACCGTCCGCGGAGTGGCGGCACGATGCTTGTTCTGCCGGCACAGACGAGCAGCGCCACGCGCGCAGCGCATGGCGGACCTGCCACACGTACGTCTCCAGCACCACAGGCGTCCATTTTCCTCTGCGGGTGTTGATTTTTTCGGACCGATGGAGATCACCTCAGGTAGAAAACGACTTAAACAGTATGGTGTATTATTTACTTGTCTAACCATCAGAGCCGTTCACATAGAATTATCCGAGAGTTTGTCAACCGATGCGACCATAATAGCCCTGCGGCGGATGATTGCGCGTAGAGGAACCCCAGAGATCTTATACTCTGATAATGGAACCAACTTTAGAGGTGCAGATGCCGAGCTTAAGCGCAGTCTCCAGGGGCTGAATTTTGAACGCCTTCAGGATGACGCTTTGGTAAGAGGCATAGAATGGCGTTTTATTCCTCCAGGTGCTCCGGAAATGGGTGGCGCCTGGGAGCGATTGGTACGCTCTGTCAAAACGGCATTGAAGGTCGTACTTAAGGAACGAGCACCACATTTCGATACTCTGTCTACTCTGATGTGCGAAGTGGAAGCTTTAATCAATAGCCGACCCATCACTCATGTTTCTACTGATCCTAATTACCCAGAAGCTTTAACACCTAACCATTTTTTAATAGGTACCTCCTCGAGTGGAACTCCTTACGGTAAGTACGACAACGGTGACCTTTGTAATTTAGGCAAGCGTTGGCGAGTAGCACAGAGGCTTACAGATTTGTTTTGGAGTCGTTGGTTAAAAGAATATCTCCCAACATTGTTACCTAGGCAAAAATGGAATAGCGAGACAAAAGCATTATCAGTAGGGGATTACGTATTGATAGTCGACCCACAGTTAGAACGCGGTTCGTGGAAGCATGGCGTAGTGAGTGCGGCCCATGCCGGAGAGGACGGCAGAGTGCGTTGCGTTGATGTGCAAACGCGCACGGGCGTGTTAAAGCGTCCAGTAACTAGAGTAGCATTGCTTGAGGTATAGGTTTGTAGTGCTGAGGAGTCAGCACTAGGGGGCGGTGTTGACGATAGAACTTAAAAGCCGTCTTAATGTTTTTATTTGTGATTTAACCGTACTGATATTGTATGATTTCAATTTGTTTAATTTCTTTACATTGTGTTCTTTTGTTGTATTCTACATTAATTCCATAAATACTATTTGTTATCTGTAACCTACCAAGGTAGATGTAAAAATATTTAGTAGAAAAAATAAAATGATTTTGGAGGGTGGACGGCACTTTGGCAGTCGAATGTCGTCCGTCGAACGTACTGTGCGCACCCATGTTGAAAACCTGTGTTTCAATTCTGCTGCATCGCCGCCATCCTTTACACGCCCCATAGGCAATCTTTGATTTTCTTTTATCAATCATGTGTCTGAAATAAAAGTTTTCTTAATCATACGCCCCATAGGCAAAACATACGCCCGGAGGCAACATATACGCCCTGAGGCTAAACATACGCCCCATAGGCAATCTTTGATTTTCTTTTATCAATTATGTGTCTGAAATAAAAGTTTTATTAAACATACGCCCCATAGGCAAAACATACGCCCGGAGGCAACATATACACGCCCTGAGGCTAAACATACGCCCCATAGGCAATCTTTGATTTTCTTTTATCAATCATGTGTCTGAAATAAAAGTTTTATTAATCATACGCCCCATAGGCAAAACATACGCCCGGAGGCAACATATACGCCCTGAGGCTAAACATACGCCCCATAGGCAATCTTTGATTTTCTTTTATCAATTATGTGTCTGAAATAAAAGTTTTATTAAACATACGCCCCATAGGCAAAACATACGCCCGGAGGCAACATATACACGCCCTGAGGCTAAACATACGCCCCATAGGCAATCTTTGATTTTCTTTTATCAATCATGTGTCTGAAATAAAAGTTTTATTAATCATACGCCCCATAGGCAAAACATACGCCCGGAGGCAACATATACGCCCTGAGGCTAAACATACGCCCCATAGGCAATCTTTGATTTTCTTTTATCAATTATGTGTCTGAAATAAAAGTTTTATTAAACATACGCCCCATAGGCAAAACATACGCCCGGAGGCAACATATACACGCCCTGAGGCTAAACATACGCCCCATAGGCAATCTTTGATTTTCTTTTATCAATCATGTGTCTGAAATAAAAGTTTTATTAATCATACGCCCCATAGGCAAAACATACGCCCGGAGGCAACATATACGCCCTGAGGCTAAACATACGCCCCATAGGCAATCTTTGATTTTCTTTTATCAATCATGTGTCTGAAATAAAAGTTTTATTAATCATACGCCCCATAGGCAAAACATACGCCCGGAGGCAACATATACGCCCTGAGGCTAAACATACGCCCCATAGGCAATCTTTGATTTTCTTTTATCAATTATGTGTCTGAAATAAAAGTTTTATTAAACATACGCCCCATAGGCAAAACATACGCCCGGAGGCAACATATACGCCCTGAGGCTAAACATACGCCCCATAGGCTATCTTTGATTTTTTTTATCGATCATGAGTCTGAAATAAAAGTTATCATTATTATTATTTTTTACTACCATGTCAAATACCTGGCATTCCGTGCACCCTGTACTCCATGACATCTATACCCATCAAGACTCTCTACAGGTTTGCGGCCTCGGCCTGCTCGCGACAGGCGCTCCACAAGCGCTGTTGCTCGCGACAGAAGCTCCACAAGCGCCTCTGCTAACGACAGGCACCGCTCAGGCGCGCTGATCGTAAACAGGCACCGCTCAGGCGCCCTGATCGTAGACAGGCACCGCTCAGGCGCCCTGATCGTAGACAGGCACCGCTCAGGCGCTCTGATTGTAGACAGGCACCGCTCAGGCGCGCTGATCGTAAACAGGCACCGCTCAGGCGCGCTGATTGTAGACAGGCACCGCTCAGGCGCCCTGATTGTAGACAGGCACCGCTCAGGCGCGCTGATTGTAGACAGGCACCGCTCAGGCGCGCTGATTGTAGACAGGCACCGCTCAGGCGCCCTGATTGTAGACAGGCACCGCTCAGGCTAGCTGATCGTAAACAGGCACTTTCACAAGCGCGCTGATTGTAGACAGGCACCGCTCAGGCGCCCTGATTGTAGACAGGCACCGCTCAGGCGCGCTGATTGTAGACAGGCACTTTCACAAGCGTGCTGATCTCGACACGCGCTTCAATGGCGCGCTGCTCTCGACAGGCGCTTTCACAAGCGCGCTGCTCCCGACAGGCGCTTTCACAAGCGCGCTGCTCCCGACAGGCGCTTTCACAAGCGCGCTGCTCCCGACAGGCGCTTTCACAAGCGCGCTGCTCCCGACAGGCGCTTTCACAAGCGCGCTGCTCCCGACAGGCGCTTTCACAAGCGCGCTGCTCCCGACAGGCGCTTTCACAAGCGCGCTGATCTCGACACGCGCTTCAATGGCGCGCTGCTCGCGACACGCGCTTCAATGGCGCGCTGCTCTCCACACGCGCTTATCGCGCGCTGCTCTCCACACGCGCTTCAATCGCGCGCTGCTCGCGACACGCGCTTATCGCGCGCTGCTCTCCACACGCGCTTCAATCGCGCGCTGCTCTCCACACGCGCTTCAATCGCGCGCTGCTCGCGACACGCGCTTCAATCGCGCGCTGCTCGTATACAATTCGGACCCTTAGGCGGTAATCTGATCTACACGATTTCTCTTGTCATCTCAAACACCAAGTATCTTTATGGATCTATAACATTCATCACATGACCATGTAGGGCAAGCATGTCATGACATACCAAACAATAAAATCAAGTTTTAATTCAGAAGTATCCCGGTGACACACAAATTAAAATAAACTGAACTCTGCTTTACCTTACCCTCACTAATAAACTGATCTATATTCTCAATTTCAGTTGTTAGGAAAATTCTTTAAATTAATTGAAAAGTCTGATCTTATTAAACATCAACACTAAAAATATAAAAAAAATTTGGTTTATCTTACCGCAGTACAAATTGAATAAGTATCCATGCCAGGACATCCGGCAGCTTATACCAATAATGGCTTGAGCAATCATGCTATCTGTCATATTACATGACATGTGACATGCCAATCCCAAGTTTGTCATAATAAAATTTTACTGAATCCTCACCTTTTGGTTTAACTTAATTGGCATGTTCCCAAGTCTGAACTACTACTACTGGTCTTAATAAATGGAAACACTTGAATTTAATTTGTCATCAACTGACATAATGAATACATGGGGTACTCCATTCATATTTTGGCAATGCATGCAACAATGCAATGCAACTAATCTTTGCCTTGAAATTGCATTTTAACATACTTTCATCTCATGCATATTTGTCACAGCTTCAAAATTATATTCCACATAATACACCACTGACTGTGTATTTTAGTTTTTGTACCAACTACTTTAATACCTCAATTTGACTGTCTTTTTTTCTTTATTCCTCTTTGTGTGTCTTAAAATACAGAAAAGTATTTTTAGTTATCCTGTTAAATTATAACATAACTTGTAGACTTTAAAAGTACTGTCTTAAAGCCAACAGTATATTTAAATATTCTACACAAAACTTTTATCTTTTAACCAAATTATAATCTTAAAATTAAAATGTATGAGTCATATTATTTTACACACCACTTTTGTGTCTCAACATAAATCATACCTTGTTTTAAAATGAAAGGTACTTTTATTTAAATATTTTACACATAACTTTTGTGTCTTGACAAACCATAAAACCAAACATACAACCAAACCTTTAAATCAAACATTAAAATAGAAATAAACACAACAAATCTTGATTTTGTGTTTTCAAGCCAATGGTCTTTTCATGGTCTGTTAATAAAACAATTTTCGTAATGTGACTTTATGATCGTATGATTACAGACTTTAGGAAAATGTTTTTAAGTCTTTTAGAAATCACCAAATTAAGAAATCAGTAAATACTTTGGTACAGATAATTAGAAACAAGGAACAATCTCACCAAATATGAAGATTTTCACGCTGGTGTGCGTTTTAAGTTTACCATTTACTCGAAGTTCTCAATATCCTTACAAATTTTAAAAATCTTACTCTCCGGTAAACAATACGATTCTTTTATGCAACAAAATCACTTTGTGAGTTTGGGTAATATCTCACTTCTGAACTTTTAGAGAATTATTAGTCAAGATCATCTCGAGCGTATTGCGCGCTAAAGTTCCCAAAACCAAGTGACAGATAGCTGTAGTGAGGCGACGTAAGCGTTGATATTTGACATGTCTAGTGCTGCGCCGATACACCGGCACAGTGTTGATTTTTGTCTCTAACAGTAATTATTTTTATCTACATTTAAAAAAATAAATTGTACATTATTTATCGCTTAGTTAATCATTTATCAATAAAAAAAATAATAATGTACAATTTATTTTTTTAAATGTAGATAAAAATACTTACACATAAAAAAAAGCTTGAAAAACATTTTGAAGTTTCTCAGTTGATAAAAAAAAATTTTTTTCGTGTAAATTTTCTCAAAACTGATAGATTAAATTGAAATTTTTCGATTATTTAATCAAAAACTCTTAAAATCGGTATACATGAAAGTTTGATGATGAATATCTTTTGAACGCTTAATTTAATCGCCAAAACATATGATACCATTTTTATAGAGCAGTTAATTTGCTACAAAAATTTCTATTGCGCATTCAATAATAGCCATTTCTTGTCGAGTTATAAAATTCATAAACAAAAGTGACATTTGACTTAAAATAATCAATCTTAAATCTTCAATATTAGTGAAATGGTGAGGTTTACGGAAAAAACATAAGATACCTTTTTTGTAGAGCATTAAATTTCCTACAAAATTCTTAAAAAATTTTTTCTGTACGACCAATTAATGATGAGGAATGAATTTTTTTCTATTGGACTGAGAAAAAAATGAAAAACTGCGACGCGGAGGATCTTCCTATTAAAATTAAGAGTTCATATTTGGTGAGAATTTTTTTAAGGTGCCTAGTAACCCATTTTTCCGTATTAATTGTAAAAAAAAATAGTTGATTTTTTTGACCCACCCTAATACATATACACATAAATTAATTAATAACATTTATTCATTAAATTCAATAATTAATAAATTATTTTAACATCTGTTCTACTTTAAAATTACACATATCAATTATCACATTGACTGTTATGAATACTCTCTCAAAAACATACTTCTTTATTTCTAATCTACCTTAATTTTGTTTAAATTAATATCGCACACTTTTGTTTTTAATGCACTCTCGTAAATGTGATTATACACAAGTGTCCGTGATGGAATCACCTATAATATCATCTTTATACGAGTATATAAATGCTCGTATAATTACACTCATATATATTTACCTATTTTATTAATACCTATGTGCACATCCGTATTGTGTATAAGTGAGCGAGATTTCCAATGATTGCCCGACTGACAAGAGAGGAATTATCCGTAACTAACTGCAATCTCTATTATACTCGTAGGTTAGTCGACGTAACAAGGTTCACCGCGACTAGACTGGGAGTTAAGTTGGTGGAGATAGAAGCTAATGCTACGACTACATTATCGCACGCAGATTCATTTTGTTCAATCTATGACGAATGCTTGGTTACACTTTAAAAACTTTGGTATGCCACTATAATCTAAACTTACGAAAAAGTTAACTATGTGCACAAAATGTAGCCAAAAGCACGAACTTTGTCGCGAGAAAACACTACAATTACTAAACTTGGCAGGTATTTGATTTATAATATACTTGATTACTTTAGCTTAATCAAACATTACATAACTGTTTTTTCTGATATATCGATGTATTATTACCTCTATCTCTTTCTCTTTTTACATTACTTTTTTCTTCCTCTTTTCTTTCCATTTTCCATCTTTCTCTTCCCTTCAGTATTCTCAATGATAGTTATACTAATTTTCCTTTGCATTAATTAAAAGGTACGCAGAACATCTACACGCGAGTACAGCATGCAGTCATCGAAGTCCAATAATGCGTATATCAAGACTCCAAACCAAATCTGATCAAGAAATTGAAGAGAATCTCTACAGTTCACCAATAGCGTTACAAACGCGACATCCCAGAATCACATTACAGCCACATTGAAAAAAGATGAATATGTACCAGGAATTTATTAAGCAATAACTTAATATCAAGTTTAATGATTAATTAACATGTTTGAGTATTATTTTAGAGTAGAAGTTAAAGATATAGTATGATAACCGCTGTTCGGAAATATGAGTTTTATGAATCAATTTAAAAATAAAAGAAAAATCATAAGATACATTTAGATAACCAAAATTAAAGCAATATTCCTACGAATATTAGTTTCGTTTTATTTAATATAATTATAATGTCACTATTTGTACTGTGCTATTATTAGGTCTTCATACAGAAGTATTTTCCAAAAAAAAACTGAATAAATTACTTTAATGAACTAAATGCTGTTTCATTAATTTAATAAAATATATCAAAAATGTCAAAGTACAAAAAAATTGTAAAGAACTACTTCATATATAAAAATTAACGGACAAATAGTTACCAATACCATTAACAACTTACTTGAGAGAATTTAAAGTATCTGGAGCGAGAATATTAGACAAGTAAATTTTTAGCCGACTTCAAAAAGAAGGAGGTTATCAATTCGACTGAATTTTTTTTTTTTTTTTTTTTATGTGTGTTACCGCGAATCTCCGCCCCTGGTGGTCCGATTTTGATAAAAATTATTTTAATCGAAAGGAAGTGCTTGCAGGTGGGTCCCATTTTTTTGTTTTTTTTTTTAAACAACTAGAAGACTAGTAGATTTTGAATAAGCTTCAAAATTTGTTGCGAAAATTAGGGACATTTTTGCTTTCAGCGCTTACGTAGGCTAAACTATAAGACCTACATCAAAATGACGTATGGCGAATTGTAGCTCTTTAAATGTGCTAAATAAAAGTCCGCGATAGCATATATCTATCTTTTATAGTTTTCTCACAATAACCATTATTTTCTTTACGAAACATTAATTAAATTCTTGCCCTATTTCCGACGCTATTATTCAAGTTCAGTATTAACCCTTATGTAAATAAATATGTTCATTATCAAGAGAATTTAATGTAGATTATATTTGCAATTGAAACTATATCATTCTGTCTAATAGTTTAGGAGATATCGTAAGAATAAAATTACGCGGAAACGAAAAATGCTACATCGCGTTACAATGAATAGCACAAATTTGCTTTCTGGGCTTACGTAGGTCAAACTATATGACCTACATTAAAATGATGTATCGAGTAATTATAGATCCTTAAATTTGCTAAATAAAAGTCTCAGGTGGCATATATCTATCATCTATGGATGTCTCACAAAAACCATGTTATTGTGAACAAACTTCGATTAAAATGCACACGAAAAACAGCGTCGTAAGCTTACGGCGCTATTATATTATATTCGATATGAATCCTTATCCAAATAAATATGTTTGATGGCTAGAGTATTAAATGCAGATTACATTAGCCTTTAAACTATGTAATTCTAATCAATAGTTTGGAAGATATTAAATTAATAAAAACTACGCGCATTCGAAAAATGCTACTGCGGCGCGCGGCTGGACAAAATTAAAGGCACGCTACGATGTATTAGTTCGTTAATTTTCAATTTGTATACCGATTTTGATAATTATTTCATTGTTTAAAGGATAAGTGGTTATCTGGTGTATTCTAAATTAGTTTTTGAATTGAAGTACACACATATTAAATAGGAAAGTCCTTTTCTTTATTTGTCTTATTTATGTCCTTATACGTATTAAGGAAATTTGTAATTAAACTTCAAATTCACTAAAAATTGAGAAATAAAACAAACATTTTAAGAAAAAAAAATAGCCGACTTCAAAACAAAAAAAACTATCTCAAACAAAATGCGCTCAAAAGTAACTTAAAAAAAAAACAATTTCAAACAAAATGCACTCAAAAGTAACGTAAAAAAACAATTTCAAACAAAATGCACTCAAAAGTAACGTAAAAAAAACAATTTCAAACAAAATTCACTCAAAAGTAACATAAAAAAACAATTTCAAACAAAATGCATTCAAAAGTACCATAAAAAACAATCTCAAACAAAATACACTAAAAAGAAACAAAATAATGTCATGAAAACTTCTTCCTTTCTTTCTTCTCTCTTTCAAAAACCCTCTAAACTCTAAAGAAAGTTCTCTTCTTTCTTGTAACATGTCTATATTGTATAATTATTGTTATTTTGGAGTCGGTTTCGGCCTAAGTAGGGACATAAACGTAAGTATGTCTAATACATCTCAAATATAAAATGTCACCTATTTACTTCGGCCGACACAGACTGCGAAATAACAATAATTATACAATATAGACATGTTACAAGAAAGAAGAGAACTTTCTTTAGAGTTTAGAGGGTTTTTGAAAGAGAGAAGAAAGAAAGGAAGAAGTTTTCATGACATTATTTTGTTTCTTTTTAGTGTATTTTGTTTGAGATTGTTTTTTATGGTACTTTTGAATGCATTTTGTTTGAAATTGTTTTTTTATGTTACTTTTGAGTGAATTTTGTTTGAAATTGTTTTTTTTACGTTACTTTTGAGTGCATTTTGTTTGAAATTGTTTTTTTACGTTACTTTTGAGTGCATTTTGTTTGAAATTGTTTTTTTTTTAAAACAATAAAAAACTGCCTTAAATCATTCGGCGTTCCATATTTTATTGATAGAGCATGAATTTACAAACATCGTTCTTTTAAAACAATATTCAAAAACTTGTTACAATGTAAAAAGCTTTACATCGATCAAATGCACCGTCACGAATACAAACAAAGCATTAATTGATGCATAGGGAGTGCTGACCATATTGTTATTTTAGAGTTAAGGGAATATTAGTTGTCCTCAGAACATACGCCTTTTATTTTGCCATTTAACTGAATATTGTAACCGTATAATTCCAATACAATACCAGTTGTATTATTAAATATTGTCGTCCGTTTCATTTACTTTGATAAAACAAAGACAACGTGTGTTGACAAATTTCAAGGCAATCTAATGCTACATTTAGTTCCACGGTATCAATAGTTTTGAAGAAGAAAATTATCGTTCTTCTTACAGTGCGGCTCGGACTACTGCAGTTTCTTATCTCTATTTGACTCTATCTCTAACTACACTCGCAAGCAACCAAATCGACTCACCCCTTGACGGCGCACATATGCATTGATTTTGCTAAAACGACAAATGTCAATTATAAAAATGATATGTCATTCGTGAGCTGAAGATTGATACTCTCATTTAACATCAATACCCTAAAAAAATTTAAGCGCTGATTTAATGACGCATTTTAATTAGGCGTGAGGGAAAATTTGCTCCATAAGGTATCTACGAGTTGCGCTACCTTTCCCCGCTATAAAACCCGCCCACATCCAGTTTACCCTATCAGTCGCTTATCACAAGTTGACCGGTACACATCTCAGTAAATTGCATTAAAAGTTTTAGTGAAACCATGGCTACCACGCCAGAAAAAGCAGCTCAAGTTGTTGCCTTGTTGCAACAAGGGTTAAGTCAGCGAGCAGTCGCTGCCCAGCTCCAATTGAGCCAGTCTGCAGTGTCCCGAGTATACAAACGGTTCCAAGAGACTGGTGCCTTTAATCGGAGACCAAGAACGAGCCGCCACCGGTGCACTTCAGAGAGAGACGACCGTTTCATTGTCTCAACCCCGCTGCGCAATCGACACCTCACGGGTGTTGATGTGCAACAGGAATAGAGATGTGAGACATACACGAGGGGTGGCTGTAAGCGAATGGACGGCGAGTAGACGCTTGAAGGAAGCCAATTTGAGGCCAAAAAGGCCTGCGACGGGCCCCAAATTCACTGCAGGCCACCGTCAAGCGCGCCTTCAATTTGCTCGAGAACATCTCAATTGGAGCATTACGCATTGGCGGTCGGTACTGTTTACTGATGATTGCAGAATGTGTTTGCATGGCAGTGACAGGAGAAGCCGAGTCTACAGGCGTCCGGGGGAACGTTTTTCCCAATGCTATTTTGCTGAAACAGTGGCGTATGGCGGCGGTTCCTGCATGATGTGGGCTGGTATTTCCTTAGAGGGAAAAACTGAGCTTGTTTTCGTGCCTGGGGGCGGCCGTGGAGGCGGGCTAACAGCTGATCGGTACATCACCGACATCCTACTGAGTCATGTTGTGCCCTACGCAGGGTTTGTCGGCGAAGACTTCGTGTTAATGCACGACAATGCCCGCTGTCACACGGCACGAGACACTCGGCAATTTCTTGAAGAGGTCGAACTGCTCACGATGGACTGGCCTGCGCTCAGCCTGGATATGAATCCCATCGAGCACTTATGGGACGAACTTAAACGAAGGGAAGCCAGGAATCTAGTGCCTTCGAGCGTAGATAATCTAAAGTCAGCATTGTTAGAGGAGTGGAACGGCATTCCTCAAGAGATTGTAAAAAAATTGATCATTTCAATGAAAAACAGACTGCAGGCTGTAATAAAGGCTAGAGGCGGCAATACAAAATATTGATTTAATATATTTTTTTTTTAATTTCTACAAATTTTTGTGTAATTTCCAAAATACGAGACCTAGGCCCTTTTCATAAATTCCGATTTTTCCTACCGTTACGTTCAGATGTCATTAACTTAAGAAATAATTAATGGATTTCAATAAAAATGACATCAAATTAAAGCTGACATCTTCAGCTTTCGAATGACATATCGTATTTACAATTGACATTTGTCGTTTTAGTAAAATCAATGCATAAGGGCGCCGTCAAGGGGTGAGTCGATTTGGTTGCTTGAGAGTGTAGGTAAAAAATTGGTCAACACTCGCAATTCCGGTCCACTTTCTTATGTCACGTAGACAAGACTTCATTTTGCCACCAAAATTGTCAGTAATAAATAAATTAATAATAATGTTTTCATAGAAATCAATCGCTATTTTATCCACGTAGTTCCTGTTAAAATGTTCATCAGATACTCGTATTAATATTGTACATATATACGAATATAATATGAAGGGGCTTACAAAATACTGGGAATCGACACAAAGCACTGCACACATATGCAGGTCTGTCAATTACACTCACACAGACGCAGGTAAGCTGCAGGCAGATGCGTTGCCTTGGCGACGGCACGGGCAAAGGAATCTTTATTAATGCCCTCGGATGTTTGCATCGATGTAAATTAATAACCAAATTTGACATAAACAAGAAGTGCATACTAATTTGATTTTACAATATGTGATTACCTTTGTATCTACATCTACTAACGGTGAGTTGTCACTGGAGGCACACCTGTACGAAATTGTCATTTTTTATCTCAGTTTTTTAAATGAGAATGATAGAGACAACAATACGACTATTTCAGCAAAAGAAACTCACGGGGATGTGACGGGAACAGATTTCTTTTGTTTGTTTCTTTGTAATGTAAACCTTCGAAGTTGATTCGTAATATGAAGTGTCGAAGATGGTACTTTCAATTCTCGCATCATTTTCTTTTGTTTTTTAACTACTCAATCTCTGTTTGACGTTAATAACTTAAGCATATTATGAAAAAATAATTAATTAAGCTCACTGGAATGAACAACAGTAGTCATTTATTAATCATATTTCTTTTTTGCCGATCAAACCAAAAAAAAAGGATTACACCATAAAACTCATAATTAATTCATATTTGTGCCATTGCTTTGGTTGTACCAAACAATGAACGAACAATGATAATGCGGGGTAAGGCAGTAAAAAACTAAAAACGAAACGTTCGATCGTTTCGTCTAAGCGATAGCGTCTCTCGTTTTTCCGTGTAAGGCTAGGCAGTAACAGACGACAGTCGCTTTCGTGCAGACGAAGGTGAATCGTCAAAAAAAAACAAATTATTGTCTATACTTGACGATGAACATTGTGTCATTTGAATTTGACGTATAAAGGTCAAATATTCTCGCGGTAAAAATACAAAAGTTTAGTGAAGTGTTTGTTTCAATTTACGTTTTGGAAAATGAATTCTTAAAACGCAAGCAGTGAGCAAATCGCCATAATGGTGGAATTTATGGAAAGGTACGTCAATAACGTATTTAAAATGGTAAACACCCCGCAGGGAAGAGTGAGGCGCCAGGAACTTTGCCAACCATTAAAGATGTTGCTGGGTCAGGTAGGTAGTGATCCTGACAAGTCTATAGAGCAATGGATCAAGGTTGGTTCTAATGTAATAATGATTGTAAACATAAAACAAGACATTCATTCTGAAGCATGTTTGTTATGGCAGATACATCCTTTTTTATTTTACTTATCCTTTGCAAGTGCCCTTGCTATTGAATCATGTATGTTATACAACAATAGTTTTGTAGTTGCCATTTTCCTAGCTACAAATATCACATTTCATCACCCAAACTTTATATTTTAGGACTACCAGTAGAGGAACAGTCAAATGAGGAGCCTCCAGTTGAGGAACCATCTATCCAAATACAAATTTTGGAGCTCACTGACAGTAATTTATTACAATCCTGTTATTTCATTTAGAAAACAGATATGCAAATCTATTCTTCAGTTGGTAACTATATTAATAGAAAAATATTTAATTAGTACCTCAATTTATTTGCCCATGTTTCTGTTTAATCATTTGGGTAAAATAAATTAATTAAAATCAATTTGTTCACGTCTTAACAAACTGTATCACTTTAATTATGGTACAACGATTACACTTGCTTTGCCTAGATGGCGTTGTTTGATTTTAATGCGTGGTATGGTTACGTTTTTGTATTGTCAATAAGTGATTTTGATTAATTTGTAATAAATGTCTTCGTTCTGAGTACATGTGGTTTTATTCATTTATTCATTGGTGTGTTAAAAGTGCTGTGTTGTGCTGTGAACAAATATTCTCGACCCTGAAGGCATAGACAAAAGGTCCATCGATCCGGATTCCCGAACTGAGCGGGGATAGCGGTCTACAGCGACGGAGCTGAGTGGTCAACGGAGCTGTACGGCAACGAAGCCGTGCTGAGCGACGAGCGGGTCGGCTGTGCTGAGCCGAACGGACTGCGGTCGGCGGAACGGATCGGAGCAAGTAAGAGAAGTTATTAATAGTGGTCAAAGTGCACGTAAAAGTTAAAAAACATGGAGGCGCAGTTAAGATTATTGGAAGACATTAAATGTCGTATTCATAAGGGACTTATTAATTTCAAAAAGTCTCCAAAAGAGAGGGTAAATCAAGCATATGTAGAATCTCGATTGGAAATTTTGGATAAACAATTCGAAGATTTCACAAGAAAACATGAAGATCTTTTAATGAAATACACTGAAGCGGATTTAAACTCAACAAGTTATATCAAAAATGACGTGTTTGAAACGGTCACGGATATTTTTATAACTTATAAGGTAGAATTAAAAAATGCTTTATCTAATAGTTTACAGTCATGTAATAAAAGTGAGGCTTCACCAGATAACGATACGAAAACAAAATCGATTGCTAAATTACCTAAAATAGCCATTCCCATTTTTAGCGGTAAATACCAAGAGTGGTCAACACTTAGGGATTTGTTTTTGTCATTAATTGATGATAATGAAACTCTTGATGATGTACAACGACTACACTATTTAAGATCTCAGTTGTCAGGTGAAGCCGCACAGCTCATAAAGCACATTCCTATTACACATGCAAACTATAAAAAATGTTGGTCCCTATTAAATAGCCGTTACAACAATAAAAGGTTCTTGGCGAATTGCATTCTCAAGCGTCTACTGAACCAAAAACAAATGACTATTGAGTCATCTATAACTCTCAAGCAACTTTTAGACACTACAACCGATTGTTTACACGAGTTATCAAATCTAGGGGTTCAAGTGGACGCTTGGGATATTATTGTAATTTATTTGATAGGCTCCAAGTTGGACGTTGAGACTAGGAAGCAGTGGGAACTCCAGGTTAGTCAATCTTGCGATGAACTTCCTAGCTTCAAAACTTTTCGGGACTTCTTGGAAAAACGTTTTCGAGCTCTTGAATTTTTAGAACCACAGAGTAGCAAGTCCAGTAGCAGTACTAAAGCATTGCATGTAGTTTCAAAAATATCCTGTCCACTTTGTTCTGAAGAGCATCTCTTGTGTCGTTGTAAGAGGTTTATTCAGGAATCAGTCGATCAGCGTCGCCAGATAGCTAAAAATCACGGTTTGTGTTTTAATTGCCTTCGCTCAAGTCACTTGAATATTAATTGTCGGATGAATATTAAATGTAAAACTTGTAACAAGAAGCATCACACTCTTTTGCACAAAAAAATCGATCCTAGTGCGGAGGCGGACTCTTCCGCACCCCTCACCAGTGCTAATAAGGAACCACCACAGAACGAGTCCAAGGCTGAACCTCATATTTCAACCCATTTCGCGAAAAATGTACATAGTCAGGTTTTATTAGCTACCGCCGTTGTTAAGGCTAGGTCGAGAAATGGGTATTCTCAAGTTTTGAGAGCCTTATTAGACCAAGGCTCTCAAGCTTCTTTTATAACAGAATCTGCAGTTCAGTTATTGAAGTTAAAAAAAATAGCCGTTAAAACTACTATTTCAGGATTGGGGGGAGGTCATAGCGACCTGACTTCAAAATACATGGTTCAAGTTAACATTCAATCTTTGATTGATTCTAACTTCAATTTTCAAATAAAAGCTTATGTGCTGAGTAGGGTAACTTCTATTTTACCAGAAAGGAAGTTTACATTGGTGGATTGGCCACAACTTCATAGTGTTGAGTTGGCTGATCCAAATTTTAATAAGCCCAGAAAAATTGATATTTTGCTAGGTTCAGAAGCCTATACTAAAATTTTAAAAGAAGGCTTAATTAAGGACCCAAGAGGTAAAACAATGGCTCAAGATACTTACCTTGGTTGGATAGTGTCTGGAGAAGTTGAGGATGAAGGGCAGTCGCATCATAAGTTAACCATTAGCATGCATGCAAAGGTCGAAACAGATCAAATCCTAAAAAGATTTTGGGAGTTAGAGGCAGAGCCAACAAACTCTGAATCATCAATACTTAGTCCTGAAGAACAAGCATGCGAAGATTACTTCGCTGCCACAACGCGCAGGGATGAAAATGGACGCTACATTGTAAAGCTGCCATTTCGGTCAAGTAAGACTCCCTGTAACCCAAAGGAAATAGCATTAAAAAGATTGTGTAGTCTTGAACGGAAGCTATCTAAAAATAGTGAGCTTAAATCCCAATATACATCAGTAATTAATGATTATTTATCACAAGGTCATATGGAAGAAATTACCAATGAAATAGAAAAGAATAAAATTGGCGCTGTTTACTTACCGCATCATGGTGTAATCCGCGAAAATAAGTCGACCACAAAATTAAGGGTGGTATTTGACGCATCAGCTAAAGGATCCGATGGTGTTTCTTTGAACGACACTTTAATGGTTGGACCACCCTTACAAGCTGACTTACGCCATGCTGTTATGCGATGGCGACTACACCCTATATGTCTAGTAGCCGATATCATAAAAATGTATCGGCAAGTGAAGGTGGCTGGTGATCACGTAGACTATCAAAGGATTTTATGGCGAGAAGACGTTCATTCTAACGTAAAGGAATATAGGCTTTTGAGAGTTACATTTGGAATATCTAGCGCACCTTACCTGGCAGTGAAGGCATTGCAGCAAACTGCTTGCGATGAAGGCGAATCATATCCATATGCTGCTAGTAGAATCATGACAGACTTTTATATGGATGATCTCATGACGGGTTGCCAGACTGAAGAAGAAGCTGTAAAAATCTATCACGAGTTTAATGAGCTCTTAAATAAAACCGGTTTCACCTTACAGAAATGGACAAGTAACCGAGAAGAACTACTTAAACAAATAGAACTGGATACTGGAAGAAATCTAGAAATAAAGGAAGATGAAACCACAAGAATTTTAGGACTTACCTGGAACCGTAATTCTGATGAATTCCATTACACTGTAAACTTACCTTTTTCAACATCGTCGTCATCTGCATCTGAAACTAAAAGAAGTGTCATATCAGAGATATCACGTTTATATGACCCATTAGGTTGGATCGCACCATGTATAATTACCGCAAAGATCTTCATCCAAAAACTGTGGATCAGTGGTTTAGATTGGGATGACGAACTATCTGCAGAGCTTCTAGCTGAATGGCAGTTTTACCGTTGCGAGTTACAAAAACTCAATGAATTTAGGATTCCGCGATGGCTGCAAAGAAAAAACAATGATCGAACAGTAGAATTACATGGTTTCTCTGATGCATCAAGTGTGGCGTACGCCGCGGTTGTTTACATGAGAGTTATCGATAGTGAAGGCCAAATAAACTGCAATCTGGTAACTGCAAAAACAAAGGTGGCTCCCATAAAACAGGTTTCAATACCAAGACTGGAGTTATGTGGAGCAGTTTTAGTTACCAAATTACTGTTAGAAGTAGCTCGAGTTTTGAATGTTCAAAAATCAGACTTACATGCATGGACGGATTCAACAGTCGTGCTAGCATGGTTGAGCGATCATCCGAGTCGGTGGAAAACCTTCGTTGCAAATCGGACATCTGAAATCCTTACTGCCCTCGACTCCACTCAATGGCATTATGTGGACACAAAAAATAATCCCGCAGATATTGCTTCGAGGGGAACAACACCCACATCTTTATTAAATGCTTCGCTTTGGAAACACGGACCACCGTGGTTGCTAGCTGACACTATAGCATATTGCAGACCTAAAGCTATAATGACCAAACTGGAACAGAGATCTGTTAAGGTTCATGCGGAAGAGGTAACCGACAATTCGATCGAATTGATATGGTCCAGATTTTCATCTTTCCGTAAGTTAACCAGGACGTTAGCCTATTGCAGACGATTTTTGAATTTTAAGGTGGCTAAAGCATTACGGACACAGTTACCGCCTTACCTAACAGCTTCTGAAATTGCAGATACCATCCATCGCTGTCTCATGCTCTGTCAAATAGTGTGGTTTGAGACAGAAATAGAGGCAATACGAGCTGGTAAAAACGTTAGCAAGAACAGCGGTTTGATTTCTTTGAATCCTTATTTGGATGATAGGGGCCTCATGAGAGTGGGAGGAAGAATCCAAAATTCTCAGTTAGAGGACAATATGAAGCACCCTATCATTGTTCCTTATCAGTCTCATTTGACGAAACTGCTCATATCGGACGCTCATCAACGCGTACTGCACGGCGGGCCACAATTGACATTAAATTTCCTTCGGTCAAAATATTGGATTGTGCGAGGTAAGCAGTTGATTAAAGCTCATATCCACAACTGTGTACCATGTATTCGTCATGCAGCTGTAACAAGAAATCAACTGATGGGGCAGTTGCCGTCATGCAGGGTGACACCGAGTAAACCTTTTCTTCATTCGGGCGTCGATTATGCGGGTCCAATTCAAATGAGAACAGCTAAGGGTCGCGGCCATAAGTCCTACAAAGGATATATATGTCTTTTTGTTTGCATGGCAACTCGTGCTGTGCACATCGAAGCGGTCTCTGATTTGACATCTGAAGGCTTCCTTTCAGCCTTTAAACGTTTTGTCGCCAGACGTGGTCACTGCAGTCATCTTTACAGTGACAACGGCACCAACTTCGTTGGAGCTTCAAAGGAGCTTAAGGCAATGTTTCACAATGAATGTGCTTCTCTTCTTCGAGAAATAGCAGCTTTATTGGCCAATAATGGAACAGAATGGCATTTCATCCCGCCTCACTCTCCTAACTTCGGAGGTCTGTGGGAAGCTGGGATAAAAAGTACAAAACATCACCTTAGACGAGTTATTGGTGATTCTACTTTGACTTTCGAGGAATTGAGTACAGTTTTGTCACAAATTGAGGCATGTCTGAACTCAAGACCTCTGTCACAGAATAGTGCCAACTCGACAGATCCAAACCCTTTGACACCAGGACATTTCTTGGTCGGTCAGCCACTGGTGATAGCACCAGACTATAACTATGAGCATACGACAGTGAGTAGCTTGAGACGTTGGCAATTGACACAAAGAATGATTCAGGCTTTTTGGAAACGTTGGTCTCAGGAGTATTTAACTATGTTCTTTCAACGACATAAGTGGGCTAAACGTATCCGCGATCCAAAGGTTGGGGATATTGTGTTGGTAAAAGAAGACAATTTACCCCCTGCCAAATGGTTATATGGGAGAGTAATTGAAGTACACCCTGGTAAAGATAATTTAGTTCGCGTGGTTACCCTGCAATGTAAGGATTCCCGAGTCAAACGTCCAACTTCGAAATTGTGTATCTTGCCTGTTAATGATGAATGATTAGTAGAATTATTAGTTAGTTAGTTGTTAATTAGTTAATTATTAGTAGAATATGTAACTTGATTTTTTCTTAACTCTTTCACTCAATACTTTAAGGTAGGAGTTTCTGAATTGTTATTTTTGTTCTTATTTTTTTTTTTACTTCATATACAGTCCACTGCGACAGTAATTACAATTAGAATTTATATTGTTAGTATATTTAAATTTTTAGAAAATGTTTTGAAATATGAATATTGTCATCTTCGATCACCTAGGATTATAGTAATAAATATATTGTTAGAAATGTCATGGTGGGCGGTTTGAAAGGACTCGGTCCTTGGTGGGCGGAATGTTCACGTCTTAACAAACTGTATCACTTTAATTATGGTACAACGATTACACTTGCTTTGCCTAGATGGCGTTGTTTGATTTTAATGCGTGGTATGGTTACGTTTTTGTATTGTCAATAAATGATTTTGATTAATTTGTAATAAATGTCTTCGTTCTGAGTACATGTGGTTTTATTCATTTATTCATTGGTGTGTTAAAAGTGCTGTGTTGTGCTGTAAACAAATATTCTCGACCCTGAAGGCATAGACACAATTGATACAATTTAATGTTTAGTTTTATCTTATTATATACAGTTTAAACATTAATATTTACTAACTTTATCATGATATTTCAGATGATGAACAAAATGATATATATGTTGCCTCCTCTTCAAGAGTATATGCTGCCCCATCATCAGTTCAAAGGAGAGGGAAATGGCATCCAGGACCCTCACTCACTGGCTTATTAATGTGGGAATGGAAAGTAAGATGATTAAATTATTTGTATGAAATGGAACAAAACGGAAGTGTAAGCGAGAGGGTGTGTGAGCGAGACGAATGGAGAAGAACATCCGGCGAACGAGGTGAAAGAAATAAGGACGCTAACGACGAGAATAAAGTTTTATTACAATTTTTAAGTGTTTCACTTGATAATCGACAATCCCACTACTACAATTTTGGGGGCTCGTCCGGGATCTCGATTTATCAAGTGAATACGACGTGTGGACGGCGATAATTTTGAAATATTTTACGACGGTGAGCAACGGTTGGCGCAGACGACGCGACGCGGCGTGGCCATTGCAAAAACAATCAAACATCAAGATGCAAGAAAAGGGAGCAGGAACGCCAGTCAGCCTGATAGACGGTACGTTCAACATTTCGAAATTCAGCGGGGATGACAAAATTTATTCTTCTAACAAATGGGCACAAGACATCGAAGACAATGCTGAAATATTTGGATGGAGTCCGCAGCAAACACTTATTGTCGCTCGCAGAACTCTAACGGGTACCGCGGAGTTATGGCTACGGTCAGAAAAAACTTATAAAACGTTTGAAGATTTTAAAAATGCCGTATGTAAGGAATTTCCTGATACTGTGAACATTAAAGAAATGCACGAAATAATGGCTAGCCGAAAGAAACGCAAAGATGAATCCCTTTATCATTACATGTTAACAATGAAAGAATTAGGTAAAAGAGCTAAATTTCCGGATTACGTGGCTATACAGTACATCGTGGACGGAATCGAAGATTTTGAGTATAATAAAAGTGTATTGTATGGTGTAACAACATATAGCGCATTAAAAGAAAATTTAACTATTTACGAAAAAATTAAAAGCAAGTCAAAAGAAGTAAGAAAAGATCGTGTAAGTCATCAGCAGCAGTTTGTCCCGATGAAAAGGCGGTGCTATAATTGTGGAAGCATTGATCATGTGGCTAGTGCATGCAAAAACGGTCTGAAATGTTTTGGTTGTAACCAATACGGCCATATTAGACCGAATTGCAAGATGCAAAACGGTGCGAACACAAGTTCAAATCAGGGCGATAAGATGGCGGTTTCGGCGTCGGCGTCGGGCGGAAGCAGTAATAATCGACGTTCGGCTATGTTCGGAACGATGACGACCAATGACAGCGCACGAGGCGAATTTCAAGATGGCAACCGAGGCGTCGGAGTGCCGAATTCATTTGACATTCCAACAAAACAAAGTGACAATGACAGTTCGATTGTGACCTTGAACCCTGAAGTTAACGCGGTTGTAAACAATAGTGTTTTGTGTAATAAAAAGCCAATTAAAGTTGTATATTTAAACGATATAAGTGTCAACGCATTAATAGATTCAGGTAGCGATGTAAATTTGATATCGATGTCTTTGTTTACAAAGTTAAAATTGCAAATTTGTGATGATAATTTCATTTTATCTGGATTGGGTCAATGGATGGTCAATCCCAAGTACGATCGGCAGGTAAAACATTTATAAATCTTAAAATTGACAGCCGATGTTATGAAAATATTGTATTCCATGTAGTAATTAATAAGGTTATGCCTTACGATGTAATAATTGGCCAAGAATTCTTAAGCTCAGTAACCATGTTAATGAATGAAGGTGTTGTAACATTTTTGCCACAAAGCTATGATTGGATAGGTAAAATTGATTGTTTTGTAGGGTGTTCTGATGTTGTTTTAGATCACATTAAGGATTCCAGGGTGATAGATGAAGTTGCACGGCTTGTCAGAGAGTACAAACCACTACAAACTGAAGAAGCACCTATCAAACTCAAGATAGTATTGAAAGACAGCAGACCAGTTGCACAAAGGCCTCGACGATTGTCCTTGTTGGAACAGCAGGTTGTAGAAAAACAGATTAAAGAATGGTTGCAGGCAGGAATCATACGGGTGAGTTTTTCAGAATATGCTAGTCCTCTAGTATTGGTCAAAAAGAAGAATGGAGAAACTAGGGTTTGTGTGGATTATCGTTTACTAAATAAGAAAATAGTTAAGGATGAATTTCCATTGCCTGTGATAGATGATCTCATTGACAAATTACAAGATGCCAGAGTATTCAGTGTTTTGGATTTAAAAAATGGATTCTTTCATTTAAAGGTCAGCGAGGAGTCAATTCAATACACATCATTTGTAACACATCAAGGACAGTATGAATTTATGCGCGCTCCCTTTGGTTTGTCAATATGTCCAAAAACATTTATGAGATTTGTAAGTATAGTTAAAGTATAGGTGCAATAAATAATACGCGCAATCACTTTGACAGCTAGTTTATTACTAATTAAATTCCTCGACACCGAGAGAGACAGAGAGAGGGTGTGCAGGCACACATACACATCAGTTCCCCCACATCAATTTGAAAACCTGGTATAAAAACAAAATTTATGAATAACTTACAAATTAACTTATAGAATACAAAAAAAAAATGTTTACAAATAAAATAAGTTAAGGAAAAATACATACATTTAAAAAAAAATCTTATAATCTATTTTCTTCCTAGGCCTTAAATTACGCTCAGATGAGCTGCCCGTTTGCTCACTTATACTAGGACAGGCAGAAGGTGTTACTGGTCGCGGTTGAGCAGCGCACTCAAGCGATTGACCCGACAATACCTCACTGCCTTCACAAACTTCAGCCTCACTATTATTTTCAGACGGAATAGTTTCCGTGTCAATCGAGGAAACAGGAAGTTCTGAGCTTATCTCTGAATGAGAAGGATGAGATACTGGCGATGTCTGTGACGGCGGTCCTAAGTGGACGACCGGTTCAGGTATTGACTGGTTGATCAGCCCAGGCGCTGGCATCATCGGTGATGTTAACGCCTCGTCGTTATTATTCGACTCAACATCATCTTTTTGACATTTAATAAGCTGATTTATGTGCCTATTGCAAATTACATTAAATTTTACAAAATTTATTTTAAACATTCTTGTTCCTAAAGGATTAATGATTTTAGCAATTTCCCACTTATATTTTCTACCGGTAAACCATTTTGCCCATACAACTTCATTTATATGAAAACGTCTACTGGGCGGTAAGTTATTATTTGCATTATTACACGTATTGCTTACTTCCGGTGGTAACATCATATCCAATCTGCCTGTTAACTTCCGGCCAAACATTAATTGAGCGGGAGCTTTACCGGTAGAACAATGTACAGTGTTCCGATATTGGAAAAGAAATTCTAATAATTTATCTTCAATATCTTTTGTAGGTATTATTTGGTTAGCAAGCAGCGATTTAATCATTTTCTTGCATGTTTTTACGGAATTCTCAGCTTGCCCATTACTACAAGGATGATACACAGGTGATGTCAAATATTGTATTCCATTGTTTTTACAAAATAATATAAACTCATTAGAAGAAATTTTTGGGTCATTATCGGAAACAATTACTCTAGGAATACCGAAATAAGAAAATAAAAATTTTAGTTTCGTAATGAGCGCTATCGTCGAAGTGCCACGGTGCATCGGTATACATTCAAGCCATTTACTAAATGCATCAATAACAACTAAAAATGTGGTTTGATTGATCGTCATATAGTCGATATGCAGGCGGTGCCAGGGGCGAGGGGGGCGCGGCCAGGCGGCCAGCGGGACGCGCGGTGGCGCGGCGCGTGTCGCACAACACGCCGTACACGCACCAACCCAGCGCTCGATGTCGGCGTCGATGCCTGCCCACCACATTCTACTGCGCGCGTTGCTTTTAGTTTTAATAATTCTGAAATGGGCACAATGCAACTCCTCTAACATACGCTTTTTATATATCTCCGGTATAACGATTCTATGCCCCCGGAAAAGGCACCCATCGTGAATTTCTAAGTCACCCTTGCAATTAAAGTACGGTTGTATTAGTTTACATTTAATTTTTCGCGGCCAACCATTATTCATATATTTTATGACAGTCTGAAGAACTTTGTCATTAGCAGTAGCGCGACGTATATCTTGAAAGGAAATCGGTTCTATATTAGCATTTAAAAACAAAAGAAACCGATTGCTATCATCTTCACCCGAACTGTCAACTGTAGGCAAAGGCGCGCGCGAAAAATAATCTGCTACTGCATTATTTTTGCTGTTTACGTACTGAACTGTATAATTATACGCTGAAAGTATAATCGCGTATCTTTGTAATCGCATTGCGGCCGTTACAGAAATGCCGTTTTTCTTACCGAATATAGATAAAAGTGGTCTGTGATCTGTTTTTAATGTGAAAGGCTTCTGTCGACCGAACAAATATTGATGAAATTTTTTAACTCCAAATATAATTGCGGTGGCCTCTTTATGAATTTGGCTATAATTTTTTTCGCTAGCCGATAGCGAGCGAGAGGCGAACGCGATGGGCCGCTCACGGCCGGCGGCATCGGAATGCGCAAGCACCGCTCCCAGGCCCGCCGGGCCCGCGTCCACGCTTAGCACGAGGGGCGCGTCTGGCGAAAAGTGAGAGAGAACGCGTTCGCCGCTCAGCACCTTTCGCACCGCATCGAACGCAGTGCGTTGCTCCGCACCCCACTCCCACTTCGCATCATTACGGAGCAATTTGTGTAAGGGGTGTAACAGGGACGAAGCGTTCGGTATAAAACAACGATAATAATTGACTACACCTAAAAATCTTTTAATTTCTTTAACATTTTTCGGAATCGGTGCTTTGATTATAGCCTCAACTTTTTTTGAACACGTTCGAAGACCATTTTTATCTATAACATACCCTAAATATGTTACGTCGTTACGAAAAAATACACATTTTTCTTTATTTAACCTTAACCCGGCATCTTGTAGCCGCCTAAGTACTTCTCGTAGTCTGGATATATGTATTTCTTTGGTGGGGCCTGTACAACATACGTCGTCGAGCCAAATACTTACACCTTCAATCCCCGACAGCAACGACTCCATTGCCCGTTGACAAATCGCAGGCCCATTAGATAGACCATAAACTAAACGCGTATACTTAAAGAGTCCTATCGGCGTATTAATAGTGGTCAGATCCTGAGACGATTCTGACAACCTAAACTGATTGTAAGCATTGCTCAAATCTATTTTAGAAAATTGTTGCCCACCACTTAATTTAGAAAATACTTCCTCAATATGAGGTAAAGGATATTTTTCGATTTTAAGATCTTTATTCAATGTGCACGAAAAATCTCCAGCTATTTTTACTGTACCATCTCCCTTTAAAACTGGTACTATAGGTGTTGCGTACTCTGAAAACTCAACTGGAACTAAAATACCTAACTTGACTAATCTATTCAACTCATCGACCACTTTATTTTTTAACGCAAACGGTACAACGCGCGGCTTAAAAAACTTTGGTTTGGCATTTTCATTTAACATTAATTTTACTTCGAATTTATTAAAATTTCCTAAATCATTCTTCCAAAGGTCCGGAAACTCATCGAGTAACCGTTGCACTTCGTCGCCGCTCCCGTTAATTGATGTAATGTTATTGTTATGAGTGGAAAAATAGATATTAAATTTTGCCATGAAATCACGCCCTAACAGAGGCGGACCTCCGTTCTTCACAACAAAAAACGTGATGTCATGAGATGTATTTGCATATAACACTTTTGTTACAAAACAACCTACGGGACTTATTTTATGACCGTTATATAAACACATAGTTAATTCGCACTTTTTAAGCGGAATGGAAGAAAATAATTTGTTATACATTGTCTCCGATATGACATTCCTTTTCTTTTTTTTTCTTTTTTTTTTTTTTTTTTAAAGTCTGGAAATGCATTTACGCACCCCTACGCCGGGCTGTGCAATGGCGTAGGGAGTGTGGGACTCGCCGGCCGCAGAAGGCGACCGGAATACCCACTAAAACCAGACTGCCCTCTGACGCGTTACGGCGGGGCCACGGGAAACGCGTTAGCTTACTTCCGTGACCCCGCCTGCGTTTGGCCCTAAGGGGCCCTCAATTTTGAGGCGTGGGGAGAAGGGCAGCAGCAAATTGCCGCCTCCTTCTCCCCACTCTTCTGCGCCGGAGCGGGGGCGCTAGGGGATCCCCTTCGCGCTCCCGCTCCCTCTCCTCCTTCTGCGATATGACAGTTTCGCAGAAGGAGGAGACCGCGTTCCAAGACCTCTCACTTCCCAACATGGCGCGCACGACGCCGGGAAGTGAGAGGTCGCCGCCTATCGCCACCACCAGGGTGCGGCGCTCTTCTGTCCAAGCGCAGCACACTTCAAGTGTGTGCTGCGCCGTATCCTCATCGGCGCCGCACCCGTGGCAGCGCATCGTCTCTTCCCTTCCGATCCGACACAGGTACCGTCCGAAACAGCCATGTCCGGACAGCACCTGTGTCAGTCGGAAGGTAAGGGAGCCGTGGCTCCTCCCACACCACTCCGGGAGCTGTGGGCGTATGGCCTCTATGGTGCGCACGCCATATTGGGCGTGCGCTAGGCCACTCGCCCAGAGCTCCACGGTCGTCTTTCTCCTCGCCTCCCGGGCGCGGGAGAGCTCCTCTGGAGCCGGGGCTTCGCCCCGAGCTCTTTGTGTTGCCCGCGCCCAGTAGGCTTCGGCCAGCACGCCCGCCTCTATTTCCCACGGAGGGGTGCCGGCCAAAACGCAGGCCGCCGCGTGGCCTACCGTGCGGTAGGCCCGACACGCACGCGCCGCAATTATGCGTTGCGGCCTGCGGAGGAGGGCCCTGTTTGGTGCGTTGAGGGCATTTGCCCACATCGGTGCACCGTACAGGGCCATGCTTTTGACGACCGTGGTGTACAGCAGTCTCGTATGTACACCCGGACCTCTAAGGTTAGGGAGGAGCCTCGACAGTGCTGAGGCCGCTCCCACGAGCCGGGGGGCCAGCGCTCGGAAATGATCGCCGAAGCGCCAGCCCCCGTCGAGGACAAGACCCAGATATTTCATCCGGGCCCTGACCCCGACTTCCTCTTCGTTGACCCGGAGGGTGGCCCCCGCAGGAATCCTCCACCTAGGCCCTTTAAAATAAAGGGCCTCGGTCTTGCTGAGGGCCACTCGGAGGCCTAGCGCCTCGATCCTCCGGGTCAACAACATGGCTCCGGCCTCAGCCCTCCTTTTAAGCCGGCTCCAAGTAGTATCCCGGACGGCTACCAGCGTGTCATCTGCATAGCAGATGACCGCCATCCGGGACAGCACCTCTCCGCGGATGGCCCAATCGAATCCGATGTTCCACAGGAGGCGATATGACATTCCATTCCTGCCCGAACCTGTATCAAGTTCCATTTGCATTTTATAATTATTAATTTCTACGTCTAAGTGCAATGGATCATTAGTGACATACCTGAGGTTAAATAAGTCGCAGTCCGGGCACTCCGTGACCTCCGCCTGACCTTGCGCGTCCTCATCTATGTTGTATAACTTAGATTTTTTTTTACCACACATTTTAACTAAATGACCAGTCTGTCCACAATTTTTACACGTATAGTTCCTAAAACGACACCTATTTGATGTATGATTTTTCTTCCCGCACACTGAACACACACTAAATTCTTGCTGCGGACGTGATGACGACGCAACGCCGGCGTCCTTACGCCGCGCCCCGTCACTGACCTTGAACACGGGCTCCTGCTTCAACCCCAAACTGGCGTCTGCGATGGTCGCTCGCGCTTGACGCGCACACGCAGTTTGTTGGGCTACCTCCAGAGCTTTTGCGAATGTGAGCGTTTTCAGCTCCAATTCGCACAAACGATCACGTTCAGGACCCGCTGGAAACCCCAACACGAATCGGTCACGTAGCAGGGTATCCAACTCCATGCCGAACTCACAATATGCAGCCAGCCCTCTCAGCCGCGCTGCCCACTCCTCCGCACTCTCGCCCTCACCCTTGCAAGCCTCGTAGAACTTCGCCCTGTCGGCGAACGAAGACCTTTTTGGAGTGAAATGCGAGTCGAGTACAGTCACCAGCTCGTCAAATGTTGCGTCTTCTATAATTTTAGGATATAGCAAATTACGCACCAAGCGGTACGTCTCCTCCGTGAGGTTTGTCAATAGTACCGCATTTTCATTACCTTTTAATGCCACGTTAATTTTAAGAAACATCTTCAGCCTGCTTTTAAAAATGTGCCATTCTTGGGTTTTATGGTCGTAAGGTGCAATGTTTCCGATGTTTGATGACATTTTTTAAACAAAATAAATTAAAAATATTACGCGGGTACGTAGGAATCCTCGTCGCCACTAAAGTATAGGTGCAATAAATAATACGCGCAATCACTTTGACAGCTAGTTTATTACTAATTAAATTCCACGACACCGAGAGAGACAGAGAGAGGGTGTGCAGGCACACATACACATCAATAGTCTTCAGAGAGTTGATGGCTCAAGGTATTTTGATGATTTTTATAGACGATATTATCATTCCAGCTATTGATGAGGAGCAGGCCTTGTATAGACTAAATCAAATTTTGGAAGTTGCTTCACGATATGGATTAGAGCTGAACTGGAAAAAAGCAAACTTACTACAGCGGGAAATTGAATATTTAGGACATGTGATTAATAACGGAGAAGTAAGACCTAGCTTGGAGAAAGTGGATGCTGTGATGAAATATCCAGAGCCAAGGAACCTCAAACAGTTGCATACTTTTATTGGATTAACCGGATATTTAAGAAAGTACATAGAAAATTATGCTGCAATTGCTAAACCATTAACAGATTTGCTGAGAAAGGATAAGGAATTTTTATTTCAAGATAATAAAAGAATAGCTTTTGAAACATTGAAGAGTAAGTTGGCTAGTAAACCAGTTATAAAAATATTTGATCCAAAGTTAAAGACTGAATTACATACTGATGCATCAAGTGTAGCATTGGCCGCAATACTTATGCAGTATCACCCAAATTCAGGATTACATCCAGTCCATTATATGAGCCGAAAGACTAATGATATTCAAAGCAGGTATTCAAGTTATGAGTTGGAAGCTTTAGCAATAATAGAAGGAATAAAGAAGTTTAGACATTATCTTTATGGAATTCATTTTAAAATAGTTACAGATTGCCAAGCGTTTGAAATGACCTTAAGGAAAAAAGATTTGACTGCCAAAGTTGCTAGATGGGTAATGATGCTCAATGAGTATGATTTTGAAGTTGAACACAGGGCGGGTTACAAAATGAAGCATACAGATGCATTAAGCAGATCGGTGGCAGTTATTACATCATTAAAAGATGGTATAATACAGGCGCAAGAAAATGATGAAGGATTGAAGGCTATAAAAACCATTTTAAATGAAGAACAATATGATGATTTTTGGATAGAAAATGGAGTATTGTACAAGGGAAATCAGAAACAATTAGTTATACCGAGATCAATGGAAAAAGAAATCATTAACAGAGTGCATAGTAATGGTCATTTTGGTAAAACAAAGATGAAAGAATTATTAAGTAGGGACTATTATATCAGAGATATAGATAAGAAAATTGATGAATTTATGCTGAGTTGTATTCCCTGTTTGTTAGCGCACAGAAAAGAAGGAAAACAGGAAGGATTTTTGAATCCTATTGAAAAGGATAGTATTCCATTTGATACATTACATATAGATCATGTTGGACCATTAACAGAAACAAAAAAACAGTATAATTATATACTCACCGTGATAGATGCATCCACCAAATTTGTATGGTTATTCCCCACGAAGACAACATCAAGTAGTGAAACATTAAAAAGACTTCAAATACATCAACAAGCTTTTGGTAATCCTCGCAGAATCATTACAGATAGAGGAACGGCATTTACAAGTAGAGATTTTCAAAGTTATTGTGAAGAGGAAAATATTTTGCATGTGAAAATTACAACAGGCGTACCACGCGGAAATGGTCAGGTGGAGAGAGTCCATAGAATCATTATACCTATTCTAACCAAGTTATGTGTTGAAAACCCATCTGTGTGGTATAAACATGTGAGTAGAGTGCAGCGAGCATTGAATAGCACTTTCCAAAGAGGAATAAATACAACACCCTTTGAATTATTGATGGGGACAAAGATGAGAAACAGAGAAGATGTAGAAATCTTAAGTTTATTACAAGAGGAAATTATATCAGAATTTAATGAAAGCAGAGAGAACCTAAGGATGCAAGCTAAAGAACAAATATTAAAAATTCAAGATGAAAATAGAAAACATTTTAATAAAAATAGGAAGGAAAGTATCAAATATGCTGAAGGGGATTTGGTCGCTATTAAACGAACGCAGTTTGGCCCAGGTCTTAAACTCAAACCCAAATATCTAGGTCCATATAAAGTAGTTAAATGTAACCGCAATGATCGTTATCATGTGGAGAAGGCAGATAGTACGGCCGAAGGGCCCATAAGGACATCAAGTTCTGCAGACCAAATGAAGAGATGGCCAGAACAGAGTGGTCCAGAGGAATTGGAGAATTAGAATATTGCTAAGGTATTTTTTCTACTATTTAATTATTAAAATCTCTGTTGCAGTTTTCTTCATTGATTGTCATGGTGAATTTATTTTTGTTGGCCAAAGGTTTTGTTTTAAGTTAAGAATAGAGTTTGATAAGATGTTTTTGTTTATTACTACAGAATTTATTGTATAGTTTAAGTTTCATGATTGTATTGTTTAGTATTTCTTTTTGTTACCGTAATGTGATAAGAGTGTATTAATTAAGATTTAATTTTGTATAAGGTTTGTTAATAGAGCATGTCTGAGGACAGACATGAGTGCAGGAAGGCCGAATGTGGGAATGGAAAGTAAGATGATTAAATTATTTGTATGAAATGGAACAAAACGGAAGTGTAAGCGAGAGAGTGTGTGAGCGAGACGAATGGAGAAGAACATCCGGCGAACGAGGTGAAAGAAATAAGGACGAGAATAAAGTTTTATTACAATTTTTAAGTGTTTCACTTGATAATCGACAATCCCACTACTACATTAATGTAATGCTTATGCTTTGAGATGCAGTCTCAAATGCAATAAACATGTAACATTTACATTGGTTTTGGTTGTAACTTGTGTAATTAATGAATACGAACGAGTAAGTGAATTTTGAAATAATAAAAATAATTGTATATAAATAAAGTTTATTTTTTATTTGTAAAATATTCATCTTCATCATATTTCTTCGTAAAAATACACTTTTAGACATTATTTATTTGGGGGATGGTGTTGCTCGCGTCCGTAGGAATTACTTGAATGATACCCTACACGTGTCCCCTGGGTTGTGCTAAACGAGCAACAAATCTCGGTGGTAGGTTCGCCGCAGGCTTCAAGGTTACCACCCATCAAGCAAAGCCTCGCCGCCAAGCGACTTCTGTCGCGTTCCGGTGTGATGTTTGGTGAAGCCTTATGGGGGTTGGGTCTGAGCAGTTGCAATGCGAATGATGGCCGGGTTTAACACGCTATATATTGATGGGTCGGGTGCTTGAGCTCGGAGGGTAGCGGGATCCGAAGCACGGTTCTCCGCTGGCCGACCGCAGGTAGTTGGGGGCCCAAGTAGTGCGTTAGCCACTCACGAAAGGCTGCCCCGCCAACTGCGAAAAATCCCAGAGTGGCTTCATCGTGCCGATTGGCGACCGGGTGAGAGGACCCGATGGCGATCTCTGGGGGGGTTCGGGCGTCCCCGCAGTCTCCGTGTCAAGCCCCCATCGGCACATCATATCTGGCTGTGTTATGGGGTTATTGTACCATTGCCTCGCTCAACTTCCTTCCTCCATCCATTCACTCCCTCCTCATGGCCAAGCAAAAAAGAAAGAGTAAGAAATTACAGCGGATGCACTTCCTCTCGCTTAAAGTGCACTTCACTAACATCAGAGGAGTGCACTCTAATATCAATGCGGTCCACCACCACCTTGAGACCAGTAAGCCGCACCTACTCTTTCTTACGGAAACGCAGATTCGATGTCCCACAGACGCGGCGTATCTTGACTACCCAGGTTATTCTATGGAGCATAATTTTCATCCACGCGCCGGAGTTTGTGTATACGTCCGCAGTGACATCTGCCTCCAGCGTCTGCGTCATTTGGAGGACCCCACATTTTCCACAATCTGGGTTATGGTGGACACAGGCATCGAAAAGATCGTTTATGCCTGCGTCTATCGCGCACACAGTGGTGACCAGGAGACGACTCGGCTATTTCAACAACTCAGTGAGGCCGCTGATAAAGTCCAACACCGGTATCCTACAGCGCAACTTGTCTTTTTGGGGGACTTCAACGCTTGTCACCAAGACTGGCTGTTCCCATACCAGAAAACCGACCACGCTGGGAAAGAAGCGCGAAATTTTGCGTCGTCGTTTAACCTGACCCAGCTCGTAAAAGAAGCGACTAGGGTACCTGACATAGTTGGTCACACAGCTAATTGCCTTGACCTTCTGCTGACTACCGATCCAGACAGATACGTTGTCGCGGTAACTTCACCCTTAGGACCCTCTGACCACTGTCTGGTGAAATCTGTGTCGTCTTATTCTCCCCCAGACCGTGATATACGCGGAGTTCGGCGAATATGGCAATACAAGGCAGCAGATTGGGACGAGATGCGTCATTTCTTTGCATCTTATCCTTGGCGGCAGGTTTGCTTCTCTTCTGAAGATCCGTCGGAATGCGCGGATGTCATAACCGATGTGGTGCGTCAAGCTATGGAATATTTCATACCCTATAAAGACGTCCCCATTGGTGGCAAAGCTCGGCCATGGTTTAACGCCGAATGCGCGGCAGCTGAAAAGCGCAAACATTCGGCGTATCTTGCATGGTCTGAGGCTCGACAGCGTAAATTACCAGATTTAGCTGATAGGAAGAGAGCCTTTAACCAAGCCGCCAAGTCTTACAAAAGGATTTTGCAGAAGGCTCGCCTGAGTCACATAAATCGCATTGGCGCAAAGCTCTCCAGGCAACCCTGCGGTAGTAGAGCTTTTTGGTCCCTAGCTAAAGCGGTAGAGGCGAACTTCTGTAGGCCCTCACTACCACCGCTGGTAAAACCCGATGGTACACTAGCTCACACGGCAAAAGAGAAAGCGGACCTATTTGCATCCCTCTTTGCCAATAATTCTCGGCTGGACACCGGCAATGCTCAACCACCCTCAATCCCCTGCTGCGAGACGATTATGTCGGAAATCCGCATTAGGCAGAAAGAGGTCTTAAAAGTATTGCGTAGTCTAGACGTGAACAAAGCCAGTGGACCGGATGGAATTCCAGCTATTGTTCTTAAGACGTGCGCGGCCGAGTTGTCTCCAATTCTGACACGTTTGTATCGCCTCTCGTTCAAAGCTGGAAAAGTGCCTAAATCCTGGAAGTTGGCTAATGTGCAGCCCGTGCCTAAAAAAGGCAGTCGTGCCGACCCTGCAAATTATCGACCCATCTCAATCACTTCTATACTCTGTAAGATTATAGAACGTGTATTGAACTCCCGCCTCATCGCGTACCTAGAACAGAATGATCTCCTCAGCGACCGACAATACGGATTTCGCCGAAATCGGTCGACAGGAGACCTTCTAGCGTATGCCACTCACCTAATAGGCGAGGCCCTAGAAAAGATCGGGGAGGCCATTGCTGTCTCTCTCGACATCTCAAAGGCTTTTGACAGGGTTTGGCACGCCAGCCTTATTAGCAAGCTTCCAGCCTACGGTATATCCCCTGGTCTGATAGAGTGGATAAAGGACTTCCTGAGTGCGCGATCGCTCCGCGACGTTGTCGACGGTTCTTCGTCTGACACTATGGCCACTAATGCTGGTGTTCCTCAGGGTTCCGTTCTCTCCGCAACTCTTTTTCTGCTGCATATTAACGACCTGCTCATTCCCGGTATCTTTGGGTATGCAGATGACAGCACAGTTATAGAGAGATATCTACCGGTAGGACGGACCAGTCGAGATCAAGTACAGTCCGAACGTGAGGCCATGGTAGAGCGTACTAATCGCACACTCGAGGCAGTCTCATCTTGGGGACAGGCCAATCTTGTGCGATTCAACGCCGCCAAAACACAAGCGTGTGTATTCACCGCCAAAAAGAGCGAGTTCACCCTAGCTCCCACTTTCCAGAATGTGTCCCTCGAATTCACCAACTGTCTGCAGTTACTGGGCGTCGAAATTCCGTCGAATCTTAACTTCGGACAGTTCATAGAGTCTAAGGCGAAGGTAGCTGCAAGGAAACTTGGAGTCCTTTCAAAGGTACGGCGGTACTTTACACCGGGACAGCTTTTGACCCTGTATAAAGCACAGATCCGGCCATGTGTGGAGTACTGCTGTCATATCTGGGCAGGCGCAGCAAAGTACCAACTCGCGGCACTAGATTCGGTGGAGAGGCGAGCCAAAAAGTTGTTCGGTGACCAAGACCTAAATCTAATCAGTCTTGAGCACAGGCGTAGAGTGGCTAGTCTCTAGGTATTTTACAGGCTGCATTTTGGGGAGTGTGCGCAGGAATTACACGATATAATTCCACCATCACCATTCTACCATCGGACGTTCAGACATACGGCTGGAATCCATCCTTATGTAGTAGACGTGCCACGCGTTCGAACGAAAAAGTTTGAATCATCGTTCCTTGTGCGTACTGCTAAGGATTGGAATAAGTTGCCGGCGTCAGTTTTTCCGTCCAAGTACGATGTGGGGGCCTTCAAGAGTAGAGTGAATAGGCATCTACAAAGCTAGCGCGTACCATCTTTAGACCACATCTTCACCTCACCGGGTGAGATCGTGGTCAAGCGCTAACTTTTCCAATATATATAAAAAAAAAAAAAAAGTGTGGGCTTCTTCAACCAAACTAAAAACTGCTAATAATTAGTCTATTCCTAACAGCCCGCCCCACAATCACATCCAGCCCGTTTTCAACAACGGTTGGTTGTGTAAGAGCAGTGGACAAAATAACTTCTGCATCATCTGTAGGAGTTCCTTTTGAATCTATGAGCATGTTATGCAGTACCACACATGCAATAACAATTTCTGCTGCATAATCAGGGTGATAATAAAGGATATAAATGCACTCTAGTGTAGTTCTCTCCTCTAGATCCTGGTTCTGCATTCAGAATAGGTGTCATAAGGTAGCTCCTTTGAGTGTAACCACTGTCACCTAAAATGTTATAAGTAATATTAAAGTTACAAATAATATTTAACATAGAACATCACCTGTTAAATATTTTCCTACTAAAAATGCAATTACCCAACAACCAAACTGACTTGCCAGATCGTTGCAGAGCCTCCATGTGGCTTTGCAGTCTTCTACTTGCCCAGATATGACTGTTGTGACTTGCACCACCAAACTTGGCATTAACTTAAGTGATTCTGAGATCACTGTCACATACCTAAAATATTAGGTCCTTACATATGAAATTGGCGTTTTTCGTACTGGCCACTTTAATCACGAATTTCTCCTCTTTGGTAAGGAATTCCAAATTCAAATTTGTACAGCTATAGACTCATGTATTTGTGGTTCGATGACCGTCATTCATTTGTTTTTTTCTTCTGTTTTTTTCTGTTTGCGTCACTCATTTTACAAAATGGAAAACTTAAAATATCGCATTATTTACGAGTACGAGTTCCTCCGTAGCACTAGTGCTGCGGAAACGACTCGAAGGGTGAATGATGTGTATGGCGGTCGTGTTGCAAAAGAAAACACAGTTCGTTTTTGGTTCCAACGTTTTCGTTCTGGAAATTTCGATCTGCAGAACAAGCCCCGTGGACGGCCTGAGACTCAAGTTGATAATGAAGAGTTGAAGGCTATTGTGGAAGCGGATCCATCGCAAACCACGTCCGAGTTAGCTGCAGGCTGCGATGTTAGTGATAAAACTGTTTTAATTCACTTGAAGCAAATCGGGAAGATTAAAAAGCTTGAAAGGTGGGTACCTCACGAATTGACTGAAGCAAACCGGCAAACGCGCGTCGACTGTTGCGTTACATTACTAAACCGGCACAATAATGAAGGTATTTTAAACCGAATCATTACCTGTGATGAAAAAGCGGTTCTTTACGATAATCGGAAGCGCTCAGCGCAATGGTTGGATCCTGGCCAGCCAGCCAAATCCTGCCCCAAGCGAAAATTAACCCCAAAAAAGTTACTTGTAAGCGTTTGGTGGACTAGTGCCGGTATTGTTCATTACAGTTTTCTCAAATCTGGCCAGACTATTACGGCTGATGTCTATTGTCAGCAATTGCAAACCATGATGGAAAAGCTAGCGGCTAAACAACCTAGGCTGGTCAATCGCTCCACGCCACTGCTGCTTCACGACAACGCTAGACCACACACTGCGCAACAGACGGCTACTAAATTAGAAGAGCTTCAATTAGAAAGTCTAAGACATCCTCCTTACTACCCGGACCTTGCTCCAACAGATTACCATTTTTTTCGAAATCTGGATAACTTCTTGCAAGGGAAAAAATTCAACTCCGATGGGGCAGTCCAAATCGCCTTCAAAGATTTTATTGATTCCCGTCCGACTGGTTTTTTTAGTAAAGGGATCAATGAACTACCTATGAGATGGCAAAAGTGCATAGAAAATAATGGTTTATACTTTGATTAATTAAATATATTATATTAAAAAATATTCGACTTTTTGTTCCTCCCATACAAAACGCCAATTTCATATGTAAGGACCTAATATTTAATTGAGATTAATCTTTAATTTATCTTATAATTATTGTAACAAACATAAAAAGGTCCATACCATTTGGACATTAAGAGAATGAAAGCTTTTTCTGTTATAAAAACAAGGTTCATCTGCAGCTGGACGAACTATGGCCACATGGGTGCAATCAATGGCACCAATTACACCAGGAAAATTAAACTTAGTATAAAATCTGTAAAATAATATTTGTAAGTAGTTGTATGTGCTCAAGGTAATAAAAATAAAATGACAGAAGTTATATATAGTAACCCCTACCCTTGCTTAATTTTAGTTCTTTGTGTGCTTGTTTGTGGGAATTGTATCCATTTATTTGAAATCTCATTCAGAGCTTTTGTCACCTCTCTGATACACCGACTTACACTTTTTTGATTCATATGTACCTCATTAGCAACACCTTTCTTATATGAACCCATGGCATAAAAGCTCAATGCTGTCAGCAACTAAAATATAATAATTGTGTCAGTATAAGACTCAAAGTGACTAAAGTTAACATTAATCATATTAAATACATAATCACCTTTTAACACACATATATTAAAAAAAAAAAACATATATCATAAAAAATCAATTTACCTTAAGTTCCAGTGAAGTTGTTTTCGAACCTTTTAAACTGGTATTGTGCCTGAGCTCGTCACACAACGAGTGGAACTCTTCCTTATTCAGCCTGTAATGAGCTCTAAACTGCCACTCCAGAATTTTTTGGAGTAACCGTTCGCGATTCTTTAATCTTTGTAGAAGCATACGCTGCCGAGACATCTTTTTAGCTTCGGCATCTGCAGCTTCTAACATCAAGGCGTTCCACATGCGAGACATATCTATAATATGCCAAATCATAATTTTTTTACTTTATTCAAGTAACAAATCATTTATAACATAATACCAAATTGATTTCTCACCTTAGAAGTTTTATTTAATAGTTTAAGATATTTAACTAAAGTTGTCCCCGCAGGCGAGTCCTTGTTGCCCGATGCGCCATTTAGTGCGCTGCTGCAACTCGGAGATGTACTCCCGGCGCCATCGCTCCCAGAAGTGCTGATCTAAGCAACCTACCTAGTTCATTTTTTGCACCCACAAAATTCCTGCCGTTGTCGCAAAAAAACTCATGACATTTACCTCTACGTGATATGAAACGCCTTAGGCATAAAATAAAAGCTTGAGTACTTAGTTCACTCACAAGTTCTAAATGTATCGCCTTTGTACTGAGGCAAATAAATAGACATAAATAACATTTAGTGATACGGTTACCACGACCTTTCCGGTTACTAATCATGAAAGGTCCAGCAAAGTCAACTCCACACGAGTAGAAGGGAAAACAAGCATTCGTACGCGCTTCAGGTAAATGACCCATTATTGGCTGCATTGTATTCGCTCGTAGGCGAACACAAACAATACATTGTCTAACTACTTGCCGCGCTAAACATCTTCCGCCAATAGGCCAGTACTTATCACGCACTGACGCTAACAGCAGCTGCTGACCTGCGTGGAAGAAACGTATATGTTCATTAATCATTAATAACTTGGTAAAATGATGTTTTGAATCTAATATTATAGGATGTTTCTTATCGAAATTATAATTTGAGTTTCCTAAACGACCACCCACACTAACTATATCGTTTGAATCTATAAATGGAGTCAACTGCAGCAATTTATTTTTTTGTGGTAATTGCCTTTCTTGCTTGAGTAACCCAATTTCAAATGAAAACGATTGTAATTGGCATTTTTTTATAAGTGTACATCCTAAATCGGCCCCGGGTAGGGGACTGACTGCGGATATACAGCAACTCGCACGGGAGGTGCACCGGCAATAATCAACAGTGCACCCCCAATGCGGAGCACGGGGAAATAAAACCACCTAATGCTGGTAACGGAAGAGGTTTATTTGATGTGTATTTCGCCTTATATATGTTCTTAGATGCCTGACCAAGCATGAGCATTTACACGATCTTCATAGGTGTGTGTGTGTGTGTTACGTGCGCCCCAATCTTTTAGACTTCCTGCTACATATCACGTATGCTCTACATATTTTTATCGTTGCTGTGGAATCTTCCGTTACTATGGGCAGGCTCTGCTCTAGCCATGGTCGTTGATACGAACATTCTGGGGAGTCTCCGGATTGCGAGGATGCGGGCTTCTTACAAGTAGACGTTGGCACATGACAGCTCTGCTGGGTGGGTCGGGGCCCTGGTAGATTCGGTATTTGATACGAACATTCTGGGAAGTCTCCGGATTGCGAGGATGCGGCTTCTTACAAGTAGACGTTGGCACAGGACAGCTCTGCTGGGTGGGCGCGGCGCGGGTAGATTCAATATTTGGTAGGAGCATTCTGGATAGCCAGCAGGCGGGCGACGATGCAGACAGCTTGCAGGTAGGCTGAGGCTCAGGACAGCTCTGGCGGGAGGGCGCGGCGCGGGTAGATTCAATATTTGGTAGGAGCATTCTGGATAGCCAGCAGGCGGGCGACGATGCAGACAGCTTGCAGGTAGGCTGAGGCTCAGGACAGCTCTGGCGGCGTGCGGGGTGCGGAGATATAGCCTCAAGACGTGCGACGATAGAGACAACTTGCAGGTAGACGTCGGCTCACGACAGTTCTGGTGGGCGGAGCGGGGCGCGGGCAATTATATAGAAACTGTCTTACGACAGTCCTGCCGGCGGAGCGAAGCGCGAGGAGAAGGCGCGCGACGCAAGGCGAAAGGCGATGCTGCATATGATTCGTATATTCTCCGAAGTAGACGTGTCGCGGCATTAATTTCTTTTTTCACGGGACTTCTTGTCGTGTGTTGACTTCGTGTTTGTAAAGCTTCCTTCTTCTATATGATGCTATCCTTTCTTTACTCATAACCCATATTAAATATTGTTAATTGTGAAAATCCGTGTGCCCGCTATATACAAGTATCTACATACTGTTTTGTGTTCCAACTAATAAAATCGATCTGACATTCATCAAGTATGATTGTTATTTTATTCTTGGTTTACTTTTTACTGGCGATACATTCTTTAACACTTATGTATTTTATTGCTCTCTACCGTTTAATTTCATACATCAATTCTGACATGTTTCAAGGCTTTGTTTTAGCTTTACTACTCCCAATTTCAAGTTTTCCAGTCTCGTTGATACTATTGTTTTATATCATAATGCCCGAAATGCTAACAACATCAGTTGTTTTGTTCAAAAAGTGATCTTGACTTGTTTTGGTTGTCTCATAATGTGCTCATTTCTCAACTGACTAAAGATGTCGTGTGATTTCCAAATCCGCCTCTCTTCTTTCGTTACTTCGTACAATTAACACATTCCTTATTGCTTTCCCAACTACATCTTCTCATCTTCAACTATGTATTTGTATAACACACTGTGTTTCTGCTGTGGTCACCTTGTTTGAAAACCTTACTTTTTTTTTTTAATTACTTCCCATGTTGAATTAATTTATATCCTCTAACTTGACACTTAATCGGATCTATATACTCCTCGTTTCCCTTTTACGTATTACTTTTCTTGTACATAAATCTGTTGTATAATTTCTTCAATGTATAGTGTTTGTACATGTTACCTTTTGAAAACGGCCACATGTGGTCTGCTTACCAGTTTCATTTTTTTTTTTCCAAATAATTCCTTTGTCATGGATTCACCACAAATATGTCTCTTGTTTATTTAAGTAGTATAAGTATAGCTGTTTTTTTTTATATATATAAATTTTCATGACTTAATTACAAATTTTATTAATGCTACTGTTTTTCTTCTTCTTCATTTTCAATAACCTTCCGTTTAGTTTTTTTTTTGGAAGTATTTCAATCTCAGCTTAGTTTGTCCAGGTGCCATTTTAAGGTTTCGTTTTATTGATCATATCAATCATACTCTTCAGTCGTAACCGCAGGAGTACGCTAGATCTGGTAATATAAAACACAGCATTACAGGGTTCGTCATTTCATCCTGGAAGACGGTGATATTTCAAAAACTTAGTTCGTTATTCCTTGTGATTATTCGTGATTCATTGATTTATGGCCACATATTCAATAACATTATTCATATAGTGACACTGTCTTTTCCATAAAGTTAATCCTCTAATTGTTAGTGAAATATATGTTGTCCTATTATTTCTTTTCTTAATGTAGATCGCCATTGTAGAACTTGTGTCCTCTTCTTCTTTCTAATCTTTAACTGTGAGTATTTCAACATTCAAGCCCCATGTCTGTCTTTACATACTCCCGATGGGTAACATACATCAGTTCTCCTAGCGGCTGACCCGTCATTTTAATGTTAACTATACGCTTGGACCTTAATTTACGCTGTTATTCAATATTGTTTTACTTCTTATCTTAACTTGAAGTATTCAATACTTTCTACTATTGACTTTGTTTCTGCTTGTGTGATAGGTTGTAAAAACTTTACTACTCTTCAGATACAAATATCTTCTCTTTTCTTCTATCCATGGTTCCACGCTGACCTTAAGCTTTTCTTATTTTTGATGATTGCATAGTCTCGTAACAAGAATTTTTGGTTCATTGTTAAGCATTACTCCACGATAATAGTTAATTTTCTTAACGTGTCTTGTAATTTAAGACTTTCCCGTTATATTTTAATTCATGACATTTCTATTGTATGACTATTTGTTTGTATTCATCATAGCATATTTCACAGTTATGATGATGATGATGATGATGATGATGATGATGATGATGATGATGATGTAATCCCGGCCGATATCGGCCACGGCGACTGTCTTCAGCTCCGGTTTTGACGTTGGTGTGCTCGCATGTGGCTTATGTAGCCAATTTTGTTTGCGAAAATCCTCGCACATTGCGGACATGAGAGCACAGTTATACGCTCCGAACAGCACGTCACACCATAGTTTGTTTTCTTGTCGCTTTGACAACTTCCTCAGACGGCATCATGCCGCGTAATTTTGATTCTTTATTTTCTTTATACCCTATCTATTTATGGGTATGTTTAGGTTTAGATATTTACTTCAAAACTTTGCTGGCTTCTTTCTTCTTTCTCACATGGACTATTCTATGTAATGAGCTTATACGTAAATGTTGAATAGTTTCTTATTTAGCCATCTCTCAAACGTTTGGTCATTGCAGTGCAAGACCTAGCAATCCTTTTTTTTTTTTTATTTGGTTTAGTATTCCTATATCCGACTATGGCATTCGCAATTTAAAGTTCCCACATTGTTACATTTTGACTTTATATTTAGCTATATTTTCCGCCCGATTGAGTTACAAAACTTCTACCCATTTGTACCGTCCCGCAAGGCTTAAAAGGGTGTCCTTGCGCCCTGGGTCCCTAACTCCCTAATGAGGTGAGAAAAGAAACTCAGGTGGTAACAAAAGATATATATAATATTACCAAGCACTCAGCGGTAGGCACATAAAATTTATAAGGTCGTGGGGTAACGTGCTATCAGTCTCTGCTTCCGCGGCGTTTATTACTCCCCTGCTTTGGCTGAACTACGGTGGCGTCGCCCAGCGACGGATGAGCGGCGGCAGGCCAAGGAACGGCAGGACAGGAGGTGCACGTCGACCGTAGCTGGGTGCTCCCTAGGCAGCTAAACGGCGGCCGCAGGAATTCGGTAGACGTCGGTGCTGAGGTCGCAACGGCAGGCCAGCTACCGATGTATGAAGCTAGCAAGCGATAGCTTGCTCGGAGATTGCTAGCTTGATTGTAGCTTGCAGTAAAATTCGTACAGTGCTCCTGGAAATTCAAAACACCAGACCGTTAGTTCGGTAAGGCGTTGTTCCTCCGTCTGGTATCCACCATCAGCAACTCAAGAAAAGCAATACGTAGCGGCTTGACGATGGTGGAACTATCAGAACGGAGTTTACAAAGCAAAAGCGAAGCAAACGAAAATTAAAATAAATTTAAATAAAATGCGAAATAACGTATTATAAAGATAAAGGATAAATAATGAAAAATCAGCAATAAGATCTTATGTAAAATAAAGAAAACACAAATTTAAATGTACAAAAGAAATAAGTTAAAGTTTTAAAAATGACCGTTAGCAACAAGAACAAAGAACGTTTAAAAAAATACGGTTATAAAGGACAATTAAATTTAGCAACATTACATATTTTATTTTATGTGCCATAAAACTTACCCTAAAACGGGAACAAGTACTTAAATTATATTAGTATTAATGTAGAAAAAAAATAACTTTAGAACGCCAACGTTAGCCGGAAACGATCACACCAAGACTAAGACGCCGGTGACCGCTCTTCTCAGGAGATTGCAGGCAAGTGGCCCGGCACGTATGCAGCGACCCCGCCGAGCCCGGGTCGCCCCTCTAACCCGCGCAGTCCCCGCGGCGCGTGCGCCGCAGTGCACAGACTATGTGACGTTTTAAATACGTTACACATTTTCTTATATCGCGCTGGTTTCCAGACTTCCATTCTTCATCTCTAGCTTCTCGGTATCGCGTTCCCACGTTCAGGATAACGCAACTGATTCTGCATAATTGTTTTTTATTGACTCGATTTATCTCTTGCTCTTCTTAGATTTCGAATTTCACTATAACATTATGTTGTTATGCTTGGTCGCACCTTTTGTACCTTTTTTACACTATGTACATTTACCTATGCAACCTTTAAATTTTGTAATATTTCTCGCCGTTAACATATCTGACCCTTTGCTGCAATCTCGCCATAAGTTCTTCCTTGTAACGTCGTTATTTCCTGTACTTTGTTGACCCTGCCTTATTCTCTAGGCAGCGACCGTTCCTTGTTTGTACGACTATTTTCTTATTAATCTGTAGGACATTATAGTGTTTCTTAATATCCATTTAATGTCATATTTGTATTTCTACCTTTCTTGAATCTTTTTTACAATTATAACACGCATCCCATAGTCTATATTGTTTTTCTTTTCTTTTTATTTTTAAGTTTTCACATTGTCTTTGGTTTTGATTGGTGCGATCATCGAAGAACTGTGGAGGCCGCTATAAATTGCAGGGTGAGGAAGATCTCTTCCCTGGCCTAAATTTACTGCTATTCTTTGTAATTTTCTTTGAGGGACCCGCTTCTTGGCGTTAGAATCTTGCGTTTATTTCAATTCCTGGTTCCTGCATCCTTGACTGACATATATTTATAAATATACATATATTTTTTGAATATCTTCTTGAGTGTCCTCCCTTTTTATTTATTAACTTTGTATCCAACGTCTAGCTTTTTTATCTTTAACTGATTTGAACTCTAGGCTCTTGTTATATTTTTCCTCTGTAAGTCCGTAGCAATGCAGTTGCTACTTTTGTTCTTTTACGAGTCCGAAGTACGCTGCTTTTATTTTTCACATTTTTTTTACGAGTTCGTACCACTGCCATATTCACTTTTACTCCTCTGCTAGTTCTTTGCTCTTCCACAATGTTGATTTTATAATTTTATCCTTTTGCGCAGTATTGAAACTGTATAATCTTCAATCTTATGAAGTCAGCAGTATCGCCGCTGTATAATCTTTAATCTTATGAAGTCTGTAGTATCGCCGCTGTATTATCTTCAATCTTCTGAAGTCTGCAGTATCGCCGCTGTATTATCTTCAATCTTATGAAGTCAGCAGTATCGCCGCTGTATAATCTTTAATCTTATGAAGTCTGTAGTATCGCCGCTGTATTATCTTCAATCTTCTGAAGCCTGCAGTATCGCCGCTGTATTATCTTCAATCTTCTGAAGTCAGCAGTATCGCCGCTGTATAATCTTTAATATTCTGAAGTCTGCAGTATCGCCGCTGTATAATCTTTAATATTATGTCTGTGAGAGCCTTTATAATTTCTATGGTTCAATCTTCAAATGATCTTACGCGAGTATCTAGAATCGCCGTAAGTTTAATAGTTATCAACGCTACTAGTGTGATCGCCGTTATTCAATGTTTGCTCCTGGCTCTGTCTAATAGCAATTTGTATTATATGTTTATTTGCGTGCGGGCACTCAGCTCCGCCGCTGTGAATTCACAGATCATCATTATGATTTTATTTGTGCGTACAAGCGCTAAGCTTTGTCGCTATGAGTACTAAGCTCATTATAATAATTTATTTATAACTTTCTTTGTGCGTGCAAGCGCTAAGCTTTGCCGCTATGAGCCCTAAGCTCGTTAACATTTTTATATATATTTTTCTTTGTGCATGCAAGCGCTAATTTTTTGCCCCTATGGGCTATGAGCACTAAGCTCATAATAACAGTTACTTCATAAATTTGTGCGTGCAAGCGCTAAGCTTTGCCGCTATGAGCACTAAGCTCGTAGTATCAATTTATTTAAAACTTTCAGATTTCCCGCTATTTGCCCTCAGCCACTAGACCTCTTATTTTTGCAATGTTTGTTTAATGTTCGAGCCGTAACTTCGCCGCTTTGAGCTCCAGGCCGTTTTTTTTTTATTTATATTTTTCTTTGTGCATGCAAGCGCTAATTTTTTGCCTCTATGGGCTATGAGCACTAAGCTCGTAATAACAATTTCTTCATAAATTTGAGCGTGCAAGCGCTAAGCTTTGCCGCAATGAGCACTAAGCTCGTAGTATCAATTTATTTAAAACTTTCAGATTTCCCGCTATTTGCCCTCAGCCATTAGACCTCTTATTTTTACAATGTTTGTTTAATGTTAAGCCGTAACTTCGCCGCTTTAAGCTCCAGGCCGTTTTTTTTATTTATATTTTTCTTTGTGCATGCAAGCGCTAATTTTTTGCCTCTATGGGCTATGAGCACTAAGCTCGTAGTATCAATTTATTTAAAACTTTCAGATTTCCCGCTATTTGCCCTCAGCCATTAGACGTCTTATTTTTGCAATGTTTGTTTAATGTTCGAGCCGTAACTTCGCCGCTTTGAGCTCCAGGCCGTTTTTTTTTTTTTTTTTGACTCGTCTACAGCTCGGAATAGGTACGCCAATTTGGCTTTGTCCGCGTCCGGACCATTTTTACTTATCAGTTGTATTTTTAAGACCACAACGCCTGCGTAGCTACGCCTGCCTACTTCGTCTTATTAGGTTTCCGTCCGTATTATTGCGCCTCGATCTGTTATCTGCGCCTTTTTTTTTTCATATTTACGTAATTATACACAAAAGATTATTTAACGTACCGGAATGACTATTATCGAGCGCGACACCTATATCTTAACGACATTTTTTTACTATTCTAACCACATATTGTATATTGTTAATCGACCGTACTGTTTAATATGATCATGTCATGTAACGCATTTTTACGCGATGTTTTGACTGTATCGAATTTAAATCTACTATTTATACGAAAATGCGCTTTATAACTAATTAGTATGTAATATGTGCTCTGTTAACTTATTACGTTGCCTAAACTATGTTTGTATTGCTCTGTAAGTAATCGTAGTACGTTGACGTTTATCGTTGACTCCTACTTGGAGTGCACACTTGTTAAATAGGCTGCCGGTCTTCATTAAACCGATTGTTTATTTACTTTTTATCGTTTGCATTGTTATATCAGTCAGTCAGTCACTTTTTTCAGTAAGGATTACAATAAAATTTTATTTCATAGCGTCCTCAACGCATACATAATTTTATAAACGTGTTTATACCCTTACGTGCTAAGAGCGTACTTACCAAAAGTACTTAGTAGCTAAGTGATTTTAAGTTACAAATCGCCCACTTATCTCTATATATTGAGAAAATATACTTACATGTGCTCAGGCTGTCTTCTACTTGAGGATGGATGTCTATAATTGAGGATAGGTGAATTCTTATACAGGCTAGTAACGTCATACACATTATAAGTGTGATTTTCCTAAAATACCTTGAGAAAAAAGGAAAAAAAATTACGTTTAGTTGTACATCTGCTACAATTTATAACCGTAAATCTATTCACACGAAACAGCATCAATTACTAACGATACAAACCCTACACCAATATTGAATTAGACTCATCATTATTACAAATGATTTTAACACTACAACATGTCCTTATGTCTCTGGTGGGCTCTCTTCTCTCGCTTTCTCTCTGCCTACGTCGTTACTGATGGGCTTACATATATTCAATAAACCAAAACGCCTGCAGAGCGATCCTCAATGAGAATAACGACTGCCAAAAACCTTACATCTCATACTTACAATGCATATTTTAACCCCTGGAAACACTTACTTAGCAACCAACGTTTGTTCACATTCCTGCAGTTATACAAATATTTATTAATAATATTATGAATATAACACATACAGTGACATGCATCTTACGAAGCACGTTTTAATACAGGTTAACCTAGCTAAGGAGCTAAGACAATGTTGATGCCGTAATCATTTTAAGTAAACAAAACCACTCTGTATTATTATTACTATTTTCATACTACACTTCAACTGTTGAACATTTTTAACACAATAAGCCCTTTTTCATGGTCTCCTTTGCATTATCATTTCCTCTTTTTCTTTTTTTATTATTACCAAATACATATATACCAATCGTGGAGCCCTCTTTAATGAACTACATATATCGTTAAATCTAATACTCGTAGATACAATAGACCATGTCACAAGACAAGCCAACTCAAGATAATTTGGAAATTATATTTGTAAAGGTAGACTGATATGTACTGTAACACTTCATATTAACATGTAAGCTGCGTGAGTATAAAATCCTTTATACCATACTAGTTATCGCCCGCGACAGTGTCCGCGCGAACACCTTAATAGGAGTATGAAGGAATGGATAGCAGCCGATTATAAGACCTACTGAATATGCATATAACATTTACTAAATAAATCGGTCAAGCCGCTTTTGAGAAATATTGTAACTAACATTATGATTCTAGAATTTTGTATATAAGATGATAAAATGATGATCATCACCGACTTTAAGGACGGCTGGTAACTAGTTTCTTTATGCATCAATTATTAATTCATACTCGGTGCATATTTAACTCAATTAACCGAGTATATTCTGAATAAACATTTCTCATTGGTTTTGAGTCATAATATTATCTTAATTTTTTTTTTTTTTTTTTACCTTATATTCCTAATAAGCACTTTGATGGTACTTGAACGTAGTTTAGTATAACCACGCGTCAACCTTACAAACCGTGACTATCCCCGCGCTCGGAATATGGCAACACATGGTTATTGTAAATTTATTATGTGTAGGCTTGCAAAATGCAATCTTGACCTATATATAGTAGTGTAAGTACTTTATACCAAGGGCAATGTGGCGATACATACTTATTGGTGAACCATAACAAGTACGTTGATGACTATGATATCAATTAGTCCCAGAATAATTGTTTAAACACATGTTTGCTTAAATAGTGTCTCGTTGTCTTTTTTTTATCAGAAAAGGTATTTTACGTTTGAATATAATCATTTGATTAAAAACACTGAGGTTGCAGTCGATCGACGTTTTATCTGACATAAGCAAATTTTTAACACAATTTGCTATATTATTTGCGCCTCAGCAAATTACCGCGCAAAGTACTTATATAATCTTAACCAATTACTCCATAAAGCAACTTATTTATTTATTTTCATTTCTACATTATAATTCCAATACAGCTATAATGAAATAACAAATTTATAAGGTTTCTGCGATACTAAATTCTTTCAACTAATTAGTCATTTGTTGGGTCTTTAACAAAACGCCCATAATAACTACCCCCGAATATATTTCATGAGCAGTTATTACACGATTACAATATTATAAAGCAATTATTGCTGTGCACATGTATTATTAATATTACGACGCTAAACTTGGTCTAACATTATTTTTAATTGACCGAGGTGTTAGGTAATGTGTAAGGTACTTACCTCGACAATTCCGGTTGGCGTCGTCTTGCTTGCCTTATGGAATCTGCGACTGTACCTTGGACGCCGTTCGTTTTACTCGAAGGACCAACATGTACATCCTAAATCGGCCCCGGGTAGGGGACTGACTGCGGATATACAGCAACTCGCACGGGAGGTGCACCGGCAATAATCAACGGTGCACCCCCAATGCGGAGCACGGGGAAATAAAACCACCTAATGCTGGTAACGCAAGAGGTTTATTTGATGTGTATTTCGCCTTATATATGTTCTTAGATGCCTGACCAAGCATGAGCATTTACACGATCTTCATAGGTGTGTGTGTGTGTTACGTGCGCCCCAATCTTTTAGACTTCCTGCTACATATCACGTATGCTCTACATATTTTTATCGTTGCTGTGGAATCTTCCGTTACTATGGGCAGGCTCTGCTCTAGCCATGGTCGTTGATACGAACAATAAGTAGCATCACTGAATCATTTATTTCATCTGAGCTTATAGGACCTGAATATTTATGTTTGTTTTTATTACAATTGTTAACAAAACGTAACACATACGCAAATGTTCTGCTTAATTTATTGAAACTGGAGTACCTGTTAAAATCTATAAATAAACTACTGTTATCAGAATTGTCTAATGCAGTTATCAATGCATGTACCTTTAACTCAGGTAAGTTTTGAACCACAAAAGAATTCTGTGGCCATTCAAAGCGTTCCTTCTTTAGGAAAGAAGGACCTTCCCACCACAAAGACGAAGGCAAAAGGTCTTGGGGTTCGACCCCTCTTGAGGCCAAGTCAGCTGGGTTCATATTCGTAGGTACATGTCTGTGTTCAAAACCACTTGTTAGCTCGTTAATTTCATTAACCCTATTGCAAACAAACATTTCTTACATCAGTTATTAACCATCCTAAGACAACTGTCGAATCTGTCCAAATAGTTTTATAAGTTATATTAAGTGGTAATGACTGTATAATTTTATCACATAATCTAGCTCCCAGCAAAGTACCGAGTAATTCCAATTTTGGTATAGTAATAGGTTTTCGGGGTGCAACTCGTGCCTTTGCGCATAAAAGTCTAACAGTAACCTTATTTTCGTCGTTTATTGACCGTAAGTATACACATGCGGCATATGCTTTCTGTGACGCATCCACGAAACAATGCAATTCTATTGACATGGGGTTATCGCAAAGAACATTTCTGCTAATTTTAATATTAGAAATGTAGTGCAAATTGGAAATAAATTTTAACCACGTATCTAATAGGTTTTGTGGTATGGGGTCGTCCCAGTTTAATTTAATGACCCATAATTGCTGTAAAAATATTTTTGTTTTAATAATGCATGCACAAATTAATCCCAACGGATCAAATATTTTACAAATAGTAGCTATTACAATTTTCTTTGTAACAATTTGCGGTGGCGATTCCACCTTCGAGGGAAATTGAATAATGTCTAGCTTTGGAGAATAATTTAAACCTAGCACGCTGGATTCTTTAGTCAAATCTACCGGGTCGAATACACTATCATCACAATCAAGCGCCTGCAAACAGTTAGTACGAATCTTTCTTAAAGAGAAACATGCTGAATCCAAAATTCCTTTGACATTTATATAAATGTGTCGTAATTCACTTTCACTATTCGCACCTGTATTCAGGTCGTCAACATAAAAATCATTTTTTATTATGTTCGCGATAGTGGCGTCATTACACTCCTTAGCTAATTGCAATAAACATCTGGTGCTCAAAAACGGAGCGCTGGCCAACCCGTACGTTACTGTATTTAATTGTAGAATCTTTAAATTATCTCTACTATTTGGTTCCGTACTAACAGATGCATCCCTCCACAAATTTAACTGTAGGTGACGTTGAGATTCATGCAAGGCCGTTTGTCGGTACATTTTCTCAATATCTCCTAAGAGAACAAATTTGTGACCGCGAAAACGCAACAAAATTGAGAATAAATCAGACTGCACTACTGGACCTACAGCCTGTATGTCATTTAATGACTTCCCCGAAGATGTTTTGGCTGAGGCGTCAAACACTACTCTTAATTTCGTCGTTTCTCTGTTCTCGCGAAGTACACAGTGATGCGGTAGGTAATTGCCAAACCGTGGGCGATCTACTTCATTTAAATGACATAATTCCCTATATTCATCTATAAATCTAGTGTATGACTCCTTAAGTTTCGAATTTTTATTTAATTTTAATTCTAAATTTAAGAAACGTTTTTTAGCCATAAAATATGAATCACTAAGACTACTTTCGGGTTCCTTTAAGGGCATACGGACACAAAACCGACCGTCGGATAAGCGGGTCGTGTTTTCTATAAAATCAATTTCACAAAACTGTTCCTCTAAAGAGTATGTTTTTGTCTCTGTAGGTAGTTCTTCAATCTCCCAAAACTTCTTCAGGGAATTATCCATATACGAAAACTGATTGAAATAACAATAGACCTCAGAGTTGGATTGACTCATACCGAGTGGGCCAGCTATCAACCACCCTAATTGTGATTCTTGTAAAGTAGGTTTATTAGACCCTAACTTAATTTGATTTGTCCCAATAATGTTCCAAAATACGTCAGCCCCTAACAGCATATCTATAGTGGAAGGCTGGAAAAATCTTGCATCTGCTAGTTGTATACCACACGGAATATCTAATTCGCTAACGTCTATTTCGACGCTGGGTAAAATACCTGTTATCGTTGGCACTAGTAAACAAGAGACTGGAGTACTAAATGTCGATGAACAAGATTGAATCTGGACTACACACTTTCCTGAAATGTTAGTTTTAATATTATTAAGACCGCAAACCTTTAATGTTTCACTAGAATTCTTACTGAACCCTAATTTCTCTCTCATAGTTTCGGTTAGAAATGACGATTGACTACCAGTGTCCAATAACGCTCGCGCCTTAACTTTTTTATTGTTCACCTCATTTACGATTTCAACCTGCGCCGTACACAACAACCTATGAGTCATCGTCGTTGCCGATAACGTAACCGATTCATTTTGTTGACTATTTGCATTTTGTTCTGAACAAGTATTTATGTGATCTCTATGAACCAAATTATTGTGTTTACCTTTACATATTTTACAAGAACCCTTTAAACGGCACTGATAATTATTATGCCCACTACGTAAGCACTTACTGCACAATTTTAAACTTTTTACTTCGCACATTCTATCGTCATAGTTCATTTGTTTGAACTTCGGACATTCATAAACAAAATGGTTCTGGCTACAAACTACACATTGATATTTTCCCGTATTCGCATCCGAAGCAGCCAAAAAAGATTTCACCTGTCTTTTATTTTGAGAGTGCATAATATTATTATGTTCCTGTTTATCGGATCTATTGTAATGTGTTGTTTCCAAGATATCTGCTCTATTGCGTAAGAACGAGTAAAATTGATCCAACGAAGGTAAATCCGATAGACTATTTTTATATTCTTCCCATTTTATACTAGTGGTGGAGTCTAACTTTACTGTAACTATGAATATCAACAAGACATCCCGATCAGTAGGAAGTCCTAGAGTGTGCTAAGAACTCAAGTTTTTAGATAAGTGATCAATTAAATATCGCAACGCTTTAAACGATTCTTTTACAATTGGTTCAATACTAAGTAACGACTTAATGTGGTTATTTATTAAGATATTTTTACTATTATAACGGTTACATAAAATTTGCCATGCCTTTTCATAATTGTCAGCGGTAAACTCAATTGATCTAATGACGACAGCGGCACTATTTTCTAAGCTTGATCTGAGATAGTGATATTTATTAATTAATGGAATCGAGTCGTTTTTATTAACGAGGGAATCGAAAGTGTCCCTGAACTCGAGCCATTTCAAATAGTTCCCGTCAAATTTTGGCAAATTGATAGTGGGTAACTTTATAGAATTCATGGAATGTGAACATTGATTAGACATACTTTCGTCATGTAATGATCTCCTTTCTAAATTCACACATTCAATCAATTCCTTAGCCGTGGAAAGAAGAGAAAAGAATTGTGATTCAATAAAATCCCGCTCAGTTAACTGTTCATCGTCATTTGAAGAGAGTAACTCAATATCTGATTGTATAACGTTAAAATCCGACATTAATTCCTGAAATTTGTCAACCCTCAGAGATATTTCTTTGGGTTGAATATTGGTAATCTTTTTTGCACCCGCCTGGGTTAAACTATTAACATAATCTTTAAATTTTGTTAGCCTACCTGCCTGATAATGCTACGCCTTTTGACGAGCTCCTTTTGCCTTTTGCCTCTCCTGTTACCTTTCCTTCCATGGGTAATTAAAGAAATTAAACAATTAAGCAATGAACTAGGCAAGATAACGAAATAGTCAAACCAGTTATACTCGTAAAGGTTCCGTCGCAGTGATCCAGCCGCCTTTCCGCAGCCAATAATGTTAGCACTCGGATGCTTGATGGGTTCGCCGACCACAATCCAAGCATGAGAATATCTGTAATTTACATAAATGGGTAACGTTAATTTTAGTTGAGAATTTGGTAAAAAAAATTTGTTTTAATTTTACATTTAATTTACTGTTGATTTTTGGTATCTTATATTTATTGTAAATATATATTTTATTATTATTATTATGGTAAGTACGTCAAACATATACGGTTGGTGTTAATAAAATTTTATTCTTGAAAAGAAAAATAGAAATGCGATTGTACTTTTAGGCAAGCTTTCGCAATAGCCGAAGCGTAAATTACAAAGAATAATAATAGTGCACTTGAAATACTATTTTGTAACGATTTCGGAGCGGCAAGCCGTACGCAAATCGAATTAGGAAAAAAGTAAGAAATAGTTGGTAGGAATAAAATGCCAACTTCCCTTGGGTATCCCGTCAGACGTCCAGCAGTTCTCAGCAAAGTTTTCACTCCATCAGGGCAGAAGGCAGCATAAGCAGCAACCCAATCTCTTTCCGTAAATTCCAGTAACGGTTATCCGTTATTCTTCGATGTTTATCCGAAGATTACAGTATTGAGTCGCGATTGTACACGGTCGCCACTAATGTTAATGAAAGCCGGTATATGCTTATCGAATAGTATAATATTAAAATGATTTTACAAAAAATTATAACGTGACTTAATTATACGATGATGTGCAACTAATTAATTCTGCCGGCTCAATGCGCGGGCGCCGCGGCGGCCAGCCCGATCTCCCCGGTGCATACCCCCGCTCGCTGCGCCTCCCGCCACCGCTGTTCACGCGCTCGATGCGTGAACAGTAGTGATGCAACGGATGTCTGTTTCCGTTTCCGCAAGTGCGGAAGTTCCGCGCGCTTTTCAACATCCGTTTCTGCTTCTGTTTCCGCAACTTTTATAACGGAGATAAAACGGAACTTTACGACGTCTGAGAGATCCAAATGCGCGGCGCGAGACGCGCTGTCCGTGCGCGGCCTTTCGGCACTTGTCTCATTTGTTTGTTTACGTACTTTTTCTTGAATTTAAGCACGTAATATTTTCTGCTGCTGTTTGAAACAATCAGTTTCTCTTGCTGGAGTAAACTGTCTAGTTGTTGTCTACATAAAATTTGACAACTGGCAAAATGTGACTATTACATACTTACGAGTTATTAAATTTACTTTTGAATAAGTGATCACCATGTAATATATCATCATCGTTATTATCATCAGCTCACTATACATCCCCACTGAGGGGCTCGGAGCCTACCCCAAATTAGAGGTAACTAGGCCATAGTCAACCACGCTGGCCCAGAGCGGGTTGACTTTGTCGGTATTGTTTATAAGGGTAGTTATAAATAAAGTAAAAATAAATCAGTATGCATCTGAAAGTCGCAGCTTTATTACGTCTCCCTTGTCGACATGGCGCAGTCGGTAGGATTATCGATTTAAAGTTTAAAAGTAAAAGTGAACAAAATGTTGTGCAGTTATAGTGAGAAATTAGCGACAAATAAAATATAGGAACATTAAATAACAATCGTGCAACAAAAAAATGGAAGCCGTACTCCCTCCACCGTCGCCATTTTGTTATACTAATAATTTGGACAGTTTAACATCAGGAAACTTATCGGAAGAGTGGAAAAAATGGAAAAGTGCATTCCTTATTTATTACGAAGCCTGTGAATTAGCGAAGAAGAGTGAAAAAGTTCAAATTAATATATTTTTGGTTGGCGAACAGTGTAGGGAAGTGTACAACCAATTTAACGAGTCTTTTTCAAATTTAGGAAGACTAATAGAAAAATTTGATAACTTTTTCAAGGCCAAAAAGAATATTACAGTGCTCAGACATCAGTTTTTTACCCAAGAACAACAAGATAATGAGTCTGTCGAACAATATGCTTTTCAACTAAAGAAAATGGCGGCAAATTGTGAGTTTGCGAACTTGTGCGACGACCTCATAAGAGACCGTATAATTTGTGGGATTACAGATAATTCATTAAGAGAACGTTTGTTAAGAGAACCGGATTTAACTCTTCAAAAAACATTAGATATATGTAATCTTGCCCAAATATCAAAAGTGCAAGCTGGAACAATTAAATGTAAAACCGAAGAAAATAATGCATACGAAGTAAACAAACGTAATGAAAATAAAGACATCTGTTATGAAAACTACGAGTGTGACGCAATGTGGAGATTTCAGCGTGCGGGCGCAGCGGAAGCAGGGCGTGCGCGCGGGCGCGGTGTTCGCGGCGTGCCATGGCGCGGCGGTACAACGCGGCGTTGCCAGCCCGCACGCCCCGGCGGCGTTTCCGGCATGCATTCTGCGTCAAACAATTTTCGTACTACGTCTTCGACGTTTAATAACGAAAATGTAAATTCGAACAATAAGTATGTGAGACGTGATAACAGTTCAAAGTGCATGAAGTGCGGCATAAAGCCGCATTCACATTTGCCTGACGTGTCGTGTCGTGATGCTTTCTGTCGTGATGGCTACTGTTCACATCTATGTGACGCGTTATGACGCATTTTTAATCAGTTCCGTTATAGCTCTCGGAGAGTTTACACATTCGCAATGTTTTTTCATGAATCATCCGATTCGGATTCAGATTATGAAGAAGATATGCAGTTATTGGCACTGGCAACACTTCTAATAAAACAAAAAAAGAGAAGAAGATATTGGATACATCCAGTAAATACAAAAAGATAGTTTAGTTTTAATAGATTGATCCTTATATTGTTTACATTTTGTATCATAAATCGCTTTATATTGTCGTACGTACTCGATCAGCTCGTCGTCCATACCTTCTGACGCGTCACAACACGACACGTGCGCGTGCACACTAGTCCGACCCGCTCTGTCGTGTCGCTGCGCCGTCCCCCGCACCTCACCCAACTGACGCGGACCGGGATCGCTACTGACGCGACACGACACAAGCCATCACGACACACTGCGTCAGAGAAGTGTGCACGCAACCATATTAATTGTATGAGACCGATACCTTTCTGACGCATCACGACACAACACGTCAGGCAAATGTGAACGCGGCTTAACTCATGGTTATAATCAGTGTCCAGCGTACGGAAGGAGATGCCTTAATTGTAACAATTTAAATCATTTTTCGCGAGTATGCAACAATGTGTACTTGGTGCAGTCGGAGTTCCCACAGGCTGACCAGTCCCCTGACCAGGTAATTTATTATTTTCATGAACCCAATAGTAAATGGTGTGTAGATTTATTAATAAACGGGAATAAAATTCAATTTAAATTAGACACAGGGGCTGATGTGAATGTGCTGCCTAGAAGATATTTACAAAAGATAGGTATGACAAGCGACAGTCTAATGAAAAGTGCAGTTAAATTACGCGGATATTCCGGCGGGGACATTAAAGTTGTAGGTCGGTGTAACATAAAAGTCAAGTACAAGGATGTTAATTACATCTTAGATTTTATTATAGCCGATGTAGATTCGCCACCAATTTTAGGTTGTCAATCCTGTCAGGAATTAAGTTTAATAAAACTGACATTAGCAATAAGTAAACAAAGTAATGATAATTTTAAGGAGAAAATTCTGCACGAATATAAAGACGTATTTGAAGGTTTAGGTTGTATGCCAGGTGAATACAAAATAGCTATAGATAAATCCGTCCGTCCGGTTGTTCACGCACCGCGAAAGTTGCCTGTGGCCATTAAAGAAAAGGTAAAAAATAAATTAAATGAGATGGAAATGCAAAAAATTATAAGTAAAGTAGAAGTGCCGAGTAATTGGGTGAGTAGCATGACTGTCGTACGGAAACCAAACGGTGATTTACGTATTTGCTTAGATCCTAAGGATCTTAACAAAGCAATTAAAAGGGAACACTTTCACTTACCCACGCTAGACGAAATCACGACAAATTTGGCAGGTTCAAAATTTTACAGCACATTAGACGCCAAAAATGGGTTCTGGCAATTAAAATTAAATGAAAAAAGCGCTGATTTATGCACGTTCAATACAGCTTTTGGTAGATATAAATTTTTACGTTTACCGTACGGGATTTCGTCAGCGTCAGAAGTATTTCATAAAAAGATGTACGAAAATTTTGATGACATTGAAGGTGTGTGTTTGTTTGTCGATGATTTATTAATATATGGTAAAACCCAGTATGAACACGATGAACGGTTAAAGCGAGTGCTAGATAGATGTAGATTAATTAATTTAAAGTTGAACAAAGAAAAATGTAAATTTGCATTAACGGAAATTAAGTATTTAGGTCATAGAATCACTCAAAATGGGATTCATCCCGACGAGTCACATACTTCCGCGATAAAAAAATGATGGTTCCAAAAAATAAAAAAGATGTCGAAAGGTTTCTTGGTTTGGTTAATTACGTCGGTAGCTTTATTGCAAACTTGTCAGATAAAACACATTTACTACGACAGTTGTTAAAAAAGGATATAGAATGGCACTGGACGCCAGATCATGCCAGGTCATTTAATGTTCTAAAAGAGTGTCTTACCAAACCACCTGTGTTACAATATTACGATGTCAATAAGCCAATAGTGTTATCGGTGGACGCGAGTAAAAACGGTCTGGGTGCTTGTTTATTACAAAATAATTTACCGGTTAGTTATGCATCTCGTACGCTTACTAAAGCTGAACAAAATTATGCTCAAATTGAAAAAGAATTGTTAGCCTGTGTGTTTGCATGTGAAAAGTTTTATTCTTACATTTTTGGTAAATGTGACGTTACGATTGAGACAGATCACAAGCCCTTAGTGCACATTATAGTGGAACCCATAGCTGAGGCACCCCCCAGGCTACAAAGAATGTTGTTGCGTCTTCAACGATACACATTCACATTAAAATATAAGCCCGGTAAATATTTGTTCATAGCCGATGCATTGTCGCGCGACGCGGAGCCGGTGAGTCATGCGCAATTGAGTAATTACTTGGACACCGAAGCGCACGTCTCCGCGGTCATAGCTTCGAATCCACTCACAGATTCTCATTTTTAGCCGACTTCAAAAAGAAGGAGGTTATCAATTCGACTGTATTTTTTTTTTTTTTTATGTGTGTTACCGCGAAACTCGGCCCCTGGTGGTCCGATTTTGATAAAAATTATTTTAATCGAAAGGAAGTGCTTGCAGGTGGGTCCCATTTTTTTGTTTTTTTTTAAAATAACTAGAAGACTAGTAGATTTTGAATATAGCTCCAAAATTTGTTGCGGAAATTAGGGACATTTTTGCTTTCAGCGCTTACGTAGGCTAAACTATAGGACCTACATAAAAATGATGTATGGCGAATTGTAGCTCTTTAAATGTGCTAAATAAAAGTCCGCGATAGCATATATCTATCTTTTATAGTTTTCTCACAATAACCATTTTTTTCTTTAGAAACATTAATTAAATTCATGCCCTATTTCCGACGCTATTATTCAAGTTCAGTATTAACCCTTATGTAAATAAATATGTTCATTATCAAGAGAATTAAATGTAGATTATATTTGCAATTGAAACTATATCATTCTGTCTAATAATTTAGGAGATATCGTAAGAATAAAATTACGCGGAAACGAAAAATGCTACATCGCGTTACAATGAATAGCACAAATTTGCTTTCTGGGCTTACGTAGGTCAAACTATATGACCTACATTAAAATGATGTATCGAGTAATTATAGATCCTTAAATTTGCTAAATAAAAGTCTCAGGTGGCATATATCTATCATCTATGGATGTCTCACAAAAACCATGTTATTATGAACAAACTTCGATTAAATTGCACACGAAAAACAGCGTCGTAAGCTTACGGCGCTATTATATTATATTCGATATGAATCCTTATCCAAATAAATATGTTTGATGGCTAGAGTATTAAATGCAGATTACATTAGCCTTTAAACTATGTAATTCTGATCAATAGTTTGGAAGATATTAAATTATTAAAAACTACGCGCATTCGAAAAATGCTACTGCGACGCGCGGCTGGACAAAATTAAAGGCACGCTACGATGTATTAGTTCGTTAATTTTCAATTTGTATACCGATTTTGATAATTATTTCATTGTTTAAAGGATAAGTGGTTATCTGGTGTATTCTAAATTAGTTTTTGAATTGAAGTACACACATATTAAATAGGAAAGTCCTTTTCTTTATTTGTCTTATTTATGTCCTTATACGTATTAAGGAAATTTGTAGTTAAACTTCAAATTCACTAAAAATTGAGAAATAAAACAAACATTTTAAGAAAAAAAAATAGCCGACTTCAAAACAAACAAAACTATCTCAAACAAAATGCGCTCAAAAGTAACTTAAAAAATACAATTTCAAACAAAATGCACTCAAAAGTAACGTAAAAAAACAATTTCAAACAAAATTCACTCAAAAGTAACATAAAAAAACAATTTCAAACAAAATGCATTCAAAAGTACCATAAAAACAATCTCAAACAAAATACACTAAAAAGAAACAAAATAATGTCATGAAAACTTCTTTCTTTCTTTCTTCTCTCTTTCAAAAACCCTCTAAACTCTAAAGAAAGTTCTCTTCTTTCTTGTAACATGTCTATATTGTATAATTATTGTTATTTTGGAGTCGGTTTCGGCCTAAGTAGGGACATAAACGTAAGTATGTCTAATACATCTCAAATATAAAATGTCACCTATTTACTTCGGCCGACACCGACTGCGAAATAACAATAATTATACAATATAGACATGTTACAAGAAAGAAGAGAACTTTCTTTAGAGTTTAGAGGGTTTTTGAAAGAGAGAAGAAAGAAAGAAAGAAGTTTTCATGACATTATTTTGTTTCTTTTTAGTGTATTTTGTTTGAGATTGTTTTTATGGTACTTTTGAATGCATTTTGTTTGAAATTGTTTTTTTATGTTACTTTTGAGTGAATTTTGTTTGAAATTGTTTTTTTACGTTACTTTTGAGTGCATTTTGTTTGAAATTGTATTTTTTAAGTTACTTTTGAGCGCATTTTGTTTGAGATAGTTTTGTTTGTTTTGAAGTCGGCTATTTTTTTGTAAAATTACAGTATTGCACACAAAAGGATAATGAATTGCAGACATTAATAGAATTTATTAAAAATGGTTGGCCCGAGCATAAACAAAAATTAAATAGTATTGTTTCTCCTTACTGGTGTTATAGGGATGAGTTATCAACTGCACACGGTTTAGTTTGGAAAGGCGACAGAGTCGTCATACCAAAAGTCATGAGAGATGAGATGCTAAAAAAAATACACACAGGGCATTTAGGTTTAGAAAAATGCAAATTAATAATGAGAGAGAGCATGTTTTGGCCGAACATAAATAGTCAATTAGAAGATTACATAAGTAAATGTCAAGCGTGTCTTACTTTTAAAAACGAAAATCAAAAAGAAACTTTAATACCGCATGAGGTACCAAATAGGGCTTGGCTGAAGATAGGGGCGGACTCGTTTCATTTTCGGGGCGAAAAATATTTAATCGTCGTTGATTATTATAGTAAATTTGTTGAGGTAGTTCAAGTGGAATCGCTCAGAAGTGATGTTATAGTAAATCATTTAAAAAGTATATTTTCTAGGTTTGGAATTCCTGAAACAGTAATGTCAAACAATGGCCCTGAATTCAATTCTAAAGAATTTCGACTTTTCGCACGCGAATGGAACTTTAAGCATATAACATCATCCCCTCGATATCCACAATCGAATGGACAAGTTGAAAGAACAATTCAAACTATAAAAAACATTATGAAAAAGACCCGTTTAGATAAGACTGATTTTAGACTTGCGTTACTACATTATATAAATACACCTATAAGTACAACATTACCATCTCCGTCTGAGCTTTTATTCAGTAGGAAGTTAAGAACAACCATTCCTTACCAGCCTCGTCTACTTCGCCCTGTCATCCACAGGAACGTAAGAAATAATTTAGTCGATAGACAATTAAAACAAAAATATTATTACGATAAAAGAGCTAAGGACATGTGTGACCTAGTTGTAGGTCAAAAGGTTAAAGTGCGTTTCAATAAGCAATGGGTAAGCGGGGTCGTACAGGCAATCTTAAGTAAGAGGTCTTATCTCATAAAATTGAACAATGGTACGACATTAATTCGCAACCGTAGACATTTAAATCTTAATACAAGTTTAAAAAATTATGAATCATTAAACGACTCAAATAGCGACACTTACGACGACATAACAGTTAACAATAGTTGTCAGCCGGCATATTCACATCAGCCTAACCAAATCACAACTCGTTCTGGCAGGACCGTGAGGCAGCCTGAGCGGTGGGGATACTCCGCGCCCGGCACAGCATCAATGTAATTGGAATATACTCGTACATAAAATTTATTTTGTATTAACTTTATATTATTGTAATTGAAGCCGATATAATATTTAATATGGCTAAGAAGGCATATTCACAGTATATAGCTTCTTTGTATATTATGTATAATTGTTCTCGTTTTCTTTTTCCATTTATTATAATTTTACATCATTAAAGTTTTATAGTTAACTGTTAACAGCTTAAAAACGTAAATTTTTATTTTAATATATATAATTTTTGTGATAAGTATTAGTAAGTATTAGTTAGTTATTATTAGTGTTATTAGTTAGTTAGTAAGTATTAGTTAGTTTATTTCATATTATATCGAAAGTAGTAAAATAAATAATGTTATAACAAAATATTCAATGGAAGTAATGAATAAATAATATACATATAAATGTAAAGAATAGTAGTGTGCACTTTAATACAGTTAAAGTCTAACCGAAACTGCTATTGATTACCTATATAATTTACAACAAATTTGTTTGTAACAAACAAAATATTTCTTGAAAAACAAAGAGGTTTTCATTGTTTTAATTCATACCCCAAGAGTATTGTTACAAAAATTACCTACAATGTTTTATAAGGCATGTGTTAGTCTAAGTTAAATAATATAATGTTTTTTTTTCCTATTTTTCTATATTGTTGTACTTTTTCTTTTTTTTTTGTTTTTGTTTAAAAGGGGGTTGTCGGTATTGTTTATAAGGGTAGTTATAAATAAAGTAAAAATAAATCAGTATGCATCTGAAAGTCGCAGCTTTATTACGTCTCCCTTGTCGACAGACTTCACACATATCATTAATTTTTTTCTCAGATATGTGCAGGCAGCATCACTATGTTTTCCTTCACCGTAGGAACGTCGGATAAATGTACATATCTAAATCGAAAAACACATTGGCACATAGCGGGATTCGAACTCAGGCCCTGCAGATTGCAAGTCAAGTGCCTAATATAATAATGATATATTTTTCTAATCTAGATTTGGTGTTTTTGATACTTAACACATTCACTGTTTACAAAATAAAAAAGGTAACAGCTGGGAGCCAAAACTTTTTATGGTGAATTTTTATTTAGTATGTCTGGGAGTGTTTGTTCGGTACAGATGTACTATAGTTCGGTTGACCTATACGGGTTTTATGTTGGTAGGTCGACTCATTTTTTTTCTCCCGCACAAGCGGGTAGTTGGAAATCCCTCTCCGCTACGGACGGGCGCAGGGCCTGCGGGGGGCTTGTGGGGGGAAGGAGTGAGTCGAAAGAGCGCATCGAGTCAGCATAAAAAGTGGTCGGCAGTTGGATAGCTCATCGGACGTGTCTTATATTTAGCGTACAGGGTCGCTAAGTTTACGGTTCCGCGTTCGGTTCGGATAAGGACGCGTCTATAGGGCGCTTACGGGAAGCGGTGCATCGGGTGCATCAGGAGTGCAGCATTGCTGGCGCCTTTAGACTGTATGACAGTGACTTACTTGACTCGACTGACACCGACAGAGTAACCAGGCACCTGCAGGCGGTGAACGGGGCATCGAGTAGGTAAGTGCCAGTTCATATATTTTCAATATTTACGCCAGGCCTTGTGATACGTAGTTTAAGGCAGGTTGTGCCGCGGGACCCGAACCCGTCGTGTACGGCACAATTCGATGGTAGCAGAGCGTGGTTAGGTTAACACGTAGGTTATAACCGCGTGGTTATATTCGGGTTACGTGTTTTTCGGGTACGTATTTACATTGCTTGGCGAAATATTGTAACGTCCTTCTCGCGCGGAATATAACGGAATCTAACGGAATACAACGGAATATTACAATACATTACGTCGTACAATTAGGTAGGTTTTTAATCAGGTCGTTTATGATAATTCTTTATTGTACGATTGCTACGTAATATTAATCGGCCATTAGGGTTCCGTTTATTGATTTCGTATAGTTTAGATTATTTCATTTAGGGTTCTTTCATAATAGTTTTATATTTAATTGAGTAATTTCACGGTGTTTTCTAGGGCGTTTTTTACGTAACGGTTTTTTTGTAGTTTATGTTACGGTGCATAATATAATTTGGTGATTTTTGTTTTTTTTTGTTTTGTTTTTTTTTTTTATTAGGTAATTCTTTGTAACGGGTTTCATACATTTGGTTAAGGCGAGAATTATCTACCCACCATTTAGATTTTTTTTTTTTACTTTAACGACCATTTGTAGTAAGCGGTTTCTGGAAGCATCGATAATTTTCTACCTTCGATTTTATTTATTTATTTTTTTTGAAATTTCATTTTATTAATCATGGCCGGCAAATATACCGCTAGGATAACAGGGGTGCTGAGATGGCTCGGCTCAGCGGTTTTGAATATTTCTAGGCAGGACCGTGCGCAGGCCCTTATGGCTAGATATCAGGTTCTAGACGATCAAATGGCGGATCTATATGCGGCGTACCGTGGCATTCTAGAGTTAGGCTTAGAAGCGGATGCCATGGCGAAGATTAATGCTGACATTGATCAGGCCGACGACCTGGCTGATCAAATTATTCAGGCTGTTGGTTGCCTTAAGGGGTCAAGCGCTGCTGACGCGCGCGTTGCTGCGGAGTCGGAGGCGTCACCAGCGCTCATGAGTAGATTGCCGCTGCTCGATTTGCCACAATTTAACGGTGACTTGGAACAGTGGGTTGCTTTTAACAATTTATTTGAAAGCATTGTTCACAGTCGTAGGGATTTGACCCCTGCTCAGAAGCTTGCCTATTTGTTGGCGTCGTTAACGGGAGAGGCCAAGGGCCTTGTCCAACATTTAGGTCTTGTTGACGGTAATTATGATATCGCCCGGGACTTTCTCAATCGTAGGTACCAGAATGTTCGGCGATTAGCGGATAGTCACGTTGCTGCTATCCTAGGCCTACCTAGGATTTCGGTTACGCAGTCGTTGCGCACACGACTTCTAAATCCTTTGTTAATAGCGGTCAACGGTCTCAAGGGTTTGGATTTACCTGTGTCCACGTGGTCGTTTTTATTATTGCACATAATTCTTTCCAAATTACCATACGATTTACAACATAGATTTGAACTGGAATACGGCGGGGACTCCGCCACTCATCTTCCCAGCTTTGACAACCTAATTTTATTCCTGGAGGATGAGTGTCGTCGAACAGAGAATGTCCCTCCTCCTCCTCCAGAGCCTCTCGTAGTTGCTCCTAGAGCGAGGCCCGCGGGTAAAGAACACCGTCCACCGGTTTGGGCGCATAGTAGGCCGCGGATGTTTAACGCAGCGGTACGACAGGCACAGGACATTCACTGCAGTTATTGTCGGGATACAGGACACGGTGTTACGGGTTGCCCCAAGTTCCGGGAACTACGTTGGCAAGCTCGGCGCGGTATTGCTCGCCAACGGTTTTGGTGTTATTGCTGCTTGGGGGACCACCTTGTCTCGCACTGCCAGTCAACTCGTGCGTGCGGTCAGTGTGGAGGTAGGCATCATCTCCTGCTGTGTGGAAACCGCAACGGCTTGCACTCGCCAACCACTCCGGGGCATGTAACTTCCCCTGTTCATAATAAAAATACGGAGGAACAGTGGTCTGGAGCTATGCAGCGGACATCAGGTCGCCGTGATGTTAGGTCTCCACCACGGCTTAGGGCAAACCACGGACGGCAACGTGTACAGGGTTCACCAGTGAGCACGGGCGGGGGGCCCCGTGATTCTTGTAGCGCCCCTCAAGCTGCGGCACAGGAGCCTGGTGCGGCCGGCGCTCGCTCGCCACTCCACTTCTTGGACTGGCCTCGGTTGGAGCGTCGCCGACCGTATCGATCGGATCATCAGGTGGTAAGTGATCAGGATCGGATTTCCTCACCGCGACTTATTAACAATCATTCTCCGGAACGTTAATTCGTTCCTGTCTATTCCATCGCAATGCATCTCATCGCTTAGTACGGTTTCACTGTCCACCGCTCAGGTTCGCGTTGGTTCTCTTCGGAGTAAATAGGTAAACACGCGCGCGGTTTTGGACTCGGGTTCATAGGGATGCATTGTTTAAATACGGTCGGTGGAACATTTACGGTCGCGGATCGACCGGGTACGGATTACGGATTTATTCGCGGAACAGGTAAAGCGAATTGGATTGATACATAGATTTTATTAGGCCACTTGGTGGTAAAGCGAGCAGTGGCAACTCTCCCCCAGCTCGTTTAATTTGTGGTTTCGAATTTCGGTTTTAGACGCAGCCAGATATCGTCTGGCTGGGGCGGGGGACTGTTCGGTACAGATGTACTATAGTTCGGTTGACCTATACGGGTTTTATGTTGGTAGGTCGACTCATTTTTTTTCTCCCGCACAAGCGGGTAGTTGGAAATCCCTCTCCGCTACGGACGGGCGCAGGGCCTGCGGGGGGCTTGTGGGGGGAAGGAGTGAGTCGAAAGAGCGTATCGAGTCAGCATAAAAAGTGGTCGGCAGTTGGATAGCTCATCGGACGTGTCTTATATTTAGCGTACAGGGTCGCTAAGTTTACGGTTCCGCGTTCGGTTCGGATAAGGACGCGTCTATAGGGCGCTTACGGGAAGCGGTGCATCGGGTGCATCAGGAGTGCAGCATTGCTGGCGCCTTTAGACTGTATGACAGTGACTTACTTGACTCGACTGACACCGACAGAGTAACCAGGCACCTGCAGGCGGTGAACGGGGCATCGAGTAGGTAAGTGCCAGTTCATATATTTTCAATATTTACGCCAGGCCTTGTGATACGTAGTTTAAGGCAGGTTGTGCCGCGGGACCCGAACCCGTCGTGTACGGCACAGTGTTTGAACATATAGATAAATTAATAATGTTTTTTGTATTTGAGCGCTAGGGATCATCATTTTGAGCACTAGGGATGGCAATGGTTCACTAATACTCGTATGTAGATATTTGTTCCACGATTGCATTTCTGTGTACTAATATGTTACAAGATTTTGACAAAGTCAAGTTTTTCATCAAATTCCAGAATATTGAGTAAAACATGTAAGGATACTAATCAAAACCAACTTTTATCTTCTCGGTTCAAGATCTTGTAACATTTCATACACACACACACACATACACACACGTATACACACAGACACACACACATAAACGCATACACACACACGTACACACACATACAGGACATACATATATTTAAAAAATATACATACATAACATAAAGTTCAGCCTTAGCTTCATGCGATACAAGATATTTGTATGTTTGCCTCCGTACGAACGTGGTACTAATCACTACAACATTGTAAGAATGAAACTAATACTCTTTTTCGTTAGTTGACTATATTGCCAGAGTGGCCATACAAAGCAACATGGACTTGTTTCAAACGCCGGCGGCTTACTGGCTACTACAAAGTGAACGGGCCCCTCGCTCGGATCCGAGGGGGAGGCGCCGCTACTAATAGCTCTGCCCACTCGGATCCGAGTGGTCAGCAGTGAATGTATTAATAAAGAAATATATTAGTCGTTTATCAACACGAGTGGTTTGGCGAATATTTATTTGTAAATAGTGTAATTTTGTTTCCTGAAAATAAATAAAAAAAACGTATTTTAATTTATTGCAGCACAGTAAAAATACATATATTGAAGGCTAAAGACACCGATATCCAATGCCTTAATAAATTAAAAACGAATACAAACTGTTCTTACCAAAAAAAAAAATTTGTAAATATGTTTTTTTTTAATATTTACACTTCTGTTTCCGCTTCCGTTTCTGCTAAAATTTATTTTTGACATCTGTTTCCGTTTCTGGTTCCGGTAAGACACTTCCGTTGCATCACTAGTGAACAGTATTGTTAAAGGACGTGTGTGTGTCCAGAACATCGACTTCGAAATAAAGCTTATTCAGTTACTTTAACAATTAATGAAAAGTTAAGAAAAGTTCATGACATTGAATGCCATAATTATGCAGCTTCAGCAGGTAATTAGTACTCTTAAACTCAAGTTATTTAATTAATGAACAATAATAATTTTTTATATTGATTGCACAGGTGGTTTGAGTATTTAACAATAACAGAATGAAATAAATCAAAGCTCAAAGCACTGCACTTATTATCTCTGTATACTATTATGAGTAAAAACTAACATTATGACGTCACACGCGCTCAGATTTGTTAGATGTCGGCGCGTCTTCGGTACTGGATTCCAAAATTATGTAACTTAACTGTAACTAAATGATGTAACTTTTTAATTATTGCGAAAAATAAAAAAATAATAATCTTTTTTCAAAAAAACTTATATATAATCTTTCTATTTTTTAGCCGACTTCAAAAAGAAGGAGGTTATCAATTCGACTGTATTTTTTTTTTTTTTTTTTTTTTTTTTATGTGTGTTACCGCGAAACTCCGCCCCTGGTGGACCGATTTTGATGAAAAATATTTTAATCGAAAGGAAGTGCTTGCAGGTGGGTCCCATTTTTTTGTTTTTTTTTTAAATAACTAGAAGACTAGTAGATTTTGAATATAGCTTCAAAATTTGTTGCCAAAATTAGGGACATTTTTGCTTTCAGCGCTTACGTAGGCTAAACTATAGGACCTACATAAAAATGATGTATGGCGAATTGTAGCTCTTTAAATGTGCTAAATAAAAGTCAGCGATAGCATATATCTATCTTTTATAGTTTTCTCACAATAACCATTTTTTTCTTCAGAAACATCAATTAAATTCATGCCCTATTTCCGACGCTATTATTCGAGTTCAGTATTAACCCTTATATAAATAAACATGTTCATTATCAAGAGAATTTAATGTAGATTATATTTGCAATTGAAACTATGTCATTCTGTCTAATAGTTTAGGAGATATCGTAAGAATAAAATTACGCGGAAACGAAAAATGCTACACGAAAAGCACAATTTTGCTTTCTGGACTTACGTAGGTCAAACTATATGACTTACATAAAAATGATGTATGGAGTAATTATAGATCCTTAAATTTGCTAAATAACAGTCTTCGGTGGCATATATGTATCATCTATGGATGTCTCACAAAAAACATGTTATTGTGAACAAACTTCGATTAAAATGCACACGAAAAACAGCGTCGTAAGCTTACGGCGCTATTATATTACATTCGATATGAATCCTTATCCAAATAAATATGTTTGATGGCTAGAGTATTAAATGCAGATTACATTAGCCTTTAAACTATGTAATTCTGATCAATAGTTTGGGAGATATTAAATAATTAAAAACTACGCGCATTCGAAAAATGCTAGTGCGGCGCGCGGCTGGACAAAATTAAAGGCACGCTACGATGTATTAGTTCGTTAATTTTCAATTTGTATACCGATTTTGATAATTATTTCATTGTTTAAAGGATAAGTGGTTATCTGCTGCATTCTAAATTAGTTTTTGAATTGAAGTACACACATATCAAATAGGAAAGTCCTTTTCTTTATTTGTCTTATTTATGTCTTTATATGTATTAAGGAAATTTGTAATTGAACTTCAAATTCACTAAAAATTGTGAAATAAAACAAAAATTTTAAGGAAAAAAAATAGCCGACTTCAAAAAAAACCAATCTCAAACAAAATGCACTCAAAAGTAACCTAAAAAAACCAATTTCAAACAAAATGCACTCAAAAGGAACCTAAAAAACCAATTTCAAACAAAATGCACTCAAAAGTAACATAAAAAAACAATTTTAAACAAAATGCATTCAAAAGTACCATAAAAAACAATCTCAAACAAAATGCACTAAAAAGAAACAAAATAATGACATGAAAACTTCATTCTTTCTTTCTTCTCTCTTTCAAAAACCCTCTAAACTCTAAAGAAAGTTCTCTTCTTTCTTGTAGCATGTCTATATTGTATAATTATTGTTATTTTGGAGTCGGTTTCGGCCTAAGTAGGACATAAACGTAAGTATGTCTCGTACATCTCAAATATAAAATGTATAATATTATATTTACTTCGGCCGACACCGACTGCGAAATAACAATAATTATACAATATAGACATGTTACAAGAAAGAAGAGAACTTTCTTTAGAGTTTAGAGGGTTTTTGAAAGAGAGAAGAAAGAAAGAATGAAGTTTTCATGTCATTATTTTGTTTCTTTTTAGTGCATTTTGTTTGAGATTGTTTTTTATGGTACTTTTGAATGCATTTTGTTTAAAATTGTTTTTTTATGTTACTTTTGAGTGCATTTTGTTTGAAATTGGTTTTTTAGGTTCCTTTTGAGTGCATTTTGTTTGAAATTGGTTTTTTTAGGTTACTTTTGAGTGCATTTTCAAAGTAAAAATTGTTTCAACTTTATTGTTACTCGTATTATAGTTTTCTAACTATTTTAACTATAATTTATTATTTGCACTTCCAAGTTTAAAAATAAGATTATTCGCTCAATTATACTTCTTGTATCACATCGTTGGTTCTTTTGCAAATGTACACTTAATATCCAAGGCATTAATTAAGTTAATGTATATACGCAAACTCTTACTTAACTAGGATATGTTTAATTCTATTAATGTGATTTACTCGTAAATCTGTACAGATAAATAAAAATGAAGTATGTAAGTATTTTTTAATTTTTTTTTCCAAAAGTCCGCCTTGGTATCGGGTAATAAAGTAAATGATGTATGGGTAATTTAAGGTAGTTTTTTTTTTCAATTTTGCCATCAAAAGAAACGTGCGGTCGAAGTTGTGGGTAACATAAGTCTTAAACTATGAAATAGAAATAATTAAACTATTAATAGAACTATTAAAAGAAGTGATAGCTTTTAAGTTAATCTGATACAATTTTTAGTTTTATTTTACTAACTTACTCGTACATTACAATTAATGATTGATGCCACAAAGATGAAATATATTTGTTTATTAGATTCTGTTTATAAATGTTACATTGTTTCTATTTTGTATACCCTTCTTAGTCCGAACATTAACGTATGTACATTTATTACTTGCACTAATATAATTTAAGTTACAATGAAAGATATTAGATTATAATGTAAAAAGCTGAAACTATTTACAATTTATTTATGATCGAATTCAATCATTTACATTTTTTATAGATTTATTCAAAGCAATCAAAAATTCTGATATACCGTTTGGAGCCACTGATCCAATTTGTACTTTGCCTAACACAAACTAAATAAAACGATCTTCGGATCTCATGCATCGATTATCGAGTTAAAGATCAAATCGTTTAATTAGAACTAGAGTAAAATGTCTTAAATAAAACGTTTTTGTATGGGTGCTCACAAATACAATTAATCATAAATTTTGAGTTTTCACTAACAAACACAAATGTGCAAAAAATTCTAATGTCAATTTTTCAAAGTAAAATAATAATTTTGAAAGGGACTTTATATGTTTTGGAACGGCTGTTTCCACAATGAAAACTCACAACATACCGTGAGTAGCTAGTCCTAAAAACAATTTTGAATTAATGATAAAATCAAAAACGATATTGTCATTGTAGTCGACATCCAAAAGACGTCTAATATCCAAACGCAACTTTGACCGGATCGTCGGTTCATCTTGTCAGAGGCTTACATTGATTGATATTCTAAGTGACTATCATAATATTACTGATTTGAAGCTAGTTACAACACAATATAAGTAAACAACATTGTGACGTTATCTGTCTAATATTTATTCATATAAACACTGACAAATAATATAGAAGAAAAGCCAAAAACGAATAGTGTGATAATTATAATATTTTTAAATAAGTATTTTATTTTATTATTATATAAGTCCAATATATATAATACATAGTTCTTCCTAATATGACACATAAAGGTATTATTTAAATCAATACAAATAGGTGAACGTTATTCAAAATAAAAGCTTTACCTGATAAGTAAGAGAGAGCATGCTTCATTTAATAATAGTTTGTGTTCCATGGTATTTGAGTAATTTGCGGTATGAAATTCGAATATTTGATGGAACTCTGTTAGTTTCATAGTTTCGCTGGCAATCTGCATAGAAAAAATTAAAATAGTTATTAAATTGTATTTAAAAATGTTTGTCTTTTGTGCAGTAATTTACTGTATCTTCTACATATATTATTTAGGATCGTAGGAGCCTTTGAATCAATATCAAATTAGAACTTTTTTGCTATTTTATCAAGGTGTTTTTTTTAATAAATTAAATATACACGTCTAATGATAACCTTACCTGTATTCTTCACCATTTCTTGTGTTTCAGAAACAGGTTTCACATTTCGCCAGGTTCATTTTTCGTTTTTTAAATAATTTCTATTTCTTATTGAATATTCATCTAATTTCTAAATAATTTTATTAATGTTGTTTTATTTGCTGAATTATTTTGCAAATATAGACTTTTTAAGTAAAAAATATAAAAAATAATGATACTTATAAATGCAAAGAAGTAGTTTGATCTTTGGTATTATTTACAATAATAAGCTACAGCGCCATCTATTAATCAATACTTAAAACAAATCAAATGCTTTAAGATCTAGAATTTTGGATTGTTTTGTAGTTTAGTAATTTGTAAAAAATTAATAAGAAATAGGCAAAGAAAAATAATAATAAAAAAAGGTTAGTCAGTCATCGACATTATTGTTTCTTTTCAGTTGTGTTTACATACAACTTTGGTGGTTGTATGTAATAAGATTTCTCTTCTGCATATCCTTTGTAGTACCTGAATTTTTTTTTTATTATTCATGTGTACATCGCGTCTTTTTTAACTGATAAATAAATTTGCAATTATAAATCTAGGCTAGGTATTGAAACAACGTAAATAAAATTATTGTAAAAGATTAACAAAGACTGCTACGCTAATATGCCATGCGGAATCCGCTCCTGGTGGAACTGGGGGAGATGGGCGTCCGCTGCCAAGCGTTTGCTGACGATGTGGTTCTGATGTTCTCGGGCAACAGCACCGCGGACATACAAGGTGCCGCCAATGTGGCCCTCGACCATGTTCAGGGGTGGGAAGTTCGTAATAAGCTAAAGTTTGCGGCCCACGAGACCCGGGCCATGGTATTTACCAGAAAGCTAAAATACGACTCCCCACGTCTGAGCATGGGAGGGGGACACATTGAGCTGGTCACCAGTCTGAAGATCTTGGGGTTGACAGTTGACGATAGGCTCACTTTTAACAAGCACATACAAAATGTAGCAATAAAAGTGCAAAAGCTCTATCGTCAACTGTCAACCGCCGCAAGGATATCGTGGGGGCTGAACCCCGAGATCATCAAAACCATATACGTCGCAGTAGTGGAGCCCATCGTCCTCTACGCCGCCAGCGTGTGGGCGCCGGCGGCACGGAAGAAGACTACTCAGAAGTTGTTAGACCGGGTGCAGCGCGGGTTTGCTCAAAAAATCGTAAGGGACTATAGGACGGTCTCTCTAAACGCTGCCGTAGCACTCGCTGGCCTGCTTCCTCTGGACCTACGGGTACAAGAAGCTGCCCTTCTTTACGAAGTAAAGAAGGGCCACAGCCAGCGAGTGCTGCGGGACCGAGATTTGGAGACACCGACAAAGTACGAAGAGGCCGAGCACCCCGCCCGCCTGGAAGGGCTGCAGTTCGACTGCCTGACGGAAGGTGACGAAGTTGCCCAGCGAGCTACCGTCGATGTAAGAATTTACACCGACGGTAGCAAAATTGACGGCATAGTCGGCGCGGCGTTATCCATATGGGATGGCGCCGCGGAGACCTCCTGCCGGAAATTAAAGCTGGGGAACTTCTGCACCGAATATCAGGCGGAACTGTATGCCCTATATGAGGCCGTGAAATTTGTTGTTAGGAGCCCCTCAAGGAGGTTTGGCATTTACTCCGACTCCAGGTCCGCCCTAGAGTCTTTGCGTAGTATCGATTCCCTCCACCCCCTCGTAGGGGAAATAAGGAGAATGATGAAAGGCTGTGTGGAAGTGGGGAAGGAAGTAAGATTGAACTGGATAAAAGCGCACGTGGGGGTGGAGGGAAACGAGAGGGCGGACCAACTTGCAAAACAAGCGGCAGTCGGAGTAAAAACCAAACCTTATTATGACAAAGTCCCTGTTTCATTCGTCAAGCGACAACTCCGATTGGACTCGCTTGACGAATAGAACAGGCGCTACAAAGAGGGAGTCACGGCCTCGACAACGAGAGTCTTCTTCCCTGACGCCATCAGCGCCTACCCAGTGCTCCGCAAGTTAGAGTTGGACCCCGTGCTGGTACAAGTTTTAACAGGTCACGGGGGGTTCGCAGAATACTTACACAGGTTCAAGTGTAAGACGAGCCCCTCGTGCATCTGCGATCCGGCACGGGGCGAATCCGTGCTGCATGCCATAGTAGAGTGTCCGGAGTTTGGTAGCAAGAGAATAGATTTCGAAACTGCAACAAAAGAGAAAGTATCATTAGAAAACATAAACAATTTAATAAGAAATAAGGAGAGTAGAATAAAATTCATAGAATATTGTAAGGAAATAGCAAATAAGATAATAAATAGAAATAAAACACAATAGGAATGCTGTCGGCCTCAAAAAGAAATTAAATTAAGCTAGTTACTAAAATTGCTCTACTGTGATATTTTATTTTACATTTTAACATATTGACATTAGTTTTTAGCACTATTATTGCAAATTTTAAATTATATGTTAGGAAATTTAAGAAAATTTTAAACTGTAAATAGAAAGCAATTTCATTTATTTTATTTTAAATAGCATTAAGTTTTTAAAGTAGTACTAAGAACACATGTAATAGATATAAGTAACTAGTGTAAAAATTTTAATGATTATAATAAAGAATCATAAAAGTCTCTGGCTCAAAACACGCCAGGGGGAGAAGGAGAGGGCGGCATAGCGCCGCCCATAAAAAAAAAATATGCCATGCGAACAACGTAGGTTCGAATCCTAGTTAACTTATTCAACAACAGAATTGCTACAATCAAATTTATATTTGTCATTATAATTTTAAGTTATATGTGTAATACTAGCTGTCGCCAGCCACTCCGTCCGCGTTGAATTTAAAAAAAAAAGTAATAAGTAGCCTATGTGTTCTTCCAGAATATGATCTACATCCATGCCAAATTTCATCGAGATCCGTTGAACCGTACTGGCGTTCTATTTATCCATTCAAACATTCGCATTTATTTTATTTGTAAGATTTACAATTAGAAATTCAGAATAATAAATAAAACTAATATAATTTTAACTAAATTAGTAAAAATTTGGCGCAATAGAAAAAAAAGCAAAACAGTTCTAGGAATTACAAATTACTTTTCTTATCAAGTAGTAATTATTGATAACTAAGAATGTTGCAATAACTTCAATCCTTACTAATATTATATATTATATGTAAATGCGAAAGTAACTCTGTCTGTCTGTCTCGCTTTCACGCAAAAATTACTGAAGCGATTTAAATGAAATTTTGTACACAGATAGTCTAGAGCCTGAGGATGGACATAGGCTACATTTTAACGCGAAAAAGGGGTTGTTATGTATGCGCATCAACTATGCGCAAATAGGAACGGTCGGCTGCGCCCGACCATTACGTCAACGTGATGTCATTAAAGCAGTCTGCACTAAGCAAGCGTCGTTTCAGTTACTCTTCCACATACTTATCATTGGCGACGAGAAACCAAAGTACCCGCGTTGTGAAATTTTTTTTTTTTCAAAATGTCTGTTGGACAGTTTGGTATTTTGTCTTGTTTCGATCACTGTGAACAGACGTGGAAAACGTACAAGAGTCGCATAACGCAATGGTTTATTGCTAATGATATAAACCATTTAACCGATGCGACGGGAGTAAAGCGACGCGCGATATTGCTAAGTGCATTCTCAGAGGGTACCTATAAATTAGCATCGGATTTAGCGCTGCCGAAGGAACTGCAGGAGGTGCCATACCCGGATATCCTCGACCTATTGGACGCCCACTTCACACCGAAGCGCGTCGGCTTCGGCGAGCGGCACAACTTCTATGCGGCAATACAGCAGCCCACCGAGTCGTTTACGCAATGGGCGGCTCGACTGCGGGGGCTCTCGGCACACTGCGGGTTCAGCAACCTAGAGGAAGCTCTCCGCGACCGCTTCATTATGGGCATGCAGCACGGGATCGAGAAAGAGAAGATCTACTCCAAGGACTTGAGCGGCCTGACTCTGTCAAAGGCCGTGGAGTTGGCGGAAAACATCCGTTGTGCGCGCACGGGCGCCGCCAGCGCAGCCGCCGCGTCGAGCAGCAGCGCCGTCGTCGCTGCGCCTCCAGACGCGCTGTACAAGATCGGTCATTCAAGTGCTATTGTACAAAGTGCTAGTGAAAGTGGTTTGAAAAAGGTGAAGTGTTCCGTATGCGGCTATAACCACAAGTCGGTAGACTGTCGTTTCTCGAACTATACCTGCAAAAATTGCAACCGGAAAGGTCATCTTAAGCGAATGTGCAAAAGAGTGAACCAGGTGACGTCAGCGGAGACGAACGTATCGGACGAGAACGACGACGACGGTGAGTGTTTTCATATCCGATCCTTTAGAGGGGAGCCTATGGTGGAGTTTATCGAGTTGAATGGGGTTAAATTAAAATTTGAAATAGACAGCGGGTCCGCCGTAACCGTTATTTCAGTGAATACCTATAGTCGGCATTTCAGTAAAACACAGTTGTTGCCAACAAAGAAAAGATTACTAGGTTACTCCGGGGAAGCGATTCATTGCCTTGGTGTCATGAGTCATTCGCACATATTGTATTGTGGGCAAACCCGTAACTTAGACGTATATGTGGTACGTGGCGGGGGCCCGGCGCTCCTCGGTAGGGACTTTATTTCCAAATTTAATTTACAGTTGACTCCAGTTAACTATTGCGACTCGCCTCTTTCAATAGAAAAGCTCCAGGCTCGATTTTCAAAAACGTTTTCGGATACTTTAGGTACATTCAACAAATATAAGATCAAGTTAATTTTAAAAGAACAGTCGAGACCAGTATTTTTCAAAGCCCGTCCGTTAGCGTTCGCTTTAAAGGAGAAAGTTACTGAAGAAATCGACAGATTGGTCGATTTAGGTGTATTAAAAGCCGTAGATCATTCGGAGTATGCGTCACCTATCGTGCCTGTGCTTAAGAGAAACGGCTCCGTGAGGATATGTGCCGACTACGCTGTCAGTATAAATAAACAGTTAGTAGTCGACCAGTATCCTTTGCCTACGGTGAACGAACTGTTTTCCAAATTACATAGCGGTGAACAGTTCACGAAATTAGATTTATCGAGTGCGTATAATCAGCTTTGCCTCGACGAGGAGTCGCAAAAGTTAACGTGTATCAATACACACCGGGGACTGTATCAATATACGCGGCTCGTGTTCGGTCTGTCCTCCGCCCCGGCTATCTTCCAGCGTGCCATGGAGACCGTATTATCGGGACTAGACGGCGTGCTATGTCTGCTCGACGACATACTGGTTACGGGCAGAAATAGGGACGAGCACATGGAACGTTTAAACTCGGTGTTGCAAAGGCTCGAGGAGGCTGGGTTAACGTTACAAAAGGATAAATGCGAATTTTTCAAGGACGAAATTAGTTATCTTGGCTATGTCATAAATAAAAAAGGGTTAAAGAAGTCACCCGAAAAAATAAAGGCAATCGTAGACGCACCTGTACCGACTAATGTTAGCCAGTTGCAGTCATTTTTAGGGTTGGCCAATTATTACAGGAATTTTGTACCCGGGGCATCTAGAATTCTTAATCCCTTATATGATTTGTTAAAGAAAAATAAAAAGTGGGAATGGTCGCAGGAGCACACGGATGCGTTCGTTTCAATAAAAAATAATATAGCGTCAGATTTAGTGTTAGCGCATTTCAATCAAAACGCCAAAATTATTTTAACGGTAGACGCATCCCCCACCGGTCTTGGGGCGATATTATCGCAGGTGGGTGAAGACGGCGCCGAGCGGCCGGTCTCTTTCGCGTCGCGCACGCTCACGCCCGCTGAAAAACGATATTCGCAGATACAAAAGGAGGCGACTGCAATAATATTCGGCGTCCGCAGGTTCCATCAGTATTTATACGGTCGTGCGGAACCTTTCCTTTTAAGAACAGACCATAAGCCGTTATTATCAATATTCGGCCCGCATAAAGGTATCCCTGAAGTATCTGCGAATAGATTACAAAGATACGCAATGTTTTTAAGCGCGTATAATTATAACATAGAATACGTTCGCAGCGCTGATAACAGCGCGGATTATCTGTCGCGCGCAAGCTTGGTAGGCGTGAGCGAGAGCGGCGAGGGGGCCGCAGAGGCGGGGCGCGCGTTGTGCGCAGACGCCGCCGCGGCGCTGTGCGACAGAGCTGCGTATGTTTGTTTTGTTGTCGACGGCTCGTTACCGATTACGGTCAAAGAATTAGCAAACGAGACATCGCGCGATACTATTTTACATCGCGTATTAAAATACGTTCTTAACGGTTGGCCTAAGAAAGAAACAAATCCAAATTTTAAACCATATTTCTTATGTCGGAATCAACTATCTTTAGAAAATGGTTGTTTAATGCGGGGGCATAAAGTCGTAGTTCCAAGTTCATTACGTCAGAAAATTTTGGATGAATTACATACATCACATTTGGGCATTGTTAAAACCAAAGCTGAAGCTAGGTCCAGGTTTTGGTTCCCGGGCGTCGATGACGCAATCGAACGGCTGATAGGGTCGTGTGATATATGCAACCGACTGAGGCCATCGCCACCGCGGACTAAAATTTCACCATGGAAGTTTCCACCTCAACCCTTCTTCAGGGTACATATTGACTTTTTAGGTCCGCTTAATGGTCACACCTACCTAGTCGTCGTCGACGCATACACTAAATGGGTGGAAGTGTACGATATGAACGCGAATTCGAATTCGAACGCGGTGATCGAACGTTTACACGACTTTATTGCGCGATTTGGTCTTCCAAAAACAATAGTCAGTGACAATGGTACATCCTTCTGCTCACAACTATTTTTGAACTTTTGCGCGGGAAATGGGATCACACATTTAACAACGCCGGCTTACTATCCCGCGAGTAACGGTCAGGCGGAGAGTTCGGTGAAGATAGTTAAAAAGGGTATTAAAAGCAGCCTTTTGGCTAGCCGTACTGCAAAGGAGTCAAAGTTACGACTTTTGAAGTTTTTGTATGACTATAGAAATTCCGTTCACTCCACCACAGGCTTTTCTCCCGCCGAATTGGTTTACGGGCGGAAACTTAGGACGCGTTTAGATTTGATCAACCCTATATCACCGTCGTCTTCGTGCGTTCCCCTTGCTCACTTTGTAAATAAAAAACAGTCTTCGCAAGTTCAAGCTCACGGCGGCAATAATAAACAATTTTTTTCACCGGGTGACCAGGTTTTATATAAAAAGTTTACTGGAAATAATAGATCCACCTGGCATCAAGCAACAGTTCTAAAAAGACTCGGTAAAGTGTTATATGTTGTACAAGACAACAATTCATTAAATAAAATGAAAAAACATAAAAACCAATTGTGGCTATACAAAGGTGAGGCCATGTTAAACTCATGGGACTATGACGAGATAGACCTGGGTAGTCCCACATCGTCGGTGGCATCGGAGCAGCCTGGAGTGCCACATGCGGTGCAAGACTCCGCGTGCGCAGATTCGCCGCGGGGGGAGGACGAGGAGGCACGCTCGCCTCCGACGCCGCCTACCAACCACCCCAACGTGACGGTCACTAGAGGTGTTAGACGTCCGGTACTGTCCGACGAAGAAGTTTAGGGTTACTTTATATTGCAGTAATGTTTCTGTCGTCTTAATGTATTTGTTTTGATGGGGATGTATATGTATTCTAAAAGGGGAGGGATGTTATGTATGCGCATCAACTATGCGCAAATAGGAACGGTCGGCTGCGCCCGACCATTACGTCAACGTGATGTCATTAAAGCAGTCTGCACTAAGCAAGCGTCGTTTCAGTTACTCTTCCACATACTTATCAGGGGTTATAAGGGGTTGAAAGTGGGGGTGAAAGTTTGTATGGAATTATCGTCATTTTTACAGGTAGAAGGTTGAAACTTATTTTCAAGGCTGCTAATTAGATAAAAATAAATATGAAATTAAATATTTGTAAAAATTTTACCCCCCAGGGTGCTAAATAACAATAGGGGATGAAATTTTGATTGGCAATATGTTCGGTTTTGGTGAATGTTTTGTTTAATATGCTTTGCTGTAACCCTTACCAATATTTAGTCTAGAGCCTGAGAAAGGACAAAGGCTACTTTTTAACGCGAAAAAGGGGTTGTAAGGGGTTGAAAGTGGGGGTGAAATTTTGTATGGAATTATCGTTATTTTTACAGATAGAACCTTGAAACTTTTTTTCAAGGCTGCTAATTTGATATAGATAAATACGAAATTAAATTTTTGTAAAATTTTTACCCCCAAGGGTGTTAAATAACTATAGAGGATGAAATTTTGTTTGGCAATATGTTCGGTTTTGGTGAATGTTTTGTTTAATATGCTTTGCTGTAACCCTTACCAATATTTAGTCTAGAGCCTGAGAAAGGACAAAGGCTACTTTTTAACGCGAAAAAGGGGTTGTAAGGGGTTGAAAGTGGGGGTGAAATTTTGTATGGAATTATCGTTATTTTTACAGATAGAACCTTGAAACTTTTTTTCAAGGCTGCTAATTTGATATAAATAAATTGACATTTGAAGTTTGTAAAAGTTTTACCCTCAAGGATGCAATATTACAAAAGGGAATAGGGGATGAATGTTTGTATGGGAATATACGATTTTATGTGAATATTTTGTAAGTTGAATATGTTTTGTTGTAATTTTTTATAAGATTAAGTAAAATACCACAACAACAACAAAATTCATGCCAGTAACCCATAAGGGTAGGTAGAGACCCAGGACCAGACATTTGGCGCGGTCCTGGCACACCTCTCTCTATGTTCTTCTACATCCATACATCAAATCATAGCACGTCGGTTAAGTAAAATAATTAGCCTAAAAAAAATCTATCCGAAGACAGAATTTCACGCGGACGAAGTCGCGGGCACAGCTAGTAATCAATAAATAAGTTGTCAAGTTACTTACATTCTCACCGGAAGCGGTACGTTTATGGCAGGCCGTGTTCGCGCGCGATTCTCTTTGTTACTCTTATCTTCTTCAAACATTTTTCCTTGCTACGAGTATTTAAATAGCTTAATTTACTGATGCAACTACAATTATTAAAAAATAAGACAATAAAAGAGATTTTTCTTTTAATCTGTTTTTTTTTTTTTAATTTTACACAACACTATAAATTACCTTTTTTAACGTAGATGTTATTTGAATGTTTGGGAAAAAAAAAAAAATTATTACATTATATTAAAAAAAAGTTTTGAGCTAGGATGTTATCGGTTGGGTGTAATATGCGAGACTGGCGCTGGACTCCCACTGGTTTCATGTTTTATTTGGTACTAGCTGTGCCCGCGACTTCGTCCGCGTAAAATACTGTTTTCGTTAAGCATTTTTTTAAGGATTATTATTTTACTTGACCGACGTGCTATGCGTTGATGTATGGATGTAGACATAGAGATAGGTGTGCCACGACCGCACCAAATGTAGGTGTTTGGTCTCTACCTATCCCTCTGGGTTACGGGCGTGAATTTAGTTGTTGTTGTTGAGGTATTTTATTTAAACTTATAAAAAATTACAACAAAACAAATGGAACTTACAAAATATTCATTTACTCTTATGCAAATTTTCATCCCCTATTCCCTTATTATATTGCAACATTAAGGGTAAAACTTTAAATGACCTATTTATTAATATCAAATTAGCAGCCTAAAAAAAGTTATAAGCTTCTAACTGTAAAAATGACGATACGTCCATACAAATTTCCACCCCTACTTTTACCCTCTTATAAACCCTCTTTCACGATAAAAATTAATCTTTGTCCTTTCTCAGGCTCTAAGCTAAATATCAGTAAGTATAATAGTAAAACATATTAAACAAAACATTCATTAAAACCTCACATATTGCGAAACAAATTTTCATCCCCTATTAGCAGCATTAGAAAGAAGTTTCAAGCTTCTTACTGTAAAAATGACGATATTTCCATACAAATTACCACCCCCACATTCAACCCCTTACAACCCTTTTTTCGCGTTAAAAAGTAGTCTTTGTTCTTTCTCGGGCTCTAGACTAAATATCAGTAAGGGTAACAGCAAAGCATATTAAATAAAACATTCACCTAAACCTCACATATTCATTTTCATCCCCTATTGTTATTTAGCACCCTTCAGGGTAAAATTTTTACAGAAATTGAATTTCATATTTATTTATATCAAATTAGCAGCCTTAGACAGAAGTTTCATGCTTCTAACTGTAAAAATGACGATACTTCTATACAAATTACCACCCCCACTTTCAACCCCTTACAACCCTGTTTTCGCGTTCAAAAGTAGCCTGTTCTTTCTGAGGCTCTAGAATATCTGTGTACCAAATTTCATTTAAATCGGTTCAGTAAACAATAGTAGGCGACACTTCCATACAAACTTTCACCCCCACTTTCAACCCCTTACAACCCCTTTTTCGCGTTAAAATATAGCCTATGTCCATCCTCAGGCTCTAGACTATCTGTGTACCAAATTTCATTTAAAACGGTTCAGTAGTTTTGGCGTGAAAGCGAGGCAGACAGACAGACAGACAGAGTTACTTTCGCATTTATAATATTAGTAAGGATAGGGCGTAAGCAACAGCCGCCCGCCCAACTCATGGGCTGCGTTCACATTTGAGAAATTAACCATGTAACTTATTTAGTTTAAAAAATATTACGAGTATTTATTCAATAGATCAATTTATAAATTGTTACAGTAAAGCTAAGAGTTACTGTTATAATATATTTTAATACATTGATTTTTATAAATAGGCATCAATTGCTATAAATTATAAAATATTTTTAGTTCATAAACATATTTTTTTTAGTGGTGGGTCAATTATTTTGTACTTCGGACATATGTATTCTATCACGACTATTGACCTCGATAAGTTTATATTATTTAAAGTTTAGACTTTTGTCAAATTAATTACGTATATGAAGTCTTTCGACTATCATCAGGGTTATCTGACATCTCCGAGCGGACGTGGACTTGCGGGTATTCCAATAAAATAACTGTTGTAATAATTATCACAATTATAACTATCGATGATACAATCAATGTCATTACTAAACTAATTTAGGATTGTTAAGATAAAATTGGGTTTAAGTAACGTCCACCGAGCACGTGGTTGCGTGCGCACCTTATGACGATTCAAACCGAACTGCCAGATTTGTCAAGATGGCCGCCCTACCAGTGCTCGGTGTTCGTTAAGGGTATTGACTGCGCCAACATATAATATATTACTGCTCAAACCCTATTTCAGGACAAAATAGTTTTGCCTAGGTTAAACTAGTTCTTCCTATACGCGATAGGAGTAACTAGCATAGAATAAAAAAGCCGGTAACATAAACAATGATTTGAAGTTATTTGCTTTGGATGTTAGTTTAGGACTTTGTACACATTTTTGTTAGGATCGTAGACGTAATAAGTTTAGTTTTTTTCACTAATTCCACAATTTCATTATGTTTCACTTAATATTTTATATTTTTTTATATTACTGTTATATTTAATTAGATTTAAAATATATTAGTTTTATAATGAATGACGTATTACCAGGTTTTCTTGCTATTGAGTCATTCTATTTATGTAACGAAGTACATTGAATATTTCCACCAAAACCCTCCAAGTTTAATCTTTTTGAAGACCGTTTTTCCAAGAGCTTCTTGTGAAGTTGGGATCGATGAGTCTATTTTCATACAGTAAGCCTTCTCGACACGCTAAGTCCAATATAATGATTTGAAAAATAACACCAGAAAATTAATATATTATTATTCTTGATACTAGTTTTTCTGTATCTAATTTTAGTATTATTAGACAAAATAGCAAAAATAAAAAAATCTAATAGAAATAATGAAAAAAAATTAAATTTAGATAAAATATTTTAAATATAGTTTCATTTCACTAATTAACGTCATCAAAAAGTCTTAAAGTGTGGGTCCACTCACACTCTCACACTCGACAACACAAGTTGCTTCGAGAAAAGGGGGCCGCAGCTTTTCCCTCATCGACACGGCCAGATAATTTATGGGTATTCATTTTTGTTACTGTACTGTATCAATTCACTTTGGTCGGACTATACATCATTACATTCCACGTCAATCGAAATTAAATTCTACCTGTAACAGACAGATTAAGCCTCGTACCGGCACAGATACACGAATGAACGGACGGTGCTTGCGCGGTATGTTTACAAAGCGGGGTCGCAGGTTCGAGCCCCAAACGATGACCTGCGGGGTTAGGCAGTAAAAAACATAAACGAAACGAAAGCGACTATCGTTCGATTGTGATTGGTTGAGAGACTGACGTCTGACGTCACGCGTTAAAACCATAGGCAGTGACACGCACGAAAGACGAAAGACGAAAGCGCCGTCTATCGTTTATCGTTTTTCGACTAATTCCTTTGAAATTCTTAGGCAGTAACACGAAATGACATTTCCAATCGTTTTAAAAGCTACACGATCGTTCGTTTTTGAGACGATCGTCAAAGGTGTCTCGTTTTGCCGCGAAGTCAACCGAATCAACTTTAGTTAAATATCTTAAACTATTATTAAATATTAAATAAAACTTCTAAGGTGAGTATTATGTTATAAATTATTTGTTACTTGAATAAAGTAAAAAATTTATGATTTGGCATATTATAGATATGTCTCGCATGTGGAACGCCTTGATGTTAGAAGCTGCAGATGCCGAAGCTAAAAAGATGTCTCGGCAGCGTATGCTTCTACAAAGATTAAAGAATCGCGAACGGTTACTCCAAAAAATTCCGGAGTGGCAGTTTAGAGCTCATTACAGGCTGAATAAGGAAGAGTTCCACTCGTTGTGTGACGAGCTCAGGCACAATACCAGTTTAAAAGGTTCGAAAACAACTTCACTGGAACTTAAGGTAAATTGATTTTTTATGATATATGTTTTTTTAATATATGTGTGTTAAAAGGTGATTATGTATTTAATATGATTAATGTTAACTTTAGTCACTTTGAGTCTTATACTGACACAATTATTATATTTTAGTTGCTGACAGCATTGAGCTTTTATGCCATGGGTTCATATAAGAAAGGTGTTGCTAATGAGGTACATATGAATCAAAAAAGTGTAAGTCGGTGTATCAGAGAGGTGACAAAAGCTCTGAATGAGATTTCAAATAAATGGATACAATTCCCACAAACAAGCACACAAAGAACTAAAATTAAGCAAGGGTAGGGGTTACTATATATAACTTCTATCATTTTATTTTTATTACCTTGAGCACATACAACTACTTACAAATATTATTTTACAGATTGTATACTAAGTTTAATTTTCCTGGTGTAATTGGTGCCATTGATTGCACCCATGTGGCCATAGTTCGTCCAGCTGCAGATGAACCTTGTTTTTATAACAGAAAACTACTGAACCGATTTAAATGAAATTTTGTACACAAATAGCCTAGAGCCTGAGGATGGACATAGGCTACATTTTAACGCGAAAAAGGGGTTGTAAGGGGTTGAAAGTGGGGGTGAAAGTTTGTATGGAATTATCTTCATTTTTACAGGTAGAAGATTGAAACTTATTTTCAAGGCTAATTTGATAAAGATAAATATGAAATTAAATTTTTGGAAAAATTGTATCCCAAGGGTGCTAAATAACAATAGGGGATGAAATTTTGTTTGGCAATATATTCGGTTTTGTTGAATGTTTTCTTTAATATGTTTTGCTATTACCCTTACCAATATTTAGTCTAGAGCCTGAGGAAGGACATAGGGCACATTTTAACGCGAAAAAGGGTTTGCAAGGGGTTGAACGTGGGGGTGAAAGTTTGTATGGAATTATCGTCATTTTTACAGTTGGAAGCTTGAAACTTATTTTTGAGGTTGCTAATTCTATATAAATAAATATGAAATTAAATTTTTGTAAAAAATGTACCCTCGAGGGTGTTAAATAACAATAGGGGATGAAATTTTGTTTTGCAATATATTCGGTTTTGGTGAATGTTTTGTTTAATATGCTTTGCTGTAACCCTTACCAATATTTAGTCTAGAGCCTGAGAAAAGACGTAGTCTACATTTTAACACGAAAAAGGGGTTTGAAGGGGTTGAAAGTGGGGGTGAAAGTTTGTATGGAATTATCGTCATTTTTACAGGTAGAAGGTTGAAACTTATTTTCAAGGCTGCTACTTTGATAAAGATAAATATGAAATTAAATTTTTGTAAAATTTCACCCCCAAGGGTGCTAAATAACAATAGGGGATGAAATTTTGTTTGGCAATATGTGAGGTTTTGTTGAATGTTTTCTTTAATATGTTTTGCTATTACCCTTACCAATATTTAGTCTAGAGCCTGAGGAAGGACATAGGGCACATTTTAACGCGAAAAAGGGTTTGCAAGGGGTTGAACGTGGGGGTGGAAAATTGTATGGAAGTATCGTCTTCTTTTACAGTTAGAAGCTTGAAACTTATTTTTGAGGCTGCTAATTTGATATAAAGAAATTAATATTCAATATTTGAAAAAAAGTTTACTTTTAAGGGTGCTAAATAACAATTAGGGATGAAATTTTGTTTGGGAATATTTTAGATTTTGTTGAATGTTTTGTTCAATATGTTTTGCTGTTACCGTTACAAATATTTAGTTCAGAGCCCGAGAAAGGATAAAGACTACTTTACAACGCGAAAAAGGGTTTGTAAGGGGTTGAAAGTTAGGGTGGAAATTTGTATGAAAGTATCGTCATTTTTACAGTTAGAAGCTTGAAACCTATTTTTGAGGTTGCTAATTCTATATAAATAAATAGTAAATTAAATTTTTGTAAAAATTTTGCCCCCAAGAGTGCTAAATAACAATAGGGGATGAAATTTTGTTAGGCAATATGTAAGGTTTTGGTGAATGTTTTGTTTAATATGTTTTGATGTTACCCTTACCAATATTTAGTCTAGAGCCTGAGGAAGTACAAAGCCTACTTTTTAACGCGAAAAAAGGGTTATAAGAGGCTGAAAGTGAGGGTGGAAATTTGTATGGAAGTATCGTCATTTTTACAGTTAGTAGCTTTAAACTTATTTTTTAGGCTGCTGATTTGATATAAATAAATATGACATTTGAAATTTGTAAAAGTTTTACCCTCAAGGTTGCAATGTAACAAAACGGAATAGGATATGAAAGTTTGTATGGGAAGATGTTTATGTGAATATTTTGTAAGTTTAATATTTTTTCGCATTTTTTATAAGTTTAAGTAAAAAAAACAACAACAACATAATTCTCGACCCGTAACCCAGAGGGGTAGGCAGAGACCCAGGACCTACATTTGGCGCGGTCCGGGCACACCTCTTTCTATGTTCTTCTACATACATCAAAGCACAGCACGTTGGTTAAATAAAATAATTAGCTCAAAAAAAATGCTACCCAAAATAGTATTTCACGCGAACGAAGTCGCGGGCACAGCTAGTATAATATTATAAATGCGAAAGTAACTCTGTCTGTCTGTCTGTCCGTCTGTCTGTCTGTCTGTCTGTCTCGCTTTCACGCAAAAACTACTAAACCGATTTAAATGAAATTTTGTACACAAATAGTCTAGAGCCTGAGGATGGACATAGGCTACATTTTAACGCGAAAAAGGGGTTTGAAGGGGTTAAAAGTGGGGGTGAAAGTTTGTATGGAATTATCGTCATTTTTACAGGTAGAAGGTTGAAACTTATTTTCAAGGCTGCTAATTTGATAAAGATAAATATGAAATTAAATTTTTGTAAAATTTCACCCCCAAGGGTGCTAAATAACAATAGGGGATGAAATTTTGTTTGGCAATATGTGAGGTTTTGTTGAATGTTTTCTTTAATTTGTTTTGCTATTACCCTTACCAATATTTAGTCTAGAGCCTGAGGAAGGACATAGGGCACATTTTAACGCGAAAAAGGGTTTGCAAGGGGTTGAACGTGGGGGTGAAAGTTTGTATGGAATTATCGTCATTTTTACAGTTGGAAGCTTGAAACTTATTTTTGAGGTTGCTAATTCTATATAAATAAATATGAAATTAAATTTTTGTAAAAAATTTACCCCCAAGGGTGCTAAATAACAATAGGGGATGAAATTTAGATTGGCAATATGCTCGGTTTTGGTGAATGTTTTGTTTAATATGTTTTGCTGTTATCCTTGCCAATATTTAGTCTAGAGCCTGAGGAAAAACGTAGGCTACATTTTAACGCGAAAAGGGGGTTGTAAGGGGTTGAAAGAGGGGGTGGAAAATTGTATGGAAAATTGTTGTTCCTCTACTGGTAGTCCTAAAATATAAAGTTTGGGTGATGAAATGTGATATTTGTAGCTAGGAAAATGGCAACTACAAAACTATTGTTGTATAAAATACATGATTCAATAGCAAGGGCACTTGCAAAGGATAAGTAAAATAAAAAAGGATGTGTCTGCCATAACAAACGTGCTTCAGAATGAATGTCTTGTTTTATGTTTACAATCATTATTACATTAGAACCAACCTTGATCCATTGCTCCATAGACTTGTCAGGATCACTACCTACCTGACCCAGCAACATCTTTAATGGTTGGCAAAGTTCCTGGCGCCTCACTCTTCCCTGCGGGGTGTTTACCATTTTAAATACGTTATTGACGTACCTTTCCATAAATTCCACCATTATGGCGATTTGCTCACTGCTTGCGTTTTAAGAATTCATTTTACAAAACGTAAATTGAAACACAAACACTTCACTAAACTTTTGTATTTTTACCGCGAGAATATTTGACCTTTATACGTCAAATTCAAATGACACAATGTTCATCGTCAAGTATAGACAATAATTTGTTTTTTTGACGATTCACCTTCGTCTGCACGAAAGCGACTGTCGTCTGTTACTGCCTAGCCTTACACGGAAAAACGAGAGACGCTATCGCTTAGACGAAACGATCGAACGTTTCGTTTTTAGTTTTTTACTGCCTAACCCCGCGGGCTGGCCGCCGCGGCGCCCGCGCATTGAGCCGGCAGAATTAATTAGTTGCACATCGTCGTATAATTAAGTCACGTTATAATTTTTTGTAAAATCATTTTAATATTCGATAAGCATATACCGGCTTTCATTAACAAATACATATACCATTTTTGCGGCTAAGTTGAACATAACCTATGGCTTTGTCACCGTAACTTTCACGTGATACTCTAAAATTAATTTAATAAGTAATTATATTCAATTAGAATTCGGCAGAATTAAACCGAAGGTAATTTTTCAAAAAAATTGTGATCATAAACATATCAACATCAGGAATATTATCAGAATTAGCTTTTATAAATCCTGTATCACACATAGCTAAACGAAATTAACTTTAACAAATCGTTTTTTAATAGTAAATTTACAATATTTTTGTCAAGTTACGTATAATAGCTGTAAACGCTGCACTGTTATGTAATTTCTATAACATTATGACGTCACAAGTATGGTGGCCAATCGTGGTCCGTTGACAGTCACGTGACTTTATTTTAAATTTTATTAATATTTAATCGCTTATAATTAATTGAAAAAAATCGTTTTTCAAGTTACATATCAATAAAATTAATAATTAAGTTTTTAAATATATACAAAAAAAAAACATTTTTTTATTCAAAATCCCAATTAGTAATTCTAATAAATCAATTTTGATTTCTGACTAATATTTGGTTTTTAATATTACAACTTGATAAATAAGTATGACAATAGGTCATAAAAGTGGCATACAAGCAAGAAACTATCTAAACCGTGCAAATAGCGAAGTGAACACTGCCCACAGACAGAGAAGCGAACGCACAGATTGAGGGTATTTCCCCTTACATGTCGCCTTCTTTGCGAAATCCACGTCTACTTTCCATTCCTTCTTTACAAGAAAGTGGTTGGAAAGGGAAAGACAATCAAAACCCTACAAACCTTACCTTACCCTACAAACCATAAAGTTACAAAATGTTAATTAGATTTAAATATTTATTTAAATTAGATAGTTATTTTTTTTTTTTTCATTATATTTTATTTCATTTATTTGGTACACAAAGGTTAATTAATTTAAATATATTCTATAATTATGTAACTTGTAAGATCATAGGTTTTAGAATTAACCTTCTATTAGTATTACGTAATGATTGTAAAATTATTCTACACATGTTTAGGATTCCGTTATAATCAGTAGTTGTCATATATAATTAAAAGTAAATACTATACTATACTATGTTTTTAGTATGTTTAATATTTCGCAAAATAGTTTCCTTTGCACTATATTAGTTAGTTAGTAGTAGGGGCTCAGTTCTCCGCAACTCCACGACAAGCGCGTATTTTGCGTGAAGGCAGGCTGTAGGTTACTCCAGCCAGCCCAGCTCGCCAAAGAACCCCAGCAGTCCCTTAATGATGCTGGTGATCTCTGGCGGCGACCTCGGCGGACCGAGGTATCTGTCCCTGTAGTCGGACACTGCCGGGCAGTGTTGTATAACGTGCAATGCTGTTTCTTCTTCCTCCATGCACGCCCTGCATAAAGGACTGTCTGTGATACCTAAGTTAAAAAGGTGTTTGTTAAAGTGGCCGTTACCTGTCAGGGCAGCCACAGCTACTCTGAGCTGTGGCTTACTTAATTTAAGTAGCGTGTTTGAGATTCGCTTATTAATTTTCGGCAGAACTTCTTTGGTCTGCCTGCATTCACTAATGCAATCCCAAAGCGCGCTGTGCTGGTCGTGGCTTCTGCTTGTTACCTGCGACCTTAAATATCCTAAAGGAAGGGGGACGATGGGTTCAGGGCCGATTGCTCGGCTACCGGAACCTTTGCGGGCCAGCTCGTCCGCTGCGTCGTTGCCTCTGGAGCCGCTGTGACCTTTAATCCATCGAAGGTTGATATTGTTGACTGCTCCTAAATCATTTAGAATAAGGTGACACTTATGTATAAGGCCTGAGTTAACTGTGTAGCTGTTAAGTGCCTGGAGCACAGCCATGCTGTCGGTAAGTATGCAGATGTTTTCATCTTTTGCTTTCCTTGCAGCTATGGCGTGTGCTGCTAAGATTATACCCATGCATTCCGCTTGGAATATGGTACAGTACTGACCTAAGGATGTGTGTATCAGGTGGGTGTGGTCGTGCCTACCCGTGTCATTGTGTTTAGACTCAGTGAGGTGTATTTTGTATTTCTTGTCAAAGATGTACTGTTTGGGGATCAGGTCGTGTTTGGCATCTACGATGGGCAGCGTTGCTGTGAGCGTGTCCAAAATAGACGTATGAGGGATCCTGTATTGTCTCCATAGATTGAGTGTGCGCAGCCTTAGCGCCGTTGAGGTTGCTGTTTGTTGTATATGGATGTTTAAAGGTGTCAAATTTAGTAGGGCTTCCAAGGCAGTTGTGGGAGTCGTTCTCATACTGCCTGTTATCGCCATGCAAGCTAGTCTTTGACACCTTTGGAGTTTGTTGCATGCAGTAGTTTGTTTGGTTTTTGTCCACCAGACTACCGCTCCGTATGTGATGATTGGTCTTATAACCGACGTGTATAGCCATAGCACCGTTTTTGGTGAGAGCCCCCATCTTTTACCAATCATCTTTTTACATTGCCAGAAAGTTATAGTTATGCACTATATTTAATTTGATTCATTTTTGTTTCGAGGTACAAGGGCTCTACGCTTGTGCTACGACTTTGCTACGGTGCATCGTAGAATTGTTACAAACGTTCTACGAAATTATAACTCATTTACTGCATGCGTTTTGTTTTTGTTTTTATTACGGATTTGATTACTTTTTTCTTAATAATCTGAGTTGAGAACAGGTTTAATAAATATTTATTTAACTTCACTGTCATCGAATGTAAAGTTTTTAAAATTATTGGCGTCTTTTTCATTCTGGTTTAGTTTTTTGATCATATGTTCTTGTATGAGAATTTGAGACAGTACACCCTCGGTTAGTAACATGGCTAATGCAGTTATTTTTTTTTTTTTTTTTTTGTTGACGCGGGGAATGCATTTACGCACTTCGCCGTCCGTGCTGCGGGGGCAGCAGGGACGGTTTCGTGTGGGACTCGCCGGCCGAAGGCAGAAGGCGACCGGAATACCCACTAAACCCCGCGGTGTTCTCCTTCGCCTGACCGGGCCGTGGCATCTACGTTAGTTTATCCACGACCCGGCTAGGGGAGCCCCTTGGTAGGGGCTCGACACGTGTAGGGAGGGGCTGGATGTAACACCCCCTCCCATCACCCTATGATGCCCTCCCTCGGAACACACGAGAGAGGGCATCCGCCACATTCGGCGCAGCAGATCCCCCGACCTGCCGCGCGTGGCCACCTCAAATTGGTTGAAGTGGCCCTGCGGGGCGGCAGCGTTTCGCTGGCGCGTTCGCGTTCCCGCAGGGCTTCTCTCTTGGCCGCCATCACCTCGCGTGCAAACGAGGCGACGGCGGCCCAGCTCTGCTCGCTGCCGGCCATCGATCTAACGACGGCCGGCAGCGACAGATCGCGTCCTATTGCGCCAGTGAGTGTGGCGCGTTGAGCGTCCCAGGCCGTGCACACGGCGAGCGTATGCTCGGCCGTGTCCACGGCGCCGGTCGCGCAATGTCGGCAACCGGGATCCGACTCAATTCCCACAACTTCACACAGGTAACGGCCAAAACAGCCGTGCCCTGTGAGAAGCTGCGTCAGGAAGTAAGTCGGCTCCCGGTGCCTCGCCTCCACCCACTGGCGCCGGACAGGGCGGACAGCCTCGACGAGCCGCCTGCTCACCGAGGTGTCCGCCAACCTCTCCTCCCATCGCCGGAAGAGATCGTCACGTCCTTCCTTCCTCCAGCGTACGATCTCTTCCGGGAGGGGTTCTTCACCTCTTTGTCGCATCAGGGCCCTTCTCCGGTAAACCTCCGCCAGAACCCCGGCTTCGAGGTCCCAAGGGAGGCTCCCGGAGATGAGGCATGCCGCCTCGTACGAGACGGTGCGATACGCTCTGGAGGCCCGCTGAGCCATGGTCCGTTGCGCACGTCGCAACAAGACCATGTTATCCTTGCTCAGGGGCCTCGACGCCCAAATGGGCGCTCCGTAGAGCGCCTTAGAGCGCACCACACCGTCGTACAGGCGACGGCATACACCGCCCGCCCCCCCGCAGTTGGGGAGCAGCCTGGCGAGCATTCCCGCATACTTCACCAACTTTGGTGCAAGTATCCGGAAATGCTCACCGAACCCCCATTGGTGGCTAATGCAGTTATGGTGGTCTACAATTTAAAAGATATTTAAGATTTTTTTGTCATTTCTATGCTTTCGTGCAAAAATGAATTCACCTTAATTAACTATAATTTTATATACTGTAGATTTAACATACTGCTGTTTTTTTTTTTTTTTTTTTTTTTTTTTATATAAGAGAAGGGGGCAAACGAGCAGCGGGAACACCAAGGTGTTCATCGACGCCCATGGACATCTGCAATACCAGAGGAATCGCAGATGCGTTGCCGGCCTTTGAGAAGATGATACGCTCGCTTCTTGAAGGACCCTAAGTCGTAGCGGTTTGGAAATACCGCCGAGGACAGACCATTCCACAACGCGGCGGTACGCGGTAGAAAGCTACGCGAAAACCGCACGGTTGTGGATTGCCAGCCATCGAGGTGGTGTGGATGGAACTTGGCGGTCTGTCGGGTCGTCCGATGACGGAACTCGGCGGCAGGAATTGTTCCAAACAACTCTTCTGAGCACTCCCCGTGGTAAATACGGTAGAAAATGCAGAGGGAACTAACATCCCTCCGCAACGCCAGAGTGTCGAGCCGATCAGTAAGAACTCGGTCGTTGACGATTCGAACCGCTCTCCGTTGTATGCGGTCAAATGGAAGAAGCTGGTACTGGGGTGCTCCCGCCCAGAGATGCGAGCAGTATTCCATGTGGGGCCGAACTTGCGCCTTATAGAGCTGAAGGCGATGGCCCGGTAGGAAATACTGCTTCGCTCTACCGAGCACACCCAGTTTTTTGGAGGCCAGCTTGGCCTTGTCTTCCAAATGACCGCGAAACTGAACGTCGTTCGATATGTCAACGCCGAAAATACTGATACTGGCTGAGGCAACCAGGGGAGTGCCCTCGAAACGAAGATCCACGACAAAGGGTTGTTTTTTAGCGGTAATGGCGCATACTTGTGTCTTTTTGGGATTGAAATCAACGAGATTTCGTCGACCCCAATCCGAAATTTCACCCAGTAGGGTCTCCAGTTCAGACACAAGTTTGGTCCGGCTCTCATCGGCAGTAGCCCGAGAAACGTTAGCGCGGGCCGTGTACAATGCATCACCCGTGCTATCGTCTGCATAACAATGGATGTTGCTAATTTGCAGCATGTCATTGATATGCAGAAGAAACAGGGTGGGCGACAGTACACAGCCCTGTGGGACACCAGCATTAATTGGTTTGGGGTCCGAGCATGCACCGTCGACAACGACCTTGATGCTTCGACCCTCCAAAAAGGTGGCAATCCAGGCGCGTAGTTTCTCGGGCAGCCCGTAGGAAGGCAGCTTCGAGAGAAGTGCTCTGTGCCATACCCGATCAAAGGCCTTGGCCACGTCCAAACTAACCGCCAGGGCCTCCCCCTTGCCCTCGATCGCCTCCGACCATCGATGCGTGAGGTACTGTTATGAACAGTTGACTATAGGGAGTAACTGCTTCTCTTGCAAAAACCCCCTAGCTGTCATTGGGCGTCGTTGACGTCACAAAGTATATAAAATGTCCGACTCGCGGCAGTCGACAATTCAGTTCAATTCAATTCAATTCAGCGCAGTGCAGTCTACAGAGCAGTCGATAGAGTAGTTTAGTAAGTTTCCAATAAAGTAGTAAGTGTATCAATCGTGTGTTGTATTTTTTTAAAAAAGGACCCACGGACGCCATCCTTACAAATTTGGTGTCAGAAGTGGGATCCCAGGAAAATCCGTGAGTACTGGGATCTATTAGGTGTAGGCGTCGCGAAATATCCACTCGTCTGCACCAATATTAATTGGTTCCGTGGTGTAAAGTCCTTTTTTAAGTAATCGACGGTAAGCCTTAGGCTCTCCAAAAGCCTAAGCCCGCATTACGGTAAGCCGCAACACCTGCTACTACGTTGGTCGACGATCAGCCTCCACCTCTACGTGTGAGCCCGCACCACCTGGATCATCAGGTCTTATTGAGAAACCTAGACACCCGACTGCTCATCATCCATCATCAGCGCCACGTGTTCTGAACGCACTACGTGGAAGAAGCCGACAACGTGACGACGTGCTGTAATACGACTCCTTGAGTCGCCAGGCGTCGCCATTTCTACTGCGCCACGCGTGTGACATCATCTTCGAGAATGTTCCCGCGTGCTGCTGTTACATCGCTGCTACTGTGAGTTTTTTACCAATTTTTGTGAAAAGTGCTCTAAAGTCATTATAGTGAAAGTGAATTTTCAAAATTTTAACAGTTATATTTTTATATTTACAACTTATACAATTTTTTATTAATTTACATTACATTGTTTGTGCATATATTTTTATTTAAATACTGATGTTCTGTAGTGTTTTAATTTAATTACGCATTAACCATTTCATGTCTCTAAAACACGAGATTTCCGAAGAAATCGCATCTTCATCTTATTCAGATTATTCAGAGGACAATTCTACTAAAACAAAGGTTAAAATGACCTCTATTACACTATCTGTCCTCACAAAGTTCATCAAACCCTACAATGGGGACCGCGATTTACTTCCCGCGTTTTTAACGAATTGCGAAAACGCTATTGCCTTAGCAACTACAGAACAACAGAATGTCTTGTGTAAATATATCATCTCACAATTAGAAGGCAAGGCTCAGTTAGCTTGTTGTTTAAAAAGATTTAATAACTGGTCTGAAATTAAACAATTCCTTAAAACAACATTTGGTGAAAAGAAACATTCCACTCATTTATTGGTGGATTTACAACAATGTAAACAATTGCCTTCTGAAGATGTGATGAAATTCTGTATTCGTGTAGAATCTTGTTTGACAAAATTACAATCTGACATCCATTATAGCTGTGAGAATGACAAAGAACTTTTAGGTCGCTTAGCCGCCATGGAAGATTTGGCCCTCAATACGTTCTTGTTAGGGTTGAACTCTAATTTCTCCCATATTGTGCGGTGTAGAAATCCAAAAACTCTATCAGAAGCAATTACACAAGCCATTGAAGAAGAGAAATTATTTAATTTATCCAAACTAACATCTCGCAACAATAAATATTGCACAACATGTAATAAAAGCGGACACGCCACTTCGGAATGTTTTAAAAATAAAAACAGACATTCGTTACTTCATATAAATTCACCGAACATAAATAATAATTATAAAACAAATTATAACGCAAATAAAACTTGCGCTTATTGTAAAAATCGAGGTCACGTTATAAGCGAATGTCGTAAACTTAAAGCGAAGAATAATCATAACGCTGAGTCGCGGAATTCCGCGCCACCCAGTGAACATGCACAGAGTTCAAATTACAAGCCGAACAAAGGCTCTAATGTGCATCATGTTGACATTCCTAATGAAAATACTTGTAATTTAAACTAAATAGGGTTCCGGTGTCGTGTCTGCCGAACCCTCAATATAATTTAAACGACACGAAAAACTTTTCTAAATCCTGTGGTTCTAAACCTTTTTCAACACAGGTTAATGTTATTAATAAACATACTTCAAGTCTTTCAAACTGTGTTCCTAAATTTTCTCTAACACAGGTTAGCGCAAATAATAAGACTTCGGGTCTTTCAAACTGTGTTCCTAAATTTTCTCTAACACAGGTTAGCGCAAATAATAAGACTTCGGGTCTTTCAAACTGTGTTCCTAAATTTTTCCCAACACAGGTTAGCGCAAATAATAAGACTTCAAGTTCTTCAAACTGTGTTCCTACATTTTTTTCAACACAGGTTAGTGCAAATAATGAGACTACGAGTCTTTCAAACTGTGTTCATAAAGTTTTCCCAACACAGGTCGGCACAACTAAGGACAATTTCAAGTATTTTGACAATCCTCAACCTCGTAATAAATCGAGTTTTTCTCCTAAGGATTGTTCACATGAGATTTCATTTACAATAAATAAAATAAAAAATAAAATTTCTCTACCTCTCTATGTTTATTTAAAAACTAATTATAATATCAAGCCCTTGTGCTTTCTTATAGACACTGGTTCAACGATTTCTATTGTTAAACATTCAAGTTTAAATAATCCAGTGCTTAACCCCGAAATAATTAAACTAAAAGGTTTAAGTGATAACGATTCTTATTGTGAATCTCTCGGGTCTACTAAACTAAAGTTTGAACATCGCATCTCGCCGCAAGGTAAAATTTTATTTGAGTATTTGTTTCATGCGATTCCTGATACGATTAATTTAACTTACGATGGTATTATTGGTTATGATTTTATACAACATTTTAAAATAGATGTTCAATATTCTACCAATACTCTTAATTTAGAAGGTTATAAAATACCTATTTGTTGTAGTAAGCCATCATATATAATACCTCCTCGCTCAGAGACGGTTATTGAGTGTCCAGTTTCAAATTTATCTGAGATTAATAATTTGAAAGAAGCCTTAATATTAGATCATAAAATTTGTGAAGGCGTATTCTTAGCTAACTGTATAGTGAGCGTAAAGCCGAATAATAGAGTTAACGTTTCCGTTCTTAACACTACAGAGTCTGAAGTCGAAATTGATAATTTTCAAGTTAAATTAACTCCATTCGAACTTCCATCTAATGAGTTAGACCACACTCAACTGGAAAACATTCATCAATTAGATACTGTTAACATTGACCGTTCTCAGAAAGTTTTAGAGCAGATAAGGTGCTCTCATTTGAACCCAGAAGAAAAGAAGACTTTAATGAATTGTCTTTCCAATTATACGGATATATTCCATCTCGATGGTGAATTCTTAACTTATACAAATGTTATTAAGCATTCTATTAATACTAGGGATGCAGACCCTATTCATGTTAAATCGTATCGCTTCCCAGAAATTCATAAAGAAGAAGTTGAAAAACAAATCAAGAAAATGCTTGATCAGAATATTATTCGTCCCTCTACTTCCCCTTGGAATGCACCTGTATGGGTGGTTCCGAAAAAGCTTGATGCATCCGGGAAACAAAAATGGCGAATTGTTATCGACTATCGACGTTTAAATGATGTCACTGTTTCAGAGGTTTACCCTCTCCCTCTCATTACTGACATCTTAGACCAACTAGGTCATTCTAAATATTTTAGCACGCTCGATTTAGCTTCAGGTTTTCACCAACTCCTTTTAGATCCTAAAGATACTGAAAAAACAGCTTTTAGTGTAACAACCAACAGCATTTCAGGTCAATTCGAATTTACTCGAATGCCTTTTGGGTTAAAAAACGCTCCTGCAACGTTTCAGAGGATGATGAATCTTGTCCTCTCAGGATTACAAGGTCTTCACTGTTATATTTACTTAGATGATTGTATTGTCTACTCCCATGACCTTGAATCTCATATGCAAAAATTACAATCAGTTTTCAACAAGCTTAGAGAAGCAAATTTAAAATTACAGCCCGATAAATGTGAGTTTTTACGGCGCGAAGTCGCTTATTTAGGGCATGTTATTACAGATAACGGTGTTTCGCCCAACCCAGATAAGGTCCAAGCTATTTCTAAATTTCCAACACCGAAAACTCCAAAAGACATAAAGTCTTTTCTTGGATTAACAGGTTATTATCGTCGCTTCATTGAAAACTTTTCTCACATAACAAAGCCTCTTACAAGCCTATTAAAGAAAGATATTAATTTCCATTGGTCACATGAGCAAGAACATGCTTTTAATACTCTCAAGCAAAAGCTCATCTCAGCTCCCTTGTTACAGTACCCTGATTTTTCACAGCCCTTCATTGTTACAACGGATTCTTTAAATTACGCCGTTGGCGCTGTATTATCTCAAGGCGAGATTGGTAAAGATAAGCCCATTGCTTATGCCTCTCGAACTTTAAATAAACAAGAAGGTAACTATTCTACAACTGAGAAAGAGCTCCTCGCAATTCTATTCGCTGTTAACACTTTCCGACCATATCTCTATGGTTATAAGTTTAAAATTGTCACAGACCATCGACCTTTGACATGGTTGTTTAATGCTAAAGATCCAGGCGGTCGTTTACTAAGATGGCGATTAAAACTCGAAGAATATGAGTACGAGATTATTTACAAACCAGGCAGAATAAACTCTAATGCAGACGCTTTATCTCGTTACCCAGTAAACGCTGTAACCACTCGTAGTTCTAGATTAAATTCAACTACTTATGAAGAATATTTTAAAAAACAATTCACTAAAACTAATTCTTTTTGTGATACTAGAATTGAAGAACACAATGAAAGTTTACATACGGCTAAACAAAAATCAATTGCATGTCCAGTTTCTTTGGATTTAGATAATTCAATGCCGCATTGTGAACAACTATTATCTATGTTAGATGATTCCGAAGAATTCCGTGCAGGTGAACGTGAACCTGACACTGTACAAACTATAAATTGTAAAAACAATAAAATACTTTATTTCTTATTCACTAAAGTTCATCACTTCGATGAAACTAATTACAGAACTATTTATAATTTATTAATTAAATTACGCGATGCAATTATTTCAAAAAATGATTATGATAAAGAATTAGCTTTGCATGATTTTACTGAACCCTTTAGTAAATTGGTTTACATTAAAATTTATAATATGATATCGTATATTTTTCATTCTACTAATATTAAAATTCACATCTACAAAAATCAAATATTGTATCCAACTCCTGCCGAAATTACTAATATTCTTAAAGAAAATCACGGTTCGACCATTGCCGGTCACCCAGGTGTGAAACGTATGTTTAATAGAATCAAAGCCTCTTATTATTGGAAAGGTATGCGTTCAGATATAGAACGTTTTGTAAAAGATTGTAAAATGTGTCAAATTAATAAACCTCTTAGAACTTCTAATAAATCTCCTATGGTCATAACTTCAACCAGTACTAAGCCTTTTGAAAGATTAGCTCTTGACATTGTAGGCACTTTACCAGAAGCTGGTTTTCAAAAATTCAAATATATTCTCACTTTACAAGATGATTTAACCAAATTTTCATGCGCTTATCCTATGATTACTTGTACTTCGGATGAAGTTGCACGCAGCCTCATTCATTTCTTTTCGTTATTTGGTTTTCCTAAAATTATATTGACCGATCAAGGTACTTCCTTTACATCTGAAATGTTCAAACAATTAACAGAAATTTTAAAAATTAAAAATTTATATTCAACGCCTTATCATCCCCAAACAAATGGCGCACTTGAACGTAGTCATGCTACCCTTAAAGAGTATTTAAGATCCTTTGTTAATGAAAATCAAGACGATTGGCATTGTTACTTAGCAACAGCGATCTTATCTTATAATACTACTCCTCACTGTTCTACTAATTACACACCTTTTGAACTTTTATATGGTTACAAACCATCAATTCCTAGTAGCATTTACGATTCTAACAGTAACACTACCTATCAAGAATATATTCGTGCTCTACAATACAGAATGAAATATTCTCGTGAGAAAGCAATTGAAAATATGAATAAAAATAAAGAAATTTCCAAAAAATACTACGATGTTTCAGCACGTGAAAAAGATTATAAAATTGGCGACTTAGTGTATTTAAAATATCATCATAGACTTCGAAAGTCATTGTCCCCTGTATGGAAAGGACCTTATAAAATAGTGAAAACACACGGTAAAACTAATGTCACTTTATGTATAAACAGAAAACATGTTAAATACCATGTTAACGAAATAAAACCAGCGTAGATATATTTTTTGGAACTCTAGACGCTGACGATGCTAGAAAATATGATGAAGCTATTAACATATGCGAACAGAACGAAAATCATATTTATTCATTAATGAAAGACAATATTCATATTGTTCGCTCTACAATTAATAATTTTAACGTTTCAATACAAAAATTAAATAATAATGAAATTAGACTTAACAATCAAATTGAAAAACTTAATTATATACTCTTAGGTAATTCTAAAACTAATAATAATTTAATTAATTTAGAAAGAATAAACTCTATGTTCAATGTTATTGAAGGATCTTTGCTATCTATTTCTAATATCTTAGACACTATCTTAAATTCTATTTTATTCGCCAAGGCAAATATTTTGCATCCATTTGTTATAACTCCAATGAAATTATATACTGAATTATTAAATAACATTAAATTAAAGAGAACATCGGAGTTCCCAATTTCATTATCTCTACAAAATATTCACACTATAATCGATTTATCAGAATTAATTGTGTATTATTATAATAATAAACTTATGTTTGTAATACAAATACCTCTAATAAATCCGACAAAGTTCAACCTTTACAAGAATTTACCATTGCCTACTCCTCGTGACGATAAGCATTATTCTACATATGTTTTAATTCATCCTTTTAAGCTTTATGTGGCTATAACAGATGACAGATTGTATTACGCCTTATTAGATAGTATCACTGAATGTAAACACGTTAATAAAGAATATATTATATGTCCTTTGGGTTCAATATTGTCAACAATCAACAACCCTACTTGTGAATCTAAGTTACTATCTGAAGTTACATTATCACTTCCAGAAATTTGTGATTCTAAAGTTATTTATGGCAATGTAAACATTTGGCAAAAACTTAATGATAACAAGTATATTTATGTACAATCTAAGCCTAAGAAATTAACTATGAAATGTATTAATAGCATTACTGATTATATTATACAAGGAACAGGAATTTTAAAAATTGAAAGTAATTGTGTAGCTTATTTCGAAACTTTACAATTGTATACTTCAAATAAATATAACTCTACTGTACCGAGTCAAATAAGTTTAAAGTTTGATTTAACCCAAGATGATTGTTGCAAATATAATATAATAAATGAATCATCTCATTTTATAAACCCAATAATTCTGTCAAACGTTGATTTAGAATCCCTTAATTTAGCTGCACATAAATTAGATAACTTAAACGATAAAATACATGAACATGAAAACCAATCTCACATTCTTAAGTATAGTAATTATTATTCAGGGATAACTTATGTGTTAATAATAATTGTAATCTGTTTTATTACTTATAAAATCTATAAATGTCTTTGTCCTTGTAAAACCTCCTCTTGTTGCATTCAAATTTTTAACCAATGTTACAATTTAAGGAAAAACAAAGAAAGTAATAAAGTACATACATCTCTGGAGCTTACGGAAATTTCGGAAGATTCCGACTATGAAAAAAAAATCTGTTAAAAACCTTCCCAATATAGAAATTGGAAAAACTAATGCTACTTTCCGAAATTTTAATAAATCCAACCGTAACTTAAGCAAATTTTAATTTTAATCATTTTACTTAATTTTTTTATTATTGCTTTTATCTTAACTTTTAATCTTAATTTCTATCTTGGGGTTTTAATGATAAAATTAATACTAGGAAGTAAGTTCTATATTGTACTAACAAATTCTAATTATTTTTATGTAAACTGAGTTTTATTTTCTTAAATAATTATAATTGATATTAAAATAATCCTTCACTTTATTCTTTAAAAAAAAAATAAAGCTCAGTCTAAAGGGGGGAGATGTTATGAACAGTTGACTATAGGGAGTAACTGCTTCTCTTGCAAAAACCCCCTAGCTGTCATTGGGCGTCGTTGACGTCACAAAGTATATAAAATGTCCGACTCGCGGCAGTCGACAATTCAGTTCAATTCAATTCAATTCAGCGCAGTGCAGTCTACAGAGCAGTCGATAGAGTAGTTTAGTAAGTTTCCAATAAAGTAGTAAGTGTATCAATCGTGTGTTGTATTTTTTAAAAAAAGGACCCACGGACGCCATCCTTACAGTACGCAAGAAGATCACCAGCTGAGCGACGTTGTCGGAAACCGTACTGACGATCGCTAATCACCTGTTGCTCCTCAAGGTACCTCATGAGTTGGCAATTGATGGTCGTTTCCATGACTTTCGAGAACAAGGTGGTAATGGCGATCGGCCTGTAGTTGGACGGGTCTGAGCTATCGCCTTTTTTCGGGATCGGGTGAATTATGGCAGTCTTCCATGATTTCGGGACAACGCCTAAGGAGTAGGAGAACCGAAACAGGCGCGTTAAAACCAGTGCCAACTCAGGAGCGCAAGTCCTAAGCACGATGGGGGGTATCCCGTCAGGCCCACTCGACTTATGGATATCCAGAGATTGCAGCGATTTCCGCACTGATCTCTGGATAAACTGGATTTCGGACATAGAGGTCTCACCGCGTGGGATTTTCGGCGGCGAGTTACCTTTGTCATCCAGAGTCGAGTTGGCCGCAAAAAGAGAGCCCAGAAGATCGGCTTTCTCTTTTGCGGTATGGGCCAACGAGTCATCCTCCCTGCGCAAAGATGGTAAGGACGGCTTACAGAAATTCCCCTGGACAGCCTTGGCAAGAGACCAGAACGCACGAGTTCCCGAAGGAAGGTGCACTAGCCTCTCACCAATGCTGGCCACGTGTTCGGACTTTGCATTGGCAATCACTCTTTTGAAGGACCTGGAGGCAGAGTTATACTTCTTTTTTAACTGGCTGGTATTTACATCCCTAGCTGCTGACGCCTCAGCCCAGGCTCGATAACAATCCTGCTTGTAGCCCGAGGCTAATTTGCAGGATTTACCAAACCAGGGTCGAGAACTGCCTCCGATGGGCACAACTGAAGATGGAATAAAAAGATCCATCCCCTGAAGCACCACATCAGCGACAGAATCGGCAACAGCGTCGGGATCATCCAGCCTGAAGCAAACTCTCTCCCATGGGTAGGATGCAAAAAAGGACCGCATCTCATCCCAGTCTGCTGACCTATAGTGCCACACACGGCGAAGGCCATTCGGTTTAAACCGTGGGCGACGCGAGATGGGCACTGTGGTCCGGATCAGGCAGTGGTCTGACGAGCCCAAAGGGGCTTCGACGGAAACCTTATAACTGTCCGGATGTGAAGTCAGCAGAAGGTCCAACAGGAAAGGTCTTCGACATCTGGGATTCGCGTGGGCGAGGTGACCAGCTGTGTCAGGTCATAAGACAAGGCAAAGTCGTGGACAGATCTCCCCGCATGATCGGTGGTACGAGAGCCAAGCCAATCGGCATGGTGGGCGTTGAAGTCGCCTAGTACCACGATTTCAGCGGAGGGGATCTGTGCCAGAACGGAATCTGTAGCCGTTTGGACTTGCTCCATGAGTCGGTCTGTTTCGGCATTACCGCTATGGGACCTATAAAGGCACGCATAGACCCGCGGATGGTCGTCGCCATCTACGCGCAGCCATAAAAGAGATAGGTCCCTACCTTCAAGAAGGCTGAGGCGACGAGAACAGATATCCTCTCTGACGTACACGCATACCCCAGCCCGGGGCAAAAAGGACTGTTCTAATTTGTATCCGGGGCAGGACAGATACGAGGTGTCCGCCGGAGAGGATATCTGCGTCTCGGTAAGGAAAAGCAAGGCCGGCTTTGCCGTCCGGAGATGGTACTGGACGGCCTCCAAGTTGGAATGGAGCCCCCTGATATTGCAGAAGTCCACGGCATGGGTGACAGGGGGTGCTGAAAGTGCCTTGCTTCGTTTGCCCCGACCTTTGCAAGCGAGCGGAATGGTGCCTGTAGGACCATAGGGTCCCTAAAGATGATTAAGGACAGACACTGGCTCACCACTACCACACTGGAGCGCAGGCGCACGTCCGCTTCGTACCGCGTTCGTCACTCAACTACCCAGAGACAGCTGTCCATTCCAGTGTGGTACATGAGACAGTGAATTGTATCTATTCCATAGACACAAACACTACATCCCTTCCTTGTTAACAAGTTTTATTTTATTATTATTTTCAACTCAATAAACATCTTATATATATTTTTTTACTGTAATTATAAATTAATAATTTCCAACCAGATTGTTTCATTCATTAATGTTTGATGTATCTTCATTTAAATTTCCATTACATTTCCATTCCCCTTCCACTCTTTTTAGATGTGTAACGTTCATTCTTAGTATTTGTCCAGTTTCTTCATTCCTTACCGTGACATGTAGTTTTTCCGACTACATGAGGCGTAGAGATAAATGTACTTGCAAGTTTGTTTGTCCTATCTAATTCTTTAACATAAATTTCGAGTCCTCTGGGGCAACCTCAATTCCAATTGAATGGAATTCTCTGTAGTCAGCAATAGAAGTGTTCCAATTTAATGGTAACCGAAGTGTTTCCAATTTAATGGTAACCGAAGTGTTTCCAATTTAATGGTAACCGAAGTGTTTCCAATTTAATGGTAACCGAAGTGTTTCCAATTTAATGGTAACCGAAGTGTTTCCAATTTAATGGTAACCTAAGTGTTTCCAATTTAATGGTAACCTAACTGTTTCCAATTTAATGGTAACCTAACTGTTTCCAATTAAATGGTAATCTAAGTGTTTCCAATTTAATGGTAATCTAAGTGTTTCCAATTTAATGGTAATCTAAGTGTTTCCAATTTAATGGTTACCTAACTGTTTCCAATTTAATGGTAATCTAAGTGTTTCCAATTAAATGGTAATCTAAGTGTTTCCAATTCAATGGTAATCTAAGTGTTTCCAATTTAATGGTAATCTAAGTGTTTCCAATTTAATGGTAACCTAACTGTTTCCAATTTAATGGTAATCTAAGTGTTTCCAATTTAATGGTAACCTAACTGTTTCCAATTAAATGGTAATCTAAGTGTTTCCAATTTAATGGTTACCTAACTATTTCCAATTTAATAGTAATCTAAGTGTTTCCAATTTAATGGTAACCTAAGTGTTTCCAATTTAATGGTAATCTAAGTGTTTCCAATTTAATGGTAACCTAACTGTTTCCAATTAAATGGTAATCTAAATGTTTCCAATTTAATGGTAACCTAAGTGTTTCCAATTTAATGGTAACCTAAGTGTTTCCAATTTAATGGTAACCTAAGTGTTTCCAATTTAATGGTAACCTAAGTGTTTCCAATTTAATGGTAACCTCAATTCCAATTGAATGGAATTCTCTGTGTTCATTGACACTGTATTAATCCAATTTAATGTATTCACATCTACTGAAAATCATTACCACCAATTTAATTTTTTGATTACCGAACTCCAACTAATGAACTTTATAACAAACAAAATTACTTAATGTCACTCAAATGTTTAAATTTAGGACTTGTACTCTCATAATGAACATAACAAATAAAAACATTAAGTCTAACATTAAACTCGAAAAAAGAGATAACAAACATAACTGACGTAACAAACACAAATTAAATCTATTACTCCGCGAACTATCTATGGAATAAAACTATTTCGTTCGAAGACGTTCAAATGTTTAACAACTGTCAGACGAGATAAAAAATTGTAACAGTATTAATGCTTTTATTAATTAGTCAAAAATAAACTTAAATCATATATCATCGCTGAACTGTAATAATCTCTCAATATTTTCTACATATATAACTTTGTCATTTCTGTCAAGTTAGATTCTCTTCTATAGTTATGTTAAGGTTTAGTTTGCTTTATATTGATCCTGTATTCTGTATCTATATTACGTATTAACCCGTAAGCCTGTATGATATACATATTTATTTTTCGGGTATATCAATAATTGTTCAGCATAGTTTAATAACATTTAAAAACTTCACAAAACATTTGTTTATAGCAAACACTTTAAACTTACACCTTCCTTACAACGCACAGAAAAATAAAAATAAATGCAATTATTCATAACTATTTTTTTTTATAAAATTACGAGCACGGATTTACAGAAGTTGTTTACGCACGGCGGTACGGTTCCGAACATATCTACTCCTTTTTTTTTTTTTTTCATTGTAAGTGAAGCATTGTGTGTTTTTTTTTTATGAGAAATAAAGATCTTTAAACCTAAACCTAATGGTAGTCATAAAAATTAATTAAATTAAAAGAAATTTACATCATCTGATTAAATGATGTACTAATCGAACAACGCCATCAGAAGTCATGTCGTCATAACAAGAACAATGTTTACATTTCCGTGCATGTGACTGTACAACCAACTTAATGGATATCTGCAATAATTAACAACTGATATAGGAGAACGGTAGGTCTTGTTGCTAACAAACATTTTACGTATAATTTAGATATATTTTGTAGTACAGAAAATACAAAACAAAACAAAAGTGTGAGTCATTGTCACTATCAGTGGCTGCAATGAACTCCCCTCGAAGATATACTATGATCGCCATGAATAGTACGAAGAAAAGTATATAGATTAACCTTAAATTAAGTTGAAATCTAAATTTTTTTCATTATTTTATATAAATGAACATAAATTTCATATAAACCAAACGGCTATGCCAATAAAGTATTTACTATTTAATCACGATAATTATGCATTATTCAAATGCACACTTAGCTAATCCATTTCCCTTTTTTTTTTAAAAAAAAATTGCAGTTGTTGCTTTACTAAGTATCAATGTTATCATAAGTCATAAGATCATTGGTTTAAGTATGTATCAATTCACTAATCACTCAGCATTCCGGCTGACGCCATGATGTATTATCAAGCCGGCGTATCAACAACACTCAAGCTTAATGTCAAAATTAAGTATTGAATTAAATAATTGAAAAATGTTGTATGTCGAAACTAACCCGAATAATAATAATATCGTGTAGCATCGAATCTTATCCCTGTTTTTTCGTTTAAAGAAAAGTTCTGAAGGGGTCTTTCGTGTTACAGAGTGAGGAGTACAGTTATACATCACAAAATACTAATATAATGTTTCTCTTATATTCGTGTTTTTTTTTTTTTTTGCTTGCACTTATTCTAAGGCACTTTAAGATATCCTTATTTTGAAGCTCAACTTCCCCATTCATTTGCGGCCAATATGGAACAGTACTAAAAGTTTAATATTGCAATCTTCACAAAAAGTTTTAAACTCTTCATTTACAAACTGCTGGCCATTATCTGCAGTGATTGAATGTGGATAGCCCAGTCGACTAAAGAGTTCCTTCAGGATGTTAATAATTTTGGAAACTGTTATGGTCCTGGTCACAGGTGGGCACAGTTAATCAAAAGTTAACTTCATTAATCTTTAATTCGTTAAATAAAAATGTAACTTCGTTATTCGTTTAAGCCTTTAATTAATGAAAATTTAACGCAAGTTAAAGTTGACAGTTAAAGTAAATTTTTGTTAATATTATTAGGGACAATCAGGCAAATGGCCATATGAATAATCTCCGAATCGCATGGATCGACTTTGTCGAGACTATCAATAGAACCTAGGCTATATTTTTTTTCCGCGCTTACGAAATCACGGACGAACGCTAAACCTATCTATAGTTTAGTTATATTTTAAATTCAAATAAAACTTAGACGATTGGGCCGATGTACTACTGCCTGTACAATACACATGACAGCGTGCACTAGTTACACACACTTGTATACTACACTGACAATGATGGACAAATTACCTTTTCAGTCATTTTTTTTTCGACATTCCGACGTCACGGAATTAGAGAGTTAACTAAATTTAGACAACACAAATTTTCTATTAAACTGTGAGACCTGGTAATATTCAAAAGAAAATAATCAAAACTTTTGTGCAGTATTTACATGTATCTGTTACTATTTGCACCCGTATATTCATTTGCTCATGCTCCCACAATTGAACATTTAATTTTACGTATAATTTGGTAATATATATATTTTTTGCTAAGGACCCACGAACAGACTTTAGTATTAACTACTTTTTTATTTATTAACATAGGTTTATCAATAAAACTTCTTAACATCAGAGGGAACTTATTGTAACATTGATAAATAAACTATATAACCAATCCAGTGATACATCTCAACGCATCAAACTATACAACTGAGATGCCATCGATAACTTCTAGCATCTAATGATATATCGTCGGATCTAATGTTATATGTTAAATAAAGTTAAATTGCTCTCAGTGTACAGAGTGTACGTCACACGACCACGACATAACGAAAACAACCGATTGCGGGTGATGTCTTCTATCTTTCTTATCACCTATAAAATCGTTATAGTCAATTAGTAAGAATATGTTTTGACTTATTTTCAACGACATTCGATTTATTTTAAAACAATCTTTCAATATACGCAAAAATCATAATTACACTAACACAATTATTCTATCTCTTTCTTTATTTTTTCTCGTTTTAGCGTATACTTTTTTGTTGTAAACAAACAAATTATCTTCGCTATTGTAATAATGTACCTCTCTTTTTAGCAGTCGTTGCAATATCAGCTGCTTCCTACTGAAAATGTTCGATTTAAATCTAAAATCTAAAATACCTTCAATTTAATGAAAGTTCTTTTGTTTTTACTAATACTTCTTATTTAAAAGAAGTCCGAGACATTAAATTCAATCTAATGAATTTCATTTTGTACAATGTAATAAAATAGTTTAGAATATCTCTAATTTACTAGAAACCCAAATTATAAATGTATACTTTTCAATACTCCGAAGGTACCTTGTTAGGTTTACCTATTTACGCATTCATATATCCAATTTAATGGATATCCAAAATAGACGAAGATATATCTCCAATTTAATGGAAATCCAGAGCACTACATATCTGTATTATCTATATATATAAATGAAAGTCGTATTAGTTACACTATTTATAACTCAAGAACGGCTGAATCGATTTGACTGAAAATTGGTGGGCAGGCAGCTCAGAACCAGGAAACGGACATAGGACTACCTCTACCCCGTTTTCTATCCTTTTATTCCGCGTGGACAAAGTCGCGGGTAAAAGCTAGTTTTAGTTAAAATGATAGCCGATTTACAAAATACGGCCTGTACCTGTCATTTTACGTGAAATACTTAGTTGCAGTTAATAGATAATAGACCCATATTTCGTATGACACTGTTTTAGATCCTAGAACGGTTCGTTGAAGAAGATTCACAAATACCTTTGCCAGAAATATAATTATTTCTGAACAAAATAAATATGTCAGTTGATACTTATTGTAGCATTTGATGTGTCTCGTTACAGAGAATATTTGATGACCAAATAGTGAGTAGATTAATATAACAGATTTAAAACATCTTTACAATTAAATCAGGCCACCCGTTGACCCCGCCTTTTATTGACGTTCCTTACACTTATGAAGATTGATATTGTAAGTACTCGAAGGTATAATAATTTACAATAATTTCAATCGCTTTTTTTACAATTAATTTTTTACAGTTAGCTGTAATAATTTGTAAATATTATTGACAATTAAAATTTTTGTGAACTAAACTTTAATAGACAAATATTCCTACTCATCATAATAAATAGATAACGACGGCGGAAGTGATATCGCATGCTTGCAATAAATCATCATTACTATTTTACACGTATACAACTTATAAAATCGGATAATACTGTAAACTAATGTTCCCCGTATCATATTGTCATCTTTCTTCTATTATGAAATCTATAATAATTGTACTCTACTTTTAGGCATAAAATTAAATATCTTGATTGAAATGTTTTAATTTACACACAAGTATTTTATTACTTAGGGCGCAAAATACGGACATAGTTACCAATTTTCTATTTTGTTTTTTTTTTTTTTTTTTTTTTACCTCGTCGCCATTTGTAGGACCATAGGGTCCCTAAAGATGATTAAGGACAGACACTGGCTCACCACTACCACACTGGAGCGCAGGCGCACGTCCGCTTCGTACCGCGTTCGTCACTCAACTACCCAGAGACAGCTGTCCATTCCAGTGTGGTACATGAGACAGTGAATTGTATCTATTCCATAGACACAAACACTACAGTGCCCCCCCCAGAATACGCGGGGCGGCCCGTGCGCTTACCCCCAGACTCCAAGCGGGAGTTCAGGCGTAAGCGCACGGAGGGGGATTCTCCAATACCAGGGGTATTGGTACCCCCCTGGGGTATTTTATCTTTCAATCCCACTGCCATGATGTATTAAGGGGGGGGGGGTTTAGGCCTCCGGCACCACACTCATCAGACGAAACGCGGAATTGCTCCCACTTCACGCCTGTCTTCTGTGTGGTCGTGGTATTTCACCGGGCGAGCCGGCCAATTCGTGCACCCAACAAATATTGTTGTTGCGGGATCTACCACTGTTAAAAAGAAGATATTTACAATTCATCATTAATTGCAGTGTAATTTAAATCTAAATTAAAAAATATCAAATTTGACATGTTTTAGGCACTAAGGGGGAAGAAAATGAGACCTTAAACATGAATATAGAGGGATACACCGGTAGAGGTTGTCCTAGGAAGATATAGATGGATTGCGGAAAAGGTGACAGGATTAAGAAGGGAGTGGGGCAGAATGAAATAAATTTAGATTTGGTAATATTAAATATTAACTTTTAGATTATATTAGGTCCTTACATATGAAATTGGCGTTTTTCGTACTGGCCACTTTAATCACGAATTTCTCCTCTTTGGTAAGGAATTCCAAATTCAAATTTGTACAGCTATAGACTCATGTATTTGTGGTTCGATGACCGTCATTCATTTGTTTTTTTTCTTCTGTTTTTTTCTGTTTGCGTCACTCATTTTACAAAATGGAAAACTTAAAATATCGCATTATTTACGAGTACGAGTTCCGCCGTGGCACTAGTGCTGCGGAAACGACTCGAATGGTCAATGATGTGTATGGCGGTCGTGTTGCAAAAGAAAGCACAGTTCGTTTTTGGTTCCAACGTTTTCGTTCTGGAAATTTCGATCTGCAGAACAAGCCCCGTGGACGGCCTGAGACTCAAGTTGATAATGAAGAGTTGAAGGCTATTGTGGAAGCGGATCCATCGCAAACCACGTCCGAGTTACGAGGGTGGGTCAAAAAGTTCGCGGAATGAGGGGTATGGAGGGGGGAAAGGTGACTTTTTACTACCTGCACTAGTTGTGACACTCATTAAGAGTATAAATACTAAGTTTCAAAAAAAATTGGTCATAATTACCTGAGCTACACATCAATCAACAAGTCAATCCGGAAGAAAATTTCAACATGGAGAAAATTGAGTTTCGCGCAGTCATCAAGTTCCTTACCAAACAAGGAAAACCTCCCCATACTATTTTGGAAGAGATGTCTTCTGTTTACGGGGACTCTTGCCCTGGTAAAACCATGGTTTACAAGTGGCACAACCTGTTTAAGCAAGGCAGGGATTCGATTGAAGATGATCCGAGACCAGGGCGGCCTGTCGAGGCAACCACGGCAGAAAACGTCGAAAAACTTGAAAAAATCATATTGGAAGATGCCCGTTTAAAAAAGAAACAGCTTGCAGAAATGATTGGAGTATCAGCTACAACCATTTTGAACATCCTACACGACCATCTTGGCATGTCAAAGGTGTGTGCAAGATGGGTGCCGAGAATGCTCACGCCACACCAGAAGCTGCGGCGAGTTGAGTGTTGTCGCGAGTTTTTAGCGCTCTGTGGTGAACAAAAGGATGAAGTTTTGAACCGAATTGTGACTGGAGATGAAACTTGGGTTCATCATTATGAGCCTGAGTCCAAACAAGACTCCATGCAGTGGCACAAAAAGGGCACACCACCTCCGAAGAAATTCAAAGTGTCTCCGACGGCTGGAAAACTCATGGCTACTGTTTTCTGGGATTCAGAGGGAATCCTACTTATTGATTATAAAGAAAGGGGTGTCTCTATCACTGGAAAGTACTACGCTGCACTATTAGAACGTCTGCGAGATGCCGTGAGAGAAAAAAGACGGGGAAAATTGACTAAAGGTGTGCTCCTTTTGCACGACAATGCACCCGTGCACAAGGCGCAAGTTGCGATGGCTGCTGTTCAAAGAGTGGGCTTCGAAATCTTGGAACATCCTCCCTATAGCCCAGATTTAGCCCCAAGTGATTATTATTTGTTTCCAAAAATGAAAAAAGAGCTTCGAGGGAAGAAATTTTCCAGCGATGAAGAAGTGAAGAGCGCAATTTCGGCCTATTTTGACGACAAAGAGAAATCATTTTTTTTCGAAGGTATTAATAAATTAATTGATAGATCTAATAAATGTATTAGAGTTAAGGGGGAATACATTGAGAAGGAAAAATAATTTTGTGCTTTATTTCTTACTTTTTACCCTCCATTCCGCGAACTTTTTGACCCACCCTCGTAGCTGCAGGCTGCGATGTTAGTGATAAAACTGTTTTAATTCACTTGAAGCAAATTGGGAAGATTAAAAAGCTTGAAAGGTGGGTACCTCACGAATTGACTGAAGCAAACCGGCAAACGCGCGTCGACTGTTGCGTTACATTACTAAACCGGCACAATAATGAAGGTATTTTAAACCGAATCATTACCTGTGATGAAAAATGGGTTCTTTACGATAATCGGAAGCGCTCAGCGCAATGGTTGGATCCTGGCCAGCCAGCCAAATCCTGCCCCAAGCGAAAATTAACCCCAAAAAAGTTACTTGTAAGCGTTTGGTGGACTAGTGCCGGTATTGTTCATTACAGTTTTCTCAAATCTGGCCAGACTATTACGGCTGATGTCTATTGTCAGCAATTGCAAACCATGATGGAAAAGCTAGCGGCTAAACAACCTAGGCCGGTCAATCGCTCCACGCCACTGCTGCTTCACGACAACGCTAGACCACACACTGCGCAACAGACGGCTACTAAATTAGAAGAGCTTCAATTGGAAAGTCTAAGACATCCTCCGTACTCCCCGGACCTTGCTCCAACAGATTACCATTTTTTTCGAAATTTGGATAACTTCTTGCAAGGGAAAAAATTCAACTCCGATGGGGCAGTCCAAATCACGTTCAAAGATTTTATTGATTCCCGTCCGACTGTTTTTTTTAGTAAAGTGATCAATAAACTACCTATGAGATGGCAAAAGTGCATAGAAAATAATGGTTCATACTTTGATTAATTAAATATATTATATTAAAAAATATTCGACTTTTTGTTCCTCCCATACAAAACGCCAATTTCATATGTAAGGACCTAATATTAACCATCGTCACCCTGTCCTTATCCCACTTATCGGGATTTGCACAAAAAAATTTCGTCCTTCTGGATACAAATCCATATTCAATCATTTTGCCCCATTCCCTTCTTAATCCTGTCACCTTTTCCGCAATCCATCTATATCTTCCTAGGACAACCTCTACCGGTGTATCCCTCTATATTCATGTTTAAGGTCTCATTTTCTTCCCCCTTAGTGCCTAAAACATGTCAAATTTGATATTTTTTAATTTAGATTTAAATTACACTGCAATTAATGATGAATTGTAAATATCTTCTTTTTAACAGTGGTAGATCCCGCAACAACAATATTTGTTGGGTGCACGAATTGGCCGGGTCGACCGGTGCAATACCACGACCACACAGAAGACAGACGTGAAGTGGAAGAAATCCCGCGTTTCGTCTGATGAGTGTGGTTCCGGAGGCCTAATCCCCCCCCCCTTCACTCAGCATGGCAGTCGGATTGGAAGAATACATACCCCAGGGGGGTACCAATACCACTGGTATTGGAGAACCCCCCTCCGCGCGTTTACGCCTGAACTCCCGCTTGGAGTTTGGGCGTAAGCGCGCGGGCCGCCCTGCGTATTCTGGGGGGGGCACCATTCCGCTCGTTGCTGGAGTTCGGGGCAAAAGCAAGAAACGAGCAGCGGTTTCCCCTAAAACGTTCGCCGTGGACGTCTGTAACATTAGGGGACTCCACTCTAACTTGGAGGCCGTCCATTACCACCTACGGATGGCTAAACCGGCCTTGCTTTTCCTTACTGAGACGCAGATATCTCCTCCGGCGGACACATCGTATCTATCCTGCCCGGGATACAAATTGGAACATTCTTTTTTGCCTCGGGCCGGGGTGTGCGTGTACGTCAGAGATGATGTCTGCTCTCGTCGCCTCAGCCTTCTTGAAGGTAGGGACCTATCCATTTTGTGGCTGCGCGTAGATAGCGACGACCATCCGCGAGTCTACGTGTGCCTCTATAGGTCCCATAGCGGTAATGCCGAAATAGACCGACTCATGGAGCAAGTCCAAACGGCTACAGATTCCGTCCTGGAGCAGATCCCATCCGCCGAGATTGTGGTACTTGGCGATTTTAATGCCCACCATGCCGAATGGCTTGGCTCTCGAACCACCGATCACGCGGGGAGATCTGTCCATGACTTTGTCTTGTCCTATGATCTGACGCAGCTGGTTACATCGCCATCGCGAATACCAGATGTGGAAGATCATACACCTTCCCTGCTGGACCTTCTGCTGACCTCACATCCAGACAGCTACTCGGTTTCCGTCGACGCCCCCTTGGGGTCGTCGGACCACTGCCTGATCCGGACAACAGTGCCTATCTCGCGTCGCCCACGGCTCAAGCCAAATGGCCTCCGCCGAGTGTGGCACTACAGGTCAGCAGACTGGGATGAGATGCGGTCCTTTTTTGCATCCTACCCATGGGAGCGAGTTTGCTTCAAGCTGGACGATCCCGATGCCGTTGCCGACTCTGTGACCGATGTCGTGCTTCAGGGGATGGAACTATTTATTCCGTCATCTGTCGTGCCTATCGGGGGCAGCTCTCGGCCCTGGTATGGTCGATCCTGCAAATTAGCAGCGCGCTACAAGCAGGATTGTTACCGAGCCTGGGCTGAAGCGTCAGCGGCTAGGGATGTAAATACCAGCCTGCTCAAAAAGAAGTACAACTCCGCCTCCAGGTCCTTCAAAAGAGTTATTGCCAAGGCAAAGTCGGAACACGTGGCTAGCATTGGCGAGAGACTGGTGAAACTTCCTTCGGGAACTCGTGCGTTCTGGTCTCTCGCCAAGGCTGTCCAGGGGAATTTTTGTAAGCCATCTTTACCATCTTTGCGCAGGGGGGATGACTCGTTGGCCCACACCACAAAAGAGAAGGCCGATCTTCTAGGCTCTCTTTTTGCGTCGAACTCGACTCTGGAGGATAAAGGTAGCTCACCGCCGAATATCCCGTGCGGTGACACCTTCATGTCCGAAATCCAGTTTCGCCAGAGATCAGTACGTAAAGTGCTGTATTCTCTGGACGTCCACAAGTCGAGTGGGCCTGACGGAATTCCTCCCATCGTGCTTAAGACTTGCGCTCCTGAGTTGGCACCGGTTTTAACGCGCCTGTTCCGGTTCCTCTACTCCTTAGGCATCGTCCCGAATTCATGGAAGACTGCCATAATCCACCCGATCCCAAAGAAAGGCGATAGCTCGGATCCGTCCAACTACAGGCCGATTGCCATTACCCCTTTGTTCTCAAAAGTCATGGAAACGACCGTCAATTGCCAGCTTATGAGGTACCTTGAGGAGCATCAGCTGATTAGCGATCGGCAGTATGGATTCGGTCAGCGTCGCTCAGCTGGTGATCTTCTCGCGTACCTCACGCATCGATCGTCGGAGGCTATCGAGGGCAAGGGGGAGGCCCTGGCGGTTAGTTTGGACGTGGCCAAAGCCTTTGATCGGGTGTGGCACAAAGCACTTCTTGCGAAGTTGCCTTCCTACGGGCTGCCCGAGAAACTATGCGCCTGGATTTCTAGCTTCTTGGAGGGTCGGAGCATCAAGGTCGTTGTTGACGGTGCGTGCTCTGACCCGAAACCAATCAACGCTGGTGTCCCACAGGGCTGTGTACTGTCGCCCACATTGTTTCTTCTGCATATCAATGACATGCTGCAATTCAGCAACATTCATTGTTATGCAGACGATAGCACATGTGACGCACTGTATACGGCCCGTGCCAATGTTTCTCGGGCTACTGCCGATGAGAACCGGACCAAACTTGTGTCTGAACTGGAGACCCTACTGGGTGAAGTTTCGGATTGGGGTCGACGAAATCTCGTTGAATTCAATCCCAAAAAGACACAAGTATGCGCCATTACCGCTAAAAAACAACCCTTTGTCGTAGATCTTCGTTTTGAGGGCACTCCCCTGGTTGCCTCAGCCAGTATCGGTATTCTCGGCGTTGACATATCGAGTGACGTTCAGTTTCGCGGTCACTTGGAAGACAAGGCCAAGCTGGCCTCCAAAAAGCTGGGTGTGCTCAGTAGGGCGAAGCAGTATTTCCAGCCGGGCCACCGCCTACAACTGTACAAGGCGCAAGTTCGGCCCCACATGGAATACTGCTCGCACCTCTGGGCGGGAGCACCCCAATACCAGCTTCTTCCATTTGACCGCATACAACGGAGAGCGACTCGAATCGTCAACGACCGAGCTCTTACCGATCGGCTTGATACTCTGGCCTTGCGGAGGGACGTCAGTTCCCTCAGCATTTTTTATCGTTTATACCACGGGGAGTGTTCCGAAGAACTGTTTGGAACGATTCCTGCCGCCGAGTTTCGTCATCGGACGACCCGACAGACCGCCAGGTACCATCCATACCATCTGGACGGCTGGCATTCCACAACAGTGCGGTTCTCGCGAAATTTCTTGCCGCGCACGGCCGCGTTGTGGAATAGTCTGTCCTCGGCGGTATTTCCAAACCAGTACGACTTAGGGTCCTTCAAGAAGCGAGCATATCTCTTTCTTAAAGGCCGGCAACGCATCTGCAATTCTCGTAGTGTTGCGGATGTCCATGGGCGTCGATGATCACTTCGGTGTTCGCGCCGCTCGTTTGCCCCCTTCTCTTATAAAAAAAAAAATCTTTTATTATTTATTGTCTAATTCTTGGATATAAGTATATTTATCAAAATTTAATTACGAATTACTTTCGCAACTTTAGATATTATTTTTTAATACGTTATTCTTTTCCTGATTTATCATTTTTTGATCTTTTATCTCATTAATTTAAAATAAAAAAATAGTAAATTAATAATAAAAAAAATGTCAACGGGGAAATATATCGCTTAACAAGTTAGTTAATATTTAAGTTTTAATAATCCCAGTTATTAGATAAAATCACTTTACATCACTAAAAATAAGTAGGATTAGTTGGTATAGTTCTACAAAGTTATCTGACCCGGTTGCTCTGACGGATATTTATGTACAGAAAATCAGTCACACGACACGACATAACGGAAACCATAGTTTAATTTTTCCCACCATGCCAGTTTTGTGTTAGGTTTAATTTCGTACTTAATGAATATCGAACAAACAACCACGAACTATCGAGATTCGTTCTTGTAATAAAATTAATCGAACAAATACGTACTATAATTTAAGTATTTTACTATTTTATTCATTTATTTAAGTCTTTTGGCTACGTATCACATAATTAAATAACAAAACAAAAACACTTTGATACCTTTCTTTTGTTTGTCAACACCTCAATTTTTTGGTGAAAAGTTTTAATTCTTTTTTTGGGAAAGATAAAAACAATTTTATCTATATTTTAATTCGAAAGCAATAATCAAGAATCGATTGCAAATTCTATGAGAACAACCATATAAAATCAAAAAGATTCATAACCGATTTTACTCAACCCATCTCTATTGAATTGTCAAACTAATCAACCTTAAATAGACCATCTGTAGTGTATTTTCTTTCAAAATTTAGTTTACAGTTTTTCTTCTATAAAAAATATATAGTATATAATGTATTAAGCCGGCTACACATTTTCACTTTTTACGTGTTTTATCTCACGGTTTTATCTCAATATTTCGACTCGATTTTATTCAAAATCGTGCAGTTGAAACTGATAGTGTATAGTCGGTTTTATGTTTACATACTGAACAGAGGCTGGATATTGCAATAGATATGATATTACAGTGATATGTAACTTCATATGTTATTAGAAATTGTATTTGTTTTCTTAATGTATTTATTATTTATATTGTAAATAAATATTAGTAAATATTAACAAATATTAATAAAGCTACACTAGAAAATAGGGCTTAATATTAGTGTAATCATGAAATACGGTTGATTTGATTATCATTATTTATAATTAGATTTGTAATGACTACTCTACCCTAAAGCACTCTAAAAGAAAATATAATTCGGATGATACAAAATTGATCAAACTGTTTAAATAATCTTTGAAACATTATTGTTACGGACAGCTACGGCATTAGCCCCCATGTCATTAAGCCCCCATGCCCGTTGCGGAGAACGAAGCGGTGAGAGGGGAGAGGGCAGTAAGCGTAGTGGGGGAAGTGGCGCCAGATGTAAGCCCCGCCCCCAACGACAGAGCACGCTTAAGCCCCCTTCGAGCTAAGCCCCTCAAGAAATCTGATATATACGGCGATGTGGCGGGCATGCTGGGCAGCTCTCTCCAGCTAACTAGAAGCAATATCTCAGCGACTTAAGTGATTCAGTGCGGGACTCATTTGTGATTTATACTGTAAATTCTGTGTACTTTTTATTGCAATATCAAGTTCAAGTTAATTCTTTTCTTGCAATCAGTTTCATTAATACAGTCCACTTCCGAAGCAGTCTATCTTCAACAGTTCTTTGGTCATTCGACGCCGGATCAAGCAAGAAGAATTATCGAATAGAACGGACGAACGTCTTATCTAGTTTCAAAAACCACGTTTACGCGGCCAGAACGTTACCACCTAACGGTGACAAACGGTAACTGTCTGGTAACGCCTTTTGGCGGATCGGCAACCAATGCGTGCGTCTCTTTAGAGACGATAGGAAGCCGCAACGAGGGATAAAATGCCACTAACAAGAAGCATGAAGAAACAAGATAACGCGCCCGTCGAAGTACACGTGTTCGATCACACGCCCGCGTCGCCTTCCGCCAACGCCGCTTCTCGTGCCGGCACCGGTGCCGTGCCCGCGCCCGTATTTACGTACAATACCGACTTTGTCCCGCAGCCGACGGAGGCGAGTTCAACCGCGCCGCGAACCGACGCGCTCGCCACGACCGAAAATCCGTGGAGTGAGTTATTGTTAGGGGAAACAACGCCGGTGAGACGTAATGTCGAAACAGGGCCCGCGCCTTGTGCACATGTAGCTCGGTCGGTTAGATCTACCGCGAGTTCGAACGCCGCGTTACGAGGCATGGAATATAGGGCCGCCAAGGAACTCGCTGAGATAAGAAAAGAAAGAAATTCATATATCTTAAAAATGTAGTTGATAAATGCACTTTACGTATGCTGTACCATGCTCTTGCCGACTCAGTAATTAGCTACGGTCTTTCTGCTTATGGACGCACATTCCGAACTTACATAGATAGAATAGAACATCTACAACTAAGATTTATTAAACTATTAGTTGATAAAGAAAGTAAAAAGAAATGTAAACAGAGAGGTGATTACAAGTTATTGTTTAAGCTCAGTGGTATTCTACCAGTTATAGAAAAAATCAAATATTTGTTGGCAACTGAGCAATGTAGTAAAAATTACTTTCTCGATAAAAAGTATGTGTATGGTAGTCTAAGAAAGTCAGCCCGTAATGTGTTTGATGAACCATGTGCGCAAAACTATTATGGAGAACGGACGCGTAGATATCTGGTGCCGCGATTATTTAATGCATATGAACTTCAAGAAGATAGCCTGAAAAAAGGCAGCGTTAAGAAAAAATTCAAAGCGCTGTTACTAGATACCTACGCTACCGAGTAGGTAATTGTTTCATTTGTAGCTTAATTTATATTTTAAATTTTAGCGTCTCATTTGTAGTAATAAGTATTAGTGTATTGTAAGGATTTTGGGTGCAGTTTTTCGCCAATAAACTGCTCTTGCAGTTTGGCGAAATTATTTTTTTGTTATCAAATTTTATGTACTGCTTAAATAAATAAAAAAAAAAAAAAAAAAAAAAAAAAAAAAAAAAAAAAAAAAAGAAGGAAACGTCTTGACCTCGAAGAGGAATTAGTCAAGAAAAAGCTAGCTAGGGACGTCGCGCAGATTGAAGCGAATAGTGTAGTTGCCACGAACGATTTAGCAGATAGCCGCGTTTCGTTATGGGTAGAAAATGTTAATACCGTACGGGGGGAGCCCCCCTCCTCGCCTCTTCCGCAACCCGCGAACCGCGTTGATATAGCGCAGGGCTCACGAATAGGGCTAGATTTTGAACCTGCGCTATTAGGTAGAATAAACGCACGGGTCGGGATAGAGGAGAACGAACGCCGCAATTGTGAGCACTATGCAAACCGCGACGTCACGCCGGGAGAGAGTCGCCATTTAAAGTCGTATCAAAATGATCGGTCGCCGACGCGTAGGGAACAAAGTAGGCTACCGTCACCGTATCGTCATAGATCGCGTTCGAGGACTCCCGGGAACAAAGAAAAAGGGATAGAACGCTTAGCAGAAGCGCTAGAAAAGATGACAAGGCTCCGACCTGCGTCTTCAAAACAAGCTCAGGAGTTACCCGTATTCAGTGGATCGGCAGTGGAGTGGCTCGCGTTTAAAACCGCGATGAAAGAGTCAACGGAATTATACGGTTTTACACACGCCGAGAATATGGGAAGACTACGTGTTTGTTTACGTGGCGAAGCTAGAGACGCAGTATCCGCTTTATTATTTACGGAAAGCGATCCGAAACAGATAATGCGGACATTGGAGCAGTGCTTCGGCCGAACGGAGACGATTATCGATAGAGCAATAGAAGATCTCAGACGCCTACCGAGGCTCGGTCAAACCGCACAAGAATTGAATAGTTTCGCTGTTAAGCTTCAGAACATAGTGTGTATAATACGCAATGTAGACGGCAGAGGGTATCTCCGTAACCCTATGTTAGTGAGATATGTGAGCGAAAGATTAAGTCCGCATCTTCGATCGAGATGGTGTGATTACGCTGAAGACTTCGGCACCATCGAAGAACCGGAAATCGTGACCATGTCTAAATTCCTGATGAGAGAAGCTGACCGCGCGTTAAGCCACGCCTACACTGCAACACCGTTTGTGAAGACAGAGACAACGTCGCGCCGTGAGAAGCCACGAGAAGCAACAATACTAACCACTACACTGGTCAAGAGTGAGACAAAACATTGTCTCTGTTGCGGCGGACAACACTGCGTAAAAGAATGCACGAAGCTGTCAAACATGAGTGTTAAAGAAAGATGGGCGTGGGCGCAAGAACAAAAAGTCTGCTTCAACTGCTTACGGAGCCGGCATCGACGCTTCGCATGTAAGGAAAAGCGATGCGGTATCAACGAATGCAGGGGTCGGCATCACGAACTTTTACATGCCGACAGGGCGTCGCCGACAGAACAAAAGGGGAGCGCGACCGAAGAAACCGCGCTCGTCGCGTCAACGTCGGCGATGTGCGACTCAGTTTTACTAAAGGTGTGCCCGGTAATGATACGCGGACCAGAAAGCAGGGAGATAGCCACCTACGAGCTTCTTGACGAGGGTTCAACTATATCTCTGATAGATGAGCAACTGGCAAGGGAAATAGGCGCAAATGGACCGACGCGTAAACTTCGCATCCGCTGTGTATCGGCGACGAACGATCACCCGAATAGTCGTATCGTCAACCTTACAATTACAGGAAAAAGACAAGAGAAGTCACATGAAATTAAGGCTAGAACAGTGAAGAGTCTAGCCGTCGGGGTGCAAACCGTGAGTACCGAATGTTTGCAGTTAAGTCACTTACGCGGTTTGCCTAAAGACGTATGCTTTACGAACGCGAAGCCTAAGTTATTAATAGGAGCGGACAACTGGCACTTAATTATATAGCGCAAGATACGAATCGGACGTCGCAAGGAGCCTATCGCAGCGAACACATTGCTCGGTTGGGTGATACAGGGGACAATGCCGCGAACAGTATGCGAAGAAGATCACGAAACAGTACTTCACATTCGTTCCTACTCACCGAGACCTGAAGACCAAAGCCGCGCGAATATGGGCGATTATCTCGATAGCTATATTACTATTGATGACAGGAAGAATTCCACGAAGGAAGTCATCGAGTTGCATGCGAACGCCGGCTTTGTATTAGCGAGTTGGAATTCAAACAAACTCGAGGCGCTAAGCAGTATAACTATCGATAAGCGTGCAACGGAACCGACGGAAGTGGGCAAGACATCGGAGACGAAAACTCTCGGGCTGCGATGGATGTCTGAGGAAGATGAGTTATCCTGTAACGTGTCAATGTGTCGTATTCCTCAAGAAGTTAAAGACTTCCGTCGAGCTCCGACCAAAAGAGAGGCGTTAAGCGCAGTGATGTATACTGCGAAGATACAATTACAAGATCTTTGGACGATGAAATTGGTAAGCTGGGAAGACGAACTACCACCATTTGCGCGGGAAGTGTTCCAGAGCTGGCTACACGCCATAAGAGAAGCCGCAACACTTCGTCTGCCGCGCTGTTACGCGTCTACGGGGGGAGTCGTCGAACGCCAATTGCACGTATTAAATGACGCGAGCGAGAAAGCATACGCGACGGTGGCCTACTGGCGAACGCAATACGAGGACGGATCGTTTAGAGTTTCGTTAATAGGCGCGAAAGCAAAGGTAGCTCCTATTAAGGCACAAAGTATACCGCGCTTAGAACTGCAACCGAGTTTAAAAAGGGCTCGATTAGCCGCCGCGATTCAGACCGAGCATCGAATTAAAGCTCAGAAAGTACGACTATGGAAAGATTCGCTAACCCAACTTGACAGGATAAGGAATGATGCGTCACGATATAGCCCGTATGTAGCGAATCTGTCAGAGGAGATCACAGAGCGAACTACACCGGAACAAAGGCGGTGCGAACAACCATCTCGCGCGAATCTCGCTAACCGGGAACGCGTAGTGAAAGATTTAGGCCTAGTGTTTCATATTATCCGACTGAGACCGACGGTACGCGAAGTTGAACGAAGTTGTATGTTATGTAAAGTGCGAAAAGCAACGCCGCGGCCGGCAGGAACGGGCGATTCACTACCGGAAAGATTAGGCGCATACGCGAGGCCATTTACATATACGGGTGTAGATTATTTCGGACCGTTAACAGTAACAATCGGCCGTCGTCGTGAGAAAAGATGGGTAGCGTTGTTTACATGTTTATCAACTCGCGCGATACATTTAGAGTTAGTCTATAGTCTTACGACAGACTCAGCGATAAAGGCGCTAAGGCGAATGGCGGCGCGGCGCGATTGGCCGCGCGTCGTCTACTCCGACAACGGGACGAACTTCCGAGAGGCGGGCAAAGAGATCAACCAGGCAACAGCGGAGTGGGAACCGGCACTCCGGGAATTCGCAGTTACCCGTCGCTTTGACTGGAAATTCGTCGCACCGGGAGAACCTAACCAAGGAGGAGCATGGGAGCGCTTAGGGCGTTCCGTTAAATCGCCGCTCCAGAGTTCGCTGAAAGAAAAACATCCGAAGGAAGACACCCTGACGACCTTATTGGCGGAGGCAGAGCACATCGTCAACTCCAGGCCGCTGACACATGTTGCAGTCACCACGGACGACGCGGAAGCGCTGACGCCGTATCATTTTTTAATTGGTGGACCAGCAGCGCTTCCTAACACCGCACCATGCTGCCCAGCTGATCGTAAGGCCTGGAGAGCAGCGCAAGGACTCGCGGATGAGTACTGGCGAAGATGGGTTCGTGAGTATCTGCCGACCATAAGAGCCAGAGGTGAATCAAGAAGGACATTAGCCCGAGGCCAGGCGACATGGTTATCATCGCCGACGGTCACCTCCCTCGTAATGTATGGTCTCGGGGAATCATTACAAGAACGTTCCCGGGACCCGACGGAGTCGAGAGTAAGGAACGTCGAGATAAAGATATGTGGTGGGCTGCTCAGAAGACCAGTCAGAAAGGTAGCTGTCCTCCCGACTCCAGAAGAGGCTTCGATATCTACGCCGGGGGGAGAATGTTACGGACAGCTACGGCATTAGCCCCCATGTCATTAAGCCCCCATGCCCGTAGCGGGGAACGAAGCGGTGAGAGGGGAGGGGGCAGTAAGCGTAGTGGGGGAAGTGGCGCCAGATGTAAGCCCCGCCCCCAACGACAGAGCACGCTTAAGCCCCCTTCGAGCTAAGCCCCTCAAGAAATCTGATATATACGGCGATGTGGCGGGCATGCTGGGCAGCTCTCTCCAGCTAACTAGAAGCAATATCTCAGCGACTTAAGTGAATCAGTGCGGGACTCAAAGTGTGATTTAAACTGTAAATTCTGTGTACTTTTTATTGTTATTACAAGTTCAAGTTCAAGTAAATTCTTTTCTTGCAATCAGTTTCATTAATACAGTCCACTTCCGAAGCAGTCTATCTTCAACAATTATTTTATACTTAATAACAGCTTTGGAATTGTACACATTGTTCACATCCAAGTCATCATCATTCGCTCACTATTACGTCCTCACTGAGGGGCTCGGAACCTACCCAATAGGGGTGACTAGTCAACCACGCTGGCCCAGTGCGGGTTGGTTGACTTCATAAATATTGAATTTCTTCTCAGATATGTGCAAGTTGCATCACGATGTTTTACTTAATCGTAAAAACGTCGTCATTTCCAAGTAATTCCATTTCCAACATAATTTACAAATATTATCTTCATTTTTATCAAAATTTTACATTTTAACCATTTTAATCGTAAATAAGATGAAAAAAAAAATGGTCTATGCTTTAATAAGATTATTGGGTGTACATCCTATTAAGGAAGTAGCCCTTAGAAATATGATTTAGATATTAAATTAATGATTTAATAAACCTATTTTAAGTGTTGTGAAGTATTATTAAAAACGGCTACACTCAAGTATGATCCGGTTTCGGCACCGACTAGTTTCAGACCCGTCGGAGGACATTTCTAAAGATGATTCTGTCACTGTTTGCGTAATGCATGGTACTTAAAAGCCAAAACCGACTAATTAGTCCATAATTATACGTAAGTGTAGCCGATTTTAATGACTTTATTACCTAGTAAAGTATTTTTAGAGTAAGTATATAATCAGCTGGTCGATGGGCCATATTAGTGGATGTTTAATATTTTTATTTGCAAATATAATTCATATCCTTAATATTTTCGCTGTCGTTGAGTATTCTAGGAATATAATTGATTTAAATTGATTTAAATCAATGTACGAGTCGCGACGCGACCGCGAAGTCCTAAGAATAAACACTCACCCTGAAGATGGACCCCCGATGGGTCCGAAACTAGTCGGTGCCGTCACCGGACGATTACACGTGAGTTAAGCCGTTTCTTAATGAATTAAGATTTTAGTAGGTTGTATTTTATCTTAAAATGTATAAACTTTTTAATATGGCTACTATTTTGCTTGTTGTAAATTTAAAATCGCTTTTAAAAAGATACTATGTTACAACAATATATTCTCGGCATTCAATGCTTGTTTAAATAAAAACTTAACTTTGACCTAACTAACTAATTAGGGTGACGCAGTGACCCGAAGTAGGCCTTGGCCTCCGATAACAAAAGTCTCCACTTTCTCCTATCCCACGCCGTCCCGACCCAGTCCCGGACCTGTAGCTCCATCTTTATCCACCTCACTCATCCAGTGATACGATTTTGATCTGGATAAAATATTTTCTTAAGCTTAAACTTTAACAGATTTTTTTAAGTAACATTCATGTATCTTTGTCTTAAATGTCTATTAGTATTAAGGCTTTATTTATATTTGCGCAAATTATCGTTTACTCTTTAATGTTGTTGGTGTAAAACATTTTAAATATATTGATGTCTATATTTCGAAATGTTATTTCATTTTTCCCACTTTAGACTAAATTATGAAGTTTTCAGAAATAGGAAAAGATTAATATAAATAGAAGAATGTTATCTGAAAATCTGAATAAAATTTACTTTCAAGACCTGTAATTTTATATTACTAATAATTCTGTATTTGTATTAGGTTTTTTTTTTCAAATGAAATACTCAACAAGGGCGGTAGTAAGAGCACCCGAAAGCGACAAACATGTATGCGTAGATATTTGAATGTGAAATAATGTAACATATTTAAAACGTCACAAAATCTGTGCACTGCGGCGCACGCGCCGCGGGGACTGCGCGGGTTAGAGGGGCGACCCGGGCTCGGCGGGGTCGCTGCATACGTGCCGGGTCACTTGCCTGCAATCTCCTGAGAAGAGCGGTCACCGGCGTCTTAGTCTTGGTGTGATCGTTTCCGGCTAACGTTGGCGTTCTAAAGTTATTTTTTTTCTACATTAATACTATTACAATTTAAGTTCTTGTTCCCGTTTTAGGGTAAGTTTTATGGCACATAAAATAAAACATTATAATGTTGCTAAATTTAATTGTCCTTTATAACCGTATTTTTTTAAACGTTCTTTGTTCTTGTTGCTAACGGTCATTTTTAAAACTTTAACTTATTTCTTTTGTACATTTAAATTTGTGTTTTCTTTATTTTACATAAGATCTTATTGTTGATTTTTCATTATTTATCCTTTATCTTTATAATACGTTATTTCGCATTTTATTTAAATTTATTTTAATTTTCGTTTGCTTCGCTTTTGCTTTGTAAACTCCGTTCTGATAGTTCCACCATCGTCAAGCCGCTACGTATTGCTTTTCTTGAGTTGCTGATGGTGGATACCAGGCGGAGGAACAACGCCTTACCGAACTAACGGTCTGGTGTTTTGAATTTCCAGGAGCACTGTACGAATTTTACTGCAAGCTACAATCAAGCTAGCAATCTCCGAGCAAGCTATCGCTTGCCAGCTTCATACATCGGTAGCTGACCTGCCGTTGCGACCTTAGCACCGACGTCTACCGAATTCCTGCGGCCGCCGCTTAGCTGCCTAGGGAGCACCCAGCTACGATCGACGTGCACCTCCTGTCCTGCCGTTCCTTGGCCTGCCGCCGCTCATCTGTCGCTGGGCGACGCCACCGTAGTTCAGCCAAAGCAGGGGAGTAATAAACGCCGCGGAAGCAGAGACTGATAGCACGTTACCCCACGACCTTATAAATTTTATGTGCCTACCGCTGAGTGCTTGGTAATCCTTACTTAATATTATAAATGCGAAAGTAACTCTGTCTGTCTGTCTGTCTGTCTCGCTTTCACGCAAAAACTACTGAACCGATGTTCACGCTTGAACTTCGCGCCACGGCGGAGCGCGATAGTTGCACGTCTTGAACACAGCAGCGGATGCGCGAGCTGCGAGCGGCTCGCGCAAAACTTAACTTCGTTCGGCTACCCTCCAAAAAAAGCGCTTGGCGCACGTAATAATTTGTTTGCTCAACTTATTGTAATCTTTTCATAATCTTTAATATATTTTTTATAAACAAAGTTTGGAGTCTTACTTAATCTCCAACAGTTTTGGCGACCGTGAGAAAGAAACCTTTTCGAGATTAAGATATAATAATACTTCCACGGTGAAAGTCGTCGGCTGCTACGTCGATATAAGTGACCGTTGGATATTCTACGTTTCTTTATATTTAAGATTGATAGCATTGAGAGAAGCATCCAGGATAACATCGAGCTATTTTTATTTTCAACAATTGAACTATTGGACGGCCTGTCTGTAAGATTGTAGAGTTAGCATCGCATCAGCTGGACTGTTCCGAGGGAAGTACTGCTCGATCCTTTATTTTTTCTTTCCGAATTAACTATCTATGTGTGTAAAAAACTGTTACTGTGTAACCTAACCTAACATATTCTAATATATAATATTTTTATCTTTAAAAATATAACATAGTATAATATATAATATATATCATATAAATAAATATATTTAAATCTTATAATATCATATCTTATATCTTATAATATCATTATATTGTCTTATCATATCTTTAATTATATAACATTGTAATATTGATACATTGTAAAGGTTATATTAGAAAAATTAACACGTAACAGTTTTTATTTGTAACAAGTACCGTTGTAACATTTACCCATTTACATTGTAGAAAATTTACATTAAAACTATATTTCTCATATTCGAAATTAAGAATTAAGTACCGTAACAATTATTGAGGATTATTTGCTGTCATTACGCTGCTTGCTTGCCTTTATAAATTCGTAATTGCGTAATTATTTATTACCACTCGTATTTGCCCACGTCTTATTCATACCTGCTTAGTATAATAAAACTGCAGCATAAAATACCTTTTTAACAACATTATGCTTTGCTAAAACGTCGATTTGCCGAACGCTTCCAGGTGAAACGCACGATGCCTTCTTCATCTACCAGCTCACACCAAGCGCATGATAAGATTGACTCGAGAGCGCAATCAGCTGGTCTATTGAAGTCGTCCATTGTGTGCAACGGACAAAGGATTGGCGAGTGGAGCGTAGTACAAGGATTTGGGTTCGATTGCACTGTTAATTATCTGGTTCATTTTGCATGCACCGACACACAATTAGTAGATAGTTTTAATTTAGTTTATTGAGTGGGTAATTGGATTGTTGGTAAATTTATATTATGCCTAAGGAACAAAGCAAAGCAATGGAGAAATATGTAAGATCACGTAGCAATATTAAAGGTCGTTTAACAACTACTGAACAATATGTTGATAGTTTATTACAAGTTGACATCACTTCTATGACTACATCTAAAATATTAGAGATACAATTACGATTAGAAAAAGTTCAAAAGTTGTATGATGATTTCGTTCATATCCAAACAGAAATTGAATTGTTGTGTGATGATGAAGGAAGTTTAGATGAGTTTACAATAAGAGCACAGTTAGAAAATAAATTCATAACTGTGATGGCAAATTTAAAAGATTTAATAAATAGATATAATAAAAGTCAGATAACAAAAAATGAAGGTTGTCCTCATGCAGGAAATGTAGATTCTTTGAAATTACCAACAATTAAATTGCCAACTTTTAATGGTTCTTATCTCAAATGGCTCGAGTACAGAGACACATTCCAATCTTTAATTGATTCAAGAAAAACAATTCCCGAAATTAATAAGTTTCATTACCTAAGATCCTCACTAGAGGGCGGGGCAATTGAAGTAATAAAATCATTAGAGTTTACATCGGAGAATTATGCTATTGCGTGGCAATTGTTATGTAATAGATATGATAATAAAAAGATTTTGATCAATAATCACCTTAAAGCATTATTTAATTTAGAGTCATTGAATAAAGAATCACATAAATCTTTACGCTATTTAATAGATCATGTGTCAAAGAATTTGAGAGCACTCAACTCCCTTGGTCAGCCGACTGACCAATGGGATTCTCTGATTATATTTATGATTACGGCGAAGTTAGATTCCGTTACGAATATGAAGTGGGAGGAACATAGAAATAATTTATCAGATATCCCATCTTTAGAACAATTTTATGAATTTATTCGTAATAGGGCTAATATTTTGGAGACTACTGAGACTGTTGCGGCGAACGACAAAGGAATTCCTAGTTCTTCGAAAGGAAATTGGAATAAAATACAAAATAATTCGTCACAAAATATACAAGTAAATAAAGAATTTAAAAAATCGAATTCCTATGTCGCTTCAACTGAGAATTTGTGTGATTTTTTGTGTTTATTTTGTAATCAACAGGGTCATCGCATATATGAATGTGCAAAATTTAAAAATTTAGATGTACCTAATAGAATCAAAGAAGTGTCGAAACTGAAACTTTGCGTAAATTGTTTACGTGAAGGCCACAATGCAAAGCGTTGCCGTTTCAGACCTATGTGCAACTTTTGTAAATATTCACACAATAGTTTATTGCATGTAAATAAACTTAAAGAACCAAATACAGCAAAAGAAAATATTAATTTACATGTAAATACTAGTACATCAAATTCGCAGCCACCGCCAGTCTCATTGTCTGTTGCCTCGTCTAGTCAAGTGTTGCTATGCACAGCCTTAGTCAACATAACCAATGAAAAAACAAAACAAACACACCTAGCTCGGGCATTGTTAGACACCGGCAGTCAATCTTCTTTCTTAAATGAAAATCTAAAAAATAAATTGGAACTGCCCTCTCAAACTATTGAACCGCTCCGAATTTCGGGCATTAGTAATTTGTCATTCAACATTACTGAACGATGCAATATTAGTTTGCAATCACGTGACCATTCCTTTAAAAAACAAATAAAATGTCTTGTTATACCAAAAATAACAGGCGTTTTGCCAAGTGTCCCTGTGAACATACTTGATCTGAACTTACCTCACGATATTGAACTTGCTGACCCTGAATTTCATCGCCCTTCAGAGATAGAGCTGCTGTTAGGTGCGGATATATTTTGGGAATTGATAGGATCTAAGCGTATAGACTTAGGTGTAGGTAAACCGGTTCTTCAGGAATCTCACTTTGGCTGGTTAATTAGTGGACCTTTAAATACTAGTGTTCCCAATAATAATCATGTGATTTGTAATTTTGCACGACAGTTTGATGAAAATTTATTACAAAAATTTTGGGAAGTTGAAGAAATTAACCCACATTTTAATAACACTACCTTCACTTCCGAAGAAAAGTTGTGCGAGGCACACTTTACAGAAAATACTAAACGCTTGCCAAATGGTAGATTTTCAGTACAAATGCCTCTAAAGGAAAATCCTGAAGAAGCTTTGGGTGACTCCTTTTACTTAGCTAGGAAGCGATTTTTAAATATAGAGAAAAAACTTGATAAAAATCAGCAATTAAAACAGCAATATACTGCATTTATTGAGGAATACCGTAGCTTAGGTCATTTAAGTGAAATCGAAAACCTAAAAAAGGTTATTACTTGCCCCACCACTGTGTGCTCCGAGAAAAAAGTGAAACCACGAAACTCAGAGTAGTTTTTGACGCATCTGCAAAAACTACATCTGGGAAATCGTTGAACGACATTCAATTTGTGGGTCCAGTGGTTCAGGGTGATTTGCTCGCTATATTATTGCGATTTAGATGTTTTAAATACGTGTTTACTGGAGATATTCAAGTAAAAAGGGACGAGGTAATCGAATTTCAAAGTGTTACCTCTGTCTCTTTGTGTGTCTTAATACTAGAGCCGTACATTTAGAGCTAGTGAGCGATCTAAGCACTGATGCATTCATATTATGTTTACGTAGATTTGTATCTCGTCGGGGTAAACCTTATGTTATCTACTGTGACAATGGTACTAATTTTGTCGGTGCTAATAATGAACTAAGTAAAATCCTACGCTCCAGTCGCGACTCTGTGATAGACTTTTCTAGTAACGAAGGCATTATTTTTAAATTTAACCCTGCATATTCCCCTCATTTTGGCGGCATCTGGGAAGCGGGTGTGAAGGCAGCTAAATATCACCTCAAAAGACTTGTAGGAAATGTTTCTTTAACCTTTGAAGAATTAACTACAGTCTTTACACAAATAGAATCCATATTAAATTCACGTCCCCTATCTCCCATGTCTTCCGATCCTTTTGACCCTTTAACCCCGGGCCACTTCCTAATCGGACGTCCACTGATGGCGGTGCCTTCTCTTCCAGCCGAAGATAACAAGCCAAAGTATCAGCTCATGGAGAAACTTCTTCGAGAGTTCTGGGACCGCTGGCGTAAAGAATTTCTCGCGGAACTGCAGCAGCGTACAAAATGGAAGTTCGGCACTACGAATCCGAGGGTTGGAGACATGGTCATAATAAAGGAAGAAAACTTACCTCCTCAGCGCTGGCGTCTTGGGCGGATCACTCGTCTACATGCAGGAACAGATAATGTTTGTAGAGTTGTCGACATCTACACAACCCGAGGCACTATACGTAGAGCCATTCATAATATCGTTCAACTACCAATAGAAGAAGAAGTTATTGAAAGCTGATTCTTTCAAGGGGCGGAAGATGTTCACGCTTGAACTTCGCGCCACGGCGGAGCGCGATAGTTGCACGTCGTGAACACAGCAGCGGATGCGCGAGCTGCGAGCGGCTCGCGCAAAACTTAACTTCGTTCGGCTACCCTCCAAAAAAAGCGCTTGGCGCACGTAATAATTTGTTTGCTCAACTTATTGTAATCTTTTCATAATCTTTAATATATATTTTATAAACAAAGTTTGGAGTCTTACTTAATCTCTAACAACCGATTTAAATAAAATTTTGTACACAAATAATCTAGAGCCTGAGGATGGACATAGGCTACATTTTAACGCGAAAAAGGGGTTGAAAGTGGGGGTGAAAGTTTGTATGGAATTATCTTCATTTTTACAGGTAGAAGATTGAAACTTATTTTTAAGTCTAATTTGATAAAGATAAATATGAAATTAAATTTTTGGAAAAATTGTACCCCCAAGGGTGCTAAATAACAATAGGGGATGAAATTTTGTTTGGCAATATATTCGGTTTTGTTGAATGTTTTCCTTTATATGTTTTGCTATTACCCTTACCAATATTTAGTCTAGAGCCTGAGGAAGGACATAGGGCACATTTTAACGCGAAAAAGGGTTTGCAAAGGGTTGAACGTGGGGGTGAAAGTTTGTATGGAATTATCGTCATTTTTACAGTTGGAAGCTTGAAACTTATTTTTGAGGTTGCTAATTCTATATAAATAAATATGAAATTAAATTTTTGTAAAAAATTTACCCCCGAGGGTGCTAAATAACAATAGGGGATGAAATTTTGTTTGGCAATATATTCGGTTTTGGTGAATGTTTTGTTTAATATGCTTTGCTGTAACCCTTACCAATATTTAGTCTAGAGCCTGAGGAAGTACAAAGCCTACTTTTTAACGCGAAAAAAGGGTTATAAGAGGCTGAAAGTAAGGGGGGAAATTTATTTATTTATTTATTTATTTAGTTAATCACGCCAACAGCATAAATGTTGAATGGAAACATATTAAAAGTTCACTGATACATTTTGGATAACATGTATACCAATTAAAGGCATGTACAAATTACATCGGACACATGTGTAATTCTTATTAACTAGTTATATTATTACTAATTTGTATAATTTGTTTTTAAATGAGGTCAAACCATCATTGAATATATCGATATCGGAGCTGTTTATGACGTTATACTCGTTACATATTCGGACCAAAGGACTATTGCGACCGAGGTTGGTTCTGGCAAATTTAATGTGGAAGATATTTTTTATGTAGTTTCTAGGACTTACTCTGGGGACAGATATGGAGATATGTTGAGTGATGTCGCTGCATCTAATAATATTGTGGAGCACCTTAAATAATAGTACGAGATCAATTATTTTGCGTCGGTTTCGCAGGGAGGTCATCCTAAAGAAAAGTAATCTCGCATCGTAAGAAGAGCGATGCTTATGTCTTAACAACATTCACAGTAAGTATATGGAAATTATGTGATATGTTGTAAGCTATCGATATCTCGAATCAACAAAGCTTTGCAAGACTCGTCTTTACGCACATAAATCCGGCCGTTGCGAACCCACACGAATTTATAATTCAGTTCTTTTGACTTCCTTCTCGCTGCAGCGTGCAAGGTCTTGCTATTTGGTGTAAGATGCTCTGCTACATAAATAGGTACCTTAGCATCGCTCATGCCTAGGTGGTGAGAGTTTAACTTGTCTTTTGCATTCTTTTTATTAAATTTTGTAACTGCTGCGATAACAGAGTCGCGACAAAGTGGACTTTTCAGTTTAACAATAACACTCCGAGGTCTGTCATTATCTTTGTTAAACTTCATAACTCGCGTTACTTTCAAAATATCAGCTTCATTGATGGGATGATCTATTGCGCTACCTAATTGCAATACCGTCTTTACTAAACTTTCAGATTTGTGTTCTGGAATACCGTTGATCTCTAAGTTACTTTCTCGCATGTTCTGTTCAATAGAACACAGCCTTAACGACAAGTCTTTAATAGTAGATTGCAGGGTTTCATTATGTTGCTGTAATTTAGCTACAGTAGCCAATTTGTCCTCAAGAACATTTTAAATATCTTCGTACTGCTTGTTAAAAAATGCGACAGCCTCGTGAAAGACGGATATTTGTACTCTTGTACCTTTTAACTCTTCGGACACCATTTCTCTAACCGACGGCATAATTTCCTGTCTAACGACGTCTCTAATGGCGTCGAGAGTGACAGCGGTCTCGACAGGTGGAGCAGCGCGCCTTTGCTGACCGGGACGGACGGTAATGTTACTACAACTTGCCTCGAGTGACTCCACCGAATCATCACGGGTGTCTGCGCTGGTTTCTGCAGCTGCATGGGCCGTGGACCTAACTGGTGTATTGCTATTGTCGCACTTCGGTTGCTTATTTCGACATACTTGACATTTCCAATTCCGTTTGTCCACTAAGCAGTAAAATTTTTTTTCCGGCAAATTGGCGCAGAGCAGATCGTACTTATTCTCACAAATACCACATACTAAGTATTCTTTGGTTTTTAGAGAAATTTTGCAACCATGGCATTTATTAATTGATGTCATTATTATTTTATTTTAAATAAATAAATGTCGATATATAAGACTGCACAACACTATTGTATGAGCGGGAGCATTCCAACTAGCGTTGAGTGAGGGTAGATGCGAGCGCTATACGGTGCGCTGTATTATACTCCGGTTGTCAAAACATCGAATCACTTTAAAAACGTTTTAACTTTTTACTCACGAATTCTGCACTAATTACCACTTTTGTTTACTTCACTACATACAGTACACAAACAAGCTCTAATTTACAATACAGTATGTCTTTGAAACAATAAGTAACTTGGAAATATTAATAAATACTATGGAGCACAAAATATTGCGTCTAATCGGTACGGTAACACGGCAACTCTATAGTTGTAAGTCTGCCATGTAAATATAAGTAAATGAACTACACAAAGTAACGTGTGATACGATCTATACTTGGTGTGTGACAGAGGTGTGTTCCGCGCGCGGTGTGGGCGCGCTCGCGTGTCGCGGGGAATTTGTATGGAAGTATCGTCATTTTTACAGTTAGAAGCTTTAAACTTATTTTTTAGGCTGCTGATTTGATATAAATAAATATGACATTTGAAATTTGTAAAGTTTTACCCTCAAGGTTGCAATGTTACAAAACGGAATAGGGGATGAAAGTTTGTATGGGAAGATGTTTATGTGAATATTTTGTAAGTTTAATATTTTTTGGCATTTTTTATAAGTTTAAGTAAAAAAAAACAACAACAACATAATTCTCGACCCGTAACCCAGAAGGGTAGGCAGAGACCCAGGACCTACATTTGGCGCGGTCCGGGCACACCTCTTTCTATGTTCTTCTACATACATCAAAGCATAGCACGTTGGTTAAATAAAATAATTAGCTCAAAAAAAATGCTACCCAAAATAGTATTTCACGCGGACGAAGTCGCGGGCACAGCTAGTATTATATATATCTTTTGTTACCACCTGAGTTTCTTTTCTCACCTCATTAGGGAGTTAGGGACCCAGGGCGCAAGGACACCCTTTTAAGCCTTGCGGGACGGTACAATAAGCAAGAGTGGTTTGTCAGGACCGCACTAAATGGCGTTCCGTGGACATTACCTAGCCCTATAGGTAAGGGCGTCAGTTGTGTCGTTGTTAAAGGATATCATGCACAATAACAATACAATGTACAAAGTAAATGCGTTTCAACTTACAAAATAGAATGAACTAGGTATTTCAATCTGGAATCAAATGGAAATGGGACGAGGCGACTGTTCAAATTTTATAACAAACAGTTAACGTTTGTACGTGACAAAACATAGATTTTGTCGAATGTAACACAAATGGTTAGTTTTTTCTATTAAAACTTGCCATTATCATCAAGCCACATAGATATCTCAAATGCCTATTACACTCCCCCGATACGAAAAGCGACTTCCATCTCTTCCAAACGGTTTTTAATATCTAATAACTTGAGGTATTAATAACGAAAAGAAACCCATAATAAGATTCTTCTCCGATCTTAACACAGCATCATAAACAAAGTTGTTCAAAATAAACTTATCCTCTTAATTAGCCTTGTTTACTTCGAAATTCAACTCTTTGCAGAAACGTATTAATTAGTATCCTTTAGACGGGTGAAAATTTGTTTTCGTTATTTTTTACGTTTGCTTTTAAAAACATATCTTTTACGTTCCAAATTTGTTTGAAACAAGACAAAATAACAAATTGTTTGTTCTTCAATTTATTTAAAGACCAATTAAAATCCATTAAGTATTTTACATTTTCATTCATTCAGTTAATTACCGCAAAAAATATTTGTTCTGTTTATCAGGTTCACTACAAAAAAAAATGTAAAACTCGTGTAAAAATGTAAATACACAACAAATCTTAAAGAAAGGAAGAAACGAAATCATATTACTAATATTATAAATGCGAAAATTTAGATGTATGTTTTGACTCAACGGATCCTGATGAAATTTAGCACAGATGTACAACGTAGTTTGAAATAATCCATTAGCTACTTATTAAGTTTTTTTTTTTTAATTCCATGATAGCTACAAAGGTACAGGAAGATCGAAAAATTGTGAAAGAATTGTGAGCAAGGGAATGCGTAATAAAGGACTGAATTTAGATAGGATAGCTGGTATATGATAGGATGATGCTGATCTTTATAACTAGATACTTTGTTAAAAAATAAAAATGGGACACTAACAGCTTACTTAAAATACTATTATACCTTATCTATAATTCTGTACTAATATTCTACAGAAGATAGATTCGTTTGTTTTTTTTTATTTGCATTGATTAGACTCCGAAACTACTGAACCGATTAGAAAAATTCTGTGGGATATGGAGCGCACCTTTAGACGTCATATATCTGTCACTTTGATTTAATCTGTGTTAACTAGAATTTTACCCTCGCTTCTTAATAAAATAAGGACCATAAGTGGAGCGACAATAAAAAACAGTGAAAGCAACAAAATATCATTATTAACGAAACCGCTAAACATCGACCCGAGTTGTGCACTGAGAGGCGTGGACCGCATATTCATTTTGGAAGAATTTAATATTTTTATGTAACTGTATACTATATAAGTTTCCATTAAACTCATCATGAGACCGAAAATAACCATGTCAGCTTGTGGTGATATAAGACAGTTTGAGGGAGAGAAGTGGGAGGTATTCAGACAACAACTTGAGTGTTTCATACTTGTCAATGATATCACTGAAGATAAAAAGGTACCCCTGCTTATTACTAAACTGTTTCCAAAAGTATTTGAAACATTAACCTATTTATGTTCACCACTTCAACCATTAGAACTGAAGTTTGAAGAGTTATGTACTAAACTCAAGGAGAAATATGCCAAACCATTATCAACAACCTTGGAAAGAGCAGAAGTCCGGAAAAGAAATCAATTACCAAATGAGAAAAAATTAGCAGCAAAATGTCAATTTAAAGATGCAGATGACCAAGTTAAAGAGAAGTTTATGGATGGTGTATCCTCAAAGTTAAAAAAAATTGTAGAACAGTAGAAGCAGCGCTATTACATGCAAATAGATCAAGTGAATCGACAAAAAATGTATTCTTTTATCAACAAAGAATAAGAAATACTGGAACAAGACCTAAGCATAAGCAGAATAATAACAGTAAACAGCATAGTATAAAATGTTTTTGCTGTGGAAAAGAAAATCATGTGAAAGCTGATTGTCGTTTAATCAAAAAGTTTTGTAGTGAATGTGGACAACAGGGACACATTTATAAAATGTGTTCTAAGAAACGCCAAATTAGTACCCTGGAAGCAAAGCAACCAGAGGAGGATGCAGAGGAATCTGAAGAAAATGTTATCCAAAATTCATTTCAAGAAGAATATGAAACATACAGTGTAAGTGTAAGTAGGGTACCACCACACTACATAACACTTAATATATGCGGCTTCGACCTCAAATTTTTGTTGGACACTGGTTCAGATGTAACAGTTATGTCTATAAATGACAAAAAATTGTATTTCAACTCTTTAATAATTCAGGATTCTAATGTTTTGTACTAAATAAAACACGTTGTTTTTGCAAGAGCGGCGCGGGAGCAAGTGAAGTTTTTATTTTATTGACCACAGACAACATAAAGTATAATTATAACAGATAACATAAGAGTGATGATAATCTATTTTTAATTTGCATACATAAAAAAATCAACACCCCCACTTATCAAATTAATCAAGGTATACCAACTGTAATTACAAGAAATAATAAAACACTAGTTAAATAATTAACACATTACATCCTGTATACCTAATAACTTTAACAAATAATAATGTTTAGTAACTCCTAAACCTTTAGTAAATAAATCAGCAGGCATTTCAGCTGTTTTCAAGTATTTTAAATTAACCAATTTATTAACAACACATTCTATACAAAACCAATACCGAATATCAATGTGTTTAGTTCTCTGCCCTTTGTTCCGATTGTATTCTTCTTGAAAAATCTATTTGATATTCTATGTTATAATATTATATACTCACTGGGCACATAACCTATTAACATTGGTATGGCAATGGAAGATCGGGAATGGGCGAATGTGCAGATTGTTGAAATTAAACACACTATGGCATCTTGCGACGATTTATTATAATAATAATTTAATATGATTACTATTAATTTAGAAGATTAGAAAAATCACATTGTAGGACTTACATATTCATTGCAAAGGAAGTGACAGACGACTTTTTTTACAGACACTGACAGATAGTATTAATAACTTTGACATTAGATGAGGCTAATGTCTTTTAGATTATACAGCCAATTTAAATTAATAATAATGGAATGAATAGAATAAATAGAATAAATAATATTTCTATCAGTATGCACTTTATTATATCAGCAGTATATAAAACAAAGAGAATAGGAGATAGGATAGTTCCCTGCGGGGTTCCTTTTGTAAGGGGGCGATAATCTGAACGCCATGTGAGACCATCGTCTCTAGCCACTTCGACACACTGAGCACGACCTGTGAGGAAACTATGGAACCATTTCACCGTATTCGGTTCGAACCCGTAATACGACATCTTAGAGAGAAGTAGTGATATATCTATACAATCAAATGCCCGTGAGAAATCTAGAAGCACAACAATGTGCACATGCCGTCGTTCTGAGCAGTGATAATGTTGTCAGTGACATCTAAAAGAGCTGTGGTTGTGCTATGACCTTTTCTAAACCCAGACTGGAATTCGGGTAGTACATTGATAGTTTCTAAGTACTCCACTAATTGGAGTTTGACAACTTTATCAACAATTTTTGAAATACAGGGTAATATACACTGATCGGGCGAAGATCTTTAAGTTCCCGGGGGTTAGGTTTTTTGGTAGAGGTCGGAATAACAATAGAGGTTATTGCATTTAGAGATTGAGGTAACGTCATAATCAACATTTTAAGTGAAATACCATCGGTGCCCTCCGCATTCGATTTAAGGTTAGAAATAATTTAGATAGCATAAGATTAATAAGATTAATAAGATTAAGATAGAATAAGATAGATATCATTAGCTCATTAACAGGTTGAAGTGAAAAACTTGTATTATTAGTATAGAGATGTGTGTCAAAGAAGCGAAGAGTTGATTGGTCAACACATGGGATCCCTAGTATATTTAAAAAATGACTGTTTATTTTGTCAGGGTATGCAAGGTGCAGGTAAGTAGGTATCTTGTTTAGGAGGTAGAACCTTCGACTTCAAATTGTTCCATAACATCTTTGGGTTTTTCAAATTATTATTTATGTTAAAATCAAAAAATGCTTTTTTTTCGCTATGAATAGCACTAACAACTAAGTTTTTTAGTGTTTTGTAATATGATTTATGTGAATCTAGTTTAGTTTTTAAGTACCGCTTGTGGGCTAAATTCCTAAGTCTCATCATAACTTTATTTGTATGTGTTATCCAAGGCGGATTTTGCGCTTTAGTCACAATAGTATTTGACGGGGCAAATATATCAAATAAACATATAACGTATGAGTTAAAGAGTTGCACTTTAAGGTTTATGTCTGGCATGGAGATTATATCGTTCTAATTTATTGATTCTAGAGATAAATTAAAAATGTCTACAGGTATATCTTTTAGCGGCCCATATCTGATTCTCCTTGGATGTAATTTAAGTCTTTCACTGTGCAGTTCGCAAATTAACAAAGCATGATTGCTCAAAGGCGCAACAGGTTCCACCTCAATACGTCGCGTTCTCAAATCGGTACAAATAACATCTATTAATGTTTGGCTGTGATCTGTGAAGTGAGTAGGAGATGTGATCAATTGTACTAAGTTCAAGCTGGATAGAAAAGTGTTAAACTTATTAACTTTTACATCGTTTGAGTGTAACATGTCGATGTTGAAATCTCCTAGCAGGATAATATTTTCACAAAAAGCTAAAGAGTTTATGGATAAAGTGACCGCGTCAAAAAATGAGTCGACGTCAATCCACGGTGGACGATATGCGGTACCAATAGCGAGCATCTTGTTGTCCATTTTAAACGTTAACCACATTTGTTCAACAAAAATGCGCGATTCTTCAATGGGGTGAGAGAAGACGCGGGCGTTTATACCACGCTTTACGTAAAAGCCAACACCACCGCCCCGGCCACCACGCACGTTGCGCGGGCGCGGTGCGTGCAACAGCCGATAGCCAGCGGGACGAGGGGCGCTGCCCTCCTCGCCTGCACGTAGCCACGTCTCGCCCACAGCCATCACATCAATGGCATGGCGCTCCACAACCGCAACAAATTATTCGCAATAGGTATTCAGTGAGCCAACGTTGAGAAAACCTATCTTTAAAAATGCCTTAAGGCCGGTGAATATACTTGCTCATAATAAGTTTGAAATAATAGGTATTAAACGAGAATATCAATGAAGCTATTTTAAAAGAAATTTTTTGTAAGGTTCCGTTAAAATTAATAATTGAAATATCATAGTATAATGAAGTTGTTTGTCTACTTGCACATTTACATAAGTACTTCCATATATATAATACAAACAATACAAATATATATACATATATACTACACTTCAGATAATCAAGTTCAAAATAACAAGGACCCCAACGGACAGAATTGCAAAAAAACATAAACTATGATAGCACAACAGTAAGATTAAAGTCAAAACTACAATCTTTATAAAATCAGTAGTATATAAATTAAAAAAGAAAAGCCAATAAAGCATGGATTTAAATAACCCGTATGTACACACATTATTTAATAGTATTAAGTGATAACTACAAAAATATTTTACCATAATACCACAATAGTAAAGACTATAGCATCTTAGTAAATTAAGAAACAACCTTATATTGATATGAAAATACGAAAATAGCGAACATTACAGAAGTATGACTGGATCATTGCGACACTGGCTGTTTAATAATGTTTGTATAAAATTGCAATGCAATACAATACATCGTAGTAAATAGAATCAGGTTTTATGACTATCCAACTTGAACAAAATATTTGAGATAATAGTAAAATAAGAAAATAAAAGTATAGAAAAAAAAAGTAAACAAGAACGGACTAAAAGTTATTGTGGGTAAGTCTGCGGCACGCAAGCTATTTAATTTTAACAAATGGTAATTGAAAAGGTGATTTAAATAGTACTTTAGAAAAAATAACTCTATTATAAGCGATATGCAATCTAAGTGTTTGGATATTAAATTATAGCAAAAAGTATTGAATGGAGTGTAATAAACGCATTCGATTTGACTTGTGATAAAATCCAAGTTATTATATTTGTAATGAAAATGAAGTAATACGAGGGTGGATTGAAAAGTACTCGGCCTAAAACAATTCTAAAAATCAAATCTACCCATATTATTTAGTTCAGTTCAGACTAGTTCATTGTGTGAAGTTCGAAACGTGTGCGATAATTAGTTGTGATTTTATAAATTTATTAACAAAGTAATCGGACATAATTTCCGCGAATGGAGCAAATCGAGCAGCGTGCCGTCATTAAGTACCTCCATAAGAAGGGGCTATCATCAAAAGCCATCCATGATGACATGGTCAGTACATTAGGCGATTGTGCTCTGTCATATTCATCCGTCAAAAAATAAATAGCAGAATTTAAGCGTGGTAGAGAGAGTGTGAAAGATGAACCCCGCTCTGGAAGGCCTTCGACGTCAACTACTGACGAAAATATTAAAAAAGTACTTGATTTAATAATGGGGACCGCAGATTAAAAATTAGAGAGATAGCCGAGATTATAGGCATCTCTTATGAACGAACTCAAAACATCATTGTCAACGAGTTGGGTTTCCACAAGGTGTCTGCGAGGTTCAGTTGAACAAAAAAGGACACGATTGACTATTTTACGCGACTGTTTGGAGTTATTTGAAGCTGATGCAGATGATTTTTTGAATCGTTTTGTTACTATGGACGAAACATGGGTTCATTACTGTACACAGGAAACAAAACAACAATCAAAACAGTGGAGAAGACCTGGTTCACCACCCCCTAAAAAGGCTAAGTCGATTTTGTCGGCAAATAAGGTGATGGCTTCAGTATTCTGGGACTCGAAAGGTGTGATTATGATTGATTATCTTGAAAGGGGTCAGACTATAAACTCTGATTACTACTGCACCTTACTACGTCGTTTACGAGAGGAAATAAAAGAAAAACGTCGAGGAATGCTCAGAAGAAAAGTCCTGTTTCATCAAGATAACGCCCGTGTTCACACGTCAGTACAGTCAATGGCTGAAATTCACAACTGTGGCTTTGAACTGTTACCGCATCCGCCGTATCCACCTGATCTGGCACCATCAGACTTCTTTCTGTTCCCTAACCTAAAATAGCACTTGGGAGGTCAAAGATTTTCAACAAACGACGAGGTCAAAGCAGCTGTAGACGCATATTTTGACTCTAAGGAAGAAACATTTTTTTTGAACGGTCTAAATGCTTGGAAGGGGAGGTGGCAAAAGTGTATTGAACTTGATGGTGATTATGTAGAAAAATAAAAATATAACTAATTTAGTATGTGTTTTTTTTTCTTGGTTAGGCCGAGTACTTTTCAATCCACCCTTGTACATAATAGATATAAAGTATACAGTTAGAATTTATTCTAGCGTTGCGTGTAGCCCAACCAACCATTAAACAAAAAATTTATTTATATCTTGTTCAGTACGAATACGCTCAACAGCCTTACCGTCATCCTTCCTTGCAAATACCAGTCCACCTTTCGTCCACACGTACTTCCATTGTTCACGGGAAGCCGCTTCTCGCGCCTTACCAAACAGCTGCCGGTTGTTCCAGGTGAGGCGTTCATTGACGTAAACCTTCCTCGACGCCCCAGCCAGGTTCATGTCGGACGTGGAGAGGCCGCGACGGACACGCGCTGCGCGTAGCATGGCGTCGCGCTGAGCGCGACGCGCCAGTCGCACGACCAACGGTCGCGGTTGCTGCGGCGCACCCTCCCCGTCGCCGCGGTTGCGCCGCACGGCGCCCCGTCGTTCCGCATGCACGATATCACGCTCCTCCAGCGTCAGCCACAACGCTGGCAAGATGGAGTGCGTTCTCGCTTCTCTTCCTGGCAGTCCCGCTATTTCAACGTCATTTAGCAACAACTCTTGATCGCGTTCGTCTAGTTGTACTTTCAGGTCCGCTATCATATTTTCAAGGTGGACGTTGTCGGATGATTTTGCGTCGATTTTTTTCTCGACTTCGATAACTCTTTGTTCGACTAAAGTTATCCGGCTGCAGCATGCCTGCAAATCTGCCTTAAATTGCTGTTTCTCAATTCTTGTATCCTTGAGGTCGCTTCTAAGTCCCTTCACCTCTTGGATGAGTTCGTAAAGCATACGGGTATGATCAGGCTCACCCTTACCAGGGGCCATTGTGTCGTCACCAGGGCTTGAGCTTTCGGACGAGACGTTGTCAGCAGGCTTAGCTTTGCAGCCCTGGCACGTAAACCCTATTGGGCTAGGCCCAACAGGCACTGCGCTGCAGGCGCGGTGGTAAGCATTTGAACATTTGGAATAGCGAATACAGTCCGCATTTGCCGCGTATTTGCCACACGAACGGCACTTTGGCATTGTAGTCCATAGATGGCGCCACTTATATTAAAATAAAACAAAATGTTTTAAGTTGTTGAAAATATAGTTCAATATTTTTGTCCTTAAGCCACTAAGCCACTAAAATAATGGTTTTATAAAACTTATAGAATGTAATCCAATGATTATATTACATAAGTTTTATAAAACCATTACACACATATCACTGTTGCCGAGCTCAAAATTATGCCGAAGTTATAAGGTATGACAAAAAACTTTCACACATATTACAAGCACATTCGTTGTTAACTTGGACGAATCGTGATTAGATAACAATACCACTTGTTTATACTACACTGTGCTTCACTCCGCGATATAGTTTAGGATGCAAAATACGACAAAAATATTTTTTTAAACGCAATAAAGTTTACAGTAACCCGCTGCCACTGACGTACGTGACGTCACTCTTTATTTTGGAGTCGGTTTCGGCCTAAGTAGGGACATAAACGTAAGTATGTCTAATACATCTCAAATATAAAATGTCACCGATATTTACTTCGGCCGACACCGACTGCGAAATAACAATTATTATACAATATAGACATGTTACAACAACAAGTTGACAAGTTTAGAGACATGCAAAATACGCGCTTGTCGTGGAGTTGCAGAAAACTGAGCCCCTACTACTAACTACTAGAGTTTAGAGAGTTTTCATGACATTATTTTTTGCCGTTTATTTGCCGAACCTAACGTTTGTAAGGAGATAGCTACAGGACTGGTGTGGTGAAAAATAGTTAATCTCTTGTGCTCCGGCGTGAATTTTGTGGGTGTAACTTAAAAGGTTTACTTCAAATCTGCAAGTCACGTCGTCGAGGAACAACTTCTGCCAACCTTATTTGTAATTCGACGCATCGTTCAGTACAGTCGTGGCTCAACGGCAGTAACATCACTGCCGTAACTTATAACTGATAATATTTATTTCTAGTTTAGTTTATTAATGTTTTTGCTAGAATTGATACATACATTTCAATGTTCCCATTAACTTATATTGTTTTTCGTACCACTTAAGTGTAGCCTAGCCTGTAATTAGTTTAATTAAATCCACTGTTCACGTCTTAACAAACTGTATCACTTTAATTATTGTACAACGATTACACTTGCTTTGCCTAGATGGCGTTGTTTGATTTTAATGCGTGGTATGGTTACGTTTTTGTATTGTCAATAAGTGATTTGATTAATTTGTAATAAATGTCTTCGTTCTGAGTACATGTGGTTTTATTTAGTGTTAAAAGTGCTGTGTTGTGCTGTGAATAAATATTCTCGACCCTGAAGGCATAGAAAGCCACTGTATTTAAACTGTAGTAATTTTGGTTATAACAAAGTGCGGAGGATGTGGCAAGTTCTTACCAACTACGGGGACAGACATAATTGTCTTCAGTAAATGCGATTCTCAATATCATCGTGAATGTGGGCGCTTGGCACGTTCAAATAAAGCACCCCGCGAATGGGTATGCCCGGCGTGCTCGTCCAAAAAGTCACGCACCCCACAAACTTTCACTGACGAGAATACAAGCTCGGCACAAACATCACCTATTGCCACCGATATCTTACAAGCAATCGAATCTACTGTGGCTCGACAGTTTGAGAAATTCGAAAAGAAATTCGCGGATTTGACGAAAGACCTTGCTTATCTTCGCGAAATCGGGGAGAGAGTGGCAGCTATAAGTAGCGTGTGTGACGTCCTTCAAACTGAAACAAACTTGAGCAAAGATCACTATTCGAAGTTAGAGGACGAAAACAGAGTATTGCGGTCGACAATTCAGGATTTATCGACGAGACTCGCCCACGTAGAACAGCAATCACGACAAAATAATATTGAAATAACGGGATTGCCGGAGAACCGTTCCGAGAATCTGATCACCACTGTCGTTCAATTGAAGAACATCGTGTCGTCAAGTGTCAAAGAAAACGATATTTTGTCTGTTGTACGCACCAGGAAGGCAGACAAGAACAGCAATCGACTTCGAGCGGTTGTTGTCAAGCTAAGCAGCATTAAAGCCAGAGACGACTTGTTGGCATCAGTAAGTAAATTTAATAAAGCTAACAAACTTCAAACTTTCGTGGTTTTTACTAATATACTGTTCGTAAGAAACGGGATTCTTACCACGATTAGGCTGTTTGAGCTCCCGATATTTCGGCACAGTTGCATGCGCCATGTTCACGGGTTGACTGGTGTTGTGCGGTAGTGTAAAAAATGTTAAAGATAGCCGTATCGGTCTACCTTCTTTCTGATTCGGCGACCACTACCACTGTCCGCGTTCTCACTGCACCTTAAGTCCGCACTCGATGTTATTTTTTGTTGTCGACAAACTACACTCACTGTGTCCACATTTGTGCGCGTACTCGAAGTCGGTTGCTGTCCAGTCTTGTTGTAATACTGGATCACTGGATTCCAGGCACTCGACAATTTAAACCCATCTTCGCGATTCAAATTTCTGCATTTAGCAATTTCAATCGCTTCTCTAACCAATCTTGGTATGTAGTGGCGTTCTGTCGATAGTACCTGGGGACTATGAAGTTCAATCCAGTGATTGGTGGACACATATATTAGAACAAAACATCCGTGTTAATCCCAAGTGCTTTTGGTCTTATATATATATACATCCCCACTGAGGGGCTCGGAGCCTACCCCAAATTAGGGGTGACTAGGCCATAGTCAACCACACAGGCCCAGAGCGGGTTGACTTCACACATATCATTGAATTTTTTCTCAGATATGTGCAGGCAGCATCACTTTGTTTTCCTTCACCGTAAGAACGTCGGATAAATGTTTATATGAGCCGTTTATTTTGAAAGTGACCTAACTCCGTTTTTCAATTTTTTGCCGGTTACCATGGTTACGTGTACAACTTCATGTTATTTATCAGTGAAGCACTTCAGATTGCTTATATTCAGAGGAAATACGATACATTTTTTACACATAAGTTTTCCGAATTAATTGAATAACTGAGCCGTGTAGTTTGAAAGTGGCCCAACTCCATTTATAGTTACATCAACTTATTGTTTCATGCATCTTAAAACACACTAAAAAATTAAGAAGTGAAAAACACATCATAGCTTACAGTGACATGTGCACCGGGCAAAATAGAAACATTAAAGTAGCTTTAATGTGGTTGAAAATTGTCCAAGCTTTGGATAATAATGTAGAAATTATATATCATAATTTTTTAATATCAGAACATTCGTTTTTACCGATTGATAGAGATTTTGCCGTGGTAGAAATGACATTAAAAAAAATAATTTACTGTACGTTCCCCAAGATTATTACAAGATTATTAAAAAGTGTCGGAAAGGTAATAATTTTATTCTAAATGAAATGAGACAGGAAGATTTTGTATCGACAAAATTATTAGAAGATGCAATTTTTAAAAGAGTAAAAAATTCTGATGGAGAATCAGTAAACTGGTTAAGAATATGTTGGATGCGTTTTGTCAGAAATGAACCATATAAATTTTATAAGACGTCCATGAATGAAAATGAAAATTGTAAAGATCTGAATTTATTACCACGTCGGGGTAGACCAAAAAGATTCGAAAATATTGTATTGGCACCATTGTATAAAAATATTAGGCAAGTTACAACAGCAAAATTTAAGGACATGATTAACCTATTACGATACATACCACCAGAACATCATGATTTTTTCAAATCCCTTTCACACGCACAAAAAGTAGATGAATAGTAAATTGTTTTGTAATAAATTTATGTTCGTAATTTTCTATGTTCTGTGTTGTATATGTAAGCGCATAATCTATGCGCATTGACGTACGGCTGCTGCGTCTGCCGTCATTTTGACCTCCGTGAAGTTGGCCCCCTCACTTTAATTTTTTTAACTTTTTTTTACGCAAATCGTTTGAGAATCGTTTGAAAGGGTTTGAGAGAAAAGAAATATCGTTTGAGAGTTCCTACTTTCTCCGTAAAAACAATTTCAAATTCTAGTGTGAAGTTGGCCCCCTCACTTTACTTTTTTTTATTTTTTTCAATGCGAATCGTTAGAGAGTCGTTTGAGAGACATTAAGAGAAAAGAAATATCGTTTGAGAGTTTTTACTTTTTCTGTAATAAATATTTTAATTCTGGGCATCGAAAGTTACAAATCGATTTTCCTTTTTTTTCCGAATTAAATATGGCAGTCATGCACTTGGACGTTTCAAATTTATTGTGTAGGTAGAGAATGGTAAGAGAGTGATTGAGAGAAAAGAGAAATCGTTTGAGAGTTAATACTTTTTCTGAAATATATATTTCAATGTCGGAATCGAAAGTAACAAATCGATTTTCCTTTTTTCCGAATTAAATATAGCAATCATGCACTTGGACGATTCAAATTTATGGTGTAGGTAGGGAATGGTAATAGAGTGATTGAGAGAAAAGAAAAATCGTTTGAGAGTTAATACTTTTTCTGAAATATATATTTCAATGTCGGAATCGAAAGTTACAAATCGATTTTCCTTTTATTACGAATTAAATATGGCAATCATGCACTAAGACGTTTCAAATTTATTGTGTAGGTAGAGAATGCTTAGAGAGTGATTGAGAGAAAAGATAAATCGTTTGAGAGTTAATACTTTTTCTGAAATATATATTTCAATGTCGGAATCGAAAATTACTAATCGATTTTCCTTTTTTTCCGAAATAATTATGGCAATCATGCACTTAGACGTTTCAAATGTTTTGTATAGGTAGAGAATGATTAGGCAGTGATTGAGAGAAAAGAGAAATCGTTTGAGAGTAGATACTTTTCCTGAAATAAATATTTCAATTTCGGAATCGTAAGTAACAAATCGATTTTCAAAAACTTACAAATCTCAAAAATTGAAATATTTATTTCAGAAAAAGTATTAACTCTCAAACGATTTCTCTTCTCTTTAAATCAATCTATAACCATTCTCTACCTACACAATAAATTTGAATCGTTTATCCTCATGATTCCCATATTTAATTCGAAAAAAAGGAAAATCGATTTGTAGCTTTCGATTGCGAGCTTTCTCTCAATCACTCTCTTACCATTTTCTACCTACACAATAAATTTGAAACGTCCAAGTGCATGATTGCCATATTTAATTCGGAAAAAAAGGAAAATCGATTTGTAACTTTCGATGCCCAGAATTAAAATATTTATTACAGAAAAAGTAAAAACTTTCAAACGATATTTCTTTTCTCTTAATGTCTCTCAAACGACTCTCTAACGATTCGCATTGAAAAAAATAAAAAAAAAGTAAAGTGAGGGGGCCAACTTCACACTAGAATTTGAAATTGTTTTTACGGAGAAAGTAGGAACTCTCAAACGATATTTCTTTTCTCTCAAACCCTCTCAAACGATTCTCAAACGATTTGCGTAAAAAAAAGTTAAAAAAATTAAAGTGAGGGGGCCAACTTCACGGAGGTGTCAGTTTGACAAGTACGCGAATAAACCAGTCTGCACCAAGCTCAGATTAAGAATTATATAGATATGACATGCGCGTTCACCCGTAAGGGACAGATAGAGAGTACTATAGACTATACCTATATATAAGTGAGAGGATTGGGGTTACCAGTTATTTGTTTTGTCCCGAAAATGAATAATTACGATATAATTTAATATATCCCAATTTATATATTCCCAATTAAATTGTAATTAATAAATGTAATAAATATAAAAAACAATGCGTAATTTTTGTTTATGTGACTAAGATTAGGTAAACAGATTTTTTGGTAATACTTAGTCAATATGTATGTACTTAGTATGTTTAATCCTTACTAGTCCTTACTTATTACTTATTTACTTATAATATTATAAATGCGAAAGTAACTCTGTCTGTCTGTCTGTCTGTCTGTCTGTCTGTCTCGCTTTCACGCAAAAACTACTGAACCGATTTAAATGAAATTTTGTACACAAATAGCCTAGAGCCTGAGGATGGACATAGGCTACATTTTAACGCGAAAAAGGGGTTGTAAGGGGTTGAAAGTGGGGGTGAAATTTGTATGCAATTATCTTCATTTTTACAGGTAGAAGATTGAAACTTATTTTCAAGGCTAATTTGATAAAGATAAATATGAAATTAAATTTTTGGAAAAATTGTATCCCAAGGGTGCTAAATAACAATAGGGGATGAAATTTTGTTTGGCAATATATTCGGTTTTGTTGAATGTTTTCTTTAATATGTTTTGCTATTACCCTTACCAATATTTAGTCTAGAGCCTGAGGAAGGACATAGGGCACATTTTAACGCGAAAAAGGGTTTGCAAGGGGTTGAACGTGGGGGTGAAAGTTTGTATGGAATTATCGTCATTTTTACAGTTGGAAGCTTGAAACTTATTTTTGAGGTTGCTAATTCTATATAAATAAATATGAAATTAAATTTTTGTAAAAAATTTACCCTCGAGGGTGTTAAATAACAATAGGGGATGAAATTTTGTTTTGCAATATATTCGGTTTTGGTGAATGTTTTGTTTAATATGCTTTGCTGTAACCCTTACCAATATTTAGTCTAGAGCCTGAGAAAAGACGTAGTCTACATTTTAACGCGAAAAAGGGGTTTGAAGGGGTTGAAAGTGGGGGTGAAAGTTTGTATGGAATTATCGTCATTTTTACAGGTAGAAGGTTGAAACTTATTTTCAAGGCTGCTACTTTGATAAAGATAAATATGAAATTAAATTTTTGTAAAATTTCACCCCCAAGGGTGCTAAATAACAATAGGGGATGAAATTTTGTTTGGCAATATGTGAGGTTTTGTTGAATGTTTTCTTTAATATGTTTTGCTATTACCCTTACCAATATTTAGTCTAGAGCCTGAGGAAGGACATAGGGCACATTTTAACGCGAAAAAGGGTTTGCAAGGGGTTGAACGTGGGGGTGAAAGTTTGTATGGAATTATCGTCATTTTTACAGTTGGAAGCTTGAAACTTATTTTTGAGGTTGCTAATTCTATATAAATAGATATGAAATTAAATTTTTGTAAAAAATTTACCCCCAAGGGTGCTAAATAACAATAGGGGATGAAATTTAGATTGGCAATATGCTCGGTTTTGGTGAATGTTTTGTTTAATATGTTTTGCTGTTATCCTTGCCAATATTTAGTCTAGAGCCTGAGGAAAAACGTAGGCTACATTTTAACGCGAAAAGGGGGTTGTAAGGGGTTGAAAGAGGGGGTGGAAAATTGTATGGAAGTATCGTCTTCTTTTACAGTTAGAAGCTTGAAACTTATTTTTGAGGCTGCTAATTTGATATAAAGAAATTAATATTCAATATTTGAAAAAAAGTTTACTTTTAAGGGTGCTAAATAACAATTAGGGATGAAATTTTGTTTGGGAATATAGGAAGTTATGGTAAAAAGTAAAAACAACGGTTAAGGATTTAAATAAAATTGTATATATGTATCCTTTCTGTGCCGTACACGACGGGTTCGGGTCCCGCGGCACAACCTGCCTTAGACTACGTATCACAAGGCCTGGCGTAAATAATGTAAATATATGAAGTGGCACTCACCTACTCGAAGCCCCGTTCACCGCCTGCAGGTGCCTGGTCACTCTGTCGGTGTCAGTCGAGTCAAGTAAGTCACTGTCATACAGTCTAAAGGCGCCAGCAATGCTGCACTCCTGATGCACCCAATGCACCGCTTCCCGTAAGCGCCCTATAGACGCGTCCTTTACCGAACCGAACGCGGAACCGTAAACTTAGCGACCCTGTACGCTAAATATAAGACACGTCCGATGAGCTATCCAACTGCCGACCACTTTCTATGCTGACTCGATGCGCTCTGTCGACTCACTCCTTCCCCGCACAAGCCCCCCGCAGGCCCCGCGCCCGTCCGTAGCGGAGAGGGATTTCCAACTACCCGCTTGTGCGGGAGAATAAAAATGAGTCGACCTACCTTCTCTAACAATTAAAACCGCCAAATTCAAAGGTAGCGAACTACAGTGCAACTGTACCGAACAGTCCCCCGCCCCAGCCAGACGATATCTGGCTGCGTCTAAAACCGTAATTAGAAACCCAAAATTAAACAAGCTTGGGGAGAGTTGCCACTGCTCGCTTTATCACCAAGTGGCCAAATAAAATCCATGTAACCATCCAATTCGCTTTACCTGTTCCGCGAATAAATCCGTAATCCGTATCCGTATTCGGTCGATCCGCGACCGTAAATGTTCCACCGACCGTATTTAAACAATGCATCCCTATGAACCCGAGTCCAAAACCGCGCGCGTGGTTACCTATTTTCTCCGAAGAGAACCGACGCGAACCTGAGCGGTGGACAGTGAAACCGTACTAAGCGATGAGATGCATTGCGATGGAAAAGTGGAACGAATTATCGTTCCTGCGAAGATTTATTTATATGTGGTGTGGAGGAAGGGCGATCCTGATCACTTATCACCTGATGATCCGATCGACACGGTCGGCGACGCTCAAACCGAGGCCAGTCCAAGAAGTGGAGTGGCGAGCGAGCGCCGGCCGCACCAGGCTCCTTTGTCGCAGCTTGAGGGGCGCTACAAGAATCACGCGGCCCCCCGCCCGTGCTCACTGGTGAAACCTGAACACGTTGCCGTTCGTGGTTTGCCCTAAGCCGTGGTGGAGACCTAACATCACGGCGACCTGATGTCCGCTGCATAGCTCCAGACCACTGTTCCTCCGTATTTTTATTGTGAACAGGGGAAGTTACAAGTCCCCGAGTGTTTGGCGAGTGCGAGCCGTTGCGGTTCCCACACAGCAGGAGATGATGCCTACCTCCACACTGACCGCACGCACGATTCAACTGGCAGGACGAGACTAGATGACTACCTAGACAACCATAACACCAAAAGCGCTGACGAGCAATATTGCGCCGAGCCTGCCAGCGTAATTGTCGGAACTTGGGACAACCCGTAACACCGTGTCCTGTGCCCCGACAATAGTTACAACGAGATTCCTGTGTCTGCCGTACAGCTGCGTTAAACATCCGTGGCCTATTACGCGCCCAAACCGGTGGACGGTGTTCGTTACCCGCGGGCCTCGCTCTAGGAGCAACTACGGGAGGCCCCGAAGGGGGAGGGGGGACATTCTCCGATCGACGACACTCATCCTCCAGGAATAAAATTAGGTTGTCAAAGCTGGGAAGATGAGTGGCGGAGTCCCCGCCGTATTGCAGTTCAAATCTATGTTGTAAATCGTAAGGTAATTTGGAAAGAATTATGTGTAATAATAAAAACGACCACGTGGACACAGGTAAATCCAAACCCTTGAGACCGTTGACCGCTATTAACAAAGGATTTAGAAGTCGCGTGCGCAACGACTGCGTAACCGAAATCCTAGGTAGGCCTAGAATAGCAGCAACGTGACTATCCGCTAATCGCCGAACATTCTGGTACCTACGGTTGAGTAAGTCCCGGGCGATATCATAATTACCGTCAACAAGACCTAAATGTTGGACAAGGCCCTTGGCCTCTCCCGTTAACGACGCCAACAAATAGGCAAGCTTCTGAGCAGGGGTCAAATCCCTACGACTGTGAACAATGCTTTCAAATAAATTGTTAAAAGCAACCCACTGTTCCAAGTCACCGTTAAATTGTGGCAAATCGAGCAGCGGCAATCTACTCATGAGCGCTGATGACGCCTCCGACTCCGCAGTAACGCGCGCGTCAGCAGCGCTTGACCCCTTAAGGCAACCAACAGCCTGAATAATTTGATCAGCCAGGTCGTCGGCCTGATCAATGTCAGCATTAATCTTCGCCATGGCATCCGCTTCTAAACCTAACTCTAGAATGCCACGGTACGCCTCATATAGATCCGCCATTTGATCGTCTAGAACCTGATATCTAGCCATAAGGGCTTGCGCACGGTCCGGCCTAGAAATATTCAAAACCGCTGAACCGAGCCATCTCAGCACACCTGTTATCCTAGCGGTATATTTTCCGGCCATAATTAATAAAGTTCAAAAATTTATAAATAAATAAAAATGAAGGTAGAAAATTATCGACGCTTCCAGAAACCGCTTACTACAAATGGTCGATAAAGGAAAAAAAATCTAAAAGGTGGGTAGATAATTCTCCCCTTAACCAAATGTATGAAACTCGTTACAAAGAATTACCTAATAAAAAAAAACAAAAAAAAACCAACCGTAATGAAAACTGACCAACTTAAATTATCGACGGTAACATAAAAACTACCAAACGAAAAAAAATACTAAATTAAATTATTAACCGTAATATAAAAAAAAAAAAAAAAAAAACAAATTAAAAAATCACCAAATTATATTATGCACCGTAACATAAACTACAAAAAAACCAATGCGTAAAAAAGCCCTAATTTAATACTAGAAAAAACCGTGAAATTTCTCAATTAAATATTATGAAAGAACCCTAAATGAAATAATCTAAACTATAAGAAATCAACAAACGGAACCCTAATGGCCGATTAATATTACGTAGCAATCGTACAATAAAAAATGTAACGTAAACGACCCGATTAAAAACCGAATATCGTACGACGTAATATGTTATAATATTCTGTATTCCGTTGTATTCCGTTATATTCCGCGCGAGAAGGAAGTTACAATATTTCGCCAAGCAATGTAAATACGTACCCGAAAAACACGTAACCCGAATATAACCACGCGGTTATAACCTACGTTTTAACCTAACCACGCTCTGCTACCATCGAATTGTGCCGTACACGACGGGTTCGGGTCCCGCGGCACAACCTGCCTTAGACTACGTATCACAAGGCCTGGCGTAAATAATGTAAATATATGAAGTGGCACTCACCTACTCGAAGCCCCGTTCACCGCCTGCAGGTGCCTGGTCACTCTGTCGGTGTCAGTCGAGTCAAGTAAGTCACTGTCATACAGTCTAAAGGCGCCAGCAATGCTGCACTCCTGATGCACCCAATGCACCGCTTCCCGTAAGCGCCCTATAGACGCGTCCTTTACCGAACCGAACGCGGAACCGTAAACTTAGCGACCCTGTACGCTAAATATAAGACACGTCCGATGAGCTATCCAACTGCCGACCACTTTCTATGCTGACTCGATGCGCTCTGTCGACTCACTCCTTCCCCGCACAAGCCCCCCGCAGGCCCCGCGCCCGTCCGTAGCGGAGAGGGATTTCCAACTACCCGCTTGTGCGGGAGAATAAAAATGAGTCGACCTACCTTCTCTAACAATTAAAACCGCCAAATTCAAAGGTAGCGAACTACAGTGCAACTGTACCGAACACTTTCTATAATAAACACTATGGAGGTATATGTCCGATCCCTAGCACTGCTCAGAGCAAAGTCAGAAGTGAGAATAATCAAAATTTCAGGGGGTCGGGCGTTTTTACCCTAGACCATAAACAATATTTTATCATAAACAATAGAACAGTCATAGATTAATTTTTGTATAGATTGTAAATTTAAATAATTCCAACACGCCCCCTCAAAAATTAATCATCTAATGAACGAGTTATACAAATATAATGTCCTACACAGATCATATACCTGCCATGTGCTCTCTGGGATACATTTTTATGGCCCAACATTTATTGCGAGGATTAGGGAAACCCAGTCAAAACCTAATCAGACCATTCATAAGTTTAATCAAACAATAAATTCTTATACAAACAAAAATAACTATTTTATTTCTAAACAAAAAAATTCAAACAAATTAATCATCAATCAATTTATGTATCAGATTATTCTAAACCCATTTTCCTCCTCATCTCGTGGAAGGCGACGGCTGGTAACGGCTTTGTCAATGCATCTGCGAGTTGCCGACCTGTTGGAATGTAATTTAAAGTTATTACATTTTTCTCAATTTGTTCTCTAGAGAAATGGTATTTAATATCAATATGCTTTGTCCGCTTATGGTTAGTCGGATTATTTGCAATACTTATACAGCCGTTATTATCTTCAAAAATAACAATAGGTTTATCAATACATATATGCATACTAACAGCCAATGACTTTAACCATAATGCCTCTCTTACAGCTTCATACAGTGCCATATACTCAGCCTCTGTAGAGGAAGCTGCCACTGACATTTGCTTCCTAGTACTCCAGGTTATGGTACAAATGTCAAATGCTTTAAATAAATAGCCGGTTGTACTTTTTCTATCCCTAGTATCCTGACCACCCCAATCGGAATCTACGTAACCACTGAGGATATGATTGTACTCACTCCTTTTGTAACACAATTTTAAATTGATTGTGCCTTTTAAATACCTAAGTACTCGTTTGAGACACTGCCAGAGCTCTTTGTTATTAAACTTAGTATACCTACTCAGTATATTTACACATGTACTTAGATCAGGCCGAGTACATATCATTATGTACATCAAACATCCTATGACATTTCGGCATGGAGCGTTATATGTCACATCTGAATTTAATGCCTCATAATTCAGTTTACTTTCCAGGGGAGTATTTACAGGTTTGCAATCCTGCATATTAAACTTATCTAATACTCTATTTATATAAGCACTTTGATCAAATGATATTTTATCCTCAGACCTAGTGATTTTTATTCCCAAAAATAATTTTATATCATTTAAGTCAGTCATTTTAAATTTACTCATTAAATATCTTTTAAAATTTTGCATTCTTTCATTTTCCGAACACGATATCACCAAATCATCTACATAAAGAACAACATAAATATTTTTATTTACGTCGCCATTATTTACTCAAATGTTAACGAACAGATGGAGCTTTTTTAAAAAGACAACTAAAGTTTGAGATGTCATTTATTCGACTGCTCGCTTAAGACTAACTTAATACTAACTTATCTCTACCATGCACTATGCTAGGGACCACCCAGATTATGCCTGCAAGGCACATCGGATGTTTATAAATGTCTTATCTCTCCTGGAATAAGTATTGTGCGCGTAGGCATTTGTTGGGTGGTCCGGGAGTTGCGTCGCATGACTTCTCCCCCCTGAGATTCGAAATTATCAGAATCATCAGTATTCTGAGAATTTCGAAAGTTACAAGTGTAATCTAATTTCTTAAGTCTAATATACCAAATGACCACAATGAAAACTGCTATAATTAAATACAATATGATCGTCCAGACACTGACACTATAGACTCTAATTTTACCAATTTCCAATTCACTTTCACTGATACTTTTTACTGATTTTACTAATAACTGCATGTTTTTCAAGTTCATATCTTCCATCATTATTGGTTTTCGCTGTCGAGTCTTCACGTTACTGATGTGGGGCAGACTTATAACCGGTAGCTTGAGATATTGCATGAGCTCTGTCATTTGGGGATGTACTTTTAAGGTAAATTTGTCAATCTTCACTTCACACGCTTGATCTTCTATAGTTATAACATGTGACCCTTGTACATAGCGTTGGAAAATATCGTTGTTGCATTGTTGTTGCAGTAGGGTATTCTGTTTCACAAATATGATCCAACGGTTCGGCTGAATATGATGCAACAGGATGTTGTCGATGACCACAGGTATAAATTCACAGGAACTGAGATTGGTTGCGTACTTCATGATGTCCGTGATGCAACGGTCTTCCAAAATTTGGCTAGTAGAGTCAACATAGCATATGAAGTTGGAGGGTGTTGTAGCTATACAGGGCTCGGCGAGTGGTTCGGAGTTGAGTCCATTCACTATCATGTAAGGATATTTGGGAAGGATGACGTATGTATCGTGATCACGGGAAATAGGAGTGGGGTACAATTTATAGTATGTATAGGTCTCTTTCTCTATAAGTGGAATTTCTAATAAAAATGTTAACTGATTTTCTTTACAATATGCTTTTATAGTTATAGTTTGTTCTATTTTAACAAGATTATCTAAACTTACTGAAAATGCAAATCTTGCCGATTTTTCAATATCCTTTAGTACAATTAGCAATTTCTCAGAATCGACAATTGATTGATGTATGCCCGAATACTGAAACGTCACTTAAATATGTAAGAGCGTCTTAAATTATAAGACCACGCTTAAACTCCAATATGGAATTTTCGTAAGTCAGTTAAAGACGCATCTCAACTTTGATGCCACTCAAGTCGTACCATGCTTAAAGGCCACTCAATATCACATTTCTTATACTGGATCGTCACTCAACGACATTTTGCTGTCAAAAGAACTGTCATGTCGACTTAAGTACGCCATCAATTTAAGAGTGGTCGCGAGCTATCTTAAAAGTGAAAATCTAAGGTGTTAACATGTCGGTTTCATCATTATCATCGCTTTCGGACAATGAGAGGCCTAGCGTGTGTCGGCGAAACTTAAAGAAAATTAATGCGTTTGAAAAATACACGGATGCAGAGTTTCGTTCAAGGTTTCGCTTATCGAAAGAAACTGTTTTATATTTGGACTCCATATTTGGAAAAAGTATCGAGCCTTTGACAAGACGGAACAGAGCGTTGAGTTCAAAAGACCAAATTCTAATTGCCTTGCGTTTTTATGCGACAGGCAGCTACCAACGAGTGATAGGGGATACATTCAATGTTGAACAAGCAACAGTTAATAGAATCGTGCATAGGATAACATCAAAGATAGCGGAGTTAAAAAGTATTTATATAAAAATGCCGACTGAACGAGAATATATCGGAATCGCAAATAGGTTTGTAGCGACATTTGTCTGCGCCCGCTTCGGCCTGCTCCGAACTTTTCTTCAATCGTTAATTGTATTATGTCTTACAGGTTTTACTCAATTGCTGGGTTTCCCAGAGTAGTGGGGGCAGTAGACTGCACTCATATAAAAATAAATTCACCAGGTATATATTCACCTATAACTACTAATTGTTACTAGATGAAAAAGTGTTTATTTTAAAAGGTGAGAAAAACTCATGTTTATGTTTACTTTTAGGAGGATCTAATTCAGAATTGTTCCGGAATAGAAAAGGATACTTTTCACTTAATGTGCAAGTAGTGTGCGACTCCAATTTAGTGATAAGAAACATTATTGCCAGATGGCCTGGTTCTGTGCATGATAGCACAATTTTTAATGATTCCCCTTTATGTGCTCAATTTGAGCGTGGAGATTTTGGCGCAATGGTACTTGTTGGAGATAGTGGCTACCCATGTCGACCCTACCTATTAACGCCACTATTAAATCCACGAACGCATGCTGAAGAAGCATACAATAATGCACAAATCAAAACGAGAAACCCAATTGAAAGGCTTTTTGGTATATTAAAAAGAAGGTTTCCATGTCTTCAAGTTGGCATGGGACTGAAGTTAAAAAATGTTCCACCTGTCATCGTAGCATGTGCAGTTTTACACAATATTGCACTTTCACAGAATGATGCAGTGTTAGAGGAGGACACAGATAACATTACAGAGGAGTCTGTAGATCAACCTATCAGCATCCAGTCCAATCAAAACTTTATTGTTAGGACAACATTAATTAACACACATTTCTCTTTTTGAACTTTCCTTTATTTTTACAAATCAAACTTTAATTTTCCATGGCTTTCATTAAAAGGATATGATAAAATCAGTGTTAAACCTTAAAATATTAGGTCCTTACATATGAAATTGGCGTTTTTCGTACTGGCCACTTTAATCACGAATTTCTCCTCTTTGGTAAGGAATTCCAAATTCAAACCATGATGGAAAAGCTAGCGGCTAAACAACCTAGGCTTGTCAATCGCTCCACGCCACTGCTGCTTCACGACAACGCTAGACCACACACTGCGCAACAGACGGCTACTAAATTAGAAGAGCTTCAATTGGAAAGTCTAAGACATCCTCCGTACTCCCCGGACCTTGCTCCAACAGATTACCATTTTTTTCGAAATTTGGATAACTTCTTGCAAGGGAAAAAATTCAACTCCGATGGGGCAGTCCAAATCGCCTTCAAAGATTTTATTGATTCCCGTCCGACTGGTTTTTTTAGTAAAGGGATCAATGAACTACCTATGAGATGGCAAAAGTGCATAGAAAATAATGGTTCATACTTTGATTAATTAAATATATTATATTAAAAAATATTCGACTTTTTGTTTCTCCCATACAAAACGCCAATTTCATATGTAAGGACCTAATATGTTAAAAGAATTGCAAAAAGTAGGAATCAATCTAAGAATGTTTATTTTTAAATGATTTTAGTTTATTTAATCTGAATGTAAGAATTTGCATCTCTAACTTATGTCTACTTATCATATTTCTGTATTCTAAATTAGCATTTCTTAGCTTCGCTTTAAAATATGCTTGCTTGACATCATTACCATGCCTTTTAAGAATTGTTTTTTTGATTTTTACTTTTCCTGAAAAAGTTTTAGCAATAAATATATTTAACAATATAATAACTATTTCTAAAACCTAAATAAAGTTTTAGTTAATCAAACTATGATTAGAGTCAATTATATTCACCGAGATTTGAGGTTTTGGTATTAGGTACATTTTGAGGTAAATCATTTGTAGTGAGGCAGTGGGTAAATTCATGGTTATCTGTAAAATGATTTTAATTAATATATTAAATTATTAGTAATTAAAGAATTGAATATTCCTATTTTTAAGAAAATGTAATAAAAATTACCAGATTTATTAGATGTAATTGTACAAGGCTTATTGCTTCGCTCCGAAAGTTTATTTTGAGAATCTAAAAAAATTAAGGAAATTAATAATAAATATAATAATAGAAGTAATGATTTCAAAAAATTGTAGAGTGATTTTATAACACAAGTCACCATTCACACAAACCAGTAAACATTCGATCACCATACATACTGCATATGCTCTGTACCAAACAACCGAGCCATAGTTTTAAAGAATAAAACCATAATATTATTTCCCAATTCTGCATTATTATTTGCATGTACGTACCACTCTGTTCACTTATATTATCTGTGTTTGTGTGAATGATAAGCAAATTATCTGCTGCTCTTATTTCAATTTCATTACTAGTTTTTGCTTCATCACCTAAAAACAAACATTTTGATATATATAGTTACTATTATTTTTGCCAATAACATTTACAACCACCATTTACAACAGTGCTATGTTGAAACAAAAACTACAAAAATTTTAAAAACTTTTCTATCATATTTTAATAGCTGAATAGATATACTAATGTAATGTAATAACTGTAATATCAACCATAGCCATTACACTACACTAACCAAAATATAATGCAGCATCATCATATACATTGGGCAGAGGCTGCACTTGTGTAGCTACCATAGCTAAAACTTGTGCATCTTGTTCTGTAAGTTTACTTTTATAAGCACCACCACCAGTAAGACTTATTTCTTTCTATGGAAAGATGAAAAGAATAGCTTATTATTATGGATTCTTTTACTTTATAATAAATTAAAATAAACATACTTTATCCATAGCTGCCTTCTTTTTAATTTCCTTAGTTTTTTCATAAAATTGAAGCCGCTAAAAATTAATGGGTATTAAATAAATAATAGTTATTGAATATTTATGTTCTAAACATTTAGCTTGAGAGCAATATAATCTTTTCCTACATTGATTTCAGCAAAATTCTTCTTCGACCGTTGCTTAATATTTTCATATAAGTGTCGGAGTTGTTGCCAAGTCCTGGTGCCACTCACAGCTACGGAGTTATACTGCTGGCACACAGAGTCCCAACTATTTCTTTTCTTTGAAATAATAGACGCATTCGTCTCCTTATTTTCTAGAACATCCTTATATCTACAAAAAAATATGTTCATACAGTAATGAATGGCATGATATTAAAATTTTAAAACAAATTTCAATGCTTACTTGTTTACGAGGTTTAAAAGAATCTCTTTTTCAAATGTCGTGTAATTACATCCCCTTTTTTTCTTTTCTTCCATAGTCAAAACTGCTTAAAAAGTGTCTTGATGATATTAAAATTTATTAAAATTTTAATTCAAACTTTCAAAATATGAATTAAACGTCGCGCCGTTAACTTGTCAAAACAAAACGCCAGATGCTTTCCATTCTACAAAAGTAAGGTCAATTTTTTTTATTTTTTTATTTAAAAATAATTTAAACAGAAAGGATATTTTTAACAACCTTCTTTGATTTTTGAGTATTTATAGTATATTTATTTTTATTTTCTTTACTATTTGGGAATGAATACGTCTTACAACTATAGGTTGTCCAAGCCATGCTGCGTGAAACGGATACGTAAAGTGAATTTTAAGAAAACGTAATCGAGAACAAGTATTTTTTATACACTCTTTGACCGAAAACAAAGGATGTTGCCATGACGTAAAAATAATACGTCTACTTACGGAATCACGCGCTTACATGTCTTGATTTGCGTTTGTGTATACCACTTAAATTTTGACGTCTGTTAAATTGTAAGCAATGCTTACGAAAGGAGATATTTAAGTAACGTTTCAGTATTCGGGCAGTAGTGTCTTAAGTTTGCTAAAGGCAATGGCTGTTTCTATTTCACCCAATCTGCTATAGAGGCTCTGAAAATTGTGTAAAATGAGTGAATACGTATGAACAATTATGTTAGTGTTAAAAGCTGTTCTTTCTTGTTCTTTAATATTTTCCAAGTTATTTTGGACGATATTAAGGTTATCATTTAACTGGTTTATATTATTATAAATATATACATACATATAGTCGAAGTTGGACAATTGGGTATTGCCGACTCCTGCGGATACTGCATTAAGTGAAAAAAAATAAAATAAAAAATGGAGGACTTCTCGAAAATACTTAAAGACATCCAAAAACGCTTAGATGAACAGAAAAACGAACTGCAAAACATGAAAAACAACATTATAAAATCTGTAAACGAGAACGTGAACGAAAAATTCTCGGCTCTAGATACTAAATACCAACAATTGGAAAAGAAGATAATAGAACAACAAAAACATCTGAACTATCAAGACAGATTTAATAGAAGGAAAAATATAATTTTGCATGGCGTTCATGAAGAAGAAGCGAATTACCATGACTTAGAGAACCTAGTAGTGGAAACATTGAATACTATTAATAAATACAAATTTGAAACTCAAGACTTAGAATATGTAACAAGAATTGGAAAGAAAAACGGAAATACGAGACCTGTTTTAGTTACATTTATAACAATGAGTAAAAAAATACATCTTCTTAAAATTAAAAAATTCTTCAAAGACACTATATACGACATAAAAGAAGATTTTCCGAAAGAAGTAAGAGAAAGAAGAAAACTACTTAAAGAACAACTAAAAGAAGAAATAGAAAAAGGAAATAAAGTAATATTAAAGTATGACCGCTTAGTTGTAATAGATCACAAAAAAATAGAAAATAAAAAACAGTCAAACAAACGGAATATATCAGTATCACCTGAACAAATATATACAAATACACAAGATAACTTAAGTGGACAAAAATTTAATAATAATCATAAAATTAAGAAATCAAAAACAGGTACTCTGGAGAAGGAAAAAGAAAATGCAAAACCTACAACAAGTTCATCGAGCACACTACTACCCTATTTGAAAAAACCCTAGCAATCAAACACGTCCCTAGCTCACTCAGCTCCCCCACAACGGCTTGTCACCGCGGGGGCAGTAGACTATAACCCTCCAAAAGCTGTACTAAAACAAAAACAACAAGCACAAAAATTCTACATAGCCACTTTCAATGCTAGATCTTTATCAAATGAGATGAGAATAATAGAACTTGAAAATGCACTAACAGATATAAAATGGGACATATTAGGAGTTGCAGAAGTGCGACGCAAAGGATATGCAATTGAAGATAGGCAATATTACAATCTATACTATTTTGGACAGACAAAAGGTGCGAAAGGCATTGGATTCCTAGTACGGAAACAAAGTCAAGTAAAAGTCCAAGACTTTGTTGGAGTGTCAGAAAGAATAGCCCTTCTTCACGTTATGATCGGAAGCAAATTGTATACGATCATCCAGCTATATGCACCTACTGAAAGTGCTGAAGAAGAAGAATTAGAAGAATTCTACGATAAGTTGAAAATCCATATGGAAAAATGCTCTAAAAACATTATAGTAATGGGGGATATGAACGCAAAGATCGGGAAACCGCTAGAAGACGAAAATTTAGTAATGGGAGATTTTGGCTATGGCAAAAGAAACAAAAGGGGAGAAAGATTTATAAAGTTTTGCTGTGAGTATAAATTAAAAATAATAAATACAATGTTCAAGAAACCTCTACAATTAAGATGGACATGGAGATCACCAGATAACGTAACCAAGAATGAAATAGACTATATAACATCAAACATCCCGCTGGAAAATATAAAAAACATTAATGTCCTTAACAACTTTCAACATCCTAGTGATCACCGTTTAATTAGATTGACAATTACTATCACAAATGAAAAACATAGCCGAGCACTTTATAGAAAAAACCCGAGAAGCCATATAAACCAGGAAGAGTTAAGAGATCAACTCTCAGCACAAAGCCATGAACATTCTATTCAACTTCGGTACGATAATTTACAATCAGCTATTCTTAATAGTACTGAAAGATCAAAAAGTTCAACTAAGACGGAAAGGAAAAATATTATAATAACGAATGAAGTCAAGGAACTTATTAAACAAAGACAACAACTTAAAAACAAAGAAAATAAATCAAGAGAAGAAAAGAATAAGCTAAGCAAACTATACAGAGATATAAATCATAAGATCAGAAAAAATTATCAAACACATAGACTAGAAACATTAGAGAAATACATACAAAGTTCCAGTGCAGTTAAGAGAGCATATAAAAAACTAAATGTTACAAAACAACAAATGACTCAACTTCAAAATACATGCGGCCATAAAGTTACAAACAGACTAGAATTAACAAAAATAGCAACACAATTTTACGAAACATTATACGCAAAATCTACCACAGATAAAACACAGCACAATTCTTTACTAACCCGCAACGAAGATACAGTACCACCTTTCAACGAAAATGAAATCGAATTTTCAATAAACAAATTAAAATTACAAAAAAGTCCAGGGCCTGACGGTATCACAAACGAAATGATCAAGTTAGGAAAGGTCGAACTCATAAAGCCGTTGACAAATTTATTCAACAAAATTATTGAAGATAACCTCATACCCATCCAATGGTCTTGCTCTGAGATAAAACTTATCTACAAAAAAGGCGATCCCACGTTAATATCTAATTATAGACCAATTAGTCTTATGTCAGGTCTGTACAAACTTTTTTCCTCCACTTTACTACGAAGAATTGCGAAAACTATCGACGAGAATCAAGCCATCGAGCAAGCAGGTTTTATGAAAGGCCGATCTACAATTGACCATATCCATACGGTTAAAATGATTATTGAAAAATATGTGGAATACGATATGCCACTTTATTTGGCGTTTATTTTGATCGAGGCCAAACCTGGCCTCTATCAAAATCCTCTCTGTATAAACTAAAAATATGCCAACGCGCCATTGAAAGAAGCTATGCAGGTTATAAATTGAAAGACAGAATAAGTAACACTCAAATAAGAAGACAAACGAAAGCTGCGGATGGAGTAAGACACGCATTAAAAATGAAATGGAAATGGGCGGGACATGTACAGAGAACGAAGGACGACAGATGGACGAAAATAGTCACAAACTGGTACCCAATACACAAAAAGCGAAGAAGAGGTAGGCCAAGAAAGAGATGGGACGATGACATAACAAACTTAGTAGGAAAAACATGGAGTAGACTAGCTAGAGACAGAATAGGATGGCAAAACATGGAGGAGGCTTTTACCGCTATTGGCGGTCCTTACAACTGATTATAAATAATGTTTAGTAGTTTATTACATACTTTGTAGTTGTAGACTAAATAAGTAATAATTATTGTTACAAGTAGTATATATGCATAATTTGTAAGGAATCAATAAAGCTTTTTATTTTTATTTTTATTTTTTTATATTATTATAAACAGATACAGACCAGTTGTTAAGATTTTCAATAAAATCAGTGACCAACGTTATTTTGTAGTTAAGAGCGTTTTGTTTAGTTTTAATTTCTCCAATAATCCGATCGTAGCGCCTAGCATCTTCGTGATCTAAATTGCCAGTAATCGTTTTAATGATACTGCCTAATGGGTTAATAAGACCCCTCTTAACTCTAAAACTAGGAACTAACTGCTTATATTTATTTAACGTTACATTCTTAATATACTCTACTTGTATCCTAAAGTTTCTAAATACTACATTTATGTAAGTCTGATTGAAATTTGCTTCTATAAGCGTGTTTAGTTCTTTTAGTTTGTTGATGTTTAATGTTAAATCGTCTTGAATGTTATTAAGGTCCAATATTCTTATGAGTGTCCATTTTTCTCTGCTTATTACCGCCTTTCCTTCCTTGACGGGAAATATTCCCGGCACGTTCTTAAGTGACTGCATTTGAAGGCCCTGCAGTAGACTCGCCGCCTTCAGCACGAGCAGGACGATCAGGATGCGCCTGTGGAGGACGTTTAACATCCTTTAATGGAGCTCGTATGTCGCGATTGTTCTTGTTAAGCGTTACCACATTTCTTTCCACTTCCCCTGTAACTATCGCCTTGTCAAACCTAGGCTTATCCTTACTACGTCTAACATTAGTCCCCTTAAAGAAAACTACGTCATCTATGTCGATTTTGAAATCTGTTTCACCTCCCCTTTTCGCTATTGCTTTTTCTTTAGTTTGTATCATTTTATCTGTAAGATGTTTGTATATAAATTTCGTTCGTTTAAGATGATCACGCATTAAAACTTGCATATATTCTTTATCGATGTTTGTTTCAAAGGTGTTTTTGGATTCGGTATGGCCAAATACTACCTCAAAAGGCGTGAATCCTGTTACTGAGTGTATGGAGTGGTTATAAGCCATTACGGCATAGGTCATAACGGATGCTGCGTCTGTTAATTTTTGTTCGTACTTCGCTAATCGGTATATTTCGATCAATGTGGAGTGAAATCGTTCGACTAATCCCATGGAGTTAGGATTATTCGGTGTTCCTAAATGTAGTTGGATTTTATAAAAATCCAATAGTTCCTGTATTAGGTGATTGTTGAATTCCGATCCGGAATCTGAACTGATTTTGCGAGGAGTCCCATAATATGAGAAATATTTGATAAGGGCCCTAACAACCTCAGGTGCTGACTGATTCGAAATCTCAATCGCCTGTCCTAGCTTACTAAATGCATCTATGATAGTTAAGAAACATCTGCCTTCAATTTTAAAAAGGTCTATGAATATTTCTTCGAATGGTTTATTTTGAGTTTGTGTTAGTTGCATCGCGGGTTTTAAAGGTTTACGATCATATTTCATTTTTTGACATGCTTCGCACGCATTAATAACCGCGGCTACTGTTATGTCCATGTTATGCCAGAAATATGTTCGCTTAAGGTGTGTTACCGTCTCTTTAATGCCGCGATGACAATTTTTACCCATATGATACTTTTGGATAATTTGTCTTTGTTCATCTTCGTTTTCAATGTACACTACTCTTTCCGTACATTCGAGGATGTTAACAGATCCCTTTTTAAACAGTTTGATGACTACGGCTGTGAATTCTACTCTATGTTGTACGTCTTCGAAGTAAATGAAATATTTTATTTTGTTCCGGATGTATCGTTTGAGAAAATCTGTTATTAGGTCAGGTCTTCCTTTGGGTAAGTGAATTTCTAAGATTTTTTGTTTCTTGTTTGAAATGTCCTTGACTGAAATGTCATTTCTAAGCCATGTGTATACTAAAATCTGATTAGGTTTCGTGTCGATAGCCTCTTTTAGTATCGGTATGCCTATAGAGTCAACGTCACGTGCGGAGTGTACAGTTTCGGAAGGTATGCTTTCCGTTTCCGGAGCACTAAGAGTATCGCTAGATGGTGTCGCGATCGAAAACGGGGAACGAGCTCTATTTTCTAAGATAGAGCTTGCAGAAGAAATCGTTATAGCTTTTTCCGAATCGGACGAAAGAGCTACAGGACTAATTGGTGTCTTCCTCCGCCCTCTCTTTTTGTCAGGTTTAGGTGCTTTCTTAGTGTCACGACGTTTTTGCATTTCCGTTTCGTCGACATTCACAGCGACAGATGAGTTTTCTTCACCGTTGCCTAACGCATTGATTTTAACCCTAGATAAGGCATCAGCATTAGTGTTTTGACGGCCGTTTTTATAAATGACTTCATAGTCATATTCCGCCAATCGGAGGCGCCAGCGAGTTATTTTGCTGTTAGATTCTTCGAATGAATTCAACCACGCCAGTGGCCGATGGTCCGTGTATATCGTGAATTTCTTCCCGTAAAGATACGGGCGGAAATATTTCACTGCCCATACTATAGCCAGTGCTTCCTTTTCTATAACGCTGTAACGCGTTTCAGCGTCGTTCAGCGTCCTAGATGCAAATGCTATTGGTCGATCGCTACCGACAGCTCCCTGCGATAGGACGGCGCCGATAGCGTAATCTGAAGCATCGGTGGTTAGAATAAACGGTTTTTCGAAATCGGGAAACTGTAGTAAGGGCGCATTTGTGAGCAGCTGCTTACATTTTTCAAACGCCTCTACAAACTCTTCTGTGATTGTTACCTTGCTGTTCTTTTTAAGGCAAACTGTCATTGGTCTTGTTAATTTTGCGAAATCTTTCACAAATTTCCTGTAATATCCAATCAGCCCCAGGAAACTCTTGATTTCTGTTTGAGTTTTAGGGAGTGGATACTTAAGGATAGCGTCAATTTTATCAGTATTCGGCTTCAACCCATCCTTTGTAATTGTATGTCCTAGATATAGAACCTCTTTACGGAGGAACTCCGACTTGTCAATTTGAACTTTGAGATTCGTTTCGCGTAACCTATCGAATATTTTTCGTAGTTTTCCCACGTGTTCTTGGAGGCTTGTAGAAAACACAATTATGTCGTCCAAATAAACAAGGCAATGAATTCCTTGAAGTCCGCGCAGAATACTGTCCATTGCCCGCTGGAACGTGGCCGGAGCTGTCTTAAGTCCGAACGGCATTCTTAAGAACTCGAAGTGTTCAGCCTGAGAACTGAACGCAGTTTTCTGGCGGTCCTTTTCATCGATCTCTATCTGATGGTACCCGCTTGCCAAATCTAATGTCGTAAAATAATTAGATTTACCCAATTTGTCAAACAAGTCGGTTATGTTTGGCAACGGATACTTGTCGTCAGTAGTTATCTCGTTCAGCCTTCTATAATCGACGACCATCCTGAATTTCTTCTCGCCCGAGGCGTCGATCTTTTTCGGTACGAGATGCACGGGAGCATTCCATGGTGATACGGATTCCTGAATGATGTTATCTGCGAGTAATTTTTCAACTTGTCTATTTATTTCGTCGTTTACAGGAGGGGGTTGACGATATGGTCGTACGTAAATGGGGTCGTCATTGGTAGTGCGAATTTTGTGTTTGACCTTATTGGTAAAAGTCAAGGGCAATTTGTCACAGTAAAAGATATCCCTATATTCGAAACACAATTCACTAATGGCGCGCCTCTCTTCGTCATTCATGTGATCGAGACGTATCCTTTCTAAGTTCGCGATTAGGTGTTCGTCTTTGTCCAAGTCATTTTCGGTAATAACGTCTTTGTCTAAGTCATTAGTCAAATTAACGTCACACTGTACAGGTTCATACGGAGTTACTTGTGTAATATTATTTATTTTAAGAGTGATCGGTGTCTCCAAGATATTCTGAATAACCGTGTACGCCTGTCCATTGACACAGTTGACAAGAGCAGCTGGCATTCGGATTCCGTCTGAAAACTCTCTATAATCTATAATGCCAGTGCCACTGTATAAATCTACGGGCAATTGCACGCGTGTTTCAGATCGCGGTTCGAGTCTAATGTTAATTAGTGGGTTATATATAAATGGAATTTCCGTGTCGCGTGTTCTAAGAACTTGATGTTTCATATCTATATTTGCATCGAGTTGCGCTAGTAAGTCTGAACCAATTAGGCCGTCATAGTCCTTGTCCACGCTATACACGTAAAATGTGTGAGCATCCGCACTTTGAAATGTCGGTGGCAGAGGTATATGTATGGCCTCGTCGTGAAGACTTTTACCATGAGTACTGATAACTTCGAATGGCATTGCGATTTTATTTTGTTCGTAGAATTCTTTGGCTTTATGTGGACTGATGAACGAACGCGAACTACCAGTATCTATCATGAATCTCGCTTTTAACTCGGGTAAATAGATGTACGGCAATTTTGCAAAATTAGCGCAATTTAAATTTATTATTTCATGGCTGTGTCCGAGGCTAGTATTTGAAAATTTGACTCGTCCATTAGGGGTTGATCGTGATGAAATTCAGTCACATTCATCGCGTTGACCTGAGTGGGGTCATTGTCATAGTTATCGTAGTCACAGTAGGTGTTATAAGCATCATAGTCACAACAGTAAGGGTCAGCTTCCGTATATACTTCGATCTCATTATTGAATGTTTTATTTGGTCGGGACGCTGGTAAAGCTGTGCGCATAGTTACATCGGAATCAAACGGTTTCGGTGGCGGCTGTACGCCGAATTTGAACTGATTTTGATATGATTGGTTAAAGGCCGGTCTTTGTTGCGGTGCCTGACTGAAATTCGGTCGGTAACCTTGGGGTGCCTGACTGAAATTCGGTCGGTAACCTTGGGGTGCCTGATTGAAATTCGGCCGGTAACCCTGAGGTCCTTGATTAGGTATACCGAAACGGAAGTTTTGGGTAGGCGGTCTAAATCCGCCTAGGGTCTGACCTTGAGGTGGATTCCCAAATTTAAATTGTTGTACTGAATTCAACCCTTGTGGATGACTGGGCATTCTAAATTGATTCGGGCTGCCGAATCTGAATCCTCCATTATTGTTTGATGGTAAAAATGGTTTGAGACCGAACTTTTCTACGTACGGATTTTGTGAAGATGTTAACTGTGGTTTGCTTACATTCGATCTAAACATTTTATTCCTAGCATTGTACTGGAACTGGAAGTTAACCTCCTCCAATACCGTAGACAGCGCATTTTCAAGTGTTGAACTGCCCTTGAGTCTGACAATACGTATGAGGTCCTCGGGCAAATTATAGAGAAAAACGTTCAGCGCTAAATTGTCGTAGATCGTAATTTTACTTTTCTTAACATGCAGGTCTGAGATGGTATTGACTTTCGCAATTAAAGTACTTTTAACCTGTTGAATTCGGTTACAAAAATCGAGATACGATTCGTTATTGTTAATTTTTAATGTCTCGAGTTCAATTGCAATGCACTCTTCTGACCGTGGATCGCCAAAATATTGTATTAATACAGTTTTTAACTCGGTCCATGACTCTATGTCCTGTCGCTCGCTCAGTAATTGAGCGGCTTTACCTACTAATTTACTCGACAATACATGAAACATATATAAATTTTGTGCCTGGCTGGATTCCGATTTATAACAATTTAATACGTATTCGCACTTTTTAATGTACAAATTTAAGAGCTTCTCGTCCCCATCAAATTTTGGTATGACCTTAGACATCTCCATGGGAACGGCCACAATTCCCTTGCTTTCCCTGCTTTCAGTCATTTTACTTTATTTTCAAGGTTACACAATTCAATCAACAATCAACTAATTACACAATTCAAATTAAAAATTTAAATTACTAACTTTATTCTAATGTCTCTATAATACTTATTTAATAACGTACTTTACTAATGTCGTCGTATAAACGCCAATTTTTGTGCGTTTATATCGAAAATCAGTTAACAATTAGGTGAGGTTCGACCTAAAGTTATAATTATATTATACAAAAAGAATGGAAAAGATGTGGAAAAAGGAGATAGTGATGTAGACTACTCACGAGTTACACATCCTCCGTTGAGTCTGCTTGCTGCGATGTCCGAATCTGTTCGCCGTTGGTTAGAGTTATTTCTTTGGTTCGTTGGATACCCGTTTGCTACCAGCACTCACGACAAGGCCAATTTTGGGGCCTCGAGATATACGCAAAGCACGGCAGCAGGATGACGAGTATCCTACCGGCTGCGCCACTCAAATGTTAACGAACAGATGGAGCTTTTTTAAAAAGACAACTAAAGTTTGAGATGTCATTTATTCGACTGCTCGCTTAAGACTAACTTAATACTAACTTATCTCTACCATGCACTATGCTAGGGACCACCCAGATTATGCCTGCAAGGCACATCGGATGTTTATAAATGTCTTATCTCTCCTGGAATAAGTATTGTGCGCGTAGGCATTTGTTGGGTGGTCCGGGAGTTGCGTCGCATGACTATTTAGTACATAAAGACACCTGTCGACCGATGAGTTTTGAAATCCCTCCCGTTTTAATGATTGTTCGAACGTCTCGAACCAACACCTGGCCGCCTGTTTAAGGCCGTATAAAGCTTTATTTAATTTACACACAAAATTACTATTATTGCATGGCACACCTTCAGGAATTTTCATATATATTTCCTCTTGTAACTGGCCATTTAAAAATGCAGTTTTAACATTCATATGATGTACTAATAAATTATGTTGAATGGCAAAACTCATTAAAATTCTAAAAGTAGCAATTCTGGCCACAGGTGCAAATGTTTCGTCATAATCAGTTAGGTATTGTTGACTAAAACCTCTAGCTACTAATCGCGCCTTATAACGAGATGGCTTTCCAAACTCATCGTTTTTGACAGTAAAAATCCATTTACAGTCTACAATGTTTTTACCTTGAGGGCGTGGTACAAGAGTCCATGTCTTGTTTATGGCATGAGACTTCAACTCATCATTAATCGCACCTTCCCATTGAGATCGATCATTACGTGTTCTGATCTCTACAAATGAACTAGGTACTTCACACACAACAGATTGTGCACACATTAAATAATCATCATCATCATCATGCCGATAAGAAATAGGGGGACGATCTTTGAGCCTATCACTCCTCCGCAACTCACTGTTTACTGTGTTTTGATTCGGATCACTAACAGACACACTATCAGACTTATCCTTAATTGATATTGTATCATGGTTCGTTTTTCTAATTTTACTAGGACAAATATGGTCATCAGATTTCAATACATCCGATTTTGACCCATCAGAGTTTCGAGACTTATTTGACACTGATTTTGAAAAAGTAACATCAGTTTTGTCATGAGAATTTTCAACATTCTCTTCAGGCTTCCAAAGAGGCCTGGATATCAAAAAATTTGTCTCGTCCACAACAACATCTCTGACTACAACACACTTGTTACTAGCCGGGTCCCAAACTTTATACCCATTTGGTTCATATCCTAACATAATGCCCTTCCATGATTTTTCTTCAAATTTAGACTTGCACGTTTTATTGTGTACATAAACTGTAGAGCCAAATACCTTCAAATATTTAATCTGTGGTTTTTTATTATGCCACAACTCATATGGTGTTTGGGGAGACTTTAAACTTTTAGTTGGCGTTAGATTTATCAAATATACAGCTGTCAGCACAGCATAACCCCAAAATACTTTATCTAACTGAGCACCATTTATTAAAGAACGGGCTTTTTCAGTGATGGTCCTAACCATCCGCTCAGAAACTCCGTTTTGTTGTGAAGTTCTAGGAACTGTTAAATGATAAGTTATTCCTTTCTCAACACAATAGTTTTTCATTTCCGTAGATAAATATTCTCTACCGTTGTCCGAATATAAATTAACTACTTTAGTGTTAAATTTAGCCTCACTTTTTGCAACAAAATCTTTAAAAGCAGAAAACACGTCAGATTTATAAGTTAATAAGTATGTTACACAGTAATGCGTATACTCGTCAACAAAAAAGCACAAAGTAATTTTTGTTGTCAACAGTGGTTGGAGTGATAGGTCCACAGACATCGGAATGAATATTATATAAGGGTCGCTTAATGTAACTTTTATCTTTTGCCTGGTTAAATGGCAATCGACTCTGCTTTCCGTTTATACAGGCCTCGCATAACTGATCATCAGGTGCAACTGAACTAATCTGTTTAATATCTTCAACCAAATTGTTAATTTTGATTTCTAAAAACTTATTTTTACTCATATGACCTAATCGTTGATGCCATAGTTTATAATTATTTTTATCGAAACCGCACAAATGGAAAGCAGGGCTATTTATAGAAGTTAAAAATTCAATTATAAATAAATTATTCACGGGCCTACCTTGCATAATGGTTTTACCGTTCTTTCGTATGTCAGCACCATGTTGCCCGAAGACCACGGTGTAGCCAGCTTGCTGCATCCTGGACACCGAGAGCAGGTTGTGAGGTACCTCGGGGCAGAACAGCACGTTGTCCAGAGTCCCTCGAACGCCCAAGTTAGTGGTGACCTGGATCGTTCCCTTTTTCGTGGCTGAAATATATTCACCATGTTTAGCGACTGAAATTTTAATAGGTGTTGGTAAGCTACTTTGAGAAATAAATAAATCTTCCCTGTTAATTATGTGGTCGGATGCGCCGGAGTCCAAAAGAAATGTTATTTTGTTAACTGTATACCGCTCTTGATTGTTATGCTCTCCAGTCATGAAGGCGAAACCAGAGAATTCGTCAGAAACGCCATTGTTTGGTTGATTTATTTCTACCGCCTGAACCGTTCTATTTCTCTCTGTTGACTTCCTGTGTTGTTGGTTTTGGTTCATTTTCTTGAAGTAGTAACAATCTTGTTTTTTATGTCCTTTTCTACCACAGTGAAAACACTTTACACTTGTATTCTTCTTCGTTTTGTTACTTCGCCAGTTGTTATTGTTTTGGAAATTATTCTCATATTGTGCATTATAATATTAGGTCCTTACATATGAAATTGGCGTTTTTCGTACTGGCCACTTTAATCACGAATTTCTCCTCTTTGGTAAGGAATTCCAAATTCAAATTTGTACAGCTATAGACTCATGTATTTGTGGTTCGATGACCGTCATTCATTTGTTTTTTTTCTTCTGTTTTTTTCTGTTTGCGTCACTCATTTTACAAAATGGAAAACTTAAAATATCGCATTATTTACGAGTACGAGTTCCGCCGTGGCACTAGTGCTTTTTTTTTTTTTTTTTTTAACGTCAGGAAATGCATTTACGCACCCCTACGCCGGGCTGTGCAATGGCGTAGGGAGTGTGGGACTCGCCGGCCGCAGAAGGCGACCGGAATACCCACTAAAACCTGACTGCCCTCCGACGCATTATGGCGGGGCCACGGGAACGCGTGAGCTTACTTCCGTGACCCCGCCTGCGTTGTCGCCCACGGGGGGGGGGCTCCTCTCACATATTTGTGGGGTGAAGGGCGGCGGCGAATTGCCGCCTCCTTCGCCCCACTCTACGGCGTCGGAGCGGGGGCGCCAGAGGGTCTCTCTCGCGCTCCCGCTCCTGTGCCTCCTTCTGCGAAATCACTTCTTCGCAGAAGGAGGCAACGGCGTCCCAGGACCTCTCACTTCCTAACATGGCGCGTATAACGCCAGGAAGTGAGAGGTCCCCACCTATCGTCGCCACCAGGGTGCGGCGCTCTTCTGTCCAGGCGCAGCACACTTCCAGTGTGTGCTGCGCCGTATCCTCGTCGTCGCCGCACCCATGGCACGACGCCGTCTCCTCCCTTCCGATCCGACGCAGATACTGTCCGAAACAACCGTGTCCGGACAGCACCTGCGTGAGTCGGAAGGTGAGGGACCCGTGGCCCCTTCCGCACCACTCCGGGAGCTGTGGGCGGATGGCCTCTACTGTGCGGACGCCATATTCGACGTCCGCTAGGCCTTCCACCCAGAGCTCCATGGTCCTCCGCTTTCTCCTCTCCCGGGCGTGGGCGAGCTCCTCCGGGGCGAGAGATTCTCCCCGGGTTCTTCGCTCAACCCGCGCCCGGTATGCCTCAGCCAGCACTCCCGCTTCTATCTCCCATGGGGGAGTACCGGCCAGGACGCAGGCCGCCGCGTGGCCTACCGTGCGGTAGGCCCTGCAGGCACGTCCTGCAATGACGCGCTGCGGCCTGCGGAGGAGGGCCCTGTTCAACGCGTTTAGGGCCTCTGCCCATATCGGCGCGCCGTACAGGGCCATGCTGCGGACGACCATGGTGTACAGCTGCCTTGCTTGTACACCCGGACCCCTCAGGTTCGGAAGGAGCCTCGAGAGGGCTGCTGCCGCGCCTACGAGCCGGGGGGTTAGCGACCGGAAATGCTCCCCAAAACGCCACCCCCCGTCGAGGACAAGGCCCAGATACTTTATACTGGCCTTGACCCCGACCTCGTCCCCGTTGACCCGGAGTGTTGCCCCCGACGGCACCCTCCACCTCGGCCCTTTAAAACATAGGGCCTCAGTCTTGGTGGCACTAGTGCTGCGGAAACGACTCGAAGGGTGAATGATGTGTATGGCGGTCGTGTTGCAAAAGAAAACACAGTTCGTTTTTGGTTCCAACGTTTTCGTTCTGGAAATTTCGATCTGCAGAACAAGCCCCGTGGACGGCCTGAGACTCAAGTTGATAATGAAGAGTTGAAGGCTATTGTGGAAGCGGATCCATCGCAAACCACGTCCGAGTTAGCTGCAGGCTGCTATGTTAGTGATAAAACTGTTTTAATTCACTTGAAGCAAATTGGGAAGATTAAAAAGCTTGAAAGGTGGGTACCTCACGAATTGACTGAAGCAAACCGGCAAACGCGCGTCGACTGTTGCGTTACATTACTAAACCGGCACAATAATGAAGGTATTTTAAACCGAATCATTACCTGTGATGAAAAATGGGTTCTTTACGATAATCGGAAGCGCTCAGCGCAATGGTTGGATCCTGGCCAGCCAGCCAAATCCTGCCCCAAGCGAAAATTAACCCCAAAAAAGTTACTTGTAAGCGTTTGGTGGACTAGTGCCGGTATTGTTCATTACAGTTTTCTCAAATCTGCCCAGACTATTACGGCTGATGTCTATTGTCAGCAATTGCAAACCATGATGGAAAAGCTAGCGGCTAAACAACCTAGGCTGGTCAATCGCTCCACGCCACTGCTGCTTCACGACAACGCTAGACCACACACTGCGCAACAGACGGCTACTAAATTAGAAGAGCTTCAATTGGAAAGTCTAAGACATCCTCCGTACTCCCCGGACCTTGCTCCAACAGATTACCATTTTTTTCGAAATTTGGATAACTTCTTGCAAGGGAAAAAATTCAACTCCTATGGGGCAGTCCAAATCACCTTCAAAGATTTTATTGATTCCCGTCCGACTGGTTTTTTTAGTAAAGGGATCAATGAACTACCTATGAGATGGCAAAAGTGCATAGAAAATAATGGTTCATACTTTGATTAATTAAATATATTATATTAAAAAATATTCGACTTTTTGTTCCTCCCATACAAAACGCCAATTTCATATGTAAGGACCTAATATTTTCGTTTCTTCGACACACCGTCACTATCAACGTGAAGAACTTTACCACTTGTATCACTTGCTTCGTCTTTTAGTTTGACCTCATGATCTAATAATCTTGTTTTCACAAAAGCCAATGTCAAGTTGTCTTCAGAAAGGGTTTCAATTGCAGTAATAACTCCGTCATAAGTTGAGGGTAATGTTAGCAACAAATGCGCTATTTTATCTGTTTCTTCTAACTTCGCACCTGCAGCGAGTAATTCGGAAATCAGGTCGTCGAAATTCGTAAAATGTTTTACGAGAGGTAGATCGCTTTGTAATTTAAGCGTCAACAGTTTTTTACGTAAAGCCAACTGGGTGGCAATGCTTCTACGCTCGTATAATTCATCTAGCCTCTTTAAGATGTCGCGTGCAGTGCTGTCCTCTTTGGCGAATCCAAGGAAGGAGTCGGAGAGATATTCCACTATAACACTCTTTGCGATTCGGTTACTCTTCTCCCAATCGCTGCTTCGTATTATCGGGTCGTCGTCGATCGCTTTTATTACCTCCAGCTCAGATAATAAAGCTCGAATTCGGAACTTCCACACGCTGTATTTCTCGCCGTTGAAAGGTTTAATATTCCGTTTTGATTTTAAATTATCCATTTTTCGAAAATTGCAACCGTCAACTGCTAATGCTCAAAACAGACTGAGGTGAGAACACTCCACTGAAAAAGGAATGTTTCCAAAACCCCCACTACCATCTATCGATCCACCCCCTACAAGTGATGGCAGTTTTTGTGATAAAACACTAGGTGGCGACGTTTTTATAAATGGTTATCGTTTATGTCCTCGCTATTTCCGATATATATATTTTAATGAAATTAACGTAAACTGGGCCCATAACCTATAGGAAGTTATGGTAAAAAGTAAAAACAACGGTTAAGGATTTAAATAAAATTGTATATATGTATCCTTTCTATAATAAACACTATGGAGGTATATGTCCGATCCCTAGCACTGCTCAGAGCAAAGTCAGAAGTGAGAATAATCAAAATTTCAGGGGGTCGGGCGTTTTTACCCTAGACCATAAACAATATTTTATCATAAACAATAGAACAGTCATAGATTAATTTTTGTATAGATTGTAAATTTAAATAATTCCAACAGGGAATATTTTAGATTTTGTTGAATGTTTTGTTCAATATGTTTTGCTGTTACCGTTACAAATATTTAGTTTAGAGCCCGAGAAAGGATAAAGACTACTTTACAACGCGAAAAAGGGTTTGTAAGGGGTTGAAAGTTAGGGTGGAAATTTGTATGAAAGTATCGTCATTTTTACAGTTAGAAGCTTGAAACTTATTTTTGAGGTTGCTAATTCTATATAAATAAATAGTAAATTAAATTTTTGTAAAAATTTTGCCCCCAAGAGTGCTAAATAACAATAGGGGATGAAATTTTGTTAGGCAATATGTAAGGTTTTGGTGAATGTTTTGTTTAATATGTTTTGATGTTACCCTTACCAATATTTAGTCTAGAGCCTGAGGAAGTACAAAGCCTACTTTTTAACGCGAAAAAAGGGTTATAAGAGGCTGAAAGTGAGGGTGGAAATTTGTATGGAAGTATCGTCATTTTTACAGTTAGTAGCTTTAAACTTATTTTTTAGGCTGCTGATTTGATATAAATAAATATGACATTTGAAATTTGTAAAAGTTTTACCCTCAAGGTTGCAATGTAACAAAACGGAATAGGGGATGAAAGTTTGTATGGGAAGATGTTTATGTGAATATTTTGTAAGTTTAATATTTTTTCGCATTTTTTATAAGTTTAAGTAAAAAAAACAACAGCAACATAATTCTCGACCCGTAACCCAGAGGGGTAGGCAGAGACCCAGGACCTACATTTGGCGCGGTCCGGGCACACCTCTTTCTATGTTCTTCTACATACATCAAAGCACAGCACGTTGGTTAAATAAAATAATTAGCTCAAAAAAAATGCTACCCAAAATAGTATTTCACGCGGACGAAGTCGCGGGCACAGCTAGTAGGTTATAAAAATCAGGAAGACTGGAGAGTAGCAGTGTACCGAGCCACTCGTTGTCTACTTTGAAGCCTATGTTTCTCAATTTATGAGCGGTGGTCATAATTATAATATAAAATAATTGAAACAAGTTTATTCATTATGTGACCATTTATATACCAAAATGAACTTAACAAAACATAGATTCTTATGACACTAAAGTTTATTCAAAATGACCTCCGTGATTTTGAATACAGGCCTTCAATCTACTCGGCCAGTCGTCTATCGCAGCACGAACGAGGTCCATGTCAATATCGGCGGCTGCCTTAATCAAGGATGTCTTGAGTGACTCCAAAAAAAGAATTTCCCGATATTTTTTTCCCGCTTACCGCTTCAAGAAAGCGCGGCATCTCTTCAGTGTTAGGTCCATTAGACGAGCATTCAAACGATGTCCTGTTTTTCTTCGATATACACGAAGTCCTAAGTCTTCTTAAAAAGCTACAAAAAACATACCAATATTATAGTCATATAATTTTAAATTACTCTGTATATCATTACAGTGAACACTACATGTAAAACTACTTAATATTTAACTATTTTGATTGTAATTTCATGGGATAAATTAAAAAGCATACTCTTTAAAATCAACGGGATAAGAAAGTATCAGATATTAAAAAAAAACACAGCATATACTAGAATTAAATACTCCTTTTGAAATCTGTTGAAAATAGTATAAAAAATGTGAATTGTTTCATTTATATACATTATACATACTATAATTTATTTCCCCTAAATTCAGGGTAATTTTTACAACAAGATGGTGGTATTATTTTTACGGGTAATAACCAACCAATTTGAAAAGAAGTTTAATATGGCCGCTTGTTTCCCAGATCTACAGTATATTATTTGACACAAATGACATCTGCGTTTGGGCGCATAATGTTCGAAAAATACTATTTTATTTTAGCTGATTTTACCCGTATTTTAACATATTAGTTATTACAAAGACTGTAAAGAACAACTAGTTTGTATTTTCTTCCTTATTTTGTATGAATACATGTGAATAAGTGCGTAGTTTCAGTACTTACGATTGAAAGGTTATGTTTTTCTCTTTTCGCTCACTACGGCTTTTACAACCAACAATACAGCAGTATACCATGTTTTATACACTTGATCTCACTAAAACTGTAATATCAAAATATTTTTGCACAATTACAGTAACTAAATACTCATAATTTTCGAAAAATAGCACGAATGTCAAACTTTGTTTGGGATAACCTTGTTGGGGACAACCTTTGTTCCAAACAAACCAAAGCCTGGTACGCAGAAAGGGACAGAAGATAGTTATCACTGTCTTTGTCACGTCACAGGAATTGGGTATAACTGTATCTCTCTCACTCACGGTATTATTATTACCGTGTCATAGACTTGGCACCAAGCTAGCGGTCGTGTCATTACTCCCTATATCTAACAGTGGCGACGAGGATGGGATAGCGAGCTGCGACACGAAACATCTAAAGCTGTGATATTGTGTCGTGTCGTTAATTACGTTTTAAACGGATGGCCAATTAAAATCGCTGATTTGAAATTAAAAATTTACTTTTTATGTCGCAATCAGCTGTCAGTAGAAAACGGCTGTTTAATGAGAGGACATAAAGTTGTAATTCCTGCTTCCTTACGTAACCGAGTGCTAAGTGAATTACATACGTCTCATTTGGGCATAGTAAAGACCAAGGCTGAAGCTAGGGCTAGGTTTTGGTTTCCGGGAATCGATGATGCAATAGAAAAATTTATAGGATCTTGTGAGGTGTGTAACCTTGTGAGGTGCCACGCCGCCACTGAACCACCCCAATGTCACACTGACCAGAGGGGTTAGGCGCCCTGTGTTGTTGGATGAGGAAAGTTTTAGTTAATAATGTTTTGTCAAGTTATTGTTATTCCAACCATTTTTAATATGTATTGTGATTTCTTATTTTATGTGTATGTATTGTTTTGTATATGTGTTTAATATTGTATATTACATCCATCTAGGGGGGAGGGATGTTGTATATGTAAGTGCATAATCTATGCGCATTGACGTACGGCTGCTGCGTCTGCCGTCAGTTTGACAAGTACGCGAATAAACCAGTCTGCACCAAGCTAGCGGTCGTGTCATTACTCCCTATATCTAACATTCTGTAAATAAAAATTGTTTTGAATCGCATAAATTATGTTTCCGAAGTGTTTTCAACATATGCAAAACAAATTCCGTATTCTTTTTTTTTTTTTCAATTTGAAACATCTTAAATTATGTTGAATGGACTTGGGCACCTTCAAATTTTATAATGAATCTGGCTGTTAATTTTGAAAGTGGCCTAACTCCATTCTTGATAAGAAAACGCACGTTATTTACTTAATAATTGGCACTATTTTAACAGGAACTTTAAATTTAAAATCCTTAGATACGCTTTAGCAGTATGACTCCTTAGTATCTTATACGTATACATATTTTTAAATTCATTGAAACGCAAAACTTTCAATATCTCGATTTGAAGATAAATGGAGTTAGGCCACTTTCAAAATAAGCGGCTCATATGTAAATCGAAAAACACATTGGTACATGACGGGATTCGAACCCAGCCCCTGCAGATTGCAAGTCAAGTGCCACGAGCCACCGACGCCTAATAATTATATCTTTTTCTAATGTAGATTTGGTGTATTTGATACTTAACACATTCACTCTTTACAAAATAAAAAAGGTAACAGCTGGGAGCCAAAACTTTTTATGGTGAATTTTTATTTAGTGTTGGCGTTTGCAGTGGACTGTATTGTTCGGTTACATTAAGGTTACATCGAGGTTACAATGAAACACGCAGTTTTTGTCTTCGGAGGTCAGCGGCGCAAGGGGGATCTTCTTCTGTCTTCGGAGGCCCGGTTGGATCCCACTCGACGCCGGATTTGTCCGTCTTATATACTCTCCGGCGCCGAGTGAAAGGTTCAAGGTTAGACAGAGAAGGATGCCCCCCCTGCGCGTGATTCTCCCCATTTATTCCCTTTATTTACTTTATATACAAGATTTTCTATTATACACTTATCAATTTACATATCCTTTTTCCATTTACCATACTTTTACATTGTTCGTACAAGACATATTCGATTTATACGCGAAATGCCATCGTTAATCACCTTCCCCGCCTCCACCGAGGGGGGAAGTATAAATATCGAGCGCCCCCTCGCATTCGCCTTTATTTTCATTCTGGGGCTCGATCCTTAAACATCTACATGAAATTCTCTTTACTATTGTTATTTTTACTACATAATCTACGGAATAACATAAAAACATATTTAAAAAAGTATATCCTTAACCTAGTCAATTTCAAAATGATATTACGTAACTTAACAAACAAATTATACTTTTAACTTAAATAAATTCCTCCAAGTATCTAAATATGTACATATTCATCTTTTACTATTCATTTATGCAATTATACTAATCTTAACAACAATATACACGAGAAAATAAGCATTAATAAACATTCTACTATTTACATTTTTACAACTTGCTTTCATAATGATGCTTAAACCCTCTTATGCGATTAGACCCCCGTGGGCCGCAGGGTCCATTTTACGCTGTCGTGCACATTCTCCCGCCGTCGCCGAACCGCGATCCCGTTGGCAGCACGACGAGTTTCTTCGTAGGCCTTCGCAGGACGTGCCCGTTGCTCGTGGTGACGTCGACGACGCGCACCTCTCCGTCGGCGCCCGGGTACAGGCGGGTCACCCGGCCTCGCGGCCAGGTGTTGCGAGACAGGTTGGAGTCGCAGATGATTACGACATCGCCCAGTTGAGGGGCGACGCCGCCGGAGCCATAGGGCTCCCGCCGGTGACGGAGCAAGGGCAGGCACTCCCTCAACCATCGGCGCCAGAAGTCATCTGCGAGGGCCTGGGCGCGCCTCCACAGCTGCCGGGCAGACACATCGCCGCTGGTGAAGTGGCCCGGCACAGGCGCGTGGCAGTTCGGGCCGATGAGGATGTGGTTGGGTGTGATGGCAGCCTCATCTGTCGAATGTACAGGGACATGGGTTAGCGGACGTGAATTTACTGTATTTTCAACTTCCACTAATAACGTAGACAATGTTTCTTCCCGAGGATACTTTTCTTTTAATACGTTATATAACGCCTCCTTCACAGAGCGCACCAGGCGCTCCCATGCACCTCCCATGAAGGGTGCTGACGGCGGTATATATTTCCATGCGATGCGACGACAATTTACTTCATTTTCTAGAGCTTCTTGAGCGGCCTCTGCCAGTTCCTTGTTCGCCGCTTTAAAACAGGTCGCGTTGTCGCTCCGGATCTCTTTGGGGAACCCTCTCCGGGCAAGGAATCTTCGTAGCGCCGAAATAGCCGCATCCGCGCTTAATGAGCTCACGACCTCGATGTGAATGGCTCTTGAAGTTAGACATGTAAATAACGCCCCGTATCGCTTTTCTCTATGTCTCGCCACCGTTACTTCTATCGGTCCAAAATAGTCCTCCTGGACATGCCACAATAATCCGAGTGTTTTCTCTGTATTCTTCCCTCCTAGGCTTACTGTGGTTGCCGGTATTCTACTTAAATTTTCTGTTAAATTTTCCGTTAAGTTTTCTGTTAAGTTTTGAGTTAAATTTTCTACAATTTTCAATTCATTTAACGTCCATCCATCCAATACGAAGCCTGCCTTCTTATGTATAAAATCTACTTGTTTTGCAATCCTTTCTGCTTCTTCGAGGGTCCCGAAACTTTGCAAATAATCGTCCATATAATGGTTGTTCTTTATAGCTGCCGCTGCCTCTGGGTATTCTTTTGAATATTCTTGTGCGTTCTTATTTTTGATGTAGAGTGCCGTGCAAGGTGACGACGTCGCTCCGAAGATTAAGGAAGTCATCCTTAATTCCTCCGTTTCGTTCTTGCGCCGCTGACCTGTCCACAGGAAACGCAGTGCGTCCCTGTCTTCGTTCCTTACTTTTATCTGCATAAACATCTCCTTTATGTCGGCGGTGATCGCATACGCATGTTGCCGGAAGCGCATGATGACGCCGGGAAGCGAGAGTAACAAGTCCGGTCCTGAGTATAACATGTCGTTCAGGCATACTCCCGCCGACTTGGCGGCTGCATCATGCACCAGTCTTGGAGGTTTGTGCGGCTTCATCGGGTTAATCACTGGAAAGTGCGGCAAATACCATGTACGCCCCTCCGGGGGTGGCATTGGAGCGCGCTCTGCGTATCCTGCCTTGAGGAGATTTTCTATTCTTTCTTCATACTTCGTTTTCAACTCTACATTTTTGTCTAATCTCCTCTGTAGCGAGAGCAGTCGCCTCTCTGCGTCTTTAAAATTATTCGGAAGCTCTTCGTCTTTATTTTTCCATAACAGCCCTGTTTCAAAACGCCCGTCCGGCAGCCGGTTACTAGTTTCTTCTAAAATTTGTATCGCCCTCTGCTCGGGATCCTCTTTCAGTCTCTTCGGTTCAATGCCCAAGGATTCAAGCTTGAAATAATTCCTTATTTCCTCTTCAATATTCGTCTCTTGAATCCTTCCGCAAAAGGCTACTACGGTTGACAATGAACTATGACATCCGTGGAGAACCCATCCTAGGTTAGTTAGTGATGCTACTGGTTGGTCTCGACGTCCTGATCGCAGCTCCCTTGTTACTATGAGATGCCAATTATCCTGACCGATCAGTACCTTCGGTGATGCATGGCTGTACATTATTTCTTCCTTGATATCCATCAAATGACTGCAACTACTCAGGTGATGATCGAAGACCGTTTCTGGAGCAAATTTCATTCTCTCTACCGTTCTCACGGCCTCCAGTTCGTATTCATTTTCCACGTATTTCCCACGGATGTGAAGATTAATAATTTTACTGTTTTCCTGTTTCATTTCTGAACCAATTCCTTGTATCCACATAGGCTTCGATGGTCCGTCTGCCCCTATAATGTCCGCTACCGACGCGTCATTGAGAGTCACCGTACTTCCCTCATCCAATAAGGCGTACGTCTCTATTGTGGTGAGAGGTCCCCTTAACACAATTGGCGCTATCTTCAAGTATGCTCGACGACGATCGCACGGATTGGCGGCTGTGATGACTTCTACCGTTGGCTCCTCCTTATCCTTTTGCGTTTTCCTGTCGTGATGCAGCAGCTTGTGATGTTTCATTCGGCATCCGTCTCTACCACATAGAGTTGCCTTACAATGCTGTCTCAAATGTCTTGTTGAGCAAAGACATTGGAAGCATATCCTGCTCTTCTTTACGGTTTCCCATCTTGCGTTTACATCCAGACTCAAAAAAGACTTGCACGTCGGTAGCTTGTGATCCTGCTGACATTGTGGGCATTTCTGTTCAAATTGTTTCTTATTGACAATGAAAGTACGTTCCGGTTTTCTGAATCTTCTCTCTCTGCCCTCATAATCCTCCGGAACATTTTCCGGCAGGGCGTAGGCGCTGCACTTATCCGCCTCTTCATTCAGAAACATAGACAATTTCTTCAACTCTGGAATATCTTCTACTTTCCTTGACGAATAATCATACCACTTGTTTTTCAATATTGGTGTAAACTTTTCCGTTATTATTCTTGCCATTTCCGGGCTATATAAATATTGTTTCTTCTTAAGGGCTTCAATTGTCCCCACTATATTTGCTATACGATTTGCGAAAATACATAATTCTCTCGGGTTATCCGTGGCTCTATTCAATGCCTTCAATTTTTCCATTTCCACATGTATGAGAGCTTCTGGCCTTCCAAATCTTCTTTCCAGAGCTTCTACAATTGTTCCAGGGTCTGACTGACTTATCAGCAGGCAACCCGCCGCTTCCCTCGCCAATCCTCGGAGGCTGCGGCGTATTCTCGCTACATTTTCAGTTGCCGTAAAATATCTAAACGATTCTTCATACGCAGTCTTGAAGCTCAGCCAGTCTCTACTGCTCCCATTAAACAGTGGTAATTCTTGAATATACTTCGGGGGCTCTCTCGTTCCTCTTACAGCCTGCGACAACGCTATGGCGAGTGTGTTTACGTCGATAAGCGATTGACCCGTTTGCGCAGAATTCCTCTTCGCCTTGGCTTCCAGGTCTTCTTCACCCACATACGGATTCGACTGCGACGCGACTGGTGCGGAACGCGACGCGTGTGCTTGAGAAACGGGCGCGGCGCTGTACACTGGCGCGGTCGCGACGCGAGGCGCAGCGGTCCACTCGGGGACCTGCGCGGACACCGAAGGCGCAGCGGTCATGTCTTCGGCTTCATCTTCCTCACTATCGTCCGTTTCTATTTGCAATCTCTGTAGGCGAAGCTCTTCTAATTCTTTCTCGGCTTGTATTTGCTTGATCTTCAACTCGGTTAAACGTTGTCGGGCTTTCATTTCTTCAATTAATTTCCTTTTCGAAGCTACCGAACGTCGGGATGTTGTCCTTGTCGCTCTTACGGTGCGATCCGACGTCTTCTCACTCTCCACAGTAGCTTCAGTGTTCGCTGTCTCGCTTCCATTTGTACCATACGAAACACTTGTTGTACGTGAGGAACTTTCTTGGGGGGTTCTAACAGCTTTTTCCTTGGCAGTATCGGTACTGACCATAAGCCCCTCTTGATTTGCCCCTGAAGTTCCAACGGGCACTTCCGACACATTCCCTCGTCGCTTGGCGTCTCCATCCATGCTGCGTGTTAAAACCATTTTTCTAATCTTCTTGGACAGGGATCCGGCGTCGAAGGTCCATAGAATGTTGGCGTTTGCAGTGGACTGTATTGTTCGGTTACATTAAGGTTACATCGAGGTTACAATGAAACACGCAGTTTTTGTCTTCGGAGGTCAGCGGCGCAAGGGGGATCTTCTTCTGTCTTCAGAGGCCCGGTTGGATCCCACTCGACTTTTTTTTTTTTTTTTTGTGACTGAGTAGTCACTGTTTGCCTTGAGGAGGCATTTACAGTTTCACCGGGCTTGAGGTGGCCGGGCGCAGATGGCGCTTAGCCTAAACCTCGTTTAAGAGTAACTAGGCTCGAGGGCTCCCTCAGGAGCCTCGGCTCGGGCTGTTACTTCGTTATTATTACCGGATTGGGAGGTCACCGAGCTCTTAGGTCGCTTCGGTGGACGCTCCATGGAGTGACTGGGCGCAAGGGCCCCCGAGAGGGGACCTCGGCTTGGGCTGTCACTCATTACGCGTTTAGCATTCCGATTCAAGGGTGCCCGAGAGGGCCGAACCTCGGCTTGATCGGTTGCTATTATCTGATTGCTATTATTAATACAGCTAACATTACTACCACTTCGGAAAGCGTTAGCGCTGGGAGAAGAAGTGGCGGAAGAAACTCCAGCAACGCTTCTACTATTAATAGGAGAAAACCTGCCTGCTATGAGGCCGTATCGCGAGAATGATTGTCGCAGCCGACATCGACTGCGGCGTGTGATCTGTTTGTGATGTTTGAGCTTAGCCTCGGCGATAGTAATTGCATCGTCTTGAAAGTCAAGAACGTGCCTAGGTCTACGATAACCCCGACGAAACTTACCGAGCGCGATTGGATTGTAGGTGGCGGCACCTACAACTAGCGGATTAGGATGACCGACGGCAGAGTCAAAATAACGACGCGACGCCAACTTCAGGTGTTGGGCAATGGTGGGCAAGTCCAAGTCTATATGGAGATCGCTGTTGCGCATGTACCACGGGGCTCCCGTGGCTCTACGCATGAATCTATTCTGAATCACCTGAAGTCGATGTATTTGTTTCGGGGCGATGTGCGCGAATACCGGACTAGCATATGTCATGACGGGACGAACTACTGATTTATAGAGTGTCACCTTGTTCCGAAGGGACATTTTACTCTTTCTATTAATCAACGCGGAAAGACGACCTAGGATGAAAGCCGCGCGGTTCCTGACCCGGGTCACATGAGCGGAGAAGTTAAGTTTAGAGTCTAATATGACACCTAAGTATTTAACTTGGTCTTCCCAAGGTATTGGGCTGTCCATGAGTTTAATGGACGGAAGAGCAGCCCCTTTCTGGCGTGAAAAGTAGAGCGCCGCGCTTTTGCTAGGATTAATTTCGATCCTCCATTTCCGAAACCAGGCACCTAACGTGTTGGCAGCGGTTTGGAGACGTCGACATATAGCTTCGGGTGAACGACCAGATGTGTATACGCAGGTGTCATCGGCGAATAAAGCAAGCTCTACACCGTGTACGCGGGGAATGTCGTTTGTGTATAAGGTAAATAGAACAGGCCCTAACACCGAACCTTGAGGCACCCCGGCTCGAACGGGGTGCAATTGTGAGCACACTCCCTCGACGCGGTAGCGGAACGTGCGATTACTTAGGAAGTCTCGTATTATGCATACGAGACGGTCGGGTACTCCGTACTCATATAGCTTGTATATAAGCCCGTTGTGCCATACTTTATCGAACGCTTTCGCTACGTCGAGGAAGATAGCTCCGGTGCTAAGGCCACGTTGGCGTTTGACAAGTATGTGCTCCGTGATGCGGTGCACTTGATTGGTGCATGAATGTTTGGCGCGAAAGCCAAACTGTTCTGCAATAGGCATGCCTTTTGTGTCCATAAAGGTGCGAAGGCGTGCTAATATTAATCGTTCATAAATCTTCCCAAAGGTTTTGAGAAGGCTTATGGGGCGATAAGACGTGGGATTGGAAGGCGGCTTTGAGGGTTTGAGGAACCCTATGACTTCAGCGTCCTTCCACTCGCTGGGAAAGACGCCTTTGGTCATTGCCGCATTATAAATGGCTACGAGAAGTTGTATAATGGCAATTGGAAATAGTTTCGCCACCCTATTGGTGATGCCATCTGAGCCGGGAGCTTTACGTGGACGTAGATTTTTAATTATTTTCTCGACTTCGTCGCTAGTAACCGGAGGAATTGAGTCGAGAAGGGGTTCGTTTTTCCTCCGGTCGACCTCGCTGTCCACCCTCCGTAGGTGGTCAGGGTCGACCGGTAGGCTACTAGGGGAACACTGGGCCTCGAGGCTGTCTGCAAGACATTCGGCTTTCTCTTCGTCCAGCATAGCTGGTGTTGTATTTGGGCGCGACAATGGCGGCATCGTTGAGTACGTGTCGCCTTTAAGTGACTTGGGAAGCTTCCAGAATGCTAAATGTGATGGCTTTATATTTCGAAGCGTTGAATCCCATCGTTCGTTCCGGATGGCAGCTATGCGTGTTTTTACTTCACGCTGTAATTTACGTAGCTGTTTTCGGTTCGATTCAGTGGGATACAAATCGTGAGCTCGGGTAGCCGCGTTCTTGCGTCTCAACAAGTCTCTGGCATCTGGTGGTAGTGCCCAGCGTTGATTGTCTGACTCTGGCATTTGCCTTGAGCAGTCCTTGATGGCGGTTTGGATATGACTTGTTAGAGAGCCGATCGCGACGTCCATATCGTTATCAGAATTAATTATGTCGGGGATGTCGTTTAGATGTGGGGAGTTAATATCTTTGAGCCTGGCACTAAGTTTGTGCCAGTCAACGACAGTCTTCATTGGGGGGTCAGCCGGTGCAGAGGGCCCTAGCTGTAGCAAAACTGGTCGGTGATCTGAGTGAAGCTCATGTATCACCTCAATATTACGTAAGGTTAGGTTAATATTCTTGATGATTGCAATATCAAGCACATCCGGAGTGTGTCCCAGTATGTGGGGGTAGTGAGTGGGCTCTAGTGGCGCTATGATTTCAAAATCAAGTAAGTCCGACAGTGAGTCAAGCTCACGGCCGCGTTTACTGATTCTGGTAGAGTTCCATCGAATGTGTTTGCTATTGAAATCACCAGCAAGGATGGTGGCTCCTCCGATAGATAGAAGCGATTCAAAGTCGGAGCGTATGATGGTTGAGCTTGATCTACAAGGAAGGTAGACCGAAGCTATCGTAATGGGGGCATGGCCAGTCATGGCTAGCTGACAGATCGAGGCCTCTAAGTGCGTTAACGCGGGCGTGTCAATCGGTACACAATGCAGGGATTTTGTATAGTAAATGACAGTGCCACCGCCTGGGGCGCCGGTCCTATCATTTCTAACGATATTGTAATTAGAGACTTTCGGGTCCCTCATAGCCGGTTTGAGAAAGGTTTCTGTTAAGTATCGGGGTGTGAAAGGAAAGACGGTATAGATGCGACTGATTTTTTATTAATATAACATACCGCAGTTAGCGGCGCACGGTACAATTTATATTTTCTAATTGCGGGTACATAACACCTTTCCCCCTTAAATCTAACAAATATAACAAACAATAAAAAGAAAACACTATAAACAAAAACATTGATAAACTAATTCTTATGGTAATAATTATTGTCTAAATTTTTCACGCGCACGTAATGCAGCTTGCCTGTGCGGGCGACTATCATCCGAGGCCCACGCGGGCGACGCGGGCGGAGAGGCGGTGCACGTCTCCGCCTCTTCCCCTGCCTCCTCTGCAGGTCTTGCTGCGTCAGCCGCCCCCGGGGGCGCCTGGTTCTCTGCGCTCGCGACGTCAGACACGCGACCTACCGCTTGACTAAGCGAATACCGTGACTTTCTCGACACTATTTGATCGACGTGTCTCTTGTGACTTCTTCCGTCGCTAGTTCTAACGGCATACGACACGGGCCCTACTTGTTCGCTCACCACTCCGTCCGTCCACTTACCCCCTGATTTAGTGTAGTTCCTTATCATGACCGGTTCGTCCCGTGAATGAACTCTTAGTGGTGCTGCACGACGGTCCTCCTCCCGCAGCTGACGCGCGCGCACTCGCTCCGCGGCGTCAGGCCACAACAGGTCGAGGCGGCCACGAAGCCGGCGCCCGAACATAGCTACCGCAGGCTCGCGTCCTGTCGTGCTCTGTTCTGTGTTTCGATACATAAATAAAAATTTGCTCAAAGCCCTATTTACGTCGACTCGTTCTAACTCTGCTTTTTTAAGCACCCGTTTTACCGTGCGAACAGCATTTTCCGCGGCCCCATTACTCGCCGGGTGATAAGGCGGCGTCAACGTGTGTTTAATACCGTTGCATTCGAGATATTGTGCGAAGGCGGCGGAGGAAAACGGTGGGCCATTGTCGCTAACGATGCGTTTAGGTAGCCCGAAGCGCGAAAACAAACGCCGAAGACAGTCGCAAACTACTCCCGCGGAAATGGAACTTACGTGTTCGACTTCTATCCACTTGGAGTGCGCGTCAATTACAACGAGATAGTACTTATCGTTGAAGGGGCCGAGGAAGTCCATGTGCAACCGCTCCCAGGGCTCCGCGGGCCAAGGCCAGGAATGTAGCGGTGCGGCGGGGGGTGCGGGGCGGGCTTCGCCGCACGCAGCGCACTCCCGTGTCGCCCGCTCCAACTCGCGGTCTATATCCTCCCACCACACATAATTACGTGCGATCTGTTTCATTTTGACTATACCGGGATGACCGTCGTGTAACTCTCTAAGAATTGCAGCCCTTAAGGCACTCGGTATGACTATACGATAACCCCAAATTAAACAACCTTGATCAATATGCAAACTGTCTCTTTTACTATAATATTTTTTTTCTGTATCGCTATAATTATAATGGGTTGGCCAACCGTGCAAAACAAAACCGTATATCTTGCTCAATAATGCATCTCTCATTGTTTCGACCCGAACCTCTTTAAAACTGATAGGAAAGTTTTCCTGTACGAAATTAAGATAGCTACTGGTATTTTTGCTCTTTATATAATTTGTTGGCTTATCGCAATATTTTAAAGGAAGGCGCGATAAGGCATCTGCGAAACAATTTTTTGTAGAAGTAACAAATTCAATACCAAAATTATAAGCGGCTAATTTTACGGCATATCGTTGTATTCGACTAGCGGCGGTTACCGGCAGCCCTTTGTTTTTACCGAAAATATAACTGAGCGGGCGATGGTCGCTGCGTATAGTAAAATACCGGCCGTATAAATAATTATGATGTTTGGTGACGCCGAACACGATCGCGAGCGCCTCCTTGTCGAGCTGCGAGTAGTTGAGCTCGGCCGCATTGAGAGTGCGCGAGGCGCAGCACAGAGGGCGCTCGCGGCCCTCCGCGTCGCGTTGCGTCAACACCGCGCCTAGCCCGTACGCGCTGCTGTCCACTGAAAGTATTAAATCTAAACTCGGATCATAATGCGCGAGCACAGGACTACTGCTGAGAACATTTTTAATTTTTTTAAAGGCATAATCACATTCGGATGTCCAATTCCACTTAATTTCTTTTTTTAGTAAATTGTACATGGGTCTTAAAATGTCACTCATATTAACAATAAACTTAGAATAAAAGTTGATTAACCCCATAAAACTTTTTAGTTGGCTTACATTGGTAGGAGGCGGCGCTGCTACAATGGCTTCGATTTTTTTTTCATCGGTATGCAATCCAAATTTGTCGATTTTATAGCCTAAGTAAGTAACACTATCTTGAAAAAATTTACATTTACTAAAATTTATTCTTAAGCCATTTTCGCTTAGCCGTTGTAGCACCGCTCTTAAATTTGCCAAATGAGTCTTTTTATCTCGCCCAGTGACGCAAATATCATCGGCAAATACAGCGGTCGAGGACAGTCCACTCAATGTTTCCTCCATTATCTTTTGAAAATTTTCAGGAATACATTTGATACCAAAAGGCACTCGCTTATATACAAAAGTGCCGACATGAGTAGTGATGGCCGTCATCGCTTGAGAATCTTTATGTAACAAACATTGCTGAAAAGCATTAGACAAGTCTAATTTAGTGTATTGGTATGTTACCATTGCTCTTAATGACCGGCACAATAGGTGTACCGTAATCGGAGCGCTCCACCTTGTAGATGACGTCATCCCGCTGCAAACGCTCGAGCTCCTCTTCGACCGGCTTTCGCAATGCAATAGGGATCGAACGTGCTTTAACAAAAACAGGTGTATCATTCTTTAGATAAAGTTTAAATTCCGTTTTAAATGTACCTAATCCTTCAGCAAAAACCTCCGGAAATTCTCGACGTAACGAGGTTGCCATCGAATCCTCGGATAAATTATGACAATCAATATTTAACTTGAGGCGATTGATCCATGTGCGGCCCATTAGAGGCGGGCCGCCATTTTTAATTACATGCAAATGCAATAATTCGTTCTTATCACCGCAGCGAACGTTAACTAAAATATAACCAATAGTCTCGATGATATCCCCCGTGTACGACTTGAGGCATAGTTGTTTTTGTCGCAACGGTAACTTTGAAAATTTTTTATCGTAATCATTTTTTGAAATTACAGATAGCTTGCTCCCCGTATCTATCTCAAATTTACATAAAATATTCTCAACCTTCAACATTGCAAAATAAGGCCCATCACCCTCGCTACTTATAACTAAATTATAAAAATTACAACTTTCTTTGTCACTGTCTGAATCATTAAAAAAAAATTGATTTTTACATGAATTCTTTTCGACATTTTTGACCGTTCTACCTTTTGTACAAACCGATTTAATATGGCCTCTCTTACCACACGAATCACAATTATAATATTTAAAACGACACTTGCCTTCCCAATGCCCCGATTTACCGCATCGAAAACATGCGCCTTGTTGCGCCGGCCGGGGGCGCGGTGTCGCACCCGCCGAGCCCGCTGAGCCAGCTGCGCCCGAGGCACCTGCGGCGCCGAGCCGATGCAAGCTGTCGCCGTCGCCGTCGCCGTGCGCGTGGCAGCCCGGCCTTGCCGCGGCGGCGCCTGCCGCGCCCGGCGCGCACGCCGTGGCCGCGTGCCTGTCCGCCGCTTCCAGAGCGAGCGCCAGCTCCACCGCACGCTTATAATCGACCTGCCTCTCCGTGAAGATCCTAGATCTCATATCCTCATTGCACAACCCCGACACGAATTGATCGCGTAAATTTTCTTCTAACTTATCGCCGAAATTACATGTTTTTGCTAAATGTTTTAATGCTTGGAGATATTCGCGAACACTTTCACTTGAACGCTGTGTCCTCTGCCGAAATATGTGTCTCTCTGCGATCTCCGATCGGTCCGGTTCCAGGTGTTCTTTCACCAAATCAACTAACTCGGAGAAGGTTCTAGATTCCGGAGTGTCGGGCGAACAAAGGTCACACATAAGTTCATAACATTCGCCACCAACAACGGTCACTAATGTCGCCACTTGGAGTTCCGCAGAAATGTTATTCAACGCCATAAATTGTTGTACACGGCGCACGTAAGCGTCCCAATTATTGCTTGAAAAACTGTATGGTTCGATATGACCGATAGGCATTTTTAATAATTAACACGCGCGTAGTTAACAAAAAATAATCCTCGTCGCCAATGTTAAGTATCGGGGTGTGAAAGGAAAGACGGTATAGATGCGACTGATTTTTTATTAATATAACATACCGCAGTTAGCGGCGCACGGTACAATTTATATTTTCTAATTGCGGGTACATAACAGTTTCCTGCACGAGTAACACGTCGACTTGATGATCGCGAAGGAAGTTATGAATTTCGTCGCGTTGTTTCCTAACACCGTTCGAGTTGAAAAAAGCTACGATAATTGAACGCGGTTTGACTCTGCCATGATTATGCGCGAGGGGCGGATGACTACAATTATTTAACGCGTTTGCAGCCATCGGAAAGCCTAATTGTGTTCGAGAGCACTGACGATGTGCTTGTACTTCTTAATCAAGTACAGTCGGGTGCCTATATTTCCTGACGCCTTTTCGTATTCGTCGGCGAACGTTAAGACTTCCTCCATGTTGAGGCCTGAAAGACGATTGAGGGATTCAAACGGATTCCCTGTCGTTTTAGGTGGCGTAGGCATTGCCACCGGCTTGACCGGTACCGGTTTAGCAATGGGCGCGGTAGATGTATTGTGCGCGAGTGCGCTAGCGGTGGGCCTGTTACTGCCCCATGCGGAGGTGTTAGTTTTCCATGATGGTTGAAGAGGTGGAAATTCGTTGGCTGACGGTATCGGAAGCGTTAGACGTCGCGACGGTCGCTGGGGTTGCGATTGGATTCGCTTTGGTGCCTTCGGGCATCCGTGATAGTTGGCGGTATGATCACCGCGGCAAAGGACGCATGCAGGCTTCCCGAAAGCCTCTAAGAATGATTTGTCTTTCGGCCTTGTACAATCCGATGTGCCATGGTCGCCTAAGCACTTAACGCACCTAGGACGGGCAAAACAGTTGCGGGCCGAGTGCCCGTACAACTGGCATTTGTGACATTGACCGGGTAGGCCATTTTTGCGTGGCGGTTCAACTAGTAGCCCGCTAAGGCCACAGATTGACTTTACGTCAAAAATGGCCTTTCCTTCGGGCGACAGGTCTAAGTGTACCTGTACCAAATCCATAGGCAATTTAGTGCGCCTGTTGGTCATGCGGAAGACGCTAATGACCGGAAATTCTTGATCTTTAAGAGACTGGACGATATCTACGACGGGGATTTCCTTAGGGATGCGCTTGATCACCACTCTAAGGATACGTTCATCGGCGAGCGTGTACGTATGATAATACACCTCCTTTTCTTGGAGGAAGCGGGTTACGAATCTGAAGGCCTCGGCGGTCTCCAGCTGCATCCTAATGCCTTGGGCTGTCGCTGAAGCGACGACCTTAAACTTATTGGACATAGCCGATTGGATCATCGGCCACTTGTCCTGGGCTTGGATGTAAATGGGCGGAGGTTTTTTGTCAAGCAGCGCGCGGGCTGCTGGGGGAGCCGAACGGACAGCCGACGGTGGCTGAGTAGCTTCCACGGGGATAGCCATGAGGGCTGGGATTTGAACCGGCTGGGAAGATCCGGGTTCGAGCTGGGGACATGGGCGCGGCGCCTTCTGAGGCACGGGAGATCGGGACGATGATGACGCCGACGAGGGAGCGGGGGAAGAGCGCTTCTTGCGCTTCTTCTTGTTCCTCACCTCCGTGAACAAGCCGCCTGCATCGTCGGGGTTTTCAGGGGACAAGGGGGAGTCCAACTCCATCTCCTCAGTGTCGGTGGTTGATGGCGTCGAGTCGAGCGATTTAGGAGGCACTGCGGGGGCCCCGGATTCCGATTCCAATAAAGAGGCGGTTAACGCCTTGAACGCATCAGGGAACTTAGCCCTGAGGAAGTCAAGAACGCCTACTAAACTCTGGTCCGCCATTTGGACTTATGGTGGACCAAATCTAATTTATATGTAGTTTCCCGGTGGGATGCCGGGGTGTGTATCCCTAGCTCCCTCCCTGCTGGGTTTAGCAGGGAGGATGTGTGCCTACTACGTGTAGCCCTAGTGTGTCCGAGTTCCGATCTTATTGTGCACTCGGGTGTGTACTTAGGTCTAACTAAAGCTACCCGTGGGCTCTAAAGGGCCAAGCGTGGACCAACGTTGACTAGGGCACTACACAAGGCCAATGATGGAGGTCCCTTCCGAATTACGCGGTTCCCTGAAGGGGAAACGCAGGCGAACGGGGCTGCCTGACTAGCTTCGTTATCACCGTTAGGTATCCGCTAGCCTTTCTCAAAATTGCGGTTATTAAGATATTGCTCAGCGCAGTGAAAACTGCACTTCACAATTTCTTTCACGCAGTTCCCGAAGTCGGAAACAATGACGTCGCTATCCCAAGAAACCAGATGGCTTGCCAGATGGCAGAGCAATAATAGTTCCTTAGCGGAACAATAGACGTTACGACGTTCTACCTAGAAACTAGGATTAGCGCTTACCAGAAGGCGGGCGCAATAAAAATTGCGCCGACACAATCGGCTCGCGAACAAAGGACGGCGGCACCTTTTATGGCGCGCGCAGGTGCGGATTGCTCAACGTAATGTCGGGCGGAGCGACAGATGTGCGGCGAGCGAACACGTCCGTTCGCCTCAACAGTCTGTAGCGGAGTGTCCACTCGACGCCGGATTTGTCCGTTTTATATACTCTCCGGCGCCGAGTGAAAGGTTCAAGGTTAGACAGAGAAGGATGCCCCCCCCTGCGCGTGATTCTCCCCATTTATTCCCTTTATTTACTTTATATACAAGATTTTCTATTATACACTTATCAATTTACATATCCTTTTTCCATTTACCATACTTTTACATTGTTCGTACAAGACATATTCGATTTATACGCGAAATGCCATCGTTAATCACCTTCCCCGCCTCCACCGAGGGGGGAAGTATAAATATCGAGCGCCCCCCCGCATTCGCCTTTATTTTCATTCTGGGGCTCGATCGTTAAACATCTACATGAAATTCTCTTTACTATTGTTATTTTTACTACATAATCTACGGAATAACATAAAAACATATTTAAAAAAGTATATCCTTAACCTAGTCAATTTCAAAATGATATTACGTAACTTAACAAACAAATTATACTTTTAACTTAAATAAATTCCTCCAAGTATCTAAATATGTACATATTCATCTTTTACTATTCATTTATGCAATTATACTAATCTTAACAACAATATACACGAGAAAATAAGCATTAATAAACATTCTACTATTTACATTTTTACAACTTGCTTTCATAATGATGCTTAAACCCTCTTATGCGATTAGACCCCCGTGGGCCGCAGGGTCCATTTTACGCTGTCGTGCACATTTAGTATCTGGGAATGTTTGAACATATAGATAAATTAATAATGTTATTATAATTATTTCAATAAAAAAAACACATTTTTTGCATTTGAGCGCTAGGGATGGCAATGGTTTAGTTCACTAATATGTATATATTTGTTCCACGATCGCATTTCTGTGTACTAATATGTTACAAGATTTTGACAAAGTCAAGTTTTTCATCAAATTTCAGAATATTGAGTAAAACATGTAAGGATACTAATCAAAACAAGCTTTTATCTTCTTGGTTCAAGATCTTGTAACATTTCATACACACCCACACATACACACACGTATACATGCACACGTATACACACACATATACACAAAAAAAACGCATATACACACACACACATACAGGACATACATACATATATTTAAAAAATATACATACATAACAAAGTTCAGACTTAGCTTCATGTGATACAAGATATTTGTATGTTTGCCTCCGTACGAACGTGGTACTAATCACTATAACACTGTAAGAATGATGCGCCTCCCCCTCGTTTGGATCCGAGGGGGAGGCGCCGCTACTAACAGCTCTGCCCACTCGGATCCGAGTGGTCAGCAGTGAATGTATTAATAAAGAAATATATTTGTAAAATGGTTTTAATATTTAAAAGCCTCCGTTTGTCAACACGTATTTTAACTTATTGCATCACAGTAAAAATACATACATTGAAGAAAAAGTACAACAATGCCGTAAGGCCGTGCACGGACTGGGCGTCTCGAACCGCGCATGTGTTACTCTCAGTCGTCGTAAACTTACGTTTGTATCTCCGTTGTAAAAGTAGCGGAAACAGAAGCAGAGATCCGTTACATCACTAATTATTACTTGTCACTTTACACTTAGTATGTAATTTTTTTTTTTTAGTTTCTTTTGCAATTATGTATGTCTCAGTGAGAACTTATATGTGAAAACTTATATATTAGACTAGCTGTGTCCGCGTGAAATACCATCTCGGGTAGCATTTTTTTTTTGTTTAATTATTTTACTTAACCGACGTGCTATGCTTTGACGTATGAATGTAGAAGACGTAGAAAGAGGTGTGCCAGGACCGCGCCAAATGTAGGTCCTGGATCTCAGCCTACCCCTCTGGGTTACGGGTCGTGAATTATGTTGTTCTTGTGGTATTTTAATTAAACTTATAAAAACTTATGCCAAAAATATTAAACTTACAAAATATTCACAAACACATCTTCCCATAAAACTTTCATTCCCTATTCCGTTTTGTTTCATTGCAACCTTGAGGCTAAAACTTTTACAAACTTCAAATGTCATATTTATTTATATCAAATCAGCAGCCTAAAAATAAGTTTCCACATTCTAACTGTAAAAATGACGATACTTCCATACAAATTTCTACCCAACTTTCAACACCTTACCACCCCTTTTTCGCAAAAAAATGTGACCCATGTCCTTCCTCAGGCTCTAGACTATTTGTGTACCAAATTCGTTCATTTTAATCGGTTCAGTAGTTTTGGCGTGAAAACGATACAGACAGACAGAGAGACAGAGTTACGTTTTCATTTATAATGTCAAGTAAGTAAGGATTGTATGCAAGTAACTACTCTTTTTTAAACTGTTTCTTTTGTTCATTCATATATCTCATTTCACAATTTCGAACGAGGTCGCTAATTATTGGTCACGGTATTGTCTTTTGAAGAGTAATTCTGCAAGTGGTCTGCCAGTTACACTACTTTTACTACTTACTTACGGTACTTTTGTACATGGTTAAGTATTACGTGTAAAGTGGAAATTTTCCTTCTTTGTATCAGCTAAAATAATTCACAACGATGAGTACGAAATCTCCATTCTAAAGAGGTCCCATTAAATCGATGGCTATGTCGACCTAAGGTTCATTCATTTAGATGTGCTTAATAAAACTCCGCAATAGCATATATCTACCTTTTATAGTTTTCTCACAATAACCTTTTTTTTCAGAAACATCAATTAAATTCATGCCCTATTTCCGACGCTATTATTGGAGTTCAGTATTAACCCTTGTAAATAAATATGTTCATTGTCAATAGAATTTAATTTAGACTATATTTGCCCTTGAAACTATATCATTCTGTCTAATAGTTTAGGAGATATCGAAGGAATAAAATTACGCGGAAACGAATAAATGCTACATCGCGTTACAATGAAAAGAAACAATTTTGCTTTCTGGCCTTACGTAGGTCAAACTACCTACATTAAAATGATGTATGGAGCAATTATAAATCCTTAAATTTGCTAAATAAAAGTCTACGGTGGCATATATCTATCATCTATGGATGATTCACAATAGCCACGTTATTGTGAATAACGTCGATTAAAATGTGCACGAAAAACAGCGTCGTAAGCTTACGGCGCTATTATACCACATTTGATATGAATTCTTATCAAAATAAATATGTTTTAAGACTAGAATATTAAATGCAGATTACATTAGCTTTTCAAACAATGTAATTCCGATCATTAGTTTGGAAGATATCAAATGATTAAAAACTACGTGCATCCGAAAAATGCTACTGTGGCGCGCGGCTGCACAGAATTAAAGGAATGTATTAGTTCGTTAATTTTCAAGTGGTATACAGATCTTGATAACTATTTCTTTGTTTAAAAGATAGCCCCTGAATTGAAGTAAGTCCCTTTCTTTATGTCCTACTTCCGTCCTCATACGTATTAAGGAAATTATTGTTATCTTGGAGTCAGTTTCGGCCTAAGTAGGGACATAAACGGAACTAGGTCTAAGACATATCAAATATAAAATGTCACTTATTAACTCATTCAGTATTATTATAATTATAAAATAATTCTTGTAATTCCAAGCCAACAAAATGTAATAAACTGGCTATTTCCTACCCAACGTCGTCAATACCCGTTGCATTCATATATATAAATATTAGGTCCTTACATATGAAATTGGCGTTTTGTATGGGAGGAACAAAAAGTCGAATATTTTTTTATTTAATATATTTAATTAATCAAAGTATGAACCATTATTTTCAATGCACTTTTGCCATCTCATAGGTAGTTCATTGATCCCTTTACTAAAAAAACCAGTCGGACGGGAATCAATAAAATCTTTGAAGGCGATTTGGACTGCCCCATTGGAGTTGAATTTTTTCCCTTGCAAGAAGTTATCCAAATTTCGAAAAAAATGGTAATCTGTTGGAGCAAGGTCCGGGGAGTACGGAGGATGTCTTAGACTTTCCAATTGAAGCTCTTCTAATTTAGTAGCCGTCTGTTGCGCAGAGTGTGGTCTAGCGTTGTCGTGAAGCAGCAGTGGCGTGGAGCGATTGACCAGCCTAGGTTGTTTAGCCGCTAGCTTTTCCATCATGGTTTGCAATTGCTGACAATAGACATCAGCCGTAATAGTCTGGCCAGATTTGAGAAAACTGTAACGAACAATACCGGCACTAGTCCACCAAACGCTTACAAGTAACTTTTTTGGGGTTAATTTTCGCTTGGGGCAGGATTTGGCTGGCTGGCCAGGATCCAACCATTGCACTGAGCGCTTCCGATTATCGTAAAGAACCCATTTTTCATCACAGGTAATGATTCGGTTTAAAATACCTTCATTATTGTGCCGGTTTAGTAATGTAACGCAACAGTCGACGCGCGTTTGCCGGTTTGCTTCAGTCAATTCGTGAGGTACCCACCTTTCAAGCTTTTTAATCTTCCCAATTTGCTTCAAGTGAATTAAAACAGTTTTATCACTAACATCGCAGCCTGCAGCTAACTCGGACGTGGTTTGCGATGGATCCGCTTCCACAATAGCCTTCAACTCTTCATTATCAACTTGAGTCTCAGGCCGTCCACGGGGCTTGTTCTGCAGATCGAAATTTCCAGAACGAAAACGTTGGAACCAAAAACGAACTGTGTTTTCTTTTGCAACACGACCGCCATACACATCATTCACCCTTCGAGTCGTTTCCGCAGCACTAGTGCCACGGTGGAACTCGTACTCGTAAATAATGCGATATTTAAAGGTTTCCACTTTGTAAAATGAGTGACGCAAACAGAAAAAAAACAGAAGAAAAAAACAAATGAATGACGGTCATCGAACCACAAATACATGAGTCTATAGCTGTACAAATTTGAATTTGGAATTCCTTACCAAAGAGGAGAAATTCGTGATTAAAGTGGCCAGTACGAAAAACGCCAATTTCATATGTAAGGACCTAATAGTATTCGCTTCCAGCTCTCCCATCTTACTCTGAAGGATGTAGTTTCTCCTTCGTATTCAAACTTTTCCAACGTAGGTTGGGTCAAATTACGAGGTATCTAAAATTTAAGTTTTCTTTTACGAAATACTATCAACTTAATGATCAACTATACTGCATTCGTGTTATACACGACTTCATCGATTTAACGTTCAGCTATACTGCTTTCGTGTTGTACACGACTTCAACGATTTAACGATCAGCTATGCTGGAGGGTAGGTGTTAAATAAGTTAAACAGTTTTTATCAGCTCCCAATTACAAATATAATTTAAAAATATAATTAAGTAGTGTCTATGTTCAGTACTTACATGTGAGAGTTAGTTACCCACTGGCTATCTATTTCCTTTCTAATTTTACACAAACATTGCCACAAAAGTCACACTATCCAATCACAGTTATGGAAGCACTGAAAGAATCTTTTGCTACTATTTCTGAGATGTTTAACACTCGAATGTCAGAATTTCAACTTGAACTGCAGAAGTCTAGTCCTGTCCCAGTTACAGCCTCATCACTTGCTGAAGAATTTTCTTCTTTCAAGAAATTCATTGCTTCGGTGCTGGAAACAATGCAAAAACAAATAGAATTTTTGAGCAGAGACATTGACCGAATGGAATTACAGCGAAGGCGTAAGATAATATTACTTCATGGCATCTCTGAAGACAAGACGGAGGATACTGCTGAAGTTGTGTCAAAATTGATATCCAACAAATTGAAAGTTCCTGGTTTCTCAACTTCTTGCATCAGTCGTTGTCATAGGCTAGGACGTACTGCAGGTAAAAAACCAAGGCCAATCATAGTAAAATTCCGTGAGGTCTCCATGCGTGATAAAACTTGGTTTTCCAAAACCAAACTAAAGGGCTCAGGTATAACGCAATCAGAGTTTCTGACTAGAAATCGCCACAATATATTCTTGGAGGCTCGGAAGCGACATGGCATTACGAACTGTTGGACAAAAGACGGCATAATTCATGTGCTGGCATCGGATGGCTCAATCCACCAAGTTGAGAGCTTGGCAGAACTTGATGCTGTCCCGATTGAAGCCAGCCCTGCTTCATCTGCGCAGTCAACAGCCACAGATGGCAAGCCCTCTGTGAAATCGTTTGCTAATCAGGTTCGCACAAAGCGAACCACAAGAAAATAGTGCATTCCTTTTTTTTTTTCTCTTTCTATTTTATTTCCTGTATTCTAGTACATAGTTTCTTAAATGTTTAGTCTTCCACACACTTGGATAAAGGATTTTAGAATTGTGTACTGTGGTTTACTTATGTAACTGTAATTTTACACCTTTCTGTCGTCCTAATTTATAGATATTGTTTGTACAAATCCGTGTTGGTAAACAAACACTTCTAGGAATGACAGCTGTCACGCTGCATTTTATGTTTGTACTCATTGACGCATACTTGTCAATCATGTCAAACTTCAAATGCACTGTGACGTGCAACGCCATAGATTATAATTAAACTACCATAGATGTCATTTAGAAATAATTTGTTTCTATAGAGGTTCTTGTTTGAACTTTATGGTTTTTAGGTACATTTAGTAATTATAATAGTATACGAGTACACTTTATATTTTTCTTTTTTTCTTTTTTCATTTAGTTTTTTTCATGTGAATAGTTTGTGTGACTTATAGACAAGAGTGTCAGTAAATATTACAGTACTGTACGATTTACTTTACAACAGTTGACACCTGTGCTATTTTATAATAATGTCTTAATTAATGTTTCCTTTTTATTATTATCTTTATTTTTAATTTTCTATTATAAATTGTTCGAACTTGACAGAAGCTGGCGGGTAGCAACAGGACCACATCGAAGCACTTTTGCAATTAGGCTTACATTTTATAATTTTTGTTTATATTATTATTTAATTATCCCTTTATTTATTGTTTTTTTATATATATTTTATATAATATTTTAAAATTAAATGAACGATAGTGATAGTGACAATGTTACTGATTCTTCATTGTATAAATCAGCGTCTAGTGGATTGAATAGTAGTTATGAAAGTATTCCTCCAAATGATGTGGCCCTAAACTCTCATTTTACAGATGTCTCGAAAAACTTTAATATTGTCCATATAAATGCGCAGAGTATACCGGCACATTACCCCGACTTTTTAGCCACCTTTGATAGCAAAAACATACATGCCATTCTTGTATCAGAATCCTGGCTTAAACCCTGCCTGGCCTCGACTTCTTACTCTCTACCAGGGTTTACTCTCATTCGCAACGACCGCACACAACGGGGAGGTGGCGGCGTTGCTATATATCTTCGTTCTCACATTCCGTTTTCAATTATTAATAATTCAGATCAAAATCAAGACGTGAACGCAGCAGAATACTTATTTATCGAAATACTCTTTTGCCATACAAAACTACTTCTAGGAGTCCTTTATAGTCCTTCTTCAACAGTTGACTACTTTTCGGCATTTGAACACCTCCTGGAAGAATTCGTATCCATATACGATCATATCATTATTATGGGAGACTTTAATACGTGTCTTTTAAAACAAGACGTAAGATCTGCAAGATTAAATAATATTATTGAGGCAGCCAATATGCACATTCTTCCTCTTTCAGCCACACATTTCTTTCCGAATTGCGTCCCATCACTTCTAGACCTAATAATTGTCTCTTCTCCTGATCATGTTGCTAAGCATGGTCAATGTGCTGCCGATGCTTTTTCATATCATGACCTTATTTATATGTCATATAAAATCCGACCTCCTAAGGCAAAGTCAAAATTTCTACTTCAGCGCAACTTTGCGAACATGAATCTTGATAAATTGAGAAAGGATGCCCTGAACACCGACTGGAACGTAATTTTCAGTGCCGAGACAGTTGATGAACAGGTGGACACATTTAATTCAATATTAGTCAACTTATTCGATATCCATGCTCCTATTCGTCCAGTGAGAATTCGCCACGCACCTGCACCTTGGCTAACAGAAGATATTAGAAATCTAATAAACAAAAAAAACAAAGCCAAGGCTAAATACAAGGCCAATCCCAGCGATGAAAATCGTGAAAAGCTTCGACAAGCTCGAAATCGCTGCAATATGGCGTGTAGAGATTCACAACGACGCCATATCCATAAATCTGTTCAAGATGAAGATCCTGCCAAGGTCTGGAAATTTCTTAGAAAACTTGGAGTTGGTAAGCAACAAAACTCTCCAACAGATAATACTGACTTAAATGGTCTCAATCTCCATTTTTCCTCTTCATCGTTCATAAGTAACATAGATAAATCGAACACCTTAAAATATCTTTCTAGTATACCCAACTCCAGTAACTGCTCTTTCAATTTTAGTCAATTCACAGATCGTGATGTCGAGAAGAGTATTCTATCCATTTCCTCTGACTCTGTTGGCGGTGACTGCATTAGCCGTAAGATGGTCATTCCTTTACTTGATATTCTTATTCCCATCATCAAACGCATCCTAAATTATTCAATTACCACCAGGTCATTTCCCAATCTATGGAAAGAGGCACAAATAATTCCTCTACCCAAAAAGTCCAAACCATCCTCTCCGTCGGACTATCGACCAATATCCATACTTCCGTTTTTGTCCAAAGTCCTAGAGCGCCTTGTCCATCAACAACTTAACTCCTTCCTCTCCTGCAACAATCTTTTAAATCCATATCAATCTGGCTTCCGTCCTGGCCATAGTACGGCTACTGCACTCTTGAAAATCACTGACGACATAAGATTAGGAATGGATGATCAAAAGCTCACGGTGCTGACATTGTTGGATTTCAGCAATGCTTTCTGCACTGTGGATTTTGATATTTTACTTGCAATTATGCGCTCTCTTAACATATCTCCGGCTGTTATTGACTGGTTTCATAGTTACTTGTATGGGCGTCGGCAACGTGTGCGAGTTCAAGATAATTATTCCTCTTGGTGTAGCATAAATGCCGGCGTACCGCAAGGTGGCGTGTTGTTCCCACTTCTATTTGCAATTTTCATTAATTCTATAAGCTCTCAAATATCTTCTCTCTACCACCTATATGCAGACGATCTCCAAATATATAACCAGTCGACTTTAGCTGATTTACCAAGTGCTATAAATATAGCTAACATGGATTTGGCCAGTATTTCGCGTTGGGCTAAATCTTATGGTTTGCAAGTCAATCCTGCTAAGACGCAAGCTATCATTGTTGGCAGCTCGCGTCTTATTAGTAAAATTGACTGGCATCAACTACCACCTATTATATTTGATGGCATAATAGTCCCGTACAGTGACACTGTGAAAAATCTTGGCCTGCTGATTGACCGTAATTTATGTTGGGTACCGCAGATACGGGAATTGAGTCGAAAATTGTTCGGAGCCCTTGGTTCTTTTCGACGTTTGTGTAATTTTCTTCCGATTCCTACCAAAGTTGCGCTTGTTCAGTCCTTACTTCTGCCTATACTTGACTATGCCGACATTTGCTATCCTGATCTCACAGAGGAGCAATTAAATAAACTTGACCGCCTTCAAAATGTTGGTATACGGTTTATATTTGGGGTACGCAAATATGACCACATATCCGAATATCGTGTAAAGCTCAAGTGGCTCCCAATCCGTCTTCGCCGGAATGCTCACATTCTTTCTACTTTATATAATATACTGTTCAATCCACTTGCTCCACATTATTTGAAAGAACGTTTTAAGTTTACATATCTCACTCATGACCACACCTTGCGTTCTAGTACAAACTTTTCTCTTCTTACTCCTTCACACACTTCTTCTTTCTACTCAAAATCGTTCACGGTTTACGCTGTGAAACTATGGAACTCCTTACCTCTCTCTATTAGATGCAGTAAAAGTATTGAATCATTTAAAAAACATGTCAAAGATCACTATCTGCAGCTCTAATCTGACTATATATTGCTGAAATATTGTATTATTTTATTCTCTCTTATTAATATTTCTATTGTTTTTATTTTTATTTCTTATCACTGTTCGTGTGCACCCTACCGATTTGGTTTACTTAGCTTAATTTCTACCCAAAGGTTGTCTGGCAGAGATCGCTGCTTAGCGATAAGACCGCCTTTTGTGAAAATCCTGTTGTACTTTCTTTTTATGTAACTCCATGATAGTGCACAATAAAGGATATTTGTATTTGTATTTGTATGCTGCTTTCGTGTTATACACGACTTCATCGATTTAACGATCAGCTATACTGCTTTCGTGTTATACACGACTTCATCGATTTAACGATCAGCTATGCTGCTTTCGTGTTATACACGACTTCATCGATTTAACGATCAGCTATACTGCTTTCGTGTTATACACGACTTCATCGATTTAACGATCAGCTATACTGTTTTCGTGTTATACACGACTTCATCGATTTATCGATCAGCTATGCTGCTTTCATGTCATATATCTACATAACCTTATCGATTTAACGATCAGCTATTCTGCTTCCATGTCATATATAAATATAAATGAATCCATCGATTTAACGATCAGCCATGCTGCTTCCATGTCATATCCATGACATAATCAATTTAATGAACAACTTTGTGCTGCTTTGTACTCAGGTGCAAGCGCTGATTAAGTGGAAATCTACGACCTACTACCTAGTTTGTTACACATAACTTAAGTTTGAAAGAGATTAACATATAGAAAATTATTCTTTAATTCATACTACAGTCCATCTGTTCAAGATGCAACTCACATATTGTAATCACTTAGGTCGTTAGATGGCGTAGTGTTCTTATTAGATCGCACTATGGTTTGGTTAGCATGGTAATGTATACGGACCGCGAGTTAAAAATAAAGACACGCTCAGATCAGAATACAGTTGTGGTTTTATTTAATTATTGACCCTTCTAGTAATTCACAAATTTCGAGGAGCTGTCAAGAAAACACGCGAAGTGTTAAACATTTGGTCCTTCGAGCCGGATTGTTCCCGGTATTGTTTGGATTCGTGGCTCATTTGGCCACACCAGCGTGTACTCGCAGTGGATCGCTGCAAAGGAGTACGCGTCATCGGCAGGAGGTAGCAGTTCACAAGCGCCTACCGGTGGAGTTCAAGACAAGGTCAACGGGCGTCACAGAGGGCGCCACCCGACACTTGGACGTGACGCATATCAATCACAGAGTGAGTGAGTCAGTGAAGTGCAACTGTAAGTACAATTTAATACATACAATAAATAGTGCAAGTGAATTAGATCAAGAGATTTTGAACCTTATATACATGAAGATTTTAACTTAGAAAATTGTTGAAGAAATAGAATTTAGAAATTCGTTTGAACTTTAAATTAGTAGATTTTAGTTGTTAATTGTTTTAGTTATAATACTGTGTGCATGTTAGACTTAGTGTAATTTTATACAAAAACGGAGGAACGGGGAATCTATGCCGATTTCTGCGGGTAGTAAACTTACCTTTTAAACACTTGTAAACGTTTTTGCATTATTTTAAATTTACGTTGCTTATAATCATTTTCATATTTTACATGTGTATAATATAAAGTATTCTATTTATTTGCTTTAGAAACTTAGTTGTAGTTTGCTGTATTTAATATTTATTGCTTATTAGATCAATCTCGAATGTTCAAATAATTTTAGTGTAAAGGTTTTTGTATACAAATATTATAATGGAGGGTTTAGTTAATGTTTTAAAGGACATTCAGAATGTCATACAAAGAGGTTTCACTAATTTTAAAAAGAGTCCCAAGGATAGGTTAACCGTAGAATATATGGAAACAAGACTTGAATTATTAGAAAACGATTGGGCACGGTTTAAAGAAAACAATACTAAATTACATGAAAAGTTCAAAGCTGAAGAATGTAAAACATTGGTAGACATGTATGATAGTACGGAAGAGTCATATATTACTTATAAGTGTTTACTCAAATCATTGTTGAATAAATGTAGGTCGGTCAATTCGTCAGAAAAAACTGTTTCAAATGATACTTCCAAGTGCAAAAGTTCAGTTAAGTTACCTAAAATCACTATACCCACATTTAGTGGTAAATATAGCGAATGGACGACATTTCGGGATTTATTTTTGTGCCTTGTAGATAAAATGAGAGTTTAGACAATGTAGAAAAGATGCATTACTTAAAATCGCACCTTACGGGCGAAGCAGAACAATTTGTAAGACATAAAGAAATTTCTGACTTGAATTACGCCCAGTGTTGGGCCAAGTTAGAAAAACGCTATAGTAATAAAATATTTATCTCTCAAATTGTATTCTAAAAAGATTGTTTAGTCAAAAGCGTATGTTAATTGAGTCTGCCGCTGGTCTCAAAGAGTTGCTCGACACAACAAATGATTGTCTTAGTGCGCTTACTAATTTAAATGTCGATGTATCTACATGGGATATTATCATCATTCACATAGTCACTTTTAAACTTGATCCCGAAACTCGTAAACAATGGGAGTTAACTACTAATAGTAACGACATCAATGAATTACCTACCTACGAACAATTTGCCACCTTTTTAGAGAATCGTTTTCGCGCCTTTGAAAGGATAGAGCCAAACAAGGTTCATCAGGTCACCAGGTCCCATGTTCCTAAGGCAATGGTAACGACAAGTTCAAGCAAGATTCGCTGTGAATATTGCTCTGATTCACACAAATTGTGTTTCTGTAAGAAGTTCGCGAACCAAACAGTTGACTCAAGACGGGACTTTGTTGTAAAACATAACATATGTTTTAATTGTTTGGGTAGCAATCATAGTGTTTACAATTGTAAGAAACACACAAATTGTAAAGTGTGTCTAAAACGGCACCATTCTTTACTACACCCAAGTGGTGAGTCCGTAAAGAAAGATCAGGATATACGAGCTAATGTGATGACTGTTGATGCTAGCTCTTCGGCTAGTGTTGATCATGTTGTTGCGTGTTTATCTACCAATAAAGTACCTAGAACTAGACAGGTTTTATTAGCTACAGCACTGGTTAAAGCAGAGTCCAAGGGGGGTGACTTTCAGTTGGTAAGAGTATTGCTTGACCAAGGCTCTCAAGCATGCTTAATCACTGAGGCCACAGTTCAATACCTAAGACTTCCTAAAATTCCAATTCAAGGAATTGTGTCTGGCTTAGGTAATAGTTCAACTGTTGCAAGGTACATGGTACAAATAAAAATTCAATCTCGGATAGATCCGCACTTCAATTTACAAGTAAAAGCTTACGTGTTGACGAAAAGTCTTATTTACCGGAGCAGAGCATAAATAAAGATATTTTAAAATGTATCAATATATCAAGTAATGATCTAGCCGATCCCCAGTTCAACCAACCTAATAAAATTGATATTTTATTAGGAGCTGATGCTTACAGCTGCATTCTAAAGGAAGGCATAAGGAGAAGTCCATCAAGTAACTTGATCGCGCAGAACACCAATTTCGGATGGATCTTATCAGGTGCTGTAAATAATTCAAATGAAAATTCTAACTTCACACACAATAATATTAATGTAATGCATACACAAATAAGAGAAGAAGATGTTCTCAAGCGATTCTGGGAAATTGAAGAACAAATTAATAATAAAAAGATACTTACCCCAGATGAACAAAAATGTGAAGAATTTTATGCCGCTACTACCTCAAGACGAGAAGATGGTAGATACGTAGTAAGATTACCATTCCGCATTGAGGACCCTCAATTTGAAGATACTCGTTCCGTAGCTGAAATAAGATTTAAATCATTAGAAAAAAGGTTAGAAAAGGACAAGGAGCTAAAGGAAAAGTACACTAGTGTAATAAAAGAATACTTACAATTGGATCACATGAGACCTGTAAATGATAATAAAGGAGATGTTGCTGTATACTTACCTCACCATGCAGTGATACGGAATGACAAAACAACTACCAAGGTAAGGGTAGTCTTCAATGCATCAGAAAAATATAAGTCAGGTGTTTCGTTAAATGATACACTCATAGCCGGTCCATCATTGCAAGCAGATTTGAGACATACTGTGTTGAGATGGAGAGTTCATCCTATTGGTCTAGTGGCAGATATTGTTAAAATGTACCGTCAGATAAGGATAGCTGATGAGGTCACCAAATACCAACGAATACTCTGGCGTGATAGTCCAAATAAAGAAATAAGGGATTACGAATTGCTGACAGTAACGTTTGGAACCACTTCAGCTCCTTACCAGGCAGTCAGAACACTTCACCAGATTGTTTACGATGAAGGTAAAATATATCCGCTAGCAGCCGAGAAGGTTTTAAATTGCTTTTACATGGATGATTTGATGACTGGATGCTATAATGTAGAAGAAGGACTAGCAATTTATAAGGAAATGACAGAATTGTTAGGAAAGGGGGGATTTTTATTGCAAAAGTGGAACAGTAATAATGAGGAAATTATAAATAAGATAAATGAAGCAGAGAGGCAAGGAATACAAAATCAATTAGATCAAAAGCAAATAGTTCAACAAAAAGGAGGTCAAAAACAAATAGATCAATGTACGGAAATGGAAACTAGAACAAGCGAACAAGGAGAAAAAAATAATAAGGACATAGAAGATAAGGGAATAGATCATAAAATAGACAATGTTATTAAAATTTTAGGACTATCTTGGAACCGCAGCATAGATGCATTCCAGTATACGGTGAATCTTCCACCGCAGACGACTGCACCTGTAACAAAAAGAGCTGTAATTTCAAATATAGCACGTTTGTTCGATCCTCTAGGATGGCTAGCTCCGAGTGTAGTGATAGCAAAAATATTTATCCAAAAATTATGGCTCGCTGGAATTGAGTGGGATGAAGAATTAAATCCTGAGTTGAAACAAGAATGGAATACTTACCGACAGGAATTGTCTCATCTTACCCAGATCGCCATTCCACGCTGGCTTGGCACGAACTCCAACGATGACCGTGAGCTACATGGTTTTTGTGACGCTTCTAAGGCAGCCTACTCAGCGGTGGTATACTTGCGAATGACGGATGTCACAGGCAAGGTCAAAATTGCCTTGTTAGTTGCAAAGACTAGAGTTGCTCCTATAAAGCAGATCAGCATTCCTCGTTTGGAATTGTGTGGGGCAGTACTCCTTTCAAAATTATTGATGGAAACGGCGGAGGTATTGCAGATTTCAACGAATAAAGTCTTTGCTTGGACAGATTCTACTGTTGTTTTAGCTTGGCTAAATAGTCACCCAAGCAGATGGAAAACGTTCGTGGCCAATCGCACATCTGAGATATTGACTTCAATGCAACCATCTCAATGGTTCCATGTGTCAACGACGGAAAACCCGGCAGACTGTGCATCAAGAGGACTTTTACCCAGTGTGCTTGTGGAGAATTCCCTTTGGTTTTCTGGACCAACTTTTCTTAGTTCAACCATTATTTATAAAAAGCAAGATGTTCTGAAAACGGACTTAGAGCAAACATTAAAAGTTTACGCTGTTGTAACTTCAAGCAAGGATTGTGATATATTTCAAACTTTTGAAAGATATTCCTCTCTATCAAAACTACTACGAGTAATTGCATATTGTCGTCGATTTAAAAATAAGGGTAAAAACGATACTGACTATTTACAGAAAAAAGAACTCGAAAAGGCATTAGAATGCTGTATAAGAAGAACACAGGAAGATACTTTTAAGGAAGAATATGTACAAATGCAAGACAAAGGGTTCTTACGGCTAAAGAAAAGTAATTTAAAGTCATTGTGCCCTTATTTAGACGAAAACGGTTTGATAAGAGTAAAGGGTAGACTAGAGAAATCTTCGCTAGACGAACAGATGAAGCATCCAATAGTATTGCCAAACAACGCACATCTTACTCGCTTAATAGTAGCCGACGCTCACATCAAGACACTACACGGAGGTAACCAGCTCATGCTAAACTATTTAAGATCAGCCTACTGGATACTTGGAGCAAGAAATTTAGTTAAAAGGCACATTAACAAATGCGTGACCTGTGCTAAGCAAAGAGCCAGTACCAAGGCCCAAATAATGGGTGACCTTCCGTCTGTCAGATGTAACCCGTCGAGACCGTTCTTGCACAGTGGTGTTGACTACGCAGGTCCTATAAATGTAAGGACAACAAAGGGTCGTGGTCACCATTCATATAAAGGCTACATATGTTTGTTTGTTTGTATGTCTACGCGCGCTTTACATCTAGAAGTAGTCAGTGACATGGGTACGCAAGCATTTTTTTTATTTATTTATTTATTTATTTATTTATTTACATGGCAGACTTACAGCTAGAAAACAACAGTATTATAAACAAGATAGTTAACATACAGCTAATTACAAGTCCACACTTATAGCATTGGTTTAGTTAATTTGTCAGTCAGCACAGGAAATATAAAAGTAAGTAATTAAATTTACTGCTCAAGTTATTTGAAAAAATCTCGGCTAAGGCAACTCCTCGCTGAGGACACACTAGTTGCAAATGGGTCTATATCATGCTTCTTGCACAGTATGTTGAAACTGGAGCTCGCACGCACCACACACGTATTCTGCCTGTAGTTGGTTGACGCATACGGTACGCTTATAATGGGATTGTATCGACGGGATTTGCTAGGTACGCTAAAGTTGATTTTGGATAGTAATTCCGGACAGTCGATATAATTTTTTAATATTTTGTGGACGAACATAAAATCGGCAGTCTCACGACGGTTGATAAGCGGCAATAAATGAAATTTTTTACAAAGTGAGATGTAGTCTTTAGAGTGATAAGGTATTCTTTGGTGAAAGCAAAGGAACTTAATGAATCGTTTCTGAATATTTTCTAACCTGTCAATATATTTATGGTATCGGGGATTCCAAATTTGCGACGCATACTCTAGATGGCTTCTGACGTAGGTACAGTAGAGTATTTTAAGAGTCTTAGCTTCAGTGAAACATTTAGCGAGTCGCATGATAAACCCGAGCGACTTGGAGGCTTTTTTGGCAATAGTATCAACATGCATATTGAAGAGCAAATTGCTGTCATGATGAACGCCTAAATCCCGGGTATTTGTGCATTTAGGCAGGTTTTGACCACCCAGCGTATAGGAAGTATTAAATATCATACGTTTTCGAGTATAGGTAATTACCGAGCACTTCAAAGGGTTAAGATCGAGTTTATTAGTGACGCAATAATTTTCTAATCGACAGAGATCGGCCTGAAGTGCTTTCATGTCATCAAACGACGATATTGTGGTAAATATTTTCATGTCATCGGCAAAACACAATAGGTTTGAAGACTCAAGGCAGGAAGCAATGTCGTTTACATAGATCACAAATAATAAGGGCCCGAGCAAGGAGCCTTGGGGAACACCGCTAGGCACAGTAATCCAACTCGAAATGTAGTTATTTAGTACGACAGCCTGAGATCTATTGTCAATGTACGATGAAAACCACCGAAGTAGGTCACCCCTTATACCTATATTACAGAGCTTATGTAATAGGATGTCATAATTTATACGATCAAATGCCTTGCTGTAGTCGGTATATACTACATCTACCTGGTCGCCTCTGTCCATAGCTTCGCTAAGGAAATCGTTGAACAGTGTGAGGTTTGTGACTGTTGATCGCCCTCGTAAGAAACCATGCTGAAATGGAGTAAAAGACGAAGCTACGGCCGAATATAATTGCTCATGAACAATTTTTTCAAAGACTTTGGCGATGACGCAAAGCTTTGAGATAGGTCTATAATTACTTATTTCATTTTTAGGACCTTTTTTATGTATAGGCGTGATGTACGCAGATTTCCAGATACGAGGAAATACGCACATTTGAAGGGACTTTTGGAAAAGAAGTGAAATAGGCAAAGATATAGTCGAGGAACAATTTACAAGAAGTTTGGGTGAAATGTTATCTGGCCCAGCTCCTTTCGATAGATCTAAGTTACGAAGAATGTTTTTCACTTTGTCAACTTTAACTTCCACACTACATATATCAGATTGCGGCGATGTTGACTGGGAAAATGAGGGCAAGTTTGAATTATCATTTTGTTTTGACTGGTTGTTAATGGTACAGGGATTAAGAAAAGACGTATAGAAAAAGGAAGAGAACGCCTCGCAGATTGCACTCCCATCAGAGAAGGATTCATTATTGTAGACAAGAGTACTAGGGACAGTATGCGAGTTATAACGGTTTTTAACAAAACTCCAAAAAGCCTTGGGATTATTTTTAATAGAATTTTCACAGCGATTAATATAATTTTGGTAACATTTAGCTTCCATGGTTTTTACTCTGTCACGCAATAGCTTGAATGTTAGATTATCTGACCTATTACCATAATTCTTAAATTTTTTAAAGTATTTATATTTTTCTTTAATGGTTTTTATAAGAGGCAGGTCAAACCACACCGGATATGATTTATTATTAATTCTCTTACGGGGAATATGTTTATTTTGTAGGTGTGTTATGGTTTCATTAAAAAACCCAACGGACTCATCAACAGTCCGCTGTGCAAATTCTTTGTCCCAGTCGATTGAGGATATGTCCTTGTTTAAGGATTCAAAATCTCCTTTACTGAAAATGTAGCGCATTCCTGGAGCGCAATCCAGAGGTGGCAACAAACTAACTTTGATGTCAATTAGTAGTGCGGGGTGGTAGGCGTCAATAGGAATGAGGGGGTCTGGACACTCAATTACCGAAACTACGTTATTCGAGAGTACTAGGTCTAAAATTTTACCATATCTATTGGTCACACCGTTATACTGCCCTAGGCCCATCGTAAATAACCCATCCACTAGCGCAACTTCATCACGGCTAGAGTGATTCTCTGGATTAAAACATAGGTGATCGGACCTCCATAGGATTCCACTCAAGTTAAAGTCGCCTAATATCACAAATATGTCGGTTTTATTATTGTTGTTGATCACTGTCCCACAGAGCGTCGACAGAAAATTGTCAAGTTGCGAAGAGAATGAGAGACCATTGCTCTGCTTACATAAATAAACAACACAGATGTGCATAGTTATATGGTCGCGTGAGTCACGGTTTTTAATTCGAATTTTTATCCAGAGATCCTCGGCTGTGGAGTGCAAGAGTGGGTTCGGGGAGGCAAGTAACTCCCTCCGCGTTGCGATGAGTACACCACCGCCAAGGACCTGCCCAGTCAAGTCATAATCACGATCACGTCGCCATACCATATACCTTTCATCAAAGAACTCCGAATCAAGTATACTACTATTTAACCATGTCTCTGTCAACACAATAATATCGTATGAATGTAATTGCAACTGTCGATAAAAGGCATCGGTTTTACTTCTTAGCCCCCGTACGTTTTGATAAAAAATATTTAACTTTTGTTCACCGATATACGCGCCTGTAAGTTAGAACAACAGTTGTACAGAAATCATTATAAATTTTAAAAACATTCATATATTTAAAATCGAGGTTAAGTAATACACGATTAATATTATTGCATATAGAAAGTGGGTGCATCGAAGTTAGTTTCGTATAATAAATATTTGTTAACTTTGGTATCGTTGAGTTAAAGCAGAATGGGAGATAGAAGTGCATATTAATTAGTGCGGGCGCGAGCGAGCTGCAGATAGTTAATTGTATTGAACAAAGAGCAGTTACAGGCCTCAATAACGAGGCAGGGGTGTTAAACCTTTTCCAAGTATGTAAAATGTTAATATTATTACAGATTGATGAATTTAATACAAAAATAAAATAAAAATCTTGTAAGGAGATAAACTTAGAAGATGGATAACATTTTAAATAATTTTGTTTAAATCTGTCTCCTTCCTAATAATAATAGTTTTCGACGAGGTATTTTTCCTGATATGTATTTTACCATACTTTACCCATACAAATGTGTAATTGCGTTCTTTGGCTATGGCTTTAACTTTACTTAATAATTGTTTTGACTCGACGGTGAGATGATCGTTTATGTAGACACGCTGCGGCGAACAGTGAAATCCCAAGTTTGACGTCGTAAGTTCCTCAACAGCACGCGCTGCAGCAATAAATTCTTCTTTGATGTAACGGTTTAAGAAGCTGACTATGATAAGTTTTTCTTTAGAGTTCTGCATGGGGACTCTGGAAATATAGTTTATTGCCGATTTGGGGCAGTTATATTTGACTTCACGGCAGATAGACTCCATAATACTGAACAAATTTTCATTGGTTTTCAGAGGTATGCCTTTGATCTCAACATTGTTCAGTCTTGATCTTTGGTCATCTGAGGCCAATTTAAATTGCAGTTTGGCCATGTCAGCTTGAACAATATTCACTGAGTCCCGTAATGCAACGGTAGTGCCTACTGTGGCCTCTAATTCTACAAGCTTAGCCTGAAAGTCGTCAAGCCTGCCGCTTGAGAACTCGGAAAACATTTTAAGCTCGGAAAGCTCCTCTTTTATAGTTTTTATATCGTCTACTAAGGTTGGCAAATTCACTAGTTGTCGCCTTATATCTCTGATTTCACATAAAATCACGTCAAGTGATGCAGACACCGACGGCTCCGAAGCAGATGCAGGCATAGTAGGCGAGGAAGGACGACATTGCGGACACTTCCATTGGGCTCTTCTTTCTGTGCCCAGCTTCCTCCAGCCTGACTCGGTTATATTGGCACAACCAAAGTCCAATTGCTTTTTGCATATGCCACACTTAGCACCATCGTTAAACTGGACACTACAAATACCGCACGTCTTCATTATGTGTTTGCGAAAAAGGTTGACGATATATGACTTTACAAGTAAAAATAGATGTATATTATCGAAAGCGAAATACGTGTTCACTGGCTGTGATCTGACTGAATACTAATTTTTAGCGGCCTTTAGACGGTTTGTGTCTAGACGTGGTCATTGTGCCAAACTTTATAGTGACAACGGCACTACATTTGTAGGCGCTTCGAGAGAGTTACAGCGACTCGCGCCATATCAAACTTCTATAGCACAACATTTAGAGGCGAACAACACTGAATGGCATTTCATTCCCCCACATGCTCCCAACTTCGGTGGTTTGTGGGAAGCGGGAGTGAAATCAACAAAGTTTCACCTCAAACGGGTTATCGGTGATGCGACACTTACCTATGAAGAGCTTACAACACTTCTTACCCAAGTAGAAGCTTGCCTGAATTCGCGACCGATAAGTGTTATGAATCTTAATGATCCTGGAGAACCAATACCATTGACCCCAGGACACTTTCTAATCGGTGAACCTATAATTTCAATACCAGAGTACACTAATTACGAAAGTTCAAATGTTCATTCTCTAACACGATGGCAATTTGTTCAGAGGATGTTGCAATCATTTTGGAGACGTTGGTCTCAAGAATATTTAAGCAATTTAATGCATCGTTATAAATGGTCGTCCAAGGCTCAAGAACCAAAGATTGGTGATATCGTTCTTATAAAAGAAGACGATATGCCTCCTAGTCGTTGGTTGATAGGTCGTATTATAGAGAAACATCCCGGTGATGATAAAATCACTCGTGTAGTTACGTTGCGCACAAAATCATCTAGTATTATAAAAAGGCCAACTAATAAACTGTGTATTTTACCAGTATTCGAAGAATGACATAGTACTTTTCTTAAATCATGTTCTTTTTTATTATTATTTTTTTTTGCATCTTATTTTTCTTACTAGTTTGTAATCATTATATAAAGTATTGGTTAATTTCAACATGTTCAATTGTCTCTTATGCGTAATATTGTCAATAAACTTTATAAAAAAAAATAATGTATCACAAATCTAAATCAACGGCATGTTTATAATCATTGGCATATTATCAAGGACATTCTTCCACTAAATGTCCTTGGTGGGCGCTATGTTCAAGATGCAACTCACATATTGTAATCACTTAGGTCGTTAGATGGCGTAGTGTTCTTATTAGATCGCACTATGGTTTGGTTAGCGTGGTATTGTATACGGACCGCGAGTTAAAAATAAAGACACGCTCAGATCAGAATACAGTTGTGGTTTTATTTAATTATTGACCCTTCTAGTAGTTCACAAATTTCGAGGAGCTGTCAAGAAAACACGCGAAGTGTTAAACACCATCAATACACTGTTAGTCACGCAAAGGTCGAAGACAGTCTTAGGATGTAGTTGTAAATTATTAAAAATGCATTTGATTATTGTTTTAGGTCGTTCGTGCAATCATAAAATATGTGTATGTCTAATTAATTTGTACGTCGTGGATATACTACTAGGGTAGTAAATAAATATTTATTTTATCATCGTAATCTTAATATATATAAATCTCGTGTCACAATGTTTGTCCTCAATGGACTCCTAAACCCTTAACCGATTATAATAAAATTCGCACACCATGTGCAGTTCGATCCAACTTGAGAGATAGGATAGTTTAAATCTCAAATCATAGTCGCAATTTTAATTTATTGCTAATTATTTGTCTGTTATTATTTGACAGTCACAATTATCTGTTAACTCCAAATGATTCTAACAGATGTCGATACCTTTCGACTGGGTTGAGTAAGTAATCCATAGATGGCGCTGCTATGGTAAATCTACGAACGTGTCATATAAGCTTATTAACTGCGCGCGGACGGAGTCGCGGGCGACAGCTAGTAGTTCAATATTTTCTTAAACATCATTCGTCACTTGCTAATCCGAGTAAGTTTTTATTAGTGATGCAACGGAAGTGTCTTAGCGGAACCAGAAACGGAAACAGATGTCAAAAATAAATTTTAGCAGAAACGGAAACGGAAACGGATGCGGAAACAGAAGTGTAAATAATATGAAAAAAAAACATATTTACATTTTTTTTTTGGTAAAAACAGTTTGTATATTTTAATTTATTAAGGCATTGGATATCGGTGTCTGGCCTTCAATGTATGTATTTTTACTGTGCTGCAATAAGTTAAAATACGTGTTGACAAACGGAGGCTTTTAAATATTAAAACCATTTTACAAATATATTTCTTTATTAATACATTCACTGCTGACCACTCGGATCCGAGTGGGCAGAGCTATTAGTAGCAGCGCCTCCCCCTCGGATCCGAGCGAGGGGCCCGTTCACTTTGTAGTAGCCAGTAAGCCGCCGGCGTTTGAAGCGAGTCCATGTTGCTTTGTGTGGCCACTCTGGCAATATAGTCAACTAACGAAAAAGAGTATTAGTTTCATTCTTACAGTGTTATAGTGATTAGTACCACGTTCGTACGGAGGCAAACATACAAATATCTTGTATCACATGAAGCTAAGTCTGAACTTTATGTTATGTATGTATATTTTTTAAATATATGTATGTCCTGTATGTGTGTGTATGTGTGTGTATACGTGTGTGTATGTGTGGATGTGTATGAAATGTTACAAGATCTTGAACCAAGAAGACTTACTCAATATTCTGGAATTTGATGAAAAACTTGACTTTGTCAAAATCTTGTAACATATTAGTACACAGAAATGGGATCGTGGAACAAATATCTACATATTAGTGAACTAAACCAATTGCAAAAAATGTGTTTTTTTTATTGAAATAATTATACATATGTTCAAACATTCCCAGATACTAAATAAAAATTCACCATAAAAAGTTTTGGCTCCCAGCTGTTACCTTTTTTTATTTTGTAAACAGTGAATGTGTTAAGTATCAAATACACCAAATCTAGATTAGAAAAAGATATAATTATTAGGCGTCGGTGGCTCGTGGCACTTGACTTGCAATCTGCAGGGCCTGGGTTCGAATCCCGCCATGTACCAATGTGTTTTTCGATTTACATATGTACATTTATCCGACGTTCTTACGGTGAAGGAAAACATAGTGATGCTGCCTGCACATATCTGAGAAAAAATTCAATGATATGTGTGAAGTCAACCCGCTCTGGGCCAGTGTGGTTGACTATGGCCTAGTCACCCCTAATTTGGGGTAGGCTCCGAGCCCCTCAGTGGGGATGTATAGTGACCTGATGATAATAATGATGATGACATATTACATGGTTATCACTTATTCAAAAGTACAATCGCGAACCTTCCCGGTGTTCCACCTCTAGGGCTATAGTCGTTTAAACGTTTCGTACGCATTGAGACTACGACGCGGAAACAATAACCAATAGGGTGCAGCCTTTAACTCTAATGTTCGAAACCGGTCTGTGAATGGTCAGCGTTGTAACAATAGACTCAATAAAAATATTATTTTCTTTGTTGTCGTTCGAAACGAAAGCAGCGTTACTTCGGACTCCATTAATTCATTTTAAAATTATTCTGTTTTAAAATAAACAACGTAAATCATCGGAAGTTTTAATTTTTTTTCTACCAATATTTACTTAGTCATATGATAATTATAAATTAAAAAAATTAAAGTATGTTTTAGAATTATAAATAACAATAAATATTTATAATTTTAGCAACATAATATTGTATAATTTACCTTGTGTTATCTTTCTTGGAAACATAATTATGATTTAAAATTTAACCTGATTTAATAAATTTATTTGAGTTCAATTAAATTATATTATTTTTAGTGACATAACATGTGTCATGTCGAATGAAACGACGAGCTTAAAACATTAAATAGACGCTATAAAATAAACTTGAATATGTTTGATTTTGTTAAGGAATGATAGTATTCGAGTATATAATAAAAAATCATACTTAGAGACTCTTTTCTGTGTGGTTGTGGTATTTCACTGATCGAGCCGTCTCACTTGTTGATGTTGTCACGCTAACAATTAATACCAAAATCATAATAAGCGCTCTCGCAGCAGCTTTATAATTTAAATTTATAATTTCACGACTTGATAATCGCCCATGATTAGCGCATGCCTATCAAAAGGTGATACATATTTTCAAAATGTCTTAAGTCATTAATAAAATATGTTTAATGATTACTTTAACCAAGATATGTATACCATACTATAACATTGAAAAATATATGATATGATATAAGAGAATCTTTTTTGATTCTCCGTTCCGCGTAGAAAGTCCCATTTACTTTGTTCTAACATTGCACTTATGTTGCAATTTAGATATCACGACAGTTACCCTTTATCTTAAAACCCGCCTATCGTGTCTGATCAGCCGAATCCACTGAATGATAATAAAATCTTTTACAAAGAAACATTTCTCCTTGGTATCAGATGCAACAAATTATGTTTTATACGGCTGTGTGATCATTAGAATACGGATCGGATTATGATGTTTTTGTTACGGGATAGACTACAAAAAATATTATAGGTGTTCGAAGAAAAATATTTTGCTATTTGCAGTTTATGACAGTCTAAATTACTATTTAGAAAAATATTTGCAAAATTTTCGAAGAATGCCGCAGCAATAACAAAAGATTACTATCTTGTTATTGCTGCGGCATGCTTGTATCATTGTTTACTGTAGAAGCATTTACTACTTGCACCTGTTGAGGCGGCTTTTTACCAAGTGCAACCGATTCAAGGAATAAAATAAAATAGACGTGCTGGGTTGCCAATGTATGAATATTGCATGCCAAGTAAACATTGAATAGTTAATATAAATATATTTCAGTATTAAAAAAATCATTATAGTGAGATTTTACTGTAACTATAAATGCAAGCGTTTATAAATTTTCAGTGAGTAAACTATGGTATTGACTCCTGGTTAAGTAAAAAATATAATTATTTTTCAAATCATTTATTTCTACTTTAATATTAACATTTTAAAGAGGAAAGAAAGGTTGTTTTTGAAGAATGATACATAAAATGTGAGTAACATAGATTCAGCGTCTTCAGCACATTATCAAAATCTTTGATAATGTGCAAACTATAGCCATAATAGGTGTTTCATACATGTGCTGCGAAAACTGGAAATATAAAAAAGATAAACAATATTTAAGAACATGTCAATATCTGTAAAAAGTATAAACTGTAGTTGTTTGTCAACTTGTTATGATTCTGAATAAAATTAAAAGTATACAAGAAGTTGTAAGAGATTTTTATTTTTTGTGCGGTTGTTTTGTCCTAACTGCTATCGTAAAACAATAAACAATTTTAAAATGAAGCACCCGTAATGCCGCTCAGGTGCGCTAAGCCTAAACAATAAGAATAATAATTGTAATTACCATCTGTCCGGGGGATTTTAGAATTCACAAAAAATGTTCCAACTAGTTTAGTTGTAAAAAAATGAACACTTACGCTAAGAGATGTGCGCGCAAATTACAATATTAATATTGATATCCTGTGATTCGCATCATCGCGTTTATACTTTAATTTATTAAATACATATTTTTAAGTATAAAAATAAAACAAAAATAATTAATTCTTTAATCTCACTAATTCATTCATTCAATTAAAAAAGTTTTGGGATGGATGGATGGATATTTACAAAAGATATCTTAAAGAAACTCGATTAAATTCCGCCTAGATGTAGAATTTAATAACAACCTTTTTTTCTCAATTCCCTGCGGACAAAATTTCGGACCAAAGTTAAAGATGAACTTAAGCTAAAGATCGAGCAAAGAGTCAAAGTATAAAAGGTTGACATATGATTAAGCTTAACTGTTACTACATACTAAGTTTGTTAGTAATGGTAATGGTAAGGCCTTTAAGGTTTTCTTTATTTAGATTTAAATAAAAAGCTTATTCGTATTTCATTCATTTTATTATATAATAAATATGGTTAATAATTATAAAGTGTATTATTGGGTTGACATCGTTTTTACAAAATGTTTAGGTTCTTAACATTAACATTTAAATAAATTATAACATGAATCTATATGAATAAAATTGAAATAAATATATTTTATACTAATATACGAGTACTTTTTATATAAATATTAGAAACATACGATTCCTATGTTATACGTATGTTTCTAGTATTTTGTCGGTCCACCATTCGCAGCTATGACGGCATCGCACCTATCTCGCATAGAGAGGACTATGTTTTGACATAAGTCTGATCCTCTAAATGATTCCCAAATTTTTTCACAGTGGGCTACTAGCTCTTCTTTGCAGCGCTCATTTCTACTGTCCCACTTTTGGACCATGAGCGCCCACAAATTTTCAATCGGGTTGAGATCCGGCGACTTTGATGGCCACGAAATCGTTTGAACTTCGCTATGAGACTCAAACCAGTCCCTGACCACGCGCGCACGGTGTATCGGACAATTATCTTGTATGAAGTTAATTCCAGGAAAATCTTCGACGGGATACACCGTGCGCACTGTTGGTAACATTACGTCCTGTAAAATCTCTCGGTATACGTGGCCATTTGATCGCCCGGGTATAAAAACTAGCTCCCCGGGTCCCGCGGAACTCATCCAACCCCACATATTTACTGTTATTCTGCCCGACTGGGTATTTGAAATTACATTTTGAGGAGCATACCTTGTATTATTTGCTCGCCATAAATTCTGACGTCCACATTGATTGGACTTAAAACATTTTTCGTCAGAAAATATGGCGTTTGAAAAATCGAAATCTCTAAACTCTCTAGCGAAACGTAGTCTTGCGGTGCGATGCTCTTCTGTTAATCCAATTTTTTTAGCTGGTGTCCTATTATGGACACCGTTTCTGTGTAGATAATTGCGAATGGTTTTTACCGAGCACTCAAATTTTTGAGCAAAAACTTTTGTAGCAGTGAAGGGCTGCTCGGAGTAGTGTTGCAACATCTGATTTATTTGGGGCTGCTGCGCAACACGCAACGGCATGATTCGTACTCGATCTAACAGCGAGCCTTCGTTCTCGTAGCGCTCCACCCACCGGCGTACTGTAGCTCTCTGTAAAATAACTTTTATATTAAACGAAAGACAGAAAAATTAAAATTAAAACATATGTAACGTAATATATCTGTAATTCCAACTGTTGCATCTGATTTTTATTTTAGATAATATGTTTATAAATTGATTTAATAAGTTAACTAAATAAACAGATATTTGTATATTTAACCATTATAAGACAATAGAGAAAGGTCTTGTTATTAAGTCTAGGCTAAAAAATAGTTTTAGATAAGAAGTGTTTAAGTATATAAAAAAGTCAATGTGGTTTGTGATATTTTTTTCTTTTAAGATTTTTTAATTTACCTTGCGTTGCCGGTTATAATTTACATTGGGTTAAGCTAAACCTAAGGTTATAAATATATTTGTATACACATATAAATTTGAAATATTTACGCTGTGTAATCTTTACATTACGAACTTACGGAATTGCTGATATTATGGCTTTTAATTAAAAATCGATATTATCAATCTATTATTACATTATTTCCAAAAACATATAGTATATAGTCTAATATGGCATATTCAAAAACATGTAGTTTTTAGTTTTTGAACGATAACTTGTAACAATCAGAGAACACTAAGTGGCAAGCAGATATAAACGTGTTCAAAGTAATAACGCTAATCAAAAAAAAAAAAACCTACAATGAATCAAAGTAATAAATACAGTTCTTATTTATTCAAAAGTTTTGAGTTACATATTTATAACTAATCAATTACGTTTCATTGTCTATAAAAACATATTACTTACTGCAACATTAAGTTCATCCGCTATTTGAGAGATGTTGAAACCTTCCCGATGCAAAACGATGATTTGTTCTCTTTCTTCAGCAAGAAGATTACGCGGCATTATGTTAAATGATTACAGATTAAGTCCAGGGTTCTAGCACAGGTAAACGTAAGGCGATCTATCAGTCCGGAAAACAAGCAGAGGTCACTAATAGGCACAAATCACAAAAGTCCAAAAAACAAACAGAGGTCGTAAAACTTAAAACGCATAACAAAGACAGCGGCAGTAACAACACGCAGGGATGCAGAGCAGTACGCAACTGATTGTTTTTACTATTATCCAGTCGCTTGCGCAACTCATTGCTAACTCATTGGCTATCCGTAAAAAGGGGGCGGAGTTTGTTTCGTTGCACGGTGCAAGGCATATTTTCGTTAAGTGGAACACCGGGAATTTCCGCCATTGTACATTTAATAACTCGTAAGTATGAAATAGTCACATTTTGCCAGTTGTCGAATTTTATATGGACAACAACTAGACAGTTTACTCCAGCAAGAGTAACTGATTGTTTCAAACAGCAGCAGAAAATATTACGTACGATTAAAAAGTACGTAAACAAACAAATGCGACAAGTGTTGAAAGGCCGCGCACGGACTGCGCGCCTCGCGCTGCGCATTTGGATCTCAGCCGTCGTAAAGTTCCGTTTTATCTCCGTTATAAAAGTTGCGGAAACAGAAGCAGAAACGGATGTTGAAAAGCGTGCGGAACTTCCGCACTTGCGGAAACGGAAACAGACATCCGTTGCATCACTAGTTTTTATCAATACACCGGAAATCAATCTGTCACTTGCACGTGTCATTCATTATGACTCATCATAGTGCACTTTGTAGTAAACAACTTAAACCAAAATTAATATTGTGATAACCAAATAATGTGATCTTATTTCGATATTTGGTTTAGTTTACATTTCAACCGTCTGTAAAATATTCACAGCTAGTAACGTCTTTAAGCCACATTTTACAAATAAGTATCATATGCGAACAAAGAAAATCGTTGCTCATTTTGGCAATCAATAGCTTCCATTTCAAATTATTTTTAATTGGGTGCACGTAAGGCCAAATAATATTAAGAATAATTTTTACGGTCAATTATTGAAGTTTTCTTTATTAATCATACACACTGGTCTCTTCCTTCGTTTTTTTCAAATACAATTTATTATCGTACTTACTGTTTTATCCTCGTCGCCAATGTAGTATTCATCCATTATATTTGGCTCGCCTACGTACCACCACGTGCTACCGGTCCAACCGACTGAGCCCGACCGCCTCCCTACCTCGGTAGGTAATACCTTTAGTACAGGTGTACCGGCTTGCACTTGTGACGTATACGCTCGAGACAAACGACACTCTGTTTACATACACTACAGATACTAAAAGGAGAATAGAATTCTTGTGGTCACTTTAGATTAGACAAACATACTTATAATCACACAAATAATACTTTCTTCAAGTCCCCTAACAAAATGAGCCACTCGGACACAGTTTCAAAGACATTCTTGGTTAGAATATTAACTTAATACTGTAGTGATATAGTGATGTCTCATGACATCATGACATGATGCTAATACATAATACAATTTGATATACATTGTAAAATGATTTATATCTTAACCCATTATGTCCTTTTTCTTAAAATACCCTGAATTATTATGCTTATTGAACATATCCTCAATGAATTTTAGGCTATTTTCTGGGAATTATAATACACATTTATGCAACAATAATTTAGTAGACAGTAAAAACATTTTGATGATAAAAAATTAAAAAAAAAAAGTTTTTACCATATTTAGAACTTCAGCGTTGTAGAAATCGTGAACCATGTGGCAATAGCCTTGAAATGATCTATGTCATTGTCACGTCGACGGGGTGCTAGGGTCGGAAACCTCCACGTTGGGCCGCCGCTTGGATTGCTCTGGGACAAGTCCTGGGGGAATGGAAGCGGTTGGTCCGGTGCACCCTGGACGGCGGCAGATGGGTTCCTTTTCCTCTACGGGGGGAGGGAAGTCATCTGCCGCTGACCAATATCCGGCCAGCTGACCCATGGAGGGGTCGTGGGATGGCGGACCTTCAAGGTCCGCGGCGAGGCGCTCTTTTAAGAGCGCCCCGCGAGTTGCCGGTTCTGCTCAGTGCACGGTTTGGCTCTGTTTTCAGAGTCGACTGGTGAACTGGTGCAGACCGGCGTCGTCGCCGACTTAGTCGGCTTGGGAGCGGTGTTCTCCCCATTGTCGGTCCTGTTGGACAGCGGTCTTCGGACGTAGTTCGGCGGGAGTATTCCGCGGCGCGGCGGTTCCCCTGGGTGTGCTAACCCGCACCCAGGGGGATGTCCTTCGGGACAACGTCGGGCAACCTGTCCCGGTCAGACGTGTCAGTTGATCATGTCTAGCGGCGTCGCCGGGACAGGGGGCTTGCCTTAATTGGCCGGCCCAAGACAAGGATCAGTCACTAAAAACCCGACAGCGAAGTCGTTAAAACCTGTGGATACCGGCGGACCTCCGCAGTATATACGCCCGGTCTGGGTACAGGGGGCTCTGCCTGGCTGGAGTTTTCTTTCCCCCACACTCGTGGGAACTATATGGAAGATCAGAAAACTCAAAACAACAACGACGACATTGGCAAGGCACAAAGGACAGAAGAGACGCACAACGATGTGGAAGCAGTTGAAGGCGGGAACAGGGCCGCGGGTGTGGCCGTCCGGGAGTTGCGGGTGTCGCTCTCTCGGTGCGACTCGCCCATGGTCCTGGAGAGGAGGCAGCTGTCCGATACGGACAGCGGCAGCTGCGCCTCATTAGAGGCAATCGGGGGTGAGGGCATGCGCTCAAGATCGCGCTCCCCACCCAGCCGATTTTGGCGAAAGCGATCGCTGACGCCGGAGGAGGGATCGGCAGGCGCCAGAACAACGGCGCCGCAAAAGAGAGGCCGCGGACGCCCCGTAACAACGGGGGAGTACGCCGGCCTGGCCCGAGCAAAGGCGGAGCTCAACGCTCAACGGGAGCGGGAGATAGAGCTGCAGGCGGAGGCGGAGCTGGCGGCGCAGGTCGCGGAGAGGAGCCGGGTGCTGCGAGCCCGGGCCAGGGCGGCGATGCCTGAAGGTCCGGGAGAGGCGGCGTCCGGCGAGCACTCCGCTGAGGACGTCGCTGGCACGGTCGAGGCGGCGCTGGACGTAATTGCCAGCGTCGCCAAGAAATCGGCCAAGATGAAGTGCCAGCACATCGCCAGCGTCCGCGAGGCGGTGTCGACCATCGGCGACGCGGTGCGAGCGCTTCGGTCCCGCACTGAGTCGCAGGAGGTCGCTCACCTGCAGGCCGAGCTGGCCGCTATGAGGGCGGAGCTGGAGGCGGTAAAGCGGCAGGCGGCTGCCCCCCCGCAGATGACCCGGGAGGAGATCTTATTTATGGTAGACTCCCGGATCGCGGGAATTGGCGACCGCCTGCTGCCCGAGCCGAGGCTGCGCCCTCCGCTGGCTGCGGACGCACATAATGCCGCCGCCGCCGCCGCCAACGCAGGAGCGACCAGCACTCGTCGCGAGGCGAAGCGCGCTGCCCCCGCCCCGGCCGTAGAGCCAGTGCCCGCCCCGGCCGTAGAGCCGATGCCCGCCCCGACCCCAGTCCCCGCTGCGACGTATGCCGCGGCGGCGAAAAAGGGTAAGGGGAAGGGCAAGAAGAGCCTGGCTGCCCGCGAGGCCGAGGCCGCCCGCAAGCCAGAGCCGGCGCCCCCCGCTCCCCAGTCCCAACCTGAGGAGGCCTGGAACGTGGTGACGCGGAAGGCGAAGGCCCCGAAGCAGGCGGCAACGGCCCCCGCGACGCCCGCCGCATCCAAGAAGAAGAGGAAGAGGGCCCCCCGACGGCGACTGCGTGCTCCTAAAACGGCAGCAGTCGTCATAACATTACCCGAGGGGTCCATGACGACCTACGAGGCCGTCCTGGACAAGGCCGAGAAGTCTGTCAACCTCTCGGCCCTGGGCATAGAGGGGCTCAGGTTCCGCACGGCGAGAACCGGCGGCCGAGTCTTGGAGGTGGCTGGCGCCGACAAGGGCCAAAAGGCCGATGAACTGGCGGCCAAGCTGCGGGCGACTATCGGTGACGTGGCCCGCGTCTCCCGGCCGGAGCTCTGCGCTGAGATACGCATCTCCGGTCTGGGCGATGCGGCCACCAGCCAGGCGATGGCGGCGCAAGTGGCGAAGTTGGGGGGTTGCCCTCCCGAAGGTGTAAAGGTGGGCGTATATCGCCCACCTGGCCGCCAGGGCACCGTGTGGGTGAAATGCCCCGTCCTGGCGGCCAAGAAGATCGTCGACGCCGGCCGGTTCACGGTCGGCTGGTCGACGGTGAGGGCAACCCTCCTGGAGGCGCGGCCGCAGCGGTGTTACCGCTGCCTGGTCCCCGGCCACCAAGGGGTGCAGTGCGACTGCGGCGTCGACCGCAGCGCGCTATGCTTTCGGTGTGGCCAGCCGGGCCACAAGGCCGCGTCGTGCGAGGAGGAGCCCTCCTGCGCAATTTGTGCTTCAGAGGGCGTGGAGGCCGGTCATCGTCTGGGACACAAGAAGTGTCCAGCGATGAACCGGCCCCCTACCAAAGGTGGCAAGAAAAAGACAGGCGGGGGCAATCAGGGACCCCCCGCCTCGTCGTCTCCAGCTGCAGCTGCAGCTGATGTGGAGGCAATGGACACCGCCCATTAATAATGGCCTCCAGTGTCTCGATCCTGCAGGCGAATGTCAACCACTGCGTCGCGGCCCAAGATTTATTGATCCAGACCGCGGCGCAGTGGAAGATCGATGTAGCCATAGTCGCCGAGCCGTACTACGTCCGCGCCCGCGATGATTGGGCGGGCGATCGCGACGGCTCGGTGGCTATCGTCGCCTGGCGACGCACGGGCCCCACACCCTTCGAAAGTGTAACAAAGGGTAGCGGTTGGGTTCTTGCGTCGCTGGGCGGCATTGCAGTGATCGGGGTGTACTTCGCGCCGAGCAGGAGTTTTGCCGACTTTGAGCGGATGCTTGCTGAAGTCGGCGCTCTTGTGGCCGATGTGCACCCCACCCCTGTGGTGGTCGCTGGAGACTTCAACGCCAAATCGAGTGCATGGGGTTCTCCGGTGACAGACCTCAGGGGGGAGACACTGGCGGATTGGGCGGTGTCCACGGGGCTCGTCCTCCTGAACAGGGGGGCGGCCCAGACGTGCGTGCGCAGTCAGGGCGGGTCTATCGTGGATCTTTCATTCGCTAGCCCCGCCCTGGCTCGCCGCACGAGGAGGTGGAGAGTGGAGGAGGGGGTGGAGACTCTGTCGGATCATCGGTATATCCGGTTCGACATGGTCTCCACCCCCGCGGACGCTCCGGCCGTAACGCCGGACCGTCCCTTGCCGGGAGAGGGCCCACGGTGGAAGGTGTCCACCCTGGACCCGGAGCTGGCCAAGGAGGCGGCCATTGTGGAGAGGTGGGGCGCCAATGGCACGCTGAACGGCCTGGACGTAGACGCGAGGTGCGAGCGACTAGCTGGAGCACTGACTCGCGTCTGCGACGCGGCGATGCGACGCGCAGGTCCGGCCCTCCCGCGAACGCGGGTGTACTGGTGGAGACCTCACCTGGCCGGTCTTCGTACGGCTTGTCAGGTGGCACGCCGCAGGTACACCCGCAGCCGCAGAAGAAGCAGGAGGGACCTGGACCAAGAGGCGCTGCTGCTCGCCGCGTACCGGGCCGCTCGTGTGGCGCTGACCTCGGCCATAAAGGCCGCCAAGGAGGAAGCCTGGAAGGAGTGGCTCGAGAGCCTGAACCGTGATCCGTGGGGGCGCCCATATAAGATCGTGAGCCAAAAGCTCCGACCATGGGCCCCCCCGCTAACCAGGTCTCTCGACCCGCTCCTCACAGAGCAGGTGGTCAGCTCCCTCTTCCCGGCAAGGGAGGAGTGGGTGCCGCCGAGGATGGCGGCGCCGGATCCTGAGGGACCGGCCGTATCGGGCGAGGAAATCCCGCCCGTATCTGAGGCCGAGCTCGGAGCCGCGATTCTGAAGCTAAGGCTGAAGAACCGCGCTCCGGGCCCAGACGGCGTCCCTGGGCGCGCCCTCGCCCAAGTCGTGCCGGTCCTTCAGGAGGAGACGCTGTCCCTGTTGTCGGAGTGCTTGGCGTCCGGAAGAGTCCCGCGGCGGAGGAAGACGGGTAAGCTCGTGCTTCTCCGGAAGCCTGGGCGCCCGGCCGACTCGCCGTCGGCCTACCGCCCCATCGTGTTGCTCGACGAGGCGTGCAAGCTGTTCGAGCGAGTGCTCGCTGCGCGTCTCGTCGCGCATATGGAGGCGGTTGGGCCCAATTTGAGCGGCGGCCAGTTCGGCTTCCGTCGCGGGCGGTCCACCATTGACGCCATCACCCGACTCAGGGACAGGGTCGAGGAGGTTGTCGGCCACGGGGGAGTGTTGTTGGCGGTGTCGCTGGACATCGCGAACGCCTTCAACACGATCCCCTGGCCGACAATCGCGGAGGCGCTGAGGTACCACCGCGTCCCGGGGTACCTCAGGCGAGTCCTTGCGGACTACTTCGTCGACCGGGCCATATTTTATCCGGCCCGAGACCAGGTAGTCCGCAGGGACATGACGTGCGGTGTTCCACAGGGGTCGGTCCTCGGGCCGCTCCTGTGGAACATCGGATACGATTGGGTTCTGCGCGGTGCCAATCTCCGGGGTGTCGAAGTTCTTTGTTATGCCGACGACACCCTGGTCACCGCGCGGGGCCCAACGTTCCGGGACGCGGGCGTGCTCGCAACTGCGGGCACGGCCCACGTGGTGCGCCGCATCAGGGCCCTGGGCCTCAACGTGGCCCTCGAGAAGTCCGAGGCCATGTTCTTCCATGGGCCTCGGACTAAGCCCCCCCGCGGCTATTCCATCGTTGTGAGCTGCACCCCCATTGCTGTCGGGGGGACTATGAAATATCTTGGTCTCGTCCTCGACAGCCGATGGGGGTTCGGTGAGCATTTCCGGATACTTGCACCAAAGCTGGTGAAGTATGCGGGAATGCTCACCAGGCTGCTCCCCAACTGTGGGGGGGCGGGCGGTGTATGCCGCCGCCTATACGATGGTGTGGTGCGCTCTAAGGCGCTCTACGGAGCGCCCATTTGGGCGTCGAGGCCCCTGAGCAAGGATAACATGGTCCTGTTGCGACGTGCGCAACGGACCATGGCTCAGCGGGCCTCCAGAGCGTATCGCACCGTCTCGTACGAGGCGGCGTGCCTCATCTCCGGGAGCCTCCCTTGGGACCTCGAACCCGGGGTCCTGGCGGAGGTTTACCGGAGAAGGGCCCTGATGCGGCATAGAGGTCTTCACCTCCCCTCCCGGAAGAGATCGTACGCTGGAGGAAGGAAGGACGTGACGATCTCTTCCGGCGATGGGAGGAGAGGTTGGCGGACACCCCGGTGAGCAGGCGACTCGTCGAGGCTGTCCGCCCCGTCCTGCGCCAGTGGGTGGAGGCGAAGCACCGGGAGCCGACTTACTTCCTGACGCAGCTTCTCACAGGGCACGGCTGTTTTGGCCGTTACCTGTGTGAAGTTGTGGGAATTGAGTCGGATCCCGGTTGCCGACATTGCGCAACCGGCGCCGTGGACACGGCCGAGCATACGCTCGCCGTGTGCACGGCCTGGGACGCTCAACGCGCCACACTCACTGGCGCAATATAGGACGCGATCTGTCGCTGCCGGCCGTTGTTAGATCGATGGCCGACAGCGAGCAGAGCTGGGCCGCCATCGCCTCGTTTGCACGCGAGGTGATGGCGGCCAAGAGAGAAGCCCTGCGGGAACGGGAACGCGCCAGCGAAACGCTGCCGCCCCGCAGGGGCCCAGCGGCCCTTCAACCAATTTGAGGTGGCCACGCGCGGCAGGCCGTGGGGCCTGCCGCGCCGAATGTGGCGGATGCCCTCTCTCCTGTGTTCCGAGGGAGGGCATCATAGGGTGATGGGAGGGGGTGTTAAAAACAGCCCCTCCCTACACGTGTCGAGCCCCTACCAAGGCTCCCCTAGCCGGGTCGTGGATAAACTAACGTAGATGCCACGGCCCGGTCAGGCGAAGGAGAACACCGCGGGGTTTAGTGGGTATTCCGGTCGCCTTCTGCGGCCGACGAGTCCCACACGAAACCGTCCCTGCTGCCCCCGCAGCACGGACGGCGAAGTGCGTAAATGCATTCCCCGCGTCAACAAAAAAAAAAAAAAAAAAAATTGTCACGTCGACCATATCATGTGGACCACTACGCGTGATTCTTGAACGAATGCCGAACAACGCTATTATCACGTGCATACGATATACATGTGTTAATTTAATCATCAGATATGAAAAAAATATTTTTACGTTAATTATTTTTTTATATGATAAAACAATGTGATGTTAAACTGTTGATTAAAATTAAATTTTGTTGATGATATTATTTTGTTTATTTTAGTCTTTATTTGCTAGAATTTTAAATTGACATCTTGTGATCATTCGTTAATATGGTTTGATCTCGCTATGTGATATTCATTCAAACCAGCTTGTTATATTTATTTAATATTTTTTGTTCATCTTTAAATTATTCCATAATATTATTTAACTTATTTGTATAACTGGAATAATTTACTTCCAAATAATTAATATCATAATGTTATCAATGTAATACAAAATCTTACTATAACAAAATAATATTAGATAAAAATTAGCTTTATTGACGCAATGTAGTTTATAACATAAATCTAATTGTATAACTAATTTACAAGGAAAATGTCTACACCAGTATTACGCTGAACAAATAGATAACGTTTTAAACAATAAGCACAATAAAAGAATAACATTTATATAATGAAGTTGAAAGTGATAAAACTTTTTAAACATTTAACATGGTCACATATCTTTGTCACAGGATATACTCAAAAAAAACGATGCCAAAGCGAATGTTTATTGTAAAATGTTTTATACAAGATTCCCCGCAAACACAATGAAAATGAAAAATAAATATAAAATTAGTGCACATAATTTTCCTTTTCTTAACGTTATATCTTCCTTCTCTCTCTTGTAACGAAATGTGACATGAAAACTGTTATTTTAGTTACTTCTCCTTTCTATAGGTATAAAGGGGAATAAAAGCCAATATGAACTCACAACATTAATATTATTTATTTATTCTTTTTTTCTTCATATAAGCAACACATTAAATTTCACAAATTATTAAATTACAGTAAGAATAGAAACATATTATACAATAAGAATCATCCAAATGATAGTTGTTTTATTTAAATTTTATAGAAATGTAATAAGAAGTTATCTAGCATAAGGCTTTTTAATTAAAATTGTTTATCGGAGATAGTAAAGGATAAAACTTATACTCAGGGTCGCGTTACTAGTTCGCGTGTCTTGATCAACTTTGCTTTTACCCACTTATTATTTTTAAACAATATTGAGCCTTTAAATTATACCATTTTAAACAAATTAGTTATAAACAACACAACAAGTCCCTATGCTCGATCAGCCATATACCTGTGCAGTGGCGGCTCGGAGGGAAACTTCCGGATAACAGTCCGAGCATCCACTGGACAGATCCTACTCAGGAATTTGGTGACACTGACCTGGATGTTGATTTGTAGTGATGGTAAGGAAGGTTGTACCTTACTTCATCCTAAGCTCTTTGCATGGACTGCGGAACGGACTTCAAAGAAGCATGTCTAGTAATGTACATGCTTTAATCCATAATTTCTATTATGAAGTAACAATTAAATCGAAAACGTAGACGAATATGAAAGAAATATAAAGAAAACCCATCTGAAAAAGACAAGACAGCCATTAGGACAAATCTAACAACTATAATACCGAATAAATTGAAATTATTTTCCTATACATACCACGGCGGCTGCTACAAATTTAATTTTTGTCCCTAAGGAATTATAAACCAATCCGCTCGCGATTTCCCACCTCTCCCTGTGAAACAGCGAAGGGGTCAATCAACGTGCTCAGCCCTAAGGCTTCAGGTTTGAAGAAATATGATTTTAATATCATAAAAAAACTTACCATTTTTATTTATTTTGGCTAACCTGCCATAATATTTTCAATATCAAGTGCGATCACGAATGATTTAAATTCTCTAAAAGTAGAATTACAACAGCACAAATAATAAATCCGAGGACGGTAGACTACCACGGGCAATTGATTTTGACAATCTCCCTTCTATACGACATTGACATAATTGACAAATGTGTGCGTTCGGAAACCGAAGAGAAGAAAAAACCGAATCAAGTAATAATAATGATGCGAAAAAAATCGCAACGTTACAATACCCCTCCACCAACGAAAGTGTTCTATCTTTAGTAAATAGATGGTGCCTTAAGTTAAACAACCGGATACTTTAAAATAGTATAATTAAAAAAATACATGTGAACGTTACGGTGATCTCGGCACAAGTGGCACACCCGCGACCGATTTGTATTAAAAAATGCCCAAGCGCCTGATGCGGGCGTCGGCAATTTTTGCGCGACTGTGCCCCGACGCAATTTTGAGCAGGCGTCAGTCTGAACATCCTCCCGGCCGTTGAAAGATCACTTTCAACCTTGAAGTTCCTCGGCTGTCGGCAGCTTGCACAGCCTTACTAGAGATCGGCGCACACAGCCTTTATTAGTGGTGATGTCTGCCACTCTCGCTGTTCCATCGGATCCCGTGATGAGGCGTAGTACTCTCCCGAGCTTCCAAGATAGTGGAGGAGCATTGTCATCTGCCAAGAGTACCATATCTCCTATGTCCAGCTTTGATGTACTGCTTTTCCATTTTGTTCTCTGCTGCATCTCAGACAGATATTCACGCTGCCATCTTTGCCAGAAGTGTTGCTGCATTTTTTCTAAGCGTTCATAGCGTTGGAGTGTACTTTCCTTAGAGTCACCCAGATGTTGCGACGGTGGAGCAGTTAACGGTCTCCCGATCAAGAAATGTCCTGGGGAAAGGGAAAGGAGGTCATTAGGAGAGGATGATAGGGGACACAAGGGACGGCTGTTCAAAATCGCCTCCACTTGTGTAAACAAAGTATTAAGTTCCTCAAAAGTAAGGTGGCTATTGCCAACGACGCGTTTTAAGTGGAATTTAGCCGACTTAACGCCGGCTTCCCAAATACCACCAAAATGAGGCGAGTAAGCCGGAATAAACTTAAACTGGATAGAATTTTGACTTGCAAAATCAAATAGAGAGTTTTGATTTTGCTTGATAAATGATCCTAACTCCCTTGCGGCTGCTACTAAGTTAGTTCCGTTATCACAAAATATTTCCGTTGGCCTGCCTCTGCGCGCTACGAAACGCCGAAGTGTCATTATGAATGCATCCTTTGTTAAATCACTCACAGCTTCGAGGTGGATGCATTTATAACGCAGACATACGAACAAACACATGTAGCATTTTATTAAACGACTTCCACGGCCCTTACGATTTACGATCGTGAACGGTCCCGCGAAGTCCAGACCCACTGACAAAAACGGATGAAGAGACAATGGCGTGATTACAGCGTATCCTATTGCTAGATACTGCTGAATTTATAGGGCCAGAGATTATCCAACCTAACTGTGAACTCCTTAATTTAGGATTGTTTGGTCCTAGAGAACGTTGTTCGTTGCCTAGAATGTCCCAGAAGAGATCAGCACCTATTAGTACATCTATGGGAGCTGGCTGATAAAACATGGGGTCAGCCAACTGAATATTTTCTGGTAATTTAATTGACTTGATGTCAACCGGCGTCTTTGGTAAACGACCGGTGAGCTCATTTAACACAAAACACGATAACATTGCACTGAAATTACTATTTGTTGCCTTTAATTGAATATTACAACTTTCAATTACATTCATTGAAGAAGTATTGCCTACACCAATGACCTTTAGTGTGTCAATGTGGCGAGACTTTAATGACAGTCTGGTCTTTAGGGACTCAGATATAAATGACGATTGGCTTCCGCAATCTAAAAGAGCACGAACTTTGACCTTTTGATGATCAACTGGATTCGATACTTCAATGATAGCAGTAGATAATAACACCTGATTTGTATTGTGATTAGAATAGTTAACGATAATTTCATTTTCATCTTGTTCATCAATGAGAGCGAGGTGGCTTGAGGAGGATGATGGGCGATGGAGCAGACTATTGTGCCGCTCGGTGCAGCCGCGTTCACGGCATGGACCCATGCGACACTCGCTTTCGGGGTGACCTTGTCTTAAACAATTAACACACAATTTATACTTCGTCACGTCCATCATTCGCTCGTCAACCCCCTTCGCTTTAAACGTTGGACAATCATATATCCTATGACGCTCATTGCAAATAATACACATAAATGTAGTATTTGGTTTCTTGCTACAAATTTTGCTGGTGCTCGCAAACGATTTTACGACATTGTTTTGATTTTGACCTTGCCTTTGAATATAATTATTATTAGCTATAGAACGCACAGGGGCACTGGTCATCTTTGACACGCTACTAACGTCAGACCGATTATTACGATTCAATGACTCGAGCACATCAGCACGGTCTATCATAAATTTATAAAATTGTTCGAGGGTAGGTACGTCGCCTTCCAAATTGTTGCGATATTCCTCCCATTTTAACAACGTATTGCTATCTAACTTAGATGATAACATAAATATTATTAGTATATCCCATTTGTCAGTGGGCTGTCCTAGGCTTGTTAACGCGCGCAAATTTTTGGTCACGTGGTCAACCAAAAATCGTAGAGATCGCTCTGATTCCCGTGGAAGCTGTTTAATATTAAATAATGATGTTAAATGATGATTAATCAATATTCTTTTGTTGTCGTATCTATTGCAAATCATCTTCCACGCTTCAGCATAATTGTTGGTTGACACCTCTAAATTTGAAATGATCCTGGCCGCGTCACCTTGCAAATAAGAAACGAGGTAATGGAATTTATGAATGTCTGATATGCGATCATTCTTGTGTATCAGATTTTCAAAAGTATCCCGAAACTCCAACCAACGGAAATATGCGCCATCAAATTTGGCTATTTGAATTTGAGGGAGTTTCAACCCTAATTCGTGGGGGTGATTAGGATCATCTATGCAACATGACGCGTTATGACCCGAACTGCGCCTTTTTTCGCATTCTAATTTTTTGGAAAATTTTTCGACTAAAGTTTTGGCCTTTGCTATATTCATAATTATATCTTGCTCAATTTTATCGCGTTCCTCAATTTCAGTCGAAATATTTTCATAATTTAAAACCTCTATTTCACTTTGCAAATCATCAACCTTCATAGACAACGCTTCAAATTTAGTGAGTTTTAAATCTAACTCCGTTAATTGAACGTTGTTTAGTTCTATTAAACAAGCAATGCTATTTAAATAATTTTTAAATTTTGTAATTTGTCCCTTGGCGGACGTTCTTCTAGTGATTAAATCACGTAAACTTTGTTTATTCATTTCTTCTGTCATTAAATATAACACTTACGAACAAACAACAACAAAACAATATAATTTAAACTTTTTTGAAGTCAGTTAACTAAATATTGAATCTCTTTATTTAAATAGCAATGCAATTCCTACGTTATTAAATTGAAATGGCTCACGTTCCTCGTTCTGGTGGTACTTGCCGCTCAGGGAAGCCGGCTGCGCACGCTCAACAATTCGCTCCCGGCCGGTGCAGGAGCCGCGGCCGGCCAAGGTATTCCAACGGGATAAGTATGTATGTACTTGCGAACGGCGCACGGCGATGATGAATATTAGCCTGGAATATTCGGCAAATACGCTAAATATTGTATGTATAAACAATACGAAACGAGAAAACATAAAATACGAAGCTAACGTTACTTCGTAAAATAATTTAACTTTATATCAATTGAGTGACCTTTTATTGTTTAATATACTTCCATTGAACAACTTTACGGAATAGTGAACATAAAATTGAATGATTCATGTATTCATTTAGATAATATTGCGATTAATAACTAAAATTAATTGCTTTGTTCACTTTTTTTACATAAGGGTAGGTAACAAAAAATGATGCAATTTTGCACTAAATAACCAATGTACGTGCATAAAACGCTGTAAAACTTGTCTAAAACACTTAATTTACACAAATGACGAACGATTTTGAATATTATTTTGTTAGTTATTAGGTTTTTTAGGAATTAGTTAAGGAAGGACACTTATCTTAGCGGACGAACTCGTAACTGCTCGATGTGAAACTTTAGCTGATTCACTGCTCGAATCTTCTTTGTTTTTCTGCTTCCCAATACAGCCCGTGGTTTTAGAAATATCCACTGCAAGGCTCCATCCACAGGAATGATTTGATGTGATGTTGAAGATCGTTAGGTCGCCGCGCTAACCGGTGTCTCGTCGTATTTACGTATTAATTGTTATTATTTCGCGGATTCTTCTTTGTTCCCCTCATGGGCCACCATGTTCTATCTTTAGTAAATAGATGGTGCCTTAAGTTAAACAACCGGATACTTTAAAATAGTATAATTAAAAAAAATACATGTGAACGTTACGGTGATCTCGGCACAAGTGGCACACCCGCGACCGATTTGTATTAAAAAATGCCCAAGCGCCTGATGCGGGCGTCGGCAATTTTTGCGCGACTGTGCCCCGACGCAATTTTGAGCAGGCGTCAGTCTGAACAGAAAGTTTCGAACCAGTGAGAAACTGCGCTGCCCTCAGCGTCGGTAACACAATCCTCAATTTTCAGAGATATTAAATTAAACAAAATGTAATTATAACACTTTTATATAACAAGAACAAAAAATGGAAGTTTCCGAACGACTCAATAATTACTGTTGTGAGATTCAAAAAAAAATAAAAAAGCAAAAAACAAACAAAAGGAAAAAAAAGGAAAATTAACAAAAACTAACATAAGGACGAACAACCAAATCGGCAACACAAACCCGCGACATACACATTTCCTACACCAATAAAAAAAAAGAAAAGAAAAAACAAGGAAAAAAAACCAATGCAGCACATATTGTGAGCCAATTGTGCGCTCAAACTACCCTTCAGTAATCAATACCCCACCCCGCCAATCGTCAGGACTATTCTTACACTCGATCAAATTCCCTGCTGTCCGGACCAATAAAGTAGCAGAAAAGTTTGTTCACTTCTGTCACCCATTACGCGAACTTGAACTCTGAGTTTTACGGAGAAACTCACACTCCCTATTTAAGTTTACTTAAATTAATACTACAATGGCGTTTCTACCTATTTTGTTGTATTAATCTACCTTCATAGTACACTAACCTACAACGGTGGGCATTAACTCGTTAATCCGTTAATCGTTAATTAACGAAGTTAACATTTTCCTTAACGTATTAACTTTTAAGTTAAATTCAAAAAGTGTTAACGCTCTTGTTAACTTCCGTTAAATTCTACTTCCGTTAATTTAGTCCGTTAATTGTTACAATAGACACTTATTGACGTGTTGTCATTTTATTTAAATTATGCATCAGGCTACATTCGTAAGTTCGGCTATGTTCGGCGACCGTCGGCGAGTCGAATGGTGAACGAGAACGAGAGAGAACGAGAACGAGCGAGTGTGATGCATGTTATACAATACACCGAGCGGCCGGGATAGACGTGATCAAGAGTACCACAGAATCCTTGTTAGAAAATAGTGACGATTTAACCAAACTTACCTCTATCAAGTATTGCGATGTTTAGGTTTTAGACACCTTCAAAGTTTATTAATTATTTCACATTTACACAAATATCTCGAAAATCTATATTACATTTTATTCACATTAAAACTGGTTTGCATTTATTTAACATCACTTTTTTTTAAAACAAGACTTTTTAATAAAATGTTTACTCTTAATACAACAATTATACACTTTGTGTTATACATGAGACAAAAAATCTATTGAAAAAGATAAACTCTGCGTTGAATTGCAATCAAAATAATCGAGTGTGCATTACTCTTCAACGTCGTACCTAAAATAGAACTAAACTTTGTTGCAGACAAAAATGTGTATTTTAATGTTTGAGTTTAAAGACAACAAAAAATATTAAAAAATGCGCTCAAAAGTAACTTAAAAAAAACAATTTCAAACAAAATGCACACAAAAGTAACGTAAAAAAACAATTTCAAACAAAATGCACTCAAAAGTAACGTAAAAAAACAATTTCAAACAAAATTCACTCAAAAGTAACATAAAAAAACAATTTCAAACAAAATGCATTCAAAAGTACCATAAAAAACAATCTCAAACAAAATACACTAAAAAGAAACAAAATAATGTCATGAAAACTTCTTTCTTTCTTTCTTCTCTCTTTCAAAAACCCTCTAAACTCTAAAGAAAGTTCTCTTCTTTCTTGTAACATGTCTATATTGTATAATTATTGTTATTTCGCAGTCGGTGTCGGCCGAAGTAAATAGGTGACATTTTATATTTGAGATGTATTAGACATACTTACGTTTATGTCCCTACTTAGGCCGAAACCGACTCCAAAATAACAATAATTATACAATATAGACATGTTACAAGAAAGAAGAGAACTTTCTTTAGAGTTTAGAGGGTTTTTGAAAGAGAGAAGAAAGAAAGAAAGAAGTTTTCATGACATTATTTTGTTTCTTTTTAGTGTATTTTGTTTGAGATTGTTTTTTATGGTACTTTTGAATGCATTTTGTTTGAAATTGTTTTTTTATGTTACTTTTGAGTGAATTTTGTTTGAAATTGTTTTTTTACGTTACTTTTGAGTGCATTTTGTTTGAAATTGTTTTTTTACGTTACTTTTGTGTGCATTTTGTTTGAAATTGTTTTTTTTAAGTTACTTTTGAGCGCATTTTGTTTGAGATAGTTTTTTTTGTTTTGAAGTCGGCTATTTTTTTTTCTTAAAATGTTTGTTTTATTTCTCAATTTTTAGTGAATTTGAAGTTTAATTACAAATTTCCTTAATACGTATAAGGACATAAATAAGACAAATAAAGAAAAGGACTTTCCTATTTAATATGTGTGTACTTCAATTCAAAAACTAATTTAGAATACACCAGATAACCACTTATCCTTTAAACAATGAAATAATTATCAAAATCGGTATACAAATTGAAAATTAACGAACTAATACATCGTAGCGTGCCTTTAATTTTGTCCAGCCGCGCGCCGCAGTAGCATTTTTCGAATGCGCGTAGTTTTTAATAATTTAATATCTTCCAAACTATTGATCAGAATTACATAGTTTAAAGGCTAATGTAATCTGCATTTAATACTCTAGCCATCAAACATATTTATTTGGATAAGGATTCATATCGAATATAATATAATAGCGCCGTAAGCTTTCGACGCTGTTTTTCGTGTGCAATTTAATCGAAGTTTGTTCATAATAACATGGTTTTTGTGAGACATCCATAGATGATAGATATATGCCACCTGAGACTTTTATTTAGCAATTTTAAGGATCTATAATTACTCGATACATCATTTTAATGTAGGTCATATAGTTTGACCTACGTAAGCCCAGAAAGCAAATTTGTGCTATTCATTGTAACGCGATGTAGCATTTTTCGTTTCCGCGTAATTTTATTCTTACGATATCTCCTAAACTATTAGACAGAATGATATAGTTTCAATTGCAAATATAATCTACATTAAATTCTCTTGATAATGAACATATTTATTTACATAAGGGTTAATACTGAACTTGAATAATAGCGTCGGAAATAGGGCATGAATTTAATTATAGTTTCTAAAGAAAAAAATGGTTATTGTGAGAAAACTATAAAAGATAGATATATGCTATCGCGGACTTTTATTTAGCACATTTAAAGAGCTACAATTCGCCATACATCATTTTTATGTAGGTCCTATAGTTTAGCCTACGTAAGCGCTGAAAGCAAAAATGTCCCTAATTTCCGCAACAAATTTTGAAGCTATATTCAAAATCTACTAGTCTTCTAGTTAATTTAAAAAAAAAACAAAAAAATGGGACCCACCTGCAAGCACTTCCTTTCGATTAAAATAATTTTTATCAAAATCGGACCACCAGGGGCCGAGTTTCGCGGTAACACACATAAAAAAAAAAAAAAAAAAAAAAAATACAGTCGAATTGATAACCTCCTTCTTTTTGAAGTCGGCTAAAAAAAATAGTTTATGGTTCATTTGAAAAAGCGTACAAATAGGATTTTTTTTTGTCATTGCGTAGATAAGAAACAAACAATCCTTACTAATCCTTACTAATCCTTACTAATCCTTACTAATATTATAAATGCGAAAGTAACTCTGTCTGTCTGTCTGTCTGTCTGTCTGTCTGTCTCGCTTTCACGCAAAAACTACTGAACCGATTTAAATGAAATTTTGTACACAAATAGCCTAGAGCCTGAGGATGGACATAGGCTACATTTTAACGCGAAAAAGGGGTTGTAAGGGGTTGAAAGTGGGGGTGAAAGTTTGTATGGAATTATCTTCATTTTTACAGGTAGAAGATTGAAACTTATTTTCAAGGCTAATTTGATAAAGATAAATATGAAATTAAATTTTTGGAAAAATTGTATCCCAAGGGTGCTAAATAACAATAGGGGATGAAATTTTGTTTGGCAATATATTCGGTTTTGTTGAATGTTTTCTTTAATATGTTTTGCTATTACCCTTACCAATATTTAGTCTAGAGCCTGAGGAAGGACATAGGGCACATTTTAACGCGAAAAAGGGTTTGCAAGGGGTTGAACGTGGGGGTGAAAGTTTGTATGGAATTATCGTCATTTTTACAGTTGGAAGCTTGAAACTTATTTTTGAGGTTGCTAATTCTATATAAATAAATATGAAATTAAATTTTTGTAAAAAATGTACCCTCGAGGGTGTTAAATAACAATAGGGGATGAAATTTTGTTTTGCAATATATTCGGTTTTGGTGAATGTTTTGTTTAATATGCTTTGCTGTAACCCTTACCAATATTTAGTCTAGAGCCTGAGAAAAGACGTAGTCTACATTTTAACACGAAAAAGGGGTTTGAAGGGGTTGAAAGTGGGGGTGAAAGTTTGTATGGAATTATCGTCATTTTTACAGGTAGAAGGTTGAAACTTATTTTCAAGGCTGCTACTTTGATAAAGATAAATATGAAATTAAATTTTTGTAAAATTTCACCCCCAAGGGTGCTAAATAACAATAGGGGATGAAATTTTGTTTGGCAATATGTGAGGTTTTGTTGAATGTTTTCTTTAATATGTTTTGCTATTACCCTTACCAATATTTAGTCTAGAGCCTGAGGAAGGACATAGGGCACATTTTAACGCGAAAAAGGGTTTGCAAGGGGTTGAACGTGGGGGTGGAAAATTGTATGGAAGTATCGTCTTCTTTTACAGTTAGAAGCTTGAAACTTATTTTTGAGGCTGCTAATTTGATATAAAGAAATTAATATTCAATATTTGAAAAAAAGTTTACTTTTAAGGGTGCTAAATAACAATTAGGGATGAAATTTTGTTTGGGAATATTTTAGATTTTGTTGAATGTTTTGTTCAATATGTTTTGCTGTTACCGTTACAAATATTTAGTTCAGAGCCCGAGAAAGGATAAAGACTACTTTACAACGCGAAAAAGGGTTTGTAAGGGGTTGAAAGTTAGGGTGGAAATTTGTATGAAAGTATCGTCATTTTTACAGTTAGAAGCTTGAAACCTATTTTTGAGGTTGCTAATTCTATATAAATAAATAGTAAATTAAATTTTTGTAAAAATTTTGCCCCCAAGAGTGCTAAATAACAATAGGGGATGAAATTTTGTTAGGCAATATGTAAGGTTTTGGTGAATGTTTTGTTTAATATGTTTTGATGTTACCCTTACCAATATTTAGTCTAGAGCCTGAGGAAGTACAAAGCCTACTTTTTAACGCGAAAAAAGGGTTATAAGAGGCTGAAAGTGAGGGTGGAAATTTGTATGGAAGTATCGTCATTTTTACAGTTAGTAGCTTTAAACTTATTTATTAGGCTGCTGATTTGATATAAATAAATATGACATTTGAAATTTGTAAAAGTTTTACCCTCAAGGTTGCAATGTAACAAAACGGAATAGGATATGAAAGTTTGTATGGGAAGATGTTTATGTGAATATTTTGTAAGTTTAATATTTTTTCGCATTTTTTATAAGTTTAAGTAAAAAAAACAACAACAACATAATTCTCGACCCGTAACCCAGAGGGGTAGGCAGAGACCCAGGACCTACATTTGGCGCGGTCCGGGCACACCTCTTTCTATGTTCTTCTACATACATCAAAGCACAGCACGTTGGTTAAATAAAATAATTAGCTCAAAAAAAATGCTACCCAAAATAGTATTTCACGCGAACGAAGTCGCGGGCACAGCTAGTGAAAAATAAATTTAAAAATTCGAAAGACGAAATGTGCACGCAATAAACGTTCCTCAAAAACAAAAGGGATTTTATGTGTTTATTACCGTCGTTTGTTTTTTTTGGGGCTTCTTCATAGTCGAAACGAAACGAAAAATAATTTTTAATTTTAAAAATATGAACAAAGGATCAAATGGACAGCCGCACAGAGAATGCGATAACGAACTCGATGGATTTATGGCCCCAACCCTTCTAATGGTCGGGGATGCACGTGCGCTGCGCAAAGACAATAGCGAAGATAATTTGTTTGTTTACAAAAAAAGTATACGACAAAACGAGAAAGAATGAGGAAAAAGATAAAATAATTATGTTAGTGAAATAATGTTAAATTGTGTTATACTAAAATTAATATGTGAAATGTCGCAACAAGTGGCTTTTACAAAAAGACATCGATTTTTTACGTATTAAATTAATTTTATTATTAATTATTAAATTAAATTTAACATAAACTTTCGATATCGAATGTCGAATGTCGTTGAAAATAATTCAAAACATATTCTTACTAATTGACTATAACGATTTTATAGGCGATAAGAAAGATAGAAGACATCTCCCGCGATCGGTTGTTTTCGTTGTCGTGTAACGTATGCTCTATACACTGAGAGTAATTTAACTTGATTTAACATATAACAATAGATCGGACGATAGATCATTAGATGCTAGAATTAATCGAAGGCATCTCAGTTGTATAGTTTGATGCGTTGAGATGTATCACTGGATTGGTTATATAGTTTATTTATCAATGCTATAATAAGTTTCCTTTGATGTTAGAAGTTTTATTAATAATCTATATTAATAAATAAAAAATAAGTAAAAAATAATAAGTCTGTTCGTGGGTCCTTAGGTAAAATAAAAAATATTACCAAATTATACAGAAAATTAAATGTTCAGTTGTTGGAGCATGAGCAAATGAATATATGGGTGCAAACAGTAACAGATAAATGTAAATACTGCACAAAAGTTTTGATTGTTTTCTCTTGAATATTATCACATGTCTCACTGTTTAATGGAAAATTTGTGTTGTCTAAATTTAGTTAGCTATCTAATTCCGTGACGTCGGATTGTCGATAAAAAAATTGACTGAAAAAGTCAATTGTCCATCATTGTCAGTGTAGTATATAAGTGTGTGTAACTAGTGCATGCTATGTCATTAGTATGGTACAGCCATTACATCGCTCCTATTGTCTAAATTTTATTTTAGTATATTATATAACTAAACTATAGATAGGATTAGCGATCGCCCGAGATTTTGTAAGCGCAGTAAAAAAATAGCCTAAGTTCTATTGAAAGTCTCGACAAAATCGGCCCATACGATTCGGAGATTATTCATATGACCATTTCCCGCTTGGGCCTTATACTCGTAAATTAACTTTAACTGTTAACTTTAACTTGCGTTAAATTTTCGTAAATTAAACGCTTTAACGATTAACGAAGTTAAATTTTTATTTAACGAATTAACGATTAACGAAGTTAACTTTTTGATTAACTGTGCCCACCTATGCTAACCTATTTTCTAAGTACACACTGTAGCGTCTAAATTACTTCAAAAAAAAAAAAATCACTCCTATAATAAATGTAGGGTGACAACCGTCTTCGCGGTATCAAGGACCGCTCTGGTTTTTAAACAATAGACCATATATTTGGTATCATTTATGATTACTAACTAAATCTTATATAACTAATCCTAATATGTAGCTATATAATAGGTACCTATTTTATTAGTCAGGTTAAAAATAAAAAAATCAACTTAATAACTAACGTAACTAAAACTAAACTAAACTAAGGTTTGCCTTGGCATCGCCAGTGCTCCTGGGAGACACTGACGCACGTAAACGTGGCCTACGGCATGGCAGATTCAGTTACTGGCCTTGAGGTCCTTAACATGCCAAACGCCTAGTGGCTTTCCATTATGGGAAACGAGTTCGTACACTAAAGGTGAACGAACCTTTGCCACTATGCACTTCTCATATTTAGGAGCGAGTTTAGAGGCTTTGTAGTTAGCAGCATCGCTTTGAATGTAAGTCTTCCGCCAAACTTCCTGACCTACATTAAAAGTGACTTGCCGCCTGCGCAGGTTGTAATATTTGGTGTTGGTTTGATGCGCTTTAAGTATCTTTTCTCTGACCTTTTCAAAGACCTCTTTCAATATACCAAACTCGCCTGCATATTCTTCTCGCGGAACAGTAACCTCATAATCGCAATCATCCGACTGCTTATAAAAAGAACCATTTATAATAGGCTCCCTGCCATGCACCAAAAAAAATGGCGAAAACCCTGTGCACTCGTTTACAGCGCTATTTATCGCGAACTGTATCTTGGACAGATTCGCGTCCCAAGTACGATGATCGTCTTTAACATAAGACGAGACTGCTGTCATTACAGTTTTATTATAACGCTCGACTAAATTAATCTGTGGCGTGTATCTAGGGCCATAATGCACTCTAGGTATATTGTACCGTTCTAAAAGTCTACGAAACTCCGATCCCGTGAATTGAACCCCATTATCAGTAATTACGGTTTCTGGAATCCCGTGCGTTAGCAGAACAAAATTCTCGAACGCCTTCGATACCAATGCACTAGTCGCGCGTCGTAAAGGAAACAGCATTGTATATTTGGAGAAGCAACAAGTTACCACTAAAAGATAGATATACCCAGATCGCGACTTAGGTAGAGGACCAACCAAATCGACGGACAATGCTTGAAAAGGTCTGTAACACTGTTTCGGTTTTCCCATTAAGCCTGGAGTGAGTTGAGTTGTGTGTTTATATGCAGCGCACGTACTACAGTTCCTAACGAAACCAACCACGTCTCGGTACATTCCGGGCCAGTAAAATTGCAATGAAAGTTTCCTATGGGTCTTAAAGACACCGAAATGACCAAAAGTGGGAGGTTCGTGGTGTTCAGCGATAACGCGAGATCGTTGCGCTTTGGGCACTACAACCTTCCAATCGAACTCCCGAGTCAGCGAGTATTTACCTTTACTGAACCGATACAGTGTGTTATTTCCCACACGATAGTTTGGAAAGTTTTGTGGAAAGTTCTTACAACCGTCAACTATCTTATTGTACCACTCATCCGTATTATCAACGTTACTTATCGCTTCTACCCGTAACAAACGAGACAATGCATCTGGTACTACGTTATCCTTTCCCTTTCTGTGTTCAACAGTGAAATTGTACTGTGATAACCTACATCCCCAGCGTGCTAATCGACCAGTAGGATTCTCTAAACGCAAAAACCACTGTAGTGACGCATGATCTGTAACTACCGTAAACTTCCGTGTCCCTAAATACGGTTCAAATTTTTCAACTGCGTAGATTACCGCCAACGCTTCGCGCTCAGTAGCACTATAATTTCGTTCGTTTTTTGTCAAAGACCTACTGATGTACGCAATGGGATGTTCCTCTCCGTTCAGTACCTGTGTCAGCATACCTCCTACACCGTAGTTAGAGGCATCACAGTGTACAAAAAAAGGTTGCTCAAAATCAGGACAAGCTAACACTGGAGCAAAAACTAAAGCGTTTTTGAGTTCTGTAAAAGCCGAATCTGCCTCCGAGTTCCACTTAAACTTAACCTTAGTACTCGTAAGTGCATTTAAAGGAGCAGCAATACTCGAAAAGTTCCTTATGAATCTACGGTACCATGAACACGTCCCTATGAACATCTTCACTTCTTTCGCATTTGTTGGTACAGGAAAATTTAGAATAGCGCTCACTTTTTCCGGATCCGTTCTTAACCCACACTCATTAACGATATAGCCTAGATATTTCAAGGAGCTTCTAAAAAATTTACTTTTTTCAAAATTAATTGTTAGACCAGCACTCTCGATTTTTTCGTGTAGTCTTTTCAACAATAAAAGGTGCGTTTTTAAGTCCTCACTAACTATAATGACGTCATCAACGTAGCAAAAGATCATGCCCTTATCAATGTCACTACAAAATGGATGGCCAAACAGCATATCCATCAATCTTTGTTGCGTTGCTGGTGCACCACAAAGTCCAAAAGGCATAACTTTAAACTTATACAGCCCTCTGCCAGGAACTGTGAAACTACGAACGACGTGTGAACGTGTGAACGACGAGGATACGGCGCAGCACACACTGGAAGTGTGCTGCGCCTGGACAGAAGAGCGCCGCACCCTGGTGGCGACGATAGGTGGGGACCTCTCACTTCCTGGCGTTATACGCGCCATGTTAGGAAGTGAGAGGTCCTGGGACGCCGTTGCCTCCTTCTGCTAAGAAGTGATTTCGCAGAAGGAGGCACAGGAGCGGGAGCGCGAGAGAGACCCTCTGGCGCCCCCGCTCCGACGCCGTAGAGTGAGGCGAAGGAGGCGGCAATTCGCCGCCGCCCTTCACCCCACAAATATGTGAGAGGAGCCCCCCCCGTGGGCGACAACGCAGGCGGGGTCACGGAAGTAAGCTCACGCGTTCCCGTGGCCCCGCCATAATGCGTCGGAGGGCAGTCAGGTTTTAGTGGGTATTCCGGTCGCCTTCTGCGGCCGGCGAGTCCCACACTCCCTACGCCATTGCACAGCCCGGCGTAGGGGTGCGTAAATGCATTTCCTGACGTTAAAAAAAAAAAAAAAAAAAAAAAAAAAAAGGAACTGTGAAACTGGTCTTCTCCTGAGAAGCGTCCTCTAAAGGTATTTGCCAGAAAGAGGCTTTAAAATCTACGCTGCTGATATATCTCGCGTTTTTCAAACTGTCGAGAATTTGCGGAATATATGGTATCGCGTATGCATCACCTTTCGTAATTGCGTTTAATTTACGACAGTCTAAACAAAATCGCCAGGTTCCGTCGGGTTTCGGAACCATCAGCACAGGATTGTTCCACGGGCTCTCACTTTTGGTGACCACATCCAGTTCCAGCATTTTATCTAACTCCTTATGAAGTTGAGATAACTTCTCTGGCGACATAGGATATGGTCGACACTTTATAGGAGGAGAATCACCCGTGTCAATCGTGTGCTGAATCAAATTAGTCCGTCCCAACCCTTTGCGTTCAAACGAGACATCGCGAAAACTCTCGACCATAGATTCCGCCAACTCTCTTTGGCCTTCTGTCAAATCATGAAAAGACTGAACTACTGTCACCGGGCTGTTTAAATTTGAACTGTTCAACAAAAAATCAGGAGGCGTTTCTATGTATGAAATGTTTTTAAATATTTCCGGCATCAAATTAAAAGCTTTCCAAAAATCTACTCCTAATATAATGTTAGAAACTATAGAAGGAATCACATAAAATTTAATAACCTTGGTAACTCCGTTAAATGTAATAGGTAATGTCATACAACCCGTTGTATTACATTCAGAACCATCAGCTACGGTCACCTTAGAATTTTCAAAAGATTCTATGGAATAACCAGCTTTCAGCAATCGCTGGTGTGCACCGTTACCAATAATTGAAACTGCGGCACCTGAATCTAGGAGTCCACATAACGTTAAATCCATTAAATTAACATATAAATATGGTCGAATATCACTAGAATGTGGTTCGAACAAAACCGGGGCGACGTTATTATTTTTAAAATATTTAACCACTAATTTCTGCCAATGTCTCCAATCCTCAGAATCGACCTTTTCGGGGGTGGTTTCGCCCTGGTTTGAGTAAACTAGTTTTTTGGCTGTGTCGATTTACATTTGGGGCACGACCTAACAGTGTACCCTAGCTCACCGCAGTTAAAACATTTAATACGCTTGTCTTGTGCAGAACACTGATTTCTGTTATGAGTATTTACCTTACATCTATTACAAAAGGTGTCCACCTTTGACCTGAACTGCCTACTGTGGTCATTTGGGTGGCTGTTCGCAAATTTCCTACCCTGAGGCCTATATTGTTCCACAGCATCAACTGATCCATTGCATTTTCCCTTATAAACTAAATCTGGGTTCAAGTCAGAAGTAGAAGGTGGTTCGGTGAACAAACTTTTCTTAAACCGTGCTGATTCTAACTTACGACACACATCCTTTAATTCACTAACTGTTTGGAAACTATGTAACGCTAATTTTTCAGCAAAAAATGGTCTGATATTGTGCAATAGAATTTCCAACTTCTCTTCTTCGGACAATTGTTTTTTCAAACGAGAAAAAAGACAACTCATTACCGCAAAGTATATATGAATAGGTTCATCACGACCCTGTGTGCGAGCCCTAATTTCATCAATCAATCGGTAGTCGTAGTCGACTATATCGAATTCGTCGAGTAAAAGGTCACAAAGCTCTTTCCATGACGATAGTTGACTTTGCACGCCACGATACCATGTTAAAGCTTGACCCGTAAAGAGACTGAAAGCAGACGTAAAAAGTCGTGCTTCAGTAACATTATAAGCTAGTGCGTGTTCTTTGATAGATTCTAGAAAAGACCGAGGACTACCACTACCATCAAATTTAACGTTCCACTTATCCACGTTTGTATTTGCTGCACAAGCGATAGTAGGCGACTCCAATAACGTTGGCGACTTCGCCTTGTCAAGATGTTCAACGCAATCTATAGAGCCTGACAAGTGTACCAACAGGCGCTGACGCAACGAGTCAACTGAGTCTTTCAAACTTGCTTTCAACGTTACATCAGCGTCCGTTTTAGTGTTAGCTCGTTCGAGTCTAAACCAGGTATGGTTGAACAATGCTTTACAACGAACTAAAACACTGCGGTCGCCATTTCGTTCAAATTCCTCTAAACGCTTACGAAGGTCCCTAATTTTTTCCGAAATGGACGGCAACTCCTTTGAGGGGATCATGTCCTCATCGTTCAAAATCTCTTCTGGAGTGAAATCCTGAATCAGAGATTTCAACTGCTTTCGAAGTTTACAAACCGTATCTTCCGGCGTTTCACCCCGTATGTGTACTTCATAGATTAGTAATATACTAATCTCGTCTCGCAAAAGTGAATAAATGAAAACCTTATTTAATTCCATTATGAAACGAGAAATTAATAAAATTGTCAAAAAAAAAACTAAGTTATAAAAAATTTAGTAAGCGTTGAACTGTTAATAATTTAAACCAAAAAAATCTCCAGCAAGAATTGTAAACTTTTCAAAAAAAACAATTTTTTTTTTCAACTTATGGTCAACCTACTTCATGTTATTCAACACTTATATAATTAAATCTAACAAGTTACTTAAATCAATTGTCCTAGCACAATATCAGAATCACAACAGTCTATATGTTAATAATATTCAACAATAATGAATTACAACTTATAGCAAACCGACCCATTCGAAGCTCTCGCGGCCGTATGCCCGCTCGGTACAACAGTTTTTTTTTTTTTTTTTTTTTTTTTTTTTTTTAAGAGGGGAATGCTTTATGCATACGCCGTGTCCCGGGGGGGACACGGTAGTTATGCGAGATTCTCTCCCCTAATGGGAGCATACCCGCTAAACCACCTCTGTTCCTCCTACTGCGCATAGTGTCGGGGTCACGGGTACTGCTTTCGCGTATCTTCCGCGGCCCCGACTGCGCTAGCCGCCGCAGCAGCTCCTCCACTGATAGTGGGCTAAGCCCACCAACCTCCATTGGGGAGGCGCGCCGGGAACCAAGGCGCGCCGTCCTCCTGGCCCTTTGAAGCGGGTGACAGGTACCCCCGTACCTGCCACCACAGGGCTATGGAAGCCGGGGAGGCGGTTGTCCCACCTCCCCAGCCCCCAACGGCGGATCTGATGTTAGGTCCCGCCGTCGACCTTACCGGGCCGCAGAGGGGCTGGATAAGCCAGTACCCCCCCCCCCCACGGCCCCACCACACATCCGGCCACGAGGGGTGCAGGGTGGCAGGATAAACCAGTACCCGCCCACACCCCCCCCGCGGCCCCACCGCACATCCGGCCACGAGGGATGCAGGGTGGCAGGATAAACCAGTACCCGCCCACACCCCCCGCGGCCCTACCTACAGGCCCTCACAGGGGCAGACCCGAGAACATAGTCCACCCCTGGAGGCCTCCCCCCCCAGGTGGGCCGGCCCGGCGCGCTACACTTGGCGGCTCCGGGGGGCAAGCGGCCAGTCCTGCACGCCGAACCGACCCTGGTTCCTCTTAGCTTCGCCGTGGGTGAAAATCCCACAGGTACTAGAGCCCCACCGCCACGACAAGGCGGGAACCGTCGGTGGGGTCGGTACAACAGTTATAATCTATGTCCATGTATGTGTTTAGCAGGACTTAATCTTTGATTTTTGGTGACACTTAAAAGGAAATGGTTTTTTTTCTTTTTTTTCTTTTTTCTGGATGTTTTTTTGTAATAAAATCACAGTGTTCTTTTTGATTAAATAATTGTATTAACAAAGCAGTGTTTTTTCTTGTAACTGAACTCATAAGTGGCTTTCGTGATTCATATAAAGTGTTAGACGACACACGAACCCTACTATATCTGGCTGCCCAACGTTTTCTAATTGTTTTGTGCTCATATTAACAAAAATGGCGCACGCGCCTCTGTGAACATTTTACTAACTATTGTATGATGTTAGTGCTAAATCACAATGCCTCTAACGAGAAGTCAAGATCGCCAGCAACGTCGCGATTACGTTATGCCTGTTGAAGATGCAAACGCCAACGAAAATCATGAGGAGCATGATAGCCCCCATGATCGCCGCCACGCCGAATCAAGTGGCAACAATTCTACATTCAACCTGGATGATGTCTCAGCGTTGATGGCCTCGCTGCAGCGTTCGCAGGCTGAGACATTTAAAAACATTATGTCGTACGTGATGGAACAAAGATCGTCGACGCCGGCAGCTCCGCCGATGCCCCCAGTGAACGTAGACGGTACCTTGGCGCGTTGCAAAGCTTCATTCAGCGGTGCACCTGGTGAATCTGTTGAGGCCTTTATAGATGCAATTGAAAGCTATACAGAGTGCGTTCAAGTATCCGACGCTAATATCATACGAGGCCTAGCTATGCTTTTGTCTGCTGACGCAGCTACATGGTGGCTAGGATTAAAACATCACATATCCACTTGGAACGAAGCCAAAGAAAATTTAATATATGCATATGGCACCCGCCTTCCACCACATAGAGTATATTTAGAAATATTTGCTTCCCCGCAGGTGGAAGAAAACACTGATAAGTTTGTTGCTCGTGTCCGTGCGCTTATGGCAAAGCTACCGAGGGATGATATCTCGGAAAAAGTACAACTGGACATGGTATATGGGTTACTTCATAACAGAATACGCACAAGATTGCGCCGTGAAGAATTCACATCTTTCAACTCATTGCTGAGCCATGCTCGGAACATAGAAGATTCATTAGAGGAAACTCAACCGAGGCCGTCCACTAGTGGTGTGCGTTCGACCCGTGCCCAGCCGGCCTCGTCTGCGGGTCGGCACGAACCGTGCGTCACTCGTGCGAGCGCACCGGCGCGCGCGCGCTATCCAAACTCCGCCGCGACCGTCGTGCCCGCCTCCGCCACCGCTGGGCCTGTCGTCGCCCGGCCTGCTGTTGCCACACCTACGTCTGCTGTACCAGGTTCTACAGAGCAGTCTGTGACTATAAAAAAACAGCGTCCGGTGTGCTCCTACTGCAAAAGGTTTGGACACACAAAGGAACAGTGCCGTAAGTTAATCAGCCGAGGTGAGTCAAGTGTATCTAACCTTTCCGAACACAATCAAAATGACAATGCTTTTTACAGTGTTCAGTGTAGTATTAATAAAAATAGTAAAATTATTTCTGATTTCCCTGTTGAAAATGCAATGTATAGTATTAAGCAACATGATAAAAATAATTTTGTTAGTAATTTTAAGTGTCAAAATGCAAATATTAATTATGCTACCATTGATAGTGGCCTTACTTCCAGAAAATCTTATTTTCAGGTCAGTAATGATTCTATATCAAATAATATAAACTGTAATTGCTCTAGTAATAATGAGATGCCAATCTTTTGTGATTATAATGTTTTATATAATCAGGATGTTCGGACTAAGTGTAAAAATTTAAATTTTTGTTATAACCAAGGAATTGTAGCTAAATATAAGAACTCATTATTACCTTATAATCAAATTATTGAACCAAATTGTAATAATTTAAATTTTTCAGTTAATTGTGACTGTGAAGAAAAAGGTAGTAAGTGTAATTCATTGTTATAATTCCATTGTCATTTAGAACTCGCCAATGTCCCTCAATTCTTTTTAAATTAATTACATTTCGCCTTGATCACACTCAACGGAACTAATCCCGTAAAATCATTCCGAGCTCTTTTTTTTTTATTATTTGATTGGTTTATATATATATTATTACTAGTAATACAACGGGAGCATCTTAGCGGAACCCGAAACGGAAACAGATGTCAAAAGCAAATTTCAGCAGAAACAGACATGAAAACGGATGCATAAACAGAAGTGTAAATAATATGAAAAACATATTTACAAAGGCTAGCGTGGTTGACCATTTTTTTTTTTTTTTTTTTTTTTTATAGTCTGGAAATGCATTTACGCACCCCCTACGCCGGGCTGTGCAATGGCGTAGGGGAGTGTGGGACTCGCCGGCCGCAGAAGGCGACCGGAATACCCACTAAAACCAGACTGCCCTCTCACGCGTTACGGCGGGGCCACGGGAACGCGTTAGCTTACTTCCGTGACCCCGCCTGCGTTTGGCCTCTACGGCCCTCAAAGTTTAAGTCGTGGGGAGAAGGGCAGCAGCGAATTGCCGCCTCCTTCTCCCCACTCTTCTCTGCCGGAGCGGGGGCGCTAGGGGATCCCCTTCGCGCTCCCGCTCCCTCTCCTCCTTCTGCGACATGACTGTTTCGCAGAAGGAGGAGACCGCGTTCCAAGACCTCTCACTTCCCAACATGGCGCGTACAACGCCGGGAAGTGAGAGGTCGCCGCCAATCGCCGCCACTAGGGTGCGGCGCTCTTCTCTCCAGGCGCAGCACACTTCGAGTGTGTGCTGCGCCGTGTCCTCGTCGGCGCCGCACCCGTGGCAGCGCATCCTCTCCTCCCTTCCGATCCGACACAGGTACCGTCCAAAACAACCATGTCCGGACAGCACCTGTGTCAGTCGGAAGGTGAGGGAGCCGTGGCTCCTCCCACACCATTCCGGGAGCAGTGGGCGTATGGCCTCTATAGTGCGCACGCCGTATTTGGCGTGCGCTAGGCCTCTCGCCCACAGCTCCACGGTCGTCATTCTCCTCGCCTCCCGGGTGCGGGAGATCTCCTCTGGGGCCGGGGCTTCGCCCCGGGCTCTTTGTGTGGCCCGCGCCCAGTAGGCTTCAGCCAGCACTCCCGCCTCGATTTCCCACGGAGGGGTGCCGGCCAAAACGCAGGCCGCCGCGTGGCCTACCGTTCGGTAGGCCCGGCACGCACGCGCCGCAACAATGCGTTGCGGCCTGCGGAGGAGGGCCCTGTTCGGTGCATTGAGGGCGCGAGCCCATATCGGTGCACCGTACAGGGCCATACTTTTGACGACCGTGGTGTACAGCATCCTCGCATGTACACCCGGACCGCTGAGGTTAGGGAGGAGCCTCGCCAGGGCTGAGGCCGCGCCCACAAGACGGGGGGTCAGCGCTCGGAAGTGGTCACCGAAGCGCCAACCCCCGTCGAGGACAAGACCCAAATATTTTATCCGGGCCTTGACCCCGACTTCCTCTCCGTTGACCCGGAGGGTGGCCCCCGCAGGAACCCTCCACCGAGGCCCTTTAAAACAGAGGGCCTCGGTTTTGCTGAGGGCCACTCGGAGGCCTAGTGCCTCGATCCTCCGGGTCAATAATGTGGCTCCGGCCTCAGCCCTTCTCACCAATCTACTCCACGTGGTGTCCCGGACGGCAACCAGCGTGTCATCTGCATAGCAGATGACCGCCATCCGAGACAGCACCTCTCCGCGGATGGCCCAGTCATATCCGATGTTCCACAGGAGGGGCCCTAGCACGGACCCCTGTGGAACACCGGTGGCCATCCGCCTCTCCTCTCGACCGGTTCTCCCCATGTAGGACACTACCCGCCCTTGCAGGTAGTGTCCCACGACTCTCCGCAGGTAGAGGGGCACTCCGTGATATCGGAGCGCCTCCTCTATTACCGCAAAGGGGAGGGAGCCGAAGGCATTGGCGATGTCTAACGACACCGCCATGGCTCCCTGCCCCTTTTGGGCCGCTTCGTCGGTGAACTTCTTCAGGGCGGCCAGGGCGTCCAAGGTGGATCGTCCTGACCGGAACCCGAATTGGTTCACCGAAAGCTGCGGCCCATCCCTCGCTAGATGTTGGATGATCCGGGCAGCTATAACTCGCTCCAACAGCTTCCCGGCCTCATCCAGCATCACCAGCGGGCGGTATCCCGACGGAGAGTCCGCGGGGCGGCCTTCTTTCCTTATAAGGACCAGCCGCCCCTCCTTCCACACCTCAGGGAAGTGCCCCGCTGCCAGACAGTCGTCGAAGAGGCAGCGGAGGCGGTCCCCGAGGTGCTTTAACGCGATGGGGAGAACCTTCCCCGGAACCCCATCCGGTCCCGGGGCCTTCCGCGGGCCTTGGAGCCGGCGGGCCGCCCCTAGCATTTCGTCCTCTGTTATCAGAGGAGGATTAGGGGCGGCGTCGTCCTCGTCGTTGGCCCTCTGCTGCGTCATGCGCGGTGGCTCAAATGGGGGGCTGTCTGGGAATAGCCCCTCTACCACCGCGCTGAGGACGGCCGGCTCCATGGTCTCCGTGGGGGGCGCCGTTTTGAATTTGGCCCGTACCATTCGGTACGGGCGCCCCCACGGGTCCGCGTCCAGGGCCGCCAAGAACTCCGAGTATGCAGCGTCCTTGGCGGCCCCTATGGCGGCTTGGAGCGCCTTCTTGGCCGAACGCATTTCGGCCTGGAGGCGCTCCAGCTCGCCCGGCTCCCGGTGCCGACGTCTTCGGCACCGGGATAGAGCACGGCGAGCGGCGTTGCTGGTGGCACGCAGGGCCGCGAGGTCCCGCGACCACCAGTATACCCCCTCTCGGGGCACGAGGCGTCGAGCCCTAGGCATTGCTGCGTCGCAAATAGTCGTCAAGTCCCGACGGAACCTGGCAGCCCTTTCTCCGACCCCCAAGGATTGAGGGGGGTCGGAGGCCCACGCGGATACGATTGCAGCCTCCTCTGCCAGGTCTCCGTCGAGACGTGACAGCTGCCACCTAGGGAAGACGCCTCTGCCGCCCGCCGTGCGAGTTTGACGCCCAGGGGGCGCTGTGGAGACCCTAAACCTGATGTACAAGTGATCTGACAGGGTCTCCACATCCTCCAGGACGCGCCAACACGAGATGTGCGCGCCGATATTGGGGGTGGCGAACGTCACGTCAACGACCGAGCCACCCCGCGCGCGCACGCATGTGAAGGCGCTGCCCCGGTTCTCCGGGACCAGGCCGATAGTAAGAGCCCAATCTCGAAGATGCGCCCCCTTGACGTCGGTGATGGGGGATCCCCAAGCCGCGCACTTAGCATTGAGGTCCCCCATCACAATGACCTGGGCTGGCAATGCCCTCCGCACAACCAGCTCCAGGCCATCCAGGAACCTCTCGAACTGTGAGAGGCTCCTGTTCGGGGAGAAGTAGACTCCGATGAGCACTACTTCTCCCCAGTTTGCCAATACGTAACCCGCGCCCCTCTCCCTGAGAGAGAGGTGTTGCAGGCCCGTTGGCGGCACCACCATTCCGACCGAGCCCTCCATGTCCCCGACCCAGTGTGGTTGGGAGGGGATGTGGTAGGGCTCGGCCACGACAGCAACGGCAATTCTCCACTCCGCCAGGGCCTGCATGAGCAGGTCCTGTGCGCGGGCGGAGTGGTTGGCGTTCGTCTGTAGGAACTCTGCATGCAGGTGTCTGGGCATTATGACACCTGCATGCGTTCCTCTTCAGGCTGCGGCTGCAGCCTGGGCGGCGATTGCGCTTGTGGCGCAGGGGGAGGGCCGATGATGCGGGCCTTCCCCCTCACAGTGGGGGGGGTGCATTTTGCTCCCCCCATTATATGTGCGTGCGGGCAGCCTGTCCTATTGCACACGGCGCAGTTGACAGGCGCCTCGCACGCAGCCCTCTTATGGCCCTCCTGGCCGCATCGGAAGCAGAGGCGACCATCCTCTGCCTCCGATGGGCATAGGGCCCGGGTGTGGCCCAGCTGCATACATTTGAAGCAGCGTAGCGGCCGGGCCCTCACCGCGGTGACGGTGGCCATGCACCATCCAATGGCCACCTTCCCTATCTGTGCGAGGGCCTTCGCCGCCGCTGCCGGACACCGCACCAGAGTGGAACCCCCACCCCAGAAGCTGGGCCTGATTAGGCCCACTTTGACCATATCGGGGTGGCAGCCGCCGGTTGACGCCAGTTTGGCTGCCACCTCTTCGCGCGTCGTCGTCTCGTCCAAACCGGAGACCCGGAGGTCTGCGAGTTTGGACGGACGCGCGATGTCCGCCCAGCCGCCGATGACTTTGACCAATTCGGCAGCCAGGCGGTCGGCCGTCTCTTCTGGGGTGGTCCCCCCTACCTCCATTAGCTTGGAGCCGGTCATACTAGTTCTGACTTTCACCGTCTCCAAGCCTAGGTCTCTGAGGCAGATCGCTGCCTTGGCCTTGGCCAAGACGTCGACGTATTTGGCCTCAGAGACCTGTCCTGCTTCGTTTGTGATCGTGGCCCCCGGTTTGAGAGTGACGGTTATGGCCGCCGTTTTGGGGGCCACGATCTTTACAGTCTTGGGAGGGGGGGGGAACCCGCTGCACTCTACCAGGGTGAACTGGTGCAGCGGGTGGGGTCCCGGCCGGAGCCTTCTTCTTCTTTTTACGGGCCTTCCGGCCGACCACTTGGGACCACGGTGTCTCATCGCCCCCGGGTGTTTGAGGGGCGGGATTGGCGGTTCCGGCTTTGGCCTTTGCAGCCTTCCCTGCGCTCCCCTCTCCGCCAGCAGGTGGAGGGGGGGGAGGGGCGGCCGGTCTGGCTTTAGAGGCGATCTTCTTCTTGGGGACCGGTCTGGCTTTGGCCGCAGGGGCCTGGGCCGGTCGTGTCTCCACAATTTTTGAGGCACTGGTCGCCAGGTTGGGCCTGGTTACAGGGCGCGGCGGCGGCGGATGATGATTGTCCGCTTGGAGCGGTGGTCTGACCACCGGCTCAGGGGGGAGGCGTGTCTCCAAGTCTTGCAGGCGGGCGTTCACCATCCCGCCTACTGACTCTAAGAGTTCGCGCCTCATCTCTTCGAGAGCGCCCCTGAGAATTGTCTCCACCCCCTCCTGGGCTTGAGGAGCCTCCCTCGGAGTCGCTTCTGACCGCTTTTGCGACTCCGCGTATGCTTCTTTGAAAGCACGCAGCTCCGCGCGGATCAGCTCCAGCTCTCTAGCTAGTCTGGCATTCTCCGCGCGGAGCCGGCGTTGCTCCTCCTCGGGGGTGATCGCTCGCAGCTCCTCCACCGCTTCAATCACCTGTTGGGTGGCCCTGTTAATCTGGCCTCGCACTGTTCCCTTTATGTTTCCGCTCTTCTTAACCTCCCCCTGAATTGCGGAAACATTCAGGAGGGCTTTCGCAGCCAGTGCCTCTATGGTGGCAGCCTCCGGTTGCGCAGCCCTGGGCTCCGACAAGTCCCTGGGCAGGCATGGAGGCCGGTAGGGGGGGTCCGAGTCAACTGCTCCACTCTCCTCCCCCTCCGCTAAATAGGCTTTCGCCTCTTGCAGAAAACTGCTTTGGGCCCCCGGTCGTCTGGTACGGCCTCTTGTCGCTGTCGACACTTTTATGACCGGGCCCGCTACTTCCGCTTCTTTTAGCGCCCTCTTCTTCCCCTTGCTCTCTGTCCCAATTGGGGACTTGAGAGCAATTTTAGGGGCCGCGGAACTGCTGTTTTTCTTCCGCGCCGTGCTCGTGCTCGCCTTCCTTCCGTCAGGGAAGCCCTCCAGTGTGCTGTCCGAGTCAGAGGTTTCCGACATTGAGACTAGCTCCAAGTCGCTCTCCCTGTCATCCCCTACTCTTCCAGCCGTCGAATCCATATCACTTGCATCATTGTCCATTGTTAGCGCCGAGGTCATTGGTTGGCAGTCTTTGGCCCCCCCAGAATACGAGGGCCGGCCAGAGGTCAGAGTGACCTCTGGGAGGGATTCTCCGCTGGTGTAACCAGCGGTACCCTCCTGGGGTAATATCTTTTTAGAGCTTGCCATTGTCCATTGTGACCGGTGTTGTCGGACACCGGAAACCGCCTTTGTAATGCAGGGTAAGGTCCCCTAGCCATGAAGCGCGGCCTTGAAGGCCGCCATACTTCGACCGAAGTCCACTGCCTTTTAACGTGTTGCCGCACGCCCTCGCCGATGTTCCGCAGGCCTGCCCGGTATGGGTGGCCCTATCCGGTATAGCCCTACGGAACGTCCACCTCCTCCTCAGGGTAATTTTTTATAGAGGTTTTCTTCCTCGCGGCCCCACGCTCAGTGCGCAGAGCCCCCGTTTCCGCTGGGTGCGGATTTACGGGTTTTGGTGTTTGGTTCGCGGGGCGAAAAAAGCCCTACCCCAGCAATATGCCGGGGCGTTCCCCTATCCACCACCCGGGGACGCGCCACGTCGGAGTTCACCTCTCCGCCCACTCGGACAACCGAGCAGGTCCGTGAAAGCGTGGTTGACCATGGCCCAATCACCCCCAACATGGGAGAGGCTCCGAGCCCCTCGGCAGGGACGCATAGTGAGCTGATGATAATAATGATGATGACATATTACATGGTTATCAGTTATTCAAACGTACATTTAATAACTCGTAAGTATGAAATAGTCACATGTTGCCAGCTGTCAAATTTTATATGGACAATAACTAGACCGTTTACTCCACCAAGAGAAACCGATTGCTTCAAACAGCAGCAAAATAATACGCGCTTAAATTCACAAAAAAGTACATAAACAAACAAATGCCGTAAGGCCGTGCACGGACTGGGCGTCTCGAACCGCGCATGTGTAACTCTCAGTCGTCGTAAACTTACTTAAATGTAGGTCCTGGGTCTCAGCCTACCCCTCTGGGTTACGGGTCGTGAATTATGTTGTTCTTGTGGTATTTTAAATAAACTTATTCCAAAAATATTAAACTTACAAAATATTCACAAACACATTTTCCCATAAAACTCGTTCATTTTAATCGGTTCAGTAGTTTTGGCGTGAAAACGATACAGACAGACAGACAGACAGACAGACAGAGTTACGTTTTCATTTATAATGTCAAGTAAGTAAGGATTGTATGCAAGTAACTACTCTTTTCTAAACTGTTTCTTTTGTTTATTCATATGAATTTTCAATTCTGAAATGAGATATATATCTCATTTCAGAATTTCGAACGAGGTCGCTAATTATTGGTCACGGTATTGTCTTTTGAAGAGTAATTCTGCAAGCGGTCTGCCAGTTACACTATGTGGTGTACTTTTGTACATGGTTAAGTATTGCGTGTAAAGTGGAAATTTTCCTTCTTTGTATCAGCTAAAATAATTCACAACGATGAGTACGAAATCTCCATTCTAAAGAGGTCCCATTAAATCGAAGGCTATGTCGAACTAAGGTTCATTCATTTAGATGTGCTTAATAAAACTCCGCAATAGCATATGTCTACCTTTTATAGTTTTCTCACAATAACCTTTTTTTTTTCAGAAACATCAATTAAATTCTGTCCTATTTCCGACGCTATTATTCGAGTTCAGTATTAACCCTTATGTAAATAAATATGTTCATTATCAAGAGAATTTAATTTAGACTTGAATAGAGCCCTTGAAACTATATCATTCTGTCTAATAGTTTAGGAGATATTGAAGGAATAAAATTACGCGGAAACGAATAAATGCTACATCGCGTTACAATGAAAAGAAACAATTTTGCTTTCTGGCCTTACGTAGGTCAAACTACCTACATTAAAATGATGTATGGAGCAATTATAAATCCTTAAATTTGCTAAATAAAAGTCTACGGTGGCATATATCTATCATCTATGGATGATTCACAATAGCCATGTTATTGTGAATAACGTCGATTAAAATGTGCACGAAAAACAGCGTCGTAAGCTTACGGCGCTATTATACCACATTTGATATGAATTCTTATCAAAATAAATATGTTTTAAGACTAGAGTATTAAATGCAGATTACATTAGCTTTTCAAACAATGTAATTCCGATCATTAGTTTGGAAGATATCAAATGATTAAAAACTACGTGCATCCGAAAAATGCTACTGTGGCGCGCTGCTGCACAGAATTAAGAAAGCTCTCTTCTTTCTTGTAACATGTCTATATTGTATTATTATTGTTATCTTGAAGTCGGTTTCGGCCTAAGTAGGGACATAAACGGAACTAGGTCTAATATAAAATGTCACTCATTAACTCATTCAGCATTATTATAATTATAAAATAATTCTTGTAATTCCAAACCACCAAAATGTAATAAACTAGCTATTGCCTACCCAACGTCGTCAATACCCGTTGCATTCATATAAATAGTATTCGCTTCCAGCTCTCCCATCTTACTCTGAAGGATGTAGTTTCTCCTTCGTATTCAAACTTTTCCAACGTAGGTTGGGCCAAATTATGTGGTATCTAAAATTTAAGTTTTCTTTTATGAAATACTATCAACTTAATGATCAACTATGTTGCTTTCGTGTTATACGCGACTTCTTCGATTTAACGATCAGCTATGCTGCTTTCGTGATATACACGACTTCATCGATTTAACGATCAGCTATACTGCTTTCGTGTTATACACGACTTCATCGATTTAACGATCAGCTATACTGCTTTCGTGTTATACACGACTTCATCGATTTAACGATCAGCTATGCTGCTTTCGTGTTATACACGACTTCATCGATTTAACGATCAGCTATGCTGCTTTCGTGTTATACACGACTTCATCGATTTAACGATCAGCTATACTGCTTTCGTGTTATACACGACTTCATCGATTTAACGATCAGCTATGCTGCTTTCGTGTTATACACGACTTCATCGATTTAACGATCAGCTATGCTGCTTTCGTGTTATACACGACTTCATCGATTTAACGATCAGCTATGCTGCTTTCATGTCATATATCTACGTAACCTTATCGATTTAACGATCAGCTATGCTGCTTTCTTGTTATTTATCTACTTAACCTTATCGATTTAACGATCAGCTATTCTGCTTCCATGTCATATATATATACATGAATTCATCGATTTAACGATCAGCCATGCTGCTTCCATGTCATATCCATGACATAATCAATTTAATGATCAACTTTGTGCTGCTTTGTAATCAAGTGCAAGCGATGATTAAGTGGAAATCTACGATTAAGTGCAAATTTACACTTTAGTGTACCTAGTTTGTTACACATAACTTAAGTTTGGAAGAGATTAACATATAGAAAGTTATTATTTAATTCATACTACAGTCCATCAATACACTGTTAGTCACGCAAAGGTCGAAGACAGTCTTAGGATGTAGTTGTAAATTATTAAAAATGCAGTTGATTATTGTTATACTATACTACTAGGGTAGTAAATAAATATTTATTTTATCATCATAATCTTAATATATATAAGAGGAGTCATCGCGCGGTCGTTGCCGTGTGCGCACGTACAGGTGCTCCGCGTGGTTAGTACATCAATATGGATATCGTGAAGTGTAATAACTGTAACATAGTTATTTGTGAGCTATTGGCTTTTGTGCAAAATAAAGCTGATGTAATGGACGAAGACAGTATACTTCGTCTGTGTTCTACTGCGTTCACGACGGATGAAATCACACAGGCAAAAAAATTACTTTTCGAGTCTGTACAAACTACTTCTCGAAAAGTAAATAGGAAAGGTGAAGGAAAAAATAAGCGAGACATGGAAGATATTCTATGTGTGATCAAAGAAACAGACCCTGACTTGGTACCTATTTTTGTGGCAAGGGACTTACAACGTCTTTCCCCGGTCACATTTGATCATGTAGATGTCACGAGATTGTTAAGGGACATTATTAAACTGCAAGATAATGTGTTATTTATAAAAGAAAATTACGCTACGAAAGAAATGGTTTTAAATCAAATTGGTCGTCCGCATATTTCAACGGAAGAATTTCAAACCGAATCAACGGATATCATTAATACTTCTTGCATTGACAACTCAATGACTCAACGCCCGGTTGCTCATTCACTGTCATCTGATTCGCTCGCACGCAAGGGAGGATGTAATTACGATCTCTCACTTTCGCGTCCAACTGAGCGGCTGACCGGAGAAACCGGTTCGGGAGATAAACGTTCTGCAGTGTCGCCTGCGCGTGTAGCATCGCGCCCGGCGAGAATTGAAGTGAGTCAGCCTGGCAACAACTCATATGCCGATGCGGCTGCGCGCGCGCCTCTGGCTTCGGAGACAGCGGGTTCGAGTACGAGTGCGAGTAATATGAAAATTTGCAAAAATGATGATTGGGTCCTGGTGCAACGAAAGCGTAATAAGAACAGATTCACTGCGATGACGGGAAAAGCGGATAGTCATTACAATACATTTAAAGCGGCAAATACGAGAATACCATTTTATATATATAATGTTGATATGAAATGCCAGACGGAAGATATTTCTAATTATATTATGAGCAAGACCGGTGTTGATGTGCAATTAGAGAAAGTAAATATGAAATTTAAAAAAGATTACGGAGGATACAAGTTTATGATCCCAAAAGATAAATTATCGATATTTATGGATGAGAATTTATGGCCTTGTGGTGTATCTTTCCGCAGGTATGTACAGTTTAATAACCATTGGAAAACTAGGGATGAACAGAAATTAATTACTCAAAATGGACAAAAATAACAATAAGACACATAAAATTATGAGTTTCAACTGTAAGAGTCTAAAGAGATCTATGGATTGCATACGGATACTGAGTAAGCAGGTGGATATAATAGCTCTCCAAGAAACCTGGCTGTTACCAACTGAAGTACATGAGTTGGGGTTGATAAACAAAGATTTTTCTTATTTTGGTAAATCGGCGATGGACATTAGCAGTGGGTTATTGCGCGGCCGTCCTTACGGTGGCGTAGGCCTTCTATGGAGAAATGATTCATTTCAATCGGTGTCTGTGATCCCCTGTGTTAGTGAGCGTATTGTCGCGATCAAAGTGTGTGTCGCGGACCGGTCTATGTTATTTTTTAATGTATATATGCCTACAAACGATCTTGATAATTTATGTGAATTTGTTGAATGCCTAAGCGAAATATCCGCTATAGTTGAGAATGAAAATATTGAATGTATATATGTGTTAGGAGATTTCAATGCTCACCCCGGCAAATTATTTGGAAATGAGATGTTAAGCTTTTGTGCGGAGCAGAATTGGCTATGTGCGGACATTGAGATACTAGGTATTGACTCTCAATCATATACTTATACTAGCGATGCGCATAGTACCTGTTCGTGGCTCGACCATTGTTTAACTACGATGGCCGCGTGGCAGACAGTAGTAAATGTAAAAATACATTACGATGTTTTCTGGTCAGATCATTTTCCATTGGAGGTCGAATGTAATCTTGAAAGGGTTAGACCCACATCTATTCCTTATTTCTTTGCTGGGTATGGAATGGGAAACCTCGGAAAGGAACTATTTACAGGGATATGGTAGAATCGAGGAAACTATTCAAAAATAAGGTTAAATTTTGTCAAAACCATCAGGAGCAAATAAAAATGAATATTCTTGCTACAAAACATGAGCAAAAAGACTTCCGAGGTTTCTGGAAACAAACAAAGAAATTGAGTCCTAAAGCTGGTATCCCAGTGAGCATTGATGGCGAGTGTGAGCCGGTGAGGATTGCTAATCTGTTCAAGAACCATTTCAGGGTACAATCACTTGGACAGTTAAGTGTGGGTGTTGATGCTGGGGTGGCGGACCCAAGTCGACCATTACAAGTACCACCCCGGATAACAGCGAAGGAAATAACTAAAATCATAAAGAATATGACTAAGGGCAAGTCTCCCGGTCATGACCACCTCAGCATTGAACACCTTCAGCACGCTGGTCCGCATTTGCCTAGGTTGCTGGCGCTCTTGTATACCTTCTGTATCAGACATTCGTATCTGCCCGGGGCGTTAATGAGAACGGTCGTTGTCCCGATTTTAAAGAACAAAACAGGCGACGTATCGGATTGTAATAACTATCGGCCGATCTCCTTGGCAACCATAACTGCGAAGGTACTCGATGCAGTGCTCGAGCGGCAGGTGAGTAATCATCTGAAATTTAGTGATGCTCAGTTCGGTTTTAGGCCGATGTTATCTACCGAGTGTGCAATCCTGTCGCTAAAGCATGTGGTAGGATACTACACGGAGAGGAATACGCCTGTCTATGCAGTGTTTCTTGATCTTTCGAAGGCCTTCGACCTGGTCAGATACGACTTGTTGTGGGGTAAGATGAGGCAGTCGGGCGTACCGGGACCTTACGTGGACTTGTTCTCCCATTGGTACGAGCACCAGACCAACCAGGTAAGATGGTCAAACACACCGTCGGAGGAATACAGGTTGGAATGCGGGGTGAGGCAGGGGGGTTTAACCTCACCGGCGCTTTTCAACCTGTATATTAATGAGCTGATCGAGGCACTCGGTAGTACACGTGTCGGCTGCTCGATTGATGGTCACTGTGTGAACAGCATCAGTTACGCTGACGACATGGTGCTATTGAGCCCATCGATCGCTGCTCTCCGGCGGTTGTTGTCCATCTGTGAGAGGTACGCTGAATCTCACGGGCTCCGATATAATGTTAAAAAAAGTGAACTGCTCGTCTTTAAGGCAGCAAAGAAAAAACCTAATTATGTGCCACCTGTAACGCTCGGAGGTGTTCCACTGAAGAGGGTTACGGAGTTCAAATACCTTGGCCATATTGTAACTGAGCACCTTAAAGACGATGCAGATATCGAAAGGGAACGGAGAGCGTTGGCTGTTCGCTGCAATATGCTGGCCCGCAGGTTCTACCGTTGTACCGCACAGGTTAAGGTAACCTTGTTCAAGGCGTTTTGCCAGTCCTTATATACCTGTGCCCTGTGGGTTGGATATACGCGGCGGGCATACAATGCTCTCCGAGTGCAATATAATAATGCTTTCAGGATGTTGTTGGGGCTCCCGCGGTACTGTAGCGCATCAGGTATGTTTGCGGATGCACACGTGGATGACTTTTCATCAGTCATCCGCAAACGGACAGCCTCACTGATGCGTAGGGTTCGTGCGAGCACTAACAACATCCTGATGGTTATAGGTAATAAGCCCGAATGTGTTGTTTTGAGACACTGGGTACATATACATACCCATGTACCTGGTGCCTCGAAACGACGCAGATTTATGAATTAAATGTTTTATTAAGTTTGTTAATTTTAATTTGTATTTATTTAATAATTTTGTCAATTTTCACTTTTAATTTAATTTAATTTGTAATCTTAACTTTACTAACATAGTTATAAGTATTATTTTACTAACAATGTATGGACTTATAATGGTCTGAATTAAATGATTTTTATTTATTTATTTATTTTATAAATCTCGTGTCACAATGTTTGTCCTCAATGGACTCCTAAACCCTTAACCGATTTTAATAAAATTCGCACACCATGTGCAGTTCGATCCAACTTAAGAGATAGGATAGTTTAAATCTCAAATTATAGTCGCAATTTTAATTTATTGCTAATTATTTGTCTGTTATTATTTAACAGTCACAATTATCTGTTAACTCCAAATGATTCTAACAGATGTCGATACCTTTCGACTGGGTTGAGTAAGTAATCAATAGATGGCGCTGCTATGGTAAATCTACGAACGTGTCATATAAGCTTATTAACTGCACGCGGACGGAGTTGCGGGCGACAGCTAGTAGTTCAATATTTTCTTAAACATCATTCGTCACTTGCTAATCCGAGTAAGTTTTTATCAATACACCGGAAATCAATCTGTCACTTGCACGTGTCATTCATTATGACTCATAATAGTGCACTTTGTAGTAAACAACTTAAAACAAAATTAATATTGTGATAACCAAATAATGTGATCTTATTTCGATATTTGGTTTAGTTTACATTTCAACCGTTTGTAAAATATTCACAGCTAGTAACGTTTTTAAGCAACATTTTACAAATAAGCAGAGCTGGGCGTTAACTCGTTAATCCGTTAATTAACGAAGTTAACATTTTGCTTAACGGATTAACTTTTAAGTTAACTTCAAAAAGTGTAAACGCTTTGTTAACTTCCGTTAAACTCAACTTCCGTTAAAAAAAGTCCGTTAATCGTTAAATTAGAAACTTGGAGACGTGCTGTCATTTTGTTAAAATTACGCGCCACGCCACGCTCGTAAGTTCAGTTATGTTGGGCGACTGTCGGTGATTCGAATGGTGAACGAAAGAGTTGATCATTGATATATGTGAAGTTCGCCTGCAACTGCGATGCATCAGAGCGTCCGGGAAAGACGTGACCAATAGGACAAAATTAAAAGAAGGTTCGAAATAGTATATTTCATGATGATGATGATGTAATCCCGGCCGATATCGGCCACGGCGACTGTCTTCAGCTCCGGTTTTGACGTTGGTGTGCTCGCATGTGGCTTATGTAAGTATATTTCATAACGAGTATATAAAAGCACGAGTATGTAATAGCCCACATTCCGAACGCTCTTCGTCCCTGCAATACGCCACTTTTTGAGCAACTGTATTAAAACACTTTTTTACTCGTGTTTTTCTTTAGCTTTTCCAAACTCGTGCGTTCTCTTTCCCAACTGTCAAAATAATGTCTGTTAAAAAGAAAAACAAACCACGAAATTTTTACAAAAAAAAATCATTGAAGATTTTATGATTCATGCAAATGTTTCTAAAAAGAAGCTCCTAATTTGTTACAATATCAGATTTTATGGTTTGATTCAATGAATTAGGTTAGTTTTCATTTTATTTCATCTCATTAAATTAAATTTTCATTTCATATCAATAAAAATAATCCACTGAAGACTTGGTTGTTTGGGCATAGTTCCCTTTGCCTACCCAGAATGAGTGAAGAAAACAAAAAAAATCTCTATTTGTATTCTATTACGGTTGGCGCCATTTTCCAAACATTTTAGTTAGTTGAGTTCATTGTGTTTTTATTATTCTATTAAATTGCTTCATTTTTTAGCAACTGTATCAAAAGTAGTTGTTTAGCACACGTGCGAAACTGTCATTACAACTTGTTCCAACTGTCAACCGTCACCTTCGGCTGCGCCTCGGCTCGGGTAGACATTTGTCGAAACTCTTTGCAAAGACAGGCTTTCCGCACTCGTAATAAAATATACTATAATGCATTCACACTTGTCTCTAATACTAATGTGTACACTCTATAAATGTATAGTCAAATTACTATTTTAATCAAGTGTCTCCACAATAAGTGTGAAATTAGTATGTATAATTTTGGTATGGTTAACTGTTAACGATTAACTTTAACTTGCGTTAAATTTTCGAGAATTTAACGCTTTAACGATTAACGAAGTTAATTTTTTAATTAACGAATAAACGATAAACGAAGTTAACTTTTCGATTAACTGTGCCCACCTGTGCAAATAAGTAGTATCATATGTGAACAAAGAAAATCGTTGCTCATTTTGGCAACCAATAGCTTCCATTTCAAATTGTTTTTTAATTGGGTGCACGTAAGGCCAAATAATATTAAGAATAATTTTTACGGTCAATTATTGAAGTTTTCTTTATTAATCATACACACTGGTCTCTTCCAGCCAGTGTCTCAATGATCCAGTCATACTTCTGTATTGTTCGCTCTTTTCTTATTTTCATATCAATACAAGGTTGTTTCTTAATTTACGAAGATGCTATAGTCTTTACTATTGTGGTATTATGGTAAAATATTTTTGTAGTTATCACATAATACTATTAAATAATGTGTGTACATACGGGTTATTTAAATCCATGCTTTATCGGCTTTTCTTTTTTAATTTATATTCTACTGATTTTATAAAGATTGTAGTTTTGACTTTAATCTTACTGTTGTGCTATCATAGTTTATGTTTTTGTTGCAATTCTGTCCGTTGGGGTCCTTGTTATTTTGAACTTGATTGTCTGAAGTGTTATATATATGTATATGTATTTGTATTGTTTGTATTATATATATGCAAGTACTTATGTAAATGTGCAAGTAGACAAACAACTTCATTATACTATGATATTTCAATTATTAATTTTAACGGAACCTTACAAAAAATTTCTTTTAATATAGCTTCATTGATATTCTCGTTTAATACCTATTATTTCAAACTTATTATGAGCAAATATATTCACCGGCCTTAAGTCATTTTTAAAGATAGGTTTTCTCAACGTTGGCTCACTGAATACCTATTGCGAAGAATTTGTCGCGGTTGTGGAGCGCCATGCCATTGATGTGATGGCTGTGGGCGAGACGTGGCTACGTGCAGGCGAGGAGGGCAGCGCCCCTCGTCCCGCTGGCTATCGGCTGTTGCACGCACCGCGCCCGCGCAACGTGCGTGGTGGCCGGGGCGGTGGTGTCGGCTTTTACGTAAAGCGTGGTATAAACGCCCGCGTCTTCTCTCACCCCATTGAAGAATCGCGCATTTTTGTTGAACAAATGTGGTTAACGTTTAAAATGGACAACAAGATGCTCGCTATTGGTACCGCTTATCGTCCACCGTGGCTTGACGTCGACTCATTTTTTGACGCGGTCACTTTATCCATAAACTCTTTAGCTTTTTGTGAAAATATTATCCTACTAGGAGATTTCAACATCGACATGTTACACTCAAACGATGTAAAAGTTAATAAGTTTAACACTTTTCTGTCTAGCTTGAACTTAGTGCAATTGATCACATCCCCCACTCACTTCACAGATCACAGCCAAACATTAATAGATGTTATTTTTACCGATTTGAGAACGCGACGTATTGAGGTGGAACCTGTTGCGCCTTTGAGCAATCATGCTTTGTTAATTTGCGAACTGCACAGTGAAAGACTTAAATTACATCCAAGGAGAATCAGATATAGGCCGCTAAAAGATATACCTGTAGACATTTTTAATTCATCTCTAGAATCAATAAATTGGAACGATATAATCTCCATGCCAGACATAAACCTTAAAGTGCACCTCTTTAACTCATACGTTATATGTTTATTTGATATATTTGCCCCGTCAAATACTATTGTGACTAAAGCGCAAAATCCGCCTTGGATAACACATACAATTAAAGTTATGATGAGACTTAGGAATTTAGCCCACAAGCGGTACTTAAAAACTAAACTAGATTCACATAAATCATATTACAAAACACTAAAAAACTTAGTTGTTAGTGCTATTCATAGCGAAAAAAAAGCATTTTTTGATTTTAACATAAATAATAATTTGAAAAACCCAAAGATGTTATGGAACAATTTGAAGTCGACGGTTCTACCTCCTAAACAAGATACCTACTTACCAGCACATCTTGCATACCCTGACAAAATAAACAATCATTTTTTAAATATACCAGGGATCCCATGTGTTGACCAATCAACTCTTCGCTTCTTTGACACACATCTCTATACTAATAATACAAGTTTTTCACTTCAACCTGTTAATGAGCTAATGATATCTAAAATTATTTCTAACCTTAAATCGAATGCGGAGGGCACCGATGGTATTTCACTTAAAATGTTGATTATGACGTTACCTCAATCTCTAACTGCAATAACCTCTATTGTCAACTGCTCAATAACAACATCCAGCTTCCCAGAAATCTGGAAGACCGCCATAGTCCGACCTCTACCAAAAAAACCTAACCCCCAGGAACTTAAAGATCTTCGCCCGATCAGTGTATTACCCTGTATTTCAAAAATTGTTGAGAAAGTTGTCAAACTCCAATTAGTGGAGTACTTAGAAACTATCAACGTACTACCCGAATTCCAGTCTGGGTTTAGAAAAGGTCATAGCACAACCACAGCTCTTTTAGATGTCACTGACAACATTATCACCGCTCAGGACGACGGCATGTGCACATTGTTAGTGCTTCTAGATTTCTCACGGGCATTTGATTGTATAGATATATCACTACTTCTCTCTAAGATGTCGTATTACGGGTTCGAACCGAATACGGTAAAATGGTTCCAAAGTTTCCTCACAGGTCGTGGTCAGTGTGTCGAAGTGGCTAGAGACGACGGTCGCACATGGCGTTCAGATTATCGCCCCCTTACAAGAGGAACCCCCCAGGGAACTATCCTATCTCCTATTCTCTTTGTTTTATATACTGCTGATATAATAAAGTGCATACAAAATTGCAAATATCATTTATACGCTGACGATTTACAGATATACATCTCATTTAAAAGTAGTGAATTGGACTCTGCTATAAAATCTCTTAATGAAGACCTTGAAAGGTTACAAAATTGGTCCATAAACAACAGTCTTATTCTAAATCCCGGCAAGACGAAGTACATAATTTTCGGATCCAAGTATCAAATTAACAGTATACCGACTGATTGCCAGGTAAGATTAGGAAATGAGATTGTTGAGCGTGTTTATGAAGCTCGAAATTTAGGATTAGAGCTAGACCAATACCTACGGTACGAAAGTTACATATCTAAAATCGTACGCAACTGTTTCTATAGATTAAAATTACTGTACAAAATTCGGGGATATGTAAATGAACGCCTTCGTAAACAGTTGGTGGACACGCTGGTGTTGTCAAAACTAAATTATACAGATGTAGTTTATGGGCCGCGTTTATATGCTAGGACTGAAAAGATAATACAGAGGGTTCAAAACGCATGTGCCCGTTTCTGTTTTAATGTGCCGCCACGTAGTCACGTAACGCCGTTTTTCAATGAAAACAATATTTTAAAGATCGGTTACCGTAGGAAACTGCATCTAGCTTGTCTTCTTTTTGATATAATTAATTTACAGTCACCTAGTTACCTATTTTGTAAGCTTGAGTGGTCTAAAGGTAGCCGTCCCAAACAAAGACAGGGGTCTTTGCAACTATGCACAAAGCGACATAAGTCTGCCGCATTTCGAGGTAGTTTTCGATACGCTGCCACGAGATGTTGGAATAATATCCCGCCACCTATTAAGAATGCGCTAACTAAATTAACTTTTAAAAGAAAGCTAAAAGTATTTTTATTAGAAGTCCAAAAGCAGAAAATTTATAATAAATCTTTTTTCTAAAAAAATTTTTTTTTTTTTCCTGCACTCTGGCTGCTTATCGAAATGTACATATGTAAAAGGGAGACTAATATTGTTCCAGAATTTCTATTTGTTTTAAGTTACATTGAAGTAATGATAGTGAATAAGTTTTTTTTTTTTTCTTTTCTTTAATATTGTTTTAAATACCTTGCATATTGAACTTAGGACCCGTTAATTATACATAACTTTAACTTCTTTTTATACCATAGTTCTTATATTATTTATTAGTTCTTATCTTATTTTATCTTTTTTAATATTGAAATTTTTATTTATCTTTATATATAAATATTTATGTTTGGTTATCCACCGCTGCAACTGGCGTGTCGTGAGGGTTTTCGCGGAAGATCAGCGCTGAGTGTTCCAGAGAGGAGCACCCAGCATACAAAGCTGAGGGAGGACCCTATCCGGTCAGCATTGCAACGTTAATTATAAATGTTTCTTTATGCTAGTGTAATTTTAATTTTATTCTGTTTTTTTTGTATTTATAATTATTTTGTAATATGTTAGTTTTTTTATTGCGTTGTAATGGTGGGAAGGATTAAATGTTATTTTATTTTTTTTTTATTTTTATTTTATTTATTTTCCTTTGTTTTTTTTTCAAATACAATTTATTATCGTACTTACTGTTTTATCCTCGTCGCCAATGTAGTATTCGTCCATTATATTTGGCTCGCCTACGTACCACCACGTGCTACCGCTCCAACCGACTGAGCCCGACCGGCTCCCTACCTCGGTAGGTAATACCTTTAGTACAGGTGTACCGGCTTGCACTAGTGACGTATACGCTCGAGACAAACGACACTCTGTTTACATACACTACATCAACCTTCAAAACCTTCATAAAATAATTTTAAGACAAACAGAAATAACACCTTACATCTACAAGATAATATTAACTAGTGATGCAACGGAAGTGTCTTACCGGAACCAGAAACGGAAACAGATGTCAAAAATAAATTTTAGCAGAAACGGAAACGGAAACGGATGCGGAAACAGAAGTGTAAATAATAAAAAGAAACATATTTACAAAAATATTTTTTTCGGTAAAAACAGTTTGTATTCGTTTTTAATTTATTAAGGCATTGGATATCGGTGTCCTTTATCCTTCAATGTATGTATTTTTACTGCGCTGCAATAAGTTAAAATACGCGTTTTTTTTATTTATGTTCAGGAAACAAAATTACACTATTTACAAATTAAAGTTCGCCAAACCACTCGTGTTGACAAACGACAAATATATTTCTAATTATATAATGATGATGATATATTACATGGTTATCACTTATTCAAAAGTACATTTAATAACTCGTAAGTATGAAATAGTCACATTTTGCCAGTTGTCAAATTTTATATGGACAACACCTAGACAGTTTACTCCAGCAAGAGAAACTGATTGTTTCAAACAGCAGCAGAAAATATTACGCGCTTAAATTCACAAAATAGTACGTAAACAAACAAATGCGACAAGTGCCGAAAGGCCGCGCACGGACTGCCCGTCTCGCGCCGCGCATTTGGATCTCTCAGCCGTCGTAAAGTTCCGTTTTATCTCCGTTATAAAAGTTGCGGAAACAGAAGCAGAAACGGATGTTGAAAAGCACGCGGAACTTCCGCACTTGCGGAAACGGAAACAGACATCCGTTGCATCACTAATATTAACCTTGTTCATATTTATACTATAGGTTGCTTTTCAACTAAACAATCTATTAACATTTTATACCAATAACAATATTTAGAAATAAACATAAATCAATTTTTTATATCATAACATTTGAAACAGAAAGAATAAAAAAAAATTTAACTCGACAATGTGAAAGTAACCCCCTCCGCGCCTCCGGCTTTTCATAAACACTCTAGGGGTAGGGCAGAAAGTACCACGTGGTGTCGGGGTTGACTGATTCGGTTCTGTGACTCATATCCAACCTTACAATACAAATTTACAAAGAATTTAATACCGCAATGACGCCACGCAACTGAAAAACCGTTAATAGATAATTCCAAAGAGTATGTAAACATTTCGCTAGTATACTATGAAATGGTTACATACTCTTTGCTACTTCGTAGTTTTGCGTTCCGTGTCTTCAAAATTATGAAATAATTAAACAATATAAATGTCAGATTTTTATTATTTTTAATCAATTTAAGATAACATTTCGCAATAAAAATTAAAATAAATAATTTGTTTGGTTTAAAAAAACTTTAATCGAATGAAATAGAGTCTATCTATATCTATGCCTTTTCCCAATTATTTGGGGTCGGCCTTCCTTGTCCTAATTCTCCAGACAGCACGATTCCTGGAGTCTTGTTCGTCAAGGTCAATTTCTTTTAGATCCTTTTGGATCGTCGTCAGCCAAGTGGTCGGTGGTCTTCCGCGATTTCGCGTCGTCGTGGGCAAGTTTAAGGCCAGCTTAACCATGTGATCTTCGGGTCGCCTCTGAACATGACCATACCAACGCAAACGTCTCTCTTTTAATTTTTCAGAAATGGGAGCGACTTTAAAACTTCCTCTTACATATTCGTTTCTTATCTTGTCCATTAGGGTGACACCCGCTGACCAGCGTAACATGCGCATCTCCGTGCTGTGTAGCCGGTTCAAGTGTTGTTTGTTGGTGGCCCAGCATTCTGAGCCATACAACAAAGCCGGCCTTACCGCAGTTTTGTAGACTTTTCCTTTTAGTTTTAACGGTATTCTAGTGTCGCAAAGTACGCCTGTGAGTTGTCGCCATTTAAGCCATGCCGTAGCGGTTCTATGCTGCACATCATCGTCTATTTTTCCATCGTGGCTTATTATGGATCCTAGATATTTGAAACTATTAACTTTTGGCAGAGCTACTTGACCTACGAAAATGCGAATATCATCTCCATCCATTTTTTTAATTTATTTTAGTAGCATACATGACTTATGGCTGTATAAAATAAAAACCTTTGACCACTTATAAAATAAAACTGTCAAAGTTACGTCAAAAGTAGTGAAAATAACTAACCTAAGTACGATTTTATTTAATAAAAACTCCTCTCTCCGCAACTTTAAACTTTGGATAATAAGTCCTTAGATATAATTGTGTTCGCCATAAAAGCTACAATCGCCAACTCGACCGTCAATAATGTATATTTCGGCCGGGTCAATCAACGTGCTCAGCCCTAAGGCTTCAGGTTTGAAGAAATATGATTTTAATATCATAAAAAAACTTACCATTTTTATTTATTTTGGCTAACCTGCCATAATATTTTCAATATCAAGTGCGATCACGAATGATTTAAATTCTCTAAAAGTAGAATTACAACAGCACAAATAATAAATCCGAGGACGGTAGACTACCACGGGCAATTGATTTTGACAATCTCCCTTTTATACGACATTGACATAATTGACAGATGTGTGCGTTCGGAAACCGAAGAGAAAAAAACCCGAATCAAGTAAAAATAATGATGCGAAAAAAATCGCAACGTTACAGACATCACGTACTCTTGAAATTCGCCATCCCCTTTTAACTTGTAATTAATTTAACAGGGTGTTAATAATACCTATCTATAGATAAAGATTATGTAAACGTGATAGTTAAACTCGCGATGACTTTCACGATGCGTGTCCTATGTGCATTGCGTTCTAAAGATAACACAGGTCACTTTGGCTACAGCCGGGCTTGTACCCAAATAGCCTACATTTATCTTAAACGCTTATATCAATCTCTTGTAAATGATTATGTAATTGACAATTTAAATGAAATAATCGAAATGTATAAATACGTGGAAATTGCTTAGTTTGAAATTTTCTGATTTTACTACAAAGATATAACCATAAAAATGTAATAAAAATTTTAAAACAAAAAGGTTTTGTAGAAGTAACGCTTAGTATTTTCTGTGGAACTTATTGTTAATGGAACTTGCAGACAAAGAAAAAATAAAATTCACGAACAAAATAAAAACGGCTACGATGAAGGGTAACTGTAAAATTTTATGAATAGTGTACTTCACGATTTTTAATATACCTATTGTAACTAAAAGGCAGATTTTATTTTATGCTAACTATCGTATATGGATTTTTCTATATTAAACAAAGAAATACGCATTAATGCTTTGCACTCACTTATCAATAATGTATGTAATAATTAAAAGTGTACTGCTAGGATATGCCACGTGCATTTTTGTATGAGAACGTCATGGACGTGAATGATATTAAAAAAAGGTATAAAGTTACTCGAACGTTTATTAGAAACCAATAGTAGCGGACGAGCACAGTCGAGCCAGATCATGACTATTTTCCATAAAAACATATTCATCCCAATGTTTCGCGCGGATTTTGTCGAAGTACTAAGGTCGTAGCACACTTAAACGACTCTGCTCCAACACCGCTCCCACCCAACACCGCCCTAAACTAAGACGACTGCTCACAGTCCACGCGGTGACAGCTAGCAGGCACCCAGCAGTCCACGCGGCGACAGCTAGCAGACGGCCAGCTATCCACCCGCCGACCGCTCTCGCTTGGACTTTAGATACTGACCGACTGAGCGTCGACGGCGCCGACGGCGCGGCGACTGCTTGCTGTGAGCGCGCGGACACCGAACCGGCCGCTCATCTACGACGTGCGGCCAGCGAGGCGTCAACTACCGAGCAGTCTGACGGCGGTAAGCTCGCTGACAGCGAGCTGTCTGCTAATTTATGATGCTAATGTAAAATATATCTAAAGAGCAATATTTAAAGCCCATATTTGATTTATACTCTTTTTGCCGGGTGGGAGCAGAGTCGTGTAAGTGTGCTACGACCTCTACGTTTTTTTTATGTTTTAGAAAAGTGACATGTAAATTCAAATATAGATTTGGAATTTCGGAGTGGTTAACTTTAATATATCGTACGTTAAACGCGTACTCTATAGTTTAGTTATCTATCGTTGTATGTTTGTACTTGATACGAGTATAATGGTATACTGTCTTTTTATTAAGTAGGTGATGTTAACGTGTTGTAGATAAGAATCCAACCAATTAACAAACCTGCTTCCATCCATATCTCAATTACACAATGCGCTTTTATACGGGTGAACGATAAACGTGTTTTTTTTTTTTTTTTTAACTAAGAGCGGACATGTTTAAAATATGTAATTTGTATCTATTGATCTATCTGTTCGTCGCTTTACTTGCAAACTGCAGGTCCTGGGTTCGAATCCTGCCATGTACCAATGTGTTTTTCGATTTACATATCACACATTCACATATATTTATCCGACGATCTTACGGTGAAGGAAAACATCGTGATGCAACTTGCACATATCTGAAAAGAAATTCAAAGATTGTGATGTCAACCAACCAGCACTTGGGCAACATGGTTGACTATGGTCTAGTCATCCCTAACTTGGGGTAAGCTCCGAGCCTCTCAGTGGGGACGTATAGTGAGCTGATGATGAATGATCTATTGGAGTTCATCTTATGTAAAACAATCACACACACGGACAGTTGAATAATTGAAATAGTGTTATCCAAACTTTATAGTAGCTCACAATTTCTCATGAGGAGAAGCGCAGTTTTTTTTGGACTTGGAGTAGGGTATATTCTAGCGCGTTATGACTATATCGACATCTGCAAGCGGTTTCAAGTTTGACAATGTCTTAGGTAGTAAGTGGAAATTTCTAAACATCAAATTAGACTCACGTGATTTTATAACGTGACATTGAAGTAAAAACATACGTGTCTCGCATACACATTATCTTATCACAAAGTATTCGATGTGACAAGACTGTATGATACGTATAAAAATATTGAAGTTTTGGTGAGCTAAATCCATCTCAGTGATCGATTATTCATGTATGACGTCATCGGTTTGTATAACTTCGTTTTATTGAGATCGTGATGGAGATAGTAATCGCATATTAAGTATCATATGGGTTAATCAACTTGTTTCCGTTTCCCGAGAGTTCCCACTACGTTGTGATTCAAATATTTTGAGATCTTTATGCGCATCGTACGAATGATATCCAGAGCAACATTAAATACGTGTAATTAATAAATTAACCTTTTAATGGAAACTTTTTGAAATCACATTTTTAACAATATTGTGCCCCAAGAAGTACGCTTCAAATTTTAATCAAGACTCCCTAGATAGTGTATGAAGCCATGTTGTTGAAATGATTGCATTAAATGTTCTTTAAACAAAGTGAATATGACTTCTAGTTAGTACCACGTGGTGAGTGGTAATGACCCTCGAACAACCTGGCTTGACTACAATTCGCTTTCTTGAAATTGTTATTCATGCTATTAGCAAAGGTCTGGGTTAAATTCGTAAATACCGGTGCATTTGCACGTAAGTCGTTTTGCGTCCGAATCACCATAGTTCAAATATACTCATAAGCACGTGGTCTTTTACTTTTCAGTTTATTTTAAGAAGACATTGAAAAGAAAAATACACACTACAAATTTAACTAGCGGCAGAAGTACGGGAAATGTCATTAAAATTATGTAATACATCGTCTCCATTTGGCAAGTTTTTCTGAATTTTATGTTGTTAGTAGAATCTCTTACTCTTCTGTTCTTTTTTTATAAGACAAGGGGGCAAACAAGTAGCGAGAACAGACATCGTCAATACCAAAAGAATTGCAGATGCAATTCTGCTGATTGATTGACGGCTTTTGAGGTGATACGCTCGCTTCTTAAAGAACTCTTATAAGTAGCGGTTTGGTAATACCGCCGAGGATAGACCATTCCACAACGCGTTAGTATGTGGCAAAAAGTTTCCATAAAACCGTCCGTTTGGGGATTGCCAGCCATTGAGATGGTATGCATTGTACCGGACGGTCTGTAGGGCCGTCCTAAATAAAAGTAAATCGTCATTTTATTAGAATCTAAGAAAATACTATTTCACTTTACGTACAATTGAATATAAAACACCAACATTACATTATTTATTACTTATCGTATGTTTGTATGTTTATCGTTCACAGCACTGGCTGTGCAATGGAAAACTTTCATGACGGTTAACAAGCAAAACTTTCATCGCGAATGAATTTGGTTATGAAGTTATAATAGTTATGCAACAACTTGTTAACATATATTATATGTTTGATTTTATACGATTAAGAAATTTCAATATATCACAGAATAGTTGTAAACAGTGCCATTCCATTACTTATCTTCTGAACATGATTACTACAGTTTTAGGGTATCAATCTGTTTGATTTTGCTATAGTAATTTGCCTAGCAACAGGACAGCGAAGATGATTCATCTTTCATACTTTTTGATTACTGTAGTTCATGTTAAACTACTTTTTTTTTTTAAATAAATTAATATATAACGTTAAAAGTTTTCACAAACGTACTTGAACATTTGTTTTTTCACTCGTAGTTACGCAAGCGTGCTGAAGGTTATTCTTATTTCAATGTCGCGGAAATTTAGCGCCTCTTTCGCAGACTATGCGTGACGTCGAAGTTCAGAAAAAATTAAGGCCCGGGGTGAATTAAAGTCTATTGGAATAGTCGCCGGTCGCTTTTATTCGCGGACGTCTTAGTAACGATGCAATTGTAGTCGAGTTTCGGCTAAAATTATATTTCAAGGTCATTGATATTTGAGCGTGTTATGCAATATTCGCAAACTATGGGTACTTTGTCGTATGAAGATTAAATTACATAATTTACACCTCACATTGTCTCGCGCGTTGTGTACTGCCAAGGTGTATCTTTTAAAAATTGGCACACACATTGAACGCGTAACAGAAATGGATTACCAACGACTGAACCGCTTTTTGTATAATTATGTAATTTAATTAAATTATTTTACTGCTTCTTAAATTAACTTTTTTCTTTATTCATCATTTAATCATTTAAGGATGCGATTCTTCTGTAAAATAACATCAAATAATCGACCATATTGCTTAAGCGATGAAACGGAAAATAAAGAACTTTGATCGCTCACTAAAAAACTGCGGTAGGAAATTTACTAAACAATCGAAGGTCGACCTCAAACCATATGTAATACTCCAATTAAACAGTTTCCATCACTTCGAAATTCCAATTATCATATGTTCTTGGTAGAATTTTACATCAACGATTTCCCCATTATTTAATTCATCATAAAATATTAAGACCTTCAAATTCATGGCGCGACAATCATCTACGCTTATAACTTTTTGTTCTCTGTTATTGAATACGGTATTTAGCCTTAAGAATAAGCAAAACGTCTAGTGAGGTACTTCATCAGAGGCTGTTTATATAAAAATAAATGTAAATTGAGAGCATTAATGTTTGCTGTTTCCTTAAACAAGGCCTATTTCCTTAAGCTGACTTTGATCTCGACATAAAGCATTGCCGACATTATCAAGGCTAACTTAACTAAACAATTTAATACAGTTTGTAAAAAGAATTATAATTAAACAAATTGGTTATTATTGTAACGCTTTGTTATTTATTATTACGTTACGCTTGGCGCGTGGTGGAGCGCCCGCCTACCGGGCCGGGCGCTCCACCACGTCGCTGACTCGCGAACTCATCCGTCGCGTGCTCGAAGCTCGCGAACGTAAGCTTCAGGTTGCAGTCCTATGCTGTGATCTGTCGAAGGCTTTCGACGTCGCTGACCACAGCGTGCTCGCGTGCAAACTGCGCTATTACGGTATAACCGGGAATGCTCATGATTTACTTACAGACCTGTTGAAACATCGGGAACAAGTAGTCGTCGATAGAGGAAATGAAGTTAGATCGGACCCTCTCTGCTCGAGCACGGGAGTAGCGCAGGGTTCGTCGGTTTCTAACATACTCTTCTCTTTGCTACTAAACGATCTGCCGGAAAATATAACTTCGGGCGAAACATTTATGTATGCGGATGACGTGGCCGTCGTCGTGTGCGCGTCAACGCCGGCCGAGCTCGAGCAGCGGCTGAACGCGACCGCGCGTGAGGTCGCGCAGTGGCTCGAGTGGAACGGCCTCGTATTGAATCTTAAAAAAACACACTTCGTACACTTTGAAATACCAGGAAGTACATGCCAGGAGCTTTCGGTCTCAATCGGTAGTACTAGTATCAAACAAGTAAGCTGTACGTCATTTTTAGGTTTCGAGATTGACCGCGGTCTCACGTGGGGCTCGCACTTAGACAAGTTATGCGCTAAACTAGGCGCCGCGTGCTTCGCATTGCACCGGCTCTCGCGAGTCGTCCCCGCTGATGTCGTCCGCACCTGCTATTTCGCGACCGTACACTCGCTGCTGCAGTACGGCACCGAGCTGTGGGGGCGCGCGGCCGACAGGGAACGGGCATTCCGAATGCAAAAACGCGCGGTTAGGGCGATCGCTAGGGTACCGCAGACGACTTCGGCAAAACCGTTTTTTATTTCAAACAAGATCTTAACATTACCGTCGTTAGTTATTTTCCAGGTGGCGATGTTCACCCGTCAAACGCTACGCGACTTCAAAACGCAAAAGGAATCCGGTAGCAGCAGTATGAATACTCGCGGCGCAGACAAGCTAGCTCCAGTGGCGCATCGACTGGCTAAGACTGAGAAGTCGACTCACGTCATGGGGCCTGCTGTCTACAACTGTAACGTATTTAAAACGTCACATAGTCTGTGCACTGCGGCGCACGCGCCGCGGGGACTGCGCGGGTTAGAGGGGCGACCCGGGCTCGGCGGGGTCGCTGCATACGTGCCGGGCCACTTGCCTGCAATCTCCTGAGAAGAGCGGTCACCGGCGTCTTAGTCTTGGTGTGATCGTTTCCGGCTAACGTTGGCGTTCTAAAGTTATTTTTTTCTACATTAATACTAATATAATTTAAGTACTTGTTCCCGTTTTAGGGTAAGTTTTATGGCACATAAAATAAAATACGTAATGTTGCTAAATTTAATTGTCCTTTATAACCGTATTTTTTAAACGTTCTTTGTTCTTGTTGCTAACGGTCATTTTTAAAACTTTAACTTATTTCTGTTGTACATTTAAATTTGTGTTTTCTTTATTTTACATAAGATCTTATTGCTGATTTTTCATTATTTATCCTTTATATTTATAATACGTTATTTCGCATTTTATTTAAATTTATTTTAATTTTCGTTTGCTTCGCTTTTGCTTTGTAAACTCCGTTCTGATAGTTCCACCATCGTCAAGCCGCTACGTATTGCTTTTCTTGAGTTGCTGATGGTGGATACCAGACGGAGGAACAACGCCTTACCGAACTAACGGTCTGGTGTTTTGAATTTCCAGGAGCACTGTACGAATTTTACTGAAAGCTACAATCAAGCTAGCAATCTCCGAGCAAGCTATCGCTTGCCAGCTTCATACATCGGTAGCTGACCTGCCGTTGCGACCTTAGCACCGACGTCTACCGAATTCCTGCGGCCGCCGCTTAGCTGCCTAGGGAGCACCCAGCTACGGTCGACGTGCACCTCCTGTCCTGCCGTTCCTTGGCCTGCCGCCGCTCATCTGTCGCTGGGCGACGCCACCGTAGTTCAGCCAAAGCAGGGGAGTAATAAACGCCGCGGAAGCAGAGACTGATAGCACGTTACCCCACGACCTTATAAATTTTATGTGCCTACCGCTGAGTGCTTGGTAATATTATATATATCTTTTGTTACCACCTGAGTTTCTTTTCTCACCTCATTAGGGAGTTAGGGACCCAGGGCACAAGGACACCCTTTTAAGCCTTGCGGGACGGTACACAACCGCCTGCCGGAGCACGTCACAGCGGCTACCAGCCTCGCGTCTTTTAAAAATAAACTAAAATCATGGCTTATTCAGAAAGCTCTGTATAGCTACGAATATTTTGTCTAAAATTATGCATATATATATATATATATATATATATATATATATATATATATATATATAACAATTATATTTTAAAGGCAATAGTGCAGGCAACATTCCCTAAACAAAGAGTTACAGATTATCTATTTTATTGCCGGCTTTCTTCACCGCGCCGCGGAAGCCATAAAAGATTTAATGTCTATGGCACTATTGTTTACAACGGCTTGCAATTTGCAAGAACCGCGGGACCAGAAGTTTTTAAGAAATTATATTATGCGTAATGTAGTGAAATTAATATGTAAATATGTGTCGTGTATCGCCAAAGTGTCCGTGCTAGTGTAATGTAAAGTGTGTCGTTACAATATCCGCGCTAGTATATACAATATACTTAAGAAACGTTATTTCCTCCCGGATGAAAATTTATCAGAGAATTGTTAAAATACTCTAGTAAATAATTTAAAAAATCAGCTAGCTGTAAGTCAAGGGAAAAGTCGTCAGCTGATAAGTTTCAGTAGGTCATAGATGCTGTTGCGTTACACCTTTCAAAGTACCAGCTGACAAACTTTCGACCGAGATACAGCAAGCTGACATTAATTTTCATTCATAGTACCATATAAACGATCACCAGGTAAATTTTTAGTTGAGAGGAAATCACTGAAAAAATAATTTTTTTTTCATGTTAAGGAGCCAGCTGACGTATAATCCACCGTGTTATGGTCAGCTGACTATGTTTTTCTTTCAAAATACAACATAAACTATACTCTGATAAATTTTCAAATGAGAGGAAATGACTGAAAAAAATTTTTTTTTTCTCCATGCTGCCACTGCCCACCCCACCAACGTAGTCGCAGCTGACGGTCGCGAGTATTCATAGTATAAGTCCCTTATGCATTTTACGAAGTTTCGCTCGAGAGGAAATAATTGACCGAAAATGCACCTGGCTCGCGGACCATTACTACCTTACTTATTAATAAATGCGAATGTTTTAATCGATGGATGTATGTTTGTTTGAAGGTAACTCCGAAACGGCTAATCGGATCTTGATGAATTTTAGCACAGATGTAGAACATAGTCTGCAAGAACACATAGGCTACTTATTACGTTTTTTTTTTTTTAATTCCGCGCGGATAGATTCGCCGGCGCTTTAGTTAGTATTTATATAAAGGTATATATATGCTTATATGAATTCATTATTTTAATTTGTAATAAGTATAACTGCTTATAGTAGATATTAAGTTGTAAAAGTTTCATTGTAAATTAATGCTAATATTAAATCTAAAGTACTGTAGACTATGTTACTAAAAATATTGGACTTCTCCTTAAAAAAAATCATTTAATAATTTTGTATCGATAATATATTTCCATATAAAATTACATTTACATTAGAAAATTATACAACTGGTGTCTAATATATATACAGTCAAAATCTGTTATAACGACATCGAAGGGACTACTCATATTGAGTCGTAAAAACCGATAGTTGTAACAACCGGTGACAAGTATTAATAGGAAAGATATGTATATAACATTCAGCCAGGACCTTTGATTTTGGTCAATTTAACCGGTATGTTGTTCTAAACGATGTCGCCATAAACGGTTTTGACTGTAGTTGTCTTATTTCTTCAAGGAAACAATTTTGTTAAGGTTTAAAGTGACGTCACGGCCCACAAGCAACCTTTACGACGGACATGTTCATGAATCACAAAAATCCCCGTTTCAACAGTAATGAGATAATTACTTTATTAATTTATCAAGTATATATACATTTCATGTTAACTTTTGTAAATTAAACCTTAAATGGAACGTACCTGGGGTACATTTCGAACTTTATCCGAAAAGATGGCAACCCAACGTTTACCTATTACTCTTTTCCTTAAAATAGCTTCCTTCTAACCTACTCTTAGATGCTTAATATTAAAAAAAATATGGTTTGATAACTGTTGCTAACAAATCAACTCTATCTGCCGTCCCAGACGGAAGCCCCTTAGTGTTTTCCTCTGTGAATGTAGATGTAAAGAGTTTGGCCGTAAAAGTCAACGGTATGGGTCAACGGACGATTCGTATTGATTATATAAGTCGCCAGTAGGTTTTTTTAGTCTGAGCCGTTTGCGAATTGAAAAGTAAAAATGAGTGTAAGGTTTTATGTATTTTATTCTTGTTTATTAATTTAAGTTAGCACTTTAGATCTAAAATAAATAATCCAAAAAAATCTGTGGATCAAAATATTTTTTATTTTTAATAACTGTAACGATGTAGTTTTTATGAACAATAGCAATCTAACGTGACGTCTGACATCTGGCAGGTAACTGACAGTTGTCAATAAATTGTGGTAGTGGCGCTTTAGCTGATTAATAACTTAAAAATGTATTAAATATTTAAACTTTCTTTTTCTATTTTTTGATTTCATTATATATATTGGTTGCTTTATGTATGATTAAATATACTTTTTATAAAAAAAGAAACAAAGGTTTTAGGTGGTAGATAGCAAAAAGACAGGTGTCCGAGGTCCATCTTTAAAAACAACAGGAAGGTTATTTATAGAATGAGTTGCTAAAACTCGGCCATTTTGTTGGAGGTCAGCGGTCTGAAATAGTCGTTTTCTTGTACTAATTATTTTTTTATTTGTAAATTATTAAAATTTACGTTGGTTCCCTATTGAAAGGGTAGGTTACTTGCACAATTTAATTTGTAATTTAGCGGGGTTATTTTGGCAATTAGAATCATTTTTATTGTAATTTTTATTGTGGTCGTTTACAAACTTCAAATTGTTGTAATCGAAATCTTTCCGTTATATTTTTTTTTACAAGTGTTACTTTCAATAATTTATTTCTTTTAACTGTTGCTAAATAATAGCAGTAAGTGCTCATTTGTATTGGAACGAATAGATTTAAGAAATTAAGAATTGTGTTATAAGAACCACGTGCTCTTGACAATAATTTTAATTCTTTTTTCAATTTTTTTTTAAGTAATACTCATGATTCCTTGTATTGCGGCATATTAATTGTTACTTTTCCTTTTCTTAATAATTTAATTTAAATTTGTTTTTTATGAATTCGTTTTGCATTACAATCTGACTTTTTTTTAATACTGTTTCCCTTGTTGTAAAGGTGAAATTACTGCCAAGTTAGTACTGTTAGAGACAAAAAATCAACACTGTGCCGGTGTATCGGCGCAGCACTAGACATGTCAAATATCAACGCTTACGTCGCCTCACTACAGCTATCTGTCACTTGGTTTTGGGTAACTTTAGCGCGCAATACGCTCGAGATGATCTTGACTAATAATTCTCTAAAAGTTCAGAAGTGAGATATTACCCAAACTCACAAAGTGATTTTGTTGCATAAAAGAATCGTATTGTTTACCGGAGAGTAAGATTTTTAAATTTGTAAGGATATTGAGAACTTCGAGTAAATGGTAAACTTAAAACGCACACCAGCGTGAAAATCTTCATATTTGGTGAGATTGTTCCATGTTTCTAATTATCTGTACAAAATTATTTACTGATTTCTTAATTTGGTGATTTCTAAAAGACTTGAAAACATTTTCCTAAAGTCCGTAATCGTACAATCATAAAGTCATATTACGAAAATTGTTTTATTAACAGACCATGAATAGACCATTGGCTTGAAAACACAAAATCAAGATTTGTTGTGTTTATTTCTATTTTAATGTTTGATTTAAAGGTTTGGTTTTATGGTTTGTCAAGACACAAAAGTTTGTGTAAAATATTAAAAGTGCCTTTCATTTTAAAACAAGGTATGATTTATGTTGAGACACAAAAGTGGTGTGTAAAATAATATGAATCATACATTTAATATTAAGATTATAATTTGGTTAATAGATAAAAGTTTTGTGTAGAATATTTAAATATACTGTTGGCTTTAAGACAGTACTTTTAAAGACTACAAGTTATGTTATAATTTAACAGGATTGCTCAAGCCATAATTGGTATAAGCTGCCGGATGCCCTGGCATGGATACTTATTCAATTTGAACTGTGGTAAGATCAAACCAACTTTTTTTTATATTTTGAGTGTTGATGTTTAGTAAGACAAGCTTTTCAATTAATTTAAAGAATTTTCCTAACAACTGATATTGAGAATAAAGATCAGTTTATAAGTGAGGGTCATGTAAAGCAGAGTTGTGACAAAATTAAAGCCATTACCTGAGTCATATGGAAATCATTATGTCTTAAGTCATTCATATCCTTTCTAAGTTCAGTTTATTTTAATTTGTGTGTCACCAGGATACTTCTGAATTAAAACTTGATTTTATTGTTTGGTATGTCATGACATGCTTGCCCTACATGGTCATGTGATGAATGTTATAGATCCATAAAGATACTTGGTGTTTGAGATGACAAGAGAAATCGTGTAGATCAAGTTACCGCCTAAGGGTCCGAACTGTATATGAGCTGCGCATGTCGCGATCAGCGCGCGATTGAAGCGCGTGTGGAGAGCAGCGCGCGATTGAAGCGCGTGTGGAGAGCAGCGCGCGATTGAAGCGCGTGTCGCGATCAGCGCGCGATTGAAGCGCGTGTGGTGAGCAGTGCGCTTGTAAAGTGCCTGTCGTTAGCAGTGGCGCTTGTGAAGTGCCTGTCGCGAGCAGGCCGAGGCCGCGAACCTGTAGAGAGTCTTGATGGGTATAGATGTCATGGAGTACAGGGTGCACGGAATGCCAGGTATTTGACATGGTTGTAAAAATAATAATAATGATAACTTTTATTTCAGACACATGATCGATAAAAGAAAATCAAAGATTGCCTATGGGGCGTATGTTTAGCCTCAGGGCGTATATGTTGCCTCCGGGCGTATGTTTTGCCTATGGGGCGTATGTTTAATAAAACTTTTATTTCAGACACATAATTGATAAAAGAAAATCAAAGATTGCCTATGGGGCGTATGTTTAGCCTCAGGGCGTATATGTTGCCTCCGGGCGTATGTTTTGCCTATGGGGCGTATGATTAATAAAACTTTTATTTCAGACACATGATTGATAAAAGAAAATCAAAGATTGCCTATGGGGCGTATGTTTAGCCTCAGGGCGTATATGTTGCCTCCGGGCGTATGTTTTGCCTATGGGGCGTATGATTAATAAAACTTTTATTTCAGACACATGATTGATAAAAGAAAACCAAAGATTGCCTATGGGGCGTATGTTTAGCCTCCGGGCGTATGTTTTGCCTACGGGGCTATATGTTTGCCTACGGGGCTGTGTTTTGCCTACGGGGCTATATGTTTTGCCTACGGGGCTATATGTTTTGCCTACGGGGCTAAGTTGTGCCTACGGGGCTAAGTTGTGCCTACGGGGCTAAGTTGTGCCTACGGGGCTGTGTTTTGCCTACGGGGCTGTGTTTTGCCTACGGGGCTATATGTTTTGCCTACGGGGCTAAGTTGTGCCTACGGGGCTATATGTTTTGCCTACGGGGCTAAGTTGTGCCTACGGGGCTATATATTTGCCTACGGGGCTATATGTTTTGCCTACGGGGCTATATGTTTGCCTACGGGGCTATATTTTCTGCCTACGGGGCTGATTTGCTTTTAGGTCCTTTTTCTTGGAGGTGTTCTGGCTTTTCATGGCGCTTGGGACAGCGTGTAAAACGATGCAGCAAGGATCAATACTCCTTCGAGGACGAAGGAAATGCAGGATGGCCGAACTGTTAGAGACAAAAAAATCAACACTGTGCCGGTGTATCGGCGCAGCACTAGACATGTCAAATATCAACGCTTACGTCGCCTCACTACAGCTATCTGTCACTTGGTTTTGGGTAACTTTAGCGCGCAATACGCTCGAGATGATCTTGACTAATAATTCTCTAAAAGTACCTAGCCGTTTTTTTTATTTTTTAAAAAAAAATTTGAATACGTCATCATATGCCAGATTGATTATGTGAATTGAATTCCTTTGTTCTACTAACATTTTATTTCGGCCGTGCTGCCTATGATTTAATTATATATATATTTTTTTAGTGTACAATAGTAGATTCTTTAGTTTCCAACATAGATTTTTCACTTCGATTTTTGTTTTTGTTTTTTTTTTATGTGAAATATTTAATCTGGATTCTTGCCAACGAGTTTTGTGATTTTGGTATTACCTCCAATATTTATAATTTTGTTTTAAATTATTCTTTTGCTAGTTCATGTTGGAGATAATTTAATTTTTTAATTTTACCCTTTTGTAAAAGACCACCGACCGTAGGGCCCTTGTGTTAGCTTTTATTATGGTACGGTGGTCCAGGGACATATAGGGTTTACAGTGGACTACATTTCTTTCGTTTGGCGGATTCCAGGAACTTGGATACGATTTAAAAACGAGGTTGCGGAGACAGCGGACGACCCGGCGTGACCAGGCCAAACATTGAATAATATGCGAACAACACCGCCGTCGCGGTGCAGCCACGCGCAACACGACCTCCGACATCTTCTTTCTTATTGGGGTCGCTAGCCCCCAACCCAGCCTAACCTCGCCGTTTTCATTTAGTTAAGTCCGCACCCTGGGAGCCCTGACCACGTCATACTAATTATTTGTAACGTCCGTGTGACAGACCTACCAAGTAGGCGTTGGACCAACGCCTGTTCATTCGTTCACTCGAATCATTGTTGCCAGCCAGTGTTTCTTCGATGGATTTTTTACTAGGTTTTTTTTACTATGCACAATGCAGTTAATCCTTTACTATTAACGACTTCTTATATTTTTTTCTCGTTACAACAATTTTAATTGCCAGCTAATTTTGTTTATGGTACCGAGTACAGTTCGAGGTACTATATTCTACACATATATTATCAAACGTCTCATAAATAATATAAACAGGACTTAGAAAAAGTTATAAAATAATCAGATAGTTGTTTAATGACGTCACTATGGTAAGTTTCGAGAAGTAACGATCTTTAAAATAAATATATTGTTCATTGTTTAAGTGTGTTATACATTATAATGTTCAATATACAATTTTTTTTAGTGTAATGCTGGTTTTTGGTACACCTTTTTTACCAAAGTTAATGATTTTTAAAGATAAAAATACGCTGAATGCTCCAATCCGGTAATAATAACGAAGTAACGGTCCGAGCCCAGGCTCTTGAGGGAGCCCTCGAGCCTAGTTACTCTTAAACAAGGTTAAGGCTCAGCGCCACCTGCGCCCGGCCACCTCAAGCCCGGTGAAACTGTAAATGCCTCTTCAAGGCAAACAGTGACTACTCAGTCACAAAAAAAAAACGCTGAATGGTGGAATGAAGACGCTAAATAGGTCGAATACTCCGTGACCCACTTACCTATATACAAGTAAAACGAAGCCTCAGCTGTATTCAGTATTTTTAAAAGGTTTGAGTGTCTCATTAACCTAATTAGGGATTCTTAATTAGGGATTTCTAACTACCCGCTTGTACGGGAGAATAAAAATGAGTCGACCTACCTTCTCTAACAATTAAAACCGCCAAATTCAAAAGTAGCGAACTACAGTGCAACTGTACCGAACAGTCCCCCGCCCCAGCCAGACGATATCTGGCTGCGTCTAAAACCGTAATTCGAAACCCAAAATTAAACGAGCTGGGGGAGAGTTGCCACTGCTCGCTTTACCACCAAGTGGCCTAATAAAATCTATGTAACCATCCAATTCGCTTTACCTGTTCCGCGAATAAGTCCGTAATCCGTACCCGGTCGATCCGCGACCGTAAATGTTCCACCGACCGTATTTAAACAATGCATCCCTATGAACCCGAGTCCAAAACCACGCGCGTGGTTACCTATTTACTCCGAAGAGAACCGACGCGAACCTGAGCGGTGGAGAGTGAAACCGTACTAAGCGATGAGATGCATTGCGATGGAAAAGTGGAACGATTTATCGTTCCTGTGAAGATTTATTTATATGTGGTGTGGAGGGAAAGCTACCCTGATCACTTATCACCTGATGATCCGATCGATACGGTCGGCGACGCTCCAACCGAGGCCAGTCCAAGAAGTGGAGTGGCGAGCGAGCGCCGGCCGCACCAGGCTCCTGTGCCGCAGCTTGAGGGGCGCTACAAGAATCACGCGGCCCCCCGCCCGTGCTCACTGGTGAACCCTGTACACGTTGCCGTCCGTGGTTTGCCCTAAGCCGTGGTGGAGACCTAACATCACGGCGACCTGATGTCCGCTGCATAGCTCCAGACCACTGTTCCTCCGAATTTTTATTATGAACAGGGGAAGTTACATGCCCCTGAGTAGTTGGCGAGTGCGAGCCGTTGCGGTTTCCGCACAGCAGGAGATGATGCCTACCTCCACACTGACCGCACGCACGAGTGGACTGGCAGTGCGAGACAAGGTGGTCCCCCAAGCAGCAATAACACCAAAACCGTTGGCGAGCAATACCGCGCCGAGCTTGCCAACGTAGTTCCCGGAACTTGGGGCAACCCGTAACACCGTGTCCTGTATCCCGACAATAACTGCAGTGAATGTCCTGTGCCTGTCGTACCGCTGCGTTAAACATCCGCGGCCTACTATGCGCCCAAACCGGTGGACGGTGTTCTTTACCCGCGGGCCTCGCTCTAGGAGCAACTACGAGAGGCTCTGGAGGAGGAGGAGGAGGGACATTCTCCGTTCGACGACACTCATCCTCCAGGAATAAAATTAGGTTGTCAAAGCTGGGAAGATGAATGGCGGAGTCCCCGCCGTATTCCAGTTCAAATCTATGTTGTAAATCGTATGGTAATTTGGAAAGAATTATGTGCAATAATAAAAACGACCACGTGGACACAGGTAAATCCAAACCCTTGAGACCGTTGACCGCTATTAACAAAGGATTTAGAAGTCGTGTGCGCAACGACTGCGTAACCGAAATCCTAGGTAGGCCTAGAATAGCAGCAACATGACTATCTGCTAATCGCCGAACATTCTGATACCTACGATTAAGTAAGTCCCGGGCGATATCATAATTACCGTCAACAAGACCTAAATGTTGGCCAAGGCCCTTGGCCTCTCCCGTTAACGACGCCAACAAATAGGCAAGCTTCTGAGCAGGGGTCAAATCCCTACGACTGTGAACAATGCTTTCAAATAAATTATTAAATGCGACCCACTGATCCAAGTCACCGTTAAATTGTGGCAAATCGAGCAGCGGCAATCTACTCATGAGCGCTGGTGACGCCTCCGACTCCGCAGTAACGCGCGCGTCAGCAGCGCTTGACCCCTTAAGGGAACCGACAGCCTGAATAATTTGATCAGCCAGGTCGTCGGCCTGATCAATGTCGGCATTAATCTTCGCCATGGCATCCGCTTCTAAACCTAACTCTAGAATGCCACGGTACGCCGCATATAGATCCGCCATTTAATCGTCTAAAACCTGGTATCTAGCCATAAGGGCCTGCGCACGGTCCGGCCTAGAAATATTCAAAACCGCTGAGCCGAGCCATCTCAGCACGCCTGATATCCTAGCGGTATATTTGCCGGCCATAATTAATAAAGTTCAAAATTTTATAAATAAATAAAAATGAAGGTAGAAAATTATCGACGCTTCCAGAAACCGCTTACTACAAATGGTCGATAAAGGAAAAAAAATCTAAATTGTGGGTAGATAATTCTCCCCTTAACCAAATGTATGAAACCCGTTACAAAGAATTACCTAATAAAAAAAAAACAACCGTAATGAAAACCGACCAACTTAAATTATCGACGGTAACATAAAAACTACCAAACGGAAAAAATACTAAATTAAATTATTAACCGTAACATAAAAAAAAAAAACAAATTAAAAAATCACCAAATTATATTATGCACCGTAACATAAACTACAAAAAAAAACCGATGCGTAAAAAAGCCCTAATTTAAATATGCTAGAAAAAACCGATTGAAATTACTAAATCAAAATATAAAAGTATAAGAAATCGTAACGTAAACGACTCGATTAAAAACCTAATATTGTACGACGTAATATGTTATAATATTCTGTATTCCGTTGTATTCCGTTATATTCCGTTATATTCCGCGCGAGAAGGACGTTACAATATTTCGCCAAGCAATGTAAATACGTACCCGAAAAACACGTAACCCGAATATAACCACGCGGTTATAACCTACGTGTTAACCTAACCACGCTCTGCTACCATCGAATTGTGCCGTACACGACGGGTTCGGGTCCCGCGGCACAACCTGCCTTAGACTACGTATCGCAAGGCCTGGCGTAAATAATGCAAATATATGAAGTGGCACTCACCTACTCGATGCCCCGTTCACCGCCTGCAGGTGCCTGGTTACTCTGTCGGTGTCAGTCGAGTCAAGTAAGTCACTGTCATACAGTCTAAAGGCGCCAGCAATGCTGCACTCCTGATGCACCCGATGCACCGCTTCCCGTAAGCGCCCTATAGACGCGTCCTTTATCGAACCGAACGCGGAACCGTTAACTTAGCGACCCTGTACGCTAAATATAAGACACGTCCGATGAGCTATCCAACTGCCGACCACTTTCTATGCTGCCACAATGCGCTCTGTCGACTCACTCCTTCCCCGCACAAGTCCCCGCAGGCCCCGCGCCCGTCCGTAGCGGAGAGGGATTTCTAACTACCCGCTTGTGCGGGAGAATAAAAATGAGTCGACCTACCTTCTCTAACAATTAAAACCGCCAAATTCAAAAGTAGCGAACTACAGTGCAACTGTACCGAACAACACCCTTGCTGTTTGTACGGACATTCTAAAGGTGAATATACACTAGAGCATTTTCTCAAGCATTTCTATGTAATGAAACGTTTTAACGAATGATATGATACAGGTAAAAGCATAGTTTCCAAAGCACGTCTGCTTCGTGAAAGGGTGATACACAACAACTTATTATAGAGCGGCTCGTTGTTTTGTTACAAGTAAATGCTCTAGCTCTAGTCTATACCCACCTTAAGAGTGCGATTACTTGCTAGAGTACTAGATCGTCATTAAATTGATGCATTCAATAATGATTGTTGTAATTCAGAATCAATGAATTGTTTAGACACGAAAGATTATATTGGCAAACGATGTCAATTATGTTGGTGGTAGGTTAGGCCAATAGGCCAACAGTTTACTGTTGCCTTTGTGACCTTGTGTGATTACAATCGCTGATTGAAACATACGCTGTTACATTGTTGCGATGCCGCAGTATTTGAGTTTATTTAATTTTATCATTTATTAAATACTTTGTTTTATTCAACTGAAGTTAAAGTTTAATAGATTTTTTTTATTCTTAAAATAGTAGACTTTTTGACACTTGATAGCATTTAGCTATCATAAAGTTGGTGTGCTTATTGAGTTATACTTAATTAACTTTATTTGTTATAAAACTAAGTAATCCAATATTAATCATATTTCTAATGTAATGAAATCTTAGTTTATACTAATATTATAATTAAATCTGAAAGTTAAAATGGATAAATGGATGTTATTACGTATCTCCAGAACAGCTTAAGGTATCTCTCTGAAATTTGGTATAGATATAGATCAAAGTCTGGCAGAATCTAAGATTACTAATTAACACAGGTGGGCACAGTTAATCGAAAAGTTAACTTCGTTAATCGTTAATTAAACAATTAACTTCGTTAATCGTTAAAGCGTTAAATTCTCGAAAATTTAACGCAAGTTAAAGTTAATCGTTAAAAGTTAACCATACCAAAATTATACATACTAATTTTACACTTATGTGGGGACACTTGTTTAAAATAGTAATTTGACTATACATTCTATAACACATTAGTATTAGAGACAAGCATGAATGCATTATAGTATATTTCATTACGAGTGCGGAAAGCCTGTCATTGCAAAGAGTTCCGACAAATGTCTACAAGTTGACAGTTGGAACAAGTTGTAATGACAGTTCGCACGTGTACTAAACAACTATTTTGATACAGTTGCGAAAAAAATGAAGCAATTTAATAGAATAATAAAAACACAATAAACTCAACTAACTAAAATGTTTGGAAAATGGCGCCAACCGTAAAAGAATACAAACAGAGATTTTTTGTTTTCTTCACCCATTCTGGGTAGGCAAAGGGAACTATGCCCAAACAGCCAAGTCTTCAGTAGATTATTTTTATTGATATGAATTGAAAATTAAATTTAATGAAATGAAATGAAATGAAACCTAACCTAATTCATTGAATCAAATCTTTAAATTTGATATTGTAACAAATTAGGAGCTTCTTTTTAGAAATATTTGCATGAATCATAAAAACTTCAATGATTTTTTTTGTAAAAAGTTCGTGGTTGGTTTTTCTTTATAACAGACATATATAGCGTCAAAGCCTTCGAAAACCAGCGGCTCCTTGAGCTAGATGCCAGACGCGACGAGCTGAAAGCCCGACCACCTGCGGCTATCAGCTATAATTACGTGAACGGTGTGCTCTCATGTCCGCAATGCACGAGGATTTTCATACACAAAATCGGCTACATAAGCCACATGCGAGCACATCAACGTCAAAACCGGAGTTAAAGACAGTCGCCGTGGCCGATATCGGCCGGGATTACATCATTCATCATTTTGACAGTTGGGAAAGAGAACGCACGAGTTTGGAAAAGCTAAAGAAAAAGCACGAGTAAAAAAGTTTTTTAATACAGTTGCTCAAAAATGTGGGCATACTCGACATACTCGTGCTTCTATATACTCGTATGTTCGAACCTTCTTTTGATTTTGTCCTGTTGGTCACGTCTTTACCGGACGCTCTGATGCATCACACTTGCACGCGAACTTCACATATATCAATTATCAACTCGTTCGTTTACCATTCGAGTCGCCGACAGTCGCCCAACATAGCTGAACTTACGAGCGTGGCGTGGCGCGTAATTTAAACAAAATGACAGCACGTCTACAAGTTTCTAATTTAACGATTAACGGACTTTTATTAACGGAAGTTGAGTTTAACGGAAGTTAACAAAAGCGTTAACACTTTTTGAAGTTAACTTAAAAGTTAATCCGTTAAGCAAAATGTTAACTTCGTTAATTAACGATTAACGGATTAACGAGTTAATGCCCAGCTCTGCTAATTAAGATTTTTTTTTAAATACCGCGCGAACGGAGTCGCAGGCGATAGCGAGAATGTAACAAAGCTAAGATTTTAGTCATGAAGGAGTAGACTATTAAACATGTAGCAAGTTTGATTTAAAGTTAATACAAATAAATTTACCTACGATGTTAACACATTAGGTGCCACAAGCTGAACGAGTTCACTTTAGTACGAAAAATCTTAATTCATAATTCATAATTCATTTATTTGCCATAAATAGGGTACAGTTATTAAGGTGTTACAGAATCTTTGAGTGCGGCCTATTTGTTAATATAATATTAACATGCAAAAATTTATAATAATATTAGGTACAGAAAAAATAGTGAGTACATAATTATAGGATTTCATAATCATTTAAAGTAATCAATGTCGCTTAATTTATTATTAGTAAAGGTCAAAATTTATTTATTGAATAAAATTGTTTACTAGTCAAATATATAGAAACAAAAAAGAAAACACAGATATAAATTCCATATGAAAACAATTTCCAAAAATGATCAGAGAAATGCATAAAATTTAGTCAAGGACTGTATTAGACATTGCTAGTATTTGTATTTAAGAATTCGTCAATTGAATAAAATAAATTTTCCATTAGCCAAGTTCTCAGGGTGGCGCTGAACTTATTTTCAGATACATTTTTTATGGAGTCTGGCAGCTTGTTATAAATTGTTCTACACATTGCATAGCAATTTTTTTGAAAACGAGCGCTTTTAGGCACTACCTCAAGTAGGAGTTTATCAGGGTATCTAAGAGTTCTGTCTCTAAAGTCTTTTGCCTGTTTAAATAAATTGATATTGAATTTCACAAATTTGCAAACCTCAAATATGTAAAGGCAAGGTAGTGGCAGTATATGTAAAGTCTTAAAATGTGGGCGACATGACTCATGCGGCGCTATACCTATAATAGAGCGTATACATCTTTTCTGTGCAACAAATGCTTTATCTTTGTCAGTACTATTGCCCCATAGGAGTAAGCCATATCTTAGTACCGAATCAACATAGGCGAAGTATGCAGTGATAGCAGTTTTTTTATTTGCAACTTTTCTTAATTTATACAAGGCATAAGAAAATCTATTTACTTTATCGCATACTTTTTTAATTTGTTCTTTCCAAGAAAATTGAGAATCCACTATTAAGCCTAAGAAAGTAGTACTTGAAATATCGTTTATAATTTGGTCATCAAAATGAATAGAAATTTTTTCATTGGGTAAGTTATTGAAGTTTATAATGTGAGTCTTGTCTAAGTTTATTTTAAGATTGTTTTCGTTTAGCCATTTTGTTACCATTGTTAATGTTGTAGTTATATCTAATAGATGATTATTTCTTGTACTTTTTTTGTCAGTAGTGACTATTACAGATACATCATCAGCAAACATTATGGTTCTGAATTTCACTTTGTCTGGTAGATCATTAATGTATATTAGAAACAGTAGTGGGCCCAGGACACTACCCTGCGGAACGCCAGATGTATTTATTATATTCTCGGAATAGTAGGTTTGTGTCTCAAATTGTGAGTTAAGTTGGTTTATTTCTACACTTTGATTCCTATTTGAAAGATATGAGTTTACCCAGTTTAATGCTGGGCCTCGGATTCCGTAGGCCTCTAGTTTACTTAAAAGAAGTTTATGTGAGACGAAATCGAAAGCCTTGGACATATCAAGAAATATTACTGAAGTGTAAAGGTTCTCATTGACATTGTGTAGTATTTCTTTGACTAGGTGAAATGATGCGTGCGTGGTGGATTTCTTTTTTTGGAAACCAAATTGGCATGATTTTAAGATATGATATTTTTTGAAAAATGACATGAATTTTTCATGGATGACCTTTTCAAATATTTTAGATATAATTGGAATTAAGGTAATGCGCCTGTAGTTACCTATATCTAATTTATTCCCTTTTTTATGGAGAGGCTTAATGATTGATTGTTTTAATTTTTCGGGAAATGTTCCGGTTTCTAAAGATAAGTTTATTAAGTAAGTCAATATAGGGCTTAAAATTTCTTTACACTCATTTATAACTTTAGTTGTTATTGAATCATAACCTTCTGTGTTTGTCTTTTTCAAATTTTTGATAATATTTTCTATATATTTTTCATTTACTGGTGTCAGGAAGATAGAATTATAGTTAGTATTTTGTATGTCAGGTGTATTTTTAGTTGTTTGGTTTATATTATTAGTTAAATTTATGAAGTACTTATTGATTATATTCGCTATGTCCAAGGGGTCTGTTATTTCTCTTTGATCAGATACTATTTTATTTATTAGGTCATTTCTGTTTATTCCCCCTGTTTCATTTTTTATCACTGTCCAAGTGGCTTTAGTAATATTTTTACTACCACTCACAAATTTTGCATTCATGTTTTTCTTTGCTAGGGCAATACATTTTTTAAGGCGTTTATTATAGTTTCTATATTTACATCGATTTGTGTTTGATTTATTTGTGTAGTATTTATAACGTAGTGTTCTATTTGTTAAGCAACTCTTTTTCAGGCCTTTTGTTATCCATTTAAACTTGTTGTGTACACCATTAGTAATTTTGATTCTAATAACTGGAAAGCATAGTTTGTAAAGCAAGCAAAAGTCATCATAGAATTTGTTAAATACTGTGTTAAGATCCGATTGTAATAAATATTTTTTTGTTGTACAGAAGGTGGAAAGATATTTTTTGAATATACCTAAGTTTTTTTTACTGTAGTCTCTTTTAAAAATGTAATAAAAATCATTTGATTTAGATTTTTTTTCCTGGATGTTGAATTTAAGTACTTGTGCTGTGTCATGGTCTGAAAGCCAGAGTTGTAATACAGATCCAACAGCATCTGCAATGCTACTTATGATTAGATCTAAACAATTGTTTCCCCTTGTTGGTTGTCTTATATGTGCGTGGAGGTTATATTTCTTTATAATATCTTCAAGTTGTATTGTTACTTGATTAGATTCTAAAATATTAATATTCATGTCACCAGCAATAATAATTTTACATTTTTGATATTTTATTAAACATTTATGTATAAATAAGTCTAATTTATTTAAGAAAATGTCAATATTTAATTTTGATTTGGAGGGAATCCTGTATATGCAAGCAATTATTACTCTATAATCAGTCAGATTTATTGTGCAGCATTCAAAATGATGTAATGTAGCCAGATCATCTAAATAGGATAGTTTTGTATATTTTAAACCTTTTTTTACCAGGATACAAGTTCCCCCTCTTTTTATTGACCTAGAATAATTTGCGGCCAGTTCATAATTTTCAAGATTAATATTTTTTTCCTGACCAGATTTAACGAAGGTTTCAGTGAGGCAGAGGATGTCTGGGTCGATACTATCTTTTATCTCATCTAGGGTTATTTCTAGTATTTCTTTCTTAGATAATATGCCGTGTATATTTTGATGTAGGAGCGTGACTGGTTTACCCATATTAGGAACGAAAAAGATCTTTTTTGGGAACGATAGTAGGCGAGGTAACAGTGGATGTCTGTTTATCCATTACGATTAGATCTGTTTGTGTGGCTTGTAATTGATTTGCTGTTAATACTTTTTTTAGTTGCTGCAGTATATTTATTAGTCCCATTCTGTTTAATTTTCCGGTCCTAGGCGCGAACATGTCTAGTGTCAGTGTTTCATTGGAGTCAAGTACATAAGCGTAATTATATGTTTTAGCGTCTAGATATAATAGCGTATTGAAAAATTGTACTCGGCAATTAAAAATCTCTGTACCGCATGTATATGTTGGTAATAATATTAGGATATTTGTGTTTTTTATACTTTTAAGCACGTCGCGAGTGTAATAGACTAGATCAAGATAGTTTATAGATGTTTCAAAATCAGAGTCACCTATAACAACTACACAATAATCACTAAGAGTGAGCTTTTCAGTTCTCTTGGAAAAATCATGAAGAAGTTGTTTCAGTCCTACATTTGGTGTAACAAAATGACAATAATCGTATTTGAGATCAAAGTCGAGTCTTTTTAAATTTTCAATCATAGAATTATGGTTATTTGTACTCAATATATGTAGTTTCGGTTTTTCAATCTTAGGCTTAGGTTTGGGTTTGGGCGGTTCTTCTTGACGCCGGAAAACCGTACGTTGACTTTTTGCAGGACCATTGCTACAAGACTTTTCTCTTCGTTCTTCAATCCGTCGTGTATGGCTAATTGGGGTTGTTTGTAGGCATTGACTTCTGTTTATTGATGTCTCGTTATTGTTTCCGGGTTTTATTTTATTTAAATTTTTCCGTTTAGGTGTTTTACATATGGATGTAAGAGTCGATATTTTCTTGTTTAGTTTCTCAATTTCCTTTTTTAGGGTAAAGTTTTCAGATAATAGTTTGTCAACTTCTTTCTCTGATTTGAGTAAATTTGTCTGTAAATTTTTATTAACTTCTAGTAACTCAATGTAATTTTGCTCTGTATTTTTTAGGTCTGGACAACTCTTATTTAGATTTAGAATTTCTGTTTCAGATACAGTAGATTCCTCATATTCCGTACACAATGATTCAAATGAGTTATGGGTCGAAACATTAACTACAACTTTTTTACGTTTTGTAATGTTATTTTCTTCTGATCCTAGCGTAATTGGCAGGACCGGACGCGTTGATAATGGTGTGCTGTGGATATTTAATGGTGTAAGGTTGCACTGGCATAGGTAGCATTTCCATTTGACTTTCGTTTCAGTAGTCATAAGATAGAATCTTTTTTCAGAGACGCTTGTACATTTAAGATGAAAAGTTTTCGTACATTCACTGCATATCAGCAGTTGTCTGTTGGTGATTAACTCATTACACTTGTAACAGATTTTATCCATTTCCTTAGTTTATTATTACCTTTTTTTTTGTTTGAGATATACAACAAGTCGAGAAAAACGTAGCGGAAAGCGTTGTCAAATATCAGCAAGTAACGATTGTTAATCTATGTTAAATTTCTGAACGTACTTAATTTGTTAATCTGTGCTTGTCAATGTCATAGTTAAATAGAATCAGCTGTTCTATGAGTGGTCAAAAATTACACATTCATATACATATTTCAAATTTGTTTGACCAATAGTTTCAAAAGTTTTTATGTGTGTGATATATTTTCAAAATAACAGTGATCTTGCAAATTGCTTTCAATGTATTAATATAATTATTAGTAATGTTACCTTCAAGTTCTGTAGCAGATTCATGATTTAGAGGTTATGCCAGTCTTTTTCTTCAGTAATTTTGCTTGGTTAGAGTGTTTTTTCTATTTTTTATTATAATATTTCGTAATAGCAGACAATAACAATACTATCTCTTGCACACACACATTCAATCCTGTATCCTCAATCCTTAGTATCATTTAACGTGTTAACTACCACATATCACGACCACACAGAAGACAGGCATGAAGTGGAAGCAATTCCGTGTTTCGTCTGATGATTGGGCGTGCCGGAGGCCTAATTTTAGTCCATGTTACCTTCCCACCTTTTTCTTATAATGAAAGAATGTGAAGGGGAAGTGGATTTTATAGAGGAGGGGACGCATAGCAGGAGGATATATCCTCTTTCTGTGCGTCTCCTCCTCTGTCGATTAATGGTAGGCAACGCATCTGCAATTGCAGATATCTATAGGCAGCGGTCGCTTCGTTTTTTTTCGTATTTTCTTATGTAAAGTGTTTAAAATATTTGTTTGGATCGATCTCAAGGATTTATATTGATTTCGACAGTTAGTTGAAAACAGTATATAGTACAGAATACAGTACGTAATATATAAAAATGTAATAAACTCGCGTAGATATAAGTGTGGTCTTGATGGTGGGCAGAAATAAAAGATTTCTCTTCAATTACTAATTTAATCACACTTTTTAAAATTAACATTAAACACTTGCCGTTCACGTCTTCGTCTTACTCAACTCACACGCACTCTCGCTCCCTTTCACTCCCATACATCCATCTCGTTCTAATAATCAATCGTTCATGCATCTCAATCTATCATTATTTTCGTTCGGAAATCACAGACCTACATAAGTATATATAGAATTATTTACAATGAGTGGAAAGAGGTCGGCGCAAACATCATCGTAATCTTATATAATAACGCCCGATCATCTTGCGTCGACCTTCTCCGACATAGAAATTAATTCAGGGTAAAATTTTGCAATTGAAAATCGGAAAACATATTACTATTTATTGGAAAACGTATTTTACACGTACATTTTTATTGTTTAATCGTGGTTAGACAGTGTTCTTTCTTTATTCCATTTATTTTACTTTCGGTGCGCCTCAATTTTGGTTAGTTTGGTTAGTATAGGAAATAACATAACATTTTAGTAATTTGAATTTTTGGCTTTGTGGCGTAGTCTTTGAATTTGTTCCTTATATCGTAGCTAGTCAAGTTTTATACGTATTTTCCATTTTTACAGAATAAATTAAGCACTAATTACAACTAAACAACGATTACAAACGTAATTAAAATTAAAGTAATCTTTGTTAAATAAAAAAGTAAGTTCATTCTAGAATATTCCCTGACTATATCTGACCTGAGTATACATTACTTAGGAAGATTTTAAGTCTTATCATGTATTGATGATTACATGTAAACTTAATATCTTTAAAAATGTAATGAGGTACCGAAGTTCGGTATGCGAACATTACAATCTAAATAAATAGGAATTATCATTAAGGTTATAAGAAACGTTGGTGTAATGAAGTGACAAACGCTAACGACTTTACCCAGAAATGTCTAATTACCAATTCTACGTAGTGACACAATAGCTGACCAGCGTTCGGAACCGTACGATAATTATCGTACACATACGATAATTTTGTGCCTACATACGATGTACGATAGCATATTATTATCGTACGCAGATTGTACGATAATTTCTATCATGATGCAAAATTTGAGAATTTATATTATTTCACTCATGCGTTCAGCCTGGCGCAACTTCAAGGTAAAAAACGATTCTATGAATCGGGAGCGAATTTTTATCCCGTCTAAGTTTGAAAAAACATCGAAATCTATAAAGCAGTATTTAATTAACGGCATTCGATTTTAGGCGGATTGTACTTCGCCGCCATCTTTGCCGCCATGCGGTGTCATGTTGATTGTTGTTGTCTCAGGTTGTTGTTGACTTGACGTTTTTCTTTTGCTATGTGTGTAGCTGAGAAGTCGGATTTGTGCTCTTTTCTTATAACAATCTTATTATTTGCTATATTTTTGGATGTAGTGATCGTCTAGAAAGTACTCAAGACAATTTTAAAGTCAAAAATGAGTGGTATCAAAAAGAAAAAGTGCGAAATATGTGGAGTAAAAACTTGTCGAATGGACGGCCAAAAAAGGATACTCATGGCAAGATTTCCTCTAGACGAAGATCGGTAAGTATAGAATATAATATATAACCGCGTAAAATAACTGTAAATCATAATTTTCATTAAACAGTTGGTTTTTCGAGTAACATAATGCTTAACCTTATTGATATGTAAAGAATAGTGTTGTGTAAGTTTTATCGATAATTGTGTTTTATACCTATATATATATATATATTACCTATATACCTATATATATATAGGAATCTCGTTGTAACTATTGTCGGGGCACCATCGAATTGTGCCGTACACGACGGGTTCGGGTCCCGCGGCACAACCTGCCTTAAACTACGTATCACAAGGCCTGGCGTAAATATTGAAAATATATGAAGTGGCACTCACCTACTCGATGCCCCGTTCACCGCCTGCAGGTGCCTGGTCACTCTGTCGGTGTCAGTCGAGTCAAATAAGTCACAGTCATACAGTCTAAAGGCGCCAGCAATGCTGCACTCCTGATGCACCCGATGCACCGCTTCCCGTAAGCGCCCTATAGACGCGTCCTTTATCGAACCGAACGCGGAACCGTTAACTTAGCGACCCTGTACGCTAAATATAAGACACGTCCGATGAACTATCCAACTGCCGACCACTTTCTATGCTGACTCGATGCGCTCTGTCGACTCACTCCTTCCCCGCACAAGCCCCCCCGCAGGCCCCGCGCCCGTCCGTAGCGGAGAGGGATTTCCAACTACCCGCTTGTGCGGGAGAATAAAAATGAGTCGACCTACCAACATAAAACCCGTATTGGTCAACCGCGAAATTCAAAACTAGCGAACTACAGTGCAACTGTACCGAACAGTCCTCCGCCCCAGCCAGACGATATCTGGCTGCGTCTAAAAACGTAATTCGAAACCCAAAATCAAACGAGCTGGGGGAGAGTTGCCACTGCTCGCTTTACCACCAAGTGGCCTAATAAAATCTATGTAACCATCCAATTCGCTTTACCTGTTCCGCGAATAAGTCCGTAATCCGTACCCGGTCGATCCGCGACCGTAAATGTTCCACCGACCGTATTTAAACAATGCATCCCTATGAACCCGAGTCCAAAACCGCGCGCGTGGTTACCTATTTACTCCGAAGAGAACCGACGCGAACCTGAGCGGTGGAGAGTGAAACCGTACTAAGCGATGAGATGCATTGCGATGGAAAAGTGGAACGAATTATCGTTCCTGTGAAGATTTATTTATATGTGGTGTGGAGGGAAAGCTACCCTGATCACTTATCACCTGATGATCCGATCGATACGGTCGGCGACGCTCCAACCGAGGCCAGTCCAAGAAGTGGAGTGGCGAGCGAGCGCCGGCCGCACCAGGCTCCTGTGCCGAAGCTTGAGGGGCGCTACAAGAATCACGCGGCCCCCCGCCCGTGCTCACTGGTGAACCCTGTACACGTTGCCGTCCGTGGTTTGCCCTAAGCCGTGGTGGAGACCTAACATCACGGCGACCTGATGTCCGCTGCATAGCTCCAGACCACTGTTCCTCCGTATTTTTATTATGAACAGGGGAAGTTACATGCCCCGGAGTGGTTGGCGAGTGCGAGCCGTTGCGGTTTCCACACAGCAGGAGATGATGCCTACCTCCACACTGACCGCACGCACGAGTTGACTGGCAGTGCGAGACAAGGTGGTCCCCCAAGCAGCAATAACACCAAAACCGTTGGCGAGCAATACCGCGCCGAGCTTGCCAACGTAGTTCCCGGAACTTGGGGCAACCCGTAACACCGTGTCCTGTATCCCGACAATAACTGCAGTGAATGTCCTGTGCCTGTCGTACCGCTGCGTTAAACATCCGCGGCCTACTATGCGCCCAAACCGGTGGACGGTGTTCTTTACCCGCGGGCCTCGCTCTAGGAGCAACTACGAGAGGCTCTGGAGGAGGAGGAGGGACATTCTCTGTTCGACGACACTCATCCTCCAGGAATAAAATTAGGTTGTCAAAGCTGGGAAGATGAGTGGCGGAGTCCCCGCCGTATTCCAGTTCAAATCTATGTTGTAAATCGTAAGGTAATTTGGAAAGAATTATATGTAATAATAAAAACGACCACGTGGACACAGGTAAATCCAAACCCTTGAGACCGTTGACCGCTATTAACAAAGGATTTAGAAGTCGTGTGCGCAACGACTGCGTAACCGAAATCTTAGGTAGGCCTAGAATAGCAGCAACATGACTATCTGCTAATCGCCGAACATTCTGGTACCTACGATTGAGTAAGTCCCGGGCGATATCATAATTACCGTCAACAAGATCTAAATGTTGGACAAGGCCCTTGGCTTCTCCCGTTAACGACGCCAACAAATAGGCAAGCTTCTGAGCAGGGGTCAAATCCCTACGACTGTGAACAATGCTTTCAAATAAATTGTTAAAAGCAACCCACTGGTCCAAGTCACCGTTAAATTGTGGCAAATCGAGCAGCGGCAATCTACTCATGAGCGCTGGTGACGCCTCCGACTCCGCAGTAACGCGCGCGTCAGCAGCGCTTGACCCTTTAAGGCAACCTACAGCCTGAATAATTTGATCAGCCAGGTCGTCGGCCTGATCAATGTCAGCATTAATCTTCGCCATGGCGTCCGCTTCTAAACCTAACTCTAGAATGCCACGGTACGCTGCATATAGATCCGCCATTTGATCGTCTAGAACCTGATATCTAGCCATAAGGGCTTGCGCACGGTCCGGCCTAGAAATATTCAAAACCGCTGAGCCGAGCCATCTCAGCACGCCTGTTATCCTAGCGGTATATTTGCCGGCCATAATTAATAAAATAAAATTTCAAAAAAAATAAATAAATAAAATCGAAGGTAGAAAATTATCGATGCTTCCAGAAACCGCTTACTACAAATGGTCGTTAAAGGAAAAAAAATCTAAATGGTGGGTAGATAATTCTCGCCTTAACCAAATGTATGAAACCCGTTACAAAGAATAACCTAATAAAAAAAAAACAAAACAAAAAAAAAAAAACAACCGTAATGAAAACCGACCAACTTAAATTATCGACGATAACATAAAAACTACCAAAAGAAAAAAAATACTAAATTAAATTATTAACCGTAATATAAAAAAAAAAATTAAAAAAAACACCAAATTATATTATGCACCGTAACATAAACTACAAAAAAAACCGTTACGTAAAAAAGCCCTAATTTAATACTAGAAAAAACCGTGAAATTACTAAATCAAAATATAAAACCGTTATGAGAGAACCCTAAATTAAATAATATAAACTATACGAAATCAATAAACGGAACCCTAATGGCCGATTAATATTACGTAGCAATCGTACAATAAAGAATTATCATAAACGACCTGATTAAAAACCGAATATTGTACGACGTAATATGTTATAATATTTTGTATTCCGTTATATTCCGTTATATTCCGCGCGAGAAGGAAGTTACAATATTTCGCCAAGCAATGTAAATACGTACCCGAAAAACACGTAACCCGAATATAACCACGCGGTTATAACCTACGTGTTAACCTAACCACGCTCTGCTACCATCGAATTGTGCCGTACACGACGGGTTCGGGTCCCGCGGCACAACCTGCCTTAAACTACGTATCACAAGGCCTGGCGTAAATATTGAAAATATATGAAGTGGCACTCACCTACTCGATGCCCCGTTCACCGCCTGCAGGTGCCTGGTCACTCTGTCGGTGTCAGTCGAGTCAAATAAGTCACAGTCATACAGTCTAAAGGCGCCAGCAATGCTGCACTCCTGATGCACCCGATGCACCGCTTCCCGTAAGCGCCCTATAGACGCGTCCTTTATCGAACCGAACGCGGAACCGTTAACTTAGCGACCCTGTACGCTAAATATAAGACACGTCCGATGAACTATCCAACTGCCGACCACTTTCTATGCTGACTCGATGCGCTCTGTCGACTCACTCCTTCCCCGCACAAGCCCCCCCGCAGGCCCCGCGCCCGTCCGTAGCGGAGAGGGATTTCCAACTACCCGCTTGTGCGGGAGAATAAAAATGAGTCGACCTACCAACATAAAACCCGTATTGGTCAACCGCGAAATTCAAAACTAGCGAACTACAGTGCAACTGTACCGAACACATATATATATATTAGGGTGATTCAAAAAAAAAATTTAATTTTTTTTTTTAACCGATACCCTCTCAAATGTTTCTATTTGATATAAAAAAAATTCTCACCAAACCCGAGCCCTATAGCTCAACTCTAAGGGGTCGCTACTGTTTTTTTATTTTCCCATTTAATTAACATGGGAAAATCGTTTTTTGTTTTAAATTGAATTTACACATAATTAACGCATTTTTTTATAAAAAACGATTTTATATTCTTAAAGGAGAGTCTTCGAGCTTTCCAAAACTCTATTACAAAGTACAATTATCTTTACATAAAGACTAATTACAGCTATTTAAAAATCACTAAATTTCGAAATTTGAAAAATGCTTGGAATTATTTTTTTTTTTTGCACAATCCTCAAAATTTTTACTTAAACTATTAGTAAGCATTGAATTTTTATATATTACAAATTTCGAAAATAGTTTTTAGTACGTAGTGTAGGTTGCAGCACACATGATATCAATAAGATAAATGAATTAAGTGTATGATTACAAGTAATCATGGAATATAATTTTGTCACATATTTTTTATATTAATAATCTAAATAAAAAATTGAACATGTTCATTCTAGTTAATAGTTTTTTATTAATGATAATTAGAGTACACTCTAGCAGTTAAGATAAATACGCCTTTCTGATATGCTATTAATTTGAATTATTCTGCATTAACAAGTGTTGTTTAAAATAATTTCAAGCATTTTATATATATATATATATATATATATATATATAAATTTAATTTATATATATATATATATATATATATATAAATTATTAATTATCACCATATTACTATAGTATTATTATTATCACCAGGTAACTATTAAAAATTTTAACATAGTTTTCTTTTTAGCTGCAAACAATGGGTAGCGACGACTGGTAATGAAAACTTGATTGACGTGCCTATAGAAAAATTCAAACAATTAAAATATATTTGCGGCAAGCATTTAACCTAACATCTTTATAAAAGATATAAATACTTTTTCCAAGACGCAAATGCTGGCTAATATGGATTTTTCGTGGATGTGTAAAGATCACAAATATAAGATGGTTGATCGACTATTGCAGCGAATGAGTCTGTTATTAATCCGCAATTATTGTAGAATCACTAATAGATCTTTCGCGTTGAACGAAGAATCTTCGGCAGACTCTTTAAAGAAGGCGCAGCTTAAGAGCGTTGCCAAATAAAATTCAACAATGCAAACTACTTCTGTGCGTTATTTGTGTATTCAAGTAAGCAAATTTTCGAACACGTGTATTTTTTATATATTTTCATACTCAATAAGAACATTCCACGTTTGTTGCAGATCGTATTGTTGCAAATGGCAGTATATTTTATGTGGAATGAAATAAAAATATTACAATAATGTTTGTCAATATGGTAAGTTGAGTTAGTCACAAAAATAGTAGTACTTGCTTTAACGTCTGGAAACTGCTAATGAAATGAAGTACAATAAAAATAACATAGTATTCCACGTGCATAACTTTATAAACATTCATCAACATCTCTACGCCGTATTTTTTTTTGCTCATTTAGTTTTGTACCTCACAAATAAAAAAAGGTTTTCATCCCTGATTTTAGTAATGAAATATATACAACTTCATGCATTGTTTGTGTTGCAGTACTTCCAACCCGGAGTATGAAGTGAAACCAGCCACTATTTGAACTACCAACGTGACTAACAAGAACCAGTAATAGTAAACCACCCTCCGGCGCGTAATCGAAGTTCATGTCGCTCCGCGTATTTAATTATAAAGTATTGTATTATGTCGATATTATAGTTTCAAAGTTTCAACAAATTGTGGTGCATAGTTCGCGTAACACATTGTGCTATAAATAAATAGTGAATATCTTTTTAATAAGTTAAAAACTAATTGTTAAAAATTCACCGATCGACGCGTGGGCATTGCTAAGCGCGCGCGCAAGCAACTCTCGCGGTTCCGTCCACTGCATAACCGTGAAATTCGCATCCACTGGTATTCCGAACTATATGCCGTGACTGTGACTCAGTGTTAATTGGTTGTAGTCCGTTTGCAATAAATACAAAGATTTTTTGCTTACGTTAACTCGTACTTACAAAAGTGCTCGCCTGAAATACTAAACACTATGAAGTGCGCGGGATGTTTGAAAACTACGAAAGAAGCTAACATTACAAAATGTACTTCGATTACTTGTGAAAAATGTTTTTGCACTTTGTGTGTTCCGCTGGCTAATTCAGCTGAGAAGAAAAAAACTTGGAAATGCCCCGATTGCAGCGTGCTACCAAAAACCGGCTCCGAGTTAGCTGAGTTTACAAATGAGCTACGAAATCTGACAAAGGAAATATCCTCTCTTAAATTACAACTAGAGGATGTGACCAAGTCTATTTGTTTCTGCCATTCTCGCCTGGACGAAATTGTCGCCTCACTTAAAACCACTGACAAACGGTTAAAAGTATTAGAACAACGAGATTATGAATTAACCAATCTCAAAGCTACCGTCGCTCGTTTGGAGGATGATTTACATAATCAAAGACAGACTTTCGCGAATAACGAAATAGAAATTATCGGAATACCTGAAGCCCAGAATGTAACCTTACAGCATTCCGTAAAGATCGTTGCTCAAAAACTCGGCGTGGAACTGAAGGATGATGACGTGGACTATATCATGCGTGCAGGGCCTCGTCGCCCTGCTCCCGTCACCGAAAGGCCCGACGAAGCTCAAGGGATGTGTCGCCCTGTGGTCGTACGTCTGCTGCGGCGGTATAAGCGAGATGAACTAGTTCAGGCCTCGAAGTCGCGTCGCAACCTGAGTACCACCGACCTACAGATACCCGGTGTCGCACGTAAGATATATCTTAATGAAAGGCTTACCAAGGAAAATCGGCAATTATTTCGCGAAGCCAGGACGAGATCTAAAAAAGGAGGCTACGCATTTTGTTGGTGTAACAATGGCGCAATTTATGTCAGAGAGATGGAAAAAAAGCCTGCTGTACGTATACGTAGTTCCAAGGACCTGGATCAAATCTTCCGGCCTGCGGCTTCAACGGCGGAGTAATATAATTATATATGTCGTAATTTACATTCTATTCATTGTTCTTACGGTTATAAGTGTTTATTTGGATTCTCCTAGACCTGGGTTAATACATTGTTATGTAAAGACAACTTATTATGGTAAATTCAAATATCACTTACTATGTAGAAAGGTTTGTTTTCAACCTGTAGCATTTTTAATTGCTAGCTGTAAGAGTCTGTGTCTTATTATGCTTCGTGTCAAAATGTTATGCTGTTCCATATTTTATTATGTTTATCACATCTATACTCCATATTCACGTACAATAGACTATATAATCATGTCGTCTAATAAATTAATAGTATTAAATCATTTAATATTTGTTACAAGTAATTGGCTAGTATATATTACAACTTTAACTATTATATTTCAGGATCTTCATTATCAAACCTATTTATATTTCACTTGTAAGTACTATTTAAAACATTCACTTACAATTAATTTGCGCAGCTTTCTCAAAACACACAAGTATGTTTCATTTTATACACAGTTGTGGATAATTTTAGTATTAAATTCAATCAAATCCTAGAAGAATTGGTAGATAATTTAGACTCATTAAAGGTTGACTGCCGTGTTGTTCATGAAATTGAATCATGTAAAGAATGTTTTACATCAAGCCATAATTTCAAACTACTTGCCCTTAACATTAGAAGCATACAAAAAAACTTTGATACGTTTCTCATTGCACTAACACGTTCGGATTTAAGTTTCGATGTACTCATCCTGACAGAATGCTGGCTAAACGAGACTGTGGTTGTCCCACAATTACCAGGATACACTTCTTTCAAAACAGAACGTAATATTAATCAAAACAGTGGAGTTGTAGTCTACGTTAGTGATGTCTGGAACCCGTCAATTATAGAGCCAACCATCAACGATGCTAATTGTCTAGCTGTTAATATACAAAATATAGCCACCATATTCGCCATTTACCGCTCTCCGTCATGTCATAACATTGATAATTTTCTATCTTCCATTGAGAGTTATGTTAAAAATAACAGTGGTATACCTTTGATCCTAGCTGGCGACCTAAACATAGATATATTGGATAAAACTAGTTCTCGAGTCCTAGAATATCAATGCTTCCTAGCTGAGCACGGATTTACTCCAGCCATTACCAAATCTACCAGAGGGTCATCGTGTCTCGACCACATATACTTCACTAACTTTCATCGTAACCTAACCCCAGTAGGTATTGTCTGCCAATCTGATATTACTGATCATTTCCCTGTTATGATTGGGTTGAGCCTTAATAAATATAACCTTAGGCGACCAAACCGGACTGTGCTTAAAAGAGACTTTACTGGCATACGAAATGACCTTTCAGAGAGAGACTGGAGTGATGTCACAACTAATACTAACGTAAATGAAGCTGTTAAAAAGTTCTCGGATGTTTTAGTTGCTACTTTAAAAAGGCATACGTGTGAAGTCCGTTTGAGTAGAACGCAATATAACCTCAAGCCCTGGATTACTTCAGGACTCATGCGTTGCATGAGACATCGAGACCGCCTTCATCATCGTGCAAAGCTAGAACCAGACAATATGATCCTGCAAATCTCTTATAAAAGGTACCATAATTTTCTTGTTAGTCTCTTGCGTAAAATACGATTACAACATGAAAGGAATGAAATTAATGAAAACAAACATAATCCGAAGAAGCTATGGTGGTCAATTAAAACAATGTGCGGCATCACTCACAAAAGGCACGATCCCACTGAATTGTTAGCAGACAACACAAATACCACCCGTATGCGCCTCGACCAACACAATGTTTACTTCTCCACCCTTGGTCATCGTCTTGCAAATCAGATTTTATCAGATATCAATATGACGGAAGCGGATCTTGCTAAAAAAGTCCAACCCAAAACAACACCGCCAAATTCACTTTACATGTACCCTACAGATTGCGAAGAAGTGAACTCATTAATCTTGTCTCTTCAAAGTGGAAAAGCTACAGGCATTGATGGCTGGTCCAACCTCTTAATAAAACACGTTAAGGATGCTATCTTAATGCCATTAACTTTTATCCTTAATTTGAGCATGACAAGTGGCACTTTCCCCTCTCTCTGGAAACTAGCTGCTGTAATCCCTGTTTATAAAAGTGGTCCCAAGACACAGATTGAGAATTACAGGCCAATCTCCTTGCTAAGTTCTTTTTCGAAATTGCTTGAAAAACTTGTTAACAACCGTTTGGCTAACTATCTGAGATCCCAAAATGTTATTGCTCCGAGACAATTTGGTTTTCAAAAGGGTAGGAGCACTGAAGATGCAGTTTCCCTTCTAATTTCCACCGTCTCTTCAAAACTTGGTGACAAAAAATGTTGTGTTGCTGTCTTTTTAGACTTGGCCAAGGCTTTCGACACAGTGTCTGCTCCTATCCTTTTACAAAAACTATTTAATATTGGTGTAAGAGGCATTGCCCTTGACTGGTTCAGAAGCTACCTTTCAGACCGCATGCAATGTGTTAGGATTGGCCAAGTCATGAGCAGCCCGCAGTCCATCAGTTTTGGGGTCCCGCAGGGCAGTATTATAGGTCCTACGCTGTTCACCATTTACATAAATGATATCCATGATTTATCAATAGGTAATGCAGATATTATATGCTACGCGGATGATACTGCAATCATATTTGATGGTTTGACTTGGCAAGAAGCTCTTCAAAATTCTCAGCTAGGTATGTCTCGAGTTAGTGTCTGGCTCCAAAATAACCTCTTGACCCTTAATGTAAAAAAGACCAACTATATCTGCTTCCACAAAACAGCAGCTTCTGCACCCGATCAAAGTACTGTTATTAAATTACATCATTCTCTTTGTAACACCGTCGTCTGCGACTGCGAATCCTTGAGAAGAACAAGTGTAGTAAAATATCTGGGAGTCCTCATAGACGAAAAATTGACTTTTAAAGACCACATTGAATCGCTTACCTCTCGGGTGCAAAGAGTAATTGGTATCATGAGAAAATTACGAGATGTGACCAGCTTAGATATTTTAAAAAGCATATACTTTGCGTTGTGCCAATCTCTTCTGACTTATTGCATATCTTGCTGGGGCGCTGCGAGTGCCACCACTATGATTCGAATTGAAAGAGCTCAACGTTCCGTCTTAAAAGTCATGATGCAAAAACCTTATCGGTACCCCACGACGGATCTATACAGAGATTCTGGCACTCTTACCGTAAGGCAATTATACATATACAAAACTGTGATGATGGTGCATAAAAGTGTGCTTGGATCCGCTGAACACAAAAGTAGGCTGTCTCGCAGAGTCTACCTTTTACCCGTGCCATCAGTTAAATGCTACTTTGCACAACGCACGGGCTCCTTTATGAAATTTCATATTTATAACTCGGTAGTAAAGCGTTGCGATTTATTAAAGAAATCGTTGCCACAAGCCAAATCCACCTTACTGAAGTGGCTGCTTACCTTAGATTATAAAGATACTGAGTACCTTTTGAAGATACAATCCTAGATCCTTTAATATATTTATATCTTATCTATTTATGAATCCGTACCATACATACATATTTATAGTATCTATATTAATTTTATTTTGTTATTTTTCCATTTACTTAAATTTATTTATTTATTTTTCAATTGTATACTGGAGTAACTTATAATTGTTAAATGCTAAAATGCCGTGAATGAGGGTTTTTTGTTATTTTGTGTTCTGAATATTGTATTTCTTTATTGAATATCGGTGCCCACGATACAGGCTATGCCTAGTGTGGGCATCACAAGATTACCCTAAATACCATAAATGGTAACTTAATATTCCAGATTAATTATGTGTAATTTTATGTTAGTATAAGGTTATTGTTTTTTGGTTTAATCTTTTTTGTGTTAATAAACTTTCTTCTTTCTTTCTTTCTTTCTAAAGGAACTGACATTTTTATCATATTAAAATTTAAACGAAATAAAACTCTTTGAATATAGGTACCTTGTTTTTTTTTCATTAACCTACCTAAACTATTAACAAACGTTGTCATAAGGGTCATACACTCATATCGACAAATATCGATATCGATAATTTCTGTGAATTCCCTATTTATTTTGTTCTTGATGTTGGCATTATGTATGAGTATTATGTATGAATATGAGTTTTGCGGCTTCATATTGGCAAGATTGTTTTCGACTTTTCGCTCCCGTTTCATACTTATTAGAATTTACGCTATTTGTAAGGCAGTCCCGTCTCTTAAAACGTAGTGGTTATATCCTCTTTGCATGCGTTGATAGTCTAAACCGCAGTAGCATGATTTTATTTTGTCCAATAAAATCTTGAGAAAATACCGGGAAATACAAGTTCTTTATTCCTATTGGTCCTTACGATCCGCTCTACTAAGTTTCACCACTGCCAATACTGTAACTTTATCCAGCGCCTGCTGTACACGCTTTCTTATTGGTTAGTATAGCATCTACCAATGCGAACAAGAGAATATAAGTTCGATATTTCGATATTTCGATTATGTTCACACTTCATATGTATCGTATATTTTGTGTAGAAAAGTTGGCAGGTATTTCGTTATATTATTATGATTATATGTCCGTATTCGCTCTGACAAACGGAATTATTCAAATTAAGTGAAGAAAGAAGTAATTTTCTAGAGCAGCAAAATTTTGATCATACACTCGGAGTGATTGTTATCATTGGCAAGTAGGTATATTTATCAAATACATTTTTTCAGTGGCTGTATATTTTCTGTAACTTACTAACCTATTAATTATTATTATTTCACCACCCATTCATATCCATTTCTTCTTTATAAATACAAAATTTTGACGTGTTTCATACCCAACTTGCATGAGAACAGTGAAATTTTGTCTAAGTGAATTTTAAGTTTGGCGCGTTTATTGAACTTAAAGTGGAAAGGGAATCAGTTCAGGTCTGTACCACGTGTAAAACATTTGGGTTTCAGTGTTCTGTTGATTTGACAGCGGTGGTTTAAAAAAGATAAACTATAAAGTACTTGCATGCATATCAATATTACAATTTATATGATTAATTTATCTATAATAGACATTATCCTAAAAAATACGATAATTTCGATCCATGTACGATAATTTTACGCCCCTGGTACGATAGTCAGTCCACTTCAAGTTGCTAACGCTGTAGCTGACCGGGTTAACGTAACATAGTTCATTCTTAACAACAAAATCGTTATCTGGATATTTATTTGTCAAAGACTGGTTGTTTTGCCTACTTTGTAAAGTATCTATTTGCATATAATCAATCAATGGATCCGTTTATATCATCCATTTCAGTTAAGTACCTAAATACTGATATGTTTATTTGTTACAGAAACTATACCCGGCAGCGACTATCCTGCTAAGGAACTTAAGCGCCGAACAAACAAATCTAAAGAATGGGCTAAAATATACATTATTGACGGTCGAGTTGGCGATTGTAGCTTTTATGGCGAACACAATTATATCTATGGACTTACTATCCAAAGTTTAAAGTTGCGGAGACTGGTAGTTTTTAATAAAAAAAATCGTACTTAGGTTAGTTATTTTCACTTCTTTTGACGTAACTTTGACAGTTTTATTTTATAAGTGGTCAAAGGTTTTTATTTTATACAGCCATAAGTCATGTATGCTACTAAAATAAATTAAAAAAATACTCTATTTAATTCGATTAAAGTTTTTTAAACCAAACATATTATTTATTTTAATTTTTATTGCGAAATGTTATCTTAAATTGATTAAAAATAATAAAAATCTGACATTTATATTATTTAATTATTTCATAATTTTGAAGACACGGAACGCAAAACTACGAAGTAGCAAAGAGTATGTAACCATTTCATAGTATACTAGCGAAATGTTTACATACTCTTTGACATTATCTATTAACGGTTTTTCAGTTGCGTGGCGTCATTGCGGTATTAAATTTTTTGTAAATTTGTATTTTAAGGTTGGATATGAGTCACAGAACCGAATCAGTCAACCCCGACACCACGTGGTACTTTCTGCCCTACCCCTAGAGTGTTTATGAAAAGCCGGAGGCGCGGAGGGGGAGCAGCCCCCGCCCGCTGTAACAGGCACCCGCGCCTTGTTACGCTAGGGCGGAGGGGCTGCTCATCCCATAGCGCCGGAGACGTTGCAAATTTCTTTTGTTAGGGAATCAAATTCTGCCTATTTCATATGTTTTTTTTTTTTTGTTATTTTTTTTAATTTATTTTAGTAGCATACATGACTTATGGCTGTATAAAATAAAAACCTTTGACCACTTATAAAATAAAACTGTCAAAGTTACGTCAAAAGTAGTGAAAATAACTAACCTAAGTACGATTTTATTTATTAAAAACTACCAGTCTCCGCAACTTTTAACTTTGGGTAGTAAGTCCTTATATATAATTGTGTTCGCCATAAAAGCTAAAATCGCCAACTCGACCGTCAATAATGTATATTTCAACCAAAGAATGTACTACAAGAGAAAATTCCCAAAGAACAAGAAAAAATCCGCGAATTTCGCAAACAGCATGGATCTTCTAAAGTTGGATGAAGTTACCGTTGACATGGTTAGTAGCATTATTATAACGTATTAAGTATATGAATTAAATCAGATGGAAATTTGGATTTATTCAGTGGGAAATAGTGGCTAACATTATTAAAAAGCAGTCATAATATTTAAGTTATTGTAATAATGAAATTTACAATATTACTATAGAGACGTATTGCAAGTCAAAATATTGCCACAAAATTTCACAATATACAACTACGATTTGATTGTTAAAGGAAACATGAGTGTTGAAGTTTACGATATGCTTATTTTTATATGCCACATGTGGTTGATAACGAGCGCAAAGTTCTAAATACGTGTTTTATTTGCAATGGATATTAAAATGTGTAATTTCTGTTACTGGTCTGAATATTGAAATTTTGTCATGTCTTGTTATACATTATTTAGGTTTTCGTGTCTGTAGTCCTAACTAATACAGAACCTTGCGAGCGTGTTATGAAAAATAGGACCGACTGTTTGCTAATACATTTTTAAATTCATCAAGTAAATGACTGATTTGTTCCATGTTACAGATGTACGGTGGCATGCGTGGTATTAAAGGTCTAGTTTGGGAAACATCTGTCCTCGATCCCGACGAGGGCATTAGATTTAGAGGAATGTCTATCCCGGAATGCCAACAGAAGTTGCCCAAGGCTGAAGGGGGAGATGAACCCCTGCCCGAGGGTTTGTTCTGGCTTCTAGTCACCGGAGATATACCGACCGAAGCTCAAGTTAACGCAATCTCCAAGGAATGGGCACGCAGGTATGCACAGATAAATCATAAACTTCTAGATGATTACGTTTAGACCATAATAGTGGCCACCTACATACATGGGTCAACTCGCTTAAGTATCAGTTATGAAAATCGTGTTGTTTATTAAAAACAATTTTCAACTTTGTGCACGTTAAAGTACAATCATGAAGAATCGTGCAATTGTTAAATTTTACTTAAAATAAGTTTTAACTTTATTGTTGTAGAGCCGAGCTGCCAGCTCATGTTGTCACCATGTTGAACAACATGCCCAGTAAATTGCACCCCATGTCGCAGTTCTCAGCTGCAGTGACAGCCCTGAACAGCGAGTCTACCTTTGCGAAAGCTTACTCTGAGGGTGTACACAAATCCAAGTATTGGGAGGTAAGTTGTCGCTGTATAAATCCGATATGAAAAGTGGGACTCTTAAAAAATATAACGTTGCTTAGGTCGTAATTATTTCACTCTGATAAAAGTATAAAAGTATTATATAAAGGTTTTTTATTAATAATGTGTTTATCCACAGTCATATTTTTTTACACATAAAGGCATTAAATAATATGTTTATTACAACATTGTTACCTTGACTGTACATTTAATAAGCTCCACTTTATATTACGTAATACTCGTGCATGGCTTCAGTACTAAGAGGTGATGTACTTTGAGAAATCTAACTATGACTTGACATAAAAGGTTTCGCATATTTTTATAGAAATATCGACATTTTATTGAATTAAATCTATAATACACCAGAACACGTTGCCTGATATGAAAATAACATTTATCTGGACCTCCATATTTGACAATTATCTAGTTTTTTTTAGCCTTAACTTGTATTAAAAAGTGAGCTGACATTCGTTTCGTATTCTTACTTAGAGTTTAATGCTTGCATTATGCCAGTATTGTATGTTATTAGCGATGGTATACAACTGGCATGATGTATACACTAACTGGTGCCAGTGAGGTAAAACAGTTCATGCAAGAGCATTGCTACTATCCTACTGGTGTAATGTAAACCATAAATCGAGCTTTTTTTCTCTAGTTTTTTGTATATATTTTTTTATTTTCCAATTCACAGTACGTATATGAAGATTCGATGAACTTGATTGCGAAGTTGCCCGTGATTGCTGCAACTACCTATATATATCGTAATACATACCGCGATGGCAAAGGTATAGGTGCTATTGATGACAACAAGGACTGGTCCGCCAACTACTGCACCATGCTCGGCTTTGATGACCCACAGTTCAGTGAACTGATGAGACTCTACCTCACCATTCACAGGTCAGTATTTAGGAAATGCAACATTGATTACGTCGCATTCGGTGTTATAGTAGCAAATAAGATAACAGCTACTTTACTATCCGCACTCTATCATGAAAAAACTAGAGATAATAAGTGATAATTATCACAGCAGTGGGATTTCACGGTAGCTGTAACAGAAAGATTTACTCACACAATGCAAATAATCATCATAATGCGGGGTCTTACATAAGATTGCGGCCTGAAAACTTATTGTTGTACTGTTTTACATTTGATAATTTATACGTCACGCCATAGTGACACCACTCATGTGGATTCTTAATAACAACTTAATAAATTGTGTAAATTTTTGTACTAACTGCTAGTGGCTTTGCGTATTTTTTACACTTAAAATACCTATCTGAAAATCTAAAATGAAACCTTCAATGTCTTATGTCTTGATAAAGATTGCTAAAATTGTGAGATGTGAAAATGTAAGGTCTAGATAAACTTGTAAAGAAAAATGCGGTAGCCTAATGTTAAGTTTTCTTTTCATTGATTAAAAAAAAACAACGTGAACACAAAAAGTGGAAATACCGTATGTGAGTTTAGTAGGTAGGTGATGAACTTTAAAGTTTAAAGTTCACAGCGTTCAGCGAAAAATGGCGATCAGAATTGCACGAGGCTATAGGACCATCTCCTTTGAGGCGGCAACAATTCTGTCTCGTTTTCCGCCTCTGGATATTCTGGCCGAGATGGATGCGCGGGTATACACCCGTCTGCGTTGCACAAGTGGAGCCGATATCCCGGAGGCGGGAGAGGTACGCAGAGAGGAGCGCCGACGTGCGCTGGAAGTGTGGCAACAACGACTTCAAGAGCCGCGAAACTTGCAACAGCGCATTGTCGAAGCCTTTCTGCCTTGTTTTAGGACTTGGCTGCGAATGCAAAGTGACGCGCACGTCACCTTTCGTCTGGCACAGGTGCTCACCGGGCACGGTTGCTTCGGTGAGTACCTGCATAGGATTGGTCGCGAGCAAACACCGCAGTGCCACCATTGTGGCGGGGAGCGAGACTCCGCGCAGCACACGCTCGCCGAATGCCCTGCGTGGGAGTCCGAGCGGCGGGTCTTGGTTCAGATGGTCGGGCCAAATCTTACATTGCCGGCCCTAGTTGCAGCTGCACTAGCCGGAAAAGAGGAGTGGATGGCGCTAATCTCGTTTTGTGAAAGCGTGATAGGGCAAAAGGAGACCGCAGAGCGGGAGAGAGAGAGGGCTGGTCGGAGGCGAACTGCTCGGGGTGTCTCTTCGAGCCGCTCTGAGTCATCTGTCACGGCTCCAACAGGTCGTTAGTCCCTTAAATCGTTGTAACGATCTAAGGGACCCTGGGATCCATTGGCGATTAGGGTGGGGGTCCTGATCGTCGACAAAGATAGTCCCGGGAAGACGGTGACATAGCGTGGTCCTATGTTACCGTAACACCTAGAGTAACGGGCAGATTCCTGTCCCGGGTAGTAAAGTGCTGAGGATTCCGGTGCGTTCTTCGGAGATCCCGGAACCTTCTCTGATTGCACTCGAGGCTGGCCACCGAGGGGGTTTTAGTGGGTCAAATCCCACATAACCCTGTCTTCCCCCCAGAAGGCAGGGTATCTTTCGAAGATTTCCCCCCCGATACCAAAAAAAAAGGTAGGTGATGAAAAATATCAAACGTAATCATAAAAAAAGTTGTATTAACTTAAAAATACCGCTGGCGATAATTCTTTTACAAAGCAAATGTAAGAAGTGACGTCATACGGCTTAAATTTCGTCGACAATTCAAATATAAAAAATGTTGTGACTTGATAAGCGCAAGGCGATCTAACGTTTCGTATTTCAACCAGTTTTCATTTTATTAATTAAACTTCATTCATATATCTTGTTACATTTTAAAACTACAAAGATTCAACTTGTGGCGACATGAATTTCCACCAACGAAACATATGAACAAAAAACAAGTTCTCTGTTTTGTGAAAAAGAATAAGAGAGATGTAATTTTTTGTAAATGTTTCATCAGTGAACATCCACAGTAAGATTGCGTGATTAAAGATGTCATTTAAAATATCTTAGTGTCTTAATTAAAAATGTTCGTGAAGCTCAGAATAAAATGACACGGAACTAAAACGTAGGAATAGACGTTTGTAAACGATTTCCGTCAATGTTACAATTATTTTGATAACCTTTTTTTGATTACAACTCAAATGATGTAATGGAAAAATTATCCAAGTAATGTTTTCTGTTTTTTTTTTTCTTGTTCGACCTTGAACTACAGTGCCAAAGTCACAAATTTGACTGTAGGATCCAAAAAATTAATTTAAACTTAAATTAATATAAAATAAAAGTAAATAAGTTAAGAATTAATTTAAGTAGTTTTATATAGTCAAATAATTGTTATGGCGATTTATTCAATTATTTGTATTTATATTTGCGATTTGTTTAATGCGAAAATTTTTCATTATCTTGCATTTCAGCTTTCATTTTATTATGTCATGTTGCGAGTTTTTCTTTTATATGTAATCTTACCTTTAACTCCTTATCACAATGTAACGATTCTCCCTGACAGCCGAATGAAAGCGGCTTGAAGTGATATTATTGCTAGATATATTGTTGCTAGCTTTATCCATCATATTAATTAATTTCAGTTTTATCACATTATTTCTAGAATTCCCTTATGTAATTTAATATCTGAAATCTATTATTTCCGATCATTAACATCCATGGGAAAAAATAACCGTATAATATTTTAATAATTTATGTGCTAATATAAATATTTAAGACCATTTTACGAATAATATGTAATAATTTTATAAAAGGTAGTTTTAGTTTTCTTAGATGGCAGCACTGCTCGACCTCGCCACTCTTTTGTGACAACTTCCGGCGAATGGATTGAGAGTGGTGGGGTTGAAACAGCGTTTGATTATTGAGTCAGGAGCTCGGCCAGTCGTTGGATATCCGTCGATGTGATAAGTCGTCTAGTGGAAAGACAGTCGTCTAGTAGAAATTGACCGTTAGAAATGTTGAAAATGGAATAAAAGTATTCACTGAACAATGAATTGGAGTTTTTCTTGACATTTCAGAAGCGGGATATAAAAATCCAGGTATGAACGCCCTCAGAATTTTAAATACTAATTTACATTAAAAAAAAAATTACTTTAAAGTACAAAGTAGCTATAACGCTTGTTAATTTTTTTTATTATTTTTTTTTTATTTTACTTTCGATACTGCACAAATATGACACTGTCATACTGCATTTGATCACGGCTATTTTCCAAAAATACAAATTATGCATATCTTCTATCTTATATATATAAAAGAAAGTCGTGTTAGTTACACTATTTATAACTCAAGAACGGCTGAATCGATTTGACTGAAAATTGGTGAGCAGGTGGCTTACGACCAGGAAAAGGACATAGAATGGTTTTTACCCCGTTTTTTTTATTATTTTTTATTCCGCGCGGACGGAGTCGCGGGTAAAAGCTAGTGTTACAAAGACTTTTTATTGAGATCATTATTTACGTCATTATTAAAAATATTTCGATGACTTATTGCTTTATAAGTATCGAATGTGATTTTAACTCGTATTTTCAATTTTCTTTATTTATATTTATGCTACCTATTTTGAATTCTTTAGAATTTTAAACGTTTTACGGGATATTTAGAAATTGAATATGGGTAATGATTTCATAGTTATACAAGCGAGACCCCCCAACAGGGAAATAAATAATAGAGGTTTCTATTTTATTATGTATGAAACTTTATTTGTGTGTGAATCATTTACTTACTTTTTATTTTTTTTTTTGTATTTATGTCTATTGAAATTACTCGCTTCGAACGGTTAAACAGAGGAGAAATATCATGTTTTTGAGATAATGATTGAGTGAACAAAGGTGTTCACTGGATACCGATAGAGCGAACAATGAATGTTCACTGGATAGCGATTGAGCGAACAATGAATGTTCGCTGGATAATGATTGAGCGAACAATGATGTACGCTGGATATTGATTGAGCGGGCAATGATGCTCGCTGGACTATAAGAAACGACTGAACTTAATGATTGAGTGAGCAATGATGCTCGCTGGACTGTCAGAAACGACTGAACTTAATGATTGAGTGAGCAATGATGCTCGCTGGACCGTAAGAAACGAATGACTTTAAATTTGACTGAGACTGAACTTTGATGTAAATAAGAGAGATTGAGACATGATTTAATACATTTAGATATGACGTCAGACGATGACTAAGTTGGAGGTACGCTACCTACAACTCCACTAAGGAAGCATAAGCACGCAAAACGGAGGAAAGTAAAGAGGAAAAGAGCTCCTTCGACGTCATCTACTTCGACGTCGTCAAGTGAGAATACAAGTAAATGTGTGTATGTAAGGACGCTTGTTGGGATGAATGTGTATTGATGTATGATTGCGTGTGTGTGTATGTTTATGTACATTTATAAAAGTAAAGTTCTATGTTTGTACTCGTATCAAGGATGAAAAGGTTCTATACAATTAAATCAATGAGTATAATATGAAATAATATCTTAAGAAGTATGAAAATTTTCCGGAAAACGTAGTATGAACTCTTGGCACTTCACATATATTATGTGCGGAGCGTTGAATGAAGATTAGCTCGTGATTGTATGTAATTGATAAGTGATGATGAAGAATAAGAGCCGGTATATATAGTTGCCTTACTGTAAGAACTTTATATTCCCTGTACAGGTTAGCTGTTGGATATCTGTATGGGCGTTTTGTGCTGCATTTTAGTATACCGCGTTGGGCTCTCTCGAGTGGAAAAAGATTTATTTTATTTGAACCTCCCCAAGACGAAATACAATAACTTAGCACAGACTGACATAGGGAGTAATATAACATTTTAATGATGTCTTTTATATGCACAAACCCTGATGTTTTGAAAACTGCAGTTAATTTTCTGATTCGCTGAGTTAATTGATTACGCTAAGATATCTAATTGAGGTAACTTTTTGTATGGTCTGGCATTTACACATGATATTCGGGAACCTGTTTTGGCAGGTAGATGAGGTGTGTGCAAGTAGAAAGAGGGACTCGAAATTCTGCGGGTTCTCAATGGAAAATGTTACATGCTTTGTTTTTTTCTATATTTAATGTTAATGTATTATTTCTGAGCCACATTGAGATGTTGTTAAACGCTCCCTGGGCTGATGCAAAAGTCTCAGGCCAGGTGTCTCCTTGGACAACTAAAACTGTATCATCAGCATAAGTGATAATGATACCGCGATCGACTGGGAGGTTGCAAAGCTCGTTTATATAAACTAGAAAGAGGGTAGGCCCTAGTATACTGTCCTGCGGAACACCACAGCTAACAGTTAAGGGGTCACTTATATGAGGTCCTATCTTTATGCTCTGTGTCCTATCCGAGAGGTAGTCTTTGAAAAGGTTAAGTTGAACATTTTTGATTCCTTGTTTTTAAGACCTTCTAACTTGTTTGAAAGTAGCGGTATTGGCACAGTGTCAAAGGCCTTTGCAAGATTTAGAAATAGAGCAATACTCTTCTTTCTGATAGTTTTTGGCGACATATTCTGTTAATGTTAGTACAGCATTTGAAGTCGACCTATTTCTTCGGAAGCCAAATGGATTTTTAGAGAACATGTTGTTGTGTTCTAGATAACTGACCAATCTATTGTTAATTATCTTTTCAAAAACCTTCGATAAATATGTTAATATGGAATTGGGACTGTAGTTACCAACAATAATTTTATCCTCACTTTTGTGCATAGGTATTTTTGCCATGTTTAAGAGATTTAGGAAAGACTCTTGACTGTAGGGAAAGATTAACAATGTGTGTTATGACTGGTGCGAGTAAGTAATTATTTTGGCGTAGTACAGCGGAGGGAATATTGTCCCAGCCCATGGAGCTATCGATTTTTAACGCGTTAATGGTGTTCAGAATTTCAGGTATATCGGCATCTGTTAGGATCACGGAATTTAGTGTTGTATTAGTTGGCTGTAGACTATTACTTATATCAGTGTCGGGAGCAATATTTTCTGCGAGAGCTTTACCTATATTAACAAAATAACTATTCACATCGTTGACTGCTTTTTTTTATAGTTGGTTATTTTCTAGAAGATCTTGTGATACCTTGGGAATTGTTTTAAAATGTGTAATTTCGTTTATGATTCGCCACGTTATTTTCATATTTTTCGCTTTACTAGCTTCCCTCAGACGTTCTATTTCATAATTGGCTTTTGCATTTCTAAGAAGGGTTTTACAGTGATTTCTATAACGTTTATATGTCTCAATAAAAATAACATTAACAGGTTGATTTCGTAATTTCATATGCATTCGATCTCTATTTTTCATGCACCTTAATAGTCCTGTCAAGATCCAGAGTTTTTTTAGTGTAAGGTAATTGGTTTAGATATATTATCTAAAAGATAGTTTGTGGCCAAGTTACAATCAGCAGTAATAAATATTTTTGAGAGGTCTGATGCTTTGATTGTTTCAAAAACTTCTTTGTAATTAGTCTTGGTAACAGTGATGGTGAAAAAGGGTTTTGTTTGGTTAGTATCCATGACTAGGAAGGAATATAGTATCGTAGTCGGTGAGAGCATTTTGAACATTATGTTCATATCACCTGTTATTACGATGTTTTTTTTATAATTCTTACATGAGATTAATAGTTCTTCTAATGATTTAAAGAATGGTATTACATTATGAAATGATTGCGATCTGTTAATGGACTTTAGGATAATACCATTTTTTTATTTGTTATAATACAGGTAGCATCTGAAAGTTTATGTTCAAAGGAATCACAGTGTAAATAGTTTTTAGTGTATATCATTATGCCATCGTTTTGGTTTTTTTTTTAAATTCTAGACTACTAGTATTGTACCCGTTTATTTAAGGGATACATAAAGAATTGTTAAGCCAGCATTCTAATAAAATAATGGTGCCAGGACTTATTGCTATTCTGGAAAGAAGTAATAGGAAACCGTTAAAATTGCACAATATACTCTTTATATTCTGTGTTAGAATCTTTAGTTTATGTGTTGGTGATTTTATTAACGAGTTGAATTCTTCAGATGTGCAGGTTTGTGCCTTAGATGGTACAATGTTGTCGATGTTATCATTAATTATTGAGATTGTGTGGTACATTATTTGTATGTCGGATATAATTAAGGGTACATTAGTACTCCTACCAAAAAAATGAATGGATATAAGTACTACGTTTAGGGCTGTTTGTTTTGTAAAACATCAGAGTGCCTTAGTATGTGTATACATAATACGACATATTAATAGAGGTTTAAATTGATAAAACGTATGTTTTGATTTTGTAAGCAAAATTCGTGCTTCGTTATTAAGTAACAATAACAGTTTTCATGAAGTTGACAATATTGGAGGAATGATGTATTTTTATTATCATGAGTTTTAATAATGTTAGTTGATAGTGTGAAATTGATATTTATATCATTGTAAATAAGATATTGTAGATTAGTAATATGACACGTATATTGCAACTTTTATTGTAACTCTTCATAAATTTAGTGTACATGAGTAATATATAATGTTCTCGAATGGTAGTAGTAATAGGCCGTACAGTGTGTTGATGTTTACACAGTACCAGTATTTACAAATTAAGCAACCGTAATATGGAACATTAATTTCAAGGTTAGCATACTTGTATGATAAACAAATTGGGGAACTAAGGTGAATTTTATAAGTATGCCTGGCATTGTACACTTCTATGATGCGGTGGTAGTATGTGTGATAAGAGTAAGTTGATTGTTGGCAGTTAATTGTATTATTTTGGGAGTGTTGATTTTTATGTTTTAGTAAAGTGTGTCTACATATTACATTTATAAAAAGAACAAGCAAGATAACATTATGGACGGTATATGTTATACAAATGTGTTTAAATATTGTACTACGTAGAATATTTTATTTTGTGTCCGTAATGAATGTAGTTGATCTTCGTTTTTAATGACAATGCCCCTTCTGTTTTTCGTAAAAGTATTTTACCATTTTTAACCCAGCTGTGAGCGTATTTTTCTGCCTTTGCTAATTCTCTGGCGAGAAAATGTACTCTTCTAATTTTTGTTAATCTCTTTTAATCTTTATAACATGTAAACTGGAATGACTTCTCCGACGAAAGGAAGTTGCTTGGAGTTTAGTTCGTCAGTTCTGTTTTTTCTGTACTTTTGACAGACGCTAGCACATCCATTTCAGTCCAAGTATTGGTAAATTCGACAACGACTGTAGACGTTGTGGAGTCGGCTCATTCTTCTCAATTTGAACATCCAAAGTATTAGTTAGGCGCTCAAAAGTTTGTAGGAGATTGGATTTGGATTCTGCTTGTTTACCAGGGATGTTTCTTATTTCAACGGCTGTTTTTAGAGGAAAACGTTCCAAAGTATCTAATCGCTCTTCAAGTAGCGATATCCGTTTTTCCAGATCGCCTCCTCAGCTAACGTAGATAACTTACCTTCAATGTTTTTTAATTGGTCCGTTAGGAAGTCTAGACTTTTATCAAGCTCTTGGTTAGATTGATCGACTTGCGATTTTAAATCTTTCATAAGAGCTTCTACTTGAGTCTCTAATAATTATTACGTAGGTTGAATACTTTTATGAGGAAAATAGATACTTTTATACCGTTTTATAATATTGTATTATAGTTATATTGTTAAATAAAATTAAGATTTTATTATATTGGCTTCAAAATTATAATAAGTAACTTAAGTTAGTAAGTAATTAATTGGCAGAGTTCCTGATGTTTTAGTGTGCCAGGAGGCTACACATTTCGTAGGATGGCCGAATGTAATAATTTTATAAAAGGTAGTTTTAGTTTTCTTAGATGGCAGCACTGCTCGACCTCGCCACTCTTTTGTGACAACTTCCGGCGAATGGATTGAGAGTGGTGGGGTTGAAACAGCGTTTGATTATTGAGTCAGGAGCTCGGCCAGTCGTTGGATATCCGTCGATGTGATAAGTCGTCTAGTGGAAAGACAGTCGTCTAGTAGAAATTGACCGTTAGAAATGTTGAAAATGGAATAAAAGTATTCACTGAACAATGAATTGGAGTTTTTCTTGACAAATATAAAAAAACAAAAACGCTTGCGATAACCCTTATTTAAAATTAAGGTTAAATTTGTAAAATCGAAATCATTTCATGAAAAATTTCATCAGACATATTTTTTTATGTATAAAAAAGCAATATTTCAATAAATATTTACTTGCGTTAAAATTGTTCTATTGCAAAGCAGCATTATGCATGGCGATTTTACAATATGTTGTTTTTAATTTTTAATTTTCAACTTTCGTATAATTTCATGTTTGTCTTGTATGGTTTTGTATGGGAAGTATATTAAATTCGATTTTACCTTTGTCTACAGTGACCATGAAGGAGGCAATGTTTCAGCGCACACAACACACTTGGTGGGATCTGCTCTCAGTGACCCCTATCTATCCTTCGCCGCGGGTCTCAACGGTCTCGCCGGACCTCTGCACGGATTGGCTAACCAAGAAGTTAGTAACATTGTTAAATACCCAGTTTAAATTAAATCCAACTCAGTGTATGGCTGCCAGTGTGGGTTTATATTATTCCAGTAACAATCCAGCGTCTGACTGGATTTATGTAAACTGGGATTAACAGGCAAGTGTCATTAACTTGCCTGACAACTTCACATTCATAAGACAAATTGATTAAATTTGATATGTTCACTTGTCAAAGTGATTAAATTTAATTATGCAAAGTTATAAATAATTGCTCTAAAAATATAAATAATTCATATTTTTATCAACACAGAAAACCTGTGTAATTAATTTTAAAAAATAATAGGAAAAAAAATAAAACATTTAACTTGTTGAGTAGATTATTTCTACTATTCATATCTCATACATTTCCTTGTCCTTTTAGGTACTTATATGGTTGGAAAAGCTGCGTAAACAAGTCGGTGACAACTTTACTGAGGAACAACTTAAGGAGTTCATCTGGAAGACACTCAAATCGGGACAAGTTGTACCTGGTTACGGTCACGCTGTACTCAGGAAGACCGATCCCAGGTAAAATGTTGCATCAATATAAAGAAACTACAAAACAAGGATATATACAGTTTGGTATAATAGTATTCAAACATTATAGTGGCTCGTAATTTCAAACAAGACACTGCATGTTATTTTTTCTCATCAGCTAAGCACAAATTGCCTAAAAAGATAATGCAGACAATATTAAGTAATATAATTAATAAAATAATAGATGTTATGATAATTTGTTCGTAAATTATTTGTTATTTAACAATAAAATACAATTTACTTTAATTCGACCAGAATGTTAGACAAAATAAATATCGTTTATTAGAAATATTCAGAAATTAAACTTTCTATAAACTAAATCTAACTAGAACATCCTGACTGTAATATTTCTAAAATGTATGTAATGAAATGGTTTTCCAAACAAGATTGTTGTACTTTGAGTTGGAAAGAAAAAAATATTGTCACATACTACTTGATGTAATAAATTTACAGATACACTTGTCAACGTGAATTCGCTCTGAAGCATTTGCCCAATGATCCACTCTTCAAGCTGGTGGCCGCTGTGTACAAAGTTGTGCCTCCCATCCTAACCGAGCTCGGCAAGGTCAAGAACCCATGGCCCAATGTTGACTCGCACTCTGGTGTACTCTTACAGGTAAATTTTATTATTTTCTATATAAATTGGTGCATTTTTGTATTAAAAAATATAACAAAATTAAAAAAATTATAAAAAAAATGTATTTTTTACAGTATTATGGTCTGAAGGAGATGAACTACTACACCGTTATGTTTGGTGTATCTCGTGCTCTGGGAGTATTAGCTCAGCTCATCTGGTCCAGGGCTCTCGGCTTCCCAATCGAGCGGCCCAAGTCTTTCAGCACTGAACTGCTCATGAAACAGTTCGGCAAGTAAATACAACGATAAATGTGAGTTTCCACTGTTCTTAAACTTGTATTGAAACATCCCATCCTTTATATTCTCTCTAATTGAATAGAGACTACATTTACAAGTCACTGCAGTGGAATACCACTATTATTATTCACCTATTCACTTAATAATGTAGTGAACGTTTTTGAGAAGCATGCCATGGATACAGACAAATTTTGAATTTCTTTTTTGTATAATTAAATAAATTTGTGATTTTTAACGTTTTAATTTAATGACGCATGTAGTAGGATGTTTATTCGAATGTTAAATCAATTTGTTTTATTTTAATAATATCTTGTATACAACCAAATATGTTTGTAATACGTCTCCGGTGACGTTAAACGTTTTGATTTACTTGTGTATTAGATGTTTGTTCAGTCAATTCATTACATTTTTTTTTTCAATATCTATATATATTTTATATAATTAATTCTATAATTTGACACTACTTTCTTCTCTCTTGCGTTCTCCTCTATCTTTGTATCAATATTTAATCTATCATTATTATTATTTAATTTTTATTTAAATAATGTGTTAAATTATTATGTATGTATTGTAATTAAAATATTTTAGGATAATTATTTGTAAATTTGTAGTGATGCAACGGATGTCTGTTTCCGTTTCCGCAAGTGCGGAAGTTCCGCGTGCTTTTCAACATCCGTTTCTGCTTCTGTTTCCGCAACTTTTATAACGGAGATAAAACGGAACTTTACGACGGCTGAGAGATCCAAATGTCCGTGCGCGACCTTTCGGAACTTGTCGCATTTGTTTGTTTACGTACTTTTTCGTGAATTTAAGCGCGTAATATTTTCTGCTGCTGTTTGAAACAATCAGTTTCCCTTGCTGGAGTAAACTGTCTAGTTGTTGTCCATATTAAATTTGACAACTGGCAAAATGTGACTATTTCATACTTACGAGTTATTAAATATACTTTTGAATAAGTGATAACCATGTAATATATCATCATCATTATTATCATCAGCTCACTATACATCCCCACTGAGGGACTCGGAGACTACCCCAAATTAGGGGTGACTAGGCCATAGTCAACCACACTGGCCCAGAGAGGGTTGACTTCACACATATCATTAAATTTTGCTCAGATATGTGCAGGCAGCATCACTATGTTTTCCTTCACCGTAGGAACGTCGGATAAATGTACATATCTAAATCGAAAAACACATTGGTACATAGTGGGATTCGAACCCAGGCCCTGCAGATTGCAAGTTAAGTGCCTAATAATTTTATCTTTTTCTAATCTAGATTTGGTGTATTTGATACTTAACACATTCACTGTTTACCACGTTCACTGCGGATCAGGCCTATATCGACCTGCCGCGGAATTTCAGCTGGTGCGGACGAAGAAAACTATGTCCTTCTCACTGGTGCGGAACGATTATCTCATAAAAAATCACGGCAGGCCTTTATCGGCCTACCACGCACTGACGGTGAAAAATATCAACTCGGTGCGGCAGGGGTCTATCGCGGCCCGCCGTCCCAACAGGCGGTTGGCGACCCGATACCGCACGGAGCGCCCCGCTTCGCTAGTTAGTGTTGAGCCATCTCACTGAACTGTACGTCGCGTTTTTTCTTTTCGTAAAATTAACGACGCACGATGGCAGGAAACAAAAGAAAAATACAAATTTTGGAAAATAAACTAATTCGCGAGGCAGATAAAAGTGATAGTGACAGCAGTGACGAAATAATTTCCTTCAAGAAAAAAAATAGATATGTATTTTCCTTCAAGAAAAAAATAGATATTTTCCTTCAAGAAAAAAAAAATAGGATGTGCACACAAAATCTTTGTGCGAAATGTTTTAAAGACAAGCATAAATAAATAATTAAATAAACTATTTTTCATTTCTTTTCTACAATTCTATTTTATTTTCGATATCTCCTTATTTTTGTCTTTCCATCACTACTAAAAATACTTTCTAGTGCGGTGCTGGTCGATATCGACCCGCCACTTTCCCTGGTTCATTTCTCTTTTCCTGTTTGGCAGATCCCGGGGCGAATCAACTCTAAAGAAGGTGGGTTCAAGGTTTTTCTAACAGTCCAAAAAGTACACACCTATATTATGTTTTCGCAAAGTTATAGCGATTTAATCTAACCTTATGCTGGTGGGTCGAGAAAGGCCTGCCACGCACTGGCGGAAAAATCATTGGGGGCACACTTTGGCCCGCCGCCGCACCAGACGAAGGTTTAAGATTTTACTTGCCGCAGCTAAGGTGTTACAAAATAAAAAAAAGGTAACAGCTGGGAGCCAAAACTTTTTATGTTGAATTTTTATTTAGTATATCTGGAAGTGTTTGAACATATAGATAAATTAATAATGTTTTTTGCATTTGAGCGCTAGGGATCATCATTTTGAGCGCTAGGGATGGCAATGGTTTAGTTCACTAATATATAGATATTTGTTCCACGATTACATTTCTGTGTACTAATATGTTACAAGATTTTGACAAAGTCAAGTTTTTCATCAAATTCCAGAATATTGAGTAAAACATGTAAGGATACTAATCAAAACCAGCTTTTATCTTCTCGGTTCAAGATCTTGTAACATTTCATACACACCCACACATATACACACACACATAAACATAAACGCATACACACACACGTACACACACATACAGGACATACATATATTTAAAAAACATAGTTAGTTAGTAGCATAAAGTTCAGCCTTAGCTTCATGTGATACAAGATATTTATATGTTTGCCTCCGTAAGAACGTGGTACTAATCACTACAACACTGTAAGAATGAAACTACTACTCTTTTTTCGTTAGTTGACTATATTGCCAGAGTGGCCACACAAAGCAACATGGACTCGCTTCAAACGCCGGCAGCTTACTGGCTACTACATAGTGAACGGGCCCCTCGCTCGGATCCGAGGGGGAGGCGCCGCTACTAATGGCTCTGCCCACTCGGATCCGAGTGGTCAGCAGTGAATGTATTAATACATAAATATATTTGTCGTTTGTCAACACGAGTGGTTTGGCGAACATTAATTTGTAAATAATGTAATTTTGTTCCCTGAAAATAAATTAAAAAAAAAACGTATTTTAACTTATTGCAGCACAGTAAAAATACATATATTGAAGGCTAAAGGACACCTATATCCAATGCCCTAATAAATTAAAAACGAATACAAACTGTTTTTACCAAAAAAAAAATTGTAAATATGTTTTTTTTTATTATTTACACTTCTGTTTCCAGAAACCGTTTCTGGTTCCGGTAAGACACTTCCGTTAATTAATTTAAAAAAAAATTCCGTGATTTAAATCATCAAATTATTTGTTATTTTGGAGTCGGTTTCGGCCTAAGTAGGGACATAAACGTAAGTATGTCTCATACATCTCAAATATAAAATGTATAATATTATATTTACTTCGGCCGACACCGACTGCGAAATAACAATAATTATACAATATAGACATGTTACAAGAAAGAAGAGAACTTTCTTTAGAGTTTAGAGGGTTTTTGAAAGAGAGAAGAAAGAAAGAAAGAAGTTTTCATGTCATTATTTTGTTTCTTTTTAGTGCATTTTGTTTGAGATTGTTTTTTATGGTACTTTTGAATGCATTTTGTTTAAAATTGTTTTTTTATGTTACTTTTGAATGCATTTTGTTTGAAATTGGTTTTTTTAGGTTACTTTTGAGTGCATTTTGTTTGAAATTGTTTTTTTAGGTTACTTTTGAGTGCATTTTGTTTGAGATTGTTTTTTAGTATTAAGATTAAATGATGCATTTTTTTATTTGTCTTTATTTTTTTAAACCTGTTTAGTACTTACTTGTATATTTTATGAAAGTTAAAAAATTATGTTGCGTAAAAAAATTTAGTGGAACTGAGGCCTAAATTGACTTATGGTCGTGTGAATCAACTGTTGTTAGTTAATACCATTTCTATTGTGACAGGGCACTTAATGTAGGATTAAACTTAATTATGAGTGGAAATTAAAGTTGCCGTAAGCCATGAGTATGGTAGAGTTCAATACAAATGTGAAATTATAATTTATACATGTCTCTAATAGACAATGTCACTAACTGACAATTGTACTAACTGACAATGTCTGTTTTTGAAAAGTCTGTTATTACAGCTTTATAAATGTAAAGTTTTGATGTGTTTTTAATTTTCAGATTTTATTTGAATTGAACTATACTATGTCTAATAATAGTGTGCATTAGCATACTTCATTCATTCTTAGTTGCTAGTTTAATTAATTTTACGCCCTAGGCTACCTAAAAGATTTTAAATAGGTTTACGATTTTTCATTAGATCCAAAGGTTTAGGTAAATTGTCATTTAATATTTGAATGTATAACTTGGTATTTGATTGTATTTTATTAATTTATTTTGAAATTCTGCGAAGCATTCGATAATTGTAACGATGTGGCGTTCAAATAAATTGACAATATTAAAAATAAATTGGTGTAGCATTAATGGAATGTGGTTTTTTTTATAATACCCTCCCCCCTCCATAGAATTGGTAAGTACTACATCTTACTGATATTATAAATGCGAATGTTTAGATGGATGGATGTTTGAAGGTATCTCCAGAACAGGTGAACGGGTCTTGATGAAATTTGACACAGATGTACAACATAGTGTGGAAGAACACATAGGCTAATTAATAAGTTTTTTTTTAAATTTCGCGTGGACGGAGTAGCGGGATACAGCTATTATAAAATGGAAATTATAACTTTCACGTTATTTAACAGTTCACTGTAAGAAGTTTAAGACTATACATATATAATTTTAAATTCAGTTGCACAAATATGTATACACTGGCTGTCGCCTTACTGTTGTAAAAAAAACTTAATATGTAGCCTTTTTTCGATTTTTTTTTTTGGATTTTCGATTTACATATGTACATTTGTCTGACGTTCTTACGTTGAAGGAAAACATCGTGATGCAACGTGCACATATCTGAGAAGAAATTCAATGATATGTGTGAAGTCAACCAACCCGCACTTGGCCAGCGCGGTTGACTATGGCCTAGTCACCCCTAACTTGGGGTAGGCTTCGAGCCCCTCGGTGGGGACGTATAGTGAGCTGATGATGATGTAGCCTTTCATTTAGATCCGTTGAGACGTTCCGGAGATACCTTCAAACATCCGTCCATCTAAACATTCGCATTTATATGAAGCTCTAGAAATTTGTATCTAAATTTCCGCATGTATAACCCGAAAGCGTATATTATTTTTTAGATCTTTATAGATGTATACATATTTATGTATCTAATTAATTAATAGGCAATAAAGGAATGATATAATTTTCTACTTTAAATGTTTATTAAAAATAATATTGATAACAAAATTTAATCTCTTGTATACCTGTATTGGTAACAAAAATAGAAACAAAACATTACTTTTTTTTTAACAAATTAAATAAACATAAATTTGCATAGAGAAAAAATAAAAATTCAAAAATAACTATATGAGCCGTTTATTTTGAAAGTGACCTAACTCCGTTTTTAAATTTTTTGCCGGTTACCATTGTTACATGTACAACATCATGTTATTTATCAGTGAAGCACTTCAGATTGCTTGAATTCAGAAAAAATACGATACATTTTTTACACATAAGTTTTCCGAATTAATTGAATAACTGAGCCGTGTAGTTTGAAAGTGGCCCAACTCCATTTATAGTTACATCAAGTTATTGTTTCATGCATCTTAAAACATATTAAAAAATTAAGAAGTGAAAAACACATCATAGCTTACAGTGACATGTGCACCGGGCAAAATAGAAACATTAAAGTAGCTTTAATGTGGTTGAAAATTGTCCAAGCTTTGGATAATAATGTAGAAATTATATATCATAATTTTTTAATATCAGGACATTCGTTTTTACCGATTGATAGAGATTTTGCCGTGGTAGAAATGACATTAAAAAAAATAATTTACTGTACGTTCCCCAAGATTATTACAAGATTATTAAAAAGTGTCGGAAAGGTAATAATTTTATTCTAAATGAAATGAGACAGGAAGATTTTGTATCGACAAAATTATTAGAAGACGCAATTTTTAAAAGAGTAAAAAATTCTGATGGAGAATCAGTAAACTGATTAAGAATATGTTGGATGCGTTTTGTCAGAAATGAACCATATAAAATTTTTATAAGACATCAATGAATGAAAATGAAAATTTTAAAGTTCTGAATTTATTACCACGTCGGAGTAGTCTAGTAAATTGTTTTGTAATAAATTTATGCAGAGCTGGGCATTAACTCGTTAATCCGTTAATCGTTAATTAACGAAGTTAAAATTTTGCTTAACGGATTAACTTTTAAGTTAACTTCAAAAAGTGTTAACGCTTTTGTTAACTTCCGTTAATAAAAGTCCGTTAATCGTTAAATTAGAAACTTGTTGACGTGCTGTCATTTTGTTTAAATTACGTGCCACGCCACACTCATAAGTTCGCCTTTGTTGGGCGACTGTCGGCGATTCGAATGGTGAACGAACGAGTTGATCGTTCGTTCACCATTCCACCACCAATTGATATATGTGAAGTTCGCGTGCAAGTGTGATGCATCAGAGCGTCCGGGAAAGACGTGAACAACAGGACAAAATCAAAAGAAGGTTCGAAATAGTGTATTTCATTACGAGTATATAAAAGCAAGAGTATGTAATAGCCCACATCCCGAACGCTCATCGTCCCTGCAATACCCTCCAATCCCTTTTTGAGCAACTGTATTAAAACACTTTTTTACTCGTGCTTTGTCTTTAGCTTTTCCAAACTCGTGCGTTCTCCTTCCCAACTGTCAAAATAATGTCTAAGAAAAAACCAACCACGAAGTTTTTACAAAAAAAATCATTGAAGTTTTTATGCTTCATGCAAATATTTCTAAAAAGAAGCTCCTAATTTGTTACAATATCAGATTTAATGATTTTACTCAATGAATTAGGTTAGGTTTAATTTTTTTCATCTCATTAAATTTCATTTTCATTTCATATCAATAAAAATAATCTACTGAAGACTTGGCCGTGTGAGCATAGTTCCCTTTGCCTACCCAGAATGGATGAAGAAAACAAAAAAATCTCTGTTTGTATTCTTTTACGGTTGGCGCCATTTTTCAAACATTTTAGTTAGTTGAGTTTATTGTGTTTTTACTATTCTATTAAATTGCTTTATTTTTTCGCAACTGTATTAAAAATAGTTGTTTAGTACACGTGCGGAACTGGCATTACAACTTGTTTCAACTGTCAACCCTCACTTCGGCTGCGCCTCGGGTAGACTACAAGTCTACCCGAGCCGAGAAGAGTAGTAGTGGTAGATTCGTCGGAACTCTTTGCAATGACAGGCTTTCTGCACTCGTAATGAAATATACTATAATGCATTCATACTTGTCTCTAATACTAATGTGTTATAGAATGTATAGTCAAATTACTATCTTAAACAAGTGTCGCCACAATAAGTATGAAATTAGTATGTATAATTTTGGTATGGTTAACTGTTAACGATTAACTTTAACTTGCGTTAAATTTTCGAGAATTTAACGCTTTAACGATTAACGAAGTTAATTTTTTAATTAACGAATTAACGATTAACGAAGTTAACTTTTCGATTAACTGTGCCCACCTGTGAATTTATGTTTGTAATTTTCTATGTTCTGTAATTAAAAAATGTTTTGAAAGTTTGTATGGGAAGATGTTTATGTGAATATTTTGTAAGTTTAATATTTTTTGGCATTTTTTATAAGTTTAAGTAAAAAAAAAACAACAACAACATAATTCTCGACCCGTAACCCAGAGGGGTAGGCAGAGACCCAGGACCTACATTTGGCGCGGTCCACACCTCTTTCTATGTTCTTCTATATACATCAAAGCATAGCACGTTGGTTAAATAAAATAATTAGGTCAAAAAAAATGCTACCCAAAATAGTATTTCACGCGGACGAAGTCGCGGGCACAGCTAGTTTCTATAATAAATTTATCTCCGATGTTGACATATTTTTACTTAAACTTGTGGTCTACAAATTTAAAGTACGTAATATTCTGAAAAGTGTTAAGATGTAAGCATAATTTTGATAACTTGTTATGTTAAAGTCTACGTCAATATTATGTATTTTCACTGCGTTGTTCATTGCATCTATGTTGTGTTTCTTTTATTGCGTTGCGCTGCGTCGCATGTTTTAGAATACCTAATACTTTAAGATTTGTCTTATGTTAGTTATATTAGTTTGTAATTAATTAATGGTACTTCTTAAGCCTTTTTGTGTATTATGTTATTTTGTTTCTTATCTGTAATATGGCTGTTCAGTACCTTAATAAAATAAAATAAAATAAAATATATTATCAAGTGAGATAAAGAAAAAATTATCGTACGATATGTAGTAATAAGTATTGTTTTACAATAAATGTATTTTATATTAAAGAAGAGGGTAGCATAGCTCGGCTTTGGTTCGCGTCGTAAATAGTTGTGACAAACAACTAAGCGCACAGACCAATTTACTTCAGAGTGTTCGAGTAATAAACATGAGTATTTTAATATGTGCTGTGTGACTATCAGTACAAGACTATAAAGCTTATCTTCGGACAAACCTGCAAAACTATTTACATGTTTATATCTAAAACATAAATGATATAAAAAACAGAAAAACCAGAAAAATCGTAAGAAACATAATAAGGATTTTACACTATTTTTTTGAGATCTTCCTCCTCGACTATTTGTAGGGCTTGAGTTGTATCGTTTTTTCTCGTGTAAATTCTTCCGTTTTTTGACCACACATATTGGTAATGTTTTAATTTTGCAAGTTCTTTGCATTTTCGAAGTAAGAGTTTATTAAGAACGATGATTTTGAAAGATGATCATTTATAAATATGGGTTTAGGCTCACCTTGTAAATTTATGTCTTTTGTTGTGATACGGCATTTGCGCACTTGCGAGAAAAAATTATCCTTCGTCAGTCTAGAAGCAAACTTGACGATTATTAATCTTGGTCTTCCTTGGACTTTGGTTCTTGGAGAAATTCTATTTACATGTAAGATATCATTACAAGTGATAGTGACACCTGCATAGCTGGCAAGTTTGAATAGTAATTCACTAAGGTTTTCATTTCTGTCCTCGGGGATACCCACGATCTCTAAGTTCAATAGACGCTCCCTTTGTTCATTTGCATTAAAATCACTCTTGAGCTTCCGATTTTCATTATGTAATCTTTGTAACTCAGCTTCCAGGTTACTTATCTTTTTAGTATCTTCTGTAAGTACGGTTGTTTTTTTAACTAATTCCTCATACAGTGTGTCATTGAACTGTAGTGACTGCTGTAATTCCTTAATTTCCTTCTCAAAATTGTTCTGCCTTACATTTAATTTATTTACTGAGGTTTTCATTTCTGTGTAGTCCATTCTAATTTTGGTTAATTCCGATTTCAATTCCGATGTAGTATCCTTTAGTATTGTTAGGTCATTCTTAATTATTTGATCCAGAGATTTATGGACCTTAATAATTTCTTTCCCGAATTCCGCTTTCCAGGTGTCCAAAGAGCACATTATATTTTCGCTAAATTCCTTAAATACTTCTGACATATCTTCGCTATGTTTTCTTTTACGTATCGTCACATGATCCTTTTGTTTTTCATGTGTAGACAATTCCGGAGTTGAAGAAGTTTTAGGTGACCGGATCATCTTGAATATTTTATTAAATACACTGTGCCGCGGGGCAAAGTTGTAAGAATTACTGTTAGTACGTCCACTCGCGACCAGCGCGCGCGGAGAATCGATTATGTTATAGATTTTACACCAAATTTGGCATACCAGGAACAATTGGATGTGTTGATGGATCCCACTTTCATATATTTTCTCCAAGCAGTGAAATCGAACATCATTTTTACTGTAGAAAACACTTTTACTCTTTAAATGTACAAATGGTAATTAATCGGCTAAACTTACATTTAAATAATACTTTAATTACATTTTAATTATAATTTTATATATAAACATATTATTTTCAGATTTGTGATGGCGACTGTCGCATCCTTAATGTGAATGCTAAGTATGGTGGAGCTACACATGATGCATTTATTTGGGAAAATAGTGAAGCAAATAAATTCATGCAAGAACTACATAGAAACAATGAAAAAGTGTGGTTATTAGGTAAAAATAAAATATGTATTAACTAGCTGTGCCCGCGACTTCGTCCGCGTGAAATACTATTTTGGGTAGAATTTTTTTTGAGCTAATTATTTTATTTAACCAACGTGCTATGCTTTGATGTATGTAGAAGAACATAGAAAGAGGTGTGCCCGGACCGCGCCAAATGTAGGTCCTGGGTCTCTGCCTACCCCTCTGGGTTACGGGTCGAGAATGTTGTTGTTGTTTTTTTTTACTTAAACTTATAAAAAATGCCAAAAAATATTAAACTTACAAAATATTCACATACACATCTTCCCATACAAACTTTCATCCCCTATTCCGTTTTGTTACATTGCAACCTTGAGGGTAAAACTTTTACAAATTTCAAATGTCATATTTATTTATATCAAATCAGCAGGCTAAAAAACAAGTTTAAAGCTTCTAACTGTAAAAATGACGATACTTCCATACAAATTTCCATCCTCACTTTCAGCCTCTTATAACCCTTTTTTCGCGTTAAAAAGTAGGCTTTGTACTTCCTCAGGCTCTAGACTAAATATTGGTAAGGGTAACATCAAAACATATTAAACAAAACATTCACCAAAACCTTACATATTGCCTAACAAAATTTCATCCCCTATTGTTATTTAGCACTCTTGGGGGCAAAATTTTTACAAAAATTTTATTTACTATTTATTTATATAGAATTAGCAACCTCAAAAATAAGTTTCAAGCTTCTAACTGTAAAAATGACGATACTTTCATACAAATTTCCACCCTAACTTTCAACCCCTTACAAACCCTTTTTCGCGTTGTAAAGTAGTCTTTATCCTTTCTCGGGCTCTAAACTAAATATTTGTAACGGTAACAGCAAAACATATTGAACAAAACATTCAACAAAATCTATAATATTCCCAAACAAAATTTCATCCCTAATTGTTATTTAGCACCCTTAAGAGTAAACTTTTTTTCAAATATTGAATATTAATTTCTTTATATCAAATTAGCAGCCTCAAAAATAAGTTTCAAGCTTCTAACTGTAAAAGAAGACGATACTTCCATACAATTTTCCACCCCCTCTTTCAACCCCTTACAACCCCCTTTTCGCGTTAAAATGTAGCCTACGTTTTTCCTCAGGCTCTAGACTAAATATTGGCAAGGATAACAGCAAAACATATTAAACAAAACATTCACCAAAACCGAATATATTGCCAAACAAAATTTCATCCCCTATTGTTATTTAACACCCTCGGGGGTAAATTTTTTACAAAAATTTAATATCATATTTATTTATATAGAATTAGCAACCTCAAAAATAAGTTTCAAGCTTCCAACTGTAAAAATGACGATAATTCCATACAAACACACCCCCACGATCAACCCCTTGCAAACCTTTTTTCGCGTTAAAATGTGCCCTATGTCCTTCCTCAGGCTCTAGACTAAATATTGGTAAGGGTAATAACAAAACATATTAAAGAAAACATTCAACAAAACCGAATATATTGCCAAACAAAATTTCATCCCCTATTGTTATTTAGCACCCTTGGGGGTAAAATTTTTACAAAAATTTAATTTCAAATTTATCTTTATCAAATTAGCAGCCTTGAAAATAAGTTTCAATCTTCTACCTGTAAAAATAACGATAATTCCATACAAACTTTCACCCCCACTTTCAACCCTTATAACCCCTGTTTCGCGTTAAAATGTAGCCTATGTCCATCCTCAGGCTCTAGACTATCTGTGTACAAAATTTCATTTAAATCGGTTCAGTAGTTTTTGCGTGAAAGCGAGACAGACAGAAAGACAGACAGAGTTACTTTCGCATTTATAATATTAGTAAGGAAGTAAGGATTGACGGTCGAGTTGGCGATTGTAGCTTTTATGGCGAACACAATTATATCTAAGGACTTACTATCCAAAGTTAAAAGTTGCGGAGACTGGTAGTTTTTAATAAATAAAATCGTACTTAGGTTAGTTATTTTCACTACTTTTGACGTAACTTTGACAGTTTTATTTTATAAGTGGTCAAAGGTTTTTATTTTATACAGCCATAAGTCATGTATGCTACTAAAATAAATTAAAAAAAAAATAACAAAAAAAAAAATATGAAATAGGCAGAATTTGATTCCCTAACAAAAGAAATTTGCGACGTCTCCGGCGCTATGGGATGAGCAGCCCCTCCGCCTTAGCGTACCAAGGCGCGGGCGCCTACACTCGCCTCCGCAGCTGAGGCTTTTTGGTCGCCTTAGGCGACCAGCCTCAGCCGCTACGGCTCGCACGGGCACCCGCGCCTTGTTACAGCAGGCGGGGGCTGCTCCCCCTCCGCGCCTCCGGCTTTTCATAAACACTCTAGGGGTAGGGCAGAAAGTACCACGTGGTGTCGGGGTTGACTGATTCGGTTCTGTGACTCATATCCAACCTTACAATACAAATTAACAAAGAATTTAATACCACAATGACGCCACGCAACTGAAAAACCGTTAATAGATAATGCCAAAGAGTATGTAAACATTTCGCTAGTATACTATGAAATGGTTACATACTCTTTGCTACTTCGTAGTTTTGCGTTCCGTGTCTTCAAAATTTTGAAATAATTAAACAATATAAATGTCAGATTTTTATTATTTTAATCAATTTAAGATAACATTTCGCAATAAAAATTAAAATAAATATTATGTTTGGTTTAAAAAACTTTAATCGAATTAAATAGAGTATTTTTTTAATTTATTTTAGTAGCATACATGACTTATGGCTGTATAAAATAAAAACCTTTGACCACTTATAAAATAAAACTGTCAAAGTTACGTCAAAAGTAGTGAAAATAACTAACCTAAGTACGATTTTATTTATTAAAAACTACCAGTCTCCGCAACTTTTAACTTTGGATAGTAAGTCCTTCGATATAATTGTGTTCGCCATAAAAGCTACAATCGCCAACTCGACCGTCAATAATATATATTTCAGCCGATAACTCAAGTGTTTTAAAGTGTTTCAAGTGTCAAGCGTCGGGAGCGTTCATAAACACGATGTCTAATTTTAATAAATGCGTTTTAACGTTAACTAATAATCTAAGTAGTAAAACAACAAAAAATATATTTTTTTAACCAGAAATTTATATATCTAACATATTAAATTGAAATGTATGTTAAATATTATAAATATGTCGTGAGTAGATTGATTATAACGGTTATAGTTATTTTGTACAAGGTTTCAGAACGCCACGGTGTCTCAACACTAGTTACATTAGAATGACGTCACTAATGTTTTTACTCAGATGAAGAATTATATAGATATGGCATGCGCGTTCACCCGTAAGGGACAGATAGAGAGTACTATAGACTATACCTATATATAAGTGAGAGGATTGGGGTTACCAGTTATTTGTTTTGTCCCGAAAATGAATAATTACGATATAATTTAATATATCCCAATTTATATATTCCCAATTAAATTGTAATTAATAAACGTAATAAATATAAAAAACAATGCGTAATTTTTGTTTATGTGACTAAGATTACGTAAACAGATTTTTTTAGTAATACTTAGTCAGGTCATAAATTCTGTCACATGTTTAATATAAAATAATTGAAACAAGTTTATTCATTATGTGACCATTTATATACCAAATTGAACTTAACAAAACATAGATTCTTATGACACTAAAGTTTATTCAAAATGACATCCGTGATTTTGAATACAGGCCTTCAATCTGCTCGGCCAGTCGTCTATCACAGCACGAACGAGGTCCATGTCAATATCTGCGGCTGCCTTAATCAAGGATGTCTTGAGTGACTCCAAAAAAAGAATTTCCCGATATTTTTTTCCCGCGTACCGCTTCAACGAAGCGCGGCATCTCTTCAGTCTTAGGTCCATTAGACGAGCATTCACACGATGTCCTATTTTTCTTCGAAATGCACGAAGCCCTAAGTCTTCATAAAAAGCTACAAAAAACATACCAATATTATAGTCATATAATTTTAAATTACTCTGTATATCATTACAGTTAACACTACATGTAAAACTACTTAATATTAAACTATTTTGATTGTAATTTCTAAGAAACAAAATTTACATGGGACAAATTAAAAAGCATACTCTTTAAAATCAACGGGATAAGAAAGTATCAAATATTTAAAAACACAGCATATACCAGAATTAAAAACTCCTTTTGAAATCTGTTGAAAATAGTATAAAAAATGTGAATTGTTTCATTTATATACATTATACATACTATAATTTATTTCCCCTAAATTCAGGGTAATTTTTACAACAAGATGGTGGTATTATTTTTACGGGTAATAACCAACCAATTTGAAAAGAAGTTTAATATGGCCGCTTGTTTCCCAGATCTACAGTATATTATTTGACACAAATGACATCTGCGTTTGGGCGCATAATGTTCGAAAAATACTATTTTATTTTAGCTAATTTTACCCGTATTTTAACATATTAGTTATTACAAAGACTGTAAAAAACAACTAGTTTGTATTTTCTTCCTTATTTTGTATGAATACATGTGAATAAGTGCGTAGTTTCAGTACTTACGATTGAAAGGTTATGTTTTTCTCTTTTCGCTGACTACGGCTTTTACAACCAACAATAAAGCAGTATACCATGTTTTATACACTTAATCTCACTAAAACTGTAATATCAAAATATTTTTGCACAATTACAGCCACTAAGTACTCACAATTTTCGATAAATAGCACGAATGTCAAACTTTGTTAGGGACAACCTAGGTTGTTTGTAGGGGACAACCTTTGTTCCAAACAAACTCCAAAGCCTGGTACGCAGAAAGGGACAGAAGATAGTTATCCCTGTCTTTGTCACGTCACAGGAATTGGGTATAACTGTATCTCTCTCACTCACGGTATTATTATTACCGTGTCATAGACTTGTGAAAAACACATCATAGCTTACAGTGACATGTGCACCGGGCAAAATAGAAACATTAAAGTAGCTTTATTGTGGTTGAAAATTGACACAAGCAAGCTTTGGATAATAATCAAGTCTATGACACGGTAATAATCAGAGCTGGGCATTAACTCGTTAATCCGTTAATCGTTAATTAACGAAGTTAACATTTTCCTTAACGGATTAACTTTTAAGTTAAATTCAAAAAGTGTTAACGATCTTGTTAACTTCCGTTAAATTTCACTTCCGTTAATTTAGTCCGTTAATTGTAACAATAGACACTTATTGACGTGTTGTCATTTTATTTAAATTATGCATCAGGCTACATTCGTAAGTTCGGCTATGTTCGGGGACCGTCGGCGAGTCGAATGGTGACCGAGAACGAGAGAGAACGAGCGAGTGTAATGCATGTTATACAATACACCGAGCGGCCGGGATAGACGTGATCAAAAGAGTACCGCAGAATCCTTGTTAGAAAATAGTGACGATTTAACCAAACTTACCTCTATCAAATATTGCGAAGTTTAGGCGCTAGACACCTTCAAAGTTTTTTAATTATTTCACATTTACACAAATATCTCGAAAAGTCTATATTACATTTTATTCACATTAAAACTGGTTTTCATTTATTTAACATCACTTTTTTTTAGAACATGATTTTGTTATAAAACCAACATAAGGTACGAAAGTACTTTATTCTAAATACAATAATTGTACACTTACATATATAGATAAACACTGCGTTGAATTGCAATCAAAATAATCAAGTGTGCATAACTCTTCAACGTCGTAACTAAATTACAACTAAACTTTGTTGGCGACGAAAATGTTTATTTTAATATTGAAGTTTAAAGACAGCAAAAAAAATAAAAAAAAAATCGTTTATGGTTCATTTGAAAAAGCGTACAAATAGGATTTTTTTGTCATTGCGTAGATAAGATACAAACAATGAAAAATAAATTTAAAAATACGAAAGACGAAATGTGCACGCAATAAACATTCCTCAAAAACAAAAGGGATTAAGGTGTTTATTACCGTCGTTTGTTTTTTTTGGGGCTTCTTCATAGTCAACGAAAAATAATTTTGCATTTTAAAAATATGAACAAAGGATCAAATGGACAGCCCGCACACAGAATGCGATAACGAACTCGATGGATTTATGGCCCCAACCCTTCTAATGGTCGGGGATGCACGTGCGCTGCACAAAGACAATAGCGAAGATAATTTGTTTGTTTACAAAAAAAAAGTATACGATAAAACGAGAAAGAATGAGGAAAAAGATAAAATAATTATGTTAGTGAAATAATGTTAAATTGTGTTATACTAAAATTAATATATATGAAATGTCGTCGGCACAAGTGACCTTTACAATAACATAAAAAACAATCTCAAACAAAATGCACTGAAAAGTAACAAAATAATGTCATGAAAACCCTCTAAACTCTAAAGAAAGTTCTCTTCTTTCTTGTAACATTTATTGTATAATTATTGTTATTTCGCAGTCGGTGTCGGCCGAAGTAAATAGGTGACATTTTATATTTGAGATGTATTAAACATACTTACGTTTATGTCCCTTCTTACTGCATTTTGTTTGAGATTTGAGATTGATATTCTTTTGAATATTACCATAATACGAGTATGTCTCACTGTTTAATTGAAAACTTGTGTTGTCTTAATTTAGTTAGTTCTCTAATTCCGTGAAGTTGGATGGTCGATAAAAAAATGACTGAAAAGGTCAATTGTCCATCATTGTCAGTGAAGTATATAAGTGTGTGTAACTAGTGCTTGCTATGTCATTAATATCGCACAGGCAGTAGTACATCACCCCAATCGCCAAAATTTTATTTGAGTATATTATATAACTAAACTATAGATAGGATTAGCGCTCGCCCGAGATTTCGTAAGCGCAGTAAAAAAATAGCCTAAGTTCTATAGAAAGTCTTGACAAAATCAGTCCATATGATTCGGAGATTATTCGTATGGCCATTTCCCGCTTGCGCCCTATATTCGTAATATAAACCAAAATTAACTTTAACTGTTAACTTTAACTTGCGTTAAATTTTCTTAAATTAAACGCTTTAACGATTAACGAAGTTAAATTTTTATTTAACGAATTAACGATTAACGAAGTTAACTTTTTGATTAACTGTGCCCACCTATGGTAATAATAATACCGTTAGTGAGAGAGATACAGTTATACCCAATTCCTGTGACGTGACAAAGACAGGGATAACTATCTTCTGTCCCTTTCTGCGTACCAGGCTTTGGGGTTTGTTTGGAACAAAGTTGTCCCCAACAAGCAACCTAGGTTGTCCCTAACAAAGTTTGACATTCGTGTTATTTTTCGAAAATTGTGAGTACTTAGTCGCTGTAACTGTGTAAAAATATTTTGATATTTCAGTTTTAGTTAGGTAAAGTTTATAAAACATGGTATACTGCTGTATTGTTGGATGTAAAAGCCGTAGTGAGCGAAAAGAGGAAAACATAACCTTTCACTCGTAAGTACTGTAACTACGCACCTATTCAAATGTATTCATACAAAATAAGGAAGAAAATACAAAATAGTTGTTCTTTACAGTCTTTGTAATAACTAATATGTTAAAATACGTGTAAAATCAGCTAAAATAAAATCGTATTTTTCGAACATTATGCGCCCAAACGCAGATGTCATTTGTGTCAAATAATATACTGTGGATGTGGGAAACAAGCGGCCATATTAAACTTCTTTTCAAATTGGTTGGTTATTACCCGTAAAAATAATACCACCATCTTGTTGTAAAAATTACCCTGAATTTAGGGGAAATAAAGTATAGTATTTGTAATGTATATAAATGAAACAATTCACATTTTTTATACTATTTTCAACAGATTTCAAAATGAGTAGTTTTTAATTCTAGTATATGCTGTGTTTTTTAAATATTCGATACTTTCTTATCCCGTTGATTTTAAAGAGTATGCTTTTTAATTTGTCCCATGTAAATTTTTATTTCTTAGAAATTACAATCAAAATAGTTAAATATTAAGTAGTTTTACATGTAGTGTTCACTGTAATGTTATACAGAGTAATTTAAAATTATATGACTATAATATTGGTATGTTTTTTGTAGCTCTTTAAGAAGACTTAGGACTTCGTGCATATCGAAGAAAAACAGGACATCGTTTGAATACTCGTCTAATGGACCTAAGACTGAAGAGATGCCGCGCTTTGTTGAAGCGGTAAGCGGGAAAAAATATCGGGAAATTCTTTTTTTGGAGTCACTCAAGACATCCTTGATTAAGGCAGCCGCCGATATTGACATGGACTTCGTTCCTGCTGCGATAGACGACTGGCCGAGTAGATTGAAGGCCTGTATTCAAAATCACGGACGTCATTTTGAATAAACTTTAGTGTCATAAGAATCTATGTTTTGTTAAGTTAATTTTGGTATATAAATGGTCACATAATGAATAAACTTGATTCAATTATTTTATATCGAACATACTAAGTACATACATATTCACTAAGTATTACCAAAAAATCTGTTTACGTAATCTTAGTCACATAAACAAAAATTACGCATTGTTTTTTATATTTATTACATTTATTAATTACAATTTAATTGGGAATATATAAATTGATATATATTAAATTATATCGTAATTATTCATTTTCGGGACAAAACAAATTACTGGTAACCCCAATCCTCTCACTTATATATAGGTATAGCCTATAGTACTCTCTATCTGTCCCTTACGGGTGAACGCGCGTGTCATATCTATATAATTCTTAATCTGAGATAATAATGTAGAAATTATAGGTCATAACTTGGACTAGGACTTGTCATCCGGTTGTCACTCTGTCTACACCGCGTTTGTTAGCTCCCGTAAAAATAATTGTATAAACCGTATATAAGTGAACAATCGAAGTGTCAGTTGTAACTAGTTTGGAGATAAGTGTTCGTATTTATTGTGAATAAAAAATATTTGTGAATACAGTGATTACTCTAAGACTAAATCGGTGTTAAAAATTGCCATTGACATTTAAAAGAAAACTTTATTTTCTATTACCCGCAAGTTCTCATTAACGTTGGAGTTGTGTTCTGTCAAATTGCCAACTTAACGTAATATTGTGTCATCTGTCATCTGTTATATCAACACTGTCATCCAACTGACTGGCAGTAAATGTTACCAGTTCTATAAAAATCTACTATTTTAGAAATCATTTCATTAATCATGACTCAATGCTTCAAGTGTGATGGTCACATGCAAGATGATAAGAATGCAAAAATAACATGCAAAGGCTGCAAGAGGGCAATTTGTATCAAGTGTAGTGGACTAACTGCAACGGAATTACGTGTGTTTGGTCTACAAAATCCTAAATTATCGTATCTGTGTGATGATTGTGAAGAGGGACTGAGGCAGGTACCAGCGTTGCGCAAATTAGTTACCGAGCTCCAACACCAAGTGCAAGAGCTCAGTAAACAACGCTCAAACGCAATAAACCTGGACATGGTAATTCACGAGATTGAGGATCGCAAAAATCGCAGCCGCAATGTTATCATGTATGGATTACCAGAGTCTAGTTCGACTTCACCGGAAGACAGAAAGGAACACGATAAATTATCGGTAACTAAGTCATTGGCGTCACTCCCCGCACAAGTACCCGAGATAGTGTCAACGTTCCGTTTGGGCAAACCTTCTTCCAACAATAGTAAACCCCGTCCTCTTAAGGTGGTACTAACCAATAAACATGGTGCCATCACTGTTCTGAAAAATAAGAACAAACTACCTAAGGCAATCAGTGTCCAGTCGGATATGACACCTTATCAAAGAGACGAATTGAAGAAACTTCGCGATGAGTTGGCGGACAGGATTGATAAAGGCGAGAAAGACCTAACCATCAAATATATAAACAAAGTTCCCAGGATTGTGAGTACCACAAAAAACTAACTAATGCGGTGGTCTCTGAATTGCTTCTTTTTTATACAAATTTGGCATCCTTAATGGCAAAATTCGATTTATTTCTTGTTGAGATTAATAACTATAAGCCTGCATTTATTTTAATAACCGAAACTCATCTGCATTCCTCGATACCGAACAGTATTATCAACATACAAGGTTACACGCTATTTCGCTTAGACAGAGATAATAAAAGATGTGGAGGTGTAGCTATATATGTCGCCAATCAAATAAATGGATTGAATATTATATCTAAAGTTAATACCACATATCAGAATAATATGGTCGAAGCACTATGGCTCGATATTCAGTATAGAGAACTTAACTTTCTTATGGCTTGTGTATACAGACCGCCTTCAAGCTCACTCTCTCATTTGGATGAAATTCTGTTTGATACCATAGAAAAGGCGGCTTCAGAAAACACTGTTATTATTGCAGGAGATTTTAACTTACCCAAGATAAAGTGGCCGCTTCAAAAAACTCATGACTATGACAGTCTATGCGAAAATTTTGTTAATATGTACACAAACAGCAATCTGAACCAACTCATAACACAAATTACCAGAAAACGAAATCATGAAGAATCTCTTTTGGATCTTATATTCTGCAATGATGATTCACTAATGTGTGACATTGATTATCACCCTCCGATAGGTAAAAGCGATCACCTCGTTATCACTGCTACGATACAAGCAATTAGTTCTCAAACTTTAACTAATGAAAATGTAAGTACCACTCAATACGACTTTTTCAAAGCTGACTACGAAAAATTATCTCTGTGTCTAGCAAACAACATAACTACAGTGAAAGAATCTGTAGGCGATATGTGGTTCACATTCAAAAACCAAATCCTTGACTCAATAGAAAAATGTATACCTAAAAAGAAAATATACAACAAACATTGCACCAACAAACCCTGGATCAACAAAGAAATACTCAAGTTAATTAAACGAAAAAAAGAATTGTGGAAAAATTATAGAATTGACCGAGACGAACATTCATACAAAGATTATAGAAATGTCAACAATAAAATTATTAGTCTATCTAGAAGCAGAAGAGCTGCTTTCGAATCAACTATTATAGAATCAGGTCCTAAGGCTTTTTACGGTTATATAAGAAAGCAACTGAACTCTAAAGTCTGTATCCCAAACATAATAAAAAATGTCTCAAATGAACTTGTGACGAAGCCTGAGCAAATTGCTGAAGCCTTTGCTGATCAGTTTAAAATGAACCTTCTCAATGAGCCCGACGGACCGATGCCGAGTATCAACGTTCCTAGAGTTACAAATCCCATTCAAGACTTATATATCTCTGGAGAATTGGTAAGAAAGACGTTATCTAGCTTTAACGACACCACAGCATCAGGACCCGATGATATACCATCAGTAGTACTAAATAAATGCTCGGAAGTTCTAAGTGACGATATAGCTAAAATCATGAATAAATCTCTCAAGGATGGATTAGTACCAGAGGATTGGAAAAGGGCCAATGTAGTGCCGATTTATAAAAAAGGAAATAAGTTACTGCCTGCTAACTATCGACCCATCAGTTTGACCTGCATCTTGTGTAAAACCATGGAGAAGATAATAGCCAACCACATAAGACCGCATATTCAAACGCGAAAGGAACGAACTGAACTGGTCTTCGTATAAAGTTATCCGTAATCTTTGCAATAAGCTTATTCGTAACGCTAAACGTCGATATATTAACCAGCAGATTGAAAATTCTTCTCCCGCTGCTTTGTGGAAATTTTTGAGGTCTCTCGGAGTAGGTCAGCAATTGCCTACGGATAGTAAAATTAATATTGATTGCAATACCTTAAATTCCCACTTCACTAACATTTCTAAAATTTCCCCATCAATGAAATCCGACACCCTCAATGAAATTAAATCTATACAAACCCCTTCTATTTCGACTCCTTTCTATTTTGCGCCAGCTAGTGAAGACTGTATCAGAAAAGTATTTAACTCCCTAAAAACCAAAGCTGTGGGATGCGACGACATTGGACGGGTCATGTTGATGCACATTATTGACCAAGTACTACCTATTATCACACATATTGTAAATTTCTCCCTCACGTCTAGTACCTTTCCAGCACTATGGCGTAAAGCCCATGTGATACCACTCCCTAAAACACCTAACCCCATTCTACCTAGCGAGTACAGACCTATATCAATTCTACCTTTTCTTTCCAAAATCATAGAATCAGTTGCCCTCACTCAAATCAATGACTTCCTCACTAATGCCAAAGTGTTTAATCCTTTCCAGTCCGGTTTCCGCAAAGGTCACAGTACTACAACAGCTTTATTAAAAATTACTGAGGATATTCGTTCCAACATGGAACTTAAAATGATAACAGTGCTTGTCCTTGTTGATTTCAGTAACGCCTTCAATGCTGTCGACCACGATCTCCTTCTAGCTCTTTTAAGCCAGCTGTATTTCTCTCCCTTCTCCATTGACTGGTTCAGTTCATATCTGCGTGGTCGCAGTCAAGCTGTTCGATGTGGTCAGACTATATCCGACTGGCTTGAAGTGGACACGGGCGTCCCCCAGGGCGGATTACTGTCCCCTCTCCTTTTTTCTCTCTTTATAAATCTGCTTTCCCCTCATCTCAAAAGTAATTACCACATGTATGCTGATGACCTGCAATTATATAGTGCTGCATCAGTCAATGACCTAAATTCTGCTATATTATCACTGAATAATGACCTGTCTCGTCTCCAAAAGTGGTCTGAAGCATACGGCATCGTAATTAACCCACACAAATGCCAAGCAATCTTAATAGGTAGTTCCCGCCAGTTAACTAAAATCATTACTGATGACATCCCGTCCCTTTCACTCAACGGTTGTGTCATCCCGTTTACGAGCACAGTCAAGGATCTGGGTGTCATTATTGACTCCGAGCTGCGATGGTCAGCCCATGTCAAAGACATTTGTCGCAAATTCTATGCATCTCTCCATTCTATCATCCGATTTAAACACTTCCTCCCCGTCAAAACAAAGCTTACTTTAGTAAATTCCCTTCTTCTTCCCATTATTGATTATGCCGACGTTTGTTTTATTGATCTAAATACCGACTTACTGAATAAGCTGGATAGACTACTTAATAACTGCATACGATATATTTATGGTCTTCGCAAGTTCGATCATGTGTCGGATTTCCGATCAAAACTAAAATGGCTGCCCATCAGAGAACGTAGGAACGTTCGTATTCTCTGCACTCTTTACTCTGTATTAAATGATACAAATTACCCCACTTATTTAAAAGACTTCTTCAAATTTCTGTGTGAAAATCACGAGCTTTCTCTTCGGTCCTCTGATAATCTCTCACTATCCGCGCCTATTCATCACTCGTCCTTCTTGGATAAATCCTTCTCTGTGACAGCTGTTAGACTGTGGAACGATCTTTCACCTAACATTAAAAGAGCCTCCTCCAAAATTATTTTCAAGCGTCTGATTCGGCATCATTATGTTATGAGACTCCATTCATAAGTAGCTTTCTCGCTGTTATCGCTTATTATTGTACTTATTAATCTAGAGTTTTTATGTATCTTATTCTTTTTCTTCTACATGTACAATGTTTTATTAATATTATATACAATATTTTATTTATACTTATTTATTTCTAATATATTACTGTATTACATAATATTGTATTAGTAAAATAGTATCTTCAATTCATATCTGCCCTGCACATAATTATACTTTCCTCTCATATACCGGATGACTGGTAGAGAATGCCTTTAGGCATTAAGTCCTCCTTGTACTTATAAAAGTGCTAAAGAATAAATAAATAAATAAGAGAATTTCTAAAGCAAGAAAAAATTACTCTGGACAAACAGCATGGTTTTATCCCAAAACGTTCTGTTACAACAAATTTATTAGCTTGCTTAAACGAGTGGACACGGAACCATAATGATGGACAGCCAACAGATGTTATTTATTTAGATTATGAGAAGGCATTTGACCGTGTTCCTCTCAAACGCCTTACTCACAAATTGGAGCACCTTGGCATACGTGGAAACATTTTAGCCTGGATATGTGACTTTCTCTCTGGCAGAACCTTTCGAGTGCGCATTGGTAAAGTCATGTCCGGTCCTCGAAGTGTACTTAGTGGTGTTCCTCAAGGATCAGTACTTGGGCCATTGCTCTTTATCTTGTATCTCACAGACTTGGAAAATACTCTGCAACTTCCTCTTTCGCTTTTTGCTGATGATACCAAATTTTTTGCCAACCCCAAAATCAACTGGAAAGCCATACAGAACAACCTTAATGCGATATTTAAATGGACCCAAGACTGGCTTCTAACTTTAAATATAGACAAATGCACCGTGCTGCACATTGGTAACAACAATCCTCAGCAAGTATATTATCTTGGTGATAAACAACTAACCGCTGTTGAAACACAAAGAGACTTGGGAGTTACAGTATCCAACGATCTTAAATGGGAAACTCATGTACAAGTGGTTGTAAAAAAAACCAATTCGATCATCTATATAATTCGCAAGGCTTTTAAATTTCTCACAGCTAAGACCTTTATTAAGATATACATAACCTATATCAGACCTCTCCTCGAACACGCCTACATTATCTGGGATCCATACTTCAAAAAAGACATTAAACTCATTGAAAACGTACAGAGAAGGGCTACTAAGATGGTGCATGCACTGCGTAACTTACCCTATGAACAGCGTCTCAAAATTCTTGGCCTTACGACACTAGAACAGCGCAGACAAAGGGGCATGTTAATTGAAACCTATAAAATCCTTACTGACTATTACGATGTGTCCAGCCTCAAAGACATTTATATCCCAAACGACAACGAACGCTTACGTGGTCATCCCTTGAAACTTTGGGAAACTTCAGCCAAAAGAAACCCAATGAAGCATTTCTTGCCCAACAGAGTAGTTGTGGCTTGGAACAAACTCCCAGAGAATGTAGTAATGGCTCCATCAATAAACTCTTTCAAAAACAGACTTGATAAACAAGATATCTCCAAACTATTCGACACACGCATCAGCTAGTTAGCTGCCAGTGTGTAAACAAATAATAATAATAATAATAATAATTTTTAGCCGACTTCAAAAAGAAGGAGGTTATAAATTCGACTGTATTTTTTTTTTTTTTTTTTTATGTGTGTTACCGCGAAACTCCGCCCCTGGTGGCCCGATTTTGATGAAAAATATTTTAATCTAAAGGAAGTGCTTGCAGGTGGGTCCCATTTTTTTTTTTTTTTAAATAACTAGAAGACTAGTAGATTTTGAATATAGCTTCAAAATTTGTTGCGAAAATTAGGGACATTTTTGCTTTCAGCGCTATCTGTTGCACGAATTGGCCGGCTCGCCCGGTGAAAAACCACGACCACACAGAAGACAGGCGTGAAGTGGGAGCAATTCCGCGTTTCGTCTGATGAGTGTGGTGCCGGAGGCCTAAACCCCCCCCCCCCCCCTTAATACAGCATGGCAGTGGGATTGAAAGATAAAATACCCCAGGGGGGTACCAATACCCCTGGTATTGGAGAATCCCCCTCCGTGCGCTTACGCCTGAACTCCCGCTCGGAGTCTGGGGGTAGGCGCACGGGCCGCCCCGCGTATTCTGGGGGGGGCACCATTCCGCTCGCTTGCAAAGGTCGGGGCAAACGAAGCAAGGCACTTTCAGCACCCCCTGTCACCCATGCCGTGGACTTCTGCAATATCAGGGGGCTCCATTCCAACTTGGAGGCCGTCCACTACCATCTCCGGACGGCAAAGCCGGCCTTGCTTTTCCTTACCGAGACGCAGATATCCTCTCCGGCGGACACCTCGTATCTGTCCTGCCCCGGATACAAATTAGAACAGTCCTTTTTGCCCCGGGCTGGGGTATGCGTGTACGTCAGAGAGGATATCTGTTCTCGTCGCCTCAGCCTTCTTGAAGGTAGGGACCTATCTCTTTTATGGCTGCGCGTAGATGGCGACGACCATCCGCGGGTCTATGCGTGCCTTTATAGGTCCCATAGCGGTAATACCGAAACAGACCGACTCATGGAGCAAGTCCAAACGGCTACAGATTCCGTTCTGGCGCAGATCCCCTACGCTGAAATCGTGGTACTAGGCGACTTCAACGCCCACCATGCCGATTGGCTTGGCTCTCGTACCACCGATCATGCGGGGAGATCTGTCCACGACTTTGCCTTGTCTTATGACCTGACACAGCTGGTCACCTCGCCCACGCGAATCCCAGATGTCGAAGACCATACACCTTCCCTGTTGGACCTTCTGCTGACTTCACATCCGGACAGCTATAAGGTTTCCGTCGAAGCCCCTTTGGGCTCGTCAGACCACTGCCTGATCCGGACCACAGTTCCCATCTCGCGTCGCCCACGGTTTAAACCGAATGGCCTTCGCCGATTCTTCGCCTTCGGCCAAGTTGCGTGCCAGGCGCCGACCCGTACGCACGCGTTTCGGGGACGCTCTGCGCTAAAAAATCAGAAAATTGGTAAATAGTGATCGAAACCTACTGTGTGATACATCAAATTGTGCGTATTTTGACACTGTATACGTACCTAGAAACAGAAAATTAATTGCTGAAAGTTTGTGATAGTTATTCGCAAAAACGTGTTAAAAACGTTAAATTTGTACCTTAAAAGTGAAACGCTGCGATAAAACAATCAATAAAGTGTACTTTTCTATAGCTCATTCGACGCGCCTAATTGACCTCTAGTGGACAGTGGTTATTCTGGATTTTTCTAACGTTGATTCGCGAAGTTATAGTAACTTTTTGCAAAACCACGTGGCCACGTGGTTTCTGTTCCCGACGCGCTAGGACTAAGATTACATATCACATGAAAGACCTAATTGAAATAAGAACACTGATATATTGATCCTATAAATCGGTTAAGCGTAACACTAAATAGAAACGAAATATAAAGATGTCGGACAAAAACATAATAGATAAAAAATTGTCAGGAAAAAAATCTTCAGACAAAAAACCTTCACCGAAATCGACTTCGCTGCAAAATGCACCATCCTTCAAGCCAAAAAAACCAACCTCATCAGTACACGGCGGCCCTAGTGTGCGCAGGGAAAATATCTCAATAGGTACACAATCTTGCACCGCACCTAAGCGACTGGCCTGTACAACCGACGCCCCTAGAGAAGATAACTCGAGTGGGGGATCCCCCACTCCAACGCAAGAGCTTCAGGGCACTGCTGAAGAGTGGTCAGACGCCGATAGCGCATTAAGCGCACGAGCGAGCATTTTACCTTTTACGGAAAAAAGTCCAGGCATAAACATAGACTCGGCCACACAACGGGCAAACGAATACTTGCAGCTAGGCAAAAATGCCCTAGAGAAGGCGGGCAATATGAAAAAAGAGTGCAAGACTGAAGCAAACGATTGTCTCCAAGGATTGTATGAGATTGTCCTCTGCCTGACCGAATCGCGAGCAAGGTTGATGGTTGCTCTCGAACAAGAAAAAGGGAAAGCCGCAAGAGAGCTTGTACAGTGTGAGAGGGCCCATTCTAAAGAACTCACAGCTATACAAAATAATCTTGCTGACAAGCTCAAAGCCCTCGAGGAAAACACAGCATGCTCTCTCAAAACAGCTGAGCAAATTAAAAACTGGCTTAATCTTGAACTAGCCGGACCTTTAAAAACAATAGCCAATACCTACTGCGAGTTGAAGGAGCTCTCTGCTCGACCACTTCCCGCAACCATAGTTAAGGAAAGAATTTTTCATGCGTCAGGGGCGGCCGGGCCCCAATCCACCAATATTCAGCTCGGCGAACTGGCCACGAAAATGGAGACTGTCCTGGAGCAGCTATGTAGCATTAGAGTGGATATTGAGCGATGGCATGGCCCCAAAGAAGTTAGGCCACAGCTTCCTGCACTAGAATATCAGCCGACAGCACCTCCAACACCTAACCTAGAAGACACCATCAACAAATTGCAAAAGGAAGTATCCGACATAAATCACTACTTCATAACACACCAATCCATGATTTCCTCAACCAAGTCCCTCCACCGCGATGAGAGTAGACGTGTTATACAGTGCTCCGTAAATAAAAAATACTTTTACGCGGTTTAAAGTGACCCTGTGTGCTAACTTTGATAATATCATAAGTAAAACATACACAAACTATAGTAAGTGTAATAAATGTGGTGTAAAAACAGTGTGATATCTATTTTATCAGACAATATTTTTAGTGACTATATAAGTGAAGTTGCAAATGACATTCACCATTTGTAAAGTACCTACCCGCTTCATAACTTTAAAATCATAAATCTTATTAACAACTTAAAAATTCACTGACATTGAAACTGTACGGTTTGGCCTAACTTGAAGACTGTGGACTTAACTTCGCTTAGCGCCGTGTTGCACCGCGTTCTAATCCAACGTGTACGGACTTTTTTGTTCATAAGATTTTATTGAGATTGATTGATCAGAAAATTTTAATTTGAAATTAAGTCTGTTGTGTGTTGGACTTTGAAATAAATATTCGACGCGCCGGGCCACGCTCCGACGTAGCTGTTATAAAAAATGGAGTCGGCATTAAATAGTAGTAGATCTGTTTCGGAGTCGAATATTACGCAAGAATTTCTATCACCTGTATATGTCTCTCAAAGGACTAAAAGAGCTAGAGAACCGGATTGCGAGGTTGATTTTAACGCCTTCAGAGAAGAAGTAAAGAAAATGATATCTTCAATGTTGGCGGCGCAGAGTAGTGACATTAAAAAGATTTTTCCTACTCTTTCTGAAATCAAAACATCAAACAACAATATTGAAAAATCTATAGCCTTCCTATCGGCGCAACATGAAGAATTAAAAAATAAAATTGACATAATGGAGATTCAAGCTAAAAAGGATAAAGATTACATCACTATCCTAGAAGACAAAATAGAGGATCTCCAAAGAGAAAATCGTAAAATGAATGTTGAAATAAAAAATGTGCCACATATGCCTCAAGAATCTAAAGAGGACCTCATTAAAATGGTTGGTCATTTATCAGAAACTATTGGTTGTAAAGTAGAGAAGCACGACATAAAAGATATCTACCGTATTCGAGCAAAGAATAAGAAAGTAGAAGCAAAAAATCAACCGATCATAGTGGAAATGTCATCCTCTATTCAAAAAGCGGATTTCCTTAAGATGGCAAAATCCTACAACACAAGACACAAAGAAAAGCTATGTGCCAAACACCTAGGCATCACTGTCAACAGGGACACACCAATCTTTACATCTGAACAACTGACGGCAAAAGGTGCACGGCTACACTTCCTGGCTCGCGACCTGGCAAGGACAAAGCAGTACAAATTTTGCTGGACTGCTTACGGAAGAGTATACGTCCGGAAAGATGAGAACTCACGAATTATAATAATAAAAAATGAAGCTCAAGTGAATAGTCTCATGAATTTAATATGACTAGACTTATACAGCTATGATGACGCATCGCCTTTCCTCACAAGATTATTATATACCTTCTATCTTAATTTGTTCGCGCATACTTTCATATATCGCAATAACAATTTTTCACTACACTACTACCTTCACTTACATACAAATTCAGTCACATTCACACATAAAACTCAGTCAGTTATTGGAAATTGCACTGTATTTAAAATGCTATACTCTCTAGTTACACTGTGTTTGTTTTTCTTAGACACCAATTATTGATCTTCTCAACAACATTAATGAAGTAGACAACTTAGAAATTGCAAATGTACATGTTGATAACATCGAAAACATTTCTAGTCTGTTAAATGTAACACAAAATGATTTTACTATTATTTGCCAAAACATCAGAAGTGTCTACACTAATTTTGATGATTTGCAAATAAATCTAGCCCTTTTAAAGTTTGAAATAGATTTAATCATTCTCAGTGAATGTTGGCTGAGAACTGACAAGAATATACCCCATATACCTTATTATAATACATATGCGACAACAGTTCATCTCAACCAAGCAGATGGGGTGGTTGCGTTTCTCAAAAACAACCATAGGGCTACTGTTACTGAAGTAAACTTAACGCACGCGTCTTGTTTACAAATTAGCTTACCTCACGTCACTATCCTTGCTATTTATCGCTCTCCTTCTATTGCTAATGCAAATGACTTTATTTTATCACTGGACGTATATTTAGGAAATATTAAAAATAACAAAAATGTAATCATCGTTGGTGATATAAACATCAACTTAATCTATAGAGTAGAAGAAAAATCACACGAGCGCTTAAACAGACTAGGTTATCTAAACATGCTTGCCATGCATGGACTTTTGCCAGGACACTCACTTCCAACTAGAGGTCCAAGCTGTCTTGACCATGTCATCCTAAAGCTGCAACCCGAAAATTACACGGCAACTATTGCTATTGCTAATACCACTGTTACCGACCACTTCATGAACATTTTAAAAATAACTAATAAAATACATTCTAATAAATTAATTAAAACTAAAACTAGAACGACCTTAAATACAAAAAATGCACTTGATCATTTGGAACATAATCTACCTGAACTGTTAACTCTAAAAAATCCAAACTTACTTACAGATACGTTAATAAAAACTATACAAGAATGTCTCAAGATCCACACTATTAAAAAACTAATACCTTTAAAAAATCAAATGCTAAAACCATGGATGACCATTGGTTTACTGCGATGTATTCGTAACAGAAACTTAATCCAAAAAAAGCTGAAACTTGACCCACATAACGATATCCTTAAAATTACATTTAAAAGGTATAGAAACTATTGCAACTGTTTAATTAAAAAAATTAAGCGTAAATACGAACGAGAAAAATTACTTGCAGCACGTAAAGATTCTAAGAAGCTATGGAAGGCTATTAATGAAGTTACTAATCGGAGACTAGTTAAGACACAAAACGTTGAGTTATTGGAAATAGCAAAAAACCCTTATGAGGTAGTATCTAGTGTAAATAATCATTTTGTTATGGTTGGTGAAAAATTGGCTAATGCTATTTCACTACAACATTCACCACAAGCAACTAATAAACAAATTCAAAATTCAACCCAACCCACTACATCGTTTGTTCTTCTTAATACCGATGATCAGGAGGTGCGCAAAGTTCTGATGAGTTTAAAGTCAACTAGTGCCTCTGGCTCGGATGACATACCTACTGCCTTTCTTAAAGAAGCACATGAATTTATTGTCCCAATCATTACCTACCTTGTCAATCTATGCTTTGAGCAGGGTATTTTTCCTTCTGCATTAAAGCAAGCTATAGTCACCCCTGTGCACAAGAGTGGAGATAAGACGGTTATAACAAATTACAGACCGATATCAGTTCTAACGCCCCTTTCAAAAATATTAGAAAAAATTATTAATTTTAGACTAGTAAATTACCTTAGTAAGAACAATATCATATCGTCATCGCAATTTGGGTTTAGGCAAGGCATGTCCACAGAGGACGCTATCTTGCAACTAGCTTCTCTTGTTACTAACAAAGTAGACAATGGTGACAAATGTCTGGGTGTCTTCCTAGACTTAAAAAACGCTTTCGATTCTGTTTCTGTCTCCATACTATTGCACAGGCTGGAGGAGATTGGCATTAGAGGCCAACCTCTTAGTCTTTTCAATGACTACTTGACTAATCGTAAACAGAAGGTAAAAATAGGTGATTTCATTAGTTCATCGGAGACCATCACCTATGGGGTTCCCCAGGGTAGTGTACTCGGTCCAACTTTATTCCTCCTATACATAAATCATCTTTGCAATATCAAGGTTCATAATGGACACATTTTCTCCTACGCAGATGACACGGCTATAGTTTTTTACGGTAAAACGTGGGATAGTGTGCGGACAAATGCTGAATGTGAGCTAAAGCGGATAGCAGGCTGGTTGGACTCTAACTTGTTAACTTTAAACACTAAAAAAACAAACTACGTCTGCTTTACCAAATATGACAGAACCCAACCGCCAGACAATTTTACAATAAAAATTCATAAGTGTTCAGATTCTAATAACCACACATGTACATGCACAGCCATTGACAAAGTAAAGCATATTAAATATCTTGGTGTGATGGTTGACCAGCGCCTTTCTTGGCATGATCATATAGAACTTATCTTGTGCAGGTTGCGGAAACTTATGTGGACCTTTAAGACCTTAAGACATGTAGCCCCAATAGATATTTTACGACAGATTTACATTTCACTTGCCCAATCAGTTATAACGTACTGCTTACCGATCTGGGGTGGAGCATCCAAGGTTAAATTCTTGGAAGTTGAAAGGTCCCAAAGATCCCTCCTAAAAGTTATTTATTTTAAACCGTATGGATTTCCAACAGAAAACCTTTATACAATTGCTGAAGTTCTGACTGTCAGAAAATTATTTATCTTACAAACTATATTAAAATTTCATAAATCATTAAAATATGACCCAAAGATAGATAAAAAAAGAAGAAGAAATGTAGTAAATGTTATCAAAGTAAATTCTACTTTTGCTGCTAGACAATACCCACGACTATCCTCTTATTTATACAATTTAATAAACAAAGAAATTAACATTTACCCCCTTAAATTCTCAAAATGCAAAAAGACTGTAACTGACTGGTTGATGACTAAAACTTATGATGAGACTGAAACGTTGATTCAAACAATACCAACAATATGAAATCTGCGCCTTATTACACTGACACATGTACAAACTTACACACACTCACTCACACACACACACACACACACACACACACACACACACACACACACACACACACGAAATTTACTCTCATATACACTCAACGCACATACTCTCGCACACATTACTTATTTTATTATATTTTGTTTTTGTATAATTCTTAGATTGTACAGGTTAAGTTACCATCACAATGTAGTTACATGGAAGAGCGGGACTTCCTATCACAAGTACCTACCGGATACTTAAATGGAATTCCCAACACTTGTTTAAATTTGTACAATGTATTGTTAAGCCAATAAATCATTTTCATTTTCATTTTCATTTTCAAGTCCCGAGACTCCATTAAGCTGCTTACCCAACAAACAATTGAGGAATCGCTCGCCCCTGTTCTTACTCATTTCGAGGAAGCTAAAAAAGAGAGAATGGAACTTAGAGATATATTACAAGCTCGCTTACATAGTAATGAAAGGTCTAATGTTCTTGACTCGGAGATCATGCTCACTGAAATAAGGCAACAGCTATCAGACCTCTCGTCGCGTCCTGTTCAAGTGGTATCCCCTGCAACGAATTCAGGACCGGATAAGGATGATAGTAGTCAGCCAAATGCAGGGTTTCGACCTGAGCACGAACGCTCTTACGCTCAAGTGACTCGCAGAGCGCCACCGGTCCCGAGATACAACGTCTTGGTCGAATCGCTGGACCCACGTCATACGTCCGATGACATCGTTCAGAAATTAAAAGCCAGCGTTAATGTCGTGGACCGAGGCATTGGAGTATCAGCAATAAGAAGATCAAAAAACCAACGCGTAATCGTCAGCTGCGAATCCGAAGTGGAACAGAGAAGCTTTAGTGAAGCTCTCAGGCAAGCTGATGAAACCTTGTCGGCTAAACAACTGCCCAACAAGCCACCGTTATTGAAGTTAATCGGGCTTGCAAAAGATCTTAATGATGCGCAAGTGGTCGAAGCATTACTCAAACAGAATAGATCTCTAATCGATAACATACCAGTCGAACAACGATATATAAAGATTTTAAAGCGCACTAAAGGAAGGAACGATATACTCACCAACGTAATCATGGAAGTCGACCCTAAAATGTGGAGGACCTTGTTGGATCAGAGGGTGAGAGTTGGGTTCCAGGTGCTTGTAGCACGCGACCAATCGCCGATCATACAATGCTACAAATGTTTAGGCTACGGGCATATGGCCAGAGTTTGCACAGGTTTACTTACCTGCGGGTATTGTTCAGACCACCATGACACGCGGGACTGCCCCAGAAGGGATGGACCGCCACAATGCAATAATTGCTTCAGGGATGGAAATACGTCAGCGCCACATCATCCGGCATATAGTGCGGAATGCCCCTTATGGCAGAAATGGGATAGGATTGCTAGATCTAGAGTAAATTATTGTTAACGAATAGGGCATGGACAATACCTACTCAAGAATTAAAATTATTCAGGCAAATTTGGGACGCGGATACGCAGCCACTAAAGACACAATTTGTACAGCAATTCAGAGAAAATACTCAATCCTATTGCTCCAGGAACCTTATGTTGGGAACAAAGGTCAAATGTCGGACATTGCGGGTGTTTTCCAGAATACCAATGGTCAGGGCGTTGTGAAATCTGCCGTAGTCATACTAGACAAAACTATATCAGTTACGCTCAATCCCGACCTAATAACCAACAATATCGTAGCACTGAAAATCCATATAGGCAATATTGACATCGGAGTCATATGTGTCTATTTAGAAGGTGACAGATTAATCGAAGAGGATATCGATGTTATATCCCAAAGCTTAATTGGGCTTGGCACCAAGAACATACTGTTAGCTGGAGACTTTAATGCTAAAAGCCTATGGTGGGGAAGTATCAACGAAGATCATAGGGGCAGAACCATGTCTGATTTTTTAGCTGAAAAGGGGTTAACGGTGCTTAACTGTGGTTCTGAGCCAACGTTTCATACGGTAAGAGGCGGACGAATCTTCGCTAGCTGCATCGATGTCACAGCTGTATCTGAAAATTTGCTGTATGCAGCCAACGAATGGATGGTTGACCCTGATTTTTCACACCTTTCGGATCATAGGCCAATTACCTATGCGCTGTCATTTACCAAACAATTTTCTGTCAGACCCAAACCTACCACGCGTATTTATAATACCAGCAAAGCCGACTGGGGCAGATTTAACAACATGTAACCAACTACCTACTTCCGGTTCATTTTTTTTATTTAATATTTTAGTATCTCGATTAATATGGTTTATCCAATTAACTTTTCTGCCCTGAATAAAAGCGAACTTGAATATGAGGTGGCTATAAGAAACGAAATACCCGCCAACACGGTTGCGGATTTACGGAAGCAGATTAGTAAATTATCTCAATTATATCCATCCGAGAATATTCTTGTTTCGCATTTGGAACCTCCACGTGATTTGGATTGCTGTGTGGAAATTTTAGAAAGGATTATTTCAAATCTCTCTGAAGGTTCTAAAGATAATTATTTTTTGGCCAAAACTGAGAATAACCTACATCACGTCTACCATAGGCTAGGCCGGATTGATGTTAGCGACGCGCTCGCCGACCAGCATGCAAAGTGTCATGTTTTGTTTAGACAAGCGTACGACAAATTGTTAACTCTTAAAACCAAGAATGTCGATCTTTCTGAGGAATCAGGCAGACCTTCGACTTTACCAGTCAATGTTACGGTAACGTGTGAAGGCGGCAGCAAAATTTCAAACGAACTTAGTAAATTGAAATATGACGGTAAATCCTGCGTACGTTCATTTATTCAGCAGGCACACGAATTTAGTGGAGCACGCGATATCCCAGGGTCAAAGTTGTTAGCTTTCGGAACTGAAATTTTCGTAGGGGACGCGTTGCATTGGTTCAGAAGCGTAAAGGAACAAGTATCTACCTGGGATGAATTAACCGTACTCTTAAAGCAAGACTTCGATAAGGCTGATTACGATTATCGTTTATTAGCGGAGATTCGTTCTAGAACTCAGGGGAAAACAGAAAATATTTCGATATACTTGTCAATTCTGTCGGGTATGTTTTCACGCTTAACGAAACCTCTTACAGCCGAAGATAAGCTAGAGATTATCTTGCATAACATACGTCCTTGCTATGCTAACATATTAGCGTCATCGCCACAAATCTCATCTATCGAACAGTTAAGAATGTTATGCAGAAACTACGAGAACGTCCAGTCTCGCTTAGCACATTTTCGAGAACCACCAGCGGCATCCCATGATACGTTAGCCCCCGAGTTTTCGTACAAACAGGATCCCAACCCCTCCTTTAGCAAACAAAAGCACGATATGGATAATTCTCATAATTACAACAAAAATTATTCTCATGATGTTAAGAAATATCTACACGTTATAAATAATAGTGATCAAAGCGTAAATAATAGTGTTCCTTACTGTCCTCGATGTCGCAACCATTCACATACTTTTAGAAATTGCAAAAACACTGAAATTTTATGCTTTAAATGTGGCAACAAAGGTGTCAAGAAGCCCGACTGCCCAAATTGTAACCGAAATACGAATTCAAAAAACTAATTAGGAAGAATTGTAGTAGATCTTGTAATAAACCGAAAACTGATATTAATGATTGGAAGGAATGGTTAAAAACAGTACATAGATTTTTTAGTTTTTACAAGGCTGCTACAATTCTACAAAAAAAACCATTTCGTGATGCCCGTCCGTATATTAACATAAAGATTAATGACATTACTGCGTCAGGACTCTTAGATTCGGGATCAGTAATTACTGTTATAGGGAATCACGCTCACAAGGTTTTGCTTCAACATGGCCTTAAAATTTTAACTGACGAGCCGTTGTTGGTTACTGCGGCAGGCGGACAAACGTTGAATAGTATAGGCTATATTAATTTGCCCGTAACATTCGAGAATCAATTTCACATAATTAAGGCTTTTGTTGTTCCCGAAGTCAAACCGTCACTGATCTTAGGTATAGATTTCTGGCGTGCATTCAAATTATGTCCGAAGTACTTAGGCTCTCTTACTTTAACAGAGACACCGCTAATGGACTTAACTGAAAATAGACCGAAACATTTAATTTGTTCTTACAATCATTTAAATATAAATGAAAAGATAGTCGCAGATACCGTAATTGAAAAATTTAAAGAAATTTCGTTTGAGCATAAAGGTTTAGGCCGGACTCACGTAATAACACACCATATTGACACAGGAGAGTCGCCTCCTATTAGGCAAAGATATTACCGACTTTCTCCAGAAAAGCAGAGGATTCTACTCGAACAAGTTGATGAAATGTTGGCGTTAGACGTAGTAGAACCTTGTGAGAGTGCCTGGCAGTCTCCCGTTCTTCTAGTTACTAAGAAAAATGGCAAGCCTCGTTTTTGTCTTGACAGTCGGAAGCTCAACTCGGTTACTAAAAAGGACGCTTACAACTTGCCTTATATATCTGAAATCCTAGACAATTTACGCGATGCCCGTTTTCTTACTAGTCTTGATTTATCCAAGGCTTTCTGGCAAATACCTATCGCGGAAGAAGATAGAGACAAGACAGCCTTTTACGTTCCCGGTCGAGGAACATTTCGATTTAAAGTCACCCCTTTCGGTTTAACAAATGCACCGGCCACACAACAACGATTAGTCGATGCCCTTCTAGGTGATGTAGATCATCGTATTTTTGCCTATTTAGATGATATTATTATTGTTAGTAGCACTTTTGATGAACACGTCTCTCTGCTATCTCGTGTGTTGGACAAATTGCGTAAAGCGAACTTAACCATCAATTTGGAAAAGTGTGAGTTCTTTCGAAGTCAGCTCAAGTACTTAGGTTATGTCGTTGATGAGAACGGGTTACGAACCGACCCCGATAAAGTTGAAGCCATTCTTACTTATGCGACTCCAACTAGCAGGAAGGAGTTGAAACGATTCTTGGGTACGGCTACTTGGTATCGACGTTTCGTTCCTAATTTTAGCACAATTGCAGGGCCGCTTAATAAGCTAACTTCAAACAAAAAAAATGCTCCTCCTTTCCAGTGGACTGAGGAAGCCGATGCGGCATTTAAAAAGCTCAAGGAATGTCTTGTTTCCGCCCCAGTGCTTTCATGTCCCGACTTTGACCAGCCATTTCAGGTTCACACCGATGCGAGCAACTTTGGCATTGGAGCGATGCTAACTCAGACTACCAACGGAATAGAAAGACCAGTAGCGTATATGAGCAGATCGCTAACAGCTGCCGAAAAGAATTACAGCATCACGGAGCGTGAGACATTGGCCGTTTTAGTTGCTTTAGAACACTGGCGGTGCTATATTGAAAACGGAAAAAGGTTCACAGTCTATACAGACCACAGTGCTTTGAAGTGGTTCCTTTCCTTGAACAATCCCACAGGTAGACTAGCTCGTTGGGGTGTACGTTTATCATCTTTTAATTTCGAAATTAAACACCGACGTGGCGTTGACAACATTATACCTGACGCTTTATCTAGAGCTTTACCGGTAGCTTCTATTGCAACGGCCAAATCATTTTCTGCAACTAAGGATGATTGGTATAGGAAAATGTATAATGATTCCCTAACTAAACCTTCAGGTTCCCCTAACTATTTCGTGAAAAATGAAACCCTTTACCGCCTTTCAAAGAATAAATGCGATCTTACAAAAGAATTTTCTTGGAAAGAAGTTGTTCCTCTCGAACTTAGGGAGGCTGTGATAGCTGAGAATCACAACAAGCCAATTGCCGGTCATTTGGGTATTTTCAAAACTTACAGACGGATCGCTCTTAGATATTTTTGGCCCGACATGTACCGAGATGTATTAAAGTACGTGGGCTCATGTTCAATTTGCCTCCAATATAAGGCCCAGAACCATGGCATTCTTGGAGAAATGGGTCAAATGTTATCTATCGATCTCATGGGACCTCTTCCTATAACTCGTAAACAGAATAGTTTTATCTTGGTAATTACTTGTTGTTTTTCTAAATTTTGTCACATATTTCCACTTAGAAAAGCTACCTCACGAATTATTGCACAAATTCTGGAAGAACAAATTTTCTTAATACACGGTATCCCTCAAACCATTTTACTAGACAATGGTCCCCAGTTTATAAGTAGCCAAGCCAACGATTTGTTTAGAAAATATAACATCCCTAACGTATTCTTTACGCCAAAATACACTCCGCAAGTAAACACCGTTGAGCGCTATAACAGAACCATAATTACGTGTATATCTACCTTTGTGGATAACGACCATCGCTCATGGGATACGTTCATACCCAATGTCCAATTTGCAATTAACAACTCTGTGAACGAAACTACGGGTTATACGCCATCATTTTTAGTATTTGGACGGGAGATAGTCGTTTGTGGTTCTCATTATGTAGACTCCGATTTAGGGGACGAAATTATATTTTTGCCTCGCGATATTTACGCAGAGAATCTTGGTTCGCTTAAATTGGTTTTCGACCAGGTACAGAGGGCTTTATACCGAGCCCATTTAAAGAATACGGCAAAATATAACTTAAGAAGAAAGAATTACGAGTTCAACGTAGGAGACGTCGTATATAAACGTACTTTTATTTTGAGCGACAAGGACAAATATTTTAGCAAAAAACTGGCTCCAAAATTTATTAAGTGTAGGGTAACGGAGAAGCGTTCTCCCTTAGTGTACATATTAGAAGACATGTCGGGAAAAAATCTAGGTGCCTGGCATATTAAAGATTTAAAGATCGTGTAGCTTTCTAATTCTGAGAAACTACACACCTCAAGGATTTTGATATTAAATCAAAATCCTTAGGGCGGAGAGGGGGTACCGCGCAGTCCCCGCGGCGCACGCGCCGCGGGGACTGCGCGGGTTAGAGGGGCGACCCGGGCTCGGCGGGGTCGCTGCATACGTGCCGGGTCACTTGCCTGCAATCTCCTGAGAAGAGCGGTCACCGGCGTCTTAGTCTTGGTGTGATCGTTTCCGGCTAACGTTGGCGTTCTAAAGTTATTTTTTTTCCTACATTAATACTAATACAATTTAAGTACTTGTTCCCGTTTTAGGGTAAGTTTTATAAAAATTAAAATATTCTTGGAGGAGGCTGTTTTAATGTTAGGTGAAAGATCGTTCCACAGTCTAACAGCTGTCACAGAGAAGGATTTATCCAAGAAGGACGAGTGATGAATAGGCGTGGATAGTAAAAGATTATCAGAGGACCGAAGAGAAAGCTCGTGATTTTCACACAGGAATTTGAAGAGGTCTTTTAAATAAGTGGGGTAATTTGTATCATTTAATACTGAGTAAAGAGTGCAGAGAATACGAACGTTCCTACGTTCTCTGATGGGCAGCCATTTTAGTTTTGATCGGAAATCCGACACATGATCGAACTTGCGGAGGCCATAAATATATCGTATGCAGTTATTAAGTAGTCTATCAAGCTTATTCAGTAAGTCGGTATTTAGATCAATAAAACAAACGTCGGCATAATCAATAATGGGAAGAAGAAGGGAATTTACTAAAGTAAGCTTTGTTTTGACGGGAAGGAAGAGTTTAAATCGGATGATAGAATGGAGAGATGCATAGAATTTGCGACAAATTTCTTTGACATGGGCTGACCATCGCAGCTCGGAGTCAATAATGACACCCAGATCCTTGACTGTGCTCGTAAACGGGATGACACAACCGTTGAGTGAAAGGGACGGGATGTCATCAGTAATGATTTTAGTTAACTGGCGGGAACTACCTATAATGATTGCTTGGCATTTGTGTGCACACCACTTTTGTGTCTCAACATAAATCATACCTTGTTTTAAAATGAAAGGCACTTTTAATATTTTACACAAACTTTTGTGTCTTGACAAACCATAAAACCAAAACTTTAAATCAAACATTAAAATAGAAATAAACACAACAAATGTTGATTTTGTGTTTTCAAGCCAATGGTCTTTTCATGGTCTGTTAATAAAACAATTTTCGTAATATGACTTTATGATTGTACGATTACAGACTTTAGGAAAATGTTTTCAAGTCTTTTAGAAATCACCAAATTAAGAAATCAGTAAATAATTTTGTACAGATAATTAGAAACATGGAACAGTCTCACCAAATATGAAGATTTTCACGCTGGTGTGCGTTTTAAGTTTACCATTTACTCGAAGTTCTCAATATCCTTACAAATTTACAAATCTTACTCTCCGGTAAACAATACGATTCTTTTATGCAACAAAATCACTTTGTGAGTTTGGGTAATATCTCACTTCTGAACTTTTAGAGAATTATTAGTCAAGATCATCTCGAGCGTATTGCGCGCTAAAGTTCCCAAAACCAAGTGACAGATAGCTGTAGTGAGGCGACGTAAGCGTTGATATTTGACATGTCTAGTGCTGCGCCGATACACCGGCACAGTGTTGATTTTTGTCTCTAACAATATATATATATATATATATATATATATATATATACATATTTATATATATTTATGTATGTATATATGTAATATTTATTAAGTTTATTATTTAAGACATTATTTATGACGACTTGTACACACATTTACTTATTAAATAAATAAATAAATAAATTACCCATTAAACAACCTCTCTCTATATAATGGTAAGCTGTAAGAGAACTCTTTTAGAGTTAAGCTTTCCAGTACAATACTTCATGTGTATGTACAAAGTTTAAATAAAATAAAGTATTTTACCAATTATATTTTAAAGGTAAAAGTGCAGGCAACATTCCCTAAACAAAGAGTTACAGATTATCTATTTTATTGCCGGCTTTCTTCACCGCGCCGCGGAAGTCATAAAAGATTTAATGTCTATGGCACTATTGTTTACAACGGCTTGCAATTTGCAAGAACCGCGGGACCAGATGTTTTTAAGAAATTATATTAGGCGTAATGTAGTGAAATTAATATGTAAATATGTGTCGTGTATCGCCAAAGTGTCCGTGCTAGTGTAATGTAAAGTGTGACGTCACAATATCCGCGCTAGTATATCCGAAGCCGTATAGGCCGAAGTAAATAGGTGACATTTTATATTTGAGATGTATTAGACATACTTACGTTTATGTCCCTACTTAGGCCGAAACCGACTCCAAAATAACAATAATTATACAATATAGACATGTTACAAGAAAGAAGAGAACTTTCTTTAGAGTTTAGAGACACGCAAAATACGCGCTTGTCGTGGAGTTGCGGAAAACTGAGCCCCTACTACTAACTACTAGAGTTTTGAGAGTTTTCATGACATTATTTTGTTTCTTTTTAGTGCATTTTGTTTGAAATTGTTTTTTATGTTACTTTTGGGTGCATTTTGTTTGAAATTGTTTTTTTACGTTACTTTTGAGTCCATTTTGTTTGAAATTGTTTTTTTATGTTACTTTTGAGTGCATTTTGTTTGAAATTGTTTTTTTACGTTACTTTTGAGTGCATTTTGTTTGAGATTGTTTTTTTTTTAAATCGGCTATTTTTTTTTCTTAAAATTTTTATTTTATTTCTCAATTTTTAGTGTATTTGAAGTTCAATAACAAATTTCCTTAATACGTATAAGGACATAAATAAGACAAATAAAGAAAAGGACTTTCCTATTTAATATGTGTGTACTTCAATTCAAAAACTAATTAAGAATGCAGCAGATAACCACTTATCCTTTAAATAATGAAATAATTATCAAAATCGGTGTACAAATTGAAAATTAACGAACTAATACATCGTAGCGTGCCTTTAATTTTGTCCAGCCGCGCGCCGGCCGAATGCGCGTAGTTTTTAATAATTTAATATCTTCCAAACTATTGATCAGAATTACATAGTTTAAAGGCTAATGTAATCTGCATTTAATACTCTAGCCTTCAAATACATTTATTTGGATAAGGATTCATATCGAATATAATATAATAGCGCCGTAAGCTTACGACGCTGTTTTTCGTGTGCATTTTAATCGAAGTTTGTTCACAATAACATGGTTTTGTGAGACATCCATAGATGATAGATATATACCACCAAAGACTTTTATTTAGCAAATTTAAGGATCTATAATTAATCCATACATCATTTTTTATGTAGGTCATATAGTTTGACCAGAAAGCAAAATTGTGCTTTTCATGTAGCATTTTTCGTTTCCGCGTAATTTGATTCTTACGATATCTCCTAAACTATTAGACAGAATTTAGTATAGTAGTTTTTAAGGCAAATATAATCTACATTAAATTCTCTTGATAATGAACATGTTTATTTACATAAGGGTTAATACTGAACTCGAATAATAGCGTCGGAAATAGGGCATGGATTTAATTGATGTTTCTGAAGAAAAAAATGGTTATTGTGAGAAAACTATAAAAGATAGATATATGCTATCGCGGACTTTTATTTAGGACATTTAAAGAGCTACAATTCGTCCATACATCATTTTATGTAGGTCCTATAGTTTAGCCTAAAATCTACTAGTCTTCTAGTTATTTAAAAAAAAATGGGACCCATCTGCAAGCACTTCCTTTTGATTAAAATATTTTTTATCAAAATCGGACCACCAGGGGCGGAGTTTCGCGGTAACACACATAAAAAAAATACAGTCGAATTGATAACCTCCTTCTTTTTGAAGTCGACTAAAAACCAATTCTCTCGACACAGTCTACGTGTGTCTATATATCAAACGATAAATTTCTCCTACGAGTATAATAAATGTTTTCTAATCTTATGTATGGATATTTGTTAAAAGGTATCTCCAGAACGGCTGCATGGATCTCGATGAAATTTGGTACAGATATAGACCATAGTCTGGAATAACACGCGGTTAAAAGCTAGTACAATATAAATCACTTACGTAGAATAATTTTAAACTTTTCTTGGTCGCTTTATAACATTAGATATTAATAATACACCTTGTAGCATTAGTGATTTATAACCTACCTTATAACTTGTTATTTTTATTTATTTATTTAATTTATTTATACTGTATTTATAAGTCTTTATTTATAATCATCATAGTGTAAGCTATTTTATATATTCTGTAATTCCATAACCTAAAACATTATTTTGTCTATTCTATAAATCAATAACACTTTTGATTATTTTAAAATAACATCATTTATCATTTATTTGGGATCCACCATATTATTTAAATATTTGATTCACAAATTTGAAATATAAATATTCTACTTATTTTGTTATTAATCGGACAGTAATTCGATATCGTAAATTAAAAGTATTGTAATGAGTAGTCTGAATGACAGCCAAGTTGGCATCATTCGGGGAATCGTGAGACAGATGTAAGATTAGTAATTGTAAAAAAGTTGTAATTTACAATTCATCAAAGAAAATATACGAGTTAAAGAAGACTGTATTTTATTAAAAGTATTCTCCGGCTGTGACTCCCACAGCTTCAGAAGTGGGATGACACGAGAACAAGCATTGTTTTCGATCTACGTCTACAAAGTTCATGTGAGTAAACCTTGTTCAATCAAATTTAAACATAAACATTTTGCTGAAAAGTGTGTTTGTAGATAAACTGTAAGCGAATACAGAGAGAAGGATTTGTTTTGGGTTACAAAGCCATAACAAAATGGCTTAGGGTTGTGCTATGGTTCGTGTATGTGGGGAAAGTAAAGTACCTACATGGATACTTTTGGTTTTATCAAAATATCACTAGCACTCAAAAGTGTGTGCATTTTTTTTTTAAATTCATTATTCCTTATTCTCAGTATGGATTCTTATTATTAGTTGCTTTTATGTTTTTTTTAACAAATTATCATATTATATTATTATAATATTTTGTTATTTTGGTTATTATTTTGTCCAAATAAATACATAATTAAATAAATATATCAGAGATTGTGGATGTACATTGCAAAGTAAAGCAATCTTCCATTTAATGGAACAACATAAATGAAGGTGATTGTACATTTATGTCAAAAATGCTACATGTGGAAAGTACAAAATGTTATGTTGTTATTATTTAATTAAATTATTTTCTTAAATTTGGGTGTATTGTACAGATTTAAATACATTCTATGTGTACAAAAAGGGTAATTATACACATAAATTAACTTCTTAGAAGTTAAGTTTAGTAAATACTATATCACAAGTTACAAAGCAATTAATTCAAGATTTACATTCTTATACTTCTACTTTTATATACTTGAAAATCAATATGAATACAAATAAAAGTTAACTTTGACTAACAAAACAAGATGTTGTTGAATGAAATAAATCTAATATTTTTAAGATTAACTATACAACCCACATTTTAATTCTGCAGACAAATTATTTTATAAAGTTTTGTGGAACTTTGCTCTAATCCTAAGATTAATTATGATGTGTTAAAATAAATATATAAAGTTTCAAAAAAAAAATGTTGAAATTACAGAACTTCTTTATTTATATCTCATAATTTATAAATAACACTTGATTTTTGGGTTTCCTGGTTTTACCTGTATGTGACTATGATACTAAGGCGAGTTAAAACTCCTGAATCCTATAGTGTGACTGGTATTTTGGGATTATTGATTCATTCCTTTACTATTCATTCCTTTCTTGCATGTTACAGTACTTATATTGATGTTTACAATTGTAATGTCAAGAACTTACATGTGACACCCTGTAAGGGCATAGCAATATATGTGTAGGTACCAGAGTTTTGTACAATAATAATTAAATTCCATTAAACATTTTCGAGTTTACATAATAAATTAAAAATCTATAGAGAAAATGAACATGGCTGTTTATGTAACCTGACAAAATTCTAGTTTTTATGCTATTCCTGTATTGTTCTTTGTTACGAACTAAGGAGATTATGTTGGAAGATTTTAGTATTGTTATTGGTTACTACGCTGATAATTGTCAGTTTCAGATGCCACAATGGGACGTGAGAACGATAATTAAGGAGATCCAGTTGTGCCCAGGTGCGAGGACCAGGGTGAAAATAAAGACTAGGATTGCGTGATGATAAGACTAGCGTGTATTCACGGCTGAGAAGCGAGATCGGCGACAATCCGGGTTTGAGACTAATGACTAAGACTGACGTGAGCTCTGATATGAGATCGATTACAGATACCTATGAGTTCTCAGGTGTGAGAGCAGTGACAGACTGACGGGAGCTCAAGTGTGAGAGCTATAACAGAGACTGACGTGAGCTCAGGTGTGAGAGCTATAACAGAGACTGACGTGAGCGATGAATCAAGGTTGTGCTCTCAGGTGTGAGAGCGACGGCCGCGATTTGTATCCACTGAAGTATGTGAACGATGAATCAAGGTTGTGCTCTCAGGTGTGAGAGCGACGGCCGCGATTTTTATTCACTCAAGTATAAGAACGATGAATCAAGGTTGTGCTCTCAGGTGGGAGAGCGACGGCCGCGATTTGTATCCACTGAAGTATGTGAACGATGAATCAAGGTTGTGCTCTCAGGTGTGAGAGCGACGGCCGCGATTTTTATTCACTCAAGTATAAGAACGATGAATCAAGGTTGTGCTCTCAGGTGGGAGAGCGACGGCCGCGATTTTTATTCACTCAAGTATAAGAACGATGAATCAAGGTTGTGCTCTCAGGTGGGAGAGCGACGGCCGTGATTTGTATCCGCTCAGGTAAGAGAGCGATGAATAAAGTTTGTATTCTCTCAGGTGTGAGAGCGACAGCCGATATTTGCCGAGCTCACGGGCGTGAGCAATGGATCAAATCTGCGAATGCTTAGGAGCGAGAACTATGACAGACCCAAGAACTTACCCAGATGCAAGAGCGGAGTGAGACGGGAGAATCCGAGGTTTTTGAACTGGCCGAAACCTTTACGGTAGCAGCGTGTCGAGGCTAATCATTGCAGTGCGGAGGTGCACATGCTAGAAGCGGAAGTGTGCATTAATCGCCGCGAACCGAAGGAGCCACGTTGGAGAGGAAAGTCGAAACCGGAGCCTTCACTCTGCTGGAGATTGGCGTTATTTTCCAGGTGGCAATGTTCACCCGTTAAACGCTTCGCGACTTTAAAACACAAAAGGAATCCGGCAGCAGCAGTATGATGACTCGCGGCGCGGACAAGCTAGCTCTAGTAGCGCATCGACTGGACGAGACGGACAAGTCGACACGAACACGTACACGAGCGGAGAACACGTTGTGTGGGCCTGCTGTTTACAACCGCCTGCCAAACCACATCACAGTAGCTACCAGCCTCGCCTCATTTAAAGATAGATTAAAATCGTGGCGTATCCAGAAAGCTCGGTATAACTATGAATGATTTTTGTTGACTAAGAAAAATAATGTATAAGTATATTAATTGTGCTCATTTTTAATCAAATAATTTAGTGTAAACAATTTCTTGGTTTACATTAAGATTCTGTTATTATAAGATAGATTTTATAACTTTTACTTTTATGAACTGTAATTTATATATTACCGTTAAAATTGTTATTGTAATTACTTTTGAAGCATTATTGCTACTTGAAGGTAGGTTTGTTGATCGGATGTTGGATATTTGTTCATCAGGCGACCGATTGCTTGTTGAAATGCTTATTGTATTGAAGTTATGGCTGTAGAGACGGCTCGATTAAATATTTTGACGCTGATATTCGTAATGACAGGAGAAATGCAACTATTGCTTCAAAATCGAATGGTTCAGGATTGACTTGCTATAGCCGACCAACTAGGACTTTGAGTTTGACTTTTGAGACTTTAAGTGTGCTCACGGAAAGTAAAGCATGTGAAGGATTGTAGCGCCTCTGTTTGTTGTTTCGAAAAGGTGCGCGCTCTGATAAGGACATTGAGAAGGTGCCGGACCGAAATGGAGACGATATATGGAGAGTTGCCCAACTGATTCGGACGGGGGCGCTCGACTAATATATATTCGACGTTGAAATTAATGACCACAATGTGTATTGCCGTTTGCATTTGGGAAGCTAATGACCCCTTGCCAGCTCGATGGTAGAAGGAGTGCAGAGATGGGACATCATGACACCAGAAGACGGGCCCGCTCTTTTGTCATGGTTAATGGCCTAGGTGTATTGGAGGGCGTTACGGAGGTTTCGTTCAGAGTTAAGGTAAGGAGAACTGCTAAGGCAGTGGATATGTATGTGATAAGTGACGACTTTGTGAGTAACATTTATTTACAGTGATCCCTGATATTTTTATGACTGGTGCACTAAAAGTATTTGAGGTGATCCCAGGGCTAAAATATATTTTGAAGCTACTAGAGTCGTTAGGATGCTTAAATCTACTCATGCGTAGTTCATGTTGTTTCTTCTCCTTTTATTGATCCGAAAATGTATGTTAACTTTTTTATTGGGGGTACAGCCGGAAAGAAGTGTTGTTTATTTAGCGCATTATAGACTTGTAATTTATCGGATGGCTCTTACAAGAGATTAATTTGCTACAACTGGTTTTGAACGCCGAGGCAGTTTTGGTTCCTCTGACTCCTAACTATTTATGCATGAAAGAAATAAAAATAATATCTGACGTGTTTCGGTTGAGTTTTAGCACTTACTTACTCATATACGATGAGGATGAAGTGGAAATGTAAACTAATTATTGCGTAAAAAGTCTTCATTTGGTTATTTAGGCTTAAATATAAAGTAATAACAAGAAAGAAATATGCATCGAAATATGGCTGTGTTCTTACGAGTCTTATAGAACTATTATTTATAGGGATTTTTATATCAAACGAACATTGAGTCGTTGTTAGAGGCCTCTGGTTTGTTAGGTGACAGTGACCTTTTTCCACTCTTCGAAATTCAAAATTCAAACATTCAAATTCCGTTTCTTTATCATGTCAATACTAGTTGAACACAGCGGTGTGATGATCGGTCTATTTTGGCTATTTTTTTTGTTTCTAGCCGATATCTTGAAATCTCGTTCGACATCATCCAAACATGTTTATTTCGGTTTTCCATGAAATCTACGTCCCTCTCGTCGACTCTCTATTAGACGCTTGGGCTCTCTGCAGTTACTCATTGCCGCTAATTGTCCTGGTTGACGTAACTGTCCAATGTTGGTGGCCTTGATGACATTTTCTCATTAAAGACATTATAGACAGTTTTATTTAGGAATAATAGTTAAACTAAAGGATATAATAATGTATGTCTACTATTCTTCTTTTGGTTCTGACTTATATTAGAACCGTTACCTTCTATAATATGGCTGAATTGCAGTCTTAAACTGATGAATAATTTAAGCATTGAAGAATAAGATAGTTGAAAAGAAGAGTTGCTTTTCAGTTGAACTTCACGAACTAGGTTCCACAAGTTTAGTAGAGGTGGTTGTCCAGGTTCCGGTTCGTTTTTGCTGAGGAATATGGGTTAGTTCTGGTTTAAATGAACTGTCGTGATTTAAATTACAGGGCCAACAAGGGGTACTGTACACTCCTCCGAACTGAAAACCTATTAGACTGATTTCGGGCATCAAGGTTTTTACTCGCTGAATCTAACTCTAGTTTTTGTCAGGTACTAATAGCCGAGGAGTCACGCTATAAAGCTACCTAACTGAGGAGCTACAGCGTTTGGTAGTTTTAGAGCTGCTTAATCTTGCCATTTTTCCTTGACACCATTGATTTTCTTGACTATGAAGTGAGTGCAAGTGGAGTTGGTCCTGGCTACCATGGAACTGAGGCTGTATCTGGGTTTTTCGATCCAGCGCGAACTAGGTGGATTTCTTAGACCTTCTGGATTTTGGGAAAATTCATAAAAATTACCCTTCATATGGAACACAGATAACTGATCTTTTAAAAAGTGACAAAAGAATATTCTTGGCGTGGCAGTGGGCCCTGCTTCTCAAACGCTGAAGGAATATTTTCTGAGTGACCGCGGAAACATAGTTCATTTCCACATTGAGCCATGACCCGGTTGAGATGGTTGAGCTCGAATTTATTAACTATATTTATGTATTGGCTGTTGAGGATGGAGAACAGGACTGGATCACCACAGGCTAGTCATCCGATGAAAAGATGAAGGCGTTAAAGGCGGAATAATATAACTTTTAGATACAGATTCGAAACAGACCTTGGATGCAACAACAATTATAAAGAAACTAAAAGAAAACAAATCAGATTTATCGAATTGTTGAAGATGATAATAGGGAAGAGGAGGAAGAGAATAAAGATCTAAACTATAAGTTTTATATGTCAGCCTCGTGCAGAGCGGTTATTTTATTTTGTAAAATTACTGTTTGATTAATAATTTGATAATTAATTGATAAGCGTGGTTTAGTTAAAGGTATGAAGTAGTTTATTTTATTTGTTCTTAAAGTTAATGTTAAAATAACTAATGATTTAGAGCCGACTACTATGTATTTTATATATGAATTCGATAAATTTTTAATTACTTCAAGCGAAGGGACTCGCTTTTAGCAGGAAGGCCGAGCTGTAAGCTATTTTATATATTCTGTAATTCCATAACCTAAAACATTATTTTGTCTATTCTATAAATCAATAACACTTTTGATTATTTTAAAATAACATCATTTATCATTTATTTGGGATCCACCATATTATTTAAATATTTGATTCACAAATTTGAAATAGAAATATTCTACTTATTTTGTTATTAATCGGACAGTAATTCGATATCGTAAATTAAAAGTATTGTAATGAGTAGTCTGAATGACAGCCAAGTTGGCATCATTCGGGGAATCGTGAGACAGATGTAAGATTAGTAATTGTAAAAAAGTTGTAATTTACAATTCATCAAAGAAAATATACGAGTTAAAGAAGACTGTATTTTATTAAAAGTATTCTCCGGCTGTGACTCCCACAATAGACTTAATTAATTGTTTAAATTACTAAAAATGAATCAATGTTTCAATGATTAAGTTTTTTTAACGAACGGTTTGAAGAACAGTTAGGTCCTTCGTACAAAAGGCAAAGTAAATTGTCTAAACTAATATCGGATGGTTGCGTCGCAAGAATCGCGTTGTGCGCATCCGTACACACAACGATGAATCATCGACGCGAATTGTCTATTTGGTCAGTATAGTCATAGTGACTACATTTTAACTGTATATAATGGCACCGCCACCATCTTGAACATTGCAGTGATGTTTCTCACGACGATCTTGATAGATAGGGTACCCGAGTGTCGTTGGTGATGAGAGATAAATGTCGACGACGCGCTCTGTATACGAACCTCTATGATATTGTTTAACATAAGTAGCAACTAAGATCGCAGGTTTTCGAAGATTTACGTTGCTTTGTGTACGAAGTGCCTTAGACTCTATGCATCAAAGATTACATTGCACTGATAACGTATCCGTAATAGTTGTTACTTGCAATTGTTTTTCATAAGCGCAATGATAACGCATTTGCTAATTAGCAGTTACACATATTTTTTCATAATTTATAGCTTTGCTCTTGTATACAAGTGCCTTTTGTAAACTAAATATTTTGTATCGCTAATATATAATTAACTAGCTGACGGCCGCGACTCCGTTCGTGCGGAAATCGAATTAGTTTCATATGTGTTTTTCTAGACTATGCTCTAAATCTATGCCAAATTTAATCAAGATCGGTTAAGTTGTTTTGGAGATACCTTGTAACAAACATTCATCCATCCATCTAAACATGCGCCTTTATAATATTAGTAAGGTTATAATTATTTTTGGTAAACAACTTATTCACATCGTGCTTTTCTGGATCTGGAAATCGACAAAGTTATCGACTTAGTTGCGTCATAAAAATAGTATGACTTTGCTTCAAAAAGGGTATGAAATAAACGTCCTGGACTGTACATCCTGTCGCAAACATGGGTCGACATAGTTCTACCTAAAGATTCTGTTTCCAATGCAGGCTCAATAAACCTGATTGTTGTGCCGCTGGGATGCGCTCTGTCGGGAGTGGTGACGTCACCTCTTGGTCGACGCCGAGCCATGCAGGCGGTCAATCTGCCCTTCATCATCGCCTGGCTACTCTTCTACTACTCGAAGACCCCTGTTTACCTCTAGGCCGCTCTCTTTCTAACCGGTCTCGCTGGAGGATTGCTTGAAGCGCCAGTAAGACGATATTATAGGACTTATGTTTCACTTTCACACCTTAGCTACTCAGTCGATCATAATAAAATATTGCATATATTTGCTACGAGTATAGAAAGGGACATAGTCTTCCCGACGGATACTAGAACAGCTAGTATTGCTGTAGTACATTGACAAATAGGTTAAACTGTATACCACTGACTAGATTAGATTTTTCAAGCTATTGAATTGTTCAAATATTTGATAAAAATATGCATTGATAACATCGACAAAAATGCATGTCATTTTACAGGTATTTCATAGACAACGAATATGTTTTTCTCGTATAATATTATCTAATCGATGGTATTACTTCGTCAAAGTTTGGCGATTTTTGGATATTTCTTAAGGATCACTTTCAAGTATCCATGGATTTGCCGAAGAAATTGCACAAAAATATATCGACAAATCCGATGATTGGTTATATCTCTTCTTACATCTCTAAAACATGTAACCTTTTTCACTGATAGGGTCGAAATTATTGTGTGTGTTTTTTTAAGATACTGAGAGAGAATATAACATGCATTTATAAAGGTGTTTAAATCTACGGTTTATAAAGAAAATATAAAGATATGAAGGATTCATTTATAAATATTAACATTTCTATATTAACAAGAGTTACCGCATAACCGTTCGAGTCTAACTTTGGCAGTTACTATGTGTGTTTTGTTGGAATTCTATTAACTTTTATAATCCTAAGCATTGATTCTTTAAAGTTCCTTCTTTTCGCCTTAATTTCATTTAATAGTGTATATCAATTAAACAATAATGAATAGTTGTTTCCGCGAACGCTTCAAGTTAATAGACATCGACCTTCATACATAGCTGATCTCTATCGATATTTCCTGAACTCAGGCGCTCCTACTAAAATCACCTGTACTCTCAGATTGTACATCTCTTACAAGCGTTTATAGTCAAGGAAATTATTTTTCAACCCACCCAGAGTGAATCAAATACCTACGTTGCTATGACAATGTTACATGTTCTGTTGTGCATTAAATGAGTCTGAAATTAACGTACTTTGCATATACAGGATGCTCGGGAAAGACGTGTACAACGGAAGACCAAAAATTCCGTGGTCGATAATGACTTAACAGAACTTGTCTCTGTCCCAAGTGTTGAGTTTGGGCGCTAAGGAAATACGACTTTAAAAAATTACTACGTTTCTCCAAATATTTTGAAAAGATTTTAATGAGTTTTATACACATTAAATCTATAAATTTGATTCAATAAATTACACTTTTATTATCGGAATCGTATTGGCACATACATTCATATTAATTACAAGTAAATGATTGCAAAGTTCTGTCCGTCGTGACAACACCAATAATTCGCAGAATCGTTAACACAATACCACACGCTATTTGTTAACTTGCCGATGTATTTTGCAATTGTCTCATCGATCAATCAATCGATTTTACTGTGTTACCATTGTTAGAATACTTGTTTAAAAACATATTGCCATCTCATTTTTTTTTTTTTAATAAAACAAAGAAAATGTTATGTTTTAAAACAGTAACTGTTTTAACGATGCTAGAGCCCTGGACGAACTTTCTAGAGCGCCCCTTTTTTACTATGACTGAGGGGGGAGTAAACAGGGTTATGTTATATGCGTGTAATTCGCAGACCTGTGGCGATCCCTTTTGTTCAGCGCCCTCGGTAGTCGAAGTAATCGGAATATCGTATAGCTGACAGTCTATTGAAGTAATCCTTAAACCAAAATTAACATACTATGGGGTACATTAGGCAATTATATTTCGCAGGTGCTGACTTACGTTGCGGAGATCACGCAGCCGCACTTGCGCGGCTCGTTGTCCGCCACCAGTTCGATGTGTGTCATCCTCGGAGTGTTCACTCAATTCCTGTTCGGTACATTGATGAACTGGCGTACGGTAGCACTTGTGAACATTAGTTTTACAGTAAGTTACCGACTTATCTCTCTGTCCTTCTCTCGCACCAGTTTTCTCCTACTCCATACCGATCTCTAATTAAATATTTCAGTTCCTTCTTTATCCAGTTTTAAGTTGGTTTTTTATCTTTCAGATAGTAGCCGTCATTGCACTATTCTTTATCCCGGAATCACCGCATTGGCTGATATCAAGAAACCGAGACTACGAAGCTAAGAATTAACAATATATTTTTTGCTTTTAACCACAGGTGGGCACAGTTAATCGAAAAGATAACTTCGTTAATCGTTAATAAAAAAATTAACTTCGTTAATCGTTAAAGCGTTAAATTCTCGAAAATTTAACGCAAGTTAAAGTTAATCGTTAACAGTTAACCATACCAAAATTATACATAATTATTTCACACTTATGTGGCGACACTTGTTTAAAATAGTAATTTGACTATACATTCTATAACACAATAGTATAAGAGACAAGTATGAATGCATTATAGTATATTTCATTACGAGTGCGGAAAGCCTGTCATTGCAAAGAGTTCCGAAAAATGTCTACCCGAGCCGAGGCGCAGCCGAAGGTGAGGGTTGACAGTTGGAACAAGTTACAATGAAGGTTCCGCACTTCTACTGAACAACTATTTTTGATACAGTTGCGAAAAAATGAAGCAATTTAATAGAATAATAAATAGAATAATAAAACTCGACTAACTAAAATGTTTGGAAAATGGCGCCAACCGTAAAAGAATACAAACAGAGATTTTTTTTGTTTTCTTCACCCATTCTGGGTAGGCAAAGGGAACTATGCCCAAATAGCCAAGTCTTCAGTAGATTATTTTTATTGATATGAAATGAAAATGAAATTGAATGAGATGAAATAAAATGAACCTAACCTAATTCATTGAATCAAATCATTAAATCTGATATTGTAACAAATTAGGAGCTTCTTTTTAGAAATATTTGCATGAATCATAAAAACTTCAATGATTTTTTTGTAAAAACTTCGTGGTTGGTTTTTCTTTTTAACAGACATTATTTTGACAGTTGGGAAAGAGAACGCACGAGTTTGGAAAAGCTAAAGAAAAAGCACGAGTAAAAAAGTGTATAAATACCGTTGCTCAAAAAGTGGTGTATTGCTGGGACGAAGAGCGTTCGGAATGTGGGCATACTCGATATACTCGTGCTTTTATATACTCGTAATGAAATATACTATTTCGAATCTTCTTTTGATTTTGTCCTGTTGGTCACGTCTTGCCCGGACGCTCTGATGCATACACTTGCACGCGAACTTCACATATATCAATTATCAACTCGTTCGTTCACCATTCGAGTCGCCGACAGTCGCCCAACATAGCTGAACTTACGAGCGTGGTGAGGCGCGTAATTTAAACAAAATGACAGCACGTCTATAAGTTTCTAATTTAACGATTAACGGTGTACCGTCCCGCAAGGCTTAAAAGGGTGTCCTTGCGCCCTGGGTCCCTAACTCCCTAATGAGGTGAGAAAAGAAACTCAGGTGGTAACAAAAGATATATATAATATTACCAAGCACTCAGCGGTAGGCACATAAAATTTATAAGGTCGTGGGGTAACGTGCTATCAGTCTCTGCTTCCGCGGCGTTTATTACTCCCCTGCTTTGGCTGAACTACGGTGGCGTCGCCCAGCGACGGATGAGCGGCGGCAGGCCAAGGAACGGCAGGACAGGAGGTGCACGTCGACCGTAGCTGGGTGCTCCCTAGGCAGCTAAGCGGCGGCCGCAGGAATTCGGTAGACGTCGGTGCTGAGGTCGCAACGGCAGGTCAGCTACCGATGTATGAAGCTGGCAAGCGATAGCTTGCTCGGAGATTGCTAGCTTGATTGTAGCTTGCAGTAAAATTCGTACAGTGCTCCTGGAAATTCAAAACACCAGACCGTTAGTTCGGTAAGGCGTTGTTCCTCCGCCTGGTATCCACCATCAGCAACTCAAGAAAAGCAATACGTAGCGGCTTGACGATGGTGGAACTATCAGAACGGAGTTTACAAAGCAAAAGCGGAGCAAACGAAAATAAAAATAAATTTAAATAAATGCGAAATAACGTATTACAAAGATAAAGGATAAATAATGAAAAATCAGCAATAAGATCTTATGTAAAATAAAGAAAACGCAAATTTAAATGTACAAAAGAAATAAGTTAAAGTTTTAAAAATGACCGTTAGCAACAAGAACAAAGAACGTTTAAAAAAATACGGTTATAAAGGACAATTAAATTTAGCAACATTACGTATTTTATTTTATGTGCCATAAAACTTACCCTAAAACGGGAACAAGTACTTAAATTGTATTAGTATTAATGTAGAAAAAAAATAACTTTAGAACGCCAACGTTAGCCGGAAACGATCACACCAAGACTAAGACGCCGGTGACCGCTCTTCTCAGGAGATTGCAGGCAAGTGACCCGGCACGTATGCAGCGACCCCGCCGAGCCCGGGTCGCCCCTCTAACCCGCGCAGTCCCCGCGGCGCGTGCGCCGCAGTGCACATACTATGTGACGTTTTAAATACGTTACAGTACCCCCTCTCCGCCCTAAGGATTTTGATTTAATATCAAAATCCTTGAGGTGTGTAGTTTCTCAGAATTAGAAAGCTACACGATCTTTAAATCTTTAATATGCCAGGCACCTAGGTTTTTTCCCGACATGTCTTCTAATATGTACACTAAGGGAGAACGCTTCTCCGTTACCCTACACTTAATAAATTTTGGAGTCAGTTTTTTGCTAAAATATTTGTCCTTGTCGCTCAAAATAAAAGTACGTTTATATACGACGTCTCCTACGTTGAACTCGTAATTCTTTCTTCTTAAGTTATATTTTGCCGTATTCTTTAAATGGGCTCGGTATAAAGCCCTCTGTACCTGGTCGAAAACCAATTTAAGCGAACCAAGATTCTCTGCGTAAATATCGCGAGGCAAAAATATAATTTCGTCCCCTAAATCGGAGTCTACATAATGAGAACCACAAACGACTATTTCCCGTCCAAATACTAAAAATGATGGCGTATAACCCGTAGTTTCGTTTACAGAGTTGTTAATTGCAAATTGGACATTGGGTATGAACGTATCCCAGGAGCGATGGTCGTTATCCACAAAGGTAGATATACACGTAATTATGGTTCTGTTATAGCGCTCAACGGTGTTTACTTGCGGAGTGTATTTTGGCGTAAAAAATACGTTAGGGATGTTATATTTTCTAAACAAATCGTTGGCTTGGCTACTTATAAACTGGGGGCCATTGTCTAGTAAAATGGTTTGAGGGATACCGTGTATTAAGAAAATTTGTTCTTCCAGAATTTGTGCAATAATTCGTGAGGTAGCTTTTCTAAGTGGAAATATGTGACAAAATTTAGAAAAACAACAAGTAATTACCAAGATAAAACTATTCTGTTTACGAGTTATAGGAAGAGGTCCCATGAGATCGATAGATAACATTTGATATGGTCGAGCACACTGTTTAGGGCGACCCATTTCTCCAAGGATGCCATGGTTCTGGGCCTTATATTGGAGGCAAATTGAACATGAGCCCACGTACTTTAATACATCTCGGTACATGTCGGGCCAAAAATATCTAAGAGCGATCCGTCTGTAAGTTTTGAAAATACCCAAATGACCGGCAATTGGCTTGTTGTGATTCTCAGCTATCACAGCCTCCCTAAGTTCGAGAGGAACAACTTCTTTCCAAGAAAATTCTTTTGTAAGATCGCATTTATTCTTTGAAAGGCGGTAAAGGGTTTCATTTTTCACGAAATAGTTAGGGGAACCTGAAGGTTTAGTTAGGGAATCATTATACATTTTCCTATACCAATCATCCTTAGTTGCAGAAAATGATTTGGCCGTTGCAATAGAAGCTACCGGTAAAGCTCTAGATAAAGCGTCAGGTATAATGTTGTCAACGCCACGTCGGTGTTTAATTTCGAAATTAAAAGATGATAAACGTACACCCCAACGAGCTAGTCTACCTGTGGGATTGTTCAAGGAAAGGAACCACTTCAAAGCACTGTGGTCTGTATAGACTGTGAACCTTTTTCCGTTTTCAATATAGCACCGCCAGTGTTCTAAAGCAACTAAAACGGCCAATGTCTCACGCTCCGTGATGCTGTAATTCTTTTCGGCAGCTGTTAGCGATCTGCTCATATACGCTACTGGTCTTTCTATTCCGTTGGTAGTCTGAGTTAGCATCGCTCCAATGCCAAAGTTGCTCGCATCGGTGTGAACCTGAAATGGCTGGTCAAAGTCGGGACATGAAAGCACTGGGGCGGAAACAAGACATTCCTTGAGCTTTTTAAATGCCGCATCGGCTTCCTCAGTCCACTGGAAAGGAGGAGCATTTTTTTTGTTTGAAGTTAGCTTATTAAGCGGCCCTGCAATTGTGCTAAAATTAGGAACGAAACGTCGATACCAAGTAGCCGTACCCAAGAATCGTTTCAACTCCTTCCTGCTAGTTGGAGTCGCATAAGTAAGAATGACTTCAACTTTATCGGGGTCGGTTCGTAACCCGTTCTCATCAACGACATAACCTAAGTACTTGAGCTGACTTCGAAAGAACTCACATTTTTCCAAATTGATGGTTAAGTTCGCTTTACGCAATTTGTCCAATACACGAGATAGCAGAGAGACGTGTTCATCAAAAGTGCTACTAACAATAATAATATCATCTAAATAAGCAAAAATACGATAATCTACATCACCTAGAAGGGCATCGACTAATCGTTGTTGTGTGGCCGGTGCATTTGTTAAACCGAAAGGGGTGACTTTAAATCGAAATGTTCCTCGACCGGGAACGTAAAAGGCTGTCTTGTCCCTATCTTCTTCCGCGATAGGTATTTGCCAGAAAGCCTTGGATAAATCAAGACTAGTAAGAAAACGGGCATCGCGTAAATTGTCTAGAATTTCAGATATATAAGGCAAGTTGTAAGCGTCCTTTTTAGTAACCGAGTTGAGCTTCCGACTGTCAAGACAAAAACGAGGCTTGCCATTTTTCTTAGTAACTAGAAGAACGGGAGACTGCCAGGCACACTCACAAGGTTCTACTACGTCTAACGCCAACATTTCATCAACTTGTTCGAGTAGAATCCTCTGCTTTTCTGGAGAAAGTCGGTAATATCTTTGCCTAATAGGAGGCGACTGTCCTGTGTCAATATGGTGTGTTATTACGTGAGTCCGGCCTAAACCTTTATGCTCAAACGAAATTTCTTTAAATTTTTCAATTACGGTATCTGCGACTATCTTTTCATTCATATTTAAATGATTGTAAGAACAAATTAAATGTTTCGGTCTATTTTCAGTTAAGTCCATTAGCGGTGTCTCTGTTAAAGTAAGAGAGCCTAAGTACTTCGGACATAATTTGAATGCACGCCAGAAATCTATACCTAAGATCAGTGACGGTTTGACTTCGGGAACAACAAAAGCCTTAATTATGTGAAATTGATTCTCGAATGTTACGGGCAAATTAATATAGCCTATACTATTCAACGTTTGTCCGCCTGCCGCAGTAACCAACAACGGCTCGTCAGTTAAAATTTTAAGGCCATGTTGAAGCAAAACCTTATGAGCGTGATTCCCTATAACAGTAATTACTGATCCCGAATCCAAGAGTCCTGACGCAGTAATGTCATTAATCTTTATGTTAATATACGGACGGGTATAACGAAATGGTTTTTTTTGTAGAATTGTAGCAGCCTTGTAAAAACTAAAAAATCTATGTACTGTTTTTAACCATTCCTTCCAATCATTAATATCAGTTTTCGGTTTATTACAAGATCTACTACAATTCTTCCTAATTAGTTTTTTGAATTCGTATTTCGGTTACAATTTGGGCAGTCGGGCTTCTTGACACCTTTGTTGCCACATTTAAAGCATAAAATTTCAGTGTTTTTGCAATTTCTAAAAGTATGTGAATGGTTGCGACATCGAGGACAGTAAGGAACACTATTATTTACGCTTTGATCACTATTATTTATAACGTGTAGATATTTCTTAACATCATGAGAATAATTTTTGTTGTAATTATGAGAATTATCCATATCGTGCTTTTGTTTACTAAAGGAGGGGTTGGGATCCTGTTTGTACGAAAACTCGGGGGCTAACGTATCATGGGATGCCGCTGGTGGTTCTCGAAAATGTGCTAAGCGAGACTGGACGTTCTCGTAGTTCCTGCATAACATTCTTAACTGTTCGATAGATGAGATTTGTGGCGATGACGCTAATATGTTAGCATAGCAAGGACGTATGTTATGCAAGATAATCTCTAGCTTATCTTCGGCTGTAAGAGGTTTCGTTAAGCGTGAAAACATACCCGACAGAATTGACAAGTATGAAAATGAAAATGAAAAATAATTTATTGCAATCCAAAAAATTAAGTTTAAGTTTACATTGAACAGTTAAGCTAAGAAACTTTATGGATACAAAAGGGTTGCATTATAAGTATTGATCAGTACCCTCGCACTAGGCGTAGCCTGTATCGCGAGGATCCTGCTCTTAAGTTTTACCAAAGATCTGTTAGACGGCAACAAATTAACTAAAGAAAACCAAAAGTGCCATTTGTCTTAAAAGTAAAGTTAAATCATTAATACCACAGGTGGGCACAGTTAATCGAAAAGTTAACTTCGTTAATCGTTAATCCGTTAATTAAAAAATTAACTTCGTTAATCGTTAAAGCGTTAAATTTTCGAAAATTTAACGCAAGTTAAAGTTAATCGTTAACAGTTAACCATACCAAAATTATACATACTAATTTCGCACTTATTGTGGCGACACTTGTTTTTTTTTATAAGAGTTGTTTAAAATAGTAATTTGACTGTACATTCTATAACACATTAGTATTAGAGACAAGTATGAATGCATTATAGTATATTTCATTACGAGTGCGGAAAGCCTGTCATTGCAAAGAGTTCCGACAAATGTCTACCCGAGCCGAGGCGCAGCCGAAGGTGAGGGTTGACAGTAGGAACCAGTTGTAATGACAGTTCCGCACGTGTATTAAACAACTATTTTAATACGGTTGCGAAAAAATTAAGCAATTTATTAGAATAATAAAAAAAAAATACAGTCGAATTGATAACCTCCTTCTTTTTGAAGTCGGCTAAAAACACAATAAACTCAACTAACTAAAATGTTTGAAAAATGGCGCCAAACGTAAAAGAATTCAAACAAAGATTTTTTTTGTTTTCTTCGCCCATTCTGGGTAGGCAAAGGGAACCATAAAAACTTCAATGATTTTTTTTGTAAAAACTTCGTGGTTGGTTTTTTCTTTTTAATAGACATCATTTTTACAGTTGGGAAAGAGAAGGCACGAGTAAAAAGTGTTTTAATACAGTTGCTCAAAAACTGGCGTATTGCAGGGGCGAAGAGCGTTCGGAATGTGGGCTATTACATACTCATGCTTTTATATACTCGTAAAGAAATATACTATTTCGAATCTTCTTTTGTTTTGGTCCTGTTGGTCACGTCTTTCCAGGATGCTCTGATGCATCACACTTGCACGCGAACTTCACATATATCAATTATCAACTCGTTGGTTCACCATTCGAGTCGCCGACAGTCGCCCAACATAGTTGAACTTACGAGCGTGGCGTGGCACGTTATTTAAACAAAATTACAGCACGTCTCCAAGTTTCTAATTTAACGATTAACGGACTTTTATTAACGGAAGTTGAGTTTAACGAAAGTTAACAAAAGCGTTAACACTTTTTTAAGTTAACTTAAAAGTTAATCCGTTAAGCAAAATGTTAACTTCGTTAATTAACGATTAACGGATTAACGAGTTAATGCCCAGCTCTGATTAATACAAAATAAATAAATAGTAATAAACTCAATTCACTATTTTAAGAATATCTTCTGTGTCCTCGTACGTTATTTTCAACAACCACGATTTCAATTTTATTTTGGCTTTATATACCGAGTCTCGCTTAATGTCGCATTTTCCTATGATTATGTTATAAATATACGGGCCTAAGAAATGCATAAAACGTTGGGCAAACGAAGAGTTAACCCTCGGTATAGGCACCTTAAACTTTCGCTTTGCCAGAAAATTTTGGCGAGTGGTACTCTTTGTGATAGCTTTATGCTGTAATATAGTTGTTCTTAATATAAAAATTTTCCGCACACTGAGCACCCCAGCCTCTGAATACAAAGCAAAAGTCGGGAATCTTTTTCTACGATTGAGTAACACCTTTAACACCGCTCTTTGCGCTCTCTCTAGCTCGAGCATGGCGGACATAGCAGATCCTCCCCACGAAGTAATACAGTAAGCGATTATGGATTCGCATAGCGCTGTATAGACTATTAGAGCAATTTTAGGGTCGGCAGCATCGCGGATACGATACATGATATGTGTCAGTTTACGAACTTTGGCAGCTACTCCAGATATATGCATATTGTAAGACAATTTGTCATCAACAATAACACCAAGATACCTAATAGTGTGAACTTGCTCTATTACGGGACAGTTACATAAGCTGGAATTGTTACACTCCGAATGAATTTTTAAATTTATTTGAGATTTCGGCTCCGAAGATTTGGTTTTGTGGAAACATAAAAGTTTCGTTTTGTTAATGTTAAGGGTTAAAAGGTTATTATTTAACCATTCTACCATTCTACTCTCTTAAGACCTGTTTCTGCTCTTTGCGAAGTATCAGACCATGAGTCGCCTTCAAAAATGAGGGCAGTGTCATCAGCGTAACAGATGATATTCGTATGAGTGTTATCCATGACACTAAGCAGATCATTGACATAAATTATGAAGAGAGTGGGGCCCAAGACACTACCCTGTGGGACGCCGAAGGTTACTGGTAGTTTTTTGCTAATTAGCTCATCAATTTTAATAATTTGAAATCTATCAGTCAGGTAAGAACGAAACCATTCTAACGCCAAACCTCTGATGCCAAAGTATTCAAGTTTCTTTAATAGTATCGGGACGGAGACGGTATCGAATGCTTTAGCGAGGTCAAGAAATACAGCAATACAATTTCTTTTGTCATCTAGAATAGAGGAGATTTTATTTGTTAAGTGCAATACAGCATCTTCAGTGGAATGACCAGGTCTAAAGCCATATTGATGGGGATGCAGACGACTAGAAATAAATTTAACTAGTTGATTATTTACTATCTTTTCGAGAATTTTAGAAAATAGCGGCAGTAATGAAATCGGTCTATAGTTTTCTGGGGAAGTTGTAGAACCATTTTTATGAATAGGAATGACACATGCTGTTTTCCATGACGTTGGGAATACAGCAGAGGATAGGCTAAGGTTTAAAATTTAAAGGAGTTAAAGGAGCTAAAATTTGAGGTTTAATAAATTTTATTAATGAAGCTTGTATTCCATCTAAACCAGGTGCACTGTCATTTTTAAGATTAGTGATAATTTTGTCGACTTCATAAGTATTTGTGGGATGTAGGAAAAATGATTTAGTATTATTAGCTAAGGAAGAGATAGAGAGGGCTAATTCAGGTTCTGTTTTAGATAGTTTGTTTAATATAGATTGTGCATATTTGCTACCTACATTGGCAAAGTGTTGATTACAAAAGTTTAAGGAAACATTCATATCAGAGGATAATGTTAACAAATCAGAGTTTTTGGGAGGGTTGGATTTAAGCGAGCAAATATTTTTGATGGATTTCCAGAGGTTTTTAGGATTATCTTTGTTTTTTTGTAGTTCTTGACTTTCAAAGACTTTTTTAAGTTTATGTAAAAGGTTGTTACAAAAGTTTCTATAGCGTTTATAAACAAATTGACGAATGGGGTCGTTGGGAAATTTGCGAAGATCTAGGTGTAATTTATCTCGATGTAACATGCAGCGCCTTAACCCCGGGGTGATCCAAGGTTTTAGTATTTGTAGATCGGCTTATACTGTGTGAAGTGACGTGTTTAGTAATATGGGCTTGGAGTGCATGGTTAAACTTTTCAGTAGCTAAATTTACATCGCAACTATTAAATACCTCATTGCAGTCTTCTTTCCCTAGGTCCTCTGAGACACGAACAAAATTAATTTTAGAGGTGCGGCGATAATTTTTTGTGTTAGAAGGTTTTTTCATAGACAAACCTAACAAAATCATGTTATGGTCTGTTATGTATATCGTAGTATCGTATCGTATCTATTAGTATATCGAAATATTTTCTGTTTTCCCCTGAGTTCTAGAACGAATCTCCGCTAATAAACGATAATCGTAATCAGCCTTATCGAAGTCTTGCTTTAAGAGTACGGTTAATTCATCCCAGGTAGATACCTGTTCCTTTACGCTTCTGAACCAATGCAACGCATCCCCTACGAAAATTTCAGTTCCGAAAGCTAACAACTTTGACCCTGGGATATCGCGTGCTCCACTAAATTCGTGTGCCTCCTGAATAAATGAACGTACGCAGGATTTACCGTCATATTTCAATTTACTAAGTTCGTTTGAAATTTTGCTGCCGCCTTCACACGTTACCGTAACATTGACTGGTAAAGTCGAAGGTCTGCCTGATTCCTCAGAAAGATCGACATTCTTGGTTTTAAGAGTTAACAATTTGTCGTACGCTTGTCTAAACAAAACATGACACTTTGCATGCTGGTCGGCGAGCGCGTCGCTAACATCAATCCGGCCTAGCCTATGGTAGACGTGATGTAGGTTATTCTCAGTTTTGGCCAAAAAATAATTATCTTTAGAACCTTCAGAGAGATTTGAAACAATCCTTTCTAAAATTTCCACACAGCAATTCAAATCACGTGGAGGTTCCAAATGCGAAACAAGAATATTCTCGGATGGATATAATTGAGATAATTTACTAATCTGCTTCCGTAAATCCGCAACCGTGTTGGCGGGTATTTCGTTTCTTATAGCCACCTCATATTCAAGTTCGCTTTTATTCAGGGCAGAAAAGTTAATTGGATAAACCATATTAATCGAGATACTAAAATATTAAATTAAAAAATGAACCGGAAGTAGGTAGTTGTAAATGGCACAAAAAAAAAAGAAGAAAAGAAAAGAAAAAAAAATCGGAAGATGAAATTAAGTTAAAAAAAAAAGTAATAAAAAAAATACTCCGTTCTCTTACACTAAATTAATGTAACGCTCTGGTTTCTTAATAAAAATAAAAAAATGCAACAAAATTATAAATGCAAAAAAAAATAATAATTAAATTGCAACTAGTGTGAACGCAGCCTTATATTCAATTGCGCTTACGCGCGGTAAGTTAACGGCGCGCAAGACAAAAACATTTGTCGGTACCTCGAAAATAACAATGTAAACGTAATTCAAAAACAGTAACGGAAAATAAAATAAAACAACGGAAATTCAAAAAAAAAAATCACATATAAAATACCTTAGTTTAAAAGTTTTGTTTATTTGCACAATAAAAAAAATGACGAATTACTACTTTCACCCTAGTTGCTGCAAACCAAAAAAATAAAAAGCGTTTTACAAAATCACACATCGCAAAACTAACTACTAACAGCGAAAGCAGAAACAGATTAACCCACGACGAGGGCGCCAATGTACCGTCCCGCAAGGCTTAAAAGGGTGTCCTTGCGCCCTGGGTCCCTAACTCCCTAATGAGGTGAGAAAAGAAACTCAGGTGGTAACAAAAGATATATATAATATTACCAAGCACTCAGCGGTAGGCACATAAAATTTATAAGGTCGTGGGGTAACGTGCTATCAGTCTCTGCTTCCGCGGCGTTTATTACTCCCCTGCTTTGGCTGACAGTCGAGCTCGCTGCGTGCGACCAGCTCGTGCAGCAGCGGGGCGTACTTGTGTGGTGTGTGGTGTGTAGACGTACCTTGCGGATGTTCAAGGCGGTGCACAAGACGCTGCACAGCGAGCAGACAGTCGAGCTCGCTGCGTGCGACCAGCTCGTGCAGCAGCGGGGCGTACTTGTGTGGTGTGTGGTGTGTAGACGTACCTTGCGGATGTTCAAGGCGGTGCACAAGACGCTGCACAGCGAGCAGACAGTCGAGCTCGCTGCGTGCGGCCAGCTCGTGCAGCAGCGGGGCGTACTTGTGTGGTGTGTGGTGTGTGGTGTGTAGACGTACCTTGCGGATGTTCAAGGCGGTGCACAAGACGCTGCACAGCCAGCAGACAGTCGAGCTCGCTGCGTGCGGCCAGCTCGTGCAGCAGCGGGGCGTACTTGTGTGGTGTGTGGTGTGTAGACGTACCTTGCGGATGTTCAAGTCGGTGCACAAGACGCTGCACAGCGAGCAGACAGTCGAGCTCGCTGCGTGCGGCCAGCTCGTGCAGCAGCGGGGCGTACTTGTGTGGTGTGTGGTGTGTAGTGTGTAGACGTACCTTGCGGATGTTCAAGGCGGTGCACAAGACGCTGCACAGCGAGCAGACAGTCGAGCTCGCTGCGTGCGGCCAGCTCGTGCAGCAGCGGGGCGTACTTGTGTGGTGTGTGGTGTGTGGTGTGTAGACGTACCTTGCGGATGTTCAAGACGGTGCACAAGACGCTGCACAGCCAGCAGACAGTCCAGTTCGCTGCGTGCGGCCAGCTCGTGCAGCAGCGGGGCGTACTTGTGTGGTGTGTGGTGTGTGGTGTGTAGACGTACCTTGCGGATGTTCAAGACGGTGCACAAGACGCTGCACAGCCAGCAGACAGTCCAGTTCGCTGCGTGCGGACAGCTCGTGCAGCAGCGGGGCGTACTTGTGTGGTGTGTGGTGTGTGGTGTGTAGACGTACATTGCGGATGTTCAAGACGGTGCACAAGACGCTGCACAGCCAGCAGACAGTCCAGTTCGCTGCGTGCGGACAGCTCGTGCAGCAGCGGGGCGTACTTGTGTGGTGTGTGGTGTGTAGACGTACCTTGCGGATGTTCAAGACGGTGCACAAGACGCTGCACAGCCAGCAGACAGTCCAGTTCGCTGCGTGCGGCCAGCTCGTGCAGCAGCGGGGCGTACTTGTGTGGTGTGTGGTGTGTAGACGTACCTTGCGGATGTTCAAGACGGTGCACAAGACGCTGCACAGCCAGCAGACAGTCGAGCTCGCTGCGTGCGGCCAGCTCGTGCAGCAGCGGGGCGTACTTGTGTGGTGTGTGGTGTGTGGTGTGTAGACGTACCTTGCGGATGTTCAAGACGGTGCACAAGACGCTGCACAGCCAGCAGACAGTCGAGCTCGCTGCGTGCCGCCAGCTCGTGCAGCAGCGGGGCGTACTTGTGTGGTGTGTGGTGTGTGGTGTGTGGTGTGTAGACGTACCTTGCGGATGTTCAAGACGGTGCACAAGACGCTGCACAGCCAGCAGACAGTCCAGTTCGCTGCGTGCGGCCAGCTCGTGCAGCAGCGGGGCGTACTTGTGTGGTGTGTGGTGTGTAGACGTACCTTGCGGATGTTCAAGACGGTGCACAAGACGCTGCACAGCCAGCAGACAGTCGAGCTCGCTGCGTGCGGCCAGCTCGTGCAGCAGCGGGACGTACTTGTGTGGTGTGTGGTGTGTGGTGTGTAGACGTACCTTGCGGATGTTCAAGACGGTGCACAAGACGCTGCACAGCCAGCAGACAGTCGAGCTCGCTGCGTGCGGCCAGCTCGTGCAGCAGCGGGGCGTACTTGTGTGGTGTGTGGTGTGTGGTGTGTAGACGTACCTTGCGGATGTTCAAGACGGTGCACAAGACGCTGCACAGCCAGCAGACAGTCCAGTTCGCTGCGTGCGGCCAGCTCGTGCAGCAGCGGGGCGTACTTGTGTGGTGTGTGGTGTGTGGTGTGTAGACGTACCTTGCGGATGTTCAAGACGGTGCACAAGACGCTGCACAGCCAGCAGACAGTCCAGTTCGCTGCGTGCGGACAGCTCGTGCAGCAGCGGGGCGTACTTGTGTGGTGTGTGGTGTGTGGTGTGTAGACGTACATTGCGGATGTTCAAGACGGTGCACAAGACGCTGCACAGCCAGCAGACAGTCCAGTTCGCTGCGTGCGGCCAGCTCGTGCAGCAGCGGGGCGTACTTGTGTGGTGTGTGGTGTGTAGACGTACCTTGCGGATGTTCAAGACGGTGCACAAGACGCTGCACAGCCAGCAGACAGTCGAGCTCGCTGCGTGCGGCCAGCTCGTGCAGCAGCGGGGCGTACTTGTGTGGTGTGTGGTGTGTGGTGTGTAGACGTACCTTGCGGATGTTCAAGACGGTGCACAAGACGCTGCACAGCCAGCAGACAGTCGAGCTCGCTGCGTGCCGCCAGCTCGTACAGCAGCGGGGCGTACTTGTGTGGTGTGTGGTGTGTGGTGTGTGGTGTGTAGACGTACCTTGCGGATGTTCAAGACGGTGCACAAGACGCTGCACAGCCAGCAGACAGTCCAGTTCGCTGCGTGCGGCCAGCTCGTGCAGCAGCGGGGCGTACTTGTGTGGTGTGTGGTGTGTAGACGTACCTTGCGGATGTTCAAGACGGTGCACAAGACGCTGCACAGCCAGCAGACAGTCGAGCTCGCTGCGTGCGGCCAGCTCGTGCAGCAGCGGGGCGTACTTGTGTGGTGTGTGGTGTGTGGTGTGTAGACGTACCTTGCGGATGTTCAAGACGGTGCACAAGACGCTGCACAGCCAGCAGACAGTCCAGCTCGCTGCGTGCGGCCAGCTCGTGCAGCAGCGGGGCGTACTTGTGTGGTGTGTGGTGTGTGGTGTGTAGACGTACCTTGCGGATGTTCAAGACGGTGCACAAGACGCTGCACAGCCAGCAGACAGTCGAGCTCGCTGCGTGCGGCCAGCTCGTGCAGCAGCGGGGCGTACTTGTGTGGTGTGTGGTGTGTGGTGTGTAGACGTACCTTGCGGATGTTCAAGACGGTGCACAAGACGCTGTACAGCCAGCAGACAGTCCAGTTCGCTGCGTGCGGCCAGCTCGTGCAGCAGCGGGGCGTACTTGTGTGGTGTGTGGTGTGTGGTGTGTAGACGTACCTTGCGGATGTTCAAGACGGTGCACAAGACGCTGTACAGCCAGCAGACAGTCCAGTTCGCTGCGTGCGGCCAGCTCGTGCAGCAGCGGGGCGTACTTGTGCATGCGGTCACGAGACAGGCGACGTGCGCCTTCGCCCCCGAGCAGCGCGTGCGAGCACACCGCGGCCATCAGCGCGCGCGTCATCCACTCTTCCTCACGGGACGTGCCCACATTGTCCTAGAACACATATTACCAAATATAAAAAAAACAACAACAAAACTATATTGAAATTCCTGAAATGGAGCAAGCTGTATATACCTGTATCCAACCGCGCACACAATCGCAAGTCTCGTCAGCGTTCATGAGCTGTAAGAGTTTACTCTCAACTTCAGCGGGGGTCAGTATCATCTTTGATTCCTCAGACGGTATGTCCTTCACAAGATACTCTAATTTATTATCTTCTAACCATTTAGGCACCTGTAGGTACACAAATGATATTTAATTACAAATGGGCAGCCCATATTTTTTTATCCATGTCCATGCCGTAAAGTTGGGAAAAATCTGCTATTACAAATAACCACAGGTGGGCACAGTTAATCGAAAAGTTAACTTCGTTAATCGTTAATCCGTTAATTAAAAAATTAACTTCGTTAATCGTTAAAGCGTTAAATTTTCGAAAATTTAACGCAAGTTAAAGTTAATCGTTAACAGTTAACCATACCAAAATTATACATACTAATTTCGCACTTATTGTGGCGACACTTGTTTTTTTTTATAAGAGTTGTTTAAAATAGTAATTTGACTGTACATTCTATAACACATTAGTATTAGAGACAAGTATGAATGCATTATAGTATATTTCATTACGAGTGCGGAAAGCCTGTCATTGCAAAGAGTTCCGACAAATGTCTACCCGAGCCGAGGCGCAGCCGAAGGTGAGGGTTGACAGTAGGAACCAGTTGTAATGACAGTTCCGCACGTGTATTAAACAACTATTTTAATACGGTTGCGAAAAAATTAAGCAATTTATTAGAATAATAAAAAAAAAATACAGTCGAATTGATAACCTCCTTCTTTTTGAAGTCGGCTAAAAACACAATAAACTCAACTAACTAAAATGTTTGAAAAATGGCGCCAAACGTAAAAGAATTCAAACAAAGATTTTTTTTGTTTTCTTCGCCCATTCTGGGTAGGCAAAGGGAACCATAAAAACTTCAATGATTTTTTTTGTAAAAACTTCGTGGTTGGTTTTTTCTTCTTAATAGACATCATTTTTACAGTTGGGAAAGAGAAGGCACGAGTAAAAAGTGTTTTAATACAGTTGCTCAAAAACTGGCGTATTGCAGGGGCGAAGAGCGTTCGGAATGTGGGCTATTACATACTCATGCTTTTATATACTCGTAAAGAAATATACTATTTCGAATCTTCTTTTGTTTTGGTCCTGTTGGTCACGTCTTTCCAGGATGCTCTGATGCATCACACTTGCACGCGAACTTCACATATATCAATTATCAACTCGTTGGTTCACCATTCGAGTCGCCGACAGTCGCCCAACATAGTTGAACTTACGAGCGTGGCGTGGCACGTTATTTAAACAAAATTACAGCACGTCTCCAAGTTTCTAATTTAACGATTAACGGACTTTTATTAACGGAAGTTGAGTTTAACGAAAGTTAACAAAAGCGTTAACACTTTTTTAAGTTAACTTAAAAGTTAATCCGTTAAGCAAAATGTTAACTTCGTTAATTAACGATTAACGGATTAACGAGTTAATGCCCAGCTCTGCAAATAACAAAAGCTCCTATGTATGTACTATCAATATACTAACTTGATCCTCATTCATCCATTGCTTGAACTCCAATCCAGACTCCTGCCATTTGGTCTTAACAAATGACACTCCCATGCTCTCCTTAAGGCTATTTATAATAGCTTTCAATATCAGATGACCATGATCTGCGGGTATTATTGACTTTTCGCAAAGTTTAAATACTTGAGCAAATGTAACATGCTGAAAATAATAATCCATTAAAAAATTGTACCATTTACTAAAAAATAGTTTTAAATCTCTACTGATTTTTCAATTACTTAAATTTATGAGGTAACCAACATGTATTAACAATAGCAATGGTAATATCACCAATTATTGATTTTACAATATAAATGTTTCATCTTACCTTATTTTCAATGAGAGGCGTCATAAATTTACTAAGATAGACATAAAGCATGGGTATGTCAATGTACAGGTCGGGCCCAAACTCAAATATCTCAGAAATGCCAGCGAGGAAGTGGCTCGCAGACAATACATTCAAGTTGACAATATGTAGAATCGTCTTTGCCACTGTGTCAATATCTTTTGCTGATCTGTTGAAGTTAAAAGTTAATTACTATATGTACACGAGTCTGTTCTGCTGTAAATGTTCAATTAATAAATTGTTTTTTTTTATCATAAGGTGGCAAACGAGCAAACGGTAACTTGAATACGCCGAAAAAGCAAAGCGATCGTTGCCCATAGACATACGTAATTGCAGATGCATTGCCTACCTTTAATCAACAGACGAGGGATGCACAGAAAGAGGATATATCTTGCTATGCATCCTCTCCATCAAATCCACTTCCCCTTCTCATCCTTTCCTTGTGTAACGTATTTAAAACGTCACATAGTCTGTGCACTCCGGCGCACGCGCCGCGGGGACTGCGCGGGTTAGAGGGGCGACCCGGGCTCGGCGGGGTCGCTGCATACGTGCCGGGTCACTTGCCTGCAATCTCCTGAGAAGAGCGGTCACCGGCGTCTTAGTCTTGGTGCGATCGTTTCCGGCTAACGTTGGCGTTCTAAAGTTATTTTTTTCTACATTAATACTAATACAATTTAAGTACTTGTTCCCGTTTTAGGGTAAGTTTAATGGCACATAAAATAAAATATGTAATGTTGCTAAATTTAATTGTCCTTTATAACCGTATTTCTTTAAACGTTCTTTGTTCTTGTTGCTAACGGTCATTTTTAAAACTTTAACTTATTTCTTTTGTACATTTAAATTTGTGTTTTCTTTATTTTACATAAGATCTTACTGCTGATTTTTCATTACCCATCCTTTATCTTTATAATACGTTATTTCGCATTTTATTTAAATTTATTTTAATTTTCGTTTTTAGCCGACTTCAAAAAGAAGGAGGTTATCAATTCGACTGAATTTTTTTTTTTTTTTTTATGTGTGTTACCGCGAATCTCCGCCCCTGGTGGTCCGATTTTGATAAAAATTATTTTAATCGAAACGAAGTGCTTGCAGGTGGGTCCCATTTTTTTGTTTTTTTTTTTTAAATAACTAGAAGACTAGTAGATTTTGAACAAGCTTCAAAATTTGTTGCGAAAATTAGGGACATTTTTGCTTTCAGCGCTTACGTAGGCTAAACTATAAGACCTACATCAAAATGATGTATGGCGAATTGTAGCTCTTTAAATGTGCTAAATAAAAGTCCGCGATAGCATATATCTATCTTTTATAGTTTTCTCACAATAACCATTTTTTTTCTTTAGAAACATTAATTAAATTCATGCCCTATTTCCGACGCTATTATTCAAGTTCAGTATTAACCCTTATGTAAATAAATATGTTCATTATCAAGAGAATTTAATGTAGATTATATTTGCCGTTGAAACTATATCATTTTGTCTAATAGTTTAGGAGATATCGTAAGAATAAAATTACGCGGAAACGAAAAATGCTACATCGCGTTACAATGAATAGCACAAATTTGCTTTCTGGGCTTACGTAGGTCAAACTATATGACCTACATTAAAATGATGTATGGAGTAATTATAGATCCTTAAATTTGCTAAATAAAAGGATAGTTGGCATATATCTATCATCTATGGATGTCTTACAAAAACCATGTTGTTGTGAACAAACTTCGATTAAAATGCACACGAAAAACAGCGTCGTAAGCTTACGGCGCTATTATATTATATTCGATATGAATCCTTATCCAAATAAATATGTTTGATGGCTAGAGTATTAAATGCAGATTACATTAGCCTTTAAACTATGTAATTCTGATCAATAGTTTGAAAGATATTAAATGATTAAAAACTACGCGCATTCGAAAAATGCTACTGCGGCGCGCGGCTGTACAAAATTAAAGGCAAGCTACGATGTTTTAGTTCGTTAATTTTCAATTTGTAAACCGATTTTGATAATTAGTTCATTGTTTAAAGGAATAGTGGTTATCTGCTGCATTGTAAATTAGTTTTTGAATTGAAGTACACACATATTAAATAGGAAAGTCCTTTTCTTTATTTGTCTTATTTCTTTCCTCATAATATGTATTAAGGAAATTTGTAATTGAACTTCAAATTCACTAAAAATTGTGAAATAAAACAAAAATTTTAAGAAAAAAAAATAGCCGGCTTCAAAAAAAAAACAATCTCAAACAAAATGCACTCAAAAGTAACATAAAAAAACAATTTCAAACAAAATGCATTCAAAAGTACCATAAAAAACAATCTCAAACAAAATGCACTAAAAAGAAACAAAATAATGACATGAAAACTTCTTTCTTTCTTTCTTCTCTCTTTCAAAAACCCTCTAAACTCTAAAGAAAGTTCTCTTCTTTCTTGTAACATGTCTATATTGTATAATTATTGTTATTTTGGAGTCGGTTTCGGCCTAAGTAGGGACATAAACGTAAGTATGTCTAATACATCTCAAATATAAAATGTCACCTATTTACTTCGGCCGACACCGACTGCGAAATAACAATAATTATACAATATAGACATGTTACAAGAAAGAAGAGAACTTTCTTTAGAGTTTAGAGGGTTTTTGAAAGAGAGAAGAAAGAAAGAAAGAAGTTTTCATGTCATTATTTTGTTTTTGCTTTGTAAACTCCGTTCTGATAGTTCCACCATCGTCAAGCCGCTACGTATTGCTTTTCTTGAGTTGCTGATGGTGGATACCAGGCGGAGGAACAACGCCTTACCGAACTAACGGTCTGGTGTTTTGAATTTCCAGGAGCACTGTACGAATTTTACTGCAAGCTACAATCAAGCTAGCAATCTCCGAGCAAGCTATCGCTTGCCAGCTTCATACATCGGTAGCTGACCTGCCGTTGCGACCTCAGCACCGACGTCTACCGAATTCCTGCGGCCGCCGCTTAGCTGCCTAGGGAGCACCCAGCTACGGTCGACGTGCACCTCCTGTCCTGCCGTTCCTTGGCCTGCCGCCGCTCATCCGTCGCTGGGCGACGCCACCGTAGTTCAGCCAAAGCAGGGGAGTAATAAACGCCGCGGAAGCAGAGACTGATAGCACGTTACCCCACGACCTTATAAATTTTATGTGCCTACCGCTGAGTGCTTGGTAATATTATATATATCTTTTGTTACCACCTGAGTTTCTTTTCTCACCTCATTAGGGAGTTAGGGACCCAGGGCGCAAGGACACCCTTTTAAGCCTTGCGGGACGGTACACTTGTTTAATTAAAAGTGTAACTAATGTTCATGATTTAACACAAAAACTTACTTTTCTAGTACGATATTGACGATTTCTGTAACGAGTGCCACATGGTACTGGATCGGGAAGCGCTGTTGTATTTCAAGAACAACCTCATCATTGTCAAAGTTGAGACTAAGTCCGACCATGGACCTGACGGATCTCTTCTTCTCTTCAGACAAGGGTTCTTACGCGGGCTCTGCGACCGGCGGGGGCTCCGCCACCTGAGGGCTAGGAGCACTGGCGACCGGGCGAGGAGCCGCTTCGGGGGTTAGTCGGGCACGACTGCCGCTGCTCATATCTGTATAACATAATATGTTATACTGTCACATCACAAAATGGTAAGATTATTTATATTTTATTTCGTGATTGCCTTAAATGTTTGTATTTATATTGTTACGGGTGATGCGGAATGATTCCATTTCTTTATTTAAATTATATAAGTGTATATATGAAATGATGGACAATCACGGAATGATATGAAAAGAGAAGTACAATGAATACAGCCCAAAAAATAAAAACATCAATTAATTAAATTTTCTTGACTAGGTTTCACACTTAGCCATAGTTAAATTCTCTTTTGAGGTTATGACGTAATCAACTAATCCAATACCAATGTAAAGACTCTATAAGGTGTTTCATAAACATGGAATATATTAGGTCCTTACATATGAAATTGGCGTTTTTCGTACTGGCCACTTTAATCACGAATTTCTCCTCTTTGGTAAGGAATTCCAAATTCAAATTTGTACAGCTATAGACTCATGTATTTGTGGTTCGATGACCGTCATTCATTTGTTTTTTTTTCTTCTGTTTTTTTCTGTTTGCGTCACTCATTTTACAAAATGGAAAACAAAATATCGCATTATTTACGAGTACGAGTTCCGCCGTGGCACTAGTGCTGCGGAAACGACTCGAAGGGTGAATGATGTGTATGGCGGTCGTGTTGCAAAAGAAAACACAGATCGTTTTTGGTTCCAACGTTTTCGTTCTGGAAATTTCGATCTGCAGAACAAGCCTCGTGGACGGCCTGAGACTCAAGTTGATAATGAAGAGTTGAAGGCTATTGTGGAAGCGGATCCATCGCAAACCACGCCCGAGTTAGCTGCAGGCTGCGATGTTAGTGATAAAACTGTTTTAATTCACTTGAAGCAAATTGGGAAGATTAAAAAGCTTGAAAGGTGGGTACCTCACGAATTGACTGAAGCAAACCGGCAAACGCGCGTCGACTGTTGCGTTACATTACTAAACCGGCACAATAATGAAGGTATTTTAAACCGAATCATTACCTGTGATGAAAAATGGGTTCTTTACGATAATCGGAAGCGCTCAGCGCAATGGTTGGATCCTGGCCAGCCAGCCAAATCCTTTTTTTTTTTTTTTTTGTACGAGGGGAAATGCAGTTACGCACCCCTGCGCCGGGCCTGTATGTGCAGTGGCGCAGGGAGTGTGGGACTCGCCTAAAGTCGTTCGGCCATACCCACTAAAACCCCTCGGGCCCTCCATTCCGCCTTGTGGCTGGGTCACGGGAACACTTGCGCAATCTTCCGCGACCCAGCCGGCGTTGTCCACTCGGACTCTCCTCTTGTGGGGACAAAGATGTAGGGAGTCCCCATAACACACGTCTTAAAGGCGCACCCAATGCTAGGGAGCGCCTTACACCCGACGGTTTGGCGGGCGATAGGGCAATAGGCCGTCCATCGCCCGGAGCTCTTCCATTAGGGAGGCAGACGGCGGGTATGCGCCTGCCGCCTGCGCCCGTCGCGTCGACGGCGAAGAGGGTCCGCGGCTGCGTCCTCCTCCCGCCGTCGTTCCGCCGCCTCCTTCAGCGCCATCACCTCCTCGCAGAAGGAGGCGACAGCGTTCCAGGAGCTCTCGCTACCCACCATCGCGTTGACGACAGCGGGCAGCGAGAGGTCCGTCCCAATTTCTGCCACGAGTGCGGCGCGCTGGGCCGACCAGTGCACACACGACTCCAGGGTGTGCTGGGCCCAGTCCTCAGCGTGGCCGCACTCATGGCACCTCGCACTGGGCTCTCGCCGCGCAATCCGGCACAGATACGCCCCGAAACAACCATGTCCCGAGAGTACCTGCACCAGACGGAACGAGAGAGCCCCGTGCTTCCGACCCGTCCAGAGCTCGAGGACGGGCCGGATCGCCTCAATGGTGCGTTGGCCGGCGGACGCCGTAAGCAGCCGCTCCCGCCATTCGGTGACGAGCTGCGCCTCCGCCGCCCGCCGCCACGCACTCTCCTAATCCGGGGGAGGGATCTCCCCCCGGGATCGGGCATCCACTCTCCGCCAGTAGGCGCCGGAGAGCACCTCCGCGTCTAGGTCCCATGGCGGCGTCCCCGCCAGCACACAGGCCGCGTCGCACGACACGGTGCGGTAGCCACGGGTTACTCTGACCGCCATGACCCTCTGCGGCTTTCGCAGCAGGGCTCGAGTCCGGGCGGTCAGAGTATCCGCCCAGATAGGTGCGCCGTAAAGCGCCATCGACCGCACCACGCCTGTGTACAGGCGGCGACACCGCGAGCCCGGGCCGCCCAAGTTTGGCAGGAGCCGGCTAAGGGCCCCAGCCGCCCCCATGAGCTTCGGGACGAGACGCCGGAAGTGCTCTTCGAATTTCCATCGGCTATCGAGGACGAGTCCGAGGTACTTCATAGTACCCCCGACGCCGATGGAAATTCCGCCCACCATGACCGCGGACTGGGTTGGAGGTGCTCGTCGAGGCCCGTAGAAATACATGGCCTCAGACTTGTGCAATGCAACCTCCAAACCCAGGCGACGAATTCTGGCCACCGTTATGGCCAAGCCAGCTGTGACCCTGCATCGGGCCTCCCTGTGGGTGCTGCCCCGCGCCGTCACCAAGGTGTCGTCGGCATAGCAGACGACTTCGACACCGCTCGGGAGGGGCAGGCGCAGCACCCAGTCATACCCGATATTCCACAGGAGCGGCCCGAGAACCGACCCCTGCGGAACACCGCACGAGGTTGCCTTCTGCAACCAGCCGACGCTGGTTGGGTACGCGACCGATCGCTCGGAGAGGTAGGCCGCGACGATCCTCCTGAGGTACGGCGGGAAGCCGTGGTATCCCAGCGCCTCCCTGATGGTTTCCCAGGGCAGGGTGTTGAAGGCGTTGGAAATGTCTAAAGACACGGCCAACAACACCTCACCCCGGGACTCGGCATCCTCCGCAAGGGTCCTCACCCGCGCAATGGCGTCAAGGGTGGACCTGCCAGTGCGGAAGCCGAATTGGTTGGCGCTGAGATTCGGCCCCACCCTCTCCAGATGCTGGACGAGACGAGCGGCAACGACACGCTCAAAGAGCTTGCTGATCTCGTCCAGCAGAACGATCGGCCGGTACGCCGACGGCTCGTGGGCCAGACGTCCATCCTTTTTGAGCAGGACCAGTTTCCCCTTCTTCCACTCACTCGGGAACTGGCCCCGCTCCAAGCAGGCCTGGAAAAGTGCCCGAATCCACGGTTCGAGCGGCTCCAGCGCTAGAACCCAGGCGCAACCGGGCACACCGTCGGGGCCGGGGGCAGTGTTTTTAGCGCACATGCGCAACACCGCCGCCCTCAGCTCTTCCTCCGTTACCGGCGGTGCACCTGAATCCGCTCCTCCCTCTACAGTGGGGTCAGCCATTTCCGGCGCCACGAAACCGGCAGCTGCTGGCGGGAACAGGCCAGCGACCACCGTGTCGACTTCATGAGGCTGAAGACTCTGGGTGATGGGGGGACCCCTAGACCGGAGCTTTCGCCGCACGGCCTTGTAGGGCCTCCCGAATGGATCGATATCCAGAGTCTTCAGCATCTCGTCATTCGCCTTGTCCTTCGCCGCGCCGATCGCCGCCCGCAGGGCCTGGATCTCACTTCTGTAGAGGGAGTAGAGCAGCTCTTCTTCCGTCGGGTCCCGACGCCTCCGCCGACGGTAGCGGGTGTACCGGCGTCTCGCCGCTACGCAAGAACCGCGCAGCAGCGTGAGCTCGGCGGTCCACCAGTACACCGGCTTCTTGGAGGGGACGGAACGGACCCTCGGCATGGCCCCGTCGCAAATACGCGACATGGCCGCACCCAACCGCGCCGCCTCCTGACCGACCTCGACCACAGACTCCCGGGGCGCGGAAAACCACGCCTCCACGAGAGCGACCTCGACCAGGAAATCCCGGTCCATCTGCGACAGCGACCAGCGTGGGCCCTCCCCGCTCGGGGGCCGGCCTGGGACTGGGCTCGGGTTGGACGGGGACGCGGAGATGTCGAACCTCACGTGCCGGTGGTCCGATAGCGTCTCCACGTCCTCGGCCACCCGCCAGCCACGAACACGGCGTGCCAGGACGGCATCGGCGAAGATGACGTCAACAATGGAGCCGCCCTGGCGCCGCACGCACGTGTTGACCGACCCCTGGTTAAGGACCACGAGTCCGATCTCCACCGCCCAATCTTCTAACTCCCGGCCTCGCGAATCTGTCGCCGGGCACCCCCAAGCCGAGGATTTGGCATTGAGGTCCCCCGCGACGAGCACCCGGGCGGGCCAGCCAAATCCTGCCCCAAGCGAAAATTAACCCCAAAAAAGTTACTTGTAAGCGTTTGGTGGACTAGTGCCGGTATTGTTCATTACAGTTTTCTCAAATCTGGCCAGACTATTACGGCTGATGTCTATTGTCAGCAATTGCAAACCATGATGGAAAAGCTAGCGGCTAAACAACCTAGGCTGGTCAATCGCTCCACGCCACTGCTGCTTCACGACAACGCTAGACCACACACTGCGCAACAGACGGCTACTAAATTAGAAGACCTTCAATTGGAAAGTCTAAGACATCCTCCGTACTCCCCGGACCTTGCTCTAACAGATTACCAATTTTTTCGAAATTTGGATAACTTGAAAACTGTTATTTTAGTTACTTCTCCAGTTTATAGATATATAAGGGGAATAAAAAGACAATATGATCTCACAACATTAATATTATTTATTTACTCTTTTTTTCTTCATATAAGCAACACATTAAATTTCACAAATTATTAAATTACAGTAAGAATAGAAACATATATATATACAATAAGAATTATTGAAATGATAGTTGTTTTATTTCAATTTTATAGAAATGTAATATGAGGTTATCTAGCTTAAGGCTTTTTAATTAAAAATGTTTATCGGAGATAGTAAAGGGGAAAACTTATACTCAGGGTCGCGTTACTAGTTCGCGTGTCTTGATTAACTTTGCTTTTACCCACTTATTATTTTTAAACAATATTGAACCTTTAAATTATACCATTTTAAACAAATTAGTTATAAACAATACAACAAGTCCCTATGCTCGATCAGCCATATACCTGTGCAGTGGCGGCTCGGAGGGAAACTTCTGGACAACAGTCCGAGCATCCACTGGACAGATCCTACTCAGGAATTTGGTGTCACTGACCTGGATGTCGATTTAAAGTGATGGTAAGGAAGGTTGTACCTTACTTCATCCCAAGCTCTTTGCATGGACTGCGGAACGGACTTCAAAGAAGCATGACTAGTAATGTACATGCTTTAATCCATAATTTCTATTTTGAAGTAACAATTAAATCGAAAACGGAGACGAATATGAAAGAAATATAAAGAAAACCCACCTGAAAAAGACAAGACAGCCATTAGGACAAATCTAACAACTATAACACCGAATAAATTGAAATTATTTTCCTATACATACCACGGCGGCTGCTACAAATTTAATTTTGTTCTAAAAGACTTATAAACCAATCCGCTCGCGATTTCCCACCTCTCCCTGTGAAACAGCGAAGGGGTCAATCAACGTGCTCAGCCCTGAGGCTTCAGGTTTGAAGAAATATGATTTTAATATCATAAAAAAACTTACCATTTTTATTTATTTTGGCTAACCTGCCATAATATTTTCAATATCAAGTGCGATCACGAATGATTTAAATTCTCTAAAAGTACAATTACACCAGCACAAATAATAAATCCGAGGACGGTAGACTACCACCGGCAATTGATTTTGACAATCTCCCTTTTATACGACATTGACATAATTGACAGATGTGTGCGTTCGGAAACCGAAGAGAAGAAAAAACCGAATCAAGTAAAAGTAATGATGCGAAAAAAATCGCAACGTTACAATACCCCTCCACCAACGAAAGTTTCGAACCAGTGAGAAACTGCGCTGCCCTCAGCGTCGGTAACACAATCCTCAAATTTCAGAGATATTAAATTAAACAAAATGTAATTATAACACTTTTATATAACAACTAAAACTAAACGTTTCCGAACGACTAATTACTGTTGTGAGATTCAAAAAAAAAGTAAAAAGCAAAAAACAAACAAAAGAAAAAAAATATGGAAAATTAATAGAACTAACACAAGGACGAACAACCAAATCGGCAACACAAACCCGCGACATACACATTTCCTACACCAATAAAAAAAACAAAAGTAGAGAAAAAAATAAAAAAACCAATGCAGCACATATTGTGAGCCAATTGTGCGCTCAAACTACCCTTCTGTAATCAATACCCCACCCCGCCAATCGTCAGGACTATTCTTACACTCAATCAAATTCCCTGCTGTCCGGACTAATAAAGTAGCAGAAAAGTTTGTTCACTTCTGTCACCCATTACGCGAACTTGAACTCTGAGTTTTACGGAGAAACTCACACTCCCTATTTAAGTTTGCTTAAATTAATACTATAATGGCGTTCCTACCTATTTTGTTGTATTAATCTACCTTCATAGTACAATAACCTATTTTCCAAGTACACACTGTAGCGTCTAAATTACTACAAAAAAAAAATAATCACTCTTATAATAAATGTAGGGTGACAACCGTCTTCGCGGTATCAAGGACCGCTCTGGTTTTTAAACAATAGACCATATATTTGGTATCATTTATGATTACTAACTAAATCTTATATAACTAATCCTAATATGTAGCTATATAATAGGTACCTATTTTATTAGTCAGGTTAAAAAAAAAATCAACTTAACTAACGTAACTAAAACTAAACTAAAACTAAGGTTTGCCTTGGCATCGCCAGTGCTCCTGGGAGACACTGACACACGTAAACGTGGCCTACGGCATGGCAGATTCAGTTACTGGCCTTGAGGTCCTTAACATGCCAAACGCCAAGTGGCTTTCCATTATGGGAAACGAGTTCGTACACTAAAGGTGAGCGAACTTTTGCCACTATGCACTTCTCATATTTAGGAGCGAGTTTAGAGGCTTTGTAGTTAGCAGCATCGCTTTGAATGTAAGTCTTCCGCCAAACTTCCTGACCTACATTAAAAGTGACTTGCCGCCTGCGCAGGTTGTAATATTTGGTGTTGGTTTGATGCGCTTTAAGTATTTTTTCTCTGACTTTTTCAAAGACCTCTTTCAATATACCAAACTCGCCTGCATATTCTTCTCGCGGAACAGTAACCTCATATTCGCAATCATCCGATTGCTTATAAAAAGAACCATTTACAATAGGCTCCCTGCCATGCACCAAAAAAAATGGCGAAAACCCTGTGCACTCGTTTACAGCGCTATTTATCGCGAACTGTATCTTGGACAGATTCGCGTCCCAAGTACGATGATCGTCTTTAACATAAGACGAGACTGCTGTCATTACAGTTTTATTATAACGCTCGACTAAATTAATCTGTGGCGTGTATCTAGGGCCATAATGCACTCTAGGTATATTGTACCGTTCTAAAAGTCTACGAAACTCCGATCCCGTGAATTGAACCCCATTATCGGTAATTACGGTTTCTGGAATCCCGTGCGTTAGAAGAACAAAATTTTCGAACGCCTTCGATACCAATGCACTAGTCGCGCGTCGTAAAGGAAACAGCATTGTATATTTGGAGAAGCAACAAGTTACCACTAAAAGATAAATATACCCAGATCGCGACTTAGGTAGAGGACCAACCAAATCGACGGACAATGCTTGAAAAGGTCTGTAACACTGTTTCGGTTTTCCCATTAAGCCTGGAGTGAGTTGAGTTGTGTGTTTATATGCAGCGCACGTACTACAGTTCCTAACGAAACCAACCACGTCTCGGTACATTCCGGGCCAGTAAAATTGCAATGAAAGTTTCCTATGGGTCTTAAAGACACCGAAATGACCAAAAGTGGGAGGTTCGTGGTGTTCAGCGATAACGCGAGATCGTTGCGCTTTTGGCACTACAACCTTCCAATCGAACTCCCGAATCAGCGAGTATTTACCTTTACTGAACCGATACAGTGTGTTATTTTCCACACGATAGTTTGGAAAGTTTTGTGGAAAGTTCTTACAACCGTCAACTATCTTATTGTACCACTCATCCGTATTATCAACGTTACTAATCGTTTCTACCCGTAACAAACGAGACAATGCATCTGGTAGTACGTTATCCTTTCCTTTTCTGTGTTCAACAGTGAAATTATATTGTGATAACCTACATCCCCAGCGTGCTAATCGACCAGTAGGATTCTCTAAACGCAAAAACCACTGTAGTGACGCATGATCTGTAACTACCGTAAACTTTCGTGTCACTAAATACGGTTCAAATTTTTCTACTGCGTAGATCACCGCCAACGCTTCACGCTCAGTAGCACTATAATTTCGTTCGTTTTTTGTCAAAGACCTACTGATGTACGCAATGGGATGTTCCTCTCCGTTCAGTACCTGTGTCAGCATACCTCCTACACCGTAGTTAGAGGCATCACAGTGTACAAAAAAAGGTTGCTCAAAATCAGGACAAGCTAATACTGGAGCCGAAACTAAAGCGTTTTTGAGTTCTGTAAAAGCCGAATCTGCCTCCGAGTTCCACTTAAACTTAACCTTAGTACTCGTAAGTGCATTTAAAGGAGCAGCAATACTCGAAAAGTTCCTTATAAATCTACGGTACCATGAACACTTCCCTATGAACATTTTCACTTCTTTCGCATTTGTTGGTACAGGAAAATTTAGAATAGCGCTCACTTTTTCCGGATCCGTTCTTAACCCACACTCATCAACGATATAGCCTAGATATTTCAAGGAGCTTCTAAAAAATTTACTCTTTTCAAAATTAATTGTTAGACCAGCACTCTCGATTTTTTCGTGTAGTCTTTTCAACAATAAAAGGTGCGTTTTTAAATCCTCACTAACTATAATGATGTCATCAACGTAGCAAAAGATCATGCCCTTATCTATGTCACTACAAAATGGATGACCAAACAGCATATCCATTAATCTTTGTTGCCTTGCTGGTGCACCACAAAGTCCAAAAGGCATAACTTTAAATTTATACAGCCCTCTGCCAGGAACTGTGAAACTGGTCTTCTCCTGAGAAGCGTCCTCTAAAGGTATTTGCCAGAAAGAGGCTTTAAAATCTACGCTGCTGATATATCTCGCGTTTTTCAAACTGTCGAGAATTTGCGGAATATATGGTATCGCGTATGCATCACCTTTCGTAATTGCGTTTAATTTACGACAGTCTAAACAAAATCGCCAGGTTCCGTCGGGTTTCGGAACCATCAGCACAGGATTGTTCCACGGGCTCTCACTTTTGGTGACCACATCCAGTTCCAGCATTTTATCTAACTCCTTATGAAGTTGAGATAACTTCTCTGGCGACATAGGATATGGTCGACACTTTATAGGAGGAGAATCACCCGTGTCAATCGTGTGCTGAATCAAATTAGTCCGTCCCAACCCTTTGCGTTCAAACGAGACATCGCGAAAACTCTCGACCATAGATTCCGCCAACTCTCTTTGGCCTTCTGTCAAATCATGAAAAGACTGAACTACTGTCACCGGGCTGTTTAAATTTGAACTGTTCAACAAAAAATCAGGAGGCGTTTCTATGTATGAAATGTTTTTAAATATTTCCGGCATCAAATTAAAAGCTTTCCAAAAATCTACTCCTAATATAATGTTAGAAACTATAGAAGGAATCACATAAAATTTAATAACCTTGGTAACTCCGTTAAATGTAATAGGTAATGTCATACAACCCGTTGTATTACATTCAGAACCATCAGCTACGGTCACCTTAGAATTTTCAAAAGATTCTATGGAATAACCAGCTTTCAGCAATCGCTGGTGTGCACCGTTACCAATAATTGAAACTGCGGCACCTGAATCTAGGAGTCCACATAACGTTAAATCCATTAAATTAACATATAAATATGGTCGAATATCACTAGAATGTGGTTCGAACAAAACCGGGGCGACGTTATTATTTTTAAAATATTTAACCACTAATTTCTGCCAATGTCTCCAATCCTCAGAATCGACCTTTTCGGGGGTGGTTTCGCCCTGGTTTGAGTAAACTAGTTTTTTGGCTGTGTCGATTTACATTTGGGGCACGACCTAACAGTGTACCCTAGCTCACCGCAGTTAAAACATTTAATACGCTTGTCTTGTGCAGAACACTGATTTCTGTTATGAGTATTTACCTTACATCTATTACAAAAGGTGTCCACCTTTGACCTGAACTGCCTACTGTGGTCATTTGGGTGGCTGTTCGCAAATTTCCTACCCTGAGGCCTATATTGTTCCACAGCATCAACTGATCCATTGCATTTTCCCTTATAAACTAAATCTGGGTTCAAGTCAGAAGTAGAAGGTGGTTCGGTGAACAAACTTTTCTTAAACCGTGCTGATTCTAACTTACGACACACATCCTTTAATTCACTAACTGTTTGGAAACTATGTAACGCTAATTTTTCAGCAAAAAATGGTCTGATATTGTGCAATAGAATTTCTAACTTCTCTTCTTCGGACAATTGTTTTTTCAGACGAGAAAAAAGACAACTCATGACCGCAAAGTATATATGAATAGGTTCATCACGACCCTGTGTGCGAGCCCTAATTTCATCAATCAATCGGTAGTCGTAGTCGACTATATCGAATTCGTCGAGTAAAAAGTCACAAAGCTCTTTCCATGACGATAGTTGACTTTGCACGCCACGATACCATGTTAAAGCTTGACCCGTAAAGAGACTGAAAGCAGACGTAAAAAGTCGTGCTTCAGTAACATTATAAGCTAGTGCGTGTTCTTTGATAGATTCTAGAAAAGACCGAGGACTACCACTACCATCAAATTTAACGTTCCACTTATCCACGTTTGTATTTGCTGCACAAGCGATAGTAGGCGACTCCAATAACGTTGGCGACTTCGCCTTGTCAAGATGTTCAACGCAATCTATAGAGCCTGACAAGTGTACCAACAGGCGCTGACGCAACGAGTCAACTGAGTCTTTCAAACTTGCTTTCAACGTTACATCTGCGTCCGTTTTAGTGTTAGCTCGTTCGAGTCTAAACCAGGTATGGTTGAACAATGCTTTACAACGAACTAAAACACTGCGGTCGCCATTTCGTTCAAATTCCTCTAAACGCTTACGAAGGTCCCTAATTTTTTCCGAAATGGACGGCAACTCCTTTGAGGGGATCATGTCCTCATCGTTCAAAATCTCTTCTGGAGTGAAATCCTGAATCAGAGATTTCAACTGCTTTCGAAGTTTACAAACCGTATCTTCCGGCGTTTCACCCCGTATGTGTACTTCATAGATAAGCTCGTCTCGCAAAAGTGAATAAATGAAAACCTTATTTAATTCCATTTTGAAACAAGAAATTAATAAAATTGTCAAAAAAAACTATGTTAAAAAAAAATTACTAAGCCGTTAAACTGTTAATAATTTAAACCAAAAAAATCTCCAACAAGAATTGTAAACTTTTCAAAAAAAAAAAAAAATTTTTTTTTTTTTTTCAACTTATGGTCAACCTACTTCATGTTATTCAACACTTATATAATTAAATCTAATAAGTTACTTAAATCAATTGTCCTAGCACAATATCAGAATCACAACAGTCTATATGTTAATTATATTAAACAATAATGAATTACAACTTTACTAAGATATCAACCTTCAAAACCTTTATAAAATAATTGTAACACGAACAGAAATAACACCTTACATCTACAAGATAATATTAATATTGTTCATATTTATACTATAGGTTGCTTTTCAACTAAACAATCTAATAACATTTTATACCAATAACAATATTTAGAAATAAACATAAATCAATTTTATATCATAATATTTGAAACAGAAAGAATGAAAAAAATTTAACTCGACAATGTGAAAGTAACAATTATTTGCATTTAATACTTTTCAACATTAATTCTATTTACCTTTTATTTTATAGCAAAAGCATAATAATGTATTTGTTAACTATATACTGTGTGTTAAACATAGCAAAGAAAAAACTTCTGCAAACTAACTTAAATCCTCAGTTATAACAAACTGTTTATAACAATATTTAATCTTTACAACAAAATGGGTAGCAAACTTGATCAAAACATTGGGCGCCATTTGAAAACTGTTATTTTAGTTACTTCTCCAGTTTATAGATATATAAGGGGAATAAAAAGACAATATGATCTCACAACATTAATATTATTTATTTACTCTTTTTTTCTTCATATAAGCAACACATTAAATTTCACAAATTATTAAATTACAGTAAGAATAGAAACATATATATATACAATAAGAATTATTGAAATGATAGTTGTTTTATTTCAATTTTATAGAAATGTAATAAGAGGTTATCTAGCTTAAGGCTTTTTAATTAAAAATGTTTATCGGAGATAGTAAAGGGGAAAACTTATACTCAGGGTCGCGTTACTAGTTCGCGTGTCTTGATTAACTTTGCTCTTACCCACTTATTATTTTTAAACAATATTGAACCTTTAAATTATACCATTTTAAACAAATTAGTTATAAACAATACAACAAGTCCCTATGCTCGATCAGCCATATACCTGTGCAGTGGCGGCTCGGAGGGAAACTTCTGAACATATGATCTGAACAAATTTGGCAGCCGTTCCCGCCATTTTTTACAATAAAAATCACGTGCGTTCACTCCTTGTACGCCCAGGCGTACGACAGCCAGTACGGCAGGCGTCATGAAGCTTGCGTGCAGCGACGCGAGCGCGACGCTGCCGCTCCGTCGACAGAGTTACGTTGTTTTGTATGTAAGCTGCAAGCAAGCGTACACCAAGCGTATAATGACGAATACGCGTCTATGAAGCTACGCCGCCGTGGACAGTGGCCCTTATTCATCAATTTCGGACAACACGAAATGTGTTAACCATTGCGTGTCGTCCATTTGTTGTTCAGATACGAATTCAATTTCGTTTATTTCTGAAACGAAAAGCGAAAAAAATTGTATTTAGTTTATAATATCTTGAACATATTGCAATTAACATTTTTGGACCAATAATATAAAATTAAATAAGTATATAAGAGCAAGCTTGAAATTTATTTTGAAATCAGCGATTAACAAATTTGAGTAGCAAAATATTAACGTATAAAAATTGTAGAGATATGAGACGGTAGTGAAATTAAATGTGCATCGCTAACTACAAAACGCGAACGGAGTCACGGGCAAAAGTAAGTTTTTTATAATTTTTCTTTTAGATATTGGAACTTGTGTGATTTCAAGGTATTATGAAGGTTCGAGGAAAGTAGTTCGAGACTTAATGATACTCATATTGACTATGTTTATAACTAAGTAAAATGGAAGCAGACGTCGTGTTGGACGTCATTTACTACTTTACCATCTTCTGAATCTGAAATAATAATAACTTCAAAACCTCTGTTGTTTTTTTCGTCTCTCCTATCAATAGATGCCATCTGTCAATTTAATTTATACTTAGTGAGCATTTTTATTTTAACATAATATGTTTTGTAACTATAACTGTTATAAAATAATTTATGTTTGTATCTCTCTGTACTTTGTGATGGTAATAAAATTATTATTCTTTAATATGACATTATGAAACTACAAGGAAGAAGAAGTCAAATTCAAATCATGATGTAATAGATGTAGAAATTTAGGAAAAAATTGTGAAAAAAATAATTAATTAAAAAATGCTAAATTCAAGTAAAAAAAAATCTAGTGACACTTAAATATACCCGCTAATATAGCAATACGCTCTTCTCAGTTGCTTTTTTAAATTGTTTGATCCAATAATTGGAAAATCAAAAGGAACTTCGTTCCAATTAATTTCATAAAATAAGATATTAACAAAAATGAAAAAAAAAATACAACGTAACTTATTTATTGAAGTAGGTAACATACATATGTTAATAATATTTTTAAAGTATATTATATTTAATTGAAACATATTTAATAATAACTTACCTTTGTTTTCTTTTTAATTTAACAAACCTTTGTCAATTTAACACCACACAGGTCTATCGCTATCATAGAAGACGCGTTTAAGTGTTTTCCTTTTCACAATTACTGAATGAAATTACGCTTACTTTTATACAAATTAATTGTTATTTATGTATTTATTTAAGCGATTTATTATCGGTTCAAAGAACACTATCAATAAAATGTTATGCGAGTGTTTGAAAACTTTTACTTAGCTAGCGCCGAAGTCATTTTTAGCAAATGTCAAATTAAAGTTTAAGTTAAAAAATACGGTTGCTTACTAGAGATATTAAATGTATAATAAGTAGGAATACTAAAGAAAAAATATATAATTTTATTCGCCAACATTATATATTTCTGTAAATGTTGATGTTGTACATGAAATATAATAATGTACAGAGTATCAAAACTCGGCATACAAAATAATTTTAAATCTACCCACAATAGAAATGTTATATCCAACGATGTCATGACACAACTAAATACCTTATATCTACATTTCTTTGTACATTAGTTTACATATTCTTTGAAATAGTTAACATTATTTTTAATTTTTTTCTTTAACTGCCGTCTCTTAAGCAAAACATAATTTATTAGTGATTAAGCTATTTTGAATACTTCCTTTGTTCGTGATAAAGATATTTTATTTAGTGGTTCACATGCACAAATCGTTTACGTATCATGATTAGCTACGGCGTAGCACACGTCTACGATTTCGTCAGTTCGTAGCAGCTGATTGCAAGTGAATGACCTTAATTATAAGAAATTTTAATATTGTGTTAAATTCTTTATGCTTTGAGATTTTGATGAGAGCGTTTATGTTTATTTACTATGTAGGTATTAAAGCGGAAATATATCAATTCGTTCAATAATAGTTTTAATCATATTGTATAATAATATTTTTCCAAACAAACGCGAAATGCCTTAAAGTGAGTTTGTGAAAATAGGTAGATAGGACAAGTGTGTAGTTGTACAAGTGGTTGCTACTGTTTTGTTCAGAAGGTGGTAAAAGAGTCGAGTCACTTAATATTATGAATATCTACAGTGCTTCAAGATATCATTTTTTTGTACCTTTAAAGAAGTGTTTCTTACTTATTACATTTCGAACTGTTGCCAACAACTCTGTCCGTGCAGAATTAAAAAAAAGCATAATAATTAGCTTATGTATTCTGCTATACTACATAGCTTATGTATATCTAAAATTTCGAATTTGTAAGATTATTTTCAGGCAAGATATTTAACTTTATCAAGGTATTTCTTTTTTTTAATTCAAATTGATTTTATACGTTTATTTCGAATTTAACCTCACAGAATATTATCAGTTATAGCTTTTTGTATTTATTATACTTTGTTTCAGTTGAAGCATTCTTTATACGAACTCTGCTTTTTATTTTATCATCTCTAGTCTTTTCTAGTGTTATTTGGCTGCCACCACATTTGAACCTTTTTTAATATAATTAGCTGTGGTTATATAACAGATCAATGTTCAAGAGCCCTTTACCTATAATGACATAGTCTGATTTTAACATAGATACAGTAAGTACTGGAATAAAATCAATTTACGCACATATCAAGCGACACCAACACATATAACATACATGTGTATAAATGTTACAGGGAGCTTGTTTGTGAGCAACAGGCACTTATGCAATCATCAAATAATTCAGTATACGCCGGCACGTGGCCGGGAACGGTCGCGCGGGATTCCCTGGCGACGCTTAACCGACGTAGCGCAAGCTGTCCCACCAGCTATTTGATGTTAGTTAGATTCTTACACTGGCTACACAGCTGATTGTCTGTCCTAGTTTCCTGAACCGGCGGATGCGAGAGACTGTTATTATGTGTCTTAAGGTAGGCCAGATTGTCTAAACACTTAAACTAATCATAACATAAGTATTACCGACAATTAGTAGACTTAGTCTATCACATGGTTATGCTTCCCCTAAAGATAGTTTTCTTCTTGGAGCTTACCTCTTCAACGGACTAGGGTATAGTTTATAATATGTTTACATACAAAGGCGTCGAAACATATATGTGCATTGTGAGGTGTTGCACATTCATCACGTGATGTCTTTTTTAACAAATTTTTGACTCCCACCCCCATCGCTGGTGTTATATGGTCAGGTTTTAGATTACCACTCTCCTCCAATACCTAAATTCTGTACAATACTGAAAATTTCTTAATATTAATTACGTCATTAGTCAGAATGTACACCTGATATTTATTTAAGTCTGCTCTCCTTTAATTGAGAGATTTAAAAAAATTTGCAAAAACTCCCTAGAAGCTACTTGTACGTTATCTGCATCATTTTACCCAACAAAGGTAAAACCACGGCTTAGATCGATGTGTATGAAGTTCTAGGTAACCAAGGTTTCTTCAGGTTTTAAAAATGTTAGATCCCTAAACAACAATATTTCTTGGGTTCACGAATGAGCGGGGCGACCTGTGAAATACTATCACCAAATAGAAGACAGGCGTGAAGTGGAAGCAATTCCGAGACTTGTATGACGAGTGTGCGTGTCGGAGACCTAATTCTAGTCCTCTTTTTCTTCCTTTCACCCTTTCCTTATTAGGATAGGATGGGAAGAGAAAGTAAATTTGGCGGAAGATGGGTGTACCATCTTTTGGTATGAAAAAATTCTAATCTTAATCTGGAATAAGATAAATTGTTTAAAAGAAGGTATGCAGAAAGTAAATTCAGATATGGCGCCTGATAGAGATGTATGAAATAGTAGTGCATATTGTGGTTCGTCGAAAATCGGATATATAATTTATCTTATCGTAATTTTCATAAATTTAGTTCATCGTTCTAAAAATTACAAAAAATATTTTCATTTTAAGTAGGCAGTATAATTTCGGTATAGATTCTAAAATATCTAATAATAATCCTGCAGTGTCATCGTCTAGAAAATAGTACTCATCAAGTATAATAATCTAATAGTTACTTTATTTACCATGGTTTTCTGGTACCACACTTGTCACATCATCCCTGTCTTTCATCTTTGACAGAACAGAGATAACAATATGTTTTGAACCGGGATTTTGGTCTGCAAAACCCACAGTTAGTGGCAATTCCATGATGAAGGTTGAGGTATATCTTTAAAAATGATGCCGACATTAAATGGGTTTTCTAATGTTGTTTCCTTAAAGAAGCGAGCGTATCACCATCTCAAAGGCCGGCAACGCATTTGCGATTCCTCTGGTATTGCAGATGTCCATGGGCGTCGATGAACACCTTGGTATTCCCGCTGCTCGTATAAGGGAAGGGGGCAACCCTTCCCTTATAAAAAAAATGTTCCTTTATTGTATTAATTTAGTCTATTTTATAAATTTCGGATATTCCTCTAATAAAAGATGTAAATATTTTTTTGACCATAATTTGCATTGAAAACATATCTTACTTTTCATCTTAGAAAAAGTCTTTAATACCATCTCGCGACCAAACACTTGAAGTGTTCCTAATCCTTTAGATGCTTTTTATATGATATATTTAGAAGTAGCTCTGCCCGGGACTTGGTCCGCGTGAAATACTGTCCCTTAAGGGTAAAACTTTTACGAACTTTGAATTTCATATTTATTTTTATTATATTAACATCCTAAAAAACAAGTTTCAACCTTCTTACTGTAAAAATGGCGATGTTTCTATACAAATTTCCACCCCGCCTTCAACCCCTTACAACATTTTTTTCGCGTTAATATCCTTTCTCAGGCTCTAAACTAACTGGGTGCCATGTTACATTTAAATCGGTTCAGTAGTTTTGGCGTGAAAGACACATTTACTTTCACATTTATAATATTAATAAAATTATAATTTATAAGGATAATCTTTAAGATAAGATTCCAGCAGAAGGAAATAACAGCGGAATTATAAATTTTTGATGACAAAATGTGAAAAACATCTTACCTTAAATACAATGCCAAAAAACAGGATAATATTTTTGCAAGCGAATCCAGAGCGTGTCTTTTATTTTAATATAGTTAAAGATGTTAAAGCCCACTTTGAATATTTTATTTTTTAAAAAGGATATTAGATTAGAATTAAATTAAAAAAAAACACTTTTCTTATTTATATTTAAATATTATTTAAATAAATTTTAATTAAATAATTAAAAAATAATTAAATAATTAATAAATAAATAATTAAATTTAAACATTTATAAATCTGATAATAATATTTACACGAGACATTTCTCTTTAAATTCGAGCTATGTTTGTTATATTGTGACTACCATTCCTAAAATAATTATTCCTAGTCTTAGATAACAATTATTCTATCTCGATCTAGAATTATCATATTACTTGTATACAAGCTGTAACCCGCGACTCCGTCCGCGCGGAATTAAATAAAAACATAATAAACAGCCTATGTGTTATTCCAGACTATTTTCTACATCTATGCCAAATTTAACAAAATCCGTCGAGCCGTTCCGGAGAGACCTTCAAACAAACATCCATCCATCTAAACATTCGCATTTATAACATACATACTAATATTATAAATGAGAATGTTCGGATGTTTGTTGTAAGGTATTTTACGAATAACTGCATGGATCTAGATGAAATTTTAAATAGGCTACTTGATAAGCTTTTTTTTCATTCCGCGCAGACGAATTTGCAGGCAAAAGCTCGTTTTGAATGTAATTCACATGAGTAGGTAAACCGTACAAAGCTTCTGAAACAGAAACATTAAAATAAATTTGAATTTTCTAAACCTTTAAATTTTTTTACGTATTTTGGTAGGTTCTCACAGTAAAGTCGAATTAAAAAAAAAGTTAAATAGTTTTATTAGTCAGTATGATGGAATGCAAATTGGATACTTTCCCTTACCTTACAATTACGTACTCTATTTTTTTTATTAAAACATTGTTTTATTAATAATGTGGTAATCTCAGAATGTAACTTTTTTTTTCAAAAAAATCTGACGTTAAACATTTACAAGGTCAATCAAACTTGCAATCTTTGAAATGTTTCTGTTCGTACTCAACATTGACTATATTTATTTCAAAACGAAATATTCGTGAATTAAAAAAAAACAACAAAATTCTAATGCAACAAAATCATACATTTTTTTAAATTAGTATAATAGAATTAATTATGATCGATCTACGAATAAATTGCATTTCCGGTAACGAAATCGTAACTTAGTCAAAATTAGTGCGATTTTCGTTGTACTTTACGTCCGATAGAGGACGCTGCTTAAATCAAAGAGTACAATTAAATAAACAAAAAATTAACTGAAATGACATGATGGATGACATTTAGAGGAATAAAAATTCAAATGTTTCATGGGGTATATCGAGAGATGGCGCTATATTCGCGTTGAACTACAAGTATGGAAGTTTCCCGGGCTGGCCTGGCTTAAATTTTTCTAGAAACTTTGTCGATTGTCACAAAGTATCGTCCTAGGGCCACTAGGGTGGGTCAAAAAAATCAACTATTTTTTTTTTTACAATTAATACGGAAAAATGGGTTACTAGGCACCTTAAAAAAATTCTCACCAAATATGAACTCTTAATTTTAATAGGAAGATCCTCCGCATCGCAGTTTTTCATTTTTTTCTCAGTCCAATAGAAAAAAATTCATTCCTCATCATTAATTGGTCGTACAGAAAAAATTTTTTAAGAATTTTGTAGGAAATTTAATGCTCTACAAAAAAGGTATACCCAAAAAAAAAGGTATACCCAAAAAAGGTATACCCATACTTGCTTGTTAGTTACCTTTTGTGTTAGACCAAAATCTCTATATAAAACATATAATCACGCTTGTCTTTGATAAAATAGAGATTTACCGCCTTATTACAAAACGTGGTCTAACTATAAAACCTGGTTTAAACCTACATTCGAAGTGGTTTATTTAAAATTCATATTACAAAACGTAGTTTAACGTTAAACCTGGTCTATCTATGGTAACAACTTTAAACCATTGCGTTCCCAGGTTTAACTATTTAGACCACAGATTTAGACTTATGTCAGAAGTGTCGAGTTACGAGTTTTGTGCCTTATCGGGTTTTTGTTAAAAATCTGATTTGGTTAATTTAATGGACATGGAAGACATTGAAGATATTGAAACAATGGAGATATTAGAAATGTCACGTCAACCTAATAAACGTCGAGTTCGTTTGGATCCTTTTGTCGAATTGTCGAATGAAGATTTAAGACAAAAGTACCGATTTACCAAACGTTTTGCGGAAAAAATAGTGGATGGAAAAAGTAACGCACGAATGTGCGACTAATTGACGCAATATTTCCTAAAATATTAACAATAAAATAATTCTTCCGGATCAAAGAAAGTTTTTAAACGTAGCAGTAAATTAAGTAGTAGGTTATTAATTATTTACTTTCTTCTCAGAAGTCCAATTTGCAGATCATTTTGCATATCGTTGATCCATTTTCAATTAGTTTATTGACAATTACACACGTAAAAACAAAGATCGCGCGGGGCGGGCACTTTCAAAAGAATTCCGTTTGACGTGCTTTATTCTATTCCATTTTATATACATACCCGATAAAAGATAGCCAGATGTTACAACTTTCGCAGAAACGGAACGTTTATTATCGAATGACATTTAGTGAGCGAATGATTATCTGTCATAATCGATTGACCGTGGTTCAAATTCTTAGTTTATGAAGTTCTGGTTTGGTCTACGTTTTGTAATACGGATTCATTTAGTCCATGGTTTTAGAGATTAAGCTAGACTACGTAGTTCGGGTTTAAACCAGAGTTGTTGAGATTTTTTGTAATAAGGCGGATAATGTTTTAGACGGAGATTTTGGGCTCAGAAACCCACTGTAAGAAACTTTGTGTCCACTGTTTATCCATTTACGATTTGTTTCTGTAAATAAATTGTAACGATTGATGAACTTTACCATGCGTTAATTCCTAATAGATGCATAAGACTGGATAAGCTGGATTATCAAAGTTATTAGAGGTCCTCCGTAAGCAAGAACCCTCTATAAGCTAGAAAAAAAGTCTTTGGACTCTCACTTCTCTAGGTTCGTTAGTTTTACAGAGGTTGAAATAGTTATCAAGGGGTCGTAAAAAAAAAACAATGTCTTTCTTCAAAAAAGTTTATTTACATAACATACATAATAGTAACTGATAAAAAAAAAACAATCTCAAACAAAATGCACTCAAAAGTAACGTAAAAAAACAATTTGAAACAAAATGCACTCAAAAGTAACATAAAAAAACAATTTCAAACAAAATGCACTCAAAAGTAATGTAAAAAACCAATTTCAAACAAAATGCAAATTATACAATATAGACATGTTACAAGAAAGAAGAGAACTTTCTTTAGAGTTTAGAGACACGCAAAATACGCGCTTGTCGTGGAGTTGCGGAAAACGGAGCCCCTACTACTAACTACTAGAGTTTAGAGAGTTTTCATGACATTATTTTGTTTCTTTTTAGTGCATTTTGTTTGAAATTGTTTTTTTATGTTACTTTTGAGTGCATTTTGTTTGAAATTGGTTTTTTACATTACTTTTGAGTGCATTTTGTTTGAAATTGTTTTTTTATGTTACTTTTGAGTGCATTTTGTTTCAAATTGTTTTTTTACGTTACTTTTGAGTGCATTTTGTTTGAGATTGTTTTTTTTTTTTGAAGTCGGCTATTTTTTTTTCTGAAAATTTTTGTTTTATTTCACAATTTTTAGTGAATTTAAAGTTCAATTACTAATTTCCTTAATACGTATAAGGACATAAATAAGACAAATAAAGAAAAGGACTTTCCTATTTAATATGTGTGTACTTCAATTCAAAAACTAATTTAGAATGCAGCAGATAACCACTTATCCTTTAAACAATGAAATAATTATCAAAATCGGTATACAAATTGAAAATTAACGAACTAATACATCGTAGCGTGCCTTTAATTTTGTCTAGCCGCGCGCCGCAGTAGCATTTTTCGAATGCGCGTAGTTTTTAATAATTTAATATCTTCCAAACTATTGATCAGAATTACATAGTTTAAAGGCTAATGTAATCTGTATTTAATACTCTAGCCATCAAACATATTTATTTGGATAAGGATTCATATCGAATATAATATAATAGCGCCGTAAGCTTACGACGCTGTTTTTCGTGTGCATTTTAATCGAAGTTTGTTAACAACATGGTTTTTGTGAGACATCCATAGATGATAGATATATGCCACCTAAGACTTGTATTTAGCAAATTTAAGGATCTATAATTACTCCATACTTCATTTTTATGTAGGTCATATAGTTTGACCTAAGTAAGCCCAGAAAACAAAATTGTGCTTTTCGTGTAGCATTTTTCGTTTCCGCGTAATATTATTCTTACGATATCTCCTAAACTATTAGACAGAATGATATAGTTTCAATTGCAAATATAATCTAAATTAAATTCTCTTGATAATGAACATGTTTATTTACATAAGGGTTAATACTGAACTCGAATAATAGCGTCGGAAATAGGGCATGAATTTAATTGATGTTTCTGAAGAAAAAAATGGTTATTGTGAGAAAACTATAAAAGATAGATATATGCTATCGCGGACTTTTATTTAGCACATTTAAAGAGCTACAATTCGTCCATACATTATTTTTATGTAGGTCCTATAGTTTAGCCTACGTAAGCGCTGAAAGCAAAATTGTCCCTAACTTTCGCACCAAATTTTGAAGCTAAATTCAAAATCTACTAGTCTTCTAGTTATTTAAAAAAAAAACAAAAAAATGGGACCCACCTGCAAGCACTTCCTATCGATTAAAACAATTTTTATCAAAATCGGACCACCAGGGGCGGAGATTCGCGGTAACACACATAAAAAAAAAAAATACAGTCGAATTGATAACCTCCTTCTTTTTGAAGTCGGCTAAAAATAGGTTTAATCATAAAGCTATAGCCATATATATATATAAAATAAAATATAGTTTACAATATTGAAGTCAATTAATATATGATTCTCAAATTATCATAATATTGTTTAATTGTCATACAATACATGATGTCTATTATATATATTTATTAAAGTAAAATTTTGAATTATGCAAAGAAATTTACGCGAAATACACATTATTAGCAATTCGAAATGTATTTAAGAGCTTTTAATTTTAACAACTTTAACGTATGTCAACGATAAATATCTTAAAATTAACTCATGCAATAGAACTTTAGAAACTGTTTTTGTGGATCATTAGCGACAATATTGATAAATAATAATTAACAATGTTTGTATATTACAAACAAACAATTTCGACAAATTAATCAATTTAATATATATATATATATATAAATATATTTAATATAAATGTCCAATCAGTATTTCAATATGTAACAATAATATTGAAGAAAATTACAATCTACATAATCCATAAGCTGTAATATTTAATACATATTTGCAACAAATACGAATTACAAAATTGGCTAATAAAAAAAAGAAAAAGAAAACATTTATTTCATAAATTATAAATAAAATGTAGAAAAAAAAATTGTAAATTATTTTTGTATCGTTTGCATGCCATTGATTTCCTAATTGAGAATTTAATAAGTTTGGGAGACAAAACAAAAAAAAAATGTATTCAAATAGTAAATTACAAAAAAAAAACAAACACATAAACAAAAGGTACTTACCTGAGGCGTGTAAGAGTAACACACCTTTCTCTAAATCAAGCATTAGTTTATATATAACCGATCCGCAACAGCATCGATTCTTTTAAAATTATAATAGTAGATCTGTGGCAGCAGAGCTCGGGCTCTCCCCACACTCATACATACATCTCACCTCGCTCCACTTCTCCTATACCACGTCTCACTCTCCCACTTAATCTATCTTTTTTTTCTATTTTTTTTTTTATATAATTTTAAACTTTGTTATTCATAACACATTCATACAATCAAGCGTTGGCATTGCGTGCACTGTCGCCAGTCAGTCGTCGCCACATTCCACTATATTTATTAAACTATGTTAGTACTTTAGTATAAAAAAATATAGTAGAAGGTAATTGTGGGGGAGGCCGGCGCGGGGGGCGGCGGCGGCTGCAGTCGTCATTCCTCGCTGCAAGTGTCCTCGTTGTCCGCCTCCTGGATGTTGGTGAAGAATGAAGTCAGCGCCTTCAGCATCACCGCTGTAACAAACAAACCGGCTCTTACACAAACTGACAATACTAAATGCAGTCCGCTTCAACTGTAATGACACTTTGGTTACACATTAATACATATTGTAGTCTTTGTTTTATCTAAATCCATATATATAAAAGAAAGTCGTGTTAGTTACACTATTTATAACTCAAGATCAGTAGAACTGATTTAGCTGAAAATTGATGGGGAGGTAGCTTAGAACTAGGAGACGGGACATAGGAACTTTTTTTTCTTGTGTGCATTTTTTTTATTCCGCGCGGACGGAGTCGCGGGTAAAAGCTAGTAGATGATAAGAGATGAAAAAGTCACCACTTGTTTAAACAGTATTGCTATCTTTACTTTTTCCAAAGAGAATGACAGTGATGGCAATATTATAATACTAGCTTTTGCCCGCAACTCCGTCCGCACGGAATAAAAAAAACAAAACAGGGTAAAAATTATCCTATGTCCGTTTCCTGGTTCTAAGCTACCTGCCCACCAATTTTCAGTCAAATAGATTCAGCCGTTCTTGAGTTATAAATAGTGTAACTAACACGACTTTCTTTTATATAGATAAATGTGTAATCATAATGTTTGCATACCTTTTCCCTCTGGTTCCTTTTCACTTGTTTCCCACGTAATGAATCCTTCTACAGAAATGATGTATTGTTCATGCAGATATTGGAATATGTCCAATGTTAATCCTGAAATTAAAACAATATTTATTTTATCAATCTTAATATAGTACATATAAATAAAGCAACTCTTCAACATCAATATTATTCACGTACCGTGTATTTCTGAGACCAAAATTCCTATTTAAAATATGTTATATCTGTTTTGTCAAAGATAATGACAGGGATGACAATATGTTTTATACAGATATTTTGGTCTCAGAAACCAACAGTAAGAAGACGAAGTAATATTGTTTACAAAAATACCCTACAAATAACATTGTTTACTTCACAACAGTAAGATTAAATTAAAAAATTTACTTTACTGAATGTTTAAATTTGTATTTATGAAGTTCGGCGTTTGAAATGCAGTGTGTGAGCAAACATGTTACAGTGCAATTGTGAGGAGTGTGTACTTCTAGTTCCAATTCAAAAGTAGAGATGTTATTTCTTTACATGATGTCCATTATGGTATTACATTTTTTCAACTAAAAACAGTGAGATAAAGAGAAGTTATATTGTAAAATACAAAATAATGATGACATACAGTTACGTGACAAGTGTTTTTTCCAAAGATATTGTTCAATATTTATCTAAATTGTGCTTTTTACTAAGGGTAAAATAAAATAATTAGATTATAACCACAGGTGGGCACAGTTAATCAAAAAGTTAACTTCGTTAATCGTTAATTCGTTAATTAAAAAATTAACTTCGTTAATCGTTAAACCGTTAAATTCTCGAAAATTTAACGCAAGTTAAAGTTAATCGTTAACAGTTAACCATACCAAAATTATACATACTAATTTCACACTTATTGTGGCGACACTTGTTTAAAATAGTAATTTGACTATACATTCTATAACAAATTAGTATTGGAGACAATTATGTATGCATTATATTTAGTATATTTCATTACGAGTGCGGAAAGCCTGTCATTGCAAAGAGTTCCGACAAATGTCTAACCGAGCCGAGGCGCAGCCGAAGGTGAGGGTTGACAGTGGGAACAAGTTGTAATGACAGTTCCGCACGTGTAACAACTATACAACTATTTTAATACAGTTGCGAAAAAATGAAGCAATTAAATAGAATAATAAAAACACAATAAACTCAACTGACAAAAATGTTTGAAAAATGGCGCCAACTGTAAAAGAATACAAACAGAGATTTTTTTGTTTTCTTCACCCATTCTGGGTAGACAAAGGGAACTATGTCCAAACGGCCAAGTCTTCAGTAGATTATTTTTATTGATATGAAATGAAAATTAAATTTAATGAGATGAAATAAAATGAAACCTTACCTAATTCATTGAATCAAATCATTGAATCTGATGTTGTAACAAATTAGGAGCTTCCTTTTAGAAATATTTGCATGAATCATAAAAACTTCAATGATTTTTTTGCAAAAACTTCGTGCTTGGTTTTTTCTTTTTAATAGACATTATTTTGACAGTTGGGAAAGAGAACGCATGAGTTTGGAAAGGTAAAGAAAAAGCACGAGTAAAAAATTGTTTTAATACAGTTGCTCAAAAAAGGATTGGAGGGTATTGCAGGGACGAAGAGCGTTCGGAATGTGGGCTATTACATACTCTTGTTTTATATACTCGTCATGAAATATACTATTTCGAACCTTCTTTTGATTTTGTCCTGTTGGTGACGTCTTTCCCGGACGCTCTGATGCATCATACTAGCACGCGAACTTCACATATATCAATTATCAACTCGTTCGTTCACCATTCGAGTCGCCGACAGTCGCCCAACATAGCTGAACTTACGAGCGTGGCGTGGCACGTAATTTAAACAAAATGACAGCACGTCTCCAAGTTTCTAATTTAACGATTAACGGACTTTTATTAACGGAAGTCGAGTTTAACGGAAGTTGACAAAAGCGTTAACACTTTTTGAAGTTAACTTAAAAGTTAATCCGTTAAGCAAAATGTTAACTTCGTTAATTAACGATTAACGGATTAACGAGTTAATGCCCAGCTCTGATTATAACAATATATAGGCGAGTCGAGTGACTTGTGTTCAGTGTATAGAAGGTTTGTAGACGTACCTTGCGGATGTTCAAGACGGTGCACAAGACGCTGCACAGCCAGCAGACAGTCGAGCTCGCTGCGTGCGGCCAGCTCGTGCAGCAGCGGGGCGTACTTGTGTGGTGTGTGGTGTGTGGTGTGTAGACGTACCTTGCGGATGTTCAAGGCGGTGCACAAGACGCTGCACAGCCAGCAGACAGTCCAGTTCGCTGCGTGCGGCCAGCTCGTGCAGCAGCGGGGCGTACTTGTGTGGTGTGTGGTGTGTAGACGTACCTTGCGGATGTTCAAGACGGTGCACAAGACGCTGCACAGCCAGCAGACAGTCCAGTTCGCTGCGTGCGGCCAGCTCGTGCAGCAGCGGGGCGTACTTGTGTGGTGTGTGGTGTGTGGTGTGTAGACGTACCTTGCGGATGTTCAAGACGGTGCACAAGACGCTGCACAGCGAGCAGACAGTCCAGTTCGCTGCGTGCGGCCAGCTCGTGCAGCAGCGGGGCGTACTTGTGTGGTGTGTGGTGTGTGGTGTGTGGTGTGTAGACGTACCTTGCGGATGTTCAAGACGGTGCACAAGACGCTGCACAGCCAGCAGACAGTCCAGTTCGCTGCGTGCGGCCAGCTCGTGCAGCAGCGGGGCGTACTTGTGTGGTGTGTGGTATGTGGTGTGTAGACGTACCTTGCGGATGTTCAAGACGGTGCACAAGACGCTGCACAGCCAGCAGACAGTCCAGTTCGCTGCGTGCGGCCAGCTCGTGCAGCAGCGGGGCGTACTTGTGTGGTGTGTGGTGTGTGGTGTGTAGACGTACCTTGCGGATGTTCAAGACGGTGCACAAGACGCTGCACAGCGAGCAGACAGTCCAGTTCGCTGCGTGCGGCCAGCTCGTGCAGCAGCGGGGCGTACTTGTGTGGTGTGTGGTGTGTAGACGTACCTTGCGGATGTTCAAGACGGTGCACAAGACGCTGCACAGCCAGCAGACAGTCCAGTTCGCTGCGTGCGGCCAGCTCGTGCAGCAGCGGGGCGTACTTGTGTGGTGTGTGGTGTGTGGTGTGTGGTGTGTAGACGTACCTTGCGGATGTTCAAGACGGTGCACAAGACGCTGCACAGCCAGCAGACAGTCCAGTTCGCTGCGTGCGGCCAGCTCGTGCAGCAGCGGGGCGTACTTGTGTGGTGTGTGGTGTGTGGTGTGTAGACGTACCTTGCGGATGTTCAAGACGGTGCACAAGACGCTGCACAGCCAGCAGACAGTCCAGTTCGCTGCGTGCGGCCAGTTCGTGCAGCAGCGGGGCGTACTTGTGTGGTGTGTGGTGTGTGGTGTGTAGACGTACCTTGCGGATGTTCAAGACGGTGCACAAGACGCTGCACAGCCAGCAGACAGTCCAGTTCGCTGCGTGCGGCCAGCTCGTGCAGCAGCGGGGCGTACTTGTGTGGTGTGTGGTGTGTAGACGTACCTTGCGGATGTTCAAGACGGTGCACAAGACGCTGCACAGCCAGCAGACAGTCCAGTTCGCTGCGTGCGGCCAGCTCGTGCAGCAGCGGGGCGTACTTGTGTGGTGTGTGGTGTGTGGTGTGTAGACGTACCTTGCGGATGTTCAAGACGGTGCACAAGACGCTGCACAGCCAGCAGACAGTCGAGCTCGCTGCGTGCGGCCAGCTCGTGCAGCAGCGGGGCGTACTTGTGTGGTGTGTGGTGTGTGGTGTGTGGTGTGTAGACGTACCTTGCGGATGTTCAAGACGGTGCACAAGACGCTGCACAGCCAGCAGACAGTCCAGCTCGCTGCGTGCGGCCAGCTCGTGCAGCAGCGGGGCGTACTTGTGTGGTGTGTGGTGTGTAGACGTACCTTGCGGATGTTCAAGACGGTGCACAAGACGCTGCACAGCCAGCAGACAGTCCAGTTCGCTGCGTGCGGCCAGCTCGTGCAGCAGCGGGGCGTACTTGTGTGGTGTGTGGTGTGTGGTGTGTAGACGTACCTTGCGGATGTTCAAGACGGTGCACAAGACGCTGCACAGCCAGCAGACAGTCGAGCTCGCTGCGTGCGGCCAGCTCGTGCAGCAGCGGGGCGTACTTGTGTGGTGTGTGGTGTGTAGACGTACCTTGCGGATGTTCAAGACGGTGCACAAGACGCTGCACAGCCAGCAGACAGTCCAGTTCGCTGCGTGCGGCCAGCTCGTGCAGCAGCGGGGCGTACTTGTGTGGTGTGTGGTGTGTGGTGTGTGGTGTGTAGACGTACCTTGCGGATGTTCAAGACGGTGCACAAGACGCTGCACAGCCAGCAGACAGTCCAGTTCGCTGCGTGCGGCCAGCTCGTGCAGCAGCGGGGCGTACTTGTGTGGTGTGTGGTGTGTAGACGTACCTTGCGGATGTTCAAGACGGTGCACAAGACGCTGCACAGCCAGCAGACAGTCCAGTTCGCTGCGTGCGGCCAGCTCGTGCAGCAGCGGGGCGTACTTGTGTGGTGTGTGGTGTGTAGACGTACCTTGCGGATGTTCAAGACGGTGCACAAGACGCTGCACAGCCAGCAGACAGTCGAGCTCGCTGCGTGCGGCCAGCTCGTGCAGCAGCGGGGCGTACTTGTGTGGTGTGTGGTGTGTAGACGTACCTTGCGGATGTTCAAGGCGGTGCACAAGACGCTGCACAGCCAGCAGACAGTCCAGTTCGCTGCGTGCGGCCAGCTCGTGCAGCAGCGGGGCGTACTTGTGTGGTGTGTGGTGTGTGGTGTGTAGACGTACCTTGCGGATGTTCAAGACGGTGCACAAGACGCTGCACAGCCAGCAGACAGTCCAGTTCGCTGCGTGCGGCCAGCTCGTGCAGCAGCGGGGCGTACTTGTGTGGTGTGTGGTGTGTAGACGTACCTTGCGGATGTTCAAGACGGTGCACAAGACGCTGCACAGCCAGCAGACAGTCGAGCTCGCTGCGTGCGGCCAGCTCGTGCAGCAGCGGGGCGTACTTGTGTGGTGTGTGGTGTGTGGTGTGTAGACGTACCTTGCGGATGTTCAAGACGGTGCACAAGACGCTGCACAGCCAGCAGACAGTCCAGCTCGCTGCGTGCGGCCAGCTCGTGCAGCAGCGGGGCGTACTTGTGTGGTGTGTGGTGTGTAGACGTACCTTGCGGATGTTCAAGACGGTGCACAAGACGCTGCACAGCCAGCAGACAGTCCAGTTCGCTGCGTGCGGCCAGCTCGTGCAGCAGCGGGGCGTACTTGTGTGGTGTGTGGTGTGTGGTGTGTAGACGTACCTTGCGGATGTTCAAGACGGTGCACAAGACGCTGCACAGCCAGCAGACAGTCCAGTTCGCTGCGTGCGGCCAGCTCGTGCAGCAGCGGGGCGTACTTGTGTGGTGTGTGGTGTGTGGTGTGTAGACGTACCTTGCGGATGTTCAAGACGGTGCACAAGACGCTGCACAGCCAGCAGACAGTCCAGTTCGCTGCGTGCGGCCAGCTCGTGCAGCAGCGGGGCGTACTTGTGTGGTGTGTGGTGTGTAGACGTACCTTGCGGATGTTCAAGACGGTGCACAAGACGCTGCACAGCCAGCAGACAGTCGAGCTCGCTGCGTGCGGCCAGCTCGTGCAGCAGCGGGGCGTACTTGTGTGGTGTGTGGTGTGTGGTGTTTGGTGTGTAGACGTACCTTGCGGATGTTCAAGACGGTGCACAAGACGCTGCACAGCCAGCAGACAGTCCAGTTCGCTGCGTGCGGCCAGCTCGTGCAGCAGCGGGGCGTACTTGTGTGGTGTGTGGTGTGTAGACGTACCTTGCGGATGTTCAAGACGGTGCACAAGACGCTGCACAGCCAGCAGACAGTCCAGTTCGCTGCGTGCGGCCAGCTCGTGCAGCAGCGGGGCGTACTTGTGTGGTGTGTGGTGTGTGGTGTGTAGACGTACCTTGCGGATGTTCAAGACGCTGCACAAGACGCTGCACAGCCAGCAGACAGTCCAGTTCGCTGCGTGCGGCCAGCTCGTGCAGCAGCGGGGCGTACTTGTGTGGTGTGTGGTGTGTGGTGTGTAGACGTACCTTGCGGATGTTCAAGACGGTGCACAAGACGCTGCACAGCCAGCAGACAGTCCAGTTCGCTGCGTGCGGCCAGCTCGTGCAGCAGCGGGGCGTACTTGTGTGGTGTGTGGTGTGTAGACGTACCTTGCGGATGTTCAAGACGGTGCACAAGACGCTGCACAGCCAGCAGACAGTCCAGTTCGCTGCGTGCGGCCAGCTCGTGCAGCAGCGGGGCGTACTTGTGTGGTGTGTGGTGTGTAGACGTACCTTGCGGATGTTCAAGACGGTGCACAAGACGCTGCACAGCCAGCAGACAGTCGAGTTCGCTGCGTGCGGCCAGCTCGTGCAGCAGCGGGGCGTACTTGTGTGGTGTGTGGTGTGTAGACGTACCTTGCGGATGTTCAAGACGGTGCACAAGACGCTGCACAGCCAGCAGACAGTCCAGTTCGCTGCGTGCGGCCAGCTCGTGCAGCAGCGGGGCGTACTTGTGTGGTGTGTGGTGTGTGGTGTGTGGTGTGTAGACGTACCTTGCGGATGTTCAAGACGGTGCACAAGACGCTGCACAGCCAGCAGACAGTCCAGCTCGCTGCGTGCGGCCAGCTCGTGCAGCAGCGGGGCGTACTTGTGTGGTGTGTGGTGTGTAGACGTACCTTGCGGATGTTCAAGACGGTGCACAAGACGCTGCACAGCCAGCAGACAGTCCAGTTCGCTGCGTGCGGCCAGCTCGTGCAGCAGCGGGGCGTACTTGTGTGGTGTGTGGTGTGTAGACGTACCTTGCGGATGTTCAAGACGGTGCACAAGACGCTGCACAGCCAGCAGACAGTCCAGTTCGCTGCGTGCGGCCAGCTCGTGCAGCAGCGGGGCGTACTTGTGTGGTGTGTGGTGTGTGGTGTGTAGACGTACCTTGCGGATGTTCAAGACGGTGCACAAGACGCTGCACAGCCAGCAGACAGTCCAGCTCGCTGCGTGCGGCCAGCTCGTGCAGCAGCGGGGCGTACTTGTGTGGTGTGTGGTGTGTAGACGTACCTTGCGGATGTTCAAGACGGTGCACAAGACGCTGCACAGCCAGCAGACAGTCCAGTTCGCTGCGTGCGGCCAGCTCGTGCAGCAGCGGGGCGTACTTGTGTGGTGTGTGGTGTGTGGTGTGTAGACGTACCTTGCGGATGTTCAAGGCGGTGCACAAGACGCTGCACAGCCAGCAGACAGTCCAGTTCGCTGCGTGCGGCCAGCTCGTGCAGCAGCGGGGCGTACTTGTGTGGTGTGTGGTGTGTGGTGTGTGGTGTGTAGACGTACCTTGCGGATGTTCAAGACGGTGCACAAGACGCTGCACAGCCAGCAGACAGTCCAGTTCGCTGCGTGCGGCCAGCTCGTGCAGCAGCGGGGCGTACTTGTGTGGTGTGTGGTGTGTAGACGTACCTTGCGGATGTTCAAGACGGTGCACAAGACGCTGCACAGCCAGCAGACAGTCGAGCTCGCTGCGTGCGGCCAGCTCGTGCAGCAGCGGGGCGTACTTGTGTGGTGTGTGGTGTGTGGTGTGTAGACGTACCTTGCGGATGTTCAAGACGGTGCACAAGACGCTGCACAGCCAGCAGACAGTCGAGCTCGCTGCGTGCGGCCAGCTCGTGCAGCAGCGGGTGTAACGTATGTTACAAAAATTCAATAAGCTGACATTTCTGAACGGATTGATGACTCTGTGGCGCGAGCTGTCAGTTGATTTTTACGACTTGTCACTGTCACTTTTTACCTTGACCTCGATGCGAAGGGCATCGACCCTGTATAACCTATAATTTTTATGTGTTTATTTAATCTTATACCAAATTCTTACTTCTTATCGAAATAACAATTGCTCCCCGTACTGGGTAAGTTGTGCAAAATATATTTTATTATTTCACTGTTATTTTTTCACTTCATTTCACCATGCTATGCTTTCCTATTTAAATATGAATTTTGCTCTTTTCTATATAATTGTAAGACTGCAACGGCCCGGAACAGCTATACTACGTACCGTCCTTGCTTCGCTTTCGGTTAAAACTAGTAACGGCTGCCGGGCACGAATTTATAACCGTGCCTCAATTTGTGCCATGTCCATTACAGGGAGTAAGTTTGGAATTTAACAACATCGACATTCGTCGGCCGACTGGCTTGATAAAGCCTAACGATCACCGATCGCTACTCACTCCTGGCATCGCTTTGCACCCAGGCTCAGCCCACGACTGGCTTGATAAAGCCTAACAACCACCGATCGCTACTCACTCCTGGCATCGCTTCGCACCCAGGCTCAGCGCGTTACAACTAGCAAGGAGCGTGCGGTACCTCAGGAACAGGGCCAGACCTTGGCGGAACCCCCTTTTATTAGTTTTTTTTTCTTTATAAAATTGATCTATATTTTTTCTATTATTCATTTTAATTATTAATATAACATATATTCCTTTCTAATTTTTGTCACTTTTATTTTTTTTTTTCCTTTTCCCTCATAAAAAAAAGAAATAACGTGACACGGGGCGTACTTGTGTGGTGTGTGGTGTGTGGTGTGTAGACGTACCTTGCGGATGTTCAAGACGGTGCACAAGACGCTGCACAGCCAGCAGACAGTCCAGTTCGCTGCGTGCGGCCAGCTCGTGCAGCAGCGGGGCGTACTTGTGTGGTGTGTGGTGTGTGGTGTGTAGACGTACCTTGCGGATGTTCAAGACGGTGCACAAGACGCTGCACAGCCAGCAGACAGTCCAGTTCGCTTCGTGCGGCCAGCTCGTGCAGCAGCGGGGCGTACTTGTGTGGTGTGTGGTGTGTAGACGTACCTTGCGGATGTTCAAGACGGTGCACAAGACGCTGCACAGCCAGCAGACAGTCCAGTTCGCTGCGTGCGGCCAGCTCGTGCAGCAGCGGGGCGTACTTGTGTGGTGTGTGGTGTGTAGACGTACCTTGCGGATGTTCAAGACGGTGCACAAGACGCTGCACAGCCAGCAGACAGTCGAGCTCGCTGCGTGCGGCCAGCTCGTGCAGCAGCGGGGCGTACTTGTGTGGTGTGTGGTGTGTGGTGTGTGGTGTGTGGTGTGTAGACGTACCTTGCGGATGTTCAAGACGGTGCACAAGACGCTGCACAGCCAGCAGACAGTCCAGTTCGCTGCGTGCGGCCAGCTCGTGCAGCAGCGGGGCGTACTTGTGTGGTGTGTGGTGTGTAGACGTACCTTGCGGATGTTCAAGACGGTGCACAAGACGCTGCACAGCCAGCAGACAGTCCAGTTCGCTGCGTGCGGCCAGCTCGTGCAGCAGCGGGGCGTACTTGTGTGGTGTGTGGTGTGTGGTGTGTAGACGTACCTTGCGGATGTTCAAGACGGTGCACAAGACGCTGCACAGCCAGCAGACAGTCCAGTTCGCTGCGTGCGGCCAGCTCGTGCAGCAGCGGGGCGTACTTGTGTGGTGTGTGGTGTGTGGTGTGTAGACGTACCTTGCGGATGTTCAAGACGGTGCACAAGACGCTGCACAGCCAGCAGACAGTCCAGTTCGCTGCGTGCGGCCAGCTCGTGCAGCAGCGGGGCGTACTTGTGTGGTGTGTGGTGTGTGGTGTGTAGACGTACCTTGCGGATGTTCAAGACGGTGCACAAGACGCTGCACAGCCAGCAGACAGTCCAGTTCGCTGCGTGCGGCCAGCTCGTGCAGCAGCGGGGCGTACTTGTGTGGTGTGTGGTGTGTGGTGTGTGGTGTGTGGTGTGTAGACGTACCTTGCGGATGTTCAAGACGGTGCACAAGACGCTGCACAGCCAGCAGACAGTCGAGCTCGCTGCGTGCGGCCAGCTCGTGCAGCAGCGGGGCGTACTTGTGTGGTGTGTGGTGTGTGGTGTGTAGACGTACCTTGCGGATGTTCAAGACGGTGCACAAGACGCTGCACAGCCAGCAGACAGTCCAGTTCGCTGCGTGCGGCCAGCTCGTGCAGCAGCGGGGCGTACTTGTGTGGTGTGTGGTGTGTGGTGTGTAGACGTACCTTGCGGATGTTCAAGACGGTGCACAAGACGCTGCACAGCCAGCAGACAGTCGAGCTCGCTGCGTGCGGCCAGCTCGTGCAGCAGCGGGGCGTACTTGTGTGGTGTGTGGTGTGTAGACGTACCTTGCGGATGTTCAAGACGGTGCACAAGACGCTGCACAGCCAGCAGACAGTCGAGCTCGCTGCGTGCCGCCAGCTCGTGCAGCAGCGGGGCGTACTTGTGCATGCGGTCACGAGACAGGCGACGTGCGCCTTCGCCCCCGAGCAGCGCGTGCGAGCACACCGCGGCCATCAGCGCGCGCGTCATCCACTCTTCCTCACGCGCCCACATTGTCCTAGAACACATATTACCAAATATAAAAAAAACAACAACAAAACTATATTGAAATTCCTGAAATGGAGCAAGCTGTATATACCTGTATCCAACCGCGCACACAATCGCAAGTCTCGTCAGCGTTCATGAGCTGTAAGAGTTTACTCTCAACTTCAGCGGGGGTCAGTATCATCTTTGATTCCTCAGACGGTATGTCCTTCACAAGATACTCTAATTTATTATCTTCTAACCATTTAGGCACCTGTAGGTACACAAATGATATTTAATTACAAATGGGCAGCCCATATTTTTTTATCCATGTCCATGCCGTAAAGTTGGGAAAAATCTGCTATTACAAATAACCACAGGTGGGCACAGTTAATCGAAAAGTTAACTTCGTTAATCGTTAATCCGTTAATTAAAAAATTAACTTCGTTAATCGTTAAAGCGTTAAATTTTCGAAAATTTAACGCAAGTTAAAGTTAATCGTTAACAGTTAACCATACCAAAATTATACATACTAATTTCGCACTTATTGTGGCGTGTTAATGTTAATATTAAATAGTAGTAATAGTAATAATAGTAGTTGCAAACGCGCCATACTCCGAGCCGCCAATTTAATCTGGTAGGATTATATTATTATGCGACTAATGCGGCGAAGGGGTCTGAAGTGCGAGGGAGGATGCGCCTGCACACTGTGCGGGGTGTCGGGGTCACTCGCCCAAAAGTTCTTACAGCGGACGGCCGTCCGTTGTAACCGAAGAGGAAAGTTCCAGAAGTCAAGGTATTCTCATCAACATTTATGGTGACCCCGACGTGATCGACGGCAGAAAAGTGACCCCTTCGTCGCAATGGACAAACAAAAGTAAATCAATTTACATCGTGAAGGGACGAAACGGTAACGACGATTCAAACAGCCAAAGGAACATCGACGACGCGAGCCATAAAGGGAAGTGGTCTTTTTTCTAAATTTTAACACGCGTTTTAACAAATGTTTTATTTGTGCAAATAATTTATTTTCTTGCTTTAGGCAAAAAATAGCGTAACATCGTAGTATTGGAATATTCTAACCAGACGTAATTTTTTTCCTACCGTCGTATTAAAAATTATTTTAGAAGAAGTTTCTAGACTTTCCATTGTTACGACGCATTTTCCTACCTTCCTTTTTTTATAAATTAAAGTGCATAAATTGCCGAATCGATTAATTAATTTCCAAATTCGCAAGTTGATTTCCGAAATGTCACATTTTCCAAAAGCAAATAACAATTAGTCCATTTAAAAGTTTATATTACTTATTTGAATACTAAATAATTCGTACTAATTGCACTTTGTATTGCTGTTTATTTCGTCGTAAAGCGTAACCAAACTATTTTTTTTGCTAGTCGATCTCTATTCCTTTAAAGTCCACCAAGGTCAACTCAATTTAAATTTTATTTGACGGACAATTCCAGGCTTCGCTGCCTGCGCACCGCCTTTTGAAATCACCGGAGTTCGGGCTGCGCTGGTGCAGCTGCTGCAGAGCTGCTGCTGGTTGCAGGTCGAGCCGCTGCGTAACATATACGCGCGGCCAGCACGGTTTGGGATTTTTATTTATTTCCGTTCTGTTCACCTTTTATCTTTTTTATTATTGTTTCCAAAATATTTAAATTACAATGGCAGAAGATTTAAGAACGTTAATTTCAAGTCGGTCAAAAATAAGAGCAAGAATAACTATTTATCAAAATTATTTGGAACCAATGAAACTTATAGAACCCAAAAAAATTACTGCTGGTATGTGTTCGGAATTGCAATTAAGATTAGAAAGATTTAGAAATTTATTTGATTTGTTTGATGATGTTCAAAATAAAATAGAAACACTTAGCGATGATAATTTAGAAATTCAAATTAAAGAAAGAGAAAGAATAGAAAATTCCTTTTGTAGTCTAATTGCAACAACACAGTTGATTATAGATAGTACATCTAATGCTAATCGTTCATGCAGCCATGAAGGCTCAGTTCAGAGTTCTTGTGTTCATAACAATTTAAATATTAAACTGCCGACTATTAATTTACCAGTGTTTGATGGAAACTATTTACAATGGTTAGAATTTAGAGACACTTTTGATTCTCTTATTAACCAAGTAGACATGATTCCCCAAATAAATAAATTCCATTACTTGCGTAATTCTCTAAAGGGAGCCGCTGCTGTTGTAATACAATCAATTGAGTTTTCCGGAGACAATTATAAGTTAGCATGGGATCTTCTTTGTGATCGGTACAACAACCAAAGAATTTTAGTAAATAATCATTTAAAGGCCTTATTTCAATTTGAACCTTTACCAAAAGAATCCTACAAAGCTATAAGATTTATGATTGATACATATTCAAAAAATTTAAAGTCGTTAAATAGTTTAAAGGAGCCTACTGAGTCTTGGGACACTTTAGTAATTTATATCATGACTTCAAAATTAGATAGTGTCACAGCTCGCAAATGGGAGGAAAGTAGGGGTGAGTCAACTACTTCTCCCACGCTCAAAGATTTTTTCCAATTCTTGAGGAACCGTGCAGACTTTCTGGAAACTGTACAATTTAAGGGTGATGTCTCCAAACTTGAAAGACAAATTCCAAAGGAAAATAAATATACTAAGTCGTTTGTAAGTTCATCTTCTGGCGTTGCTTATAATAAATCATGTATTTTATGCAAACAAAGTCATCTTCTCTATGAATGTGATAAATTCAAAGGGATGACCCTAGAAGATAGATTTAAAGAAGTTACTAAGTTTAAATTATGTCTAAATTGTTTCCGTCAAGGTCATCATTATTCTCAATGTAAATTGGGGCCTTGTAGAATTTGTAAGAAAAAACATAATTCATTGTTACACAGATATAATCCAAATAATAATCCAAATAGTAAGAATACAAAAAATAATTTACCGAATATTAATAATAGTAACTTACCTTCAAATTCATCCAATGAGTATCCTAATACTTCTAGTTCTGTTTCAACTCCAGTTTCATTATCTACCAGGATATCAAATCAAGTGTTACTTTGTACCGCTGAAGTAGAAATCATTGATTCTAAAACAAATAAAACTTACCTTGGCAAGGCTCTTCTTGACAGTGGTAGTCAATCATCTTTTCTCACTGAAAGTGCCAAAAATAAAATGAATTTATCATGTTCTAATAAAAACCAAATATTAATTTCTGGTATTAATGATACTGTAAGCAAAGTTTCTGAATCATGTAATATCACAATAAAGTCTAGATCTAGCCCATTTACTATAGATGTGTCATGTTTTATTATACCACAAATTACTAGTGTTCTTCCTAGTGTAGAAGTAGATACAACTAAAATTAACTTACCGTCCAATATTACTTTAGCTGATCCAAACTTTTTCCGTCCTTCTGAAATACATATTCTGTTAGGTGCAGATGTGTTTTGGGATATCGTTGAGTCCAATTTAATTAAAACGGGGCGAAACAAACCCACTCTCCAAAGTTCAAAGTTGGGCTGGCTCGTTGCTGGTCCAACCGGCTCAACACAACTATCAGCTAATGTTAAGTGTAACTTTTCTCAAGAGATTAGACAATCTCTTGCCAAATTTTGGGAAATGGAAGAAATATCCTCCCACTCTAATGTTTTATCCAAAGATGAGGAATTATGTGAATCTCATTTTATACAAACTACTAAAAGATTACCAAATGGTAGATTCTCTGTAACAATTCCTTTATCTGAAAAACCTGAAGATGCTTTAGGTGATTCATATGCCATTGCTAAAAGGCGTTTTACAAATTTAGAAAGAAAATTGACCAAATTGTCTGATGTTAAAAAAGACTATGCTGATTTTATTCATGAGTATGAAAGGTTAGGTCATTTAACAGAAATTCAAAGTCCAAAATTCGGTTACTATTTACCACATCACGCTGTTATACGTGAACAGAGTGAAAGCACAAAATTAAGAGTGGTCTTCGATGCCTCCTGTAAAACCTCATCCGGCAAATCATTTAATGATATACAATTAGTTGGGCCAGTAGTGCAAGATGATTTGCTTTCGATTCTTTTACGTTTTCGCCAAAATACTTATGTTGTTACAGGAGACATTGAAAAGATGTACCGCCAAATTCTTGTCGATGAGTCTCAGCGCCATCTTCAGCTTATTCTCTGGAGAGATGAGGAAAATCAGCCTTTAAAAACATTACAACTAAACACAGTGACCTATGGGACAGCTTCGGCACCCTTCTTAAGTACCCGATGCTTAGTGCAACTCGGTGAAGAGTGTTCTGATTTGGCAGTAGCAGAAGTTTTAAAGCATGACTTCTACGTTGATGATTTGAACACTGGGTCCGATTCAAAGGTACAATTAGAACAAATTATAACAGGTGTTATCCAAACATTAAATAAGGCTTGTTTTAATCTCCGAAAATTTCGTACAAATGCACCAGACATTTTTGATAATTTAAATATTACATATGAAACCAAAGATTTTTCTAAACAAGCAACCGTATTAGGTCTTAATTGGTCTCCGGACAAAGATATATTACAATTTTCTACAAGTAAAGATGTAAATACAAAAAATCTTATCCAAATCTTGTAAAATCTTTGATCCTTTAGGGTTACTTTCAGCTTGCACTATAATTCCCAAAATTATTCTTCAAAAACTTTGGCAACTAAAATTAGACTGGGATGAAGTGATTCCAGTAGATATAAACAAAGCTTGGACTGATTTTGAATCACATATTGGGAATATTGCTAATATTGAAATACCAAGGCATGTTTTGTGTCCATCTCCAATTTCTATAGAAGTTCATTGCTTTACAGATGCATCTCAAGTTGCATATAGTGCTTGTATTTATTTAAAATCCATAGACAAATTCGGAAATTGTTCAGTAAATTTACTCTGTGCAAAGGCTAGAGTAGCTCCTTTAAAACCAGAACTAACTATTCCTCGTTTAGAATTGATGGGCGCTTTATTAGGTGCTAGATTGTACAATAAAGTCAATAATTCACTTAGAGTCAAATAAATAAATCAGTATTTTGGACTGATTCAACAATAGTGTTAGGGTGGATACAAACTAAACCTAAAACGTTAAAATTATTTGTTTGTAATCGAATTCAAGAAATACGTGAGTTAACAAAAAATGATTGCTCTTGGAGACACGTCCCTACTACTGAGAACCCTGCAGATTTATCATCTCGGGGAGTTAGCACTCAAGTACTCAGCAATAGTGAACTTTGGTGGAACGGTCCCAAGTTTCTATCCAAAGATGAAGTTGATTGGCCTCCAACTAAATTTGAATTAAATTTACCTGAAACAAAGGTTGCATGTAGTGTACAAATTCAACAAAGTGTAATAACATTTCAACATTATTCCAAATTGTCTAAATTACAAAGAATAACTGCATATGTGTTTCGTTTTATAAAAAATTGTAAAGTTATTCCTTCAGCACGTCAGACTGGTGAACTTACAACCGATGAAGTACAAAATTCGTTAATAATTTTAGCAAAATTGTCCCAAAGAGAATCTTTTCCAAACGACATTCATACTTTAAAAAATACAAATTCATTAAATCGTAAGTCAAATATAGTGTCACTTAACCCTTTTTTAGATAAGGAAGGAGTTCTCCGTGTTGGAGGACGTATTAAAAATGCATCTCATTGTCCATACAGTCAGATTCATCCAATCTTGATCAATTCCAATCATCATTTTACCAAACTTCTTTTCATGCATGAACATAACCGACTACTTCATTGTGGTCCCCAACAATTATTAAGTTCAGTGCGTGAACAATTTTGGCCCACAGGTGGCCGTGTATTAGCTAAAACTACTGTAAACAAATGTATAACTTGTACAAAATTAAAAGCAAAACCATTGCAACAAATAATGGGTGACTTACCTCAATTTAGAGTGACTCCTGCTGCTCCATTTGAGAACTGTGGTGCTGACTTTGCAGGGCCCTTTTCAATCATAAATCGCAAAGGTCGCGGTGCTAAATCATCTAAATGTTATTTATGTTTATTCGTTTGCCTTTCAACGAAGGCAATACATCTAGAGGTCGTTAGTGATTTAACAACTAATGCTTTTATACTTTGTCTCCGTCGATTTATTTCACGCCGTGGAAAACCCAAATTGATTTGTTGCGACAATGGCAAAAATTTTGTAGGCGCAAAAGGTGAACTGAACAGAATGACCCAAGCCTGTAACCAGTCAGTTAGCGAATTTGCGCGGGAAGAAGGTATCACCTTTAAGTTCATCCCGCCTTATGCCCCGAACTTTGGTGGTATTTGGGAGGCAGGTGTAAAAGCAGCAAAATTCCATTTACAAAGAATTGCTGGTAATACCAATTTAACATTTGAAGAATTATCTACGTTATTTTCCCAAATAGAGGCAATTTTAAACTCGCGTCCTTTGACCCCTTTGTCAGCTGATCCATCGGATCTAAATCCACTTACGCCAGGCCACTTCCTGATTGGACGATCGCTAACGTCGCTTCCCTCACCTGTGACGGAGAGGATCACTCTTAATCGCTACCAGCTTCTAGAACAATTGCGACAACATTTTTTGAAACGTTGGAGTACTGAATACTTATCTGAGCTGCAAAGAAGAGTCAAATGGCAAACTCACAACAAGCAATATAAGGTCGGTGATCTCGTCGTTATCAAGGAAGACAACATGCCACCTATGAAATGGATCGTCGGTCGCATTAAGCAACTGCATCCTGGAGCTGACGGTGTCTGCAGAGTTGTGGATGTCCAAACAACAAAGGGAATTCTACGACGGGCTATAATGAAAATATGCCCATTATTAACCCAAGAAACTATTGAAAGTTAAACTTTCAATGGGGGGAGTATGTTAATGTTAATATTAAATAGTAGTAATAGTAATAATAGTAGTTGCAAACGCGCCATACTCCGAGCCGCCAATTTAATCTGGTAGGATTATATTATTATGCGACTAATGCGGCGAAGGGGTCTGAAGTGCGAAGGAGGATGCGCCTGCACACTGTGCGGGGTGTCGGGGTCACTCGCCCAAAAGTTCTTACAGCGGACGGCCGTCCGTTGTAACCGAAGAGGAAAGTTCCAGAAGTCAAGGTATTCTCATCAACAGTGGCGACACTTGTTTTTTTTTATAAGAGTTGTTTAAAATAGTAATTTGACTGTACATTCTATAACACATTGTAACGTATTTAAAACGTCACATAGTCTGTGCACTGCGGCGCACGCGCCGCGGGGACTGCGCGGGTTAGAGGGGCGACCCGGGCTCGGCGGGGTCGCTGCATACGTGCCGGGTCACTTGCCTGCAATCTCCTGAGAAGAGCGGTCACCGGCGTCTTAGTCTTGGTGTGATCGTTTCCGGCTAACGTTGGCGTTCTAAAGTTATTTTTTTTCTACATTAATACTAATACAATTTAAGTACTTGTTCCCGTTTTAGGGTAAGTTTTATGGCACATAAAATAAAATACGTAATGTTGCTAAATTTAATTGTCCTTTATAACCGTATTTTTTTTAAACGTTCTTTGTTCTTGTTGCTAACGGTCATTTTTAAAACTTTAACTTATTTCTGTTGTACATTTAAATTTGTGTTTTCTTTATTTTACATAAGATCTTATTGCTGATTTTTCATTATTTATCCTTTATCTTTATAATACGTTATTTCGCATTTTATTTAAATTTATTTTTATTTTCGTTTGCTCCGCTTTTGCTTTGTAAACTCCGTTCTGATAGTTCCACCATCGTCAAGCCGCTACGTATTGCTTTTCTTGAGTTGCTGATGGTGGATACCAGGCGGAGGAACAACGCCTTACCGAACTAACGGTCTGGTGTTTTGAATTTCCAGGAGCACTGTACGAATTTTACTGAAAGCTACAATCAAGCTAGCAATCTCCGAGCAAGCTATCGCTTGCCAGCTTCATACATCGGTAGCTGACCTGCCGTTGCGACCTTAGCACCGACGTCTACCGAATTCCTGCGGCCGCCGCTTAGCTGCCTAGGGAGCACCCAGCTACGGTCGACGTGCACCTCCTATCCTGCCGTTCCTTGGCCTGCCGCCGCTCATCTGTCGCTGGGCGACGCCACCGTAGTTCAGCCAAAGCAGGGGAGTAATAAACGCCGCGGAAGCAGAGACTGATAGCACGTTACCCCACGACCTTATAAATTTTATGTGCCTACCGCTGAGTGCTTGGTAATATTATATATATCTTTTGTTACCACCTGAGTTTCTTTTCTCACCTCATTAGGGAGTTAGGGACCCAGGGCGCAAGGACACCCTTTTAAGCCTTGCGGGACGGTACATTGGCGCCCTCGTCGTGGGTTAATCTGTTTCTGCTTTCGCTGTTAGTAGTTAGTTTTGCGATGTGTGATTTTGTAAAACGCTTTTTATTTTTTTTGGTTTGCAGCAACTAGGGTGAAAGTAGTAATTCGTCATCTTTTTATTGTGCAAATAAACAAAACTTTTAGACTAAGGTATTTTATATGTGATTTTTTTTTTTTGAATTTCCGTTGTTTTATTTTATTTTCCGTTACTGTTTTTGAATTACGTTTACATTGTTATTTTCGAGGTACCGACAAATGTTTTTGTCTTGCGCGCCGTTATCTTACCGCGCGTAAGCGCAATTGAATATAAGGCTGCGTTCACACTAGTTGCAATTTAATTTTTTTTTTTTTTCTTTTATAATTTTGTTGCATTTTTTTATTTTTATTAAGAAACCAGAGCGTTACATTAATTTAGTATAAGAGAACGGAGTAATTATTTTTTATTATTTTTTTTTTAACTTAATTTCATCTTCCGATTTTTTTTTCTTTTCTTTTCTTCTTTATTTTTGTGCCATTTACAACTACCTACTTCCGGTTCATTTTTTTTATTTAATATTTTAGTATCTCGATTAATATGGTTTATCCAATTAACTTTTCTGCCCTGAATAAAAGCGAACTTGAATATGAGGTGGCTATAAGAAACGAAATACCCGCCAACACGGTTGCGGATTTACGGAAGCAGATTAGTAAATTATCTCAATTATATCCATCCGAGAATATTCTTGTTTCGCATTTGGAACCTCCACGTGATTTGAATTGCTGTGTGGAAATTTTAGAAAGGATTATTTCAAATCTCTCTGAAGGTTCTAAAGATAATTATTTTTTGACCAAAACTGAGAATAACCTACATCACGTCTACCATAGGCTAGGCCGGATTGATGTTAGCGACGCGCTCGCCGACCAGCATGCAAAGTGTCATGTTTTGTTTAGACAAGCGTACGACAAATTGTTAACTCTTAAAACCAAGAATGTCGATCTTTCTGAGGAATCAGGCAGACCTTCGACTTTACCAGTCAATGTTACGGTAACGTGTGAAGGCGGCAGCAAAATTTCAAACGAACTTAGTAAATTGAAATATGACGGTAAATCCTGCGTACGTTCATTTATTCAGCAGGCACACGAATTTAGTGGAGCACGCGATATCCCAGGGTCAAAGTTGTTAGCTTTCGGAACTGAAATTTTCGTAGGGGATGCGTTGCATTGGTTCAGAAGCGTAAAGAAACAGGTATCTACCTGGGATGAATTAACCGTACTCTTAAAGCAAGACTTCGATAAGGCTGATTACGATTATCGTTTATTAGCGGAGATTCGTTCTAGAACTCAGGGGAAAACAGAAAATATTTCGATATACTTGTCAATTCTGTCGGGTATGTTTTCACGCTTAACGAAACCTCTTACAGCCGAAGATAAGCTAGAGATTATCTTGCATAACATACGTCCTTGCTATGCTAACATATTAGCGTCATCGCCACAAATCTCATCTATCGAACAGTTAAGAATGTTATGCAGAAACTACGAGAACGTCCAGTCTCGCTTAGCACATTTTCGAGAACCACCAGCGGCATCCCATGATACGTTAGCCCCCGAGTTTTCGTACAAACAGGATCCCAACCCCTTCTTTAGTAAACAAAAGCACGATATGGATAATTCTCATAATTACAACAAAAATTATTCTCATGATGTTAAGAAATATCTACACGTTATAAATAATAGTGATCAAAGCGTAAATAATAGTGTTCCTTACTGTCCTCGATGTCGTAATCATTCACATACTTTTAGAAATTGCAAAAACACTGAAATTTTATGCTTTAAATGTGGCAACAAAGGTGTCAAGAAGCCCGACTGCCCAAATTGTAACCGAAATACGAATTCAAAAAACTAATTAGGAAGAATTGTAGTAGATCTTGTAATAAACCGAAAACTGATATTAATGATTGGAAGGAATGGTTAAAAACAGTACATAGATTTTTTAGTTTTTACAAGGCTGCTACAATTCTACAAAAAAAACCATTTCGTGATACCCGTCCGTATATTAACATAAAGATTAATGACATTACTGCGTCAGGACTCTTAGATTCGGGATCAGTAATTACTGTTATAGGGAATCACGCTCACAAGGTTTTGCTTCAACATGGCCTTAAAATTTTAACTGACGAGCCGTTGTTGGTTACTGCGGCAGGCGGACAAACGTTGAATAGTATAGGCTATATTAATTTGCCCGTAACATTCGAGAATCAATTTCACATAATTAAGGCTTTTGTTGTTCCCGAAGTCAAACCGTCACTGATCTTAGGTATAGATTTCTGGCGTGCATTCAAATTATGTCCGAAGTACTTAGGCTCTCTTACTTTAACAGAGACACCGCTAATGGACTTAACTGAAAATAGACCGAAACATTTAATTTGTTACCGAGCCCATTTAAAGAATACCGCAAAATATAACTTAAGAAGAAAGAATTACGAGTTCAACGTAGGAGACGTCGTATATAAACGTACTTTTATTTTGAGCGACAAGGACAAATATTTTAGCAAAAAACTGGCTCCAAAATTTATTAAGTGTAGGGTAACGGAGAAGCGTTCTCCCTTAGTGTACATATTAGAAGACATGTCGGGAAAAAATCTAGGTGCCTGGCATATTAAAGATTTAAAGATCGTGTAGCTTTCTAATTCTGAGAAACTACACACCTCAAGGATTTTGATATTAAATCAAAATCCTTAGGGCGGAGAGGGGGTACTGTAACGTATTTAAAACGTCACATAGTATGTGCACTGCGGCGCACGCGCCGCGGGGACTGCGCGGGTTAGAGGGGCGACCCGGGCTCGGCGGGGTCGCTGCATACGTGCCGGGTCACTTGCCTGCAATCTCCTGAGAAGAGCGGTCACCGGCGTCTTAGTCTTGGTGTGATCGTTTCCGGCTAACGTTGGCGTTCTAAAGTTATTTTTTTTCTACATTAATACTAATACAATTTAAGTACTTGTTCCCGTTTTAGGGTAAGTTTTATGGCACATAAAATAAAATACGTAATGTTGCTAAATTTAATTGTCCTTTATAACCGTATTTTTTTAAACGTTCTTTGTTCTTGTTGCTAACGGTCATTTTTAAAACTTTAACTTATTTCTTTTGTACATTTAAATTTGCGTTTTCTTTATTTTACATAAGATCTTATTGCTGATTTTTCATTATTTATCCTTTATCTTTGTAATACGTTATTTCGCATTTATTTAAATTTATTTTTATTTTCGTTTGCTCCGCTTTTGCTTTGTAACCTCCGTTCTGATAGTTCCACCATCGTCAAGCCGCTACGTATTGCTTTTCTTGAGTTGCTGATGGTGGATACCAGGCGGAGGAACAACGCCTTACCGAACTAACGGTCTGGTGTTTTGAATTTCCAGGAGCACTGTACGAATTTTACTGCAAGCTACAATCAAGCTAGCAATCTCCGAGCAAGCTATCGCTTGCCAGCTTCATACATCGGTAGCTGACCTGCCGTTGCGACCTCAGCACCGACGTCTACCGAATTCCTGCGGCCGCCGCTTAGCTGCCTAGGGAGCACCCAGCTACGGTCGACGTGCACCTCCTGTCCTGCCGTTCCTTGGCCTGCCGCCGCTCATCCGTCGCTGGGCGACGCCACCGTAGTTCAGCCAAAGCAGGGGAGTAATAAACGCCGCGGAAGCAGAGACTGATAGCACGTTACCCCACGACCTTATAAATTTTATGTGCCTACCGCTGAGTGCTTGGTAATATTATATATATCTTTTGTTACCACCTGAGTTTCTTTTCTCACCTCATTAGGGAGTTAGGGACCCAGGGCGCAAGGACACCCTTTTAAGCCTTGCGGGACGGTACACTTGTTTAATTAAAAGTGTAACTAATGTTCATGATTTAACACAAAAACTTACTTTTCTAGTACGATATTGACGATTTCTGTAACGAGTGCCACATGGTACTGGATCGGGAAGCGCTGTTGTATTTCAAGAACAACCTCATCATTGTCAAAGTTGAGACTAAGTCCGACCATGGACCTGACGGATCTCTTCTTCTCTTCAGACAAGGGTTCTTACGCGGGCTCTGCGACCGGCGGGGGCTCCGCCACCTGAGGGCTAGGAGCACTGGCGACCGGGCGAGGAGCCGCTTCGGGGGTTAGTCGGGCACGACTGCCGCTGCTCATATCTGTATAACATAATATGTTATACTGTCACATCACAAAATGGTAAGATTATTTATATTTTATTTCGTGATTGCCTTAAATGTTTGTATTTATATTGTTACGGGTGATGCGGAATGATTCCATTTCTTTATTTAAATTATATAAGTGTATATATGAAATGATGGACAATCACGGAATGATATGAAAAGAGAAGTACAATGAATACAGCCCAAAAAATAAAAACTTCAATTAATAAAATTTTCTTGACTAAATTTCACACTTAGCCATAGTAAAATTCTCTCTTTTGAGGTTATGACGTAATCGACTAATCATGGAATATATAAGCTGCGTCAATTTTTCCTTGTATTTTATTTGTTGGGGGTGCAATGTGGTTCTTGAACTTTTTGAATAAAATGCTTCTATAATGTGTAAGATGTATAATTTTCAATCACGTTTTACAATGGTTGCAATAAGAAGGGAAAAAAAGTTGCGATTTTGTTAATTTAAAAATGTGCTAATGTCATCTGTCAGTTGTCGTATTATGTCATCTGTCAGTCACAAGTTTCGTTCAACATACCGCCCACCAAAAGGACAGATGGTCCTTTTCTAGCTGTCTAAGTTATACAAACAAAATATGCAATCAACTAATAAAATGAAAGAACGTTAATACAATTAAAAGATGTTAAAGAAAAAATAAACTAATAATTGATAGGCAATGGGCATAAATTGACTGCTGGTCTCTTGACGGTCGAACCATGAGATCCGCTGCTACTCCAAACACTGTAGACTCTGGTCAATCCGTCTTCTCCTGGATGTTTGGCTGTAATTCTACCAAGAGACCACTTTCCTGGCGGTAGAGTGAAATCTTTAATTAGTACAATGTCTCCAATCTTGAATTCTTTTTCTAGCTTCAGCCATTTGGGACGTTGTTGTAGTCTTGAAAGATATTCATTTTGCCAGCGCCGCCAAATATCTTGTACTAACTTCTGTGTGTGTTGCCAACGAGCTAAGGGTGAAATTTTGACGTCCTTGAGGTCTGGTGAAGGCACGATGATTGGAGCTTCACCTATTAAAAAATGACCAGGTGTAAGCGGAGTAAGGTTATCCGGATCAGTGTCATCTATTGGACATAATGGGCGTGAATTTAAGCAAGCTTCTACTTGGCATAAAACTGTTGTCATTTCTTCGTACGTAAGGTGAGTTGAAATTATTCTTTTTAAATGATATTTTATAGACTTGACGCCAGCCTCCCACAATCCGCCAAAGTGAGGGCTGTGAGCTGGAATTAAATGCCATTGAGTGCCTTCTGTGGCCAGTTGTTGTGCGATATGACCAGAAAATTGTAGTTTAGCCTCGTTCCAGGCATCGGCCAGTTGCTTATCTGCACCAACGAAGTTTCTTCCTTGGTCGCTCCATAAATGACTGCATTTGCCTCTTCGTGAGACGAAACGTCGAAAAGCACCTATGAAGGCTTCGGAAGTGAGATCGCCCACTAATTCGATGTGGATGGCTTTGGTAGCTGTGCATATGAAAATTGCTATGTATGTTTTCGTCGTTCTGTTTCCTCGACCCTTGCACATCAGCGTTTGAAAAGGACCGGCAAAATCTACTCCTGAGTTCAGAAAAGGTCTGGATGGCAGCACTCTTTGCTTAGGTAAGTCTCCCATTAATTGCGTTCTTGATATTGCTTTTATTCTTGCACATATTAGACAACGGTGTACGTGTTGTTTAACTTGTGATTTTACTCTTAATATCCAGTATTTTGAACGTAAATAGCACAACATTAATTGTGCGCCACCATGCAGCGTTTTGGCATGTGCATCTGCTATTAAATGTTGAACAAGAAAGTTTGTGTTTCCAATAACTATAGGATGCTTTCTGTTTTGATCTAGGTCTGCGTGTCTGAGACGACCGCCCACCCTGAGAATATTTTCTTCGTCTAAGAAAGGGCTAAGTGACTTTAATTTACTTTTCTTGCTTACTTGCTTTTTATTCTTTAGCTTACTAATATCTGCGTGAAATTCTTCTTCTTGTGCTTTTCTAATACAAAATTTTAATGCTTCTTCTATCTCTTTTACTGTGATTTCTTTTGCGTTTGCTTTTATATGTTTTTTAAAATTTAAAAATCTTTTGCAATATACAATTGTATTGAGTAATTCACTTAAGTTATCAAAATTTTCTAATTGTGATATTAATGTTGTTTCTTCTTTTACAGGTTCATCAGTAATCAGGTAAGTAATTTCAGGTTTGTTTTTATCCATTAATTTATTTTTCATTTCTAATTGTGTTGGTTCTATATCTTGTTTAATAATTTTAATATCTTTTTCAGATAACCAATTTGGACCATTCCACCACAAATCGCATGTCTTCAGAGCTGACAGCAGCATTCCTCGAGAAGCTGGATCTGCGGGATTGTCTTGTGATTGTACATGGTTCCAGTGGTTATGGTTGATATTCTCTATGATTTCTATTACACGATTTGCTACAAAAGGTTTCCAGCGGTTGGGATCGCCAGAAAGCCAAGAAATGACAATTGACGAGTCTGACCATGCATACATCTGTGAGGTAGGTATTCTTAGTGCTTCACCAATTTGCTTCATAAGTTTGGATAGTAGCAAGGCTCCACAAAGTTCTAAGCGAGGTAAGGAAATTGTTTTGAGTGGTGCTACTCGTGTCCTTGCAGCAATTAAGTTTGTTTCTATTCTGCCATTTGTTTCAGTTCTAATGTAAACTACTGCAGCATATGCATGAGTTGAAGCATCGCTGAATCCGTGTAATTGTATTTTATCTTTGTTAGTAGTGGTTGTTCCAATCCATCTTTTCACTTTAATATTTTGGACTGTGTCAAAATCAAATCTTAATTGTCGCCATTCTTGTTCTAGTTCTTCACTGACTGTTTCATCCCATGTTAGTTTCTGTAGCCATAGTTTTTGCATTAACATTTTTGCTAAAACAATACTTGGTGCAATCCAGCCAAGCGGATCGAAAAGTTTTTGTATGTCTGACAAGATGCTTCGTTTTGTAATAGACTTTCCGATTTGTGATAGGCTTAGTGAATATTCAAAGCTGTCTGTGTTTAAATTCCATGTTATACCTAATGCTTTTATTGTGCCGTCTAAATTCATATCAATTTTAACATTTGCAGATCTTTTGTTTTCTTCAATGGACTGTAAGAATTGAATGTTGTTGGATGACCATTTTCTTAGTTGGAAGCCTCCCTTTTCTAGAATAGTTGTAATTTCATGAGCTAAAGTTATTGCTTCTTCTGGTGTATCAGCACCCGAGAGAAGATCATCCATGTAGAAATCTTCTATAATTGTTTGTGAAGCAAGTGGATTATGTTTTTCTTCATCATGAGCAACTTGTTGTAAAGTTTTGACAGCCAGATATGGTGCAGAGGCTGTTCCGAACGTTACTCTAAGAAGGCGATATTCTTGCAGGTCTTCGGCTTCATCTGATCTCCAAACAATGCGTTGGTAATCTGTATGCTCTTTGGTGACTAATATTTGTAAGTACATTTTTTGAATATCAGCCATAAAACAAACTTGCTTGGTACGCCATCTTATTAGAAGATATCTTAAGTCTTCTTGTAACTGAGGACCTATAAGCAGATCGTCATTTAATGATATATTGTTTGTGCCCTTACAGGAACCGTCGAATACGACTCGTGTGCGAGTAGTCTCTTTGTCACTACGGACTACTGCATGGTGAGGTAAGTACACTGAATTCTTTATATTCTTTTCTGTTTCAGAAACTTTTTCTAAGTATCCTTTTGCAATATATTCATTTATAACATTTGTGTAATCCGTTTTTAATTCTGGTAATTTATGAAACTTTTTTTCTAATTGCAGGAATCTTCTTATGGCAATATCTTTAGTGTTTCCTTCTGCAGATATAGGTTTGTTATTTTTAAAAGGTAAGTACACTATATATCTTCCTTCTTTATTTCTTTTTGTAGTTTTTTGATATATTTGTTCACAGAGTTCTTCTTCTTTAGTTAATGATCTTTTGATGTCCACATCTACTTCCCACATTGTTTTCAGAATATCTTCAATGTCAACATGATGATGCATTACAAGGTAAGTATCTTGTGGATTTGTTTGAATCTCTCCAAAAAGTATCCAACCAAGGCTTGTTTTCTGTGCACATGGTGTGCCTGTTGGACCCTTGATGAATTCTTGTTGTAGTATTTGTGCATACTCTTTGACCCCGAGTAACAGGTCAATTGACCCTGGCATGAAATAGTTAGGATCAGGATTATCCCAGCGTGATTTGATTAATAACTGCACCACATGTTTAATTTCTGTTCTTGATGATCCCACACCAATGACGCTTCCCTTCATATGTGTTCTTTGTAGCTTTAATAATTGAGTTGCTTTTTCAGTAATAAATGTTGCTTGAGAGCCTTGATCAATGAGTACTCGCAGCGGTATGATTTGACCAAGCCCTTGTGCTTCTACCAATGCAGTGGCCAGAAGCGCAGTTCCTTGAGTAGTTGTGAGATGGGATGCAATAGTAGTGTCTATTTGTACCGGTTGTTCATCCTCTAGTTTGTGTTGTGAAGCCTGCGGTTGTGGTGGGTAGCTTGTTGAAGCCACAGTCTCCTGTTCCTTGTTGTTGTGTAGAAGAGAATGATGTCGACGTTTGCAGATTCTACATGAGACGGGTAATGTACATCTTGATGCAGAATGTCCCGGTATAAGACAATTGTAACATAACTTCTTTGATAATACATATTGGCTTCTTTCACTTTGACTCATACTTGTAAATTTCTTGCAATGACACAAGGTGTGATTTTCATAACACATTATGCATGTTTTGGTTGTTGTACTGGGTGCGGAAACATGATATACTCTCTGTTTGATGGGTTTCATGTCTTTTACAGAATTTGTAAGTTCTAATGTTCTGAATCTTGAATTTAAAAACCTTTGTAAATCCATCCATGATGGTAATAATGATGAATCCTCCTTGTATGAATATTCTTCCCAACCTTTGTGTGTGTCCGGGTCTAATTTTTGTATAACTAAATAAATTATAACTGGATCCCAAGAAGATGTTGATATTTGCATATTTTCTAAATTATTCAAACATTCTAGTGTAGTGTCTAATATGGATTTCAATTGACAAGCGGTAGGAGACATTATTCTTTTTTGGTTAAAAAGTTTCTTCATGATTGAATTTAATATATTTTTTTTATTTCCATATCTATTCTTCAGCATTTTCCATGCATGACCATAGTTATCATTGGTAATTTGTATGTGTGTTAATAGTGATTCAGCCTCAGCGGTGACACTTGACTTCAAGTAATGCAACTTTCAACAGTAATGCAACATCACTCAATGCTTCATTGTTGTGCACCAATGATACATATATATCATGGAATGAAGGCCAGGACTGATAGTCTCCGTTGAAAGTTGGTAATTTAATTTTTGGTAATTGTGCAAAGTCATTGCGTGCGTGTAACGCCATATTTGTTTTTTCGCTAGCTTCACTTGACAACTTATTTAATAAATCTTTTAATTCGCTGTCTATAGATATAAATAAATCTTCAACAATAAAATACTCGTCATTAGTAAAATACGGCAATGTTTCCTTTTGTTCTTTTGTCGTAATTTTAACAAGTTCGTGATGTGCGTTCTTGAATGTTTCCCAGTAATCACTTGTTAATTTTAATCGGGAACCAATATATCCAGGCGTTAATCGTGACTTTGGACATTTCTTGATGTTAGATTGTGTTTTTCTTATCAAACACGCCGTGTCTTCCAATATAGCTACGATTTGCGTCGCAGACGACATCTTGATTTTCCCAAAAAAACTTCGTAATCAAGTACTTATATCTTGCAATTTGCTGATATTCGGCTCGAGTTGGGACCAAATGTTGGGGGTGCAATGTGGTTCTTGAACTTTTTGTATAAAATGCTTCTATAATGTGTAAGATGTATAATTTTCAATCACGTTTTACAATGGTTGCAATAAGAAGGGAAAAAAAGTTGCGATTTTGTTCCTTCTCTTGGGTTAATGGCGTTTCCTTATAGATTTCGCCAATGTCAAGTGTATTTTATACTCTGCTTTATAAAACGGGTTTCGTGAACGAACAAGGTCACAGATTGTAACTAAGAATTAAGTGACTAGCTAAGAATGTTTGATGACAGGATCGCTGTTGATGTACCTAGGGCAAATAAGACGCACACAATATATACATTGGTTAGTTGGTTAAAAGACAGATAAACTACAGCTTAATATTATTATGGTTAATGAATGAACTAAGAATATAAACAAAAGGGGAGTTGACGAGGGAAAGAAGAGATTTGAGATCAATGGGGCGAGGAATGTCAGGAGGAAGGAGATCATAGAGGGAAGAAGATAGACGAGGGCAACTGAAAAAAATGTGATTTGGAGAGCCTTCATCAAGACCACATTCGCAAATAGAACTGTCCCTGATATGAAGTTTAGCCAGATGGACGGGGGTACACGTATGGCCTAGCCTTAATCTACAGATCGTACTTGAAATGCGTTTATGGATATCTTTGAAGATGCAGAACCAAGGTCGGGGAGGAATAAATCCTTGAATATCAGCGTAGTGTTTACCTTTATAAGAACTAGTCTTTTGCCAAGAAGAATTCCAAGAAGAGAGCAATCGTTGCTTAGCTAGCAGGAGTAAATCATTAGAATATACTCTATAATGATCCATGCAGCCGGTAGTTGTGGCGTCTTTGGCACAACGATCCGCAGTTTCATTACCTAAAATGCCACTGTGGCCAGGTATTCAAGCAAGGACAACTTCAATGTTTTTAGAATGGCAGCTGTAGAGTAAATTTTTAATTTTCAATATGAAAGGAAATTTAGATTTTGATTTAAATTGGTTAGCAGCAATAGCCTGTAAACAACTCTTAGAATCAGTAAGAATAACAGATTTATTTAGTTTATGGGACTCAATAAAAGATAATGCTTCCAGTATAGCTATCGACTCACCAGAGAAGACCGAAGCTTGAGGGGGGCATTTAAAATTGAGAATCACATTGTATTTGGGAATCCAAACAGCGGAGCCTACACAGCCCTGGTCTGGCAACTTAGAAGCATCAGTGTAAATGATGAGCCAATCGGACCAGTTTTTGGCAATGTATCTATTTAACTGGGAATTTGCAGAATTACAGTTTTTTCCTATGCCGAGATCTAGAAGAATTTGAGGCTGAAAGATAAGAGCCTTAAAAGCGATGTCAAAAAGGGGAAATTTTTGACACTGAAAAACGGGACAAGGGAGGCGGAGATAGGTGATAAAACTAATGAAAAGGCAGGGATAATCCTTGTGGGACCAATATTTATTAGAAGAGATAAAATCAGAAAGGATATGGAGTTTAGAGATAAGAGGATGATAAGGAGATTGAATGACTTTAAAAAGGAACCGGTCAGATAAGTATTGTCTTCTGAGGTATAAGGGAGCATCGCCGCATTCAACCTGAAGAGCATTAATAGGTGTCGATTTCATAGCCCCACAGATTATTCTCAGACTTTTAGATTGAAGCTTGTCAAGAGAACACATGGCAGATTTGTTGCAAGGGTCAAGGAGGAAAGTGCCATAGTCTAAGTGACTACGTATTAAGGAGTTGTACATAAGTTTTTGAGTATAGGGGTGACTGCCCCACCAGACACCAGATAGGGAACGCAAAATGTTAATATTTTTCTCACATTTTTTAACAATATGATTAATATGATGGATACCAGTTAATCTAGAATCTAATACAACACCGAGAAATTTCACCTTGTCTACAACCGTAAAATCTTGTTGATCGTAAGATATTGAAACGTTCGGACAAGATCTCGACCGAGAAAAGACAACCACATTACTTTTAGGGATAGATAATGACAGACCATGATCTAGGAGCCAATCTTGAAGATAGCTAATAGCTGAATTTAGGCGAGAAGAGGCCTCATCAATATTCTTAGAAGAAACGTACAGAGCGAGATCGTCAGCATATTGCAGAACTTGACAAAAGGAATTAACCGAAAGCTCCAAATCGTACGTATAAATACTGTAAAGTAACGGGCTAAGGACTGACCCTTGGGGAAGCCCCTTCCACAGCTGTCTGGGAGAGGAAGAATAATTTGGAGCACGAACCGAAACGAATCTAGGGGACAGGAGACTAGAAATTATGTTTACAATCTTCACAGGAATGCTCAGCTGGAGCATCTTCTGCCTGAGCACTGGAAGAAGAACATTGTCATACGCAGATGATATGTCCAGGAAAACACCTACTAAAGACTCGTTTTTAGAGAAGGAAGTACCAATGTCTGTTACAAATATGCTTAAACTATCCATAGTGCTAAATCCTTTTCGAAATCCAAACTGAGATTTAGCTAATATGTTCCTATTTTCCAGAATCCATTCCAAACGGTTCTTGATTAAATGTTCCAATATTTTAGCCATTGTACAGGACAAAGCGATTGGCCGATAACTAGAAGGGTCAGAACTGGGCTTTCCAGGTTTTAAAATAGGGATGACAATCTGAGTCCTCCATTCTTCAGGAGGAGTTCCAGTTAAAAATATATTATTAAGAATGGAAAGGAATAGCTGTTTTACAGAGTCGCTGCTATTGGAAATAAAAGAATACGGAATCCCATCGATTCCTGGGGACGAATCACTTAGACTCTCCAAGACAGCAGAGAGTTCCTCCCAAGAAAAAGGAGAATCAAAATCGTCAGTGGAGTTAGAGGATAAAGCAGAGGGAGAAGTTTCTTCCAATGAAGGTACAGAAGGAGGGGCTAACCTACAAGAAAAATGATCAATCCAGTCAGAAGGATCGTTAGTGTCATTAGATCGAGAAGAATAAGAGCAGCGGAATCGTCTCAAATTCTTCCAGACATGAGAAGGGGGAGAGATCGGAGAAAGTTCCTCGCAAAAACGCAGCCAACCAGATCTTTTCTTTTCTGATAACAGTCTTACAGTTTTGGCCGCAATTCGTTGGTAAGAGATGAAATTTTCCGAGGTCATAGCAGCTGCATAAGCATCCTCTGCTTCTGATCTGCTCTGGCACGCTTGAGTGCACTCAGAATCCCACCAAGGGGGAGAGGGGATTTTACATCTAGCAGAGTTTTTGAGAGGGATAGACTTAGTAGCAGAAGAAAGAAGAGCGTTTCTAAAAAATACATATGAAGAAAGGACATTGTCAGGGTTAATCAAAGGAATATTCATTATTTCTTGATCTAAATGGGATCTGAATTGAGACCAATCAGCTTGGTGAATGTTAAATTTTAAGAGGGGGGGAAGGGAAGCAGTAGGAATAGAATTAGGGGAATCAGGAATTGACAGAATGATTGTAAAGTGATCACTACCATGAGTGGAAGAAAGGACGGACCAGGAGAGGCTAGAAGCCAAGGAAGGAGAAGTTAAAGAAAGGTCTACAGCAGTCTTTGGATTCTGAGATGGAGGAACTCTGCGAGTAGGAGACCCGTCATTTAATAAACACAAATCTAGTTCATCACAGAGATCAAGAAACGGGAAAGATATGGAATCACAGTAATAACAACCCCAAGATGTATGATGAATATTAAAATCTCCAAGGATAAGGATAGGTGGAGGGAGACTTGTAATAATATTTTTTAATTCTGAGAGAAGAGCTAGGTTAGGTTCTGGGATGTAAATGGAGAGAAAGGAAATATTATATACTCTAACAGCAACAGCAAAAATGCTACTACTGTGGGAAGGAAGAGAGATTTGTTTAAATATCACTTTTCTAGATACTAAAATAGCACAACCAGCATAACCATCTGACCTATCGTCCCGGAGACATGAGAAACCCGGAATCCTAAAGTTGGAACCGGGCTTAAGCCATGTCTCCTGGACAGCAAAGATAGAAGGTTTGTATTTATTAATACGAGTGATGATATCATTCTTCTTGTGACGAATGCTGTGACAATTCCACTGAAGGAATTTTGGCATTTTTGATAGTATTGACAAGCTCAGTAAGTTTAGATACGACATTGTTCGGTAGTTCAAAATCACCAAAGCGGGAGAATATATTTAAAATTGTAGAAAGTAAAAGTTCGAGGAGATTATCATTGGGAGATATATAATCTGAAGGATAGGAACTCCCATTAGGGAGACTAGAAGAGGGGGTACCAATGATTGCTTGGTGAGCTTGCCTATCATAGCCTGGACTGGATGCCGGAACTGGTGGGGATTTTTGTGAAAAATAAGTTCGACGGTACGAGACTGAACTGGAAATGGGCTGAGTGAGGGCAGAAGATTGGGGTAAGATGTGTGTAGATTGAGTGGGAAAAGGGGGGACAGACGTACGAGAAATATCTGCAAAAGATCTTCTAACTTGTGGGAATCTGACAGATGCTTCGCTATATGAAATATTTTCTTGTGACATCACCAGTTTGATAGATTTCTGTCTGGAATGTTCCGGGCAAGATGGATCGGTGGCTTTATGGTTGCCAGAGCAAAACAAACAGGTAGGTATAGGAGAGACACTATTACAGTCACTACCAGAGTGAGATTGTGTACAGATATAACAACGCGCTTTTGACCGGCATTGTGTAGCAACATGCCCAAACCTGCAGCAATTATTACATTGTATGGTTGGTAAAATATAAGTCTGAACCGGGAGGGAAGTGTAAAAACAGTAAACCCTATCTGGGAGCTTTTGGCCAATAAAAGTTAGAACTACTGTTGAAGTTGGAGTCCAAATAGAATTATTATTATCAGTCGACTTTTTATTAAGCCGACGGGCTCTGATGACACGTCCAAAACCATCAGGAACATCAATGGAAGAAACTAAATCTTCTAGGGTCCACTCTACTGGGACGCCTCTAACAATACCCATGCGGGTCACATTATAAGAAGGAATAATGGCATTATATTTAGCCGCGGCAAGACCTGGATGATCTAAGAAAGAATTAGCGGAAACTGCAGTTTTAAATTCAACAGAGACCCGATTTCGGCCTATACGTTTAACACCGTCTTTAGCAACATCCTTGATTTCATTGTGGTGTAGGAAGTGACCAAACTTAATCGGGTGAAGTACAGCACTAGATGAAGACTCACAATCTTTGCTTACATGAATCAAAAAGGGAGCAATATCCTGATCCAAATAACGTTTTCTGTTACCCTCATATTCTGGTAAAGTATACACCGACTGAATAGAACCGATTGTTTGTGATACTGAGTTTTTCTTTGGGGGAAAAGAGGAATAATCAGAATTTGGAGGAGTTTGTCGTTTTCTAGAAGGATGGATCACCTCCGTGTCCATTGGGACTGGAAAATTAGAAGAAACAGGGATATAACCTCCCCCAGGATCGGGGGGGTCAACGCCGTTCATAATTCTATCTACACTAAACTACTATATAATACTTACAAATAAGTCAACACACTTATATAAACACACCAAACCACTAATTAGATAATCAACAGGAAATAAAACCCTATAAAACACCTAAAAAATAAGTGAAAAAGACGGTAATGTCAAAAACACTTGTATCAATCACTCAACCACAAAGCAGAGTTGCGATTTTGTTAATTTAAAAATGTGCTAATGTCATCTGTCAGTTGTCGTATTATGTCATCTGTCAGTCACAAGTTTCGTTCAACATTATTATTTAGACATTTCTTATTGTTTTTTTTAAATGTAGTTTCCCAAAATCTCTATTTCTTTTTACTTATTTATTTATAATGTAATATGTGTATTTAGCTATGGTTTTTCTAAAACTTAACGTGGGTATCCACTGCTGATGGATTTTTACAAAATATATTGTAATTTCAGTTTCTATGTAAAATAACAATATAATTTTATATGAACAGTACAACAGTGGAAGCCTAATTGTGCATGTTTGTAATAAATGAGAGGCAACAAGTATACTTCACACAAATGCAGTGTTTCCTGTCATTTTATTTTATATGTGGTTAACTATTAGATTCAAACTCTTGTTAATATTATAAAGGAAACTTTCACACATTGCCTATTTCTGATTTCTACACCTTATTTTTTTTAATTATTTAATTTTTACTTGGTGACTAAATATTAGTGATCTTATTATTTTGTTAACTAAATGGTGCATGAAATAAATTTAAAAACAATCAACTTTAATTTGTACACCTTCAGTTGTGCCGTTAAAACTGAAGGTGTGTTAGCGAACATTATTTGAACACGTGTATTACTTACTAAAGTCACCTCGGGAGTTAAATGTTGACCTCTCAATGGAAGCTCCTTTTGTGTAGCTCGTAGATAAATCAGGATTTGCTAAACGCGATAACAAAACAACAAGCGTGTTAACATTGTAACCCATTACAATACCTTCAGCTATTCAATACAAGCAATGAAAAATAGAAATAGGCATTCATATGCATTCTTGCAATTTTCTTAAATGTTTCCTAAACCACGTATGCAATTATATATATACTTGAATTTATGTTTAGAGAAATGATCAGACATCAAATTAATTTTTCAATGAAACCTAGAATCCAATTTTTGTTTTATTTTAATTTTTACTTGAACATAAAAAAATTGAACCTTGCTTTGTAGAGTCATTCATATATGTAAAGTTATTCCAAATATTTAGACCCAAACCTCTGAGCAATGTAGGATCAGTGGATGAGTTCTCAAGCATGCTGAATTTGTTCTTGGTGATTCCAATCATTGAGTTACTGCTGGCCTGTAACGTATTCTTTGTACCCGAGCCATGGTTCCATCCAGAATGCTGTGGCGCAAGTTTGATATTGCTTAAATTCTGAAATTATAAAATTCATTAATATTAAAAGTTAACTCCAATTAATTAACTTAATTAAATAAATAAGTTTCACAGTAAAAGTTAATTTAATTTAACTGTGACATTTCAGTCATTGAGTGTTATTAATTCTTAAGTATAAATTTTAATCTTAGTGAAAAGAAATATAACTAAATTATAATATTATTGTTAAAGAATAGCAAAAAGATTTTACTCAACGAATATATTCAAAACAAATATCGAATGACATTTTTTTATAATTTTTTTTTATTGTTTACTTTTGATATATATGTCAGTAAAAATATACGGTTAAAATTTGGATCCAGGACGAAAAAGTTGTTTTCATTTTATAAATAGTTATCACAACATCTGGCGACCCTGCCAGGATGGATGAAATTGCTAACGCTGGAGAATGCATCAGATTTTTGGAATACGGCGCACGCACAATAATTATTATTCCACATATTTATTTATTTTCTGATTTTATACATTTTTCTTAATATAATTGAAAACAATAAATATTAAAAAAAATATAAAAATCTAAATACGTCGGCAGCGGAGCCTTGGGCCCAAGCTACCGGCGGTAAGGCCTCCAGAGACAGAAACCTCCTCACAATGCGTGCCGTGCTCAGGAGTACCGCCTTCTGTGCCTGGCCCTTCACCCACTTACCGAGCGAGAGCCTCTCTAGGTGGTGATCGAGGCTCTCGGTACAATGATTGTTGACTCCATATGCCACATGGCTGTAATCTCGAGCGCGAGATTCAAATATTTTGACATCTTGTCTGTCTCTGCCTTCACGAGATTACAGTCATGAGGAATACTTACGTCAACAATTATTGTACGTCTCGCAGATCGATCTATTATCACGATATCAGGCTTCTTGGCTACAATAGTCCTGTCTGTGATAATAGATCGATCCCAGTAGAGCGTGATATGACCATCATCGAGAACTGGCTCCGGTGTGTATTTGTAGTGCGACACCTCCGAAGCGATCAGACCATACTTCAGAGCAAGTTGTTGATGGATTATCCTGGCTACTAGGTTGTGTCTGTGCAGGTACTCGGAGTTCGCAAGGCGAGAACAACCGGAAGTGACATGTCTGAGGGACTCGCCGGGGCAGTGGCACAAACAACAGACATCCAGCGTGCCGTCCCTCATAATGTACTTCCGGTAGTTGTTCGTCTTGACAACTTCGTCCATAATTGCACAGACAAAGCCCTCTGTCTCCCCAAAGAGGTCACCGAAACGTAGCCAGTTCACAGAGGCAGGCAGGTCTACATCAGGCCCATGCAGAGCCCGATAAAACCTGCCGTGTAACTCCTTGCTCTTCCATATTTCTAAACGCTCGGAGGTGCTCAACACTGGGTGTTGTTCCAGTTCTCGTTATTAAGAGAGAGTGGGGAGAGCCCCTTATCTACAGACACCACATCTCGATGTATTCCCTCATTAATTTTCAGGAAATACTCCCGTAGATTGTATACCTCACGGTTATGCATGTCTTAGCATTAAGGAGGCCTCGGCCACCACATTTCCATGGGATATACAATCTCATAACCGACGATCGTGGGTGATGCATCCGATGTGTGGTCAGCATGCAATGGACCCTTCGGTCTAAGATATCCAGTTCTGTTTGAGTCCACCTTAGTATACAGACAGGGGTCTTTGCAACTATGCACAAAGCGACATAAGTCTGCCGCATTTCGAGGTAGTTTTCGATACGCTGCCACGAGATGTTGGAATAATATCCCGCCACCTATTAAGAATGCGCTAACTAAATTAACTTTTAAAAGAAAGCTAAAAGTATTTTTATTAGAAGTCCAAAAGCAGAAAATTTATAATAAATCTTTTTTCTAATTTTTTTTTTTTTTCCTGCACTCTGGCTGCTTATCGAAATGTACATATGTAAAAGGGAGACTAATATTGTTCCAGAATTTCTATTTGTTTTAAGTTACATTGAAGTAATGATAGTGAATAAGTTTTTTTTTTTTTTCTTTTCTTTAATATTGTTTTAAATACCTTGCATATTGAACTTAGGACCCGTTAATTATACATAACTTTAACTTCTTTTTATACCATAGTTCTTATATTATTTATTAGTTCTTATCTTATTTTATCTTTTGTAATATTGAAATTTTTATTTATCTTTATATATAAATATTTATGTTTGGTTATCCACCGCTGCAACTGGCGTGCGGATAGTCGTGAGGGTTTTCGCGGAAGATCAGCGCTGAGTGTTCCAGAGAGGAGCACCCAGCATACAAAGCTGAGGGAGGACCCTATCCGGTCAGCATTGCAACGTTAATTATAAATGTTTCTTTATGCTAGTGTAATTTTAATTTTATTCTGTTTTATGTATTTATAATTATTTTGTAATATGTTTGTTTTTTATTGCGTTGTAATGGTGGGAAGGATTAAATGTTATTTTATTTTTATTTATTTATTTTATACCAAAGGAGTAAGTTAACGAGGGCATAACCCAGCTGTTAAAAGCACGAGACTTTTTACCATCTGATAGAAGACTATTTAGAACTTTTCTCAGGCGACTAAAGAATCGTGCTTTTATCAGATGTTTTACATCCTCATCAACAATACCCATCGACTGTGATATACAAAGGTACTTGTAGGTCTCACCTTCGGAGAGGGATCTGAAGGACACATTTTCGGTGAGTTGTAGCCCATCAGAGCTTGCAACTCTCCCCCGCTGTACATACATGACCGCAAACTTTTCGACACCAAACTCCATCCCGATGGAACTACTGAACTTTTCAGTTATTTTGAGCAGTTCCACTAGGTCGGTCTTTTTCGATGCGAAATGGTCATCCATGTATAGAAGATGAGATTTGACTTCACCCCTCTACGAAGCTGAAAGCCCAGCCTTGATTCGTTTAGCAACGTGCTTAAAGGATTCAAGGCTGATTTATGGCAGACTGATTTATTAGATTTAACAAATTAAGTTCTGTTCAAGGGTTAGATTGAAGGTACATCATTTGACAAATATAACTATAGTAATGGTTAACGAAAAAAGAAAATAAAATTCTTTCTATTGAATGTATTGCCTACCTTTTGTGTGCCAGCTTTGAGTTTGGACATGTCAACGGTATTAATTCGTGGTGATTTCCAGTTATTATCCGTGAATGAGTTATTATTCTGACGTCGTCCCTCACCGCCGCGTTTACCACGACCGCCATCCTCGCGGCGACCGTAACCACCGCCCATTGGAATGGAGTTCATCAACTGTTCAACATTCAGATTTAACAATAAACTTGTGAATATATTAAATACATGAAAGGAATGACAGTTATACATGTTGTATAGTGTGAAAGTAAAGCAGTAAAGGTAGGTAGCGTGTTCATCTTTCTACTATTAACTACAGACGGTTGGTACAGTATGTATTACTCTTCCACACATTTCCATCATCCCATATATCAGAAATCACTCGTACACCTAACCTTTTTCACAAAATCAGTCCATACTTGCTCCATTAATAGATTGGACTTTGTCATTTTGCTGCAGAACAAATAACCTTTCTTAGTTTAACAGTCTTCTATTTATAAAAGGTTTTCTTTCAATTCAGACAATTTTATCAAAAACAATATTAAAATGAAGTAATTAGTTAATTTGTGCAAATTGTATGTATATTTGTTACCTCAATATGTCGCTGTTGTTGCTCAGCCTCCTTTTGAATCTGGTCCATCATCTTGGGCTGGGAGTCGACAACGCTCTTTACCACCCAGCGTCGTTGGCGCAGCTCGATCACGTCTTTTATCATGAATCGCACGCGACTACTTATTTTATTCGATTTCTTGTCAACAATCTCTTGCATTTGTTTGAACACAAGCTCCAATTGCTCTTTTACTTCGTTTTCCACCTGTTTTTGACAATTAGAACTGTAGTGGACTGTATTAAATAAAAGTTCTTCTTGATTGGAGATGCTAACGCTTTTATTGCTCCCAAACGATTGGACAATTTTGACAATTTACAATAGCTATTTATACTAAGTTCGCCGCGGCTCCAACAAACGTAACACTGTGCCGCACCGTTCTTTAGCGGGCTTCAGTTAAAACAATGCGCGTCTTTCGGTGTCGGTTGATAAAGGATTTACAAAGAAACCCTTTAGCGGCCCGCTGTGGCGCCACAAGATAAACATTGAACCGACGATAATTCTTTGAAATGTTAAACTTGTCGCGACGCGAGTTCAAGAGCGGCACGTGTAACATGAGTTGGTAACTATGTCGCCAACAAGAACATTGTTTTAATAATATTTTACATGTTTGGTTAATTCGTTTAGATTTATAGTTAGATGCTCTTAGTTTTATATATTGACTGATTTTATGTTTATCTAGCTGTTGTCCGCGACTCCGTCGTTTGTATGACATTAGTTCATATAAATGTCCCTACAGATCTCGGAGCCTATCCTAGTGATAGATAGGTGGTATAAGTTGTATTATTAAATTACATTATATATAAATGTAGATTATACCTGTTCCCCAATAGTGGTAAGCAATTTGCAAAGACATTCAAGTTTTTCCTCTTCTAACTTGTCTACGAGATAATTCATACAATAAACCATAATCTTGGCAGTCAACATTTTCAATTTATACAGCTCACCTGAAAATAACGACATATTGTAAAATACATTGAAGAAAATTGTACTGCGCTTCATAATGCTATTGTACATTGAACATTTTATATGGGAATAATAATAGAATAATGTTAAATTCCATTTTATAAAAACACTACCTTTTACCCGCGACTCCGTCCGCGCGGAATAAAAAATAAAAAACAGGGTAAAAATTATCCTATGTCCGTCTCCTAGTTCTAAGCTACCTCCCGATCAATTTTCAGCTAAATCAGTTCGACCGATCTTGAGTTATAAATAGTGTAACTAACACCACTTTCTTTTATATATATAGATATTTCTAATGTATTAAGAATCTCGCGTTCTTGCGCATGCGCACATAAGGTTTTATATTTAAATCAAAGGAATTGTTTCACATACAAATGAGGTTTATAGAAGCAAAAGATTCATGCAATTTCTTCACAATGTAGATATTCGCGAGCCAAACAAAACAATGACGAAATTTCTGAGACCAAAATCTCTATTAAAAACATTGTCATCGCTGTCATCATCTTTGACGAATCAGAGATAACAATACACTTTAAACTGGGATTTGGGTCTCAGAAACCAATGATGTTATATGCATTCTTTTTTATGCTTGATTTACGTTATGCCAATAAAGTAGGACAGTAGCGCTGGCCTATAATTGACTGTTTTGGCTCACTGGTGCCAGTTAGTGTTTAAACTGGTTGTGTACTCATAATGTTTTACGGTCCTGCCAGAATGTAAACTACAAATGTATATATATATATACATTTGTCATCCTCCCTACGAGTTTCGACTTTGAAGACACTTGTATTGGTACATATTGTTGTCACCGTTATACCAAAGAGAATGTAAAGTATAACAATATGTATTAATACAAGAGTCAATGCAGTTCAGTTCTGGGGTCACATTCTCAGATATAGGTTATCAGCTGTGAAACCCTATGTGAGCTACAATAGCTTGGCAATGCGTAGTAAACATTCGCTGAAGCAATTGCCTATATGCATACAATGAAGTCATTATCAATTATAAAACATATACAGAACTAAATGAAACTTTTTAATACCAAAATTCGCATTCGCTATAAAGCGCATACACATTAAATGAATAATCTTTGTATTTATAAGTTGTATTAAAACTTCTATAATAAAAAAATGTCAAAAAACAACAGCTGGCTACATAAAGAATAGAACTACGAATTAATCAATAAAAATGTAAAAATGAATAAATTTTTAGCATAACAAGAAAAAGAAAAAAAAACTTACTAATAAATCTGACATTTCCAACCGATCTCATTCTTAATTTTCTATTTTCTTCTTCCAACTGCAATTGAATTTCCTTCTTTTTGACCTGAAATAATATTTATAAATAATTAATGCATGAAAATTGCAATTAATAATAGAACTGTTTTAATCCAAATCAGTAACAACTTGTTATACTGTAAAAAATACATATGTACATATTTTCGAAGAGCTCACGACATATTGACCGTACAGCTAATTATATTCTATGTCTGTCTCCTGTTTCTAATCTACCCCTCTACCTATTTACAGCCAAATCTGTTAAGTCATGAGTCTTGAGTTATAAATAGTGTAAGTATATTTATAATATGTACTTACAGGGTCAGTGCATTCATTCATTTCTTTCTCCATTTTCAAGACATTCTCATCAACCTTAGCTGTGACAAATTGATTCTGGCACTTGCTGATAATGAGTCGGAAATTAACATATTTGTCAGGGGAGCCATTATCAGCGGGTACCTGTGTAATAAAAAACCAAAGTCATTAAACATGTTATGTTATATTATGTAGTACTAGCTTTTACCCGCGACTCCGTCCGCGCGGAATAAAAAAAAATAGAAAATGGGGTAAAGATTATCCTATGTCCTTTTCCTGGTCCTAAGCTACCTGCCCACCAATTTTCAGTCAAATCGATTCAGCCGTTCTTGAGTTATAAATGGCGTAACTAACACAACTTTCTTTTATATATATATAGATTTAAAGGTTACATTTTTTTATCAAAGTTTACATTTACCTTTATTGATGCAAGTTTATTGCACATATTAGCATAGGCCTCGGAAAAGTTAGGCTCATCGATCGCCTTCTCAAAAACTAAATCAATGACACCTTCTAAACGGCTTTGAGTGTTTATTTCCAATGTTTTTACTTTCTCCATTAGAGTGTCAAACTTCTGCGGCGTAAGTTTGTTCAGAATACCTCTGAATTTCTTATACAACTCCTACAAAACAACAAAAAGTGAATCACATAAGATTAATTTTGAATGCAAATAAAATACGACGATGAATGGTGATGCGATGAAATTGAATTTCACAACCTTAAAATGACAAAGGGCCATGTCCTCAATGATCCTTGTCACAAACAAGAATAAATTTATACAACAAAAATATATACAGCTCAAAAGGAATAAAATGCATGAATTATTTCAGATATTATTTTTAACAGATTATAAAGAACAATGGCAGCCGCCCATACATCAAAATAGTTGAGGCTAAATGATAGCGTCTAAGCATGAAAAATATCTTAAAACGATAAGAATTAGTTGCGGAGCAAATAACTGAAAGAATTTCGGCCTGAGGAAGCCGCAAAAAATAGATATTTTGATTTTAATTTTTCGTTTTTTAAGGTTACGTCATAATGACAGCTAGAGAAAATTCGCAATGAAGGTTGTTATTTAAGTAAATATCTAGTACGTGATTTTATTTTGTATATTAAATCAGAACTGTATCGTTATAAATCAGGCAGATGGTGATTACGAGTAGTTATGTGGCTGATTTCGAAAAATATAAGAGTACCACTAGCTGTCACGCGGCATGTTGGTACTCTTTGCTACGAGCGCCACACGAACTTAACCGACACAAGGCGGAGTATTTGTGACGTGCGTGACATTTTAAATGTTGCCATAACCATAAAAGCGAATAGTTACAACATAGTGCGGTTTGCAGTCATTTAAAAATGCCTGAAGACCAAAGAACTATCTTTTTTCACTAAGTATACACCTACTATAAATAATAAGTATCTATTTGAAAGTAAGTCTTGGAATGTCATGCATAGTAATAATTTCTAATTCGTACACTTTGCTACTTATATTTCCGAAAATATGGCATTCTTTAAATGGTGGGAACACTTTAATGGGTGATAATCCAATTAGTCAATATACATTCTTTAAATTATTATAATGTTTCTGTGGCTTCAACAAAAATAGAATTATTTACGTAAATTATTAAAAAAATATGTTAATTAATTGTATCTATATGACATTTCTAGACGCTAATTTTTTTTTCAACTATTTTTCTGCCATTGTTCTTTATTGATACCACTTCAATAATAAATGCTTAACCTAAATGGTACTTACTACTTAATTTGTACTGTGATAATTAAAAAATCAACTGACTGATGAGATTTATTCTGCTTTAACATTTTTAGAAATTATTCAATAAGGGTTAGAGCTGAGGATATTAAAACTTTGCCCATAACTTACCTGTGTTTTGAATTCTTCTTCGCTCAGACTAGCTGCTTTCAATCTGGTCGGTTTCCAGGCATCTTTAGATTGGTTAAGCTTTACATCCTCCCGAGTCAGTGATACACGGATCACAGCTTTATGATGGGTGCTACCACTAGGTGAAACGTTAAGCTTCATGCTTCCCTTACCTAGATGACATTGTATTTTTTACAACAAGTAATTATATATCAACATTTTTTATAACAAAAGACTAAATTTAAACTTACCACCGGCGTTTAAGTTCCTGCCGTCCTTCTTAGGGTCCCGTGGTGTGTTACTCCTTGAACCAATACTCGAGTTCTTCGCAAAGTTCGGGAACAAGGAATCATTAATAGGCCTGGATATTGGGTTGAACGGCTGCGGCTCTTGATGTGGCTAGAAAAAAAACAATAAATAAAAATGAAAAGGACAATATTGCGTAACATTTAAAAAACTCACTTGTTCTAGAATGTCAGTTTTCAATAATGTATAATAAACAATTTTAGTATACACTCACCTTTATTATATTGCATACTTCTAGCATAGGTGCATTTGGCTTTGTCTTTGAGAGGGGATCATCTTTAATTTGCATCAATAGTCCAATGTCATAGCACTTCTTGCCAGACTGGTTTAATGGTGACCATTGGTCTAAAAAAAAACAATATTAATACATACCTTAATAATACAATGAATCTTTAAAAAAAGGAGTTATCAAGATCAGCGATATCTGTTCCAAAATATATTAAGGAAATTAATTCAATGTATTTACCATTGTCATATTTGTATTTCAGTTTTGGACCAGCAGATGCTGATTTCTCATTGTCCTCGGCTGTTGATGTCTTCGACTCTTCATCAGATGTTGGAGCATCTTGTTTTTGATCCATGCTTACTTTGTCTGAATCACTTTCAACATTATCATTAGCATCATTATCTTTTGATGCTTCTATGTCAATGTTATTGGAAGATTTATCATTCTTAGGGTTATTTGTGACCTTTTCATTTTTGAATATCTCTTCTTTGACATTTTCTGACTTCAATGTTGTCATTTCATTTTCATTGGCATCTGCTGATGGTGCAGAATCTAATGTTGTAATTAAAAATACATATGTATAATTAAAAATTTTAAAAACTGCTGCTACACAACATCTGTCAATTTTTGTATAAAAAAAATACTATTATGGGAATACTTAAACAATTCTTACGAAATTGATTATATAATAAATATTTTCGACGGAATAAGTACATTATATATGAATAACTTTGCTGCCTTGTATAATAAGTATTTAAAAAAAAAAAAGAAAACGGAACAAACCTGTCAACTCATTATTAAGATTAATATCCTTCATTTTGTGTTTGATGTTATCACTTGCAGTATTATCTAAGCTCTGTGAAAGCTTCAGCTGAGCTTTTGTTGCGCTGGAGGTTTCTTTATTCTCACTTAGTCTAGGTTTGGCAGTTAATTCTTTAGCAGACTTTTCAATATTGTCAATGTTATGTTCTGTTGCAGCAGACTCTGGTAATGTAGGCAGTTTGTTGTTGTTTGATGTTTCAGTTATGTGAATTTCTTTCGGAGTTGCTGATGTTATTTTTGCTACTTTCGTTTCCGTTTTATGTAGTTGACTTTCATGTTCAACCTCAGGTATGGGTTCTGAACGCACTGAAATAAAATAAATTTTATATATTTTTATGAAGGGTATTATTTATTCACATATTTATTTATTACCTTATTATCTATATATAAAACATTTTATAAAAAATTTACATTATTTATAGATAAATTTTCAATAAAGAATACTTGGTAGTAAGCAATGAATATATTGGGATAATGCATGTTATTCATCAAAAAGAAAGTACATCAAATTGATTGAACAGTCAATGGTGTCAATTTATTCAAATTTCATAATACTTGGAGTCAATTCATTGTTGACTTACTTAAAGTAACAATAAACAGACAATTTGCAGTTGTTTTTCAGTTCTCAACATAACTTGTACCAGCACATGTGTTAAAAATAAATTTTACACATATTTTGCACTGGATAATAGAACTAAATATAACCATAACCTATTCTCCACCACTAGAAATATGATCTGTTTCCCACATTTTAGTATAGAATTTCATCACTTGGTTTAAATTCTACAATATATTAATGTTTATTTTTCTATTTTAATAAAATTCTTCTTTAATAATGCTTGGTAATAACTTTCTAACGTAAATTTGAATAAAAATATACCACACGACAATTTTGCAGCATTTCTCAGATACTAGTTACATCTATAACAAAAAAAAATCTGACAACCAAAGCAAGGTAATGCATTTGTAACATAACCTGTCTCCATCTGGAGATTGTTGAAGTAATAAAACGTGACATTACTTTAATTACTTCGTAGAAAATCACATCCGTACACGAAATAAAAAAGAAAGTAGACAGTCAAAAATTCTTACATCCTTCAAAATTATATAACCTAAGCACTGGTAGGTATAGTTTGTTCTAGATGACGATTAAGTTAAAAAAATATCAACGCACGTTAGACAGTAAATTTTGGTTTTAATTCTCTAGCTGGTCCGTCGCTTTTGCTCAAGCAAGTATGAAGTCTATAAATAGAGAAGTGAGGTATTTCCACGTGGGAGTTATGTCTAGCACTGTACGTGGGTGTTTTTCAGAAAAATTGACCCTGTGACGATCAGGAAAAATAATTTTGGTTGTACATGAAATTGTTCATATTGTCCCTGGTATGAAACAATACATTATTAACTAGCTAAATATGCTATTTAAATTAATATAAAACCATAAATATAAGAAATATTCAAGTTTTTCTCTCAGCATATGATGCAAAGTATTCCTGTGCGTCACAAAATATAATGAATCCGATATAAAACGACCAGGCATTGAAAGAAAATCAACGTATATTACCTTATAGACAGAGCTGGGCATTAACTCGTCAATCCGTTAATCGTTAATTAACGAAGTTAACATTTTGCTTAACGGATTAACTTTTAAGTTAACTTCAAAAAATGTTAACGCTTTTGTTAACTTCCGTTAAACTCAACTTCCGTTAATAAAAGTCCGTTAATCGTTAAATTAGAAACTTGGAGACGTGCTGTCATTTTGTTTAAATTACGCGCCACGTCACGCTCGTAAGTTCAACTATGTTGGGCAACTGTCGGCGACTCGAATGGTGAACGAACGAGTCGATAATTGATATATGTGAAGTTCGTGTGCAAGTGTGATGCATCAGAGCGTCCGGGAAAGACATGACCAACAGGACAAAATCAAAAGAAGAAGGTTCGAAATAGTATATTTCATAACGAGTATATAAAAGCACGAATATGTAAAAGCCCACATTCCGAACGCTCTTCGTCCCTGCAATAAGCCACTTTTTGAGCAACTGTATAAAAAACACTTTTTTATTCGTGCTTTTTCTTTACTTTTCTAAACTCGTGTGTTCTCTTTCCCAACTGTCAAAATAATGTCTATTAAAAAGAAAAAACCAACCACGAAGTTTTTACAAAAAAAAAAAATCACTGAAATTTTTATGCTTCATACAAATATTTCTAAAAAGAAGCTCCTAATTTTTTACAATATCAGATTTAATGATTTGATTCAATGAATTAGGTTGGTTTCATTTTATTTCATCTCATTAAATTTAATTTTCATTTCATATCTAAAAAAATAACTTCTGAAGACTTGGCCGTTTGGGCATAGTTCCCTTTGCCTACCCAGAATGGGTGAAACAAAAAAATCTCTGTTTGTATTCTTTTACGGTTGGCGCTATTTTCCAAACATTTTAGTTAGTTGCGTTGTGTTTTTATTATTACATTAAATTGCTTAATTTTTTCACAACTGTATTAAAAATACTTGTGCCAACTGTCAACCCTCACCTTTGGCTGCGCCTTGGCTTGGGTAGACATTTGTCGGAACACTTTGCAATGACAGGCTTTCCGCACTCGTAATGAAATATACTATAATTAATTCATACTAGTCTCTAATACTAATGTTTTATAGAATTAAGATTAATTTTTATATTAGGTCCTTACATATGAAATTGGCGTTTTGTATGGGAGGAACAAAAAGTCGAATATTTTTTAATATAATATATTTAATTAATCAAAGTATGAACCATTATTTTCTATGCACTTTTGCCATCTCATAGGTAGTTCATTGATCCCTTTACTAAAAAAACCAGTCGGACGGGAATCAATAAAATCTTTGAAGGCGATTTGGACTGCCCCATCGGAGTTGAATTTTTTCACTTGCAAGAAGTTATCCAAATTTCGAAAAAAATGGTAATCTGTTGGAGCAAGGTCCGGGGAGTACGGAGGATGTCTTAGACTTTCCAATTGAAGCTCTTCTAATTTAGTAGCCGTCTGTTGCGCAGTGTGTGGTCTAGCGTTGTCGTGAAGCAGCAGTGGCGTGGAGCGATTGACCAGCCTAGGTTGTTTAGCCGCTAGCTTTTCCATCATGGTTTGCAATTGCTGACAATAGACATCAGCCGTAATAGTCTGGCCAGATTTGAGAAAACTGTAATGAACAATACCGGCACTAGTCCACCAAACGCTTACAAGTAACTTTTTTGGGGTTAATTTTCGCTTGGGGCAGGATTTGGCTGGCTGGCCAGGATCCAACCATTGCGCTAAGCGCTTCCGATTATCGTAAAGAACCCATTTTTCATCACAGGTAATGATTCGGTTTAAAATACCTTCATTATTGTGCCGGTTTAGTAATGTAACGCAACAGTCGACGCGCGTTTGCCGGTTTGCTTCAGTCAATTCGTGAGGTACCCACCTTTCAAGCTTTTTAATCTTCCCAATTTGCTTCAAGTGAATTAAAACAGTTTTATCACTAACATCGCAGCCTGCAGCTAACTCGGACGTGGTTTGCGATGGATCCGCTTCCACAATAGCCTTCAACTCTTCATTATCAACTTGAGTCTCAGGCCGTCCACGGGGCTTGTTCTGCAGATCGAAATTTCCAGAACGAAAACGTTGGAACCAAAAACGAACTGTGTTTTCTTTTGCAACACGACCGCCATACACATCATTCACCCTTCGAGTCGTTTCCGCAGCACTAGTGCCACGGCGGAACTCGTACTCGTAAATAATGCGATATTTTAAGTTTTCCATTTTGTAAAATGAGTGACGCAAACAGAAAAAAACAGAAGAAAAAAAACAAACGAATGACGGTCATCGAACCACAAATACATGAGTCTATAGCTGTACAAATTTGAATTTGGAATTCCTTACCAAAGAGGAGAAATTCGTGATTAAAGTGGCCAGTACGAAAAACGCCAATTTCATATGTAAGGACCTAATATATAGGTCCTCAGTTTACCATGTCACATACCAATTTGTTTTTATTTCATAGGTACATTTATCCGACATTCTTTTGGTAAAGAACAACATTTTGAGACAACTAGCACATAACAACAAAACCGCTATAAAAGGTTAAAAACAACACTTGTCTAATTGGTCAAAAGGAAACATGTATATATACATACAAGCAATTTAATTAGTCTGATTGATAACATATTACCTTGATTAATTCATAAATTAATTCATAATTATTGAGGAGATGAGGATCAGAAAAATATTAAATCAACTACTAATCCTCAAAACAAATTTCAGCAATTAATTATGTACTAATGTTATTCATGTAATTAATTATTATTCTAAAATACTATATTTGGCAATTATGATAATCTTAATACTTTAATAAATATTAATATTTTCCAATTAATACGACTAACAAACCTTGATTATAACAACCTGGACTACATATGTTTTCCAACAACATTTACCCTATGTTTCTGAAAACAAAATCACCAATTAAAAACATATTTGTAACATTCTCTTGTTTTGGAGTGTGCTCGGAACGAACGGCTTAGACGTAATTATTTTAAGGTGTTCGGGTATAATGTCGGTCAGATAAACACTATCCTGGCTTACCCGTCTTCTGACGAGGCCAGGATGATGTTTAAGTTGACCGACATGTGTTTAAAAACAATGTAGATAATTAGATGTAAGGTGTATTTATTGGAAGGCTTATGGGGCGATATGGTCGCATTGCGACAAAGCCTCTTAAATTACTAAATAAAAAAAAAACATTCTCTGTTTTGTCAAAGTTAATGACAGGGTTGACAATATGTTTTATGCATATTTTTGTACTTTTGGGAACATAATCATAGTTATAATCCTCCATTAGCTAACTTTTGAAAATGGAAAATGCGAAACCAACTACTGGGCCTTGGATGAATATTTGCAACACTCGCCTTCGTGTTGCCATCATCAATTATGACAAAATTAGTATGAGATAGGGTTAGATAGGGGGCTGCAAAAACATCTTCTACTATTGAAAACAACATTTCCCCGGGGAATTGATTGTATGTGACATGTTTGTGAGATATCTGTATTATTAATTTAGTTGTAAATATATTGTTAGTTTAAAAAAACTCATAGTAAAAAAATATGTTTTCTTTAGGTGAAGAACTGGGTAAAGGAACTGAGGAGAATGCTCAGTTCTGACATTGTGTTAATAATAGCTGGTAATAAAATTGATTTAGAGCATGAGCAGGCAGTGCCTACTGAAGAAGCTGAAAGGTACTATTTTTTTTAACTTCTTTTTCAGCTGTCTACGATTTGTCAATATAAAAGCTTCCATTATCCGCGACAATTATGGCAACCTTCAGTCATTAATAACTATATGTCCATCTTTTTAATCTATGAAAAGAATATTTATGATTGTTTCAAATAATCAGCCATTTATCTTCTCTTATAAATTATTTTTAACAGTTTGTTTTATTGACTATGATGTTTATATAATCTTACTTCCTACTAATATTATAAATGCGAATGTTTAGATGGATGGATGGAATTAAAAAAAACTTATTATTAGCCTATGTGTTCTTCCAGAACATATTCTACATCTATGCCAAATTTTATCGAGATCCATGCAGCCGTTCTGAAGATATGTTTAAACAAACATCCAAACATTCACATTTATAATATTAAGTAAGATTTTGAAGTACAACCTTCAATTAAAGGGAGTAGTGCCCACCATTATGCATGGTAATAGACCAGAGAAACTATAAGGAAAACTAGCAATCTTATGAGTGTGAATTGTTTAATTTAATGTGAATTAACATTTTCATTGATTATATTTAATTTTTAGCTTTTCAAAATCTGTTGGTGCTCAACACTACTACACATCGGCAAAGGTAAACTATGGAATAGAAGAGTTATTCCTTGTGCTCGCCCAGTTGATGTTACAAAAGTATGAACAAGGCTCGCAAACTAACCACGAGGCATCCAGGGCCTCTCAGGTCTTGATAGTTGATGATGAGGAACCAGCTCATAGGTCATGCTGCTTCAACTCAAGCCGCATCTAAACTGGTGAAACAGAAAATCTTGTAAAATATATCAATGTTATATTAAATTTATAAAAGTCATTTTTTAGCATATGGAAACATACTTTTATATGTATATTGTTATTTTTAAGATATATTGTTAGAAATTAAATATTTTTGCTTTTCAATATAAGATTTTTTAGGAGCATTTTAATATGCTAAGATTTTAATCTTTGATTAATGTTCCCTGCAAATTCAAATATATGTCAATATATCATGAAAATTGTGAGCTTTTGTCAAGCAAAGGTTTTAATAAATTTTTGTGATTTGTATACAACCCAGATATAAATAATAAATATTGAACTTCATGTATTTAAGTGACATACAATCATCTATCAAGTAATCTGCTTATTGTATTAAACATAATTATATAATGTGCTTATTATAATCCCATTGTCATGGTCAAATGCTAAATTTAGAATAATCAATATCTATAAGACATGTTTGTACTAATTTTGTGTATTTTCATTACATTTGTATTTAAAGGCACTTCCGCCTTATCAGAGTGAGTTTCCATCTTAGGGCGTGGGAATTTGGACCAAGTAGGTAGATAGGAAATATAATTTTTAAAAGTAATAGCGTCTTATAATTAATTGCTACAATAATTTGTCACGTTTCACCGAGCACGTAGTTGTGAACGTAACTGACGTCTTTTCGCACCAACGATCAAATACTAACTGAACTACGCTCTCTTCGTGGCGTCACCCTCTCGTCCGGAAACAGAACCGTCAACCAATCACCCCACTAGCGCTCGGTGCTACGTTTTGAAATTAAAACGTTACTAATGATCAAAAACTGTATTTCAAAATCATATTCATAGATGGCGTTAGGGACGCGCCGTCATATTTATTCTTGTTCTTTTTTTTAATATTCATTTATATGCCAGCAGATGATCAAGGGGGGAGGCTAGTAGTATTTTTTTTATTCAAAAGAGAATTCTTTTTTAACATGGTCCAATTTTTTTAGAAACTCGTTCTCACTAGTTTTTGGTTTATTTATGTAGGATTGTATGAGCCTTAGTATTTCGAATTACTTTTATATATCTATTTTACTTTTTTTGATTCTATAGGATAGGGCAGCTACCCCCCCTTGGACACAGACGGGCTGGTGGCCTTAACGTCCCGGTCCGTCACAGGCTCTCCGGCCTTCGCGGACGTAGTCCGAGGTCAGGGATACGTGGCGGCCCTCGTCGGCGACATCTTGGTGGTCGGGGTGTACTTCTCGCCGAATCGGAGTCTCGCCGACTTCGAGGCATTTATCTCTGAGATCGGCGTCCTGATAGGCAGAAGTCGATCCACCCGAGTGCTCGTCGCGGGGGACCTCAACGCCAAATCCTCGGCTTGGGGATGCCCGACGACGGATCCGCGGGGCCGGGAGTTGGAAGATTGGGCGACGGAGACCGGACTCATGGTCCTCAACCGGGGGTCGGTCAACACGTGCGTGCGGCGTCAAGGCGGCTCCATTGTTGATGTCGCCTTCGCCGATGCCGTCCTGGCACGCCGTGTTTGTGGCTGGCACGTGGTCGAGGACGTGGAGACGCTTTCGGACCACCGTTACGTGAGGTTCGGCATATCCGCGTCCCCGTCCAACCTGAGTGGCCCAGATCGGCCCCTGAGCGGGGAGGGTCCACGGTGGTCTTTGTCACGGATGGACCGGGACTTTTTGGTCGAGGCCGCTCTCGTCGAGGCGTGGTTTTCTGCTCCCCGGGAGCGTGTCGACGAGGTCGGTGAAGAGGCGGCGCGATTGGGTGCGGCCATGGCGCGGGTTTGTGACGGGGCTATGCCCAGGGTCCGATCCGTCCCCTCCAGACGGCCGGTGTACTGGTGGACAGCCGAGCTCACGCTGCTGCGCAGTACTTGCGTGGCGGCGAGACGCCGGTATACCCGCTGCCGTCGGCGGAGGCGCCGGGACGCTACGGAGGAAGAGCGGCTCTACTCCCTCTACAGGAGTGCGGTCAAGGCCCTTCGGGTGGCTATCGGCGCGGCGAAGGACCAGGCGGACGATGAGATGCTGAGGGCTCTGGATAGTGATCCATTCGGGAGGCCCTACAAGGCCGTACGACGAAAGCTCCGATCTAGGGGCCCTCCCATCACCCAGAGTCTTCAGCCACATGACGTCGACGCGGTGGTCGCCGGCCTGTTCCCGCCGGCAGCTGCCGGTTTCAAGGCGCCTGATATGGCTGAATCCACTGGGGAGGGAGGAGATCCAGGAGCACCGCCGGTAACGGAGGATGAGCTGAGGGCGGCGGTGTTGCGCATGCGCGCCAAAAACACTGCTCCCGGCCCCGACGGTGTGCCCGGCCGCGCCTGGGTCCTAGCGCTGGAGCCGCTCGGACCGTGGATACGGGCATTATTCCAGGCCTGTTTGGAGCGGGGCCAGTTCCCGAGTGAGTGGAAGAGAGGGAAACTGGTCCTTCTCAAAAAGGACGGCCGTCCGGCCCTCGAGCCGTCGGCGTACCGACCGATAGTTCTGCTGGACGAGATCAGCAAGCTCTTTGAGCGGGTGATTGCCGCTCGTCTCGTCCAGCACCTGGAGAGTGTGGGGCCGAATCTCAGCGCCAACCAGTTCGGCTTCCGCACTGGCAGGTCCACCCTGGACGCCATAGCGCGGGTGAGGGACCTTGCGGAAGATGCGGAGTCCCGGGGCGAAGTGCTGTTGGTGGTGTCTTTGGACATCTCCAACGCCTTCAACACCTTGCCCTGGGAAACCATCAGGGAGGCGCTGGGATACCACGGTTTCCCGCCGTACCTTCGGAGGATTGTCGCGGCCTACCTCTCCGAACGCTCGGTCGCGTACCCAACCAGCGTCGGCTGGTCGCAGCGGGCAACGTCGTGTGGTGTTCCGCAGGGGTCGGTTCTCGGGCCGCTCCTATGGAACATCGGGTACGACTGGGTGCTGCGCCTGCCCCTCCCGGGTGGCGTTGAAGTCGTGTGTTACGCTGACGACACCTTGATGACGGCGCGGGGCAGCACTCACAGGGAGGCCCGATGCAGGGCTACGGCTGGCTTGGCCATTATGGTGGCCAGAATCCGCCGTCTGGGTTTGGAGGTTGCATTGCACAAGTCTGAGGCCATGTATTTTTACGGGCCTCGACGAGCACCTCCGACCCAGTCTGCGATTATGGTGGGCGGGACTTTCATCGGCGTCGGAGGTACGATGAAGTACCTTGGACTCGTCCTTGACAGCCGATGGAAATTTGAAGAGCACTTCCGGCGACTGGTACCGAAGCTCCTGGGGGCGGCCGGGGGCCTTAGCCGGCTCCTGCCGAACCTTGGCGGCCCGGGCTCGCGGTGTCGTCGCCTGTACACAGGCGTCGTGCGATCCATGGCGCTGTACGGTGCGCCCATCTGGGCAGACACTCTGACCGCCCGGACTCGGGCCCTGCTGCGCAAGCCGCAAAGGGTCATGGCGGTTAGAGTGACCCGTGGATATCGCACAGTGTCGTGCGACGCGGCCTGTGTGCTGGCGGGGACGCCGCCATGGGACCTCGTCGCGGAGGTGCTCTCCGGCGCCTACTGGCGGAGGGCGGAAGCCCGATCCCGGGGGGAGCCTCCTCCCGCGGTCGAGGAGGGTGCGTGGCGGCGGGCGGCGGAGGCGCAGCTCATCGCTGTCTGGCGGGAGCGGCTGCTCACGGCGTCCGCAGGCCAACGCACGATTGAGGCGATCCGGCCTGTCCTCGAGCTCTGGATGGGTCGGAAGCACGGGGCTCTCACGTTCCGTCTGGTGCAGGTACTCTCGGGGCACGGTTGTTTCGGGGCGTATCTGTGCCGGATTGCGCGGCGAGAGCCCAGTGCGAGGTGCCACGAGTGTGGCCATGCTGAGGACACGGCCCAGCACACGCTGGAGTTCTGTGGGAAATGGTCGGACCAGCGCGCCGCACTCGCGGCAGAAATAGGGAGGGACCTCTCGCTGCCCGCTGTCGTCAACGCGATGGTGGGTAGCGAGAGTTCCTGGAACGCTGTGGCCTCCTTTTGTGAGGAGGTGATGGCGCTGAAGGAGGCGGCAGAACGACGGCGAGAGGAGGACGCAGCCGCGGACCCTCTTCGCCGACGTCGCGATGGACGCAGGCGGCATGCGCACACCCGCCGTCTACCTCCTTAGCGGAGAGCTCCGGGCGATGGACGGCCCATTGCCCCATCGTCCGCCGCATACCTCTTTAGATGCTAGGCGCTCCCGGCGTTATGGGTGTGCCTTATGACGAGCGTTGTGGGGGGTACTCACTGCCCCCGTGAAGATGTGAGTCTGCGGTAGCGGACGGTCGCCGGCTGTGTCGCGGAAGATTGCGCGAGTGTTCCCGTGTCCCAGCCGCAAGGCGACGTGGAGGGCCCGAGGGGTTTTAGTGGGTATGGCCGAACGTCTTTAGGCGAGTCCCACACTCCCTGCGCCATTGCACTGCCCGGCGCAGGGGTGCGCAACTGCATTTCCCCTCATAAAAAAAAAAAAAAAAAAAAAAAAAAAAAAAAGCTACCCCCCCTTGGCGACCGCTATGTTGATATAATTTCTCAATTTTTTGTTACTTAGTTATTATGAAGAGTAATTAGCGTTTGGATTGTTGTATATTGTTTTGTAAAATATGTCGCTTATAGAACAAAATTATGTCGATTACATTAAAATGAACCTATAAATAAAAGTGTTGATGCGTTATAAATATTCATTATTAATAAATAAAATGAAATGTATAAATAAATTTATTGTCATAATAAGATGTTTTTATCACCTTTTTATTATTTCTTAAATCCAAATATCTTTATTCACATTCCAAATACTTTAATTTCGTATCTTCTATCATTCCTAGTAGGCACAGTAAAGCATTGGAACAAATTGCCAATGTGTTTCAGTCCAATTATGTCGTGGGTGTGTTTGCCTTCAAAAAGGTGAATACCACAGGTGGGTTGGCATTTACTTAGCTCTTGTAGAAGTTTCGACCACATCTCAATAATTTCAAAGGGAAAAAAATACATTTAATAGACGATAACTATTGTAATTAAATCTATATTGCAATTACTATAACTAGTAACTTAAAAATTTATAAATAATACTTTGCTTGCATAACCCGGCTCATAGTTTTATACTCTTTGGTAGTGGTACAAACTTGGCTATGGTTTAGGTCAGTTTTAAGTCTTTGAAATGCTCTATGGTTTTAATATGACAGTTGTGGCAGCAGCGGTTAGGGGTGCCTAAGCTCAACTTTACATTACCTATCCGTATTTTACCTAATTTATCCCGTACAATTGTTGCGTTTCAAATAAAATAATCATGTCGTGGCTATTCGGATATAGCCGGCCACAGATGCCGCCTCCAGAAGACCCACCGTCAAACGATGGTGAATCCGGTACCGCACCACCTGCGACTGCTAATCTTACTAAAGCTGAGAAAAGAGCCATGGAAGCCTATAGATTTGACTCCAGCGCTCTTGAACGCGCCGCTCAAGCTGCAAAAGAACTGGAAAGATCAAGTGAGTTTAGTACACACGATTAGCACTATTGCATAATGCAACCTCGCGCACATGACTTCGGTTACCAATTAGGTTATACTTATAAAAATGCACCTATTTAACAGAATAAATAGCGTTACATGAAAAAATATCAATAACCAACACCTAAAAAGCATAGATTATGTTAAACTATTTTTAAGTTGTCTTATAATAGTACCTCATTTTATAAATTAAAATAAAATTTAAATAATTGAAACATAATTATATGCAATTACGAAATATCGCCACTATTTTATACACGTTATGGTTTATTGTTTGCTATAACATAATTAAGTTGTAAATATTTCAATTCATTAAAAGTCAAACATAAAAAGTTGATTACCATTAATGTAACAATAATTAAAAACCATTTAAATATAAATATACAAAGTAATTTAATATTAGCCTAATCTGAGGCCTTGATTATATATTGACTGTAAAACAAAATTTTATAAATGACTAGCTGTCGCCCACGACTCCATTCGCGCGCAATTTAAAAAATTTAATGGGGTATGAAAAATATATAGTAGCCGATTCTCAGACCTACTAAATACGCATATAAAATTTGGTAAAAATCAGTAAAGCCATTTCTGATGAGTACGGTAACTAACATTGTGACATGGAAATTTTATATATTAAATATACATTTAATTATTATCATAAGTTGTATGCTTCTATTTATAGAGTTGTTATATATATTGGTCGCTCGAAACGTAACATAATTTGCTGCAAAGAACATAGGATTATGTTTGAGCAAAGGTCTTTTGCAACATGCAAATCCTTATCCTTAAGCCCCAAGATATTTGAAACAGTGTATACGAAATTAGATACCATGTCTGTTTTTGATGTCATCTAACTGCATTTTTATTTTTTACTCTCTTCTCCCTTTCCCCTCTTAACAATGATATTAGATATATAATTCAATGTCATTAGAGCTTATTTAGTTTAAACAAAACTTTTAATATTGAACAGAACATGCTAAAGAAGCTTTGGAAATCAGCAAAATGCAGGAGATCACACGGCAACAGGAGCAAATGGCCAAGATCAAGGAATATGAGGTTTCCATTGAACAAGCGAAAGTGCAGCAGAAGAAAATTGATCACGAAGAAAGAAGGAAAACTCTTCAGGTATATTTATAATTACTTTTTATTAAATAAGTTGATCTGTGCATTTGCTTTATGTAAAGTTAAAAATATATAAACTTTGTAAGATATACCTTGGTATCAAATGCTGAAATTCAGTATTCAGAGAAACATCAATTTCCATACATGGCTTTTGGTCTTTATTTTTCACCTTTTCAATTATTATTGTGCATAAAAACACATTCTGTGTGCCATTCATTTTCACATACTATTTTTGAAGTACAGTTGTACCTGGATAAATGAGAAACTTCTGTAAGTTAGTCTTTGTCTTGTTCCGACAGACTATTTCCAGAAGCAAGGAATTCTGGTAGAGAGAAGCCATTGCTGCTATTTGAACTCTTGCATTTCCAGGTTCCATTGTATCATGTACAAACATTAAAATGACTTTGTTAAATGAATGTGAACTTATTAAAATTCATACAAAAGCCAAGGTGATTTTACTTTGTTTGAACTGTGTAGGATTACTTTATCAATGTTGTTTCTATTAACAGTCAGAATAAGATAAGCAATGTTTTACTTTGACTCTTTAAAATTCAAATCTCTCACCTTGACATCTATTTTATTAGAATTTATAATCAAACAAACAAGTTGCAAAATAGTAACTATTTTCCAATTTAGATTTTTAAGAAGGACGCCTATAGCTTTTTGTAAAGTACATATATGTTACTGAAAATTATAGTAATGATATTAGACATTATTTTTTGCCTGAATAAGGGAAATGTAATGTCTTTCTCGGGGTATGTGTATACATTTATGTCCATTTGTCAATTATAACTCTCTGCAGACTAAACTGCTTTACCTGAATTGTGTGAGGAGTAATTAATGTTGTATTCTTCCCTGGGGTGTTATAGAGACATAGCCTGTTAAAATAGGAAGGATCTAATTGTTGTCACTTATTGTTCAGGAAGAGACAAAGCAGCATCAGATGAGGGCCCAATACCAAGACCAGTTGGCTAAGAAGAGATATGAGGAGCAATTGGTGCAGCAGCAGAAATCACAGGAGGAGATATTGAAAAAGTGAGTCATTTTCATTTTACATATCTTTAATATTTTAAAACAACTCCCATAACTCACAACCTTAACCTATAGGGGTAGGCAGAAATTAACTATTTCTATTTGGTGATTAGGAGCAGATGTGATGGAAAAACACAACAAAATATAAATGATGTGACTTTTAGGCAAGAAGAGAGTGTTGCAAAGCAAGAAGCGTTGCGCCGTGCCACCATTGAACATGAGATGGAGCTCCGGGAGAAGAACAAGCTGAAGGCGATAGAGGCAGAAGCTCGCGCTAGGGCAAAGGCAGATCGCGAGAATAGAGACATCACTCTCGAACAAATACGACTCAAGGCAGCTGAGAATAGAACAACCATCTTGGAGAGTATTAAGTATGTAAAGATTTCATCACATACTGACTATATACTTTTATATCTTTGTGTATTTTAACTTATATAGCCCTTTGTTGTTGATTTATCTTTTTAATTTAAACAACAGATTTTGAATTGAACCAGTCTAACCTATTTAATAAATACATATGAGAAAAAAATTTATACTTTTTGAAGACACAGATTAAAGTAAATATAGTTACATAATTTAGGATACATAATAAACTATAATTTAAATGATGTAACAATTATGAATTTAGTAATGGTGTTATAATTGAAATTGTTTGTAAACAGGACTGCGGGGTCTGTGATTGGTACAGGTCTGAACGCTCTGGTGACGGACTGGGACAAGACGCTGGCGGCGGCGGGAGGATTGTCCCTGCTCGCTCTCGGAGTTTACACCGCTAAAGGCGCAACATCTGTCACCGCTAGGTTTATTGAGGCCAGGATAGGTGAGACATCTTACAATTCATCCAAAATGTTCAATACAACTAGCTTATTTTTCCTTGATATAAATGTGCAATTAACCTTAAAGTATTTTAAAATTTGACTTGGACAGTATAAATGAAGTAATATTGTTTGAAAAATTGAACCATTACTCTCTCAATTTATATCTTAGTTATAAAATATATATCTTTTTCAGGTAAACCGTCACTCATTAACGAGACATCCAGATTTTCACTACTAGAAGCCATAAAACATCCTATCCTAACTATGTCGAAAGCTGTGAACCGATTCAGAAAACCCACGGATGCTTTAGCCGGTGTTGTACTGGAACCAAACTTGGAACGTAGACTGAGAGATATTGCTATTGCCACAAAAAATACACGACTTAACAAAGGATACTACAGAAATCTACTCATGTATGGACCACCAGGAACAGGAAAGACATTATTCTCAAAGGTAAACTTCAATAAATTTCAAATGCCGACACACTGATTAAGATAAAGACAGTTATTTTTTTTTTAATTTAAATGACAGACAATGAGTTTTGATAATGTAAAATTAATTTTATTTATTGTTAGAAATTAGCAAAACATTCAGAAATGGACTACGCAATACTGACTGGTGGTGACGTGGCACCCATGGGCAAGGGTGCAGTCGCAGCTATACATAAAGTATTCGACTGGGCCAATACTAGCAGAAAAGGTAAGATTGTTTATAATTATAATTTTCTTTTAGATTATTACCCTTGTACTTATAGAATGCTATGACTTTAATTTTAATATATTAATTCCAATATTTATTTTATGAAAAAGAAAAAAGGATGATATCGACTCCCCCACCGAATTTATTGTACAAGAATCTTTTAAATACTAAAACAAAGCTAATTTTATAGCTTCATTGTGTTTAATTTTCATTCATATATTCCGGGCGTATTCTGTGCTATGAAGGAAAAATTATAATACCGGAAATAAAAAAAAATCTGTTTCAATAATGACTTTTTATATCCGTATTTAACATTAAGAAAAATATAAAAAAAAATCACAACGTGTAATAGGACCTTTAGATGCTGAATTCGACGGAAAAGCAAGAAGACGGTAAGAGTGCATTACAGGATTATTCAATGGGGGCGTCAATATGATCAATACATAATTAATATAAGTATCATGTCAGTTGAATTGTATTAGATAAAGCCATACTAATTAATATAATAATAAGAAGAAGAATTATTACATAATAACAAGAATTATAAACAATATTTTAGGTGTTTTACTTTTCATTGATGAGGCAGACGCATTCCTTCGTAAACGTTCCTCGGAACGTATCAGTGAGGATCTAAGGGCTGCTTTAAACGCCTTCCTCTATCGTACATCAGACCAGAGCAGTAGGATAATGCTTGTACTGGCTTCCAACACGCCACAGCAATTTGACTCTGCTATCAATGACCGACTCGACAAGATGATTGAATTCGGTCTGCCGGGATATGAAGAAAGGGAAAGATTGATCCGTCTCTACTTTGATAAGTTTGTGCTGCAACCAGCTTCGGAAGGGAAGAGGTTTGTACCTTAATACAATATAGCTGTGTTATTTCTTTCTTTCTGTAAAGGAAAACATCTTCACATGCAAAGAAACATGTTCTAAGATAAAAAAAAGTGTGAATTCATAAAACTTGCAATGGGCCAGTGTGGTTAAGGCCTACCTTCGGGTGAACATTCATAGGTTGTACCTGGATAAGTAAGAGACTTCCATTAGCAAAAAGTAATAAAGAAACCTCTGATATAGTTAACAAAGCTGATGATAAACGTTTGTTTGCAGACGTCTGAGCGTTGAGCAGTTTGACTATGGTGCGCTGTGCAGTAAGCTGGCAGAGCGCACTGCGGGTATGTCAGGACGAGCGCTGTCCAAGCTGGGTGTGGCTTGGCAAGCCGCTGCCTATGCATCTGATGATGGCCGCCTCACTGAGCGCATGTGTATAGAGATATGTGATGATGCAGTCGCTGATCATCGGCAGAAGGTAATGTATTAGTAAATTTAGTTTCAAATTGTAGGTAGATGAACAGGAAATACCATCTTTCTGATTAATCTTTTACTGTCTATGGTCAATAGTCACTTTGCTATTGTAGCGAAATCAACAGGCTGTTTGCTCTTTTGTTACCTTTTAACTATTTAAAAAACACACACATTTGGTTGAAATATTCATTGACATTAAAGTTTTGTCACATTGTTTTTTAAGTTATGAACATCACATTGAGTTATAATTTCTTAATATTTATATTTTTGGATGTGTTTTGTATTTTACATTTGAATATACAGTCAAAACCGTTTATGGCGACATCGTTTAGAACAACATACCGGTTAAATTGACCAAAATCAAAGGTCCTCGCTGAATGTTAAATACATATCTTTCCTATTAATACCTGTCACCGGTTGTTACAACTATCGGTTTTTACGACTCAATATGAGTAGTCCCTTCGATATCGTTATAACAGATTTTGACTGTATTATCACTAGCTGTCGCCCGCGGCTCCGTCCGCGCGCAGTTAATAAAAAAAAAATGAAAAATAGATGTTGGCCGATTCTCAGACCTACTGAATATGCTCACAAAATTTCATGAGAATCGGTCAAGCCGTTTCGGAGGAGTTTAACCACAAACACCGCGACTCGACAATTTTTTATATAAGATATACCTATATACTTTGACTACTAAAGTGATAATATGACCATTAATATAAAACTTTCAACTTGTTTACAGATGGAATGGCTGTCGGAGGAGGAGAAATCGAGGACAATGATGCCTTATTTACTTGATCTCCCTCCACTAGATAAAACCACTGGTCATACTAAAGCGACCATTACAGAAATTGATGATGAAAAAGATAAAAAAGAATCCGCCACTACAAAAGTGAAAACTGTCTCCAAGAAGACTTCAAACAAAAGTACAGACGTGGAAAAGTGACACGAGGAAAATGTATGTATGACACCAAAAACCAACGCAACAAACATAACCTGTGATACAAAACTAAATACCACACATACATACAATAAAATCAAATATATATATTTAAACGATCAACAAATGGAAGCTATTAAAAATATTGCACTCAAATACAAGCATTTAAGCGGGAAAATCTAGTATTGTTAACTTTTCCTGTTCTTTTAATGTAACAGTAATTATTCAAATATTAATATTCCTAATATTTGTAAGATTGATTTAATATAATTATTCAAAAATAAATATTTCTAATATTTGTAAGATTGCATGTTGTTGATGAAACTTTATGGTGATTGTGTTCCGATGATTTTGATATGTTTCTTGTTATGTAATGTATTTCATATCAAAATTGAACAATTTTATTTTCTGTCCATTCATCATCATCAGCTCACTATACGTCCCCACCGAGGGGCTCGGAGCCTACCCCAAATTAGGGGTGACTAGGCCATAGTCAACCACACTGGCCAAGTGCGAGTTGGTTGACTTCACACATATCATTGAATTTGTTCTCAGATATGTGCAGCATCACGATGTTTTCCTTCACCGTAAGAACGTCGGATAAATGTACATATGTAAATCGACACTCGAAAAACACGGTACATGGCGGGATTAGAACCCAGGACCTGCAGATTGCAAGTCAAGTGCTTAACCCCTGAGCCACCGACGCTCATTTTCTGTCCATTATTTTTCCTATATTCATTCAATATTTACAATAAACAAAAATTGTTGTTTATTGTAATTAATAGATTATTATTGTTATAACAAACATAAAGTAAGTTGAATATTGTATTCCAAAAAATATGAATTTGTGTTTGGTGAATTGTTTATTTTAATTTTATTGTTTATAATTCGGGATAAAAGTTGTTACAATATAATTAATATTGTAATTGTTGTAGTAGAATAAAGAAATGTCTTGTAGTAATTGTTGTTTTTTATTTCCCTAAACTTTTATGAATAACCACTGTTTTATGGCTTTCGAGTGCAGTGACACTTGTTGATGTGAAACATCTATAGGATCACTTGTAAACCGAATCGTTGGGTTGGCGACGCTTGCCGTGGCGTCGGGTCGCCAAGCTATACTAAGGTAATACATATATATATTTTATGTATAGTAGAGTGTACGGTATGGCGACGGGTCGTCACGCTATACTGAGGTATACATTATTATTATTATCATTATCTTTATTTATTTAATTATAATATTTAATATTTTATGCATATTACTTGTACACACACAATGTTTCACATCTGGCAGGCGTCCCATGACTGCTCACAAGTTTTTTTTTCATCCCTTACATTCTCTTAGAAAAAATAGACCAAATCTAGGTCAATATACATAATTATCGAGACAGTCAAAACGCAGAATGCTATATACTTTACGAATACATTTAAGGGTTCGTGCAAATCTGGCGAATGTGCAACTAGCGCACCGCCAGCACTCACTATTCAAGCCTCGCTTGAGTTCGCCAAACAATGCGAGCACCGCGTGAGCAGCTCTAGAGCTGCGTGATGTGGACGTACCCTAAGAATGTACTATTATTATAATTTAGTATATGGATAAAATACTAATATTAGGTCCTTACATATGAAATTGGCGTTTTGTATGGGAGGAACAAAAAGTCGAATATTTTTTAATATAATATATTTAATTAATCAAAGTATGAACCATTACTTTCTATGCACTTTTGCCATCTCATAGGTAGTTCATTGATCCCTTTACTAAAAAAACCAGTCGGACGGGAATCAATAAAATCTTTGAAGGCGATTTGGACTGCCCCATCGGAGTTGAATTTTTTCCCTTGCAAGAAGTTATCCAAATTTCGAAAAAAATGGTAATCTGTTGGAGCAAGGTCCGGGGAGTACGGAGGATGTCTTAGACTTTCCAATTGAAGCTCTTCTAATTTAGTAGCCGTCTGTTGCGCAGTGTGTGGTCTAGCGTTGTCGTGAAGCAGCAGTGGCGTGGAGCGATTGACCAGCCTAGGTTGTTTAGCCGCTAGCTTTTCCACCATGGTTTGCAATTGCTGACAATAGACATCAGCCGTAATAGTCTGGCCAGATTTGAGAAAACTGTAATGAATAATACCGGCACTAGTCCACCAAACGCTTACAAGTAACTTTTTAGCCGACTTCAAAAAGAAGGAGGTTATCAATTCGACTGAATTTTTTTTTTTTTTTTTTTATGTGTGTTACCGCGAATCTCAGTCCCTGGTGGTCCGATTTTGATAAAAATTATTTTAATCGAAAGGAAGTGCTTGCAGGTGGGTCCCATTTTTTTGTTTTTTTTTTTAAATAACTAGAAGACTAGTAGATTTTGAATATAGCTTCAAAATTTGTTGCGAAAATTAGGGACATTTTTGCTTTCAGCGCTTACGTAGGCTAAACTATAAGACCTACATCAAAATGATGTATGGAGAATTGTAGCTCTTTAAATGTGCTAAATAAAAGTCCGCGATAGCATATATCTATCTTTTATAGTTTTCTCACAATAACCATTTTTTTCTTTACGAAACATTAATTAATTTCATGCCCTATTTCCGACGCTATTATTCAAGTTCAGTATTAACCCTTATGTAAATAAACATGTTCATTATCAAGAGAATTTAATGTACATTATATTTGCGATTAAAACTATATCATTCTGTCTAATAGTTTAGGAGATATCGTAAGAATAAAATTACGCGGAAACGAAAAATGCTACATCGCGTTACAATGAATAGCACAAATTTGCTTTCTGGGCTTACGTAGGTCAAACTATATGACCTACATTAAAATGATGTATGGAGTAATTATAGATCCTTAAATTTGCTAAATAAAAGTCTCAGGTGGCATATATCTATCATCTATGGATGTCTCACAAAAACCATGTTATTGTGAACAAACTTCGATTAAAATGCACACGACAAACAGCGTCGTAAGCTTACGGCGCTATTATATTATATTCGATATGAATCCTTATCCAAATAAATATGTTTGATGGCTAGAGTATTAAATGCAGATTACATTAGCCTTTAAACTATGTAATTCTGATCAATAGTTTGGAAGATATTAAATTATTAAAAACTACGCGCATTCGAAAAATTCTACGGCGGCGCGCGGCTGGACTAAATTAAAGGCACGCTACGATGTATTAGTTCGTTAATTTTTAATTTGTATACCGATTTTGATAATTATTTCACTGTTTAAAGGATAAGTGGTTATCTGCTGCATTCTAAATTAGTTTTTGAATTGAAGTACACACATATTAAATAGGAAAGTCCTTTTCTTTATTTCTTTCCTCATACGTATTAAGGAAATTTGTAATTGAACTTCAAATTCACTAAAAATTAGCCGACTTCAAAAAAAACAATCTGAAACAAAATGCACTCAAAAGTAACATAAAAAAACAATTTCAAACAAAATGCATTCAAAAGTACCATAAAAAACAATCTCAAACAAAATGCACTCAAAAGTAACATAAAAAAAAATAATTTCAAACAAAATGCATTCAAAAGTACCATAAAAAAACAATCTCAAACAAAATCCACTAAAAAGAAACAAAATAATGACATGAAAACTTCTTTCTTTCTTTCTTCTCTCTTTCAAAAACCCTCTAAACTCTAAAGAAAGTTCTCTTCTTTCTTGTAACATGTCTATATTGTATAATTATTGTTATTTTGGAGTCGGTTTCGGCCTAAGTAGGGACATAAACGTAAGTATGTCTGTAGTATTCGTCCATTATATTTGGCTCGCCTACGTACCACCACGTGCTACGGGTCCAACCGTCTGACCCCGACTGCCTCCCTACCTCGTAGGTAATACCTTTAGTACAGGTGTACTGGCTTGCACTTGTGACGTATACGCTCGAGACAAACGACACTCTGTTTACATACACTACATCCCTTCCTTATTTTAATTTATTTGATCTTTGTATGTATACTTGTATTTGATCGTAATTAAATCACTAGGCGTGTAGGTATAGCAGTAATCTTTATTTATTCTGTAACATTGTTATTTGATATCATAAATTTCTCTACACTTTTACATATAAACTAATTTTGTTAATTTGATTAACTTTGATTCAATAATCAGTTATAAATTCACTTCACAAATGTTTTCACAACAACCACATACATATTTATTTTAATCTGATACCATATTGTAATTATCTTCCTTATTTAAATTATTTCTTTCTTCTCATTGTCATTTAGAACTCGCCAGAGTCCCTCAATTCTTTTTAAATTAACTACATTTCGCCTTGATCACACTCAACGGAACTAATCCCGTAAAATCATTCCGAGCTTATATATATTATTACTAGTAATGCAACGGGAGCGTCTTAGCGGAACCCGAAACGGAAACAGCAGTGTAAATAATATAAAAAACATATTTACAAAGGCTGGCGTGGTTGACCATGGCCCAATCACCCCCAACACGGGAGAGGCTTCGAGCCTCTCGGCAGGGACGCATAGTGAGCTGATGATAATAATGATGATGACATATTACGTGGTTATCAGTTATTCAAAAGTACATTTAATAACTCGTAAGTATGAAATAGTCACATGTTGCCAGCTGTCAAATTTTATATGGACAATAACTAGACCGTTTACTCCACCAAGAGACACCGATTGCTTCAAACAGCAGCAAAATAATACGCTCTTAAATTCACGAAAAAGTACATAAACAAACAAATGCCGTAAGGCCGTGCACGGACTGGGCGTCTCGAACCGCGCATGTGTAACTCTCAGTCGTCGTAAACTTACGTTTGTATCTCCGCTGTAAAAGTAGCGGAAACAGGAGCAGAGATCCGTTACATCACTAATTATCACTTGTCACTTTACACTTAGTATGTAATTTTTTTTCTTTTGCAATTATGTATGTCTCAGTGAGAACTTATATGTGAAAACTTATATATTAGACTAGCTGTGTCCGCGTGAAATACCATCTCGGGTAACATTTTTTTTTTTTTTGTTAATTATTTTACTTAACCGACGTGCTATGCTTTGACGTATGAATGTAGAAGACATAGAAAGACGTGTGCCAGGACCGCGCCAAATGTAGGTCCTGTGTCTCAGCCTACCCCTCTGGGTTACGGGTCGTGAATTATGTTGTTCTTGTGGTATTTTAATTAAACTTATAAAAACTTATGCCAAAAATATTAAACTTACAAAATATTCACAAACACATCTTCCCATAAAAACTTTCATTCCCTATTCCGTTTTGTTACATTGCAACCTTGAGGCTAAAACTTTTACAAACTTCAAATGTCATAATTATTAACTTATATAGAAACAGCTTAAACACTCACGTCTATATATCCGGTGTCGTCACCGACTAGTTTCGAGCCCTTCGGGGGCCCTTCATCAGGGTGAGTGGGACTGGTGGTCATATTTATTTATATCAGATCAGCAGCCTAAAAATAAGTTTCCACATTCTAACTGTAAAAATGACGATACTTCCATACAAATTTCTACCCAACTTTCAACACTTTACAACCCCTTTTTCGCGCCAAAATGTGACCTATGTCCTTCCTCAGGCTCTAGACCATCCGTGTACCAAACTTCACTTTAATCGGTTCAGTAGCTTTGGCGTGAAAACGAGACAGGCAGACAGACAGAGTTACGTTCTCATTTATAATGTCAAGTAAGTAACGACGAGTAAAGAGGTTCCATTAAATCGATGGCTATGTCGACCTAAGGTTCATTCGGTAATTCTTGTCGCGTAAGGGGACTTAAGAGGGGTTGGAGCTGATATTACCTATGCCACCAAACTTTGGTCCTCAATGTAGCTTTCATGAGAACTATTCCTGGATGACCCTCGTTGGCATGGGGATGGTAGTAGATTTTGAGTTAAGCTTAAAAATGCGTTGCGAAAATTAGGGACATTTTTGCCTTCAGCGCTTACGTAGGCTAAACTATAGGACCTGCATAAAAATTTAGTGTGGAAGAATTGCAGCTCTTTAGATGTGCTTAATAAAACTCCGCAATAGCATATCTACCTTTTATAGTTTTCTCACAATGACCATTTTTTTTTTTTTTAGAAACATCAATTAAATTCATTCTCTATTTCCGACGCTATTATTCGAGTTCAGTATTAACCCTTATGTAAATAAATATGTTCATTATCAAGAGAATTTAATTTAGACTATATTTGCCCTTGAAACTATATCATTCTGTCTAATAGTTTAGGAGATATCGAAGGAATAAAATTACGCGATAACGAATAAATGCTACATCGCGTTACAATGAAAAGAAACAATTTCGCTTTCTGGCTTACGTAGGTCAAACTACCTACATTAAAATGATGTATGGAGCAATTATAAATCCTTAAATTTGCTAAATAAAAGTCTACGGTGGCATATATCTATCATCTATGGATGTCTCACAATAGCCTGTTGCACGAAAACAGCGTCATAAGTTTACGGCGCTATTATACCACATTTGATATGAATTCTTATCAAAATAAATATGTTTTAAGACTAGAGTATTATTACATGCAGATTACATTTGCTTTTCAAACAATGTAATTCCGATCAATAATTTGGAAGATATCAAATGATTAAAAACTACGTGCATCCGAAAAATGCTACTGTGGCGCGCGGCTGCACAGAATTAAAGGAATGTATTAGTTCTTTAATATTCAATTAGTATACAGATCTTGATAACTATTTCTTTGTTTAAAAGATAGCCCCTGAATTGAAGTAAGTCCCTTTCTTTATGTCCTACTTCCGTCCTCATACGTATTAAGGAATTTTTGTTGCCAAACTTCAAATTCCCTAAAAATCGAGAAATAATTTATGTACATTTTTTTTTAAGAATAAATGAAAGTCGACTTTATAAAAACAGTGTCAAACAAAATGCACTAAAAAGTAACAAAACAATGTCATGAAAACTCTCAAAAGTAAGAAACATGTCTATATTGTATAATTATTGTTATCTTGGAGTCAATTTCGGCCTAAGTAGGGACATAAACGGAACTCGGTCTAAGACATCTCAAATATAAAATGTCACTTATTAACTCATTCAGCATTATTATAATTATAAAATAATTCTTGTAATTCCAAGCAACCAAAATGTAATAAACTGACTATTTCCTACCCAATGTCGTCAATACCCGTTGCATTCATATATATAAATAGTATTCGCTTCCAGCTCTCCCATCTTACTCTGAAGGATGTAGTTTCTCCTTCGTATTCAAACTTTTCCAACGTAAGTTGGGCCAAATTAGCGTGGTATCTAAAATTTAAGTTTTCTTTTACGAAATACTATCAACTTAATGATCAACTATGCTGCGTCCATGTTATACACGACCTCATCGATTTAACGATCAGCTGTGCTGCTTTCGTGTCATACACGACCTCATCGATTTAACGATCAGCTATGCTGCTTTCGTGTTATACACGACCTCATCGATTTAACGATCAGCTATACTGCTTTCGTGTTATACACGACCTCATCGATTTAACGATCAGCTATGCTGCTTTCATATGTCTACATAACCTTATCGATTTAACGATCAGCTATGCTGCTTTCTTGTCATTTATCTACTTAACCTTATCGATTTAACGATCAGCTATTCTGCTTCAATGTCATATATATACATGAATTCACCGATTTAACGATCAGCCATGCTGCTTCCATGTCATATCCATGACATAATCAATTTAATGATCAACTTTGTGCTGCTTTGTAATCAGGCGCAAATGCTGATTAAGTGGATATCTACGATTAAGTGCAAATTTACACTTTAGTGTACCTAGTTTGTTACACATAACTTAAGTTTGAAAGATATTATTATTATTTAATTCATACTACAGTCCATCAATACACTGTTAGTGATTATTGGCAAAGGTCGAAGACAGACAGTAAATTATTAAAAATGCATTTGATTATTGTTTTAGGTCGTTCGTGCAATCATAAAATATGTGTATGTCTAATTAATTTGTACGTCGTGGATATACTACTAGGGTAGTAAATAAATATTTATTATATCATTTATAGTTCAATATTTTCTTAAACATCATTCGTCAATTGCTAATCCGAGTAAGTTTTTATCAATACACCGGAAATCAATCTGTCACTTGCACGTGTCATTCATTATGACTCATCATGGTGCACTTTGTAGTAAACAACTTAAACCAAAATTAATATTGTGATAACCAATTACAGTGCAACCTCGATACAACAAATCGGAGGGGAACAAGAAAATATCTGTAATATCAAGTAATTCGTTGAACTGAGGTTTGTTATGTTGAGGTTAGATTGGCCAAAAATTCGTTATAAAGAGGTAAAAGACATACATTCCTCTACGTCTTTGAACTCGCATGATTTTAATCTTTTACTGTTTTTTTTTTTGTTTTTTTTTGTTTTTTTTTTTTTTTTATATGAGAAGGGGGCCAACGAGCTGCGCGAACACCGAAGTGATCATTGACGCCCATGGACATCCGCAACACTAGGAGAATTGCAGATGCGTTGCCGGCCTTTAAGAAAGAGATATGCTCGCTTCTTGAAGGACCCTAAGTCGTAGTGGTTTGGAAATACCGCCGAGGACAGACATTAAAAATTTACATTCAAACCACTTTCTTCTGAAAACTTATCTTTAAATTTTAAAATTGTAGCCAATGTACTTGCGGGAATCCCGAACTCTGTTTACATTACTTTCCATCAAAACAACAATGATTACTGTACAAACAAAAGCGTGTCGAAACATGTCAAGACATGAATCACATTATAAGATTAAGAGTTATATTATTGGTTGCACTGTATTGTGATCTTATTTCGATATTTGGTTTAGTTTACATTTCAACCGTTTGTAAAATATTCACAGCTAGTAACGTCTTTAAGCCACATTTTACAAATAAGTATCATATGCGAACAAAGAAAATCGTTGCTCATTTTGGCAATCAATAGCTTCCATTTCAAATTGTTTTTAATTGGGTGCACGTAAAGCCAAATAATATTAAGAATAATTTTGACGGTCAATTATTGAAGTTTCCTTTATTATTCATACACACTAGTCTCTTCCTTCGTTTTTTTCAAATACAATTTATTATCGTACTTACAGTTTTATCCTCGTCGCCAATGTAGTATTCGTCCATTATATTTGGCTCGCCTACGTACCACCACGTGCTACGGGTCCAACCGTCTGACCCCGACTGCCTCCCTACCTCGTAGGTAATACCTTTAGTACAGGTGTACTGGCTTGCACTTGTGACGTATACGCTCGAGACAAACGACACTCTGTTTACATACACTACAATGTCTAATACATCTCAAATATAAAATGTCACCTATTTACTTCGGCCGACACCGACTGCGAAATAACAATAATTATACAATATAGACATGTTACAAGAAAGAAGAGAACTTTCTTTAGAGTTTAGAGGGTTTTTGAAAGAGAGAAGAAAGAAAGAAAGAAGTTTTCATGTCATTATTTTGTTTCTTTTTAGTGGATTTTGTTTGAGATTGTTTTTTTATGGTACTTTTGAATGCATTTTGTTTGAAATTATTTTTTTTTATGTTACTTTTTTGGGGTTAATTTTCGCTTGGGGCAGGATTTGGCTGGCTGGCCAGGATCCAACCATTGCGCTGAGCGCTTCCGATTATCGTAAAGAACCCATTTTTCATCACAGGTAATGATTCGGTTTAAAATACCTTCATTATTGTGCCGGTTTAGTAATGTAACGCAACAGTCGACGCGCGTTTGCCGGTTTGTTTCAGTCAATTCGTGAGGTACCCACCTTTCAAGCTTTTTAATCTTCCCAATTTGCTTCAAGTGAATTAAAACAGTTTTATCACTAACATCGCAGCCTGCAGCTAACTCGGACGTGGTTTGCGATGGATCCGCTTCCACAATAGCCTTCAACTCTTCATTATCAACTTGAGTCTCAGGCCGTCCACGGGGCTCGTTCTGCAGATCGAAATTTCCAGAACGAAAACGTTGGAACCAAAAACGAACTGTGTTTTCTTTTGCAACACGACCGCCATACACATCATTCACCCTTCGAGTCGTTTCCGCAGCACTAGTGCCACGGCGGAACTCGTACTCGTAAATAATGCGATATTTTAAGTTTTCCATTTTGTAAAATGAGTGACGCAAACAGAAAAAAACAGAAGAAAAAAAACAAACGAATGACGGTCATCGAACCACAAATACATGAGTCTATAGCTGTACAAATTTGAATTTGGAATTCCTTACCAAAGAGGAGAAATTCGTGATTAAAGTGGCCAGTACGAAAAACGCCAATTTCATATGTAAGGACCTAATATATTAGGATGCTGATACCCGGAACCTTGCCAGTGGCAATAGATGATTACCACAGAGGGGGTTATAGTGGGTAAAAAGCCACATTACCTTGCTTCCCCAGGAACCGGGTGTCTTATAGGTAGAAAGACTGTTACGATTTTTTCTTTTAAATTCATGTCAAAGGAGGAATGTATTAAAGTGTTTTTGCCATAAAGAGTTTGAGCAAGTCTTTTACCTTATTAGTTAGTAGTAGGGGCTCAATTATACGCAACTCCACGACAAGCGCGTATTTTGTTTAGTAGTTTTGAGTAGTTTTTTTAATAAGTTTTTAACATATAACTGGGAAAGGTTTTTTCCGATAAGGATTTAAAAATAAAACAAATGCATAGCTTTTATTATATTTTTATTAGTTACTTTTAATTGCACTAAATTAAATTAATGAAAAAAAAAATTGAAGCATAATATTAGCGTTTAAGAATTAATACAAAATTATTCGTATGTTTGTACACAGATATAATCTGTGCACTTTAATATTATTTAGGTTTAAATTTGTAAAATTTATTTTAAAAAAAAAAAACTTTGTAATATAAGTAGCGTAATTAATATTACTTGTTCATTGTAAATTTAGTTATTTTATATTTATTTTAATAAAATGAACACATTAGGAAGTGGTATGAACAGTATTCGTTAGTTTTACATATTTATACTTTGTAATTCAGTATAAAAATACTTATAAAATATAATGTAAATAATTCAAATAGTAGCATACTCGACAGATTGATAATTTATTTATTGGAAATATGTTTAAAAATAGAATTCGAGTACTAGAAAATGACAATTGTATAAATAACAATTATTGTCTCATTTTTTATCAAAAACAACAAAGGGGATTACTTATATACCAGTGAGTGAATTTATATATTTAGGATGTTGTTTAATAATGAAGGGCATTTTTATCGACCTAATTCATTTATTTTAAAGCTTCTTGCGTGGAATATTAAATAAAACAAGTCTTGTTCTGTACTATTTAGTAATTTGTAAAATGAAAATTGTTTCGATGACTGACAAAACATTTATTTCACATATATAACATGATTGTAGTATTTAATGTTATGTAAAATTATACCATAGTTCGACGGATAGTAAATATGAAATGTAATTGAGAAACCATAAGCATTATTCACAGAAAAAGAGATAAAAATTATTACTTAAAAATAATCTACATTAAAACATTAAAGTGTACTTATGTATTACGCCATAAAATTACAAAATCTTACGACTAAGAAAATGTGTAAAATAAAAAAAAATATTGTTCCTTCTTCAAACATAAGGTCCGCTGGATATATAAAACTTCACTTCTACATTACCCCGATATTTCCACATCAACATTTGCTCCCACAATTATTTCAAACTCTTAAATTACTTACGTAAATATTAAAAAGTTATTAAAAGCGAAAAATTAATACTAAAGTAAATTATTATTCGCATGTAAACATTAATGTGTATCTTAAATTAATAAAAGTTGTATATTGTATAATAGACATCAATATTGTTTCAAAAAAGGTATACGAGATTCAGGGGATCTACCTCCTAGTGTGATGCGGATACTAGACTAGATCTAGGTTTTGACTTAGGACATACTAACATCGACTTGGATAAATTGAGAAGAGATTACGCTGGGATAGTTTAACCGTAGAATTCGACTGTCGTGAGAATGAAATTGATAACAATTTATATTCATACAAATGATTATTGCAGTGTAATTCTACGGTTACAAGGACAACATTGAGAGTTAAATGCTCTCCCTATCACTCGGAACTCCGATGTTTGAAGGGAGTTATGCTAGTTGTACGGGTGTTTATCGACGATAGCGGCCGAGGTAGGCGCTGCAGTTGGGGCAGCGATGATGTACATCCATACAGCTGTCAATACAGCACGGAATCAAGCAACAGCCGCAGAAACAACTGCAACAAAAAAACAATTTCAAACAAAATGCACTCAAAAGTAACGTAAAAAACAATTTCAAACAAAATTCACTCAAAAGTAACATAAAAAAACAATTTCAAACAAAATGCATTCAAAAGTACCATAAAAAACAATCTCAAACAAAATACACTAAAAAGAAACAAAATAATGTCATGAAAACTTCTTTCTTTCTTTCTTCTCTCTTTCAAAAACCCTCTAAACTCTAAAGAAAGTTCTCTTCTTTCTTGTAACATGTCTATATTGTATAATTATTGTTATTTCGCAGTCGGTGTCGGCCGAAGTAAATAGGTGACATTTTATATTTGAGATGTATTAGACATACTTACGTTTATGTCCCTTCTTAGGCCGAAACCGACTCCAAAATAACAATAATTATACAATATAGACATGTTACAAGAAAGAAGAGAACTTTCTTTAGAGTTTAGAGGGTTTTTGAAAGAGAGAAGAAAGAAAGAAAGAAGTTTTCATGACATTATTTTGTTTCTTTTTAGTGTATTTTGTTTGAGATTGTTTTTTATGGTACTTTTGAATGCATTTTGTTTGAAATTGTTTTTTTATGTTACTTTTGAGTGAATTTTGTTTGAAATTGTTTTTTACGTTACTTTTGAGTGCATTTTGTTTGAAATTGTTTTTTTTTAAGTTACTTTTGAGCGCATTTGTTTGAGATAGTTTTTTTTGTTTTGAAGTCGGCTATTTTTTTTTCTTAAAATGTTTGTTTTATTTCTCAATTTTTAGTGAATTTGAAGTTTAATTACAAATTTCCTTAATACGTATAAGGACATAAATAAGACAAATAAAGAAAAGGACTTTCCTATTTAATATGTGTGTACTTCAATTCAAAAACTAATTTAGAATACACCAGATAACCACTTATCCTTTAAACAATGAAATAATTATCAAAATCGGTATACAAATTGAAAATTACCGAACTAATACATCGTAGCGTGCCTTTAATTTTGTCCAGCCGCGCGCCGCACTAGCATTTTTCGAATGCGCGTAGTTTTTAATAATTTAATATCTTCCAAACTATTGATCAGAATTACATAGTTTAAAGGCTAATGTAATCTGCATTTAATACTCTAGCCATCAAACATATTTATTTGGATAAGGATTCATATCGAATATAATATAAGAGCGCCGTAAGCTTACGACGCTGTTTTTCGTGTGCAATTTAATCGAAGTTTGTTCACAATAACATGGTTTTTGTGAGACATCCATAGATGATAGATATATGCCACCTGAGACTTTTATTTAGCAAATTTAAGGATCTATAATTACTCGATACATCATTTTAATGTAGGTCATATAGTTTGACCTACGTAATCCCAGAAAGCAAATTTGTGCTATTCATTGTAACGCGATGTAGCATTTTTCGTTTCCGCGTAATTTTATTCTTACGATATCTCCTAAACTATTAGACAGAATGATATAGTTTCAATTGCAAATATAATCTACATTAAATTCTCTTGATAATGAACATATTTATTTACATAAGGGTTAATACTGAACTTGAATAATAGCGTCGGAAATAGGGCAAGAATTTAATTAATGTTTCGTAAAGAAAAGAATGGTTATTGTGAGAAAACTATAAAAGATAGATATATGCTATCGCGGACTTTTATTTAGCACATTTAAAGAGCTACAATTCGCCATACGTCATTTTGATGTAGGTCTTATAGTTTAGCCTACGTAAGCGCTGAAAGCAAAAATGTCCCTAATTTTCGCAACAAATTTTGAAGCTTATTCAAAATCTACTAGTCTTCTAGTTATTTAAAAAAAAAAACAAAAAAATGGGACCCACCTGCAAGCACTTCCTTTCGATTAAAATAATTTTTATCAAAATCGGACCACCAGGGGCGGAGATTCGCGGTAACACACATAAAAAAAAAAAAAAAAAAAAATTCAGTCGAATTGATAACCTCCTTCTTTTTGAAGTCGGCTAAAAATCAAAACAGATTCTTAACCTACCCAGTTCTAACTAGTAAACTAAAACGTGAATATGTTCAACAAAGTCAGTCGAAATGTTTAGAAATTTTATAACAAAAAAAAAACATTAATAAATTCATTGAAATTGAAGATTAAAAACCTTAAATGTAAACAGATCGTGTGGCAACACCGCACTAACAAGCTGTTATTTAATTTAAACTTCGCTAATTACAAAATATGCAAGTGAAGCGAGCTACTGAAATCACAATTCAAACGCTAACAAGCTTGTAGCGAAACATGTTGGAAGCTGTTGAAAATTTCAAAGGTTGTTGCAGAACTACTTCGCCGAACTGCTGCTTAAATAGTAATATACCCTCACAACAACGTATACAATTAACAAAGCTCCGAGTATCAACTAAAAGTCTAATTAGAGCGAAACTAACGTTATATTAACAGTGGTATGGTTACCAGGTATGGTATTTAACAGTGGTAGATCCCGCAACAACAATATTTGTTGGGTGCACGAATTGGCCGGGTCGACCGGTGCAATACCACGACCACACAGAAGACAGGCGTGAAGTGGGAGCAATTCCGCGTTTCGTCTGATGAGTGTGGTACCGGAGGCCTAATTTTAGTCCTCTTTCCCTTCCCACCCTTTTCTTATTAGGAAAGGATGGGAAGGGAAAGTGGATTTGGCGGAGGAGGGGACGCATAGGAAGGAGAAATATCTTCTTTCTGTGCGTCCCCTTCTCCGTTGATTAAAGGTAGGCAACACATCTGCATTTGCGGATGTCTATGGGCAACGGTCGCCTCGCTATTGCGGCGAATCCAGGTGGCCGTTTGCTCGTTTGCCACCTTGTGCTATAAAAAAAAAAAAAATAAAAAAAAAAAATAAAAAAAAAAAATAAAAATTATACAGCTACAAGTCGGAACTGAAAGCTTCAAGCGGTCAAGTTTTGCAATGAAGTTGAAGTTAACCGCAGTGTGTATTAATTGTTATAAAAATGCATGCAGTCGTACGCGGATCACTTGAAGCTGAAATAGTCGTACATAACGGCTGGTACTATAATATTTATTTTCAAAAGTCGTATACACAATTCCACGTTACTCAGTTACTCTTGTGGTTAGCTCAAATTTCTTTTGAAGGGCTACTTGGTGCAATGTTCGTTAATGTGGGCTACTTATTAACATAGTTAAACTATGCGGTATAAGATTGCTTGAGAGAATTACGTTCGGTACACACAGTTATTGCTGTACTTTAACTATGTAATTTTGATTTTCCACCGATCGGACATCGAAAAAATATTCGCTGCATGCACTCATTATAAAAATGGCTATAGAATTAGTATCAACATTTTAGTTTTATATGAAACTAGCTGTCGCCTACGATTCTGTCCACGCGGAATTAATTAAAACATATTTAGTAGCCTATGTGTTCTTCCAGACTATGTTCTACATTTATGCCAAATTTCATCGAGATCCGTTGAGCCATTCTGGAGATACCTTGTAACAAACTTTAGCATTTATAATATTAGAAAGAAGTAAGATAAAGCGCTTGATTTTAGAATAATAAATGAACATCAGATCGCAACGAAAACTAACTTAGTAGTGAATTTGCACGTAACACCTGTGTATAACGGTGTATTGATCAGCTCTGAACCAGTTCAAAAGTACAGCTCACATAGGCTCATCTCAGTCTACTACCATAACTTTACGAGCCGACGAGAAACCCACGAGTCGCAGAGGGTCCGATCACAACTTATACCTGCAGAAGAAATTGAACTGCTCTGTGAGCCTGTTCAATGATGTGCTTCACACACGCAAAGTATGAGCTGATCTGTCGATCGTCAATTTTAGTTGAGTTAATGACTATCTGTACAATATAGACTTTATCATCTATATATATAAAAGAAAGTCGTGTAAGTTACACTATTTATAACTCAAGAACGGCTGAATCGATTTGACTGAAAATTAGTGGGCAGGTAGCTTAGAACCAGGAAACGGACCTGGGATAATTTTTACCCCGTTTTCTATTTTTTTATCCCCGCGGACGGAGTCGTGAGTAAAAGCTAGTTATCTGTAAAAGAAACAAAGATGCAATATTATTCAATAAAAGATTCACGACATTTGAAATACACGCTAATCATGTGTATGCATGTTGCAATTCAAGACTTTCCAAATTCAACTGTTTGCAAACTTTCTCTTTAACATTATCAGTAGTGTCTGCAAATTTTCTACTTCTTATAACTAGTAGCAACTATAAAAAATATTCAATTAATACAAGATGTTTAAAAATACCAAACTAAGACGTAATTAAATATGTATTTAAATTCACGAATCTATATGGGTAGTTGACGCTCAAATGATCGTTTGCCGAATTCTAGTAATAAAATCAAAAAGTGTCGCATAGCTGTTAACTGTACTTCAATATTTTTTATTTTTTGAAATCTCTAAGTCTAAGTTATTTCGTAATAAATGATCAATTTTAAGTCACATATCTGAATAGAATCTCGTTCTATTCAATATAACCAATCCTGTGTTTAACCTGGACATATTTAAGGTTGCACAGGTTCGTTGGAACGAAATTAATTTCACCGCGCAGCTACGCATAAATCAATACTAGCGTCGAATCAATTCCTGATTGTCCGTGTTTAAGATGCGCGCGGCGATGTACTGGCCAGCGGACCACTAACAATATAAGTGAGTATACATCAAATACGGGTCCGATATTGAGATAGGGGTGGGGTGGAGAAGGCCGTTATTACATTAATTTAAAACTAAGCTTTAAAAAAATCACATATGATAATAAAAAAAACTTGAGAGGTGTCAAGGGACACCCGGATGGAACGAAGTTCCTTTCGATTAATTAGTGAAGGAACCAATGTTTATTCTATGAATAAAAAACTTAAGTCTTCACAAGAAGTACATTTTATTTCTATCAATTTTTGTTATATATTGTCACGTCGTTGCCATGGTGAAGTAGCGCTCTTTCGTCGTTAACATACTTACTATAGCAAAAAGTGTCGTGACAACTTTTCGTAAGAATTTTTTCCGTCTAGCCCCCTTTCACAACGCGCGATAAGGAACTTCGTTCCAAAACTTGAAACCGAACTGCATATTCTTATTACATTTAAACCCGTATATTCCAAAATTCAAGTGATAATGGCCGCATGGCAATAGCATCTTTTACACGAATAAGTCGACTTGAACGGTGTAATACCATGACCACAAAGAAGTCAGGCGTGAAGTGCAAGTAATTTCGCATTTCCTAAGCCTAATTTAAGTGCTCTTCACCATCCTATCCTTTAGATATATCTAAGTGATAGGAAGGGGAAGTGGATTTGGCAGAGGAGAAGGCGCATACGAAGGGAATATATCCTCTGTTATGCGTCTCCTCCTCTGCCGATTACAAGTTGGCAATGCATCTGCAAATGAGATGTCTATGGGCAATGGTCAGTTCGCTATTTCAACAAATTCAAGTAGCCACTTGCTCGTTTGCCACCTTTTGCTATAAAAGAGAAAAATATATACAAGTTATCTTTATTAAATGACATCTATTCACTTTATCTCTCAATTTTTAGCCGACTTCTAAAATAAGGAGGTTATCAATTCGACTGTAATTTTTTTTATGTGTGTTACCGCGAAGCCCCGTCCCAGATGCCCCGATTTTGATAAAAAATATTTTAATCGAAAAGTAGTGCTTGCAGATAGGTCCCATTTATTTGACTATTTATTTTTTAAATGACTAGAAGACTTGTAGATTTTGTTTTAGCTTCAAAATACGTTCGGAAATTAGGGACTTTTTTGCTTTCATCGCTTACGTAGGCTAAACTATAGGACCTACATAAAAATTATGTATGGAAGAATTGTAGCTCTTTATTTAAAGAGCTACAACACACAAGAACATTTGTTCTAAATAAAAATCCGCGATAGCATATATTTATCTTTTATAGTTTTCTCACAATAAACATTTTTTTCTTTAGAAACATCAATTAAATTCATGCCCTATTTCCGACACTATTATTCGAGTTCAGTGTTAACCCTTATGTAAATAAATATGTTCATTCTCAAGAGAATTTAATGTAGATTATATTTGCCCTGAAACTATATCATTCTGTCTAATAGTTTAAGAGATATCAAAAGAATAAAGTTACGCGGAAACGAAAAATACTATATCGCGTTACAATGAAAAGCACAATTTTGCTTTCTTGACTTACGTAGGTCAAACTACCTATTATAAATGTTCCTTATTTACGTTTCCGTAACTCGCAATTTTACTGTTCGTATGTATTTTTGTGTTAATAGCAACACCATGTTAAGAAAAATTCGCGGTTTCCGACAATAATTCTGTCTAAATTAATCTTATTATAACTTCAGCATTCTTTTTTTTTTTTTTTGTATGAGAAGGGGTCAAACGAGCAACGGACCTTAAAATTCTTTGATAAGATTGCTAATTTGTGTTCTTTAAAAGTCTCTTTACTAGTTGCGTATCTTTGAGCTCAACAAAGTCTGCCAAACAATGATGATAGAACAAATGCATTTTACATTGTTTAAAATATTTTAACTAAATTTATACTATCTTAAATTCATTTTGTTTCAAAATGTTGAATATAAGCCCATAGTTTCATACAAATTGCCACAGAAATATAATGTTTACTGTATCTATTCAATGATTTCTATAGACTTACCCGCCAAGAGCGATGATGGCCCCAGAGATGTATGCAATGATGCCGGGCTTCGTCTGAGTCTCCGAGTCAATCTCGGCCTGGCAACTGGGGCAGATCATGTGGGTTGGATGCGATCCCACCGGCACAACAGTAGTCACGATTGGTGGACCCGCCGCTAAACAAACATTTATATATCTAAGTCAAATTTATACTTAAAACAATGAAGTAAAGGTTTACTTCCCTTGTAAAACAATTATCACTACTGTCACTACTTATACATCCATTCCTCTCTCTTTGCATCATTTCCTCATTCCAGAGAGTCATGACCTCTCTTCCTGACCATCTCTCAAAGTGTTTCTTAAGACTGTTTATCCACTACATATCCCTACCAAATACTATACAATTTAACTGTAATGTTGTGTTTTTAAATTTTATAATTATGATTAAATAATTCTATTGCAACTACTGTAGTAATTTTAGCACATGAAAATATTTATTATATGTGGATTTCATCTTTACAGATATTTGGCTAGCATATGGAATATTTAATACAAAGTACTGTGTGGCGGCAGTAAAAATTCAAAACTGTTACAAGGTCATAATCCATACATATGTTAACAGATTTTGAAGGACATCTTATAATTTTTTTTATAAATGAGGTAATTACTTGCAGGATATTGCGGTGTGTAAGGACTTGAAGGTCCCACACCACCCACAGCTTGTGAGTAACTCGGCGGCGCGGCTGGCGGAGGCTGCATCCTCGGGCCATTTCCCCATCCATATGGCGGCGGATTACCCATCTTCTCCATTTTGAGTTCTGCAATATGAGTGCCCATGTATAAAAACAAACCAACCACAGTGACTATTACACTAAGGCGAACCTAACATATGATGCAATAAAATCTGAAAGCTATTTTTAGGTATGATTCCATTATTATGCTCTACTACAATTTCTCAAAATTCTTACACAGTACAGATTAATAAAATTTATTAAATCATACCTTCGATATTTGCTCGAAAATGAATACCGTAATAATCCTATTTTAATTCACGGCTTAACAATGTTTTGTTTTAAATGCCGTAATTGAATATTTATCACCACACAATACACACACTCAGTTCATCAAATGCTACTGTTTGACAGTTTTCATCCATTCCATGTTAGCATTCCACCAGATCACATTGGCGCAGATTCGGCCCGTTTGGTTTTTAAATAAATGAATGAAAGTTTTGTTGTAAATCAAAGCCTAAACGCAAAATTTCAACAATGCATCAGTAAATAACACTTTTACTGACTTTTTAAACCTTTTCTTTTATATATAAGTCTAAAAATAAATAAAAGCGATTATTACAGGTGCATAAATTTGTCTGGTAACACAATAGTTCCACAGCAACTTTTTTTTACTTGACAACTTGACATTGTATTTTGACAGATTGACATTGTTTTTCCATCTACATGACGTTCAGCATCTTTAATCTTTGGTTTCGATTCTGCTTTGTGGTTGAGTGATTGTTACAAGTGTTTTTGACATTACCGTCTTTTTCACTTATTTTTTAGGTGTTTTATAGGGTTTTATTTCCTGTTGATTATCTAATTAGTGGTTTTGTGTGTTTATATAAGTGTGTTGACTTATTTGTAAGTATTATATAGTAGTTTAGTGTAGATAGAATTATGAACGGCGTTGACCCCCCCGATCCTGGGGGAGGTTATATCCCTGTTTCTTCTAATATTCCAGTCCCAATGGACACGGAGGTGATCCATCCTTCTAGAAAACGACAAACTCCTCCAAATTCTGATTATTCCTCTTTTCCCCCAAAGAAAAACTCAGTATCACAAACAATCGGTTCTATTCAGTCGGTGTATACTTTACCAGAATATGAGGGTAACAGAAAACGTTATTTGGATCAGGATATTGCTCCCTTTTTGATTCATGTAAGCAAAGATTGTGAGTCTTCATCTAGTGCTATACTTCACCCGATTAAGTTTGGTCACTTCCTACACCACAATGAAATCAAGGATGTTGCTAAAGACGGTGTTAAACGTATAGGCCGAAATCGGGTCTCTGTTGAATTTAAAACTGCAGTTTCCGCTAATTCTTTCTTAGATCATCCAGGTCTTGCCGCGGCTAAATATAATGCCATTATTCCTTCTTATAATGTGACCCGCATGGGTATTGTTAGAGGCGTCCCAGTAGAGTGGACCCTAGAAGATTTAGTTTCTTCCATTGATGTTCCTGATGGTTTTGGACGTGTCATCAGAGCCCGTCGGCTTAATAAAAAGTCGACTGAAAATAATAATTCTATTTGGACTCCAACTTCAACAGTAGTTCTAACTTTTATTGGCCAAAAGCTCCCAGATAGGGTTTACTGTTTTTACACTTCCCTCCCGGTTCAGACTTATATTTTACCAACCATACAATGTAATAATTGCTGCAGGTTTGGGCATGTTGCTACACAATGCCGGTCAAAAGCGCGTTGTTATATCTGTACACAATCTCACTCTGGTAGTGACTGTAATAGTGTCTCTCCTATACCTACCTGTTTGTTTTGCTCTGGCAACCATAAAGCCACCGATTCATCTTGCCCGGAACATTCCAGACAGAAATCTATCAAACTGGTGATGTCACAAGAAAATATTTCATATAGCGAAGCATCTGTCAGATTCCCACAAGTTAGAAGATCTTTTGCAGATATTTCTCGTACGTCTGTCCCCCCTTTTCCCACTCAATCTACACACATCTTACCCCAATCTTCTGCCCTCACTCAGCCCATTTCCAGTTCAGTCTCGTACCGTCGAACTTATTTTTCACAAAAATCCCCACCAGTTCCGGCATCCAGTCCAGGCTATGATAGGCAAGCTCACCAAGCAATCATTGGTACCCCCTCTTCTAGTCTCCCTAATGGGAGTTCCTATCCTTCAGATTGTATATCTCCCAATGATAATCTCCTCGAACTTTTACTTTCTACAATTTTAAATATATTCTCCCGCTTTGGTGATTTTGAACTACCGAACAATGTCGTATCTAAACTTACTGAGCTTGTCAATACTATCAAAAATGCCAAAATTCCTTCAGTGGAATTGTCACAGCATTCGTCACAAGAAGAATGATATCATCACTCTTATTAATAAATACAAACCTTCTATCTTTGCTGTCCAGGAGACATGGCTTAAGCCCGGTTCCAACTTTAGGATTCCGGGTTTCTCATGTCTCCGGGACGATAGGTCAGATGGTTATGCTGGTTGTGCTATTTTAGTATCTAGAAAAGTGATATTTAAACAAATCTCTCTTCCTTCCCACAGTAGTAGCATTTTTGCTGTTGCTGTTAGAGTATATAATATTTCTTTTCTCTCCATTTACATCCCAGAACCAAACCTAGCTCTTCTCTCAGAATTAAAAAATATTATTACAAGTCTCCCTCCACCTATCCTTATCCTTGGAGATTTTAATATTCATCATACATCTTGGGGTTGTTATTACTGTGATTCCATATCTTTCCCGTTTCTTGATCTCTGTGATGAACTAGATTTGTGTTTATTAAATGACGGGTTTCCTACTCGCAGAGTTCCTCCATCTCAGAATCCAAAGACTGCTGTAGACCTTTCTTTAACTTCACCTTCCTTGGCTTCTAGCCTCTCCTGGTCCGTCCTTTCTTCCACTCATGGTAGTGATCACTTTACAATCATTCTGTCAATTCCTGATTCCCTTAATTCTATTCCTACTGCTTCCCTTCCCCCCCTCTTAAAATTTAACATTCACCAAGCTGATTGGTCTCAATTCAGATCCCATTTAGATCAAGAAATAATGAATATTCCTTTGATTAACCCTGACAATGTCCTTTCTTCATATGTATTTTTTAGAAACGCTCTTCTTTCTTCTGCTACTAAGTCTATCCCTCTCAAAAACTCTGCTAGATGTAAAATCCCCTCTCCCCCTTGGTGGGATTCTGAGTGCACTCAAGCGTGCCAGAGCAGATCAGAAGCAGAGGATGCTTATGCAGCTGCTATGACCTCGGAAAATTTCATCTCTTATCAACGAATTGCGGCCAAAACTGTAAGACTGTTATCAGAAAAGAAAAGATCTGGTTGGCTGCGTTTTTGCGAGGAACTTTCTCCGATCTCTCCCCCTTCTCATGTCTGGAAGAATTTGAGACGATTCCGCTGCTCTTATTCTTCTCGATCTAATGACACTAACGATCCTTCTGACTGGAGTGATCATTTTTCTTGTAGGTTAGCCCCTCCTTCTGTACCTTCATTGGAAGAAACTTCTCCCTCTGCTTTATCCTCTAACTCCACTGACGATTTTGATTCTCCTTTTTCTTGGGAGGAACTTTCCGCTGTCTTGGAGAGTCTAAGTGATTCGTCCCCAGGAATCGATGGGATTCCGTATTCTTTTATTTCCAATAGCAGCGACTCTGTAAAACAGCTATTCCTTTCCATTCTTAATAATATATTTTTAACTGGAACTCCTCCTGAAGAATGGAGGACTCAGATTGTCATCCCTATTTTAAAACCTGGAAAGCCCAGTTCTGACCCTTCTAGTTATCGGCCTATCGCTTTGTCCTGTACAATGGCTAAAATATTGGAACATTTAATCAAGAACCGTTTGGAATGGATTCTGGAAAATAGGAACATATTAGCTAAATCTCAGTTTGGATTTCGAAAAGGATTTAGCACTATGGATAGTTTAAGCATATTTGTAACAGACATTCGTACTTCCTTCTCTAAAAACGAGTCTTTAGTAGGTGTTTTCCTGGACATATCATCTGCGTATGACAATTTTCTTCTTCCAGTGCTCAGGCAGAAGATGCTCCAGCTGAGCATTCCTGTGAAGATTGTAAACATAATTTCTAGTCTCCTGTCTCCTAGATTCGTTTCGGTTCGTGCTCCAAATTATTCTTCCTCTCCCAGACAGCTGTGGAAGGGGCTTCCCCAAGGGTCAGTCCTTAGCCCGTTACTTTACAGTATCTATACGTACGATTTGGAGCTTTCGGTTAATTCCTTTTGTCAAGTTCTGCAATATGCTGACGATCTCGCTCTGTACGTTTCTTCTAAGAATATTGATGAGGCTTCTTCTCGCCTAAATTCAGCTATTAGCTATCTTCAAGATTGGCTCCTAGATCATGGTCTGTCATTATCTATCCCTAAAAGTAATGTGGTTGTCTTTTCTCGGTCGAGATCTTGTCCGGACGTTTCAATATCTTACGATCAACAAGAATTTACGGTTGTAGACAAGGTGAAATTTCTCGGTGTTGTATTAGATTCTAGATTAACTGGTATCCATCATATTAATCATATTGTTAAAAAATGTGAGAAAAATATTAACATTTTGCGTTCCCTATCTGGTGTCTGGTGGGGCAGTCACCCATATACTCAAAAACTTATGTACAACTCCTTAATACGTAGTCACTTAGACTATGGCACTTTCCTCCTTGACCCTTGCAACAAATCTGCCATGTGTTCTCTTGACAAGCTTCAATCTAAAAGTCTGAGAATAATCTGTGGGGCTATGAAATCGACACCTATTAATGCTCTTCAGGTTGAATGCGGCGATGCTCCCTTATACCTCAGAAGACAATACTTATCTGACCGGTTCCTTTTTAAAGTCATTCAATCTCCTTATCATCCTCTTATCTCTAAACTCCATATCCTTTCTGATTTTATCTCTTCTAATAAATATTGGTCCCACAAGGATTATCCCTGCCTTTTCATTAGTTTTATCACCTATCTCCGCCTCCCTTGTCCCGTTTTTCAGTGTCAAAAATTTCCCCTTTTTGACATCGCTTTTAAGGCTCTTATCTTTCAGCCTCAAATTCTTCTAGATCTCGGCATAGGAAAAAATTGTAATTCTGCAAATTCCCAGTTAAATAGATACATTGCCAAAAACTGGTCCGATTGGCTCATCATTTACACTGATGCTTCTAAGTTGCCAGACCAGGGCTGTGTAGGCTCCGCTGTTTGGATTCCCAAATACAATGTGATTCTCAATTTTAAATGCCCCCCTCAAGCTTCGGTCTTCTCTGGTGAGTCGATAGCTATACTGGAAGCATTATCTTTTATTGAGTCCCATAAACTAAATAAATCTGTTATTCTTACTGATTCTAAGAGTTGTTTACAGGCTATTGCTGCTAACCAATTTAAATCAAAATCTAAATTTCCTTTCATATTGAAAATTAAAAATTTACTCTACAGCTGCCATTCTAAAAACATTGAAGTTGTCCTTGCTTGGATACCTGGCCACAGTGGCATTTTAGGTAATGAAACTGCGGATCGTTGTGCCAAAGACGCCACAACTACTGGCTGCATGGATCACTACAGAGTATATTCTAATGATTTACTCCTGCTAGCTAAGCAACGATTGCTCTCTTCTTGGAATTCTTGTTGGCAAAAGACTAGTCCTTATAAAGGTAAACACTACGCTGATATTCAAGGATTTATTCCTCCCCGACCTTGGTTCTGCATCTTCAAAGATATCCATAAACGCGTTTCAAGTACGATCTGTAGATTAAGGCTAGGCCATACGTGTACCCCCGTCCATCTGGCTAAACTTCATATCAGGGACAGTTCTATTTGCGAATGTGGTCTTGATGAAGGCTCTCCAAATCACATTTTTTTCAGTTGCCCTCGTCTATCTTCTTCCCTCTATGATCTCCTTCCTCCTGACATTCCTCGCCCCATTGATCTCAAATCTCTTCTTTCCCTCGTCAACTCCCCTTTTGTTTATATTCTTAGTTCATTCATTAACCATAATAATATTAAGCTGTAGTTTATCTGTCTTTTAACCAACTAACCAATGTATATATTGTGTGCGTCTTTGCCCTAGGTACATCAACAGCGATCCTGTCATCAAACATTCTTAGCTACTCACTTAATTCTTAGTTACAATCTGTGACCTTGTTCGTTCACGAAACCCGTTTTATAAAGCAGAGTATAAAATACACTTGACATTGGCGAAATCTATAAGGAAACGCCATTAACCCAAGAGAACAACAATCTTTGGTTTGACTGACATAAAAATAAGTAAAACTTAGTCAAGTTTTGTGGGAGCCGGTAGGCCTTTTAAAAATACAAACTTTATTTTAATTAGACTTATATTTAATTACAAGTTCTAACGAAAGTTATGTATGCTCGCTTCCAGAGTTGGCTTAAGACTGAAGTTATAAATCTATTGTTCTTATTCTAGTGTAATCTAATACTACTGGAAACTCGACCCTTATGAATGTTATCAACATCCGTTTGTTGAGTCAGGAGATGATAACTACAAAGTAATACAATTGTTCTCAGAATATAGCGCTGACGCGGGCATTCATAGAGGTTTCAGCATACATAACTACTTACCCACTTTTAAAGGTAAATATTGTATGTTATTTATAAATAATGAAAAAACCATCGTTCTTAAATAGATATAAAGGTGCAGATGGCCGCTAATTTGAACAATCTCGTGAATATTATTTGATGGTGACTCATTTTTCTTGTTAAAGTTTCCTCATCGACAATGTCTTCACCACGCCCAAAATCTCCTAGAACACCCGTTTTACCAAAAAAGGAAGACAAGGAAGAATCTTTTTGGGATAAAATTGGTACTATTGGCCGAAAGAAGCGCATAAAGGAAGGTGAGTTGTTCTAATTTTAAAGTTTACAAAACATGTGTGTGGTGTGTAATTATAGATTACCTCATTCTACTCTGCACTAATTTAACTTTTTAACGTTATCATTATATTGCTTTTGATCGTAAAATATGTTATTCTAAATGGAAAAACAATTAAGAGAAACAGAAATACAGTAACATGATAAATTATTTTTTATGCACAGTACAAGATGTTCAAGCTGAAGGAAAGTATGCAATTGATTCACCAGGAAGCCCAACTGCACCAGAAATTCCTCCCGAGGAGTACAGCCTTCGTAAGCCTTAATTTTATATAGTTTATTAGCTTAGTTACTCTTCTAATATGTATTTAATTTCTACACCTATAGTTGACCTTGTTATAAAGTATGAAAAATTCCTAGTAATGTAGTTATAGAAGAGAAAAGTGGAAAATAAAAACAACAATACACAAAGAACAAACTTCTTTGCCCCTCAGCTGATCTATTGCAGAAATCTTACTAAGTCAATAAACTCCAAGGTCAAATTATCACCATAACTATATTATGCAGCTGTGTTGGCATTGAGGAAGAGTTTTGTACATCCAAATTTGAGAGATTTTAAAACCATTATTTTTTGGAATATTTATAGTAACATTAAATTTACACAATCAAACTCCTTATCCGTAGCATTGTGATATTATTATTTATAATAACTAAATACAGGAAGTAAAAAAAAAAAAAAAATTCAATCACATCATGATAAAAATTAGTTAAATTATTCAAACTTTCGTGAGACATTATCATTAACTTATATAGGAATGGCTAAAACATCCGGTGTCGTCACATAAATACAAATACAAATACAAATATACTTTATTGTGCACTATCATGGAGTTACAAAAAAGAAAGTACAACAGGATTTTCACAAAAGGCGGTCTTATCGCTAAGCAGCGATCTCTGCTAGACAACCTTTGGGTAGAAATTAAGCTAAGTAAACCAAATCGGTAGGGTGCACACGAACAGTGATAAGAAATAAAAATAAAAACAATAGAAATATTAATAAGAGAAAATAAAATAATACAATATTTCAGCAATATATAGCCAAATTAGAGCTGCAGATAGTGATCTTTGACATGTTTTTTAAACAATTCAATACTTTTACTGCATCTAATAGAGAGAGGTAAGGAGTTCCATAGTTTCACAGCGTAAACCGTGAACGATTTTGAGTAGAAAGAAGAGGTGTGTGAAGGAGTAAGAAGAGATATATATATACGTGAGTTTTTTAGCCGTTCCTATATAAGTTAAAAATTAGTTGATTATTATAGATTTCTATTAAACACCAAGAATCCACATCAACAATATCACAGCAAATATTTTCAATTTATTATTAAAAAAACAATATCACAATTACCTTCTTGCACATTTTGATATAAAGTTCAAATGAAGAATGATAATTTTAACACCAATTAAAGACAATAACTGTTCATATATAAAACCAAGACTGAACTGGACAATGGCACAGGATATATTGATTGATAATCTATTTTTAACATGCTGTTTATTTTATCCTTGCGTCAGAGTGAGATAACGAGTTCATTTTGTGAAATGAACTGTAGTTAACAAACATTTTAACATAATTAACATAGAGAATATATTTGGTTTTAAAATGTCTACAAGTGCAATGAGTGATGTAAATTATATTTCAGTTGATAATGAAGAGAGAGCGATCATTGAACCTAGATCATTAGAAGATCCTAGAGTGAAAGAGTTGATACAAGTATTAATAGATTGGATCAACGATGAGCTTGCTATGCAAAGAATTATTGTCAAAGATATAAGTGAGGATCTTTATGACGGGCAAGTTTTACAAAAGCTACTTGAAAAGTTGACTGAAACAAAGTTAGATGTGCCTGAAGTGACACAATCGGAAGAGGGTCAACGTCAAAAAACTGGCATAAAATTTTTTGTGCGAACCACAGCTCAGCGTTCGGAACCGTACGATAATTATCGTACACATACGATAATTTTGTGCATACATACGATGTACGATAGCATATTATTATCGTACGCAGATTGTACGATAATTTCTATCATGATGCAAAATTTGAGAATTTATATTATTTCACTCATGCGTTGATAGTCTAAACCGCAGTAGCATGATTTTATTTTGTCCAATAAAATCTTGAGAAAATACCGGGAAATACAAGTTCTTTATTCCTATTGGTCCTTACGATCCGCTCTACTAAGTTTCACCACTGCCAATACTGTAACTTTATCCAGCGCCTGCTGTACACGCTTTCTTATTGGTTAGTATAGCATCTACCAATGCGAACAAGAGAATATAAGTTCGATATTTCGATATTTCGATTATGTTCACACTTCATATGTATCGTATATTTTGTGTAGAAAAGTTGGCAGTTATTTCGTTATATTATTATGATTATATGTCCGTATTCGCTCTGACAAACGGAATTATTCAAATTAAGTGAAGAAAGAAGTAATTTTCTAGAGCAGCAAAATTTTGATCATACACTCGGAGTGATTGTACGATAATTTCGATCCATGTACGATAATTTTACGCCCCTGGTACGATAGTCAGTCCACTTCAAGTTGCTAACGCTGCCACAGCTTGTAAGTCTGTGAAGTGCAGTGTATTTTAAAGGTCAGAGGATTTACTGTACATGTGTTAAGAAAAAGATGGCAATAAGGTTTTTTTCTATAAAACTAAGATGTCCTTGTACCAGTGAATGAATATTATAATATTAATATTGTATTCATTTAAGAAGGTCGTATATCGAATGAAAACCAATATTAAATTTAATCAATTCTTTTTATTTGTTTAGGATTCGGAAGGAATTTAACAAAAATATAATTTAATGAAAATAATTTAAAAATGTAAAATTTGAAGATGACTTATCTTACAGAAATTTGCAAATAGATAAGAAATAAATTAGTTAACACTGCTGTACTTATTACATAGTCAAATGAAAACTAATAGAAAATTTAACAAATGATTAATTTATTTAATTAATTTTATTAGATTAATTAATTTAATTTTTATTGATTTAAAATGATTCTGATTTATTTTAATTATTAACTTAAATATAAAATTAAAAAATAATCAAGTTTTCATAAGTATAAAACAAGCAATGATTGATAAAGTACTAAAAACTAATAAAACATGTACATTCAATTAATCATCATATTTTCCACCAAGAAATCTGTGGTACTCTGTTATACACCGTTTTGTACCTCCGTGAAGTTGGCCCCCTCACTTTAATTTTTTTAACTTTTTTTTACGCAAATCGTTTGAGAATCGTTTGAGAGGGTTTGAGAGAAAAGAAATCGTTTGAGAGTTCCTACTTTCTCCGTAAAAACAATTTCAAATTCTAGTGTTAAGTTGGCCCCCTCACTTTACTTTTTTTTATTTTTTTCAATGCGAATCGTTAGAGAGTCGTTTGAGAGACATTAAGAGAAAAGAAATATCGTTTGAGAGTTTTTACTTTTTCTGTAATAAATATTTTAATTCTGGGCATCGAAAGTTACAAATCGATTTTCTTTTTTTTCCGAATTAAATATGGCAATCATGCACTTGGACGTTTCAAATTTATTGTGTAGGTAGAGAATGGTAAGAGAGTGATTGAGAGAAAAGAGAAATCGTTTGAGAGTTAATACTTTTTCTGAAATATATATTTCAATGTCGGAATCGAAAGTAACAAATCGATTTTTCTTTTTTCCGAATTAAATATAGCAATCATGTACTTAGACGATTCAAATTTATGGTGTAGGTAGAGAATGCTTAGGGAGTGATTGAGAGAAAAGAGAAATCGTTTGAGAGTTAATACTTTTTCTTAAATAAATATTTCAATTTCGGAATCGAAAGTTACAGATCGGTTTTCCTTTGCTCCGAAATAAATATGGCAATCATGCACTTGGACGTTTCAAATTTATTGTGTAGGTGGAGAATGCTTAGGGAGTGATTGAGAGAAAAGAGAAATCGTTTGAGAGTTAATACTTTTTCTTAAATAAATATTTCAATTTCGGAATCGAAAGTTACAGATCGGTTTTCCTTTACTCCGAATTAAATATGGCAATCATGCACTAAGACGTTTCAAATTTATTGTGTAGGTGGAGAATGCTTAGAGAGTGATTGGGAGAAAAGAGAAATCGTTTGAGAGTTAATTCTTTTCCTGAAATATATATTTCAATGTCGGTGTTGGCGCCGTTTCCACTACAGCACAATAGATGGCGCTGTATGTCTGTTAACTCGCGATGGTTAAAAATTTGTCTTGCTAGTAATATACTTCCCGCGTATTGCTGATACTTTGGTATATGTTTGGTTGGTTTTCTTTGTGTTCTTGAGGTCGTTTGAGTTCTGTAGTATTCGTTCGTTCCGCTGTTGGTTGTTGAGTCGTCCAAATTCCGGACACACGTTTCGTAGGAGTGTAAACAAGTGGTCCTTCGAGCCGGATCACTATGAGATTAAATACTACGTACACCATGAACCGCATCACCATGAAGATGAACACCATGAAATTGCTTCATGGTGGAAATAGATTAATGACAAATTTCTTGCAAAACCAATATTGGATTATAGGATTAAAACCGTTAGTGAAGAAGTGTGTAAGAGAATGCGTAGTATGTGTGAGACATAAAGGAATGGTTCTACAGCCAAAAATGGGTGAACTTCCTTCTGTTCGTATCACACCTGGCAGACCGTTCAAAACTTCAGGCGTCGACTTCGCTGGTCCAATACAGTTGCGTTCATCTAAGGGTAGAGGCCATAAAGCAGTTAAGGGATACATTTGTCTTTTCATTTGTATGAAAACAAAAGCAGTACATCTTGAAGTTGTAAGTGATCTTACCAGTAAAGGCTTTATTGCAGCTTTCAAGAGATTCATATCCAGAAGAGGACATTGTTCAGATGTTTGGAGTGACAATGGATTAAACTTCGTAGGGGCCGCAAAGGAGTTAAAGGATAACGCTAACATTCGTTGTTCAAGCGGTATGAAAGATATAGTTGAGTTATTAGCGAATGAAGGCACTATCTGGCACTTTATTCCACCGAGAGCCCCCAATTTTGGTGGCCTTTGGGAGGCTGCGGTTAAAAGTGCCAAAACTCATCTTGTTAAGGTCGTTGGAAACTCAACGTTGACATTTGAAGAGATGACAACTCTGCTATCACAGGTCGAAGCGTGCTTAAATTCTAGACCCATCTGTCAACTAAATGATAATCCAGATGATTTGTTTCCACTAACGCCAGCTCATTTCCTCATTGGTGAGGCAACTATGATAATTCCTGAACCAGACCATGAGAATACAAGATTAAGCGCATTAGATAGATGGACCTTAGTACAAAAAATGACGCAACACTTTTGGAATCGCTGGTCAACAGAGTATCTGCAAGGACTACAGAGAAGACAAAAGTGGCAAAAATCTTCAATTTCTCCAGATGTAGGTCAATTGGTGATTATAAAAGAAAACGACTTACCTCCAGCCAAATGGTTGTTGGCGCGTATACTAGAACTGATTCCCGGACCTGACAAGGCTGTTAGGGTGGTTAAATTGAAATGTAAATCATCTATCTTAACAAGGCCTATCAACAAAATTATTTTGTTACCTAGAGATATTAAATTACACGAAGACGCTCACGAATACCTCATGGTGGGCGGAAAGAACAAGGTTCTTGGTGGGCGGAATGTTGGCGCCGTTTCCGCTACAGCACAATAGATGGCGCTGTATGTCTGTTAACTCGCGATGGTTAAAAATTTGTCTTGCTAGTAATATACTTCCCGCGTATTGCTGATACTTTGGTATATGTTTGGTTGGTTTTCTTTGTGTTCTTGAGGTCGTTTGAGTTCTGTAGTATTCGTTCGTTCCGCTGTTGGTTGTTGAGTCGTCCAAATTCCGGACACACGTTTCGTAGGAGTGTAAACAGTCGGAATCGAAAGTAACAAATCGATTTTCCTTTTTTCCGAATTAAATATGGCAATCATGCACTTAGATGATTTAAATTTATGGTGTAGACAGAGAATGGTAATAGAGTGATTGAGAGTGTCTGCGCCAAACTTCACGCACCTGGCGGAGCGGCGCGGGAACGTCATTCAATTACTCATTCTTGTCATTGTACTCATTCTATTCATTCTATTCATACCTTTCATTCTCGCACTCACGCGCTAACATGTAACACTACTACTAAACTTTCAATAAAATCGCATCTAACCTAATTGCAAGCGGTTTTTTATTTCTTGTTCTGTACTGAACAAAGTGGCGACCGTGACAGGACCTGCAAAAGCCAGAAAAAACTATTTCGAAGTTTGAAACTTCTTCGCCGAGTGAAGGACAAATAAAGGTCATCAGCACGTGCACCCGTCCAGCTTTCTATACCTTCTTGGAGGACTACAAAGGGCTGCGACTACATCGGACCACGTGCAACTAGACTTCCTCACGCCGGTCTACATATCAACCAGTCATCCCGAAGGAACCTCACGCCTACGTGGAAGTCAGCCAGCATCGCCTATTGGAGGGAACTGCCTTCTTTTTGTTGCTTCCTGCCTTTCTCAAGTGAGCCCGTTCCTTTTCTACTTTCCTAATTGCCTTGTGCTTTGATTTGCAAACAAATATTTTGGCTTTTCAGTGTTTAAGTGATTTAAAAAATTACGCAAATTACGCTAATTACGCTCATATCTAGCTATAGCGAGTGTCTAAATTATTGAACAAATTTAAATTATCAAATTGCTATATTCATCTATGATCAAAGTTGAAAGTCATGCCGCGTGCGCATTTCTTTGTGACCCATTCATTCATTCATTCTAATAGCCGCTAAAATCACGCTTGCATTGCAGCGTATTTCGCTTTATTTATATTGCTCCTCGCTGCTTATCAGCTTATTTCATTTAATTTAGCGTTAAAATAAATTAATTTTGCCCATTTGTATATAAAATTATAGAAACCCATCATTGATTAAACAGATAAACGCGCTTTTGCCGCTAAGAATCATCATATTTCCTAGTAAATCGTAAAATTGTTTCAATCGTTTTATTATATCAATTCCAGCCATTATCAACGCATCGGACAAACAACAGTCGACTCGCGTGACGTCACCCTTTGTCTACGTGTATGCAGCTACCTGTGCTCTTCACTCAAGTGACCATACGTGCGTGTGCGAACAGTCGCGCGAGGCTGCGGCTGACTACGAAGCGAGGAGCGTATCGTATGCAATTTTAACTTACATTCCACTTTTAATACATTCATTAGTTATTTATTTATTTCATCGCAATGTCTACAGAAACCGAATCTAAAGAACTTAAGGTTCTCAATATTAAACGTAGCAATATAAAAGGACGTTTAACTAAATTTAAGAATTTTATCGATAATTTAAAAACTTCAGAATCTATTTCAGATGTAGAATTAACTGAGCTTGCGATGAAATTATCTAGAATTGAAGCTTTGTTTATCGAGTTCGAAGAGTTGCAAAACCAAATAGAATTTTTAAACATTTCAAATCAAGAAATTGAATTGACTACTCGCGATATTTTTGAGCAAGACTTTGATCACTACATTTCTCTGGCTCAAAATATAATAAAAACGTATTCAACTTCCAAGTCAGCTAATTGTGAAATTCATTCAAATTCTTCAAATCATTCTAATAATTCTTGTCAACATAAGGATGATTATGAAACGCTTGGTTTTAAATTACCTATAATAAAAATACCGAGTTTCGATGGAACATATTTCAAGTGGTTGGAGTTTAAGGAAACATTTAGTTCTTTAGTTCATGAAAATTCTAAAATTAAAAATATTCACAAATTTCATTATCTTAATTCTTACTTGGAAGGTGAAGCCGCCCGTGTCATTAGTAACTTAGAAGTTTCAGATCTTAATTATTTACAAGCCTGGCAACTTTTATGTGAACGCTTTGATAACAAAAGACAATTGATCAACAATCATTTAAAATCACTTTTTAATTTTGAATACGTCCGCGAGACTGACAAGTCGCTTCGTTTCATCACTGATCACATTACTAAAAACTTGCGCGCCCTCAGTACACTGGGCCTACCTACTGACAAGTGGGACGTTTTAATAATTTATTTAGTTACAGCAAAGTTAGACAGTGCTACATCTTTTAAATGGGAGGAACATAGGAATAATCTGTCCGATATACCTACGCTTAGTGACTTCTTTGCTTTCCTAAGAAAACGTGCAGATATTTTAGAGATTGTGCATCGCAATAAACAAGAAAAACAAAACAAAATTAAATATACAAATTCTACTGCACCTAACAATAAGATGCAAACTAAGTCTTTTGTAGTTACTTCTAAAGACACTGTTTCTAATTCTAGTAAAACTTTCGAGTGTGCATATTGTAAGGGTAACCATCGCCTATACGAATGTTATTCATTTAAGGCCAAGTCACCAGAAGATAGGAACTCAATAGTAGCAACATTGAAATTATGTAAAAATTGTTTGAGATCAGGTCATGTTGCTGAGAACTGCAAACTTCCAGGTTCTTGTCGATCTTGTAAAAAACGTCATAATTCACTTTTACATATTATTATTAAAGAATGTGAAAATTCTAGTGACAGCGTTCCGCCTACTCAATCGGTAGTAATGTCCGTCTTGTCTTCTACTGAAGTGTTGTTGTGTACAGCCAAGGTTTTAGTATCTAATCCCATAACTAAAAAATCTATTACAGTGCGAGCCTTACTTGACTGCGGGAGTCAGTCTTCTTTTATAACCGAGTCGGTCCAACAAAAATTAAGCTTGACTCCTCAGCCTTCAAACGTTAATGTACTTGGTATTGGTAATGCTCAAGTCAACCTAAATACGAAAAGATGCATTTTACAATTACAATCTAATAATAGTTCTTTCAACGTAACAATGAGTTGTTTAGTTTTGCCTGTAATATCCAGCAATTTGCCAAAGATTTCTTTTGATTACAAAGACATAAATCTACCTAAGCTTGAATTAGCAGATCCTAGTTTTAACGAACCATCTCCCATTGATATGCTCATTGGCGCTGACTTATTCTGGGACCTGATAGGCTCAGAGCAGCGCTGTCTAGGGGACCAAACTAAAACCCCTAATCTTCGTAGCTCTAAACTTGGTTGGCTTGTTGCTGGCCCCCTACCTAATTTATCTAAAAATTCTATTCCAAATAATTCATCAATATGTAACTTCTGTCTAAAGGATGATAATTTTTCTAATAATTTATCTATAGATCAACATGAAAACTATAATTTCGAGAATGCCTTGTCAAAATTTTGGGAATTAGAAAGTTTTCCTCACAATAAGCCCCTAACGCAAGAGGAAAAACTATGTGAACAGCATTTCCTTTCCACTACTACGCGTTTAAGTGACGGTCGGTTTTGCGTCAGTTTACCGCTCCGTGATGATCGAGACTGTTTAGGTGATTCTTATCAACTAGCCAAAAAAAGGTTTTTAAATTTAGAAGCGCGGTTTAAAAGGCAACCAGAGCTTAAAAAAACCTATGCCGATTTCATATGCGAGTATGCCGAGCTTGGTCACTTAAATGAATCTAAAGTACCCAAACCTATTAATTCATTTTTCTTCCCCATCATCCTGTAATCAGAGAAAAGAGCGAGTCAACTAAATTACGTGTCGTGTTCGATGCGTCGGCTCGTTCTACGTCAGGTTTGTCAGTAAATGACTTACAAATGATAGGGCCTACAATACAAGATTCACTTTTCAACATTTTAATTCGCTTCCGACAGTATAAATATATCATCTCGGGCGATATAGAGAAGATGTATCGTCAGGTTATCTTAAGAGAATCAGATCGTGACCTACAACTTATTCTTTGGCGGGAAAACGAAAATGACCCTTTACGTACTTTACGTTTAAATACGGTGACATACGGTTTTTCCAGTGCGAGTTTTTTAAGTACTAGATGCATCTGGCAGTTGGGCGAGGAATGTGACGACGATAAAATAAAAAATATAATACAACAGGATTTTTACTGTGATGATTTGCTTACAGGCTCTGACTCCATCGCGGAGCTTCGTCACATTCAGCGCGCCGTGTCAGATGAACTGAAAAAAGGTTGTTTTAATTTAAGAAAATACCGGTCTAACGTTCCCAAATTGTTTATGTCCGATTCGATAAATCCAGAAGAAGGTAACTTAATTATCAGCAATTCTACAAGCACTCTGGGCATCGGTTGGTCTCCTTCTTCAGATCAATTAAATTTTCAAGTCAATTTTTCCCCGCCTGAGAACATCACTAAAAGATCGATCTTATCTACTACATTTAAAATATTTGATCCTCTTGGATTGCTATCCCTATGTACAATAAAACCAAAAATTCTTATTCAAAAACTATGGTTTCTAAAAATAGGCTGGGATGACGAGATCACTCAAGATATTCTTTCTTTCTTTTGCAACCCGATTATTTATGGCCTCAAGAAATTTCACCGGTTTTCGATTTGCCAGAGTTGAAAACAGTTTCTACTTTATCAGCGGAAACGATAACGACGTCTCCTGTGGTAGATTTTAAAAGATTTTCTAAATTTCGTACCTTACAACGAACTTATGCAAGAGTTTTCAGATTTTTACACAACTGTCGTAATCCTAAAAATAAACTAACTGGCTGTCTGCACGTGGATGAACTTAATAAATCCCTACAGTTTATTATCAGTCAAGCTCAGAATGAATTCTTTTCTAATGAAATTAGTCGGTTAAAGTGTAAAAAATCTCTTTCAACAAAGTCATCTCTCTCTTCCTTAAATCCCTTTCTCGACGCAGATGCACTTCTTCGAGCAGGAGGTAGAATTGATTCTTCCGCCTATTCTTATGAAAAACGACATCCTATTATTTTAAAATTTGATCATCTATTGACAAAACTTTAATTTCAAAATGAACACGAGCGTCTTTTACACGCTGGACCCCAACAAGTTCTAGCTTCAATTAGAGACCGCTATTGGCCTCTCGGTGGCCGTAACTTAGCAAGAAAGGTAGCTCGTAACTGTCTAGTTTGTCGTCGTTTTAAAGGTACGACGATGAGTAACATAATGGGCGATATGCCTAACGAAAGAGTAGACCCAGGTTTTCCATTTCATACCGTTGGTACTGATTTCGCTGGACCGTTCCTAATCAGTGATCGAAAGGGCCGTGGATGTAAAATAACTAAATGTTATTTGTGTATTTTTATATGCTTTTATTTTAACACTAAAACGATTTATAGCTCGCAGAGGTTTGCCTAAATTAATTTACTGTGACAACGGTAGGAATTTCGTTGCCGCGTCTAAGGAAATTTCATCTTTTTTACAGTCAAATATTGACGCTATTTGTGATTATGCAGCTCTTCGAGGTATCGATTTTAAATTTTCACCTGCTTACGCTCCTCACTTCAACGGTTTAGCCGAGGCTGGAGTAAAATCCGCTAAATTTCATATTCGTAGGGTCTTAGGAAATAGTCATTTAACCTTTGAGGAGCTAACTTCTTTGTTTGTTCAAATCGAGGCCATCCTAAACAGCCGACCCTTGTGTCCCCTCAGTCCCTCGCCTAATGATTTTCAACCTCTCACCCCGGCACACTTTTTGATTGGCAGGCCGCTTACATCACTACCGTCACCGAGCTTCCTTGACTGCAACACCAATCGACTCGACAGGTTTCAATACCTAGAGCAGATAAGACAACATTTCTGGAAACGTTGGGCTAACGAATACATTGCGGAATTGCAACAACGTTCAAAGTGGCGTACTCAATCAAGACACTTGAAGATCGACGATCTTGTCCTTGTAAAGGAGGACAATACACCTCCATTATGTTGGCGCCTCGGTCGAGTCAATAGGTTGTATCCTGGCCCTGATGATGTCCCTCGTGTCGCTGACGTCGTGACTTCTCATGGAACCGTTCGAAGAGCACTCAATCGCCTATGCCTTCTTCCCTCCCCGGAAGAAGACCTATCTTGAAGGATGTCTCCTTCAAGGCCCCGGAGGATGTCTGCGCCAAACTTCACGCACCTGGCGGAGCGGCGCGGGAACGTCATTCAATTACTCATTCTTGTCATTGTACTCATTCTATTCATTCTATTCATACCTTTCATTCTCGCACTCACGCGCTAACATGTAACACTACTACTAAACTTTCAATAAAATCGCATCTAACCTAATTGCAAGCGGTTTTTTATTTCTTGTTCTGTACTGAACAGAGAGAAAACAGAAATCGTTTGAGAGTTAATACTTTTTCTGAAATATATATTTCAATGTCGGAATCGAAAGTTACTAATCGATTTTCCTTTTTTTCCGAAATAATTATGGCAATCATGCACTTAGACGTTTCAAATTTTTTGTATAGGTATAGAACTCAGATGAAGAATTATATAGATATGACATGCGCGTTCACCCGTAAGGAACAGATAGAGAGTACTATAGACTATACCTATATATAAGTAAAAGGATTGGGGTTACCAGTTATTTGTTTTGTCCCGAAAATGAATAATTACGATATAATTTAATATATACCAATTTATATATTCCCAATTATATTGTAATTAATAAATGTAATAAATATAAAAAACAATGCGTAATTTTTGTTTATGTGACTAAGATTACGTGCACAGATTTTTTAGTAATACTTAGTCAGGTCATAAATTCTGTCACATGTTTAATATAAAATAATTGAAACAAGTTTATTCATTATGTGACCATTTATATACCAAAATGAACTTAACAAAACATAGATTCTTATGACACTAAAGTTTATTCAAAATGACATCCGTGATTTTGAATACAGGCCTTCAATCTGCTCGGCCAGTCGTCTATCACAGCACGAACGAGGTCCATGTCAATATCGGCGGCTGCCTTAATCAAGGATGTCTTGAGTGACTCCAAAAAAAGAATTTCCCGATATTTTTTTCCCGCGTACCGCTTCAACAAAGCGCGGCATCTCTTCAGTCTTAGGTCCATTAGACGAGCATTCAAACGATGTCCTATCTTTCTTCGATATGCACGAAGCCCTAAGTCTTCATAAAAAGCTACAAAAAACATACCAATATTATAGTCATATAATTTTAAATTACTCTGTATATCATTACAGTGAACACTACATGTAAAACTACTTAATATTAAACTATTTTGATTGTAATTTCTAAGAAACAAAATTTACATGGGACAAATTAAAAAGCATACTCTTTAAAATCAACGGGATAAGAAAGTATCAAATATTTAAAAACACAGCATATACCAGAATTAAAAACTCCTTTTGAAATCTGTTGAAAATAGTATAAAAAATGTGAATTGTTTCATTTATATACATTACAAATACTATACTTTATTTCCCCTAAATTCAGGGTAATTTTTACAACAAGATGGTGGTATTATTTTTACGGGTAATAACCAACCAATTTGAAAAGAAGTTTAATATGGCCGCTTGTTTCCCAGATCTACAGTATATTATTTGACACAAATGACATCTGCGTTTGGGCGCATAATGTTCGAAAAATACTATTTTATTTTAGCTGATTTTACCCGTATTTTAACATATTAGTTATTACAAAGACTGTAAAGAACAACTAGTTTGTATTTTCTTCCTTATTTTGTATGAATACATGTGAATAAGTGCGTAGTTTCAGTACTTACGATTGAAAGGTTATGTTTTTCTCTTTTCGCTGACTACGGCTTTTACAACCAACAATACAGCAGTATACCATGTTTTATACACTTGATCTCACTAAAACTGTAATATCAAAATATTTTTGCACAATTACAGCCATTAAGTACTCACAATTTTCGAAAAATAGCACGAATGTCAAACTTTGTTAGGGACAACCTAGGTTGTTTGTAGGGGACAACCTTTGTTCCAAACAAACCCCAAAGCCTGGTACGCAGAAAGGGACAGAAGATAGTTATCCCTGTCTTTGTCACGTCACAGGAATTGGGTATAACTGTATCTCTCTCACTCACGGTATTATTTATTACCGTGTCATAGACTTGGTATAGAATGATTAGGCAATGATTGAGAGAAAAGAGAAATCGTTTGAGAGTAGAGACTTTTCCTGAAATAAATATTTCAATTTCGGAATCGTAAGTAACAAATCGATTTTCAAAAACTTACAATTCTCAAAAATTTAAATATTTATTTCAGAAAAAGTATTAACTCTCAAACGATTTCTCTTTTCTTTAAATCAATCTATAACCATTCTCTACCTGCACAGTAAATTTGAATCGTTTATCCTCATGATTCCCATATTTAATTGGAAAAAAAGGAAAACCGATCTGTAACTTTCGATTCCGACATTGAAATATTTATTTCAAAAAATGTGTTAACTCTCAAACGATTTCTCTTTTCTCTCAATCACTCTATTACCATTCTCTACCTACACCATAAATTTGAATCGTCTAAGTGCATGATTGCCATATTTAATTCGGAAAAAAGGAAAATCGATTTGTTACTTTCGATTCAGAAATTGAAATATTTATTTCAGGAAAAGTATTAACTCTCAAACGATTTCTCTTTTCTCTCAATCACTCTCTAAGCATTCTCTACCTACACCATAAATTTGAATCGTCTAAGTGCATGATTGCCATATTTAATTCGGAAAAAAGGAAAATCGATTTGTTACTTTCGATTCCGAAATTGAAATATTTATTTCAGGAAAAGAATTAACTCTCAAACGATTTCTCTTTTCTCCCAATCACTCTCTAAGCATTCTCCACCTACACAATAAATTTGAAACGTCTTAGTGCATGATTGCCATATTTAATTCGGAGTAAAGGAAAACCGATCTGTAACTTTCGATTCCGAAATTGAAATATTTATTTAAGAAAAAGTATTAACTCTCAAACGATTTCTCTTTTCTCTCAATCACTCCCTAAGCATTCTCCACCTACACAATAAATTTGAAACGTCCAAGTGCATGATTGCCATATTTATTTCGGAGCAAAGGAAAACCGATCTGTAACTTTCGATTCCGAAATTGAAATATTTATTTAAGAAAAAGTATTAACTCTCAAACGATTTCTCTTTTCTCTCAATCACTCCCTAAGCATTCTCTACCTACACCATAAATTTGAATCGTCTAAGTGCATGATTGCTATATTTAATTCGGAAAAAAGGAAAATCGATTTGTTACTTTCGATTCCGACATTGAAATATATATTTCAGAAAAAGTATTAACTCTCAAACGATTTCTCTTTTCTCTCAATCACTCTCTTACCATTCTCTACCTACACAATAAATTTGAAACGTCCAAGTGCATGATTGCCATATTTAATTCGGAAAAAAAAGAAAATCGATTTGTAACTTTCGATGCTCAGAATTAAAATATTTATTACAGAAAAAGTAAAAACTCTCAAACGATATTTCTTTTCTCTTAATGTCTCTCAAACGACTCTCTAACGATTCGCATTGAAAAAAATAAAAAAAAGTAAAGTGAGGGGGCCAACTTAACACTAGAATTTGAAATTGTTTTTACGGAGAAAGTAGGAACTCTCAAACGATATTTCTTTTCTCTCAAACCCTCTCAAACGATTTGCGTAAAAAAAAGTTAAAAAAATTAAAGTGAGGGGGCCAACTTCACGGAGGTCCGTTTTGTAAAGACTGACAAGAGGATATAAGTCAAATTATGATAGGTCACTAGCCCAACCTTACAATCCTGTCAATGTCAAAAGTGTCGATGGGTTCTTTTTGATTATATTAAATTATATCTATAATTTATATTTATATTATTATAAAATTATATCAATTTAAATTTAAATTAAATTTCTTGATCCCACAGTCAAATTATATTATATAATTTTGTGGGACATAGTTCTATTTTAGGTTTTTATTGTATTATAAATAAATAAACAAATAATAATAATAAGAATAATAATAATGTAGACGTCATATCATGTTTTTTTAGTGCCATTTTCTATGACTGTGACTATATAGTCAAACAAGGATATCTGAACCGGTGAGTGGCTGCTATCGCAATTGGTTCTATCAGAATATATACATAATACCTACTTAGACATAAAATGTACAGTTTAAAGAGAATCTTGGGACACTTTTGACGTTGACAACAGCGCTAGTGACCTGTAACATGGAAGTTTGACTTATACCAATGGATTCAGATAGCCTTATTGGTCTATACACCACGATTACAATAAAATACTATGTCTAGTCGACTACAATTAACAAAATCCATGCCAATGTCATGGTAATGAATGGAATTGTAGTTTTCATTAGACAAAATTAGTTAGAAGTTGTATTTTTCTGGATAGCCTAGTTTATAAATTATATTCAGATCATCCTATGTAATCTTTTTGAAGCTTGACCAAAACATAACCTAATCATGAAAACGCCACATAATCCATTGATATTGCAATATTTTACATTTCAACTTTTTGCCCTTAGTTTAGGCAAGAAAATAATTGCCAATTATGTACATTAAAATTACACTTTTATCTTAACGCACGTTATTTCTGCGTACCGCTCTTTTAACTTTTCTGGTAGTTGTATGAGTTGTGGGAGAACTGCCCATGTTGAACTGTGGCATAGATTGGCTGCCAGCAAAGTTATATACACTGGACTGCATCGCCTGTGAAGGGTTTTGGGAAAAATAACACGGATTGAGTAATATAATTGAGATTTATTAAGGAACACATCTGACTTACATGGTAGAAAAAAGCAAAGAGAAAGAGTGGCAGCAATCGACACCATAGATTATGCAACCGGATAAACATTCATCGATTAATCGATACAAAGATCATAGAGTATAAATAATTACAAATTGATTGGTTTATATAATTTCCAACACCTGCCCTTAAACTAAACAATTTGTAAACCAAGATGAGAAATACAATTACTATGTTTATCCTTACTTAAACATTTTGTCAAAACATCTGCAGGCATATATTCAGTAGCCAAATATTCTAATTTAACAATTTTATCTTTCACAATTTGTTTTACATAATGATGTCTTATATCTATGTGCTTACTTCGACTATGATTAATCTGACTATTACAAATTTTCTGTGCTGACTGACTATCATTATACAAAGTTACTGATAAATATGTACCTAAACATTCATGAACAAAACTTCTAATAAATTGAGCCTCCATAGCTCCTTCGCACAGTGCCATGTACTCTGCCTCTGTGCTAGACAATGCCACAGTCCTTTGTTTACGGCTCTCCCATGAAACAGCGGAGTTACCTATCTTAAAGACATAACCAGTGTAAGAACGCCGGTCTAGCTGGTTAGATGCCCAATCTGCATCTACATATCCAGTAACACATAGTGAAGACTTTTCATATACTATTTTATAATCTATAGTTCCCTTTAAATATCTTAAGACTCGCTTTGCTGCTTTCCAATGTGTATCCGAGTGACAATTATTGAACTGGCTCAATAAACTTGCTGCATGTGCTATGTCAGGTCTTGTACAAACGGCAATATACATAATACATCCAACGAGGCTTCTATATTTAGAATCTAATTCAGTCTGATCTCCCTTTTCTAGTTTAAGACCACATACATTCCAAGGGTGTACTCACAGGCTTGCAATCAGCCATATTAAATTGCTCCAATACTTTTTCTATGTATCTTCTCTGATCAAGAGTAATTTTATTTTCTTGTTGATTCAAACGCATTCCCAATACATGTGTAGCTCGGCCAAGGTCTTTCATTTCAAATTTTTTCATTAATTCCTCTTTCAGTTTTGTCTTTGCTAATGAATCCTTGCTGAAAATGAGAATATCATCAACATACAGAGCTAATATAATGAGATTATCAGGGGCATCTGATCTAATATAGACACAAGGTTCACTGAGTGTTTTTCTAAACTGAAGGTCTGTTAGGGCGCTATCAATTTTATCATACCAGGCCTTTGATGCCTGCTTGAGTCCATATATTGCTTTATTCAGTTTGAATACATAGTTTTCTTTACCTTTTACTTTATATCCATCTGGCTGTACCATATAGACAGTCTCCCGCAAATCCCCATTCAGAAAGGCTGTCTTGACATCCATATGGTCAATATATAAGTCTAAATTGACTGCTAAGGCAATTAACGTACGTATAGTTGAGTATCGTACTACAGGTGAGTAGGTTTCTTTGTAATCAATCCCATATTCCTGTGTAAACCCTTTAGCTACAAGGCGCGCTTTATAATGAAGTAACTCACCTTCTGATCCAAGCTTCTTCTTGAAGACCCATTTACATTTTACAGCTTTCTTTCCGGCAGGTAGTAATGTAAGATTCCAAGCTTCATTCTTTTCAAATGATTTATATTCATCTGCAATGGCTTTCCTCCAGTGCTCAGCATCAGGACCAGACAGTGCATCTTGAATTGTTTGTGGTTCACCACTGTGACATGCTGTCATCGCCACTGCAATGCTTACAGTGTCATCAGAATCACTTGATTGTTGCAAAGTCATGTCAGGATTCCAGGTGACATCATCAGGGTCATCAATGAAGCTGACCATTTTTCCTCTGGTGTGGTGCCCCTCACCGCTTTGCTCGGTGATTTGTTTTTGATATAAATAGCAGTATTCAATGCCTCTGCCCAGAACCTTCGGTCCAATCCAGCTTCCTGCAACATGCATCGTCCCGCCTCTATAATTGTGCGATTGGCCCGCTCTGCCACACCATTTTGTTGTGGTGAGTATGGGACAGTCGTCTGATGCTTGATGCCATGTTCCTTGACGGAGCAGTTCCATACTTCTCCTATTCAGATGTCCGAGCCTGCGATGCCACAGCTCTGAATGTTGAGTTGCAGTATCCAATTGGTAGACACCATTGATCCTTGAAGCGCTGGCAACTGGGATTTTGTTGCAATAAATGTTACATTTGTTGATGTCAAATTGCACCTCCAGTCCTTTTGAAGCCATTTTTCCAACTGAAATTAAGTTTGTTGACAGTCCAGGCACATAAATAACCTCAATTAACTTGGTAGGTTGAGTGTGTCCTTCGAGTAGTATTTCAACATCACCATGTCCCTCGCTATACATTTTATTATTGTTGGCCACTGTCACTAACTTGGGAGTATGCACACTGTAGTTTTGTAGTAAACTTTTGTTATTTGTCATATGACAAGTTGCTCCGGAGTCAATGTACCATGCATTAGAGTTTATGTCAACAGACAACGCTGTCAATAATGTTCCATTCCAGGCCTTTTCATACTTATCACATCTCCTCTCCTTTTTATTTATTTTGGTTGGACAGTTTTTGGCATAGTGATTAGGTTTTTTACATATAAAACATCTTACCTTGGAAAAATTTCTCTTTTCATTCTTTACGCGATTTGTAAATAATGCATTTTCTTCACATTTCTCGAAATCTCTGCGTAGATTTTCTTGTAATAATTTGCCCTTTACTATTTCACTGCATAATTTGATGTTTGAATTTTCTAATGCCATGATGAGCGGATCATAATCCGGCGGTAAGCCACTCAATATTACCACAGACAGAAAATCATCGTCCAATGGAGCGTTTATATCTCGTAGTTGTTGATCTAACTCCGTGATCTTCAAGAGATACGCTTCCATGTTTTCAAACTGTTCCAATTTCAATCCGAATAATGTGCGTAACAGACCTAGGCGTCTACATAGCCCTTTGTCTTCATATGCCTTCTTGAGATTATTCCATGCTTCAAACCCGGTGGTTGCATTTCGCACGTGTGCAAAAGATGATGGATGTACCATTAAACATATTTTCGCAAGTGCACGTAGTTGTTTGCGACCGTCCGTGACTTTGGGAACTCCATGCGCCGACTCTTCGATGCAATCCCATAAATCCTCGTGGACCAGATACATTCGCATCAATAATTTCCAATTGACATAATTAGAAATCCCACTGAGCTTTTCAAAATTTGCAGCTATTCCGGAACTATTTGCCGTAGATGTAGATAATGCCGACGACGCGTCCAATGGCGTTGCAGACCTATCTTTCGGCATCTCGTTTTTTGAAATTTAACTAATTTGGCAATTAAACTATATGACGCACATTTATTTATTGTGTCTTCTGGGCCCATAACCTAAAGGGTTTTGGGAAAAATAACACGGATTGAGTAATATAATTGAGATTTATTAAGGAACACATCTGACTTACATGGTAGAAAAAAGCAAAGAGAAAGAGTGGCAGCAATCGACACCGTAGATTATGCAACCGGATAAACATTCATCGATTAATCGATACAAAGATCATAGAGTATAAATAATTACAAATTGATTGGTTTATATAATTTCCAACAGCCTGCAGCCCCGTAGGCTGCATACTCATTGGTTGCACACCCAATGGTTGTGCATGCATAGGCTGCGGCTGTGTCTGCATCGGCTGTGGCTGATGAACAACATACTTTTATGGACACTGTATATGATATTACGACTAATGATGAAAAAAAAGGTTCCTAGTAAGGTCAATGTTCTCACCTGGCCGAAGCTGAAGACGGGTCCGGCGGCGGGCGGTCTCGGAGCGGGCTGCTCAAACGTTGGTGTTGCTTTAGGCATCATACTAAACACGAAACCCGTTTGTTGTCTCGGTTGTACATGCTCGGATAAAGTGTTGACTGGAGTGGTGTTCGAGCCAAAGATATTAACATGCGGTGCCGACGATGAAAATAATGGAGCGGAGTGAGTTTGGTTTTCTGGCGCGTTCCCAACCCCGAAAACACCATTGCGCCCGGTCAACTGGTTTTCAGTAGGCATTTGCATTTCAAATGCGTTTGGCATTGGAATATTGCTACTTAAGCCTAACTTTATTCCTGAATTAATATTTACATTGGGAGTTCCGAAAATGAACTTAGTGTTTTCTAGATATGAATTTCCGATAATGCTAGACATAGTAGTGCTAGCAGGACTAGAACTTGTTATTAATGGGGAGACTGGGGTGGGAGCGGCTGTGGGAGCGGCTGTAGGAGCGGCGGTGAAGGAATGATCTGCAGGTACTTGATCGGAGGAGAGAGTAGGGGCGAGAATGGATGCGGGATTAGATTCAGGAGTGGAGTCGAATAATCGGACTGGACGAGGGAAGGGAGTATAGGTGAGAATTGAGGCAGGATTAGAGTTGGGAGTGGGGGTGCTATTAGATTCAGGAGTGGGCATGAACATTTGGATGGGATTTGGGTTGGTAGTGGGGGTGAGAATTGGGGTGGGATTTGAGTTGGGAATGGGGGCGGGATTAGGGTTAGGAATAGGGTCGGGATTAGGAGCAGGAGTGGGGGCAGGACTAGGGTCGGCAGTAGGAACAGGAAAAGGGTCGGCAGGAGGGGCAGGATTAGGATCAAGTGTGGGGGCAGGGTTGGCAGGACTGGGAACACGTAAATTTGCACTTTGCAGCGAGTTTTCATTCACCACACTCAGATTTGACACCTTACTTATTGAGGGTAGGTACATTGGTAGGAAACTGTCATTCTTAGGTGTTTGGTGGGGGACAGGGGATTTATCTGAATTTGATTTCTGTAGCGGAGTGCCTGTTATTATAAATGGAGAATTATTTGTGGTCTTCATTAGAAAAGTGCTAGTATTTTTAATACCAAAATTGAATTTGGGCGTTGGAGTTTGTTCTGAAGGCAACAGATTGGAATGGCCTTTGGCTGGTCCTCCGCAGCATCCACATTTTGTCAGGCTTCGATCATTCCGCACAAGACAAACAGAGCACTCCCATTTATCACGACTGGCTAAAATCAATTTGGTAAATGGATCATCATCTGATTTGTTCTGTTCTGACACCTCTTTCATATTAGAGGGTGATTCTTTTTTGGTTGCTTCAATGTTTGTTTCTAGCTGATTTTTGTTGGAACTGAAAATAAATGGCCAATTAGCACAATATTTCTCATCCAAAGGATAATTGCTAAGGTGTGGTGCACAATGAGTTATGTTGTATTTGAAAGTTGACCAGAAATATAAAAAAAATGAATGTACTGCTCATATTAATATATGAACCTAAAATTATGTGTTTATATGTGTTAGATTTTAACAGGGGCTCTAAACTTGTGATACATTTGGCCTCTTTTTATTTATGTTCTGTGCATTTCTGAACTTCTTGTTCTACAAAAGTATAGCTTAGGATGAGTTTTTTTTAGATTCCATCGAAAATATTTTTATTTAAATTTAAATATTTATATTTAAATATTTTCATTCCTTCCGGTGCGCCCCAACTCACGTCACGTGACAGCTCCGCCAGCGCCACTGCCGACACCAGCGCCTCTAGCGGACCTAACCTGCAACTCCGAAACCCGGGAGCACGCCACCAAGCCACCACCTTGTCATTGTTCGACTCATAACCGAATTATTTTGGTGGAATAACCACCAGAAAGCCCTTGTCTGGACTTCGGACATCTCAGGAAACATAATACAAATTTTATTAACAGGTAAAATTTCATTATTATGTGTTCCGTTCGATGTCCGAAGTCCTTTATGAGAGATCTGTTTGTTATCTTCTGGTGGCTTGTGAAATAAGAACGCAACAATGTGATAAAAACACTTAATTTTTCGTTAAAAAGATCGTTAGAGGTATTTTGATCACTAATCGCAATTTAATCGATTCGGATGATTTGTATTACTAACCCGAAAAAAAGAATATCTTGATACAAGTAATTGAAAAAGCGATTGCTCCAGTTTTGCTCGGCTATGTAGTACACATATGCTTAGCCTTTTCGTGGCATCATCGCCATTCTCGGGCTCGGAGCCCACCGTAAACTAGGGACGACTAGGCCACAGTCAACCGCCCGGCCCAGTTCGGCTTGGTTGACCTCACGCTATCTTTGAAATTCTATGCAGATTTTCGTGGCATCGAATTTCCGTTATGCAGTTGCCAGCACTATTTTCATTACATAAATAAACAGAAAACGTCAAAGTACTATCAGATGAAATTTAACTTACACCAAGATAAACATGTGAAGCTGTGAAGCTCTTTCGACATATTTAGCAAGATAAGTGGTCCTGAATCAGTCTTTATAATAATATATTATCTGAGAAAACAATAACTTACTCAAACAGTGATAGAAGTAAAATCGTTATTTTCTAAGCAACACGTAGCCATGCGTAAAGCTAATTCGTGAAATTTTAGTTACGTACGACTTAACATGACAAAAAGAAAAGAGAGAACAAAATAAGATTTTGCAATGTTTAAAAGTCAAATGATTTGACTTATATACCCGTTTTGGTTATCTGTTCAAAGAGTAGAATAAAGTAACTATATTCAAACTGTTTGACGGGGAATAACAAGATTGTCGGTACTTAGCATAATTTGTATTATGAACAAAAAATTAATTTCAAGTTAAGCGATTTAGGACATTCCACTTTCAGTTAGCTTATTTTAGGTAATGAAACGGCTAAAAAGCAATGAAAACATCTTATCAATATAAGAACACCTGTAAATGTATGTTTTCTTATATGTACTGAGATCATATCACAAAATAAAGCGATGTTCAATCTATGAATCTATCAAACGTTACAGCCCTTCTAGGGCCTAGGTTGGCTCATGACAGTGTGTCGGTGAAACTGACCCAGAGGGCAAACCATCGAAAATCTTTTCTTCTTCGGATGCTTGAAAGGTTTCCATCCAGAGGAGTGCCACAACATATAAATTTTTCCGTCACTGTCAAGTGTGTGTTAACGTATGGTATAAATGGCAGCAGGGAAAGCAAAACTTTTCCTGACGAAGTCGTATTCCAAAATCTATTGAAAGAGTCGCGACAACATCTATTCGAGTGTAATAAGTCGGCTGTATTAAAATTTGTTAAGTAGCGAACAGTTATTACCGCATCAGCTTTGCTGTTGTTAAGCTTAACATGCCCTGCGGAGCCTTATTGGTCTGGTGAGCGGTGAGGAGCCGTGAAGTACTGTCCAACTTTGAGGGACAAGTACGATGTCTAAAACTTTTTGCTAGAACCGGAAAATACTTTGTCAATCCTGAAGGCTCTACAATTGTACTGTCCTGTTTCAGGGAGCAATACGTGCTATCAGGTCGTTCACCAGTGCAACTACACTTGTCAATCTCTGAAGGTATACATAACGTAATACTGTCCCAGTTTGGGGGAGCAGAACAATATCTAAAGCAGTTCACTCGTGCCAGAAGTACGCTTGTCAATCTAAGACACCTTACAGTCATACTGTCCTAGCTTAAGGGAGCAGTAGGAGCTTCGAGGTGCTTGACTAGTGCCTGAAGTAAGCTTTTCAATCGCCGAAACGTCGCGAATACTACTGTCTGGGATTGGGTACTGTCCCAGTTTGAGGAAGCAGTATGAGTTTCCATGCTTTCTTTAAGGAAAAACAAGCGTCTGTCGCGCTACAGTTATTGGCAGTGCAACTTTCCCCGTGGGGTGATGAAAGTCGCAGAATTGAACATCCTAAGAGGCAGGGCCAGCTCAAGAGGTCAATTGCCAAATGCTAAGCGATCCCATCTCATCTTGTCCCGGGCAAACATTTTGGAAGTCTTGACTTGTTTTACGTGTCTACCGAAACACCGTAATCGTTTTAAATGAGATTGGCTAATGTTCTTCTATAACTGTCAAAGGCGACGAGCTTAGGCTACAGAGATATTAAAGCTACTATCGTGTAAAAGCGCTTGAGCTTGCGCTTAAGCAGCGATACGCGTACGTTACGTAAAACTCTGCGTTTATTCACAATCAAGAAGTCGTTCAGGTATTTTAGTTGACGTAAACCGTGGTTGCGAAACGGACGACCGGCAAAATTAACAGATGTACACAGCATCGGTGCAACTGCAGACACGTCATCCGCTAACATATGTGACGTAATGGATTAGCAGAAACGAAGGTCAAGCTTCAATGACAAACGTATGTCACCCATATACAACCGCAATGCACAGTACAAGTTCATTACAACGTGATCTTAAAATATTCACCTTAAAAGCCGAAGTGTGCAGTCTGCGCGACCTTAGCGCCATGAAAATATTGAACCATCGATAGGCGACAATAAATTTGTAGATATCGAGCATATCTGTAAGGAACCCGAATACTTAGTACCACAAACTATTTCGTATCAAAATAAAACTAAAGGTTGCAACTCGATTAATTGACAACATAGTACTAAGATAATGTTCGCTTTGTCTGTTGTTCTCTGCTACTGAGTGTACGGGTAATAGCGGGTACTTATAAAATTGGAGCTACAATGGCATGACTATCGTTCCATTTTTTTTTTTTTATTAAATTCTTACACAAATGTGTTCTAAAACTAGTTGATATGATTGTATCACTTCTAGTACAAAGAAAAATCTATATATATAAAGGAAAGTCGTGTTAGTTACACTATCTATAACTCAAGAAAGGTTGAATCGATTTGACTGAAAATTGGTGGACTTAGAACCAGGAAACGGACATAGAATAACTTTTACCCAGTTTTCTATTTTTTATTCCGCGCGGACGGAGTCGCGGGTAAATGCTAGTAAAAAATTTATTAAAGGTGATTAATAAATAAAAGGTAATTAACTATGGTTGTTATTAAAACTCTGGATTTTACATGGTGAGATTGCGCCAGACAGACACCACAAATAACCTATAATCACCTTGTTTTATCCTAATCCTATTTATTGCCCCTCCCCCTCTTTCTTTTTCGATAATGTCAATATTCGCGACTGTTTTGAGTTTCACACTTGGTACGATTTAGAACAATAACTACTGAAAGGGGGGTCCAATGACAGCCATTAAAGGAATTTTCATGCAGCTATTCTTAGCAACACTAAATCGGGTGGCGACTCATTGCATGGCATAGACGTACAAATAACTTATTTACGAAGGTTAATAATTTGACCGCACTTTGCTAAAGTTATTACTATTCCTCTGTATCAGGCGTATGAATCATTAGACAGAAATCTATTTAACAATACGAACAGCACGTACGCGGTACGAGTTTAAACAGTTACAATGACAAGAATGTGTAGCGAACCTAAGAGGGCGTGTCGTGGTGAGCACTGCCAAAAAGGTATCTTGACACACTATTCTATAGCTTCGTATATCGTAGCACTTAAGGTTGAGTGTAATCGACGTACTAAAATTCGTCCAGTACGGTAAGGATTATCCATTTGAAATAAATGTATTTCAATAAATTAACATCTTGGAAACATATGGCACGTAGAATATATTTAAAAAACAAATGACATGTTAACGATCTTGGTTCATTGCAAATTTCGTTATAGACGATTATTCCACATGTACCTTGTAATTTTCTTTTTATTTAACTAACTATTCTACAATATCGAACTATTTGCGAGGTAGTTGGCTTCGAATTCGGCAATTCGTACGGAGTTTGACACGTCCCAACGATTTCCTGATTGTTACAATACGCTTCAGTAATCTCATAATGTACAAATTGACACGTATGTACGCAACATAAAAATAATGGAAGTATTATCGAAGTATTTCGTGTAACGTCAACATAAGTATGTAAAACGACATCGATAACGATATAAAATTTCAAATTTTCTCCGTGATCTTTAGTATGGAGATAGCGAAGCTGAAGCCGCAGCTCACGCAAGGTTCGAGCATCGCTATCGTTAATGCTCGAGCTGCATTTGGGTCTTCGAACCGCACAAACGTCTCGAGGCTCCATCAGAACTTACTCGTTTCGTCCATTTGTTCTGCAGCATTCGGCAACGACGACTTTCCCCGTAGGGTGATGAAAGTCGCCAAGTTGAATACCCTAAGTGGCTGGGCCAGCTAGAGGGTTCAACAGCCGGCTGTTAACGCTGTTATACTCACGACCGTCGAAGTTTTCTTGTAGACTCTTCTAATATCACGTGACGCACTTCTTCAAAATGTTTTAACTTATAACTTTGTAATAAAGAACTTTTTAAAGAACTATTTGTTTGAAAACCTAGGGACGACCGTTCGGTTTGAAAAACGACGCAACAATGACAAGGTGGTGGCTTGGTGGCGTGCTCCCGGGTTTTGGAGTTGCAGGTTAGGTCCGCTAGAGGCGCTGGCGTCGGCAGTGGCGCTGGCGGAGCTGTCACGTGACGTGAGTTGGGGCGCACCGGAAGGAATGAAGCGATGTACTCTCTCATAAAGGACTTCGGACATCGAACGGAACACATAATAAAAAAATACCATGACAAAATGACAATATATGTAATGAAAATGATAGTAACATGACTGAATATAACATGCAATTAAAGATGCATGAAGGTATCTGAAGACGGCTCAAGTAATCTTATGAAATTTGGCATAGATTTAGAACATAGTAATGAAGAACACATAGGCTACTTATTTTGTTTTTTTTTATTCCGCGTGAAAGGGTCGCGAGCAAAAGCTAGTATACTATATATCAATCTATCCTTAAATGTTATTAAAATTAACATAATTTAAATTTTGATATTAAATTTCCATCCAAACATATCTTTAAATACACGTGCAGCAGCCAGTACAAAGTATGTCTTACGTTTGTGACATCTGTGTGATTTCTTTATTCACTTCCGGTTCTCTAGGCTCTAACGGTACACTCGGTCCCGGTATTTTACTCTGTTCTGGCAGTTCACTCTGTTCTGGCAGTTCACTTTGCCCCGGCACTTCATTCGGTTCGGGCCCTGATTTTTTAGGTTCAGTCGCGCTGTAATTTAAATGATTTTGATTATATAAATTTCCTTAAATATCTAAAAGTAACTTTCATAGTGGTGTTAAATTATTTATATTACCTTGTAGAAATATTTTTAGGACTTGTTTTTATTCTTTTTGAATTATTCTTGACCAGCATAATGTTAGCTTGGCTGGATAAAAGCAAGTCTCTTGTTTTATAATCTGAAAATAAAACAAAATTTATATTGTTGTTTAAGTAAGAAAGAATAATAAAAGAAATATTGAAGGCAACTTACAATTTGTGCGGCTACTTGATGTTTTAAAGGATTTTTCCACCAATCGCGATGCAATCCTGCTTCGTGGACTATCCAAAGATTTATCGAAAGTCAAAGTAGGTGAATTTTCCCTAGTTTTAACTTTCATCGCTCTTGGAATATATGATGTACTAGGACTTGTAGAAGAACCTAAACAAACAAATATAAATACAATTTAATACTAAAACAGAACAGTTTTGATAATGCTCTAACTATATAAAAGGTTAACTGATTAAAAAAGGTAGTACTGCTTCGCTCTCCCTAGGACACCAAGCTTCTTAGAGGCCAGCTTGGCCTTCCCTTCCAGATGACCACGGAATTGGACGTCACTCGATATGTCAACGCCGAGGATACCAATGCTGGCTGAGGCAACCAGGGGAGTGTTCTCAAAGTTAAGGTTGACGACAAAGGGTTCTTTTTTGGCGGAAAACGCGCAAACTTGTGTCTTTTTGGGGTTGAATTCGACAAGGTTTTGTCGCCCCCAATCAGAGATATTACCCAGAAGGGTCTCCAGTTCGGACACAAGTTTATTCCGGTACTCGATGACGCTATCCCGAGAAACATTAGCTCGGGCCGTGTACAAAGCGTCGCCCGTATCGTCTGCATAACAATGGACGTTACTATGATGTAACAAGTCATTGATATGCAGAAGAAAGAGAGTGGGCGACAGTACGCAGCCCTGTGGGACGCCAGCATTAATTGGTTTAGGGTCTGAGCATGCACCGTCTACAACGACTCTGATGCTCCGACCCTCCAAAAAGCTGGCAGTCCAGGCCAATAGTCTCTCGGGAAGCCCATAGGAAGAAAGCTTCGACAGAAGCCCTTTATGCCACACCCGATCGAAGGCCTTCGCTACGTCCAAGCTGACCGCTAGGGCCTCCCCTTTGTTCTCAATGGCTTCAGCCCATCTGTGAGTGATAAAGATAAAGATAAAAGATAGCTTTATTTCCCTTATAACATGATACATATAATGTGAATTGTATTATTTACACATTTACTAACAAAGTTTTAAATAATTATCTTCTATGCTAATATTACTAAAATTTATGACGGAAAGAAAAAAAAAATAATAATAATTGTTAGTTTGGTTAGTATTCTTAAACTATTGTATGCAAAAATATTAGTATTGTTAGTATGATTGCTACTCATCTTCATTATAAGGGCCGCCTAGCGCGGTAAAAGCCTCCTCCAGAGTGCTCCACGTCGTCCTGTCAGTCGTCAACCTTGTCCAGCAGTGACCCGCTACTTTGGCTATATCGTCGCACCACCGTTGATATGGCCTTCCTTTCCTTCTTTTGTGATCGATGGGCATCCAGTTGGTTATTATTTTTGTCCATCGTTCATCTTTCACTCGTTGTGTATGTCCGGCCCATTTCCATTTTAGACGTAATATTTGTTTAGCTACATCTTTTGCTTTTGTTTGATTCCTTATTACTTTGTTTTTTACTTTATCTTTGAGTTTTAGTCCTAGGTAGCTTCTCTCGATTGCTCTCTGACATGTCTTAAGTTTGTACAGATTTTTCCTTGTTAATGGCCAGGTTTGACACGAGTATGTAAGACAGGGTAGGAGACAAATGTTCATGGCCTTTGTTTTCAGTTCAATAGGGATTTTACTTTTAAATACTTCTTTCATTGACCAATACTTGTTCCATGTCCTTTTAATTCTTCTTTCTACTTCTTTATCAATACTCGACTTGAAGGAAACTAAATGTCCAAGGTAGATATAGTCTTCAACGTATTCTAACGGTGTGTTATCCACAGTGATCTGTATTTGCTCCCTGTTTGTCATAACCTTAGTTTTACTTTCGTTAATCTTCAGTCCTACCAATCTACTCTGTGCGGCGAGTGATTTTATCATGTATTCTAATTCTTCAGCGGTTTCAGAGAATAATATTATGTCGTCAGCAAATCTTAAGTGACTTAAGTATCGACCATTGATATTTAATCCTTTATTTGACCAGTTCAATCTTCTAAATACAAATTCCAAAACCGCTATAAATAGTTTCGGAGACAGAGGGTCGCCTTGTCTTACCCCTTTTTCCACTTTAAAGGTTGGTCCTTGACCTTCTAGCTTTATAGTAGCTGTGCTTGCACGGTATATTTCTTTGATTAATTTTACGTAGTCATCATTTACACCTTGTTCCGCTAGCGCCTGCCATATTGACTCGTGTAATATTGAGTCAAAAGCTTTGCTATAATCAATGAATGCAATGTATGGAGGTTTGTTATATTTGCAGTATTTTTCTATAACGATTTTTAATGTGTGAATATGATCCACCGTAGAGAAACCGCGTATAAAGCCGGCCTGCTCGAGTGATTGGTTCTCGTCTACTATTTTCGTTATTCGTCTTAGTAGTGTTGTTGCAAAAACTTTGTACAAGCACGACATTAAACTTATAGGTCTATAGTTTGCTATTAGTTTAGGATCTCCTTTCTTAAATATAAGTGTGATTTCAGAGCTGGTCCATTGCTGCGGTATCGTTTTAGATTCCAGAATGTCGTTAAATATTTTGGTAAGCGGAGTGGTCAGGACGTCTATGCCCGCGATGATCATTTCATTGGTTATACCATCGGTTCCTGGACTTTTACCGGTTTTAAGATTTCTTATCGAACATTCTATCTCGCTTTCAATAAATTGCGGCACTGGTTCTGTGTTAACAGCAAGGCGGAAGTTGCTCTCTGTGTGGCAGTCATCCGATTTCTCATATAGTTTTCTGTAGAAGTCGGTGGCAATTTGCAACAGGTTTTGTCTACTCGTGCTTATGAGACCAGCTGTATCTTGAAGTTGACTTATAACTTGTTTTGATCTTGATAGATGTTTGTACGCTTTTTTTACAGCTCCTGTGTTTTTCAAGTGGTCTTCTATGACTCTAATTTTGTATTGGTAGAGGTTCTTTTTTATTTTTTTGTGTATTATTCTGTATAATTTGCTAAGTAAGTGTTTTTCTTCTTTTGTTTTGTTAGTTTTATTTTTTAACATTTGTCTTTGTTCTTGAAGTTGAATTATTTCCGGCGTTATGACGTGGTTGAGAGGGTTTGAGAGAAAAGAAATATCGTTTGAGAGTTCCTACTTTCTCCGTAAAAACAATTTCAAATTCTAGTGTTAAGTTGGCCCCCTCACTTTACTTTTTTTTATTTTTTTCAATGCGAATCGTTAGAGAGTCGTTTGAGAGACATTAAGAGAAAAGAAATATCGTTTGAGAGTTTTTACTTTTTCTGTAATAAATATTTTAATTCTGGGCATCGAAAGTTACAAATCGATTTTCTTTTTTTTCCGAATTAAATATGGCAATCATGCACTTGGACGTTTCAAATTTATTGTGTAGGTAGAGAATGGTAAGAGAGTGATTGAGAGAAAAGAGAAATCGTTTGAGAGTTAATACTTTTTCTGAAATATATATTTCAATGTCGGAATCGAAAGTAACAAATCTATTTTTCTTTTTTCCGAATTAAATATAGCAATCATGTACTTAGACGATTCAAATTTATGGTGTAGGTAGAGAATGCTTAGGGAGTGATTGAGAGAAAAGAGAAATCGTTTGAGAGTTAATACTTTTTCTTAAATAAATATTTCAATTTCGGAATCGAAAGTTACAGATCGGTTTTCCTTTGCTCCGAAATAAATATGGCAATCATGCACTTGGACGTTTCAAATTTATTGTGTAGGTGGAGAATGCTTAGGGAGTGATTGAGAGAAAAGAGAAATCGTTTGAGAGTTAATACTTTTTCTGAAATATATATTTCAATGTCGGAATCGAAAGTAACAAATCGATTTTTCTTTTTTCCGAATTAAATATAGCAATCATGTACTTAGACGATTCAAATTTATGGTGTAGGTAGAGAATGCTTAGGGAGTGATTGAGAGAAAAGAGAAATCGTTTGAGAGTTAATACTTTTTCTTAAATAAATATTTCAATTTCGGAATCGAAAGTTACAGAACGGTTTTCCTTTGCTCCGAAATAAATATGGCAATCATGCACTTGGACGTTTCAAATTTATTGTGTAGGTGGAGAATGCTTAGGGAGTGATTGAAAGAAAAGAGAAATCGTTTGAGAGTTAATACTTTTTCTTAAATAAATATTTCAATTTCGGAATCGAAAGTTACAGATCGGTTTTCCTTTACTCCGAATTAAATATGGCAATCATGCACTAAGACGTTTCAAATTTATTGTGTAGGTGGAGAATGCTTAGAGAGTGATTGGGAGAAAAGAGAAATCGTTTGAGAGTTAATTCTTTTCCTGAAATAAATATTTCAATTTCTGAATCGAAAGTAACAAATCGATTTTCCTTTTTTCCGAATTAAATATGGCAATCATGCACTTAGACGATTCAAATTTATGGTGTAGGTAGAGAATGGTAAGAGAGTGATTGAGAGAAAAGAGAAATCGTTTGAGAGTTAATACTTTTTCTGAAATATATATTTCAATGTCGGAATCGAAAGTAACAAATCGATTTTCCTTTTTTCCGAATTAAATATGGCAATCATGCACTTAGATGATTTAAATTTATGGTGTAGACAGAGAATGGTAATAGAGTGATTGAGAGAAAACAGAAATCGTTTGAGAGTTAATACTTTTTCTGAAATATATATTTCAATGTCGGAATCGAAAGTTACTAATCGATTTTCCTTTTTTTCCGAAATAATTATGGCAATCATGCACTTAGACGTTTCAAATTTTTTGTATAGGTATAGAACTCAGATGAAGAATTATATAGATATGACATGCGCGTTCACCCGTAAGGGACAGATAGAGAGTACTATAGACTATACCTATATATAAGTAAAAGGATTGGGGTTACCAGTTATTTGTTTTGTCCCGAAAATGAATAATTACGATATAATTTAATATATACCAATTTATATATTCCCAATTATATTGTAATTAATAAATGTAATAAATATAAAAAACAATGCGTAATTTTTGTTTATGTGACTAAGATTACGTGCACAGATTTTTTAGTAATACTTAGTCAGGTCATAAATTCTGTCACATGTTTAATATAAAATAATTGAAACAAGTTTATTCATTATGTGACCATTTATATACCAAAATGAACTTAACAAAACATAGATTCTTATGACACTAAAGTTTATTCAAAATGACATCCGTGATTTTGAATACAGGCCTTCAATCTGCTCGGCCAGTCGTCTATCACAGCACGAACGAGGTCCATGTCAATATCGGCGGCTGCCTTAATCAAGGATGTCTTGAGTGACTCCAAAAAAAGAATTTCCCGATATTTTTTTCCCGCGTACCGCTTCAACAAAGCGCGGCATCTCTTCAGTCTTAGGTCCATTAGACGAGCATTCAAACGATGTCCTATCTTTCTTCGATATGCACGAAGCCCTAAGTCTTCATAAAAAGCTACAAAAAACATACCAATATTATAGTCATATAATTTTAAATTACTCTGTATATCATTACAGTGAACACTACATGTAAAACTACTTAATATTAAACTATTTTGATTGTAATTTCTAAGAAACAAAATTTACATGGGACAAATTAAAAAGCATACTCTTTAAAATCAACGGGATAAGAAAGTATCAAATATTTAAAAACACAGCATATACCAGAATTAAAAACTCCTTTTGAAATCTGTTGAAAATAGTATAAAAAATGTGAATTGTTTCATTTATATACATTACAAATACTATACTTTATTTCCCCTAAATTCAGGGTAATTTTTACAACAAGATGGTGGTATTATTTTTACGGGTAATAACCAACCAATTTGAAAAGAAGTTTAATATGGCCGCTTGTTTCCCAGATCTACAGTATATTATTTGACACAAATGATATCTGCGTTTGGGCGCATAATGTTCGAAAAATACTATTTTATTTTAGCTGATTTTACCCGTATTTTAACATATTAGTTATTACAAAGACTGTAAAGAACAACTAGTTTGTATTTTCTTCCTTATTTTGTATGAATACATGTGAATAAGTGCGTAGTTTCAGTACTTACGATTGAAAGGTTATGTTTTTCTCTTTTCGCTGACTACGGCTTTTACAACCAACAATACAGCAGTATACCATGTTTTATACACTTGATCTCACTAAAACTGTAATATCAAAATATTTTTGCACAATTACAGCCATTAAGCCATTCTTACGGTGAAGGAAAACATCGTGATGCAACCCGCACATATCTGAGAAGAAATTCAATGATATGTGTGAAGTCAACCAACCCGCACTTGGCCAGCGTGGTTGACTATGGCCTAGTCACCCCTAAATTGGGGTAGGCTCCGAGCCCCTCGGTGGGGACGTATAGTGAGCTGATGATGATGATGATGACAGCCATTAAGTACTCACAATTTTCGAAAAATAGCACGAATGTCAAACTTTGTTAGGGACAACCTAGGTTGTTTGTAGGGGACAACCTTTGTTCCAAACAAACCCCAAAGCCTGGTACGCAGAAAGGGACAGAAGATAGTTATCCCTGTCTTTGTCACGTCACAGGAATTGGGTATAACTGTATCTCTCTCACTCACGGTATTATTTATTACCGTGTCATAGACTTGGTATAGAATGATTAGGCAATGATTGAGAGAAAAGAGAAATCGTTTGAGAGTAGAGACTTTTCCTGAAATAAATATTTCAATTTCGGAATCGTAGTAACAAATCGATTTTCAAAAACTTACAATTCTCAAAAATTTAAATATTTATTTCAGAAAAAGTATTAACTCTCAAACGATTTCTCTTTTCTTTAAATCAATCTATAACCATTCTCTACCTGCACAGTAAATTTGAATCGTTTATCCTCATGATTCCCATATTTAATTGGAAAAAAAGGAAAACCGATCTGTAACTTTCGATTCCGACATTGAAATATTTATTTCAAAAAATGTGTTAACTCTCAAACGATTTCTCTTTTCTCTCAATCACTCTATTACCATTCTCTACCTACACCATAAATTTGAATCGTCTAAGTGCATGATTGCCATATTTAATTCGGAAAAAAGGAAAATCGATTTGTTACTTTCGATTCAGAAATTGAAATATTTATTTCAGGAAAAGTATTAACTCTCAAACGATTTCTCTTTTCTCTCAATCACTCCCTAAGCATTCTCCACCTACACAATAAATTTGAAACGTCCAAGTGCATGATTGCCATATTTATTTCGGAGCAAAGGAAAACCGATCTGTAACTTTCGATTCCGAAATTGAAATATTTATTTAAGAAAAAGTATTAACTCTCAAACGATTTCTCTTTTCTCTCAATCACTCCCTAAGCATTCTCTACCTACACCATAAATTTGAATCGTCTAAGTGCATGATTGCCATATTTAATTCGGAAAAAAGGAAAATCGATTTGTTACTTTCGATTCCGAAATTGAAATATTTATTTCAGGAAAAGAATTAACTCTCAAACGATTTCTCTTTTCTCCCAATCACTCTCTAAGCATTCTCCACCTACACAATAAATTTGAAACGTCTTAGTGCATGATTGCCATATTTAATTCGGAGTAAAGGAAAACCGATCTGTAACTTTCGATTCCGAAATTGAAATATTTATTTAAGAAAAAGTATTAACTCTCAAACGATTTCTCTTTTCTCTCAATCACTCCCTAAGCATTCTCCACCTACACAATAAATTTGAAACGTCCAAGTGCATGATTGCCATATTTATTTCGGAGCAAAGGAAAACCGGTCTGTAACTTTCGATTCCGAAATTGAAATATTTATTTAAGAAAAAGTATTAACTCTCAAACGATTTCTCTTTTCTCTCAATCACTCCCTAAGCATTCTCTACCTACACCATAAATTTGAATCGTCTAAGTGCATGATTGCTATATTTAATTCGGAAAAAAGGAAAATCGATTTGTTACTTTCGATTCCGACATTGAAATATATATTTCAGAAAAAGTATTAACTCTCAAACGATTTCTCTTTTCTCTCAATCACTCTCTTACCATTCTCTACCTACACAATAAATTTGAAACGTCCAAGTGCATGATTGCCATATTTAATTCGGAAAAAAAAGAAAATCGATTTGTAACTTTCCATGCTCAGAATTAAAATATTTATTACAGAAAAAGTAAAAACTCTCAAACGATATTTCTTTTCTCTTAATGTCTCTCAAACGACTCTCTAACGATTCGCATTGAAAAAAATAAAAAAAAGTAAAGTGAGGGGGCCAACTTAACACTAGAATTTGAAATTGTTTTTACGGAGAAAGTAGGAACTCTCAAACGATATTTCTTTTCTCTCAAACCCTCTCAAACGATTCTCAAACGATTTGCGTAAAAAAAAGTTAAAAAAATTAAAGTGAGGGGGCCAACTTCACGGAGGTCCGTTTTGTAAAGACTGACAAGAGGATATAAGTCAAATTATGATAGGTCACTAGCCCAACCTTACAATCCTGTCAATGTCAAAAGTGTCGATGGGTTCTTTTTGATTATATTAAATTATATCTATAATTTATATTTATATTATTATAAAATTATATCAATTTAAATTTAAATTAAATTTCTTGATCCCACAGTCAAATTATATTATATAATTTTGTGGGACATAGTTCTATTTTAGGTTTTTATTGTATTATAAATAAATAAACAAATAATAATAATAAGAATAATAATAATGTAGACGTCATATCATGTTTTTTTAGTGCCATTTTCTATGACTGTGACTATATAGTCAAACAAGGATATCTGAACCGGTGAGTGGCTGCTATCGCAATTGGTTCTATCAGAATATATACATAATACCTACTTAGACATAAAATGTACAGTTTAAAGAGAATCTTGGGACACTTTTGACGTTGACAACAGCGCTAGTGACCTGTAACATGGAAGTTTGACTTATACCAATGGATTCAGATAGCCTTATTGGTCTATACACCACGATTACAATAAAATACTATGTCTAGTCGACTACAATTAACAAAATCCATGCCAATGTCATGGTAATGAATGGAATTGTAGTTTTCATTAGACAAAATTAGTTAGAAGTTGTATTTTTCTGGATAGCCTAGTTTATAAATTATATTCAGATCATCCTATGTAATCTTTTTGAAGCTTGACCAAAACATAACCTAATCATGAAAACGCCACATAATCCATTGATATTGCAATATTTTACATTTCAACTTTTTGCCCTTAGTTTAGGCAAGAAAATAATTGCCAATTATGTACATTAAAATTACACTTTTATCTTAACGCACGTTATTTCTGCGTACCGCTCTTTTAACTTTTCTGGTAGTTGTATGAGTTGTGGGAGAACTGCCCATGTTGAACTGTGGCATAGATTGGCTGCCAGCAAAGTTATATACACTGGACTGCATCGCCTGCAGCCCCGTAGGCTGCATACTCATTGGTTGCACACCCAATGGTTGTGCATGCATAGGCTGCGGCTGTGTCTGCATCGGCTGTGGCTGATGAACAACATACTTTTATGGACACTGTATATGATATTACGACTAATGATGAAAAAAAAGGTTCCTAGTAAGGTCAATGTTCTCACCTGGCCGAAGCTGAAGACGGGTCCGGCGGCGGGCGGTCTCGGAGCGGGCTGCTCAAACGTTGGTGTTGCTTTAGGCATCATACTAAACACGAAACCCGTTTGTTGTCTCGGTTGTACATGCTCGGATAAAGTGTTGACTGGAGTGGTGTTCGAGCCAAAGATATTAACATGCGGTGCCGACGATGAAAATAATGGAGCGGAGTGAGTTTGGTTTTCTGGCGCGTTCCCAACCCCGAAAACACCATTGCGCCCGGTCAACTGGTTTTCAGTAGGCATTTGCATTTCAAATGCGTTTGGCATTGGAATATTGCTACTTAAGCCTAACTTTATTCCTGAATTAATATTTACATTGGGAGTTCCGAAAATGAACTTAGTGTTTTCTAGATATGAATTTCCGATAATGCTAGACATAGTAGTGCTAGCAGGACTAGAACTTGTTATTAATGGGGAGACTGGGGTGGGAGCGGCTGTGGGAGCGGCTGTAGGAGCGGCGGTGAAGGAATGATCTGCAGGTACTTGATCGGAGGAGAGAGTAGGGGCGAGAATGGATGCGGGATTAGATTCAGGAGTGGAGTCGAATAATCGGACTGGACGAGGGAAGGGAGTATAGGTGAGAATTGAGGCAGGATTAGAGTTGGGAGTGGGGGTGCTATTAGATTCAGGAGTGGGCATGAACATTTGGATGGGATTTGGGTTGGTAGTGGGGGTGAGAATTGGGGTGGGATTTGAGTTGGGAATGGGGGCGGGATTAGGGTTAGGAATAGGGTCGGGATTAGGAGCAGGAGTGGGGGCAGGACTAGGGTCGGCAGTAGGAACAGGAAAAGGGTCGGCAGGAGGGGCAGGATTAGGATCAAGTGTGGGGGCAGGGTTGGCAGGACTGGGAACACGTAAATTTGCACTTTGCAGCGAGTTTTCATTCACCACACTCAGATTTGACACCTTACTTATTGAGGGTAGGTACATTGGTAGGAAACTGTCGTTCTTAGGTGTTTGGTGGGGGACAGGGGATTTATCTGAATTTGATTTCTGTAGCGGAGTGCCTGTTATTATAAATGGAGAATTATTTGTGGTCTTCATTAGAAAAGTGCTAGTATTTTTAATACCAAAATTGAATTTGGGCGTTGGAGTTTGTTCTGAAGGCAACAGATTGGAATGGCCTTTGGCTGGTCCTCCGCAGCATCCACATTTTGTCAGGCTTCGATCATTCCGCACAAGACAAACAGAGCACTCCCATTTATCACGACTGGCTAAAATCAATTTGGTAAATGGATCATCATCTGATTTGTTCTGTTCTGACACCTCTTTCATATTAGAGGGTGATTCTTTTTTGGTTGCTTCAATGTTTGTTTCTAGCTGATTTTTGTTGGAACTGAAAATAAATGGCCAATTAGCACAATATTTCTCATCCAAAGGATAATTGCTAAGGTGTGGTGCACAATGAGTTATGTTGTATTTGAAAGTTGACCAGAAATATAAAAAAAATGAATGTACTGCTCATATTAATATATGAACCTAAAATTATGTGTTTATATGTGTTAGATTTTAACAGGGGCTCTAAACTTGTGATACATTTGGCCTCTTTTTATTTATGTTCTGTGCATTTCTGAACTTCTTGTTCTACAAAAGTATAGCTTAGGATGAGTTTTTTTTAGATTCCATCGAAAATATTTTTATTTAAATTTAAATATTTATATTTAAATATTTTCATTCCTTCCGGTGCGCCCCAACTCACGTCACGTGACAGCTCCGCCAGCGCCACTGCCGACACCAGCGCCTCTAGCGGACCTAACCTGCAACTCCAAAACCCGGGAGCACGCCACCAAGCCACCACCTTGTCATTGTTCGACTCATAACCGAATTATTTTGGTGGAATAACCACCAGAAAGCCCTTGTCTGGACTTCGGACATCTCAGGAAACATAATACAAATTTTATTAACAGGTAAAATTTCATTATTATGTGTTCCGTTCGATGTCCGAAGTCCTTTATGAGAGATCTGTTTGTTATCTTCTGGTGGCTTGTGAAATAAGAACGCAACAATGTGATAAAAACACTTAATTTTTCGTTAAAAAGATCGTTAGAGGTATTTTGATCACTAATCGCAATTTAATCGATTCGGATGATTTGTATTACTAACCCGAAAAAAAGAATATCTTGATACAAGTAATTGAAAAAGCGATTGCTCCAGTTTTGCTCGGCTATGTAGTACACATATGCTTAGCCTTTTCGTGGCATCATCGCCATTCTCGGGCTCGGAGCCCACCGTAAACTAGGGACGACTAGGCCACAGTCAACCGCCCGGCCCAGTTCGGCTTGGTTGACCTCACGCTATCTTTGAAATTCTATGCAGATTTTCGTGGCATCGAATTTCCGTTATGCAGTTGCCAGCACTATTTTCATTACATAAATAAACAGAAAACGTCAAAGTACTATCAGATGAAATTTAACTTACACCAAGATAAACATGTGAAGCTGTGAAGCTCTTTCGACATATTTAGCAAGATAAGTGGTCCTGAATCAGTCTTTATAATAATATATTATCTGAGAAAACAATAACTTACTCAAACAGTGATAGAAGTAAAATCGTTATTTTCTAAGCAACACGTAGCCATGCGTAAAGCTAATTCGTGAAATTTTAGTTACGTACGACTTAACATGACAAAAAGAAAAGAGAGAACAAAATAAGATTTTGCAATGTTTAAAAGTCAAATGATTTGACTTATATACCCGTTTTGGTTATCTGTTCAAAGAGTAGAATAAAGTAACTATATTCAAACTGTTTGACGGGGAATAACAAGATTGTCGGTACTTAGCATAATTTGTATTATGAACAAAAAATTAATTTCAAGTTAAGCGATTTAGGACATTCCACTTTCAGTTAGCTTATTTTAGGTAATGAAACGGCTAAAAAGCAATGAAAACATCTTATCAATATAAGAACACCTGTAAATGTATGTTTTCTTATATGTACTGAGATCATATCACAAAATAAAGCGATGTTCAATCTATGAATCTATCAAACGTTACAGCCCTTCTAGGGCCTAGGTTGGCTCATGACAGTGTGTCGGTGAAACTGACCCAGAGGGCAAACCATCGAAAATCTTTTCTTCTTCGGATGCTTGAAAGGTTTCCATCCAGAGGAGTGCCACAACATATAAATTTTTCCGTCACTGTCAAGTGTGTGTTAACGTATGGTATAAATGGCAGCAGGGAAAGCAAAACTTTTCCTGACGAAGTCGTATTCCAAAATCTATTGAAAGAGTCGCGACAACATCTATTCGAGTGTAATAAGTCGGCTGTATTAAAATTTGTTAAGTAGCGAACAGTTATTACCGCATCAGCTTTGCTGTTGTTAAGCTTAACATGCCCTGCGGAGCCTTATTGGTCTGGTGAGCGGTGAGGAGCCGTGAAGTACTGTCCAACTTTGAGGGACAAGTACGATGTCTAAAACTTTTTGCTAGAACCGGAAAATACTTTGTCAATCCTGAAGGCTCTACAATTGTACTGTCCTGTTTCAGGGAGCAATACGTGCTATCAGGTCGTTCACCAGTGCAACTACACTTGTCAATCTCTGAAGGTATACATAACGTAATACTGTCCCAGTTTGGGGGAGCAGAACAATATCTAAAGCAGTTCACTCGTGCCAGAAGTACGCTTGTCAATCTAAGACACCTTACAGTCATACTGTCCTAGCTTAAGGGAGCAGTAGGAGCTTCGAGGTGCTTGACTAGTGCCTGAAGTAAGCTTTTCAATCGCCGAAACGTCGCGAATACTACTGTCTGGGATTGGGTACTGTCCCAGTTTGAGGAAGCAGTATGAGTTTCCATGCTTTCTTTAAGAAAAAACAAGCGTCTGTCGCGCTACAGTTATTGGCAGTGCAACTTTCCCCGTGGGGTGATGAAAGTCGCAGAATTGAACATCCTAAGAGGCAGGGCCAGCTCAAGAGGTCAATTGCCAAATGCTAAGCGATCCCATCTCATCTTGTCCCGGGCAAACATTTTGGAAGTCTTGACTTGTTTTACGTGTCTACCGAAACACCGTAATCGTTTTAAATGAGATTGGCTAATGTTCTTCTATAACTGTCAAAGGCGACGAGCTTAGGCTACAGAGATATTAAAGCTACTATCGTGTAAAAGCGCTTGAGCTTGCGCTTAAGCAGCGATACGCGTACGTTACGTAAAACTCTGCGTTTATTCACAATCAAGAAGTCGTTCAGGTATTTTAGTTGACGTAAACCGTGGTTGCGAAACGGACGACCGGCAAAATTAACAGATGTACACAGCATCGGTGCAACTGCAGACACGTCATCCGCTAACATATGTGACGTAATGGATTAGCAGAAACGAAGGTCAAGCTTCAATGACAAACGTATGTCACCCATATACAACCGCAATGCACAGTACAAGTTCATTACAACGTGATCTTAAAATATTCACCTTAAAAGCCGAAGTGTGCAGTCTGCGCGACCTTAGCGCCATGAAAATATTGAGCCATCGATAGGCGACAATAAATTTGTAGATATCGAGCATATCTGTAAGGAACCCGAATACTTAGTACCACAAACTATTTCGTATCAAAATAAAACTAAAGGTTGCAACTCGATTAATTGACAACATAGTACTAAGATAATGTTCGCTTTGTCTGTTGTTCTCTGCTACTGAGTGTACGGGTAATAGCGGGTACTTATAAAATTGGAGCTACAATGGCATGACTATCGTTCCATTTTTTTTTTTTTATTAAATTCTTACACAAATGAGTTCTAAAACTAGTTGATATGATTGTATCACTTCTAGTACAAAGAAAAATCTATATATATAAAGGAAAGTCGTGTTAGTTACACTATCTATAACTCAAGAAAGGTTGAATCGATTTGACTGAAAATTGGTGGACTTAGAACCAGGAAACGGACATAGAATAACTTTTACCCAGTTTTCTATTTTTTATTCCGCGCGGACGGAGTCGCGGGTAAATGCTAGTAAAAAATTTATTAAAGGTGATTAATAAATAAAAGGTAATTAACTATGGTTGTTATTAAAACTCTGGATTTTACATGGTGAGATTGCGCCAGACAGACACCACAAATAACCTATAATCACCTTGTTTTATCCTAATCCTATTTATTGCCCCTCCCCCTCTTTCTTTTTCGATAATGTCAATATTCGCGACTGTTTTGAGTTTCACACTTGGTACGATTTAGAACAATAACTACTGAAAGGGGGGTCCAATGACAGCCATTAAAGGAATTTTCATGCAGCTATTCTTAGCAACACTAAATCGGGTGGCGACTCATTGCATGGCATAGAAGTACAAATAACTTATTTACGAAGGTTAATAATTTGACCGCACTTTGCTAAAGTTATTACTATTCCTCTGTATCAGGCGTATGAATCATTAGACAGAAATCTATTTAACAATACGAACAGCACGTACGCGGTACGAGTTTAAACAGTTACAATGACAAGAATGTGTAGCGAACCTAAGAGGGCGTGTCGTGGTGAGCACTGCCAAAAAGGTATCTTGACACACTATTCTATAGCTTCGTATATCGTAGCACTTAAGGTTGAGTGTAATCGACGTACTAAAATTCGTCCAGTACGGTAAGGATTATCCATTTGAAATAAATGTATTTCAATAAATTAACATCTTGGAAACATATGGCACGTAGAATATATTTAAAAAACAAATGACATGTTAACGATCTTGGTTCATTGCAAATTTCGTTATAGACGATTATTCCACATGTACCTTGTAATTTTCTTTTTATTTAACTAACTATTCTACAATATCGAACTATTTGCGAGGTAGTTGGCTTCGAATTCGGCAATTCGTACGGAGTTTGACACGTCCCAACGATTTCCTGATTGTTACAATACGCTTCAGTAATCTCATAATGTACAAATTGACACGTATGTACGCAACATAAAAATAATGGAAGTATTATCGAAGTATTTCGTGTAACGTCAACATAAGTATGTAAAACGACATCGATAACGATATAAAATTTCAAATTTCCTCCGTGATCTTTAGTATGGAGATAGCGAAGCTGAAGCCGCAGCTCACGCAAGGTTCGAGCATCGCTATCGTTAATGCTCGAGCTGCATTTGGGTCTTCGAACCGCACAAACGTCTCGAGGCTCCATCAGAACTTACTCGTTTCGTCCATTTGTTCTGCAGCATTCGGCAACGACGACTTTCCCCGTAGGGTGATGAAAGTCGCCAAGTTGAATACCCTAAGTGGCTGGGCCAGCTAGAGGGTTCAACAGCCGGCTGTTAACGCTGTTATACTCACGACCGTCGAAGTTTTCTTGTAGACTCTTCTAATATCACGTGACGCACTTCTTCAAAATGTTTTAACTTATAACTTTGTAATAAAGAACTTTTTAAAGAACTATTTGTTTGAAAACCTAGGGACGACCGTTCGGTTTGAAAAACGACGCAACAATGACAAGGTGGTGGCTTGGTGGCGTGCTCCCGGGTTTTGGAGTTGCAGGTTAGGTCCGCTAGAGGCGCTGGTGTCGGCAGTGGCGCTGGCGGAGCTGTCACGTGACGTGAGTTGGGGCGCACCGGAAGGAATGAAGCGATGTACTCTCTCATAAAGGACTTCGGACATCGAACGGAACACATAATAAAAAAATACCATGACAAAATGACAATATATGTAATGAAAATGATAGTAACATGACTGAATATAACATGCAATTAAAGATGCATGAAGGTATCTGAAGACGGCTCAAGTAATCTTATGAAATTTGGCATAGATTTAGAACATAGTAATGAAGAACACATAGGCTACTTATTTTGTTTTTTTTTTATTCCGCGTGAAAGGGTCGCGAGCAAAACCTAGTATACTATATATCAATCTATCCTTAAATGTTATTAAAATTAACATAATTTAAATTTTGATATTAAATTTCCATCCAAACATATCTTTAAATACACGTGCAGCAGCCAGTACAAAGTATGTCTTACGTTTGTGACATCTGTGTGATTTCTTTATTCACTTCCGGTTCTCTAGGCTCTAACGGTACACTCGGTCCCGGTATTTTACTCTGTTCTGGCAGTTCACTCTGTTCTGGCAGTTCACTTTGCCCCGGCACTTCATTCGGTTCGGGCCCTGATTTTTTAGGTTCAGTCGCGCTGTAATTTAAATGATTTTGATTATATAAATTTCCTTAAATATCTAAAAGTAACTTTCATAGTGGTGTTAAATTATTTATATTACCTTGTAGAAATATTTTTAGGACTTGTTTTTATTCTTTTTGAATTATTCTTGACCAGCATAATGTTAGCTTGGCTGGATAAAAGCAAGTCTCTTGTTTTATAATCTGAAAATAAAACAAAATTTATATTGTTGTTTAAGTAAGAAAGAATAATAAAAGAAATATTGAAGGCAACTTACAATTTGTGCGGCTACTTGATGTTTTAAAGGATTTTTCCACCAATCGCGATGCAATCCTGCTTCGTGGACTATCCAAAGATTTATCGAAAGTCAAAGTAGGTGAATTTTCCCTAGTTTTAACTTTCATCGCTCTTGGAATATATGATGTACTAGGACTTGTAGAAGAACCTAAACAAACAAATATAAATACAATTTAATACTAAAACAGAACAGTTTTGATAATGCTCTAACTATATAAAAGGTTAACTGATTAAAAAAGGTAGTACTGCTTCGCTCTCCCTAGGACACCAAGCTTCTTAGAGGCCAGCTTGGCCTTCCCTTCCAGATGACCACGGAATTGGACGTCACTCGATATGTCAACGCCGAGGATACCAATGCTGGCTGAGGCAACCAGGGGAGTGTTCTCAAAGTTAAGGTTGACGACAAAGGGTTCTTTTTTGGCGGAAAACGCGCAAACTTGTGTCTTTTTGGGGTTGAATTCGACAAGGTTTTGTCGCCCCCAATCAGAGATATTACCCAGAAGGGTCTCCAGTTCGGACACAAGTTTATTCCGGTACTCGATGACGCTATCCCGAGAAACATTAGCTCGGGCCGTGTACAAAGCGTCGCCCGTATCGTCTGCATAACAATGGACGTTACTATGATGTAACAAGTCATTGATATGCAGAAGAAAGAGAGTGGGCGACAGTACGCAGCCCTGTGGGACGCCAGCATTAATTGGTTTAGGGTCTGAGCATGCACCGTCTACAACGACTCTGATGCTCCGACCCTCCAAAAAGCTGGCAGTCCAGGCCAATAGTCTCTCGGGAAGCCCATAGGAAGAAAGCTTCGACAGAAGCCCTTTATGCCACACCCGATCGAAGGCCTTCGCTACGTCCAAGCTGACCGCTAGGGCCTCCCCTTTGTTCTCAATGGCTTCAGCCCATCTGTGAGTGATAAAGATAAAGATAAAAGATAGCTTTATTTCCCTTATAACATGATACATATAATGTGAATTGTATTATTTACACATTTACTAACAAAGTTTTAAATAATTATCTTCTATGCTAATATTACTAAAATTTATGACGGAAAGAAAAAAAAAATAATAATAATTGTTAGTTTGGTTAGTATTCTTAAACTATTGTATGCAAAAATATTAGTATTGTTAGTATGATTGCTACTCATCTTCATTATAAGGGCCGCCTAGCGCGGTAAAAGCCTCCTCCAGAGTGCTCCACGTCGTCCTGTCAGTCGTCAACCTTGTCCAGCAGTGACCCGCTACTTTGGCTATATCGTCGCACCACCGTTGATATGGCCTTCCTTTCCTTCTTTTGTGATCGATGGGCATCCAGTTGGTTATTATTTTTGTCCATCGTTCATCTTTCACTCGTTGTGTATGTCCGGCCCATTTCCATTTTAGACGTAATATTTGTTTAGCTACATCTTTTGCTTTTGTTTGATTCCTTATTACTTTGTTTTTTACTTTATCTTTGAGTTTTAGTCCTAGGTAGCTTCTCTCGATTGCTCTCTGACATGTCTTAAGTTTGTACAGATTTTTCCTTGTTAATGGCCAGGTTTGACACGAGTATGTAAGACAGGGTAGGAGACAAATGTTCATGGCCTTTGTTTTCAGTTCAATAGGGATTTTACTTTTAAATACTTCTTTCATTGACCAATACTTGTTCCATGTCCTTTTAATTCTTCTTTCTACTTCTTTATCAATACTCGACTTGAAGGAAACTAAATGTCCAAGGTAGATATAGTCTTCAACGTATTCTAACGGTGTGTTATCCACAGTGATCTGTATTTGCTCCCTGTTTGTCATAACCTTAGTTTTACTTTCGTTAATCTTCAGTCCTACCAATCTACTCTGTGCGGCGAGTGATTTTATCATGTATTCTAATTCTTCAGCGGTTTCAGAGAATAATATTATGTCGTCAGCAAATCTTAAGTGACTTAAGTATCGACCATTGATATTTAATCCTTTATTTGACTTGATTGGTTATCATTGTACTCGTATTTCAGTAATTCATTTCTAAACTTTTTATAATCTATATACTTTACATTAGGTTTGCAATAAGTCGATCGTGATTTTTTTGAAGTTTTTATATTTAATGTTGCGCGTACCAGACGATGATCACTTGGGTGTTTAAGAGAGGTAATAACGTTTATGTTTTCAACTAATTTAGGTTTATTTGTCGCTATAAAATCTATCTCATTTTTAGTATATTCGTTGGGTGCTTGCCATGTCCATCTTAATTTGTATGGCTTTTTGAACATTGTGTTTACAATTTTCAGTTTGTGCTTTAAACAGAATTTAATAAAACACTCTCCTCTGCTGTTTCTTTTACCATACCCATATTTCCCCATAACTATGTTTTCTCCATACTTTGGTTCTCCTATTTTTGCGTTCATGTCTCCAAGTAATATTATATTTTGTATGTTTTCTGCAAGTGCTTTGTCAATAGTGTCATAGAACTGTTGCATTTCGTTGTCGCTTGCTTTTATTGTAGGCGCGTAAACTTGTAGAATAGTAAAAGACTTAACGTGAAGATCAACCTCTATTGTAGCTACTCTGTCTGAAAAGCCGGTAAAGTTTTTTATTGCTATGTGTTTCTGTTTTTTGACAAGGAAACCTACTCCTTTTTGGCCACTTTTAGTCCCGTAGCAATAAAGCCGGTGTTGACCTCTGTCCTCAATGATAGTACCTTCACGTCTTGTTTCAGATAAGCCAATAATATCCCACTTTATTTGAGATATTGCTTGTTCTAGTTCTATTAATCTAGTTTCGTTAGCTAACGATCTAACATTAAAGGTAGCAATATAGTATTTTCTTGCTTCTGGAGGGTTATTGTCTACTGCCCCCACGGTGACAAGCCGTATTGGGGGAGGATGTGTTATGTTAATATTATTACATATTTTTGAAATTCTTGAGTGTTTGTTCGGAAGAGGCTTGGCTGATTGCTAATTGTTTTCTGTATTTTCTGCAGATGTTTCTGAACCAGATTGTAAAGTAGTCTTGTCTTGGTTGTTTTTTATATAGTTAAGAATAGGGTTAGACGAAGAAGGATTCTTTTTTAGTGTTTTATTTCTTTTAACGATATGCTGGTTAATTCTTTTCGGATGTGTATTTGTGTCTACTAATTGATTCGGAGGGGTAATTTCGAGCTCCCTTTTTTTAGCATTTTGATTATTATTCCTTTTTGAATTAGGGGATGTATAGGGATCTTTGATTATTAGTTTATCGTATCTTATGAAAGCATATTTCCCTTCTTCTCTAGCCTTGTGTAATTGTTCTTGGAGAGACTTTCGGATTTCTAAAATCTCAGGTGGGTAATCTTCCTTCAGGTAAATATCAAAGCCTCTCAAGAGCCTACTATTTTTCAGTATGGTTAGTTTCTTGCCAAACGTTGTTAAAGTTACGTTGACTGGTCTCTTTTTGTTTACAGTTTTTCTTCCCATTCTCCTAACCATTGCCAGCTCGCTTTTATTGCACTCCACTTTTAGGTCATTCACAATAATCTTTATAATACTACTTTCTAGTTCTTCATATGATTTTTCGTTTTCTTCTACTCCAAAAAATATGACATTTCGTGCTCTTAATTGTCTTTCCAAATTTAATAATTTAGTATCTTGTTTTTTGTTGAATTCATTTATATTTTCAATTTGTTTTTCAATATCGTTGAAATTTGAGTTTAGTTTTTCGTTTAGTTCCGTGATGTTCTTCGAGATTTTTGACTCAAAATTATTAAATTGTTCCTGTAAGTCATTTTTAAGATCAACTCTTAATTCCTTGATCAATTTTTCTAGACTTGATAGACCACTCGACATTTTTAGCGATCTCTGTTAACAAAAGATTGCAACTGTGTTTAACATTAGTCCCTTAACAGCTTCAAAGTTTTTGAGTCGTTTTAATTTTCTTAAGTAACAATAGATAGCGTTGTAAATTTGAATGATAATATTCAATATTACTTTCTCCTTTCACGATAGATGGCATTGAACTTTATACATGATAGGATGAGTTTGCATATATTTCACTTTAAATTTCACTTTCAAGTTTTTGTTTTGTAATTGCTTATGTATTTAATTATTTTGTTAATTAGGGAACACTGAAGAACACTAGATACGAAACAATCACAGAAAAACCTGCCTTTTGCGTACTTATTTTGAATTTATTTTCACGACCGTTATATATTTGAGATGTTCTATTTAACACTAATAATGCTGTTTAGTCGCTGTTCACTTAATTCACTCGTTCAATTTTCACTTTAATTTTAAAATTAACATATTACTAGTATTCAGAGATTTTGTTTTCTTATTTTTCTTAATTTAAATTCGCGGAGCTCACAACGCTTGATATTTACACTAGCAGCGCCACCTACCGACCTTCCTGTGAGTGAGGTACGCTAAAAGATCACCAGCAGAGCGACGTTGACGGAAACCGTACTGGCGATCGCTTATGAGCTGGTGCTCCTCCAGGTACCTCATGAGCTGGCAATTAATGCTAGACTCCATTATCTTGGAGAACAAAGGGGTTAAGGCCGGTAGTTCGCTGGATCCGAGCTGTCGCCTTTTTTAGGGATCGGGTGAATTAGGGCAGTCTTCCAGCATTTCGGGACCACGCCTAAGGAGTAGGAGTACCGGAAAAGACGCGTTAAGACCGGTGCCAACTCAGGAGCACATGACCTTAGCACAACAGGAGGAATACCGTCAGGCCCACTCGACTTGTTGACATCCAGAGAAAGCAGCGCTTTACGCACTGATCTCTGGATGAACTGGATATCCGACATAGAGGTCTCAACGCGCGGGATTTTCGGCGGCTAGTTACCTTTATCATCCAGTGTCGAGTTTGATGCAAAGAGGGATACCAGAAGATCGTCTTTCTCCTTTGCAATATGGGCCAATGAGTCGTCCTCCCTGCGCAAAGATGGTAGTGATGGGCGACAGAAATTTCCTTGGACAGCCTTGGCGAGAGACCAAAATGCGCGAGTTCCGGATGGAAGGCGCACTAGCTTCTCACCAATGCTGGCCACATGTTCAGACTTTGCCTTTGCAATTACACTTTTGTAGGACCTGGAGGCAGAGTTGTACTTCATTCTAAGCCCGCTGGATCTATGGTCCCCCGTTGCCGACGCTTTGGCCCAGGCACGGTAACATTCCCGCTTGTGGCGTAAAGCTAACTTGCAAGAACGTCCGAACCAGGGCCGAGATCTACCACCGATGGGCACTACAGTTGATGGGACAAAGAGTTCCATCCCCTGAAGCACCACGTCTGCAACAGAGTCAGCAACGGTGTCGGGATCGTCCAGCTTGAAGCAAACCTGCCCCCATGGGTAGGATGCAAAGAAGGTCCGCATCCCATCCCAATCCGCTGACCTGTATGGTTGTGACCGTAAGCGTCTTGCGACTGGCACTGTTGTCCGGATCAGACAGTGATCTGACGACCCTAAAGGGGCGTCGACGGAAACCAGATAGCTGTCCGGATGAGTGGTCAGCAGAAGGTCCAACAGGGAAGATAAATGATCGACAACATCTGGGATTCGCGTAGGCGAGGTAACCAGTTGTGTCATATCATATGCTAAGGCAAAGTCATGAACAGATCTCCCCGCGTAATCCGTGGTACGTGAGCCGAGCCATTCGGCATGATGGGCATTAAAATCGCCAAGAACCACGACTTCAGCAGAAGGGATCTGCTCTAACACGGAATCTGTGCCCATTTGGACTAGCTCCATGAGTTGGTCTGTATCGGTATTTCCGCCATGGGACCTATAGAGGCACGCGTAGACTCGCGGATGGTCATCGCTATCTACACGCAGCCATAAAACAGATAGGTCCCGGCCTTCAAGGAGAAAATGTACCGCCAAATTCTGGTGCATCCCAGCCAGCGTGTGTTGCAGCTTATCCTGTGGCGCGACGATCCTTCGCAGCCACTTAAAATATTCCAGTTGAATACAGTAACCTATGGTACGGCGTCGGCACCATTTCTAAGTACAAGGTGTTTGTTGCAGCTGTCGAAGGAATGCAACGATAAGGTCATATCTCAGTCAATCAAGGAAGACTATTATGTCGACGATTATTTGTCAGGGGCTGCATCGGAGGCTGAGCTGCGCCACAAAATCCAATCAGTAACGTCCAATCTCAATACAGCACGCCTGCCTCTGCGTAAGTTCCGAACCAACGTGCCCTCCATCTTCGATAACGATTCGAATACGTTAATTCCCAAAAATCTAGACCTTTCTTCACAATCAAGCGTGTTGGGCTTGAAGTGGGATCCACCTAAGGACATCCTATGGTTTCCAGTCAGCATACAATTGGATGAAAGGGTAACCAAGCGTACTATCTTGTCCAATTCAGCTAAGTTATTTGACCCATTGGGCCTGCTGGGGCCATGCACAATTGTTCCAAAAGTACTACTACAGAAGTTGTGGCTCACAAAACTCGATTGGGATGATCCAGTAAGTTATGTCGTAAGAAAGGAATGGCTGGCCTTTGTAAACAATTTGAACGCCGTATCGAAAATTGAAATTCGGAGATGCGTCATTCGACGACCTATTTCAATAGCCTCCCGAAGCTTCCGAGACACGAAGTTCCTCTCACGGGCCAGCACTTTAACTTTGTCGAACCTAATATAATGCGAGGTTCCGGAGTTAAGAGCGTGATCCGCAACCGCCGAGGTGTTGCCGTCTAATTTACGCATACTGCGGATATGCTCAGAGAGTCTCGACTTTATATTGCGCCCCGTTTCGCCGACGTAACTTTTACCACAGTCGCACGGGATCTCGTAGACACCAGGACTATCTAGGGGATCCCAGTCCTTTGGAGATCGTAGAAGTTGTCTGATCTGTGTCATGGGGCGGATAATTGTCCTGATGCTGAACCTACGGCGTAACAGGTGTCCAATTTTGTCCGTAACCCCTCTCATAAATGGTAAATAGACCGGGACCCGCTCTGCAACCTGAGGCCGTGGTTTGCTGGTCGTGTTCGCTATTCGGTAACTCTGTCGCCAGTTGTATCCATTGCTCTCTAATACGTGCCGTACGTGCGTCAATTCAGCCTGCAGGAATTGAGTGTCGCATAAACGTATTGCGCGACTTATAAGCGTGCGCGGCACTGAAGATAGCTGACATGGATGGTAATGAGAGTCCGCCCTCAAGTACCGATCCGTGTGTGTAGGCTTTCTATACACGGTATGTACCAGATCACCACTAGGTTCCCGCTTCACTAGTACGTCCAAGAATGGGAGAGTTCCTTCATTTTCCTCCTCCGTAGTAAAATGGATTTTTGGATGTACGTCGTTCAAATGGTTTAGTAGTTGAGTGACGGCCTGTCTGGGAACTATAGCGAACACGTCGTCTACGTATCTCCACCAGTATCTGGGTTTAAAAGGTGCATGCTTCAACGCCTCCTCCTCGAAGTGTTCCATAAATATATTAGCCGCAACTGGTGCTATTGGCGAGCCCATCGCCATTCCATCCATCTGAAGGTAAAAATCCCCTCGCCAACGGAAATAGCCACTCGTAAGGCAGAACTCTATTAAACTCATGTAATCAGTAGGTATATTGTGTGATATAAGGCGTTGTCTTATAATATTTATAGTTTCCGCTATATATAATGTACCGGACATTTGTAAATAGAGACGCCACGTCGAAACTCACCATTATCTCGTCGTTTTGGATTTTGACGTCCTTCAACAATTGAATGAAGTGATTTGAGTCTCTTACAAAGCTCGTTGTTCTGCCGGTCACCGTCTGTAATATGCTTGCCATGTGACGTGAGCTTCTGTAAGTAGGCGAGTCTATTTGACTCACGATGGGACGCAAGGGCCAGTTAGATTTATGGATTTTTGGCAGTCCATATATTTTTGGAGGTGTCGGATTCAGTGGCCGCAACTGTTTTTTGTCAATATCTGGTAGCGTAGATAAGATCTTATTTAACCTAGAAGTTACACGGGATGTTGGATCGTAGTTCACTTTTTTGTAGGTATTGGTGTCACTTACCAAGTGTGTAACTTTCTGTTCGTACTCCGCAGTATCTACTATTACAGTTGCGTTGCCTTTGTCAGCCGGTAATACGAGGATATTCGGATTTTTGCATAAAGACGTTAATGCCGAACCCCGAAGGGCTCGAAACTAGTCGGTGACGACACCGGATATATAGACGTGAGTGTTTTAGCCGTTTCTATATAAGTTAGTGATAATGTCTCACGAAAGTTTTAATAATTTAACTGTATTCTTCATTCTATTCAGACACTCACTGTTTATGTGTCCTAACCTGCGATGCCAGAGATCACCAGATATGATCGCTGGTGCAGACATATTTTCTTGAATTTGTAGCTTGTAAACTCCATTTTTTAATAATGCATAAGCAACTAGTGTACCTTTAGGGTTATATATTTCACAAGCATTTGTAGTAAATACAACATTATTCCCTTTCTGAATTAATTTGCTAACCGATAGTAAGTTAGTTGTTAATGCCGGTACACAAAACACATCTTTTATGTCTACATCAAAACTGCAATCATTTGCCATGGTAGTAATCTTTATATCGCCAGAACACTCAATCTTTACTTGTGTTTTGTCAGCTATTGTAATAGTCTGACCTTCTTTTTCATAAGAAATGCTCCTCAGCCACTGTTTATTTGGCGTCAAGTGCACGCTGGCTCCGGAATCGACATACCAATCTTGGTTGTTAAAATTTCCGCTTAGAAAGACCGCACTGAATGCATTACTCGTATTTAAGTTCATTTTGTTCTTATTCTCACTGTTTTTATCATTTAAACGTTGATTTTTATAACGCCCACGTTGCTTACATTTGTAACAAACTATATGACTTGCGCCGCCATTGGCATTTCTCTCTTGGCTATGACATTTCTGTTTTGACGCCAAGTCTATGACACGGTAATAATAATACCGTGAGTGAGAGAGATACAGTTATACCCAATTCCTGTGACGTGACAAAGACAGTGATAACTATCTTCTGTCCCTTTCTGCGTACTAGGCTTTGGTTTGTTTGGAACAAAGGTAGTCCCCAACAAGGTTATCCCAAACAAAGTTTGACATTCGTGCTATTTTTCGAAAATTATGAGTATTTAGTTGCTGTAATTGTGCAAAAATATTTTGATATTACAGTTTTAGTGAGATCAAGTGTATAAAACATGGTATACTGCTGTATTGTTGGTTGTAAAAGCCGTAGTGAGCGAAAAGAGAAAAACATAACCTTTCACTCGTAAGTACTGAAACTACGCACCTATTCACATGTATTCATACAAAATAAGGAAGAAAATACAAACTAGTTGTTCTTTACACTCTTTGTAATAACTAATATGTTAAAATACGGATAAAATCAGCTAAAATAAAATAGTATTTTTGAACATTATGCGCCTAAACGCAGATGTCATTTGTGTCAAATAATATACTGTAGATCTGGGAAACAAGCGGCCATATTAAACTACTTTTCAAATTGGTTGGTTATTACCCGTAAAAATAATACCACCATCTTGTTGTAAAAATTACACTGAATTTAGGGGAAATAAATTATAGTATGTATAATGTGTATAAATGAAACAATTCACATTTTTTATACTATTTGCAACAGATTTCAAAAGGAGTTTTTAATTCTAGTATATGCTGTGTTTTTTAAATATTTGATACTTTCTTATCCCGTTGATTTTAAAGAGTATGCTTTTTAATTTGTCCCATGTAAATTTTATTTCTTAGAAATTACAATCAAAATAGTTAAATATTAAGTAGTTTTACATGTAGTGTTCACTGTAATGATATACAGAGTAATTTAAAATTATATGACTATAATATTGGTATGTTTTTTGTAGCTTTTTATGAAGACTTAGGGCTTCGTGCATATCGAAGAAAGATAGGACATCGTTTGAATGCTCGTCTAATGGACCTAAGACTGAAGAGATGCCGCGCTTTGTTGAAGCGGTACGCGGGAAAAAAATATCGGGAAATTCTTTTTTTGGAGTCACTCAAGACATCCTTGATTAAGGCAGCCGCCGATATTGACATGGACCTCGTTCGTGCTGCGATAGACGACTGGCCGAGCAGATTGAAGGCCTGTATTCACAATCACGGAGGTCATTTTGAATAAACTTTAGTGTCATAAGAATCTACGTTTTGTTAAGTTCATTTTGGTATATAAATGGTCACTTAATGAATAAACTTGTTTTAATTATTTTTATTAAACATACTAAGTACATACATATTGACTAAGTATTACCAAAAAATCTGTTTACCTAATCTTAGTCACATAAACAAAAATTACGCATTGTTTTTTATATTTATTACATTAATTAATTACAATTTAATTGGGAATATAAAAATTGGTATATATTAAATTATTAAATTATATCGCAATTATTAATTTTCGGGACAAAACAAATAACTGGTAACCCCAATCCTTTTACTTATATATAGGTATAGTCTATAGTACTCTCTATCTGTCCCTTACGGGTGAACGCGCGTGCCATATCTATATAATTCTTAATCTGAGTTTGACGCGCTACTAGTCGTTGACTTATTTCTGTGTTGCCACTTTTTATTACCGCTACTAGTAGCAAAAGCGCCGTTAACATCATTTATTCCATTTCTGCCAACACTGGTTTCCGTTTCCATATCCATTAACTTTGTCCTAATGGCGTCTGTTGTGATAACTATGCCCGAATGTTCAATAGCCATTATCATCGGCCGAAATGTTTCTGTTAATCCTGCTAACAGCAAACAGCCAATCCATTCATCAGTAATCTTGAATCCTGTTCCGTTTAATTTTTGGCCCGTTCAATGATCTGTGTTATATATGCCTGCATGCTTACACATTTTTCTAATCTAATAGATATAAGATGGCGTAGTAGGGATATTCGTCTTGTGAACCCCGCGTCATCAAATAATGCCTTAAGCGTATTCCATAACTCCAATGATGTTTTAACATCTTTTATATGCACATATAACGTACTATCAATCGTCATTATTAATTTTGCTTTGGTTCTTGCGTCATCTTCGGCTTCTACAACCTTGTCACGGACAGGTTTAATACAATGCACCATGTCTTCAAGGATGAGAAAATTCTCCGCGGCAAATGTCCATTCGTTGTAGTTTTCCCTTCCTTTAAGCTTGGGAACATTTATCAGATAGTTCGTCGACATTTTTCTGACAATTCTTTTTTATAAAACTGTTTAATATCGCGCTACTGACTATCACTGTTACACTACAAATTTTGCAAAATTAAATAACACTTTCACACTAAACTTTCTGGAACTCAAATAATAACTGAGAATTGAGATCTGGGACCTGGGACCTGGGCCCATAACCTATTAAATGAAACACGTTGATTAGCCGCGTACCCACCTAGCGCACAGGCTCGTGCGGCAGCCTCGTGAGCCAATGCCTCGGCTGGTGTGGACGTGCCTCAGCCTGCCTCGGGCGCGCGTTTGCTCGAACGAGCACGGCTCGGCCCCGAGCCATCTGTTGTCGGTAAACTTGACGCGCTCAAAGGAGCCTCAGTGAACGCTGTGCGTTAGGTGGGGACGGCTATGTTTTGGCTCGCGCGCGAAGCTACTTCAAGTTTTGTCTCTTGTCGTGTTTGTCTTCTGTAATTTTGATATCATGGGCAGTCAGGAGGAGTCCAGTAGGTTTTTTTTTATACGTGACTGTTTTCGTTTCTTTAAACAATAAGCAGCTAGGAAAATAGCTGCAGCTGAAAATACACGACTGTCCATTACGAATACTCGCGGACTTATAATGGCTCAGCCTGCCTCGCGAGGCGGCCACGGCCACGCGGAACAAAACTACTGAGGCTGCCGCAGGAGCCATCGCTCGCGATCCGGACAAGGTGATAGTGGACGGCTTCAAGGTTAGAACGGAGTCCCCTGACGTTACAGAAGTCCACAGATAGTGTGGCAGGGGATGTGACATGGCGCTTGCTACGTTTGCCCCGACCAGTAGCACAGAGCGGGATGGTGCCCCCCCCAGAATACGCGGGGCAGCCCGTGCGCTTACCCCCGGACTCCAGGCGAGAGTTCAGGTGTAAACGCGCGGAGGGGGATTCTCCAAGACTGTTGGTTTTGGTACCCCCCTGGGGTAGATTTTCTTTAGATCCCACTGTCATGCTACATTTGGGGGGGGGGGGGGGCGTGTTTGCCTCCGGCACACACACTCATCAGAACGAAACGCGGAATTGCTTCCACTTCACGCCTGTCTTCGTGCGGTCGTGGTATTTCACCGGGCGAGCGGGCCATTCGTGCACCAGCAAAAGCTGAATGCGGGCTCTACCACTGTTAAAAGTTGAGTTTGAATTTTGTCAAAATTTTTGAAATTCGATATTTCCGTCAATTTTTGAGTGCCCCTGACTTTGAAAGTTGGGGGTTGTTCTACTCAACGTCCTCTTTCAGATGACACCAAGAAATCAAAAATCGGTCAATGCGTTGAGAAGTTGGATAAAAAAGTGAAATCTTATTTACCTTATATCTCCCCCGTTTCCCAAGGGAAGGAAGGCAAACTCACCCACCTTGTAGAGGGCGGGGAGGAGTATCTAACCCGCCAATATAAATGGTAGGTGCTCGCTTTGAATTTCGAGCAGTTTCACTTTTTTCCACTTTTCACTTCACTTTTTCTTGAATAACTTTTCACAGGGAAGTGATATCATAAATCCGATTTCACCGGCACCTGCGCCTCGTCAACACGCAACTTTTGATGTATAGCACGACACTTTTGCTCACAAAAATCCTATTTTCACGATTTTTCGAGCGCGGAGCCCTGTAAAAACGATCCGACCGCTCCGAGAGCTAGAGCGCTACTGCCCTCTTTCTATATTACATTCATCTAACTCTACAGCAGACATCTGGTCTGTTGCAATCAAACTTGAGGAGGTGTCGAATCAACTCCGTAATCTTGATACTTCTAAATCCGCCGGTCCGGACAACATATGAGGAGTGACGTCACGTACGTCAGTGGCAGCGGTTTACTGCGAACTATATTGCGTAAAAAAAAATAGTAAACAAGTAATCTGCTTTCTAAATTATTTCGCGGAGTGAAGTAAAGTGTGATAACAGCATCTGTGATTATTATCCAATCATAATTCGCTCAATTTCACTAAATAGTTTGTGATATGTGTGAAACTGTTTCTTAGTCTTACCTTACAATATCGGTATAATTTAAATCTCGGCAGCAGTAAATTTAATCTTTAAAGACTGTATATATTATTTTTCTAAAACAATTATTAGTGATTTAAAGGTAAAAAGTGGTCGTCTAAACTTTTAGTTAAACTATTAATTAAACTTTTTTGTAAAATATAAAGTGGCGCCATCTGTTGACTGCAATGCCGAAGTGTCGTGCGTGTGGCAAATATACGGCGAATGCTGACTGTGTGCGTTGCACCAAATGTATAAATGTGTACCACCGCGGCTGCAGCGGCCTGCCTGCTGGTCCTATCCCTCTAGGGTTCGCTTGCCCTGGCTGCAAGGCCAAGAACGACGTCTCGTCAGAAAGCTCGAGTCCCGGTGATGACATAATGGCCCCCGGAAAAGGCGAGGCCGAATGTACCCGAATGCTCAGCGAGCTCATCCGGGAGGTCCAGGGACTTCGTAGCGACCTCAAGGAAACACGAGATGAGATAAAACAGTTTAAGGCCGATCTGCAAGCTTGCTGTAGACGCATAACTTCGGTCGAAGAAAAGGTTCTAGAAGTAGAAAAAAAAATTGCCACTAAAACTATCGACAACGTTGATCACCTCGAGAATACGATAGCGGACCTGAGGATACAGTTGAATGATCGAGACCAAGAGCTGCTGCTGAATGATGTTGAAATAGCAGGGCTACCTGAGGAGAGAAACGAGAACGTCCTACATGTCGTCAGCGTTGTAGCCGCAAAGCTGGGGCTGACCCTAGAGGACCGCGACATCGTGCACGCGGAGCGGCGGGGCGCCGTGAGACGCAACCGCGGCGACGGTGAAGGCGCGCCGCAGCAACCGCGACCGCTGGTCGTGCGGCTGGCGCGCAGGGCTCAGCGCGACGCCTTGCTCCGCGCCGCGCGCGTCCGTCGCGGCATCACCACGGCCGACATGAACATTGCTGGGACGCCGAGGAAATTCTACGTCAACGAGCGACTCACGCGCAATAATCGGCAGCTGTTCGGTAAGGCGCGCGAAGCGGCTTCCCGCTTGCAATGGAAGTTCGTGTGGACAAAAGGTGGTCGAATATTAACAAGGAAGGAAGAAGGTAAGGCTATTGAACGAATCAGTAGTGAAGAAGACATTAAAAAAATTTTTGGATCTTAAATAGTTGGTCAGTAATATGTAGTGATAAACGCTTTTACATCACAGGGTGTACTAGTCTTGCACTGTTTCGGGTCCAGGACGCTTGCACTTGCCCTTTTTGTTGCCACTGTTGTTTTGTGATATTGCATTTAATAAGTAGTTATTGTAATATTAAAAAAAAATGCTTGTTAACTTATATTCATTTTGCACAATATTTGACACATTACTTTTGTACAACCGGTGCGCCAACGACTTATGTACAGTTAATTAATTTCTCGTTGTTTACATGTTTTTATATTTTGAATAAAATTGTACTTTTGTATGTCTTTTTCCCTTCTTCTTGTATATCATATGTCTGTTGCAATGCTGTTTGGTTGGGTCTTTGCTATTTTGTTTTCAACTATTTCAAATCTTATTTATTTAGGTGTATATGGAATCTTATAATGTTATTATATTTTTCTGTGTTATGTGGGAAGTTTGTTGTGGTAGTTAATCTTATATCGGAAAATATAAATTATGTTTTCATAAATAAACCGGTCAGAACCTTTTATATATTAAATTTAAGTCATCGATAAATCTATTTCATTTAAAGCAAAATTTGAGTACGTTCATTAACCGGCCTTAAGTCATATTTCAAGCTAGGTTATCTTAACGTCGGCTCACTAAACACATATTGTGATGATTTCGTGGCACTTGTCGAGCGCCATGCGTTAGATGTGTTGGCAGTGGGCGAGACGTGGCTACGCGCGGGCGAGGAGCAGAGCGCTCCGCGTCCCGCCGGCTACCGGCTATAGCACGCGCCGCGTCCACGTTCCGTGCGCAATGGCAGAGGTGGCGGGGTCGGATTCTACATAAAACGCGGTATAAATGCGCGCATATACGCTCATCCCGTCGACCCATCGCTTATTTATGTCGAGCAAATGTGGTTAACGCTAAAGATCGATAGCAAGATGCTCGCTATAGGCACCGCGTACCGTCCACCGTGGCTCGACGCCGACTCATTTTTCGACGCACTAACTGTATCAATTAACTCGTTAGCGGTCTGTGATGACATTATACTTCTCGGCGATTTTAACATTGATATGCTCCGCCCTAATGATGTGAAGGTTGGTAAGTTTAACACATTCTTATATAGCTTGGACTTAGTACAACTGGTCACGTCCCCTACTCACTTTACCGACCACAGCCAAACCCTGATTGATGTTATTTGTACCAATACGAGAACGCGTAGGATTGAGGTTGAACCTGTCGCACCTCTGAGTAATCATTCCTTATTAATTTGTGAATTACTCAGTGAAAGAAGTAAGATACACGCGAAAAAAATTAGATACAGGCCACTCAAAGATATACCAATAGAAGATTTTAATTTAACATTAAATTCCATCGATTGGAACGAAGTAACTCGTATACAGGATATAGATCGTAAGGTATCATCATTCAATTTCTTTGTTAGTTATTTATTTGACGTATTTGCACCAATAAAAACCAGTGTAATCAAGGCACAAAACCAACCTTGGATAACAGACATAATTAAATTAATGATGAAGCTTCGGAATGCAGCCCATAAACGGTATTTAAAAACAAAATTAGATTCCCATAAAATGTATTTCAAAAATCTGAAAACTTTAGTTATTAATTCTATTCACAATGAAAAGAGGGCATATTTTGATCATAACATAAATAATAATTTACATAAACCTAAAATTTTATGGCATAATTTAAAGTCTACAATATTGCCACCGAACAAATATACTTTACCTGCCCATCTGGCTTGACAATATTAATTGTCACTTTCTAAATATACCGGGAATTCCCCGTGCTGACCCGTCTACTCTGAGTTATTTCGACACACACCTTCATCCGAATAATACCTTTTTCTCCCTTCATCCTGTTAGCGAGCTGTTTATTTCCAAAATTATTAATAATCTTAAATCTAATGCAGAGGGCATTGATGGTATAACACTGAAAATGCTGTTTATGACGCTGCCACAGTCTCTCAGTGCGATAACCTCTATTGTAAATTGTTCAATAACATCATCCACATTTCCGAAAATATGGAAGACCGCTATAATTCGACCTTTTCCAAAAAACCCTAATCCTCAGGAATTGAAAGATCTTCGCCCGATCAGTTTACTCCCATTTCTATCGAAAATCGTTGAGAAAGTCGTTTGGATTCAGCTAACAGACTATCTAGAAAATAACAACATACTTCCCGAATTCCAGTTTGGTTTTAGGAAAAGTCACAGTACTGTTAGATGTAACAGACAACATTATCTCCGCTCAGGACGAAGGCCTGTGCACATTGCTGGTACTTCTAGATTTTTCAAGGGCTTTTGACTGCATAGACATATCCCTACTTCTTTCTAAAATGTCATATTACGGTTTCAAGTCGGATACAGTGCAGTGGTTTCAGAGCTTCCTCACAAACCGTGGTCAGTGTGTGGAAATAACTCGGGACAGCGGTCAGACACAACGCTCGGCTTACAGATCTCTTGAAAGAGGAACCCCACAGGGAACCATCCTCTCTCCTCTCCTGTTTATTTTATACACAGCGGATATCATAAAATGTATAGAAAATTGCAAATATCACCTTTATGCCGATGACTTACAAATATACGTTTCATTTAGGAGTGGCGAATGGGCCTCCGCCGTACGGTCCCTTAACGAGGATCTCGACAGAATACAACGTTGGTCCGAGAATAACTGTCTCGTTCTCAATCCTTCTAAAACGAAATATATGATCTTTGGATCACAATATCAGATCAACAATATTCCGCCAGACTGTCAGGTTACGTTGGGGTCCGAAGTCGTTGAGCGGGTTTACGAAGCCAAAAACTTGGGACTACTACTTGAACCAAGCTTGCGCTACGAAAAGCATATTTCGGGAGTCGTACGCAGCTGCTTCTACAGATTAAAAGTGTTGTACAAAGTTCGGAGGTATCTAAGTGAACGGCTTCGTATCCAACTAGTGGAGGCGCTGGTATTATCGAAATTAAATTATTCAGACACAGTGTACGGACCTCGTTTATATGCTAGGACTGAAAAACTAATCCAACGGGTACAAAATGCATGTGCTAGATTTTGCTTCTCGATACCACCGCGAAATCACGTTACGCCATTCCTAAATGAGCATAACATGTTAAAAATCACTTATCGCAGAAAACTTCACTTAGCATGCTTGCTCTTTGAGATTATAAACACAGAAGCTCCAAAATACCTGAGCAATAAACTGATTTTTACAAGGAGCAGGGGCTCCGAACAGGGGCGACGTTTTCCGCAATTGTGCACCCAACGTCACAAGTCCGCCGCGTTCCGAGGTAGCTTTCGGTATGCGGCAACAAAGTGTTGGAACAACATCCCGCCGCCGATTAAGAGCGCACGCACCAAAATTACATTTAAAAGCAAATTGAGATCGTTTTTGATGAAAATTCAAAAAGAGTTGTGAATGCGTAATCAGACCTACAGACCCCTCATTTGTTTTTCAGCATTGATCGGAAGATTCCCCAATTATTATTTTTTCCCCTTTCCAAATTATACTTTATTTTACTCTCAACCTAACCTAAATTCGTAATTATATGTACATCTTTTTTTTTTGGATCACCTTATTTCACTTATACATGTATGAAAATTAACAATTATTTACTGCTGTAACTGACGCACTGATGCTAAGGCTTTTGCAGAATATCAGCGCTTATTTCTGAAAAGTAATAAGCACAATGCTGAGTAAAGGCCTTATCCATTCAGCATTGCAAATCTAGTAGGAATTTTAATTTTTTATAACTGTTAATATGTACATGCCTGTTGCTTTTTTTTTTTTTATATAGTTTTTGTGTTTTTCCCTCCCTTCAGCATGTTTTGTTATTTTTTTTTTTTTTTTTTTACATTATTAGTGTTTACTTCCCAATTATTGTTTGCTTTCTGAATGGATTAAATGAGTTTATTATTATTATTATTATTATTATTATTATATCAGCACAACTACTAATAAGATGTGCATCATCTTTTTCTATACCTATCACCATGTTATTTGAGAAATCTTTGTCCTTAGGTGTAGTCCCTAAGATTTGGAAGTCAGCCTTTATTACACCAGTGCACAAAAAAGGACCAAAAACGGAAATCACAAATTATAGACCGATATTAAAATTATGTATAATAGCCAAAGTGTTTGAAAGAATAGTGTATAGTCAGTTATATCCCACTCTTGCTAGGTCGCTTAATACCTTTCAACATGGTTTCCTAAAAGGTCGATCAACTACAACTAATTTAATTCTATTCAACGACTTCATTACATCTGCATTAGATAATGGCCAACAGGTTGACGTCATCTACACTGACTATAGCAAGGCATTTGACCGGATAGACCATAAAATCCTATTGCATAAGTTGAACTGCATAGGTATACATGGAGATCTACTTAGATGGTTTTCGTCTTATATTGAAAATAGAACGCAGGCCGTTGTTCTCAATAATTACATGTCCAGCTGGGTCCATGTTTCTAGCGGTGTTCCGCAAGGTTCTTTGATCGGTCCATTGTTATTTATAATATATGTTAATGACATTTCCTTGTGTCTAAAATCGTCTAAACTACTCTGCTTCGCCGATGATATGAAAATTTTCAACACCATATCGTCGTTGGACGACATGGCGGTACTTCAGGCGGACCTTTCGCGGCTTGAAGAGTACTGCTGCGTCAATAAATTAGACCTCAATGTCTCTAAGTGCTCAGTAGTCACATTCACTCGAAAGCGTACTGCTCTGGCCACAAACTATTATCTGCTTGGCCAACCATTACCTAGATGTCATGCGATGCGCGACTTAGGTGTTCTTCACGATAGTAAGTTGCTTTTTGATGTTCACATTGACACTATTGTTAAAAAAGCGTCTAAATCACTTGGGTTTATAATGCGTACTTCCAATTGTTTTAATGAAGCCAAAACCCTTAAAATTCTGTATTGTACATTTGTGCGAAGCCTTTTAGAATACGTTTCTCAAGTTTGAAATCCGCGTTACCTCTGTTACATAGATCGTATTGAAAACATCCAAAAACGTTTCATTAAGTACCTTTGCTTCCATCAGAAAATCTCTTACCACTCCGGGAACTACCTTGAACTCTGTCGTAAATGTCATCTGTTGCCGCTTTTCATTCGACGCGAGACTGCCGATTTTATCTTCGTCCTAAAAATCTTTAATAACGAAATAGATTGCCCAGATTTATTGTCCAAATTATATATAAACGTCCCATGCAAATCAATTCGTTCAATACCGCCTTTGCTATTGCCTAAAGCGTCATCAAATTACAGACAAAATAGTTATAATGTGCGTGCAATTGCAAACTTTAACATAATTTGTAAGCAACACGATTTCGATCCATTCATGACGAGTGTATCCTCGGCACGAAAGTGCTTGGCTCTTGACTTCTTTAAATAAAATGTACATGTGAACTGTTGCTGTTAATATATATGTATACATTATAAGATAGCTTACATAGTTTTATATTATTTTAGTTTAATAGTTGCGGTATTTGTTTGCTCATCTCTGATATAAAATTGCTATAAGTGAAAACTTGTTATTGGCTTTCAGTCATCCATTTTAGAGTTATTTAGATTAATATAGCTGTAAGTTTTCCATGTAACAAATAAATAAATAAATAAATAATTTAATATTAGGTCCTTACATATGAAATTGGCGTTTTTCGTACTGGCCACTTTAATCACGAATTTCTCCTCTTTGGTAAGGAATTCCAAATTCAAATTTGTACAGCTATAGACTCATGTATTTGTGGTTCGACGACCGTCATTCATTTGTTTTTTTCTTCTGTTTTTTTCTGTTTGCGTCACTCATTTTACAAAATGGAAAACTTAAAATATCGCATTATTTACGAGTACGAGTTCCGCCGTGGCACTAGTGCTGCGGAAACGACTCGAAGGGTGAATGATGTGTATGGCGGTCGTGTTGCAAAAGAAAACACAGTTCGTTTTTGGTTCCAACGTTTTCGTTCTGGAAATTTCGATCTGCAGAACAAGCCCCGTGGACGGCCTGAGACTCAAGTTGATAATGAAGAGTTGAAGGGTATTGTGGAAGCGGATCCATCGCAAACCACGCCCGAGTTAGCTGCAGGCTGCGATGTTAGTGATAAAACTGTTTTAATTCACTTGAAGCAAATTGGGAAGATTAAAAAGCTTGAAAGGTACCTCACGAATTGACTGAAGCAAAACGGGAAACGCGCGTCGACTGTTGCGTTACATTACTAAACCGGCACAATAATGAAGGTATTTTAAACCGAATCATTACCTGTGATGAAAAATGGGTTCTTTACGATAATCGGAAGCGCTCAGCGCAATGGTTGGATCCTGGCCAGCCAGCCAAATCCTTTTTTTTTTTTTTTTGTACGAGGGGAAATGCAGTTACGCACCCCTGCGCCGGGCCTGTATGTGCAGTGGCGCAGGGAGTGTGGGACTCGCCTAAAGACGTTCGGCCATACCCACTAAAACCCCTCGGGCCCTCCATGCCGCCTTGTGGCTGGGTCACGGGAACACTTACGCAATCTTCCGCGACCCAGCCGGCGTTGTCCACTCGGACTCTCCTCTTGTGGGGACAAAGATGTAGGGAGTCCCCACAACACACGTCTTAAGGCGCACCCGATACCAGGTGCGCCTAGCACCCGAAGGTTTGGTTTGGCGGGCGATGGGCCAATAGGCCGTCCATCGCCCGGAGCTCTTCCATTACGGAGGCAGACGGCGGGTGTGCGCCTGCCGCCTGCGCCCATCGCGACGACGGCGAAGCGGGTCCGCGGCTGCGTCCTCCTCCCGCCGACGTTCCGCCGCCTCCTTCAGCGCCATCACCTCTTCGCAGAAGGAGGCGACAGCGTTCCTGGAGCTCTCGCTACCCACCATCGCGTTGACGACAGCGGGCAGCGAGAGGTCCATCCCGATTTCTGCCACGAGTGCGGCACGCTGGGCCGACCAGTGCACACACGTCTCCAGGGTGTGCTGGGCCGAGTCCTCAGCATGGCCGCACTCATGGCACCTCGCACTGGGCTCTCGCCGCGCAATCCGGCACAGATACGCCCCGAAACAACCATGTCCCGAGAGTACCTGCACCAGACGGAACGAGAGAGCCCCGTGCTTCCGACCTGTCCAGAGCTCGAGGACGGGCCGGATCGCCTCAATGGTGCGTTGGCCGGCGGACGCCGTAAGCAGCCGCTCCCGCCATTCAGAGGTGAGCTGCTCCTCCGCCGCCCGCCGCCACGCACTCTCCTGATCCGGGGGAGGGATCTCCCCCCGGGATCGGGCTTCCACCCTCCGCCAGTAGGCGCCGGAGAGCACCTCCGCGTCTAGGTCCCATGGCGGCGTCCCCGCCAGCACACAGGCCGCGTCGCACGACACGGTGCGATAGCCACGGGTTACTCTGACCGTCATGACCCTCTGCGGCTTTCGCAGTAGGGCTCGAGTCCGGGCGGTCAGAGTATCCGCCCAGATGGGTGCGCCGTAAAGCGCCATCGACCGCACCACGCCTGTGTACAGGTTTGGCAGGAGCCGACTAAGGGCCCCAGCCGCCCCCATGAGCTTCGGGACGAGGCGCCGGAAGTGCTCTTCGAATTTCCATCGGCTATCGAGGACGAATCCGAGGTATTTCATAGTGCCCCCGACGCCGATGGAAATTCCGCCCACCATGACCGCGGACTGGGTCGGAGGTGCTCGTCGAGGTCCGTGAAAATACATGGCCTCAGACTTGTGCAATGCAACCTCCAAACCCAGGCGACGAATCCTGGCCACCGTTATGGCCAAGCTAGCCGTGGCCCTGCATCGGGCCTCCCTGTGGGTGCTGCCCCGCTCACCAAGGTGTTGTCGGCATAGCAAACGACTTCGACACCGCTTGGGAGGGGCAGGCGCAGCACCCAGTCGTACCCGATGTTCCACAGGAGCGGCCCGAGAACCGAACCCTGCGGAACACCGCACGACGTAGCCTTCTCAGACCAGCCGACGCTGGTTGGGTACGCGACCGATCGCTCGGAGAGGTAGGCCGCGACGATCCTCCTGAGGTACGGCGGGAAACCGTGGTATCCCAGCGCCTCCCTGATGGTTTCCCAGGGCAGGGTGTTGAAGGCGTTGGAAATGTCTAAAGACACCGCCAACAGCACCTCACCCCGGGACTCGGCGTCCTCCGCAAGGGTTCTCACCCGCGCAACGGCGTCAAGGGTGGACCTGCCAGTGCGGAAGCCGAATAGGTTGGCGCTGAGATTCGGCCCCACCCTCTCCAGATGCTGGACGAGACGAGCGGCAACGACACGCTCAAGGAGCTTGCTGATCTCGTCCAGCAGAACGATCGGTCGGTACGCCGACGGCTCGTGGGCCGGACGTCCATCCTTTTTGAGCAGGACCAGTTTCCCCTTCTTCCACTCACTCGGGAACTGGCCCCGCTCCAAGCAGGCCTGGAAAAGTGTCCGAATCCACGGTTCGAGCGGCTCCAGCGCTAGAACCCAGGCGCAACCGGGCACACCGTCGGGGCCGGGGGCAGTGTTTTTAGCGCGCATGCGCAACACCGCCGCCCTCAGCTCTTCCTCCGTTACCGGCGGTGCACCTGAATCCGCTCCTCCCTCTACAGTGGGGTCAGCCATTTCCGGCGCCACGAAACCGGCAGCTGCTGGCGGGAACAGGCCAGCGACCACCGTGTCGACTTCATGAGGCTGAAGACTCTGGGTGATGGGGGGACCCCTGGACCGGAGCTTTCGCCGCACGGCCTTGTAGGGCCTCCCGAATGGATCGATATCCAGAGTCTTCAGCATCTCGTCATTCGCCTTGTCCTTCGCCGCGCCGATCGCCGCCCGCAGGGCCTGGATCTCACTTCTGTAGAGGGAGTAGAGCCGCTCTTCTTCCGTCGGGTCCCGACGCCTCCGCCGACGGTAGCGGGTGTACCGGCGTCTCGCCGCCACGCAAGAACCGCGCAGCAGCGTGAGCTCGGCGGTCCACCAGTACACCGGCTTCTTGGAGGGGACGGAACGGACCCTAGGCATGGCCCCGTCGCAGATACGCGACATAGCCGCACCCAACCGCGCCGCTTCCTGACCGACCTCGACTACAGACTCTCGGGGCGCGGAAAACCACGCCTCCACGAGAGCGACCTCGACCAGGAAATCCCGGTCCATTTGCGACAGCGACCAGCGTGGGCCCTCCCTGCTCGGGGGCCGGCCTGGGACTGGGCTCGGGTTGGACGGAGACGCGGAGATGTCGAACCTCACGTACCGGTGGTCCGATAGCGTCTCCACGTCCTCGACCACCCGCCAGCCACGAACACGGCGTGCCAGGACGGCATCGGCGAAGGTGACGTCAACGATGGAGCCGCCTTGACGCCGCACGCACGTGTTGACCGACCCCTGGTTAAGGACCACGAGTCCAGTCTCCACCGCCCAATCTTCCAACTCCCGGCCTCGCGGATCTGTCGCCGGGCACCCCCAAGCCCAGGATTTGGCGTTGAGGTCCCCCGCGACGAGCACCCGGGCGGAGCGACTTCCGCCTATCAGGACGCCGACCTCAGAAAGAAAAGACTCGAAGTCGGCGAGACTCCGATTCGGCGAGAAGTACACTCCGACCACCATGATGTCGCTGACGAGGGCCGAAACGTATCCCCGGCCTCGGACCACGTCCGCGAAGGCCGGAGAGCCTGCGATGGACCGGGATGTTAGGGCCACCAGCCCGTATGCGTCTCCCACCCAGTCGTCCCCAGTCGGGACCCGGTATGGCTCGGCCACCACCGCCACGTGGATGTTCCACTCCGCCATGCTCTGGAACAGAAGGTCCTGAGCTCTGGCGGAGTGATTGATGTTGGCTTGGAGGAGGTTGAGGGCCATTATTCCACGACCATAGCAACCTCCTCGGCCTGCGGCGGTGCCGCCTGTAGGGGTGAGGCAGTGGGCTGTCCGACCGTCGGGTTCTGATCGTCCCCACCTCCCTTCTTACTTCTCTTCCCCTTGGGTGGGGAGACGCAGGCTTTGTTGCCGACTCGGTGCTCCGCCGGCATGCCGGCCGCAGCGCAGACCACGCAGTGAGGCGCAGCGGTGCATCCGCGGGCCTTGTGCCCTGGTTGACCGAACCGGAAACAGAGTCCGGAGCGGTCCACCCCCTGGCACTGGCCGGATAGGTGGTCTCATCATAGGTGGCTCATTGGCCGGGCATCCAGCACCCTAGCCTGGGAGGACACCCAGCCCACCAGTAGACGACCAGCGGTCACGATCTTTTTCGCAGCCGCGACGGGACACTGGACAACCACTGATCCCAGTCCGTCGCGGCCGGTGGACATTACGCCGGCCCGCAGCTGCTCGGCGGGGCACCCTCCCACTGCAGCAATCGCGGCGACCACCTCGGCATCGGTGGTAGAGTCGTCTAAGCCTGACACCCGCAGGGCCACCGACTTAGTAGGCCGGGAGACGCGGACGACTTCACCATCTAGGACCTCCCGCAGCCTTTGGGCCAGGGAGTCCGCCTTCTCGCCACTGGAGGCGCCTGGGAACTCAAAAATACGACCCCCGTTGGCAGCCTTCCGAAGGCGAACGCCCTGGGCTCCAAGCTTGGCCGGGTTAATCCTCTCCTTTGCCGAGGCAATGACACTTGCGTAGGTAGCTCCCCGCTCTGACGCGCCCGGCTGCAGCGTGATGACCACCGCAGACGACCGGGGCGCGTGGAGTTTGGCGGCACCAGCCTTCTCCTTTTGACGCCTTTTGGGCCCCACCTTTATCCACTCACCAACCGCGGGCTGCGACTGCTGCTGCCCGGGTGGTGAGTTCTTTTTCTTATTCTTTCTCCTCTTTCTCCTTCTCTTACTCTTCCCCTTTTCCGCAGTAGCGGGTGAGGGGGCGCTCGTGCCCTGTGTCTCGGGCCGGCTCTGGGCGGGGCCCGGCGGGCGCTGCGATGGCGCAGCGGGAGCCTTCCGTTGGGTGCCGCTGGTGCCTGGCTGGGCTGGCACTTTCTGCGCCGCCTGCCTGGCCGCTCCCTGGTCTTTCCCTTTAGCGGGCACCGTCGGCTGCCCCGCAAGCTTGGCAGCGTACGTACTCCCGTCCCTCTTCTTATCGGCCGCGAGAGGCGGCCGCAGGTTCCTCTCCGGGAGAAGTCTGTCCTCAAGCGAGGCCAGGCGGGCGTTCATCATGCCTCCGACCTGAACCATCACTGCACAACAGGTCTCCTCCACGGAGGACGTCTCGTTCGGTATTTGTGGGGACCGTGATGCGGGGACGGCCTTCACTGTCGCATCCGGGTGGGAGGAGACTGTGGAACCCCGTTTCCGCAGATCCTCCTTTATGTCTGCTAACTCCTTATGGAGTGCGTCCATCTTGGCCCGCAGGCGAGCATTGTCCGCCTGGAGCAGCCAGCCAAATCCTGCCCCAAGCTAAAATTAACCCCAAAAAAGTTACTTGTAAGCATTTGGTGGACTAGTGCCGGTATTGTTCATTACAGTTTTCTCAAATCTGTCCAGACTATTACGGCTGATGTCTATTGTCAGCAATTGCAAACCATGATGGAAAAGCTAGCGGCTAAACAACCTAGGCTGGTCAATCGCTCCACGCCACTGCTGCTTCACGATAACGCTAGACCACACACTGCGCAACAGACGGCTACTAAATTAGAAGAGCTTCAATTGGAAAGTCTAAGACATCCTCCGTACTCCCCGGACCTTGCTCCAACAGATTACCATTTTTTTCGAAATTTGGATAACTTCTTGCAAGGGAAAAAATTCAACTCCGATGGGGCAGTCCAAATCGCCTTCAAAGATTTTATTGATTCCCGTCCGACTGGTTTTTTTAGTAAAGGGATCAATGAACTACCTATGAGATGGCAAAAGTGCATAGAAAATAATGGTTCATACTTTGATTAATTAAATTTATTATACTAGCTGTGCCCGCGACTTCGTCCGCGTGAAATTCTGTCTTTGGATAGATTTTTTTTAGGCTAATTATTTTACTTAACCGACGTGCTATGATTCGATGTATGGATGTAGAAGAACATAGAGAGAGGTGTGCCAGGACCGCGCCAAATGTCTGGTCCTGGGTCTCTGCCTACCCTTCTGGGTTACTGGCATGAATTTTGTTGTTGTTGTGGTATTTTACTTAAACTTATAACAAATTACAACAAAACATATTCAACTTACAAAATATTTACATAAAATCGTATATTCCCATACAAACTTTCATCCCCTATTCCCTTTTGTAATATTGCATCCTTGAGGGTAAAACTTTTACAAACTTCAAATGTCAATTTATTTATATCAAATTAGCAGCCTTGAAAAAAAGTTTCAAGGTTCTATCTGTAAAAATAACGATAATTCCATACAAAATTTCACCCCCACTTTCAACCCCTTATAACCCCTTTTTCGCGTTAAAAAGTAGCCTTTGTCCTTTCTCAGGCTCTAGACTAAATATTGGTAATGGTAACAGCAAAACATATTAAATGTCTTTTGACATTCACCAAAACCTCACATATTGATAAACAAAATTTCATCCCCTATTGTTATTTAGCACCCTTGGGGGTAAAATTTTTACAAAAATTTAATTTCATATTTATTTTTAGCAGGAAGGAGTTGAAACGATTCTTGGGTACGGCTACTTGGTATCGACGTTTCGTTCCTAATTTTAGCACAATTGCAGGGCCGCTTAATAAGCTAACTTCAAACAAAAAAAATGCTCCTCCTTTCCAGTGGACTGAGGAAGCCGATGCGGCATTTAAAAAGCTCAAGGAATGTCTTGTTTCCGCCCCAGTGCTTTCATGTCCCGATTTTGACCAGCCATTTCAGGTTCACACCGATGCGAGCAACTTTGGCATTGGAGCGATGCTAACTCAGGCTACCAACGGAATAGAAAGACCAGTAGCGTATATGAGCAGATCGCTAACAGCTGCCGAAAAGAATTACAGCATCACGGAGCGTGAGACATTGGCCGTTTTAGTTGCTCTAGAACACTGGCGGTGCTATATTGAAAACGGAAAAAGGTTCACAGTCTATACAGACCACAGTGCTTTGAAGTGGTTCCTTTCCTTGAACAATCCCACAGGTAGACTAGCTCGTTGGGGTGTACGTTTATCATCTTTTAATTTCGAAATTAAACACCGACGTGGCGTTGACAACATTATACCTGACGCTTTATCTAGAGCTTTACCGGTAGCTTCTATTGCAACGGCCAAATCATTTTCTGCAATTAAGGATGATTGGTATAGGAAAATGTATAATGATTCCCAAACTAAACCTTCAGGTTCTCCTAACTATTTCGTGAAAAATGAAACCCTTTACCGCCTTTCAAAGAATAAATGCGATCTTACAAAAGAATTTTCTTGGAAAGAAGTTGTTCCTCTCGAACTTAGGGAGGCTGTGATAGCTGAGAATCACAACAAGCCAATTGCCGGTCATTTGGGTATTTTTAAAACTTACAGACGGATCGCTCTTAGATATTTTTGGCCCGACATGTACCGAGATGTATTAAAGTACGTGGGCTCATGTTCAATTTGCCTCCAATATAAGGCCCAGAACCATGGCATTCTTGGAGAAATGGGTCGCCCTAAACAGTGTGCTCGACCATATCAAATGTTATCTATCGATCTCATGGGACCTCTTCCTATAACTCGTAAACAGAATAGTTTTATCTTGGTAATTACTTGTTGTTTTTCTAAATTTTGTCACATATTTCTAATTAGAAAAGCTACCTCACGAATTATTGCACAAATTCTGGAAGAACAAATTTTCTTAATACACGGTATCCCTCAAACCATTTTACTAGACAATGGTCCCCAGTTTATAAGTAGCCAAGCCAACGATTTGTTTAGAAAATATAACATCCCTAACGTATTCTTTACGCCAAAATACACTCCGCAAGTAAACACCGTTGAGCGCTATAACAGAACCATAATTACGTGTATATCTACCTTTGTGGATAACGACCATCGCTCATGGGATACGTTCATACCCAATGTCCAATTTGCAATTAACAACTCTGTGAACGAAACTACGGGTTATACGCCATCATTTTTAGTATTTGGACGGGAGATAGTCGTTTGTGGTTCTCATTATGTAGACTCCGATTTAGGGGACGAAATTATATTTTTGCCTCGCGATATTTACGCAGAGAATCTTGGTTCGCTTAAATTGGTTTTCGACCAGGTACAGAGGGCTTTATACCGAGCCCATTTAAAGAATACGGCAAAATATAACTTAAGAAGAAAGAATTACGAGTTCAACGTAGGAGACGTCGTATATAAACGTACTTTTATTTTGAGCGACAAGGACAAATATTTTAGCAAAAAACTGGCTCCAAAATTTATTAAGTGTAGGGTAACGGAGAAGCGTTCTCCCTTAGTGTACATGATGGAATGAAAACAAAGGCGATTATAATAATTTAACTATTTAATTAACACGAGAATAATTTATGTAATGTATGACAGTGCACAACGTAGACAAGAGAGAGAGAGAGCCTAACGATTATTACAGTTGAAGTATAGAACAAATATTTTTGCTATTTATGTTGCGTAGGCGTCCATACTTCTAACATCCTCTCCTGGACGCAGACGCTTTAAATGTAGACCCATAGATGCGATGAAGTTGTCATGCTTCGGTCGAGGGAGTCCTTTCGTCAATATGTCGGCGACCATCTCTCCAGTGCATCTATATTGAACCAGGATTTCTTTGGCAGCTATCTTCTCGCGCACGAAGTGGTACCGAACGTCTATGTGCTTACTGCGCGCATGATAGACAGCATTTCCTGAAAGACTAATCGCACTTTGATTATCGCAATAAAGGGTTAAGGGTGTACCTTTAAATTCAGGTTGAAATTCGTCTGCCAACTGTTTCAACCAAAGTGCTTCTTGAATGGCCGACGCTAGCGCCATATATTCAGCCTCACTAGTAGAGAGCGCTATGGTCTGCTGTTTCTTAGAGTTCCAGCTTATTGCAGCACCCTGGAATAAAAATATGTAGCCGGTACAAGATCTTCTGTCCTCTGTATCATTCGCCCAGTCTGAATCGCAATAGCCAGAAATTCGCTCATCAACATTTCTTTTGTAAACCAGTTTCATATCCATTGTAGCTTTCAGATATCTCAAGACTCGTTTTAGCGCCGCCCAATGTTCACTGGTAGGTTGACTATTATATCTACTAAGAGAATTTACTATGTAGGTAATGTCTGGTCGAGTCCCCTGTGATAAGTACAACAAGCAGCCAATTATTTCTTGGTATGGAATGTTCTTCAAGATTTCTTGTTGGCCCTCAGCTTTTTTCAACTTTACATTCAGATCAGCAGGAGTCCACATCGGCTTACATTTGTCCATTCCAAATCGAGTAAGTATTAATTTTATATAAATAGACTGATCTATGGAGATCTCATTTTCATCTTGTGATATTTTAAATCCAATACAATGTTTGGCTATTCCTAAATCTTTCATGTTGAATTTTTCTTTTAATTTTTCCTTTATCATGTCTGATGTTTCTTTTTTATTATAGAAATACAAAATATCGTCAACGTAGACTGCTATAAAAAGCATATCATTTTCATTCAAAATACGGTAGTAAACACATGGATCTATGTTTGAACGAGTCATTCCAATTTGCAACAGGGCAGAATTTAATTTTTTGTTCCATTGCCTGCTAGCCTGTTTAAGTCCATATATTGATTTGTTCAATCTACATACTTTATTTTCATCTTCATAGCCAGGTGGTAGAGACATGTAAAGTTCTTCATCAATTTCACCCTGTAAAAAAGCTGTGACTGCGTCCATTTGATGTATTTTGAGTCTATACTTGGCGGCAAGACCAATAAGATATCTTATGGATGTATAACGGACCACCGGAGCATACACCTCATTGTAATCAATGCCTTTGACCTGTTTATATCCTTTAATTACCAATCTAGCTTTATAGCGTGTGACAGAACCATTGACATCTAACTTAGTTTTAAAAACCCAACGGCAGGGAATTACTGACTTTCCTTCTGGTAAGTTAACTGTGGTCCACGTATTATTCTGTATCAATGACTGGTATTCTGCTTCCATAGCTTTCTTCCATTCATCAGCCTTATCACTGTTCAATGCTTCTTGAAGGCTTTGTGGATCACTGTTCAATAAATTCATTGTGGATTCGACATTCTGACACATTAGTGAAGAAGGGTTCTGATAAATATCATTATTTTCTGATCTTATTCTCATTTGCAGCGGTCTCAAAGTTATATTGGATACTGATGGGGAGTCCATTGTATAATCCGGTACGTATGTTTCATCATTAACATCCTCAAATTGATCAGATTCATCTGAAATACAGATACTTTGAGATACATCCTGTATTTCATCTCTTTCTTGTGTCTCATCATCAATGTTTCTTCCCACAGATTCTTCAGGTTCATCACACAGAGGTAAGTATATATTCTTCTTTACTTTATGTTCATTATTCTTTTTATTATCTTCATTTTTGTTTTCATTTTTATTTTTAATAATTTCTTTTTCTTTTTTAGGTGCTTCATCAGTTTTATTTCTTTTAATTGCCGCTTCGAGGAATACTACATCTCTACTTACAATACCTTTCTTTGTTTCAGGATCTATGAATTTGTAGCCTTTTGTACAGTCGCTGTATCCAACAAATATTAATTTTCGTGACTTTACATCCAACTTACTTCTATTTTCTTTAGGAATATGCACCATTGCAGGACATCCGAATATTCTCATTTGACTTAAGTTTGGCTTTTTTCCAGTCCATACTTCATAAGGCGTTGCATCTGATAAGCTACGAGTGGGAGACCGGTTCACTATGTATGCTGCTGTAGTAACGGCTTCAGCCCAAAAATCTTTCTGTAAACCAGAGTTTAATAACATACATTTAGCACGCTCAATTAAGGTACGGTTCATTCGTTCGCTTAATCCGTTTTGTTCGGGTGAGTATGGATTTGATGTCTGGTGCAAAATTCCATGCTTTTTCAGGTAAGTGTCAAAACTATTATTTTTATATTCAGTTCCATTATCAGATCGTAAAATTTTTATTTTTTTATTTAATTCATTCTCTACTCTGTTTTTAAATTCAACAAATTTTTCAAATACTTCATTTTTGTTTTTTATAGGATATATGTATACTCGGCGAGAAAAGTCATCAATAAAGGTTACAAAATACCTTGCCCCTCCTATTGATATTTGCTGCATTGGTCCACACACATCACTGTGGATAAGTTCTAGCAAGCTGGTTGCTCGGGAACCTTCAGCAGGGAACGGTTTTCTCGTTTGCTTGCCTTCAAGGCAGGTAACACAGATGGAATTTTCCAGTCCTGGTGACAGTTTGACTCCTTCTGTACAGTAAGGTATTTTATTAAGACTTTGAAAATTTAAATGACCCATTCTCTGGTGCCACAGATAAGTATCATCATCAACCTTTGCCATCATGACTTGCATTTCTTGATAAGTATTTAACAGATATGTTGCATTGATTAATCTGGCCTGTGCTACTAATTTGTTACTAGGATTGTAAATTTGACAACCAGATTCATTAAATATTACTTTGCATCCACTTTGAATTATTTTGCTGACTGATAACAAATTAGTTTTCAATTCTGGCACAAATAAAACATTCCTCACCTGTATTAAATCGGTGCTGCCATCATGTACCTTTACCTTTATGCATACATTCCCGCAGCATTCAACTTTTAATTCTTTGTTGTTAGCAATCCTTATGCTCGGTACAGGTGAAGCGGTGATGTCAGTGAGCCAGTCCCGGTGCATGGTCATATGCATAGATGCTCCTGAGTCAACATGCCAAGAATTGGAGTCATTCGCTGTGGATGCTGAAAAAGCTGCAACATAACCTGTGTCTTTATCTGTTTTTTTATTATTGTTTGTCTTTTTATGCCAACATTTTTTGCTGAGATGTCCGTACTTATTGCAATTAAAACATCTAGGGCCTTTCTTATCACTTTTGGGCAAATTTTTTCTAGTGTTTGTATAAAGTGCGGTAGTGTCTGACATTTTAACTTCCTGTAGTAATTTGTTTTTTACTAAATCAGCACTAATCTTCATACCGGAACTTTCTAAACCCATAATCATGGGTCTATACATTTCTGGCAGCCCGGCCAGCATTAATGTGCCCAACCACTCATCATCTACATGAAACTTTATGTTTCTTAATTTGTGCGCGGCTGTCATAATTTTATTTACATAATCTTCCACTGATAAACTGCTTTCTAAATTTGTGTTAATTAATTCTTTTAATAAGCCAACTTTCCTTGTCAGTCCTTGATCTTCGAATGCCTTTGTCAAATTGTCCCACACCTGTTTAGCATTCTGTGCATCCTGTATGTGCACATATAAAATTGGGTCAACCAACAATATTAACTTGGACTTTGCTTTGGTGTCTTGTTTAATTGCTTTGGGGTCGGAAGCATCGGGTGCTTTCAAAATACAGTCATACAAGTCTTCATGTTGTAAGTATGCCTTGACTGCAAAACTCCAATTAGCCCAATTGTCGCGACCCGTCAACTTCTCAATCGACATCAAAGAATTACTTCCAGCCATATTTATATAATATTATTTATATCTGAAAATAGCTGAAAAGAGAAATCACTCGCAAGCACGGTAACTAAAAGTGAGGTTATACACGTGAGATTTTACTTTTACTAAAACTTTGAAAATACTGTACAAAACTCAGAAATAACACTAAACGGCAGGCTTGGGACGGCCCATAACCTGATGGAATGAAAACAAAGGCGATTATAATAATTTAACTATTTAATTAACACGAGAATAATTTATGTAATGTATGACAGTGCACAACGTAGACAAGAGAGAGAGAGAGCCTAACGATTATTACAGTTGAAGTATAGAACAAATATTTTTGCTATTTATGTTGCGTAGGCGTCCATACTTCTAACAGTACATATTAGAAGACATGTCGGGAAAAAATCTAGGTGCCTGGCATATTAAAGATTTAAAGATCGTGTAGCTTTCTAATTCTGAGAAACTACACACCTCAAGGATTTTGATATTAAATCAAAATCCTTAGGGCGGAGAGGGGGTACTGTAACGTATTTAAAACGTCACATAGTCTGTGCACTGCGGCGCACGCGCCGCGGGGACTGCGCGGGTTAGAGGGGCGACCCGGGCTCGGCGGGGTCGCTGCATACGTGCCGGGTCACTTGCCTGCAATCTCCTGAGAAGAGCGGTCACCGGCGTCTTAGTCTTGGTGTGATCGTTTCCGGCTAACGTTGGCGTTCTAAAGTTATTTTTTTTCTACATTAATACTAATACAATTTAAGTACTTGTTCCCGTTTTAGGGTAAGTTTTATGGCACATAAAATAAAATACGTAATGTTGCTAAATTTAATTGTCCTTTATAACCGTATTTTTTTAAACGTTCTTTGTTCTTGTTGCTAACGGTCATTTTTAAAACTTTAACTTATTTCTGTTGTACATTTAAATTTGTGTTTTCTTTATTTTACATAAGATCTTATTGCTGATTTTTCATTATTTATCCTTTATCTTTATAATACGTTATTTCGCATTTTATTTAAATTTTTTTTTATTTTCGTTTGCTCCGCTTTTGCTTTGTAAACTCCGTTCTGATAGTTCCACCATCGTCAAGCCGCTACGTATTGCTTTTCTTGAGTTGCTGATGGTGGATACCAGGCGGAGGAACAACGCCTTACCGAACAAACGGTCTGGTGTTTTGAATTTCCAGGAGCACTGTACGAATTTTACTGAAAGCTACAATCAAGCTAGCAATCTCCGAGCAAGCTATCGCTTGCCAGCTTCATACATCGGTAGCTGACCTGCCGTTGCGACCTTAGCACCGACGTCTACCGAATTCCTGCGGCCGCCGCTTAGCTGCCTAGGGAGCACCCAGCTACGGTCGACGTGCACCTCCTATCCTGCCGTTCCTTGGCCTGCCGCCGCTCATCTGTCGCTGGGCGACGCCACCGTAGCCAAAGCAGGGGAGTAATAAACGCCGCGGAAGCAGAGACTGATAGCACGTTACCCCACGACCTTATAAATTTTATGTGCCTACCGCTGAGTGCTTGGTAATATTATATATATCTTTTGTTACCACCTGAGTTTCTTTTCTCACCTCATTAGGGAGTTAGGGACCCAGGGCGCAAGGACACCCTTTTAAGCCTTGCGGGACGGTACAAGTAACCCAGAAGGGTAGGCAGAGACCCAGGACCAGACATTTGGCGCGGTCCTGGCACACCTCTCTCTATGTTCTTCTACATCCATACATCAAATCATAGCACGTCGGTTAAGTAAAATAATTAGCCTAAAAAAAATCTATCCGAAGACAGAATTTCACGCGGACGAAGTCGCGGGCACAGCTAGTTTTTTATAAGTTTAAGTAAAATACCACAACAACAACAAAATTCATGCCAGTAACCCAGAAGGGTAGGCAGAGACCCAGGATCAGACATTTGGCGCGGTCCTGGCACACCTCTCTCTATGTTCTTCTACATCCATACATCAAATCATAGCACGTTGGTTAAGTAAAATAATTAGCCTAAAAAAAATCTATCCGAAGACAGAATTTCACGCGGACGAAGTCGCGGGCACAGCTAGTGTTCACATAAAATCGTATATTCCCATACAAACTTTCATCTCCTATTCCCTTTTGTAATATTGCATCCTTGAGGGTAAATCTTTTACAAACTTCAAATGTCAATTTATTTATATCAAATTAGCAGCCTTGAAAAAAAGTTTCAAGGTTCTATCTGTAAAAATAACGATAATTCCATAGAAAATTTCACCCCCACTTTCAACCCCTTACAACCCTTTTTTCGTATTAAAATGTAGCCTATGTCCATCCTCAGGGTCTAGACTATCTGTGTACAAAATTTCATTCATTTATTTATTTATTTATTTATTTATTCCTTTATTGCATGTTACAGTATTTCTTGTTTAGAACTTACATGTAACACCCTGTAAGGGCATAGCAACATACAGGTGCATATGTAGGTACCAGAGTGTTTTACAATATTAATTAAATTCTTTTAAACATTTTACAGTTTACATAAATAGTAATTTCACAATCTATAGAGAAGGTTAACACGAAGCTAATTATACAATACTTAAATAACATTTTATTTCTGCTAATATTATTTTACAAAAATATAAATTTAATATTCTTTTCAAATATTTTCAATCAGTACATTTAAATTTTAACGATTTCCCTATTCTCTTTTTTATAAATTTTAATTTGACATTTTATCATTAAAGAATTCGTTCAGGCTATAATAACTTTTTTGTATGAGAAATTTTTTGAGTTCTTTTATAAATTTAATAGTCTTTGGTATATCTTTTATGTAGTTAGGCAAATGGTTATAAATTTTAATTAACATTGTATGTGATGAGGTTGTCACTAGAGTCATTGTTGAAAAAGGAATATTAAGTTTGTTTCTATATCTATTGTTACGTTTAATTGTTTTCATGGGTGAATATAAATGAAAATTATTTTTAACAAATTTACTGGCCTCAAAGATGTATATGCCGGTCAATGTAAGTATCTTAAGTTTTACAAAATATGGTTTACACGAGTCGCTTTGTTTTATATTTGCCAAAATTCTTATGCATTTTTTCTGTATAGTAAATATTTCTTGATTATCACAACTATTCCCCCACAGTATGATACCATAAGCAAGTCTGGAGTGAGCATAAGCATAATATGCCGCTAGTGCTGTTTTCAGGTTTGTTACTCTTTTTAGCTGATTGAGGGCGTATATAAATGAAGATAATTTATTTGAGAGTGTTTGAATATGTTGCTTCCAGTTCATGTGACTGTCAATATCGATTCCCAACAGAGTAGCGGATTGAATGAAATCTATTGTTGTTGATTTATATGAATAGTTTAATATTTTATATTCATTTAAATCGCTTCAGTAGTTTTTGCGTGAAAGCGAGACAGACAGACAGACAGACAGACAGACAGATAGAGTAACTTTCGCATTTATAATATTAGTAAGGATAGTAAGGATTAAAAAATATTCGACTTTTTGTTCCTCCCATACAAAACGCCAATTTCATATGTAAGGACCTAATTGTAAGATACGTCAATAAAACACTGCGGTCGGATGCCAACTAATTTATTACTTTTTTCATAAGTACCTTCAATACACTACACATCTCTCTCCTAATTAATAACATTTTGATAATCTATGAACTAAATAAACTTATAGATTTCTTTCAAATACGTTTTAACAAGTTTAACTTACATCTACTATTTTCTTCCTCCACCAAGTGAAACTAATTATTCATCTTACATCGTATAACTTACTTTATGTTAATACTAATTTTAATATTAATTATTACATTTTACTAATATCTAACCAAAAACTTGTTTAATCAAACGAAAGACAAAACCAAAAGAAATGCGATAAATGTGACCAAGTGCTGTAACATTTTTTTTTTCTTTACTTGATCTTACTCCATTCCTTTCCTTCGCCATTCGCGACGAAGCGCTCTTTTTGCCCTCTCATTTAATTCTCCGGATAACGTGCTCACCTGGTTGGAACTTCCGGGAACCGCCCAGGTGCTACCTTGAGCCTCCGCTGGCCCTACAGCCTCAGTGGTCGGCGCAGACGCAGTGCCTGTGTCACTGTCGGGCTGCGGCTGAGCCGTCGTGTACGCATCGTAATCAATATCGAAAGTATCACCTTCATAATTGTTATTTCTATTCCGCGGTCTCGTGTTGACGTACTCATCCATGTTACTATAATTATCCGATTCGTTTTCTATGTCCCATGAGAACCTATTGTTACTCCGAGGTAAAATTTGGTCCGCGTGCCGTCGGTATACATCCCCATCATTATTCATAATTTTATACGACACCGGACCGGTTTGTTGTAAAATTTTACCTTCGACCCACTTATGCTTATTAGTTGAATAATTTCTAGATAATATTTTATCCCCTACCTTAAAGTTTCTAGCGAGTCCCGAGGAGTTGAGTACTTGTTTGTCCTGCGCTTCCTCGACTATTTTTGCGGTGCTCGGCCGCATCACGTCTAGCCTGTTACGCAAACGATGTCCGAGGAGCGCCACCGCGGGCGCAACCCCTGTTGTTGCATGTTCACAATTTCTATACTGCATTAGGAACCGATATAAACTAGTATGTATGTCCCTACCTTCTATAACGGCTTTCTTAATAGTTTTTTTTACTATTTTAACACAATTCTCGGCTGCACCGTTACCTTGCGGTCTATAGGGCGAAGAAGTTATGTGTCGTATCATATTTCTATCACAAAATTCCCTAAATTCCGCGCTTTAAAACGGAGGCCCGTTATCCGTAATGAGCTTTTCCGGTAGGCCGAACCTCGCAAATAAACTTCTAAGAAATTTTATGGTGTGATACGCCGATGTGCTACGTATTTCCTCCGCCTCGAGCCACTTACTATGGGCATCCACTATGATAATATAATACTTGCCGTGCAGCTGCGCAAAGTCAGCGTGCAGTCGCTGCCAAGGCGCCGCGGGAAACTCCCAGGGATGGAGGACGGCGCGCGGGGGGGCGTCGCGTACGCTGCGACACGCCTCGCACTTGTTCTCTATCAACTGGATATCTTTATCGAGTGCCGGCCAATAAACATAATTCCTAGCGATGGACTTCATTTTTACAATGCCTAAATGACCATCGTGAATTTCTAACAGGACGCGTTTTTGTAATGTTTGCGGTATCACTAGACGATATTTATACAAAATACAGCCGTGATCAATATTCAAATCTGCGCGTCTGACATAAAAAGCTTTTTCATCATCTGAACACTTTCCCGGCCATCCAAACATAATATATCGAAAAATTCTACTTAACAATTTATCTTTAGTTGTTGCTAATGCTATTTCTTTAAAATTAACTGGTAAAGTTTCATCAACGTACATTAAATAATGTTTATCCGGCGCACTCGATACGCCGCCGCTGCCGTATCCCTCTAGCGGCAAGCGCAACAACGCGTCAGCGTTGCCGTTGCACTTTGATTTTACAAAATCAATATTAAAATCGTACGCGGCTAGTTTGGCGGCCCAACGTTGTAGCCGACTCGCCGCAGTCTGTGGAATACAGCCTTTAGGTCCAAAAATATATACCAATGGTTTGTGATCAGTTTTTAACGTGAATTTCCTGCCGAATAAATATTGATGATGTTTTTGCACTCCGTACATAATAGCGAGCGCCTCTCTGTCTAATTGACTGTAATTTTTTTCGGCGTCGGAAAGCGTCCTGGAGGCGCAGCTTATAGGGCGCTCGGAACCGTCGGGGAAGGTGTGCGCGAGCACCGCGCCCACGCCGTACGCGCTGCTGTCCACCGACAGCACGACCGGAAGCTCCGCCTCGTAGTGACACAACACTTTGTCGCTAGCTAAAAGGTTTTTATTTTTCTGAATGCGATTTCACAATTTGTATTCCAACACCACGACTGATTTTTTTTTAACAAGTCATACAAGGGATGGAGTAATGTACTTAAATTAGGAACGAATTTGCCATAATAATTAACTAATCCTAAAAATGCCTTTAATTGAGTCACGTTCATCGGTTCCGGAGCCTTCACAATCGCATCAACCTTGGCCATGTTCGGATGTAAACCGTGCCTATCAATAATAAAGCCTAAATACGATACACTCTCTTGTAAAAACTTACATTTATTCAACTTAACAGTAAGACCCATGTTTGCCAACCTTTCTATTACCGCTCTCAGATTTTTTATGCGTCTCCCTATCTTTTCCAGTAACACAAATATCATCTAGGAACACTACAGTATTCGGTAAGCCCCTAAGGGTCTCCTCCATAATTTTTTGAAACATTTGTGGAATGCAATTTAAACCATAGGGAGTACGCTTAAATACATAAGTAACAACGTGTGTGGTGATGGCCGTGCACGCCTGCGAATCGGGGTGGAGAGGTACTTGCATATACGCGGTTGTCAGATCTATTTTTGAAAACTCCTGCCCACCGCTTAGGGCCGCAAACAATTCCTCTATTCGAGGAAGCGGATATTGATCAATTTTTAGTTTCGGGTTTATTGTAGATTTGTAATCGCCGCATATGCGGATGTCCCCGGATGGTTTAATGACAGGTACTATAGGTGTACCATAATCGGAATGTTCAACTTGATAAATCGATCCCTCTTTTTCTAGACGATTTATTTCCCTCTCCACCGCGGTGCGCAATGCGAGCGGTACGGGCCGCGCGCGTAAGTAAACCGGTTTGTTATCAGTCAATTGCAAGCGAAACTGTTTTTTACATTCACCTAACTTATCTGTAAAGACGTTAGGATAATTATTTTTTAAATCTTCAATGAACTGATTTCGCTGCTCGTTAACATCAAGTGAAATGTTATTAACACACAATCCATTTATATTAAATCTTTGAATCCAATTTCTAGCTAACAAAGGACGACTACCATTCTTGATTACGTACAGTTGTAAATTATCTTGCAAATTATCATCAATCGACGCGTTTACTACAATATATCCAATCGTTTCTATACGCGACCCGGAATACGAACATAACTTAATCGAATCCTTAAGAATTTTATAGTTGGAAAAAAATCGCTTGTAACAATTCTCATTAATTGCCGAAATCTTACTTCCAGTGTCTAGTTCACATTTTAACATTACATCACCAACCTTAACGTCTACAAAGTAAGGCTTATCTCCGCAAGAAACCGCACAAATATTATACATTTCACAGTCGGAGTCCTCCTCCACAAAATTGTGTCGCGTGCCGGCTGTTCTACTATTTGACGCTTTGCACATTATTTTTAAATGCCCTTTTACATTACATTGGCCACACGTATATTGCTTAAACCGACACTTATCTGCACGATGTGGTTTACCACATCTCCAATACGGCGGTTGCGCCGCAGCCGGTCGCGCCGCCACGGCCGGTCCGCTGCGCAGCGCGTGCAACGGCTCGCCGCCCGCCTGTGAAACGCCGCCGCTTGCGCCCGCGCTGACCGCCGTCACCGCCGCCGCCACGTCGTCGCCGAGGTCCCTGGAGCGCACAGCACCGCTCACGCTGACGCGGCCGCTCACCCGCTCCACATGCTTCTCCGTGGCTTCCAAATTTAGAGCTAGCTCCACCGCCCGTTTGTAGGTTAATTTCGCATCAAATAGCAATCGTGATTTAATGTCCGTGCTCCTCAAGCCCGTGACGAATTGCTCACATAAGTTTTCTTCTAAATTCTGGGCAAAATTGCATGACGAAGCTAAATGTTTTAACTGTTGCAAAAATTCGCCGATACTTTCTTCTGCCTTTTGCCGTCGTTGTCGAAACATTTCCCTTTCGGCGTACACCGAACGTTGCGGTTCTACGTGACTTTTTACAATGTGCACTAACTGTTCGAAAGTTTTATCCTCCGGTCTATCAGGTGCACACAAGCCACACATCAAATTATATGTACGATCGCCTACTAACGTCACCAACGTGGCGACCCGATGCGTCTCCTTTATGTCATTTAGAAAAATAAATTGTTCTACACGTCGCACATATGTTGTCCATTGTCCGCAAAACAAATCGAACGGTTCGATTTTACCAAACGGCATGTTAACACTTTTACTAATTACTTCGCACGCGTACAATATAAAAAAAAATAACCCGCCTCGTCGCCAGTGTAAGATACGTCAATAAAACACTGCGGTCGGATGCCAACTAATTTATTACTTTTTTCATAAGTACCTTCAATACACTACACTAATATATACCAATTTATCAGAGCTGGGCATTAACTCGTTAATCCGTTAATCGTTAATTAACGAAGTTAACAGTTTGCTTAACGGATTAACTTTTAAGTTAACTTCAAAAAGTGTTAACGCTTTTGTTAACTTCCGTTAAACTCAACTTCCGTTAATAAAAGTCCGTTAATCGTTACATTAGAAACTTTGAGACGTGCTGTCATTTTGTTTAAATTACGCGCCACGCCATGCTCGTAAGTTCAGCTATGTTGGGCGACTGTCGGCGACTCGAATGGTGAACGAACGAGTTGATAATTAATATAATATGTGAAGTTCGCGTGCAAGTGTGATACATCAGACCGTCCGGGAAAGACGTGACCAACAGAACAAAATCAAAAGAAGGTTCGAAATAGTATATTTCATTACGAGTATATAAAAGCACGAGTATGTAATAGCCCACATTCCGAACGCTCTTCGTCCCTGCAATACGCCACTTTTTGAGCAACTGTATTAAAACACTTTTTTACTCGTGCTTTTTCTTTAGCTTTTCTAAACTTGTCTTTCCCAACTGTCAAAATAATGTCTGTTAAAAAGAATAACCAACCACGAAGTTTTTACAAAAAAAAATCATTCAAGTTTTTATGATTCATGCAAATATTTCTAAAAAGAATCTTCTAATTTGTTACAATATCAGATTTAATGATTTGATTCAATGAATTAGGTTAGTTTTCATTTTATTTCATCTCATTAAATTTCATTTTCATTTCACATCAATAAAAATAATCTACTGAAGACTTGGTTGTTTACGCATAGTTCACTTTGCCTACCCAGAATGGGTGAAGAAAACAAAAAAAATCTCTGTTTGTATTTTTTTACGGTTGGCGCCATTTTCCAAACATTTTAGTTAGATGAGTTTATTGTGTTTTTATTATTCTATTAAATTGCTTCATTTTTTCGCAACTGTATCAAAAATAGTTGTAGTACACGTGCGAAACTGTCATTACAACTTGTTCCAACTGTTAACCCTCACCTTCGACTGCGCCTCGGCTCGGGTAGACATTTGTTGAAACTCTTTGCAATGTCAGGCTTTCCGCACTCGTAATGAAATATACTATAATGCATTCATATTTGTCTCTAATACTAATGTGTACATTCTATAAATGTATAGTCAAATTACTATTTTAAACAAGTGTCGCCACATAAGAGTGAAATTAGTATGTATAATTTTGGTATGGTTAACTGTTAACGATTTACTTTAACTTGCGTTAAATTTTCGAGAATTTAACGATTAACGAAGTTAATTTTTTAATTAACGAATTAACGATTAACGAAGTTAACTTTTCGATTAACTGTGCCCACCTGTGCAATTTATATATTCCCAATTAAATTGTAATTAATAAATGTAATAAATATAAAAAACAATGCGTAATTTTTGTTTATGTGACTAAGATTAGGTAAACAGATTTTTTGGTAATACTTAGTCAATATGTATGTACTTAGTATGTTTAATATAAAATAATTGAAACAAGTTTATTCATTATGTGACCATTTATATACCAAAATGAACTTAACAAAACATAGATTCTTATGACACTAAAGTTTATTCAAAATGACCTCCGTGATTTTGAATACAGGCCTTCAATCTGCTCGGCCAGCCGTCTATCGCAGCACGAACGAGGTCTATGTCAATATCGGCGGCTGCCTTAATCAAGGATGTCTTGAGTGACTCCAAAAAAAAGAATTTCCCGATATTTTTTTCCCGCGTACCGCTTCAACAAAGCGCGGCATCTCTTCAGTTTTAGGTCCATTAGACGAGCATTCAAACGATGTCCTGTTTTTCTTCGATATGCACGAAGCCCTAAGTCTTCATAAAAAGCTACAAAAAACATACCAATATTATAGTCATATAATTTTAAATTACTCTGTATATCATTACAGTGATACATTACTACATGTAAAACTACTTAATTTTTAACTATTTTGATTGTAATTTCTAAGAAATAAAATTTACATGGGACAAATTAAAAAGCAAACTCTTTAAAATCAACGGGATAAGAAAGTATCAAATATTTAAAAAACACAGCATATACTAGAATTAAAAACTCCTTTTGAAATCTGTTGAAAATAGTATAAAAAATGTGAATTGTTTCATTTATATACATTTTAGATACTATAATTTATTTCCCCTAAATTCAGGGTAATTTTTACAACAAGATGGTGGTATTATTTTTACGGGTAATAACCAACCAATTTGAAAAGAAGTTTAATATGGCCGCGCTTGTTTCCCAGATCTACAGTATATTATTTGACACAAATGACATCTGCGTTTGGGCGCATAATGTTCGAAAAATACTATTTTATTTTAGCTGATTTTACCCGTATTTTAACATATTATTTATTACAAAGACTACTATATAGTTATTACAAACTAAAGCGCGTGGCGGGAGCCACGCGCTTTAGTTTGCAAGCGTTGTTTCGTTTTAACAACATCTGCGAGGCCGGCGAACGACGACGGCGGTACCCTGGGATTCATTAAGTCCAACCGCGATCTGAGCTTCCGCCCAAACACCAGCTCAGCTGGAGAGAAACCCGTGGTGGAGTGTATGGAGTTGCGGTAATCGAACAGAAATTTTAGTAATCTTAACTTACTTTCCTTGGGCGTACGGCTACTCAAAACGCTACTTATGATGCCCTTTTTAGCCGACTTCAAAAAGAAGGAGGTTATCAATTCGACTGTATTTTTTTTTTTATGTGTGTTACCGCGAAACTCCGCCCCTGGTGGCCCGATTTTAATGAAAAATATTTTAATCGAAAGGAAGTGCTTGCAGGTGGGTCCCATTTTTTTGTTTTTTTTTTAAATAACTAGAAGACTAGTAGATTTTGAATATAGCTTCAAAATTTGTTGCGAAAATTAGGGACATTTTTGCTTTCAGCGCTTACGTAGGCTAAACTATAGGACCTACATAAAAATGATGTATGGCGAATTGTAGCTCTTTAAATGTGCTAATTAAAAGTCCGCGATAGCATATATCTATCTTTTATAGTTTTCTCACAATAACCATTTTTTTCTTCAGAAACATCAATTAAATTCATTCCCTATTTCCGACGCTATTATTCGAGTTCAGTATTAACCCTTATGTAAATAAACATGTTCATTATCAAGAGAATTTAATGTAGATTATATTTGCAATTGAAACTATATCATTCTGTCTAATAGTTTAGGAGATATCGTAAGAATAAAATTACGCGGAAACGAAAAATGCTACACGAAAAGCACAATTTTGCTTTCTGGGCTTGCGTAGGTCAAACTATATGACTTACATAAAAATGATGTATGGAGTAATAATAGATCCTTAAATTTTCTAAATAAAAGTCTTCGGTGGCATATATCTATCATCTATGGATGTCTCACAAAAACCATGTTATTGTGAACAAACTTCGATTAAAATGCACACGAATAAAAAAAAACAATCTTAAACAAAATGCACTCAAAAGTAACCTAAAAAAACCAATTTCAAACAAAATGCAGTCAAAAGTAACCTAAAAAACTAATTTCAAACAAAATGCACTCAAAAGTAACATAAAAAAAAAATTTTTCAAACAAAATGCACTAAAAAGAAACAAAATAATGTCATGAAAACTCTCTAAACTCTAGTAGTTAGAAGTAGGGGCTCAGTTTTCCGCAACTCCACGACAAGCGCGTATTTTGCGTGTCTCTAAACTAAGTTCTCTTCTTTCTTGTAACATGTCTATATTGTATAATTATTGTTATTTCGCAGTCGGTGTCGGCCGAAGTAAATAGGTGACATTTTATATTTGAGATGTATTAGACATACTTACGTTTATGTCTCTACTTAGGCCGAAACCGACTCCAAAATAACAATAATTATACAATATAGACATGTTACAAGAAAGAAGAGAACTTTCTTTAGAGTTTAGAGACACGCAAAATACGCGCTTGTCGTGGAGTTGCGGAAAACTGAGCCCCTACTTCTAACTACTAGAGTTTAGAGAGTTTTCATGACATTATTTTGTTTCTTTTTAGTGCATTTTGTTTGAAATTTTTTTTTTTATGTTACTTTTGAGTGCATTTTGTTTGAAATTAGTTTTTTAGGTTACTTTTGACTGCATTTTGTTTGAAATTGGTTTTTTTAGGTTACTTTTGAGTGCATTTTGTTTAAGATTGTTTTTTTTTAAGTCGGCTTTTTTTTTTTCTTAAAATTTTTGTTTTATTTCACAATTTTTAGTGAATTTGAAGTTCAATTACAAATTTCCTTAATACATATAAAGACATAAATAAGACAAATAAAGAAAAGGACTTTCCTATTTGACATGTGTGTACTTCAATTCAAAAACTAATTTAGAATGCAACAGATAACCACTTATCCTTTAAACAATGAAATAATTATCAAAATCGGTATACAAATTGAAAATTACCGAACTAATACATCGAAGCGTGCCTTTAATTTTGTCCAGCCGCGCGCCGCACTAGCATTTTTCGAATGCGCGTAGTTTTTAATTATTTAATATCTCCCAAACTATTGATCAGAATTACATAGTGTAAAGGCTAATGTAATCTGCATTTAATGCTCTAGCCATCAAACATATTTATTTGGATAAGAATTCATATCGAATATAATATAATAGCGCCGTAAGCTTACGACGCTGTTTTTCGTGTGCATTTTAATCGAAGTTTGTTCACAATAACATGGTTTTTGTGAGACATCCATAGATGATAGATATATGCCACCGAAGACTTTAATTTAGCAAATTTAAGGATCTATAGTTACTCCATACATCATTTTTATGTAAGTCATATAGTTTGACCTACGTAAGCCCAGAAAGCAAAATTGTGCTTTTCGTGTAGCATTTTTCGTTTCCGCGTAATTTTATTCTTACGATATCTCCTAAACTATTAGACAGAATGATATAGTTTCAATTGCAAATATAATCTACATTAAATTCTCTTGATAATGAACATGTTTATTTACATAAGGGTTAATACTGAACTCGAATAATAGCGTCGGAAATAGGGCATGAATTTAATTGATGTTTCTGAAGAAAAAAATGGTTATTGTGAGAAAACTATAAAAGATAGATATATGCTATCGCGGACTTTAATTTAGCACATTTAAAGAGCTACAATTCGCCATACATCATTTTTATGTAGGTCTTATAGTTTAGCCTACGTAAGCGCTGAAAGCAAAAATGTCCCTAATTTTCGCAACAAATTTTGAAGCTATATTCAAAATCTACTAGTCTTCTAGTTATTTAAAAAAAAAACAAAAAAATGGGACCCACCTGCAAGCACTTCCTTTCGATTTAAATATTTTTCATCAAAATCGGACCACCAGGGGCGGAGTATCGCGGTAACACACATAAAAAAAAAAAAAAATACAGTCGAATTGATAACCTCCTTCTTTTTGAAGTCGGCTAAAAACAGCGTCGTAAGCTTACGGCGCTATTATATTATATTCGATATGAATTCTTATCCAAATAAATATGTTTGATGGCTAGAGCATTAAATGCAGATTACATTAGCCTTTACACTATGTAATTCTGATCAATAGTTTGGGAGATATTAAATAATTAAAAACTACGCGCATTCGAAAAATGCTACTGCGGCGCGCGGCTGGACAAAATTATAGGCACGCTACGATGTATTAGTTCGTTAATTTTCAATTTGTATACCGATTTTGATAATTATTTCATTGTTTAAAGGATAAGTGGTTATCTGCTGTATTCTAAATTAGTTTTTGAATTGAATTACACACATATCAAATAGGAAAGTCCTTTTCTTTATTTGTCTTATTGATGTCTTTATACGTATTAACGAAATTTGTAATTGAACTTCAAATTCACTAAAAATTGTGAAATAGAACAAAAATTTTAAGAAAAAAAAATAGCCGACTTCAAAAAAAAAACAATCTCAAACAAAATGCACTCAAAAGTAACCTAAAAAAACGAATTTCAAACAAAATGCACTCAAAAGTAACATAAAAAAACAATTTCAAACAAAATGCAATCAAAAGTAACCTAAAAAAACCAATTTCAAACAAAATGCACTCAAAAGTAACATAAAAAAACAATTTCAAACAAAATGCACTAAAAAGAAACAAAATAATGTCATGAAAACTCTCTAAACTCTAGTAGTTAGTAGTAGGGGCTCAGTTTTCCGCTTCTCCACGACAAGCGCGTATTTTGCGTGTCTCTAAAGTCTAAAGAAAGTTCTCTTCTTTCTTGTAACATGTCTATATTGTATAATTATTGTTATTTTGGAGTCGGTTTCGGCCTAAGTAGGGACATAAACGTAAGTATGTCTAATACATCTCAAATATAAAATTTCATCTATTTACTTCGGCGTCCGAAGAGGGGTGCGTCAATTAACGGAGCGTTCGTTCCGATGCGGAAGCGGCCGCTGCGCGCAATCGACTGACTTTCGCGTTTTTTTTTTTTTTTTTTTTTTTTTGTGACTGAGTAGTCACTAATATAATGTTCGTAAGAAACGGGATTCTTACCACGATTAGGCTGTTTGAGCTCCCGATATTATAGAGTGGTATAGAGGAAGCCATTAGTCGAAACAAGTTAAAGACAACTGACGCAGACATATTAAGACAGGATGTGGCGGTCATATTACGTAAGGCAAAACTTCCTCCCAAGAATGTTACTATTAAAGAACTGTCCGCAATCAAAGAACTTCGCACTGACCCCGACATATTAGTATTAAAGGCAGATAAAGGCAATGCGACGGTTGTTATGAATGTTAGCGACTATGATAATAAAATCAACACTTTGCTAAATGATTCTTCTACTTATCAACTCATGAATAACAACCCTACGCAACGAGTGAATCGGGAAACCCTAGCTTTAATCAACAAACATAAAGATGTACTGCCATCAGACGTCCATAAGCATCTAATACAGCCTAGAATAGTGCAGCCCCCTAAACTGTATGGTTTGCCGAAGGTCCATAAAGACAATGTCCCACTCAGACCCATAGTGAGCCAAATTGACTCACCCACGTATTACCTGGCAAAACATGTTGCGAATGTGCTGCAACCTTTAGTGGGTCGTACAACATCTCACGTGAAGGATTCTCGACATGTCGTAAACATCTTAAAAGACACTAGAGTTGAAGCGGATGAGATCATGGTCAGTTTCGACGTCGATTCGCTCTTCACCAATGTACCCATTAAAGATAGTATAGATGTCATAAAGGTGATTCTGAATAAAAATAACATCCCGATGGAATATGCCAAGTTACTTGAACACTGCTTGGTTACGAGTTACTTTCTGTACAATGGTCAGTATTATAAACAGATTGATGGCGTGGCTATGGGAAGCCCTGTTGCCCCCGTAGTTGCTAACATCTGGATGGAACATTTTGAAAACATTGCCATCACAGCCACACCATCACCAGTTAAACTGTGGAAAAGATACGTAGATGACGTTTTTTGTATTATGAGGGGTAACCAGGCAGACATCGAGTGTTACTTGTCATATCTCAACAGCATCCACGACAAAATAAAGTTCACCTGTGAGGTAGAAAAAGAGAGGAAACTACCTTTTTTGGACGTTTTAGTTAAGGTTCGACCGGATGGATCACTCGGCCACTCTGTGTACCGGAAGCCAACTCACACTGACAGGTACCTTCACGCGAGCTCACACCATCATCCACTACACCTGAACGCTGTAGTGACGTCACTAGTGAATCGAGCCCATGATCTTTGTGACAAAGATCACTTACCAGGTGAACTCGAACATTTGTCGAACGTACTGCGGCGGAATGGATATGATGGAAAGCTGAAAGCACGACGACACAGACGGAATAGGCCGATGGAGGTGGCAAGACAGCCTGCTTTTTTGCCGTACGTCAGAGGGGTAACTGACAAACTGTCGAAGGTTTTGAGCAAATACGCAATAAAAACTATTTTTACCCCTGACAGTAAGATAGCACAAAAACTGCGATCGCCCAAAGACCGTATTCCGTTTGAAACACCCGGTGTCTACAAAATCAACTGCAGCTGCGGCAGCTCGTATATAGGACAAACCAAGCGCACCATCACCAGTCGCATAAAGGAACATATACGAGCTGTTAAAAACAACGATCCTCAGAAGTCGGCTATAGCTGAACACCTGTTGGACCCCTCCACCAATCACTGGATTGAACTTCATAGTCCCCAGGTACTATCGACAGAACGCCACTACATACCAAGATTGGTAAGAGAAGCGATTGAAATTGCTAAATGCAAAAACTTCAATCGCGAAGATGGGTTTAAATTGTCGAGTGCCTGGAATCCAGTGATTCAGTATTACAACAAGACTGGACAGCAACCGACTTCGAGTACGCGCACAAATGTGGACACAGTGAGTGTAGTTTGTCGACAAACAAAAATAACATCGAGTGCGGACTTAATGTGCAGTGAGAACGCGGACAGTGGTAGTGGTCGCCGAATCAGGAAGAAGGTAGACCGATACGGCTATCTTTAACATTTTTTTTTTTTTTTTTTTTTTTTTTTTTTTTTTTTTTTTTTTTTTTTTTTTTTTTTTTTTTTTTTTTACACTACCGCACAACACCAGTCAACCCGTGAACATGGCGCATGCAACTGTGCCGAAATATCGGGAGCTCAAACAGCCTAATCGTGGTAAGAATCCCGTTTCTTACGAACATTATATTAGTAAAAACCACGAAAGTTTGAGTAGTCACTGTTTGCCTTGAGGAGGCATTTACAGTTTCACCGGGCTTGAGGTGGCCGGGCGCAGATGGCGCTTAGCCTAAACCTCGTTTAAGAGTAACTAGGCTCGAGGGCTCCCTCAGGAGCCTCGGCTCGGGCTGTTACTTCGTTATTATTACCGGATTGGGACTATACATGGAGTGACTGGGCGCAAGGGCCCCCGAGAGGGGACCTCGGCTTGGGCTGTCACTCATTACGCGTTTAGCATTCCGATTCAAGGGTGCCCGAGAGGGCCGAACCTCGGCTTGATCGGTTGCTATTATCTGATTGCTATTATTAATACAGCTAACATTACTACCACTTCGGAAAGCGTTAGCGCTGGGAGAAGAAGTGGCGGAAGAAACTCCAGCAACGCTTCTACTATTAATAGGTGAAAACCTGCCTGCTATGAGGCCGTATCGCGATAATGATTGTCGCAGCCGACAGCGACTGCGGCGTGTGATCTGTTTGTGATGTTTGAGCTTAGCCTGGGCGATAGTAATTGCATCGTCTTGAAAGTCAAGAACGTGCCTAGGTCTACGATAATCCCGACGAAACTTACCGAGCGCGATTGGATTGTAGGTGGCGGCACCTACAACAAGCGGATTAGGATGACCGACGGCAGAGTCAAAATAACGACGCGACGCCAACTTCAGGTGTTGGGCAATGGTGGGCAAGTCCAAGTCTATATGGAGATCGCTGTTGCGCATGTACCACGGGGCTCCCGTGGCTCTACGCATGAATCTATTCTGAATCACCTGAAGTCGATGTATTTGTTTCGGGGCGATGTGCGCGAATACCGGACTAGCATACGTCATGACGGGACGAACTACTGATTTATAGAGTGTCACCTTGTTCCGAAGGGACATTTTACTCTTTCTATTAATCAACGCGGAAAGACGACCTAGGATGAAAGCCGCGCGGTTCCTGACCCGGGTCACATGAGCGGAGAAGTTAAGTTTAGAGTCTAATATGACACCTAAGTATTTAACTTGGTCTTCCCAAGGTATTGGGCTGTCCATGAGTTTAATGGACGGAAGAGCAGCCCCTTTCTGGCGTGAAAAGTAGAGCGCCGCGCTTTTGCTAGGATTAATTTCGATCCTCCATTTCCGAAACCAGGCACCTAACGTGTTGGCAGCGGTTTGGAGATGTCGACATATAGCTTCGGGTGAACGACCAGATGTGTATACGCAGGTGTCATCGGCGAATAGAGCAAGCTCTACACCGTGTACGCGGGGAATGTCGTTTGTGTATAAGGTAAATAGAACAGGCCCTAACACCGAACCTTGGGGCACCCCGGCTCGAACGGGGTGCAATTGTGAGCACACTCCCTCGACGCGGTAGCGGAACGTGCGATTACTTAGGAAGTCTCGTATTATGCATACGAGACGGTCGGGTACCCCGTACTCATATAGCTTGTATATAAGCCCGTTGTGCCATACTTTATCGAACGCTTTCGCTACGTCGAGGAAGATAGCTCCGGTGCTAAGGCCACGTTGGCGTTTGACAAGTATGTGCTCCGTGATGCGGTGCACTTGATTGGTGCATGAATGTTTGGCGCGAAAGCCAAATTGTTCTGCAATAGGCATGCCTTTTGTGTCCATAAAGGTGCGAAGGCGTGCTAATATTAATCGTTCATAAATCTTCCCAAAGGTTTTGAGAAGGCTTATGGGGCGATAAGACGTGGGATTGGAAGGCGGCTTTGAGGGTTTGAGGAACCCTATGACTTCAGCGTCCTTCCACTCGCTGGGAAAGACGCCTTTGGTCATTGCCGCATTATAAATGGCTACGAGAAGTTGTATAATAGCAACTGGAAATAGTTTCGCCACCCTATTGGTGATGCCATCTGAGCCGGGAGCTTTGCGTGGACGTAGATTTTTAATTAGTTTCTCGACTTCGTCGCTAGTAACCGGAGGAATTGAGTCGAGAAGGGGTTCGTTTTTCCTTCGGTCGACCTCGCTGTCCACCCTCCGTAGGTGGTCAGGGTCGACCGGTAGGCTACTGGGGGAGCACTGGGCCTCGAGGCTGTCTGCAAGACATTCGGCTTTCTCTTCGTCTAGCATAGCTGGTGTTGTATTTGGGCGCGACAATGGCGGCATCGTTGAGTACGTGTCGCCTTTAAGTGACTTGGGAAGTTTCCAGAATGCTAAATGTGATGGCTTTATATTTCGAAGCGTTGAATCCCATCGTTCGTTCCGGATGGCAGCTATGCGTGTTTTTACTTCACGCTGTAATTTACGTAGCTGTTTTCGGTTCGATTCAGTGGGATACAAATCGTGAGCTCGGGTAGCCGCGTTCTTGCGTCTCAACAAGTCTCTGGCATCTGGTGGTAGTGCCCAGCGTTGATTGTCTGACTCTGGCATTTGCCTTGAGCAGTCCTTGATGGCGGTTTGGATATGACTTGTTAGAGAGCCGATCGCGACGCCCATATCGTTATCAGAATTAATTATGTCGGGGATGTCGTTTAGATGTGGGGAGTTAATGTCTTTGAGCCTGGCACTAAGTTTGTGCCAGTCAACGACTGTCTTCATTGGGGGGTCAGCCGGTGCAGAGGGCCCTAGCTGTAGCAAAACTGGTCGGTGATCTGAGTGAAGCTCATGGATCACCTCAATATTACGTAAGGTTAGGTTAATATTCTTGATGATTGCAATATCAAGCACATCCGGAGTGTGTCCCAGTATGTGGGGGTAGTGAGTGGGCTCTAGTGGCGCTATGATTTCAAAATCAAGTAAGTCCGACAGTGAGTCAAGCTCACGGCCGCGTTTACTGATTCTGGTAGAGTTCCATCGAATGTGCTTGCTATTGAAATCACCAGCAAGGATGGTGGCTCCTCCTATAGATAGAAGCGATTCAAAGTCGGAGCGTATGATGGTTGCGCTTGATCTACAAGGAAGGTAGACCGAAGCTATCGTAATGGGGGCATGGCCAGTCATGGCTAGCTGACAGATCGAGGCCTCTAAGTGCGTTAACGCGGGCGTGTCAATCGGTACACAGTGCAGGGATTTTTTATAGTAAATGACAGTGCCACCGCCTGGGGCGCCGGTCCTATCATTTCTAACGATATTGTAATTAGAGACTTTCGGGTCCCTCATAGCCGGTTTGAGAAAGGTTTCCTGCACGAGTAACACGTCGACTTGATGATCGCGAAGGAAGTTATGAATTTCGTCGCGTTGTTTCCTAATACCGTTCGAGTTGTAGAAAGCTACGATGATTGAACGCGGTTTGACTCTGCCGTTATTACTCGCGAGAGACGGATTACTACAATCATTTAGCGCGTTTGCAGCCATCGAGGCGCCTAATTATGTTCTAGAGCACTTACGATGTGCTTGTACTTCTTAATTAAGTACAGTCGGGTCCCTATATTTCCTGACGCTTTTTCATATTCGTCAGCGAATGTTAATACTTCCTCCATGTTGAGGCTTGATAGATGGTTGAGAGATTCAAAGGGATTCTCTGTCGCTTTAGGTGGCGTAGGCATTGCCACCGGCTTGACCGGTACCGGTTTAGCAATGGGCGTTGTTAATATATTGCTCGCGGGTGCGCTAGGAGTGGGCCTGTTAATACCCCATGCGGGGGTGTTTTGTGCGTTCGTTTTCCACGACGGTTGGAGAGGTGGGAATTCGTTGATAGACGGCGGAAGCAGAAGCGGTTGACGTCGCGATGGTCGCTGGGGTTGGGATTGAATTCGCTTAGGTGCCTTAGGGCACCCGTGGTAGTTAGCGGTATGATCACCGCGGCAAAGAACGCAGGCAGGCTTTCCGAAAGCCTCTAAGAGTGATTTATCCTTCGGTCTAGAACAATCCGATGTACCATGATCGCCTAAGCACTTAACGCACCTAGGGCGGGCGAAACAGTTGCGGGCCGAATGTCCGTACAACTGGCATTTGTGGCACTGTCCGGGGAGGCCATTCTTGCGTGGCGGTTCAACTATGAGCCCGCTTAGGCCACAGATTGACTTAACGTCAAAAATGGCCTTCCCTTCCGGCGACAGGTCTAGGTGTACCTGTACCAAGTCAATAGGCGATTTTGTACGCCTATTTGTCATGCGGAATACGCTAATAACGGGGAATTTTTGATCTTTCAGGGACTGGACTATGTCCTCTACGGGGATTTCCTTAGGGATGCGTTTGATCACCACTCTAAGGATGCGCTCTTCGGCGAGCGTGTAAGTATGATAGTACACCTCCTTTTCTTGGAGGAAGCGGGTTACGTATCTGAAGGCCTCCGCGGTCTCCAGCTGCATCCTGATACCATGGGCTGTCGCTGCAGCCACGACCTTGAATTTGTTGGACATAGCCGATTGGATCATCGGCCATTTGTCCTGGGATTGAATATAAATTGGCGGTGGCTTTTTATCAAGCAGCGCGCGGGCTGCGGGGGGAGCCGGACGGATTGATAACGGAGGCTGAGTACTTTCAACGGGGATAGCCAACCTCTGACCGAACGTATGGAGGCAATGAAATCAGAACTGAGAATACTGCGAAAGGCAAGGCAACACACTCCCCCACCCCCTGCCATTAACCTAGCTAAAGAGCTTGAAATGTCAGGAAGGCACACAAGGAGTTATGCCAAAGTCGCCGCCACTATACCGCCACCTAGACCCAGCCACACCATAATCGTCTCATCGACTGACCCCAAAAACACCGGGGAGCACGTCATTGAGAGTATCAGAGAAGCACTCAACACTTCGAAGACAGGTGCAAAAGTAGACCGGGTTAGGAAAGCGAGAAATCAAAAGGTTGTTCTCAGCTGTTGTTCCAAGGAGAACCTCCAAATAGTGAAGGACAGAGTGCAGCAAAATAAACAACTAAAAATAGAAGTTGCAAAAACGAGCAACCCGCTGATAATCATTAAAGACGTGCTCTCCTTCCAGACAGACACGGAAATCCTGGAAAATCTAAAGGCACAAAACAAAGAGTTGCTGGAAGAAGCCGTAGAAAAAGACATCACGATGCGGATTAAGTACAGAAAAAGAGCAAGAAATCCTCTGGAGTGTCACCCAGTCTTAGAGGTTTCTCCTAAAATTCACAAGCGGCTAATCGAAGCGGGGAAGGTCTACATAGGACTACAAAGAAGAATTGTGTTGGACCAGTCCCCCCTAGTGCAATGCGCTAAGTGTAGCCACTGTGGAGGAAAGCACACATGGGAAAACTGCACTCAGAGAAAAGACGGCAGACCACCGCATTGCGTGAACTGTACGATAGCCAAAATCCCAGACCGAGAGCACAATGCATTCAGCAGCGAATGTCGGGAAAGGCAGAAATGGGACGCCATAGCGAGGTCCCGAGTAGCGTACTGCTAAAGGCGTCCCAACGCACAGATGCGCAATCCCCATAAACCCGGACGGTAGCCTCAAATTCATCCAGGCCAACCTTCATAGATCTAAAGCAGCAACATCTGAACTTCTCCAAGTAGCAAAAGACCAAAGGGTGTCGGTCGCGCTTGTCCAAGAGCCCTACATAGGCAAAACTGGTACCGTAAAACAATACCCAGGCACCCAAGTAATCCAATGCACTATCAATAGACAAAAACCAGTAAAAGCAGCGATCATCGTTTTCGGCGACCTCTTGAGAGTAATCAACGACCCTCAATTGGTCACTGAAACCGAGGCAGCAGTTCTACTGGTGGCAGGAAACCTAAGAATTGGAGTTGTTTCCGTCTATTACGAAGGGGATGCAGACATAGAGCCCTACCTTAGCAGAACCCAATCATTCTGCGTTAAACTCGGCACCAACAACATTATAGTGGCCGGAGACGTAAATGCGTGGAGCACATGGTGGGGCAGCAACACAGAAAACGAAAGAGGGACGGCATACTGCACATTCCTGGACCAAATGAATCTCCACATCCTGAATGTCGGAAACACACCAACTTTTGAAACATACAGAAGAGGCAAACTCTATTCAAGTATCGTAGACGTAACCGCTTGCAGTGAAAATCTACTTGGAAAAATAGAAGACTGGAGAGTGGACAGAGATCTGACAACATCCGACCATAATGCCATTACTTTCTCGTTGCGCACGGGGGAAGCACTAAAACCGATGACACCGTCCACAACGAGAAAGTTCAATACAAGGAAGGCGAACTGGGCAGACTTTGAAACACACTTCAGGTCCATGCTTAAAGAGAAAGCCATAAATGTAGAGCGTGTGGAAAAAACAAGACAATCAGAGGAATTAGATGCAATCACGGAAGCCTACACGGAAGCCATACAGGAATCCTGTGAGAAGGTTATGCCGAAGATAGGCAGCAGGAAGAGCAGAACAACGCCCCCCTGGTGGTCAAGAGATTTAGAAAACACCAAAAAGGACGTTCTAAGAAAAAAGAGGAGAATCAGAAATGCCGCGACGACCAGAAGACAATCGGTCATAGATGACTATCTCCAAGCAAAGAAAAATTACGCTGTGAAAGTGGAAGAGGCTCAAACCGAGAGCTGGAAGACATTCTGTTCGACGCAGGACAGAGAGAGCATGTGGGACAAAATCTATAGAGTCATCCGGAAAACCTCGAAAAAACAAGAGGACGTGCTCCTCAAGGACGAAAACGGCACTACCCTAACTCCGGAGAAATCAGCGGAACTCCTGTCCAAAACATTCTATCCTGACGACGACAAGTCGACCGACCATACTTACCACACGAGAGTTCGGGAACGAACCGATAACATTGAGACAGAACATCTTGGAGAAGACGACCCACCTTTTACCACAGCAGAGTTGGAAGCGGTGCTTAAGGGTCTGAACCCCAAAAAAGCACCGGGTCCAGACGGGCTAACAGCCGATATCTGCCTAGCGGCAATCAATGCGGGAAGGGAGATATTTATGGCAATCGCCAACAAGTGTTTATCGCTTAAGTATTTCCCAATGCAGTGGAAAACCGCCCACGTAGTTGTACTTCGGAAACCCGGTAAAGACGACTACACACACCCAAAGTCGTACAGACCGATAGGCCTTCTACCAGTTCTCGGAAAAATCATCGAAAAACTTATGGTCAACAGAATTCAATGGCACATCCTTCCAACTCTAAATACCAACCAGTACGGTTTCACACCTCAGCGCGGTACGGAGGACGCTCTCTATGACCTAGTGACACTTGTCAAACGGGAAAGGGACAACAAGAAGATAGTCCTAATTGTGTCGCTCGACATAGAGGGAGCTTTTGACAACGCGTGGTGGCCAGCCCTAAAACTCCAACTTTCGCGCAAAAAATGCCCGGGAAACCTCTTCAGCATGGTCGAGTCGTACCTCACAGACCGTAAGATCCAGGTCAATTATGCAGGGGAGACGAGTGAGAAGGCTACCACAAAGGGCTGCGTCCAAGGATCTATAGGCGGCCCAACTTTCTAGAACATCATCCTGGATTCGCTTCTCAATCGTCTCTCAGGCAAAGAAGTGCACTGCCAAGCATTCGCGGATGACGTAGTGCTGGTCTTTGCCGGGCACACTTCCAGCGTCCTAGAGGAACAGGCCAACGAAGTACTCCGAACAGTAGTTAAATGGGGAGCCCAAAACAAGCTGAAATTCGCCCCACACAAAACCAACGCCATGGTGGTGACAAAAAAGCTCAAGTGGGAACCCCCAAAACTATTAATAGCAGGCAAGCAAATAGGACTAGTAGAAGAGATCAAAATACTGGGACTCACAATTGACCACAAACTCACCTTCGTAAAGCACGTAGCAGCTATATGTAAGAAATCAGCCGACATTTACAAACAACTTGCGCGCGCGGCGAGGGTGACTTGGGGCCTCAGTGGAGAAATAACGAGGACCATCTACGTGGCGGTCATCGAGCCAATAGTGCTGTACGCCAGTAGCGCATGGTACCCTGCAGCGGAGTTACAAATGGTCAAAGACCGATTAAACACGCTGCAGAGAGGATTCGCGCAGAAGATATGCAAGGCGTACCGCACCGTCTCACTCACGTCCGCCCTTATCCTCTCTGGTCTTCTACCGCTGGACCTAAGAATTGCCGAATGCGCCACCCTGTTCCTGACCAAAAAGAAAGGACTAAATGACTACATACCGCCAGGTAAAGAACTCAAACTCCACATAACATACCCAAACACACCACATCCCTCTAAACAAATCAACGCAAATTACGAACTCCTGGAAGACACGAGCACGGAAACACTCCGAAAACACCAAATAACCGGCCCACACATCTATACGGACGGCAGCAAAATAGAAGGAGGAGTCGGAGCTGCCCTATCATGGTGGGAGGAGGGAAAAGAGTCCAGTAACGCGGTCTTCAGTTTGGACCCCCGTTGCACAGTCTTCCAGGCGGAGCTGTATGCGCTACACAGCGCTGCTAAGGCGATAAAATCAAAGGACGTTCCGGCGGCAAATATCTTCAGCGACTCAAGATCTTCGCTAGATCTCCTGAGCAACCCGAAAACAAGTCATCCTTTGGCACATACCATAAAACAAACAATAGCAGAAATAAACAAAGAGGGAAGAAAACTCCGTCTGTTCTGGCTCAGGGCCCATGTCGGAACACCGGGCAATGAAAGGGCCGACGAGCTCGCGAAGTCGGGGGCACTAAAGAATGCAAGCTCTACGGACTACGATAGCATCCCGATTTCCTACGTCAAAAGGAAGATCAGAGAGGAAACTGTTCGAAAATGGCAGGACAGATACACAACCTCTACCACAGCGTCGGTCACAAGGAAATTCCTTCCGGATGTCCATGAGGCATTCGGAATAATCAGAAAAACAAGACCATCCCCGACCTTAGTGCAGGTTTTAACAGGACATGGTGGAATAGGGGAGTACTTACACAGGTTTAAGATAAAAGACAGTCCTGGCTGTGAATGCGACCCAAATATCAGCGAGTCCGTATGGCATCTGGTCATAGATTGCCCCCGCTTCGCAACAGCCCGCTTAAACTTAGAATTCGCATTAAACAAAACACTAAGTCTGAACAATCTCCACGAAATAATAAAAAACGAAGACCATAGACAACAATTATTTGCATTTACCGAAATGGTTTTCCGTAAAGCAGCAAAGAGACACACCACAATAAACACCAATACAACAATAACCCCACACACACAAGCACAACCAACCAACCCGAATCCACAAAAGAACCAAACACAGTCACTCACAATATCACAACTCCTAACCTGGGGAGAAAAAGGTGTGGCTGGAATCAAAATTCGAGGAGTTGCACTTTTTATGGACAACCCCTCAGAAAAGCTGGGTATAAGTTTCTGCATAGCAACGGCCAGCAAATATATCAAGATCTCACCTGGCTTGGGTGTCCTGCTGAACGGCAGCACAAACAAAGTGAGCATGAGACGCAAAACTTACGATGCGTTAACGGTAGCTGAAGTCGCAAACCAACGAGGAAAAGTAGTGAGAGTCCGTAACAAGACTATACTACTGTTCTCATGGAATGCAGATGAAACACCGTTCTCACAAGCATGCTCGTTACTAAGAAAGCTCGGCCCCTCCCACTCAGCAGCTGTATCTCGCAGGGTGAGTGTGGACGCTATGGTGGTGCAGCACGAAAAAGGGGAAGTTGCAGATCGCACGGGTTGCTTGATGGCCTCGGAACATCACGAGATCATCGTATATGAGGACAGGGGTGAAAACCTCAGTTACCTACTTAAATACGACTCAGCAACAGCGACTAACCAAGTGGATGCTTGGGGCCACCCCATAGCGAACCTATCAACCCTGAGCGGCTCGGAACGCCTACAGCTAAGAACAGTGAGCGAACGCACGACAGCTATAGACGAAACCAGACAGAGGAGAAGCCAGGAAAGATCAGTGACAGGAGGAATGGTTAACGAGCTCCTTAAAATCATTAATGCTGCAGCCCAATCAATACCCGGAGCCAGAAATCAAGAAAGGAGCCACAGCCAGATAACAAACAAAACAACAACCACTTACTCTCCACCGAAAACACCCACCACCCTAACCAGAGCCGACAAGGGAGAAGTCATTCCGCCTCGGCTTCGGCCAGTGAGCGAAACCCGGGACCACTATGTAAACGCCTTCCTCGAGTTTCAAGCCCTCACAAGAGCAACGAGGGAAGTAAACCTCGCCACCTGCAGGGAGATATTAGACGCATTTGCAGGCAAGAACGAGACAATCTTAAAAACCAAGCTCGAGGAGTCAGAAGCTGCCATATACAACAACATCACGTCCGAGACAATCCACGGCACAATGAAGACACATATGGCGGCATATAGTAGGTCAGCGGGCTTCGTCGAGCTGGACGAAGCAGAGACGGAAAGAAAAGGGAAGACAACCTATAAATCTCCCCCCGATGACCCCATTGTTGTTGTAGCCAAAAGCACAAAGGTCGTTTTAGAGCATAAAGTTCTCGAGATGGCGGAAACCATTTTAAGCGCCGAGGACCTAGACAACTGGACTGTGCCGACAATAAGGTGGGTCAATGGTGTCCCTGGGTGCGGCAAGACAACCTGGGTGGTCAATAACTTCAGCCAACAGGGAGACATTGTCATCACCACAACAACAGAGGCGGCTAAAGACCTACGCGAGAAGCTCATGAACCGCATCGGTCCCAAAGCGAAATCCAAAGTGCGCACAATGGCCTCGCTACTGGTGAACGGGCTTAGAGATCACAAGACCTGTTCCCGACTCATCGTAGACGAGGCACTCATGAATCACTTTGGAGCAATCGTGATGGCCCAGCGGATCAGTGGCGCCAAGGAAGTGCTTCTGTGTGGTGACAACAATCAACTCCCCTACATAGACAGAGAAAACCTCTTCACAATGGAGTACACTCGCCCCAACCTCATAACCGGAGTAAGTCAGGAATTGCTATGCACGCACCGAAACCCGTTAGACGTAGCATATGCGCTAAACGAGATCTACAGCGGCATATATTCGTCTAAAACCCAAGTGCGTTCGTACAAGATCGGAAGATACACAGGAGCGAAAATACCTACATCAGTACCCAACACCCTTTTCCTAGTGTTTACCCAAGAAGAAAAGGAGAATCTACACCATCTTGGTTACGGAACTGGTGAGGGATCGCGTCTGCTGACGGTACACGAAGCACAAGGGTTAACATACGGGACGGTTATCATCTTGCGTTCCACAGCACGGAAGCTGCAGCTGCACGACAGCGTACAGCACGCTGTGGTAGCGGTATCCAGGCACACGGCCGAATGTGCGTATTACACGGACGACCGCCAAGACGCAACAGCAAGGCTTATCCTGAGGGCAACGAACGCGCCAACCGACAAAATCATCGCCTATAACACAAAAATGGCGATGAGAAACCGAGACGCGGCGATCGTAGAAGGTCTCCTAAAAATGAGAAACACTACGATCCGTCGCCACAGTTTAAATATATAAAAAAAAAAAAAAAAGAACAAGTAATAATAATAAGTATAAGTAATTTAGCAAGTAAGTTTAGTATAGTAAATGGTTAAAAAAAAAATATATATATAATTAAGTTAAATTATATGTATTTATAAGTAAGCAGGAACAAACAATGTAGCACAGGGATATTAATAATAAAAAAAAAAAAAGATAACTAAAACCTGTGCAGGAAAGAGTACGGACCAAGCGTCTGTAGATGTAAAAATATTAATAAAAAAAAAAAAAAAAAAAAAACGGGGATAGCCATAAGGGCTGGGATTTGAACCGGCTGGGAAGATCCGGGTTCGAGCTGGGGACATGGGCGCGGCGCCTTCTGAGGCACGGGTGATGGGGACGATGATGCTGCCGACGAGGAGGCGGGGGAAGAGCGCTTCTTGCGCTTCTTCTTGTTCCTCACCTCAGTAAATAGACCGCCTGCATCGTCGGGGTTTTCGGGGGACAAGCGGGAGTCCAACTCCATCTCCTCAGTATCGGTGGTTGATGGCGACGCATTACTCGACGTCGAGTCTGACTTAGATGGCACTACGGGGGCCCCTGATTCTGATTCTAGTAGAGAGGCTGTTAAGGCCTTAAACGCATCAGGGAACTTAGCCCTGAGGAAGTCAAGAACGGCAACTAAGCTTTGGTCCGCCATTTAATTACCTATGATGGGTTGGGACTTAACTATTGCATTGCAGTCTCCCGGTGGGATACCGGGGTGTGTATCCCTAGCTCCCTCCCTGCTGGGTTAAGCAGGGAGGATGTGTGCCTACTACGTGTAGCCCTAGTGTGTCCGAGTGCCGATCTTATTGTGCACTCGGGTGTGTACTTAGGTCTAACTAAAGCTACCCGTGGGCTCTAAAGGGCCAAGCGTGGACCAACGTTGACTAGGGCACTACCCAAGGCCAATGATGGAGGTCCCTTCCGAATTACGCGGTTCGCTGAAGGGGAAACGCAGGCGAACGGGGCTGCCTGACTAGCTTCGTTATCACCGTTAGGTATCCGCTAGCCTTTCTCAAAATTGCGGTTATTAAGATATTGTTCAGCGCAGTGAAAACTGCACTTCACAATTTCTTTCACGCAGTTCCCGAAGTCGGAAACAATGACGTCGCTATCCCAAGAAACCAGATGGCTTGCCAGATGGCAGAGCAATAATAGTTCCTTAGCGGAACAATAGACGTTACGATGTTCTACCTAGAAACTAGGATTAGCGCTTACCAGAAGGCGGGCGCAATAAAAATTGCGCCGACACAATCGGCTCGCGAACAAAGGACGGCGGCACCTTTTATGGCGCGCGCAGGTGCGGATTGCTCAACGTAATGTCGGGCGGAGCGACAGATGTGCGGCGAGCGAACACGTCCGTTTGCCTCAACAGTCTGTAGCGGAGTGGTTTGTGACTTTCGCGGGCCCCGGCTCCGTATTTATACCCGCGGCGCGCGCGCACACGGGTGTGTTCGGCGGCTCTCGGATGTCGCGCACACACACACACATATATGCGACGTAATTCGACGTGTTACAAACTTAATTAAATACAATTTTAAATTAACGCTATCAAGTTATTTCTTATTTATATATTCATTGCTGAGCTTTCGATCAAGAATAATTCATTGTTGATTGAAAGCTACAGCAGCATATTTTTCAATGTTTGCTTCAGTGAGCCCCTACTATTTACAGAACTATTCACAATTGAACTACGAACTAGTAAAGGTCTTAAGAATTTATTAAAAAGCTTTGGTGCCAAGTATTCTCTGGTTCGTTCGCCGTAATAATTATAAGCTCTGGCTTCGCGTACGTTACCCGCAGCGACAGCCCTCGTGTTATAATTATTATTAATTACTTCTAAATCCGTAACCTTTTCATTTTCATAGTATAACTGTAACATTATTAGGTAGTGTGTTTTTTTTTTTATCAATAGGTAATATCTGACATTCTTTAAAGAGTTTATAATAATCGTGTTTATATTTATCTTTAAATTTTTTATCTACAATTGTTAAAGCTAATCAATAGATGGAGTTACTAATCTTTTAAATCACGGTGGTGTTTTATTTGAAAATGTCACTGATTAGATGTTTAGATTAAAATTTAAATATAGTAGTGAAGTTCTATCAAGAGTTTTATTTTTGTGGTCCCGATCTCCGAATTAAACATGGTGCCGAAACCCGGGACGATTGAGTGAATCAGTGCAGTGCTTCAGTTGGTTCCAAGTGAAATGTGATCAGTGAAGTGAACAGTTACTTAGAAAAAGTTTCAGTGAGTGTATGTGACTCTGAAAAACAGTGTGTTTATATCTGGACTTTGGACAATTTCATGTGTTACGTGTAGTTTGTGGATTTTGCCATACATAAAATACATAGAATAATTTAGAATTGACTGTAACTTAAAAAAAAAAAAAATTAAGAATGGCAAAGTCACTTATTAGTAATCAAGAAGAGCTATCAAAGTTAATAAAGAAAGCAATCAACAACTATTCTAAGTCTCCGAAGGCGCGAATAACTTCATCGTACATTGAAACACGTTTAGAATCTTTAAAAACAAATGTCATTGCAAGTTCACCCAGTTGTGATGTAAGGCTACCGCAAATAAATTTTCCGACATTTACGTCTGGATACGAGGAGTGGCAGTCTTTTCATGATTTGTTTGTATCATTAATCCACAATAATGAAAAACTAACATCGGTTCAGAAGATGCATTATCTTAAGAGCTGCCTTCGTGGAGAAGCTGAGCAAGTGTTAAAAATCTTACAATCACCGAAGCCAACTACCATGAAGCTTGGCTTCAGCTAACACGAAGATATAATAATAGACGCTTCAATACGAATGAGGTGCTAAAGACACTGTTTTCACAAAAAACTATTACAGAGTCATCTACGGCTGTCAAACGATTATTGGATACAACATCAGCTTGTCTGAAGTCGTTAAATAATTTGAAAATAGATATTACATCGTGGGATACTATTATCAACTATGTTGTTGTTACTAAGTTTGATCAGGAAAGCCGTAAGCAGTGGGAACTTCATTTAAGCCAGATTAGTATGGATGAGCTACCATCATGGAACCAACTAAAGGACTTTTTGGAGACAAGATATAGAACAATGGAGATGTTAGAAGGAGTAAAACAAACGCCGACGACATGGAAAGCAAAGACATTTCACGCAATAGAAAATAAGAAAACAATAAGTTGCGGGATGTGCCACAGTGAACATTACTTATATCAATGCAAGAAGTTTTCAAACTTAACACCTTAAGAAAGATCGGAGCTTGTCAAAGAAAAAGGTCTTTGTTTTAACTGTCTGGCACCAAATCATTCTGTAAATAAATGTCACCAATCAACCAGCTGTCGTAGATGCGGCCGACGTCATCACTTTACTTACTTTACTACATCTAGAACGAGAACAAGAGAAGGAGAAAGCGCAGGAAACCACAGAAAATATAAAAACTCAATCCAAGGAGAGCACTACTATCATATCAACGTTTGCGAAACAATCATCACCCTGTGAAGTATTATTAGCAACCGCAATCGTTAGGGCTATGTCAGTTAATGGTGTTAGTCATGTAATCAGAGCGCTTATTGATCAAGGGTCGCAAGCGTCTTTTATCACGGAAGAAACTGTCCAGTTGTTAGGGCTCAAACGCCAGCCAATCAATGGTTTGGTGTCTGGAGTGGGAGATGGTCATACTAGAGTAAAATATATGGTATCATTGCATATCACATCACGCCATCCTCCTTACAATTCTATCAAAGTTAACGCTTATGTATTAAGTTCCCTAACAACTATGCTTCCTTCAAAGGTTATTCATTCACCTGACTGGCTCGAGCTAGAAATGCTACCTCTAGCTGACCCATCATATTTATCACCGAGTAAGATCGACGTTTTACTCGGAGCTGAAGTCTACTGTGAGATTTTAAAAGGCGACGTAATCAAGAATCCAACAAGAAGATTAATCGCACAGGACACCATTCTTGGTTGGATTGTTTCAGGAAAGATGTCAGAATCAGGCTCACCAGAAAGAGTCATAAGTATGCACACACAAATCCGAGCAGAGGATTTATTAAAAAAGTTTTGGGAGTTGGAGCAAGAAACAGAAACCAATCAGAAGCTATTGACCGAAGAGGAGAAGAAATGTGAAGAGATCTTTGCTTCGACAACAACGAGAAATGAAAATGGTAGATACGTCGTCAGACTACCCTTCAACTCGGTTGACCCAGAATGTCAATATGGTAACATGATGAAGATAGCACAAGACAGATTTATGTCTTTAGAGAATAAACTCGCCAGAAATCCTAAATTAAGTGAAGAATATGCTAAAGTTATAGAAGAATGTAAGACATTAAATCACATGAAACCTGTTCCTAAAGACGACATCGACAATCCCAAGGCTGTATACCTTCCACATCATGCAGTGGTAAAAGAAGATAGAGACACGACAAAGGTCCGTGTAGTATTTGATGCTTCCTGCAAAGGCGTAAATGATGTGTCGCTCATCGACAACCTTCTTGTTGGGCCTAAGTTACAGCAAGATTTAAATAAATAAATAAATAAATAAAATAACATTTAATCCTTCCCACCATTACAACGCAATAAAAAACTAACATATTACAAAATAATTATAAATACATAAAACAGAATAAAATTAAAATTACACTAGCATAAAGAAACATTTATAATTAACGTTGCAATGCTGACCTGAATTTACAACATCTCCTGTTACGATGGCGTATTCACAGAATCGCTATTATAGCCGATCTGATCAAGATGTATCGACAGGTTCGTGTTCATGAAGAAGACGTGAATTATCAACGGATTTTATGGAGACCTAATAGGACAGAATCAATTGACCATTATCAGTTGTTAACATTGACATTTGGGACAGCTTGCGCACCGTATCTAGCAGTAAAAGCATTACATCAACTTGCAGAAGATGAGAAACTGTTATATCCAATTGGAGCAGAAATCACTAAAAACGATCTGTATATGGATGACTTAATAAATAAAAAAAAAAAAAAAAAAAAAATAACATTTAATCCTTCCCACCATTACAACGCAATAAAAAACTAACATATTACAAAATAATTATAAATGCAAAAAAAAACAGAATAAAATTAAAATTACACTAGCATAAAGAAACATTTATAATTAACGTTGCAATGCTGACCGGATAGGGTCCTCCCTCAGCTTTGTATGCTGGGTGCTCCTCTCTGGAACACTCAGCGCTGATCTTCCGCGAAAACCCTCACGACTATCCGCACGCCAGTTGCAGCGGTGGATAACCAAACATAAATATTTATATATAAAGATAAATAAAAATTTCAATATTAAAAAAGATAAAATAAGATAAGAACTAATAAATAATATAAGAACTATGGTATAAAAAGAAGTTAAAGTTATGTATAATTAACGGGTCCTAAGTTCAATATGCAAGGTATTTAAAACAATATTAAAGAAAAGAAAAAAAAAAAAAAATTATTCACTATCATTACTTCAATGTAACTTAAAACAAATAGAAATTCTGGAACAATATTAGTCTCCCTTTTACATATGTACATTTCGATAAGCAGCCAGAGTGCAGGAAAAAAAAAAAAAATTAGAAAAAAGATTTATTATAAATTTTCTGCTTTTGGACTTCTAATAAAAATACTTTTAGCTTTCTTTTAAAAGTTAATTTAGTTAGCGCATTCTTAATAGGTGGCGGGATATTATTCCAACATCTCGTGGCAGCGTATCGAAAACTACCTCGAAATGCGGCAGACTTATGTCGCTTTGTGCATAGTTGCAAAGACCCCTGTCTTTGTTTGGGACGGCTACCTTTAGACCACTCAAGCTTACAAAATAGATAACTAGGTGACTGTAAATTAATTATATCAAAAAGAAGACAAGCTAGATGCAGTTTCCTACGGTAACCGATCTTTAAAATATTGTTTTCATTGAAAAACGGCGTTACGTGACTACGTGGCGGCACATTAAAACAGAAACGGGCACATGCGTTTTGAACCCTCTGTATTATCTTTTCAGTCCTAGCATATAAACGCGGCCCATAAACTACATCTGTATAATTTAGTTTTGACAACACCAGCGTGTCCACCAACTGTTTACGAAGGCGTTCATTTACATATCCCCGAATTTTGTACAGTAATTTTAATCTATAGAAACAGTTGCGTACGATTTTAGATATGTAACTTTCGTACCGTAGGTATTGGTCTAGCTCTAATCCTAAATTTCGAGCTTCATAAACACGCTCAACAATCTCATTTCCTAACCTTACCTGGCAATCAGTCGGTATACTGTTAATTTGATACTTGGATCCGAAAATTATGTACTTCGTCTTGCCGGGATTTAGAATAAGACTGTTGTTTATGGACCAATTTTGTAACCTTTCAAGGTCTTCATTAAGAGATTTTATAGCAGAGTCCAATTCACTACTTTTAAATGAGATGTATATCTGTAAATCGTCAGCGTATAAATGATATTTGCAATTTTGTATGCACTTTATTATATCAGCAGTATATAAAACAAAGAGAATAGGAGATAGGATAGTTCCCTGGGGGGTTCCTCTTGTAAGGGGGCGATAATCTGAACGCCATGTGCGACCGTCGTCTCTAGCCACTTCGACACACTGACCACGACCTGTGAGGAAACTTTGGAACCATTTTACCGTATTCGGTTCGAACCCGTAATACGACATCTTAGAGAGAAGTAGTGATATATCTATACAATCAAATGCCCGTGAGAAATCTAGAAGCACTAACAATGTGCACATGCCGTCGTCCTGAGCGGTGATAATGTTGTCAGTGACATCTAAAAGAGCTGTGGTTGTGCTATGACCTTTTCTAAACCCAGACTGGAATTCGGGTAGTACATTGATAGTTTCTAAGTACTCCACTAATTGGAGTGACTCCATAATGACAGGTTGTGAGACTGAGTCTGAAGCAGTTAGTATTTTTGAAGAGTTGAGCAATCTTATGAAGTTAGGAGGGTTTCAATTTCAAAAGTGGAGCAGTAGTTCTAATACATTGTTGGAACTCATTGGACAAGACGGAATGACAGATAACGAATCTATACCTATCAAATTGGATCAGACGCTAAAAATATTAGGAATGACTTGGAATAGATGTGAGGACAGGTTTTAATATGTTGTCAGGTTACCTCCATTAACTACTCCGGTTACCAAACGCAAGGTGCTTTCGGACATGCAATGCTGTTTGATCCGTTAGGGTGGGTGGCTCCTACAATCATCACAGCCAAGGCTTTCATACAGAAATTGTGGCTGGCTGGAATCGAATGGGATCAAGAACTTCCAGAAAACATGTTGAAGGAATGGATCACATATCGTCAAGATCTTTATACACTTGCAGAATTTCGCATTCCTCGGTGGATTGGAAGTAGCATAAACAACAAACGACTGGAGCTTCAAGGCTTCTGCGACGCTTCTAATATTGCTTATGCCGCAGTTTTGTATGCGCGAGAAATCGATCATCAAGGAGAGGTAATTGTCAACCTTCTCCGTTCCAGAACAAAGGTTGCGCCTGTTAAGCAGGTATCGATACCCCGTCTGGAGCTGTGTGGTGCCGTATTACTGGCCAAACTTCTATCTGATGTATCACAGGTGTTACAGGTACCAAAAGAGAATATCCACGCGTGGACGGACTCATCGGTTGGCATCGCTTGGTTAAGCAGTCATCCAAGTAAATGGAAGACTTTCGTCGCCAACCGTGTGTCAGAGATACTCACGAAGATGGATAGTAATCAGTGGTCACATGTACCATCCGAAGAGAATCCTGCTGATTGTGCATCGAAAGGTATTAAAGCAAAGGAGTTAATAGGTTTAGAACTATGGAAAAAAGGTCCAAAGTGGTTAAGTGACAAAGAAATCAAATACAGTAAAGGAATTTTTAAGAACACAAGTTTAGAAGAAAAAGCGAGTAAGAAGATATGTCTATTAGCGAATGTAATGGAAGAAAATGATTCAGAAGGATTGATAGGAAGATTTTCATCTCTAACAAGAATGCTTAGGGTTTTATCATATTGTAGACGTTGGTCACATTATAGAACGTCTCAAGGTAATCATATGACAAATACAGGTTCCATATCAGTTCAAGAGATGAACGACACATTGTTGACATTGGTGGGTGTAGTACAAGCTATATCTTTTAAAGAAGAGATCGATTCTATCAAATCACGTGGTTGTGTTCTAAAACGGAGTACATTACATACTCTTTGTCCGATATTAGATTCTAAGGGGACGTTAAGAGTCGGTGGAAAATTGGAGAGATCTGAACTTACGTATGAGAGAAAACATCCAATCATACTGCCTGCTAAGAATCATCTTACGTGGTTGGTTATTCAAGATGCTCATTTTAAGACTCTCCAAGGCGGACCACAGCTTATGCTAAATTACATTAGGTATATGTACTTCATCATCAATGCTCGAGTTCAAGTCAAGAAGTATTATCGAAACTGTGTCAAGTGTCGAAGATATTCATCCGCTAACAGATCTCAATTGATGGGACAAATTCCAGATGTAAGACTCAAGCCAAGTAAACCATTTAAGTCATCGGGCGTTGATTACGCCGGTCCTATAAATGTTCGTTTCTCACCTGGAAGAGGAACAAAGGCTACATATGTTTATTTGTATGTATGGTCACACGCGCAGTGCATCTTGAAGTTGTCTCGGATTTAACTGGTAAAGGATTTATCGCCGCGTTTAGATGATTCATAGCTAGAAGAGGCCATTGCAAAGATCTATATAGTGATAATGCCACGAACTTTGTAGGATCAAATAAGTTGTTATTCGATATGCTTAAGGCGGCCCAAAGGTCTTGGCCAGAGGAAATTGTCCAATTGTTAACACTAGAATCAACTACTTGGCATTTTAACCCTCCACACGCACCTAATTTTGGTGGATTATGGGAGGCTGGCGTGTGTAGTGTTAAAAATCATTTACGAAAAACAATTGGTGACAGTGCGCTGACATTTGAGGAGCTAAGTACGGTTTTGACTCAAATCGAAGCATGTTTGAACTCGCGCTCTCTTTCAGTTCTTAGTAGTGATCCGAATGATCCACTCCCACTGACACCCGGCCATTTTTTGGTTGGCGAACCCTTGATCAACATTTCTGATCCAGATTAAGATCAAAGTGAGGTCGTTGGAATTTATAGATGGAGAATGGTACAAAAAATGGTCTCCATTTTTTGGAAAAGATGGAGTCGGGAGTACCTTTCAAATATAAGCCAAAGATACAAATGGTATCACAAAGGTAAAGAACCTGAACTTGGCGAAGTAGTGTTAATCAAAGATGACAACGTACCACCAGCCAAGTGGCAGCTAGGCCCTATAGTAGAAAAATATACTGGAAAAGATAATATCACCAGAGTAGTTTCGATCAGGACAATCAATGGTACAAAAAAAAGACCAATGAGTAAAGTTTGTGTCCTGACCAAATAGCTTGTGGCATGGTGGGCGGTTTATCTTTAATGTTTATATTTTTGTTTATGTTAAGTTAGTGTTATTTTAATTTGATGTTTAGTTATAATAAAATGAAGGACAAAGTGTGTCCTTGGTGGGCGGTTTATGTTAAAGCTAATCAATAGAGGAGTTACTGATCTTTTAAATCACGGTGGTGTTTTATTTGAAAATGTCACTGATTAGATGTTTAGATTAAAATTTAAATATACTAGTGAAGTTCTATCAAGAGTTTTATTTTTGTGGTCCCGATCTCCGAATTAAACAACAATTAATTTCAATAAACGTAACTGTATATTTTTAATTTGATCTATATAAGTTTTAAATGTTAACCCGTATGAACTTAAACCATAACTTATCACTGAATCTGCTAACGCGTAGTATACCGTGAACATAATATCTTTATTAACCACTCTTTTGAGCTGATATAATTTAGCCAAAACAGCTCTTAATCTGTTACAAACATTATTTATATGCGGTCGCCAGTTAAAACAGCTATCTAACGTCAGACCTAAATACCGAAAAGTAGTAACACAGTCTACCCTTGGACAGTTACACCAATTGTGGTCGCTGCGGTGGAAGCAGTCAAATGAGTGGCCAATGACATGAACCCCCTGTATTGCAGCCTTCTTTGCATTCCTATTGTAGGGTGAATATATATGCATAGCCTTTGTCTTCGCTATATTTAATAGTATGCCGTTATCATGCGCCCATTGAACCACTCGATCAAAATCATTCTGCATCAATCTTTCCATCCTCTTCAAATCTCTGCCAGCCACCAACAAGCACATGTCGTCTGCATACATGTACACCCTACAATTCTCGACCACGTTGACCACACTATTTACGTGCATGATGTACCCAACCGGCCCGAACACTGAGTCGGTTGGCACACCGAGCACTACACCCGCCTCTGCTCCCCTTATCCCGTTAACAACCGTATACATTGACCTTTCTTTGAGGTAATTGTGGAAAAATCTATTGATGGGACCACTGATACCACATTCTTCCATGGCCAGTAGTAATTGGTTATGCTGTAAGGTGTCAAATGCCTTTTTGAAGTCCACAAAAAGTGCTATGAGCTGATTGCCCTCACTTAATTCGTTATTGACATAATCGGTGAACTGCCCAAGAGCAGTGTCAGTGCTTCTTCCCTTTCTAAATCCGGTTCCGTTGTCGCTGACAATCGTTTTCGGTAGTCCAAACCGCGCGATATATTCGTGTAGCCGTTCGATCACTGTGTAGGGTCTTACATACCTAAAATACTAATTTACATTAATAAATCATTTATCAATAATTTACATTATCATACACACAAACATAAATCCATACACACACAACTTACATAACTAAATAACATAAATAAATGGTCAGCTAGCACTTACCTGTGTCGTATCGGGCGACCTGTAATGAGGTGCAGTGGAAACGCATCCACCGACGTCAGCGCCTATTGTATGCGAGGCAGCCATGTGCATACGCAGGCCGGCAAGCCGCCGCATCGCTTCCCCGCACCAGTCCGGTTTTTGCGCTCGCACTAGACGCACGCCGCTTTGCGCTCCCGACGCACTCGCTTACCTGCTTACGTATTCCGCTGCCGCTTCGCCCGATCTCTGTGACGCTTTCGTGTTTCCTAAATTCCTTCGCAATACCTATATTCTAATATTCTACTGTGATCTGTGTAACTATTGTGCCAATTAACCTTCTGTGCCACGTGCATTATATACTTCGCCTTCTGGCTAATAAATATTGTGTTGCTGAACTAGTTGTTATTTCTTGTCAATATATTTATTGTAAATATTCTATTCTAATATATCTCAACCCCACAACTGGTGACCCCTTTGACAATGAACAAACCGGGCGCAGGAGAAGGCGCGTGTGGTTCCACTTCCAAAGCAGGTCCGTCATCCGACATTTTTAAAGTGGGAATTCGTGTTCCACCTTTTTGGCCGGAAGAACCGGAAATATGGTTTGCACAGATCGAGGGACAATTCGCCATATCCGGAATTATTAACGACGCGACGAAATTTAATTACGTCATCGGCCAGTTGGACAAGCAGTATTCTATAGAAATAAAAGACATAATCGTCAATCCTCCAGCCACAGAGAAGTATGAGAAGCTGAAATCCGAGCTCATTAAGCGACTGACCGCATCGAAGGAGAAGAAACTGAAACAACTGCTCATGCATGAAGAGTTAGGTGATCGCAAGCCGTCTCAATTCCTCCGCCATCTTACCAGTCTTGCCGGACCCCAGGTACCAGACGATTTTATTAAAACCATTTGGATCAGTCGACTACCAAGCGGAACCCAAACAGTACTCGCTGGACAACCTACAGCCACTCTGGAAGTTTTGTCAGACCTAGCAGACCGCACACACGACATCGCACCGCATACACCTCAGGTAGCATCTACCAGCCAAGCTATACCAGGGTCAGCCTTTAGCGATCTGGTGAGGGAAGTGGCCGAACTCAGAAAGCAGTTCCAGTCGTTTACAACCCAAGGGAAGAGGCAAGGCCGTTCCAACGCAAGACAGGACAATCGCGGTCGTTCCAGGTCCAGGTCAAAGTCGAACTACCGGAAGTACCCCATTTGCTGGTATCATGCGAAGTTTGGGGATAAGGCCAACCATTGTTCGCGACCCTGCGACTACAAGTCGGAAAACGTGCAGGGCGGTCAGTAATGGCGACTGCCGATTGCCCTTACACAACTAGTCGCCTGTTCGTCACTGACCGGAAGACGAAGATGCAGTTCTTGGTCGATACTGGAAGCGACCTCTGCGTCTTCCCCCGATCGTCACTGCAGGACCGACGAGCGAAAACGGACTACCAACTGTGTGCAGCTAACGGCACCCCCATAGACACTTATGGTTTTGTGTATTTGTATTTAGATTTTGGACTTAAACGTGTATTTAAATGGAGATTTGTAGTAGCAGATGTTCAAAAAGCTATTATTGGTGTAGATTTTCTAACCTTTTATAATATAATGGTAGATTGTCGCCATCAGCGCTTAATAGATAATACTACTACTATAACCGCTGTAGCTTCACTAGATTGTAAGAACGCTATTACCTCTGTAAAAGTTGCAACTGGAAACACAAAGTACCACAAGATCTTGGAAGAGTTCCCAGATATCACACGACCCTCAGGTACACACCGCGCCATACTACATAACACCGTGCACCACATACGCACTACACCAGGCCCTCCAGTTTCTTGTACCCCTAGACGTTTGTCCCCTGAGAAACTCAAAATTGCCAAGCTCGAGTTCCAGTCAATGTTGGACAGCGGGACAGCTAGGCCTTCGGAGAGCCCGTGGTCCTCCCCATTACACTTAACACCTAAAAAAGATAATGGATGGCGCCCCTGTGGGGATTATAGGATGCTCAATGCGCGTACAATTCCTGATATGTACCCCATAAGGCACATACACGATTTTACGCACAGCATAGCAGGATGCAGAATTTTCAGCACTCTCGACCTCGTGAAGGCATACAACCAAATCCCGGTCTTCTCGGAGGATATTCCGAAAACTGCCATCACCACACCCTTTGGAATGTTCGAATTCCCATTCATGAGCTTTGGTCTCCGGAACGCTGGGCAAACATTCCAAAGGTTTGTGGATGAAATGACGAGAGGGCTGGATTTTTGCTACTGCTACCTCGATGACTTTCTCATCTTCTCCAGGGATGCAGAACAACACGAGGAGCACCTGCGCACTATCTTCACCCGCCTGAAGAACTACGGCATGTTGATAAACACATCGAAGTGTATTTTTGGAGCAGAGGAGGTAACGTTTTTAGGTTACAGCATCTCCGCTAAAGGGACGAAGCCACTGGATGCCAAGGTCGAAGCTATCCAGCAATTCCCAACACCGACCAACGTCCGCCAACTCAGACGATTCCTGGGCATGGTAAACTTCTATAGAAGATTCCTGCCCAGGGCCGCTGAAGTTCAAGCTCCACTGAACGCTCTTTTGGTTGGTTCAGTAAAGGGTTCTCAGCCGGTTGACATTTCAGGAGCAGCCCTGCAGGCATTTGAGGAATGCAAGTCTAGCCTCTCAGACGCTGCACTCTTAGCTCACCCTGACTGCAAAGCTAAGCTTGCCCTAGTAACTGACGCGTCGGACAAAGCAATCGGCGCCGCCTTGCAGCAACTTAAGGATGGATCATGGGAGCCTTTAGCTTTCTTCTCTCGAAAGCTGAACCCTGCACAAGAGAAGTACTCTCCTTACGATAGGGAACTTTTGGCAATATATGAGGCTGTGAAATATTTCCGGCATATGTTAGAGGCCAGGCATTTCATCATTTACACTGACCATAAGCCGATCAGTTTCACTTTCCAGGGTCGGAAAGCTAACTGCTCGCCTAGGCAGTACCGATATTTAGACTACATTGCCCAGTTCACGACAGACATAAGGCATATATCTGGCAAAGACAATGTAGTCGCTGATGCCTTATCCCGGGTCGAAGAACTAGAAATGCCTATCGACTTCAATGCCTTAGCCGCAAGTCAAGCTTCCGACCCTGAATTAGCCAAGCTGATCGAACAAGGTTCGTCATTACGCTTCGAAAAGCTCTCATTGCCTGGTTGCAGTTCCTTATTGTACTGTGATGTCAGTACAGGAGTGTCAAGACCGTTTGTAACGAGTTTCTATCGGAAACAAGTCTTCGACAGTCTCCACTCCTTGAGCCACCCCGGCCCCAAGGCCGCAGCCAAAGTAGTGTCAGCACGCTTTGTGTGGCCTGGCATGAAAAAAGACTGCAGGGAATGGGCACGCGCTTGTCTCGCCTGCCAACGCGCTAAAGTGAGCCGGCATGTGTCTGCGAAAACAGGCACATTTAACCTCCCACGTGCGCGCTTCAAGGAAGTACATATCGACCTGGTTGGTCCACTTCCTTCATCAGAGGGCTACCGCTATTGCCTAACCGCTGTAGATAGATTCACTCGATGGCCGGAAGTGGTACCAATCGCAGATATCACTGCGGAGACAGTGGCAAGAGCATTACTCACCACATGGATCTCCCGTTATGGATGCCCGACAGACATCGTAACGGACAGAGGTCGCCAATTTGAATCAGCCCTGTTCCAATACCTTTCGCAGATTGCTGGGTTTCATCACAAAAGAACAACGGCGTATCACCCAGCCTGTAATGGCTTGGTTGAAAGGTTCCATAGACAGCTCAAGGCAGCCATCATGTGCCATGCAAATGACAGATGGACTGAGTCTTTGCCTTGGGTGCTGCTTGGAATACGCAGTTCCTTCAAAGAAGATTTGCAGGCCTCCTCCGCTGAGTTACTGTACGGCGAGCCGCTCAGACTCCCAGGAGAGTTCTTTGAGTCGAACACCAACGTAACGACTGACACTACTGAATTCGTTGCGCGTCTCCGCTCATTCGCTCAAAAACTACGTCCAGTACCTGCAGCTCGTCATGGTATAGACAAAGTCTTTGTTTTCAGAGAATTGGCTACATGTGAGCACGTCTTCCTCAGGGACGACACAGTGAGAGGAAGCCTTCAACCAGCTTACTCAGGCCCTCATAAAGTTATTGTAATGTAGGTAGCTACAGAACAACTTTGTGTAAGTACCTTATTTAATGTGATTATTTTATACGCCAGTTGGCAATAAACATCTTGGACTGAGCACTCGTGTTTCATTGTGAATATTACAGTGGCGACGAGGATAAAACGGAAGACGTACGGGTGTGATATTTTGTGCGGTGTGCAATCGTTTAGGGTGTTGCACGGTGTTTACACTTGTTTACGTTCGAAATGTCGGTGGGACTAATAGGCGCTTTTGAAATGCGGAGTGCTGCGTGGGCGTCCTACGTGGATCGGCTCGAGATGTACTTCGTTGCCAACGGAATCAAGCCGGAGGTTCAGCTGCCGACATTGATCGCAGTAATGGGGGAGGAAGCCTATGAGCTCTTAGTAAATTTGGCTAGTCCCAAGAAACCTTCTGAGCTCAAGTTCAAGGAGGCGGTGGACTTAATGCAACAACACTTGGAACCGACGCCTTCCGTGCTGGCCGAACGATATAAGTTCAGGCAGCGCAGACAGACCACCGAGGAAAATGTATCGGAATACGTGGCGGAACTTAAGAAATTATCACGGTACTGTGTGTTTGGAAGCAACCTCAACGAGAATCTGCGTGATCAATTTGTGTGTGGCCTCCGCAGTGATGTCATACGGCAGCGCCTATTCGCCGAAGACGACTCTTTGTCCTATACGAAGGCAGTTAAAATAGCAAGCACGTTGGAAGCGGCAGAGCGGGATGCGGCGGCAGTTGAGAAGCCTCTGGACGGCGGCAGTCAAGCAATACAAGCAGTGAATGCGATAAGTCATGGCGGTGAGCGTGGTGTTCTTCCCAGGGTGATAAGAGGCAAGGGAGCGCGGGACAGCGCACCTGGTTGGCGTGGAGGAGCGACGAGCGGACAGAGCGGGACACTAGGTGCGGAGAGGTGGCGTGGCGGTGCGGCCGCAGACGAGAGGGTCGGAAGCCGGTATGCAGTTTGTACAGGCTGCGGGTCGTCGGATCACCGGTATGCAGTATGTCGGTTCCGTAATTATATGTGCAGCTGGTGCAGGCGGAAGGGACATTTACGGCGCGCGTGTCCCGAGCGCGGCGGACGTGGCTCCGGCGGACAGCGGGCCGGCGACCGTGCCTTGCTGAATTACGCGGGAGCAGAAGACCTCAGTGAGGAGAGCCTGGAGGAGAACTTCCACCACCTCTGCCTCAACGATTACAGACCGGTGAGTCTCCCCGTCGTAGTTGACGCGGTTACTATTAATATGGAAGTGGATACTGGCTCGGCTGTATCGTGTATAAGTGCTGACACATACAACCTATACTTTAAGCATCATCGTATACAAAACAGTGCATTAATTTTAAATTTTTATGACGGCTCAAAAATAAAGCCGTTAGGTTTAATCAAACCAATGGTCCGATATGGTGACCACAAAAAAAGGTTGGAATTATTTATTATCACTGGTGGTAATACATCATTACTCGGTCGACAGTGGCTCACTGAGTTAAATATAAGAGTTCCAATGTTGAGTGGTTGTCATAAGATAGACGTTAATAATGGGAAAATAACATGGTCTACTGAGTTAAATAAACTATGTTCTAGGTATAAGGAATTATTCAGTGGCGGACTCGGTCGCTTTACGGGTGGCCAGGTGACGCTGCGCGTGCGGGAGGGGGCAACGCCGGTGTTCCACCGCGCGCGGCCACTGCCGTACGCGCTGCGCGAGCGCGTCGACGCCGAGCTGGATCGCATGCTGCGCGACGGCGTCATCGAGCCCGTCGACTGCTCCGACTGGGCCTCTCCTCTAGTACCGGTAAATAAAGCGGACGGATCCTTGAGGGTTTGCGCTGACTACAAAGCAACGTTAAATCCGGTCTTGCAGATCGATCGGTACCCCTTGCCGCGGATCGAGGATTTAATGGTTAGGTTAAGCGGGGCTTGCTTCTTTTCCAAGATCGATTTGTCGCAGGCTTACAATCAGATTGAACTAGACGACACAAAAAAATACACCGTTATCAATACGCACAGGGGGCTATATAGGTATAATAGGCTCGTTTACGGCTTGGCGTCCAGTCCGGGAATTTTTCAGCGTATTATGTGCAATCTGTTACGGGGAATTTCTAATGTGGAGATATTTTTAGATGACGTCATCATAGGCGGTAAAACAATAAGCGAGCATTTGGAGGCATTACAGGAAGTCTTTAGTAGACTACATAATTCGGGTCTCAAGTTAAAATCTAGCAAATGTGTTTTCCTAGTCAACGAAATTCGATACTTGGGTTACGTAATCAGTAAAGACGGGATCAAAACGGACCCATCTAAAATCGAGGCTATTGCAAAGCTACCTAGGCCAAGTAATGTTTCGGAACTTAGGTCATTTTTAGGAATTCTGAATTTTTATGGGAAATTTATAAAGAATATGAGTGGCAGGTTGGTTCCGTTATATGAGTTATTAAAGAAAGATAAAGAGTGGTATTGGTCTGCGGAATGTGAAAATGCGTTTATTAAAATAAAAAAAATACTAAGTAGCGTGGACACCCTAGCCCATTATGATTCCAAGAAGCCATTAGTAGTAACGTGCGACGCGAGTGGGCGTGGCATCGGCGGCGTGCTGACGCAGATCGACGCCGGCAGCGGTGGCGAGCGCCCGGTAGCGTATGCGTCGCGGACGCTTACCGATGCCGAAAAGAACTATTCACAGATACATCGCGAGGCGTTGGCTATAATTTTTTGCGTAAATAAATTTCATCAATATTTATACGGTCGACATTTCACGCTGCGGACAGACCACAAGCCCTTGGTATCTATTTTCGGTCCGAACACGGGTATCCCTGCTATGGTAGCCAGTCGTATGCAGCGCTGGGCGATTATTCTGTCGGCTTACTCGTTCGACATTGAGTATGTGCGAACTGATGAAAATAGCGCGGACGGTCTGTCACGTTTGCCGATCGACTGTAAACAAAGCGAGCCGACACCGCCTGAGCAAACGTACTTACATTGTATTCAAGATTCTTTATGTTTAGATTATAATGAAATAAAGAACGAGACGATACGGGATCCAATACTGGCTAAAGTATTGCTATACATACGGGACGGTTGGCCTGCACATTGCGAGTTAACGAATATGAAACCGTACTGGAATAGGCGAAATGAGTTATACGAGGAGTTAGGATGCGTTATGTGGGGGCACCGGTTAGTAGTGCCGGAACAATGTAAAAGTAAAATTTTAAAAATTATTCACGAACCCCACATGGGCATAGTAAAGTCCAAGGCGCTCGCCCGCAGCTATGTATGGTGGGCGGGCATCGACGAAGCGGTGGAGCGCGCGTGCCGGGAGTGCGAGGCGTGCGCGGCGCAGGCGGACGCGCCGCCACGGCAGACACCGCGCATGTGGCCCTGGCCATCGCGCCCCTGGACTCGCCTCCATTTAGATTTCTTGGGCCCAATCGGGGGGAAAACATTTTTGGTGGTAGTGGACGCGATGTCCAAGTGGATCGAAGTTTTCCACATGACGGGGGTTTCGGCGAGCTATTTAATTGATCGTTTAAATGAATTATTCAGCCGATTCGGTATACCGAAGCAGATCGTCACTGATAACGGTACGCAGTTCGCTTCGAAAGAGTTCGAATATTTTAACAAGTATAACGGCATACAACACATTTTTACTCCACCTTATCACCCATCATCGAACGGGTTAGCCGAAAACGCGGTTAAAACGCTTAAGAGGATAATTAAAAAGGCGCTGCAAGAGAAGCGGGACATAAACAGGGCTCTGTGGTCATTTTTACTTTACTACCGAAACGTGGAACATTGTACGACTGGCGAGAGCCCGGCGATGCTTTTACTCGGCAGACCGATACGTACCCGCCTCGATGTAATTAGACCGGATCGGGAGGGCAAAGTGCGTTGCGCACAACAACGTCAGCAGGAGGCGGCCGGCGGGGCCAACCGGACTTTCGACAAGTCGGATACGGTTTGGTACAGGCAGTACCTGAAAGGGGAGAAATGGATTCCGGGGCAGGTAGTAGAGGTTCTTGGAAGCAGTAATTTTAAGGTAAGAGGATCAGACGGTGGGGTGGTGCACAGACATATCGATCAGTTGCGTAGGAGACCGAGCGAGAGCAGGCAATCGCTCGCGTCTGCCCCGTCTGTGTTGGGTGAACAGGTAGACAGTGCGAACGCTCAAGGATCAGACCCCGGGGGCGCGGGGTCGGAGGAGGAGGAAGAATCGGAGGGGCCGACGGAAGAGAGGGCGCCGCGCGTGGCCGAGCCGCCGGCGTCGCAGCCGCAGCCCGCTCCGGCTTCACCGGGCGGGTCAGGACATGTGTCCGCGGCTGCCGCACTTAGAGTTCGCCCTATTAGGCAGTGCCGATTAGTTAAGCCTAAGTAATAAAGATTTTTGTATTTTATTTTATTTAAGTTAAGACTCTTATTATTTATGTTCTGTAATTCTTAGTTAGTATTCCTTAGGGTTAAGTATGTTGTCATTATTGTTGTAAGAGAGTTTTAAGATAGTTCTTAATTAGTGTAGAGGAGTGTAATGTAGGTAGCTACAGAACAACTTTGTGTAAGTACCTTATTTAATGTGATTATTTTATACGCCAGTTGGCAATAAACATCTTGGACTGAGCACTCGTGTTTCATTGTGAATATTACAGTTATCTGGAGAAGTGACAAAATCTTTAAAATCACCGTTAATGGCAGAGACGTCACCGTGTCCATAGATCGGCTGAAACCAGCGTACATCCTTAGAGACGTACATGATGCAACCTCGCAAGACCATTTACCAAAGGTGAATAAAGATTATGTTACGCGTTCGGGACGTCGAGTTAAGTTCCCGGATTTTTATCGCCCCTAGCCGGGTCTCTGGAGGGGGGTGGTGTAGGGTCTTACATACCTAAAATACTAATTTACATTAATAAATCATTTATCAATAATTTACATTATCATACACACAAACATAAATCCATACACACACAACTTACATAACTAAATAACATAAATAAATGGTCAGCTAGCACTTACCTGTGTCGTATCGGGCGACCTGTAATGAGGTGCAGTGGAAACGCATCCACCGACGTCAGCGCCTATTGTATGCGAGGCAGCCATGTGCATACGCAGGCCGGCAAGCCGCCGCATCGCTTCCCCGCACCAGTCCGGTTTTTGCGCTCGCACTAGACGCACGCCGCTTTGCGCTCCCGACGCACTCGCTTACCTGCTTACGTATTCCGCTGCCGCTTCGCCCGATCTCTGTGACGCTTTCGTGTTTCCTAAATTCCTTCGCAATACCTATATTCTAATATTCTACTGTGATCTGTGTAACTATTGTGCCAATTAACCTTCTGTGCCACGTGCATTATATACTTCGCCTTCTGGCTAATAAATATTGTGTTGCTGAACTAGTTGTTATTTCTTGTCAATATATTTATTGTAAATATTCTATTCTAATATATCTCAACCCCACAACTGCACTAGAACCCGTGCTAGTACACATATCGTACACCTGAACCCACTTCGTGTACGCGTCTACGACCACCAGGTATGTACGACCATTTAGCGGAACCAAAAAATCAACGTGTACCCGGTAGAACGGTCGTGGAGGGAATTCCCACGGCGACATTTTAGCCCGTGGTGGTGACGACCTTAACCGGTTACACACATCACATGACCCTATTAATTTTTCAATAGCGTCATCAACGCCCGGAAACCAAAATCTCGCCCTAGCTTCGGCCTTAGTCTTTACGATGCCTAAATGAGAAATATGCAATACGCTGAGCACACGATTACGTAACGATGCGGGAATAACGACTTTGTGTCCTCTCATAAGGCAACCGTTTTCGGCCGATAGCTGATTACGGCACAAAAAATACGGTTTTAATTTTAAATCAGCTATTTTATTTGGCCATCCGTTTAAAACATAATTAACGACGCGACTCAATATAACATCTTTAGATGTTTCGTGTCGTAGCTCGCCAACGGTTATCGGCAGCGTTCCGTCCACCACGAAACAAACATACGCGGCCCTGTCGCACAGCGCCGCGGCAGCGTCTGCGCACGACGCACGCCCCGCCTCCGCGGTCCTCGCGCCGCTCTCGCTCGCCCCCACCAGGGTCGCACGCGATAGATAATCCGCGCTGTTATCGGCGCTGCGAACATATTCAATATTAAAATTGTAAGCGCTAAGAAACAATGCGTACCGTTGCAGCCTATTAGCCGATACCTCTGGAATGCCTTTATGCTGGCCAAATATTGTAATTAGAGGCTTATGATCGGTTTGCAAAATAAACGGATCCGATCGACCGTACAAATATTGATGAAAACGGCGTACGCCGAAAATGATCGCCGTCGCCTCTTTTTGAATTTGCGAGTACCGTTTCTCCGCTGGCGTGAGTTTGCGAGACGCGAACGAGACCGCCCGCTCCGCGCCGTCTACTCCTACTTGGGATAGTATCGCGCCGAGGCCGGTAGGGGACGCATCCACAGTTAAGATAAGTTTAGCATTCGGATCGAAGTGAGCCAGGACGGTATCCGATGCTAAACATTTTTTAATTGAAAGGAATGCGTCTGAGTGAACCTTGCACCATTCCCATTTACTATTTTTTTTCAATAAATCGTACAATGGACTTAAAACAGTAGACGCGCCCGGTACAAAATTTCTATAATAATTAGCAAGACCTAAAAACGACTGGAGTTGACTTACATTAGTCGGCCTAGGTGCATCCATTATTGGAGTCGCGCGCCGGTTGCCGTACCGTGTGCATCGCTTCCGTGTCGCTCCGCATTTAAAAATCTTTAAATGTGGTAAAAAGTGAAGTGATATACCTGTGTTATACATCGGAAGATGCGTCTCGCATCTAGTGGTATAAAATACATAGTGGGCAGAGACCAAATTAGTTAAGTTTTTAGTGTTTAAGTGTTATAACGGTCATTTTGGGCGTGGCACTTTTTCGGCAAAGTCCAAAAAGTGCTCCGATTTTGTTGTGCAATATACCGGGAGATGCGTCTCAGTGAGACAAATTGACCGGTATAGTTTTTAGAGTGGACAAAGACCAAATTAGTTAAGTTTTTAGTAGTTTAGTTTTTTTTTTTTAGTGTTTAAGTTCGTTTGTAGAACTTATGAATAGTCTACAAACGCTATGAACAACAATAGCAAAGTGACTTACGACATGGGGGAGGACACCTCCATGTCGGACTACACGTGCTCAGAGGACGAGGGCGCCTCCGGGCGCCGGCTGGAAGCCGCGGGCGCCGCGAGCACCGAGGACGCCGCAAGGCAAAACAAGGGAGGTAAGCCGCGGTCAGCGGGCTTGACATTAAAGTTCCGAACAGGAACGACCCATAAACGGCCGTTGGCCGCTACATCCGCGGATGAGGACGCCCCGGCCGTGGCGCATAAAGTGGCCTCGTCTTCGAGGAGGGGCCGCGTTAGGCGCCCGGTAGGGGTTTACAGCTTCCTCAAGGAGGCTAAAGACTACTTAGCTGATGGGGGGGATAGTGAGGGGGAGGACCCCGACCCAACTTACCGTCCATCCGGGAGGAAGACGAGCCCCGTAGTGGCCTCCGCAAAAGCCGACGATGGGAGCCCAGACGCCCTATCCAGGGGCACGGTTGAGGCCCTCGCCGAGGAGGCTCTCAAAAGTGTAGAAAAGAAAAAGGAGGAAATTAAGAAGAGCGGCCACCTAAAGGGTACCATGTGGGGGCAAATAAACCGGGCGACTAAAAGCGTAGTCGAGGCAGTTGAGGGCCTAAGGGATATAACACCAGAGGAAGAGCAGCGCAGGCTCCGCGCGGACAATGCTCGTCTAGCAAGAGAGCTAGATCTAGTCCGCAACGAGCTGCGTGCATTCAAACAAGCGTACGTGGAGTCGCAGCGGAAGTCTGCTGCAGCCCCGAGAGAGGCCACAGGGCCCCAGCAGCCCAACTTTGAGGAGGTGCTCAGATGCGCCATGGAGGAGATTATTTTATTTATTTATTTTGGAAAATTTACACTTACACAGTTATACTTTCAAATATTACGTGCCCCGCAAAACTGCTTACGCAGTTTGATTGCAGGTCACTCGCTTTACATTAATTAAATGGTTACAATGTACTTAACAAGTGCTTTTTTAATAAGTGTTTAAATTTACTAAGTTTAGGCTCACGTCTTATGTGCTCGGGTAAACTGTTGAGTAAATATGGAACTCGTTTTTTTAACATTCTATCTCCATAGTAATTTTGTACCATGGGTATTTCAAATTTACCTTTGGACATAGACCTTGTGCCCGCGGCCATAGTGGTGACCCTCAAGAAAGGGGCCACCATGACCACCGCGGAAGGGGCCACGACTGACGCGAAATATACCGAGGTCCTGGCAAAGGCCAGGTCCTCGATATCCTTGAGGGAATTCGGTTTGGAGTCGGTCAAGATCCGAACGAGCACGACCGGCTCCAAACTGATGGAGGTCGGGGGATCACCCCCGAGGAAACCGCGGACCGCCTCGCCGCCGCCCTGGTGGAGGCAGTAGGGAGCTGGGCGGACATCACCCGCCCTACCAAAATGGTCGTCCTCAGGATCACCGGTCTGGATGACACGGTGACCACTGAGGAAGTGGCGGCCCAACTGGCATCGATCGGCGGGTGTCCCCCCAGCTCCATGAAAGTTTTGTGCGGGGTGTCGGGGTCACTCGCCCAAAAGTTCTTACAGCGGACGGCCGTCCGTTGTAACCGAAGAGGAAAGTTCCAGAAGTCAAGGTATTCTCATCAACAAGGGAACATCAGGCCGAGCTTCTGGGGCGGCGGCTCCGCCCTGGTCAAGTGCCCAGCGACTGCCGCTAAGGCAGTCGTGAAGGCGGGACGAGTGGCCATCGGATGGACGATGGCCACCGTCAAAGCAGTGGAGGCCTAGCCATTGAGATGCTACAAATGCATGATGCTGGGCCACACTCGCGCGCTATGCCCAGCGGAGGCAGAGAACGGGCGTCTCTGCTTCCGCTGCGGCAGTGAAGGGCATAAGTCGGCAGAGTGCGAGGCCCCCTGCAAATGCACCGTGTGTGCAACGACGGGGCGCCCACACTCGCATGTGATGGGGGGTGCCAAGTGCACACCCCCGTCGGTGAAGGGCAAAGCCCCGTCGTCGAGCAGAGTGCCTCGCACTCAGCCCCAACCGCACGGCAGCCGTATGGCTGAGGAGGAAGAAATGCAGGTATCTTAATGCCAAGACACCTGCATTTCGACCTACTACAGACGAACACCAACCACTCTGCCCGCGCACAGGACCTGCTCATGCAGTGCCTGGCAGAGTGGAGAATTGCTGTTGCGGTCGTGGCTGAGCCCTACTTTGTTCCCCCGTAACCCAGTTGGTTCCGGGACACAGAGGGATCAGTCGCCATCGTGGTGCCGTGGTTTCGCGCCCCGGGAAGGTGTGTACTGGTGGACGCAGGACCTAGCCGCCCTGCGCTCCGCCAGTAACGCCGCCCGACGGGCATTCACCCGGTGCCGCAGACGGCGGAACAGAACAGAGGAGGAGCTGGAGCGCCTTTACACCGAGCTGAGCTCGGCAAAGAAGGCGTTCTCCAGTGCGATCAAGGCCGCCAAGGACTCTGCCTATGCGGAGTTCTTGGCGACCCTAGACGCAGACCCGTGGGGGCGCCCATACCGCATGGTGCGGGCGAAGCTGAAGGTGGCGTCCCCCACGGAAACGATGGAGCCGGCGGTTCTTAGCGCGGTGGTCGAGGGGCTGTTCTCGGATAGCCCCCCTTTTGTACCACCGCATGACAAGAGACATGCCGGCGGACATCGAGACGCTGAATCGGCCTGCCGCTCTCGCCCCACCTCCGATATCTAAGGAGGAAATGGCCAGGGCGGCGGGCCGGCTCAGGGGGACCCGCAAGGCCCCGGGGCCAGACGGAGTGCCTAGCAAGGTTTTGCACATTGCGCTGGAACACCTCGGGGAACGCCTCCGCAGACTGTTTAACGACTGTCTGGCAGAAGGGCGTTTCCCCGGGGTGTGGAAGGAGGGGCGACTGGTGTTGCTGAGGAAGGAGGGTCACTCCGTCGACTCTCCTTCCGGCCACCGGCCGCTCGTGATGCTGGATGAGGCTGGGAAGCTACTGGAAAGAGTATTGGCTTCCCGAATCATCCAGCATCTGGAGACGGAAGGGCCGCAGCTCTCCGAGAACCAGTTCGGGTTCCGGTCCGGGCGATCCACCCTGGACGCCCTGACTGCCCTGAAAAGGTTCTCGAAGGATGCGGCCGAGAGGGGACAAGGGGCGATGGTGGTGTCACTTGACATCGCCAACGCCTTCGGCTCCCTCCCCTTCGGAGTAATAGAGGAGGCACTTCGGTTTCACGAACTGCCCCTCTATCTCCGAAGGATTGTGGGACACTACCTGCGAGAGCGGGTAGTGTCCTACATGGGGAGGGAGGGAAGAGAGGAGCGGCGGATGGCCTCCGATGTTCCTCAGGGGTCCGTCCTAGGACCCCTGCTGTGGAACATCGGCTTTGACTGGGCCATCCGCGGGGAGGTGCTGCCCCGGATGGCTGTCATTTGCTACGCAGATGACACGATAATAGCCGTCCGGGACACCACCTGGAGGAAGGTCAAGAGGAGGGCGGAAGCTGGGGCCACCCTGTTGGTCCGGAGGATCGAGGCGCTCGGACTCCGCGTGGCACTCCACAAAACCGAGGCCCTCTGCTTCAAAGGGCCGAGGTGGAGAGTGCCCGCAGGAGCGACCCTCCAGATCAACGGGGACGAGGTCGAGGTTAAGGCCCGGATCAAATATCTTGGCCTTATCCTCGATGGGGGTTGGCGTTTCGGAGATCACTTCCGGACGCTAACCCCCCGACTCGTCGGCGCGGCTTCCGCCCTCGCCAGGCTCCTCCCGAACTTGAGAGGTCCGGGCGTGCAGGTCAGACGCCTGTACGCCATGGTCGTTCGCAGTATGGCCCTGTACGGCGCGCCGATATGGGCAGAAGCCCTTGACGCGCCAAACAGGGCCCTCCTCCGCAGGCCGCAGCGCATCGTTGCGGTGCGCGCATGCATGGCCTACCGCTCGGTGGGCCACGCAGCGGCCTGCGCTTTGGCCGGCACTCCCCCGTAGGAGATAGAAGCGGGTGTGCTGGCCGAAGCGTACCGGGAGCGGGCCGAACAGAGAGCTCGGGGCGAAGCCCCGGCTCCAGGGGAGCTCGCCCGTTCCCGGGCGAGGAGAAAGCGAACGACCATAGAGCTGTGGGCTGTTGGCCTAGCGGACGCCAAATACGGCGCCCGCACCATAGAGGCCATACGCCCACGGCTCTCGGACTGGTGCGGGAGGCGCCACGGCGCAATGAATTACAGACTTTCCCAGATTTTAACAGGTCACGGCTGCTTCGGGTGGTACCTTCACCGAATACGAAGAGAGGAGAGGATGTCGTGCCACGAGTGCGGCGCTGATGAGGACACCGCGCAACACACCCTTCAGGTTTGTATAGCGTGGTCCGAAGAGCGCCGCACTCTGGCAGCGGCAATTGGTGATGACCTCTCACTCCCAGGCGTAATTCGCGCCATGCTGGGCAGTGAGGGGTCATGGGAGGCGGTTTCCTCCTTCTGCGAAATTACTATTGCTAGAAGAGGAAAGGGAGCGAGAGCGCGAGGATAATCCCCTCGCGCCCCCGCTCAGACGCAGGAGAGTGGGGAGTAGGAGGCGGGGTTTCGCCGCCGTACTTCTCCCCACAAACCATGCGTGAGAGGGAGGCCCCTTCAGGGCGATAACGCAGGCGAGGCCACGGAAGAAAGCTAAAGTGTTCCCGTGGCGCCCGCCATAATGCGTTAGAGGGCAGTCAGGTTTTAGTGGGTATTCCGGTCACCTTCTGTGGCCGGCGAATCCCACACTCCCTACGCCATTGCACAGCCCGGCGTAGGCGTGCGTAAACGCATTTCCTGACTATAAAAAAAAAGAAAGGTGCATCCATTATTGCCTTAACTTTTTCTGGCGATTTCTTTAACCCATACTTGTTAATCACATAACCCAGGTAACTGATCTCGTTTTAAAAAAATTCACACTTTTCTTTCTGCAATGAAAGGCCGGCTTCCTCGAGCCTTTGTAATACGGCACCTAGGCGACTCATATGTTCTTCCCTATTCCGACCGGTAACAAGTATGTCGTCGTGGCGACACAACACCCCGTCTAAGCCTGACAAAACGGTTTCCATAGCGCGCTGGAAGATCGCCGGGGCCGACGCAAGACCGAACACGAGCCGCGTGTATTGGTACAGACCTCTGTGCGTGTTGATACACGTCAACTTCTGCGATTCCTCGTCGAGACAAAGTTGGTTGTGTGCGCTTGACAGGTCTAACTTGGTGAACTGTTCACCGCCGTGCAGCTTTGAAAACAGTTCATTTACCGTGGGCAGGGGGTATTGCTCGACGACGAGTTGTTTGTTTATAGTCACAGCGTAGTCGGCACATATCCTAACGGAGCCGTTTCGCTTAAGGACCGGTACGATAGGAGATGCGTAATCAGAATCGTCTATAGGTTTAATAATAATAATAATAATAATAGCCTTTATTCAGATAGATACATACATAATTACATATTGTTTATAGTTACATTTCTTTATTTCTTGTACAATCTGTGTGCCCGTTTCGGACATAGGCCTCTTCCAACTTCCTCCATTCTTCTCTTTGTATTGCCGTTCTGGTCCAAGTATGTCCCGCTACTGCCCTTATTTCGTCTACCCATCTTCTTACTGGTCTCCCGCGCTTCCTTTTGCCACTTTTAGGGTACCAGAAGTTAATTGATTTAGTCCATTTGTCTGGGCCGCGCATAATGTGTCCGGCCCACCTCCATTTAAATTGTTTAATAATCGTGGTTATATTTGTTAATCCTGTTATTTTTGTTATAGTTGTATTTTTAATTTTATCATTTTTTCTAACATTTAGCATACTTCTCTCCATAGATCTTTGGCAAACTTGTAGTCTCTTGTAGTGATCTTTTGTCGGAGCCCAAGTCTGACAACCGTAAGTTAGAACAGGAAGCACACAAGCATTAAAGAGTTTTCATTTCAGCTGTACACTCATTTCCTTGTTCTTCATTACTTCTTTTAGCATCCAATACCTCTTCCAAGCATTGCTGATTCTTGTTTCAATCTCTTTTGAGTTTTGGGCTGTTGGTGATATTACTTGTCCTAGGTATGTATATTCGCGGACGTATTCTATTGTATTTCCGTCCACTATGATAGGCTCTTCAATGTTGTTCGTCATTGCTTTCGTTTTAAGCGCATTCATTGTTAATCCTACTTTTTGACTTTCTTTGTAGAGATCTTTAAGCATTGTCGTTAGTTCCAATGCAGAGGACGAGAATACAGCTAAATCGTCCGCGAATCTCAAATGAGTTAGGTTTTCGCCGTTGATATATATAGGTCTATAGGTTTAAGGAACCCTAAATCGACTAACCTATCGATCTCTTCAGTAACTTTGTCTCGGAGAGCAAACGCTATAGGTCGGGCTTTAAAAAAAATCGGCTTTGAATTTTCTTTTAAATATAATTTGATTTTATATTTTTTAAACGTCCCTAAAGTGTCAGAAAATGCTTTTGCATACCGAGCCTGGAGTTGTTCTATTGAAATAGATGATTCACAATATTTAACCGGTGCTAGTTTCAGATTGAATTTTGATATAAAATCCCTGCCGAGAAGTGCCGGGCCCCCGCCGCGTACTACATAGACGTCTATGGCGCGGGTGACCTCGCCATACAATATCTGCGACTGAGACATAACCCCTAAACAATGTATCTTTTCGCCCGTGTAACCCAATAATTTTTTTTTCGAAGGAGACAAAGATACCTTATTGTAATGCCGTCTATAACTGGTTTCCGAAATAACCGTTACGGCCGAGCCACTGTCGATTTCAAATTTCAAACTAACACCATTTAACTCAATAAACTCCACCATTGGCTCCCCCATAAACGATCGGATATGATACAACTCACCGTCGTCGTTCTCGTCCGTCTCGGCTGACGCCACCAGGTTCGCCTTGCTACACACACTTTTTACATGAACTTTTTGGTTGCACTTTCTAGAACTACAGTCGGAACGACGAGACTCCAAAGTCTTATGGTCAACGTTGCCGCACATCACCTTTTCACTACTGCTCACACTGACACTTTGCTTACTATTTTGTCCAATAGCGTCCGTGGGCACGATGGCGCCGACTCTGGTCGCGGCCGCTGCACAGGCGTCTCCCGCCCGTGCGCACTGGATGCTCTCAGCCAGTTCCACCGCCATGGACAAGGGCAGACTGGCCAACTCCTTGCCGTATAACTCCTCCTTCTCGATGCTTGGCAGCATGCCCATTATGAAGCGGTCCCTTACGGCTTCTTCGAGGTTACTGAAGTCACAATTCAACGTCAACCCTCGCAGCCGCGCCGCCCATTGTGTATGCGACTCGGTCGGTTGTTGTACCGCCGCGTAAAACTTATGCCGCGCGCTGAACCCGATGTGCCTTGGCGTAAAATGCGCGTCGAGCAGGGCTAGGATGTCTTCATAGGATACGTCTTGCAGCTCCTTTGGCAACGCCAAATCCGTTGCCAGCTTGTATGTACCCTCGCTGAGCGCACTGAGCAGTATAGCGCGTCGCTTCACTCCCGCCGCATCATTTAAGTGATTTATATCGTTCGCAATAAACCACAACGTTATGCGACTTTTGTACACCTTCCACGTATGTACATTATGATCGAAACACGATAAAACACCGAAATACGACACTGCCATTTTTAATTTTCATATGTAGGTTTTTCGAATCCTCGTCGCCACTGTTAGATATAGGGAGTAATGATACGACCGCTAGCTTGGTGCAGACTGGTTTATTGACGTCATTGTCAAACTGACGGCAGACGCAGCAGCCGCGCACAGATTATACACTTACATATACAACAACAACAAAAAAGGCTATTATTCCACCTGTGAATGAATTCCATCTTGGAAACTCTTATTTAAATTCCGGCACTGTCAATAAGGAATACATTTTTTTTTAATAAATCACGAGAATGACGTATACAAACTTTGACAGATGGTGAATTTGACGTTTTTTGTACCCATTCCACAGCACTAGTATTAAAACATATTGTCTCTGTTTTATAAAAGACGATGAAAGGGAATAAATATACATAGATACAAGTTTATGTGCAGTAGACTTTTATGATTACACTAACTTAAATATTATGATTTAAATCAGGGATTCCCAAACTATTTTGGACAAGTGACCCCCTTTTCCAAAATGAATCGTTTCCACAGACCCCCCATGGCTAAATTATCTACTTTTAAGATCAATTATTATTTTCCTTTTATATTAATTCTGTCTCCGCCTGGCTGGTTTTTATATGATAGATAAGGTAAATAAATAATGGTAAAATGAAAAATAATAAATATACTACGTATTTACGATAAATACATATATATAAAACCTAAATTACACACTATACATACATACATACATAAATAATCCTAGCCAGGCGGGGGTGCTAGGGTCGGAAACCTCCACGTTGGGCCGCCGCTTGGATTGTTCTGGGACAAGTCCCGGGGGAATGGAAGCGGTAGGTCCGGTGCACCCTGGACGGCGGCAGATGGGTTCCTTTCCTCTACAGGGGGGAGGGAAGTCATCTGTCGCTGACCAATATCTGGCCAGCTGACCCATGGAGGGGTCGTGGGATGGCGGACCTCCAAGGTCCGCGGCGAGGCGCTCTTTTAAGAGCGCCCCGCGAATTGCCGGGTCTGCCCAGTGCACGGTCCGGCTCTATTTTCAGAGTCGACTGGTGAACTGGTGCAGACTGGCGTCGTCGCCGGCTTAGTCGGCATGGGAGCGGTGTTTTCCCCATTGTCGGTCCTGTTGGACAGCGGTCTTCGGACGTAGTTTTGGCAGGAGTATTCCGCGGCGCGGCGGTTCCCCTGTGTCGGTGCAGGTTCGTGAAGAATCATTGAAAGATCTTACTTGATCGCGTGCTTGTTGTAAGGTTGAATGTTGAAATTGAAGTGAAGTGAAAGATGGCGCCGACGACCGCCGGCCGGTCGGCCGTCGGCGCGAGAGCAGCGATGACAGTGCACTGTCGCTGCTCTGTGGCAATGTTGCCACTTTTTAAATATGGCGTAGACAGGCTGCCCCCCTTGGGTCAGGAGCATCCTGGTCCAACGCAGCAGGTAGTGGGCAGAGGCGGTTGTAGGCTCTGCGCAGCGTCCCGGTTGTGGTGAGGACGTCAGCGACGCGGTTGACACCGTCGCTGCCAGGGTGGACGCCAGTGATCCTTCCAATCAGCCATCGGTTTGGTGGAAGGCGATCATCCTTCACGACGACCATTTCTCCTAATTGCGGTTGCGTTCCTCGCGTGCGCCACTTGCTGCGGGACTGGAGTTCTGAAAGATATTCCTTATAATATCTGGTCCAAAAATGACATTTTAATTGTTGAATTCTCTTGAATTTGCTTAAAGTTGATAATTGGTGATTTTCCACCTGAGGTGCAGGCGACATAGTTATTGTTCGTCCAATTAGAAAATGGGCCGGTGTTAAGGGAATGAGATCCGTAGGATCGGACGAAAGAGGAGTGAGAGGTCTAGAATTTAGTATCCCCTCTATTTGTACTAAAAGAGAATTCATATGTTCGTAGTCTAAATGAGTCATAGGTAGGACTCGTTTTAGATGGTGCTTTACCGATTTTACTGAACCCTCTGCCAAACCGTTAAAATTGGGACTATAAGCAGGACAAAATTTAAAATTTATATCATTTTCAGCCGAATATGAAACTATATTGTTGCAGTTATCCTTTAAAAATTTTGACAATTCATTACACGCCCCTTTATACTGAGTTCCATTGTCAGAATAAAGAGTTGCTGGCTTACCTCTGCGGGCAATAAATCTGTTTAACGCGTCAATAAAACCTTGCGAAGTGAGATCGGTGACGAGCTCAAGGTGTATTGCCTTTACTGCCAAACATACAAACACAACTATATAGGATTTGATAAGTTGTGCACCACGACCCTTTCTGTTCAATATCATGATTGGACCGGCATAGTCTGTAGCTGTGTTTAAGAATGCGAATTCAGACTGCAACCTCTCCGCAGGAAGTGTACTCATGATTGGTTGGTAAGTTTTGCCTGCAAATCTGAGACAAGTTGTACATTGATGTGTTATTTTTCGGCAGAGGTTGCGTCCTCCAACGATCCAAAATTTGTGCCGTAGTGTAGATAGAAGTAATTGTGGTCCTGCATGTAATAATATTGTGTGGTAATGTTGTACTAATGTTTTTGTTATGTGATGTGATGCATGTAACAGTATTGGATGTTTTGTGTCATAGTCGTAGTTGGAGTTTGACAATCGACCTCCAACTCTAATAAGATGGTCATTATCAATAAAAGGGTTCAATTTAATCAGTTTATCTTTTGGTGAAAGTTCACCTTTCATGAGTAAAAAATATTGTTTATTAAACATATCTAGTTGCACTCTTTTGCACAACACTAATAATGCTAGTTTTAATTCTGAAAGTCTAAGTGAACCAATATGTTTATTATTTTTATTTTGACAGTTGTGTTTGAATCTTAATAAATAAGCTACGATATGTTGCATTTTGTTAAAATTTGAATATTTGGTTGTGAAATGTTCATCAATATCTTGTAAGACTGCAGTCGCAGAAATATGAAAGTTAGATTTTATTTCTGGTAAATTTGAAATATCTAAGTTTTGAGGTTGGGATGGCCAATCTATGTTTTGATGCCGCAAGAAGTGCGGACCTTCCCACCACAAATTTGAATTTTTGAGTTGTAAAGGATTCAAACCTCTGGAACCTATATCAGACGGATTGAGATTGGTTGGGACATAATTCCATGCTGCTGGATCAAATGTATTAGTAATTTCTGTAACTCTATTGTATACAAATTGTTTTAATTGTTTTTTGCAAGTTTTTATCCAGCCCAGCACTATAGTTGAGTCACACCAGAACTGTATTGAGTCGATGTTTAATCGCAACGCACTTACTACCTTTTTTGTCAGTTGTGTTACAAGTAAAGCACCACAGAGTTCGAGCCTTGGCATTGTTAGTTTATTTTTTAAAGGTGCCACCTTACTCTTTGCAACAAGTAAGCGTACAGTTACTTGACCACTGCTCGATATTGTGCGAATATAAACACAACCTGAAAATGCCTTAATTGAAGCATCGCTGAAGGCATGAATTTGGACTGTTATATACTTTTCACATAACACTTTTCGAGGTATTGTTATTTGAGAAATGTATGGAAAGTATTCTATGAATTGTTTCCATTGCGACTCAATATCAGCTGGTACTGGTCCGTCCCAAGGTATATTGTGAGCCCATAGAGCCTGAAGGATAAGCTTTGCTTGTAGCATGCATGGGTTTACTAAACCCATGGGGTCAAAGATGTGTGCTATTGTGGACAAAATAGTGCGTTTTGTTATTGAGGTATCATCTATAGGTATTGATGGAAACAACAATGTGTCAGTTTTGCTGGCCCAGGCTACGCCTAGGGTCCGTGCACAATCATCTTTATTTAAGTTCAATATGTCATTATTGTTGGTTTCATCAACAATTTCATTTAAAATGGACGTTTTATTTGAACGCCACTTTCGTAAATGGAAATGAGCCCCTTTGAGTTCATTAATAACACCCTTACAGGTTTCAACTAGTGTATTTTTGTCATCATTTCCAGTTATAAAATCATCTACATAAAAATCGTGTAAGATAGATTGACTTACTAATTGATTGGAACACTCTTCACCTAATTGTTTTAAGCATCTGGTAGCCAAGAATGGTGCTGAGGCTGTACCATATGTTACTGTGTTGAGTGTATATTGTTTGATAGGTTGTGAAGGATCTGAACGCCAATAAATTTGTTGTAAAGAGCGTTGACCTTCTGTTACATAGATTTGTCTGTACATTTTTTCTATATCGGAAGTAACAATATATTTATGCTGTCGAAATCTAATAAGTATGCTTAATAGGTCGTCTTGCACTACAGGGCCAATGTGTTGAATATCATTTAGTGAGACACCTGTACTGGTCACTGCAGATCCATCAAACACCGCACGCAAGCGTGTGCTGATGCTGCCCTCGCGCAAGACACCGTGATGTGGTAAAAAATATGAATTTGTAGTAAATTGTGTGTTTGTTTTTTCAGACATATGTCCTAACTCTATGTATTCATTCATGAAATTGATATATTCGTTTTTGAAACTAGGATTTCTTTTAAATTTGCGTTCTAAAGAATTAAATCTAACCAAAGCTTGTTGGCTCGAGTCACCCAGACAGTCCGGGGACTCTTTAAATGGAATTGTAACAATAAACTTGCCATCTGGGTGGCGTTTTGTTGTGGTAGTGAAGATCCGTTCGCACTCACTCTCAGCTTTAAGATCGTGCAATTGTTGAGTGACTGGAGCGGCTTCAGATTCAAAAAAATAGTTTAATTTTTCATCAAGCTCGATATCGTTTGTGAAATGGCAATGGACTGTATGTGAATAAAATTGTTTTGATTTTCTTTTGTATGGTAATTGAATTGAACCAGAAATTAGCCAACCAAGTTTTGTTTCAACGAGGATTGGTTTGTGTTTACCTAGAGATATTTGATTTGAAGAAAGAACATTCCAGAATAGATCAGCACCAAGCAACATGTGCACCTCTGACGGCACAGCAAATGTTGGGTCAGCAAGTTGAACTTGGGAAGGAATCTCAAATGAATTGGTATTAATGGGAACCGTGGGTATCAGCTGAGTGATATTGGGAACGATAAAACAGTTGACTTCTGTTTTATAATGATTTTGATATAGAGATGAAATTGTGACGTCACATCTTTGTGAGATGTTGGAAAATTGTTGATTTAGTCCTTGGACTGATACACATGTGGAATAACTGGGTATCCCTAATTGCCTTTGCAAAGATTGTGTTATGAAACTGCTAGTGCTACCATTGTCCAATAGAGCACGTACTTTGTGTAATTGCCCAGCATGATCTTCTATGGTGATCATTGCTGTTGATAATAAAACCTGGCTATTGTGTATTGATGATAGTGTAACAGGTTTAGATAGTTCCTGTATATTTGGTAGAACAACACAGTCACTTTTAGAAGATTGATTAACCGGAGGTTCATTAAATTGTTTAGATGGATGCAACATAGTATTGTGTCGCTTTGAGCATAAGCGGCAGGAACTGAGTCTACAATGTTGTTCATTGTGCCCAGACCGCAAGCAATTTGTGCAAAGATTCAGATCTTTTATTTTTGTTAGCCGAGATTCTATAGACATTGCCTTGAACTTAGGACATTGATATATGGAATGAAAATGTTTGCAAACGGGGCACTTAAATTGTTTTTGTTTAGATGTTTCATTAACAATAAATGTCTTGGGACGGTTGTGAGTTACATCACTATAACGTCGTGACTTAGGTTGTCCCTGAGCTTCTTCGATGGTTTCTAAAAGATCTGCACGGTTTTTTAAAAATTGCATGAACTCTTGCAAAGATGGTACATGCTGAATCCGATTACGCTCAGTTTCCCAATCGCGTATTGAAACTAAATCAAGTTTGCTTGACATCATGTGAATAATTAACACATCCCAATGTTCTGTTGGAAGTTTTAATGTATTTAGAGCCCGTAGGTTTTTATTTACCCAATCTATTAAGTTCCGCAGAGCCTTGGAAGACTCTTGCGTGACAGGCTGTATGTTAAATAGAGCTTGAATATGGTTGTTAATTAAAATTCGATTGTTGTTGAATCTGTCACAAAGTAAGTCCCAGGCAACATCATAGTTCTCCGTTGAAAATTCTATAGATTTAATAATTAAAGCCGCTGTATCCTTTAATGAATTTCTTAAATAGTGAAATTTATGTATTTTTGGAATTGTGTGATTGTCGTGTATTAATGATTTGTAGGTGTCATGATATTCTAACCAATCTTGATAGCGACCAGAAAAGGTGGGTAAATGTATTGTTGGTAATTTGATGCTCGGCCCACCTGAATATCCAATAACACCTGAGCCCGACACCGATGCATTGTCATTGCCCGCAGCAGTAGCAGCATTAACAGCGGCATGCCTGCTGAGCAAATCCTGTGCAACAGCCATGGCGCTGAAGTAGCTGTTCTCGAAGGCAGCTCGTTCTGCATACTCGTCATCTGGAATGTCGGTTAATCCTTCTATATCATTCTGTACCGAGTCAAAATCATTGTACATTTCTTGCATTTTCCCATTTCTTATGGTTAATTCATGGGCCTGTACACTATTTATAGTTTTGCTAGGTAATAATGTATCTAGAAATTTTTTAAACACTGTTAATTTCGATTTGAAGCTTGCTCTAGATTTTTTCAAAGTTTGGATGTCCATTTTGATTGTTAATTGAAAGTAAATTAATGATGCAAAGTTAATTAAATGTTAATGAAAATGAAATAAATTATAAATCCCTGCTGTTGTAAAGAAAATTAAACAAAGTTACATATGCAAATAAAAAAGTTAAATTGAGGGTAAGTAAAAAAATAAAAAAAAATACTTAAATTTTGTAAAAAAAAACTTGAAAAAAGCAGGCAGAACGTTAGGTTATATTCAAGCAAGCAGATGGCAGAACAACCGAAGGCTCATGAGGGTTCACTCGGCTACCAACCGGCTTAAGCGGGAACAATGACCCCACATGGATTTCTGTAATGTTCGAAACTTAAGTTAGCAAATGGTTAAAATTATGCTGCATTAGTACAAATAGAGGCAATACACCGTTCTAGACCCTTTAGAAATGTACAATAGTTGAATTTTTTTTTTAAAGTTAGTGAAGGTAAGTGGGATGACGCGACAATTTTTAATTTGTTGAAACGAAATAAATTATAGTTTTTTGAATTTGGAATAATGATTTTTGAAATGATTAATAACAAAGAAATTGAATAACACACCTTTAGATAGTTGGTATGATTGAACAAATAGATTGAAAATTGCAATAGTGAGATTTACGTAAATAGTTGGAAAATAATTGGAACGAACTCACTCATCTCCGCAAACCTCTCTAGGTATATATTGGCTTGATGAATTGAAGATTTGATATTCAGCACGCGTCCATGTCGATCAATCTTCTTTTTTCGACCGCACCGCTTCGAAATTTTTCTTCTTGGCCCCTTTTGATTGTTGAGATCCAATCGAAATTATTCGAATCCGGCTCGAAACTATGTCGGTGCAGGTTCGTGAAGAATCATTGAAAGATCTTACTTGATCGCGTGCTTGTTGTAAGGTTGAATGTTGAAATTGAAGTGAAGTGAAAGATGGCGCCGACGACCGCCGGCCGGTCGGCCGTCGGCGCGAGAGCAGCGATGACAGTGCACTGTCGCTGCTCTGTGGCAATGTTGCCACTTTTTAAATATGGCGTAGACACCCTGGGTGTGCTAACACGCACTTAGGGGGATGTCCTTCGGGACAACGTCGGGCAACCTGTCCCGGTCAGACTGTGTCAGTTGATCATGTCTAGCGGCGTCGCCGGGACAGGGGGCTTGCCTTCATTGGCCGGCCCAAGACAAGGATCAGTCACTGTTCGGTACAGATGTACTATATTATATGTATATTTTTGAATTTCGCGGTTGACCTACACAGGTTTTATGTAGGTAGATCGACTCATTTTTATTCTCCCGCTCAAGCGGGTAGTTAGAAATCCCTTTCCGCTACGGATGGGCGCGGTGCCTGCGGGGGGCTTGTGCGGGGACAGAGCTCATCGTGGCAGCATAGAAAGTGGTCGGCAGTTAGATAGCACATCGGAAGTGTCTATTATTTAGCGTACAGGGTCGCTAAGTTTACGGTTCCGCGTTCGGTTCGATAAAGGACGCGTCTATAGGGCGCTTACGGGAAGCAGTGCATAGGGTGCATCAGAAGTGCAGCATTGCTGGCGCCTTTAGACTGTATGACAGTGACTTATTTGACTCGACTGACACCGACAGAGTGACCAGGCACCTGCAGGCGGTGAACGGGGCATCGAGTAGGTAAGTGCCACTTCATATATTTACAATATTTACGCCAGGCCTTGTGATACGTAGTTTAAGGCAGGTTGTGCCGCGGGACCCGAACCCGTCGTGTACGGCACAGTCACTAAAAACCCGACAGCGAAGTCGTTAAAACCTGCGGATACCGGCGGACCTCCGCAGTATGTACGCCCAGTCTGGGTACAGGGGGCTCTGCCTGTCTGGAGTATCCTTTCCCCCACACTCGTGGGAACTATACAGAACTATGGGATACAGAACACAAAAAACACAACGACGACAATGGCAACGCACAAAGAATAGAAGAGACGCACAACGATTTGGAAGCAGTCGAAGGCGGGAACAGGGCCGCGGGTGTGGCCGTCCGGGAGTTACGGGTGTCGCTCTCTCGGTGCGACTCGCCCATGGTCCTGGAGAGGAGGCAGCTGTCCGATACGGACAGCGGCAGCTGCGCCTCATTAGAGGCAATCGGGGGTGAGGGCATGCGCTCAAGATCGCGCTCCCCACCCAGCCGATTTTGGCCAAAATGAAGTGCCAGCACATCGCCAGCGTCCGCGAGGCAGTGGCGACCATTGGCGAGGCAGTGCGAGCTCTACGAACCCGCACCGAGTTGCAGGAGGTCGCCCACCTGCAGGCCGAGCTGGCTGGTATTGGATCGCGGGTATTGGCGACCGCCTGCTGCACGAGCCGAGATTGCGCCCTCCGCTGGCTGCGGACGCGCATAATGCCGCCGCCGCCGCCACCGCCGCCACCGCCACCGCAGGAGCGACCAGCACCCGCCGCGAGGTGAAGCGCGCTGCCCCCGCCCCGGCCGTAGAGCCGGTGCCCGCCCCGACCCCAGTCCCCGCTAAAATGACGATAATTCCATACAAACTTTCACCCCCACTTTCAACCCCTTACATTCCTTTTTTCGTGTTAAAATGTAGCCTATGTCCTTACTCAGGCTCTAGACTAAATATTGGTAAGAGTTACAGCAAAGCATATCAAAACAAAACATTCACCAAAACCGAATATATTACCAAACAAAATTTCATCCCCTATTATTATTTTGCACCCTTAGGGGTAAAATTATTACAAAAAATTAATTTCGTATTTATCTATATCTGTAGGGGAAAGCACTAGACACTCACTCACTTATATAGATTTTTTACTCACAACTCACTTAACAATTCACAAGAAAAAGAACAACTCACAAGAACAACTCAAAAAATCTTAAATTAATACAATGTATATTCAAAATAGTTACACCAAACCATATCGCGTTTCGTTATCGAACAGCGCCATCTAGTTTTGTAATCGTTACTAACACACATCCCCCGGAAAGGACGATAGTCCTTTAAACATCAGGTAATGGGCATAGTTTCCCAACAGTTCTCGTGTAGACTCCTGTCTTTGTTCGTACATCATAAGTTCTCGTTATTTCGTCTTGTCCAGGATATTTTTTCTCAATGCGCCCAAGAAACCATTTACTTGGCGGCAGATTAGGTATTTTCATAAGGACTAAATCATCCACATTAAACTCCTTCTTTAGTTGCATCCATTTTGGTCGCTCTTGTAATCGTGATAAATATTCGACATGCCATTTTTTCCAAAAGGATTGCATCAACTTTTGTAGAAGTCTCCATCGTGTTAAATTTCGTATTTTGAAATCAGTTAAATCTCGCTCAGGAACTGTGATCAGATCAGTGATCATTCGCCAACCAAAAAATATGCTGGGGTTAAAGGTTCAAAATCATCAGGATGATCACTCATGGGAGAGAGCGGTCGCGAATTTAGGCACGCCTCGATTTGGACGAGGACGGTGTACAACTCCTCGAAGGTAAGTGTTGCCTCTCCTATTGTTCTCTTTATGTGATATTTTATAGATTTCACTCCGGCCTCCCATAATCCTCCGAAATTTGGTGATCCAGGTGGAATATAACGCCATTTGGTAGATTTGGAATCTAGTAGTGATTCAAGTTCTTTTGGTATCGATGCCTTGCCTTGGTGCCACATCTCTAAAATTTCTTTACTGGCAGCGACGAATGTAGTTCCATTATCGCTCCACATCTCTCTACATGGACCTCTTCTTGATATGAAACGTCTGAATGCAGCCATGAATGCATCCACGGTCATGTCACTCACGATCTCTACGTGTATAGCCTTTGTAGCCATGCATATAAATAATGCGATGTAGCCACGATAGGATTTTGCTCCTCTGCCCTTGCTCATACGTACGTCTATAGGGCCTGCAAAATCAACTCCACTTATAAGAAATGGTCTCGATGGAGTAACACGACACTCGGGCAAATCTCCCATCATCTGTGTAGTGTTATTGGCGCGTTGTCTCGAACAAATCATGCAATTTCTCACAAATCGTTTTACAGTATTGCCTGTATTTATCAACCAGTATTTGCCACGTAAATATTTATTTATTTATTTATTTATTTAACTGGAAAACTATGTTTTTATAGATTTCGCAAATAGACAGCAAAAACAATAGTATCAAAATCGCGAAGAGAATAAAAACAATTGATAAATAATAGGGAAGTATAAAAATAATTCAAAAAAAGTTGAACAAATTAAAAGTAAACAGGAAGGTAAAAAAACAAGCGGCTAGCGAACCGGACAACCAAAGAATTCGCTGCTTAAATGGCTTACAATGTCAGCAAGCCTAGTATTAAACAAGTCGATGTGAGGACTTTGCTTTGATATTGAGTTAAACTGTCTGGCCGCTCTGCAAAAGAAAGCGTTTGCTCTAAAGTTCGTCGTTACTCGATTTATATTAAGATATAGATTACTCCCAATTGGTCTCGATGGAACGTTAATATTTATTTTGGAAAGAAGTAGAGGAGAATCAACCGTGCCATTTGTTATTTTTGATAAATATGCAATGTCAGCTATATTTCTTCTCACAGACAATGGTAGTAGGTGGTGTTCTTTACATCGTAATGTATAATCTGAATTAGGTTTTTGAGTTTTATATTGTAAATATCTAACAAATCGTCTTTGAATGGATTCAAGACGTGATATGTAAATGTCGTAGACGTAATATGACAACATTAATTGTGGCCCTCCATGTAGCGTATTAAAATGAGCATCTGCTAATAATAATGGTAAGAGTACATTAGTTTTTGATATAATTACAGGGTGTTTACTCTGATACTGAATGTGAGCATGCTTTAGGCGACCTCCGACTCTTAACACTTCGTTCTCATCCAAGAACGGTTTTAATGATAATAAACGACTTTTTTTTTGTAGAGGTAAGCCCCTTTTCAAATTCTCAATTTCATCTCTAAACTCTATGCCTTGTGACAACTTTAAACAAACGGTAAGTGCTTCTCCTCTTTCCTCAAAATTTATAAATGATGTTTTAACCTTGTCTTTATTTTTCAGGTGCAGCCATCGTCTACAGTATGCTATCACCGTTATTAGTTTTCTCAAAGAAGAATATTTAGTTAATAAGGTAAGTATTTCCACATCTTCTGACTCTTGCAACTTAACTGTCATACAAGAAACTGTTTCTTTTAGCTCCAATGTAGTAGTTGGTACTTCACAGGTAAGTCTTTTTATGTATTTATCTTTTAGAAATAATGGACCTTGCCACCACAACTCATGGGATTTTAATTTTTCAGGCGCTACTCCTCGAGATGCTGCGTCAGCGGGATTCTCTTTTGTAGCTATGTAAGACCAATTTGGTTTGAAAGTATTTGATATTTCAATCACTCTATTTTTTAAATATGGTTTCCATCTATTGGGATCGCCGTTAATCCAACATAACGCTACTTGTGAGTCGGACCAAGCGTAAGTATGTGTCTCATCAACTCTCAATGCGGTCGCGACATGTTTTAAAAGTTTTGTCAGCAGAAGAGCAGCACATAATTCTAAACGTGGGAGCGTTACTTGATTTAAAGGTGCTACCTTTGTTTTTGATATTATCAACGAAACCTTGACTTCATCGTCATCGTCAGTGTTACGTATTGGGAGTAATGAAACGATTGCTTGCTTAGCGCAGACTGTTTATTCAAGTCGCTGTCACATTAGCGGCGGGCGCAGCCGCCAGTTCGGAAACACACGCAGGGCAGGCGCATACACAACATCCCTCCCCCTTTAGATGTGACATAGCATTTAACCCTAAACTCTGATAAAGACAATACAATTATACAATTTTTATATACAGTAGCTTATTACTAACACAATTATATTCATTGACTATCCAACTCTAAACAATCGGACGGCGCAGGGCGCCTTACCCCTCGAGTTACAGTCACATTGGGATGGTTGATAGGAGGTGTGACCGGAAGCGAGCATGCTTCCTCACCTCCCCCCTCAGATAGGCCCTATCACTATCCTGTGGGACTTCTGGCATTCCTGAGGATGTTAACGATATTGGCATACTATCAACAACCTCATCAAAATCATCAACATCCCACGTGTTTAAGTTCTTATTAGTATAGTCGGCTTTATATAACCATAATTGATTTTTGTGTTTTTTTAGTGTAGCTAAAGTTTCATTATCTTGTATTACGTACAATACTTTGCCCAGTCGCCGTAACACAATACCCTTATGCCAGGTGAACTTATTTTTACCACTAAATTTTTTGTATAGCACATGTTCACCAGGGGAAAAGAAAGATTTATTTTTCCCACCATGGGCTGTGATTTGCGACTGCTGCCTAACCTCAACAAAATCGGCAAGGGCGCCGAACGAGGGCGACGGCTCTCTGGGATTAATTAAATCCAACCGCGATTTAAGTTTACGCCCGTACACCAGTTCTGCTGGGGATAGACCTGTGGTGGAGTGAATTGAATTTCGATAGTCAAACAGAAACTTGAGGAGACGTAACTTACATTCCTTCACTGTACGACTAGACATAACGCTACTTTTGATGCCTTTTTTCACAACTTTTACCATACTTTCCGCTTGACCATTGCCGGCTGGATGGTATGCCGGTGTAGTCAAGTGCTTGATTCCATTTCCTAAGCAGAACTTTGAGAACTCTTGCGAAGCAAAGGAGGGTCCGTTGTCGCTCACAATCGTGTTCGGAATCCCATAACGCGCAATGTATTCGTAAAACCGTTCGATTACTGCATTCGACGTTGTGTTTGCGTTCATGTCGTATACCTCAACCCATTTGGTATACGAGTCTACGATGACCAAATACGACCGACCGTTTAACGGCCCTAAGAAGTCGATGTGCACCCTGTGAAACGGCTGAGGAGGAAACTTCCACGGCGCCAGCTTAGCACGCGGCGGTGACGGCCTCAGCCGGGTGCACACCTCACAGGACCCGATTAAATTTTCAATAGCGTCGTCCACGCCCGGAAACCAAAATCTGGACCTCGCTTCAGCCTTAGTTTTAACTATCCCTAAATGGGACGTATGCAATTCGTTCATTACCTTTTTACGTAATGAACTTGGAATGATTACTTTATGGCCCCTCATTAAGCATCCATTTTCTACCAATAGCTGATTTCGACATAAAAAGTACGGCTTCAACTTTAAATCTGCTACTTTAGGTGGCCAGCCGTTTAGAACATAGTTCACAACGCGGGATAATATTACGTCTTTGGATGTTTCATGACGTAATTCGCTTACGGTAATAGGCAACGTTCCGTCCACCACGAAGCAAACATATGCGGCCCTATCGCACAGCGCCGCAGCGGCGTCTGCGCACGACGCGCGCCCCGCCTTCGTGGTCACCGCGCCGCGCTCCCCCGCCCCCGCCAAGCTCGCGCGGGAAAGATAGTCCGCGCTGTTATCGGAGCTGCGAACATATTCTATAACGTAATTATATGCGCTTAAAAACATCGCGTAACGTTGCAGCCTATTTGCTGACACTTCTGGAATACCCTTATGTGGACCGAAGATGGAGATCAAAGGCTTGTGATCGGTTCGTAAGACGAAAGGGTCCGATCGACCGTATAAGTACTGGTGAAACCGACGCACCCCGAATATAATCGCAGTCGCTTCCTTTTGTATTTGCGAGTATCTATGCTCGGCGGCCGTGAGTGTGCGCGACGCGTACGCAACCGGCCGCTCCGTGCCGTCTTTCCCCACTTGTGACAAAATCGCCCCGAGACCGGTGGGGGATGCGTCGACCGTTAGAATAAGTTTAGCGCTTTGATCAAAATGTGCCAAAACCGAATCCGACGCTAGACACTTTTTTATAGATGAGAAAGCGTCCGAGTGAATTTTTGTCCACTTCCAGTTACTATTCTTTTTTAACAATTCGTACAATGGACTTAACATCATTGATGCACCGGGTACAAAATTTCTATAATAGTTTGCTAGCCCTAAAAACGATTGCAACTGACTCACATTACTTGGCCTAGGTGCGTTTAGTATGGCTTTAACTTTTTCCGGCGATTTTTTAAGACCATTTTTGTTAATTACATAACCTAAATAACTGATCTCGTCTTTAAAAAATTCGCACTTTTCCTTTTGAAGTGTTAACCCCGCGTCTTCGAGCCTCTGCAATACGGAACTTAGTCGCGTCAAGTGCTCCTCCCTATTACGACCTGTAATCAAAATATCGTCGAGCAGACACAATACCCCGTCTAAGCCCGACAACACGGTCTCCATGGCGCGCTGAAAAATCGCCGGAGCTGAGGACAGACCGAATACGAGCCGTGTGTACTGATAAAGTCCACGGTGCGTGTTAATGCACGTCAGCTTCTGTGAGTCCTCGTCGAGACACAGCTGATTGTACGCGCTGGACAAGTCTAGCTTCGTAAACTGTTCGCCGCCGTGCAGCTTCGAGAACAACTCATTGACAGTCGGCAAGGGAAACTGCTCGACGACTAGCTGCTTGTTAATACTAACCGAGTAGTCGGCGCATATTCTTACGGAGCCGTTCCTTTTTAGGACTGGCACGATGGGGGACGCATATTCGGAATGGTCAACAGGTTTCAGCACACCTAGGTCGACTAGCCTATTTAACTCGTCGGTAACCTTTTCCCTGAGGGCGAAAGCAATGGGTCGCGCTTTAAAGAACTTCGGCTTCGAATTTTCTTTCAAAAATAATTTTATTTTATATTTTTTAAAACAACCCAAATTGTCGGAAAATGTTTTATAAAAACGAGTCTGAAGCTGTTCTATCGAGAGCGATGACCCACAATATTTTACTGGAGCTAGTTCTAAGTGGAACTTCGAGATAAAATCCCTGCCGAGAAGTGCCGGGCCCCCGCCACGTACCACGTATACGTCTATAGCGCGAGTGACCCCATCGAACGACATTTGTGACTCACGCATAACACCTAAACAGTGTATTCTTTGGCCCGTGTAACTCATTAACTTTTTATTCGAAGGCGACAATGACACATGAAAATGCCGTTTAAAAATAATCTCGGAAATAACCGTTACAGCGGACCCGCTGTCAATTTCAAATTTTAAAGTGACCCCATTTAAATTAACAGACTCCACCATAGGTTCACCCCTGAAAGATCGGATATTATACAACTCACCGCCGTCGTCGTTCTCGCCCTTCCCGCTCGTCACAGCTGACGTCAGATTCACCTTCTTGCACATGCGTCGGAGGTGACCCGTTTGATTACATTTTTTGCACGTATTATTAATGAAACGACACTCTGGCGACCTGTGGTTAAAATAACCACACACGGAACACTGCACTTTTCCCGACTTTCTCTCACTCACTTCTTGTTCACATTTGTTCGACTGTCCGATTTTACATAGCACTTCTGTATGCGCGGTAACGACACCGCTCGAGACTGCTCCCGTCCGCGCGCACCTGATGTTCTCGGCCTGCTCCACCGCCCTTGCCAGGGTCAGGCTACTCAGATCCTCGGCGAAGATCGCTTCTTTCTCGAGTCCCGGTAGCATCCCCACTATGAACCGGTCGCGGAGTACTTCTTCTAGGCTGCTAAAGTTGCAATTAGCCGTGAGTCCCCGTAGTCGAGCCGCCCATTGCGTAAATGACTCCGCGGGTTGCTGCACTGCTGCGTAAAATTTGTGCCGTTCGCCGAAACCGACACGTTTCGGCGTGAAATGAGCATCCAGGAGATCTAGAATATCTTCGTAGGGCACCTCATGGAGTTCCTTGGGCAGCGCTAGATCTGCTGCCAACTTGTATGTGCCCTCAGTGAGCGCACTAAGCAGTATAGCTCGTCGTTTAACTCCCGTCGCATCGGTTATATGGTTTACGTCGTTCGCGATAAACCACTGCGTTATGCGACTTTTATACGTTTTCCACGTTTGTTCACTGTGATTAAAACACGATAAAACACCAAAATGCATTACAGACATTTTGGGTTTTATTTATTCAAAAGTGGGTATTTCACGCACTCGTCGCCACTGTTACGTATTGGGAGTAATGAAACGATTGCTTGCTTAGCGCAGACTGTTTATTCAAGTCGCTGTCACATTAGCGGCGGGCGCAGCCGCCAGTTCGAAAACACACGCAGGGCAGGCGCATACACAACAGTCAGCGTCTGAAAAACCATGCAACTCAAATCTACGATGTGTATTCGAGGTACCCATCCATCTATCTACATTTATTTCAGAAAGTTTGTTTAACTGAGAATTGTATTTGCACCATTCATTGCGTAGTGAGGCTGGTAGCTCATTTATTTATTTATTTTTTATTTATTAACTCTTATTGCTAATACGAATTATACAGAAAAATTACTAAATACTAATTTACATCGCAAGGGCGGCCTTATCGCTATAAGCGATCTCTTCCAGGCAACCCTGTGGGACAGGAGAGACTAACATAAATAGCGGGGTGTATCATAAATATAAAAAAAAGGTCAAAAATAAATAAATAAGAGCAAGAACTATGTATAATTAAACTAGTTAAATACGAATATACTTAACAGATTATACAACTTACTTAATATATTGTTAGGACTGTTGAGGGTAGCCGCATAAAAAAAAGGTTTTATAAGGAAGCGTGCGCTGCTGCTCGAGGCTGTCTCTTTCCATTCGTCATTGCGGAATGTCTGACATTTTTGTTTGTTTACGTTCGGTTTGAGTTTATACTACAGCGAGGATTATTATGAAGTAGAGTTAAATTCATTATTTCGCTGTTAGTTTAATTCTTTTAAAATACTTTTGCATCAAATATCTTACATCAGAAGTGGGATAGGATCCACGTGATTCTATCCACTTTGCTCACTCTGTGTTTGTGTTTGCATTTTCGTAAAAAATAAATGCAAAGAGAAAAATGTCAGATCGTTACCGTGATAATTGTTGTAGTCGTAGCAAGTTGAGTCGATATCAAAGTCATACCAGTGTTCGCGAAACATGGATAGCGTGGACCAAGCCGTTTATTCTGCGTGGGAATATGTCGGTAGTGAGGCTCACGCGCTGTCTGTGTATTTCACAGCAGAGAGGATTGTGGACACGATTTATTCAATTTGTACTGCGGTAAGATCGAATCAATGTTTTTATATTTCAAGTTTTGGTGCCAAATAAGTCAACAATAGACTTTTCAATTAATTTAAAGATATGTTCTTTACTAAAGACTGAAATTGAATACCTCGATCAGTTTATTAGTGAGGGTCAGGTAAAGCCGAGTCGTGGCAAGATTTAACACGTTACATGCCAGCATGATATTTTCATTTTAACGTGACCTTGTAAGGCTAGTCGGTTGCGCTGAGCGTGTTAAGCCATTACCTGATTCAGACGTATGTCATTATGTCGTAATAGTCATTGATGCCCTTTATTAGTTCAGTTTGCTTTGTCCATGTATTGTCGAGATGCTCTGCGTTGCGTAGACTGCGGGATACCCAACCGCAGATGTGAGATTGTGAACGGAATATGAGACGTTCTGTATCAGTAGATGCTTCTAGGGTATGTTCACGACTGACAAACTGCCGTTTGCCATTAATATCATGTAGAGGACGGACTGCGGGACGCTTGCCCTACATGGTCTTTTGAAGTAAAGTATTGAACGGACTGCGGGACGTTCAGCATCTGGCATACTGCGGGCTGCCATTAATATCATGTAGAGGACGGACTGCGGGACGCTCCTATCGGCAACGGACTGCGGGACGCTTGCCCTACATGGTCTTGTGAATTAAGGCATTGAACGGACTGCGGGACGTTCAGTATCTGGCATACTGCGGGCTGCCACTGATGTCATGGCTCGCATGGTCATGTGTCGAATGTTTTGAAACCATAAAGAGTTATGATCAAATAACCGAGGTCACCATTATTGATATAGATGCGGATTTGGTCGGATCTTGTGTCCTACTGTGTAGCTGTGTTGTGCACCGCGCGCGCCTACAAGCAGCGCGCCACAGCCGCGCGCGCCTACAAGCAGCGCGCCACAGCCGCGCGCGCCTACAAGCAGCGCGCCACAGCCGCGCGCGCCTACAAGCAGCGCGCCACAGCCGCGCGTGCCTACAAGCAGCGCGCCACAGCCGCGCGTGCCTACAAGCAGCGCGCCACAGCCGCGCGTGCCTACAAGCAGCGCGCCACAGCCGCGCCTGTCTGCAATCAGCGCGCCACAGCCGCGCCTGTCTACAATCAGCGCGCCTGAGCGGTGCCTGTCTACAAGCAGCGCGCCTGAGCGGTGCCTGTCTACAATCAGCGCGCCTGAGTGGTGCCTGTCTACGATCAGCGCGCCTGAGCGGTGCCTGTCTACGATCAGCGCGCCTGAGCGGTGCCTGTCTACGATCAGCGCGCCTGAGCGGTGCCTGTCTACGATCAGCGCGCCTGAGCGGTGCCTGTCTACGATCAGCGCGCCAGTGCAGCGCCTGTTGCCGAGCAGCGCGCCAGTGTAGCGCCTGACGACGAGCAGCGCGCCCGCATCGCGGCTGCCAACGAGCTGGTATCGAAAGACTCTATGCCATTGTTACAGACGAATTCCAGTGTTGAAGGTGCTGGAAGAACGAGCCCGAGGACGGTCTCATGTCAGGAGAAGCCGTGTTAGGACTGTTGAGGGTAGCCGCATAAAAAAAAGGTTTTATAAGGAAGCGTGCGCTGCTGCTCGAGGCTGTCTCTTTCCATTCGTCATTGCGGAATGTCTGACATTTTTGTTTGTTTACGTTCGGTTTGAGTTTATACTACAGCGAGGATTATTATGAAGTAGAGTTAAATTCATTATTTCGCTGTTAGTTTAATTCTTTTAAAATACTTTTGCATCAAATATCTTACAATATAATAGATTTAGCGAGTGACTTTATTCAGGAGATGGCTATGTAGCTGAGATTTGAATATAGCTAGGGACTTTGACTCACGAACATCACGAGGCAGCTCATTCCACAAGTACGCACCTTTCACTGTGAACGAATTCAGATAATAACCCGACCTAGTAAATGGCACATCAAGTACATTACCATACCCAGAGCGTAGAACACGGCAAAGGTCAACACTACGATAATGAAAACACTCATCATCCCATGCAATCTTTGCTGCCCACAGTTTTTGCATGAAGATTTTTGCAACAATAATACTCGGTGCTAGCCAACCCATAGGATCGAATAGCGAAGCTATGACGGTAAGTACCTTTCTCTTAGTTATAGTTGGTTCAAGTGATATTTTCGAATTGTGGACTGTATTTGTTATTTGTAACTTGTCAGTTAGTGTATTCCAGTTAATACCTAACGTTTTTATTGTATCCTTTATGTTTGGCTCTATCTCATTTTTTGATGCTCTTTTACTATTCTCGATCTCTTCCATAAATTGTTTACTATTAGAATTCCATTTTTGTAGCTCAAAACCTCCTGATTGTAGTATTTTTGTTACTTTACTTTGAATGTCGATTGCAGTTTCTACATCGTAAATTCCTGATAAAATGTCATAGACGAAAAAATCGTTAAGAATGGCTCTCTGTGCCTCTTGACTCATCCTTATCTTCGTCTATCGCTACTTGTTTAAGTGTTTTTATTGCAAGGTATGGCGCACATGCTGTGCCAAATGTGACTGTTAGCAATCTAAAATCTTGTATTTCTTCTTCATCACTAAAACGCCATAATATTCTGTGATAATCTGTATCTTCCTTTCTCAGTCTTATTTGTCGGTACATTTTGATTATGTCAGCTGTAAAACAAATCTTATGCATTCTCCATCTCATCAAAATACTACGTAATTCTTCTTGTAGCGGTGGACCAATTAATAACTCATCATTAAGTGAAATATTGTTGCTTCCTTTACTCGAAGCATCAAACACAACTCTAACCTTTGTCGTAATTTTATCTTCTCTCAATACTGCATGGTGCGGTAGGTATATGGCTCTCTCGTTTCTCGTTCTCTCTTTTACCGGCTCCATGTGATTTAAAGTAAGATACTCTCTCATGACTTTATTATACTCGTGACTCAGTTTCTCATTTTGTGATAGTTTTTTCTCTAATCTCTTGAATCTGTCTAGTGCTCTCTCATAAGTATGGGTAGGTAGGTTAGGTTCGTCGTGCTTAAACTGAAGTGCGACGACGTATCTTCCATTAGGTTCTCGTGTGGTAGTATTCTCGTAAATTTGCTCAGCTCGTAACTCTTCTAATGTATAGGGCGTGTTATTTCTAATCTCCACATTCTCGTCTTCCCAACATTTCTCTAACATTTTCTCTAGTTTTACGTTTAAGTGCATGCTTACTATTCCTCTTGTTATATTTTCTTTTATACCTCCTCCAGATATTATCCAACCAAACTGTGTTTGTTGGGCAATTGGTGACCCTTCACTTCCTTTAATTACTCCACTCATTATTATTTCAGTAAATACATTAACTCCTAAAAGTAAATCTATGGTACCTGGCTCCATGTATGTTGGATCTGCCAAAGTTAAATGTTGGATGTGAGAGAATGATTCATTATTGACTCTTGAAGTGGGTAAAAAGTCTGTGATTTGTTTTACTACAAATGCTGTACAGTTAATTTTGAATGCATTTGTTAGTCTCGAAGTGATCTCCAACTCAGTAGCATATTTGATTTTTGATGTCATCTGATCTACACCACTCACCTCGCCTTCCACTATTCTTCTGCGTAATTGTAAACGTTTCACAGTTATTTCATTTACAAAGGACTCTTGTGAACATGGATCTATAAGAGCTCTTAAGGTTTGAGGCCCTTTACTAGTTTCGATGTTAACCAGTGCGGTTGCTAATAATGCAGTTTTTCCTTGTACTGTAAGATGTGATCGAATAACTCTCGATTCAGATGTAGTTGGAGTCTCTATGGTTGTATTTTCAGACCTGTTAGGCTCACTCTCTCTTTCTGTTCTGGTTAGATGAATTAATGTATGAGGTCTCTTTCTGCACTCATGACAGGACGCTTTGGATCTATAATTTAAGACACTGTGACTCGGTGATAGACAATTAAAACATAATCTCGCGTTCTGTATATGTTCAATTCGTTTGTTTACGTCTAATTTCGCAAATTCTGTACATGCTGATAAGCGGTGATCTTGTTTGCAAAATGGACAATGTTGAGTATTATTAGTTGTAATAAATGATTTTGTTGGGTTTCTCTCTCTTGACACATTAACTGAAGTAGTACTCATCATTTCATAGACTCTAAATCTTGTTTCTAGGAATTTCGTAAATCTCTCAAAAGTGGTAAGATATCTATAGGTAACTCTCCAACATCTTCTTCCCATTGCTTATGTGATTCATCGTCCAGCTTATTGACTATCAAATGGATTACTATGATGTCCCAGTTTTTGGTTTCCACATCATTGTTCTTTAAACTGTTAAGACATTCGACTGTCGTATCCAATAAATCTTTGATTCCTTTGGCTGTACTTTGGGATAGTTTTCTTTGGTTAAAAAGTCGATTTAGTATAGTTTGAACTATTATTCTCCGATTATTATATCTGTTATTTAAAGTCTCCCATGCAACATCCTAATTTTTTTCCGTGATTTGTATTTGTCTTAATAATTGCTCTGCCTCACCGGTTATACTTGATTTTAAATAATGTAGCTTTTGAACTTTGGATAAAGAATGATTGTTATGTATAAGTGGTGTATACAAATCTCTAAATGTACTCCAGTCATGATAAATTCCAGAAAATTGGGGTATATTAATTTTTGGTAGCTTGACTTCCTGTGTTTGGTTATGTGTTATATTTTTCTCTAATAACTCAGGTGTTTTCTCATAGTCTAAGAGCCCGTGAACCCCAGACCTTCGTTATTTTATAAAAGCTGAAAGTTTGTCAACGCATGCTCCCAATACAGGTAAGAACGATGGACTATTATGAAGTTTGGGTTACCGTGGCTTTGGCAGGTAAACGGTACTAAAGGTGTGTAAAATACCGATCTAAATTCATCAAATAATAAAGTGTGATTTTTTGGTATTACCTTCAGAATATTATTAAAAATCACGTTATTGATTGCCAGACACTTAACATCGTGGCAACCCCTTGCCAGACACCCCTAATGTTCATGAAATTATAATTCTACTTATGTTATAGTATAAAAGCTGATTTTTATATATAATACTTAGGTAATAATTAGATGATGTTTCCTCATCAGCCAGACATTTTTGATAGTTCCAACCCCTTGCCAGACAATGATGTAGGGTCGCTGTAGGAGCGAGCGCGAGACAGTATATGTATGGTGGGTGCGAGTGAGATGGCGAGATAGGTCTATCGCGATCCCTCAATAACAGATTATAAAAAAAAAACCAAACAAATAATACTCAAAAATTTAATTAAAAATATATTAATAACATTACAAGTTATTATAGAGCAAGAGCCCGTGAACCCCAGACCTTCATTATTAGTAGTAGTAAAAGTAGTATCCATTTCAATGGAATTCTCTGCATATATTCTCTCCAATGAATCAGTATATAATTCATGTAAATGAATCAATAAATGACAGCGGCCATTGTTGATAATATCTTCTTCTATGATGCTACAAATTTCATTGAAAGATTCTTGGTGGTACTCTCGATAATGATGCCAATCACTTTTAACAGATATTTTCGCCAATGAAGATATTTTATTATTAAACTGAATCCTACAGTCAGTGTGATAGTATATTTTCGGACTTGCAATACTTTCCAATCTACTTAACAACTCATTATACTCTTTTTGATTTTCAATGCTAGACATTATACGAGACTGAAATTGGTTTTTATCACCTTCATGGAGTGGAAGCACTTTCGATCTCACTTGTCTCTTTTTTTTATTGCAAAATAAACAAATTTTTTTACTTATATCAACACTGGTATCACTTTGAATCGAACTATTTACTTCTGTGGTTGCATTAGCATTTTCACTCACTTCTTCAAGTCCGCGAATGTCCACAGCTGCCTGGGAAGGTTGAAGTTCTGTTGATTGAGAAGCTGAAGGTGGGTGTGATACAGTTAACTCAGACAAATGCGATGAACCTGGTATTGAATCGTCTGTTGATATATTTACGTCTTAAGATGGCTCTTTTTCTTGCTCTGTTTCAACAGTCTTTTTAGAATTTTTAGGTTCTGGGGTAAAATATTTTTTCATCAGTCATAAGTCATAAGTCATTTTAATCAGTATAAGTAAAAAAATTTGTTTATTTTGCAATAAAAAAAAGAGACAAGTGAGATCAAAAATGCTTCCACTCCATGAAGGTGATAAAAACCAATTTCAGTCTCGTATAATGTCTAGCATTGAAAGTCAAAAAGAGTATAATGAGTTGTTAAGTAGATTGGAAAGTATTGCAAGTCCGAAAATATACTATCACACTGACTGTAGGATTCAGTTTAATAATAAAATATCTTCATTGGCGAAAATATCTGTTAAAAGTGATTGGCATCATTATCGAGAGTACCACCAAGAATCTTTCAATGAAATTTGTAGCATCATAGAAGAAGATATTATCAACAATGGCCGCTGTCATTTATTGATTCATTTACATGAATTATATACTGATTCATTGGAGAGAATATATGCAGAGAATTCCATTGAAATGGATACTACTTTTACTACTACTAATAATGAAGGTCTGGGGTTCACGGGCTCTTGCTCTATAATAACTTGTAATGTTATTAATATATTTTTAATTAAATTTTTGAGTATTATTTGTTTGGTTTTTTTTTTATAATCTGTTATTGAGGGATCGCGATAGACCTATCTCGCCATCTCACTCGCACCCACCATACATATACTGTCTCGCGCTCGCTCCTACAGCGACCCTACATCATTGTCTGGCAAGGGGTTGGAACTATCAAAAATGTCTGGCTGATGAGGAAACATCATCTAATTATTACCTAAGTATTATATATAAAAATCAGCTTTTATACTATAACATAAGTAGAATTATAATTTCATGAACATTAGGGGTGTCTGGCAAGGGGTTGCCACGATGTTAAGTGTCTGGCAATCAATAACGTGATTTTTAATAATATTCTGAAGGTAATACCAAAAAATCACACTTTATTATTTGATGAATTTAGATCGGTATTTTACACACCTTTAGTACCGTTTACCTGCCAAAGCCACGGTAACCCAAACTTCATAATAGTCCATCGTTCTTACCTGTGTTGGGAGCATGCGCTGACAAACTTTCAGCTTTTATAAAATAACGAAGGTCTGGGGTTCACGGGCTCTTGCTCTATCACTTAACTCCTCCATTTTCTCTAACATGTCTGATTTTGTGTTGATATATTCCTCTTCTCCTATGCCAAACATGTCTATAGCGAAATATTTATGCTTTAATTTTTGCTCAGAAGTAGCTATTTGCACTATAGAAAAATGTGTTGTTCTGAATTTCGTCCAATACTCATTTAACGTCTCAACTTTCACTTGAATTGTAGCAACTTTCAATCTTGACTTAGAGGATTTTCTGAAATTTACTCCGATTTTTTAAATAAGTTCTAAAGTAACTTCTTGTTCTGATATTAAGGTCTCCATTTGCAATGTTATTGATTCACTTGTAATTTACAAAATTTTCTAAGTCCAAATTTATTGAAAATTTTTCTAAGTCCAAATTTCTTTAAAATTTTTCTAAGTCCCTTGATCAGTGAACTTGAAAATTTTACAAGTCTCGTAATCAGTAAAATATTCTAAGTCGCTTATAAGCGAAATTCTCCAAATTATTCTAAGTGTTTGAATAATCGAAAGTCCCGTTATCTCAAAATCCGGCTCGAAGGACCATAAAATTGTAGGGGAAAGCACTAGACACTCACTCACTTATATAGATTTATTACTCACAACTCACTTAACAATTCACAAGAAAAAGAACAACACACAAGAACAACTCAAAAAATCTTAAATTAATACAATGTATATTCAAAATAGTTACACCAAACCATATCGCGTTTCGTTATCGAACAGCGCCATCTAGTTTTGTAATCGTTACTAACAATATCACATTAGCAGCCTTGAAAAAAGTTTCAAGGTTCTATCTGTAAAAATAACGATAATTCCATACAAAATTTCACCCCCACTTTCAACCCCTTATAACCCCTTTTTCGCGTTAAAATGTAGCCTACGACATTCCACAGGCTCAAGACTAAATATTGGTAAGGGTTACAGCACAGCATATTAAACAAAACATTCACCAAAACCGAACATATTGCCAATCAAAATTTCATCCCCTATTGTTATTTAGCACCCTTGGGGGTAAAATTTTTACAAAAATTTAATTTCATATTTATTTTTATCAAATTAGCAGCCTTGAAAATAAGTTTCAACCTTCTACCTGTAAAAATGACGATAATTCCATACAAACTTTCACCACTTTCAACCCCTTTTTCGCGTTAAAATGTAGCCTATGTCCTACCTCAGGCTCTAGACTATCTGTGTACAAAATTTCATTTAAATCGCTTCAGTAGTTTTTGCGTGAAAGCGAGACAGACAGACAGACAGAGTTACTTTCGCATTTATAATATTAAGTAAGGATTAGCTCTCAGTAGATAATCTTTTAAAAAGATTCCCATATTTTTAAGCCCCCATAATTCAAAACAAATTTGTTTAGTCTAGGGTACATTATTTTTCGGGGGGGGGGGGGGAATCTTAAAAATTTACACTGGGTTATGTGAGACTAGACTCACTAAAACCTCCTCGGTGGCCATCCTCAACTGGTAAGAGTCCCGGGATCTCCAAAGGAACGCATCGGGACCAATTCTATGAAAGACGTGCATATAGTATAATAATAATTTGGTGCCTAATCCAGTATTTTATGTACTATCAATGTACAATGAATATAAACAAATATTGTAATTTTAATTCGCGTCCCTAAACCACTAGATATTCATAAAATTGTGCCTATAAAAATATTATTAAAATGTTTATTTGGCTCAATAAAAGTTTTTGCTTGCACAAACCAAATCGTGATCCATTTCTTGTTACCACTAAGTAACAAATCAATTTTGACACGACCGCATTCTGTGTGCGCAAATTGTTTATCGTGATCCGCAACCGCCGAGGTGTTGTCGTCTAATTTACGCACTTAACGCACGCACTTAACTCCGGAACCTCGCATTATATTAGGTTCGACAAAGTTAAAGTGCTGGCCCGTGAGAGGAACTTCGTGTCTCGGAAGCTTCGGGAGGCTATTGAAATAGGTCGTCGACCTAATTTCAACAGAGACTAGGGGTGGGCTCTGCCGCGTACATGGGAACCCGTTTTAATGAACGCGGCGCGACACAACATCAACAGTGCTGAAGACGATATTGTGGATATAATCAGTACATTTTGTGCCCCCGGAAACTCTAATAACAACACCCATGACACTTTGGTATCAACCTCGTCAACGACGCCGGCGCACCCCGCGCCCTCCGCCCCCTCAAGACGCGCCCTAAGAGCGCAGGCGCGCAGTGAGCGACGGGCCGCGTCCGCGAAATAATACCAATCCCACTCATCCTGATGAAGGGCCCCCGAAGGGCTCGAAACTAGTCGGTGACGACACCGGATATATATACGTGAGTGTTTTAGCCGTTTCTATATAAGTTAGTAAAAAAATAGTATACCGGATTCGAATCGAAACCATGGACAAAGTACAATTTACACTAAAACTTGTAAGATCCAAAATATTTCGCATAAAACAGTCTCATATCACTGTTTAATATTAATGCCCTTATTTTACAATTACAGTATTATAACTTTAAACTTTCGTGGTTTTTACTAATATACACACCGGCACAATTAGCGTAACACAAAAAAAAACAGGATTTTAAAATCTTTTACTGGAGGAACTGGCCAGTTATGATTTTTTTTTAATTTATTGTCAAATTTGATAATAGAAAATTAGATGACATACACTTTTTTCATTAATTTTTTTATTTTCCCGAACAATACGTTTTGTCAACTTGTTCGAGTAATAACTACGTAATTGTAATTTTTTTGAAAAATTGGTAACATAATGGTTTTTTATAAATTTGTTATTCTATAGGCAATTTAGTTTATTAAAATCTCTTTATTATGCCTGACTTAACATCACTGGAAATCATTAGGGCTGATGAAATGAGAAGAAATGGCCATACCTACAGATCGATTGCCTCAAAGCTTCGTCGACCAGTATCAACGATTCATCGCAGCATCCAGCGATGCAGATCGTCTAATTCTCTTGTGAGGAGGAGGGGTCAAGGTAGAAAAAGATGTACATCGAGGCGAGATGACAGTTTTTTACAACTTGGAGTTCGTAGGAATACGCGATTAACGGCTGTACAAGCTCGAAATGAACTGGAAGACGTTCGAGGAGTACGAGTAAGTGAGCGTACAGTACGCAGGAGTTTTGAAGAAGTTGGTTTAGGGTCGTATATACCTGCCAAAGGCCCAAAACTTGAGAGACGTCACCGCGTAAACCGATTAAGCTATGCGCGAGAACATCGTCATTGGATTTGAACGAATGGCAGCAGGCTCTCTTTACTGATGAGTGCAGAGTTCTTTTAAAACAGATCGATGGGAGACAGCGAATATGGAGACGCAAAGGAGAACGCCACATATAGTCTAATTTTGAACACACAGTGGCTTATACTGGCGGCTCGATTATGGTTTGGGGAAGGATATGTTTGGGAGCTCGCACGGAGTTAGTGATAGTCACAGGAGGGACCATGACAGCAGATCGATACATCAGAGACATATTAGAAGAACGTATTGTACCATTTGCCCCATTTATTGGTGACGACTTTATTCTAATGCAAGATAATGCTCGTGCTCATAGTGCACAATCGGTACAGGCATATCTTAGCCACGTAGTTATACCGGTGATGCAGTGGCCAGCAAATTCCCCCGATATGAATCCGATAGACCATGTCTGGGACTTGCTAAAAAGAAGGGTTAAATCCAGAATGCCACCCCCCAACAATCTGAATGAACTTGGAAACGCATTACTTGAGGAGTGGGAGCGGTTGCCTCAAGAAATCATCGATAACATAATCTATAGCATGCCCAGACGAATGGAAACCGTAATCAGAGCAAGAGGGGGAAACACTCGTTATTAATTTTGCTTTAATTTTATTGTTAAATCATTTAATGCTTACTTTTTTATTTTTTTGTAATGGTTCATAATCATCTAAAAAATTCACTTATTTCAAATTTCTTTATTTTTCAATAAAAAAATGACGAAGACTTTCCAAAGTCGTTGTTAAAAGATGTTAATCAATTTGTTATTTTGTATCTAATTACATTTTCGTCAAATATATACGTTATTATATCATAGTGTCACTTTTTTTTCTGTTCCGCTAATTGTGCCGGTGTGTATATAATGTTCGTAATATCGGGAGCTCAAACAGCCTAATCGTGGTAAGAATCCCGTTTCTTACGAACATTATAATTACAGTATTAATTCACTTTATCTCTCAATTTTACGCTAAATAACAAAAAAATCTATAATGTATGGATTTAAACTCTATTTTAGTGATACTTGTATTGACACGTGTATTATTACAAGTGTCACGGCACTCTACTTCTACTATGCTTCGTGTACCAATAGAAAACGTATTTATTAGGTCACTAGCCATCGGCCGCGACTTCGTCCGCGAGGAATTAAAAAAAAAATTATAAGTAGCCTATGTGTTCTTCCAGACTATGTTCTACATTTGTATCAAATTTCATCAAGATCCGTTCAGCCGTTCGACAGATACGTTCCAATAAACAAACTTCCATCCATCTAAACATTCGAATTTATAATATTAGTAAAATAGTAAAAACTCTGGTATCTTTAAGTGATTCCATAATCAAAAGCTGGATAAATAATTAGAGAAAGAAATTTAGCAAACATGAAATACTAGCTAATGCCAGTGCTAAGACATCTAGTGGTTTATCTCTTAATGATATTCTATATGAGGGTCCTAACATTTACAATGATATATATATTTTTTTTTTTTTTTTTTTTTTTTATAGGAGAAGGGGGCAAACGAGCAACGGACCGAGAATTATTTGATCCGACGCCCATGGACATCCGCAACGCCAGAAGAATCGCAGATGCGTTGCCGGCCTTTAAGGAAGGTATACGCTCTTTTCTTGAAGGTCCCTAAGTCGTAACTGTTTGGAAATACCGCCGAGGACAGAGTATTCCACAACGCGGCTGTGCGAGGTAGAAAGTTTCGTGAAAACCTCGTCGTTGTGGAATGCCACCCATCGAGATGGTAGCGATGAAATTTGGCGCTCTGTCGACTCGTGCGATGACGGAACTCGGCGGCAGGTATGGTTCCAAACAATTCTTCGGAACACTCCCCGTGGTAAAGGCGGTAGAAGATACAAAGGGAACTGACATCCCTTCGCAAAGCCAGTGAGTCAAGCCAATCGGTAAGACCCCGGTCATTGACGATTCGAGTGGCACGTCGTTGCACGCGGTCAAAAGGAAGAAGCTGGTATTTAGGAGCTCCAGCCCAGAGATGCGAGCAGTATTCCATATGTGGCCGAACCTGCGCTTTGTATAACTGTAAGCGATGGGCTGGCGTGAAATACTGCTTCGCTCTCCCTAGGACACCAAGCTTCTTAGAGGCCAGCTTGGCCTTCCCCTCCAGATGACCACGGAATTGGACGTCACTCGATATGTCAACGCCGAGGATACCAATGCTGGCTGAGGCAACCAGAGGAGTGTTCTCAAAGTTAAGGTTGACGACAAAGGGTTCTTTTTTGGCGGAAAACGCGCAAACTTGTGTCTTTTTGGGGTTGAATTCGACAAGGTTTTGTTGCCCCCAATCAGAGATATTACCCAGAAGGGTCTCCAGTTCGGACACAAGTTTATTCCGGTACTCGATGACGCTATCCCGAGAAACATTAGCTCGGGCCGTGTACAAAGCGTCGCCCGTACTATCGTCTGCATAACAATGGACGTTACTATGATGTAACAAGTCATTGATATGCAGAAGAAAGAGAGTGGGCGACAGTACGCAGCCCTGTGGGACACCAGCATTAATTGGTTTAGGGTCTGAGCATGCACCGTCTACAACGACTCTGATGCTCCGACCCTCCAAAAAGCTGGCAATCCAGGCCAATAGTCTCTCGGGAAGCCCATAGGAAGAAAGCTTCGAAAGAAGCCCTTTATGCCACACCCGATCGAAGGCCTTCGCTACGTCCAAGCTGACCGCTAGGGCCTCCCCTTTGTTCTCAATGGCTTCAGCCCATCTGTGAGTGAGGTACGCTAAAAGATCACCAGCAGAGCGACGTTGACGGAAACCGTACTGGCGATCGCTTATGAGCTGGTGCTCCTCCAGGTACCTCATGAGCTGGCAATTAATGCTAGACTCCATTATCTTGGAGAACAAAGGGGTTAAGGCAATGGGCCGGTAGTTCGCTGGATCCGAGCTGTCGCCTTTTTTAGGGATCGGGTGAATTAGGGCAGTCTTCCAGCATTTCGGGACCACGCCTAAGGAGTAGGAGTACCGGAAAAGACGCGTTAAGACCGGTGCCAACTCAGGAGCACATGTCCTTAGCACAATAGGAGGAATACCGTCAGGCCCACTCGACTTGTTGACATCCAGAGATAGCAGCGCTTTACGCACTGATCTCTGGATGAACTGGATATCCGACATAGAGGTCTCAACGCGCGGGATTTTCGGCGGCGAGTTACCTTTATCATCCAGTGTCGAGTTTGATGCAAAGAAGGATACCAGAAGATCGGCTTTCTCCTTTGCAGTATGGGCCAATGAGTCGTCCTCCCTGCGCAAAGATGGTAGTGATGGGCGACAGAAATTTCCTTGGACAGCCTTGGCGAGAGACCAAAATGCGCGAGTTCCGGATGGAAGGCACACTAGCTTCTCACCAATGCTGGCCACGTGTTCAGACTTTGCCTTTGCAATTACACTTTTGTAGGACCTGGAGGCAGAGTTGTACTTCATTCTAAGCCCGCTGGATCTATGGTCTCCCGTTTCCGACGCTTTGGCCCAGGCACGATAACATTCCCGCTTGTGGCTTAAAGCTAACTTGCAAGAACGACCGAACCAGGGCCGAGATCTACCACCGATGGGCACTACAGTTGATGGGACAAAAAGTTCCATCCCCTGAAGCACCACGTCTGCAACAGAGTCAGCAATGGCGTCGGGATCGTCCAGCTTGAAGCAAACCTGCCCCCATGGGTAGGATGCAAAGAAGGTCCGCATCCCATCCCAATCCGCTGACCTAAAGTGCCAGACTCGACGAAGACCAGTCGGTTGTGACCGTAAGCGTCTTGCGACTGGCACTGTTGTCCGGACCAGACAGTGGTCTGACGACCCTAAAGGGGCGTCGACGGAAACCAGATAGCTGTCCGGATGAGTGGTCAGCAGAAGGTCCAACAGGGAAGGTAAATGATCGACAACATCTGGGATTCGCGTAGGCGAGGTAACCAGCTGTGTCATATCATATGCTAAGGCAAAGTCATGAACAGATCTCCCCGCGTAATCCGTGGTACGTGAGCCGAGCCATTCGGCATGGTGGGCATTAAAATCGCCAAGAACCACGACTTCAGCAGAAGGGATCTGCTCTAACACGGAATCTGTGCCCATTTGGACTAGCTCCATGAGTTGGTCTGTATCGGTATTTCCGCCATGGGACCTATAGAGGCACGCGTAGACTCGCGGATGGTCGTCGCTATCTACACGCAGCCACAAAACAGATAGGTCCCGGCCTTCAAGGTGGTCGAGGCGACGAGAACAGATATCCTCACGGACGTACACGCACACCCCAGCCCGTGGTAAAAAGCGGTGTTCGAGCTTATACCCGGGGTAGTGAAGAAATGAAGTGTCCGCCGGAGAAGATATCTGTGTCTCGGTGAGAAAGAGCAAGCCCGGCTTAGTCGTCTCAAGGTGATGGTGGACGGCTTCAAGGTTAGAACGGAGTCCCCTGACGTTACAGAAGTCCACAGATAGTGTGGCAGGGGATGTGACATGGCGCTTGCTACGTTTGCCCCGACCAGTAGCACAGAGCGGGATGGTGCCCCCCCCAGAATACGCGGGGCAATCCGTGCGCTTACCCCCGGACTCCAGGCGAGAGTTCAGGTGTAAACGCGCGGAGGGGGATTCTCCAAAACTGTTGGTTTTGGTACCCCCCTGGGGTAGATTTTCTTTAGATCCCACTGTCATGCTTCATTTGGGGGGGGGGGGGGGGTTTGCCAATTTGATATAATACTTTGCTTCCGACTTTATAAATATGCTTTCATTTGTGATATTGTTAAAATGTATAGAAATATCTGGGTTAATCCTAAATTTACAGCCCTACAGAGAATTTTATGGCGGAATTCAAACACAGAACCACTGAAATGCTTAGAACTAAAAACTGTTACATATGGTACTAAGAGTGCTCCTTTCCTTGCTTGCCGCACAATGCAACATTTAGCTGATAAATACATAAACACTCATAAGCTAGCTGCAGAATGTATAAAATCTAGTTCTTATATGGATGATTATTTATGTGGTGCTCAGTCCGTGGAGCAATGTGTAGAATTATGTACTCAGCTCATTGACTTATTGAGTAAAGCTGGTTTCGAATTGCATAAATGGTCAACTAATCATTCAGAGATATTATCACATGTCTTAAAGTTAGATTGTACACAAACTGAGAGCAATCCTTACAACTTTTTATCTCACACTCCAGTCAAAACTCTTGGTTTACAGTGGATACCTACTAAAGATGTACTTCAACTTTCCATTCCTAATTCAAGTGACAACTCTCAATGTACCAAAAGGAATGTTTTATCTCAAATTGCACAAATATATGATCCTATTGGTTTACTATCTCCTACAATTATATTAGCAAAAATATTAATGCAAGATATTTGGAAACAAAATATAGATTGGGATTCTTTAATTCCTCAAGAATTGTTAGAAACTTGGAATATGTTCATTTCACAATTACATTCTTTAAAAGACATACAGATTCCTAGATATTACTTTTCTGATATTCCTACAGATATCATTTTGTTAGGGTTCAGTGATGCTTCACAGAAAGCCTATGGAGCATGTTTATATTTAAGAGCAACTTATCCTAACAAAGAGTTTACATGTTTTTTTTTTTTTTTATAAGAGAAGGGGGCAAACGAGCAGCGGGAACACCAAGGTGTTCATCGACGCCCATGGACATCTGCAATACCAGAGGAATCGCAGATGCGTTGCCGGCCTTTGAGAAGGTGATACGCTCGCTTCTTGAAGGACCCTAAGTCGTAGCGGTTTGGAAATACCGCCGAGGACAGACCATTCCACAACGCGGCGGTACGCGGTAGAAAGCTACGCGAAAACCGCACGGTTGTGGATTGCCAGCCATCGAGGTGGTGTGGATGGAACTTGGCGGTCTATCGGGTCGTCCGATGACGGAACTCGGCGGCAGGAATTGTTCCAAACAACTCTTCTGAGCACTCCCCGTGGTAAATACGGTAGAAAATGCAGAGGGAACTAACGTCCCTCCGCAACGCCAGAGTGTCGAGCCGATCAGTAAGAACTCGGTCGTTGACGATTCGAACCGCTCTCCGTTGTATGCGGTCAAATGGAAGAAGCTGGTACTGGGGTGCTCCCGCCCAGAGATGCGAGCAGTATTCCATGTGGGGCCGAACTTGCGCTTTATACAGCTGAAGGCGATGGCCCGGTAGGAAATACTGCTTCGCTCTGCCGAGCACGCCCAGTTTTTTGGAGGCCAGCTTGGCCTTGTCTTCCAAATGACCGCGAAACTGAACGTCGTTCGATATGTCAACGCCGAGAATACTGATACTGGCTGAGGCAACCAGGGGAGTGCCCTCGAAACGAAGATCCACGACAAAGGGTTGTTTTTTAGCGGTAATGGCGCATACTTGTGTCTTTTTGGGATTGAAATCAACGAGATTTCGCCGACCCCAATCCGAAACTTCACCCAATAGGGTCTCCAGTTCAGACACAAGTTTGGTCCGGTTCTCATTGGCAGTAGCCCGAGAAACGTTAGCGCGGGCCGTGTACAATGCATCACCCGTGCTATCGTCTGCATAACAATGGATGTTGCTAATTTGCAGCATGTCATTGATATGCAGAAGAAACAGGGTGGGCGACAGTACACAGCCCTGTGGGATACCAGCATTAATCGGTTTGGGGTCCGAGCATGCACCGTCGACAACGACCTTGATGCTTCGACCCTCCAAAAAGCTGGCAATCCAGGCGCGTAGTTTCTCGGGCAGCCCGTAGGAAGGCAGCTTCGAGAGAAGTGCTCTGTGCCATACCCGATCAAAGGCCTTGGCCACGTCCAAACTAACCGCCAGGGCCTCCCCCTTGCCCTCGATCGCCTCCGACCATCGATGCGTGAGGTACGCAAGAAGATCACCAGCTGAGCGACGCTGTCGGAAACCGTACTGACGATCGCTAATCAGCTGATGCTCCTCAAGGTACCTCATGAGTTGGCAATTGATGGTCGTTTCCATGACTTTCGAGAACAAGATGGTAACGGCGATCGGCCTGTAGTTGGACGGGTCTGAGCTATCTCCTTTTTTCGGGATCGGGTGGATTATGACAGTCTTCCATGATTTCGGGACAACGCCTAAGGAGTAGGAGAACCGGAACAGGCGCGTTAAAACCGGTGCCAACTCGGGAGCGCAAGTCCTAAGCACGATGTACTTTAGTAACGGCTAAGTCTAAAGTTGCACCTATTAAAAAGCAACAGTCAATCCCTAGACTAGAATTGTGTGGAGCACTACTTTAACTAGCTCAGTTAACTAACAGATTTTTAGATACAACTAAAAATAAAATCAATATTTCATGTATATGTTTATTTACAGATTCTTCAATTGTATTATGTTGGATAAAATCACCATACAAACATAAACATGACACATATGTTACCCATAGACTCATGCTTATCATTAATACTACACAGAATGACAACTGGTATTACATTAATACTAAACAAAATCCAGCTGACTTAATTACACGAGGTGTCATGCCAAATGCACTTCCATCATGCTCTTTATGGTGGAATGGACCTTCTTGGTTAACACAAGACCAAACATTGTGGCCTATCACTGCAAATATACCTGAAAATGATAGTCAAAAGGTAATTGATTTGTCAACAACTAAAGTGGTAAATGTTTGTACAAAATTAACTAAAAACTACTCATTCTTTTATGATCACTTTTGTAAGATCTCTAATTTTACTCGCTTAACTAGGTCAGTAGCATATATATTTAGATTCATATATAATTTAAAAAACAAAACTAACAAACACATTTCTTATTTATCAGTCTCTGAACTCAAACATGCACATAATTTTATCATTCAAACATCACAACATCAGTCATTCCCAAAAGAAATTAGCGAATTACAAAATGCTCAGAATAATAACACACAGTCAGATCACATAAGCACACATAAATTATACACATTTACTTCTAGCCCTATCAGAAACTTAAATCCTTTCTTAGATGAAAATAATTTGTTAAGAGTGGGAGGGCGCATTCAGCACTCGGACATACCATATAGTCAGGCGCACCCTATTATATTAGCTGCTAAAAACCACATAACTGAATTAATTGTACGTCATTATCATCTCAAATTACTTCATGCGGGAGTTCAAAACACATTATACAACATAAGGCTCACTTACTGGCCAATACATGGTAGACATGAAGTTAAAAAATGTATTCACACATGTGTAAGATGTACTAGGTACAGAGGAACAGTCTGTGGACAACAAATGTCAAACCTACCAACTCCTAGGGTTACGTTAACTCGTGTTTTCACGCACGTAGGAATAGATTTTAGTGGTGCTGTATCCATCAGAAACACTATGGCTAGAAACTGCAGATATTTAAAAGGATATATTTGTTTATTTGTGTGTTTGGCTACTAGAGCAATTCATTTAGAATTAGTGACAGACCTGTCATCTCAAGCTTTTATATGTGCTTTAAAGAGTGTTGGTTGGATGTGGTTATGTCGGATCTTGAGAAGAGAAACGCTGTTACTTGTTCGAAATTTTATTAGCGACTCGCCATCTTTTACAAAAGTAATAGATAATTGCATAGATCATAGATCAATGAATCGATAGTTCGTTTACATTATTGATCATAGAGTAAATATCGATTATAAACTAACATGCCCCCCACCAAAAAGGGCACAGGCCTTTTTAAGAAAATTAATGAAATTGAAATTAAACTGTATATAAACCAAAGAATGAATTAATAGCAAACTGTCAAAATTTTAAGTTGTAAACACACATGAATGAAAATCTTAAGTAATACAAATAGTGAAACAAATATGCAAGTATGAAAACAAATGTATGAAATTATCCTAGTATTTACAAAACATCCTAATTTTAAGTAATTATCCTTATAGTTAAATCGCTGTAATCAGTACAAATCAAAGTAAATGTAAACAAACTTAGCATAAATCAAAATGAAAAGAAAAACAAAATAAATAAATCTCAAAACCAAAATAAAAACTTAAAACATAACTGCTGAAATCAATAACACAAACTTAATCAATTAGTTTTAAGTAATTGCAAATTAAATATGTACACAATATGAAGAAAACATTAATTAAGAATCTAAGGTAAGTGTTGAAAGTATGAATCAAGTAAACTTATTAACTACAACAATTTATAAAGAAAAATGATATAACATATCTACTTAACAAGTTTTACAGTAAATTATGAATCAATATTAATAGGTAAATGACACAATTTAAGCACATTTCTTTTAGTAACACTATCACCACACTTTACACTATACACTCTGGTTATCCCGTCTGGTCCAGGATGTTTGTTGAGTATGCGCCCCAGCATCCACTTCCCCGGAGGCATATTGTCTTGTTTTATTAATACAATATCATTAATTGAAAATTCCTTTTTAAATTTCAACCATTTAGGTCTTTGTTGTAATCTTGTTAGATATTCTTGTTGCCATCGATGCCAAAAATCATTTAAAAGTTTCTGTGTATAAAGCCATCTAGTATGTAAGTTAAAATTAATGTTAGTTAAATTAGGTGTAGGAACAATTTTAAGGGCTTCTCCAACTAAAAAATGTCCTGGTGTCAGCGGGTCCACATTATCTACATCACTGTCATCTATTGGTGTCAACGGCCGAGAATTGAGACAAGCTTCTACTTGACACAAAAGTGTGCTCATTTCTTCGAATGTTAAATTTGTTGTCAAAACCCTCTTCAAATGACCTTTCATTGATTTGACTCCAGCTTCCCAGAGTCCACCAAATGTTGGACTGTAGGGAGGAATGAAATGCCACCGAGTACCATCCATAGCCAAGGTGTTTGCAGTTTGTTTATGTAATGATTCTAAATTAGCTTCATCTAGGGACTCCTTCAGTTCTCTATTTGCAGCAATAAAAGTTCTACCCTGATCGCTCCACATCTGAGCACAATGCCCTCTGTGCGACACAAAACGTTTGAATGCTGCAATAAAAGCTTCTGAGGTTAAGTCGCTCACCAATTCTAGGTGTATAGCCTTTGTAGATAAACAAATAAATATAGCAATGTAAGCCTTGCTTGTGCGAATGCCCTTGCCCTTGGACATGAGGATGTTGAATGGTCCCGCGAAATCTACGCCGCTGTTGAGAAAAGGTCGTGATGGAGTTACTCGCTGACTCGGTAGATCACCCATGAGTTGACTTCTTGTTTTGGGTCGAAGTTTTGCACAAATTAAGCATTTAAAAATATGTGATTTAACAATACTTTTAGCTCTTATAATCCAATATTTCGTTCTCAAATATGAAAGCATGAGTTGCAATCCACCATGTAAAGTTTTTCTGTGTGCATCAGCTACAATAAGTGCGGTAAGTTTAGACTTGGAGTCGAGTATAATTGGATGTTTACTGTCTTCCCTTAAGTTTGCATGACGCAATCTTCCTCCAACTCTGATAACTCTTCCTTTGTCAAGAAAAGGGTTCAAAGTTTTAAGGTGACTGGTTGGTTTGACATATTCATACATCATAATATTTCTTATGTCATCACTGAAATGTTCGCTCTGATCCCTTTTTATACAGATTAATAAAGCTTGATTTAATTCTTCTGTTGTAATGCTGGACTCTTTGTATTCCTTTTTTCTGAAATTTAGAAATCTTCTACTGTAAACAATTATTTTTTGAAGTTCTTCTAGTGTATCAAAATTATCAAAATCTAAAAATTTATTTGAATAGTTATCTTCAGTTTCCATGGTATTTAAACAAACTTGTACAGATTTCTTCTCGAGATGAGTTGATACAATGTTAGGTCTTGAAAATGTTATTGTCTTTTGTAGAAGCCATGAAGGGCCATTCCACCATAAAATATCGTTTTGAAGTTCATCGACACTGCAACCTCTTGAGGCAACATCTGCCGGGTTCTCCTGAGACTTAACATGATACCATTGACTGTTGTTGATGTTGTCCAATATCTCCACTACTCGATTAGCGACAAATGGTTTCCATCTGTTTGGTTCTCCTAGCAGCCATGCTAACACAACTGAAGAGTCTGTCCATGCATAAACTTGATTTGATGGTATTCTCATTGCATTGGTTACATGGTGTAATAATTTTGATAGTAGGACTACACCACATAACTCGAGACGAGGTAGGGATATTGTTTTCACTGGAGCAACTTTATTATATTTTTGTTTAAGACCTGGTGACTTTTCTAATTTGCTTTCTAATTGTTTGAATCTTCTCAATGCTATCTCTCGACTATTTCCTTCCATGGATTTAGGCTTGTCTGTTTTGAAAGGTAATTGTACAATGTATCTGCCATTGCTACTTCTTGATGTTGTATTCTGAAATAATTCTTCACAAATTTGTTCATCTTGCGTTAATTTTCTTTTAGAAGTTGTATCTATTTCCCATAGTGATTTTAACATATCATCTAGGTTTGTAATTTGATGCATAACTATAATATTTTCTTGGGTTGATTGTAAACTATCATCTATTGTTCCAAAAATTATATAACCTAATGTGGTGTTTTGAGCACATGGTGTTCCTGGTGGGCCTCTTATAACCTCACTCAGTATTATTTGTGAATATACATCTACTCCCAACAGTAGGTCTACAGATCTTGAAATGTTGAAACTTGGATCGGCTAACTCAAGTCCTTGTATGTGGGGCCAGTCGCTGTATTGCAATGTTGTGTTTGGTATTCTTGAAGTAAGTTGCCTGGAAATCACAAATGCCTTTATTTTGATGCTAAAATCTTTCATAAATCTGGAGCTTACTTCAATTTGAATTGATTCATGTATCCTTGACTTTACTGATCCCACCCCGATGATGTTTCCTTTTGTTGAATATCTCTTTGCCTTTAACAATTGAGCGGCTCGCTCGCTTATTAAACAACCTTGTGAACCTGGATCGATTAATGCTCTTAAAACAGTTGTGTATCCATCCTCGCTTTTAACAGCTACTATTGCCGTCCCTAATAAAACTGTTTTATTGTATGTTGTATTTGATTGTGAAGTCGCTACTGTATTAATTTGAATTGGTGTTTCTTCAACATTTGCATTTAAAACCGTAGGTTGAGAATGATTTGCAATGTTACCTTGGGTACTCGCTGTGGGTGAATGATGAAGAAGCGTGTGATGCCGTTTGTGACAAATCCTGCAAGTGCTAGATGATCGACAATATTTGACAGGATGTCCTGGAATTAAACAGTTGTAACAGATGTTATTCTGATTGATATATTCTCTTCTCTTTTGTAGATCCATTTTTCCAAAACTTTTGCAGTGACAAAGTGCATGATGTTCTTTACATAAGACACATGCTTTGAAATTTGTTGTAGTGTGAAATGTGTGGACTGTATTTTTCTCCTTTGTAGATGATTGTAATAATTCGAGCGTTCTAAATTTAATTTCTAGAAACTTTTTTAAAATTGAAAATGTAGGTAGATCTCCGGAAACTTCCTTGCTTACATATTCTTCCCATCCCTTTTGTGACTCTAGATCTAATTTATTGGTAATTATATACACAATTAGAGGGTCCCATTGGTCTGTATTAATGTTTAAATTATTAAGGCTATGGAGGCATTGGTTAGTGGTATCAAGTAAAGCTTTTATATGACTCACCGATGGACTCTGCAACTTTTTCTGGTTAAGTAATTTCCTTAAAATAGATGTTACAATGAGACGCTTATTGTTATATCGCTGCCTCAACACTTCCCGGGCTTGATCGTAGTTGTCCTCCGTTACTTGTATATGTTTTAGTAAATTTTCTGCTTCCCCGCTGACACTCAATTTTAAATATTGTAGTTTTTGTACTTTACTAATTCCATCGTTCTTGTGAATAAGGGAGATAAAAAGGTCTTGGAATGTTGGCCAATCTTCATAATTACCGGCGAATGTGGGTACTTCTATATTTGGTAATTTTACCTGCTGCTTCATACTTAGTGGGCTGCCGATAGCTGGTATGCTGCTGCTTTGGGGATGTGCTGGCTGAAGAAAATCTTTCATAGCTGCTTTACCTTGAATGTAGGTCTCTTCGCAGTCGACGAATACTTCGTTCTTGAAATACTCCAATGATTTTCTTTGTTCTTTCGTTACTATCCTTATTAAGCTGTTATGATTGTTTGTGAAGGCGACCCAGTATTCTTGTAAGATCGACATCTTGGTTTCAACATATCCTTCGGTCAGACGACTTTTTGGAGTCTTCTTGATATTCTCGTAAATTCGGGTAATGTGTTGGCGTATGTCTTGGAGCACTGTTAATAATTGTTCTACGTTATCCATATTTTCTACCAATTTTTCTAATTTTGAATAAAACGCTGACTATCCGGCTCGAAGGACCACTATGTTGGTTGGATGTGGTTATGTCGGATCTTGAGAAGAGAAACGCTGTTACTTGTTCGAAATTTTATTAGCGACTCGCCATCTTTTACAAAAGTAATAGATAATTGCATAGATCATAGATCAATGAATCGATAGTTCGTTTACATTATTGATCATAGAGTAAATATCGATTATAAACTAACAAAGAGGTTTATATTTAGACGAGGATTGCCTACTTGTTTGTATACAGATAATGCAACGAATTTCAAGGGTGCAAAATCTGAACTTCATGATCTCTATAAAATGTTTAAAAATGACAAATGTTATAGTGAAATAACCGATTTTTGTGCTTCTAATAACATAGAGTTCAAATTTACTATACCATTAGCTAGCCATATGGGTGGTATTTACGAAGCAGGTATAAAATCTGTTAAGTCACTACTTAAGAGATATTTGTTTACTACTAAGTTAACATATGAATTACTTTACACTGTATTAGTGCAGATAGAAGGAATATTAAATTCCAGACCTTTGTATCCTATCCCTGATTTGCCAAATGATTTAACTTGTCTAACACCGGCTCATTTTATCATAGGTACAGCTATAACAGACTTACCTGAGCCTAATTTACTAGAAATAAATGAGTCTAGACTTAATATTTACAAAAGAATAATACATTTAAAACAGAGATTTTGGAAACAATTCTATTTCAGTTATTTATCAGAGTTACAAACTAGAAACAAGTGGTTAAAGATTCATAATAATTTAAATATTGGAGATTTAGTGATAATTAAAGATGAAGTTACTCCCCCCACATTTTGGCCTCTAGGCAGGGTAATTTCTACCAAAATGAATAAAACGGATGGTCTTATCAGGTCAGTTGTTATCCGTACTTCTAAAGGAGACTATGCTAGACCTATTCATAAGTTAATTTTGTTACCTACTAAGACTTAAATTTAAATCTACTTAGAAGCTACTTTAATTTTTTTGTTACTTAGTTACTAGTGTTATGTTATGATTACTAATTCTATTATTATAATTGATTTGCTAAAAAAGTGTAAAGGATACTTACCTTGTGTGTACATCATACTTACCTTGTTAACTATTAATACTATTACTTAAATAATGTAACTACTAGATTCTATTGTGTTATTTTAGAGTTATATAATCTCACTATTTGTAAAAAGGGCGAGAATGTTACGAATCGATTCGTTAATCTTTGACACTTCATACTCTTTGTCGATGCTTTCTGTTCGCGTGCCCTTCTCTTCCCTTTTCAACTTCTGTTACAACAGACAACAGTGTAAAAACGTGTTACAAATAAATTAATTACAAGATCCAGACTTTTATTCAAGAATCTAATGTTAAAACATAACACAATGTATTTTGTTTAGGCCAAACACAGTTGCTTGGTTGTAATGGTTTATTTTGGAATTAACAAAGTTGCAAAAAGACAAATTATACGGTGCGCGTATGCATCGGCAGCCGGTTGAGATTTTGAGTGACGTTTCTTCACCCGCACGCCGCTCCGCCCGCTTATAGGGTTGCCCGCATCTCGGGCGCGAACATCCTCCCCGGGTTGAACACCTTTGTTCAAAGAAGCAGTGTGATGGGCCCACGGCTGTGAAGAAACAGATGTAAGTGGTTGTAATGGAAGAGTTGTGGTAGCAGAGTGACGAGAAGGTTCTAGTCCAAGGGAAGAGGACAAATGTTTTTGTAGCTCCGTAGAACAGTTTTTCCTTTCATCTTTAGTTCTGCCACTCTTGAGCCTCCATCGACGCCAGGATAAATTTTGGTGACTCGTCCCAATGGCCACAGTACAGGAGCACCTGCTTCCTTCAATAATACAAGAGTTCCGACAGATAGTTGTCCTGTTGAATGGAACCATTTAGTTTTTGTTTGAAGTAAAGAGACGTATTCTTTAGAAAACCGCTTCCAAAAATGCTGCTTTATATAATTGATTCTTTGATAACGCTGCAAATGCTCGACCTTCATGTTTGAAACCTGTGGATAAGGTACAGATAAGAGAGTTCGTCCGATTAAGAAATGAGAAGGAGTAAGAGCAGAGAGGTCAGTGGGATCAGATGAGAGAGGGGTAAGCGGACGGGAATTCAAAACGGCTTCAATTTGATGTTCGCGCCCGAGATGCGGGCAACCCTATAAGCGGGCGGAGCGGCGTGCGGGTGAAGAAACGTCACTCAAAATCTCAACCGGCTGCCGATGCATACGCGCACCGTATAATTTGTCTTTTTGCAACTTTGTTAATTCCAAAATAAACCATTACAACCAAGCAACTGTGTTTGGCCTAAACAAATGGTCCATCGAGCCTCAACAATCAACAACGAAAATACAGTCCACTCATTTAATACGTTTGGAGCGAACGAAGTGCAGCAAATTATCGCGACATCGGCTCAACGGCCGCCGGAGTCAAACTTCAGACATCAAGACAAAGGAAGTACCGTGTGGACAGGGGAAGATAAAGTGAGTTCGTTCCATATTTTCCCTTCTAAATCCTCTATAATTGGCTTCCTATTGTGTTAATTGTTCAATCTCACGCTTATGCATTTACGAGCGCCTAATTACCGTATAGTGAAGTACCCACTTTTTTTTCTTTTTTTTTCGTAATTCTTATCGATAATTTTTTCCTTTTAATTCAACAATGGCCCAGCTAGATGTTTTAATTCGCAAACGTAGTGGCATGAAAGCCAAGCTTACAAATTTCTCCAATTATATTAGCTCAATTGGCGCTTCCGGCATAATCTCCGAACTTCAACATGAATTACAATGTCGATTAAATAAATACGAGGCATTATACGATCAATTCGATGAATTACAGGTGGAGATTGAGGTGTGTTCCGACAAGCCAGAGGACGAATACGAGGAACGTTCAAAATTCGAAGAGCGTTATTACGCGCTGATGGCGCAAGCGCGCAATCTGCTGTGCAGAGATGGTGCAGCAGATGACGGCCGCTCTGTTGCAGGTTCGATATGCAAACAAGCAGGTGAATCATTCCAACACAATTTTATTCGCTTACCTAAAATTGATTTACCTCGCTTTCATGGTAGTTATCAGTGCTGGCTTGAGTATAGGGATACATTTTTATCATTAATTCATAGTAGTGCTTCTATCGATAACATAAGCAAATTCCACTATTTACGCGCCTCGCTCTCGGGTGCGGCACTCGACATTATTACGAACATAGATTTTAAAGGCGACAACTATTTAATGGCGTGGCAATTGCTATGTGATCGATATGACAATAGTCGTCTATTAGTGCATAATCACGTGCAGGCATTGTTCAATGTTGAACAGGTTGTCAAAGAATCGAGTCTTTGTTTACGTCGTTTGCTTGATACAATTAATAAAAATATTCGAGCGTTAAAAACATTGAACGAGCCGACGCAATATTGGGATACGCTTGTAGTTTACATAATGTCAAACAAATTAGACGTAGTAACCGGTAGACATTGGGAAGAATATCGTAATGGCTTATCGAAACCGCCTTCTTTACAACAATTTTGCGATTTTATTAGTAACAAAGCTGATTTATTGGAAACAATTGAAAATAAACAGAATACAAATGTAAATAAAACAATTTCGAAAAATAACAGTTATATAATAGCATCTAACATAAATAATAATAATCGTTCCTTAGAACAATCAAAACATAACAACATTAAATCTTATAAATTGTCATGTCCTTTATGTTCAAAAAATCATCTTTTGTTTACATGTGAACATTTTCGTAGTTTAACGGTTGAAGAAAGATTAAATAAGGCGAAAGAGTTAAAAATATGTTTTAACTGTTTGCGTCCCGGACATGGTACTAAGCGATGTAGATTAACGCATTGTAAGTATTGCAATAGTAAACATAATACGCTTTTGCACACCGAAGAGTCAAAGTCTACTTCATTTCAAGACCCAATGCCTAGTAGTTCTAGTGTTGCGTTGCCTATAAATCATTCATCATCATCCATTGCTTTCGCCAAAGAAAATAATATCGTTTTGTCGAGTAATGCTCCTATACAACTTACTACTTCTACGCATGTTTTACTGTCCACAGCTATGGTGAAAGTGATTGACGACAACGGCAACAGCATGGACGCACGGCTTCTACTCGATAACGGCAGTACAGCAAATTTTATAACGCAGTCGCTTTGCAGTAAACTAAAATTATCTACACGTTCTGTAAGTTCTGAAATTAATGGCATTAATAATCAATCGTTAACTAGTACACAAGCTTGCAATTTAACAATCGAGTCCCAATGTTGTAGGTATAAAGCGAATATAGAATGTTATATTTTACCGGAGATAACTAAAATACTCCCTTCTACTATTATAGACATCAGTCAACTTTCGTTGCCCTCAGATCTACATCTAGCTGACCCTTCGTTCAACATACCGTCAGTAATCGACATTCTCGTCGGGGCTGAAGTTTTCTGGGATGTTATATGTACTAAATCAATTAACCTAGGCAAAAACAAACCTAAGTTAGTTGAATCAAAATTAGGTTGGATTGTTACAGGCCAACTACCAATACAGACAACATCAAATTTTACTCATTCTTGTAATTTGTCGATTAGAGATCTTGACAACAATTTGAAAAGGTTTTGGGAACTCGATTCCGTCGCTTCGAGCCATGCCCTGTCTAGTGAAGAACGAGCTTGTGAGGAAAGCTTTAACTTGAATACTATCCGTGACGAAGACGGTCGATTTATTGTAACGATCCCATTAAAAAATAATACTAATGTCTTAGGTGAGTCATATGAAATGGCGCAACGCCGTTTTTTATCATTGGAACGTCGATTTCAACGTAATCCTGTCTTCAAAGAACGATATATAGCATTTATGCAGGAATACGAACGTTTGGGTCATATGACTGAAAACAATACGCGTAATACTTCTGAAGCAGAGTCTAATATCGAATACTTTTTGCCGCACCATGGAGTCATTAATGATGCTAGTACAACAACAAAATTTCGTGTAGTTTTTGATGCATCTGCTCCAACCTCGTCCGGGCTATCATTCAACGACATCCAAATGGTAGGACCCACTATACAAGACGATCTTCTTTCGATTTTGTTGCGTTTTCGGCAACATAAGTATGTCATATCCGCGGACATTGAAAAAATGTATAGAGCTATTAATGTTACACCTAACCAACGCAGTTTACAACAAATAATTTTTAGGGAGAACAATAAGTTACCTCTCAAAACTTACAAACTTAATACGGTAACTTATGGCACCGCGTCAGCTCCTTATTTGGCCACAAAGTGTCTAAGCAGCCTAGCGTCAAGCGCGTCGAATGAACAAACTAAACGGTCAATTTTACAAGACTTCTATGTGGACGACTACCTTAGTGGCGGCGACACCATACCACAGGTAGTGCAATTAAGTATGGAAGTACGTTCTATTTTATCTTCGGCGAAATTTCATCTTCGTAAATGGAAATCCAATAGCCCGGAGGTATTGGCTCAGGTTTTAGGTGTTTCAAGCTGTGAGGATAGTTTAAACTTCGCAGAAAATAAAGATACGCCGCATAAAACCTTAGGTTTATTTTGGTTATGCAATTCAGATTATATTTCTTTCTCTGTTAATATAGACTTGAACAAGCAGGTAACGAAACGTATTATGTTGTCAGTAATTAGTCAAATTTTCGACCCTTTAGGTCTTGTAGGTCCGTGTGTTGTTGAAGGCTAAATTTTATTACAATGTCTTTGGTTGATAAAGTCTGATTGGGATGAACAAGTACCAGATAAAATAAAAGCACTTTGGACATCCTTCTCAAGCTCTCTATTACATCTTAATAATTTAAAGATTCCCCGTTGGGTGTTGTCTGATAAAGCGTGTTTATATGAGCTTCATATTTTTACAGATGCCTCGGAAAAGGTGTACGGGTCTTGTGTTTACGTGCGTTCGATAGATGAGCAAAATCAAGTAAAGGTTAGATTATTAATATCTAAAAATCGCGTAGCACCGATCAAGCCTACAACTATTCCACGGTTAGAGCTTTGTGGGGCATTACTAGGAACTAGACTATACGTAAAGATCATAAATGCTCTCCATTTACCAATTACAAGGTGTCATTTTTGGTGCGATTCAACTATTGTTTTACGCTGGTTATCTATGCCATCGCATTCATTAGATCCGTTTGTGCGCAACCGCGTTCATGAAATACAAGAGAGTACTGCTGACCATTCGTGGAGATACGTTTCGTCTGGAGACAATCCTGCCGATTTAGTATCACGAGGCGTGAAGGCTAATAACATTGGGGAATGTACGTTGTGGTGGTCAGGACCTGAGTTTTTGGTAAAGTCCGAAAATGATTGGCCAAAAATGCCATCTTCGGAATCTACTTACCATTACAACGAATCACAACTATTAACTACGGCAAATTTAAATCACGAGTCGGTGTTTCGATCGTTAATTAATAAATTTTCTAACTTCAATCGTCTTGTAAGAGTAATGTCATATGTTCAACGTTTTGTGTATAACCTTAAAAACAAAAATAACAAAAGAATCGGTTTACCTACGAAGGACGAATTAGATCAGGCCTTTAAAGTCGTAATGCAGAATGCCCAAATTGATATGTTTCCCGATGAATATGTCTTGCTACAAAAGGGTAAATCGTTACCTCGTAAGAATAGACTTGCGTCGTTGAGTCCGTTCATGGACAAAGACGGTATCATACGTGTAGGCGGAAGGCTTGAAAACTCACCTTACGAATATAATATAAAACATCCTATTTTGCTGTGTAGTAAACATCACGTCACTAAAATATTATTTCAAAAATACCATCTAGATTTATTGCACGCAGGGCCTCAACTGCTTTTAGCAAATATTCGTCAATTATATTGGCCCTTAGGGGGCAGAAAGCTTTCTAGAGTAATCGTAAAAAAATGTTTAAGATGTTTCAGATATAAAAATACAACTATACAACCTGTCATGGGACAATTACCAATTTCTCGTACTAACTTAGAATTTCCATTTTTACATTGCAGTGTCGACTATGCCGGACCAATACTGATAGCTGACCGGAAAGGGCGAGGTTGTAAGCTTATAAAATCATACGTGTGTATTTTTGTTTGCCTTGCAGTCAAGGCTGTGCATATCGAGCTTGTTACAGATCTGACCAAGGAAGGCTACATGTCAGCTTTGAACCGTTTTGTGGCTCGTCGGGGCAAACCTCAGTCCATTCTGTCAGAAAACGCTACGAACTTTGTTGGTGTTTCCAAGGAGTTGGAACAATTTTTACAGACTTCAAACCTGCCTTCGGAGGTTGCTCAGCAGGGCATTCAATTTTCCTTTTCCCCTTCATATTCTCCCCATTTTAACGGAATTGCTGAAGCAGCGGTTCGTTCTACCAAATACCATTTAAGGCGCTTGATTCAAATGACTAACTTTACATATGAGGAACTTACAACTTGTCTAACTCAAATTGAAGCCGTTTTGAATTCCCGTCCGCTTACCCCTCTCTCATCTGATCCCACTGACCTCTCTGCTCTTACTCCTTCTCATTTCTTAATCGGACGAACTCTCTTATCTGTACCTTATCCACAGGTTTCAAACATGAAGGTCGAGCATTTGCAGCGTTATCAAAGAATCAATTATATAAAGCAGCATTTTTGGAAGCGGTTTTCTAAAGAATACGTCTCTTTACTTCAAACAAAAACTAAATGGTTCCATTCAACAGGACAACTATCTGTCGGAACTCTTGTATTATTGAAGGAAGCAGGTCAACCTCCTCTACTGTGGCCATTGGGACGAGTCACCAAAATTTATCCTGGCGTCGATGGAGGCTCAAGAGTGGCAGAACTAAAGATGAAAGGAAAAACTGTTCTACGGAGCTACAAAAACATTTGTCCTCTTCCCTTGGACTAGAACCTTCTCGTCACTCTGCTACCACAACTCTTCCATTACAACCACTTACATCTGTTTCTTCACAGCCGTGGGCCCATCACACTGCTTCTTTGAACAAAGGTGTTCAACCCGGGGAGGATGTTCGCGCCCGAGATGCGGGCAACCCTATAAGCGGGCGGAGCGGCGTGCGGGTGAAGAAACGTCACTCAAAATCTCAACCGGCTGCCGATGCATACGCGCACCGTATAATTTGTCTTTTTGCAACTTTGTAATCCGAAAATAAACCATTAAAACCAACCATCTGTGTTTGGACTAAACAATATTTATTATTATTATTTCTTTTATATTAATTCTGTCTCCGCCTGGCTGGTTTTTATATGATAGATAAAGTAAATAAATAATGGTTAAATAAAAACTAATAAATATACTACGTATTTACGATAAATACATATATATAAAACCTAAATTACACACTATACATACATACATACATAAATAATCCTAGCCAGGCGGGATTCCCTCGGCAGGGGAGACCAGACGGCCAAGGGTCAGGGAGAAAGGGAAAGAAACCGGCGGACAATTCGGGCGGTATCGAGAAGCACCGCTTTCTGCATTTGAGCTCGGAGCACACCGTCCCGGAGCCCCAGCCTCCTCAAGTATCCAGAAAGGCTGACTGGAATTAAACCGTTTGCAGAAGTGTATTAGAAGTCCAAAAGCAGAAAATTTATAATAAATCTTTTTTCTAATTTTTTTTTTTTTTTTTCCTGCACTCTTTGGCTGCTTATCGAAATGTACATATGTAAAAGGGAGACTAATATTGTTCCAGAATTTTTATTTGTTTTAAGTTACATTGAAGTAATGATAGTGAATAAGTTTTTTTTTTTTTTTTTCTTTTCTTTAATATTGTTTTAAATACCTTGCATATTGAACTTAGGACCCGTTAATTATACATAACTTTAACTTCTTTTTATACCATAGTTCTTATATTATTTATTAGTTCTTATCTTATTTTATCTTTTGTAATATTGAAATTTTTATTTATCTTTATATATAAATATTTATGTTTGGTTATCCACCGCTGCAACTGGCGTGCGGATAGTCGTGAGGGTTTTCGCGGAAGATCAGCGCTGAGTGTTCCAGAGAGGAGCACCCAGCATACAAAGCTGAGGGAGGACCCTATCCGGTCAGCATTGCAACGTTAATTATAAATGTTTCTTTATGCTAGTGTAATTTTAATTTTATTCTGTTTTATGTATTTATAATTATTTTGTAATATGTTAGTTTTTTATTGCGTTGTAATGGTGGAAGGATTAAATGTTATTTTATTTATTTATTTAAACCACTATCGGTATAATTTCAGTCGACAAGCTACCCCACATGTCAGAAAACTCGTGTGCCAAGTATATTTTCTTTTCTTCTCTGTTGCGGCATTCTCGAGATTCTCGTCATGGGGGATCGCTATGTCAACCAAAAATATCCCTGACTGTGCCCGGTCCATCAGCACAATGTCAGGCTTATTCGCTGGAATAGTCCTGTCTGTGATGATGGACCGGTCCCAGTAGAGCCTGGCGCGGTTATTTTCGAGCACGGCTTCCGGGACGTACTTATAATAAGGCAGTCTAACATCCAGAAGACCATACTTAAGAGCGAGCTCCTGATGGACAATACGGGCTACTAAGTTGTGTCTGTGCAGATACTCAGTGTTAGAAAGCGCCGAACAACCGGAGATAACATGCCTAAGTGACTCACCGGGACGGCGACATGCTCGACAAATGTCGACGGTGCCGTCCTTTAGGATGTATCTCCGATAGTTGTTGGTCTTAATAACCTGATCCTGTATCGCACAGACAAAACCCTCGGTTTCCCCGAAAAGGTCCCCGAAGCGTAGCCAGTGGTGGGATGATACTGTATCTACGGAGGGCTCATGAAGAGCCTTGTAGAACCTCCCGTGGAGCTCTTTCTCTTTCCATATTGCCTCCCGGTCAGAGACGCTCTGCACTGCCGGGTCCTGCCATTGCTTTTTTTTTTATAGTAAAAGTAAAAGAGTAGTACGTACGTACGTTTGATAGATATTGAAAACAATGTTGGTATTGTAGTTTTCAGATATCTTGGTGGTTCTTAACAACGCGCGTGTCGCTGCGCAGAACACAATTATAAGTGTAGCGGGGCGTATCGGGATATGGGAGGGAGGGCACTGCGCAGCGCACCGATGACCTTGAGCCGTTAAGATATTTATAACAGTAATACGCATTATAATAACGTAAAAAAACTAACTATAAAAAACGTAATTGCACACCTTTTATATGGAGTATAGTGGATGACGTTCACACAGTAAACACTACGAAAGAGAAGTGATAGAAATGAGCTTTTGTTTTGCTACAAAGTTCGATGTTTACAAAATTATAAACATATTTGCGTTGTCCTTGCTTAGGCCAGGTCCACACCTTCGGTTTTAACTGATCAGTCTGAACAGAACAGTCGGACTGTTCAGTTAAAACGTATATGTTTAAGAAAAACTGAGACGTGTACAGTATCAAGTAAATCTTGCCTTCAATCATACATTTTAACAAAACAGTGCGACCGTTGAGTTAAAACTGATGGTGTGTAGCCGTCTTTAGGTCCATGATAAAGACTTAAACAATACGCAGTTTAATATTGACATTAAAGTTAACACCCATCTAAAAGGTTATTGCGAACTTACAAATTTATTGTAGTATAAATTACAGGTTTTGTAGGCAAAATATAATAAATACGAATGTTTGGATGGATGGATGAATTGTTTAGAGGTATGTCAAGAGCGGCTGCATGAATCTCGCTGAAATTTGACATAGATATAGAACACAGACTATAAGAACACAGGCTACTAATTATTATTTTTTTCGCCGCCGTCGCCGAGTCGCAGACGACAGCTAGTTATATCATAAATATTTTGAAAAAATGTCTATTATGATGTAACAAAAAATAAAAATGTTATATAGGTACTACATTAATGAATTGAATCAAAAATCTTCCTATTTTAAAAATAAACATCACGACAAAAATCAAAGTTATATAAAACTTTCTTAATAAACTACGGCTAATTGCTTTTTAGAACAAACGACATGTACATATTAAATCAGCCCCGGCTGGGGAACTGACTGCGGACATACAGAACGACTCGCACGGGGGGTGCACCGGAAAAATATTCAACGGTGCACTCCCAATGCGGAGCACGGGGAAATAAAACCACCTAATGCTGGTTAACGAAAGAGATTTATTTGAAATGTATTTCGCATATATTTGTTCTTATCTTTACACGATCTTTGTGCAACCAGATCACCAGGGTACCAGTGTTTCCGGGTTCACAGACGGGATGCTAGGATTCGGTATGGGAGCGACCAAAACTATGGAGTATGATAGCAATACCCCGCAGCAAGGTCGAGGTCCGAAGGTTGGGGAAGGGGGTGATAGTGCAGTGGGGGTGGCCGGCAATTATCTACGGCGTACCCAAGGCACAAGGCGGGGAAGAGGGTGGCAAGGAGACAGTGCAATGGAATAAGCCGGCAATAGATCAACGGCAAACCCAAGGCACTAAGGGTGGTGGAGGCGGCGAGGAGAGTAAAACCACCGTGATTCCAGTAAACCAGAATGCTTTATTCTCTGATTCCAAGATCTTTTACACAATTGAAAACTGCTGATGAATCGATTCGACCCACCAGCTGTCTCGCTGCTGACCTCGCTCAGTCAGCACTAATTATTTAGCTCGAGGTTGTTCTTTTGCCTTGATCTTCTTTCACGGTTGTTGTTTATGTTCGTTGTCACGAACATTCTGGGGAGTCTCCAGATGACGGGATGGTTCTTAGAGGTTGCAACTGGATGCCGGCACATGCTGCTTCAGATGGCGGCGGTGGGGGTGCGACGCACGGACGGGCTGTCTCGGCTGCTGAGACTGATTTAATTCCTCTACTCTGTGAATGTGCGCCTTCACTGTTGTTATTTGTTGTATTCTTTCTTATTGTCAACCTTCTTCCAATCCTTGGCCTCCATCGACATGTTGTTTTTCTGATGAGATGACAACAGCCCATTGTCATGATGCAGATTATTGCTATTGTAGTGATACTTATTGTTGTTTGATGATCTGCCGCCTGTCTTAATTTATTCTGATTGTCTTGTAGTACACTTATATCTCTGTATACCTCATCATTTACTCCGAATAACGATGTCATAATGTTTCCCAGTACGCCTCTTTTCTTTCTTATGTTGTGTAGGTACAGCAGGCTTTCTCTCACATGTTTTAACTCATTGCCTTGGTCTTCTAAGTGTTGATATATAATAGTTTGAAACATTGTGTTTCTGATGTAGTCTTTTTTTTAGTTTCATTACAAAAGTCTTCAAATTCCTTCATTATGTTGACTACGTGTTGCCAATCGTGGTTTAAGTCTTCCTTCGCATATGTCATATCGATTCGAAATACTCCTCGGTCTACACGCACGTCCCCTAGTTCTTCTATGTAATATCCTTCGTCTAATTTTTTCAATGTATAATTTCCGGACACACTTGTAAGTAAGCACATTATTGTACTTGCCAGCATTAGCCACTTAAGCGGGTTGTTTGTTTTATTGTATGTTCTATCTTTGCGCTTATTATAAGTTGCGTTGCATTGTGCTTGTTCCCTTTCCTTGGAACCTGCTGCGTCGGTATTTTCATTTATTTCGAGTGGAACTATGCTGTGTATACTCCGCTTGCTTTTTGTGCCATTTGATCTTTGCACAGTGATTACTGTAGTATATTGAAGGTACTTATGAAAAAGTAATAAATCAGTTGGCATCCGACCGCAGTGTTTTATTGACGTATCTTACACTGGCGACGAGGCGGGTTATTTTTTTTATATTGTACGCGTGCGAAGTAATTAGTTAAAAGTGTTAACATGCCATTTGGTAAAATCGAACCGTTCGATTTGTTTTGTGGACAATGGACAACATATGTGCGACGTGTAGAACAATTTATTTTCCTAAATGACATAAAGGAGACGCATCGGGTCGCCACGTTGGTGACTTTAGTAGGCGATCGTACATATAATTTGATGTGTGACTTGTGTGCACCTGATAGACCGGAGGATAAAACTTTCGAACAGTTAGTGCAAATTGTAAAAAGTCACGTAGAACCGCAACGTTCGGTGTACGCCGAAAGGGAAATGTTTCGACAACGACGGCAAAAGGCAGAAGAAAGCATCGGCGAATTTTTGCAACAGTTAAAACATTTAGCTTCGTCATGCAATTTTGCCCAGAATTTAGAAGAAAACTTATGTGAGCAATTCGTCACGGGCTTGCGGAGCACGGAGATTAAATCACGATTGCTATTTGATGCGAAATTAACCTATAAACGGGCGGTGGAGCTAGCTCTAAATTTGGAAGCCACGGAGAAGCATGTGGAGCGGGTGAGCGGCCGCGTCAGCGTGAGCGGTGCTGTGCGCTCCAGGGACCTCGGCGACGACGTGGCGGCGGCGGTGACGGCGGTCAGCGCGGGCGCAAGCGGCGGCGTTTCACAGGCGGGCGGCGAGCCGTTGCACGCGCTGCGCAGCGGGCCGGCCGTGGCGGCGCGACCGGCTGCGGCGCAACCGCCGTGTTGGAGATGTGGTAAACCACATCGTGCAGATAAGTGTCGTTTTAAGCAATATACGTGTGGCCAATGTAATGTAAAAGGGCATTTAAAAATAATGTGCAAAGCGTCGAATAGTAGAACAGCCGGCACGCGACACAATTTTGTGGAGGAGGACTCCGACTGTGAAATGTATAATATTTGTGCGGTTTCTTGCGGAGATAAGCCTTACTTTATAGACGTTAAGGTTGGTGATGTAATGTTAAAATGTGAACTAGACACTGGAAGTAAGATTTCGGCAATTAATGAGAATTGTTACAAGCGATTTTTTTCCAACTATAAAATTCTTAAGGATTCGATTAAGTTATGTTCGTATTCCGGGTCGCGTATAGAAACGATTGGATATATTGTAGTAAACGCGTCGATTGATGATAATTTTCAAGATAATTTACAACTGTACGTAATCAAGAATGGTAGTCGTCCTTTGTTAGGTAGAAATTGGATTCAAAGATTTAATATAAATGGATTGTGTATTAATAATATTTCACTTGATGTTAACGAGCAGCGAAATCGGTTCATTGAAGATTTAAAAAATAATTATCCTAACGTCTTTACAGATAAGTTAGGTGAATGTAAAAAACAGTTTCGCTTGCAATTGACTGATAACAAACCGGTTTACTTACGCGCGCGGCCCGTACCGCTCGCATTGCGCACCGCGGTGGAGAGGGAAATAAATCGTCTAGAAAAAGAGGGATCGATTTATCAAGTTGAACATTCCGATTATGGTACACCTATAGTACCTATCATTAAACCATCCGGGGACATCCGCATATGCGGCGATTACAAATCTACAATAAATCCGAAATTAAAAATTGATCAATATCCGCTTCCGCGAATAGAGGAACTGTTTGCGGCCCTAAGCGGTGGGCAGGAGTTTTCAAAAATAGATCTGACAACCGCGTATATGCAAGTACCTCTCCACCCCGATTCGCAGGCGTGCACGGCCATCACCACACACGTTGGTACTTATGTATTTAAGCGTACTCCCTATGGTTTAAATTGCATTCCACAAATGTTTCAAAAAATTATGGAGGAGACCCTTAGGGGCTTACCGAATACTGTAGTGTTCCTAGATGATATTTGTGTTACAGGAAAAGATAGGGAGACGCATAAAAAAAATCTGAGAGCGGTAATAGAAAGGTTGGCAAACATGGGTCTTACTGTTAAGTTGAATAAATGTAATTTTTTACAAGAGAGTGTATCGTATTTAGGCTTTATTATTGATAGGCACGGTTTACATCCGGACATGGCCAAGGTTGATGCGATCGTGAAGGCTCCGGAACCGATGAACGTGACTCAATTAAAGGCATTTTTAGGATTAGTTAATTATTATGGCAAATTCGTTCCTAATTTAAGTACATTACTCCATCCCTTATATGCCTTGTTAAAAAAAAATCAGTCGTGGTATTGGAATACAAATTGTGAAATCGCATTCAGAAAAATAAAAAACATTTTAGCTAGCGACAAGGTGTTGTGTCACTACGAGGCGGAACTTCCGGTGGTGCTGTCGGTGGACAGCAGCGCGTACGGCGTGGGCGCGGTGCTCGCGCACACCTTCCCCGACGGTTCCGAGCGCCCTATAAGCTGCGCCTCCAGGACGCTTTCCGACGCCGAAAAGAATTACAGTCAATTAGACAAAGAGGCGCTCGCTATTATGTACGGAGTGCAAAAACATCATCAATATTTATTCGGCAGGAAATTCACGTTAAAAACTGATCACAAACCATTGGTATATATTTTTGGACCTAAAGGCTGTATTCCACAGACTGCGGCGAGTCGGCTACAACGTTGGGCCGCCAAACTAGCCGCGTACGATTTTAATATTGATTTTGTAAAATCAAAGTGCAACGGCAACGCGGACGCGTTGTCGCGCTTGCCGCTAGAGGGAGACGGCAGCGGCGGCGCATCGAGTGCGCCGGATAAACATTATTTAATGTACGTTGATGAAACTTTACCAGTTAATTTTAAAGAAATAGCATTAGCAACAACTAAAGATAAATTGTTAAGTAGAATTTTTGGATATATTATGTTTGGCTGGCCGGGAAAGTGTTCAGATGATGAAAAGGCTTTTTATGTCAGACGTGCAGATTTGAATATTGATCACGGCTGTATTTTGTATAAATATCGTCTGGTGATACCGCAAACATTACAAAAACGCGTGCTGTTAGAAATTCACGATGGTCATTTAGGCATTGTAAAAATGAAGTCCATCGCTAGGAATTATGTTTATTGGCCGGCACTCGATAAAGATATCGAGTTGATAGGAAACAAGTGCGAGGCGTGTCGCAGCGTACGCGACGCCCCCCCGCGCGCCGTCCTCCATCCCTGGGAGTTTCCCGCCGCGCCTTGGCAGCGACTGCACGCTGACTTTGCGCAGCTGCACGGCAAGTATTATATTATCCTAGTGGATGCCCATAGTAAGTGGCTCGAGGCGGAGGAAATACGTAGCACATCGGCGTATCACACCATAAAATTTCTTAGAAGTTTATTTGCGAGGTTCGGCCTACCGGAAAAGCTCGTTACGGATAACGGGCCTCCGTTTCAAAGCGCGGAATTTAGGGAATTTTGTGATAGAAATATGATACGTCACATAACTTCTTCGCCCTATAGACCGCAAGGTAACGGTGCAGCCGAGAACTGTGTTAAAATAGTAAAAAAAACTATTAAGAAAGCCGTTATAGAAGGTAGGGACATCCATACTAGTTTATATCGGTTTCTAATGCAGTATAGAAATTGTGAACATGCAACAACAGGGGTTGCGCCCGCGGTGGCGCTCCTCGGACATCGGTTGCGTAACAGGCTAGACGTGATGCGCCCGAGCACCGCAAAAATAGTCGAGGAAGCGCAGGACAAACAAGTACTCAACTCCTCGGGACTCGCTAGAAACTTTAAGGTAGGGGATAAAATATTATCTAGAAATTATTCAACTAATAAGCATAAGTGGGTCGAAGGGAAAATTTTACAACAAACCGGTCCGGTGTCGTATAAAATTATGAATAATGATGGGGATGTATACCGTAGGCACACGGACCAAATTTTACCTCGGAGTAACAATAGGTTCTCATGGGACATAGAAAACGAATCGGATAATTATAGTAACATGGATGAGTACGTCAACACGAGACCGCGGAATAGAAATAACAATTATGAAGGTGATACTTTCGATATTGATTACGATACGTACACGACGGCTCAGCCGCAGCCCGACAGTGACACAGGCACTGCGTCGGCGCCGACCACTGAGGCTGTAGGGCCAGCGGAGGCTGAAGATACCACCTGGGCGGTTCCCGGAAGTTCCAACCAGGTGAGCACGTTATCCGGAGAATTAAATGAGAGGGCAAAAAGAGCGCTTCGTCGCGAATGGCGAAGGAAAGGGATGGAGTAAGGTCAAGTAAAAAAAAAAAAAAATCGTTACAGCACTTGGTCACATTTATCGCATTTCCTTTGGTTTTCTTGTCGTTTGATTAAACAAGCTTTTTGTTAGATATTAGTAAAATGTAATAATTAATATTAAAATTAATATCAACATAAAGTAAGTTATATGATGTAAGATGAATAATTAGTTTCACTTGGTGGAGGAAGAAAATAGTAGATGTAAGTTAAACTTGTTAAAATGCATTTAAAAAAAAAAAAAAAAATCTGTAAGTTTATTTAGTTCATAGATTATCAAAATGTTATTAATTAGGAGAGAGATGTGTAGTATATTGAAGGTACTTATGAAAAAGTAATAAATCAGTTGGCATCCGACCGCAGTGTTTTATTGACGTATCTTACAATTACTCTTGTTAATTTATCACTCCCGGGGTGGCTTTCTACTACTTTTGCTAATGGCCACTTGCTCGGGCTTATACTTTCATCTTTTATTAATACTATGTCTCCTGGTTTCACGTTCGGTCCTTGACTTCGCCACTTGTATTTTTGTTGTAACTGATTTAAGTAGTCACTTGTCCAGCTTTTCCAAAACTCCTTTTTTATTTTTTGTATCATTTTCCATCTTAACGTAGGTTCTCTAATGATACACTGTTCTATAGGGTCCGGGATACCAACTGCTTCTCTTCCAATAAGGAAGTGACTCGGCGTTAAAGCTTGCATGCTCTCGATACTCTCATCCATTTTGCATAGAGGTCTTGAATTCAGACATGATTCTATTTGACATAGGAGTGTGGTGAGTTCTTCGAACGTCAGTGTCGCTTCTCCAATAGTCCTTTTCAGATGATGTTTCATTGATCTTACTCCCCGTTCCCATAAACCGCCAAAATGAGGTGAATGCGTTGGTATGAAATGCCATTGCGTACCGATGTTCGTTATTATATCCTGAAGGTGTGGTTTCTGTGTTATTTCAAGTACTTCGTGTTGTAGTGTTCTTGCCGCTTTTACAAAGTATGTTCCATTATCACTGTACATGTGATAACAATGTCCTCTTCTCGCTGTAAATCGTCTGAAGGCCGCGAGGAATGATGATGTTGTCATATCGCTTACTAATTCCAAGTGTATTGCCTTTGTTGCTAAACAAACGAACAACGCAATATAACCTTTGTAAGATTTGTGGCCTCGCCCCTTCGTTGTGCGCACTTGAATCGGTCCTGCATAGTCCACTCCTGAAGAACTAAATGGGTGTGATGGTGTCACTCGTGCGGTTGGTATTTGGCCCATTTTTTGGTGCGTATTTACACCCTTATAGCGAATGCATTTTACACATTTGTTCAATACTGTTTTGATTCTTCGTTTGATCCCGAGTATCCAGTACTTATTCCTTATATAGCAAAGTGTTGCCTGATTCCCGCCATGTAGTGTTTCCTTGTGCGCATCTCTTATTAATAGATCTGTTACATGATGTTTATATGGTAGTATTATGGGATGTTTCTGATTGTATGTTAACGTTGAATTACTTAATCTTCCTCCAACTCGTATCAGTCCTTCTTCATCAATGAATGGATCCAAAGCGGCTATTCTACCTTTTTTACTCACTGTTCCTCCTTTTAATAGCGCGTTATATTCCGTCTCGAATTCTCTTCGCTGAATAATCTTTAACAATTTGTGTAATGTTTCCTGTATTTCCACCACTTTTAATGTTTTATTCGATTTATTTTTGCTAAACACTCGCCGAAAGTAAGTTAATACTCTTAACATACGTTGTAGTTCCGAGAACCTATCCCATAAGTTACTTTCTTCTTCGGTACTCGCGTGATACGACCGTATTTCCTCTTCGTGTGTGTCAATGATAACCCTTTTCATTGGTATATTTTGTTTTTTCAGCCAGAGCGGCCCTTCCCACCAAAGTTTATTTTCCTGCAACGCGTTTGGTTCACTTCCTCTTGAAATTATATCTGCTGGGTTTTCTGATGATTTTACGTAATTCCACTTCTCTGGCACTGTCAAATTGCGTATTTCTGATACGCGTATGCCAACGAATTTATTCCATTTACCGGGATTTCCCTTTATCCACCCCAGTGTAATCATTGAGTCAGACCACATATTTAAATCAATTTGATCGCACCTCAGCGTGTCTCTTATTTTCTTTAGAAGTCTTGCTAATAGTAGGGCTGCGTTGAGCTCCAACCTTGGCAATGTTATTTTTTGCTTTATCGGAGCCACCTTAGATTTCGCTTGTAGCAATGTTACAATGTAACCGTTGATGGTTTTGACTCTGCTATACACTACCGCCCCATATGCCTTCTCGGACGCATCGCAAAATCCGTGTAGTTCAACTTTCGTTTTCTTCATGCACCCCATCCATCGTGGTACGTTTATGTTTTCTACACTTTTTATTTGTTTTTGGAACTCTATCCACTGGTTTGTGTAGCATTCATCAAGCGGACTGTCCCATCCAATATTCTTGATCCATAATTGTTGAATTAACAGCTTCATCTTCAGGATGATTGGCCCCAGCCAGCCTAGTGGATCAAATATTTTGGATACTTCTGATAGGATAAACCTCTTTGTCGGGGTACCATTTTCTTTTACAGATATTTTGAATGTGAAATGATCATAACATGGTGCCCATAGTACACCGAGCGACTTTCTTGTTTCGTCGTGTGGTAATTGCAGTAGCTCCATATCCTGATTTTCGTGAGGTAACTCCGTAATTAATGGCTCAGCGTTTGACGACCACTTCCGCAGTTTAAATTGGCCTGACTTTAACATTCGAATCAACTGATCTTGCAGCTTCTTTGCTGATGTAACATCATCTTCTCCTGACAAGCAATCATCTACATAGAAATCCTCCATGGTTACTCTGCTTGCTTCCGGATACTTTTTCCTTTCGTCTTTTGCTAATTGTTGTAGGGTTCGTACTGCCAGGTATGGTGCAGCTGACGTCCCGTATGTGACTGTTGTTAATTGATATTCTTCGATACTTGTCTTATTACTTGTGTTTCTGCCATTCGTAAATCTCCACAGTATCCGTTGATAAACCTGATCGCAATCAGAAATTTTTATACACCTATACATTTTTTCTACATCGGCCATAAAACATATCCTATGTTTTCGCCACCGTAGCAATATCGACGGTAGATCTTCTTGTAGTCTTGGTCCTTTATACATCATATCATTTAGACTTTGTTGAGATGATGTTTTACTTGAGGCGTCGAACACAACTCTTAATTTGGTCGTCAGACTATCTTCTTTGACTACCGGTTGATGGGGTATATAATACTTTCCCAAACTACTTTTCTCCCAGGGCACCTTTTCCATGTGATCCAATTTTAAATATTCTTCCATGAAGTTATCGTATTGTCTATGTAGATTTTCATCTTTCTTGAACCTTTTTTCTAGCTGTAATAATCGTGCTGCTGCTCTATTTCTTGACTCTCCCAGCTGTATTTCTGTCCCTGAAGTAAATTTTTTAAAGGGTATTCGAACTGTGTATGACCCGTCCTTATTTCTTCGCGTAGTTTTAGTATAGAACTCTTCGCAGAGTATATCGTCTTCGTTCAAATTATTTGCTACCAAATTCACTTCTTCCATTTCCCAAAACTTTGGCAGTCTATTCTCTTCCTCTCGTCTGCTTACCATGCTTACAAGCCTGATAGGTTTACCTATATTGTTATTAATGTTTCCTGAAACAATCCATCCCAGCTGAGTATTTTGAGCGATTGCCCCATTTTCCAGCTTCTTTAATCCTGGTAATAGCATTTGCCCATACTCGCTTGCTCCTAAAAGTATATCAATCTTCCCTCTTCTATTATAAGTTGGATCTGTCAAATCTTCTCTTATTTCTTTTATTTCGAATTCGTTTATGTTTTTGTTTGGTAACGCCGATGTCAGCTTCGGTAGGATGATTAGTGGAACTTGCATTTCGTATCCATTTGGGCGTCTTCGGGATATTGACGCGATAATCATACTGCTCGCTTCCCTTGCCTTGCTGTTGCCAATGCCACTAATCTTGGCACTTATTTTGTGTTTCGGATAACCTAGGATCTGTGCTACCTCCTCCGTACAGAATGATACTTCTGAACCTTGGTCGCACAATGCTCTAAACAGTTGTGGCTCGCCCGATGACGACTTTATCTGTATGATTGCAGTTGGCAGAAGTGCTGAGATCTGTCCGCTTTTACTCGCTTGGCTGTTATAGGTCCTGACATTCCTTTTGTTTCTTGTTTTCTGATCTACATTTGATTCTTTCTTTGTGGTTTCCGAATGGACACCCCACCTATGTAATAGAGTGTGATGTTTCTTATTGCAGATCTCACAATTTTTCGTACTTTGGCACGGTATTCTTGAGTCGTGGCTTAGACAACAGTGGCATATTCTTCGTTCATCTACTATTCTTATTCTTGCATTTAGATCAAGCATCTTAAACATTGTACAGTTCATAATTGCATGATTTATACCGTTGCACATTGCACAAGTCTTTGTCTTGTTAAATGGCTTTTTGTCATGACCTGGTGTCCCTTTAATCTTTGTGTAATTTTGTTGCCCGGTCATTCTTTGATTGTCCTGGACACTAGTGATTTCTAAACTTTTTATTCTTTTGTCCATAAACTTCATAATTTCAGCAAACTCCTGCCGTTTATGCGGATTGTCAAGCGACAACTCATTTAAGTGATTTGTGCTTTTGTCCCATTTTCTTGTTATTATTCGGGTCAGAATCGGACCCCATGCGTCCACCTCCATTCCTAGGTTCTTTAGTGCTACGAGCGATTCGTTGACTGTATTGTACAAGTTTTTCAGGTCTCGAACCATTGGGCGATCCATCCTCGGTATATCTAGAATGCGGTCCAAAAATTTATTTATTATTAACCGTTCATTTTGGTATCTTTTTTGTAATAGATCCCATGCTGCCTCATAATTGCTATCAGTAACATTTAAATGCTGAATAAGTCTTTCTGCTTCTCCTTTAACATGTGTCTTCAAATATTGCATTTTTTCCGCGTCCGATATTGTTCTGTTTTGGTGAATGATCTTTTCAAACAAATCTCTGAATGATGGCCATGTTTCATAATTCCCATGAAACATAGGTATCGTAATTTTTGGCAACGTTATGCTTGATTTGACATTTAGTTGATTATCGTATCCATTTACAATTACAATTACAATTACAATTACAATGTTATTGGTAATATATAAATTACAGGTCATACAAGTAAAAGCTACAATATCTATTTTATGAAACAAAATCTCACTACTCAAATATTTTGAATAACGATGAGCACACAATTACTATATATATATATGCATATTTTTAGACAAAATATTCTTCGTAGCTATACAGCGCTTTCTGAATAAGCCATGATTTTAGTTTATTTTTAAAAGACGCGAGGCTGGTAGCCGCTGTGACGTGCTCCGGCAGGCGGTTGTAGACAGCAGGCCCCATGACGTGAGTCGACTTCTCCGTCTTAGCCAGTCGATGCGCCACTGGAGCTAGCTTGTCCGCGCCGCGAGTATTCATACTGCTGCTACCGGATTCCTTTTGCGTTTTGAAGTCGCGTAGCGTTTGACGGGTGAACATCGCCACCTGGAAAATAACTAACGACGGCAATGTTAAGATCTTGTTTGAAATAAAAAACGGTTTTGCCGAAGTCGTCTGCGGTACCCTAGCGATCGCCCTAATCGCGCGTTTTTGCATTCGGAATGCCCGTTCCCTGTCGGCCGCACGCCCCCACAGCTCGGTGCCGTACTGCAGCAGCGAGTGTACGGTCGCGAAATAGCAGGTGCGGACGACATCAGCGGGGACGACTCGCGAGAGCCGGTGCAATGCGAAGCACGCGGCGCCTAGTTTAGCGCATAACTTGTCTAAGTGCGAGCCCCACGTGAGACCGCGGTCAATCTCGAAACCTAAAAATGACGTACAGCTTACTTGTTTGATACTAGTACTACCGATTGAGACCGAAAGCTCCTGGCATGTACTTCCTGGTATTCCAAAGTGTACGAAGTGTGTTATTATCCTATTAGCTTCTTTTTTCATGTTTTCGAATTTGATTTGTATTTCTTCAAATAAATTCTCAATATAGTAACTATCATTGCTACTGCTGCCATAGATAGATATATTAACGTCGGCTTCTTCCACCAAGTCCCACTGCCGCTGTGCCGCCTGGACCATGCTCTCTATTTGCCACTCGGCCTCATTGTTCATCATTGCCTGCGTAATTTGTTGTATCCGTTTTGATAATTGCTGTATTCTATACTTTTGTTTTTGTATCTCATTATTCTGTGGCTCCCTTTTCTCGTGTAACTCTGGCTTCATTCCTTGTTCTAACTTTTCAAAGTATTGCAATGCCTCCTCGTATGATATTTTTATTTGCTGATAGTACCTGGTAGTGAAGTACTGATGGTCTGCGATCGAACTATCTTTTTTTAGCGTATCATGATTTTTGCATGCTTGTTCGTATAAGTCACACAACAATTTCTTGCGGTCTTCTATATAACTTGCGGTTCTTCTTGACGGTCCATCTTTTTTGGCGTTGGTCACTATTGAGTCTATTTTTAAACCAATCTGTTCTTGTTCCTTCAATAATTCTTTCGTAGACATCTTTAATATTTTTGTTTACCGCTTACTTAACACCCGGTGCGATTTTGCGTCACTGACGTTTTCCTTCTTCTTTTTATTGTTAGCCAGGCACTTTATTCTACTTTTCTACCGTTCCAGTTATCGTTTGGCTTTTCCTTTATATAAATCGTTATTTTTCTTCGACAGCAATCTCTTCTTTATTCTTATTTTCGTTTGCGCTTCTTGACAGCCTTTTCCTGGATCTTTTTAATAGCAATTTATCTTTTATTTGCGTGTGCGGACGTTTACTTTGAGGCTCTTGACCGCTATTCCTTTATAACTATATGTGCGCAATCCCTTGACTTTGCTGCCAGAGTGCTAGGCCCCTTTTTTTTTTTTTTTTTTACTTTTAAAAAAAAATGTATGTATATAGATAATGTGATGTGCGTGCAAGCCCTTAGCTTTGCCGCTAGAGCGCTAAGCTCTTAAAATTATTATTTGTATATGTGCGTGCAAGCCCTTAGCTTTGCCGCTAGAGCGCTAAGCTCTTAAAATTATTATTTGCATATGTGCGTGCAAGCCCTTAGCTTTGCCGCTAGAGCGCTAAGCTCTTAAAATTATTATTTGTATATGTGCGTGCAAGCCCTTAGCTTTGCCGCTAGAGCGCTAAGCTCTAAAAATCATTATTTGTATATGTGCGTGCAAGCCCTTAGCTTTGCCGCTAGAGCGCTAAACTCTTAAAATTATTATTTGTATATGTGCGTGCAAGCCCTTTGCTTTGCCGCTAGAGCGCTAAGCTCTTAAAAATTATTATTTGTATATGTGCGTGCAAGCCCTTAGCTTTGCCGCTAGAGCGCTAAGCTCTTAAAAATTATTATTTGTATATGTGCGTGCAAGCCCTTAGCTTTGCCGCTAGAGCGCTAAGCTCTTAAAATTATTATTTGTATATGTGCGTGCAAGCCCTTAGCTTTGCCGCTAGAGCGTTGAGCTCTTAAAAATTATTATTTGTATATGTGCGTGCAAGCCCTTAGCTTTGCCGCTAGAGCGCTAAGCTCTTAAAAATTATTATTTGTATATGTGCGTGCAAGCCCTTAGCTTTGCCGCTAGAGCGCTAAGCTCTTAAAATTATTATTTGTATATGTGCGTGCAAGCCCTTAGCTTTGCCGCTAGAGCGCTAAGCTCTTAAAAATTATTATTTGTATATGTGCGTGCAAGCCCTTAGCTTTGCCGCTAGAGTCCTAGGCTCATAAAAATTATTATTTGTATATATGCGTGCAAGCCCTTAGCTTCGCCGCTAGAGTCCTAAGCTCATAAAAATTATAATTTTTTTTTTTTCTTTTCAAGTCCTTTTTCCTTTAAATAGCACTGTGCTTTAATTATTATACCACACTAACGTTCTACTACCAACTTCTGCCGCTATGATATTAATTCCTTTATTTCTATGCTTTTGACCGCTTGTTTACCGTACGCCGCCGTAATTTGTTTATCGAATTGCCGCGTAACAAATGGGAGGAGAAAAAAAAATAAAAAAATAAAAGTAAAATAATAAACTCTCCTCCCTTCGGACCTACTACGTTTAACGCTTGGTTCAAACTCGTGTAATTATGCCTTATTAGATGTAAATTACGTAAACATAGAAATTACTATTTGCACTTAGACCTGTGTAAACATCATCAATTGGTGTATACGTAAAAGTTAACTGTGATTTCAATTCTCCTCTATTTTTTTTTTTTTTAATTACTTTAGTGGATTTGAATGAGTTAGCTATGAAAACATGCAATATGCTTACCTTACAATTTGCTTGTCCCCGTTCACACGACACGACCTCCTTATTCACTCGCGTTATCACGGATTCCGATATTTGTTTACGTACGCGACCGTTTATTATTATTTCGTTTATAATTGATTTTACCGTTTTGGGTAGGCCTCCCGTTTTAATCGCGGTTTTTTTTTTTTTTAATTTAGCGGCTGTGGTTCGGTTTACTCGAAGGACCAACATGTGCAACCAGATCACCAGGGTACCAGTGTTTCCGGGTTCACAGACGGGATGCTAGGATTCGGTATGGGAGCGACCAAAACTATGGAGTATGCTAGCAATACCCCGCAGCAAAGTCGAGGTCCGAAGGTTGGGGAAGGGGGTGATAGTGCAGTGGGGGTGGCCGGCAATTATCTACGGCGTACCCAAGGCACAAGGCGGGGAAGAGGGTGGCAAGGAGACAGTGCAATGGAATAAGCCGGCAATAGATCAACGGCAAACCCAAGGCACTAAGGGTGGTGGAGGCGGCGAGGAGAGTAAAACCACCGTGATTCCAGTAAACCAGAATGCTTTATTCTCTGATTCCAAGATCTTTTATACAATTGAAAACTGCTGATGAATCGATTCGACCCACCAGCTGTCTCACTGCTGACCTCGCTCAGTCAGCACTAATTATTTAGCTCGAGGTTGTTCTTTTGCCTTGATCTTCTTTCACGGTTGTTGTTTATGTTCGTTGTCACGAACAATCTTCATAGGTGTGTGTGTGTGTTACGTGTAGGAATATTTTTCTAGCTACTGGAATGCAGATTAGGTTGGAGTTTTCATGCCTACAGTTGTCGCGTTCACTCTTGCGGTAAAGACTTCGTCTGATTAATGCTAAGGAAAATAAATTGATCGATGTTTAGGCAATTATTTATCATATGTATTAAATAAAAATGTGCATATATTTTTACAATACAATACAAATATACTTTATTGTGCACAATCATGGAGTTACAAAAAAAGAAAGTACAACAGGATTTTCACAAAAGGCTGTCTTATCGCTAAACAGCGATCTCTGCCAGACAACCTTTGGGTAGAAATTAAGCTAAGTAAACCAAATCGGTAGGGTGCACACGAACAGTGATAAGAAATAAAAATAAAAACAATAGAAATATTAATAAGAGAAAATAAAATAATACAATATTTCAGCAATATATAGCCAAATTAGAGCTGCAGATAGTGATCTTTGACATGTTTTTTAAACGATTCAATACTTTTACTGCATCTAATAGAGAGAGGTAAGGAGTTCCATAGTTTCACAGCGTAAACCGTGAACGATTTTGAGTAGAAAGAAGAAGTGTGTGAAGGAGTAAGAAGAGAAAAGTTTGTACTAGAACGCAAGTTGTGGTCATGAGTGAGATATGTAAACTTAAAACGTTCTTTCAAATAATGTGGAGCAAGTGGATTGAACAGTATATTATATAAAGTAGAAAGAATGTGAGCATTCCGGCGAAGACGGATTGGGAGCCACTTGAGCTTTACACGATATTCGGATATGTGGTCATATTTGCGTACCCCAAATATAAACCGTATACCAACATTTTGAAGGCGGTCAAGTTTATTTAATTGCTCCTCTGTGAGATCAGGATAGCAAATGTCGGCATAGTCAAGTATAGGCAGAAGTAAGGACTGAACAAGCGCAACTTTGGTAAGAATCGGAAGAAAATTACACAAGCGTCGAAAAGAACCAAGGGCTCCGAACAATTTTTATTATTTAAATTTTTATTCCACTTTTAAAATATAGAAACATATTTTTGTATTTTGGTTAAAGATATTACATATAACTTAAAAATTATTCAGGTCTCGTCCGAATACGGGTAGGTAGCGTTGTCCGGCCAAAATAAACAGTTTTCCGACTTTTGTTAGGCTTTTTACATTTCTCGAAAGAGAGTGTACCTATTAATACTGAGACTAAATCCTAATTAATATAGGGTGTCCGACCTTTGTACCCAAATGTCCGACCAAACTGGCTGCTCTGTCCGGCTAGTAGGTTTGGCGACCTGGCAACCTTACGGGTAGGCGAGGCTAGTGTGTTCATTCTGACAACATGGTGAATCTCCACCACACCACTATCCTTATAATTCTATATTTCATCCCAAATAAAATACAAATTGAAATAATTACTTTATTTAATTTAACCGTAATAGTACGCTAACAAATTATCAGCCATCATTACAATGAAAATATACGAAATAATAAATTCAATTAATGGACGATAAATAAATCTATTATAGACACATCGTAAATTTAAAAATTAATTAAAAACGGAATATAGTGCGACATACTTATCTGACCCGGTGAATGGCGCTGTCATCGCGATTACTTGTTAAAAACATATAAAAACTACTTCGACATAGAACATGACGTATACGTCTTGTTATGTTTTGTCTTATAAGACACAGTTACATTACGAGATGGATCTTTTGACACTTTTTTGACATTGACAGGGCGGCGCTAATGAACTTAGAGCGCGTATTTTAGTAATACTCACCGGGTCAAATAAATTTATCTGTCTTTAATTACAATAGAGAATCTATAAAATCATCACAAAAATAAAATAAAAAAAATATTTTTGTTTGTAATTTATACTTTCTCGAATGATCAAGTTGTGATGAAACTGTAGAACAAATCAACAGTCAAATGTCAGACCAACGGCTATAAATTGTTATAGCCGTTGTAATACTCGTGTTAAAAAATATTTTTAATACATTTGCTCAAAAACTAGCGTATTCTTTTGTTCTCTCGTGCTTTTTCTTTACCTTTTCCGAACTCGTACGTTCTCTTACCCAACTGTCAAAATAATGTCTATTAAAAAGAAAATAAACAACCACAAACTTTTTACAAAAGAAAAATCATAGAAGTTTTTATGATTCATGCAAATATTCCTAAAAAGAAACTATTGATTTGTTTCAATATCAGATGATTTGATTCAACGAGTTAGGTTAGGTTTCATTTCATCTCATTAAATTTCATTTTTATTTCATATCAAAAAAAAATCAGCTGAAAACTTGGCTGTATGGGCATGGTTCCCTTTCCCTACCCAGAATGGGTGAAGAAAACAAAAAAAATCTCTACTTACATTCTTTTACGATTGGCGCCATTTTCCAAAAAAATTATTTTTATTATTCTACTAAAATGCTTCATTTTTTGGCAACTGTATTAAAAATAGTTGTTCAGTACACGTGAGGAACCGTCATTGCAAATTGTTCCTACTGTCAACTTGTAGACATTTATCGGAACTTGCAATGACAGGCTTTCCGCAATCGAAATGAAATATACTATTTCCAACAGATCTTTTTTCATTGAAGTCAATCCCTACATTTAAATATTCATATTAAAATTTTAGCAACGCACATCCAATTTAATTCAAATTAATTCTACAGTTAAGTAGAAAAAGTTTTAAAAAGCAACCTTACACATATTACGTATATCCAAAATTATTTACTGACTAAAGCACAAAGTAATATGTACATTAAAAATAAAATTAAAAAAAACATATGTGTAAATTAAACAAATAATAGCACATTCAGTAAAAAATAAACAATAATTTTTGTTACAACTTACTTATTAAAAATAAATGGCGTTCAAACGTGAATTAATAACATTTGTAACAGATTAAAAATTTGTGAAAATTCAGTATATTGACTAATACAGTCGAACCTGGATAAGCGAGAGTTCAAACCGCGATATTTTTCTAACCTGAATTAAAATGAAAGACATCTGTCGGTACTGGATAATGACTCTCACTTATCAAAGCACAGCATTAACTAAGTACACTATAATTTAATTAATAATTAGTATATTTATCTAATTTATTCAGTGCTTAAGTAAACTTTGTAGTGCAATGTGACCATATATGTATATTTTATATAAAAAAGTGATCTTTCTTAGTGTAAACTAAACTGAGAGTCACCCTTAGCGACCAATTAACTATTTTGCAGCGACAATTAACAAATATGTATTTTTAAACATACGAAATATAATATAAAATCTGATTAGAAAGTTATTTTACTTTGTGACATGTCAGTTAATATATAATTAATCCTCTGATTACATTATACGAGAAATTATTTTGAATAATCAATAAATAATTTTTATTTTTACAGCACAACAATCAATATGTTTTTAGGCCACATTTAAGTTTTTTTTATATAATAAATTATGAAACATTTCATATTCGATTTTATTTCACTGTCTTTTTTTCATTGTTTTAAAAAAAAGGTATTTAAAAAACATGACTACCGTTAAAGCACATTTAATTTAATTTTTTTTGTAAGTTTAAAATTTAAATTGATATCATAGTACATTTATTTTAATAAATATATCTAAATGACTTAGATTATGTTACAAAAAATAGCCCCTTTTTAAATTGGCATGCATTTTAATATTATGTAAAAAATAATATAAAATTATAATTTAAAAAAATTAATCAACCAAATGTGATGCATTTCATTGTGTTTCATTTAATATTATATATCATAAAGTTTAGAGAAAAAAAAAAACAAAAAAATTACTTATTGCGGAAAAACCGTAGATTTCTTTGACCAAATAATATATAGAGGTATAAAACACATCCGTCAGATATAAAAAAAAAATTTAAACGGAGATTTTGTTATCAGTAATTCACTATAAATCAATAATTGCAAATAAAGCCGTGTTTTTTTTTCGTTTGAATATTAAAAAATTGTAGCCGCCTTTCTATAAATTTGATAATCAACTTTAAGCACATTATTAACTATAATAGAAATTTTATATAAAAATAAAAAAAAAACTACAGTAAATTGTTAAGTTTTGATACCTATCGGTAATATTTTTTTTTATTTAGCTTCCTTTTTATATGAGCTTAACAATTATATACGAGTAAGATTTGAGTAAGCACATTATATTTTTTGGCCGAATAGAAACATTTTTAATCAAAAACAAAAGCTTTGTTAAGTTGTTTGTAAACTTTAAAGCCAACTTCATCGCCGATGCCAAAAGGTTTCGGCAAAGAATTCTGACTGACGCAACAATATTCATTTTGTAATAAAAAAATTAAGCATCTAGAATTTTTATATTTAAACTTCAGTTATGTATTAATTTTTTTTTAATTGGGGAGAAAAACCCCAATTCTTTAAGTAGGCCTAACTCTAGTCCTCTTTCCCTTCCCACCCTATTTCTTATAAGGAAAGGATGGGAAGGGAAGGTGGATTTGTTGGAGGAGGAGATGCATAGGAAGGTTACATATTCTCTTTTTGTGCGTCTCCTCCTTCGTCGATAGAGGGTAGGCAACGCATCTACAATTACGAATGTCTATGGGCAGCGGTCGCCAATTTCGGCGAATTCATGTGGCCGCTTGCTCGTTTGCCACCTTGTAATATAAAAAAAACTGAAAACTAAAGCCTAGTGCCGCCGTCAAGATAGGGCTTATACATAATTCTAGCGATTTTAAAAAAAATGTAGCCATTTTGTGTTACATATAATTGATAAACTATTTAAAAAAAATCCTTTTTTTAAGTGATTATGACGGAATTCGTTACTATGACTACAATCCATAGAGTACTTTGTATATAAAATAAAGTATTTTTGTATAATCTGTGGTATATTTAGTGATGTCATTTTTGAACATACTGACATTTATAGTGTTTAAAAGGTAATTTTTCTCCCCATTAATATAAGTCAGAGGAAAAAAAAATTCTTAAATAATTGATGATATTTTATGCATAAATTTCTTCTATATTAATATTATAAATATAGAAAAAAATAATACCAATTTAACAAGTGAATATATAAAACATTCATAGATTTCTAGTTATTTATATATTTATATATTTATATATTTCTAGTTATATATAAAGCTGGTGCGTATATACCTGCACATAGCAGGGATATTTATTAATAAGCTCAAATTTTCAAATTAACCTAACATTCAGAGCATAAAAAAAAACTTAATTATATTTAAAAAAAAAACCTAAGCAGGAAACATGAAAAAAAATATAAAAAAATAATTAAATACTAAGAGATATATCTCTTATAAAGCCTTCAAACGCTATTTAACTGTGGATTTTCACTGAGGTTATTAACCAAAAAAAATACACTAGAATTGATAACCTCCTTCTTTTTGAAGTCGGCAAAAAAAATAGTTATTACTGTTTATCGTGAAATTCAATTTGTATTAAAATATGTTGTCATTTCTTACTTTTTCGAAGTGAATTACAGATTAGACAAGGATTACTATATGTTTTTGCATTCCGTCAGTGAAAATTCATAGTTGAATTAAGATTTGCGTCCTATTTTAAAGAATTAAAATGTTTACCCATACAGTTTGACTTCAGTGTCAACGCAGTCCTTCATTAAATTGTCTAATTCCTCTAACGAGGTATTCTCCGGGTCAAAATTACTTAAAAACTCTTCAATTTCCGACAAACAGCTGTCCTCCATTTCACGTAGTATCTTTGTTATCATCTCACTGTTTTCTTTGGCCTGATATTTAGCGTGCAACTTGTAAAGATGATGTTCCCTTCTAGGCTGAAACATTTTTATGAAAAAAATTAAGAAATCTTACTTATACTATAAATGCGAATGTTTAGATGAATGGATAGATGTTTGTTTGGAGATATCTCCAGAAAGGATCTACGGATATTGTTGAAATTTGGCACAGATGTAGAACATAGTCTGGAAGAACACATAGCCTACTTATGCGGACGGAGTCACGGGCGACAGCTAATGAAACATATAAAAACATATAAACATATATAAAAAACTGTACAAACTAGACCTCCAGCCACATATTTATTAAAGTAAAGAGTTTTTGGTTTTTTTAATTTCACTAGAGATAATTATAGATTATTGACAGATCCAACTACTTGACTTTACAAGACAGCCGTTGTAAAAGAAGTCTGTTTAGAGGATATATTATGTTATATCTAACAGCTGTCACTTTGCTATTTTACAGCGACATTTGAATATTGGGATATCAAACAGTTCCTTTGGATATGTTACATATATATGTGTCGGAGAGCGCAGCTACAGCGACATCTTCGTAGTGATTGTTGGAATGTCAAGTTGATTTGACTTGGGTGTATTCGGAAGTGGAGGATAACAACACTGTCAGCTGTCAGGGTGACCATTCGTCAATGTTATTGTGTCCTCAGATGAAGAATTATATAGATATGACACGCGCGTTCACCCGTTAGGGACAGATAGAGAGTACTATAGACTATACTTATATATAAGTAAAAGGATTGGGGTTACCAGTTATTTGTTTTTTCCCGAAAATGAATAATTACGATATAATTTAATATAGACCAATTTATATATTCCCAATTAAATTGTAATTAATAAACGTAATAAATATAAAAAACAATGCGTAATTTTTGTTTATGTGACTAAGATTACGTAAACAGATTTTTTTATTAATACTTAGTCAGGTCATAAATTCTGTCACATGTTTAATATAAAATAATTGAAACAAGTTTATTCATTATGTGACCATTTATATACCAAAATGAACTTAACAAAACATAGATTCTTATGACACTAAAGTTTATTCAAAATGACCTCCGTGATTTTGAATACAGGCCTTCAATCTGCTCGGCCAGTCGTCTATCGCAGCACGAACGAGGTCCATGTCAATATCGGCGGCTGCCTTAATCAAGGATGTCTTGAGTGACTCCAAAAAAAGAATTTCCCGATATTTTTTCCCGTGTACCGCTTCAACAAAGCGCGGCATCTCTTCAGTCTTAGGTCCATTGGACGAGCATTCAAACGATGTCCTATTTTTCTTCGATATGCACGAAGCCCTAAGTCTTCATAAAAAGCTACAAAAACATACCAATATTATAGTCATATAATTTTAAATTACTCTGTATATCATTACAGTGAACACTACATGTAAAACTACTTAATATTAAACTATTTTGATTGTAATTTCTAAGAAACAAAATTTACATGGGACAAATTAAAAAGCATACTCTTTAAAATCAAAGGGATAAGAAAGTATCAAATATTTAAAAACACAGCATATACCAGAATTAAAAACTCCTTTTGAAATCTGTTGAAAATAGTATAAAAAATGTGAATTGTTTCATTTATATACATTATACATACTATAATTTATTTCCCCTAAATTCAGGGTAATTTTTACAACAAGATGGTGGTATTATTTTTACGGGTAATAACCAACCAATTTGAAAAGAAGTTTAATATGGCCGCTTGTTTCCCAGATCTACAGTATATTAGGTATATTATTTGACACAAATGTCATCTGCGTTTGGGCGCATAATGTTCGAAAAATACTATTTTATTTTAGCTGATTTTACCCGTATTTTAACATATTAGTTATTACAAAGACTGTAAAGAACAACTAGTTTGTATTTTCTTCCTTATTTTGTATGAATACATGTGAATAGGTGCGTAATTTCAGTACTTACGAGTGAAAGGTTATGTTTTTCTATTTTCGCTCACTACGGCTATTACAACCGACAATACAGCAGTATACCATGTTTTATAAACTTTACCTTACTAAAACTGTAATATCAAAATATTTTTGCACAATTACAGCCACTAAGTACTCACAATTTTCGAAAAATAGCACGAATGTCAAACTTTGTTAGGGACAACCTAGGTTGTTTGTAGGGGACAACCTTTGTTCCAAACAAACCCCAAAGCCTGGTACGCAGAAAGGGACAGAAGATAGTTATCCCTGTCTTTGTCACGTCACAGGAATTGGGTATAACTGTATCTCTCTCTCACTCACGGTATTATTATTACCGTGTCATAGACTTGGTGTAGATAGAGAATGGTAATAGAGTGATTGAGAGAAAACAGAAATCGTTTGAGAGTTAATACTTTTTTTGAAATAAATATTTCAATGTTGGAATCGAAAGTTACAAATCGATTTTCCTTTTATTTCGAATTAAATATGGTAATCATGCACTAAGACGTTTCAAATTTATTGTGTAGTTAGAGAATGCTTAGAGAGTGATTGAGAGAAAAGATAAATCGTTTGAGAGTTAATACTTTTTCTCAAATATATATTTCAATGTCGGAATCGAAAGTGACAAATCGATTTTCTTTTTTTCCGAATTAAATATAGCAGACATGCACTTAGACGATTCAAATTTATGGTGTAGGTAGGGAATGGTAATAGAGTGATTGAGAGAAAAGAGAAATCGTTTGAGAGTTAATACTTTTTTCTGAAAAATATATTTCAATGTCGGAATCGAAAGTTGCTAATCGATTTTCCTTTTTTTCCAAAATAATTATGGCAATCATGCATTTAGACGTTTCAAATTTATTACATAGGTAGAGAATTATTAGAGAGTGATTGAGAGAAAAGAGAAATCGTTTGAGAGTTAATACTTTTCCTGAAATAAATATTTCAATTTCTGAATCGAAAGTAACAAATCGATTTTCCTTTTTTCCGAATTAAATATGGCAATCATGCACTTAGACGATTCAAATTTATGGTGTAGGTAGAGAATGGTAATAGAGTGATTGAGAGAAAAGAGAAATCGTTTGAGAGTTAATACTTTTTTTGAAATAAATATATCAATGTCGGAATCGAAAGTTACAGATCGGTTTTCCTTTACTCCGAAATAAATATGGCAATCATGCACATAGACGTTTCAAATTTACTGTGTAGGTAGAGAATGGTAAGAGAGTGATTAAGTGAAAAGAGAAATCGTTTGAGAGTTGATACTTTTTCTGAAATAAATATTTCAATTTTTGAGATTTGTAAGTTTTTGAAAATCGATTTGTTACTTACGATTCCGAAATTGAAATATTTATTTCAGGAAAAGTATCTACTCTCAAACGACTTCTCTTTTCTCTCAATCACTGCCTAATCATTCTATACCTATACAAAAAATTTGAAACGTTTAAGTGCATGATTGCCATAATTATTTCGGAAAAAAAGGAAAATCGATTAGTAACTTTCGATTCCGACATTGAAATACATATTTCAGAAAAAGTATTAACTCTCAAACGATTTCTCTTTTCTCTCAATCACTCTCTAAGCATTCTCTACCTACACAATAAATTTGAAACGTCCAAGTGCATGATTGCCATAATTATTTCGGAAAAAAAGGAAAATCGATTAGTAACTTTCGATTCCGACATTGAAATACATATTTCAGAAAAAGTATTAACTTTCAAACGATTTCTCTTTTCTCTCAATCACTCTCTAAGCATTCTCTACCTACACAATAAATTTGAAACGTTCAAGTGCATGATTGCCATATTTATTTCGGAGCAAAGGAAAACCGATCTGTAACTTTCGATTCCGAAATTGAAATATATATTTCAGAAAAAGTATTAACTCTCAAACGATTTCTCTTTTCTCTCAATCACTCCCTAAGCATTCTCTACCTACACAATAAATTTGAAACGTCTTAGTGCATGATTGCCATATTTAATTCGAAATAAAAGGAATATCGATTTGTAACTTTCGATTCCGACATTTAAAATATTTATTTCAAAAAAAGTATTAACTCTCAAACGATTTCTGTTTTCTCTCAATCACTCTATTACCATTCTCTACCTACACCATAAATTTGAATCGTCTAAGTGCATGATTGCTATATTTAATTCGGAAAAAAGGAAAATCGATTTGTTACTTTCGATTCCGACATTGAAATATATATTTCAGAAAAAGTATTAACTCTCAAACGATTTCTCTTTTCTCTCAATCACTCTCTTACCATTCTCTACCTACACAATAAATTTGAAACGTCCAAGTGCATGATTGCCATATTTAATTCGGAAAGAAAAGAAAATCGATTTGTAACTTTCGATGCCCAGAATTAAAATATTTATTACAGAAAAAGTAAAAACTCTCAAACGATATTTCTTTTCTCTTAATGTCTCTCAAACGACTCTCTAACGATTCGCATTGAAAAAAGTAAAAAAAAGTAAAGTGAGGGGGCCAACTTAACACTAGAATTTGAAATTGTTTTTACGGAGAAAGTAGGAACTCTCAAACGATATTTCTTTTCTCTCAAACCCTCTCAAACGATTCTCAAACGATTTGCGTAAAAAAAAGTTAAAAAAATGAAAGTGGGGGGGCCAACTTCACGGAGGTGATCGTTACTATTGGCAGGTTTAGCTGAAAAGTTTGCACCGATGATTATGGCCATAGAGCATTCAGGAATCAAAATTACGACAGACAGTATAAAGTCAAAATTGATTGATATGGATGTTTCTAGAAATGACACGGACGCCAGTGGCGCTGCATTCGCTGCTAACAAAAAGAATAAAATTAAATATGGCGCGACACCACAAACAAAGCAAATGTCAAATTCAAAAGTGTCAATGTCAAACGAAAAAAATGTGACGTGTTATAAATGTAAACAAGTAGGACATTTTCGAAATCCATGTCCAATACTTAAAAAAAACATGCAGTCTAATGCTTTTAGTGTTGCTTTTTTGAGTGGAGAATATAGTATAAACGAATGGTACGTGGACAGCGGCGCGAGCGCACACATGACAGCAAACAGTACATGGGTGCAAAATGCAAATTATACACCAGTTTTATCAGAGATAACTACTGCAAATAACACAAAAATGCCAGTGTTATGTTCCGGTGACGTACATGTGTCTACAAATTGTAATTATGATGTTATTATCAAGAATGTACTGTGTGTTCCGAGGTTAACAACAAACCTCTTATCAGTCAGTGAATTGATTAAAAATGGAAATAACGTGATTTTTAAAGAAAATAAATGTTACATCAAAAACATGCAAGATCAATTGGTAGCTATTGCAAGTTTGCAGAATGGTGTTTACAAAGTTAACCTAGAAACTAAAAAATGTTTATTGACATCCAGTAGCATATCAAATGGGGAGATATGGCATAAGCGGCTTGGACATATTAATAGCTCTGATATGAATAAGATGAAGCGTGGTGGAATGGTTGATGGAATGGAATATCCAGACACATTTGCAACAAGCAAATTAAGTTGCAAGGTATGTTGTGAAGGGAAACAATCAAGATTACCATTTTCTGCAGGTTCACGATCATCAGATGTACTTGAAATCATTCATTCAGATATATGTGGCCCCATGGAAAGTAAGTCAATAGGAGGTGCAAAATACTTTCTGTTATTCATTGATGACTATAGCAGATACACACACATTTACTTCTTGAAAAACAAGAGTGAGGTTTTAAAAAACTTCAAGAAATATAAAGCAATGGTGGAGAATTCACAAAATAAAAAAATAAAAATACTAAGAACTGACAATGGTTGGGAATACTGTAGCCATGATTTTGAAAATTATTTAAAGCAAGTAGGTATAATTCATCAAAAAACTAATCCGTACACACCAGAACAGAATGGACTTAGCGAAAGATCAAACAGGACTATTGTGGAGAGAGCGCGATGCTTGCTTTTCGAAGCTGATTTAGAAAAGAAGTTTTGGGCGGAGGCTGCCAATACAGCAGTCTATTTAAAAAACAGATCAGCAGCTTCAGGTATTGAAAAGACTCCATATGAAGTTTGGACCGGTAAAAAACCAAATTTACAGCACATTCGTATATTTGGAAGTCCGGTGATGGTGCATGTACCAAAAGAAAAAAGATTAAAATGGGACAAAAAGGCAACAATGCATATCCTTGTAGGATTCTCAGATACAGTAAAAGGATATAGAGTATATGATAAGGAGAAAAATATTATAACTGTAAAAAGGGATGTTATAGTAATGGAAGAAAAAGACAAGATGACAGAGAAAGAGAATGAAAGTGGTAAAAAAGAAACAGTCGACTGGATTCAAGAAGATATTGAGAATGAAACATTTGATCAGCAAGAAAACAAAGATGGCAGAGATTCAGTGGGGGAGTATTCGCTAAATGAATCTCTCCATGATCAATCGGAGAACAACTCAAATAGTGAGATACAACCAATATCAGATCATATCAACTTAGGCAAGAGAATAAGGAAACAACCAGAAAGGTTGGGTTATATAAGTATGGCAAGCTCTAATCTTGAAGCTGAGCAAATAGATTTCTCAGAAGCTTTGAGCGGACCAGAAGGTAACCAATGGAGACAAGCTATGCGAGATGAGCTTCAATCCTTTGAGGTCAATGACGCATGGGAAGTAGTTGATGCACCAAGTGACCAAACTATAGTGAAGTGTAAATGGGTGTTAAATAAAAAACTTGATGTCAGTGACAAAGTGCGGTATCGTGCTAGACTTGTAGCCAAAGGTTTTAGTCAAAAACCTGGAATTGACTATGATGACACTTTTTCACCAGTAGTGAGACACTGTACTTTAAGAATGTTGTTAGCTTTAAGTGTTCAGTTTGATATGGACATTACTCATTCGGATGTAACTACTGCATTCTTAAATGGTTACTTAACAAACAATATTTACATGGAGATTCCATATGGTTTTGTAAACACAGAGTAGGGTAAAGTGTTAAAACTTAAAAGGGCAATTTATGGTTTAAAACAATCATCTTTAATGTGGTATAAAAGAGTTAAAGAATGCTTATCTGATTGTGGGTTTAAAATTAGTAAGTGTGAACCATGTCTTTTTACAAAATCATTTGGAAATATAAAACTAATTGTGGTTGTTTATGTTGATGATTTTTTGATTTTTTCTAATTGTAATAATGAAACTGAAAAATTAAAATCTGTTCTTAGTTCTCAATTTAAGTTAAAAGATTTAGGTAATGTGAGACGCTACCTAGGTATGAGAATAAATGTGAACAAAGAATGTAAAACCATAACAGTTGACCAACAAGATTATATAGAGCAGTTGTTATTAAAATTTAATATGTCTGATTGTAGTACTATTGATACACCTATTGAAAGTAAGTTAAATTTAGAAAAGTCTGAATGTTGTACTGCAAATATTCCTTATCAAAGATTGATAGGAAGTCTAATGTATTTAGCTGTCCTTACTAGACCTGATTTGTCATATTGTCTTAGCTATCTCAGTCAGTTTAATAATTGTTATAATGAAACTCATTTTAACTATGCTAAACGAATATTGAAGTATTTACAGAAAACAAAACATTATTGTTTAACTTTTAGTAAGACAGATATAGGCCTGACAGGTTTTGTTGATGCAGATTGGGCTAGTGATAGTCTGGATAGGAAGTCTTATACTGGGTTCTGTTTCGTCATGAATGGGTGTGTAATATCATGGCAAAGTAGAAAACAAAAGACAGTTTCTTTATCTAGCACTGAGGCTGAATATGTTGCTCTTTCAGAGGCAGCCAGGGAGGCTGTTTATTTAAGAAATGTAATGTTTGACATTACTGGTAAAACATATGCTATTAAATTGTTATGTGATAATCAAAGTGCATTGAAACTTGCAACGAGTCATCAGGCACATACTAGGTCAAAACATATAGATGTTCGTTTTCATTATGTTAGAGATGCAGTGGAAAACAAGTTAATTAATATTGAATATATTTCAACTCAGGAAATGCCTGCTGACTTGTTAACTAAAGGTCTTTTATCGGCTAAGCATTATAAGTTTATGAATATGTTAGGGCTTAAGGAGGCTAAGTAAAAAAATATTTGGTTATAATTTTATTTTGTTAAGTAGGGGTATTAAGTTCTAACAAAATAGATTATCTATGGTAATGTATACTCTGTCTGGTAATGTATACTTGTCGTTGGTTGTCACATTGTTACACGTTGTTAATTAAGCAGGAGGCTAATAGTGTTAATACTAAGATTGTCTGAAAATATTACTTTACAAAAAGCCTTAAAAAAATTTGCCACTACTGCTGCAGTATTAACAATGCTACAGTTCCGAGAAGTAGGGAAAAAAAATACAGGTAGGCGTTTCAAAAGGGACGAAAAAGTGATAGCTTTGGCCTTGTACATACAAGCAAGGCCCTAGAGCTTATAGATGGTTGAGGAAAGTGTTTGTATTACCGTCTCCATTAACACTGAGCCGTATGATATCAACAAAAATATATTTGCACAATTAAAAAAAAAGGTGCAAAAAATGAAAAAACATGAAAAATTATGTGTCTTGCTGTTTGACGAAGTTTCTCTCAAACCAGGTTTTTTTTACAATAGAAGAAAAGACAATATTACAGGTTTTGTTAATAATGGGCAAATTGTTAAAAAACAAATAGCAGATCACGCACTTGTTTTTATGGTGAGAGGTGTCTACAAAAATTATAAACAGCCCATTTCCTACACATTTTGTGCAGGAAGTACACAAAAAATTGACCTAGCCATGCAGATAAAGGAAATTATCAGAAACTTAAACTTTATAGGGTTTATAGTTATGGCCACAATTTGCGATCAAGGTGCCACCAACATTAGTGCTATTAATTATTTAATTAATCAAAATCGTGAAAAATATCTAAAAGAAAATAGAGAATTTAAAAATAAAGTCTTTGAGGTAGATGGACACGAAGTAATACCTTTATTTGATGTACCTCACCTCATCAAAAGAATTAGGAACAACTTGCTTACCAAGAATTTAAAAGCTTTTATAAATGATCACAATATAACTGCAAAATGGGACCACATTATCAAACTGTATGATCAAAATGAAGCCTACAAAGGATTAAGGTTTAATTTAATTAATACCTAACTTGACAGAAAATCATGTTTTGCCAACAAAGATTTTTAAAATGAAAGTAAAATGTGCAACACAGATATTCAGCCATTCTGTTGCAACTCATATGGGATTCTTAGCAAGTAAGTTGCGTCATTTTACTGTTAGTCCTCAGGCTTTTATATAAAATTAAAAATATAATAATATATAGGCATAAAATATTAGGTAGTATGCCAATTATAAATCTCCCCATGTAGTATATAAAATTCCATTGCCTAAAGTGCCTTATTAAAGTTACTAGCTTTGTAAGAGGATTTCAAAGTTCAAATATTAATTCTTCAAAATAGAAGAATTCATATTTGAATTTTCAACTCAGCGGAACAATTTTTTTACATAACTTGATAAAAAAACAATTATATGTTAAATTCCACTTGTAGGAATACTCTATTAGCATTGGTAAAAACTACAACATTTATTATCATTCTTTATCAATCAAAAAATTTTACAACACAGTATATACAGTGTGTCGTTACCACCGCGACAATAAACTAACTGAACACACATTTAGATGATAACTTTTTAAAATTGTATTAAACATTTACATTCTTTAAACATCAATATTTACCGAGTTATTAAACTTTCCAAAACAAACAATTTTAGAACAGCCTTACGTATAAAACTGTAACATAAAGTTCATTTGTAAAGGTCACAAAGCATATGAATGGGTTTGATGAATTTAAAAGAGACAAAACATACTGTTAGAAGGAGAGGCTTATATTGCGACCCTGTGGCGCGAGTTGTATAGGATGTTACAAATTTTGTTTCTTTTTTACTTATTAGTTTGTTTGAAAAATATTTTTTTTTAATTATGGATTTTGTTTAACGTTAATATTTTTTATGATTATAGGCCAGTAGCGTTAGACGTGTGTTGATTTATTGTCGCGATGGTAACGACACGATGTATATAATATGTAATCTTAACCTACAGTAAGGGCAATGATTTTGTATAAAAAAAATATGTACTGAGAAGTGACAAACTTATATTTATTTTCAGGCAGAGGAGTTCTCCCAAAGGAATGTGAAGAGACTGCTGAAGTGCTTTTATTTTTTGATAACTTGTTTGATTCCCTAAATGGGAGTTATGATAATTTTAAAAAAAGAAGTGGAAAGACTCTTTTAGGTGCAGTGCAGACACCATATTCAAGTCATAGAATGTTCTGGAGGCAAGCGAAAAAAGTTTTGGTAACAATGAAATTTGTAAACGAAAACCATACAAAGTCAGGTTCTGTTCCATCATTAACAAATTGGTTTCAAACAATTGAAAATACTGAGTACATTGTGGAAATTTTGTCAAAAAATTATGGTTTGACATCTCTCCGGATGAGACATTTCAATCAAGACCCTTTGGAAAACTTTTTTGGCTGCATTCGGAGCCATGGATGCAGAAACGTATCTCCAACATGCGCTGGCTTCGAAGCAGCATTCGCTTCGTTACTTATAAATAATATAAGCAGCATCCATTCCAAAGGGTCTAACTGTGAAGTTGATACATGTCAAAATTTCAAATCATTAAATAAATTGTTTTTTAACAGACCAGACCACATCTTTGTAGAACTGGGTCAAAAAATGGGCAACCCAAAAATAAGGGCACAACTAGAATATGTGACAGGATATGTGTTGCGAAAATTAAGAATCAAAAGCTGTAATACATGCAAAAAATGCCTTTATAATCAAAATGATTTATCTACTATAACAATTAGAGAATATTTTAAAAATAAAAGATTGCTCACATATCCATCAATGCCCCTAATAAAATGTTTTTCACAGATGCAAGATGTGGTTATAAGTATAATAAGAAAAGATTGTACTCGGCAAAATATCCGACAATATATAAAAACAATATTTGCTGTTGTTATGGACTACAATTTTATTAAATGCAGATCACACAAAATTGATATTGTGGAAAAGTTGGAAAATTTGACCATAAACATATTTATTTATAACTGGTGCAAAGATACAAATAAAATATTAAGTGGGAACAGGTCTGACTTTGATGAGAATGATGTTATTCAAAAACTTGCATATCAATATTGTAAAAAAGATAACAAATAAAATATAATTATGTTACTTGTGAGCCCAATTTTAGAAAAAACTAGTTTATTGTAGGCCATGCCATGTTACGTATATATATATGTATATATATATGTTCATGTATGTAGTAGTATATCCTGAAATTGAGTTTTGCCGGTAACATTTATTCCCGATATATTTTTTTCATTTTGTTCCCATTCCTTTAGAATTAAGAGGCCTGTTGGTTTAATGTTGATGTATAGATAAATAATATATAAAATAATTGTTTTATCTTAACATCAACATTCAAATCACAATATCTACTTCGTATTGAAAGAAAAATAAAGTAATCATTAAATGGTACTGTTGTAATTAATAAATTATTTAATCTTTATAAGTATAGACAAATGACGCGATCAACGCTATTGTCTCTCTGGTTTTTTCCTTCTTCTCAAATGTCAAGTAGAATAAGCAAGCGTGTGTTTAAATGTAAGAAAAAGATTAATAGAAATAAATGGTTTTAAAGTGATCTTTCTGTACTCATTTCAACATGGTAGCAGAGCGTGGTTGAAAAAAATAAAAGTCAGTGTGTTGAATTCAGTGTAAAATAAAATACAACGAAAATTTGAAAACAGAGGTTAGGTTGACACGCGCTACGAAAATAATTGTTGTGAAAATACATAAATCCGCACTAATAACACTATATCATCGCCAAAATGTCTAAACAAGCAAAGATAGATGATATTACAATACCTATTTTTGATGGTACAAACTATTCAAGCTGGAAATTAAGGTTGTTAACTTTGTTGGAATACAAAGAATGTCACGAAGTCGTAATTATCAAAAATGAAGATGCAGCAGAGGTATGGAAAAAGAAGGACTTAAAAGCACGAGCTATAGTCATGAGTGCAGTCTCCGACAAACAACTAGAATACATAAGTGAGTGTAAAACAGCATTCGATATGATAAAGAGACTTGACAAAATGTATTTAACAAAATCCACCGCCATGCAAATTATATGTAGGGGAAAAATAGAAGAGATAAAATTAAATGATTACAATGAAATAGAAGATTTTTTTGTGGATTTTGAAAAAACAATTAATGAATTCAAAGTAGCCGGGGGAAATATAGATGAACAAGAAAAGTTAAGATACCTACTCAGAGCACTTCCACCCAGCTACAGTTATATTGGAGATTTTCTTGATGTGATTCCAGAAGAACAAAGAACAGTTGATTATGTATGTTCAAAGATAAAAGAGAAAAATATGGCTACTAGTGACTCGGACAAGAAAAACAATGTGAGTACATTCACAACCAAAACTACAGCCCAATGTTTTATCTGTGGCAAGACGGGTCATCTCAAGAAGGACTGCTGGCATGGATACAACAGAGGTGGATTCCATGGAGGTCAAAATCATTTCAGAGGTAAAAGTCTTTCAAGAGGTCAAAATCATTCAAGGGGTCAAGGTCAGTCCAGTGGTGAAACATCAAAAAATTTTTCATCGGAGTCATGGACTGCTGAGGTATGTAATCCAGAAGTAAATCAGGTACGTGGATGTATTAAAACAGAAGAAGATTATAATAACTGTGAAATTACTTGGCTTTTAGATAGTGGGTGTACCGACCACATAATAAATAATGATACATATTTTTATAACTTTGTAGAATTAAAAAGTCATGTAAATGTAAAACTGCCAGATGGTAAAATGTTAAAAGCAACTAAAGTAGGAACTGTCAAAATTTATTTTAATAACTACTATAATCAAAAACATGTAGATTTAAAAAATGTTTATTTTGTCGAGGGTATTAAGCAAAATTTGTTAAGTTTTTCAAAGATAACCAAAAGTTGTACAATAGTAGCTAAAAACGAATATGCAAAAATTTATAATAGTCTTAGAGAATTAATAGTTGTTGCTGACAAAATAAACAATTTGTATTGTGTAAAAAGTTTTGTAACAAAAAATGAAATCTATGCGCATTCAGTAAAATTAACCCAGAAAGAGAAATGGCATAGGGCACTTGGTCATGTAAATTTTCAATATTTAAATAAATTAATAAATAATAAATTAGTAGAAGGTTTGCCTGATAAGATTGAAAGTGTGGAAATGAAATGTTCAAATTGTATTAAAAGTAAAATGAGTAATGTACCTTTTGAAAATAATAGAAAAAAGACTACTGAAATTTTAGAATTAATTCATACTGATTTGAACGGTCCACATCACACGACTGGTTATGGTGGAGAAAAATATTTCCTTACATTCATTGATGACTTTAGTAAATGTACAAGGATATTTTGTATTAAAAGTAAAAGCGAAGTTGCTAGTTGTTTTATAGAATTTGTAAATTTAATAGAAAATAAATTTAACAAAAGAGTAAAGAAAATTCAGTGTGACAATGGTAAAGAATATTTAAATAAAGATATCTACAATTTCATAAAACATAAGGGTATAGAGTTGTTACCGTGTCCACCATATGTTCATGAATTAAATGGAGTAGCGGAAAGATATAATAGATCTGCTATGGACATAGGTAGGTGTTTAATGAGAGAAGCTAAAATTAATAGAAGGTATTGGCCTGAAGCTATAAAAACAGCAGCTTACTTAAAAAATAGAACCATTGCAAATACTTTAGAAAACAAAACTCCTTATGAGATATTTTTCAAAATAAAACCAAACGTTGAGCATTTAAAAATTTATGGAAGTAGAGTTTTTGTTAGGGTTCCTGAAGTATTGAGGAAAAGTAAATGGGATGATAAAGCACAAGAAGGAATTTTAGTAGGTTATAATGAAAATAGTTATCGAGTTCTTTTAAATAATAGAATAATTAATGCTAGGCATGTGCAGGTAGTTGAAGAAAATACTGAACTGATTTGTCTAGAAAAACTAGATGATCAGAAAGATAAAGAAATAGACCAAAGTTTAAATGAAATAGAAAAATACAATATTGAAAGTGATGAAAGTTATGTAGATGCTGAGGAGGCTAATTCTAATAAAGCTGTGAAGGATGTTGTAAATGATGATTATTTAAATAATTATAGTGAGCAGGATGTAGAGGGATCACTAAAAAGAAAGAGAACTCCAGTTAATAGGTATGGTAATCCAATTTCACATTTTATATATGTCAACTATATTGATGCAAATGTACCAAATACATTTGAGGAGGCGATAAACTCCAATGATCATAAACAATGGAAAATAGTGATGGACTCTGAAATAAATAGCTTAAATAAAAATAATATTTGGGAAGTTGTAGATAAACCAAAAGATAAAAAGGTTATTGATGTAAAATGGGTTTTTAGGAGGAAAAATAATAATGTTTATAAAGCTAGATTAGTTGTGAAAGGGTTTCAGCAAAATGACTACACTGAAAATGCTTACTCACCAGTAGGAAAAATGCAAACATTGAAAATTTTATTGTCATACAGTTGTAAAAATAACTTGTTTATTGAACAGATGGATGTGGAGACAGCTTTTTTAAATGCCCATTTAAAGTCAGAAGTATATGTAAATCAACATGAAGGTTATGGAACTGATGACAATAAAGTTTACAAATTACACAAGGCACTCTATGGCCTTAAAGAAAGTCCCAGAGCATGGTATGAGTGTTTTGATAGATTTATTACTACTTTGAATTTTGTTAAAAGTAACTATGATTATTGTTTATATGTTAATAGGGCAAGCAAAGATCCAATATACATATTAATTTTTGTTGATGATCTATTAATTTGTTGTAAAGATAAAAATAAAATTGAAGATGTAAAAACTAATTTAATGAAAAGATTTGCAATGAAAGATTTAGGAAAAATTAAGAACTTCATCGGCATAGACATTGATTATAGTGATGACAAAAGTATAATGACTCTAAACCAAACAAAATATATTGAATCTTTGGTTGCAAAATATGATCTGAAAAATAGTAAGCTATATGATACTCCAATGGAAACTTAATTTTTTGGAAAACACGTAAACAAAATACAGTAACTAAATGTTCAACTTTTGCAGAATATATAGCTATGTCAGAGGCAGTGACAGAAGTGCTTTTTATCAGAAATGTCTTAAGTGAATCTTTTCATGTAAAATTTTGTGACCCAATAAAATTGTATGTCGACAATTCAGGTGCAATAGCAATCGCTAAATACGGCAACTTCACAAAAAAATTCAAAACATATTGAAGTACAGTATCATTATATAAATGAGAATTATGAAAAGAAAATTATTGATATTGTAAAAATTGATACTAAAATTAATTTGGCAGATATGTTAACTAAAAGTCTGAATAAAACGAAATTTTTGAAAAACAGATTACAATTAAGATTAATATAGTTGTGTAAAAGGTCATAAGATTAAAAATTTAAGGAGGCGTGTTGTAATTAATAAATTATTTAATCTTTATAAGTATAGACAAATGACGCGATCAACGCTATTGTCTCTCTGGTTTTTTCCTTCTTCTCAAATGTCAAGTAGAATAAGCAAGCGTGTGTTTAAATGTAAGAAAAAGATTAATAGAAATAAATGGTTTTAAAGTGATCTTTCTGTACTCATTTCAACAGGTACTATTTATATGTAGGTTGCCATTTGTTTCCGAAACAAAACAAGAGATGTCGTTACATGAGCGTCTGTTAGAGTGATGTCTCTATCTCAAGTATACAAAGTTAAAGTCCTTTTCATGAAAGAAGTCCCGCGGTAATTTTTGGAACTAAATTTGACAGGTCGGCCATGTTGTCGTTCGTCAATGTTATCAAGTTCGTTTGTCGTGGTAGATTTTTGTGAGTTTTTAACTAGCTTAGTGCATTTTAAAGATTGTTTACAATGCCAAAAGTTGTGAAAAGTTCGGCTAGAGAAATGATATTGAAGGTGAAAGAGTTCTGTGAAGCGGAACAAAAGAATCAAGGTGTTTTAATATCACTTAACAATGTTCGGAAGAGAGTCGCCGCCTTAACAGGTACTTTTTAGGGTTGCCATATAATAATTTTTTGGAACTTTTATGGTAAAAATTCATTTTTGCGACAAAATTGAACAAATATAAAAAAATATAAACATAACGTGATGAAAGTAGGTAACTGAAAGTAAAACATATTTTACAAAGTACATAAGCATTATAAACTTAAAGTTACTATTATTTTTAATTGTTCATAATTTAATTGCAGGTGTGTCAGAGAAAACTGTAACAAGAATTACAAAAGAAGGTATAACAGCGGCGAGTACTTCGAAAAAAATTGTCACCCCAGGGAAGAATCGCCCGCATCCGAAAAAGTTCGACTTAGACGGGTTCGATTTGTGCGCTATTCGTCAAAAAATTCACAGTTTTTACGTTGTGCATAAAGAATTGCCAACATTGGCTAAATTACGGGCAGCTCTGAGAGAAGACATCAATTTTCAGGGAAGCATCACAACTTTGCACAGAATATTAAATAGGATTGGTTTCAAGTACAAGCGATGTCAATCCAGACGCAAACTACTCATGGAACGTCACGACATTACCGCGTGGCGTGCAAGATATTTGGATAAAATACGAAAAAATCGCACCGTGGAAAAACGACCCGTTGTATACTTAGATGAGACCTATATCCACAATACTTATCATTCAAAAAGTTGTTGGCAGAGTGAAGAGGAGCCAGGAATGTTCGTCTCAGACTCATCAGGGAGTCGCTGGATAATTGCTCATGCGGGAACAAAAGATGGATTCATAAATGGTGCATTATTAATGTTCAAATCTCAATCAAAGTCCTCAGATTACCACGATGACATGAACTCTGCAAATTTCCTAAAATGGGTGACGGAAAAACTAATACCTAATCTACCTGAAAGGTCGCTTGTGGTAATGGACAACGCTCCTTACCATTGCACTCATTTAAATAAAGCCCCTTCAATGACAAATTTAAAAAGTAGTATGCAGGAATGGCTCCGGCAAAAGGGTATATATTTTGAAGACACTTGGAGAAAAGCTATACTGTTTGAGCTAATCAAACAAAATAAAGGTCCACCGACATTTGCAGTGGATGAATTATTAACAACTCACGGACACGAAGTATTAAGGTTGCCGCCTTACCATTGCGACCTCAACCCGATTGAGAAAATCTGGAGTCTTGTAAAAAGAAAGGTGGCGGATAAAAACGTGGCACAAGATCCAAAAGAAATTTTAAAATTAACTTAAGAGGCTTTTGAGTCTATTACGGCGAAAGATTGGACAGCTCAGTGCACGCATGTCGAACATTTAGAGGAGGAATATTTTAAAAATGACGGCCTTATGGATGAAGAGATGGACCGAATAATTATATCTACGGCTAGTGATACTGAAACAGAATCTGATTCTGTTTCCATCCACTCTTCAGACAGTGATGTACCTATGGCCGCTGATCACAATTATTCAATAAAACTCTGAATAAAAAATTGTAATGCGTTTCTTTACCCTATTTTCTCATCTATTCCCTGTAAGTAGGTAGAATACCGCTTATGTAAGTAAATAAAATGTCTACCAACCCACTCATGGGAAGACCCATGCAATAAGGCCAAATAACTACCGTTATTATGACTGTAAGTGTCGTGTTATTATTAAATAATTTCAAATGACTAGTCTCCTTTTTTACTATGTTGTTTACCCATGAGTGGGTTGGTAGACATTTTGATAAAAATGCCCAAATATACATTTGACTTATCAGAAATATACATGTTTCATTAATCTGAACTATTGTATGAAATTACAGCCTATCTAAAGTGTATTTATTTGTTAATACAATTTAAGAGCTTATATTGTTTCATCGCAGTATGCAGGAAATAGTATTTTTTGATAAATTACGTAAGCTAAATGTAAAATAGGTAAATTTTTTACTCATAAATGGCAATGTTACGTCACGCGAGTACAGCGCTGCGTCTGGGGGACTTCTTTCATGAAAAGGACTTTACTCTATAGTCGAATTTTTAATTAGACGAAGCTAACTGACAGAAGCTAATGTCACTTTGTAAAATAATGTTGCCACATTTAAAGTTATAGTGATGCCTTCAGTTCTCGCTCAATCAGATGAATGAACAATGAGTGTGAATAATCATTTCAAACTATAAAAGAATATTATTTTCTATTTGTAAAATGTATGGTCTCGACCACGTGATCGATAATGTTTCAGACAGATTTATTAATAATGTCGCCAAAAGCGATAGTGATGATTTTTTTCTGATGATGATTAAAAATGTAATAAACGATGTTTTTTATTTTCATTACCTACCTATAACTGTTATATTTCATACATCTATAGTTTCAACTACATGATGTAGTGAATAGGAAAGTCTTACAACTATCCTCGCAATGTTTTCCTTAATGTTAAAAACACTCGGTATTCAGTATAGGTAGATACTATAGGAACATAGTCGTCGAAAACTCGTTGGTATGTACAAAGTACGACTAAAATTCAATTCAGAAATTTCATTCATTCAGGAGTTTTTTCAATCATTCAATTTGTCACAACACTATTTATATTTCATCAAAAACTGACAACACAGTAAACGTCAGCTAGCTTCGTCTAATTAAAAATTCAACTATATGTCTGCAGCTTCTAACATCAAGGCGTTCCACATGCGAGACATATCTATAATATGCCAAATCATAAATTGTTTACTTTATTCAACTAACAAATCATTTATAACATAATACCAAATTGATTTCTCACCTTAGAAGTTTTATTTAATATTTAATAATAGTTTAAGATATTTAACTAAAGTTGATTCGGTTGACTTCGCGGCAAAACGAGACACCTTTGACGATCGTCTCAAAACGAACGATCGTGTCGCTTTTAAAACGATTGGAAATGTCATTTCGTTTTACTGCCTAAGAATTTCAAAGGAATTAGTCGAAAAACGATAGACGATAGACGACGCTTTCGTCTTTCGTGCGTGTCAGCGTTAGCAACTTGAAGTGGACTGACTATCGTACCAGGGGCGTAAAATTATCGTACATGGATCGAAATTATCGTATTTTTTAGGATAATGTCTATTATAGATAAATTAATCATATAAATTGTAATATTGATATGCATGCAAGTACTTTATAGTTTATCTTTTTTAAACCACCGCTGTCAAATCAACATCAACACTGAAAATATACGATACATATGAAGTGTGAACATAATCGAAATATCGAAATATCGAACTTATATTCTCTTGTTCGCATTGGTAGATGCTATACTAACCAATAAGAAAGCGTGTACAGCAGGCGCTGGATAAAGTTACAGTATTGGCAGTGGTGAAACTTAGTAGAGCGGATCGTAAGGACCAATAGGAATAAAGAACTTGTATTTCCCGGTATTTTCTCAAGATTTTATTGGACAAAATAAAATCATGCTACTGCGGTTTAGACTATCAACGCATGAGTGAAATAATATAAATTCTCAAATTTTGCATCATGATAGAAATTATCGTACAATCTGCGTACGATAATAATATGCTATCGTACATCGTATGTAGGCACAAAATTATCGTATGTGTACGATAACTTTAACTTTTCGATTAACTATGCCCACCTGTGGAAGTAAGCTTAAAAAATAGTTTAGAAAATTTTTAAAAACTTACGTTGTTCCTACACTGGGGTGCTACAGCACCCAACGACACTCGTGCACAAATCTACAACAGCCGGCTGTCGCCGCGACACAGGCCAATCCGTGGCGTGTAACCTCTGAAGTATGGAGTGTATCTGTATTTTTTGATATGTCAACATTGGTATGAGCTGTCACTTCCTTTTTTGTAACTTCTTTGATTGTGATTGCATCGTGCAAACTATTAAACTAATATGAAACCTAAAAAGTGAATTTATTTCATATTTCATGGCGACCCTGCCACGATAATAACAGGATGGTACTTGCCAGGATGTTGGCGATTCTTAGTTTGATCATTAACATTAACAAAGTTGTTAAAAAGATTTTGCGTCGGTGCATTGGTTTCAATGGTGGACAAATTCATATTCGATCAGATCAGGAGGATCAGAAGTTTCCCGGATCCAAGAAGATATACGATAGATGCCAATATGGCGGAACATTTTATATCAAATCAGATCAAAAAGGAAAAATAAAATCAAATTAAAAAGAAATAAGGAAAGGAAGATGAGAAAAAAAAATATGATTTATAATTTTAAGTTTTTTTTTTAGTTCAGTATGATTAATAGATTAATTAATAAACAGGCAGAATTGTCAGAAATTAGAAAATACTTAGTAAAAAAAGGACAAAGTAGATATAAGGGTCTAGTAGCATTTAATAAGTTAAAAGAAGCTCAAATTTTGTTTAATAGCAAAATAACTCAAATGTGTACTAATATAAGAAAAATGGAGTTTGATTTAAAGAGAGCATGTGGTTTTATACCTGTTTTAGACGGTAAGGAAGATACTGTAAAACAATTAATTGATGCTGTTGAAATGTATTCAGAAATGTTGTCCGAGGGAGGTCAGCAATTATTAATTAAATTTGTTCTTAAAGATGGTCTTAGAAGTGAAAAGTTAAGTACAATTGAATCGGTCATTTCAAAAACCACTTAAGTCAACATTTTTTCCAACATGCTTTTTTTACAGAAAATGGTTTTTCAAAGGTAGATGTGTATTCTGGGTGAAAACAACTTAAGTCAAAACATTCCTTCCTCTTTTAATAATACCGATTGATTGAACATTCATTCTCATTATTGTAGAAAATAACTTCTGTTTCACTTCCATCAACGAAAGCCTATAATTTGAAAGTGCCCATCAATAAAAATAAAATAGACGATTTAAAACTAGTTCAAGATAGCATTCCGGAAGAGCATATGCCATTTTATAACAACATTTTTAGCCAACTGCAAATGTTGAAGATAATCCAGATGAGAATGATGGAGAATATGACTATGTACCATAAAGATATTAAAACATGACAAATTAATACATGTGAAATATTAATAAGATTATTTTTAAGTGTAATTCTTAATTACAAGCAATAAAAAATATGATTACTACAATTTTTTTGGTTAAATTATATACCACTAAACCTATTTCTCGCTAAAACAACATAAGTCAAGAACTGTTTATCAGGTTTTTTTCATTATTTCTATTAATAAAGCGAAAAGATTATACACTATTTTAATTTTTTACCCCTCGAATACTAAATTAACCATAAAGAAGCTCTTCAAAACTCATTTGTTTGTGTATGAAACAGTTTTTATTGATTTCTGAAAAATTATAATTTTGTGACTTATGAGGTTTTTGAAATGACCGATTCAATTATTGCTGCTCGCAACTATAGTTCACTGCAAGATGCAATTCAAGCAGCCAAAGATGAGTCTGTGCCTTCCAGTTCAGCAGAGGTTTTTAGGATGACCTCAACTCATAGAGGTAGGAATAATTTTTCAAAATATCATAGGAAAGGCCAATCTTATCAAAATTTTCCTGAAAATAGTTATTATAATGGTAGATATTCAAGTCATTCCACATCTAAACCGCCCCAGTCTAATTTTCGTGGTAGATTTCAGAATTTTAGAGGCAATTTTAACCATTACAATAAGAATGTGCGGTATAACCATATTAAAAGAAATAGTTATTTAGTACAAAATAATGATCAAATACAAAATAGTGACAGGTCAGGACAAAAACCACCTGAACTAGATAAAAAACAGTTTTTTCGTTCTTAATGATTTTGTTTTTACCTGTAATGGAAACTCCAAATTTATTAATTTTTATAGCAAGGGTAGGAAATTAATTTTATTAATAGATACCGGTGCATCTATATCAATTATTAAGAAGGAATACTTTCAAGGGCTTCACAAATTTTAAAAGATAATTTAGTTGTAAATGGTATCGGAGGAAAAATTTACTCATCGGGTTGCATTTTGTTAGATTTATATACCGATAGTGGAGACAAGTTCTTAAGTAAATTTCATATTTTTCAAAATGTACCAATTGCTGTTGCTGGTATATTAGGCTTAGATTTCTTAAATAAATATAAAGCTAACATAGATTTGTATAGAAACTTATTAACATTACATACTGACCATAAAAATTTAACTTTACCTATTTATGACAGACCAGATTACAGTAACTCTTTGTTGATCCCACCAATGAGTGAGTCTATTCAGTATGTTTTCATAAATTCAGAAGTGAAAGAGGATTGTATTGTTAGTGCGACAGAGTTGACAAAGGATGTTTTTCTAGCAAGTACTATAGTGAGACCTAACTGTGGAAGGATTCCTGTTAAGATTTTGAACACTAGTGATGAAGAGTGTAGATTAGAAAATTTGGTAGTGAATGTTAACCCTTTGCATGATTATAACACTTTTAAATTCTCAGAATGTGACAGTAACTCAGTAAGGGCTGATAGGTTATTATCTTCATTAGACTTACAACATTTAAACTCTGAAGAAAAAGATTCCATTGAAAGAATTTGTAGTAAATACTCGGATATTTTCTTTTTACCAGGAGACAAATTAGAGACAACAAATCTTTGTGAACATTCTATTAAATTAAAAAATAATATTAATCCAATCTATACCAAGCCTTATCGGTTGCCACAAGCATTAAAATCAGAAGTAAACAGCCACATAAATAAAATGTTAAAAGATGATATAATTGAAGAATCTTCAAGTGAATGGTCAAGTCCAATATTATTAGTTCCAAAAAATAGTCAAGGTTCTGAAAAATGGCGTCTAGTAATTGATTTTAGAAAATTAAATGAAAATATAGTCGATGACAAGTTCCCTTTGCCCCACATCACAGATATTTTAGATTCATTGTCTTGTTCAATCTATTTTACTCATTTAGATCTGCAACAAGGTTATTATCAGGTAAAATTAGATCCTGAGAGTCGGAAATATACTGCGTTTTCGACTAATACAGGTCATTACCAATTAAAGCGATTACCAATGGGACTTAAGACTTCCTGTAGTGCTTTTAGTAGAGTTATGTCTTTAGCAATGTCAGGACTAGCTATTGAAAAATGTTTTGTATATTTAGACGATCTTGTAATTTTTGGACGATCATTAAGTTTGCATAATCAAAACCTTACAGATGTTTTTGAACGATTGAGAAAAGTAAATTTAAAATTAAATCCTTTAAAGTGTCAGTTTCTTAAGAAAGAAATGTTATATCTTGGTCATTTAATATCTTCTGAAGGAGTTTCACCAGATCCAGAAAAAACTAAAGTCTTAAAAAATTATCCAATCCCACAGAATGTTGATGAAGTTAGAAGGTTTGTTGCCTTTTGTAACTATTATAGAAAATTTGTTCCATCTTTTCCTAAAATCACCTAGCCACTAAACAATTTATTAAAAAAGGACACAACTTTTGTTTGGAGTACTGAATGTCAAAAAGCATTCGAATTTTTAAAAAACTCATTAATGACGCCTCCAATACTTGATTATCCCGACTTTTCTGATAAAAATGAATTTATTGTACAAACAGATGCTTCAGACATAGCTGTAGGAGCAGTGTTGTGCAATAAAAATTTAAAACCTGTTGCTTATGCTAGTAGACCATTAAATAAAGCAGAAAAAAATTATCCTGTTATTCAAAAAGAATTAACCGCAATAGTGTGGGCTGTAAAGTACTTTAGGCCTTATTTATTCGGTAGGACTTTTACTATAATGACTGATCATAAACTATTAGTTTATCTCTTTGGTATGAAAGATCTATCCAGTCGATTAATTAAATTCAGATTAATTCTCGAAGAGTATGACTTTAAAGTAGTTTATGTGAAAGGTGAAAATAATGTCATTGCAGATGCATTGTCTAGAGTATGTATCACATCTAATGATTTGAAGAGTATGAAAGAGCATGTATTAGCTGTAACAACTAGAGCACAAAAGAGAAGAATTGAAGATGAAAGAAAGGACGTACAAGCTGATCTTAGTAATGACACAGATGAGTGGACTGATCAACCACAAGTCGTGGAGTTATTAAAACAGCCGTGTGATTCTATAGAGATGAAGTTAATGAAAGAAGAAAGTATAAAGAAATTTAGAAAGTTGAATATAGTGAAAGAAGAAAAAGATTGTTTTGCTTATGTACCAAGTAAAATGTTGTTGAGTATAAATCTAGGCTTTAGACTGCAATTCTCGCGAGCCGAATTTGTAGACAAGCTAAAAGATTTTTGTGAAAAGATAAATATTAGAAGACTATGCATAGTAAGAGATGATGAAAATACAGAATTTATAAAAGGTTTATGTAGTGAAATTAAATCTTTAAATAATTGGTCAGGTCCTCAAATATGTGTGTTAAGAGGAGTTAAAAGAATTTATGATGACAAAGAGAAACAATTCATTATGAATAATTATCACTTATTGCCAACCTGTGGTCATACTGGTATAAATAGAATGACAAATAATATTAAAAGAAAATATTATTGGCCATGTTTAGATGCTGATATTCGTGAATTTATTAAGAAATGTAAAGTTCTAAATATATTGAAGCATATCCATTACTCAATAAGGAAGCAACCACAGTAGCACAAGCTTTTGTGAACAATTTTGTTTTGCGTTTTGGTATTCCCAAATGTATAGCTACAGATAGAGGGACGGAATTTATTTCTCAAGTTATGGTACAAATATGTAAATTATTAGAAATAGAAAAGTTGACATCAACTGCATATCACCATCAATCTATTGGTTCTCTCGAAATAGCTCATAAGAATTTAGGTGTATTTTTAAGAAGTTATAGTACTAATTCTTGTTTCTCATGGTCCCACTGGGTTCCTTTTTGGTGTTTTAGTTATAATACTTGTGTTAATATGCAGACTAAGTACACACCCTTTGAATTGGTGTTTGGTAGACAATGTTGTTTGCCAAGTAGTTTAGAAGGTGATATAGAACCATTATATAATGTTGATAATTACTGTTTAGATTTAAGATATAAGTTAAAAATTGCTTTAAGTGATGCTAGGAAGAATTTGATAAATTGTAAAGAGAAAAGAAAAGAAGCATATGATAGTTCATGTAATCCAGTTTATTATAAGAAAGATGATTTTGTCTTAGTTAAAAATAAAAATGCAAAAAAATTAGATTGTGTTTTTGATGGTCCGTTTAAAGTGTTAGAAGATTTAGGAATAAATGTTAAGATTTTAAGAAACAATAAGATAGATATAGTTCATAAGGATAGGACAAAAAGATTTTGTACTTAGTGTAAGTTGTAATAAGTAACATAGCAGTTAACATTTTGTTTTTCTTTATTATTATTTTTTTTCTTTCACCCCCGGAGGTGAAGTATGGAGTGTATCTGTATTTTTTGATATGTCAACATTGGTTTGAGCTGTCACTTCCTTTTTTGTAACTTCTTTGATTGTGATCGCATCGTGCAAACTATTAAACTAATATGAAACCTAAAAAGTGAATTTATTTCATATTTCACCTCAAAGTAAAATACGCGGATAGTCAAACACGTGCATTATTAATCAACGAAATAAATAAGAAAAATAAACCTTGTGGGGTGCTCCAGCACCCCGAGTAGGGTTTGAGGGTTAAGTTTGTTCTATTGTTATTGCTTTGCATTATATTTTATCTGGAGAGGGATGTTGTAATGTATTATTGTAAATGTGGGTAGGTTATGTTAACCTACCCTACTGGTTTCGTAAAATAAATCAGTCCCCAGCAAACCGCCGTTTGATTTACACCATACATTACAAAAACAAAAAAAAATCTCTGTTTGTATTCCTTTACTTTAAATTGCTTCATTTTTCGCAACTGTATCAAAAATTGTTGTTTAGTACACGTGCGACACTGTCATTACAACTTGTTCCAACTGTTCACCCTCCCCCTTCCTTGTTCCCTCATCTTCGGCTGCGCTTCGGCTCGGGTAGACATTTGTCGGAACTCTTTGCAATGACAGGCTTTCCGCACTCGTAATTAAATATACTATAATCAAAGGTGGGCATTAACTCGTTAATCCGTTAATCGTTAATTAACGAAGTTAAAATTTTCCTTAACGGATTAACTTTTAAGTTAAATTCAAAAAGTGTTAACGCTGTTGTTAACTTCCGTTAAATTCTACTTCCGTTAATTTAGTCCGTTAATTGTTACAATAGACACTTATTGACGTGTTGTCATTTTATTTAAATTATGCATCAGGCTACATTCGTAAGTTCGGTTATGTTCGGCGACCGTCGGCGAGTCGAATGGTGAATGAGAACGAGAGAGAACGAGAACGAGCGAGTGTGATGCATGTTGTACAATACACCTCAGATGAAGAATTATATAGATATGGCACGCGCGTTCACCCGTAAGGGACAGATAGAGAGTACTATAGACTATACCTATATATAAGTAAAAGGATTGGGGTTACCAGTTATTTGTTTTGTCCCGAAAATGAATAATTACGATATAATTTAATATATACCAATTTATATATTCCCAATTATATTGTAATTAATAAATGTAATAAATAAAAAAAAAACAATGCGTAATTTTTGTTTATGTGACTAAGATTAGGTAAACAGATTTTTTAGTAATACTTAGTCAGGTCATAAATTCTGTCACATGTTTAATATAATGTAAGATATTTAATGCAAAAGTATTTTAAAAGAATTAAACTAACAGCGAAATAATGAATTTAACTCTACTTCATAATAATCCTCGCTGTAGTATAAACTCAAACCGAACGTAAATAAACAAAAATGTCAGACGTTCCGCAATGACCGATGGAAAGAGACTGCCTCGAGCAGCAGCGCACGCTTCCTTATAAAACCTTTTGTGAGACTACCCTCAACAGTCCTAACACGGCCTCTCCTGACTGGAGGACGTCCTCGTCCTCCTGTACTTCTTTGCAACTTTGCGAACCATAGGCACGACGTTTGCATAGTTCGTTTACAACAACATAGTGAACCATAGGCACGACGTTTGCATAGTTCGTTTACAACAACATAGTGAACCATAGGCACGACGTTTGCATAGTTCGTTTACAACAACATAGTGAACCATAGGCACGACGTTTGCATAGTTCGTTTACAACAACATAGTGAACCATAGGCACGACGTTTGCATAGTTCGTTTACAACAACATAGTGAACCATAGGCACGACGTTTGCATAGTTCGTTTACAACAACATAGTGAACCATAGGCACGACGTTTGCATAGTTCGTTTACAACAACATAGTGAACCATAGGCACGACGTTTGCATAGTTCGTTTACAACAACATAGTGAACCATAGGCACGACGTTTGCATAGTTCATCTACACAAATTACTTCAGCACATGACATAGGCACGACGTTCGCATATCATGTGTCATCTACATGTGCATAACATAGGCACGACGTTCGCTTATTACACACATGTCAGATACATAACTACTCGTATAACATAGGCACGACGTTCGCTTATTATACGCAAGTAGTATCACACAATCGTTCGTATAACATAGGCACGACGTTTGCGTGTCATACGAACATAAGATGTCTCACCGTTAAAAAAAAGAGCAGAGCATGTCTCGGGAGTCCACTCCCCTCACCGTGGCACCATGTAGGGCAAGCGTCCCGCAGTCCGTCCTCTACATGATATTAATGGCAACCCGCAGTTTGTCAGTCCTGAAAATACCCTAGAAGCATCTCCTGATACAGAACGTCTTACATTCCGTTCACAATCTCACTTCTGCAGTTGGGTATCCCGCAGTCTACGCAACGCAGAGCATCTCGACAATACGTGGACAAAGCAAACTGAACTAATAAAGGGCATCAATGACTATTATGACATAATGACATACGTCTGACTCAGGTAATGGCTTAACACGCTCAGCGCAACCGACTAACCTTACAAGTTCACTTTAAAATGAAAAAATCATGTTGGCATGTAACGTGTTAAATCTTGCCACGTCTCGGCCTTACCTGACCCTCACTAATAAACTGATCGAGGTATTCAATTTCAGTCTTTAGTAAAGAACACATCTTTAAATTAATTGAAAAGTCTGATGTTGACTTATTTGGCATCAAAACTTGAAATATAAAAATATTGGTTCAATCTTACCGCAGTACAAATTGAATAGATCGCGTCCACAATCCTGTCTGCTGTGAAATACACAGACAGCGCGTGAGCCTCACTACTCACATATTCCCATGCAGAATACACGGCTTGGTCCACGCTACCCATGTTTCGCGAACACTGGTACAATTCTGATTTCGACTCAACTTACTGCGACTACAACGATTATCACGGTAACGATCTGACATTTTTCTCTTTGCATTTATTTTCACGAAAATGCAAACACAAACACAGAGTGAGCAAAGTGGATAGAATTACGCGGATCCTATCCCACTTCTGATGTAAGATATTTAATGCAAAAGTATTTTAAAAGAATTAAACTAACAGCGAAATAATGAATTTAACTCTACTTCATAATAATCCTCGCTGTAGTATAAACTCAAACCGAACGTAAATAAACAAAAATGTCAGACGTTCCGCAATGACCGATGGAAAGAGACTGCCTCGAGCAGCAGCGCACGCTTCCTTATAAAACCTTTTGTGAGACTACCCTCAACAGTCCTAACAATAAAATAATTGAAACAAGTTTATTCATTATGTGACCATTTATATACCAAAATGAACTTAACAAAACATAGATTCTTATGACACTAAAGTTTATTCAAAATGACCTCCGTGATTTTGAATACAGGCCTTCAATCTGCGCGGCCAGTTGTCTATCGCAGCACGAACGAGGTCCATGTCAATATCGGCGGCTGCCTTAATCTAGGATGTCTTGAGTGACTCCAAAAAAAGAATTTCCCGATATTTTTTTCCGCTTACCGCTTCAACAAAGCGCGGCATCTCTTCAGTCTTAGGTCCATTAGACCAGCATTCAAACGATGTCCTGTTTTTCTTCGATATGCACGAAGCCCTAAGTCTTCTTAAAAAGCTACGAAAAACATACCAATATTAAAGTCATATAATTTTAAATTATTCTGTATATCATTACAGTGAACACTATATGTAAAACTACTTAATATTTAACTATTTTGATTGTACTTTCTAAGAAATTAAGTAACCGATTTCGATAAAATTTACATGGGACAAATTAAAAAATATACTCTTTAAAATCAACGGGATAAGAAATTATCAATAAAAAACACAGCATATACCAGAATTAAAAACTACTCATTTTGAAATCTGTTGAAAATAGTATAAAAAATGTGAATTGTTTCATTTATATACATTACAAATACTATACTTTATTTCCCCTAAATTCAGGGTAATTTTTACAACAAGATGGTGGTATTATTTTTACGGGTAATAACCAACCAATTTGAAAAGAAGTTTAATATGGCCGCTTGTTTCCCAGATCTACAGTACATTATTTGACATAAATGACATCTGCGTTTGGGCGCATAATGTTCGAAAAATACGATTTTATTTTAGCTGATTTTACACGTATTTTAACCAGAGCTGGGCGTTAACTCGTTAATCCGTTAATCGTTAATTAACGAAGTTAACATTTTGCTTAACGGATTAACTTTTAAGTTAACTTCAAAAAGTGTTAACGCTTTTGTTAACTTCCGTTAAACTCAACTTCCGTTAATAAAAGTCCGTTAATCGTTAAATTAGAAACTTGGAGACTTGCTGTCATTTTGTTTAAGTTAAGTGCCACGCCACGCTCGTAAGTTCAGCTATGTTGGGCGACTGTCGGCGACTCGAATGGTGAACGAAAGAGTTGATCATTGATATATATATATGAAGTTCGCGTGCAAGTGTGATGCATCAGAGCGTCCGGGAAAGACGCGAACAGGACAAAATCAAAAAAAAAGGTTCGAAATAGTATATTTCATTACGAGTATATAAAAGCATGAGTATGTAATAGCCCACATTCTGAACGCTCTTCGTCCCTGCAATACGCCACTTTTTGAGCAACTGTATTAATACACTTTTTTACCCGTGCTTTTTCTTTAGCATTTCCAAACTTGTCCGTTCTCTTTCCCAACTGTCAAAATAATGTCTGTTGGGTGAAGTTTTTACAAAAAAAAATCATTGAAGTTTTTATGATTCATACAAATGTTTCTAAAAAGAAGCTCCTAATTTGTTACAATATCAGATTTAATGATTTGATTCAATCAATTAGGTTAGTTTTCATTTTATTTCATCTCATTAAATTTCATTTTCATTTCATATCAATAAAAATAATCTACTGAAGACTTGGTTGTTTGGACATATTCCCTACGGTTGGCGCCATTTTTCAAACATTTTAGTTAATTCAGTTTATTGTGTTTTTATTATTCTATTAAATTGCTTCATTTTTTCGCAACTGTATCAAAAATAGTTGTTTAGTACACGTGCGAAACTGTCATTACAACTTGTTCCAACTGTCAACTTGTAGACATTTGTCGGAACTCTTTGCAATGACAGGCTTTCCGCACTCGTAATGAAATATACTATAATGCATTCATACTTGTCTCTAATACTAATGTGTACATTCAAATTACAATTACTATTTTAAACAAGTGTCGCCACATAAGTGTGAAATTAGTATGCATAATTTTTGTATGGTTAACTGTTAACGATTAACTTTAACTTGCGTTAAATTTTCGAGAATTTAACGCTTTAACGATTAACGAAGTTAATTTTTTAATTAACGAATTAACGATTAACGAAGTTAACTTTTCGATTAACTGTGCCCACCTGTGATTTTAACATATTAGTTATTACAAAGACTGTAAAGAACAACTATTTTGTATTTTCTTCCTTATTTTGTATGAATACATTTGAATAGGTGCGTAGTTACAGTACTTACGAGTGAAAGGTTATGTTTTCCTCTTTTCGCTCACTACGGCTTTTACATCCAACAATACAGCAGTATACCATGTTTCATAAACTTTACCTAACTAAAACTGAAATATCAAAATATTTTCACACAATTACAGCGACTAAGTACTCACAATTTTCGAAAAATAACACGAATGTCAAACTTTGTTAGGGACAACCTAGGTTGCTTGTTGGGGACAACCTTTGTTCCAAACAAACCCCAAAGCCTGGTACGCAGAAAGGGACAGAAGATAGTTATCCCTGTCTTTGTCACGTCACAGGAATTGGGTATAACTGTATCTCTCTCACTCACGGTATTATTATTACCGTGTCATAGACTTGCAATACACCGAGCGGCCGGGATAGACGTGATCAAAAGAGTAGGTACCACAGAATCCTTGTTAGAAAATAGTGACGATTTAAACAAACTTACCTCTATCAAATATTGCGAAGTTTAGGCGCTAGACACCTTCAAAGTTTATTAATTATTTCATATTTACACAAATGTCTCGAAAAGTCTTTATTACATTTTATTCACATTAAAACTGGTTTTCATTTATTTAACATCACTTTTTAGCCGACTTCAAAAAGAAGGAGGTTATCAATTCGACTGTATTTTTTTTTTTTTTTTTTTTATGTGTGTTACCGCGATACTCCGCCCCTGGTGGTCCGATTTTGATGAAAAATATTTTAATCGAAAGGAAGTGCTTGCAGGTGGGTCCCATTTTTTTGTTTTTTTTTTTAAATAACTAGAAGACTAGTAGATTTTGAATATAGCTTCAAAATTTGTTGCGAACAACATTTTTGCTTTCAGCGCTTACGTAGGCTAAACTATAGGACCTACATAAAAATGATGTATGGCGAATTGTAGCTCTTTAAATGTGCTAAATAAAAGTCAGCGATAGCATATATCTATCTTTTATAGTTTTCTCACAATAACCATTTTTTTCTTCAGAAACATCAATTAAATTCATGCCCTATTTCCGACGCTATTATTCGAGTTCAGTATTAACGCTTATGTAAATAAACATGTTCATTATCAAGAGAATTTAATGTAGATTATATTTGCAATTGAAACTATATCATTCTGTCTAATAGTTTAGGAGATATCGTAAGAATAAAATTACGCGGAAACGAAAAATGCTACACGAAAAGCACAATTTTGCTTTCTGGGCTTACGTAGGTCACACTATATGACTTACATAAAAATGATGTATGGAGTAATTATAGATCCTTAAATTTGCTAAATAAAAGTCTTCGGTGGCATATATCTATCATCTATGGATGTCTCACAAAAACCATGTTATTGTGAACAAACTTCGATTAAAATGCACACGAAAAACAGCGTCGTAAGCTTACGGCGCTATTATATTATATTCGATATGAATCCTTATCCAAATAAATATGTTTTATGGGTAGAGTATTAAATGCAGATTACATTAGCTTTTAAACTATGTAATTCTGATCAATAGTTTGGGAGATATTAAATAATTAAAAACTACGCGCATTCGAAAAATGCTAGTGCGGCGCGCGGCTGGACAAAATTAAAGGCACGCTACGATGTATTAGTTCGGTAATTTTCAATTTGTATACCGATTTTGATAATTATTTCATTGTTTAAAGGATAAGTGGTTATCTGCTGCATTCTAAATTAGTTTTTGAATTGAAGTACACACATATCAAATAGAAAAGTCCTTTTCTTTATTTGTCTTATTTATGTCTTTATATGTATTAAGGAAATTTGTAATTGAACTTCAAATTCACTAAAAATTGTGAAATAAAACAAAAATTTTGAGAAAAAAAAATAGCCGACTTTAAAAAAAAACAATCGCAAACAAAATGCACTCAAAAGTAACCTAAAAAAACCAATTTCAAACAAAATGCACTCAAAAGTAACCTAAAAAAACCAATTTCAAACAAAATGCACTCAAAAGTAACCTAAAAAAACCAATTTCAAACAAAATGCACTCAAAAGTAACATAAAAAAAATTTCAAACAAAATGCACTAAAAAGAAACAAAATAATGTCATGAAAACTCTCTAAACTCTAGTAGTTAGTAGTAGGGGCTCAGTTTTCCGCAACTCCACGACAAGCGCGTATTTTGCGTGTCTCTAAACTCTAAAGAAAGTTCTCTTCTTTCTTGTAACATGTCTATATTGTATAATTATTGTTATTTTGGAGTCGGTTTCGGCCTAAGTAGGGACATAAACGTAAGTATGTCTAATACATCTCAAATATAAAATGTCACCTATTTACTTCGGCCGACACCGACTGCGAAATAACAATAATTATACAATATAGACATGTTACAAGAAAGAAGAGAACTTTCTTTAGAGTTTAGAGACACGCAAAATACGCGCTTGTCGTGGAGTTGCGGAAAACTGAGCCCCTACTACTAACTACTAGAGTTTAGAGAGTTTTCATGACATTATTTTGTTTCTTTTTAGTGCATTTTGTTTGAAATTTTTTTTATGTTACTTTTGAGTGCATTTTGTTTGAAATTGGTTTTTTTAGGTTACTTTTGAGTGCATTTTGTTTGAAATTGTTTTTTTTTTTAGAACAAGACTTTGTTATAAAATCAACATAAGGTTCGAAAACACTTTACTCTTAATACAATAATTGTTATACGTGAGACGCAAAATCTATTAAAAAAGATAAAAAGATAAAGGCATTCGTACATCGCTCCTATTGTCTAAATTTTATTTTAGTATATTATATAACTAAACTATAGATAGGATTAGCGATCGCCCGAGATTTCGTAAGCGCAGTAAAAAAATAGCCTAAGTTCTATTGAAAGTCTCGACTAAATCGGTCCATACGATTCGGAGATTATTCGTATGGCCATTTCCCGCTTGCGCCTTATACTCGTAATATAAACAAAAATTAACTTTAACTGTTAACTTTAACTTGCGTTAAATTTTTGGAAAATTAAACGCTTTAACGATTAATGAAGTTAAATTTTTATTTAACGAATTAACGATTAACGAAGTTAACTTTTTGATTAACTGTGCCCACCTATGACTATAATGCATTCATACTTGTCTCTTATACTAATGTGTTATAGAATGTATAGTCAAATTACTATTTTAAACAAGTGTCGCCACATAAGTGTGAAATTAGTATGTATAGTTTTGGTATGGTTAACTGTTAACGATTAACTTTAACTTGCGTTAAATTTTCGAGAATTTAACGCTTTAACTTAAGTTAATTAGTTAGTTAATAATAGTAAGCATATTTATTTGAATGTGCATACAAAATTGGTTTTGACTGATGAAATCAAAACCAATTGTGACAGCAAAATCAGTCAAAACTATTTTTCATCAATAAAAACAGTTTAGAAATATTATACTATCCCATGCTGAATTTATTAGGTGGGTAGGTTTTTATTGTAACCTGTCTAGAAACTTTTATTTTGTACATACATAGTTATTAAAGATAACTCAAATGTTTTAATAGAATAAATACATTTTAACTTAATCATGGTTTTGACTAAAACCAGTCCAAAGCGTTTTTGACCAGAAGTGATTTGACTGTAACATAATTATATATATAATTTGTTTTATTAATAAAATAACCACATTAGTAGCTTAATAAGCTTTTGTATGTGTGTCTTAAGGGTTATGTTATTGCCATTTCTGAACATAATTAAAATTAAATTAAAAAAGTGTGTTATACATTTACTATAATTTGGCATTTTGATGTGTCGAAAGTTTCATCACAATTGGCCTGTTCCTTTTCAAAATATTAGAATTGGAATTTTGAATGGAAGACAATATTTGTTACCCTTAAGATTTGGATAAATAAGGGCGAGATTCATATGTTACTTATTATTGTATTTGATTTAATATGTATATACACTGGAATATTCCAGTGTTTACTTTGCACTTGTAGTGTGACAATTGTACCACAGTGACTGGAATAATGCTTAGCCAAAGCATGTGCTAATTAATAATTATGTATTTATAAGGCTTCAGGTTGCTTTTCTTATTTTTTCACCTTTTGTTTTACTTTAAGCAGGATAGCCTGACCTGATTAAAAAAGCATTTGGAGCAAATTTTATTAACATACATGTCACCTTTGTGTGAAGTAATTATTTCAATATTATGGTCTTCCTGCAAATTGGCATTTATCTTTTATACATATTTACTGCTACATTGTATGCAACAGCAACACAAATTCACTTATAACAATTATTCTTGTTTCAGGATCACTATCTCTACCAAAATCCCAAAAACCATGAAAAGAAAAAGAAAAACCATTACAAGGTTGGTTCATATATAATCAAGTTTTTCTCTACTACCAGTTTGCTAATTTCAATATTATTATGATTTTTGCTGCTTAATAATATTGTTATACCCGCTGTTTTTCTTTTTTGTCAGTTCAGCAACTAAATCACATTATTCATCTTACAATCTTATCAACAACATAAAGGTATACTACCTACTGTACCTTTTTATTAACATATAAACTTAATGATATCTTTTGTATTCCAGCCACTTGAAATATGAAATAAATTCACTTTTTTGGTTTCATATTAGTTTAATAATTTGCACGATGCGATCACAATCAATACAGTTACAAAAAGGGAAGTGACAGTTCATATCAATGTTGACATATCAAAAAATACAGATACACTCCATACTTCACCTCCGGGGGTGAAAAAAAAAAAATGAAGAAAAACAAAATGTTACTTATTACAACTTACACTAAGTACAAAATCTTTTTGTCCTATCCTTATGAACTATATCTATCTTATTGTTTCTTAAAATCTTAACATTTATTCCTAAATCTTCTAACACTTTAAACGGACCATCAAAAACACAATCTAATTTTTTTGCATTTTCATTTTTAACTAAGACAAAATCATCTTTCTTATAATAAACTGGATTACATGAACTATCATATGCTTCTTTTCTTTTCTCTTTACAATTTATCAAATTCTTCCTAGCATCACTTAAAGCAATTTTTAACTTATATCTTAAATCTAAACAGTAATTATCAACATTATATAATGGTTCTATATCACCTTCTAAACTACTTGGCAAACGACATTGTCTACCAAACACCAATTCAAAGGGTGTGTACTTAGTCTGCATATTAACACAAGTATTATAACTAAAACACCAAAAAGGAACCCAGTGGGACCATGAGAAACAAGAATTAGTACTATAACTTCTTAAAAATACACCTAAATTCTTATGAGCTATTTCGAGAGAACCAATAGATTGATGGTGATATGCAGTTGATGTCAACTTATCTATTTCTAATAATTTACATATTTGTACCATAACTTGAGAAATAAATTCTGTCCCTCTATCTGTAGCTATACATTTGGGAATACCAAAACGCAAAACAAAATTGTTCACAAAAGCTTGTGCTACTGTGGTTGCTTCCTTATTGAGTAATGGATATGCTTCAATATATTTAGTTAACTCACACTGTATGGTTAAAATATAACAGTTACCATATTCATCTTTATCTAACGGTCCAACTAAATCAAGATAAATTTTCTCAAATGCAGTTGTAGCGGTAGTAGTTATAGTCATAGGTTGTTTAGTATATCTACATTGTTTCATTTTTTGACATACTTTACATTTCTTAATAAATTCACGAATATCAGCATCTAAACATGGCCAATAATATTTTCTTTTAATGTTATTTGTCATTCTATTTATACCAGTATGACCACAGGTTGGCAATAAGTGATAATTATTCATAATGAATTGTTTCTCTTTGTCATCATAAATTCTTTTAACTCCTCTTAACACACATATTTGAGGACCTGACCAATTATTTAAACATTTAATTTCACTACATAAACCTTTTATAAATTCTGTATTTTCATCATCTCTTACTATGCATAGTCTTCTAATATTTATCTTTTCACAAAAATCTTTTAGCTTGCCTACAAATTCGGCTCGCGAGAATTGCAGTCTAAAGCCTAGATTTATACTCAACAACATTTTACTTGGTACATAAGCAAAACAATCTTTTTCTTCTTTCACTATATTCAACTTTCTAAATTTCTTTATACTTTCTTCTTTCATTAACTTCATCTCAATAGAATCACACGGCTGTTTTAATAGTTCCACGACTTGTGGTTGATCAGTCCACGCATCTGTGTCATTACTAAGATCAGCTTGTACGTCCTTTCTTTCATCTTCCATTCTTCTCTTTTGTGCTCTAGTTGTTACAGCTAATACATGCTCTTTCATACTCTTCAAATCATTAGATGTGATACATACTCTAGACAATGCATCTGCAATGACATTATTTTCACCTTTCACATAAACTACTTTAAAGTCATACTCTTCGAGAATTAATCTGAATTTAATTAATCGACTGGATGGATCTTTCATACCAAAAAGATAAACTAATGGTTTATGATCAGTCATTATAGTAAAAGTCCTACCGAATAAATATGGCCTAAAATACTTTACAGCCCACACTATTGCGGTTAATTCTTTTTGAATAACAGGATAATTTTTTTCTGCTTTATTTAATGGTCTACTAGCATAAGCAACAGGTTTTAAATTTTTATTGCACAACACTGCTCCTACAGCTATGTCTGAAGCATCTGTTTGCACAATAAATTCATTTTTATCAGAAAAGTCGGGATAATCAAGTATTGGAGGTGTCATTAATGAGTTTTTTAAAAATTCGAATGCTTTTTGACATTCAATACTCCAAACAAAAGTTGTGTCCTTTTTTAATAAATTGTTTAGTGGCTGGGTGATTTTAGCAAAAGATGGAACAAATTTTCTATAATAGTTACAAAAGGCAACAAATCTTCTAACTTCATCAACATTCTGTGGGATTGGATAATTTTTTAAGACTTTAGTTTTTTCGGGATCTGGTGAAACTCCTTCAGCAGATATTAAATGACCAAGATATAACATTTCTTTCTTAAGAAACTGACACTTTAAAGGATTTAATTTTAAATTTACTTTTCTCAATCGTTCAAAAACATCTGTAAGGTTTTGATTATGCAAACTTAATGATCGTCCAAAAATTACAAGATCGTCTAAATATACAAAACATTTTTCAAAAGCTAGTCCTGACATTGCTAAAGACATAACTCTACTAAAAGCACTACAAGAAGTCTTAAGTCCCATTGGTAATCGCTTTAATTGGTAATGACCTGTATTAGTCGAAAACGCAGTATATTTCCGACTCTCAGGATCTAATTTTACCTGATAATAGCCTTGTTGGAGATCTAAATGAGTAAAATAGATTGAACAAGACAATGAATCTAAAATATCTGTGATGTGGGGCAAAGGGAACTTGTCATCGACTATATTTTCATTTAATTTTCTAAAATCAATTACCAGACGCCATTTTTCAGAACCTTGACTCTTTTTTGGAACTAATAATATTGGACTGGACCATTCCCTTGAAGATTCTTCAATTATATCATCTTTTAACATTTTATTTATATGGCTGTTTACTTCTGATTTTAATGCTTGTGGCAACCGATAAGGTTTGGTATAGATTGGATTAATATTATTTCTCAATTTAATAGAATGTTCACAGAGATTGGTTGTCTCTAATTTGTCTCCTGGTAAAAAGAAAATATCCGAGTATTTACTACAAATTCTTTCAATGGATTCTTTTTCTTCAGAGTTTAAATGTTGTAAGTCTAATGAAGATAATAACCTATCAGCCCTTACTGAGTTACTGTCACATTCTGAGAATTTTAAGGTGTTATAATCATGCAAAGGGTTAACATTCACTACCAAATTTTCTAATCTACACTCTTCATCACTAGTGTTCAAAATCTTAACAGGAATCCTTCCACAGTTAGGTCTCACTATAGTACTTGCTAAAAAAACATCCTTTGTCAACTCTGTTGCACTAACAATACAATCCTCTTTCACTCCTGAATTTATGAAAACATAATGAATAGACTCACTCCATGGTGGGATCAACAAAGAGTTACTGTAATCTGGTCTGTCATAAATAGGTAAAGTTAAATTTTTATGTTCAATATGTAATGTTAATAAGTTTCTATACAAATCTATGTTAGCTTTATATTTATTTAAGAAATCTAAGCCTAATATACCATCAACGGCAATTGGTACATTTTGAAAAATATGAAATTTACTTAAGAACTTGTCTCCACTATCGGTATATAAATCTAACAAAATGCAACCCGATGAGTAAATTTTTCCTCCGATACCATTTACAACTAAATTATCATTTAAAATTTGTGAAGCCTTTGAAAGTATTCCTTCTTTAATGATTGATATAGATGCACCAGTATCTATTAATAAAATCAATTTCCTACCGTTGCTATAAAAATTAATAAATTTGGAGTTTCCATTACAGGTAAAAACAAAATCATTAAGAACGAAAAAACTGTTTTTTATCTAGTTCAGGTGGTTTTTGTCCTGACCTGTCACTATTTTGTATTTGATCATTATTATTTTGTACTAAATAACTATTTCTTTTAATATGGTTATACCGCACATTCTTATTGTAATGGTTAAAATTGCCTCTAAAATTCTGAAATCTACCACGGAAATTAGACTGGGGCGGTTTAGATGTGGAATGACTTGAATATCTACCATTATAATAACTATTTTCAGGAAAATTTTGAAAAGATTGGCCTCTCCTATGATATTTTGAAAAATTATTCCTACCTCTATGAGTTGAGGTCATCATAAAAACCTCTGCTGAACTGGAAGGCACAGATTCATCTTTGGCTGCTTGAATTGCATCTTGCAGTGAACTATAGTTGCGAGCAGCAATAATTGTACTTAACTTTTCACTTCTAAGACCATCTGTAAATTTTTTTATGACCATTTTTTCATTAATAGGTTTCATAACGTAAAAAAACAATCTCAAACAAAATACACTAAAAAGAAACAAAATAATGTCATGAAAACTTCTTTCTTTCTTTCTTCTCTCTTTCAAAAACCCTCTAAACTCTAAAGAAAGTTCTCTTCTTTCTTGTAACATGTCTATATTGTATAATTATTGTTATTTCGCAGTCGGTGTCGGCCGAAGTAAATAGGTGACATTTTATATTTGAGATGTATTAGACATACTTACGTTTATGTCCCTACTTAGGCCGAAACCGACTCCAAAATAACAATAATTATACAATATAGACATGTTACAAGAAAGAAGAGAACTTTCTTTAGAGTTTAGAGGGTTTTTGAAAGAGAGAAGAAAGAAAGAAAGAAGTTTTCATGACATTATTTTGTTTCTTTTTAGTGTATTTTGTTTGAGATTGTTTTTTTACGTTACTTTTGAGTGCATTTTGTTTGAAATTGTTTTTTTTAAGTTACTTTTGAGCGCATTTTGTTTGAGATAGTTTTTTTTGTTTTGAAGTCGGCTATTTTTTTTTCTTAAAATGTTTGTTTTATTTCTCAATTTTTAGTGAATTTGAAGTTTAATTACAAATTTCCTTAATACGTATAAGAACATAAATAAGACAAATAAAGAAAAGGACTTTCCTATTTAATATGTGTGTACTTCAATTCAAAAACTAATTTAGAATACACCAGATAACCACTTATCCTTTAAACAATGAAATAATTATCAAAATCGGTATACAAATTGAAAATTAACGAACTAATACATCGTAGCGTGCCTTTAATTTTGTCCAGCCGCGCGCCGCAGTAGCATTTTTCGGATGCGCGTAGTTTGTAATAATTTAATATCTTCCAAACTATTGATCAGAATTACATAGTTTAAAGGCTAATGTAATCTGCATTTAATACTCTAGCCATCAAACATATTTATTTGGATAAGGATTCATATCGAATATAATATAATAGCGCCGTAAGCTTACGACGCTGTTTTTCGTGTGCAATTTAATCGAAGTTTGTTCAAAATAACATGGTTTTTGTGAGACATCCATAGATGATAGATATATGCCACCTGAGACTTTTATTTAGCAAATTTAAGGATCTATAATTACTCGATACATCATTTTAATGTAGGTCATATAGTTTGACCTACGTAAGCCCAGAAAGCAAATTTGTGCTATTCATTGTAACGCGATGTAGCCTTTTTCGTTTCCGCGTAATTTTATTCTTACGATATCTCCTAAACTATTAGACAGAATGATATAGTTTCAATTGCAAATATAATCTACATTAAATTATCTTGATAATGAACATATTTATTTACATAAGGGTTAATACTGAACTTGAATAATAGCGTCGGAAATAGGGCATGAATTTAATGAATGTTTCTAAAGAAAAAAATGGTTATTGTGAGAAAACTATAAAAGATAGATATATGCTATCGCGGACTTTTATTTAGCACATTTAAAGAGCTACGATTCGCCATACATCATTTCTATGTAGGTCCTATAGTGTAGCCTACGTAAGCGCTGAAAGCAAAAATGTCCCTAATTTCCGCAACAAATTTTGAAGCTATATTCAAAATCTACTAGTCTTCTAGTTATTTAAAAAAAAAAAAAAAAAATGGGACCCACCTGCAAGCACTTCCTTTCGATTAAAATAATTTTTATCAAAATCGGACCACCAGGGGCCGAGTTTCGCGGTAACACACATAAAAAAAAAAAAAAAAAAAAAAAATACAGTCGAATTGATAACCTCCTTCTTTTTGAAGTCGGCTAAAAATAGTTGAAGCATATTCATTACCATCTGCTTGTGATATATTCAAATCAGTTAGAAGTTTTTCAAGCTCCGACCCATACTCATTAATGGACTTATGACCTTGACTTATAGATTCAATGTGTTTTTGTATAGCTGTGAACGATTTTTTCACTAACAATTTTTTTCTAAAGTCAGAGATCATATCACTAACTGTTTTGTAAGTACTTTCTACTCTTAACTTTGCACTTTGAGTTAACCTACCTTTAAGAACAAATTTAATTAATAATTGCTGACCTCCCTCGGACAACATTTCTGAATACATTTCAACAGCATCAATTAATTGTTTTACAGTATCTTCCTTACCGTCTAAAATAGGTATAAAACCACATGCTGTCTTTAAATCAAACTCCATTTTTCTTATATTAGTACACATTTGAGTAATTTCTGAAAACAAATAACAAATTTTATCATAAGTACAATTAATTAACCTAACTTCTTCCCTATCTTGACTTCCAATTAAATTAACATATAACTCCTTACTGCTATTAAACAAAATTTGAGCTTCTTTTAACTTATTAAATGCTACTAAACCCTTATATCTACTTTGTCCTTTTTTTACTAAGTATTTTCTAATATCTGACAATTCTTCCTGTTTATTAATTAATCTATTAATCATACTGAACTAAAAAAAAAACTTAAAATTATAAATCATATTTTTTTTTCTCATCTTCCTTTTCTTATTTCTTTTTAATTTGATTTTATTTTTCCTTTTTGATTTGATATGATATAAAATGTTCCGCCATATTGGCACTTGGACGCCATGTGTACCCTCCTAAAACACATTTTATTTATCGGCACTTTCACTTGTCTCAAATTTATATCCTCGTATCCTCTATCGTATCGTATATCTTCTTGGATCCGGGAAACTCCTGATCCTCCTGATCTGATCGAATATGAATTTGTCCACCATTGAAACCAATGCACCGATGCAAAATCTTTTTGACAACTTTGTTAATGTTAATGACCAAACTAAGAATCGCCAACATCCTGACAAGTATCATCCTGTTATTATCGTGGCATCTTCTGTGGCAGGGTCGCCATGAAATATGAAATAAATTCACTTTTTTGGTTTCATATTAGTTTAATAATTTGCACGATGCGATCACAATCAATACAGTTACAAAAAGGGAAGTGACAGTTCATATCAATGTTGACATATCAAAAAATACAGATACACTCCATACTTCTGTCAATAACCTGTCCAGTGTCCATGCCCCTGGAGCAAATTGTGAAGAAGACCAATGCACTGCACTACATGCCCTCATTGTTACAAAGAATAGAGAAGCTGCGACGACTGGTGATATCTTTTTAGATATTGTAAATGAGATTACCCTTACACCGTTAGAGGAAAAAAGTCAGCCCCAAATAATGGGGCCCCTACAATATACTTCGGGACATTTTTAAAAAAAAAACGAAAAATAAAATATTTAGGTCCTGCGAAATTTGTAAGGGTAATCTCTATAGCGAAATTGAAAATGATTTTATTAGAAGAAGAGAATTTGCCAATCGTCGTTGGCTTTCCAGCCCTAGCCCAGATTTTTTAACATGCATATCTAACATGCAAGATATTATATATAAAATATTAAGTAATAATTTAAAACAAAAAGCTCTCAGGGAATACATAAAAACAATTATTCTTTTATTTTTAGATTTTAATTTTTTAACATGCTCTGATCATAAAGATAAATTAATAGAATTTTTAATTAATTTAGTATGTCGATTTTTTATATTTACATATTGTAAAAATATAAATAAAATATTATCTGGCAAAAAAGATATTGACAGAGACGAGGACGTAATGCAGTGCAAAGCAAAAAAGTATTTTAAAAGATGTTTTAAGAGAAAAAAGTGACATTATCTTAATAATGCATTGTTGGCACAATGCATTATTAAAATAATGTCTAAATAAAATAAAACTGGTTATGTATTAGAAAATATAACTATAAAATGTTTTATTATGACCTACTACGACGACTATTATACCAATGCAAAATAAATTTAAGATCAAATCATTCATCAGATCAAATTATTAAGATTATAATATGGGTTTTATTTTCTGCAGCCTTAAGTAATCCCTTAATTTATTCATATGCGTTAGTCTATGAGTAAATTACGGAGTTAATAAAAATAAATTAACTGAATTTATAATAAAAACCTGCCTGAAAGCAGGAATGGTGGTAGACATATAGCTATTTATATAATTATATATATAGCAGGAAAGTTGTATGTTTGTAGTTACAGATGGGGTCACCAATCGCTTTCCTTCTGAACTGTTGAGTAAAGCCTCTATTCCTATATGTAAGAAAGTACTCTGTGGTTAGTATCCTTCAAAGTAGCCGAGTACCACTTAACAGCAATTTTATATGTACTTAAATATAGTTCTATATAAAAAGAATAACAGTAATGGTCCTCATAAGCAATGTAATATAATATACATTTTTATTATTTACTTTAAATCATATAGAAAATTGCTTGTTAGAAACTGTAATCAGGTTGTATATATCTTAATCCGCAGTTTTTAAAGCTTGCATGGTTTATCTATATAACCTACATACCTTAATGCTATATTATAATTGGATAGTGATGGATATTATTTTAACTGTGGCCTCTATTTTTGTTAATACTACAATGCATAGATATACAATTGAACACATAAGATAATGTGCATAAATATATTCACTTCCTGAAATAAAAGAAAAATGTTTGTATTAATTTATTTATATATTAGTGGGGAGTGATTAATTAATATTGATGAATAACTTCTTTGCTTAAGGTAAATGTAATGGCTTGAGTAAATTCCGTAAAAATTTTAATGATGTAAATATTTTGTTTAGGTCAATGTATGGAATGGAAGCCTTGAAATTGGTGTTACAACACAAAATCCAGAATATATGGACTTACCTGCCACGGCAACCAAATTGAGAAATACCGCATGGGTAAGTCAAACAACTATTGTTTATTTGAAACATATACAAATGCAATTATTATTACAAAAATAATGCAGTTTATTTTTTACCATTTCTAATAAATTGGTCTATGCCGTAACAAATTTTTTGTATGAAACTTAACTCATATATGTTAAAACTCTAGCTTAAAAAAAAGTGTTAAGCTACAATGTCTACAAATTAAAATTACGACAATTTTCATATTTTATCACTTGGCTATATAACTTCAGTTATCAATACAGCACAATTTTACATTTCAAATTATATTAGTATGGCCACATTGTATTTTTTTTTTATAAGAGAAGGGGGCAAACGAGCGGCTGGAACACCAATGTATGACTTGTACATGTCTTTTTCTAGATTCTATCAGGCAGTTCAGTTGTGAGAGATGGTGTAACACATTTACCATCTTATGGCCCAGAGCTTGACACACTGCAGGAAGGGGACTGTGTTGGTGTCATGAGAACTAGTCGAGTATGTCTTTATTAATAAGTTAATGTGAATTAATAAGTCCCCACTGAGGGCCTCGAGCCTACATTAAGTGAATACGGTTAATTAATTAAATTTGCTTTAGCATTGAACTGCACTGCACTGCACTGCATTACATCTGAAATTTTGCATTTATATACATACTAGCTGTCGCCCGCGATTCCGTCCGTGCGGAATTTGAAAAATACTTAATTAGTAACCTATGTGACATTCCAGACTATGCTCTACCTCTATGCTAAATTTCATAGAGATCCATGCAGCTGTTCTGGAAATACTGTCAATCAAACATCCATCCATCTAAACATGAGTTGTTGACCTAATTGCAGTGTGTGTATCAAATGGAATCACTGAAATATATAGGTTATAAACATCCTGGAATATAATTGTTAAGTTGTGTTTTATTTTTGTAGGCTGAGTTACTATTTTTCATCAATGGAAGATGTCTCGGTGTGGCTGCCATGGATATGCCCCCACTTTTATATGGGGTTATCGATTTGTATGGACAATGCGTTCAAATAACTCTCGTGCCGCAATCGCCCACTACACCTAGATCTGCAATAACAAATGCAGAATCTGTAAGTATGTTTTGTTAACATGGAAAATGTAGGATATGAGTGGAGTATGACCATGAAGTTATGCTCTTTTATTGCTTTTAAAAAAGTACTCAAGTAAGGCGGACATGTTTTTATGTATGGGTGTAATATTGTGAAAAAAACTAATAGGATATAATTTTTCTAATGTTACTTTAGTAGGGTTTTTGTATGTTTTTTTATTATATGAAAAGGTGGCAAACGGTCTCCTGAATTCGCCGAAATAGCGAGGCATTGTCCATGGACATCCGCAAATGCAGATGCGTTGCCTACCTTTAATCAACGGAGGAGGGGACGCACAGAAAGAGGACATTTCCCCTTCCCATGCGTTCCCTCTTCCGCCAAATCCACTTCCCCTTCTCATCCTTTCCTATAACAAAAAGATTGTGAAGGGGAAGAGGATTAAAATTAGGCCTCCAGCACCACACTCATCAGACTGTACTATAATTGCTTCCACTTGAGGCCTGTCTTCTGTGTGGTCATGGTATTTCATCAGGCGAGCCAATTCGTGAAACAGATGTTGTTGTTGCTGGCATCTACCACTGTTGAATAATGTATATATTGTTTGTATGTTTTAGCAAAATGAAGCTACGCGTCATGACGGGCCAGTGGCACTCATGGAGGTTGTTAACTATGAACCCTCTGTTGACACATTCCCTAAGGGTAGCCGGGATGAATATGTTAATAATTCTACGGAAGCTTCTTGTACACACTGTAAGCAATGTTTCATACATCAGCTTGAGTCATTTCACTGTTGGTCATAGTCCTTCCCAATGCCTTATATATTAGAAGATCCGTAAGGTGTGACATAGCCGCACCAAATGGGATACTGTAATCTCTGCCTAATGGGTTATGGGCGTGAGCTGTATTCTTGTGCAAAGCACTGTATCAGGTTCATTAATGTTTTTAATTGACAAATGATATACCTCGGGTTTAGTTGATTGTGATTTAAAATTTCAGATAATCAAGACCGTTTGAGATTTCATACAAGGTGCGGTGTATTGGTGCGGTTCTCACATCACAATAGGTAAGTTGTTTGAAATAATATACTGATAAATGTCACTGCTTTAATACTTGTATTAGAGGTTTATAGTCTTAGAAGTTGTTACATTTGTATGTATGTATGTATGTGTATGTAGGACGGCGGAACGCGCGCGGCCAATGGACGATTATAATGATGCTGTGGTGATGACGTCACGACCGTTGCATGATGGTGAACTCTTCGAGATACGCATCGAGCGCCTTGTGCATAAATGGAGCGGCAGCATTGAGGTAACCCACCCCCCACAACATCCATACATACATACATACACTGCCACTATACAAATATCAACACATATCTAACGCAGGCTGATATATATATATGCTAGGACTGAAAAGATAATACAGAGGGTTCAAAACGCATGTGCCCGTTTCTGTTTTAATGTGCCGCCACGTAGTCACGTAACGCCGTTTTTCAATGAAAACAATATTTTAAAGATCGGTTACCGTAGGAAACTGCATCTAGCTTGTCTTCTTTTTGATATAATTAATTTACAGTCACCTAGTTATCTATTTTGTAAGCTTGAGTGGTCTAAAGGTAGCCGTCCCAAACAAAGACAGGGGTCTTTGCAACTATGCACAAAGCGACATAAGTCTGCCGCATTTCGAGGTAGTTTTCGATACGCTGCCACGAGATGTTGGAATAATATCCCGCCACCTATTAAGAATGCGCTAACTAAATTAACTTTTAAAAGAAAGCTAAAAGTATTTTTATTAGAAGTCCAAAAGCAGAAAATTTATAATAAATCTTTTTTCTAATTTTTTTTTTTTTTCCTGCACTCTGGCTGCTTATCGAAATGTACATATGTAAAAGGGAGACTAATATTGTTCCAGAATTTCTATTTGTTTTAAGTTACATTGAAGTAATGATAGTGAATAATTTTTTTTTTTTTTTCTTTTCTTTAATATTGTTTTAAATACCTTGCATATTGAACTTAGGACCCGTTAATTATACATAACTTTAACTTCTTTTTATACCATAGTTCTTATATTATTTATTAGTTCTTATCTTATTTTATCTTTTTTAATATTGAAATTTTTATTTATCTTTATATATAAATATTTATGTTTGGTTATCCACCGCTGCAACTGGCGTGCGGATAGTCGTGAGGGTTTTCGCGGAAGATCAGCGCTGAGTGTTCCAGAGAGGAGCACCCAGCATACAAAGCTGAGGGAGGACCCTATCCGGTCAGCATTGCAACGTTAATTATAAATGTTTCTTTATGCTAGTGTAATTTTAATTTTATTCTGTTTTATGTATTTATAATTATTTTGTAATATGTTTGTTTTTTATTGCGTTGTAATGGTGGGAAGGATTAAATGTTATTTTATTTTATTTTTTTATATAAAATTACGATGCAAACAACATTTGTTTAGGAACCTATAATAAAAATACAAGCATTAATTTTTATTTGTAGGTTGGCGTGACCAATCACAATCCAGCAACTCTAAACTTCCCGTCAACTATGACCAATATGGAAACTGGCACAGTCATGCTCTCCGGCTCCAAAGTGTTAATCAACGGTCAGGGCACATGCACTGAATATGGCTCCATGAACCTTGATGAATTGAAGGTATGTATGCAAGTGGGTGTTGAGTGACATGTGCAACCTTTGTCAAGAGGCAAGAGGAAGGAATTTCAAATGGCTCCATACATATGGCACTCGACTCAGAAAAAACGCATTTCAGTGTGTCATCTGAAATACATTTTGGATTTATGCAGTTTATCTTTGAATGTTGGTACCCAAGATAAAAATAGAGGAATTTCAATGTACGATGATGGTGATAACTTTGTTACCAGGAAGGTGATATGGTGGGTCTGATGAGGAAGTCGTGTGGAAGCCTGCACTACTTCATCAACGGCGTGGACCAGGGCGTGGCCGCAAGGGACGTTGCGGCTCCCGTCTGGGGCGTTGTTGACCTCTACGGGATGACATCCAAGGTACATTTAGCCCACTCACAACACTGACGGTAAGTTCACGATCAAAGTAAGGCACAACTGAGAGGAATATACACTTGATTAGTGTGCAGAAAGTTGCCGGTTCAAATCTCGTGACCAAACAAGATTTTTGCATTAGTAAGTTCTACCGGAGACCCCTACTTGTGACTCTAGAGGAAGGCCATATAGAGAAGGGTCTTATGGATGCATTTACCAATGTCATGTATCCTTCATGATGTTGCTTTAGATGAAGAATCAGGAAAGAGGAATCTTAAGTATGAAGTGATAAATATTTATGTGTTGTTTATTTGGATTTGATTACATAAGTTTTTAATATATGCAGGTTTCTATAGTGGATGCATACGACGACAGTAACCTTCATGATATATCTCCGTTGCCCAGCGTGTCAGTGCTAGCCGGACTAAGTAAGTATACATTATACATATTAATAAATAAGATTTGTGTGTTTGTTTGTTTTTATAATTTGAATTTAATAAAAACATATTGATCTATTTTTTTATTAAGAAATTAAGTTCTTTAGTGAGAAAGTCACCCAACTTTTTAACCTAACTGAAATCAAAGATATCATTTTTTTTTTCAAAGTAATTGTTATGTATTTTGTCTGTATGTATCCGTTCTATTAGAACTTTGAATATTTCAGAATATGACAGAAATAAATTGTTTTTTTCTTTTTAATTAACTTAACCGTTAATATAAATTACTAGATTTTGCCCGCGACTTTGTCGTATGTTACTCCGTGATAATGTAGCTTTCTAATCTTACTGATATTATAAATGCGAATGTTTAGATGGATGGATGTTTGTTAGAGGGTATCACTAAAAAGGCTTAATGGATCTCTCTTAAAATTGTCATAGATGTAGAACATAGTCTGGAAGGACACATAGGCTGCTAATAAAGTTTCTTTTTAATCTTGTGCGGACGGAGTAGCGGGCGACAGCTAGTTATAGATGTGTAATATAATATTTATTGTTATTGTTGCAGATGAGCTAGCACCTGAGATAGACACGGATGCAGACATAGATACAGATATGAATGACATTGAAGATGACAGTCATTTATTTCATACGATGCGTGCTTCGAATGTTGTTATTATTAACAATGGTAAGACTGCTTATAGGCCTAAGTGAGTATCAATTTTTATACATTTCTTATAAATACTCTATGTGTTCTTCCAGACTATGTTCTATATATGTGTCAAATTTCATCAAGATCCGTTGAGCCGTTCCTGAGATACCTTCTAACAAACATCCATCTATCTAAACTTTCGTATTTATAATAAACTAGCTTTTACCCGCGACTCCATCCGCGCGGAATAAAAAAAAATAAACACAAGATAAAAAAAGTCCCTATGTCTGTCTCTTAGTTCTAAGCTACCTCTCCATCAATTTTCAGCTAAATCAGTTCGACCGATCTTGAGTTATAAATAGTGTAACTAACACGACTTTCTTTTATATATACGTCTAAACTTTCGCATTTATAATAAATATTAGTAAGATACACCAGGTTAGAGACAAGATACATGGATGTTCTTAAAAAAAAAGTCATCTCAAAAATATACCAACATATTTTAGTAGTAACGATAATATATTTTATGTATGAATATGGATTTTTTTTACAATCAGTATTTATCAACGACAACCCTGTATATTTACTGTAATTCAAATATTTAAAAAAATATATGAGAATACCGGAAGTATTCCAGTAAGTTTTGTTAATAATTTCAAGTATAACTATTATGTCCTCGTTTTGTTGGAAATTCAATAAATTTTATAACTTTTTTTTAATTATTTTCGCATAGTATATAATGTAATATTTGTTTATCAGCGCTATGGAATTCTTCAATGAAGGGCTCGTGATGACAAACCGGCCCTTGAAGAATGATGAATTGTTCCAAGTTAGAGTCGATGTGATCGTACCAAAGTGGGCTGGGAGCATTGAGATCGGAGTCACGCAACATACATCTAATGAAATACAGTTCCCATACAAATTGAGCAATGCCAAGTGAGTTAAATACACATCTTTTAACAGTAGAACTCCACTGCGGTGACATCAAACACATAGACTAAATAAGATATTAGACATACTTTCACACTTAAAAAAAACATCTATTTTATGTTTTTCCTGTGAGTTTTGATTGCCGAAACACTTGTATGAAAATTTGAAAAAGACAGAAATAATCTGTTTCATATAAATGTTTTGTTAAAACTAACTGGCCCACTTGTTGACTAATTAACTAACTATGAGTGCGACAGGTATACTTAAAAAATGTAGTGATGTATGTTATTAGCAATCATTAACACCTTTTTTAAATGAATGAATGTGCATTTCGTGTCATGCGACGGAAACAGTTACATCGTCACAAATTTGAATTTGTAAAAGGAGCTATGTTGACAGAAGTGGTACGTGGGCCTTGGTCGGCGAAGATGTGATCCGCGACGGTGTCATCATCAGCTCGCAGTACACCAGGAACCTCAACAGGCTGGTGGTAACACTTTACACACATTATATAAGTACTTTATAACGTAAAATTACGAGAAAGGTTCTTAACGCTGTCAAAATATTCTAGATATTTCATGTTTATTTCTAGATTATTATTTTAAAAAGATAGTGAAAGGGAAATTGTTGTTCCACCGTTGGTATGATTGCAGGAAGGCGATACAATCGGTTTGATGCGTACCAGCCTGGGGGTGTTGCATTTCTACATCAACGGAGAAGACCAGGGTCCCGCTGCTTACAATGTACCAGATCAAATCTATGGTATTATTGGTGAGGAAAATGACAGATTTTACGAAAAAAAATATAACATTGTTTTTTTTTCTGAGAGATCAGTTTAATTTTTTTTTTATTTCGCAGATCTGTACGGGCGTGCGGGGCAAGTAAGTATTGTGGAGGGTCGAGTGGACCCTCCAGTGTACTCGCCTGAATCACCACTCTCCACTGAATCCATTATCACGTCTTTTCCGTAAGTTTCTATATTAAATTGATATTATAAATTCGCTTTTTGACATATTTTACCAACTTTTTTTTTGTGTATTTTAGGGAGATGTGTTTCCACCTGGTGCATGGTCGTAATGCAGTGTTGTCCAGATCTCGTCTGACTGCATCACGAGCTGCTGTCTACTCTGAGTTCAATGATGCTGTGTTGTTCAGTTCACGACCGCTGCGTGAATGTGATATGTTTGAACTACGTATTGACGCCATGGTCGACTGTTGGATAGGCAGCATTGAAATGGGTAAGTAATGTTTAATATATAAAATATAATTAATTAGATGCCTGTGTTTTATGTTCCAAATTTATGCTAAATTTTAGCGAGATCTATATAGTCGTTCTGGAGATATCTTCAAACAAACATCCATCTAAATTTTTTCATCTATATATATAAAAGAAAGTCGTGTTAGTTGCACTTTTATAACTCAAGATCGGTCGAACTGATTTAGCTGAAAATTGGTGGGGAGGTAGCTTAGAACTAGGAGACGGACATAGAAACTTTTTTTATCTTGTGTGTCTTTTTTTTATTCCGCGCGGACGAAGTCGCGGGTAAAAGCTAGTTTATAATATTAGTAAGATAGTTATTTTTATTAACCCATTGACTGTCAGCTACGTGATATCTCGTAGTGTTTTTTTTTTTCAATAAAAATTACTGTAAATGCTATTACAATAATTTATTGTAAAATTTCATGTATTCTTTAAAATAAAACTATGGCACCCAGGGCAAGACACTCTAAATATGTCTGGCAGTCAATGGGTTAATGCTAACTAGATAACTTATTGACTAGTGTTTAACTCAACGGGGTCAGATATTAGATTATAGATGTGCTTTATATTAGGTGTGACTGGTATTCGGCCTGAGGACTTGGAGAGTGGTGCGGGAGGTTCATTAGCAGGCACTGCTACTGATCTGACAGGGGATACTTATGTTCTGAGCGGTGCTGCTGTCATGAAGGATGGAGAATGCGTGCGCAGCGGTTACAGACTAGATCTAGACACTCTCTCTGTTGGCAGTAGAGTTGGTGAGTGATTTACCATAGGATTCTAAGACCAAAATCTTCGTTTAAAACAATATGTTATAAACGGGTTTTTGATCTCAGAAATCCACTATTGTACATAACATTTAAAACTAAAATCCTATACATTATACTTACCCTTTTTTTTTAAGGAAATTATGCGAATTTGTGAACGTGAAAATTTACATATTTGAAACAAATATCTTTGATGGGATTCGAATCCAAGTCCTGTAGATTATAAGTCAAGTGTTTAATCCCTGAGCCATCTACGTTATTAGTAGTGTATATATTTTGTGTATTTATATATTTGTCAGGTATGATGTGGCATGCGGACCGCAGCCTGCATTACTACTTGGATGGCATGGACATGGGACAGGCGTGGCATGTACCACATCTCAATATCTACGCAGTCGTTGATCTTTACGGCCAGTGCACCCAGGTCCTATACCCTGTCTCTCAATTACTATGAGTTTCCACTGCTAATAAACATGTACTTAAACATATCTTTACCCATCTCAGTCTATAAAAAAGGGGAATCTATATATATAAAAGAAAGTCGTGTTAGTTACACTATTTAGTTAGTTAAACTCAAGAACGGCTGAATCGATTTGACTGAAAATTGGTGGGCAGGTAGCTTAGAACCAGGAAACGGACATAGGATCATTTTTACCCCGTTTTCTATTTTTTATTCCGCGCGGACGGAGTCGCGGGTAAAAGCTAGTAAAAATATAGATTAAGGCATTGAAATCTTGATTATGTGAACAATGAAGGAAGAAAGTTTCTGGGAAGTTTATTTGTAGAAAGAAGTCGTAATACTATTTTGTCTTTGCATTTTAATTTTAATTAATTTTTTTTTTGTGTAGGTGACAATTTTGCAGAACGAGGCTCGCACTTTCAACTACAACCCTGGTACAGCATCAGACAACTCTCTGCTGGACATGACTCAGCAGCCTGCTGCACCTCCGCAGCCTTACTGGTATTTATATACTAACTCTCGACCGCGATTTCGTTCGCGCTGAATTAAAAAAATATATATAAGTATTCAATATGCTCTTCAAAACATTAGTAAGATAAATTTATACAGGGTGTAACTTAAGTGATTAATTTTCACAAATTTAATAATTTTTTATAACTTTGACACACCATATATATGTTGAAAATCGCACCCTTTGACAAATATATATTACTAGCTTTTACCCGCGACCCCGTCCACGCGGAATAAAAAATAGAAAACGGGGTAAAAATGATCCTATGTCCGTTTCCTGGTTCTAAGCTACCTGCCCACCAATTTTCAGTCAAATCGATTCAGCCGTTCTTGAGTTATAAATAGTGTAACTAACACGACTTTCTTTTATATATATAGATAGATATATTATAATCCTCAAGCCATTTAAATTTTTTAATCCGTAACTTAAGATACATCCCGTATAGTACTTTAAATAATGTTTTCAAATAAATCTTCTTAGTCTATGTATTAATTATATTTTTGACAGCACATTTTCTGAATACTGCGGTGACAATGTTCGTGTGACAAAGGAGTACTCGATAGCGACACGGTTTTTACCTGACCCTGCCGGTGCTATTGTCTTCAGCTCCTCACATCTGGCACAAGATGAGATGTTTGAGGTAAATATTATCTTATTCTTTTATAAAGATAATCTTCAATTATAAACAACATAAAATTTATTATTTTAATTAGAAATCAAATAATAAAATTAACAATATTTATAAAATTAAAGCCTAATTTTAGTTCTCGTCTCCTTTAAAATCTTTTCTTACAAGGAAAGGATGGGAAGGGGAAGTGGATTTGGTGGAAGAGGTGACGCATAGGAAGGAGAAATATCCTGTTTCTGTGCGTCTTCTTCTGTGTTGATTAAAGGTAGGCAACCTATCTACATTTGCGGATGCCTCGCTATTTCGGCGAATTCAAATGGCCGTTTGCTCGTTTGCCACCTAATGATATAAAAAAAAATGTCTAAAATTAATAAATTTAAATCTTTCATTTTGACAAGGGAAGAAAAATATGAAAAAAATATATTTAATATCAACTTGAAGAAAAGAGATCTCTGTTCTTTACATACAAATTAAATATCTGATTCCTCATAAAGCAATCATTGTGTTTCAATGTTTCTGTCTATAACCATCAAAGTCTACTGTTTAATCCAAACACTAAACTCCCTAGACACCGATATTTTTACACTCATAACGGTTAAATGGGCACTAAGTAACAATGGGATAGTTAGTGTTCCATCCTCCTTCACATCTTTATACAACTTAACACAATCAACAAATTCAGCAGATATTTCTCTGTAATTATCTTAATTTTATGTCAGGTGAAGATATTAAAGCAGCGCGCCGGGTTCGCTGGCGGTCTGCGTGTTGGTGTGACAGATGTTAATATATTGAACGCGCACGTCAATCGCAGCCTCCCGCCCGCCATTATCTACTTACCTCACTTCACAGCTTACATCGACGGTCAGTTACAACCAGATAACGTAATACTGCCTTAAAAAATGTATAAAGAACTGACAAAGATTGAACCTGTGCTCAAAAGTCAAACTAAATTATGACAGCTCACTACCACTCTGTCAATGTCAAAAATGTCACAATATCCTTATTTTTATATCTACGTAGGTTTTATATGTTTTGTACATTCTGGTAGAATTTAACTGCGATACTAGCGCCCCTCACCAGTTCAGATATTCTTGTTTTAGTATATAAGTTCTATGAAACTTTTTTAATTTTGCGATGAACAAGCTAACCGCCTCATTTATTATCTACACACATTTAAATATTCAAAGTATTTTATACACGTCTTACATAAATAAGCTGTTAAGTGAAGAAAAAAAAGTTCTATTTTCCTTAGTACAGATTCTACAGAGGGATGTTTATGTTTTAGGGAAGCACATGTTTTATTCAAGACCGGGTAGTCGAGAACGCGATGCTAGGCTTGTGGTGCCGTCCTTTGAGTGGCTGAGACCCGGAGACCGCATCGGACTCAAACTGACCGCAGACCATCGGGTTGTGGTCTATTACAACTACGAGCCCCTCGAAGTTGCCTTTGAAGGCGTACCTGATGTAAGCCCAAATCATATATCTGTCTACTCTACATCTATCATCAAAGTAGGTCTAATTTAATGGTTTTTTTTTCCCAGAAAGTGTATGCGGTGATTGAGTTACATGGTGAGGTGAGCAAGATCCAAGCTATGAATAAAATGACAGCCAATGCATTGCCTCCGCACTGTAAGTTTAAAATATTTTTATTTTAAATAAAAAAGATCTTTCCAGTGAAATATTAATTATGTTTGTTTGTTTGTTACAGTAAACGAGTCGTTCATGAGACGCGAGGTGGAGACGTTCCAAGAGGTGACTTCACTGAAGCCATGCGAGGATATGGACGGCAGCATGGAGGGGATAGAGGGCACGCCAGCGCTGTCCCCCGCACCCACCGCGCCCCCCGCACCCACCGCGCCCCCCGCCATCCCCGCCCACCGCAACCCCCGACCGTACACCTTTCACAACGTACACGGGAACAACATCAAGCTTTGCAGCTCCGGTGAGCAAAATATTCACAATTATTATGTTTTTAATACGTTTGTGTTATAATATAAAGTAAATTTGGCAGATACGGTGGCGGTGCGCACGACCAGCTACAATGGCGGCCTGGCAGTCGTCAGCCAGCCTATCAGGCGCGGTCAGAGCTTTATGGTGCGTTATACTAATGATTAGACATCACATGTTGTCTATGGTCAATTTCTATGTCGTATACTAAAGAATCTGTGGTTGCAGTTCCGTGTGGAGAAAGTTGACCCGACCTGGTCGGGCAGTGTAGGTGTGGGTGCTCTAGGCTATCTGCCTGACGAGCTGCCCGACTTGGCCGGTGCTATCGACCCGCCTGCATGGCTGCTCGCGCCCGACCTCTGCGCGGACAATGGCATTTACGTAAGTAAACCTAACATCATCGTGGCCTACGTATAATATTTTACATGGTAAGTTATAATTGAATGCGTGTGTGTTTCAGTTCCGGGGGGAGGCTGGGCGTGCGCTGGAGGAGGTGAGCGAGCGGTCTGTGGTGAGCGTGGAGTTTCTGTGCGACGGGCGGCTGGTGGCGGCGGCGGATGGTCGGCCGCTGTGCGCGCTCGGCCTCGTGCCAGACACCCTTGATGTCCTCTACCCACTCGTAGATGTCTACGGCAAAGTTTGCCAGGTTGTTTGGTCTTTCATATATCATATAATAATAATTTGATAACTTTTTTAAATTGATACTCTACATGAGCTTGCCAGCGAGCTCAACAAACGAACATTTGTTCTTCCAGGTGTCAATATTGCTTCACCCATACGTACTAGGGAGTGGGGCCTCCCTGGACCTGCCGAGTGTAACTGCGACCCGCGAGGACAGCTCGGGCGTGTCGGAACTGCCCGAGGACGACGTGTCGCCGGTGGACCTCGACGTCGGCACCTCTGTCGCCAAGCCGAAGCTGCGTGCGCACAGTCAGGCCGCTGCTCGCGGAGGAGCTCGCGGCGGCCACGCGTCGGCCCCGGGTCGGCGGGCCGGCGGCCACCACCATGCACCACAGTCTCATGCTCCCGCCTCCCGCCCGCGAGCGGATGCACAAAAGCCACTCTAGCCACAGCTTAGGTGAGGCGCGCCGCCACGCCTACGCCGACGACCCCTTCGCCGAGCGTCATCTCTGCGATACTAACATACGTCACAACGACCGGTACCCGGAGGCGAGCGAAGTCGACAACTTCGACATCGAGATCGTGGATGCGCTCACACTCGAGACCGGCAACCTGCCAGACCTCACCGAGGACCACTCCTCCTCCATCGATGACTCGACGCGCCGAGACGACCTCTGCACGGACATGCTCTCCGCGGAGAACGTCCACTATCTGAGCGCACTTCTCGGCCTCGAGCGAGGCGGCGGCGGAGAATGCGAGCCCTCGGAGTGGGAGCGGGCGGTAGGTGGGCGCGACTGTGCCCACCTCGCCCTCGTGCTCGACTACTGGCGTTGTCTGCTGCAACCGCTGCCCGAGCTGCGGCGCGGCTGCGCGTGGGGTCGCGCCGAGTGCCACTGCTCCGGCTGCCACCCCGACCTGCGACCACCATTAGCCGGTAAGACAGCCGCTATCGGCAAATACACCGTCACTTACGGCAAGTACAACACTAGTATAGGTAAAAACTCAATGAATTGTTTGTATGTACAGGTTGGGTGCGTATAGAGAGGGCGGATGCTGCGGGCGGGGCTGCTCGCGCGTACTGGCCGCTGTCGCGTGCGGCGCTCGCGGGAGTGCGCTCGTGCTGCGCCCGCGCCCGCCGCCCTCGCCGCCCTACCGCCCTAACGCCCTCCCTCGCACGTCTGCCCGCCTCACTCTATGACGTGTTAGTATCTACTGCTACGTACATTGCCACAGTTACACTCACACTGGATTACACAATATTTATAATTTCCATTCCAGATGGTTCGACGTACAGGGTACACCGCATCGCGTTGCGCTCGCCTTGGAGATAGATGTCGAGTAAGTCAATTTAAAACTTATCATTTTTTGCATTTTTCTATCTCCTCCTTAAGAAAGGATATTTATTTAGAAATGCAATATTCATTAATCAAAAACTTGAAGTTTAGTTCAATGGTGTGACATTAAATTTTACAGTATATCTGTCAATTGCAGGGGAAAGACACAGGAGAGTGATTGTATGCTGGCAGTCCTCATCTATATGAAGCCTCACTCCACCTTGGCAGACAGTCCCTGTGGCCTGGAGGAGTGAGAGGATCCGTGAAATCCGAACAAGTTTTAAATCCAGATCCAGGTGCCAGTATACTGATGTCACTAACATTTGTCATCGGTGCATCAATGTCATAAATGTCACGAGTCAAGTATAGTGCGACATACTTATCTGGCCTGGTAGTAACTAAAGTACTGAGACTGACAAACGGCCCTTGTCAAAAAAGTGTCACTCTCTTGTTATACGATGACAGCAGATCTGCGTCAAGAATAGTTACCTTAATTTAAAGGGCAACGTTTATAATATTTATCCAATTTGACGGTGCTAAGTGGTCACTCTGAAATACAAAATGGCGGTTATGTAAAGGACAAACTGCTATTTTGTACCTATCGTGAATTATGTCAAGGTTGCTATATGACATTATTTACATACTCATAAAGATAGTTGTTGTTTAACTTTTAAAAAACATGACTTTTATGACATTGTCACATCGGTCACACAAATTGTCATAACAACGAGGCTGTTTTATTCTCTACTTAATAGTTGTAATTCCAAAACGATAGTATATAAGTATTTATTTATTTTTTTAAATTATAATTTGCAATATTTGTATGTAAATTAAGTTTTAAAATTAATATTTAAAGAAAAATTATGAAAATTATTTTTGATGAAATTTAGATATGTCGTGTTTTTTTTCTGTAATCAGATTATTTTTTCTTGTATACAACTATATATATAACTGTTATATACTTTACAAGTATATACTATATCCATATATAATATTTAATTGGATTCTAATTGATTGTTTTTAAATGTCAAGAAGTTATAAATATCCGATATACCCAGAGTCAAATTTGAAAATGCACCTTAAATAATAAATAACACAATTTAATGTAATATATATAAGTAGGTAGGAATTAGGGCAACCAGATACGCCATCATTCAGCGTGTCTGGATTGCCCTAATTCTTTTCATTATTCAGCTGTTCATTCATCAATCAGATGCATAATTGTGTCGTGTTTAATTATTACTTAACTTTACCGACGCGCGAAGCGGTAACGTTTATAATGAGATATGATCCGACATCATCCATCGTTATAAACTATGCAGATCAATGTCAGCTGAATCAACCCATTATTGTTTTAATATTGGAATGAATGAACAACTTATGTAGATAGATACTTATTATGAAAGTAAAAGATCAAGAAAATATAAAGTATTTATTTTATTTATCCGCTACTTATATAACTAAATACATAATTATTTATTACATATAAATATTCATTCTAGCTTAACTCATCATACAGATAGACATTTAAAACTATTGTTTATGTTCCTAAGAATTTCTTTAACTCGAATATATACGTCGTCAGTGAAGACGTTCGACACAACGTGCTGAGCACAAATTTCCGCATTACATCGGCAAAAAGATTGTTCGAAGTTATCAAAATTATTGGTATCGAAAATCTCTATTCGAATCACTTTAGCTCCGGTTGATGTCGTTCTGATGCTGGAAGCCAATTTTTTCTGTCTATTCACGAAATCAGTGGTAACATCTTGCCCACTACTATTATCATCTTCTATGTCGTGAGTTATTCGCTGTACAGTCGTTGGATCCGCTAACCCACCAGATCCAGACGCCGGTGGTGAGAGTGGTGAATATGATGGTGTATAAGACCAGTTATTTGGATACTGTAACAAACAACATAGTGTTCATTTTAATATATGAAGCTAGTATATCTTTTTAAGGGTTTTTCATTAATCAAGCAAGCAAGTGTAAGTAGACTAAGAATAATTTTCTCAGATGTTATTATTATAAATATAAAATATTATTAGAGTTACAAATTTTATTTTTCAAAAACTTACCGCCATGGTGACTGCTTCGAAGAAGACTAAGACAACGATTTACATCCAACCGTCTTTTATAATAATTTGATTATAAACAACAAGGTTCAAAATATATCTTAATTTAAATATATCCGACACTGCTTCTTAACCAAAAATGGATGTGGCGCCTGTTTTTAGATGATCTGTCTATGTTGACATTCATAACTCATGCACTGTATGTATCTAAATAAAACAATTATCTAACACATGGGCACGTGTACTCTAGACCTTTATCTACGCTATGTCTTCTTAGATAAAGATTGTTGTTTACACACACATAAGGATTCAACGTGTGAGTAATACAATATGCAAGCTTAGCTTTTTGAACATATTTAGAAAAGAATCTACATGAATAGAAACCTTTACACACACTTTAAAAGGAGATTCAATGTGTGATCATACTATTTAACTCGTGAATGGGGAGACAGATCAACATTACGCTTTTTTCCTAAGAAAAGTCACTACTTGGAAAGGAACACCTCACTTCAAACAATGTGAGTACCATTATTTTCTAATATGTTATTAAGTTAATAAATTCCTTATATCTGACTAGACTTATCATTTAATTGTTCTTATCGTGGTAGCAGTAAGGTCTAATGACTTGAAACCAAACTACTATCATCCAATTTCACTTATTTTATTAAGCTTACTGAATGATAATATTCAACCAAAGTCATCATTTTGTCGATTGTTTGAAATATAAGATCGAACCAACATTGTTATCATAGGAATGTTTATCAAATTGTTCTTTTAGATCTATTAATCTTAAATAATACTTTTACAATACTATTCTCATAGTCTGTTGCTTAATAATCTTACAACTAATGTCAAGTTATATGTATGTCTTTATATGATCTATGAAAACTATCATTAAATCATAGGGAAGTGAATGATAAATATTACAATATATCATTATTTTTTCTTTTTCTATTATAGGTCCAAACTTGTCAAAGATCTGTTTCTTTCAAGCGACTCGGAGTCTGACGCCAAACCTCCGCCACCAAGTTCTGAGCAAAAAAAGTTGAAGAGGAAATCGTCTGACAAGATTACGGAGGAGCCGGTCAGGAAGATTGCAGGTGAAGAGAAGCGGGATAAGAAGGTGGTTATTAGTCCTGTCTTATCACCACCAAGAGTTACGGCGCAAATGTTGTTCGGGGATGACAGCTCTGCGGAAGATGACTGCAATGAAGCATCCAGCTCTAAAAAGACGGGTAAAAATATACCACCATTATTTAGCTATTTCACTAGAAGGGTGAAAAAAGGATATTCGCGACAAATTAATGAGAGTAAAGATGGGAAATATTTCGTCGAGATGAAGATCTATGAAGCCGACGAAATAAAAAAAATACAACCCGTCCATCGATGGCGGCTTGCAATTACAACTATCAAAACCAGAATTGATGACGATGCGGAATCTTGGCTATACATTAAGAAATTTGTGCAATGTATCCAAAAAGATTTCATAAACAGCCCCATAACACTTATAGGCGGGTATGATTATTAGGATAGGTTAGATCTTTGTATTTAATCAGTATGTTATTTGACCATCTATATTTGTAAACAAAATAGCTTTTACACTTTGTTTTCTTTTATTTACTAAATATTTTTGAACGTCGTCGTAATTTAGTATTTTGAATAAACAACAATATTTCAAAAGTGTTTCTTTTTTTCACAGTTGTGTTCCCCGATGACTTAACAAGATCTATACATTGTAATAATTGCAACATGTTTATCCAGAAAAGGCTATTTTCACATCATAAGAGAACAAATTTACATAAATCTAACTGTTTATTGAATACGCAGTTCGCAAATATCAATATTGTCGCGTCTGCCTTCAAAAACAGATTAGTAACATACCGATTGAACGTCACTCAGGAAGACGAGTACCTCAGTCCAGAGGCGTTCCTGAGTGATAATCAAACAGATTTATTGAAATTATTCAATATGTCATTGAAAGAGCATGATGTTTTGAGTTGTTCGCTTATTTTTTACTACCAAAATTAGATGAAAAGCAATTGAAATCATTTAATACTAAATATATTATAGTTTATAAGAACTCAGACTTGAATAGATTATTAGAAAAAGTTATGAATATATTGAATAAAAAGTTTACTGAATTTCAGCATACTCAATCTGGATGGTCATTTTATCAATGAGTCATGCCGAAATTAACATTAATAAGTATTCTTCTATGAGAGGTGGATCTTATTTAGATCTACCACCAGCAATCGAATATTCAAAAAGTTGCATTAGTATTAAAAAATAAAGATAACCACTGTTTTTATGGAGTACAAATTAATTAGAAAATTCCTGGATTATGGAAACATGAGATGGGTGATGATCTGATAACAGATTTTATAGGTTTACGTGCCAAGTTATATTTTATAAACAGTTTAACATCTGAAATAAAAAAGGCTAAGGGTATTTCGAAGTTAGTGTCAAAAAAATTAAAATTGAGAGATTACAAGAATGTACTGTCAACAAATGATACTCTTAGACATAAAATGTCCATGATAAAATCCATTAAACATATGTTATATTCTCAACAAATCGATAAAAAAGTGTTAGATAGAAACGATGATAAAGTGCAAGCTTTACCTGATCAGATACATACATTACCATGGGGTCATTGTGATTCAGTATTCATTGATTATTCCAGCGATGTGTAAAATTAGCTGGGAATTATTTATCATTTATAATCATATTAAAAGTAATGTAGTTGACATTGTTTATTCGATATGTTTATTCATTAATCCAATGTAATAATTAATGCATAAGTATTATATATGAAATTTTATGTAAATAATAAATTTTATACATTTTACATGTATTTTTATTTATATTTTTATGCAATATAAATTGTGGTTAGTAATCTGGCTGATATATGAGGACTAACAGTTCGAATAGCATTGCATTTAAAAATGAAATTCGTAAAGCAAGCATTGTCCTTAGAAGTAAATAGCTTAAATAATAAAACCACTGTATTCTAACCAAATTGATAAAATAGAAAAAAATAATATGTTTAACGTCTTGGTCCATTGGATTGATTTTATGTTTATGCCAAAGTTCGTTTCTTTCATTAATATCTTTGATAATATCGCGATTGATCCAATCTTTCCTCGGTTGGTTAAGTATCTTAGTTTTTGTGGTTTTACAGGCTGCAATTGATTCAATAAGAAATTTTTCAAAAAGTTCATAAGTCTCAGGTAAGTCGTGACTTTTAGTCTTTTGCACTATATTAGATAATTTGTTGTAATCCACCACTAGGTAATCTTTCTTTTTAAGTGGTTCCGGGTCGTACTTTTTTATCTCAAGATAGATTTGCTTATGGTCAGACACAAAGGTGGGCATTAACTCGTTAATCCGTTAATCGTTAATTAACGAAGTTAACATTTTCCTTAACGGATTAACTTTTAAGTTAAATTCAAAAAGTGTTAACGCTCTTGTTAACTTCCGTTAAATTCTACTTCCGTTAATTATTATAATAGACACTTATTGACGTGTTGTCATTTTATTTAAATTATGCATCAGGTTACGTTCGTAAGTTCGGCTATGTTCGGCGACCGTCGGCGAGTCGAATGGTGAACGAGAACGAGAACGAGCGAGTGTGATGCATGATATACAATAGTGATGCAACGGAAGTGTCTTACCGGAACCAGAAACGGAAACAGATGTCAAAAATAAATTTTATCAGAAACGGAAACGGAAACGGATGCGGATACAGAAGTGTAAATAATAATAAAAACATATTTACAAAAATATTTTTTTCGGTAAAAACAGTTTGTATTCGTTTTTAATTTATTAAGGCATTGGATATCGGTGTCCTTTACCCTTCAATGTATGTATTTTTACTGCGCTGCAATAAGTTAAAATACGCGTTTTTTTTAATTTATTTTCAGGAAACAAAATTACACTATTTACAAATTAAAGTTCGCCAAATCACTCGTGTTGACAAACGACAAATATATTTCTAACTATATATTGATGATGATATAGTACATGTTTATCAGTTATTCAAAAGTACATTTAATAACTCGTAAGTATGAAATAGTCACATTTTGCCAGTTGTCAAATTTTATATGGACAACAACTAGACAGTTTACTCCAGCAAGAGAAACTGATTGTTTCAAACAGCTGCAGAAAATATTACGCGCTTAAATTCACAAAATAGTACATAAACAAACAAATGCGACAAGTGCCGAAAGGCCGCGCACGGACTGCCCGTCTCGCGCCGCGCATTTGGATCTCTCAGCCGTCGTAAAGTTCCGTTTTATCTCCGTTATAAAAGTTGCGGAAACAGAAGCAGAAACGGATGTTGAAAAGCACGCGGAACTTCCGCACTTGCGGAAACGGAAACAGACATCCGTTGCATCACTAATATACAATACACCGAGCGGCCGGGATAGACGTGATCAAAAGGGTACCACAGAATCCTTAATTAATTAACATAATCCTTGTTCGAAAATAATGACGATTTAAACAAACTTACCTCTATCAAATATTGCGATGTTTAGGCGCTAGACACCTTCAAAGTTTATTAATTATTTCACATTTACACAAATATCTCGAAAAGTCTTTATTACATTTTATTCACATTAAAACTGGTTTTCATTTATTTAACATCACTTTTTTTTAGAACAAGACTTTGTTATAAAATCAACATAAGGTTCGAAAACACTTTATTCTTAATACAATAATTGTTATATGTGAGACGCAAAATCTATTAAAAAAGATAAACTCTGCGATGAATTGTAATCAAAATAATCGAGAGTGCATTACTCTTCAACGTCGTACCTAAAATACAACTAAACTTTGTTGCAGACAAAAAGGTTTTTTTGGTTGGAGTTTAAAGACAATAAAAAATATAAATAAAAATATAGTTTATGTTTCATTTGAAAAAGCGTACAAATAGGATTTTTTTGTCATTGCGTAGATAAGAAACAAACAATGAAAAATAAATTTAAAAATTCGAAAGACGAAATGTGCACGCAATAAACGTTCCTCAAAAACAAAAGGGATTTAGGTGTTTATTTCCGTCGTTTGTTTTTTTGGAGCTTCTTCATAGTCAACGAAAAATAATTTTAACAACAACAAAAATATGAACATAGGATCAAATGGACAGCCGCACAGAGAATGCGATAACGAACTCGATGGATTTATGGCCCCAACCCTTCTAATGGTCGGGGATGCACGTGCGCTGCGCAAAGACAATAACGAAGATAATTTGTTTGTTTACAAAAAAAAAGTATACGACAAAACCAGAAGAAATGAGGAAAAAGATAAAATAATTATGTTAGTGAAATAATGTTAAATTGTGTTATACTAAAATTAATATGTGAAATGTCGCCACAAGTGACCTTTACAAAAAGACATCGATTTTTTTTACGTATATCGAAAGTTTATTTTAAAATTAATCGAATGTCGTTGAAAATAATTCAAAACATTTTCTTACTAATTAACTATAACGATTTTATAGGTGATAAGAAAAAGAGAAGACATCACCCCCGATCGGTTGTTTTCGTTATGTCGTGTAACGTATGCTCTATACACTGAGAGTAATTTAACTTGATTTAACATATAACAATAGATCGGACGATAGATCATTAGATGATAGAAGTTATCGAAGGCATCTCAGTTATATAGTTTGATGCGTTGAGATGTATCACTGGATTGGTTTTATAGTTTATTTATCAATGTTATAAGTTTCCTCTGATGTTAGAAGTTTTATTAATAAATCTATATTAATAAATAAAAAGTACGTAAAAAATGATAAGTCTGTTCGTGGGTCCTTAGCTAAAATAAAATAAAAAAATATTACCAAATTATACATAAAATTAAATGTTCAGTTGTTGGAGTATGAGCAAATGAATATCCTGGTGCAAATAGTAACAGATAAATGTAAATACTGCACAAAAGTTTTGATTGTTTTCCTTTGAATATTATCACATGTCTTAATGTTTAATAGAAAATTTGTGTTGTCTAAATTTAGTTAGCTATCTTATTCCGTGACGTCGGATTGTCGATAAAAAAATTGACTGAAAAAGTCAATCGTCCATCATTGTCAGTGTAGTATATAAGTGTGTGTAACTAGTGCATGCTATGTCATTATTATGGTACAGGCATTAGTACATCGCTCCTATTGTCTAAATTTTATTTTAGTATATTATATAACTAAACTATAGATAGAATTAGCGATCTCCCGAGATTTCGTAAGCGCAGTAAAAAAAATTGCCTAAGTTCTATTGAAAGTCTCGACAAAATCGGTCCATACGATTCGGAGATTATTCGTATGGCCGTTTCCCGCTTGCGCCTTATACTCGTAATATAAACAAAAATTAACTTTAACTGTTAACTTTGACTTGCGTTAAATTTTCGTAAATTAAACGCTTTAACGATTAACGAAGTTAAATTTTTATTTAACGAATTAACGATTAACGAAGTTAACTTTTTGATTAACTGTGCCCACCTATGGTCAGACATTGTTGAGTCAATTAGAGCAAAGTGAAAATTATTATCTTTAAGATTAGAGCTTACGTGATCGAGTATACTCTTTGATGAATGTGTTTCACGTGTGCAGTATTTAGGATCGATTTTATTTAGTATTTTAAAGCCGTTGACTTAAACTGTATCTTTGTAAGTACGAACTGTACTATCTGATCCAAGCAAGTCAATGTTGAAGTCTCCGAATAGTACTCCTCTCTTTATTTTGTTTAATTGTTGTGAGTAAATCTCAAGAAAGTTATTTACATTAGATTTGCCAGGCTTGTAAATAACGCCAATATCTACTGAAAATTTCTTCACATGAGTCAAGAGGTAGTGGTTATCATCAATACAGAATTCCTCGATTAAATTGTGATCTAGGTTGTTATGGATAAATATAGAGACACCACCGCCCCTGCTATTTTGTCTGAAATTATAATAGTGACTGTAGTTTGTTAAAGTTAGCCTCTTAGCCTCTTCCTCATTTTTAATCCAGGTTTCAGTTAGGATAATAATTTGTGTAGTATATTTAAGGGACTGAATTATACATTGTAGTTCATCCAGTTTGCCTGGTTTTACAATACTACGGACATTTGCATAGAAACATCTAATTGATTTTTTGGTAGTTATAATATCTGTATAGGTATTCGAAATTTGATAAACAATCTTTTCTGGTGATGAGGTTAAGATCCCTTTGTTTGCAATGGTGGCGCACTTGGAGGCGTGGTAGTGGTGTTTTTTTCAAGTGATATAATTTTAGGTACACCTCTAATATACTTTATACGCAAGTCTTTTTCACCTTCCTTGGTTCTATTTTTTATTTCATCTTTAAGTGTTTTTATAACATTCCTTTGTTGTTTGGTTTGATCTGAATATATTTTAATCTTTTCAATGCTATTATTGTTTCGTTTACTTAATATTGATTTTGCTACTTCTTCTGAAGAAAAACTAACTTTGAGGGCGCGATTTTGATTGAAATTGTATTTTCCAATGCGAACTAATTTTTCAGGCTCAGGACAGTCAATCAATAAGTTTTTGAGAACATTTAAGCATTTATCTTTCTCATGCTTCAATCTATCCGAGTAATGTTTCGAGTTTAGTTCTGGTATTCCCTCTATTATTATATTTTTACTCCTTATAGCTCTTTCCCGAATTTCTGTAATTATTTTTTCTGACTGATTATTTTCAAAAGTTTTGTTCTTTAAACTTGAAATATCTTCCTCTAATTTTATCACTCTTTTATCCATGCACAAAGTAGTAGATTCCACTTCATTTAATCTACATTTGAGGTTATTTTGTTCCAAGACAACTACGTCCAATGTGCTCTTCATTTCATTGAGATTGGTCTTAATGTCAGACATATCTGTGCATATTTTGTTTATATTTGCGATCTGTTCGTTTCTTGATGTTACTAAAACTTCCATGACATCAGCAATTTGCTTTTTTAAATCCGCTATGTCGGACTTTATCCAGTCATTGTCATCAAGTAGTTTCCGCTTATTTCGGTGAGTTACATGCGGTACATCACGAACGTTTGTTAAGTTTGGTTGTGACCCACTCATCACTGTTACTAAGTCACTTCCAGTTGGAGATCTTAACAGGCTCATTTTATATCTGTGTAGTACGCTCGCGTCGGCCGCACGCGGAGGAGCGGGCGCGGGGCTACGATACAATTCACTGTTGCACGTGTTATGCACAAAAGGGCTTATATTAACACAACTGTAATAACTTAATAATGCTGTAATGCTTAAGGTAAAAGAACTTATGGTTTAAAATTAAAAGTAAAGTTTTTGTTTTTGTTTAAATTAACTTGGCATACGTCCACTCTGTACGCTTGCTCGCGGCGAGTTGAAAACATAACTGCACCGAAAGTATTTGGCCGAAAAATATGATAAGGGTATCAATCCCTTTGTCTTGAATCACTCTTGATCTTGTGACAGAGTTATGATTTTTTAAAATTGTCCTATATTTTTCCCCAACTTCCTAGTCTTATTTCTCCTCGACTAGTTGTCCAATTTAAAATCTAAAGGTAGCATCTTGTTCGGCTCGTCAAGGGCTTTCCAGCAAGGTCTGTCACGTCTCTTCCGCGTATCGGGATCCAGGACCTCGGGGCCACGTGGTTTTTGTTTTGTTAGGTTTTCTTTGGTTTTTCCTATCTGAAAAATTCTAAAAACCACTCGAGGACCTGGATCTCGACGAGACCTATCCGGCGATAGTTAAAAAAGTATAGGTCATAGATCTTATTCCGACGGCGGGAATTTTTAAAGTTTTAAAAACTTGAAATTCTTTGTTTTTCTGTCTTTTTCTTCTTTATTCCTCGCTTGATGACCAAGATATTGGCACAGTCGCACTCGTCTTATTTTTCCGCGTCTTACGGTATATCGCAGTGATATTTTCGCGAAACTTTTACCACAACTTTGTATTTTCGCACGTTTTTCATTCGCGGATCAACTACGAGTATTATCAACTTTGAGCGCGTGGTGATGCCAGGGCGGGCGGAACGTGACTCCCTGATTTGGGGTTGATAAACAAAGACTTTGCTTATTTTGGTAAATCGGCGATGGACATTAGCAGTGGGTTATTGCGCGGCCGTCCTTACGGTGGCGTAGGCCTTCTATGGAAAATGATTCATTTCAATCGGTGTCTGTGATCCCCTGTGTTAGTGAGCGTATTGTCGCAATCAAAGTGTGTGTCGCGGGCCGGTCTATGTTATTTTTTAATGTATATATGCCTACAAACGATCTTGATAATTTATGTGAATTTGTTGAATGCCTAAGCGAAATATCTGCTATAGTTGTGAATGAAAATATTGAATCTATATATGTGTTAGGAGATTTTAATGCTCACCCTTTTTTTTTTTTTTTTTTTTATAGTGGGGAAATGCGTTACGCATACCACCGCGCCCTAGAGGGGAAAGGCGCGGTGGTTATGTCGGACTCCCTCCCTATAGAAGACTACCGACTAAAACCCCACTGTTTCCCTCAGCTCACCGAGCACCGGGGTGTGGGCACGCTAAAGCATTCATCACACTCCCCAGTGGTGATTGGCTGACGCCTCCGCTGCAGTTGTCGTGCCTCATGCGCGCGCGGGAAACCAGCGCTTCCTCATCAACTCAGAGTGACGAGCTTCCCCCTAGCTCGCCACTCGAGTGCTGTCAGGGTGGTAGGGTTCGAGCGAACGCTCTCCTCCTCCCCCCTCTGCGGCGGCTCCGGTTGGGGTCCTGACTGGACGCCTCCCTAGCTCGTTCCGCGTCCTCTTTTAGGCGCATGACCTCCTCACAAAATCCCTGCACGGCATGCCATGCGTCGTGGGATCCCACCATGGCTTCTACTATGGCCGGCAGGGAGAGGTCCTCCCCAACTACGGCCATGAGGTCCTGCCTTTGTGCCGACCAAGCCTGGCAGTCCGCCAGCGTGTGTTGTGCCGTGTCGTCAAGGCAACCGACACAGTGGTGACACACTGCGGACGGCTCCCTCCCAATCCGACACAGGTAACTACCGAAACATCCATGCCCCGACAGCACCTGCGCCAGACGGAAGGTCACCATCCCGTGCGCTCTCCTCACCCATGACGTCAGGACTGGGCCGATTGCCTCGATCGTCCTGGATCCATACTTCGACTGGCGGAGGCGGCATTGCCATCTGGCCATTGCTTCCTCTTGCCGTTCGTCGCGATATCTGTCAACTTCTACCCTTGGTGGTGGAGCACCGCCGACAAGGGTTCTACGCTCGCGCCACGAGTGGACCGCCGCGAGCACTTCCGCCTGCAGTACCCATGGCGGAGAACCTGCCAGGGCGCAAGCCGCCTCAAATGAGATGGTGCGGTATCCTCTTATAACTCTGATGGCCAAGGATCTCTGAGGCCTATGCAGAATATCTACCGTGCGCTTGCTCAAGGCGCCGCTCCATACTGGAGCACCGTAGAGCGCCATCGAGCTTACCATTCCTAGAAAAAGCCGCCGGCACGCCGCCTTCGGGCCACCGATGTTCGGCAGCAGGCTGCCGAGCGCAGCGGCTGTGCGTAGAAGTTTGGGACCCAGTGTCCGGAAGTGGCCCTCAAAGGACCACCGTCCGTCCAGCATGAGACCCAGGTACTTCATGTGGGACTCCACTTTAATGTTCACTCCTCCGACTGTTATTTGAGATCCTGGAGGGGGTTTCCTTCGAGGACCATGAAAGTATAAGGCCTCTGATTTGTGAAGGGCCACCTCCAGGCCCAGGGCCCGAATTCGGCTGACAACTTGGGCCACTCCTGCCGTGCCGACCCTCGCACTCTCCCAGTGTGTGGGTGCTCGTGCCGTCACCAACGTGTCATCTGCGTAACAGGTTACCTCTACCCCTCGGATTAAGGAGCCCCGCAGGACCCAGTCGTATCCCACGTTCCACAATAGGGGGCCGAGGACCGAGCCCTGCGGAACCCCACAGGTGACCGTGTGTGAACGCCACCCGTTCCGGCTCTGGTATGAGATCGACCTGTCTGACAGATAGTCCCTCAATATCCGGCAAAGGTACTCGGGTACTTGGTGATAACGGAGCGCCTCCATGATAACGCTCCAGGGCAAGGTGTTAAACGCGTTCGCGATGTCCAAGGACACCGCGAGAACAACCTCACCCCGAGCTACGGCCTCCTCCGCTATCCTTTTGACCCTCAATATTGCATTGATGGTGGATCGGCCGCTCCTGAAGCCAAACTGATTGGCATTTAGGTCTGGGCCGACCGTCACCAAATGCTTCTGCAGACGGTTCGCGATGATTCTTTCGAATATTTTCGCCACTTCGTCGAGAAGAATAATCGGGCGGTACCCTGCTGGGGAATCAGGCGATCGGCCCTCCTTTTTCAGCAGGACCAAGATGCCATTCTTCCACAGCAGGGGAAAGCGACCACTAGCGAGGCACTCGTTCATGAGCGCGACCATTGTATCCTCATACGCGTCCGCGGCCAACGCCCAGGCGCGGCCCGGTATGCCGTCTGGGCCCGGGGCCGTCCTTTTGGCACGTAGCCGGCGGATTGCAGCCCCGAATTCACCGGAGGTAATAGGTGGGACATCCTCTACAGTGTCAGGATTTTCATTCCTCGGTATCCTGAACGGCGGTGTATGCGCCTCTCTGCACGGAAATAGTGTCGTCACTACTTCCTGCACCAGGTGGGGCTGGAGGCTCCTTGTCAGAGGCGGTGTCCTTTGCCTTAATTTCCCTCGCACTAAAAGATAGGGGCGGCCCCACGGATCCTGATTGAGGGATTCTATCATCTCCTCTCGCGCCCTATCTTTTGCCTCGGAGATCGCTCGGCACAGATTTCGCCTCGCGTCTCTGTAGGTACTCTGCAACCTCGCCTCCGTGGTCGGGTCTCTGTGACGTCTTCGCCGGTATCTCTGGTACTGGCGTCTCGCAGATACGCTCACCACACGCAATTCTGCGATCTCTGCGGACCACCAGTACACTTGGCGTTTCTTGGGAATAGGGCCTTGCCGCGGCATCGAACAGTCGCAAACGCGAGACATTGATGCGCGCAGCGCGGCAGCCCTTTGGTCCACGTCCGGTATGCTCATTCCAGGTGACCACGTTTCCACCTGTGCGGCTTCTCTGAGCAAGTCTGGGTTGAGTCGCCTCACCACCCACCGTGGAGTGTCACGATGGGGCGACTCCGGTCCCTGGTGAGCTGGGACCGTTGGTGTCTCCAATAGAGTGAAGCGGATGTAGTGGTGGTCTGATAGCGACTCTACCCCTTCCACTACCTCCCATCCGTACACCCGTCTTGCCGTCGCAGGGCTTGCGAACGACAAGTCGACGATTGATTTTCCCTGTGGCCGAACGCATGTGGGTCTTGAGCCCCGGTTTAGGAGGCCAAGTCCCAAGGTTAAGGCCCACTCCTCTAGTACTGCGCCCCGAGGACTTGTGACAGTGTCACCCCAGACGGAGCTTCTCGCATTAAAGTCGCCCATCACCAGCACAGAACTGGGACGACCTCTGCGTACAAGGGCTCCAACCTGGTCGAGTAGGTGTTCAAACTCGGGGAGACTTTTGCTCGGCGCGCAGTAGACGCCTACAACCAAGGTACCTCCTATTGTGGCACCCACGTAGCCGCGGCCCTTTTGCACCCCATCGATTGACAGGGAACTCGAGGACCGAGGCACGAAAAGTGCCACAACCTCTTCCACATCCCCCACCCACTCATCCCTGTTGGGAATGAGGTAGGGTTCGGAGACCACTGCTACCTGCACCGACCACTCCGCCACACTCTGCAAGAGCAGGTCTTGCGCTCGTAAGCAGTGATTTATATTAGCCTGAAGAAGTTGCAGGGCCATTTCTGTTGACAACTTCTTCCGTCTCCATTGCTACTACTTCTGCTGGCTCCTGGTGTGCTGGTGGTGGTGGCCGTGTTGGGATCCCTCGGGTGATTTTGGGGGCTGGAGTAGAGCATCCCTTCCCTCCTACCCTGTGATCGGCAGGTTTTTTAGCCGCAGCGCATACGGTGCAGTGCGGATTCGAGGTACATTCTTTAAATTTATGCCCCTCTACCCCGCATCTGAAGCACTGATTGCTCCTGTCCACGTCTGAGTTACACTGCGCTCTTACGTGCCCCTTTTGGAGGCACCGATAACAGCGCAGCGGTTTCGGTTCTAGGAGCCTGACGTTTGCCGTTACCCAGGACATGGTCAGGCGGCCAGCTGCGACGACCTGCTTAGCTGTTGCGACTGGGCACTCGACCCAGGCATGCCCGACACCAAATCTATCCCTAACCACTCCACTACACCTGAGGTTTTCCTTGGCGCAGTCCCCTGTTTGGGCTACCGCAGCCAACACCTCCTCCACGGTCATGGAGTCGTCAAGGCCAGATATTCTGATCTCTGTTGTTTTGGCCGGCCTGGAAACGCGGACCAGCCCCCCGTCAAAGATTTGTGATAATCTGGCCGCCAGCGCGTCGGCTTGGGGGCCGTTCTCTGTGCCTACCACTTCGAACCTTCGCGCTCCTGTGGCGCACACACGAAAACGTACCCCTGTCGTTATTCCCACATCCTGTAGCTTTATTTTCGCTTTGGCCTCCGCAATGACCGTGTCATATGTGAGGCCGCTTGCGAATCCCTCCGGTGTAATTGTTACGACCACTGCGGCGGTTTTCGGTACGTTAACCGCTGGCGGTCTTGGCCCTCTCCTCCTTTCGGAGTTGGTGAAGACTCGAGGCCGTTCCTTCCTCTTTCTATTCAGCCCTTTCTTCACTACCTCATTCCAAGGCAGTTCCGCAGGCTGCTGTGGTGCTGCATGCTCTGCCGCCGGTGGCTGTGGCCGGGCTTGAGGTTCCGTCGTCTTGCCCTTGGGGGATTTAGTCGGAGCTTTGCCTGAGGCATTGCCCGAGGCTTTGGCCTGGGCTTTGCCCGAGGCTTTACCCGGCGCTGGTCCACTCTTTTCTTGTCTTGCGACTTCCGGAGCGCGGTGGCCCACCGACTCGGGCCTACTATCCGCCGCAAGCGGTGGACGGATTCGCTTCTCCGGAAGAAGCCGATCTTCGAGGGCCTCGAATCTGGCATTCACCATATTGCCCACCTGACATAAAATGGTGCGGATGAGTTCCTCGTTATCCGTATGTTGTGGTGGTTCCGTCCTCTCTTTTGGCGTGAGGAGGCGCTCCTTCATGTCGGCCACCTCCTTTCGCAACTGGGCTACCTCGGCTTGAAGTCGGGCGTTAGCCGCCTGCAGACCCTTCGTCTCTTCAGTAACGCATCGGCTTTGCAGGGCTTTTGTCGACTTTGTTATTACCTCAGCCGCATCCCTGAGGGCCTTCACATAACCTCCCTTCAAGTTTTTAGAAGTGGAGGCCACTTTCCGGATGACCTCGACGTTTTCTTTAATAATTTTACCGAGGGAACCCGCCGCCTGGAACCCCTCGTCCTCCTCGTCAGACAGCATCTCGGAGAGCTTATGGGCTCGGGCTTTGGCTCGTGCCGCGAGAGAGGCAGCAACTACCTCTGCCTCCACCCGGCTTTGCTCCTCCTCGCGCTGTTCCGCTTCGACTAGCAGATGCTTCGCCTTCGCCAGTCCCGCATATGTGCGGCTGGTGGGCGGTCTGCCTCTCCGCTTCCTAGTCATAGGGTTGGCCCTTCGGCTTCCCTCAGACATCGACGCTGACACCGAGTCCTCGCTTAGCATCAGCTCCGTGTCGAGATCTATCCCGGCCTCGCCGCTTCCTCCTTCCTGGACTTCCTGTCCCCTTCCTGTCGTCTTGTCCAAATCGCTTGCATGCTCGTTTACCGTAGTTCTCGCCGTGGTCGTGGTGTATCCAAGGCAGTCTTTTGGCCCCCCAGAATACGACGGCCGGCCAGAGGTCATGCTGACCTTATTGGTCAGTATGACCTCTGGGAGGGATTCCCCACTGGATGGACCAGCGGTACCCTCCTGGGGTAATATTCTCTTAAAGCTTGCCATTGTCATACTGTTTTCCAGTGTTATCGGACACCGGAAACCGCCTTTTTAATGCAGGGTGAGGTCCCCTAGCCCTGAAGCGCGAGCCTTGTAGGTCGCCATCCACCGACCTAAGTCCGCTGCCTTTTAATGTGTGGCCGCACACCCTCGACCATTGCCCGACAGGTAATCGAATGCGATCGTCCTGCCGCGCCGCGAGCCTTGAAGGCCGCCATCCACCGACCTAAGTCCGCTGCCTTTTAATGTGTTGCCGCACACCCTCGACGATTTGCTCGACAGGGTGGTCGAATTGACCAATCCTGCCGCACCGCTGCCTTACAGGCACGCCAGCCCACGACCCAAAGGGTCCGCTGGTGTCTTCCGTGGGCCCGTCCGGTATGGGAGGCCCTACCCGGCATGGCCCCACGGATGACACCCCATCACCAGCATGGCGGCACCGCAGTGCGCGCCGTGTCCAGCACCGCCCAAGATGGACGTGCTTGAGCCCCGACCAAAGCGCTACGCTAACCGTAGGACTCGGTGAGGCCCCTTAGTATCCGCGGGCCTTCCCGGTATGGGTAGCCCTACCCGGTATAGCCCCGCGGACACCGTCCCTCCCCCTAGCCAGTTGTTAGCCTCCCTAAAGTCGTTCGGGAGTTTCCAGGGTGCACCACGAGGAGGTCACCGGCCATCGCACCCCTTTAATGCTCACCCTGGCCAATTATTTGGGAATGAAATGTTAAGCTTTTGTGCGGAGCAGAATTGGCTATGTGCGGACATTGAGATACTAGGTGGGTGTTTTTCCCAAAAAATGACCCTAGCAAAATCGGACTGTCCCACAACTTTAACCATTTTTATTTTTTAGCCGACTTCAAAAAGAAGGAGGTTATCAATTCGACTGATTTTTTTTTTTTATGTGTGTTACTGCGAATCTCCGCCCCTGGTGGTACGATTTTGATAAAAATTATTTTAATCGAAAGGAAGTGCTTGCAGATGGGTCCAATTTTTTTTTTTTTAAATAACTAGAAGACAAGTAGATTTTGAATATAGCTTCAAAATTTGTTGCGAAAATCAGGGACATTTTTGCTTTCAGCGCTTACGTTGGCTAAACTATAAGACCTACATAAAAATGATGTATGGCGAATTGTAGCTCTTTAAATGTGCTAAATAAAAGTCCGCGATAGCATATATCTATCTTTTATAGTTTTCTCTCAATAACCATTTTTTTCTTTAGAAACATTAATTAAATTCATGTCCTATTTCCGACGCTATTATTCGAGTTCAGTATTAACCCTTATGTAAATAAACATGTTCATTATCAAGAGAATTTAATGTAGATTATATTTGCAATTGAAACTATATCATTCTGTCTCATAGTTTAGGAGATATCGTAATGTTATAACCCTACCCAGTATGGACGTACTGATTAATCAGCAATATATTGAAGACGGAGTTTTCCATTGTTGTAATTACTGTTGCAATATCTGCCATCAGCAGATATAGTTTTCTTTATAAATAATTTATACAAATAATTCAGTCGATTGCTAGAGCTCGAGGTGACAACCCGGATTCGGAGACCATCTAAGTTTTCAATTAAAAAGTGTGTGGAAAAGTTTTGGGTTTTCTTTTTAAAAAGAATTATTTATATTATATTATTTATTATTTATATTATTATATATTTATATTATTTAAAAAGAAAAGATTATTACGTAGAGTTGACTTTTCTAGATCGCAATAATTTTAACTCAGATCAATGTCGCGATATTAATACTATATCTACTACTAAATCAAATCGTCTCAATCAAGTACTAAATTTAATTCGCTGTTCTCATTTAAATGAAGAAGAGAAAAAGTCTCTTCTCGAATGTTGCTCTCAGTATTCTGATATTTTCCATATCGAAGGTGAACCGTTATCCTTCACAAACGCAATCGAGCATAATATCAATACAGGGGATACGCCCCCTATTCATGTAAAATCTTATCGATTTCCTGAATGTCACAAAAGCGAAGTTGACACTCAAATTCAGAAAATGTTAGAACAAAACATTATTCGCCCTTCTAATTCGCCCTGGAGCGCCCCGGTGTGGGTTGTCCCGAAAAAAATGGATGCCTCTGGCAAAAAGAAATGGAGAATTGTTATTGATTATCGTAAACTTAATGATGCCACTGTTTCCGAAAGTTATCCACTGCCTCTTATCACTGATATTCTAGACCAATTAGGTCATTCCAAATATTTCAGCACACTGGATTTAGCAAGTGGTTTTCATCAATTGAAGATGAGCGCCAAAGATGCGCCAAAGACAGGATTCACTGTTAGTACTAATTCTAGCATGTCGGCACTACGAATTTACTAGGATGCCCTTCGGATTAAAAAATGCTCCAGCCACTTTCCAGCGTCTCATGAATACGGTTTTATCCGGTCTTCAAGGTCTTCACGCATATGTTTATTTAGATGATTGCATCATATACTCACATGATCTCGAATCTCACATGTCTAAGCTTAAATTAGTGTTTGATAGATTCAGACAATTCAATTTAAAACTTCAACCAGATAAATGCGAATTTCTACGTCGTGAAGTTGCATATTTAGGTCATATCATCACCGACAAAGGTGTCTCTCCAAATCCTGATAAAGTAAAAGCTGTCTCTGAATTCCCAACTCCAGTCAATGTAAAACAAATTCGAGCATTTCTAGGTCTTGTTGGATATTATCGACGTTTTATTGAAAATTTTTCTAAGTTAACCAAGCCTCTTACGGCCTTATTAAAGAAGGATGTTCCTTTTAACTGGACCTCTGAGCAGGACAGTTCATTTCAAATTCTCAAAGATAAGCTTACCACGGCACCACTGCTTCAATATCCAGATTTTTCTGCTCCGTTTGTATTAACTACGGATGCCTCTAACTACGCCATAGGTGCAGTTCTCTCACAAGGTGACATAGGTAAAGATAAACCTATCGCCTATGCGTCTAGAACGCTTAACAAGCCTGAAGGTAATTATTCTACTACGGAAAAAGAACTTTTAGCTATTATTTTTGCAGTTAAAACTTTCCGTCCATATTTATATGGTCAAAAATTTAAAATAGTAACTGATCATCGCCCTTTAGTTTGGCTATTTAATGTCAAAGATCCAGGCAGTAGACTCATTCGTTGGCGCCTAAAGCTCGAAGAATACGATTACGAAATCGTTTATAAACAAGGTCGTCTCAATTCTAACGCTGACGCATTATCTCGATATCCAATAAATACTATTGATATTAATAATTTAAATAATTCAAGTTATGAAAAATACTTCAAGGATCAATTTACAAAAAATATTCCAAGTCTTAACACCGTTATCGAAGAATGTTCACAAGGTTTACACTTATCCAAGTTTAAAACAATTGCATGTCCAGTCTCTCTAGACTTCGATTATTCTTTGCCACATTGTGAAGAAATATTATCGCAACTCGATAATCCTGCTGAGTTACTAAATTCCGAACGCGAGCCGTTCACAATAAAACGTATTAATGACAAAGACAAAACATACTATTTCTTATTTACTAAAATCCATCATTACGAAGAAACCAAATTCAAAGACATTTATAATTTACTAATAAAATTAAGAAACCAAATATTAAGCGAAGATGCAGATATTACTGATCTCGCTGTATCAGATTTCTCAGATCCTTTTTCTAAGATATCATATGTTAAAATTTATAATATGATTGCTTATATTTTTCATAATACTAATATTACAATTCATATTTACAAAAATCAATTAATTTACCCTACTCCAGTCGAAGTTCCAAAGATATTAAAAGAAAATCATGACTCTCCTATCGCAGGTCACCCAGGATCAAATCGCATGTATAAGCGAATTAAAGCAGCCTATTATTGGAAAGGCATGCGCTCTGACATTGAACAATATGTAAAAAAATGTAAATTGTGCCAAATTAATAAACCTTTACGTAGATCAAACAAAGCTCCAATGGAAATAACTTCTACTTCTACATGACCATTTGAGCGGTTAGCTCTTGACGTTGTAGGTCCTTTACCAGAATCAGGGCCCCAACAATTCAAATTCATTCTAACTCTTTAAGATGATCTTACTAAATTTTCTAGCGCTTATCCCATGGTCACATCTACAAGTGACGAGATAGCTCGTAACATTGTACATTTTATGTCTCTATTCGGTTTTCCAAAAATGATTTTAACCGATTTAGGTACTTGTTTTACCTCAGATTTATTTAAACAATTAACTGAAATTTTAAAAATCAAAGCTCTATTTACGTCTCCTTATCATCCTCAAACGAATGGAGCATTAGAAAGGTCTCATGCTACCTTAAAAGAATATCTCAAGTCGTTTACAAACGAAAATCAAAATGATTGGCACTGTTATCTATTCACTGCTATTTTAACCTACAATACTACTCCTCACTGTACCACTGATTTTACCCCATACGAATTATTATATGGTTATAAACCACATATTCCTAATTCATTATATGAAAATAATAATAATAACACTTATAACGAATACATTCGTGCTTTACAATATCGTATGCGGTTTAGCCGAGAAAAGGCAATACAAAATATAATTAATAGCAAAGAAAAGTCTAAACAATATTATGATTCTAATTCTCGCGAAATTACTTATAAAACCGGCGATATGGTGTATTTGAAACATCACCACAGGCTCCGGAAGGCTTTATCTCCCATATGGAAAGGTCCATTTAAAATAATAAAAGTTCACAATAAACATAATGTTACGTTACAAGTAGGTCGAAAACACGTGAAGTATCATACTAACGAGATTAAACCTTTTACATCCTAATTTATCTTTTGAATACTATATCTCTAGAGTTAAATACGCAAATTAATAATATGAATGAAATACTATCTCAAATTACTAAAATCGATAATTCCTTACTCTATACTTCTAAAATAAATACATTTTTAAATATTATTGAAGGTTCTTTATTAACGATTTCTAATTTGTTAGATACTACATTAAATGCTATTTTATTTTCTAAGGTAAATGTACTACATCCTAGCGTAATCAGTCCCTTAGGTTTATACACCGAACTATCAAAGCATAGTAACCAAATAAATAAAAGACTCGATTTTCCAGTTCAATTAAACTTAGCTAACATTCATTCTATAATTGATGTCTCTGAATTAATGTCTTATTATTATAACAATAAGGTTATTTTTGTGTTACAAATTCCACTAATTACACAAGACAAATACATTGTTTATAAAAACATTCCTCTGCCCACAGCTCATGAAGATTCACATTACAAAACATTTGCACTTATCCAACCTTCTAACTCCTATATTGCCATTAGTACCGATAGGATGCATTATGCAATGTTGGATAGTCTAGAAACTTGTAAATCTTTAAATGATGAATATTCGATATGTCAATTAACTACTATACTTTCAACACTAGTAAATCCAAGTTGTGAATCAAAGTTATTAACAGAGGTAGTCCTTACACTACCACCCGAATGTAATTCTAAATTATTATATGGTGAAATTGATATTTGGCATAAGTTGAATAATAATAAATGGATTTATGTTCAGTCAAATATAAATAAACTTACAATAAAATGCGATGACGCAATTAGTGATCACTCGTTAATCGGAACAGGAATAGTCAAAATCACCGATAACTGTATTGGTTTTTCTAAGACTATTCAGTTGATGCCAGATAGCTCAATTTCTGTTAAAATATCGTCTCCTTTAGACATAAATTTTGATATAACCATTGATGATTGTTGTAAGAAAGACATATTCAATAAATCATTACCATATCTTACTCCTATATCTTTAAGCAAAATTAATCTAGATTCATTAAAATACGCAAATCACCAAATGGATGATTTAGAGAAAGAGTTAAATAATGTACAAAACGAATCTCATTTGATTAAATATGTCTCATATTATACTACATTTACTTATATCTTTATTGTTTGTCTAATTTTCTATATTTGTTTCAAATTGTATAAATGTTACAAACAAAGTCGTTACAGCAGTGTTGGTTGTTGCATACAAATATTCAATCAATGCCATAATAAAAAATCAACTAAACAAAGTAATAAGTTGTCAAATGTCATAGAAATGACAGATATTTCTACATCCGACGATGAGAAATCTACTAAATCTCTGCCAGTTATAAACTACAAATCATGTAATCCTAATCTAAGTAAAAATCTGACAATGTCAAAAAGAAACATAAACTTTTAAGTAATTGAATGTTACTAATTTTGTCTATTTACTATTTCTAAGATTAATTAATAATTTCTATATCATTTGTTTAATTATGTTTCATTTCTAGTTCTACTATTTTTGAATTGTGAAATTTTTATTCAACTACTATTTTCAAGAATTATTACTATATTTACTAATTTCAATGTGTTTAATTGCTAGTTCTACTATTTTTGAATTATGGACATTTGTTCAATTACTATTTTTAAGAATTTTTACTACATTTACTATATCATGTGTTTAATTATAATTCTACTATTTTTGATTATAACAACATTGTATTGTTATTTCTAAGTTATTATTACTATGTTCTATGGTTAATGTTGTCCAATTTCTAATTTTCTATTTTTAATGATGTTCAATTTCTGTATGTTATTTCTATTTTCAATGGTCTCCTAATTCGCGATTCTAATTCTAATTCCAATTCTAATTCTACTTCGCTTCATCTTAAATGGATAAAGCTTCGTCAAAAAGGGGTAGCTGTTATAACCCTACCCAGTATGGACGTACTGATTAATCAGCAATATATTGAAGACGGAGTTTTCCATTGTTGTAATTACTGTTGCAATATCTGCCATCAGCAGATATAGTTTTCTTTATAAATAATTTATACAAATAATTCAGTCGATTGCTAGAGCTCGAGGTGACAACCCGGATTCGGAGACCATCTAAGTTTTCAATTAAAAAGTGTGTGGAAAAGTTTTGGGTTTTCTTTTTAACAAGAACCCCAGCGCCGCCCGCAAAACAGTAAGAATAAAATTACGCGGAAACGAAAAATGCTACACGAAAAGCACAATTTTGCTTTCTGGGCTTACGTAGGTCAAACTATATGACCTACATAAAAATGATGTATGGAGTAATTATAGATCCTTAAATTTGCTAAATAAAAGTCTACGGTGGCATATATCTATGATCTATGGATGTCTCACAAAAACCATGTTATTGTGAACAAACTTCGATTAAAATGCAGACGAAAAACAGCGTCGTAAGCTTACGGCGCTATTATATTATATTCGATATGAATCCTTATCCAAATAAATATGTTTTATGGCTAGAGTATTAAATGCAGATTACATTAGCCTTTAAACTATGTAATTCTGATCAATAGTTTGGAAGATATTAAATTATTAAAAACTACGCGCATTCGAAAAATGCTACTGCGGCGCGTGGCTGGACAAAATTAAAGGCACGCTACGATGTATTAGTTCGTTAATTTTCAATTTGTATACCGATTTTGATAATTAGTTCATTGTTTAAAGGATAAGTGGTTATCTGCTGCATTCTAAATTAGTTTTTGAACTGAACTACACACATATTAAATAGGAAAGTCCTTTTATTTGTCTTATTTATGTCCTTATACGTATTAAGGAAATTTGTAATTGAACTTCAAATTCACTACAAATTGTGAAATAAAACAAACATTTTAAAAATGAAAAATAGCCGACTTCAAAAAAAAAAAAACAATCTCAAACAAAATGCACTCAAAAGTAACATAAAAAAAACAATTTCAAACAAAATGCATTCAAAAGTAACCATAAAAAACAATCTCACCCAAAATGCACTAAAAAGAAACAAAATAATGTCATGAAAACTTCTTTCTTTCTTTCTTCTCTCTTTCAAACGCCCTCTGAACTCTAAAGAAAGTTCTCTTCTTTCTTGTAACATGTCTATATTGTATAATTATTGTTATTTTGGAGTCTATTTGGAAATAACAATAATTATACAATATAGACATGTTACAAGAAAGAAGAGAACTTTCTTTAGAGTTTAGAGGGTTTTTGAAAGAGAGAAGAAAGAAAGAAAGAAGTTTTCATGACATTATTTTGTTTCTTTTTAGTGCATTTTGTTTGAGATTGTTTTTTATGGTACTTTTGAATGCATTTTGTTTGAAATTGTTTTTTTTATGTTACTTTTACTTTCTTATGTAGGAAATGTAAAAGTGAAATTTCATATGACCTAGGTAAATGTTTTAAAATAGAATTAAATTATAAAGGGTCATAAAAAGCGGATATTTATTTTTATATTAAAAAAAAGCAAAATAGGAGGTGAAGGTTTCGTGTCCCACAGTAGTCTCGGAGACTTCAAATACATCTCATTTGTAGAATATTAGTCTTTGAGTATGTTTAAGTGTTTGAACATAGTCTCTGTATGTATTAAAGTGTCTTTTCAAGTTTGTATGTGATAAATTTATGGTTATTTTAAAAATATAACTATTTTAATACTGTCCTACGAAAACCTTAGTACCGGAAAATCCCGTTTCGTCACGGTGAATTTGATATTTTACATAAGACTAAATCTACTAATTTGTGTATTTTCTTCCTTCCTGGCAAAATTGTGATCGTTTTTGATACCGTCATTGTTGTTTTTAACGTCAGTTGGAACAAAAACTGAGACGAAAGTGTTGGTGTCTTCGGCGTCCAGAAAAAGTTTTCTGGATAGTGACAGTATTTAAAAGGTAAATAAACTCGTATTCTTTACTTTATCATATTGCTTATAAAACATAAACTAACATTTATTAGATTAATAAAGCTAAAAAAAAAGTCAATTTAACAAAATATTAGTTATTTTTAATTTTAAAAGTTTCGTGGAATTTAAACGTCACCTCCTGTACGTCACGTGACATACTATCGGAACAAAATAGTGACGAACTTGAATTGTAAAGCTTAGTATACCGTGAAATATTTTAAAATTTTAATTTAATTATTAATTAAAAATTTTAGTTCTATTTTAAATTAGTTCACACGTAGTAGATATCTATATCTATAAGATAGATATCTATGCTATCTTATTTTGTTAATAGGTATGGTAAATTCCGTAACTACTCATTGGATTAAAAAAAAATATTAAAAAAGAAAGCTACATTATTCCCGATTGCTATAGATACATTACTATTTACTCACTTGTACTGCGGCAATTGATGTTTGTACGTATTATTTAAAAACATATAGCCATAGAACATATATATGAATGAGGTAGCCGGGGCCCTCTTTTTAATGTTGGCAATGCATCTCTGACCTGTTAGGTTTTTTAGATGTCCATAGGCGGCGGTTATCACTTAACATCAGGTGAACCGCCAGCTCGTTTGCCAGCTTTGAACATAAAAGATACTTTTTTTTTAAGGTCAAATTTCGCATTTAGCATACTCCTATGGATGATCACTCTGCTAGCAGCTATGGTAGTCTATTTATGATCATGTTCCCGAGGATGAGTGTGAGGTTTGTGTGGTAGGAAATAATTAATGATTAATGTAGAAAGTAATTATTCCGTTCGTTTCATCAAAGGAGAGAATGGCGCTTACTGTTAAATATTTTATTCTTTCTATGTGGCAATGTTATATGTCATCTGTCACTGTAATGTCATTACACATAAAAAAGGTTAAGTTTGCTTTTGTAAGAGTCTAACAGAAAAAATAATGTGCTTGTACTACGCCGAAATAAAATAATATGTCAGTGTTTTTAGTATTCATTATCCAACATTAAAAGTCTAACATTAATAGGTTATGAGCCCAGCCCAGTCCAGTCCAATATCAAGTTTAAAATAAAATGGAGTATATCAATTTACCGCAATTAAAAAGTGACAATTTTAACAACTGGCTATTTAGAGTAAAATGTTTGTTAGAAGAAAGAGGCATATTAGCTGTAATCCAGAATGATTCAAAACTAAGAGAAAAGGATTTAGTAACTTATGCCGAAAAAAACTCTAAGGCAAAATCATTAATCGTACAATGCCTCATGGACAAACATATAAACCTAGTAAAAGACTGCGAAACAGCGAAGCAAATGCTTGACATTCTCGAAAACACCTTCCTGTGGAAAAGCGTTATTTCGAAACTGAATTTACGTCGTAAATTACTAACCTTGAAATGTGAAGAAAATGAAAAATTGGAAGATTACTTTAATAGATTTGACAGTATTACTAGAGAACTGGAAGGAGTGAGTTTGAGAAAAATAGAAGAAGAAGACAAGATATGTTACCTCCTTACTGGATTACCGAAAATATATGACACTGTTATAACTGCCATAGAAACTGTCAGCACAATTAACTTGGAATTTGTAAAAACCAGACTATTAGATGAAGAAGTAAAAATAAACAGTTATACGCCATGTGATACACCAACAGCCTTTCTTATAAAATGCTATAAATGTCAGAAAATTGGTCATAAGGCTTATGAATGTAAGTACTTACCATTTAACAATAACAGAGGCCGCAGCATGTCTCGAGGCAGAAATTACAGTAGATTCCGACCAAGCAGAAGCCGTGGCAGAGTGGGATTATTAGTGGAAGACCAGCAAAGTGATTATACGTTTATTGCATTAAATACAAATGTAGATAGTTTATCCCCACAAAAGTTCTTTTAGACTCGGGTGCTACAGATCACTTAGTCAGAAAAGATTTGGAACCATTCATGACAAATATTCAAATATTGGAAAAACCTATACATATTGTTGTGGCAAATAATAAAACTATGATGGCACATAAGAAAGGAAAATTGAACTGCATGACTAAAAATGGAGATAAAATTAATTTTGAAGCCTTAATTGTTGAAGATTTAAGATTTAATTTACTGTCGTTGAATAAAATTGCATCAAATGGATACACAGTAATAATGAATAAATATGATATGAAAATAAAAAATAAAAATAGTGTCATCCATGCAGAAAAAGAATATAAACTGTACACATTAAACTTGGAGATAAATTGTACTACTGGATTGAATACAGGTATGTTATGGCATCAGAGATTGGGTCATATAAATAGAAAGTGTATGTTAAAGATGAATTTACCTGTTTGTTCTGAAAAATGTAATGAATGCATGAAATGTAAATCAACAAGGCTACCGTTCAGACCAAGTATGAGAAAAAGTAAGTTTATTGGAGAACTATTACACACAGATATTGCAGGACCCATAAATCCACCTACTAAAGATGGACATAGATATTTTCAAACTATTATGGATGATTATTCAAGATTTGTAAAGGTTTATCAATTAAAACAAAAAAGTGAAGCTGCGAATAATCTAAAAACCTACATAAGAGAAATAAACACACAGAAAGGAGTTAAAGTACAAGGAATAAGATGTGACAATGGTGGTGAGTTTTCATCTGCAGATTTCAAAAAATTCTGTAATAAAAAAGGAATAAGAATTGAGTACACAATTGCCTACTCCCCTCAACAGAATGGTGCAGCGGAGAGACTAAACCGTACATTGTACAATAAGGCAAGAACAATGTTATCTGAGTCACAAATACCAAAACAACTATGGTCAAAAGCAATAATGTGTGCTGCTTATCAACTAAATAGAACACTATCTTCAGTCACAGGTAAAATACCTGCTGTGCTGTTTCAAGAGAAAAATGATTTGAAAATATTAAAAGTCTTTGGCTCAAAAGCTTGGGCTGTAAAATTGCCTAGAAGTTCAAAACTAAATGAAAGAGCAATTGAAGCAAGAATGGTTGGATATGCACAAAATGGTTACAGATTATGGATTCCAGAGACAAATGAAATACTATGTTCAAGAGATGTGAGGTTTGATGAAACAGATATCAAACATGTGGAGAAAAATGAAAACAAAGATAAAGAAGAAGGAATAATAATAAATAATGAAATAAATGAAGAAGAAAATACAGAGAAAAATAAAGAAAAAGGAGATAATGAAGTGATACAAAATGAATATGAGGAAGATATAAATAAAAATGATGAACAAAGAGAAACTGAACAAAGAGAAGATGATAATGATGAAGCTATAACAAAACGAAATGAAGTTACCACACAGACAAGATCAGGGAGAATTATAAAACGTCCTAATTATTTGAGTGAATTTGAAACTAATATATCTTATTGCATGATTGCAGAATCTGAACCTATTACATACAATGAAGCGATAAAAAACAAGGAATGGAAAGAAGCAATAGAAAAAGAGCTAGATGTACATGAAAAATTTGGAACATGGAAAATTTCAGACTTACCGGATGGACAAAAAGCTATAGACACAAAATGGATATTTAAAAGTAAATTGGATGGAACAAAGAAAGCAAGGCTTGTAGCAAAAGGATTTCAAGAAAAAGATACATATGATGTTTATGCACCAGTTGCAAGAATGGCTACTGTAAGATTGTTACTCAGTATCTCTTTACAAGAAGACAAACCAGTAAGACAAATTGATATTCCCACAGCATTCCTAAATGGAGATCTTGAAAAGGATGTATACATAAAATATCCTGAAGGAGTTACAAAAGTAGAAGGAAAAGTGTTACAATTAAAGAAAGCACTTTATGGACTAAAAGAAGCTCCAAGATGTTGGAACAAACGACTACACAATTTCTTTATAGAAAACAACTTTGAACAATCAAAATATAATTTTTGTCTGTATTATAAAACTGGAACTTGGGCATTAATATTTGTTGATGATATATTACTTATGGGAAACTACAAAGATATAAAATAAAGGTTACAAAAGGAGTTTAAGGCAAAAGATCTAGGACAAGTGAAAGAATATCTTTTTTTTTTTTTTTTTTATAAGAGAAGGGGGCAAACGAGCAGCGGGAACACCAAGGTGTTCATCGACGCCCATGGACATCTGCGATACCAGAGGAATTGCAAATGCGTTGCCGGCCTTTGAGATGGTGATACGCTCGCTTCTTGAAGGACCCTAAGTCGTAGTGGTTTGGAAATACCGCCGAGGACAGACCATTCCACAACGCGGCCGTGCGCGGCAAGAAATTTCGCGAAAACCGCACTGTTGTGGAATGCCAGCCGTCCAGATGGTATGGATGGTACCTGGCGGTCTGTCGGGTCGTCCGATGACGAAACTCGGCGGCAGGAATCGTTCCAAACAGTTCTTCGGAACACTCCCCGTGGTACAAACGATAAAAGATGCAGAGGCAACTGACGTCCCTCCGCAAGGCCAGAGTATCAAGCCGATCGGTAAGAGCTCGGTCGTTGACGATTCGAGTCGCTCTCCGTTGTATGCGGTCAAATGGAAGAAGCTGGTATTGGGGTGCTCCCGCCCAGAGGTGCGAGCAGTATTCCATGTGGGGCCGAACTTGCGCCTTGTACAGTTGTAGGCGGTGGCCCGGTTGGAAATACTGCTTCGCCCTACTGAGCACACCCAGCTTTTTGGAGGCCAGCTTGGCCTTGTCTTCCAAGTGACCGCGAAACTGAACGTCACTCGATATGTCAACGCCGAGAATACCGATACTGGCTGAGGCTACCAGGGGAGTGCCCTCAAAACGAAGATCTATGACAAAGGGTTGTTTTTTAGCGGTAATGGCGCACACTTGTGTCTTTTTGGGATTGAATTCAACGAGATTTCGTCGACCCCAATCCGAAACTTCACCCAGTAGGGTCTCCAGTTCAGACACAAGTTTGGTCTGGTTCTCATCGGCAGTAGCCCGAGAAACATTGTCACGGGCCGTATACAGTGCGTCACACGTGCTATCGTCTGCATAACAATGAATGTTGCTAAATTGCAGCATGTCATTGATATGCAGAAGAAACAAGGTGGGCGACAGTACACAGCCCTGTGGGACACCAGCGTTGATTGGTTTCGGGTCAGAGCACGCACCGTCAACAACGACCTTGATGCTCCGACCCTCCAAGAAGCTAGAAATCCAGGCGCATAGTTTCTCGGGCAGCCCGTAGGAAGGCAACTTCGCAAGAAGTGCTTTGTGCCACACCCGATCAAAGGCTTTGGCCACGTCCAAACTAACCGCCAGGGCCTCCCCCTTGCCCTCGATTGCCTCCGACCATCGATGCGTGAGGTACGCAAGAAGATCACCAGCTGAGCGACGTTGTCGGAAACCGTACTGACGATCGCTAATCAGCTGATGCTCCTCTAGGTACCTCATAAGTTGGCAATTGATGGTCGTTTCCATGACCTTCGAGAACAAGGTGGTAATGGCGATCGGCCTGTAGTTGGACGGATCTGAGCCATCGCCTTTTTTTGGGATCGGGTGGATTATGGCAGTCTTCCATGATTTCGGGACAACGCCTAAGGAGTAGGAGAACCGGAACAGGCGCGTTAAAACCGGTGCCAACTCAGGAGCGCAAGTCTTAAGCACGATGGGGGGTATCCCGTCAGGCCCACTCGACTTATGAATATCCAGAGATTGCAGCGATTTCCGCACTGATCTCTGGATAAACTGGATTTCGGACATAGAGGTCTCGCCGCATGGGATTTTCGGCGGCGAGTTACCTTTGTCATCCAGGGTCGAGTTGGCCGCGAAAAGAGAGCCCAGAAGATTGGCTTTCTCTTTTGCGGTGTGGGCCAGCGAGTCATCCCCCCTGCGCAGAGATGGTAGGGACGGCATACAGAAGTTCCCCTGCACAGCCTTGGCAAGAGACCAGAAAGCACGAGTTCCCGAAGGAAGGTGCACTAGCCTCTCACCAATGCTGGCCACGTGTTCGGACTTTGCCTTGGCAATCACTCTTTTGAAGGACCTGGAGGCAGAGTTATACTTCTTTTTTAACTGGCTGGTATTTACATCCCTAGCTGCTGACGCCTCAGCCCAGGCTCGATAACAATCCTGCTTGTAATTTGCGGCTAATTTGCAGGATTTACCAAACCAGGGCCGAGAACTGCCCCCGATGGGCACAACTGAAGACGGAATAAAAAGATCCATCCCCTGAGCGTCGGTGGCTCAGGGGTTAAGCACTTGACTTGCAATCTGCAGGTCTTGGGTTCGAACCCCGCCATGTACCACTGTGTTTTTCGATTTTCGATTTACATATGTACATTTATCCGACGTTCTTACGGTGAAGGAAAACATCGTGATCGCAACCTGCACATATCTGAGAAGAAATTCAATGATATGTGTGAAGTCAACCAACCCGCACTTGGCCAGCGTGGTTGACTATGGCCTAGTCACCCCTAAATTGGGGTAGGCTCCGAGCCCCTCGGTGGGGACGTATAGTGAGCTGATGATGATGATGATGATGATGATGATGATGATCCCCTGAAGCACCACATCAGCGACAGAATCAGCAACAGCGTCGGGATCATCCAGCCCGAAGCAAACTCTCTCCCATGGGTAGGATGCAAAAAAGGACCGCATCTCATCCCAGTCTGCTGACCTATAGTGCCATACTCGGCGAAAGCCATTCGGTTTAAACCGTGGGCGACGCGAGATGGGCACTGTGGTCCGGATCAGGCAGTGGTCCGACGAGCCTAAAGGGGCTTCGACGGAAACCTTATAGCTGTCCGGATGTGAGGTCAGCAGAAGGTCCAACAGGGAAGGTGTATGATCTTCGACATCTGGGATTCGCGTGGGCGAAGTGACCAGCTGCGTCAGATCATAAGACAGGGCAAAGTCGTGGACAGATCTCCCCGCATGATCGGTGGTACGAGAGCCAAGCCAATCGGCATGGTGGGCGTTGAAGTCGCCTAGTACCACGATTTCAGCGGAGGGGATCTGTGCCAGAACGGAATCTGTAGCCGTTTGGACTTGCTCCATGAGTCGGTCTGTTTCGGCATTACCGCTATGGGACCTATAAAGGCACGCATAGACCCGCGGATGGTCATCGCCATCTACGCGCAGCCACAAAAGAGATAGGTCCCGACCTTCAAGAAGGCTGAGGCGACGAGAACAGATATCCTCTCTGACGTACACGCATACCCCAGCCCGGGGCAAAAAGGAATGTTCTTATTTGTATCCGGGGCAGGACAGATACGAGGTGTCCGCCGGAGAGGATATCTGCGTCTCGGTTAGAAAAAGCAAGGCCGGCTTGGCCGTCCGGAGATGGTAGTGGACGGCCTCCAAGTTGGAATGGAGACCCCTGATATTGCAGAGGTCCACGGCGTAGGTGTCAGGGGGAGCTGAAAGTACCTTGCTTCGTCTGCCCCGACCTTTACAAGCGAGCGGAATGGTGCCTCCCCCAGAATACGCGGGGCGGCCCACGCGCTTACCCCCAGACTCCGAGCGGGAGTTCAAGCGTAAGCGCGCGGAAGGGGATTCTCCAATACCGGGGGTATTGGTACCCCCCTGGGGTATTTTCTCTTTCGATCCCACTGCTATGCTGTATTAAGGGGGGGGGGGGTGTTAGGCCTCCGGCACCACACTCATCAGACGAAACGCAGAATTGCTTCCACTTCACGCCTGTCTTCTGTGTGGTCGTGGTATTTCACCGGGCGAGCCGGCCAATTCGTGCAACTGATGTTGTTGTTGCTGGCGTCTACCACTGTTATATCTAGGAATGGAAATAGAAAGAAAGAATGATTCCATGTGTATAAAGCAAGAGAAACTAATAAGGAAAATGCTAAAAAAGTTTGGAATGGAAGAATGCAAAGAAATTAAAACACCTATGGAGAAAGAGCCTATCATTACAGAAGGGGAAGAGATAGTAAATGTACCATACAGAGAACTAATTGGAAGTCTTACTTATCTCTCAGTTACTAGCAGACCGGACATTACTTATGCAACATCTTCCTTGAGCAGATTTTTAGATAGACCAACTTCTAAACTTTGGACAGCAGCCAAGAGAATTTTAAGATATCTAAAATACACTATTAGTAAAGGATTGACTTACTACAGAAGTGATGAACCAAAAGAAATTATCGGATATTCGATATTATCCTCTGCTGAAGCGGAGTACATAGCAGCAACTTTTCTTGCCGCGCACGGCCGCGTTGTGGAATGGTCTGTCCTCGGCGGTATTTCCAAACCAGTACGACTTAGGGTCCTTCAAGAAGCGAGCGTATCACCATCTCAAAGGCCGGCAACGCATTTGCGATTCCTCTGGTATTGCAGATGTCCATGGGCGTCGATGAACACCTTGGTGTTCCCGCTGCTCGTTTGCCCCCTTTTTCTTATAAAAAAAAACCTCAACTACTACTGAGATCATTTTCTTAAAAGGTATTTTAAGTAACTTCTATTCTTCTAAATTTAATATTTCATTGAAAGTTGATAATCAAAGTGCTATTAAGATTATATCCAATAGAGAAAATGGTAAAAGAACCAAACACATAGATATTAAATTTCATTTTATTAACACGTTAACTGCGGATTGAGGCAGAACAGGCCCAAAGCGTGACTTCTCGCTGGTGCGGCAGTCAAAATCGGGTTGTTTCGCTCTGTGCGGGAGGCTACTAGATCAGTATTTCTATGAGTACGACAGAGTCAAATATATAGAAATGTTTCTCTTGCGATATCTAGCCCAATGGCGTAATTAGATAAAAATGAGGTCCTACAGGCCCCAAACGCACTGAAAAGAAATTAATTACGCCTAGTGCGGATTGAGGTCAAATCTATCTCAAAATTTGTAGGCCTCATGGCCGCACTGCATGAAGCGCGGGCGGCGCGGGCGCCGCGCATCCTAGCTTAGTGTTGTGGAAAGTTTCGATAACGTTTCGAGTTTCGAGGACGTTTTGGCAGGATTTATTAAAGATTGAGCGTAGAACTTTATTTTAAAATCCTTAACGTTTTAAACCAATAATACCAAATAAGTCAGATGAAGTACTCATCTGACTTATTTGAAAATGTTTATTGGTGTTATGAGAAACTATGTTGATCTCGGTAAAAATTTTACTTATACCATACAAAACCTAAATTACTGCAACTTTGAATTTTAAGGGGGTGGCCTGTGTCTATGATGAACCAAAAGTACATAAATCGGACACAGAATGTATTTACGAGCCAGAAACACAACACTAATAGCCAAGCTACTATTAACTAATTCTACTTAAATAGCACGATTAATACGTCTTATACTTAATATAATATTCGCACGCACGCACATTCACCACTAACAATACTCAATTATCATCATTATTTTGTTTTGCACATGGGTGTTGCCTTAAAATGTGTGCTCAGTTGTGGATTATTCTTCACTGTTATTTTAAGCAAGTCACAGTTCCATTCGAAGTTTAGTCCTTAGTGGCAATTTTTACCATTGTGTGCTGATCATCGTTTTTGTACAGAGAACGTTGAATGTTTTTGCTGATTATTCGCAACAGCTTTTGCTCTCGTCACACCATGACTAAAATCCAATATTTCAATAACAAAAATCCCCTTTGCAATTTTGCCCTTTTTTAAGTGTGGATTGTTTTACTAATGCTGCAGCATGTACCTATTACTCATATATTTTAATGTTATATTTATATTTCTGGTTTACAATTCCAGATTCCTTAATAGTAGGAAGTCTTATCTTCTTTTGGAAAGTTCGAGTTGTTTCTTCGGTGGCCACGGCTGCTATACTGAAATTAGTAAGACTAGGTACATACATACATACACACAGACCCACACTCTCACATATGTACTCTCACATATGTAACAACCAGTACGGTTTTAGAAAAGCCCGCTCTACCCTGGATGCGATAGAACGAGTAGTAAACATCGCCAAAAACGCCACCAGGGGCCATCGCTGGAAAGGTGGGGGCAAAAAGTACTGCCTGTTGGTAGCTCTCGACATCCAAAATGCCTTCAACTCGGCAAGATGGGACATCATCTGCAAGGCTATGGATAGATTGGAAGTACCGATGTACCTCAGGAAGATAATACGTAGCTACCTTAGTAACAGGGTCCTTCACTACGACACGGATGATGGACCGGAAAAGTACAAAATTACGGCTGGTGTACCACAGGGCTCCGTGCTCGGACCGCTTTTGTGGAACATTATGTATGACGGACTGCTGAATCTCACACTACCTGCTGGAGCTGAACTCACTGCCTTCGCAGACGACGCGATGATCTCAATAGTCGCGAAGCACACAGAAGAGATACGCAGAATATTCGAAGAAACGTACCGCCGCATACAAACGTGGATGACATCGACCGGGCTGAAGCTAGCAGAGCACAAGACAGAGGCAATGCTGGTCACGAGTCGGAAGAACGTAGAAAGGATCACGCTAGCCGTGGGATCAAGTTGCATCACATCTAAAACACAAATTAGGTATCTTGGAGTGTACCTAGATTTCAGGCTAAACTTTAACCACCACGTGGAGCAAGCAGCCGTGAAGACATCGAAGGTTACCATGGCACTCGCCAGGCTCATGCCTAACGCGGGTGGCCCACGGCAAAAGAAGAGGAACCTGTTGATGTCGGTAAGTAATTCCGTTTTGTTGTATGGGGCTCCCATTTGGGCGGACGCTCTAAGTAACAAAATAAATAGGAAAAAGATGGAGTCAGTGTATCGGGTAAGTTTGATCAGAATCATCAGCGCGTTTCGCACTGTATCGTTAGATGCAGCCTGTGTAATCGCCGGCGCTATACCCGTGCATCTACTTGCAGAAGAGAGAAAACTGTTGTTTGACAGAAGAAGTGATCCGAGCGCAACGCGGAAAAAATCGCGATGTCTAGTCAGAAGACAGATCATCACCAAATGGCAGCAGGAGTGGGATCACTCAATAAAGGGCCGCTGGACTCACAAACTAATTGGACAAGTCGAAAAATGGATAAACCGCAGGCATGGGGAAACGAACTTCTACCTCACCCAAATGCTGACGGGCCATGGATGTTACCGTGCGTACCTACACCGTTTTGGGCACGAAATTCTCCCGGATTGTCCACACGGGTGCGGCGAACCAGAGGATGCAGAGCACGTGTTCTTTGTCTGCCCGGCATACTCCAAGGAGCGCGAAGAACTCGAGAACAGTATCGGACCTACTACGGTCGCAAATTTGGTGGATAACATGCTTGCAACAGAAGAAGCATGGAATTAAGTTAGCGAATACGCCGCCTCAGTACTAAAGAAGGTACGGCGGGCTGAGCAAATACGGCGAAAAGCCAACGCAATGGACTCAAGGAGCTAAAAAGCGCAGAGAGCTAGAAGGGAAAGCATGATTGCTGAGACCACCCCTCCGAAGTAATACCGGAAGGTAGTCCCGGAGGGGTACCAAAAAGTCCATAGAGAGGGTTGTTTTAGTCGGTAACGGGACTCATGTTAGGTTAGGTGAACACTAATGAGCCTGAGCCCGACACACCAGGCATGTAGCTCCCATGTCTGACGGTGCCCCAAGGCATTTTTTCCCTCTATTAAAAAAAAAAAAAAAAAAAAAAAAAACATATGTACTACGCGGTAACGTAAACGCAAACAAGACATATATTAGTATGTTATGCTAATAGGTAGCAAAGTTGATTATTGCGTGCGAGGTGGCATTGTTCAAAGGCGACCTCTACAAGAAAACCGAGCGACCAACAATCATCATGCTCCCTCATACGATGTTTTTCAACACACTTGTGAGTAAAAAAAAAAGAAGTAAACGCAAAAACACTTACGAAATCCAAAACAAACAACAAAACTCAAATTCAAAAAAAAAGGAAATTTCCTTTCCTTTCAGGTATAGTAAAATAATTACGCGCTAGGGCATAATTTGTACCATATATGCCTAAAATCGATGAACGGATAAGTACACGCACAGACAAAGCCACGCACACACACACACATAAACACACACACAGACACACGCGCACGCACAAACACACACACACACACACACACACACACACACACACACACACACACGCACGCACGCACACACACACACAAGAGATCTAAAATATATATTAGGTCCTTACATATGAAATTGGCGTTTTGTATGGGAGGAACAAAAAGTCGATTTTTTTTTAATGTAATATATTTAATTAATCAAAGTATGAACCATTATTTTCTATGCACTTTTGCCATCTCATAGGTAGTTCATTGATCCCTTTACTAAAAAAACCAGTCGGACGGGAATCAATAAAATCTTTGAAGGCGATTTGGACTGCCCCATCGGAGTTGAATTTTTTCCCTTGCAAGAAGTTATCCAAATTTCGAAAAAAATGGTAATCTGTTGGAGCAAGGTCCGGGGAGTACGGAGGATGTCTTAGACTTTCCAATTGAAGCTCTTCTAATTTAGTAGTCGTCTGTTGCGCAGTGTGTGGTCTAGCGTTGTCGTGAAGCAGCAGTGGCGTGGAGCGATTGACCAGCCTTGGTTGTTTAGCCGCTAGCTTTTCCATCATGGTTTGCAATTGCTGACAATAGACATCAGCCGTAATAGTCTGGCCAGATTTGAGAAAACTGTAATGAACAATACCGGCACTAGTCCACCAAACGCTTACAAGTAACTTTTTTGGGGTTAATTTTCGCTTGGGGCAGGATTTGGCTGGCTGGCCAGGATCCCACCATTGCGCTGAGCGCTTCCGATTATCGTAAAGAACCCATTTTTCATCACAGGTAATGATTCGGTTTAAAATACCTTCATTATTGTGCCGGTTTAGTAATGTAACGCAACAGTCGACGCGCGTTTGCCGGTTTGCTTCAGTCAATTCGTGAGGTACCCACCTTTCAAGCTTTTTAATCTTCCCAATTTGCTTCAAGTGAATTAAAACAGTTTTATCACTAACATCGCAGCCTGCAGCTAACTCGGACGTGGTTTGCGATGGATCCGCTTCCACAATAGCCTTCAACTCTTCATTATCAACTTGAGTCTCAGGCCGTCCACGGGGCTTGTTCTGCAGATCGAAATTTCCAGAACGAAAACGTTGGAACCAAAAACGAACTGTGTTTTCTTTTGCAACACGACCGCCATACACATCATTCACCCTTCGAGTCGTTTCCGCAGCACTAGTGCCACGGCGGAACTCGTACTCGTAAATAATGCGATATTTTAAGTTTTCCATTTTGTAAAATGAGTGACGCAAACAGAAAAAAACAGAAGAAAAAAAACAAATGAATGACGGTCATCGAACCACAAATACATGAGTCTATAGCTGTACAAATTTGAATTTGGAATTCCTTACCAAAGAGGAGAAATTCGTGATTAAAGTGGCCAGTACGAAAAACGCCAATTTCATATGTAAGGACCTAATATTTTATTTCAAGATTTCCTATCGGCAGATGTTCTGATCATTTGTTCCAAAGAGGTGGTCAAAGAAAGCGCTGCGTAGGTTGCTACGAAAAATTAAGATTGACATTGAATGGCACGCAAGCTGCTAAGAAAACTAAAAAAATTGTGACTTTTTGTGTCCAGTGTGACAAATCTTTTTGTTTACCATGTTTTAATGAAAAACATTTTCAGTGATTAATACTCAATAAACATTTATCGTAACTACAACTCTCTTTTAATCCCATCACTAGTCGAGGCATTAATTGACCTTCCTTTCAGTGCGATTTGAGGCAGAACCGATGACAAATTTTTAATTTTACTTTATTCATTAACGAAACGTCCTAACTCCAGGCGAAGCTAGATTCATATTATGCACATATTTAAGTTCATAAGAGTGAAGTTTCAAGCAAATATCGTCTAATTTGGACTTTTTAAAAATGTTTTTCGAAAACATAATTTTGTGAGGCAGGAGAGGCCTCAATAGCACTGGAAAAAAGTTCAACTTTGCCACGAACAGACCTCAAACGCACTGGCTGAAAGTTCCGCCAAAATGGCCTCGCAGTTAACGTGTTAAAGAGGCAGTTAATATTCATAATATCAATGTTATCTATGTACCAACTGCAGAAAATGTATCTGACATATTTACAAAACCATTATGTGAAAACAAACATTCATATTTTACATCTAAGTTGAATATTTTGTAACTCTGTGTAATAATTTTCAATAAGTTTTATTGTACTGATAACTTAATTGTATAGCAATGTTACAAATATGTATTAACATCTTCTTAACATTGAGAGGGGGTGTTAAATATTTTATTCTTTCTATGTGGCAATGTTATATTTCATCTGTCACTGTAATGTCATTACACATAAAAAAAAAAAAACAAAAAAATGGGACCCACCTGCAAGCACTTCCTTTCGATTAAAATAATTTTTATCAAAATCGGACCACCAGGGACGGAGATTCGCGGTAACACACATAAAAAAAAAAAAAAAAAAAAAATTCAGTCGAATTGATAACCTCCTTCTTTTTGAAGTCGGCTAAAAAAGGTTAAGTTTGCTTTTGTAAGAGTCTAACAGAAAAAATAATGTGCTTGTACTACGCCGAAATAAAATAATATGTCAGTGTTTTTAGTATTCATTATCCAACATTAAAAGTCTAACATTAAAACTTACGGCAGCAGAAAGGGCGAAGAGATATCTAGAAAAATTAAAACAAAATCCTGAAAAATTTGAAGTTCAGCGCCAAAAACAATTGGCAAGACTAAAAAAGAATCGGAAAAAGATAGCGGATCTAACAGATGAGGAAAAATTAAAACAACGTAAATTATGGAGAGATGAAAAGAAAAAACTAAAACTAAATAAATGTAATAAAGAAAACGTAAAACCCACAAGAGAACCGGAGAAAACCCAAACACACGTGAGCCAATTACTTCGATGAAGATACGAGTATAAAAATTTGCGCGCCAATTACAAAAAAGCTTTAGATAAAATACAGAAATTACATAGGATGTTGGAAAGTAGTCGCAAACGATATTACCGCGAGAAACTTCGGCATGAAAGAAAGAATCGCGAAATAGAGAAAGAGAGGTTTATTGCATCTTTTGATTAAAGTAATTGTGATAATTATCTCGTAAGTAAAAATTTAAAATAATCACCTTAATAATATAAGTAATATGTCATCTCAATCTTTATGTGTAATAAAAAAGTTTAATGCAGTTAAAACTTTTTATTAATAATTTTAAGTTAATAAAGCGTTAACTTCTTTGTGATTGTGTTTTTAAACGCGGTGGTGTGGACACTGCTCAAATTATTCTTATTCGTAACGCACTTGTCGTAATAGTCACTGTCCCATATTCTGAATAGTACAAAAATGGTTTTTTAAATATCTATTTTTTATTTTATAGTGTTTATTTAGTAATTATCAGTATTTTATTATAGCCAAAAATTCCTCAATTTGCTCAGTTTTTAAATTTGTTACACGTATCATTAGTAAAGACAACATTTCAAGTGCCATTTGTCAAAGAAGTGACGAACATGAAACTATTTCCCTGATTGTTTATTAATGTGATAGAAATATGCTACCTTTTTGATGTTTATGGAAAGATTTTAAGCATATCTATAAGGTAATATACGTTGATTTTCTTTCAATACCTGGTCGTTTTGTCTGATTCATTATATTTTGTGACGCACAGGAATCATATGCTAACGCATCATATGCTAAGAGAAAAACTTGAATATTTCTTATATTTATGGTTTTATATTAATTTAAATAGCATATTTAGCTAGTTAATAATGAATTGTTTCATACCAGGGACAATATGAACAATTTCATGTAAAACGAAAATTATTTTTCCTGATCGTCACAGGGTCAATTTTTCTGAAAAACACTCAGGTATTAACTCTCAATCATATACTTATACTAGCGATGCGCATGGTACCTGTGCCCCAAGCACGAACATTTTGACGTACGGTAATGTAAATGTATCGAGTAGTCTTTTTGTATGAAAACATGAACAGCGCCTCTATCGAACGTTAAAGGAACTAAATTTGGAAGCACAAACACTTAGCTAACTATCGTAATGTAAATGTATCGAGAATGATGACGTCACATAGTCAAATGTATGAAAATGGAAGCACGAATCTTTTTTTGACGTACGGTATCGTAAATACCTGCGGCTGGCTAATGTAAATGCTCGAAAGTTTTGTCACTTAGATTTTGATGGTGAAAAAAGTTTCGAGAACGTTTGTCTTGACAATTTAAAGTTATTTCATTTGTATATGAGACGTTATTCGTACAAAAATTATGTTATCTTTATTAAGAAGTCGTCGTGTGCCATTATATTATTATGTTTTAAGTGAATTAATTGAAAATATTGACAATGAAGTCAGGGATACAAGGTAAGCTAGTTACGCTTAGATTTATATGATTAGTTAATCTAATGTATTTCAACTTTTAACTAAATTCATATTTTTATTCATTCTATAAAGGAGAGTAGTACTTAAAAAAAATAAAAATAATCATTTTCGGATATTATTTAAAATATGAATTGGCCTACACAATAAAAAATATTATTAATGTTAGCACAATTAAATAAATTCTAGTTAGAATATAATAATTATATAAAATTCTGATTAAAATTAATGAATATTAACATTAATTAATGAATAATAACATTTTAAAATATATGTACCGTTTTTCTAGGGAAATTACTAGAAGAGCTTTAAATAGAAGAAGATTTAACCTTCTAAATCTCAGTGACATAGAGTTTAAGAATAGGTTTCGTCTGAGTAAATCAGCTTTTAAGTTTTTATGTGCTGAACTCCGCCAGAAAACAAGTATAAAATCTACCAAAAGAATTAGCTTAGAAGAAACATATATAATATTATTTCTCTAATCAATGTTATTTATCTCTAATTCAAAGCAAACAAAATATTATTTTCTTGCATGCTAATAAAGTTTTATAAAATATTATCTTTTCATTGCAGATATGTACTTTGTCTTTTTATGCCACTGGATCATACCAACGACTGGTTGGAGAGGGGAAATATTTAGGGCAAACAACTGTTAGTAAATATGTGTATACTATTTTTTCAGGTGATTCTGGATATCCCCAAAGGCCTTGGTTGATGACACCTGTTACCAATGCTGTTGAAGGGAGTTCTGAAGCAGTTTACACAACTGTTCATGGAAAAGCACGAGTGGTCATTGAAAATACATTTGGGCGACTTAAGAATAAATGGCGTTGCCTAAGTAAGGATCGCACCCTCCATTATAATCCTGAGAGGTGTGCTGCTATAATCATGGCATGTTGTGTTTTACACAACCTAGCAATTGACTTTTCGGTGCCAGATCCAGAAGAAGTTGTTGAGCAAAGTACAAATACATCTGAGATAGCTCTACAAGAATGTGATGGAGATGATTTACTTCGGGGTAGAACTTTTAGAAACATTCTTATAGATAAAATTAGTAGACTCCATAATGTTTAATTTTTTAATTTTATGTCTTCAGTTACATAGTATAACTTAATCCTAAATTTTTAAACTATTATTAGATGTAATTAATTAATTATAAATTTATGTAATACTAATAAATACTTTTATTCAGTTAATCAAAGAGATCACCTTTCAAAACATTTATGAACATCCATTCCTATCATCATTTATTTCTGTCATCCACAAATTTATTCAACACTTTTAAAATCTCTTTCATTACCTCTAACAATTGAGCTTGCTACTGAAGCTCTACATCACGCTGTCGTATCCTTTCTCTATCAAGCTCTAACACTAAACTAACTCTTTCATTCTCAGATTCTCTTGCTTTTGCGTCATTCTCACATAACATTTTCAATAACAATGCAGTCTTGTCCATTTTTGTTTTCTTTTTTGGTGGAGGCTTCCATAGTTTTGGAGAAGGAGCCACTGTGGGTTGCTGGCTTGTCCCAGGAACATTCCAATCTTCTGGAAATATTAATTATGTAAAATATATGTGTTAAGAAATTACAAACATGAGATATTTTTATACATAAATCTAGAGAACGTAATTTACCATTTGTAACATCAATTGGAGTGTATTGTAACTGCACATTGTCAGTCAAGCTACAAAGCTTTAGTAGTCTTTTTTCTCTTTCTACCTGGTTGTCCTGTAAATTATAGGAATAATTTAAAAAGCATAAAAAGGTGTACATGTGTTAATGGATATAAGGATATAAGCTATATACATTTCAAATTACACTCAAATTAATACAAACATACAAAACCACAAAAATTCACATTTATATTTTTAGTATGATTAGTGGGTTAACAAGAAGTAAAACAAAAATATTTAAATAAAATAAACTAACTGAAGTATTGAATCCAAATCCAGCTTCATTTACTGCCATCCCTGTAGCTGCCTGAACTTCAATTATCTGCATTATTCGATTTTCTAAATCTGTTGATGATAATTGAAGTGCAGGCCCACCACCCGTAGCTTGAGCAGCCCTAATAATTTTCGCCCATTTCCTTTTTACATTATTTTTGTAATCACTCCAAACCTTGATGAATAAATATACAAAGAAATAAGCACACAGTTGATATATAGTAGGCATGCAGAAATATAAACAAAAATACTTAATTAACTAAAAGGCGTCCTAATATTAGAAAATATAAGCAATATACTTGCTTTCCGCCACTTATCATCCGTTCGAGGATCCCCGCTACCACACTATGTAATTTTTCTACCAATTCTTGCCATTTTTAGCCGACTTCAAAAAGAAGGAGGTTATCAATTCGACTGTATATTTTTTTTTATGTGTGTTACCGCGAAACTCCGCCCCTGGTGGTCCGATTTTGATAAAAAATATTTTAATCGAAAGGAAGTGCTTGCAGATGGGTCCCATTTTTTTGTTTTTTTTTTTAAATAACTAGAAGACTAGTAGATTTTGAATTTAGCTTCAAAATTTGTTGCGAAAATTAGGGACAATTTTGCTTTCAGCGCTTACGTAGCATAACTTATATAGAAACGGCTAAAACACTCACGTATATATATCCGGTGTCGTCACCGACTAGTTTCGAGCCCTTCGGGGGCCCTTCATCAGGATGAGTGGGATTGGTATTATTTCGCGGACGCGGCCCGTCGCTCACTGCGCGCCTGCGCTCTTAGGGCGAGTCTTGAGGGGGCGGGGGGCGCGTTGTGCGCCGGCGTCGTTGACGAGGTTGATACGAGGGCTGGTTGAAAAGAATCCGAAACGACAATAAAAAAAAAGAAATAAAACAAAATTTTACTAGAAACGTCATTTGCAGTCTTTTACGATCTCAATACATGTAATTTTAGGAAATAATAATTATTTGTTTAAAAAATATTCAGCTTTATAGTGAGACAGTTTTCATTTTCATGAAAATCGAGAAAACGGAGGTTCGTGCCGTCATAAAGTTCTATGTTTTAAAAGGGAAATCGGCGACCCAGATTCAAACTAAGTTGAATAGTGTGTTAGGGGATTCTTCTCCTTCATTTAGCACTATCCACTCTTGGGTGGCAGAATTCAAACGAGGACGAACGAGCTGCAATGACGCTCCCCGTAGCGCAAGACTAAATGAGGTAACTACCCCAGAAATGGTCAGTAAAATAAAAAATATCGTATTAGAAGATCGTCGATTAAAACTCAGGGAAATAGCCCAAATTGTGAACATCTCATCTGAACGCGTTTTGAACATATTACATTAGCATTTATCTAAGAAAAAGCTTTGTGCCAGATGGGTGCCGCGGCTTTTGAACGACGAGCAAAAGAAACAAAGAGTGAATGTTTCAAAGGAGTGTTTGGAACTTTTTAGACGGAATCCCAATGAATTTCTTCGTCGATTTATAACAGTTGATGAGACCTGGATCCACCACTACACGCCGGAGACCAAAGAGCAGTCTAAACAGTGGACTAAAAGGGGCGAACCCGCACCAAAGAAGGCGAAGACGACATTATCGGCAGGCAAGGTTATGGCAACCGTATTTTGGGATGCTAGAGGTGTCATCTATGTGGATTACCTTGAAAAGGGGAAAACAATAAATGGCCCATACTATGCAAACTTGTTGCAAAAGTTGAGTGACGCAGTGAAACAAGAAAGACCCCACTTGAATAGGAAAAAAATATTGTTCCACCACGATAATGCACCGGTCCACACTGCAAAAGTTGCGATGGCAAAAATTAAAGAGTTACGCCTCGAATTACTGCCCCACCCGCCATATTCGCCAGATTTGGCCCCCTGCGACTTCCATCTGTTCCCAAATTTGAAAAAATGGCTAGGAGGGCAGAAATTTTCGTCCAACACTGAAGTGATTGACGCCGTTAATGGCTATTTTGAAGGACTTGACAGTTTTTTTTATAGAAATGGAATAATGGCCCTGGAGAAGCGTTGGTCTAAGTGTATTGAGCTAGGAGGAACATATGTAGAAAAATAAATTAAATTTATTCAAATATAAGAGATATTTGAATAAATTTTCTCCTCTTCATTCCGGATACTTATCAATCAGCCCTCGCACCAAAGCAGTGTTGGTGTTGTTATTAGAGTTTCCGGGGGCACAAAATTTACCTACTGAAATAGGTCGTCGACCTAATTTCAACAGAGACAAGGGGTGGGCTCTGCCGCGTACATGGGAACCCGTCTTAATGAACGCGGCGCGACACAACATCAACAGTGCTGAAGACGATATTGTGGATATAATCAGTACATTTTGTGCCCCCGGAAACTCTAATAACACACAGTATATATACGTGAGTGTTTTAGCCGTTTCTATATAAGTTAGTGATAATGTCTCACGAAAGTTTGAATAATTTAATAGCAAACCGTTACGGCGAGGTTTGGAAAGCTAGAGTGAAAAAGTTCGCGGCTTTGAGAATAAAACGTAATAGACTCGAAAGCGGGTTAAACTTTGTGATACAGTGTCGTGATAATGGTGTTTTACCGAAATTTGTGCGTGTCAAAGAAGTGAAGTGCTTTCGGGGTTACCAAGATTTCTTCCAAACGACGAGCAAGAAAATACTAAAGCGGGTAATTCAAGATTACCGACGAAACATTGCGTATGTAAACAAAGATCTTTTCTCGTTACATATGGAATTATCGCATGGACTGGGTTTAGATGAATGGCAGAGGATAGATGTGATGACGTTCATTAGAGCTGAAACGATAAAAGTAAAGATTTCCAGTACACACCAACAAAAACTCGAGCGCCTGATGAAAAATGAAGGCAAAAGTACAAATACACGTTCCTGCTCTAATACACCGGTAACGAATGTGTTGAATTTATCGTCACACGAAGTGTCAGCTGTGGCTTTGAAAGTGCTGTCACGAGGCTTAACCTCTGCCATTACTCCAAACAGAGTACCGGTGGAGTCCATAATTTCAAGCGTCGAAAACTGCCTGATGCGAAACAAGGTGCCCGGACCGAAAGCTGAATGCCTTAGGCAGGACACATCAACTATTTTACGCAAATGCCATAGTCCGAATCAGAACATGACAAGGCAAGAGGTCCAGGCATTAACGTCTTTACGCAAAAATCCGGATATCCTCGTATTACCGGCTGACAAAGGCAACGCAACTGTAATAGTAGATACGGCGGAGTACGAACAGAAAGTTACACACTAGTGATGCAACGGAAGTGTCTTACCGGAACCAGAAACGGAAACAGATGTCAAAAATAAATTTTAGCAGAAACGGAAACAGAAACGGAAGCGGAAACAGAAGTGTAAATATTAAAAAAAACATATTTACAAAGTTTTTTTTTGGTAAGAACAGTTTGTATTCGTTTTTAATTTATTAAGGCATTGGATATCGGTGTCCTTTAGCCTTCAATATATGTATTTTTACTGTGCTACAATAAGTTAAAATACGTTTTTTTTATTTATTTTCAGGAAACAAAATTACACTATTTACAAATTAATGTTCGCCAAACCACTCGTGGTGATAAACGACAAATATATTTCTTTATTAATACATTCACTGCTGACCACTCGGCTCCGAGTGGGCAGAGCTATTAGTAGCGGCGCCTCCCCCTTGGATCCGAGCGAGGGGCCCGTTCACTTTGTAGTAGCCAGTAAGCCGCCGGCGTTTGAAACAAGTCCATGTTGCTTTGTGTGGCCACTCTGGCAATATAGTCAACTAACGAAAAAGAGTATTAGTTTCATTCTTACAATGTTGTAGTGATTAGTACCACGTTCGTACGGAGGCAAACATACAAATATCTTAACTATGTTTAATAATAACTTTATGTTTGTATGTATTTTTTTTTTTTTTTTTTTTTTTTTTTTTTTTTTTTTTTTTAAGAGGGGAATGCTTTATGCATACGCCGTGTCCCGGGGGGGACACGGTAGTTATGCGAGATTCTCTCCTCTAATGGGAGCATACCCGCTAAACCACCTCTGTTCCTCCTACTGCGCATAGTGACGGGGTCACGGGTACTGCTTTCGCATATCTTCCGCGGCCCCGTCTGCGCTAGCCGCCGCAGCAGCTTCTCCACTGATAGTGGGCTACGCCCACCAACCTCCATTGGGGAGGCGCGCCGGGAACCAAGGCGCGCCGTCCTCCTGGCCCTTTGAAGCGGGTGACAGGTACCCCCGTACCTGCCACCACAGGGCTATGGAAGCCGGGGAGGCGGTTGTCCCACCTCCCCAGCCCCCAACGGCGGATCTGATGTTAGGTCCCGCCGTCGACCTTACCGGGCCGCAGAGGGGCTGGATAAGCCAGTACCCCCCCCCCCACGGCCCCACCACACATCCGGCCACGAGGGGTGCAGGGTGGCAGGATAAACCAGTACCCGCCCACACCCCCCGCGGCCCCACCGCACATCCGGCCACGAGGGCTGCAGGGGGCAGGATAAACCAGTACCCACCCGCAGCCCCCACGACCCCACCACACATCCGGCCACGAGGGATGCAGGGTGGCAGGATAAACCAGTACCCGCCCACACCCCCCGCGGCCCTACCTACAGGCCCTCACAGGGGCAGACCCGCGAACATAGTCCACCCCTGGAGGCCTCCCCCAGGTGGGCCGGCCCGGCGCGCTACACTCGGCGGCTCCGGGGGGCAAGCGGCCAGTCCTGCACGCCGAACCGACCCTGGTTCCTCTTAGCTTCGCCGTGGGTGAAAATCCCACAGGTACTAGAGCCCCACCGCCACGACAAGGCGGGAACCGTTGGTGGGGATGTTTGTATGTATATTTTTTAAATATATGTATGTCCTGTATGTGTGTGTACGTGTGTGTGTATGCGTTTATGTTTGTGTGTGTGTGTGTGTGTTCCTTGAGTCCATTGCGTTGGCTTTTCGCCGTATTTGCTCAGCCCGCCGTACCTTCTTTAGTACTGAGGCGGCGTATTCGCTAACTTTATTCCATGCTTCTTCTGTTGCAAGCTTGTTATCCACCAAATTTGCGACCGTAGTAGGTCCGATACTGTTCTCGAGTTCTTCGCGCTCCTTGGAGTAGGCCGGGCAGACAAAGAACACGTGCTCTGCATCCTCTGGTTCGCCGCACCCGTGTGGACAATCCGGGAGAATTTCGTGCCCAAAACGGTGTAGGTACGCACGGTAACATCCATGGCCCGTCAGCATTTGGGTGAGGTAGAAGTTCGTTTCCCCATGCCTGCGGTTTATCCATTTTTCGACTTGTCCAATTAGTTTGTGAGTCCAGCGGCCCTCTATTGAGTGATCCCACTCCTGCTGCCATTTGGTGATGATCTGTCTTCTGACTAGACATCGCGATTTTTTCCGCGTTGCGCTCGGATCACTTCTTCTGTCAAACAACAGTTTTCTCTCTTCTGCAAGTAGATGCACGGGTATAGCGCCGGCGATTACACAGGCTGCATCTAACGATACAGTGCGAAACGCGCTGATGATTCTGATCAAACTTACCCGATACACTGACTCCATCTTTTTCCTATTTATTTTGTTACTTAGAGCGTCCGCCCAAATGGGAGCCCCATACAACAAAACGGAATTACTTACCGACATCAACAGGTTCCTCTTCTTTTGCCGTGGGCCACCCACGTTAGGCATGAGCCTGGCGAGTGCCATGGTAACCTTCGATGTCTTCACGGCTGCTTGCTCCACGTGGTGGTTAAAGTTTAGCCTGAAATCTAGGTACACTCCAAGATACCTAATTTGTGTTTTAGATGTGATGCAACTTGATCCCACGGCTAGCGTGATCCTTTCTACGTTCTTCCGACTCGTGACCAGCATTGCCTCTGTCTTGTGCTCTGCTAGCTTCAGCCCGGTCGATGTCATCCACGTTTGTATGTGGCGGTACGTTTCTTCGAATATTCTGCGTATCTCTTCTGTGTGCTTCGCGACTATTGAGATCATCGCGTCGTCTGCGAAGGCAGTGAGTTCAGCTCCAGCAGGTAGTGTGAGATTCAGCAGTCCGTCATACATAATGTTCCACAAAAGCGGTCCGAGCACGGAGCCCTGTGGTACACCAGCCGTAATTTTGTACTTTTCCGGTCCATCATCCGTGTCGTAGTGAAGGACCCTGTTACTAAGGTAGCTACGTATTATCTTCCTGAGGTACATCGGTACTTCCAATCTATCCATAGCCTTGCAGATGATGTCCCATCTTGCCGAGTTGAAGGCATTTTGGATGTCAAGAGCTACCAACAGGCAGTACTTTTTGCCCCCACCTTTCCAGCGATGGCCCCTGGTGGCGTTTTTGGCGATGTTTACTACTCGTTCTATCGCATCCAGGGTAGAGCGGGCTTTTCTAAAACCGTACTGGTTGTTGTGGATGGCGTTTCCGATTGCGGCTTCCATTCTATTGTGGATTATTCTCTCCAGAACTTTCCCCGCTGTGTCCAGCATGCATAGAGGACGATAAGACTTTGGGTCTTCCGGGTTATTATTGCCCTTGGGTAAAAGTACTAATCGCTGTCTCTTCCAGATTTTGGGGAAAGTACCTTCCTGGAGGCACTTGTTAAATACCTCCTGAAACCCATTTTGCTCTCCCTTCATTGCCGCCTTCAGAGCTACGTTAGGGATGCGATCCATACCCGGTGCCTTCTTATTCTTTATTGCGTTGTATGTGCCTACGAATTCCTCGTTCGTGATCGCAGGGACTTCGGCGGCGTTTGCGGGTATTTCGTAGTCCAGCTCTTCTTGTTGTGGGAATAATGTGGTGACAATGCTTCTTAGTAGTTTTGTTTCACGGGGTTGTTGTGTAGTCCTTAGTTTCTTCATGACAACCATGTACGGTCTACCCCAGGGGTCATTGTTGACTTCTTCCAGTAGTTCAGCCCAAGTTTCTCCTTTTCGTTTTTTAATCGCCTTTTTCAATTTAGTTCTGTGTGTGTGTGTGTATACGTGTGTGTATGTGTGGGTGTGTATGAAATGTTACAAGATCTTGAACCGAGAAGATAAAAGCTGGTTTTGATTAGTATCCTTACATGTTTTACTCAATATTCTGGAATGTGATGAAAAACTTGACTTTGTCAAAATCTTGTAACATATTAGTACACAGAAATTCAATCGGGGAACAAATATCTACATACGATTATTAGTGAACTAAACCATTGCCATCCCTAGTGCTCAAAATGATGATCCCTAGCGCTCAAAATGATAATCCCTAGCGCTCAAATACAAAAAACATTATTAATTTAACACTCCCAGATAAACTAAATAAAAATTCACCATAAAAAGTTTTGGCTCCCAGCTGTTGCCTTTTTTATTTTGTAAACAGTGAATGTGTTAAGTATCAAAAACACCAAATCTAGATTAGAAAAATATATAATTATTAGGCACTTGACTTGCAATCTGCAGGGCCTGGGTTCGAATCCCGCTATGTACCAATGTGTTTTTCGATTTAGATATGTACATTTATCCGACGTTCCTACGGTGAAAGAAAACATAGTGATGCTGCCTGCACATATCTGAGAAAAAATTTAATGATATGTGTGAAGTCAACCCGCTCTGGGCCAGCGTGGTTGACTATGGCCTAGTCACCTCTAATTTGGGGTAGGCTCCGAGCCCCTCAGTGGGGATGTATAGTGAGCTGATGATAATAACGATGATGATATAAAAAAAAAAAATAGCCGACTTCAAAAAAAAAAAACCAATATCAAACAAAATGCACTCAAAAGTAACCTAAAAAAACCAATTTCAAACAAAATGCACTCAAAAGTAACATAAAAAAACAATTTTAAACAAAATGCATTCAAAAGTACCATAAAAAACAATCTCAAACAAAATGCACTAAAAAGAAACAAAATAATGACATGAAAACTTCTTTCTTTCTTTCTTCTCTCTTTCAAAAACCCTCTAAACTCTAAAGAAAGTTCTCTTCTTTCTTGTAACATGTCTATATTGTATAATTATTGTTATTTCGCAGTCGGTGTCGGCCGAAGTAAATATAATATTATACATTTTATATTTGAGATGTATGAGACATACTTACGTTTATGTCCCTACTTAGGCCGAAACCGACTCCAAAATAACAATAATTATACAATATAGACATGTTACAAGAAAGAAGAGAACTTTCTTTAGAGTTTAGAGGGTTTTTGAAAGAGAGAAGAAAGAAAGAAAGAAGTTTTCATGTCATTATTTTGTTTCTTTTTAGTGCATTTTGTTTGAGATTGTTTTTTATGGTACTTTTGAATGCATTTTGTTTAAAATTGTTTTTTTATGTTACTTTTGAGTGCATTTTGTTTGAAATTGGTTTTTTTAGGTTACTTTTGAGTGCATTTTGTTTGATATTGGTTTTTTTTTTTGAAGTCGGCTATTTTTTTTTCTTAAAATTTTTGTTTTATTTCACAATTTTTAGTGAATTTGAAGTTCAATTACAAATTTCCTTAATACATACAAAGACATAAATAAGACAAATAAAGAAAAGGACTTTCCTATTTGATATGTGTGTACTTCAATTCAAAAACTAATTTAGAATGCAGCAGATAACCACTTATCCTTTAAACAATGAAATAATTATCAAAATCGGTATACAAATTGAAAATTAACGAACTAATACATCGTAGCGTGCCTTTAATTTTGTCCAGCCGCGCGCCGCACTAGCATTTTTCGAATGCGCGTAGTTTTTAATTATTTAATATCTCCCAAACTATTGATCAGAATTACATAGTTTAAAGGCTAATGTAATCTGCATTTAATACTCTAGCCATCAAACATATTTATTTGGATAAGGATTCATATCGAATGTAATATAATAGCGCCGTAAGCTTACGACGCTGTTTTTCGTGTGCATTTTAATCGAAGCTTGTTCACAATAACATGGTTTTTGTGAGACATCCATAGATGATAGATATATGCCACCGAAGACTGTTATTTAGAAAATTTAAGGATCTATAATTACTCCATACATGATTTTTATGTAAGTCATATAGTTTGATCTACGTAAGCCCAGAAAGTAAAATTGTGCATTTCGTGTAGCATTTTTCGTTTCCGCGTAATTTTATTCTTACGATATCTCCTAAACTATTAGACAGAATGATATAGTTTCAATTGCAAATATAATCTACATTAAATTCTCTTGATAATGAACATGTTTATTTACATAAGGGTTAATACTGAACTCGAATAATAGCGTCGGAAATAGGGCATGAATTTAATTGATGTTTCTGAAGAAAAAAATGGTTATTGTGAGAAAACTATAAAAGATAGATATATGCTATCGCTGACTTTTATTTAGCACATTTAAAGAGCTACAATTCGCCATACATCATTTTTATGTAGGTCTTATAGTTTAGCCTACGTAAGCGCTGAAAGCAAAAATGTCCCTAATTTTCGCAACAAATTTTGAAGCTATATTCAAAATCTACTAGTCTTCTAGTTATTTAAAAAAAAAAACAAAAAAATGGGACCCACCTGCAAGCACTTCCTTTCGATTAAAATATTTTTCATCAAAATCGGACAACCAGGGGCGGAGTTTCGCGGTAACACACATAAAAAAAAAAAAAAAAAAAAAAAAAAAACAGTTGAATTGATAACCTCCTTCTTTTTGAAGTCGGCTAATTACATAGTTATCACTTATTCAAAAGTACATTTAATAACTCGTAAGTATGAAATAGTCACATTTTGCCAGTTGTCAAATTTTATATAGACAACAACTAGACAGTTTACTCCAGCAAGAGAAACTGATTGTTTCAAACAGCAGCAGAAAATATTACGCGCTTAAATTCACGAAAAAGTACGTAAACAAACAAATGCGACAAGTGCCGAAAGGCCGCGCACGGACTGCGCGTCTCGCGCCGCGCATTTGGATCTCTCAGGCGTCGTAAAGTTCCGTTTTATCTCCGTTATAAAAGTTGCGGAAACAGAAGCAGAAACGGATGTTGAAAAGCACGCGGAACTTCCGCACTTGCGGAAACGGAAACAGACATCCGTTGCATCACTGTTACACACTTGGTAAGTGACACCAATACCTACAAAAAAGTGAACTACGATCCAACATCCCGTGTAACTTCTAGGTTAAATAAGATCCTATCTACGCTGCCAGATATTGACAAAAAACAGTTACGGCCACTGAATCCGACACCTCCAAATATGGACTGCCAAAAATCCATAAACCTAACTGGCCCTTACGTCCCATCGTGAGTCAAATAGACTCGCCTACTTACAAAAGCTCACGTCACATGGCAAGCATATTACAGACGGTGACCGGCAGAACAACGAGCTTTGTAAGAGACTCAAATCACTTCATTCAATTGTTGAAGGACGTCAAAATCCAAAACGACGAGATAATGGTGAGTTTCGACGTGGCGTCTCTATTTACAAATGTACCGGTAGCGGAAACTATAAAGATTATAAGACAACGCCTTATATCACACAATATACCTACTGATTACATGAGTTTAATAGAGTTCTGCCTTACGAGTGGCTATTTCCGTTGGCGAGAAGATTTTTACCTTCAGATGGATGGAGTGGCGATGGGCTCGCCAATAGCACCAGTTGCGGCTAATATATTTATGGAATACTACGAGGAGGAGGCGTTGAAGCATGCACCTCTTAAACCCAGATACTGGTGGAGATACGTAGACGACGTGTTCGCTTTAGTTCCCAGACAAGCCGTCACTCAACTACTAAACCATTTGAACGACGTACATCCAAAAATCCATTTTACTACGGAGGAGGAAAATGAAGGAACTCTCCCATTTTTGGACGTACTAGTGAAGAGGGAACCTAGTGGTGATCTAGTACATACCGTGTATAGAAAGCCTACACACACGGATCGGTACTTGAGGGCGGACTCTCATCACCATCCATCTCAGCTATCTTCAGTGCCGCGCACGCTTATAAGTCACGCAATACGTTTATGCGACACTCAATTCCTGCAGGCTGAATTGACGCACGTACGGCACGTATTAGAGAGCAATGGATACAACTGGCGACAGAGTTACCGAATAGCGAACACGACCAGCAAACCACGGCCTCAGGTTGCAGAGCGGGTCCCGGTCTATTTACCATGTATGCGAGGGGTTACGGACAAAATTGGACACCTGTTACGCCGTAGGTTCAGCATCAGGACAATTTTCCGCCCAATGACACAGATCAAACAACTTATGCGATCTCCAAAGGACCGGGATCCCCTAGATAGTCCTGGTGTCTACGAGATCCCGTGCGACTGTGGTAAAAGTTACGTCGGCGAAACGGGGCGCAATATAAAGTCGAGACTCTCTGAGCATATCCGCAGTATGCGTAAATTAGACGGCAACACCTCGGCGGTTGCGGATCACGCCCTTAACTCCGGAACCTCGCATTATATTAGGTTCGACAAAGTTAAAGTGCTGGCCCGTGAGAGGAACTTCGTGTCTCGGAAGCTTCGGGAGGCTATTGAAATAGGTCGTCGACCTAATTTCAACAGAGACAAGGGGTGGGCTCTGCCGCGTACATGGGAACCCGTCTTAATGAACGCGGCGCGACACAACATCAACAGTGCTGAAGACGATATTGTGGATATAATCAGTACATTTTGTGCCCCCGGAAACTCTAATAACAACACCAACACTGCTTTGGTATCAACCTCGTCAACGACGCCGGCGCCCCCCGCGCCCCCCGCCCCCTCAAGACTCGCCCTAAGAGCGCAGGCGCGCAGTGAGCGACGGGCTGCGTCCGCGAAATAATACCAATCCCACTCATCCTGATGAAGGGCCCCCGAAGGGCTCGAAACTAGTCGGTGACGACACCGGATATATATACGTGAGTGTTTTAGCCGTTTCTATATAAGTCAGTGATAATGTCTCACGAAAGTTTGAATAACTTACGTAGCCTAAACTATAGGACCTACATAAAAATGATGTATGGACGAATTATAGCTCTTTAAATGTCCTAAATAAAAGTCCGCGATAGCATATATCTATCTTTTATAGTTTTCTCACAATAACCATTTTTTTCTTTAGAAACATCAATTAAATTCATGCCCTATTTCCGACACTATTATTCGAGTTCAGTATTAACCCTTATGTAAATAAATATGTTCATTATCAAGAGAATTTAATATAGATTATATTTGCCATAAAAACTATATCATTCTGTCTAATAGTTTAGGAGATATCGTAAGAATAAAATTACGCGGAAACGAAAAATGCTACACGAAAAGCACAATTTTGCTTTCTGGGCTTACGTAGGTCAAACTATATGACTTACATAAAAATTATGTATGGAGTAATTATAGATCCTTAAATTTGCTAAATAAAAATCCTTGGTGGCATATATCTATCATCTATGGATGTCTCACAATAACCATGTTATTGTGAACAAAAGTCTATTAAAATGCACACGAAAAAAAGCGTCGTAAGCTTACGGCGCTATTATATTATATTCGATATGAATTCTTATCCAAATAAATATGTTTTATGGCTAGAGTATTAAATGCAGATTACATTAGCCTTTAAACTATGTAATTATGATCAATAGTTTGGAAGATATTAAATTATTAAAAACTACGCGCATTCGAAAAATGCTACTGCGGCGCGCGGCTGGACAAAATTAAAGGCACGCTACGATGTATTAGTTCGTTAATTTTCAATTTGTATACCGATTTTGATAATTATTTCATTGTTTAAAGGATAAGTGGTTATCTGCTGCATTCTAAATTAGTTTTTGAACTGAAGTACACACATATTAAATAGGAAAGTCCTTTTCTTTGTTTGTCTTATTTATGTCCTTATACGTATTAAGGAAATTTGTAATTGAACTTCAAATTCACTAAAAATTGAGAAATAAAATAAAAAATTTAAGAAAAAAAAATAGCCGACTTCAAAAAAAAACAATCTCAAACAAAATGCACTCAAAAGTAACATAAAAAAACAATTTCAAACAAAATACACTCAAAAGTAACGTAAAAAAACAATTTCAAACAAAATGCACTCAAAAGTTACATAAAAAAACAATTTCAAACAAAATGCACTAAAAAGAAACAAAATAATGTCATGAAAACTCTCTAAACTCTAGTAGTTAGTAGTAGGGGCTCAGTTTTCCGCAACTCCACGACAAGCGCGTATTTTGCGTGTCTCTAAACTCTAAAGAAAGTTCTCTTCTTTCTTGTAACATGTCTATATTGTATAATTATTGTTATTTTGGAGTCGGTTTCGGCCTAAGTAGGGACATAAACGTAAGTATGTCTAATACATCTCAAATATATACGCGCTTGTCGTGGAGTTGCGGAAAACTGAGCCCCTACTACTACTAGAGTTTAGAGAGTTTTCATGACATTATTTTGTTTCTTTTTAGTGCATTTTGTTTGAAATTGTTTTTTTATGTTACTTTTGAGTGCATTTTGTTTGAAATTGTTGTTTTACGTTACTTTTGAGTGCATTTTGTTTGAAATTGATTTTTATAACTTATTTTTCTTTACATTTATTATTTTATTACTTAATTTTTACATTTTATTTTTGACTATAAAGTTGTACTTTAATTTTAATTCACTCTACTTTTGCAATTTAAAGAATCGATAGGCAGAATCGCTCCAGATGCAGCCTGGAGTCTGGTCTAGATATTAGTTCTGATATTGTTGTTTCTTTTAATTTTAATCCTGTTCATAATTCCAGGTCACATCTGCCGCGGTCGTGCATCGGGCATTCCAAAAGAAGGTGCTGCACTGTCTCCGGGATTGCCGGATCGCACATGCACGCCGGGTCGTCTTTAAGCTTATATTTGTGCAGGTAAGCGGCAAATCCTCCATGACCTGTGAGTATTTGGGCCCATGCTGGTTTGTTTTCCAGGGCCTTTAAAGTTTTGTGTCCGCCGGCTACTTCAGGAAAAAACATTTTGGTAACCGACGCTGTGGCCCCATCGGTATATTTATTGTTCCATCGCTGGACCACAGCCTCCCTTACTCGTTTCTTAACATAAGAGAGCGAACATTTATCATAGGCCGGGGCGACCTTGGATTTGGCCGCTGCCAACCTTGCCAATTCGTCGGCGCGCTCGTTGCCCGGGACCCCAACGTGAGCCTTCACCCAGAAGAGCCGGAGGGTTTTACCATTCCCCTCTAATCCCTAATAGTGTTTGGATTCCAGACCAAATCGAGCGAGGAGCGAGAGTCGCTAAGCACCGCCGTGCAGTCGAAGCCACGCAGGACAGCCAGGTCCGTAGCTCTGGCTATCGCGAGCAGCTCCGCCTAGAAGACGGTGCACATCGGCTCCAACCTCATTCGTTTGGTCCGGATCTCGGACCCATCCCGCCAGTAAGTGTATGCAGCCCCCACCCCGTCAGCAGATTTACTCCCGACCGTGTAAATCTGGTGAACGGGGAGTTGTTGTTCGGAGACAGTCTCAGGGTGCATATTATCCAGGCATTGGTAATTGATGTCTGGCTCACTGGCGTGATGTGAAGCCTTGAAAAAGGCTTCACGCTCCTCCAGCTCTCGTAAGTCTAACTCTTCGATGGGTCGGCCCCTCTTACACTCGAACAGCCGGGCCGCCTCCCAGATCCGAAGATCGAGTGGAAGAAGGCCCGACAGAAGGACTGCCGGATTGAGCGACACCGTCCGATGCGTCTTTGCAATTTTCTGTGCAAAGTCCCTCTGGACGGTAGCGAGGGTCCTTTGCACAGAAATTTTATCCACGGCCCTCGCCCAGGCGCTCGCGCCGTACATTATTGTAGGCTCTACTACGGCGACGTAGATTGCCCTGATTATCTCCGCGCACAAACCCCACTCCACGCGGGCCATCGTCGACAGTTTCCTATATAGGCTTGCGGCTTTTCGGCACACATAGGCAACATGGGTGTTAAAAGTAAGTTTGCTGTCGACGATGACCCCAAGGATCTTAAGCTCAGTCACCATCGGGACATCGACGCCGCCCATCTGCACGACTGGTGTGTCGTATTTAAGCTTCCGCGTGACGACCATCGCTTGAGATTTTTCAGCGGAGAAGCGGAGCTTATTTACGACAACCCAGTTGTGTACGCAGAGTAAGGCGGCGCCGGCATCCAGCTGGATCTCGAGCGCCGTGTGCCCGGAGAAAACCAGGACGATATCGGCGAACGCCTGGACGTACGCCCCGAGTCTGTCCAACTCGTCCAGGAGGGGGTCCAGCAATAAGTTCCAAAATAGGGGTCCCCAATGGAGCCCTGGACGCAGCCCTTCGTTTGGACCTTACGCGCTGTCCTGCCAGCGTAGTTAACCGCCACGCTTCTATCTCGGAAGTAATCCTCGATAACTCGCCTCAAGTTTAAGGGTACCCTTTTGTCGACCATCCTACATTTTATGGCGGGCCACCATGCATTATCGAACGCACCTAACGAGACAAGCAGGGCCGTCTCTTTCCTGTGTAGGATGCCCCTGACGTGCTGCATGAGGTCGTACAGCGCGTCCTCCGTGCTCCGCTGCGGCGTGAAGCTGTACTTTGCCCATTGGACCTGGGCAAGACGTGCCATCGAATTCGTCGACAGATGACTTTCTCGAATATCTTGCCCAAGATTGGTAGTAGTCCAATGGGGCGGTACGCCTTTGCGCGGGCATAGTCTGGGCGCGCTGACTTCCTCAGCACCACGACAGAGGCCTCCTTCCAAGGCTTCGGGAAGCACGCCAGGTCAAGGCACCGGTTCAGGATGGCTAGGAACAGCTCGATTTCCGAGTGTATTGCATGACAACAGATATCACTCGTAAATCCATCCTGACCTGGTGCCTTCTTGGGATTAAAGCTGTCCACAGCCCGGACCAGCTCCGCCCTGGTGATCGGGGGATCATTGATGTCATCGGGAAGGCGCGTGCTGACCAGGTCCGCCCTGCCTCTGATAATAGTGTGTATTCCTGAATCCACACCAATATCATCATCGGCGAAGAACGTCCTGGCCAGCAGCGCGACCGATTGATCCGGGCTCTGGACTGCTCCATCCTCCACGAGAAGCTGGTGTTCGTGGTTAACAGACGCCGCCCTAATCACCCTCCACCAACAAATTTGAAAAGTTGAAATCGGAGCTCATTAAAAGACTAAGTGCATCAAAAGAAAAGAAGTTGACGCAGCTGTTGATGCATGAGGAGATGGGTGACAGGAAGCCGTCACAGTTTCTTCGGCATCTTGAAAGCTTAGGCGGATCGCAAATCTCAACCGACTTTTTGAAGACAGTTTGGGTCAGCCGGTTACCTACCGGCATTCAGACGATTTTGGCCGGACAGACTTCTACCACAATTGAAGAGATGGCGGACATAGCAGATAGGATCAATGACCTGGTCCCCTCGACACCTCAGGTGGCATCAACCAGCCGACAGAGTGAGAATGTTGACTTGGCCAGGGAGATCGCTGCTTTACGGAAGGAGGTCCAACAGCTGGCCCTCAGGCAACGAAGCGGCAGATCAAGAACCAGGTTCCGACTACACGACCGTCAGCGCTCGTCGTCGAGATCCCAGTCCAGCTACCGGCGACACCCAGTCTGCTGGTACCACTTTAAATTCGCCGGTAAGGCGACAAAGTGCTGCCCCCCATGTGACTTCAAGTCGGAAAACTCCAGAGGCAATCGGTAATGACGACCGACGATTGCCCTTCTTCAACTGGTCGCCTGTTCGTCACCGATCGCAAATCCATGACACAGTTCCTGGTCGACACTGGGAGCGACCTCTGTGTCTTCCCGCGATCGCTGCTGCGAGAGCGTCGTGCCCGGACTACGTATCAGCTAAGTGCCGCTAATGGTTCTTGTATAAACACATATGGTTATGTTCATTTACAACTTGACTTTTGTTTACGTAAGCGTACGAAGCAATATTTCCACCCGGGCCACCGCCTACAACTGTACAAGGCGCAAGTTCGGCCCCGCATGGAATACTGCTCGCACCTCTGGGCGGGAGCACCTCAATACCAGCTTCTTCCATTTGACCGCATACAACGGAGAGCGACTCGAATCGTCAACGACCGAGCTCTTACCGATCGGCTTGATACTCTGGCCTTGCGGAGGGACGTCAGTTCCCTCTGCATCTTTTATCGTTTGTACCACGGGGAGTGTTCCGAAGAACTGTTTGGAACGATTCCTGCCGCCGAGTTTCGTCATCGGACGACCCGACAGACCGCCAGGTACCATCCATACCATCTGGACGGCTGGCATTCCACAACAGTGCGGTTCTCGCGAAATTTCTTGCCGCGCACGGCCGCGTTGTGGAATGGTCTGTCCTCGGCGGTATTTCCAAACCACTACGACTTAGGGTCCTTCAAGAAGCGAGCGTACCACCATCTCAAAGGTCGGCAACGCATTTGCGATTCCTCTGGTATTGCAGATGTCCATGGGCGTCGATGAACACCTTGGTGTTCCCGCTGCTCGTTTGCCCCCTTCTCTTATAAAAAAAAAAAAAAAACGTAGAACTTATAAATGGCGTTTTGTTGTTGCCGATGTGACTAAACCTATTATAGGTGTAGATTTTTTAAATCATTACAATTTAATAGTTGACTGTCGTAACAAACGTATTATTGACAATACAACATTTGTAACAGCTTGTGCGTTGCGAGTTAAATGCAACGACATTTCATCGGTCAAAGTCCAATCGGGTGACTCGGGTTACCACAAAATTTTGTCGGACTTTCACATCTGTCGCATCATACCACACACCACGGTACATCACATTCGCACAACACCTGGACCACCAGTTTCATGTTCACCTCGTCGCCTCGCTCCAGACAAATTAAAAATCGCCAAAGAAGAATTTCAGACCATGATTGAATGCGGTATCGCTAGGCCGTCTGAAAGTCCTTGGTCGTCGCCGTTACATTTAGTACCCAAAAAGGACAACGGTTGGCGTCCTTGCGGGGACTATCGGATGTTAAATGCCAGGACAATTCCCGATAGGTATCCTATTAGGCATATACAGGACTTCGCTCACAGTATAGCAGGGTGTAAAGTGTTTAGTACACTGGATTTAGTAAAAGCGTACAACCAAATACCTGTGAGTCCAGAGGACATTCCTAAAACTGCAATAACAACCCCATTTGGTTTGTATGAGTTCCCGTATATGAATTTCGGCCTTTCCAACTCAAGCCAAACGTTCCAGAGGTTTGTCGATGAAATGACAAGGGGACTTGATTTTTGTTATTGTTATTTAGACGATTTTTTAATTTTTTCAAAGGACGAAGTAGAACACAAAGACCACTTACGTATTATTTTCCAACGTTTAAAGGACTACGGTATGGTGATTAATGTGTCTAAGTGCGTTTTCGGGGCCCGAGAAGTGTCATTTTTAGGTTATCACATCTCCGCGAGTGGCACCAAACCACTAGACTCTAAGATAGAAGCGATTAAAAATTTTCCCATTCCTACTAACATTCGTCAACTTAGGCGTTTTCTAGGAATGATTAATTTTTACAGACGTTTCTTACCGCGCGCGGCAGAATTACAAGCGCCACTAAACAAGTTATTAGTTGGCATAGTAAAAAACAACCAGCCGATAACATTGAAAGATGAGTCACTCGATGCGTTCGAGCGCTGTAAACAATCCCTTTCAGACGCTGCGTTATTAGTGCACCCGGATTGCCAAGCGAAACTCGCACTTGTTACCGACGCATCGGACACGGCTATCGGCGCTGTATTGCAACAATTTACTGATAACGCGTGGCAACCGCTTGCATTCTTTTCGTGCAAATTAAGTCCATCTCAAGTTAAGTATTCACCTTATGACAGAGAATTATTAGCTATTTATGAAGCCATTAAATATTTTAGGCACATGTTAGAAGCTAGACATTTTATTATTTATACGGACCACAAGCCGATCAGTTTCGCATTCCACGAAAGGAGGAAAAACTGTTCGCCTAGGCAGTATAGGCATTTAGATTATATCGCTCAATTTACTACGGATATTCGCCATATTTCCGGCAAGGATAATGTTGTTGCCGACACTTTATCGCGTGTCGAAGCTTTGGAACAACCTCTAGACTTAGAAGCCTTAGCTAAAAGTCAGGCTACGGACCCCGAACTTCAAAAATTAATTACTGAAGGTTCGTCGTTACGTCTAGAGAAATTAGCATTGCCCGGGTGTCGAACCCCATTGTACTGCGACGTAAGTACACCGACATCTAGGCCGTTTGTTACAAAATTTTTCCGTAGACAAGTATTCAATTGTTTACATTCGTTGAGCCATCCAGGCGCTAATACAACAGCGAAGTTAGTCGCAGAACGCTACGTATGGCCGAGTGTTAGAAAAGACTGTCGTGAATGGGCAAAAACCTGTTTGGATTGTCAGCGCTGTAAGGTTACGCGACACGTTAGCGCACCGCTAGGCACATTTAATTTGCCCCGCGCAAGATTTAAACATGTACATATCGATCTCGTAGGGCCGTTGCCGTTATCGGATGGGTATCGATATTGCTTAACTTGCGTTTATCGCTTCACGCGATGGCCCGAAGCCGTACCGATCGCGGATATTACAGCGGAGACAGTGGCTAAAGCGTTGCTTTCGTGCTGGATATCTCGTTTTGGCTGCCCGACGGATATCGTAACAGACCGCGGCAGACAATTTGAGTCGGCGTTATTCCAACACCTCGCGAAAATAGCCGGATTTCAGCACAAGCGTACGACTGCTTACCACCCAGCAGCTAACGGTCTCGTTGAACGCTTCCATAGGCAGTTAAAAGCGTCCATAATGTGCCATGCGCGAGAAAAATGGACCGAGTCTTTGCCGTGGGTATTGTTGGGAATACGATCTTCATTTAAAGAAGACTTGAATGCGTCCACTGCTGAACTCTTATACGGGGAGCCTCTTAGGTTACCCGGAGAATTTTTTGACCCTTCAAGTAGCGGTACAACTGATGTCAGTGACTTCATCGCTAGATTGCGCGCTTTTGCGCAAAAGTTAAACCCAACCCCGGCCTCGCGACATGGAAACAAAAGCGTTTTCGTTTTTAAAGATCTCGCCAATACCAGTCACGTCTTCCTGCGAGAAGACGCGGTGCGGGCGTCATTACAACCTGCGTATACCGGTCCTCATAAGGTCGTTTCTCGGAGTGACAAATCTTTTACTATATTGATTAACGGGAAGGAAGTGATAGTCTCGATTGATCGGCTTAAGCCAGCGTACATTTTATGCGACAGTAACAACAGTACCGCAACTAATGATGAACCTGTGACTGCGGAGTACACGACCCGTTCGGGACGTAAGGTAAAGTTTACCGATTTTTATCGCCCTTAACCAGGTCTCTGGAGGGGGGTGATGTAGGTGACCTTCAACATATTTCCAAAAAACACTCCACAGTTACACATACACACTCTTACATAACACACATACACACACACACACACACATAAACTCAGGTGCCTGACGAGTGGTCGACGTCGCGCATGACAACCGTAATTATTGACCTCTGATTGGCAATTTCAAAATTGCAACGCACAGCTGAGCGGGGGTCACTGACCGGTTTTGCACACGCACCGGACTTCAGTGGAGTTTTTACAGTGCCGCGATATACCACGCCGCTTACGATTTCTCAAACCTGTATTTGTTTCTCGAACAGTAATATTTATCTTTCTCCTGTTACTTCTACTTTTCTTCTCTGTGTTGTACTCTCCTTCTATTTATTTATTGGTGTGTGTACGAGTGAGAATAAATTGTGTTGTGAATAACGGTCGCATCATTTCGCTACCTCACACCCTCACATCACCGCATCTCTCACCTTCCACCACTCACCACAAACACGGTAAATGCCATCCCAGACGGACTCCTTTTCTTGTTTGGTGCAGAACGCTTTCCAACTCTCTGTCTGTGCAATGGTGACCCTCTTTTCGTACTCTGCTTTTGCTTTCAGGTACTCATCGACGACAAGTTGTCTGCGGCTCGGCGCAGCGCAGCGGACTCTGCGGCGCTTCGTATTGACCTCACGTCGCAGACGTTCAAGATCGCTGTTCCACCAAGGTAAGCGGTTTTTAATTTTGGATGATTTACGGGGTGGGATAGTTTCTTCACACGCTTCGTTTATATATTTAATATACTCTCCGAGAGATTACTTGTTCCAACTCGATCTTATTTGTTACATTTCTTATTCGTTCCAAAGTAAGTCCCCGAGTATTTAAGCCCCTGCGCATCTCTTCAGTGAAACGGTCCCATCTCGCCTTAAGAATTATGCGTATCGCTCGATGGTCGGAACTAGTGACGGAGTCGTCCACCTTCCACTCCCGGACGCTTCCCAACAGTCCGTGGGTGCAGATGGTGACATCGACATGACTCGTGTACCTTCTGCCCCCACGGACCGTGTCGAAGGTGGGGACTTCTCCGCTGTTAAGTACGTGCAGCTCCAAGTCATCAAAGAACCCCCTTAGGGCTTCCCCTCGGGCGTCCTCCTCGACGCTCCCCCACCACGGGCTCCACGCGTTCCAATCACCGCCCAGGAGGATCCTGTTGGTGCCTACTCGGTCCAGGATATCACGAATTTGCGAAAGGTACGGATCGATGTCCTCCGTGCCCTCAAGGTAAACCGAGATCACTGCAACGGTCCAATCATCGGTTTTGAGAACGGCAGCCACAATGTTCTCGGTGATCGGGTTCACATGAACCTCCAGACCTTCATGGAAGACCATGACCGCCGCCTTTACCGGTTTGGTCCTGGCAGCTTCTCTCTGTATTACCTTGACGCCGCGGAGGCTACCGATCCGCCCCTCCGATCCGACGTAGGGTTCCTGAACCAGGGCTACACCAACACCACCCCTCTGGGCAGTCGTGACGAGTTCCTGGGTTGCTAGTCGGCTGCGCTGGAGATTGGCCTGATACACTACTAATTTTCCTTCCGATGTGGCGCCCTTAGCAATAACTTATTGACGCGCGCGCTATAGCGTCCAACTTTTTCCTTATCGGACAATCACCGCTAAATGCAGTGTGCCCCGCGTTCCGTTGCCCGGCTCGGTCGCAGTTCCGGCAGACTGGGTCCCTCCCATCCACACGGGAGGGGCAATTCGCACGCTCGTGCTCCCCCCCGCAATGGCTGCAGAGGTCCACCGTCTCTTTACAGTTCTTACGACCGCGGCCGAACCCCAGGCAGCGCGTGCACTGCAGCAGCGGCGACTGGTCCTGTCGCCGCTGAATATAGCCCTGAATATCAATGAATATGGTCCCCGCCTCAGTCAACCTGCGCCACATCTGTGGAGATACTTGTAGGACTGTGTGAGCCTGGTGAGGATTTCGCGCTCTTTTCCTATATACCTCTTTGACCCTAAAGTGATCCGGGTCCATGTCCGCCCACAACCTTTTATTTTGGACTTTTAAGGACTCGATTATGTCTGCTTCAGTGTTGTAGGCGAACACGCTCCTTATGATCACTCTGGGGTCTCGGCTTGCCGCAGGTTGTGTCTTTAAGTCATTACTAGTTTTAAGCCAGCCTTCCATTTTTTCTAACTCTGGTTTATTTCCACAACTTATTACAATTTTTCCATCTCTTATTTTTCTTATCCTATCACCCCCGCCTCGCGCTGTTACGCTGAGCGGTCGTGTTTACAAATTTACTCGTGATAAAAAATTGTTTTCATGTGTTTACTGCAACTTAATGTTCATACAAAATGTTTATCGAGAGTGAAATTTTCCTGGCGAATTGAAGACTACGCGTGAGTTTGACTTTTTTCGTCTAAATATTTTTAAATCTCTGTAAATCATTAATAAACATTTTATATTCGCACCGACATTAAAATTAAAGTACAGCAAGAGCTCAAGATACATTAGTCGACTGGTCATTAAGAGTACAAATCGATAACAGACCATTTCTACTAGACCTCTAGACATTGTTTATAGTTCGAAGACCAAGATTAACTGGAAATAGCTATTAACGCTACGATTTGGCGAATAACCATTCTAAGAGGACCCCTCGTACAACTTTATGCAATACTATTTTACACTATTCGACATTATAGAATGCCTCTAAGACGAACTCCGCCAAACACGCCTAACATATTCTGCTCCGACCCAAACCTGAGTATGTCTGAAGCGGAGAGCCACTCGCCGGCATTTGTTTCACATCGCTCAAAGAGAAGGCGAGAAGAAGAAGAGAATTTTGAATATGAGAATTTTAAAGAAGAACTCCTGAATATGTTTACAGTTTTCAAGGCAGGACAAGATTCCCACTCGACTACGCTACAAGCGGTAAAGGAAGAGCTTATGGAACAGAACAGCAAATTGCAGGAATCGGTTAAAAAAATTAAAAAAACTCGAAGATGCGCGATTAAATGATCGGAAATGCATTCAATATCTCGAAGGTAAAGTTGAACAATTGGAAAGAAAGTTACGCTGCTCAAGCGTTGAAATCAGAAACGTTCCGGCGACGGGTAAAGAATCAAAGGACACCCTGTTAGACATTGTGATGAAAATAGGAAACTCAGTTAATGTTGAAATAAAACCACAAGACTTCAAGGACGTCTTTCGCACAAATCATAAAAGCGGTAAAACTGCAGTCATAGCTGATCTGAATTCCACTCTTCTCAAAGAGAAATTGTTAAAATCAATTAACGTGTTTAATAGAAATAAATCCAGAGAAAATAAACTCAACACTACACACATAGGAATAAATGGACCCAAAACGCCCATATACCTGTCGGAAAATCTGCCTCCAAAAACTAGAAAACTATTTACGCTATCTAAAGATTTCGCTTCGAGAAATAAATATAAATACTGTTGGATATCTTATGGCCAAATCTTCTTGCGAAAAGACGACGGAGGAAAACGTATAAAAATCGAATCAGAAGCGAACCTAACAAACTCCAAAATGGAAACATGACTATACCTGATTGCTGACATAAGGCGCAACTATAGAAGCACATGTGTTTCGTTATATCTAAAGGTACAATGCAATCCATATTGTCATCTTTTTCTTATTTTGTTATCTCATTCCTTCTTCTTAAACATTATCAAGTTAGGCAGAGCCACAAATATCTCACTCTTAACACTATCTACACTACACAATAAACACACAAATCGTACACATACTTATAACAATATCTGGAATCAGTACAGACAATTCAAATCCTACGACTTTAAATCAATCTTGAAGCACAATTTTAACCGGTGCCATAAATCCATAAGTTATCACAAGTTTCTCCATCGTAGATCCCAAGCAAACATAATTCGTTACGTTGCCACGATCGTACTTTTAACCATCCTACTTTGCATTTACCCTAGAACCACAGCGGTGATTGCGGTATATAACACCAGCCATGTCACATTTAAAAGACTTACAGGATAACATAGACAGCTTTGCTATCTCAGATTCTAGATTAATAGACATAGATGACTGTCCTTCCTTATTTGATTATCCTAAACATTATTTATTTATTTATTTATTAACTCTTATTGCTAATACAAATTATACAGAAAAATTACTAAATACTAATTTACATCGCAAGGGCGGCCTTATCGCTATAAGCGATCTCTTCCAGGCAACCCTGTGGGACAGGAGAGACTAACATAAATAGCGGGGTGTATCATAAATATAAAAAAAAAGGTCAAAAACAAATAAATAAGAGCAAGAACTATGTATAATTAAACAAGTTAAATACGAATATACTAAACAGATTATACAACTTACATAATATATAATAGATTTAGCGAGTGGCTTTATTCAGGAGATGGCTATGTAGCTGAGATTTGAATATAGCTAGGGACTTTGACTCACGAACATCACGAGGCAGCTCATTATCTTAAGATCCTCAACCAAAATATACGCAGCATTAACCGTAACATAGCCGGACTAGAGGTACTTATAGCTAGATCAAAGACCGGCTGGGATATCATAATACTGACAGAATGTTGGCTTAAAATAAATTATAACATCCCCGAGTTAGACGGTTACCGTAAATTCCTCACGACTCACAATATTACACAAAATGAAGGAGTTGTAATCTACTCGTATGTTAAAAACAATCTCTCCGTCACAGTCGATGAACCGCAGTATGCTGAGGCAAATTGTCTCATATTGCGTTTCAAAGATATAGTGATTGTTTCAATATATCGCTCTCCTTCGTTTAAGAATATCTCCACATTTCTTGACTCATTGAACACAATTCTTTCGAAGTACTCAACTATCAAAAACATAGTTGTGATTGGCGATATGAATCTGTACATACAAGGAAGCAATCTAGAGCCAAATGCGCTGCAATACTTAGAACTCACAGCCTAACACGGCCTTCTACCAGCGCACTCCCTTCCCACACGTCACCAAAACTGTCTTGACCATGTCCTATTAAAAACTAAGCTACAGGCCTTTACTTATATAGCACAAACATCCCTAACTGATCACGAAACAGTGCTATTCTACTTAAAATGTAAATCTACCCCTAACGACTCACACAGTCCCATCACCAGGATTGACCAAGACGGGCTTTCTAAAAGCCTTGGTAATATAGATTTCGAGCCAGTGTTCCTTTCAAATGATGCCAATTTCGCTACAAACTATATAATTTCTTCGGTGAACAAGGCTATAGAGTTAAACACAAAATGTATTAACGTTACAAGGCGCAAACGAATCATCAAGCCATGGATAACACCCGGCTTACTAAAATGTTTACGCAATAGAGATAAACTTCATATGAAGTACAAAAGGACTCCTAACAATGATATTACCGATAAGTACCGCGCGCGCGCAAGCACGATTCACTTGCGTCCGTTTATTTTATTCGGTTTTTCAGGAAAAATGTCTTCTTCCGACTTGCAAGCTACTTTACGTGATTTATCGAAGACAGTGGCAACGCTGGTAACAAAAATCAACGAGCAAGCAGTCGTGATTAAAGCGCAAACTAAGAAAATAGATGATCAAAAACAGCTGATTGAAAAAAAATTTGTAATAATTAGTGAACAGAAGAGGGTAATCGGCAATTTAGTAATTAAAGTGGACAAGCTTGTTGCGGCCGCGGATGGCACGAAGAAGGGGACAGCAGCGCCGTCCAGTGCAACAACGTCGCCGAGCGCAACAGAGACAGCTGCGGGCGCGGGGGAGGCGGGGCCGATAACCCGCGCTCGCCGCGCCGCGCAGCGCATTGAATCTAAGGGCCTGACCACATCGTGCGCGCAGGAGCCGAAGCGATTAAATACTGCGGATGCTCCCAAGGATAAATCTACGGATGAATTAAATAATAATCAATCGCCAATAGTTTCGGAATGGCAGACAGTTTCTAAGAAGACATCATCAAAGAATTTGCAAACCAAAATTGTTCAACAGGGTGGAAATAGAGTGATGTCTTCTATTCTAGCGGTCGAAAAAAAGAAATTTTTACATATCTGGTCTCTTGATCCAGACACAACGAGTGAGGCCATAATCGAACATGTTGAAACCGTATGTGGCTCGAAAGATATAAAAGTTGAGAAGATAATACCAAGATCTAAAAGAGATTATGCGTCTTTCAAGGTTGGAGTTCCGGAATCATTGTACGGAAAAATCAATTGTTGTGACTGCTGGCCAGTTAATGCCAAGTTCAATGAATGGGTGTGGTTTCGAAACCAACAAAGATCTACGGGAAAGGAGAGTAACCAAAAATAATTCGATATTAATATACTATCAAAACGTAAGAGGACTCCGAACGAAAACGTCAACATTTTACACGAATATTTTGAACAGTTCGTGTGACTTGTTTACTATAACAGAGACTGGTCTAAATGACTCCATAGCAGATGGAGAAATTTTTCCCGCAGGTTACACAGTGTTAAGATGCGATCGAGCCGATGGTCGGAAACAAGGAGGAACCCTGATTGCTGCATCGTCGCGGTTGGAACTAAAACGTGTTCAAGTCGATAGTGTAGATACGGCCTTATTTGAAATAGTGTGTGCTACCGTATCATATCGTCAAAAATTTTTGTTTTTGTGTTGTGTTGTGTATATTCCCCCTAAATCGAGTGTGCAAGAATATAGTCATTTGTTTCATATACTTGAATCTAATTGTTCGGAATACGATAAAGTGTTAGTGATTGGAGATTTTAACATGCCGTCTTCCACACAAGAGATACAGCATCATTGTGAGTATGTTGCAGCCTATTGTGGATTCCGGCAGGTAAATAATTTCATTAACATTAACGATAGAACTTTGGATTTGGTATTGACGACACTTTCCGAATGTGATTTGAAATTATTTTTGTGCGACGACCCCGTGGTAGACGTGGACGTGCAGCACCCCCCTTTGCTGCTGGAATTGTGCCAGAGGGGGGAGCGCACCCACCGCTCTGGCCCTGGGCTTGGAGACGCCGAATGCAATTCAAATGATAACGGTTCATTTGAAAATATTAGATGGAATTTTAATAAATGTAATTTTTTTCAATTATATAGTCTATTCGAAAAGTTTGATTGGAGTCCGTTATATGAAATAAATGATGCCGACGTCGCGTTGACATATTTCTACAATGTGGTAAACCAAATGATTGACTCGTCTACAGCGAGAAAACGTTGTAATCGGGGTAAAACAAATTCAAAATTTAATTATCCGACATGGTACACAGCCGAATTAATAAAACGTATTGAAAAAAAGTGGAGGTTACATAAAATATACAAAAGAACTAAATCGCAAGCGGACTATCGAGTATTTTCACACTATCGGGCTTTAGTAAAAAATATGATCGAAGGCGCGTATAAATTATATCTGCAAAATCTGCAACTAAATTTAAAAAATGATCCAAAATCGTTTTGGAACTTCGTTAAAAATAAACGGATTAATTATAACAACAGTCGAGTTACTAAAGGGGGGATGGAAGTGAAAAAAGAAGATTGTGCGGAATATTTTGCGGAGTTTTTTCATTCGGTGTATAGCTCCAAGCCGCCGAACTTAGACCCACGATCGGCTGAGCGGACGGCGGCGCGGGTGCTGTCCGGCGCGGACTCGGCGCGCGTGCATATAGGCCAGGTGAGCGAGCGCGATGTGCGCGCAGCGCTCGCCCGCCTCAAGCCCAAACAATCAGTAGGCCCGGACGGCGTTCCGCCTTTCATAATTAAAGATTGTCGCGTAACATTTGAGATGCCCCTTTGGCATATTTTTAATTTATACTTAAAAGAGGAACGCTATCCGGATAGATGGAAAATTACCCGCGTGATTCCGGTTCCAAAAAAAGGATCAGGAACGGAACTAAGCGATCATAGACCTGTAGCGATACTATCGGCGGTTGCCAAAGTATTCGAGACGGTAATACACAGCAGCATTTGTCCGCAGGTCAATTCCCGGCTCTCTGACGCGCAGCACGGCTTCCGTAAGGGTCGAAACACGGAGAGTAACTTGTTGTCCTTCGTATCGGAACTAGCGCCTGCCGTGGACGCCGGAAGACAGGTCGACACTGCGTATTTTGATTTTCGCCGCGCTTTTGATACCGTAGACAACGACATATTATTAATTAAATTTGCTGCGTTAGGGTTCACTCCCAGTTTATTAAACTTTTTTGCTAATTACCTAAAAGAGCGCAGACAGTACGTCGATTACGAGGGTTACGTTTCTGCGCCATATTATACTTATTCCGGAATAAGTCAAGGCAGTAATCTCGGGCCGTTAGAGTTTATTTTAATGATTAATGACCTTCCGTCAATAGTAAGTCACGCACAATGTTTATTGTATGCGGACGATTTAAAACTTTTATTAGTTATAAAAAATAGTGACGACTGCTTGCGATTGCAACGGGACATCGACAGCGTGTTGCAATGGAGTAAGGACAACAAGTTGTTCTTCAACGTGAACAAGTGCTGTGTGATATCGTATAGCCGCGCGCGTGCGCCACTGCACCACCCCTACGTGCTGGGTACGACCCTCGTCCCGCGCGTATCCCACGTCCGTGATTTGGGAGTCGAGATGGTCGAGGAATTGAACTTCCGAAACCACATTGCGAATATCTCTAGGAAATCGTTTAGAAATCTCGGTTTTATTATTAGGCAATGTAAGAATTTTGAAAATGCGCTGGTAATAAAAGTTTTATATAACGCATTAGTTAGGAGTCATCTAGAAACGAGTAGTTCCATTTGGAGTCCCCATGAAAAAAATTACACTCTGATGGTAGAAAGAATTCAAAATAAGTTTACGCGGTTCCTGTATTATAAGCAGTACGGAGTTTATCCTTGCTTCCCGTTAATGTATCCGAGTTTATTTGTGAATGGTATGGTCGGATACAGCACGTTGCGAGTGCGTCGGGACGTGGCCCTCGTGCGCAGCGTGTGGCGCGTCCTGCGCGGCGCGGTATGCCGGCCAGCCGTGCTAGCAGCGCTGCGCCTGCGTGTCCCTGACTGCGTGGTTCAGGTGCGCCGCCGCCCGCCATTGTTTCTCGAGCCCACCGCTAGGACGAATCTATTGGAAAATGCTCCTATAGTGCGGGCTATACGGCTTCTTAATATCGTATCGAGGGATATAGATATATTTAGTTGCAGCGAGCCGAAATTCACAGAGGCTGCCTACAGATGTGTGGAAGACGTTTGAATTTTAAATTTATTGATTATTGATTAATAATATTGATGTGTAGTTACTTACGCGTTGATATATTCTTGCACTGTTTATCTATGTATTTTTTTTATTTTTTTATTTGCTATTGTTATGTGTTTTTTACTGTTATTATAAATGTTATCGTGTAAACTAGTACGTATAGTGTCAAATTGGTTGCGTACTGTAAGGATGCTATGCAGTTGTTTTTAAATAAATAAAAAAAAAAAAAAAATTATCAAACTAACTTACACGCGATACAGGAATTTTTGTAATAATCTTCTTAAAAAACTAAAAAAAGAACATGAAAAAAAGGAATTAGATAAAACTAAAGATAATACGAAGTCTTTATGGAAAACTATAAACAATATCACTGGTAAGCGACAAAATAAGTCCAACGCAGCAGAACTATTAATAAATCATACACGCCCCAAAGATGCAGTTGACAATGTAAATAGCTACTTCGCGAACGTAGGTCAAAATCTCGCAGATAAAATACTAAAATTGACTCCACGTAATAAACTTAAAATATCACCCAACCTCCAATCTAATCAACGTTCTTTTGTCATGTTATCTACCGACGAAATAGAAGTCAAATCACTGATTATGACGTTGAAAAGTAATGCAGTAGGGTGGGATAACATAAGTGCCAACTTGCTAAAACAGTTTAGACATATCCTAGTACCTCCCTTAACTCACGTGTGCAATTTAGCTATAACAAATGGCACATTTCCGTCGGCTTTTAAAAAGTCAATAATCCTTCCCGTTTATAAGAGTGGAATGAGAGACCGTGTCGAGAACTATCGACCAATATCTATACTACCGGTTATGTCCAAAATTCTAGAAAAAATAATGAACAGGCGGTTAAAAAGCTTTCTTGAGTCAAACTCTCTCTTAGCAGATACACAATTTGGTTTCCGAACAGGTCATTCTACGGCTGACGCGGTTAACGAACTAACTGATGTAATATATCGAAGCCTAGACAAAAACAAAAAATGTCCTACGATCTTTCTCGATTTGGCCAAAGCTTTTGACACGGTCTCGATTCCACTGCTTATCCAAAAGCTTCAAAATATAGGCATAAGAGGAACTCAACTAAAACTCTTTCAAGAATTTTTAAACGAAAGGACTCAATGCGTAAAGATTGAAAACATCATCAGTGATGAACTATCTATCCGTTACGGTGTTCCGCAAGGCAGCATCTTGGCTCCTACCCTCTTTTTGGTTTACATAAATGACCTGTGTCAGCTAGGACTACCAAACGGCCAGATAACATCTTTCGCTGATGATACAGCGCTGATTTTCTACGCTGATAGTTACGAAGATCTTTTTGAATATGCACAAAATGGGTTCAATTTGGTTGCTAGATGGTTATCAAAAAACTTGCTATCATTAAATGTTGATAAAACAAAATATATTGTTTTCAGAAAAAAAGGGAACATACCTGAATTAGTCCAAACTCTCACTTCACATGGCTGCCCAAATTTAAGTATGACAGTAAACTGTAATTGCCCTAAGCTACAACTTGTTGACACAATCAAATACCTCGGAGTTCAATTAGATTATAAGCTTTGTTTTACCAATCATATAGATATGCTAACATCCAGGTTACGTAAGTTGATGTATATATTTAAAAGCCTACGGAATGTAGCCGACCATCGGATTTTAAAAACGATATATCAGGCGCTATGCCAATCATTATTAACATACTGTATAACGACCTGGGGTGGGACCGCAAAAACTATACTTTTAAAATTGGAAAGAGCACAGCGTGCAATACTAAAAACAGCCTTTTCCCTTCCTTATAGGTATCCCACTAATGATTTGTATAAAATGTGTGGACTCAAATCCGTACGGCAACTATACATCCTCACCACGATTACCCGTAAACACTCTGAATTATTTTACGACCCAAGCGTGTTATCTGAAAAAAGGCGAAAATTTACCGTATGTTATATAAAACCCCACACCGGATTCTCCATGAGATCTTATTCGATCCTCGCTAATATTCTGTACAACAAACTAAACAAATCTTTAGATCTATTTCCACTAACTAAAAGACTGTGTAAGGCAAAGGTCTCTAAATGGTTAGAAGAGCTAGATTATGAACAAACAGAGAAACTTCTGTACAATAATTAAACAAAGTAACATACATACATAATCAAACACAAACGCTCATTCACATTAATACGAACATAACATACACCTTACACATACACACACATACACATATATACACACACATACACACACATATACACACATCACACTTTAACTCTTAATAGCAAACCTCTGCAGAAAATATAAACATTGTTATCATAACTAATTAAAATCATAACCACTTTGTAAAATTTGATTGTACTATGTTTGATTTGAATTGTATATTTTGTGGTCTGTGGGGCGGGCGCCTGGTGATCCATCACACAGGGTATCACCCTAGTTTGGACACCAGTCCCTTACCCATAGGGAAAACAATAAAGTTATTTTATTTATTTTATTTTTATCTATCTGTATCCCTGACTTCCGGGCATCAAGGGCCTCTCTTACCTTCTCGATAATATTTTCACTAGTATCCTTCTCTAGATTAGAGGATAATACGATCAGGGCGTGGTTTGGTCGGCCTAGCGGGAGCTGGGCCTTTGGTTTTTGGGCCCTCGCCGTTTCGGCGTACGTAACGGCCCCGGGGCCTTTGAGGGCCTCGAGGGCCCTACCGGTCTCCCTAATGGTTATTCCGTTCTCCTTCACTCTCTCCCCGACCTCCCCAACTTGCGTCCCGACCGTCTCCACTTTCATACTTGTCTCTTCTATTTTCTTGATTACTCCTTCTGTCATTTTCTCGGCTCCCTCGGTTACCTTGGCGGCTTCTTCAACTTTTTTGTTGGTTTTTTCTACGTTTGGTTTTATTTCTTTAACTATATCCGTAAGGCCTTCCAGTTTCTTTACATTGCCGCATAATGCCCTGCCCGGAGGATATTCGTCAAATCTACTACTCGTTACGTCCTGGTTTATCATTTTCTTTATTGACTCCGTATTTGTGATAAGTTCCTTTAGTTTAGTTCCTATATCATGTCCACTTTTATTGCGAGCCAGCTCTTCAATGATCCTATTCTTTTCCTCTATCTTTTCCATTAACTCCTTTTTCTTTTCAGACCTCAACTGCTCCAATTAGAGATCCAGTTTGCGGAGACGGACAGATGGACGAACCATCTGGAGGACTATCTGCAATAGCCCTGACAGGCTATCCAGGACGCCTTCCTTAATGGACCACTTAAAATTTCCTGATAACTCTAATTGGGCCTTCGCGGCCTGAAACAACCTGTTGGCGCGAATTGTAGGGTTCTCCGTTTGTTGGGAGATTGCCTGCGGCTGAGCCCGCGGTTGAGTCATGGCGGTTCCTCTCGGCTTCTCATTTTCATCGTCCTTACGTTCAGTATGTGCGATGGCAACGTTCTTTACGTTTTTACCCAATGGAGGAGACATGATTTATCAAATAAAAGTACAACCCAACGCGAATTTGTTCTAACCTTTTTTTTTTTTTTTAGTCTGGAAATGCATTTACGCACCCCTACGCCGGGCTGTGCAATGGCGTAGGTAGTGTGGGACTCGCCGGCCGCAGAAGGCGACCGGAATACCCACTAAAACCAGACTGCCCTCTGACGCGTTACGGCGGGGCCACAGGAAACGCGTTAGCTTACTTCCGTGACCCCGCCTGCGTTTGGCCCTAAGGGGCCCTCAATTTTGAGGCGTGGGGAGAAGGGCAGCAGCAAATTTCCGCCTCCTTCTCCCCACTCTTCTGCGCCGGAGCGGGGGCGCTAGGGGATCCCCTTAGCGCTCCCGCTCCCTCTCCTCCTTCTGCGAGATGACAGTTTCGCAGAAGGAGGAGACCGCGTTCCAAGACCTCTCACTTCCCAACATGGCGCGCACGACGCCGGGAAGTGAGAGGTCGCGGCCTATCGCCGCCACCAGGGTGCGGCGCTCTTCTGTCCAGGCGCAGCACACTTCAAGTGTGTGCTGCGCCGTATCCTCATCGGCGCCGCACCCGTTGCAGCGCATCGTCTCTTCCCTTCCGATCCGACACAGGTACCGTCCGAAACAGCCATGTCCGGACTGTTATATATTGTATTAAATTAAACTCGTCACTCATTTTAAGCCATCTTTATTTTACTACTATTATGTTGCCATGTACACACTATAATCAACATTACAACTATATTAGGGAAATATTGCCATATACAACATCCCCCCTTTTTAGATTTACACTTAATCATAACCATGACCAACTTATAAAGAACTTAAAACTGTTTTCTAATATTACAATACTACTATTGTGTGTAATCTTTTAAGTACGAGGGCTGTTTTATAATTCTACCGTATCTACTGACTTTATGATTAACAATATTTTCTGAACTCTTACTATTTTGTGAAGGAAAAGAAGTCAACGGAGAATCAAGTATTTCTGACTTAACAATAAACTGGTTAGGTGAATAATTTATATGCTTTTGATTCCTCCTGACCTCTGTTCCATCCTCCCTTTTATTAGCCGACTTCAAAAAGAAGGAGGTTATCAATTCGACTGTATTTTTTTTTTTTTTTATGTGTGTTACCGCGAAACTCGGCCCCTGGTGGTCCGATTTTGATAAAAATTATTTTAATCGAAAGGAAGTGCTTGCAGGTGGGTCCCATTTTTTTGTTTTTTTTTAAAATAACTAGAAGACTAGTAGATTTTGAATATAGCTCCAAAATTTGTTGCGGAAATTAGGGACATTTTTGCTTTCAGCGCTTACGTAGGCTAAACTATAGGACCTACATAAAAATGATGTATGGCGAATTGTAGCTCTTTAAATGTGCTAAATAAAAGTCCGCGATAGCATATATCTATCTTTTATAGTTTTCTCACAATAACCATTTTTTTCTTTAGAAACATTAATTAAATTCATGCCCTATTTCCGACGCTATTATTCAAGTTCAGTATTAACCCTTATGTAAATAAATATGTTCATTATCAAGAGAATTAAATGTAGATTATATTTGCAATTGAAACTATATCATTCTGTCTAATAGTTTAGGAGATATCGTAAGAATAAAATTACGCGGAAACGAAAAATGCTACATCGCGTTACAATGAATAGCACAAATTTGCTTTCTGGGCTTACGTAGGTCAAACTATATGACCTACATTAAAATGATGTATGGAGTAATTATAGATCCTTAAATTTGCTAAATAAAAGTCTCAGGTGGCATATATCTATCATCTATGGATGTCTCACAAAAACCATGTTATTATGAACAAACTTCGATTAAATTGCACACGAAAAACAGCGTCGTAAGCTTACGGCGCTATTATATTATATTCGATATGAATCCTTATCCAAATAAATATGTTTGATGGCTAGAGTATTAAATGCAGATTACATTAGCCTTTAAACTATGTAATTCTGATCAATAGTTTGGAAGATATTAAATTATTAAAAACTACGCGCATTCGAAAAATGCTACTGCGACGCGCGGCTGGACAAAATTAAAGGCACGCTACGATGTATTAGTTCGTTAATTTTCAATTTGTATACCGATTTTGATAATTATTTCATTGTTTAAAGGATAAGTGGTTATCTGGTGTATTCTAAATTAGTTTTTGAATTGAAGTACACACATATTAAATAGGAAAGTCCTTTTCTTTATTTGTCTTATTTATGTCCTTATACGTATTAAGGAAATTTGTAGTTAAACTTCAAATTCACTAAAAATTGAGAAATAAAACAAACATTTTAAGAAAAAAAAATAGCCGACTTCAAAACAAACAAAACTATCTCAAACAAAATGCGCTCAAAAGTAACTTAAAAAATACAATTTCAAACAAAATGCACTCAAAAGTAACGTAAAAAAACAATTTCAAACAAAATTCACTCAAAAGTAACATAAAAAAACAATTTCAAACAAAATGCATTCAAAAGTACCATAAAAACAATCTCAAACAAAATACACTAAAAAAAACAATTTCAAACAAAATGCAATCAAAAGTAACCTAAAAAAACCAATTTCAAACAAAATGCACTCAAAAGTAACATAAAAAAACAATTTCAAACAAAATGCACTAAAAAGAAACAAAATAATGTCATGAAAACTCTCTAAACTCTAGTAGTTAGTAGTAGGGGCTCAGTTTTCCGCAACTCCACGACAAGCGCGTATTTTGCGTGTCTCTAAACTCTAAAGAAAGTTCTCTTCTTTCTTGTAACATGTCTATATTGTATAATTATTGTTATTTCGCAGTCGGTGTCGGCCGAAGTAAATAGATGAAATTTTATATTTGAGATGTATTAGACATACTTACGTTTATGTCCCTACTTAGGCCGAAACCGACTCCAAAATAACAATAATTATACAATATAGACATGTTACAAGAAAGAAGAGAACTTTCTTTAGAGTTTAGAGACACGCAAAATACGCGCTTGTCGTGGAGTTGCGGAAAACTGAGCCCCTACTACTAACTACTAGAGTTTAGAGAGTTTTCATGACATTATTTTGTTTCTTTTTAGTGCATTTTGTTTGAAATTGTTTTTTTATGTTACTTTTGAGTGCATTTTGTTTGAAATTGGTTTTTTTAGGTTACTTTTGATTGCATTTTGTTTGAAATTGTTTTTTTATGTTACTTTTGAGTGCATTTTGTTTGAAATTCGTTTTTTTAGGTTACTTTTGAGTGCATTTTGTTTGAGATTGTTTTTTTTTGAAGTCGGCTATTTTTTTTTCTTAAAATTTTTGTTTTATTTCACAATTTTTAGTGAATTTGAAGTTCAATTACAAATTTCGTTAATACGTATAAAGACATAAATAAGACAAATAAAGAAAAGGACTTTCCTATTTGATATGTGTGTAATTCAATTCAAAAACTAATTTAGAATACAGCAGATAACCACTTATCCTTTAAACAATGAAATAATTATCAAAATCGGTATACAAATTGAAAATTAACGAACTAATACATCGTAGCGTGCCTATAATTTTGTCCAGCCGCGCGCCGCAGTAGCATTTTTCGAATGCGCGTAGTTTTTAATTATTTAATATCTCCCAAACTATTGATCAGAATTACATAGTTTAAAGGCTAATGTAATCTGCATTTAATGCTCTAGCCATCAAACATATTTATTTGGATAAGGATTCATATCGAATATAATATAATAGCGCTGTAAGCTTACGACGCTGTTTTTCGTGTGCATTTTAATCGAAGTTTGTTCACAATAACATGGTTTTTGTGAGACATCCATAGATGATAGATATATGCCACCGAAGACTTTTATTTAGAAAATTTAAGGATCTATTATTACTCCATACATCATTTTTATGTAAGTCATATAGTTTGACCTACGCAAGCCCAGAAAGCAAAATTGTGCTTTTCGTGTAGCATTTTTCGTTTCCGCGTAATTTTATTCTTACGATATCTCCTAAACTATTAGACAGAATGATATAATTTCAATTGCAAATATAATCTACATTAAATTCTCTTGATAATGAACATGTTTATTTACATAAGGGTTAATACTGAACTCGAATAATAGCGTCGGAAATAGGGCATGAATTTAATTGATGTTTCTGAAGAAAAAAATGGTTATTGTGAGAAAACTATAAAAGATAGATATATGCTATCGCGGACTTTTAATTAGCACATTTAAAGAGCTACAATTCGCCATACATCATTTTTATGTAGGTCCTATAGTTTAGCCTACGTAAGCGCTGAAAGCAAAAATGTCCCTAATTTTCGCAACAAATTTTGAAGCTATATTCAAAATCTACTAGTCTTCTAGTTATTTAAAAAAAAAACAAAAAAATGGGACCCACCTGCAAGCACTTCCTTTCGATTAAAATATTTTTCATCAAAATCGGGCCACCAGGGGCGGAGTTTCGCGGTAACACACATAATTAACAGTGGTAGATCCCGCAACAACAATATTTGTTGGGTGCACGAATTGGCCGGGTCGACCGGTGCAATACCACGACCACACAGAAGACAGACGTGAAGTGGAAGAAATTCCGCGTTTCGTCTGATGAGTGTGGTTCCGGAGGCCTAATCCCCCCCCCCCCCTTCATTCAGCATGGCAGTCGGATTGGAAGAGTACATACCCCAGGGGGGTACCAATACCACTGGTATTGGAGAATCCCCCTCCGCGCGTTTACGCCTGAACTCCCGCTTGGAGTTTGGGCGTAAGCGCGCGGGCCGCCCTGCGTATTCTGGGGGGGGCACCATTCCGCTCGTTGCTGGAGTTCGGGGCAAAAGCAAGAAACGCGCAGCGGTTTCCCCTAAAACGTTCGCCGTGGACGTCTGTAACATTAGGGGACTCCACTCTAACTTGGAGGCCGTCCATTACCACCTACGGATGGCTAAACCGGCCTTGCTTTTCCTTACTGAGACGCAGATATCTCCTCCGGCGGACACATCGTATCTATCCTGCCCGGGATACAGATTGGAACATTCTTTTTTGCCTCGGGCCGGGGTGTGCGTGTACGTCAGAGATGATGTCTGCTCTCGTCGCCTCAGCCTTCTTGAAGGTAGGGACCTATCCATTTTGTGGCTGCGCGTAGATAGCGACGACCATCCGCGAGTCTACGCGTGCCTCTATAGGTCCCATAGCGGTAATGCCGAAATAGACCGACTCATGGAGCAAGTCCAAACGGCTACAGATTCCGTCCTGGAGCAGATCCCATCCGCCGAGATTGTGGTACTTGGCGATTTTAATGCCCACCATGCCGAATGGCTTGGCTCTCGAACCACCGATCACGCGGGGAGATCTGTCCATGACTTTGCCTTGTCCTATGATCTGACGCAGCTGGTTACATCGCCAACGCGAATACCAGATGTGGAAGATCATACACCTTCCCTGCTGGACCTTCTGCTGACCTCACATCCAGACAGCTACTCGGTTTCCGTCGACGCCCCCTTGGGGTCGTCGGACCACTGCCTGATCCGGACAACAGTGCCTATCTCGCGTCGCCCACGGCTCAAGCCAAATGGCCTCCGCCGAGTGTGGCACTACAGGTCAGCAGACTGGGATGAGATGCGGTCCTTTTTTGCATCCTACCCATGGGAGCGAGTTTGCTTCAAGCTGGACGATCCCGATGCCGTTGCCGACTCTGTCACCGATGTCGTGCTTCAGGGGATGGAACTATTTATTCCGTCATCTGTCGTGCCTATCGGGGGCAGCTCTCGGCCCTGGTATGGTCGATCCTGCAAATTAGCAGCGCGCTACAAGCAGGATTGTTACCGAGCCTGGGCTGAAGCGTCAGCGGCTAGGGATGTAAATACCAGCCTGCTCAAAAAGAAGTACAACTCCGCCTCCAGGTCCTTCAAAAGAGTTATTGCCAAGGCAAAGTCGGAACACGTGGCTAGCATTGGCGAGAGACTGGTGAAACTTCCTTCGGGAACTCGTGCGTTCTGGTCTCTCGCCAAGGCTGTCCAGGGGAATTTTTGTAAGCCATCTTTACCATCTTTGCGCAGGGGGGATGACTCGTTGGCCCACACCGCAAAAGAGAAGGCCGATCTTCTAGGCTCTCTTTTTGCGTCGAACTCGACTCTGGAGGATAAAGGTAGCTCACCGCCGAATATCCCGTGCGGTGACACCTTCATGTCCGAAATCCAGTTTCGCCAGAGATCAGTACGTAAAGTGCTGTATTCTCTGGACGTCCACAAGTCGAGTGGGCCTGACGGAATTCCTCCCATCGTGCTTAAGACTTGCGCTCCTGAGTTGGCACCGGTTTTAACGCGCCTGTTCCGGTTCCTCTACTCCTTAGGCATCGTCCCGAATTCATGGAAGACTGCCATAATCCACCCGATCCCAAAGAAAGGCGATAGCTCGGATCCGTCTAACTACAGGCCGATTGCCATTACCCCTTTGTTCTCAAAAGTCATGGAAACGACCGTCAATTGCCAGCTTATGAGGTACCTTGAGGAGCATCAGCTGATTAGCGATCGGCAGTATGGATTCCGTCAGCGTCGCTCAGCTGGTGATCTTCTCGCGTACCTCACGCATCGATGGTCGGAGGCTATCGAGGGCAAGGGGGAGGCCCTGGCGGTTAGTTTGGACGTGGCCAAAGCCTTTGATCGGGTGTGGCACAAAGCACTTCTTGCGAAGTTGCCTTCCTACGGGCTGCCCGAGAAACTATGCGCCTGGATTTCTAGCTTCTTGGAGGGTCGGAGCATCAAGGTCGTTGTTGACGGTGCGTGCTCTGACCCGAAACCAATCAACGCTGGTGTCCCACAGGGCTGTGTACTGTCGCCCACATTGTTTCTTCTGCATATCAATGACATGCTGCAATTCAGCAACATTCATTGTTATGCAGACGATAGCACATGTGACGCACTGTACACGGCCCGTGCCAATGTTTCTCGGGCTACTGCCGATGAGAACCGGACCAAACTTGTGTCTGAACTGGAGACCCTACTGGGTGAAGTTTCGGATTGGGGTCGACGAAATCTCGTTGAATTCAATCCCAAAAAGACACAAGTATGCGCCATTACCGCTAAAAAACAACCCTTTGTCGTAGACCTTCGTTTTGAGGGCACTCCCCTGGTTGCCTCAGCCAGTATCGGTATTCTCGGCGTTGACATATCGAGTGACGTTCAGTTTCGCGGTCACTTGGAAGACAAGGCCAAGCTGGCCTCCAAAAAGCTGGGTGTGCTCAGTAGGGCGAAGCAGTATTTCCAGCCGGGCCACCGCCTTCAACTGTACAAGGCGCAAGTTCGGCCCCACATGGAATACTGCTCGCACCTCTGGGCGGGAGCACCCCAATACCAGCTTCTTCCATTTGACCGCATACAACGGAGAGCGACTCGAATCGTCAACGACCGAGCTCTTACCGATCGGCTTGATACTCTGGCCTTGCGGAGGGACGTCAGTTCCCTCAGCATTTTTTATCGTTTATACCACGGGGAGTGTTCCGAAGAACTGTTTGGAACGATTCCTGCCGCCGAGTTTCGTCATCGGACGACCCGACAGTCCGCCAGGTACCATCCATACCATCTGGATGGCTGGCATTCCACAACAGTGCGGTTTTCGCGAAATTTCTTGCCGCGCACGGCCGCGTTGTGGAATAGTCTGTCCTCGGCGGTATTTCCAAACCACTACGACTTAGGGTCCTTCAAGAAGCGAGCATATATCTTTCTTAAAGGCCGGCAACGCATCTGCAATTCTCGTAGTGTTGCGGATGTCCATGGGCGTCGATGATCACTTCGGTGTTCGCGCCGCTCGTTTGCCCCCTTCTCTTATAAAAAAAAAAAAAAAAAAAAAAAAAAAAAAATAAAAAAAAAAAAAAATACAGTCGAATTGATAACCTCCTTCTTTTTGAAGTCGGCTAAAAAGAAACAAAATAATGTCATGAAAACTTCTTTCTTTCTTTCTTCTCTCTTTCAAAAACCCTCTAAACTCTAAAGAAAGTTCTCTTCTTTCTTGTAACATGTCTATATTGTATAATTATTGTTATTTTGGAGTCGGTTTCGGCCTAAGTAGGGACATAAACGTAAGTATGTCTAATACATCTCAAATATAAAATGTCACCTATTTACTTCGGCCGACACCGACTGCGAAATAACAATAATTATACAATATAGACATGTTACAAGAAAGAAGAGAACTTTCTTTAGAGTTTAGAGGGTTTTTGAAAGAGAGAAGAAAGAAAGAAAGAAGTTTTCATGACATTATTTTGTTTCTTTTTAGTGTATTTTGTTTGAGATTGTTTTTTATGGTACTTTTGAATGCATTTTGTTTGAAATTGTTTTTTTATGTTACTTTTGAGTGAATTTTGTTTGAAATTGTTTTTTTACGTTACTTTTGAGTGCATTTTGTTTGAAATTGTATTTTTTAAGTTACTTTTGAGCGCATTTTGTTTGAGATAGTTTTGTTTTAACAATAAAAGATCTGGGACCCTCAGACTTTACAATTTTGCCTGGATACCACACTCTGTTTGGTCTATCTTGCATCACAACATTTTGACCTGGTTTGAAATTTACTTTTCTAACTTTACTAGTTTTTTGTTTTCACATTTTTTCAACATATTTTTTATAATTCCTACTGCTTTTTCACTTAACCCATTAGATTGAGGATACCTAGGACTTGAATAAATTAATTGAATATCTAATGAACTTGCAAACTTTTTGAAAGAGTAACTTCCAAACGGCATATTGTCACTTACAATATACTTCGGTATGCCATGAGTAGAAAAAATAGTCAATAAACTTTTAATTACACTATCAGCTGTTTTATCATTTAAATATTTAACTTCTATCCATTTTGAATAGTAATCAACAACAACTAGGTATTCTTTCCTACTGTAAGTACATATATCCATACCTATTTTGTAGAACGGCAAGCTAGGAATATCATGGGACATAAGAGGTTCTTTACTATTAGACTGTCTATACTTTTCACAAGAATTACATGATAACACAAACCTTTCTATATCCTGTGACATTCCTGGCCAATACATAACATTTCTAGCTCTCTTTTTACACTTCACTATACCTGTATATCCTGTATGTATAATCATAAGCATTTCTTTTCTTACATGTTTTGGTATAACTATTTTATCCTGTAAGTACACTATATTATCTTTTACATGTATATATTCTTTTAAGTTATAATATATTTTTAATTCTTTATTATGTATAAGTTTATTATTTTTAGGCCAACTAGTTTTATACCAATTAATTACTTGCATTAAATCTGCATCATTTGCAGTTTCTTTTTGTAACATTTCTAATTTACTATCTGTTATAGCTAAATCTGTTTCAAAGCAATGCACTAACTCCTGCGTTGTCGGATCTATCTCAGCATTATTTTTTATATAATTTCTTGACAAGTAGTCAGCAATATACATTTTATTACCTGGCAAATATTTTATATTTATATCATATTTTAACAATTTCAAGATCATGCGCTGTAGCCTAGCACTTATTTTATTTATATCTTTATTAATTATTGTGACTAAAGGTTTATGATCTGTCTCTACTGTTATGTTCCTGCCATACACAAACTGATGATACTTATCTAATGCAATACAGATAGCAAATAACTCTTTTTCTATTGGTGCCCATCTAGTTTGACATTCTGTATAAGCCCTTGAGTAAAAAGAAATAGGTTTACCATTCTGTAACAAACAAGCTCCCATACCAGATTTAGAACTATCAGTTTGTAACACTATTGGACCTTTACTGTTTAGTACAGCTAATGTAGGTGTATTACTTAACTTGGCTTTTAACTCTTTAAACGCTTTATCTTGTTGTTCAGACCACTCCCACACTATATCTTTTTTAAGTAAGTTTCTTAAAGGTTCTGTATTTATAGAATAATGCGGTATAAATTTACTCAAATAGTTACACATGCCTAAAAATTTTTGCAGTTGTTTTACATTACTAGGTTCTTTTAACTCTAATATAGCTTTAACATTATCTGGGTCAACTTTAATACCTTCCTGTGATACTAGTAATCCTACATACTTAACATGGTCCAATTTGTATTGTATTTTATTTCTATTAAATTTTACATTATATTTTCTAGCTCTTTCTATCACTTTATTTAATATATCATCATGCTCAGTGTTATTTCTCCCTGCAATTATTATATCATCATAATATATTTAAACTCCTTCTATATCTCCAAAAATCTTAGTATTTATTCTTTGCATAACTTCGGGAGCCGATGATATACCAAATGGTAGTCTCTTAAACCTATATCTACCATATGGAGTGCCAAAAGTACACAATTTATTCTTATCATCTAACAAAATCTGAAAAAATCCATCTTTCATATCTAATACAGTAAACACTTTTTTACCTGCTAAGTTATTATATATTTCTTCCGGAGATGGAATAAGATATCTCTCTCTTAATATACACTTATTTAGCTCTTTAGGATCTAAACATAACCTCAAAGATTTATCTGGTTTTTCCACAATAACTAGGTTATTACACCACTCAGTAGGACCTTCTACACGCTCTATAACATTCCTGTTTTCATAATTATTTAATGTTTCCTTAAGTCTGTCTTTTATGGCTAAAGGTATTCGTCTTATAGGTTTAACAACAGGTTGTGCATTGTCTACAATTTTTATTTGGTAAGTACCTATTGTCCCTAGTCCCTGAAAAATATCCTTATTATCTTTTATAAATTTTTCCTTTTCTGACAACTTATCACTTTGTACTCCATCTATCCTTTTTAACAAGTTTAACCGAATACAATCTGGCAATTCTATTACAGGTTGTACATCTAAATCAGTAATAGTGAAACATACCTTTTCATTTACACCTTTTACAATACAACTAAGTTCTACTTGTCTTAATTTTCTCTCCATTATAAACAACAAGAATTGCAGGTGTTTGTTTCAAATGTAACTTATTATTTTTATTAATACACTTGAATAATTTTAAAGACAATGTATTACAGTCTGCACCTGTGTCTAGCTTAAATTCTATATTTAAACCTAGAATACTTATTTTTTTTCTCCACTGTAACTTAATATTGTCTATATAGTTTAAACTTCCTATTGTATAATTATTATCACTGGCACTTTCACTTTTATTTTCCTCTTTTTCTAAACTGTACGCCTGTTTCTTCTTCCTGTATATGTTCTTATTCCTACACATCACAGCGAAGTGATTCAGTTTATTACACAGCACACACTTTTTACCGAACGCTGGACATTTCCTCGGCTCATGTGTATTACCACATTTTCTACAATTATTTCTGTAGTTTTTCTTCTCCTTCCTGTAGTTTACTCTCTGTTTATGTATAGTGTCTATTTCTTTCTTTTCATTTAATGTTCCTACCTGCATCTTTCCTATTTCTGCTGCTCTTCCAAACTGCATGGCTTGATCCAAAGTTAAGTCACTCTCCCGTAGTAATCTTTCTTGTACACCTTTGTCCTTTATCCCAATCACTATCATGTCCTTCACAAGTCTGTATTCTTCCTTAAATTCGCAAAGTTTGGCTTGTTTTTTCAATTCTGTGACATAGTGCTCGAACGTCTCCCCTTCTCCTTGTGCCATGTTAAAAAATTTGTAGCTATTGGCAATTATGTTTTTACTAGGTTTTATATGTTTTTCAAATTGTTCTAATAGTTTTTCTAAACTTTTTATCTTCAATTTCTCCATTGATGTCATGTAAACGTCCATTGCGTCATCGCCTGCTAAGTTCAGAAATAACGCTATTTTTCGTTCTTCTGTTTTTTCTGTTAGCCCCGCGGCTTCTATATAATTTAAGAACTTCCTTTTAAAAATATAGAAATTTTCGGATGGCCCCGATAATGTAAGATTAATCGGTGGCCTTAACCCCTCCATCTTTGTGTATTGTACACTTTATATTTTTACAGCTTGTTTCTCCTATTATTTACCTCTATATTTCTCCCTGTGTTCTCCTTGTATATTTTATACCTCCTTTTTATTATTCTTTACACCTGACACCATGTTATATATTGTATTAAATTAAACTCGTCACTCATTTTAAGCCATCTTTATTTTACTACTATTATGTTGCCATGTACACACTATAATCAACATTACAACTATATTAGGGAAATATTGCCATATACAACACGGACAGCACCTGTGTCAGTCGGAAGGTAAGGGAGCCGTGGCTCCTCCCACACCACTCCGGGAGCTGTGGGCGTATGGCCTCTATGGTGCGCATATTGGGCGTGCGCTAGGCCACTCGCCCAGAGCTCCACGGTCGTCTTTCTCCTCGCCTCCCGGGCGCGGGAGAGCTCCTCTGGAGCCGGGGCTTCGCCCCGAGCTCTTTGTGTTGCCCGCGCCCAGTAGGCTTCGGACAGCACGCCCGCCTCTATTTCCCACGGAGGGGTGCCGGCTAAAACGCAGGCCGCCGCGTGGCCTACCGTACGGTAGGCCCGACACGCACGCGCCGCAATTATGCGTTGCGGCCTGCGGAGGAGGGCCCTGTTCGGTGCGTTGAGGGCATCTGCCCACATCGGTGCACCGTACAGGGCCATACTTCTGACGACCGTGGTGTACAGCAGTCTCGCATGTACACCCGGACCTCTAAGATTAGGGAGGAGCCTCGACAGGGCTGAGGCCACGCCCACGAGCCGGGGGGCCAGTGCTCGGAAATGATCGCCGAAGCGCCAACCCCCGTCGAGGACAAGACCCAGATATTTCATCCGGGCCCTGACCCCGACTTCCTCTCCGTTGACACGGAGGGTGGCCCCCGCAGGGATCCTCCACCTAGGCCCTTTAAAATAAAGGGCCTCGGTTTTGCTGAGGGCCACTCGGAGGCCTAGCGCCTAGATCCTCCAGGTCAAAAACATGGCTCCGGCCTCAGCCCTCCTTTTTAGTCGGCTCCAGGTGGTGTCCCGGACGGCTACCAGCGTGTCATCTGCATAGCAGATGACCGCCATCCGGGACAGCACCTCACCGCGGATGGCCCAATCGAATCCGATGTTCCACAGTAGGGGCCCTAACACGGACCCCTGTGGAACACCGGAGGCCATCCGCCTCTCCTCTCTGCCGGTTCTCCCCATGTAGGACACTACCCGTCCCTGCAGGTAGTGTCCTACGACTCTCCGCAGGTAGAGGGGCACTCCGTGATACCGGAGCGCCTCCTCTATTACCGCAAAGGGGAGGGAGCCGAAGACGTTGGCGATGTCTAATGACACCGCCATGGCTGCCCCTTTTGGGCCGCTTCGTCAGTGAACCTCCTCAGGGCGGCCAGGGCGTCCATGGTGGATCGTCCTGACCGGAACCCGAATTGGTTCACCGAGAGCTGCGGCCCGTCCCTCGCCAGATGCTGGATGATCCGGGAAGCCACCACGCGCTCCAGCAGCTTCCCGACCACGTCCAGTATCACCAGCGGGCGGTATCCCGACGGAGAGTCCGCGGGGCGGCCTTCTTTCCTTATAAGGACTAGCCGCCCCTCCTTCCACACCTCAGGGAAGTGCCCCGCTGCCAGACAGTCATTAAAAAGGCAGCGTAGGCAGTCCCCGAGGTGCTTCAAGGCGATGGGGAGAACCTTCCCGGGCACGCCATCCGGTCCCGGGGCCTTCCGCGGGCCTTGGAGCCGGCGGGCCGCCCCCAGCATCTCCTCCTCTGTTATCAGAGGAGGATTAGGGGAGGCGTCGTCCTCGTCCTCAGCCCTCTGCTGCGCCATGCGCGGTGGCTCAAATGGGGGGCTGTCTGGAAACAGCCCCTCTATCACCGCGCTGAGGACGGCCGGCTCCATGGCCTCCGTGGGGGGCGCCGTTTTTAGTTTGGCCCGTACCATCCGGCCTCCTCTGCCAGGTCTGCATCGAGACGTGACAGCTGCCACCTAGGGAAGACGCCTCGGCCGCCCGCCGTGCGGGTTTGACGCCCGCGGGGCGCTGTGGAGACCCTGAACCTGATGTATAGATGATCGGACAGGGTCTCCACATCCTCCAGGACGCGCCAACACGTGATGCGCGCGCCGATACCGGGGGTGGCAAAAGTAACATCGACAATCGAGCCACCCCGCGCGCGCACACACGTGAAGGCGCTGCCTTGGTTCACCGGAACCAGGCCAATCATGAGGGCCCAATCCCGGAGATGCGCCCCTTTGACGTCAGTGACGGGGGATCCCCAAGCCGCGCACTTAGCATTGAGGTCCCCCATCACGATGACCTGGGCTGGCAGTGCCCTCCGCACCACCAGCTCCAGGCCATCCAGGAACCTCTCAAATTGGGAGAGGCTCCTGTTCGGGGAGAAGTAGACCCCGATGAGTACTACTTCTCCCCAGTTTGCCGCCACGTAACCCGCGCCCCTCTCCCTGAGAGAAAGGCGTTGCGGGCCCGTTGGCGGCGCCACCATTCCGACCGAGCCCCCCGTGTCCCCGACCCAGTGAGATTGGGAAGGGATGAGGTAGGGCTCGGCCACGACAGCAACGGCAATTCTCCACTCCGCCAAGACCTGCATGAGCAGGTCCTGTGCGCGGGCGCAGTGGTTGGCGTTCGTCTGCAGGAACTCTGTATGCAGGTGTCTGGGCATTAGGACACCTGCATACGTTCCTCTTCAGGCGGCGGTTGCGCTTGTGGCGCAGGGGGGGGCCGGTGGAGCGGGCCTTCCCCCTCACAGTGGGGGGGGTGCATTTAGCTCCCCCCATTACATGTGCGTGCGGGCAGCCTGTCCTGTTGCACACAGCGCAGTTGACAGGCGCCTCGCACGTAGCCCTCTTGTGGCCCTCCTGGCCACATCGGAAGCAGAGGCGGCCATCCTCTTTTTTTTTTTTTTTTTTTTTTTTTTTTAACGTCAGGAAATGCATTTACGCACCCCTACGCCGGGCTGTGCAATGGCGTAGGGAGTGTGGGACTCGCCGGCCGCAGAAGGCGACCGGAATACCCACTAAAACCTGACTGCCCTCCGACGCATTATGGCGGGGCCACGGGAACGCGTGAGCTTACTTCCGTGACCCCGCCTGCGTTGTCGCCCACGGGGGGGGGGGCTCCTCTCACATATTTGTGGGGCGAAGGGCGGCGGCGAATTGTCGCCTCCTTCGCCTCACTCTACGGCGTCGGAGCGGGGGCGCCAGAGGGTCTCTCTCGCGCTCCCGCTCCTGTGCCTCCTTCTGCGAAATCACTTCTTCGCAGAAGGAGGCAACGGCGTCCCAGGACCTCTCACTTCCTAACATGGCGCGTATAACGCCAGGAAGTGAGAGGTCCCCACCTATCGTCGCCACCAGGGTGCGGCGCTCTTCTGTCCAGGCGCAGCACACTTCCAGTGTGTGCTGCGCCGTATCCTCGTCGTCGCCGCACCCATGGCACGACGCCGTCTCCTCCCTTCCGATCCGACGCAGATACTGTCCGAAACTGTTATGTACCCGCAATTAGAAAATATAAATTGTACCGTGCGCCGCTAACTGCGGTATGTTATATTAATAAAAATCAGTCGCATCTATACCGTCTTTCCTTTCACACCCCGATACTTAACATTGGCGACGAGGATTATTTTTTGTTAACTCCGCGCGTGTTAATTATTAAAAATGCCTATCGGTCATATCGAACCATACAGTTTTTCAAGCAATAATTGGGACGCTTACGTGCGCCGTGTACAACAATTTATGGCATTGAATAACATTGCTGCGGAACTCCAAGTGGCGACATTAGTGACCGTTGTTGGTGGCGAATGTTATGAACTTATGTGTGACCTTTGTTCGCCCGACACTCCGGAATCTAGAACCTTCTCCGAGTTAGTTGATTTGGTGAAAGAACACCTGGAACCGGACCGATCGGATATCGCAGAGAGACACATATTTCGGCAGAGGACACAGCGTTCAAGTGAAAGTGTTCGCGAATATCTCCAAGCATTAAAACATCTAGCAAAAACATGTAATTTCGGCGATAAGTTAGAAGAAAATTTACGCGATCAATTCGTGTCGGGGTTGTGCAATGAGGATATGAGATCTAGGATCTTCACGGAGAGGCAGGTCGATTATAAGCGTGCGGTGGAGCTGGCGCTCGCTCTGGAAGCGGCGGACAGGCACGCGGCCACGGCGTGCGCGCCGGGCGCGGCAGGCGCCGCCGCGGCAAGGCCGGGCTGCCACGCGCACGTCGACGGCGACGGCGACAGCTTGCATCGGCTCGGCGCCGCGGGCGCCTCGGGCGCAGCTGGCTCAGCGGGCTCGGCGGGTGCGACACCGCGCCCCCGGTCGGCGCAACAAGGCGCATGTTTTCGATGCGGTAAATCGGGGCATTGGGAAGGCAAGTGTCGTTTTAAATATTATAATTGTGATTCGTGTGGTAAGAGAGGCCATATTAAATCGGTTTGTACAAAAGGTAGAACGGTCAAAAATGTCGAAAAGAATTCATGTAAAAATCAATTTTTTTTTAATGATTCAGACAGTGACAAAGAAAGTTGTAATTTTTATAATTTAGTTATAAGTAGCGAGGGTGATGGGCCTTATTTTGCAATGTTGAAGGTTGAGAATATTTTATGTAAATTTGAGATAGATACGGGGAGCAAGCTATCTGTAATTTCAAAAAATGATTACGATAAAAAATTTTCAAAGTTACCGTTGCGACAAAAACAACTATGCCTCAAGTCGTACACGGGGGATATCATCGAGACTATTGGTTATATTTTAGTTAACGTTCGCTGCGGTGATAAGAATGAATTATTGCATTTGCATGTAATTAAAAATGGCGGCCCGCCTCTAATGGGCCGCACATGGATCAATCGCCTCAAGTTAAATATTGATTGTCATAATTTATCCGAGGATTCGATGGCAACCTCGTTACGTCGAGAATTTCCGGAGGTTTTTGCTGAAGGATTAGGTACATTTAAGACGGAATTTAAACTTTATCTAAAGAATGATACACCTGTTTTTGTTAAAGCACGTTCGATCCCTATTGCATTGCGAAAGCCGGTCGAAGAGGAGCTCGAGCGTTTGCAGCGGGATGACGTCATCTACAAGGTGGAGCGCTCCGATTACGGTACACCTATTGTGCCGGTCATTAAGAGCAATGGTAACATACGTCTTTGCGGCGATTACAAAATAACAATAAATCCGCTATTAAAGGATTATCATTACCCGCTGCCACGTATCGAGGATCTCTTCGCCGCTCTGGGAGGAGGTGAGCAATACACTAAATTAGACTTGTCTAATGCTTTTCAGCAATGTTTGTTACATAAAGATTCTCAAGCGATGACGGCCATCACTACTCATGTCGGCACTTTTGTATATAAGCGAGTGCCTTTTGGTATCAAATGTATTCCTGAAGATTTTCAAAAGATAATGGAGGAAACATTGAGTGGACTGTCCTCGACCGCTGTATTTGCCGATGATATTTGCGTCACTGGGCGAGATAAAAAGACTCATTTGGCAAATTTAAGAGCGGTGCTACAACGGCTAAGCGAAAATGGCTTAAGAATAAATTTTAGTAAATGTAAATTTTTTCAAGATAGTGTTACTTATTTAGGCTATAAAATCGACAAGTTTGGATTGCATACCGATGAAAAAAAAATCGAAGCCATTGTAGCAGCGCCGCCTCCTACCAATGTAAGCCAACTAAAAAGTTTTATGGGGTTAGTCAACTTTTATTCTAAGTTTATTGTTAATATGAGTGACATTTTAAGACCCATGTACAATTTACTAAAAAAAGAAATTAAGTGGAATTGGACATCCGAATGTGATAGTGCCTTTAGAAAAATTAAAAATGTTCTCAGCAGTAGTCCTGTGCTCGCGCATTATGATCCGAGTTTAGATTTAATACTTTCAGTGGACAGCAGCGCGTACGGGCTAGGCGCGGTGTTGACGCAACGCGACGCGGAGGGCCGCGAGCGCCCTCTGTGCTGCGCCTCGCGCACACTCAATGCGGCCGAGCTCAACTACTCGCAGCTCGACAAGGAGGCGCTCGCGATCGTGTTCGGCGTCACCAAACATCATAATTATTTATACGGCCGGTATTTTACTATACGCAGCGACCATCGCCCGCTCAGTTATATTTTCGGTAAAAACAAAGGGCTGCCAGTAACCGCCGCTAGTCGCATACAACGATATGCCGTAAAATTAGCCGCTTATAATTTCGGTATTGAATTTGTTACTTCTACAAAAAATTGTTTCGCAGACGCCTTATCGCGCCTTCCTTTAAAATATTGCGATAAGCCAACAAATTATATAAAGAGCAAAAATACCAGTAGTTATCTTAATTTCGTACAGGAAAACTTTCCCATCAGTTTTAAAGAGGTTCGGGTCGAAACAATGAGAGATGCATTATTGAGCAAGATATACGGTTTTGTTTTGCACGGTTGGCCAACCCATTATAATTATAGCGATACAGAAAAAAAATATTATAGTAAAAGAGACAGTTTGCATATTGATCAAGGTTGTTTAATTTGGGGTTATCGTATAGTCATACCGAGTGCCTTAAGGGCTGCAATTCTTAGAGAGTTACATGACGGTCATCCCGGTATAGTCAAAATGAAACAGATCGCACGTAATTATGTGTGGTGGGAGGATATAGACCGCGAGTTGGAGCGGGCGACACGGGAGTGCGCTGCGTGCGGCGAAGCCCGCCCCGCACCCCCCGCCGCACCGCTGCATTCCTGGCCTTGGCCCGCGGAGCCCTGGGAGCGGTTGCACATGGACTTCCTCGGCCCCTTCAACGATAAGTACTATCTCGTTGTAATTGACGCGCACTCCAAGTGGATAGAAGTCGAACACGTAAGTTCCATTTCCGCGGGAGTAGTTTGCGACTGTCTTCGGCGTTTGTTTTCGCGCTTCGGGCTACCTAAACGCATCGTTAGCGACAATGGCCCACCGTTTTCCTCCGCCGCCTTCGCACAATATCTCGAATGCAACGGTATTAAACACACGTTGACGCCGCCTTATCACCCGGCGAGTAATGGGGCAGCGGAAAATGCTGTTCGCACGGTAAAACGGGTGCTTAAAAAAGCAGAGTTAGAACGAGTCGACGTAAATAGGGCTTTGAGCAAATTTTTATTTATGTATCGAAACACAGAACAGAGCACGACAGGACGCGAGCCTGCGGTAGCTATGTTCGGGCGCCGGCTTCGTGGCCGCCTCGACCTGTTGTGGCCTGACGCCGCGGAGCGAGTGCGCGCGCGTCAGCTGCGGGAGGAGGACCGTCGTGCGGCACCTCTAAGAGTTCATTCACGGGACGAACCGGTCATGATAAGGAACTACACTAAATCAGGGGGTAAGTGGACGGACGGAGTGGTGAGCGAACAAGTAGGGCCCGTGTCGTATGCCGTTAGGACTAGCGACGGAAGAAGTCACAAGAGACACGTCGATCAAATAGTGTCGAGAAAGTCACGGTATTCGCTTAGTCAAGCGGTAGGTCGCGTGTCTGACGTCGCGAGCGCAGAGAACCAGGCGCCCCCGGGGGCGGCTGACGCAGCAAGACCTGCAGAGGAGGAGGCAGGGGAAGAGGCGGAGACGTGCACCGCTTCTCCGCCCGCGTCGCCCGCGTGGGCCTCGGATGATAGTCGCCCGCACAGGCAAGCTGCATTACGTGCGCGTGAAAAATTTAGACAATAATTATAACCATAAGAATTAGTTTATCAATGTTTTTGTTTATAGTGTTTTCTTTTTATTGTTTGTTTATATTTGTTAGATTTAAGGGGGAAAGGTGTTATGTACCCGCAATTAGAAAATATAAATTGTACCGTGCGCCGCTAACTGCGGTATGTTATATTAATAAAAATCAGTCGCATCTATACCGTCTTTCCTTTCACACCCCGATACTTAACAGAAACAACCGTGTCCGGACAGCACCTGCGTGAGTCGGAAGGTGAGGGACCCGTGGCCCCTTCCGCACCACTCCGGGAGCTGTGGGCGGATGGCCTCTACTGTGCGGACGCCATATTCGACGTCCGCTAGGCCTTCCACCCAGAGCTCCATGGTCCTCCGCTTTCTCCTCTCCCGGGCGTGGGCGAGCTCCTCCGGGGCGAGAGATTCTCCCCGGGTTCTTCGCTCAACCCGCGCCCGGTATGCCTCAGCCAGCACTCCCGCTTCTATCTCCCATGGGGGAGTACCGGCCAGGACGCAGGCCGCCGCGTGGCCTACCGTGCGGTAGGCCCTGCAGGCACGTCCTGCAATGACGCGCTGCGGCCTGCGGAGGAGGGCCCTGTTCGACGCGTTTAGGGCCTCTGCCCATATCGGCGCGCCGTACAGGGCCATGCTGCGGACGACCATGGTGTAAAGCTGCCTTGCTTGTACACCCGGACCCCTCAGGTTCGGAAGGAGCCTCGAGAGGGCTGCTGCCGCGCCTACGAGCCGGGGGGTTAGCGACCGGAAATGCTCCCCAAAACGCCACCCCCCGTCGAGGACAAGGCCCAGATACTTTATACTGGCCTTGACCCCAACCTCGTCCCCGTTGACCCGGAGTGTTGCCCCCGACGGCACCCTCCACCTCGGCCCTTTAAAACATAGGGCCTCAGTCTTGGAGAGCGCCACCCGGAGGCCCAGCGCTTCGATTCTCCGGGTCACCAGGGAGGCTCCGGCCTCAGCCCTCCGCCTCAATCTCTTCCAGGTGGTGTCCCGGACGGCGATCATCGTATCGTCTGCATAGCAGAAAACCGCCATCCGGGGCAGCACCTCTCCGCGGATGGCCCAGTCAAAACCGATGTTCCATAGCAGGGGTCCTAGAACAGACCCCTGGGGAACACCGGAGGCCATCCGCCTTTCCTCCCTTTCTCGCCTTGTTATGTAGGACACTACCCGCCCCTGCAGGTAGTGTCCTACAACCCTCCGGAGATACAGGGGCACTCCATGGAATCGGAGTGCCTCCTCTATCACTGCGAAGGGGAGGGAGCCGAAGGCGTTGGCAATATCCAGAGATATCGCCATAGCCCCCTGCCCCCTCTGGGCCGCGTCCTCCATGAACCTCTTCAGGGCGGTCAGGGCGTCTAAGGTCGATCGCCCCGACCGGAACCCGAATTGGTTCTCGGAGATTTGCGGCCCGATCCTCTCCAGATGCTGGATGATGCGGGAAGCCACTACTCTTCGCAGATGGCCGTCAGGTCCCGGCGGAACCCGACGGCCCTTTCTTCGACCCCCAATCCTTGATGGGGGTCCGCCGACCATGCGCGGACCACGGCCTCCTCTTCCGCTAGGTCCGTGTCGAGGCGTGAGAGCTGCCACCTCGGAAAGCCTCCCATGCCTCTTCCGCCCACCGCCCGGGTTTGACGCCCGCAGGGCGCGTTGGAGACCCTGAACCGGATATACAAATGGTCGGACAGGGTCTCCACCTCCTCCAGGACACGCCAACACGTTATGCGTGCACCGATGGCAGGGGTGGCGAACGTTACGTCCACCACTGAGCCACCCCGCCCGCGCACGCACGTGTAGGCGGTGCCCTGGTTCTCCGGGGCTAGGCCGATTACTGTAGCCCAGTCCCGGAGAAGCGCCCCTTTTGCGTCGGTGATGGAGGACCCCCACTCCGCGCACTTAGCGTTGAGGTCCCCCATCACGATGACCTGGGCCGGCGATGCCCTCTGCACCACCGGTTCCAGGCCATCTAGGAACCTCTCGAACTGCGAGAGGTTCCTGTTTGGGGAGAAGTAGACTCCGATGAGAACTACTTCCCCCCAGTTTGCCGCCACGTAGCCGGCACCCCTCTCCCTGAGGGAGAGGCGTTGTCGGCCCGCCGGCGGCGCCACTATGCCGACCAGACCCTCCGTGTCCCCAACCCAGTTGGAGTGGGGGGGGATCACGTAGGGTTCGGCCACGACCGCAACGGCAATTCTCCACTCCGCCAGAACCTGCATGAGCAGGTCCTGTGCGCGGGCGCAGTGGTTGGCGTTGGTCTGCAGGAATTCGCTATGCAGGTGTCCGGGCATTAAGACACCTGCATAGCTTCCTCGGCCGGCGGGCTAGGCTGCGGCGGGCTAGGACGCAGCCTGGGCATCTTTCCTTTCACGGTGGGGGGTACACATTTGTCGCCCCCCATCACGTGCGTGTGCGGGCGCCCTGTGGTGGCACACACTGTGCATTTACAGGCCGCCTCACAGGCGGCCGCTTTGTGCCCCGCTTCGCCGCAACGGAAGCAGAGTAGACCGTGCTCCGCTTCCGTTGGGCATAGGGCGCGCGTGTGGCCCAGCATCATGCATTTGAAGCATCTTAATGGCCGGGCCTGCACCGCGTTGATGGTGGCCATGGTCCAACCGATGGCCACCTTCCCTATTTTGACGGCTGCCTTAGCAGCCGTCGCGGGGCACTTTACAATTGTAGAGCCGCCACCCCAGAAGTTGGACCTGATAAGGCCCACTTTGACCGCGTTGGGGGAGCAGCCCCCAACCGTCGCCACCTTGGCCGCCACTTCCTCACGGGTCACCGTCTCATCCAGGCCGGTGACCCTGAGGTCTGCTAGTTTGCACGGGCGGGCGACGTCCGCCCAGTCTCCGATAACTTAATTAGCTCGGAGGCTAGGCGGTCGGCGGTCTCTTCCGGGGTTTCCCCCCCCACTTCCATTAGTTTGGATCCGGTCATACTTGTCCGGATCCTAACCGTCTCCAGGCCAAAGTCACTGAGTTTGATGGAGGCCTTAGCCTTAGCTAAGACCTCCGCGTACTTGGCCTCAGTGACTTGGCCTTCCGCTGTTGTGATCGTAGCCCCCTTTTTAAGGGTGAGGCTGATGGCAGCCGTCTTGGGGGCTACGATCTTGACGGCTTTTGTGGGGGGGGGAGCTGCAGCTCGCCGCTGGGCCGCACTAACCGCCCTCTTTTTCCCTTTTCTCGCTGTCCCGATTGGGATTTTGAGGGCAATCCTCGGGGCTGTCGGGGCGGCTTTTTTGTCCGGCAATCCCTCCACCGTGCTCTCCGAGTCAGAGGTCGACATCTCCGACACTTGCTCCGCGTCGCTCTCACTGTCTGCCTGCGCTTTCCTACTCGTCAAATCCAGTCCGCTTGCCTCTTTATCCATTGTCCTTGCTGTGGTCGTTGATTGGCATTCTTTGGCCCCCCCAGAGTACGTGGGCCGGCCAGAGGTCAAAATGACCTCTGGGAGGGATTCTCCACTGGTATAGCCAGTGGTACCCTCCTGGGGAAATAATTTCTTGAAGTCTGCCATTGTCATGTTATCCAGTATTGTCGGACACCGGAAACCGCCTTTTTAATGCAGGGTAAGGTCCCCTAGCCATGAAGCGCGGCCTTGAAGGCCGCCATACACCGACCGAAGTCCACTGCCTTTTTACGTGCTGCCTCACGCCCTTAACCTTGACCCTACAGGTCACCAATGTTCCGCGGGCCTGCCCGGTATGGGTAGCCCTATCCGGTATAGCCCCGCGAAACATCCCCGGGTGATTTTTTATAGAGGTTTTCTTCCTCACGGCCCCACGCTAGGCGCAGAGCCCCCGCTTCCGCTCAGTGCGGACTTACGGGTTTCCCGACGGTGGCCGAAGCCAGCGCCCACCGACCATGAAGGCCGGCAGGTCCGCCGCGTTGGTGTTTGGTTCGCGGGGCAAAAAAAGCCCTACCCCAGCAATATGCCGGGGCGTTACCCTATCTACCACCCGGGGACGCGCCACGTCGGAGTTCACCTCTCCGCCCACTCGGACAACCGAGCAGGTCCGTGGAATTTGTTCTAACCTAACCTATACGTCACCAATAGGGGTGACGGTCAAAAGGACTTTGGAACGACAATAAAGTAGGCTTAAATCTAAAAATCGTAATGTCCCAATAGGGGGACAATCGGACAACACAACACAAATTGATATATTTCACTAGGTCTTTGACCGGTCTATTATTTTAAAAACTTAACAACTACTCTAAACTAATTGGTCAATAAACCCAGTTCTTATATTTATAAAACTATAAGATAGATCTAATATCACAGATAAAGACCTTGTCAGTATGCAACTACAACTGTTTATGGCAGTAGGTTTAATTTGTAAAAATGCAAATTATTGCTAAGTCTAATTTCTAATTTTAAGTTAGGATTTAGTTAATTTTTAAAAAGAAACATTTTTTACGATTTTAAAGATTTTGCTAAAATAAATTAATTTAGATAAATTTACATTTTTGTTAAGTTCAAGTTGATTTTAAGTTTAGGAATTATTATAATTAAATTTCTTAAAATTTTGAAATTTTAGTTTAGATTTTAAAATTATTTGTTAATTTAATTGAAGTTAGTTAGAAACTATGTCAATGTTTACAAAGACAATTAACAGGTTTTGTTAATTAATCAGTCAATCAAATGATAAGTCCCAGTGCCTGAGACAATAGGTCATTAAATAAATTCTTAAATCTTTTGTTTAATTCACGCAAAACAGTTGCAGTTACGTCGCTCTATGGTTCCGGGCCACGCCCCTTTTAAAAATGTAAACAATGTTCAAAAGTTATCATAAAAAAAAAATATTTTGTTGTTTGTTATAGATGTTATATTTATTTAGAATATTGTACAATTTTAGTTGTCCAATTCTTGTTATAAATTAAAGTTTAAAATTTAATTAGAATTAAATTCGTCTAACACGAAAAGGTCAAAAAACCTTGTCGACACTCGACGTAGTATCGGGGACAGTGACCCCGGGCCATTATCTTAATTCTATTGGCGGCGGGCAATGACTCCGCCAACCATTCAAACTTATATCTAATACTAGCTGTGCCCGCGACTTCGTCCGCGTGAAATTCTGTCTTCGGATAGAATTTTTTTTAGACGAATTATTTTACTTAACATAGAGAGAGGTGTGCCAGGACCGCGCCAAATGTCTGGTCCTGATTCTCTGCCTACCTTTCTTCTTCTGAATTTTGTTGTTGTGGTATTTTACTTAAACTTATTAAAAACTAGCTGTGCCCGCGACTTCGTCCGCGTGAAATTCTGTCTTCGGATAGAATTTTTTTTAGACTAATTATTTTACTTAACATAGAGAGAGGTGTGCCAGGACCGCGCCAAATGTCTGGTCCTGATTCTCTGCCTACCCTTCTTCTTCTGAATTTTGTTACTTAAACTTATTAAAAATTACAACAAAACATATTAAACTTACAAAATATTCACATAAAATCGTATATTCCCATACAAACTTTCATCCCCTATTCCCTTTTGTAATATTGCAGCCTTGAGGGTAAAACTCTTACAAACTTCAAATGTCAATTTATTTATATCAAATCAGCAGCCTAAAAAATAAGTTTCAAACTTATAACTGTAAAGATGACGACACTTAAATTAAATTTTCCACCCCCACTTTCAACCCCTTACAACGCTTTTCCTGCGTTAAAAAGTAGCCTTTGTCCTTCTTTCTCAGGCTCTAGACTAAATATTGGCAAGGGTAACAGCAAAACATATTAAATGTGTTTTGACATTCACTAAAACCTCACATATTGCTAAACAAAATTTCATCCCCTATTGTTATTTAGCACCTTTGGGGGTAAAAAATGCACGAAAATGTAATTTCATATTTATTGATATCAAATTAGCAACCTTAAAAATAAGTTTCAAGCTTCTAACGGCAAAAATGACGATAATTCCATACAAAATTTAACCCCTACTTTCAACCCCTTACAACCCAATTTTCGCGTTAAAATGTAGCCTATGTCCTTACTCAGGCTCTAGACTAAATATTGGTAAGGGTTACAGCAAAGCATATCAAAACAAAACATTCACCAAAACCGAACATATTGCCAAACAAAATTTCATCCCCTATTATTATTTTGCACCCTTAGGGGTAAATTTTTTACAAAAATTTAATTTTGTATTTATCTATATCAAATTAGCAGCCTTGAAAATAAGTTTCAAGCTTCTATCTGTAAAAATAACGATAATACCATACAAAATTTCACCCCCACTTTCAACCCCTTATAACCCTCTTTTTCGCGTTAAAATATAGCCTACGTCTTTCCTCAGGCTCTAGACTAAATATTGGTAAGGGTTACAGCAAAGCATATTAAACAAAACACTCACCAAAACCGAATATATTGCCAAACAAAATTTCATCCCCTATTGTTATTTAGCACCCTTGAGGGTAAAATTTTTACAAAAATTTAATTTCATATTTATCTTTATCAAATTAGCAGCCTTGAAAATAAGTTTCAACCTTCTACCTGTAAAAATGACGATAATTCCATACAAACTTTCACCACTTTCAACCCCTTACAACCCCTTTTTCGCGTTAAAATGTAGCCTATGTCCATCCTCAGGCTCTAGACTATCTGTGTACAAAATTTCATTTAAATCGCTTCAGTAGTTTTTGCGTGAAAGCGAGACAGACAGACAGAGTTACTTTCGCATTTATAATATTATTAAGTAATTAAGTAATTAAGTAATTAAGTAATTAAGTAATTAAGTATTAAGTAATTAAGTAATTAAGTAATTAAGTATTAAGTATTAAGTAATTAAGTAATTAAGTAATTAAGTAATTAAGTAATTAAGTAATTAAGTAATTAAGTAATTAAGTATATATTAAGTATTAAGTAATATTAAGTAATTAAGTAATTAAGTAATTAAGTAAATTAAGTAATTAAGTAATTAAGTAATTAAGTATTAAGTATTAAGTATTAAGTAAATTAAGTAATTAAGTATTAAGTAATTAAGTAATTAAGTAATTAAGTAATTAAGTATTAAGTATTAAGTAATTAAGTATATTAAGTAATTAAGTAATTAAGTAATTAAGTAATTAAGTATTAAGTAATTAAGTAATTAAGTAATTAAGTATTAAGTAAATTAAGTAATTAAGTAATTAAGTAATTAAGTAATTAAGTAATTAAGTAATTAAGTAATTAAGTATTAAGTATTAAGTAATTAAGTAATTAAGTATATTAAGTAATTAAGTATTAAGTAAGGATAGTAAGGATTTTGTAAGTTTAATATGTTTTGTTGTAATCCTTACTAATATTATAAATGCGTTTAATATGCTTTGCTGTAACCCTTACCAATATTTAGTCTAGAGCCTGAGGAAAGACGTAGGCTATATTTTAACGCGAAAAAGGGGTTGTAAGGGGTTGAAAGTGGGGGTGAAATTTTGTATGGTATTATCGTTATTTTTACAGATAGTAGCTTGAAACTTATTTTCAAGGCTGCTAATTCGATATAGATAAATACGAAATTAAATTTTTGTAAAAAATTTACCTCTAAGGGTGCAAAATAATAATAGGGGATGAAATTTTGTTTGGCAATATGTTCGGTTTTGGTGAATGTTTTGTTTTGATATACTTTGCTGTAATCCTTACCAATATTTAGTCTAGAGCCTGAGTAAGGACATAGGCTACATTTTAACGCGAAAACTGGGTTGTAAGGGGTTGAAAGTAGGGGTTAAATTTTGTATGGAATTATCGTCATTTTTGCCGTTAGAAGCTTGAAACTTATTTTTAAGGTTGCTAATTTGATATCAATAAATATGAAATTACATTTTCGTAATTTTTTTACCCCCAAGGGTGCTAAATAACAATAGGGGATGAAATTTTGTTTAGCAATATGTGAGGTTTTAGTGAATGTCAAAACACATTTAATATGTTTTGCTGTTACCCTTACCAGTATTTAGTCTAGAGCCTGAGAAAGAAGGACAAAGGCTACTTTTTAACGCAGGAAAAGCGTTGTAAGGGGTTGAAAGTGGGGGTGGAAAATTTAATTTAAGTGTCGTCATCTTTACAGTTATAAGTTTGAAACTTATTTTTTAGGCTGCTGATTTGATATAAATAAATTGACATTTGAAGTTTGTAAGAGTTTTACCCTCAAGGCTGCAATATTACAAAAGGGAATAGGGGATGAAAGTTTGTATGGGAATATACGATTTTATGTGAATATTTTGTAAGTTTAATATGTTTTGTTGTAATTTTTAATAAGTTTAAGTAAAATACCACAACAACAAAATTCAGAAGAAGAAGGGTAGGCAGAGAACCAGGACCAGACATTTGGCGCGGTCCTGGCACACGTCTCTCTATGTTAAGTAAAATAATTAGTCTAAAAAAAATTCTATCCAAAGGCAGAATTTCACGCGGACGAAGTCGCGGGCGCAGCTAGTTTTTAATAAGTTTAAGTAAAATACCACAACAAAATTCAGAAGAAGAAGGGTAGGCAGAGAACCAGGACCAGACATTTGGCGCGGTCCTGGCACACCTCTCTCTATGTTAAGTAAAATAATTAGTCTAAAAAAAATTCTATCCGAAGACAGAATTTCACGCGGACGAAGTCGCGGGCACAGCTAGTATGAAATTATTATTTTTTTTAAATTTTACCCTCAAGGGTGCTAAATAACAATAGGGGATGAAATTTTATTTGGCAATATATTCGGTTTTGGTGAGTGTTTTTTTTAATATGCTTTGCTGTAACCCTTACCATTATTTAGTCTAGAGCCTGAGGAAAGACGTAGGCTATATTTTAACGCGAAAAAGGGGTTATAAGGGGTTAAAAGTGGGGGTGAAATTTTGTATGGTATTATCGTTATTTTTACAGATAGAAGCTTGAAACTCATTTTCAAGGCTGCTAATTTGATATAGATAAATACAAAATTAAATTTTTGTAAAAATTTTACCCCTAAGGGTGCAAAATAATAATAGGGGATGAAATTTTGTTTGGCAATATGTTCGGTTTTGGTGAATGTTTTGTTTTGACATGCTTTGCTGTAACCCTTACCAATATTTAGTCTAGAGCCTGAGTAAGGACATAGGCTACTTTTTAACGCGAAAATTGGGTTGTCGGTGTCGGCCGAAGTAAATAGATGACATTTTATATTTGAGATGTATTAGACATACTTACGTTTATGTCCCTACTTAGGCCGAAACCGACTCCAAAATAACAATAATTATACAATATAGACATGTTACAAGAAAGAAGAGAATTTTCTTTAGAGTTTAGAGACACGCAAAATACGCGCTTGTCGTGGAGTTGCGGAAAACGGAGCCCCTACTACTAACTACTAGAGTTTAGAGAGTTTTCATGACATTATTTTGTTTCTTTTTAGTGCATTTTGTTTGAAATTGTTTTTTTATGTTACTTTTGAGTGCATTTTGTTTGAAATTGGTTTTTTTAGGTTCCTTTTGAGTGCATTTTGTTTGAAATTGTTTTTTTATGTTACTTTTGAGTGCATTTTGTTTGAAATTGGTTTTTTTAGGTTACTTTTGAGTGCATTTTGTTTGAAATTGTTTTTTTATGTTACTTTTGAGTGCATTTTGTTTGAAATTGGTTTTTTTAGGTTACTTTTGAGTGCATTTTGTTTGAGATTGTTTTTTTTTGAAGTCGGCTATTTTTTTTTCTTAAAATTTTTGTTTTATTTCACAATTTTTAGTGAATTTGAAGTTCAATTACAAATTTCGTTAATACGTACGTAATACGGACATAAATAAGACAAATAAAGAAAAGGACTTTCCTATTTGATATGTGTGTACTTCAATTCAAAAACTAATTTAGAATGCAGCAGATAACCACTTATCCTTTAAACAAAGAAATAATTATCAAAATCGGTATACAAATTGAAAATTGTCCAGCCGCGCGCCGCAGTATCATTTTTCGAATGCGCGTAGTTTTTAATAATTTAATATCTTCCAAACTATTGATCAGAATTACATAGTTTAAAGGCTAATGTAATCTGCATTTAATACTCTAGCCATCAAACATATTTATTTGGATAAGGATTCATATCGAATATAATATAATAGCGCCGTAAGCTTACGACGCTTTTTTTGTTGTGCATTTTAATAGACTTTTGTTCACAATAACATGGTTATTGTGAGACATCCATAGATGATAGATATATGCCACCAAGGATTTTTATTTAGCAAATTTAAGGATCTATAATTACTCCATACATCATTTTTATGTAAGTCATATAGTTTGACCTACGTAAGCCCAGAAAGCAAAATTGTGCTTTTCGTGTAGCATTTTTCGTTTCCGCGTAATTTTATTCTTACGATATCTCCTAAACTATTAGACAGAATGATATAGTTTTTATGGCAAATATAATCAACATTAAATTTTCTTGATAATGAACATATTTATTTACATAAGGGTTAATACTGAACTCGAATAATAGTGTCGGAAATAGGGCATGAATTTAATTGATGTTTCTAAAGAAAAAAATGGTTATTGTGAGAAAACTATAAAAGATAGTGTAGTGTTTGTGTCTATGGAATAGATACAATTCACTGTCTCATGTACCACACTGGAGGAGACAGCTGTCCCTGGGTAGTTGAGTGACGAACGCGGTACGAAGCGGACGTGCGCCTGCGCTCCAGTGTGGTAGTGGTGAGCCAGTGTCTGTCCTTAATCATCTTTAGGGACCCTATGGTCCTACAAATGGCGACGAGGTGAAAAAAAAAAAAAAAAAAACAACAAAATAGAAAATTGGTAACTATGTCCGTATTTTGCGCCCTAAGTAATAAAATACTTGTGTGTAAATTAAAACATTGCAATCAAGATATTTAATTTTATGCCTAAAAGTACAATTATTATAGATTTCATAATAGAAGAAAGATGACAATATGATACGGGGAACATTAGTTTACAGTATTATCGGATTTTATAAGTTGTATACGTGTAAAATAGTAATGATGATTTATTGCAAGCATGCGATATCACTTCCGCCGTCGTTATCTATTTATTATGATGAGTAGGAATATTTGTCTATTAAAGTTTAGTTCACAATAATATTAATTGTCAATAATATTTACAAATTATTACAGCTAACTGTAAAAAATTAATTGTAAAAAAAAGCGATTGAAATTATTGTAAATTATTATACCTTCGAGTACTTACAATATCAATCTTCATAAGTGTAAGGAACGTCAATAAAAGGCGGGGTCAACGGGTGGCCTGATTTATTTTTAAAGATGTTTTAAATCTGTTATATTAATCTACTCACTATTTGGTCATCAAATATTCTCTGTAACGAGACACATCAAATGCTACAATAAGTATCAACTGACATATTTATTTTGTTCAGAAATAATTATATTTCTGGCAAAGGTATTTGTGAATCTTCTTCAACGAACCGTTCTAGGATCTAAGACAGTGTCATACGAAATATGGGTCTATTATCTATCAACTGCAACTAAGTATTTCACGTAAAATGACAGGTACAGGCCGTATTTTGAAAATCGGCTATCATTTTAACTAAAACTAGCTTTTTCCCGCGACTCCGTCCGCGCGGAATAAAAAAAAAAAAGAAAAAAAGAAAACGGGGTAAAAATTATCCTATGTCCTATTCCTGGTTCTAAGGTACCTGCTCACCAATTTTCAGTCAAATCGATTCAGCCGTTCTTGAGTTATAAATGGTGTAACTAACACAACTTTCTTTTATATATATAGATAATACAGATATATAGTGCTCTGGATTTCCATTAAATTGGTGATATATCTTGGTCTATTTTGGATATCCATTAAATTGGATATATGAATGCGTAAATAGGTAAACCTAATAAGGTAAGGTAAAATAGTATTGAAAAGTATACATTTATAATTTTGATTTCTATTAAATTAGAGATATTCTAAACTATTTTATTACGTTGTACAAAATGAAATTCATTAGATTGAATTTAATGTGTCTCGGACTTCTTTTAAATAAGAAGCATTAGTAAAAACAAAAGAACTTTTATTAAATTGAAGGTATTTTAGATTTTAGATTTAAATCGAACATTTTCAGTAGGAAGCAGCTGATATTGCAACGACTGCTAAAAAGAGAGGTACATTATTACAATAGCGAAGATAATTTGTTTGTTTACAACAAAAAAAAGTATACGCTAAAACGAGAAAAAATGAAGAAAGAGATAGAATAATTGTGTTAGTGTAATTATGATTTTTGCGTATATCGAAAGATTGTTTTAAAATTAATAGAATGTCGTTGAAAATAAGTCAAAACATATTCTTACTAATTGACTATAACGATTTTATAGGTGATAAGAAAGATAGAAGACATCACCCGCAATCGGTTGTTTTCGTTATGTCGTGGTCATGTGACGTACACTCTGTACACTGAGAGCTATTTAACTTTATTTAACATATAACATTAGATCCGACGATATATCATTAGATGCTAGAAGTTATCGATGGCATCTCAGTTGTATAGTTTGATGCGTTGAGATGTATCACTGGATTGGTTATATAGTTTATTTATCAATGTTACAATAAGTTCCCTCTGATGTTAAGAAGTTTTATTGATAAACCTATGTTAATAAATAAAAAAGTAGTTAATACTAAAGTCTGTTCGTGGGTCCTTAGCAAAATATATATATATATTACCAAGTTATACGTAAAATTAAATGTTCAATTGTGGGAGCATGAGCAAATGAATATCCGGGTGCAAATAGTAACAGATACATGTAAATACTGCACAAAAGTTTGATTATTTTCTTTTGAATATTACCAGGTCTCACAGTTTAATAGAAAATTTGTGTTGTCTAAATTTAGTTAACTCTCTAATTCCGTGACGTCGGAATGTCGATAAAAATAAATGACTGAAAAGGTCATTTGTCCATCATTGTCAGTGTAGTATACAAGTGTGTGTAACTAGTGCACGCTGTCATGTGTATTGTACAGGCAGTAGTACATCGGCCCAACCGTCTAAGTTTTATTTGAATTTAAAATATAACTAAACTATAGATAGGTTTAGCGTTCGTCCGTGATTTCGTAAGCGCGGAAAAAATATAGCCTAGGTTCTATTGATAGTCTCGACAAAATCGGTCCATGCGATTCGGAGATTATTCATATGGCCATTTGCCTGATTGTCCCTTATAATATAAACAAAAATTAACTTTAACTGTCAACTTTAACTTGCATTAAATTTTTATTAATTAAAGGCTTTAACGATTAACGAAGTTACATTTTTATTTAACGAATTAAAGATTAACGAAGTTAACTTTTGCTTAACTGTGCCCACCTGTGACCAGGACCATAACAGGTTCACAAATTATTAACATCCTGAAGGAACTCTTTAGTCGACTGGGCTATCCACATTCAATCACTGCAGATTGTAAATGAGCCAGCAGTTTGTAAATGAAGAGTTTAAAACTTTTTGTGAAGATTGCAACATTAAACTTTTAGTACTGTTCCATATTGGCCGCAAATGAATGGGGAAGTCGAGCTTCAAAATAGGGATATCTTAAAGTACCTTAGAATAAGTGCAAGCGAAAAAAGAGACACGAATATAAGAGAAACATTATATTAGTATTTTATGATGTATAACTCTACTCCTCACTCAGTAACAGGAAAGACCCCTTCAGAACTTTTCTTTAAACGAAAGAATAGGAATAAGATTCGATGCTACATGATATTATTATTAATTTAATTTATTATTATTATTCGGGTTAGTTTCAACATACAAAATTTTTCAATTATTTAATTCAATACTTAATTTTGACATTAAGCTTGAGTGTTGTTGATACACCGGCTTGATAAATACATCATGGCGTCAGCCGGAACGCTGAGTGATTAGTGAATTGATACATACTTAAACCAATGATCTTATGACTTATGATAATATTGATACTTAGTAAAGCAACAACTGCAATTTTTTTTTTAAAAAAAAAAAAGGGAAATGGATTAGCTAAGTGTGCATTTGAATAACACATAATTATCGTGATTAAATAGTAAATACTTTATTGGCATAGCCGTTTGGTTTATATGAAATTTATGCATAATAATGCATATTATTATGCAAAATAATGAAAAAAAAAATTTAGATTTCAACTTAATTTAAGGTTAATCTATATAGTTTTCTTCGTACTATTCATGGCGATCATAGTATATCTTCGAGGGGGAGTTCATTGCAGCCACTGATAGTGACAATGACTCACACTTTTGTTGTTTTGTTTTGTATTTTCTGTACTACAAAATATATCTAAATTATACGTAAAATGTTTGTTAGCAACAAGACCTACCGTTCTCCTATATCAGTTGTTAATTATTGCAGATATCCATGAAGTTGGTTGCACAGTCACATGCACGGAAATGTAAACATTGTTCTTGTTATGACGACATGACTTCTGATGGCGTTGTTCGATGAGTACATCATTTAATCAGATGATGTAAATTTCTTTTAATTTAATTAATTTTTATGACTACCATTACGTTTAGGTTTAAAGATCTTTATTTCTCATTAAAAAAAAAAAGGAGTAGATATGTTCGGAACCGTACCGCCGTGCGTAAATAACTTCTGTAAATCCGTGCTCGTAATTTTATTAAAAAAAATAGTTATGAGTAATTGCACTTATTTAAAGTAATAGTTATAGTTTTTCTGTGCGTTGTAAGGAAGGTGTAAGTTTAAAGCGTTTGCTATAAACAAATGTTTTGTGAAGTTTTTAAATGTTATTAAACTATGTTGAACAATTATTGATATACCCGAAAAATAAATATGTATATCATACAGGCTTGCGGGTTAATACGTAATATAGATACAGAATACAGGATGAATATAAAGCAAAATAAACCTTAACACAACTATAGAAGAGAATCTAACTTGACAGAAATGACAAAGTTATATATGTAGAAAATATTGAGAGATTATTACAGTTCAGCGATGATATATGATTTAAGTTTATTTTTGAAAACATTAATACTGTTACAATTCTTTATCTCGTCTGACAGTTGTTAAACATTTGAACGCCTTCGAACGAAATAGTTTTATTCCATAGATAGTTCGCGGAGTAATAGATTTAATTTGTGTTTGTTACGTCAGTTATGTTTGTTATCTCTTTTTTCGAGTTTAATGTTAGACTTAATGTTTTTATTTGTTATGTTCATTATGAGAGTACAAGTCCTAAATTTAAACATTTGAGTGACATTAAGTAATTTTGTTTGTTATAAAGTTCATTAGTTGGAGTTCGGTAATCAAAAAATTAAATTGGTGGTAATGATTTTCAGTAGATGTGAATACATTAAATTGGATTAATACAGTGTCAATGAACACAGAGAATTCCATTCAATTGGAATTGAGGTTACCATTAAATTGGAAACACTTAGGTTACCATTAAATTGGAAACACTTAGATTACCATTAAATTGGAAACACTTAGATTACCATTAAATTGGAAACACTTAGGTTACCATTAAATTGGAAACACTTAGGTTACCATTAAATTGGAAACAGTTAGATTACCATTAAATTGGAAACACTTAGGTTACCATTAAATTGGAAACAGTTAGATTACCATTAAATTGGAAACACTTAGGTTACCATTAAATTGGAAACACTTAGATTACCATTAAATTGGAAACACTTAGATTACCATTAAATTGGAAACACTTAGGTTACCATTAAATTGGAAACAGTTAGATTACCATTAAATTGGAAACACTTAGGTTACCATTAAATTGGAAACACTTAGGTTACCATTAAATTGGAAACAGTTAGATTACCATTAAATTGGAAACACTTAGATTACCATTAAATTGGAAACACTTAGATTACCATTTAATTGGAAACACTTAGATTACCATTAAATTGGAAACACTTAGGTTACCATTTAATTGGAAACACTTAGATTACCATTTAATTGGAAACACTTAGATTACCATTAAATTGGAAACACTTAGATTACCATTTAATTGGAAACAGTTAGGTTACCATATTTAATTGGAAACACTTCGGTTACCATTAAATTTGAAAAACTTCTATTGCTGACTACAGAGAATTCCATTCAATTGGAATTGAGGTTGCCCCAAAGGACTCGAAATTTATGTTAAAGAATTAGATAGGACAAACAAACTTGCAAGTACATTTATCTCTACGCCTCATGTAGTCGGAACTACATGTCACGGTAAGGAATGAAGAAACTGGACAAATACTAAGAATGAACGTTACACATCTAAAAAGAGTGGAAGGGGAATGGAAATGTAATGGAAATGTAAAAATTAAATGAAGATACATCAAACATTAATGAATGAAACAATCTGGTTGAAAATTATTAATTTATAATTACAGTAAAAAATATATATAAGATGTTTATTGAGTTGAAAATAATAATAAAATAAAACTTGTTAACAAGGAAGGGATGTAGTGTTTGTGTCTATGGAATAGATACAATTCACTGTCTCATGTACCACACTGGAGGGGACAGCTGTCCCTGGGTAGTTGAGTGACGAACGCGGTACGAAGCGGACGTGCGCCTGCGCTCCAGTGTGGTAGTGGTGAGCCAGTGTCTGTCCTTAATCATCTTTAGGGACCCTATGGTCCTACAGATAGATATATGCTATCGCGAACTTTTATTTAGCACATTTAAAGAGCTACAATTCGCCATACATCATTTTTATGTAGGTCCTATAGTTTAGCCTACGTAAGCGCTGAAAGCAAAATTGTCCCTAATTTTCGCAACAAATTTTAAAGCTAAATTCAAAATCTACTAGTCTTCTAGTTATTTAAAAAAAAAACAAAAAAATGGGACCCATCTGCAAGCACTTCCTTTCGATTAAAATATTTTTCATCAAAATCGGACCACCAGGGGCGGAGTTTCGCGGTAACACACATAAAAAAAAAATAAAAAAATACAGTCGAATTTGTAGAAATAATACGATTTGAGTAAAATATTAAAACGGTTTATTGTTAACAGAAGCAATTATATATGACAGACACACGCGTTATATAAAAGGTAAGAGGAGATGACGTCACGACGGTGTTGCTAGTAGTAAAGATGGGCGTTGTTTAAATTCTTCCAACATCCTCTCTTACACATAAGCCCATCTTGGATGCACAGAGAACTAGTTTTAAGTGCGTCGTGGCTTTCGTTAGGACATCTGCGACCATCATGTCCGTCTGAACGTAGCGAACGTCGATGACCCCTCCAAGCACCTTGTCACGAACAAAATGATGCCTCACATCAATGTGCTTCGTCCTGGAATGATAACCATCAGAACCTGAAAGTTTGATAGAACTCTGGTTATCACTGTAAATAACCATGGCTTCATTCTTCAAGTGTGGCCAACAACTCTCTTGAATTTGCTTTAGCCATAAGGCTTCTTGTACGCAAGACTGGGCTGCCGCTTCGAGTTCCAGCTGATTGTTCCTCCCTGAAACAGAAATGTGTAGCCAGTGCAGGAACGTCGATCATCACCTGAACTCGCCCAGTCTAAGTCGCAATAACCATGAGTCATTGTTTCTGCTGGTGTTTGCTTATAAGTCAGTCTATAATCTTGAGTCCCCTTCAAGTAGCGCATGACCCGTTTCAGAGCAAGCTGCATTTCAGGCTTGCTATTGTATTTGCTTAACATATTAATAACAAAGCTAATGTCTGGCCTTGTTACTTGTGAAACATACAATAAACATCCAATTATCTCTTGATAAGGAATATCAGTTAATATTTTAACTTCCTCAGAATTTTCTTTCTCATAAAACTTTGTATTTACATCCATTGGAGACTTGACTGTCTTACAATCTGACATACCATATTTCTGCAATACTTCCATTATATATTTTCTCTGGTCTAAGTATATTATTCCATTCTTTCTGTCTCGTTCTATGTGTATTCCAATGCAGTAACATAAGTCTCCAAGATCTTTCATTTTAAACTTTTTATGCAGTTATGCTTTTACATGAATTTTCATATTTTGATTGTTTGTAAATATTAATATATCATCTACATAAATAGCCATAAAGATCATGTTTCTATCATCCTCAATTTTGTAGTATATACAGGGATCTAATTTAGTCTGTGATAAACCCATCTCTTTCAGTGTGAAATCAAGCTTCTTATTCCACTGCCTGCTCGCTTGTTTTAGTCCATACAAAGATTTCTTGAGTCTACATACTTTGTCACTACTCTCATATAGAGGTGGCTGCTTCATATAAATTTCCTCTTCTATGTCGCCTTGCAGAAAAGCTGATACCGCATCCATTTGACATATATCTAAATCATATTTTACCGCCAAAGCGAATAAGTATCTTAGAGATACAAGTCTAACAACAGGTGAAAAACTTTCAGTGTAGTCGATTCCAGGCCTTTGAGAACACCCTTTAATTACAAGACGTGCCCTATACTTTACTGTTTCTCCATTTTCATTTTTCTTAATCTTGTAGACCCATTTGCATGGTATGGCATGTTTATTAGCTGGTAGAGTAGTCAATTCCCAAGTATTGTTTTCAAGTAAGGATTTATACTCTTCATCCATTGCTTCTTTCCATTGCCTTGCATTTGGACCTGATAATGCTTCTTCAATAGTAACTGGATCTGAAACTTCCATAAGACACATGAAAGTATTGCCTTTCATGTTTTTTCTCTGATGTGACCTCAATGTAATTCTACTTTGTGCATATTCATTATGGGAATCATCATAATCATCTGTATCAGGATAATAAGTCTCATCAGTTTGTCTATTCAACATACTACTGTCAAATGAATTCTCATTACTTGAGGATGTCAATGGCTCATTCTGAGAGCTTTCATTGATAGTTGTTTCTTCTGTTTGATTCTGTGAGTCTAAAGAATCAACTTGTGTACTACTTAGAGGAAGTGTAATTAGCTGTGGCTCTGATACAGTTTCCGGAGCCACATTTTTCAAAACATTAAAATTTTCAATAAATATCACATCTCTACTAATTACAATCTTTTTACTGATTTTATCATAGAGCCTGTATCCCTTTGTATTCTCACAGTATCCCACAAAGATTAGTTCACGTGATTTGCTTTCCCATTTATGGCGGTTTTGCTTAGGAACATGTACCATGGCCTTTGAGCCAAATATCTTTAAATGAGAAATGTGTGGTTTCTTACCAGTCCATTTTTCATATGGTGTTGTTTCAGCTAGCATACGTGATGGGGATCTGTTTGTGACATATGCGGCAGTTGCGACTGCCTCTGCCCAGAATAATTTTTGCAGTTTTGCTTCAAACAACATGCACTTCGCTCGTTCTACCAGCGTTCGGTTCATCCTCTCTGCTACACCATTTTGTTCAGGCGTATATGGAGTGCTGGTCTAATGTTTGATTCCAGAAGCTGCCAGAAAATCAGAAAAATCATTATTACAGTACTCTTTACCATTGTCACTTCTTAAAATTTTTATTTTCCTCTCTAGCTCATTTTCTACTTCATCTTTAAATTTCTTAAACACTGATGTAATATCCAATTTGTTCTTTAGAAAATAAACATATACTTTACGAGAGCAATCATCTATGAAAGTTATGAAGTATTTCCCTCCACCTACAGATGGAGTCTCCATCGGACCACACAGATCAGTATGAATAATGTCAAGTAAAGCATTTGCTCTAGAACCAGAACTTGGAAATGGTAATCGAGTTTGTTTCGCTTCGCAACAGGGTATGCAAACAGTGTTTACTTCTTTACCAGAAATAGAAACTGAAAACTGGTGTTTTACTTACTCCTCCAGTTTATAGATATATAAGGGGAATAAAAAGACAATATGATCTCACAACATTAATATTATTTATTTACTCTTTTTCTTCATATAAGCAACACATTAAATTTCACAAATTATTAAATTACAGTAAGAATAGAAACATATATATACAATAAGAATTATTGAAATGATAGTTGTTTTATTTAAATTTTATAGAAATGTAATAAGAGGTTATCTAGCTTAAGGCTTTTTAATTAAAAATGTTTATCGGAGATAGTAAAGGGGAAAACTTATACTCAGGGTCGCGTTACTAGTTCGCGTGTCTTGATCAACTTTGCTTTTACCCACTTATTATTTTTAAACAATATTGAACCTTTAAATTATACCATTTTAAACAAATTAGTTATAAAAAAAACACATCAAGTCCCTATGCTCAATCAGGCATATACCTATGCAGTGGCGGCTCGGAGGGAAACTTCAGGATAACAATCCGAGCATCCACTGGACAGATCCTACTCAGGAATTTGGTGACACTGACCTGGATGTTGATTTGAAGTGATGGTAAGGAAGGTTGTACCTTACTACATCCTAAGCTCTTTGCCTGGACTGCGGAACGGACTTCAAAGAAGCATGACTAGTAATGTACATGCTTTAATCTAATTTCTATTAATTAGACTAAATTTCTATTATAAAGTAACAATTAAATCTAAAACGGAGACAAATGTGAACGAAATATAAAGAAAACCCATCTGAAAAAGACAAGACAGCCATTAGGACAAATCTAACAACTATAATACCGAATAAATTGAAATTATTTTCCTATACATACCACGGCGGCTGCTACAAATTTAATTTTGTCCCAAAGGAATTATAAACCAATCCGCTCGCGATTTCCCACCTCTCCCTGTGAAACAGCGAAGGGGTCAATCAACGTGCTCAGCCCTAAGGCTTCAGGTTTGAAGAAATATGATTTTAATATCATAAAAAAACTTACCATTTTTATTTATTTTGGCTAACCTGCCATAATATTTTCAATATCAAGTGCGATCACGAATGATTTAAATTCTCTAAAAGTAGAATTACAACAGCACAAATAATAAATCCGAGGACGGTAGACTACCACGGGCAATTGATTTTGACAATCTCCCTTTTATACGACATTGACATAATTGACAGATGTGTGCGTTCGGAAACCGAAGAGAAGAAAAACCGAATCAAGTAAAAATAATGATGCGAAAAAAATCGCAACGTTACAAAACACCTTCAGTACATAGAGGTAACCTTTTCACATCAGCCATATTTAAGTGCCCCATCCTTTTATGCCATGTAATTAAATCTGTCGCAGTACATGCATTTCCATTTACAACATTAAGTTTGTACATATTGTCTCTTAGCCTCGCTGTTGCTACTAAATTCTTATTGCCATTGTAAATGTTACAGCCAGTATTTGTGAATTCAACATTACAGCCACTCTTTGTTAATTGACTGACAGATAGTAGGTTTGTACTTAATTTAGGAATAAACAGAACATTTCTCACCTGTATTTGATGTTCATCTTTGTTTAATTTAGTTTGAATATTTACTTTACCCATACTCTGCACAGGGATCGCTTCACTGTTTGCCACCATTATTCTGTGAATCGGAGGTGACTGTTCATCATACATCCAGTCTGAGCGTCTTGTCATGTGCATTGTTGCTCCAGAGTCAATATACCAGTCATCCTGGTTTAGTGTACTGTAAGCTGAAAAAACTGCTGCAAAGGTGGTTTGATTTCTTTTCTGTACTTGTACTGTACATTGACTTTTTATATGTCCATATTTATTGCAGTTATAGCAACGAGGGCCCTTGCCTTTTGGCTTTTTATTGTTGTAAGAGGTATTCTTGTGCTTAGTGAAAAATACAGTAGTTTCGGACACTTTCACTTCCTGCAAAAGTTTTGTTTTTATAAAATCTGATGTTATTTTAATACCGGAACTTTCCAGACCCATGATCATTGGTTTATAATTATCTGATAAACCTGCCAGCATGAGTGTTCCCAACCATTCATCATTAACTTCGAAACCAATGTTCCGTAACTTATGCGCTGTACTCATGATTTTATTCACATATTCTTCGATACTACCACAGTTGTCCAATGAAGTATTGATCAAATCCTTAAGTAATCCGACTTTTCTCGAAAGCCCAGAGTCTTCGAACGCATTCTGTAGATTTTTCCAGACTTCTTTTGCTGTTTTTGCATTTTCGATATGAACATAGTTCATAGGTTCAACCAACAAAATTATCTTCGACTTTGCTTTGATATCTTTCTTCAAATCGACATCGGTACCAGGTTCAATACATTCCCACAATTCTTCCAATTGTAAATAGGACATAACTGCAAATTTCCATGTTGAATAATTCTCCCGGCCTGCCAATTTCTCAATTTGAAGGTTGTGCGTGGCCATCTTAATCGTGCGAGACCGGCAAAATACAATAGATTATACACTTCTTTTGCTTATTTCCACGATAAATATTTATTTTTACTCCAAAAAGTATACGGTTCTGGGCCCATAACCTGTAGAAATAATACGATTTGAGTAAAATATTAAAACGGTTTATTGTTAACAGAAGCAATTATACATGACAGACACACGCGTTATATAAAAGGTAAGAGGAGATGACGTCACGACGGTGTTGCTAGTAGTAAAGATGGGCGTTGTTTAAATTCTTCCAACAGTACCTTTTTTTTTTTTTTTTTTTTAACGTTGGGAAATGTGTTAAGTATACCGCCCGCCCTTCGGGGGGGGCGGGCGGTTATGTGAGGCTCCCCCGGCGTAAATAGGGGCGCCGGGTATGCTCACCAAAACCCAACGGTGTTCCACCTTCTCCGAATGTGATGGGGCCGTGGGAACGCAATAGCACACCACCACGGCCCCGTCTGCGGATTGCCCGCCACGTGGAAATGCGGCGGGCCCTGCTTCCGCGACGACGCCTTCAGCAGAAGGCGCCGTCGACCTTCGCCGAGGACTCCCCGGAACACGTGGGGAGTCCTACAGCACGGGACCCTTGCGAGGCAGGCGGCGAACCCCTGATTCGCCGCCCGCGGGTCCCTCACGGCGGCGCCCTGTCTAGCGCCACAAGGTGCGCCCGACGGCGCCGCCCCGGTCTCCTGCGACGGATCGGGAGCGAGTCGAGGCCCATACAGGTCGTACCTGCCCTAAGTGTAAGGAAGGAAGTTCGGCTAGTTCCAAGAGTCCATATCGATGTTATAGATGTGGCCTCCAAGGCTACAAGGTCACTGATTGTCCCAAATGCTCAACGGTTTTTTTTTTTTTATAAAATCACATCTACAGACGCTTGATCCGTACTCTTTTCTGCACAGGTTTTAGTTATCTTTTTTTTATTTTTTTTATTAATATCCCTCTGCTACATTGTTTGTTCCTGCTTAATACATATATATTAGGTCCTTACATATGAAATTGGCGTTTTGTATGGGAGGAACAAAAAGTCGAATATTTTTTAATATAATATATTTAATTAATCAAATTATGAACCATTATTTTCTATGCACTTTTGCCATCTCATAGGTAGTTCATTGATCCCTTTACTGAAAAAACCAGTCGGACGGGATTCAATAAAATCTTTGAAGGTGATTTGGACTGCCCCATCGGAGTTGAATTTTTTCCCTTGCAAGAAGTTATCCAAATTTTGAAAAAAATGGTAATCTGTTGGAGCAAGGTCCGGGGAGTACGGAGGATGTCTTAGACTTTCCAATTGAAGCTCTTCTAATTTAGTAGCCGTCTGTTGCGCAGTGTGTGGTCTAGCTTTGTCGTGAAGCAGCAGTGGCGTGGAGCGATTGACCAGCCTAGGTTGTTTAGCCGCTAGCTTTTCCATCATGGTTTGCAATTGCTGACAATAGACATCAGCCGTAATAGTCTGGCCAGATTTGAGAAAACTGTAATGAACAATACCGGCACTAGTCCACCAAACGTTTACAAGTAACTTTTTTGGGGTTAATTTTCGCTTGGGGCAGGATTTGGCTGGCTGGCCAGGATCCAACCATTGCGCTGAGCGCTTCCGATTATCGTAAAGGACCCATTTTTCATCACAGGTAATGATTGGGTTTAAAATACCTTCATTATTGTGCCGGTTTAGTAATGTAACGCAACAGTCGACGCGCGTTTGCCGGTTTGCTTCAGTCAATTCGTGAGGTACCCACCTTTCAAGCTTTTTAATCTTCCCAATTTGCTTCAAGTGAATTAAAACAGTTTTATCACTAACATCGCAGCCTGCAGCTAACTCGGACGTGGTTTGCGATGGATCCGCTTCCACTATAGCCTTCAACTCTTCATTATCAACTTGAGTCTCAGGCCGTCCACGGGGCTTGTTCTGCAGATCGAAATTTCCAGAACGAAAACGTTGGAACCAAAAACGAACTGTGTTTTCTTTTGCAACACGACCGCCATACACATCATTCACCCTTCGAGTCGTTTCCGCAGCACTAGTGCCACGGCGGAACTCGTACTCGTAAATAATGCGATATTTTAAGTTTTCCATTTTGTAAAATGAGTGACGCAAACAGAAAAAAACAGAAGAAAAAAAACAAATGAATGACGGTCATCGAATCACAAATACATGAGTCTATAGCTGTACAAATTTGAATTTGGAATTCCTTACCAAAGAGGAGAAATTCGTGCTTAAAGTGGCCAGTACGAAAAACGCCAATTTCATATGTAAGGACCTAATATATATATATATATATATATATATATATATATATATATATATATATATATATATATATATATATATATATATAATATATATATATTAAATACATATAATTTAACTTAATTATAATTTTTTTTTTAACCATTTACTATACTAACTTTACTAGCTTACTTATACTATAACTTGTTTTTTTTAATATTTAAACTGTGGCGACGGATGTAGTGTTTCTCATTTTTAGGAGACCTTCTACGATCGCCGCGTCTCGGTTTCTCATCGCCATTTTTGTGTTATAGGCGATGATTTTGTCGGTTGGCGCGTTCCTTGTCCTCAGGATAAGCCTTGTTGCGTCTTGGCGTTCGTCCGTGTAATAAGCACATTCGGCCGTGTGCCTGGATACCGCTACCACAGCGTGCTGTACGCTGTCGTGCAGCTGCAGCTTCCGTGCTGTGGAACGCAAGATGATAACCGTCCCGTATGTTAACCCTTGTGCTTCGTGTACCGTTAGCAGACGCGATCCCTCACCAGTTCCGTAACCAAGATGGTGTAGATTCTCCTTTTCTTCTTGGGTAAACACTAGGAAAAGGGTGTTGGGTACTGATGTAGGTATTTTCGCTCCTGTGTATCTTCCGATCTTGTACGAACGCACTTGGGTTTTAGACGAATATATGCCGCTGTAGATCTCGTTTAGCGCATATGCTACGTCTAACGGGTTTCGGTGCGTGCATAGCAATTCCTGACTTACTCCGGTTATGAGGTTGGGGCGAGTGTACTCCATTATGAAGAGGTTTTCTCTGTCTATGTAAGGGAGTTGATTGTTGTCACCACACAGAAGCACTTCTTTGGCGCCACTGATCCGCTGGGCCATCACGATCGCTCCAAAGTGATTCATGAGTGCCTCGTCTACGATGAGTCGGGAACAGGTCTTGTGATCTCTAAGCCCGTTCACCAGTAGCGAGGCCATTGTGCGCACTTTGGATTTCGCTTTGGAACCGATGCGGTTCATGAGCTTCTCGCGTAGGTCTTTAGCCGCCTCTGTTGTTGTGGTGATGACAATGTCTCCCTGTTGGCTGAAGTTATTGACCATCCAGGTTGTCTTGCCGCACCCAGGGACACCATTGACCCACCTTATTGTCGGCACAGTCCAGTTGTCTAGGTCCTCGGCGCTCAAGATGGTTTCCGCCATCTCGAGAACTTTATGCTCTAAAACGACCTTTGTGCTTTTGGCTACGACAACAATGGGGTCATCGGGGGGAGATTTATAGGTTGTCTTCCCTTTTCTTTCCGTCTCTGCTTCGTCCAGCTCGACGAAGCCCGCTGACCTACTATATGCCGCCATATGTGTCTTCATTGTGCCGTGGATTGTCTCGGACGTGATGTTGTTGTATATGGCAGCTTCTGACTCCTCGAGCTTGGTTTTTAAGATTGTCTCGTTGTTGCCTGCAAATGCGTCTAATATCTCCCTGCAGGTGGCGAGGTTTACTTGCCTCGTTGCTCTTGTGAGGGCTTGAAACTCGAGGAAGGCGTTTACATAGTGGTACCGGGTTTCTCTCACTGGCCGAAGCCGAGGCGGAATGACTTCTCCCTTGTCGGCTCTGGTTAGGGTGGTGGGTGTTTTCGGTGGAGAGTAAGTGGTTGTTGTTTTGTTTGTTATCTGGCTGTGGCTCCTTTCTTGATTTCTGGCTCCGGGTATTGATTGGGCTGCAGCATTAATGATTTTAAGGAGCTCGTTAACCATTCCTCCTGTCACTGATCTTTCCTGGCTTCTCCTCTGTCTGGTTTCGTCTATAGCTGTCGTGCGTTCGCTCACTGTTCTGAGCTGTAGGCGTTCCGAGCCGCTCAGGGTTGATAGGTTCGCTATGGGGTGGCCCCAAGCATCCACTGGGTTAGTCGCTGTTGCTGAGTCGTATTTAAGTAGGTAACTGAGGTTTTCACCCCTGTCCTCATATACGATGATCTCATGATGTTCCGAGGCCGTCAAGCAACCCGTGCGATCTGCAACTTCCCCTTTTTCGTGCCTCACCACCATAGCGTCCACACTCACCCTGCGAGATACAGCTGCTGAGCCAGAGTGGGAGGGGCCGAGCTTTCTTAGTAACGAGCATGCTTGTGAGAACGGTGTTTCATCTGCATATCATGAGAACAATAGTATAGTCTTGTTACGGACTCTCACTACTTTTCCTCGTTGGTTTGCGACTTCAGCTACCGTTAACGCATCGTAAGTTTTGCGTCTCATGCTCACTTTGTTTGTGCTGCCGTTCAGTAGGACACCCAAGCCAGGTGAGATCTTGATATATTTGCTGGCCGTTGCTATGCAGAAACTTATACCCAGTTTTTCTGAGGGTTTGTCCATAAAAAGTGCAACTCCTCGAATTTTGATTCCAGCCACATCTTTTTCTCCCCAGGTCAGGAGTTGTGATATTGTGAGTGACTGTGTTTAGTTCTTTTGTGGATTCGGGTTGGTTGGTTGTGCTTGTGTGTGTGGGGTTATTGTTGTATTGGTGTTTATTGTGGTGTGTCTCTTTGCTGCTTTACGGAAAACCATTTCGGTAAATGCAAATAATTGTTGTCTATGGTCTTCGTTTTTTATTATTTCGTGGAGATTGTTCAGACTTAGTGTTTTGTTTAATGCGAATTCTAAGTTTAAGCGGGCTGTTGCGAAGCGGGGGCAATCTATGGCCAGATGCCATACGGACTCGCTGATATTTGGGTCGCATTCACAGCCAGGACTGTCTTTTATCTTAAACCTGTGTAAGTACTCCCCTATTCCACCATGTCCTGTCAAAACCTGCACTAAGGCTGGGGATGGTCTTGTTTTTCTGATTATTCCGAATGCCTCATGGACATCCGTGTTGCAATAAAATGGCAGTGGTGTATAAATATACTTTATTGTATGCACAATAATTGAGAAGTTTACAGAGAGGCACCGGACAGCACTTCTTGTAAGGAACGTAGATAGCAGAGAGAGAGAGGAAGTTGACATAGATTATAAAGGCGCAACATGCAAAGATTATATAACATTTTAACACTCCCTTCGCATGTAAGCCTTCTTTCACAAAACAAATTATTAAACAATACTATGCAAATTTACATGCCAATACTTCTTCTTTGTTATACAAAATTAAGTGCTTAAATTTAACACAATACTATCTCATATAAACAAAATTAAGTAACACTTAAATTAACACATTACTTTTTCATATAACAAAGATTATGGAGATTTAACACAGCAGCCATACCTTTTTATGAAACAGAAACAAGTGCTTAAAATTAAATTCAGAACTTCTTCACTAAACAAAAAGAAAATTTAAGTATTAAAACTTAACATACCAATGTTACTTCTTAACAATTTGAATCTTTCTCTAGGCAAAGACTTAGTAAAAATATCTGCAAACTGTTCAACTGAATTGACATAATTTAAGGAAATAACATTTTGCTGATATTTTTCCTTTATAAAGTTATACTTAATATCAATATGTTTACAGCGCTTGTGAAATTCACTATTTTTAATCACATTTATTGCACTTTGATTGTCAATATTAAGACACACAGACACTTGTTTATATTGTCCTATATCACATAATAATTGTTTTAACCACATTATTTCTTTGCAGCCATGAATTCTGCCTCAGTTGTCGAAAGAGCTACACTTTGTTGCCGTTGGCTAGACCATGTAACTGCAGCTCCATTTTTAATAAAAACATATCCTGTCATTGAACGCCTTGTTTCAATATCATTAGCATAGTCAGCATCACTGTAGCCAATCAACTCTGTAGACTGTGGCTTTGATTGATAACATAAACCAAATTCAATGGTACCTTTGAGATATTTAAAAATTTTCTTTACTGCATTCCAGTGGCTCTCATTATAATTATGTAAAAACTGACTTACCACACTGACTGCATATGCAATATCAGGCCTGCTCACTGTTGCCAAATGGATAAGTGATCCAACTGCTTCCCTGTAGGGCAGTTTTCTCGCTGGCACAGCATCACCTTTCTGTAGTTTAATGTGTGGGTCAGATGGAATACTATTTGGATTTGCACTGTCCATATTAAACTTTTCCAATATCTTTTCAATATACTTGGTTTGGTGAATAAAAATATGTTCTTTATTTCTTTCTATTTGCATACCAACAAAATTATTAGATGAACAAGTTTTTAAATCAAAGTGTGTTTGTAATTCTTCTTCTTCTTCTTCTTTTAATTAATACTGGACTCCATCGTAACTTCGATGATTTTGCCAACGTCAAGGTTGAAGATAATTGATAATGAAAGATGTAAATAAATAAGAAAAAAACAAAAAAAACTACAATAGCTAATGGCAGTCCAGAAATACGAATTCCAGTATGCTTTGACAAGTGACCGGTAGCTGATGACTTCAGTTGGGACACTGAAAAGGACAACACAAGAGTTAGTAAACTATCTACAGTTTAAAATATCAGAGACTTAGACAATTAAAGATTAATTTTGTTAGAGATTAAAAATTTAAATAAAACCTTCACCAGGGGGGTATGGGCCAAAGTTAGTAAGAATGGGATATTAATAGGTCTGGGGATTTCGTTAGGAAGGAGGTCATATAGTTGAAGTTGGAGATTGGGACAATTAAAAAATATGTGTTCTATGGACCCTTCATCCGTACCGCACTCACACAAGGAATGATCTCGAACACGTATTTTCGCGAGAAAGACTGGAGAAGCTACAAAGCCTAGTCGTAACCGGGTTATAACAGAGATTATACTTTTTTTAATCTTTCCATGCTTGTTGAACCACGGTTTGGATGGAATACTTGGTTGTATGGACGCATAAAATTTACCCTTAGATTGACTTGACCTTTGCCACAAGGTGGTCCAATTCTCCATCATGGATGATTTGGTGGATATGCGTAGATCTCGGGGAAAACAAGATTTGTACGAATCGGAACCTAAGTAGACTGCGGCCTTTGCATGTGCGTCTACCGTTTCGTTACCATTGATGCCCGAGTGGCCAGGGATCCACGCCGAGACAACTTCAATCCCGGAGCAGTGACAATTATATAGGAGCTGTTTAATTTGAAGGGTAACGCTGAAATTATGACGGGACCGGAAGGGAAACTTTAAGATATCTAATAGACAGCTTAATGAGTCGGAAAAAATTAATGTTTTGTTAAGTTTATGGGACTCAGCAAAGGCGATAGCTTCTAGCAACGCAATCGCTTCTGCAGTAAAAATGGAAGTTAACGGAGGACATTCAAAAGTTCAAAACAATTTTAAATTTAGGGAACCAAACAGCTGCCCCCACAGGACAATCAGGAGACGACTTTGAGGCGTCAGTAAACATTATGTTCCATTGGGGCCAGTCCGATTCCAGAATAGAGTTAAATTTTTGGTTGGCTGCAGGAGTATGCTTCTCAATTCCAAAATTTAGGATAATTTTAGGAGAATAAATAAGAGCGTCAAACTGAGTTGCGTAGACGGGGATTACAACACCTTGTTCGATAGGGGAAGCGGGGACTATATATTTATTAAACGAATTAATAAGCAAGGGGGGATCTTTGTTAGACCAATAGCTGGAAGTTGGAATTGAATGGGAGAGAGCTTTTAAGACGCGGAGGAGAGGATGATGTTTAGTTTGGACAACATTACAAAAAAATCTGTCAGACAGGAATTGCCTACGGAGATATAGGGGGGGATCCAGACATTCCACTTGCAGAGCGTTGACTGGTGAGCATTTCATAGCACCAGATATCAATCGTAAGCATCTGGACTGTATCTTATCTAATTTAGATAACGCAATTTTATTACAGGGTTCCAGAAGAAATCCACCATAATCAAAGTGACTACGGATTAATGCGTCATATATGAGTTTAAGAGTGACAGGATGAGAACCCCATCTAACCCCGGTAAGAGTTCTTAAGATGTTTATGCCCTTTTCACATTTTTGAATGATATGGTCCAGATGTTGTCGACCCGAAAGTTTAGAATCAAACGTAACTCCCAGAAATCTGACAGACTCATGACTAGGAATACGTGTATTATCTACATAAACAGCTACAGGGGGAACATTTCGTTTACGAGAAAAAAGGACTACGCTGCATTTTGAAACGGAGAGAGTGAGGTTATGTGCCAAAAGATAGTCGTTTAAATAAGAGAGGGCAGAGTTTATACGACGAGTGGCTTCATTTACAGATGACGATACAGAGTATAGGGCAATATCGTCGGCATATTGTAGGATATTACAAAATGAATTTACAGAAGATTCCAAATCAAAAGTGTAGATATTGTATAACAGGGGGCTCAAAACCGAGCCCTGTGGAAGACCTTTCCAAACGGTGCGAGGAGGGAGGGAAGTATTAAAGTAACGAATAGAAATAGTACGGGACATCAACAGGCTGCAAATGAAATTGATCATCCTCTCTGGAATACTCAGCTGTAGCATTTTCTGCCTGAGTAGGGGAAGTGAAACGCTATCATAGGCAGCGGAAATATCTAAGAATGCACCTAATACATTTTCATTTCGGGAGAAGGCCAGACGAATTTCTGAGGAAAGGATGCTCAAACTATCCAAGCATCCGTTGCCTCTTCTGAATCCAAATTGAGAGTTAGGCAATAAATTACGGTTTTCAAGAAGCCACTCTAGTCTGTTTTTGATAAGATTTTCCATAATTTTGGCAAGGACAGAAGACAGAGCTATAGGTCTGTAGGACGAAGAGTCGTGGGGATCTTTGCCAGGTTTTAGTATGGGGATTATAATCTGGGATAACCAAGAATCGGGCACAGAGCCAGTGATAAATATGTAGTTAATAATTTTAAGGAGCATGATCTTGGATGAGTCTGGAGATTTACAAATGAAAGAATAAGGTATGCCATCAACACCTGGAGAGGAATCTCGTAGGTGGACTAGAACACCGGAGAGTTCCGTTAGAGAGAAAGGGTCATTCATCCTGTCAGAAGAAGGGGAGAGTTGGGTGGGAAAGTTACCAGACTCCGGGACGAAAGGAGGGGCTAAATTATCAAAGAAGATTTCTAACCATGGCATAGGGTCTTTAGAAGATACGTTTGATTCCAAAAGGGACCTACGATAGGCCTTGATCTTATTCCAAATGAGAGTAGGAGGAGAGCGAGGGGAGAGAGATTCGCAGAATCTTTGCCACCCTAGACGTTTCTTTTCAGCTAAAAATCTGCGAGTGTACGCAGAAACTTTTTTTAAACTCAAATAGTTCTCCATTGTATAATTGCATGAATACTTTTTCTCAGCTTCTTTACGAAGTCGAACACTCTTTGTACATTCAGAGTCCCACCATGGGGGGGAACTTATTTTCTGGGTAGATTTTTTAAGGGGAATAGACTTATCGGCAGCTTTTATAAGGATAGAAATAAAGTCATTATAGAGTGAAAGGAAATTATAGGGGCTAGCCTCTGGAAGAGAGGCAATTTCTTTTGTAACTATATCTGAAAACATTGTCCAATTTGCTTGAGGAATGCGATATTTCTGAAGGGGAGTAAACGGCATGCTTGGAATAGAAGATTGAAGTATGGAAATCAAAATGGGAAAGTGATCACTTCCATATGTGCTATGAAGAACAGACCAGGCTAAATTGGGGACTAGAGTGGGGGAAGCAAAAGAAAGGTCAGGTATGCTAATATTTTGTAAGGGGGACCCTCTGCGAGTGGGTGATCCATCGTTAAGAACGCAGATACCGATATCGTCCATTAGATCTATTAAGAATGGAGAATAAGGATCATTGTAGTGGGATCCCCACATACTATGGTGGCAATTAAAATCACCTAACATTATCAATGGCTTGGGAATGAGTGACAAGATGGATTGGAGCTCAGTAATGAGATGTATACTAGGATGGGGAAAATATACTGATATAATAGATATATTTAACACTTTGACAGCTATAATATGAAATTCAGGGCTATGGGAGGGGATGACGATCTGAGAAAAAGAGATATTTTTATTAACTAGAAGGGCGCAACCCGCCCTGCCATCATCTCTATCATCTCGAAAACATGAGAATCCCGGCACCCTAAAATGGGAGTCCGGGTAAAGCCACGTCTCCGAGACAGCAAAAACAATGGGTTTATATTGATTTACAAGATGGGAAATTTCATGCCTTTTACGGCGAATACTTCTACAGTTCCATTGGAGAATCTGAGGCGGGAATTGGCTGGTTATTATTAGCTAGGACAGCAAAAAGTTCGTCGGCAAGGGACGAGACTTTGGACGGTAAAGGAGTATCAGACAGTTTAGAGAACATATTAATTAGAGAACGAAGTAATAATTCAACAAGATTATCATTGGGAGAAAGAGTATCGCAGGGCTCAGAGCAGGAATTGAGGGCGCAACAAAAGGGGCTTGGCAAGATTTAGGGTTTTGTGTGATGGAGTTGTGTGAGGCTAAATCAAAAGATTTGCCTAGCACAGGTTTTGGCCTGGAGGGAAGAAATACAGTTTTGTTATAAGATCTAGTGGCTGGACGGTTGGGGACATTAATAGGAGAGAGAGTAGGAGTCTGATGCGAAACAGAAGTAGAGGATGCAGCAATATCTGCATACAGGGGCCTAACCTGGGGGAATCTTTTTGCTGCCTCTATGTATGATATATTTTCTTCAGACATTAATATTTTAATGGATTTTTGCCTGGAGTGTTCTGGACATTTGGGGTCTGTGGCTAAGTGTCTACCACCATGGCAAAGAAAACAAGATGAATTGGAGTCAGGAACGTTACAGCTTTCTCCAGAGTGTGGCTGGGCACATCGGAAGCAACGAGGCTTTGATCTGCACTGCAATGGCATGGCAATGTGACCAAACCTGCAGCAGTTGCGGCATTGAATAGTGGGAAGATGATATAATGACACTGGAAGGGAAGCATTAAAACAAAAAATCTTATCAGGAAGGCGTTGGCCAGTAAATGTTAGAACGACTGTAGTTGAGGGGACCCATGTTACAGAATCCTCTCTCCTTGACTTGAAATTGAGCCTTCTAGCTCTAATTACTTCACCAAAATTGGGAGGGGTAGATACTCCAGATAAAAGCTCTTCTAGTGTCCACTCTGTTGGAATATTTCGAACAACGCCTAAGCGGAAGATGTGAAAGCGGGGAATATGGCCAACCAAATTGCTATTCTCGAGAACGGGATTTTTTAGGAAAGCATTAGCACTTTCTGGTTTATTAAAAGTAACCGAAATTTTATTTCTGCCAGTTTCCTTTATACCTCCTTCAACAATACCGGGTACATTATGTTTGTGTAAGAGCTGTGCTACTCTTAAAGTTTTTAGAGAGGAACCAGATGAAGGGTCTGTTTCTTTACGGGAGACAAACACTGTATACGGGCCCATGTCACTGTCACTATATTGTATGTCGGCATCATTTTCGAAACCGGGTTTTGTAAAAACAGACTGGATCGAACCAGAAGGGGATGTTGTTTTCTTAGAATCTGCTCTTGTATCTTCTGCTGGTCTTTTTAATGCCTGCTTTTGTTGAACTGCCTGATCAGCCCCCTTATCGGGGGCATCCATAGCACTCATCTTTACCTTAAACTAAAACTAACTACATACACTTACCTTAAAAATTACCCACAACCAACACAAACACGACAACACAAATATTACAGTCTCAATAAGAAATAATCAGCAATATAAAATGAAAATGAAAATGAAAATCTTTATTATTGCACACTAAGTTTACAATATTCAATGTTGCCTTGGCTCCTTAACTAGTGAAAACTGTATTTAAGGAGCAAAGGACTTCCCTTATGTGAAATTACATTGTTCTTAGTGAAAATTATAGATTTAATTAATTCAAACAATAATTTAGAATAAACAATCAAAAATCTCTATTTTCCTTTCCCGTGTTTATTGTTATTATTACTATTTTTGTTGCGTGGGTGTTTAAGTGTGTGTGTATGCATAAGTGTGTTTCTGAATGTGGCTGGTGTGTATGTGAATGGGTGTGTGTATGTGAATGGGTGTTTTTTTTTTTTTTTTTTTTATAGAGGGAAAAAATGCCTTAGGGCACCGTCAGACATGGGAGCTACATGCCTGGTGTGTCGGGCTCAGGCTCATTGGTGTTCACCTATCCTAACATGAGTCCCGTTACCGACTAAAACAACCCTCTCTATGGACTTTTAGGTACCCCTCCGGGACTACCTTCCGGTATTACTTCGGAGGGGTGGTCTCAGCAGTCATGCTTTCCCTTCTAGCTCTCTGCGCTTTTTAGCTCCTTGAGTCCATTGCATTGGCTCTTCGCCGTATTTGTTCAGCCCGCCGTACCTTCTTTAGTACTGAGGCGGCGTATTCGCTAACTTTATTCCATGCTTCTTCTGTTGCAAGCATGTTATCCACCAAGTTTGCGACCGTAGTAGGTCCGATACTGTTCTTAAGTTCTTCGCGCTCCTTGGAGTATGCCGGGCAGACAAAGAACACGTGCTCTGCGTCCTCTGGTTCGCCGCACCCGTGTGGACAATCCGGGAGGATTTCGTGCCCAAAACGGTGTAGGTACGCACGGTAACTTCCATGGCCCGTCAGCATTTGGGTGAGGTAGAAGTTCGTTTCCCCATGCTTGCGGTTTATCCATTTTTCGACTTGCCCAATTAGTTTGTGGGTCCAGCGGCCCTTTGTTGAGTGATCCCACTCCTGCTGCCATTTGGTGATGATCTGTCTTCTGGCTGTACTTTGTGATTTTCTCCGCGTTGCGCTCGGATCACTTCTTCTGTCAAACAGCAGTTTTCTCTCTTCTGCAAGTAGATGCACGGGTATAGCGCCGGCGATTACACTGGCTGCATCTAACGATACAGTGCGAAACGCGCTGATGATTCTGATCGAACTTACCCGATACACTGACTCCATCTTTTTCCTATTTATTTTGTTACTTAGAGCGTCCGCCCAAATGGGAGCCCCATACAACAAAACGGAATTACTTACCGACATCAACAGGTTCCTCTTCTTTTGCCGTGGGCCACCCACGTTTGGCATGAGCCTGGCGAGTGCCATGGTAACCTTCGATGTCTTCACGGCTGCTTGCTCCACGTGGTGGTTAAAGTTTAGCCTGAAATCTAGGTACACTCCAAGATACCTAATTTGTGTTTTAGATGTGATGCAACTTGATCCCACGGCTAGCGTGATCCTTTCTACGTTCTTCCGACTCGTGACCAGCATTGCCTCTGTCTTGTGCTCTGCTAGTTTCAGTCCGGTCGATGTCATCCACGTTTGTATACGGCGGTACGTTTCTTCGAATATTCTTCGTATCTCTTCTGTGTGCTTCGCGACTATTGAGATCATCGCATCGTCTGCGAAAGCAGTAAGTTCAGCTCCAGCAGGAAGTGTGAGATTCAGCAGTCCGTCATACATAATGTTCCACAAAAGCGGTCCGAGCACGGAGCCCTGTGGTACACCAGCCGTAATTTTGTACTTTTCCGGTCCATCATCCGTGTCGTAGTGAAGGACCCTGTTACTCAGATAGCTGCGTATATCTTCCTGAGATACATCGGCACTTCCAATCTATCCATAGCCTTGCAGATGATGTCCCATCTTGCCGAGTTGAAGGAATTTTGGATGTCGAGCGCTACTAACAGGCAGTACTTTTTACCCCCACCTTTCCAGCGATGGCCCCTGGTGGCGTTTTTGGCGATGTTTACTACTCGTTCTACCGCGTCCAGGGTAGAGCGGGCTTTTCTAAAACCGTACTGGTTGTTGTGGATGACGTTTCCGATTGCGGCTTCCATTCTGTTGTGGATTATTCTCTCCAGAACTTTCCCCGCTGTGTCCAGCATGCATAGGGGGCGATAAGACTTTGGGTCTTCCGGGTTATTATTGCCCTTGGGTAAAAGTACTAATCGCTGTCTCTTCCAGATTTTGGGGAAAGTACCTTCCTGGAGGCACTTGTTAAATACCTCCTGAAACCCATTTTGCTCTCCCTTCATTGCCGCCTTCAGAGCTACGTTAGGAATGCGATCCATACCCGGTGCCTTCTTATTCTTTATTGCGTTGTATGCGCCTACGAATTCCTCGTTCGTGATCGCAGGGACTTCGGCGGCGTTTGCGGGTATTTCGTAGTCCAGCTCTTCTTGTTGTGGGAATAATGTGGTGACAATGCTTCTAAGTAGTTTTGTTTCACGAGGTTGTTGTGTGGTCCTTAGTTTCTTCATGACAACCATGTACGGTCTACCCCAGGGGTCATTATTAACTTCTTCCAGTAGTTCAGTCCAAGTTTCTCCTTTTCGTTTTTTAATCGCCTTTTTCAATTTAGTTCGAAGGTCTTTGTAGGTAGCCTGCAACGCGGGAAATGAATTTTTCTTTCTTGCCCGTTGTGCTAACCTTCGGGCCTTTATGCATTGTTCTCTGATTTCTCTGATATTATCGCTCCACCAGTGGACCGGATCCCTTTTGTTTTTTCTGTGACCGGTTCTTACCATTGCACAATCACACGCCCTAGCCAGCTTTGTCATGATGTTCTCTGCCATCTCCTCTGCGGTGTTACCTTCAATCTTACTGTTCCAATCTAATGCGGCGTGAAATGTGTCCGCGTCGAAGGTATTCGTTTTCCAACCTACGAGGGGAGCCGCAAGCTTCCGTCGGCGGACATTGTTGTGATAGGGGATTCTCCACGTAATTGCACAATGGTCGCTGTGTGTGTAGATATCCGTTACCTGCCATTTTGTGTCCAGCTTTGCTATGCTGCTGCTTGCGAAGGTCAGGTCAATAAAGGACCTTGCTTCACCTTTGATAAAGGTGGGTGACTTACCGTCGTTCAGTAGTGTCAGGTCCCATCCAGTTGCTGTCTCTAGGAGCGTTTGGCCTCTCTTATCTGTTCTGCTACTCCCCCACTCGATTGCCCAAGCGTTAAAATCCCCTGCAATGACCCGTGGGTTCATATTTCTAGAGGCGTTAGTGAGGTTTGCAAGCATGTCCTCGAATTTGTCCTGGCTCCAGCTTGGTGGGGCGTAGCAACTATAGAAGTGTATGCCATTCACTTTGGCGCCGATGACTCCTTCTTCTTGGACCTTCAGGATTTTTTGCGTCGGGTACATGCCGCAGGACCATATAGCGGCTTTGTTTGCAGTGTCTGATATCCAACCGGGATGTTCAATGCTGCGGTAGGGTTCCGATATTATTGCAAGGTCAATACCTTCCTCACGTACTATTTGCGTGAGTAGGTCTTGGGCAATCTTGCAATGATTTAAATTTACTTGGACGATCTTAATCTTTGCTTCTTAATGATCTCCTGAAGTGCTTTCTTGTATGTGAAGTGAAGTGCTTTATGTGAATGGGTGTGTGTGTGAGTGTGTGTGTGTGTGTGTGTGTGTGTGTGTGTGTGCGTGCGTGTGTGTGTGAGTGTGTGTGGGTGTATTGCGTGTGATATATCTATAAGTGCATGTTGCTGTAATAATCTAGACATTAAATTGAAAAAAATTTTCACAGGTATTGTAATCCATCTCGTTCAACCATTCCTTAGTAATTTTTCTTAAATGGTATGCTTTCAGGTTTCTAATATTGAATTTTTTATCTAGAATATTATATAAGTAGGGAGCAAGGAAATTAAAATGTTTTGTGGCAAGTGTACTTTTAACAGCTGGCAAATTAAATCTATGAATTCTCTTACTTTTTGTAGTTGTTTTACTAGTTTTATTGTTATGGAGAGCCTTGACGCACTCAAATATGAATGTTTTGCGAATACTCAATATCTTATGTTTTCTGTAAAGGTCGTCAGTGGGATGTTTGAGAGGCAGTTTGAACATAACCTTAAGAAGAGCTCGTTGGGCACGTTCTGCTTCTAGAATATAAGTTTTCGAAGCACCACCCCAAGAGCATACGCAGTAGTTAATTAGACACTGGCAAAGAGCTTTGTAAGTTTTAGTTAGAAGGTCATAGTCGGCAACCGCTCGTAGTTTTCTGAATATAAAAATAAGTCTTCTGATACGCTTAGCCACTGTATTTACATGGTGTTTCCAGTTAAGATTTTCATCTAGCGTGACACCAAGATACTTGAATGTGCTTGTGCGTTCAATTTTTGAGCATACACAATCCTGACTTGGAGATGGCTGTCTGTTACAAGGGGATTCGTGTATTGTGATAGAAAAGTTGTTTGGTGGTTTTGATCGCGATGTTTTATAAAATGGTACATATTTAGTTTTCGAGGTGTTGAGAGTGAGTAGGTTTTTTTCTAGCCAGCCTGTAACAGTAGCCAGACCCTTTTCTGCAGCATCCTGAACAGTTTCCCATGAACTATCATGAAAAAGAATGACGGTGTCATCTGCAAACATTAGTAAGTCCGCTTTTTGGAGGCTCATTCCACATAAATCATTTATATAAATAAGGAACAGGGTAGGCCCGAGTGTACTGCCTTGCGGGATACCGTAGGAAGCACTAGCGGAGTCGCTGATCACAGATCCGACTCTTACTTTCTGTTTTCTATTTGACAGATAGTCACTGAACCATGATAAAACTGTTCCTCTTATTCCATAGTTTTCAAGCTTCGCCAGTAGGACCTTCACAGAAACAGTGTCAAACGCTTTCTGGAGATCTAAAAAGACTCCTATACATTTGTCTCCATTTTCCAAATAGTCAGTAATTTTTTGAGTTATTAGGAGGACAGCATCATTGGTTGATCGGCTTTTCCTAAAACCAAATTGGTTATTTGCTAGGAAGTTGTTTCTCTCCATGTAGGATATTAGTCTTTTGTTTACCACCTTCTCCATAATTTTTGATAGTGTAGACAACAAGGATATTGGCCGATAGTTGGATGGATTTAGCTTGTCGCCTGTTTTATGTATTGGGACTATCATTGATTCTTTAAATGTTTCTGGAAATTGTCCGGTTTGAAAGCTAATATTTATTAGATGTGATATAGGTTTGCAGAGGACCTGATTGTATTTCTTAAGAAATGCTGATGTAATTTTGTCCCATCCCGGGGATGAGCGTAATTTTAGTTTATCGATAATGAGTCGTATTTCTTCTGTGTCGGTTAAAAACAGTGACATTGATTTTAAAGGGTTCCCTGTCTTGGCTTCTTTGGCTAGTGATACTTCTGTTTTGTCTAAAATGTTTAAAGTTTTATCTGCCAATATTTTGCCAACGTTAGCAAAATAAGAATTAACTATATTCAATGACTCTTTTGCCGTTTTATCAATATTAAGTAAATCCAATGTAGTATTCTTAGGTTGTTGCATGTCACATACTTCTTTAATTATTTTCCATAATTCCTTACTATTTTTACTATTCGTTTTTAATTCTTCTTCATAGTATTTGTTTTTAAGATGTTTTGTTATGTTATTGCAAATGTTTCTATAATGTTTATAATATTTACTTGCTTCTTCATCATTTGGCGATTTTTTTTAGTTGTTTATGTAGTTTGTCCCTTTTTCTTAACGATTTTATGACACTGGGAGAGATCCATGGCTTTAGTGGCTTATTTCTTTTAGATATCTTAATAGTTCTAGAATTAGATTTAATGATATTGTGTAACATATTAGTTAAATTATCTGCCGCTTCATTTGCATTGCTTATTAAAAAGTAATGATCCCAACATATTTTATTTAAATCTTCCGTTATTTTTTCATAGTCCATTATAATTCTTTCGTAACTATTTTGTGTTTTATGTATTTTAGTTTTATTTACATATAAAAGAATTGGTGAGTGGTCTGTAAATTCATCGAACACAGCTGTTTTGACTATATTTTGATCGAAGCCTTTTAATATAAAATGATCTAAACAAGAGTTTTTTCTGGTCGGCTTATCTATACACTGTTTGTACCCTAAGGAAGCTAGCATGTTTAGATAGTCTGAGCTTGGGCCCTTTATTCTATTCGGCATTATATCTAAATTGATGTCGCCAGTAAGAATGACTGTGTTAGTTGTAATTACTTTTAGAATATCGTATAAGGAATCAATATACATTTTCGGGTTATGGAAACTTGGTGGCCTATACGAACAAACAACGGTAGCTTCATTACCAATTTTGAGCAGTAAGATTACCCTCACGCGCATTCGGTTCATAAATAGTACTGTTTAAATTATTCTTAGCATACACAATCACTCAATCATTTTGGTTAATCATATTCTTAGTCCTATATCCTGTGTAATTTTCAATATTTGGCGGTATGGTATTTTCATCTAGCCAACACTCTGTGAGGACTATAACATCTATTTCAATTTTCAGTTGCGATATAAATACCAGAAACTGGTCAAAATTATGATTAACACTTCTTATATTTACGGTCAATATGCATAGAGAATTTGGTTCTCGCCGTTTGCATCGCAGAATGGTAGTGCATAGCGAGGGATCGGTTATTCTAATACACTCAGCATCTGACAAATTGTCGAGATCATTTGTTAAAGACTCATCCTGGGTATTGAATTTTATTACTAAAAAAGTGTTGTATCCTATTCAGCTGGATAAAAAACTGAGTTCCCACTTTTTTAAAATACAGTTTAAGTCTATTCAAAATGCTATAGTTAAGCTTCCAGTTACATAATGTGGCAATTTTAGTATTTGAATGTATGCGATAAAAATAAGAAGTAATGTGTGGAGGTCTCATGATTGAGCAGTTGTAGTAAGATGTGTGATTGAAATGTATTTGTCTGACATAAAAGTGATTTTCTTTGTGTTTAATTTGTGCATGTGTAAGATAGGTGTAAGTATTAAGTGAGAGAATAAATTCATATAATAATACCCGGGAAAAAAAATTGTAAATAGAGATGAATACATTTTTTATACTTATATAATAGTTTTGTAAGACATTTCTAAAGCTTTGTAATAGTCACTTCTGCTGCCTAAGTTTGGAGATATCACCTTCTGAATCAATACGGCAGAGCGGGGCCCCTTCTTCCTTTCTTAAGTAGACCTTTCCGTGTGTTGTCCAGCAAAACTTGTATTTTTCGTGACCAGCCAATTCTCGTGCTAAGAAGAATAAGCGCTTACTTTTAGAAGATAGGTTTTCTGAGCAGTATATAGGAATCTTAGGCCCTTGTATCCTTAAATGTTCGGTGTTCAGTTTGTTGTTGCTATTTTCTTTGTTGAACTTTTTTATGTGTTGTAATAGGGACTCTTTATTTTTAACTGTACCAAACTCAACAATCACTGTCGGGGTAGAAGTTTTGTTATTGTTTCTAAATATATCTTTCACGTCAGACACTTGTGGCGGTAGTTTGATAGCTTTATAGATGTCGTTCAAGGTATCTAATAAATTTTGTTTGGTCTCACCGTTCCTTTTAGGTAAATTTCTGATTTCCACGCTCGTAGCGCGGCTTTGCTGTTCTAATTTGTCAATTTTGTATTCTAATGAAAGTATATATTTTTTATCTTCTCTTCTTGCTTCCTCCATTTGCTTCATTTTTGTTAATATTTCATCGTATTTATGAGCTGTAAAGTCAACTGATTCCTGCAATTTGACATTTTGTTCTTTTATTTCGCTCACAGTAGACTGTAACTCCTTGAGTATATCCATGATAGTGGTTCTAAAATCATCAAGTTCTGATTGTTCTGCCGATCGGTCTCTTTTTCGTTTAACTCTCTGCATGGTTTTAGTAGTTATAGTTTCAGGATTATGCGTTACACTTATAGACGGGTCGGACTGACTATGTGTCTGCAACGGGTGCACATCTAGTGTGGCAACATGTGGCGATTTAGGTGGCGTTCTCTTTAGTGGCATTATTAGTATTCCTTATATTAAGATCAATCGACGTGAGTGAATATTTTGTTTAATTTTTATTTAGATCAGCCTGTATACGTGGAATAAGGGCTTGAACTTTTATATATAAAATGTAAACAAATGGAATGCCAAATGTGCAGTGATTACTTTTTTCTTAGAAAGTATATTTATCAATAGTAGTATGTGTATATTGCGAACATTGTAATGTTGACAACTGTTGAACTCGGCGGAATATAAGATTTAGTGCAGGGTATTCGTGAAAAACCGTTGATGTTTACTCTCAGTCACATTAATGTTTTCAATTCATAAAAATACAGTTTAAAGATGCTGTACTAATGTAATAGTCACTATATATCACACTTACTTTTCTTGTATTTTTAGTTCACTTCACTTCAACGTAATTTCACATCAATTAACTTGAATGTTTACACTGGTATTTGCTTGCAATATTAGAGCTTGACTGACACATCTACTCGTCACTGCACTCGCGCGGGAAGTGATAAAAGAATGTGATAAAAGATAAAAGAAACGAAACAAGTTTTCAATGAATTATAACCTAACTTCAACCAAGCGTCAACGCTGCCAAAAGTCAAGTCCCGTGTTTGTAATTCATTTACTATTTTCTTTAAAATCAGCCTTTCTTTTGATATTAGAAGCCCATCGTCTACATAAAGGCATAGGTAACATTTAATTTCATTAACTTGACCAACATAAACACACTGATCAGCTAAACTTTTGACAAAACCAAACTTTTCTAAAATTGCATTAAATTTAGTGTTCCAACACCTCGGAGCCTGCTTCAAACCATAAAGAGACTTATTCAGTTTACATACCATATTAGGGGCACATTGTAAACCATCAGGTGGAACCATAAATATTTGTTCGCTTAATTCACCATACAAAAATGCTGTTTTTATGTCAAATTGCAATATTTCTAAGTTTTGTTCAGCAGCTACAGATAAAAGTAAACGTATAGAATCATACCTGACTGTCGGTGAGAAGGTTTCATCATAGTCCATACCTTTAGTTTGTGCATAACCTTTTGCACACAGCCGAGACTTGTACCGGAGACCTGTTGGTTAATCTTTGACTTTAAACACCCATTTACATCCAATTACCTTGGCATTTTTGGGCTTTTCTACCAATGTCCATGTCTTGTTTACACTATGAGCTTGTAACTCTTCGCTTATTGACATTTTCCACTTGTCAGAATCAGCTGAAGTAATGGCATCACTGTATGTTAAAGGTACATCTAGAATTCCATCATTGTAGCATAAATAGCGTTCAAAACTTTTTGTTTTAGGTTGTGACTGTTTATTTCTTGGTCTTAATGTCACATTTGAAGACATCGGATATTCAATTTTTCTGTCTGGTACATAAATACTGCTGTTCATTGATTCATCAGGTTCAGATTCTTCAGGTGAAGTAATTGTGTTTGTGGAGGTTGACTCTGAACTGTGACGGAGTTCTTCACTTACAGACTTATCTTCTGAGTGAGTCAAATCCACCGGAACATAATTTCTTACAACTGTAGATTCAAGAAAAACTGCATCTCTGCTTTTTATGACTAATCCTGAAGAAGGAATTATGAATCTGTAGCCTTTTGTATCAGTACAGTAACCAGTAAATATAGCCTTCTTAGCTTTTGGATCCCATTTCTTTGTTTTCTCTTTGGGTAAGTGCACCATAGCCTCGCACCCAAATATATGTAAGTGACTGACGCTTGGTTTAGTTCCAGACCACATCTCTTCAGGAGTCTTGTACTTTAATGACTTTGTCGGAGTCCTATTCAATAGATAAGCGGCAGTTTGTACAGCTTCTGCCCAGAATTGTTTAGACAATTTAGCATTAAGTAACATGCATTTGGCTTTTTCTACTAATGTTCTATTTAATCGTTCAGCGACTCCATTTTGTTGGGGCGTGTAAGGCACTGTGGTTTGATGTGTGATTCCATCACCTTTCAAAAGATCAGAGATATTCTTGTTAATAAATTCAAGGCCATTGTCAGTGCGGAGACACTTGATTTTACATTCCAGTTGATTTTCTACATACTTCTTAAATTCTTTTAATTTATCTATGACTTCTGATTTCTTCTGTAAGAAATAAACAAAAATCTTTTTAGAGTAATCATCGGTGAAAGTCAGAAAATACTTAGCTCCACCCAGAGATTCTGTCTCCATAGGTCCGCACACATCTGAATGCACTAGTTCAAGTAGTTTTGTGGTTCCCGTACCCTTATGTTTGAAGGGCAATCGTGTCTGCTTGGCTTCTAGGCATGTTATGCATGTTAAATTAGTTTCCTTTTTCTTTAGAACTTTCGTTCCTTCTGTATTTTCTATAATTTTGTTTAAGTCATTAAAATTCAGATGACCCATGCGCTGGTGCCATAGATATGGATCATTTTCATCAACATCAGATATGTAGGCATGTTCACTGTACATATTCAGTTGATACATGTTGTTTACTAAAATAACATTGTTATTTTTGTTGAGAATAACACATCCTTTGCTATTAAATTTGACTTGACCTCCATTTCTTATTATTTGGCTGAGAGATATTAAATTGGTTGCCAGTTCTGGAACACAGAGTACATTTTGAAATAAGACTTTTCTGTGTTGACCTCTTTGATCGGAGACATTCAGTGTCACTTGTCCAGAACATTTCACATTCAAAGATTTATCATTAGCTACTTTTATTGACTTTATTAGTGATTCGCTAGTATTTGATAGTAAATTTTCATACCTTGTCATATGGACGGAGGCTCCCGAGTCAATGTACCAAGCATCACTGTTATTGTTTGTTGCTGTAAAAGCCGCAGCATAACTTGAGCTTTTGGTTGTCTTCTTTGACTTGCAATCTGTACTAATATGACCATACTTATTACATGAGTAGCATCGAGGACCTTTTTGAAAATTTTGCTTGCCTGTTTTATTTTTATAAAATGCTGTCTTCTTAAATGACTTATTAGTTGCAAATGCCGATGAACTTTGCCGTTCATTCATTTTGATATCTTGCAGTAATTTTGACTTAACTGAGTCAGCGCTTATTTTCAATCCTGAGCTTTCCAGTGCAATAATCATAGGTTGATAAGAATCAGGAAGACCGGAGAGTAGCAGTGTACCGAGCCACTCGTCGTCAACTTTGAAGCCTATGTTTCTCAATTTATGAGCGGTGGTCATAATTATGCTCACGTATTCCTCAACATTTTGACATGCCTGAAGTGTTGTTGTGCATAACTCCCTCAGTAATCCTACTCGGCGTATCAGTCCCGAGTCATCGAAGGCTTTGGCAAGGTTATCCCATACCTCTTTTGCCGTCTTACAGTCTTGAATATGAATATAGTTCGTTGTGTCAACAAGTAATATTATTTTTGACTTCGCCTTTGTGTCGCGTTTTTCATCTACGACGCCGCTGCCCGTGATGCAGTCCCAGAGGTCTTCATGCTGAAGATACGTCTTTAGCGCGAATTTCCAGGTGGAATAGTTTTCTCTTCCACTTAATTTTTCTATTAATGTTAAGGGATTGCTCGTAGATATTTTGATTTTTATCGACGATGCTTGACCACGATGAGGTTGAGGTTAAGTTGCCGGCTGTCACTTTCAATTTCAGAATAAAACTTTTATTTTTGTTATTGGGACTCTCTGGGCCCATAACCTGTTGCAATAAAATGGCAGTGGTGTATAAATATACTTTATTGTATGCACAATAATTGAGAAGTTTACAGAGAGGCACCGGACAACACTTCTTGTAAGGAACGTAGATAGCAGAGAGAGAGAGGAAGTTGACATAGATTATAAAGGCGCAACATGCAAAGATTATATAACATTTTAACAATCCGGAAGGAATTTCCTTGTGACCGACGCTGTGGTAGAGGTTGTGTCCTGCCATTTTCGAACAGTTTCCTCTCTGATCTTCCTTTTGACGTAGGAAATCGGGATGCTATCGTAGTCCGTAGAGCTTGCATTCTTTAGTGCCCCCGACTTCGTGAGCTCGTCGGTCCTTTCATTGCCCGGTGTTCCGACATGGGCCCTGAGCCAGAACAGACGGAGTTTCCTTCCCTCTTTGTTTATTTCTGCTATTGTTTGTTTTATGGTATGTGCCAAAGGATGACTTGTTTCGGGTTGCTCAGGAGATCTAGCGAAGATCTTGAGTCGCTGAAGATATTTGATATCGCCTTAGCAGCGCTGTGTAGCGCATACAGCTCTGCCTGGAAGACTGTGCAACGGGGGTCCAAACTGAAAACTGCGTTACTGGACTCTTTTCCCTCCTCCCACCATGATAGAGCAGCTCCGACTCCTCCTTCTATTTTGCTGCCGTCCGTATAGATGTGAGGGCCGGTTATTTGGTGTTTTCGGAGTGTTTCCGTGCTCGTGTCTTCCAGGAGTTCGTAATTTGCGTTGATTTGTTTAGAGGGATGTGGTGTGTTTGGGTATGTTATGTGGAGTTCGAGTTCTTTACCTGGCGGTATGTAGTCATTTAGTCCTTTCTTTTTGGTCAGAAACAGGGTGGCGCATTCGGCAATTCTTAGGTCCAGCGGTAGAAGACCAGAGAGGATGAGGGCGGACGTGAGTGAGACGGTGCGGTACGCCTTGCATATCTTCTGCGCGAATCCTCTCTGCAGCGTGTTTAATCGGTCTTTGACCATTTGTAACTCCACTGCAGGGTACCATGCGCTACTGGCGTACAGCACTATTGGCTCGATGACCGCCACGTAGATGGTCCTCGTTATTTCTCCACTGAGGCCCCAAGTCACCCTCGCCGCGCGCGCAAGTTGTTTGTAAATGTCGGCTGATTTCTTACATATAGCTGCTACGTGCTTTACGAAGGTGAGTTTGTGGTCAATTGTGAGTCCCAGTATTTTGATCTCTTCTACTAGTCCTATTTGCTTGCCTGCTATTTATTGTTTTGGGGGATCCCACTTGTGCTTTTTTGTCACCACCATGGCGTTGGTTTTGTGTGGGGCGAATTTCAGCTTGTTTTGGGCTCCCCATTTAACTACTGTTCGGAGTACTTCGTTGGCCTGTTCCTCTAGGACGCTGGAAGTGTGCCCGGCAAAGACCAGCACTACGTCATCCGCGAACGCTTGGCAGTGCACTTCTTTGCCTGAGAGACGATTGAGAAGCGAATCCAGGATGATGTTCCAGAAAGTTGGGCCGCCTATAGATCCTTGGACGCAGCCCTTTGTGGTAGCCTTCTCACTCGTCTCCCCTGCATAATTGACCTGGATCTTACGGTCTGTGAGGTACGACTCGACCATGCTGAAGAGGTTTCCCGGGCATTTTTTGCGCGAAAGTTGGAAAAAAAAATGCTCAACGGTTAAGACTGGTGAAAACATTAATGTACCTAACACTGTGAGTAAGGAGTCTCCTTCAAAAAACTAAATTCAGAAAATTGTAGCTCAAGTAATTTTGACAAGACAGACTGGACGAATTGGTTATCGACGATTAAGAATTTTTTTTTTCTTATCGTGTAGCTACAATTTTCAATAAAGTACCGTGTAATGATCCTCGTCCATATATTAAAGTAGGTATCGCACATCCTTCAAATTTGGAACTCTATGGTTTGTTGGACTCTGGTTCAGCTATTTCTATTTTAGGTAATAATTTTCATCTTAAATTTTTAGAGGTTGGGTTTGATTTATGTGATGGTCATTTGATTTCGGTGACTGCTGCTGGTGGTCATAGTTTTGACTCACTTGGGTTTATTTTAGTACCTATTGTTTTTGAAGGAGTGACAAAGTGTTTGAAACTCCATGTTATCCCTCAGATTGATTCCACTTTGATTCTTGGTATCGATTTTTGGAAGGATTTTAGGATTTGTCCAAGGTTTTTGCCAAATATAGATTTCTGTGTTAACTCAGATCCTAAGTTGGCCTGTATCTCAACATCTAATTTTTCATTACACGTTCATTCTTATGATATGTTGGCCCCTTCGGAGAAGATAGTTGCAGACAGTGTCATTGAAAACTTCAAAGCTATATCTTTCGAGCGTATCGGTTAAGGTAGAACAAACGTACTCTCTCATAAGATTGACACTGGCGATACCCCTCTGATTCGGCAACGTTTCTATAGGCTATCCCCGGAGAAACAAAGGATTATCTCGGAGCAAGTGGATGAGATGCTGAAATTAGGTGTTGTTTCTCCAGGAGAAAGCCCTTGGTCTTCTCCTGTTTTGGTTGTAGAAAAGAAGGATGGTAAGCCTCGTTTTTGCTTAGACAGCAGGAAATTAAACTCAGTGACAAAGAAGGATGCTTATAGTCTCCCTTACATTTCCGAAATTTTGGATAATCTTAGAGATGCTCGTTTTTTGTCGTCTATTGACCTCTCTAAAGCATTTTGGCAGGTCCCTTTGGAACCTCAGGACAGAGAGAAGACCTGTTTTTACGTCCCTGGTAGGGGCACGTTTTTTTTAACGTAATAGCTTTTGGTTTGACTAATGCTCCGGCGACGCAACAGAGATTAGTTGATACCTTGTTTGGTCCTGAATTTGAGATGAGAGTCTTTTGTTACCTTGATGATATTATTATCGTGAGCGACTCCTTTCAGAGCCACGTGACATTACTTCTGAGAGTGCTGGACAAACTTAAAAGAGCAAATTTATCGATTTACTTTGAAAAGTGTCAATTTTTTCGTGATAGTTTGAAGTACTTGGGTTATGTTGTGGATTCCGAAGGTCTTAGGACGGATCCTCAGAAAGTCGAAGCCATTTTAAAGTATTCTACCCCTTCTTCAAAGAAGGATGTCAAACGATTTCTAGGTACTGCTTCGTGGTATCGTCGTTTTATACCGAATTTTAGCACAATAGCTGCACCTTTGAATGCCTTGACTTCCACTAAAAAGAATGCTCCACCTTTTGTTTGGTCACTTGAGGCTGATAAGGCTTTTGCGGAACTTAAGTCTCGTTTAATAAATGCACCAGTTTTGTCTTGTCCTAATAAGGATCTGCCTTTTGAAGTTCACACAGATGCGAGTAATTATGGAGTCGGAGGCATGCTTACTCAATCAATTGATGGAGTTGATAAACCAATAGCTTTTATGAGTAGGTCCTTGACTGGTCCAGAGCGAAATTTTAGTGTCACAGAACGGGAGGCATTAGCTGTTCTTACCGCTCTTGAACATTGGCGTTGCTACCTCGAGAACGGCAAGTGTTTTACAGTTTATACCGATCATTCAGCGTTGAAGTGGTTCTTGACTTTGAACAATCCTACTGGTCGCTTAGCTCGTTGGGGATTGAGATTGTCAGTTTTTAACTTTGTCATAAAACATCGCAAGGGCAAGGATAATATTATACCTGACGCACTTTCTCGTTCAGTTCCAGTGGCTGCAATCAATAGTTCTGTTAATAGTATTCCTAACACGGATGATGAATGGTATCTGAATATTTATAATGGTTATTTGAAGTCGCCTACTAGTTTTCCTAATTATATGGTAGTGAATAATAAATTATTTAGATATTCAAAGAGTTGTACTGGGTTGACATCTAAATTCGACTGGAAAGAGGTTATTCCTAGGGAATACCGAAATACCTAATACCTAACCATTCAGAGCCTACTAGTGGCCACATGGGTATTTTCAAAACACACCGTAGAATGTCGTTACATTATTATTGGCCTGGCATGTACAAGTATACTGCTAAGTTTATTTCTAATTGTGATACTTGTTTAGCTTATAAATCTCCAACTCACGGTATTTTAGGTCCATTAGGGCCGAAAGTTTGTAACAGACCTTTTCAAATGATTTCGATCGATTTGGTCGGTCCCTTGCCAGTATCCAGAAAGCAGAATGCTTATATTTTTGTGGTTTGTTGCTGCTTTTCAAAACATTGCCTTTTGTTTCCCTTGCATAAGGCTACTGCTGCGACTGTCCTTAAATGTTTAGAAGAGGGTGTTTTCTTAATACACGGTGTGCCTCAGATTATCTTGCAGGATAATGGTGTCCAATTCGTCAGTAAAGAGCTGGCTAAACTTTATGAACATTACAAAGTACCTCAAGTTCAGTTTACTCCCAAATATACACCGCAGGTTAATACTGTTGAGAGATATAATAGAACAATTATAACAGCTATTTCCACCTTTGTTGAGGAAGATCATAGATCTTGGGATATAAATTTACCGAAAATTCAGTTCGCCATCAATAGTGCGGTAACGACAACGAGGTTACTGGGTTCACACCTTCATTTCTTGTATTTGGCCGGGAATTGGTTTCTTGTGGTACTCATTATGTTAATGACATCGATCCTAATGATTTTGTTTTTTCTCCCCGAGATCTTTACGCCGAAAATATGGGTTGTTTGGTTATTAAATAATAATAATAATGATAATAATAATAATACAGTAAAAAGGCGTCGGGACGTGACGACCTCATCGCCCGTTGGTGCAATAGTTTAAGTGACAAAACTGTTGCACCAATGCAGTCAGTCTGCACTGTGCTAGAGGTGTTTGTGCCGTGCCTCGGCAGCGTCTTCGCAGTGCCACGGCCCGTTTGTGCCTATGGCCACAATTCTAACGGCACCGGAGTCGGGCGTCCTCCGTTACCAGACGTCCATCTTATGGATGATGGACTTACGAGGAACGCGTATAGGGCCGCTGCCTGGGGGTCGCCGGGGCGCGTCTGGAGCTGGCGCTGGACGTGGCAGCATGCGGGTCGCCAGCCATGGGGTTGACCGGCCATCTGTCAACCCCTCGCATCCATCATCCCCTCCAGCTGGCTTGGTGCTGGCGGGACCCTCACGGGCCCAGCCATCGGCACCCGCCGCTAGAGGTCTACGCCGCATGCGATGGACTATGGATGCTAACCAAAACGCATTGCGGGCGTATTTTAGGGCGAAAGGGGGAGAAACCGGAGGAATTGCTTACCGAGCTAGAATGCACCGCTTCTTTTCTGAGCTAGAGCCGTCGATCACCGTGACGGAACAGAACCTAGCGGATCGGGTTCGGTACATCTTACGCTCTAATCTGTTTGAAGGTGCCGAACTCGAACGACTAAAACATGAAGCTGTTTCTGCGTCGGATGCCCCGACCTCTGCCAGGAGAACAGTTCCGCAAACTACGGTGCAACCTCCAGCTGTGGAACCAGCTGAATGCCTGGCAGAGGTGGAGGACGAAGAGGAGGAAATGGCTGCCCAGGACATAGAGCAGATGAGGAGAATCTTGGAAGAGGCTATAGTGGAAACACGTCGAATGCCTTTCGAAAATCGACCGCGATTACCCCGCATTCCCCTCAGCAAGCGCAATCGTAATGTCGTGAGGGCTCTGAACCCGATGCTGAATGTGTACCTTGCGGATAGCCGGGATCTTTGCGATACGGACTCAATCTTGTTTGGCGCCGCGAAGGCCGTATGCCGATACATCGGAGCCAAACTACCAAAGACTGGACGCAGTACGAATCATTGTAGCGTAGTACCAGCGTGGCGAAAAAGAATTGAGGACCGTATTGCAAAGGCGAGAGCTCTCATCGGCAGACTGATTAGCTTCAGATCGGGCAATAATAGACCGAGGATTGTGCGCTCTGTCAGGATGGCTTTGGGTGGAACGGAAGTAAGTCTGTCTCACCCGGACATTGAACGTAAACTGATGGAGCGCATAGACGACCTGAAGCAGAGGATTGCAGCATGGGGAAAGCGGATTCGTCGATACAACGAGAGGACTAAACGGTTCAACCAGAATCGTCTCTTCCAGAGTGACCAAAAGAGGTTCTATAAGCAATTGGAGCGACAAGAATCGACCAGAGGAACGGGCGCAGGCCCAGATCAGACCGCTACAGTGGCCTTTTGGCGAAACATCTGATCTGTGCCCGTTGACCACAGTGAGGGATCCTGGATGCAAGTTGTGGAGGGTACATGCTCTAAGATCACACCCATGGACCCTGTAGCCATTACGGCTGCGGATGTAGCACATGCGTTACGGCGGACCCCTAACTGGAAAAGCCCAGGGCTCGACGGATTGCATTGCTACTGGCTCAAAGGATTCGTGAGTTGTCATGCTGTGCTCGCCCAACAGTTCCAGGAAGCCCTCGATAGCAAGTCACTGCCGGACCTCTTCACTATGGGGGTCACTCACTTGGTTCCTAAAGACCAGATCACGGCTGATCCGGCCAAATACCGCCCTATAACGTGTCTATCTACTGTTTATAAGACACTGACTTCCATTTTATGCGAAAAAATCACTCGGCATCTAAATGCGAATCAGGTGATTTCGGATGCCCAAAATGGATGTAGGGGCGGTAGCCGAGGGGCCAAGGAACCACTCCTCATCGATGCGGTTATTGGTAAACTGGTGAAGCGCAACCGTCGCAACCTTGACGCTGCTTGGGTTGACTATAAAAAGGCTTTCGACTCGGTGCCCCACTCATGGCTAAAGAGGGTCCTCGAGCTGTACAAGGTCGACTGTACGGTAAGAGACTTCCTCGGACATTGTATGGGCCAATGGAGTACGACCCTTTGTCTCCTGGGTGAGCGCATGACGGCTGCCGAAGACCGGATAAGGATACGGAGGGGTATCTTCCAAGGTGATTGCCTGAGTCCAATCTGGTTTTGTCTCGCCCTGAATCCCCTCAGTACTTTGCTGGAGGATTCTGGCCGGGGCTTTCAAATTCGGAGAGGAGGAGCAAAAGTGACCCACCTTTTCTACATGGATGACCTCAAATTATTTGCTCCTAATTATACCCAACTGCTGGAGTTGCTACAAATCACTAGTGATTTTAGTAATGCCATCAGGATGGAGTTTGGGACGGATAAGTGTGCGGCCGTTCATGTGGAGAAAGGTAGAATTACAAGTTCAGAGGGCACTGATAATCCTCTGAACTTTAGAACCCTTTCTGAGGCTGAAACATACCGATACCTGGGCATGTCACAAAATGTCGGTGTTGATGAGGGCAGCGTAAAACAATCGGTTCGTGATGTGTTTTTTGATCGCCTGACAAAAGTTCTTAACAGTCTTTTGTCAGGCGCGAATAAAGCACGCGCATATAACTGTTGGGTCATGCCCGTCCTCACGTATACCTTTGGCATACTCAGGTGGACTCAAACCGAGCTCGGCGCCCTGGACAGAAAAGTCCGCACAGTTATGACGTCCCACAGGATGCATCACCCGAGATCGTCAATTATGAGACTGTACTTACCGCGAAAGCATGGTGGGCGAGGCCTTTTAAGTGCCCTCACCATGCATAATCGCGAAGTGTGCAGCCTCCGTAGCTACTATTTGGCGAAATCGGGTGATGGAATCCACACGGATGTCATATCTTGTGATAAAGGACTAACCCCCCTATCCTTGGCCAACGAGCAATGGCAGGACCCGGCAGTGCAGAGCGTCTCTGACCGGGAGGCAATATGGAAAGAGAAAGAGCTCCACGGGAGGTTCTACAAGGCTCTTCATGAGCCCTTCGTAGATACAGTATCATCCCACCACTGGCTACGCTTCGGGGACCTTTTCGGGGAAACCGAGGGTTTTGTCTGTGCGATACAAGATCAGGTTATTAAGACCAACAACTATCGGAGATACATCCTAAAGGACGGCACCGTCGACATTTGTCGAGCATGTCGCCGTCCCGGTGAGTCACTTAGGCATGTTATCTCCGGTTGTTCGGCGCTTTCTAACACTGAGTATCTGCACAGACACAACTTAGTAGCCCGGATTGTCCATCAGGAGCTCGCTCTGAAGTATGGTCTTCTGGATGTTAGACTGCCTTATTATAAGTACGTCCCGGAAGCCGTGCTCGAAAATAACCGCGCCAGGCTCTACTGGGACCGGTCCATCATCACAGACAGGACTATTCCAGCGAATAAGCCTGACATTGTGCTGATGGACCGGGCACAGTCAGGGATATTTTTGGTAGACATAGCGATCCCCCATGACGAGAATCTCGAGAATGCCGCAACAGAGAAGAAAAGAAAATATCTAGACTTGGCACACGAGGTTTCTGACATGTGGGGTAGCTTGTCGACTGAAATTATACCGATAGTGGTTTCTGCAAATGGTTTAATTCCAGTCAGCCTCTCTGGATACTTGAGGAGGCTGGGGCTCCGGGACGGTGTGCTCCGAGCTCAAATGCAGAAAGCGGTGCTTCTCGATACCGCCCGAATTGTCCGCCGGTTTCTTTCCCTTTCTCCCTGACCCTTGGCCGTCTGGTCTCCCCTGCCGAGGGAATCCCGCCTGGCTAGGATTATTTATGTATGTATGTATGTATAGTGTGTAATTTAGGTTTTATATATATGTACTTATCGTAAATACGTAGTATATTTATTAGTTTTTTATTTAACCATTATTTATTTACTTTATCTATCATATAAAAACCAGCCAGGCGGAGACAGAATTAGTATAAAAAAATAATAATAATAATAATAAAATAATAAAAGGCGTCGGGACGTGACGACCTCATCGCCCGTTGGTGCAATAGTTTAAGTGACAAAACTGTTGCACCAATGCAGTCAGTCTGCACTGTGCTAGAGGTGTTTGTGCCGTGCCTCGGCAGCGTCTTCGCAGTGCCACGGCCCGTTTGTGCCTATGGCCACAATTCTAACGGCACCGGAGTCGGGCGTCCTCCGTTACCAGACGTCCATCTTATGGATGATGGACTTACGAGGAACGCGTATAGGGCCGCTGCCTGGGGGTCGCCGGGGCGCGTCTGGAGCTGGCGCTGGACGTGGCAGCATGCGGGTCGCCAGCCAAGGGGTTGACCGGCCATCTGTCAACCCCTCGCATCCATCATCCCCTCCAGCTGGCTTGGTGCTGGCGGGACCCTCACAGGCCCAGCCATCGGCACCCGCCGCTAGAGGTCTACGCCGCATGCGATCGACTATGGATGCTAACCAAAACGCATTGCGGGCGTATTTTAGGGCGAAAGGGGGAGAAACCGGAGGAATTGCTTACCGAGCTAGAATGCACCGCTTCTTTTCTGAGCTAGAGCCGTCGATCACCGTGACGGAACAGAACCTAGCGGATCGGGTTCGGTACATCTTACGCTCTAATCTGTTTGAAGGTGCCGAACTCGAACGACTAAAACATGAAGCTGTTTCTGCGTCGGATGCCCCGACCTCTGCCAGGAGAACAGTTCCGCAAACTACGGTGCAACCTCCAGCTGTGGAACCAGCTGAATGCCTGGCAGAGGTGGAGGACGAAGAGGAGGAAATGGCTGCCCAGGACATAGAGCAGATGAGGAGAATCTTGGAAGAGGCTATAGTGGAAACACGTCGAATGCCTTTCGAAAATCGACCGCGATTACCCCGCATTCCCCTCAGCAAGCGCAATCGTAATGTCGTGAGGGCTCTGAACCCGATGCTGAATGTGTACCTTGCGGATAGCCGGGATCTTTGCGATACGGACTCAATCTTGTTTGGCGCCGCGAAGGCCGTATGCCGATACATCGGAGCCAAACTACCAAAGACTGGACGCAGTACGAATCATCGTAGCGTAGTACCAGCGTGGCGAAAAAGAATTGAGGACCGTATTGCAAAGGCGAGAGCTCTCATCGGCAGACTGATTAGCTTCAGATCGGGCAATAATAGACCGAGGATTGTGCGCTCTGTCAGGATGGCTTTGGGTGGAACGGAAGTAAGTCTGTCTCACCCGGACATTGAACGTAAACTGATGGAGCGCATAGACGACCTGAAGCAGAGGATTGCAGCATGGGGAAAGCGGATTCGTCGATACAACGAGAGGACTAAACGGTTCAACCAGAATCGTCTCTTCCAGAGTGACCAAAAGAGGTTCTATAAGCAATTGGAGCGACAAGAATCGACCAGAGGAACGGGCGCAGGCCCAGATCAGACCGCTACAGTGGCCTTTTGGCGAAACATCTGATCTGTGCCCGTTGACCACAGTGAGGGATCCTGGATGCAAGTTGTGGAGGGTACATGCTCTAAGATCACACCCATGGACCCTGTAGCCATTACGGCTGCGGATGTAGCACATGCGTTACGGCGGACCCCTAACTGGAAAAGCCCAGGGCTCGACGGATTGCATTGCTACTGGCTCAAAGGATTCGTGAGTTGTCATGCTGTGCTCGCCCAACAGTTCCAGGAAGCCCTCGATAGCAAGTCACTGCCGGACCTCTTCACTATGGGGGTCACTCACTTGGTTCCTAAAGACCAGATCACGGCTGATCCGGCCAAATACCGCCCTATAACGTGTCTATCTACTGTTTATAAGACACTGACTTCCATTTTATGCGAAAAAATCACTCGGCATCTAAATGCGAATCAGGTGATTTCGGATGCCCAAAATGGATGTAGGGGCGGTAGCCGAGGGGCCAAGGAACCACTCCTCATCGATGCGGTTATTGGTAAACTGGTGAAGCGCAACCGTCGCAACCTTGACGCTGCTTGGGTTGACTATAAAAAGGCTTTCGACTCGGTGCCCCACTCATGGCTAAAGAGGGTCCTCGAGCTGTACAAGGTCGACTGTACGGTAAGAGACTTCCTCGGACATTGTATGGGCCAATGGAGTACGACCCTTTGTCTCCTGGGTGAGCGCATGACGGCTGCCGAAGACCGGATAAGGATACGGAGGGGTATCTTCCAAGGTGATTGCCTGAGTCCAATCTGGTTTTGTCTCGCCCTGAATCCCCTCAGTACTTTGCTGGAGGATTCTGGCCGGGGCTTTCAACTTCGGAGAAGAGGAGCAAAAGTGACCCACCTTTTCTACATGGATGACCTCAAATTATTTGCTCCTAATTATACCCAACTGCTGGAGTTGCTACAAATCACTAGTGATTTTAGTAATGCCATCAGGATGGAGTTTGGGACGGATAAGTGTGCGGCCGTTCATGTGGAGAAAGGTAGAATTACAAGTTCACAGGGCACTGATAATCCTCTGAACTTTAGAACCCTTTCTGAGGCTGAAACATACCGATACCTGGGCATGTCACAAAATGTCGGTGTTGATGAGGGCAGCGTAAAACAATCGGTTCGTGATGTGTTTTTTGATCGCCTGACAAAAGTTCTTAACAGTCTTTTGTCAGGCGCGAATAAAGCACGCGCATATAACTGTTGGGTCATGCCCGTCCTCATGTATACCTTTGGCATACTCAGGTGGACTCAAACCGAGCTCGACGCCCTGGACAGAAAAGTCCGCACAGTTATGACGTCCCACAGGATGCATCACCCGAGATCGTCAATTATGAGACTGTACTTACCGCGAAAGCATGGTGGGCGAGGCCTTTTAAGTGCCCTCACCATGCATAATCGCGAAGTGTGCAGCCTCCGTAGCTACTATTTGGCGAAATCGGGTGATGGAATCCACACGGATGTCATATCTTGTGATAAAGGACTAACCCCCCTATCCTTGGCCAACGAGCAATGGCAGGACCCGGCAGTGCAGAGCGTCTCTGACCGGGAGGCAATATGGAAAGAGAAAGAGCTCCACGGGAGGTTGAATTGTCCGCCGGTTTCTTTCCCTTTCTCCCTGACCCTTGGCCGTCTGGTCTCCCCTGCCGAGGGATTCCCGCCTGGCTAGGATTATTTATGTATGTATGTATGTATAGTGTGTAATTTAGGTTTTATATATATGTATTTATCGTAAATACGTAGTATATTTATTAGTTTTTATTTAACCATTATTTATTTACTTTATCTATCATATAAAAACCAGCCAGGCGGAGACAGAATTAGTATGAAGAAAAATAATAATAATAAAAATTTGATTTAAATACAATATACCGGAAAACAAATACAGGAACATTTTCAAAAAGGATATAAATCATTTGGGAACTATATAAAGCAATACTAAAAGCGTGCAACATCAAAAACTTGTAAAAATCGAATCATATGTATGACACATAACATGTCAAAAGAGAATAATATTAGGTCCTTACATATGAAATTGGCGTTTTGTATGGGAGGAACAAAAAGTCGAATATTTTTTAATATAATATATTTAATTAATCAAAGTATGAACCATTATTTTCTATGCACTTTTGCCATCTCATAGGTAGTTCATTGATCCCTTTACTAAAAAAACCAGTCGGACGGGAATCAATAAAATCTTTGAAGGCGATTTGGACTGCCCCATCGGAGTTGAATTTTTTCCCTTGCAAGAAGTTATCCAAATTTCGAAAAAAATGGTAATCTGTTGGAGCAAGGTCCGGGGAGTACGGAGGATGTCTTAGACTTTCCAATTGAAGCTCTTCTAATTTAGTAGCCGTCTGTTGCGCAGTGTGTGGTCTAGCGTTGTCGTGAAGCAGCAGTGGCGTGGAGCGATTGACCAGCCTATGTTGTTTAGCCGCTAGCTTTTCCATCATGGTTTGCAATTGCTGACAATAGACATCAGCCGTAATAGTCTGGCCAGATTTGAGAAAACTGTAATGAACAATACCGGCACTAGTCCACCAAACGCTTACAAGTAACTTTTTTGGGGTTAATTTTCGCTCGGGGCAGGATTTGGCTGGCTGGCCAGGATCCAACCATTGCGCTGAGCGCTTCCGATTATCGTAAAGAACCCATTTTTCATCACAGGTAATGATTCGGTTTAAAATACCTTCATTATTGTGCCGGTTTAGTAATGTAACGCAACAGTCGACGCGCGTTTGCCGGTTTGCTTCAGTCAATTCGTGAGGTACCCACCTTTCAAGCTTTTTAATCTTCCCAATTTGCTTCAAGTGAATTAAAACGCTTTTATCACTAACATCGCAGCCTGCAGCTAACTCGGACGTGGTTTGCGATGGATCCGCTTCCACAATAGCCTTCAACTCTTCATTATCAACTTGAGTCTCAGGCCGTCCACGGGGCTTGTTCTGCAGATCGAAATTTCCAGAACGAAAACGTTGGAACCAAAAACGAACTGTGTTTTCTTTTGCAACACGACCGCCATACACATCATTCACCCTTCGAGTCGTTTCCGCAGCACTAGTGCCACGGCGGAACTCGTACTCGTAAATAATGCGATATTTTAAGTTTTCCATTTTGTAAAATGAGTGACGCAAACAGAAAAAAACAGAAGAAAAAAAACAAATGAATGACGGTCATCGAACCACAAATACATGAGTCTATAGCTGTACAAATTTGAATTTGGAATTCCTTACCAAAGAGGAGAAATCCGTGATTAAAGTGGCCAGTACGAAAAACGCCAATTTCATATGTAAGGACCTAATATATCAATATTTACAACAAAAAACCATAGAATGAAGATACAGGAACCATAATTCAGAGGACAAAATTGAGCCGCGTCGGAGATGCGCACGCCTAAGACCTGCTGCGCTCACCTCGCTGGGCCTAATACCATCAACGTCGGAAGAAGATGAGTCCCCGACCGCTAGTGAGGAGGAGCCAGCGCCGTCCACCCCGCCACGAAGACCTGTGCGGGGCCGTGGTCGGCCACCGTCGGCACGCTTGGGGCCTGCGGGACGCATCCCGCACCCGGCCCCCGCTACCGGTGGTGTAGTGCGCCGCATGAGATGGACTTCAGAACTAAACGAGAGTGTCATGCGCGCGTATTACCAGGCAACAGAGGTGGAAACAAACCTCACAGCGTATCGTGGTAGGATGTTGTCTCTGTTTCAGGTCCTTCAACCAAATACCGCCGTCACGGCTCAGCGCTTATCGGATCAAGTGCGGGTCATACTGCGGTCGCGTCGGCTGGATGACTCCGTTCTTGACCGTCTACGCACTGAAATACGTTCCAGCCTTAGGGACACGGAGTCTGCACCTACGGCGCCGCTAAACGTTGACTGTGTAGACAGTCGGCCACTGACGCCAATAGCACCGTTAAACGTAGGCGCAAGTGATACTATAGCTGAGAACGTAAGTAGCCAGGATAATGAGCATATGAGGAGAACTTTGGAGGAGGCCATTAAGGAATTTAAAGATGTCCCTACATTAAGTAGATCGCGGTTACCGCGTTTGCCTATTCATAGGGGTAGTTTGGCTATTGTAAATCAAATGAACGCACTACTAGCGCCGTATTTTGATGCTAGTAGTAGCTTAGCAGAAACACACTCTATTCTGTATTGCGGGGCTGTCGCAGTGTGTCGTATGGTAGGTGTCAAACTTAATATCAAAAATACCCAAACCGTACCACACACCTATAGCAAACCAGCCTGGCAAGCCAGAATTGAACGTCTCATTAACACCTCGCGAACTTTAATAGCCAAACTACTAAACTTCCGTGCTGGGAATACTCGGCCGAAAGTTATGCGTTTTGTGACCCAGGCATTTTCCGGGACTAATATTAGTCCCAATAATTACATACTTAGAGTCACGGAACGCATAGACTTTTATAAGCAGAAGATCTGCGCTTGGGCGAACCGCATACGCAGGTACAAAAAACGAGCGGACAGATTTATTCTTAATCGTCGCTTCCAAAGTGATCAAAAGGGTGTTTATAGAGGCTGGGAGCAACCTAGTGAAGGTGTGAATGACAGGCAACTCCCAAATCCAGACGATTTAAACAATTTTTGGCGTGGAATATGGTCGGTGTCTGTCAATCATACAGAATCAGACTGGGTTGAAGCTGTCGGGCAGGGATGTGAACAGATACCAGTTATGGATCCTATTACAATAGATCCTAGTGACGTGAGTTGTGCAATCCGTTCGGCTCATAACTGGAAAAGTCCTGGGCCGGATGGATTGCCCAATTTCTGGATATAATGGTTCAAGAGTTCGCATTTCTGTCTGGCAGCTCAATTCCAGGCTGCCATCGACCTGGGTAGTCTCCCAACCTTTATGACCACAGGGGTCACCCACCTTTTGTTCAAGTCCGGTTGTACCACGGAAGCTAAGAACTATAGACCCATTACTTGTTTACCAACATTATATAAGTTGCTTACATCCATTTTGAGCTCAAAATTAACAAAGCATCTCAAAGATCTTTTGGCCAAAACTCAAAATGGATGTAGGCCTGGGTCCCGTGGTACGAAGGAACTACTCCTCATAGATATGACCATCAACCAACAGGTCCGTCGAAATAGGAAAAACCTCTGCACTGCCTGGGTCGATTATAAAAAGGCCTATGTTTCGGTGCCACACTCGTGGTTGAGGAGAGTACTAGAGCTATACAAAGTTGATGTAACTCTATGTACTTTCCTCAGTTCATGTATGCGGCAGTGGGTTACTAGACTCTCTTTACCTGGGAGTGCAGCGCCTATTTCGAACGGACTTATAAAGATTGAGCGGGGGATTTTCCAGGGTGACAGCTTGAGTCCGCTGTGGTTCTGCCTGGCCTTGAATCCTTTAAGCACATTGCTAAACGAATCAAGGCTGGGCTTTCAGCTTCGTAGAGGGGGTGAAGTCATATCTCATCTTCTATACATGGATGACCTCAAGCTTTTCGCATCGAAAAAGACCGACCTAGTGGAACTGCTCAAAATAACTGAAAAGTTCAGTAGTTCCATCGGTATGGAGTTTGGTGTCGAAAAGTGTGCGGTCATGTATGTACAGCGGGGGAGAGTTGCAAGCTCTGATGGGCTACAACTCACCGAAAGTATGTCCTTCAGATCCCTCTCCGAAGGTGAGACCTACAAGTACCTTGGTATATCACAGTCGTTGGGTATTGTTGATGAGGATGTAAAACATCTGATAAAAGCACGATTCATTGGCCGCCTGAGAAAAGTCCTAAATAGTCTTCTATCAGGTGGTAACAAGTTTCGCGCTTTTAACAGCTGGGTTATGCCCTCGTTAACTTACTCCTTTGGTATACTAAGGTGGACTCAAACAGAGCTGGATATCTTGGATCGAAGGGTCCGTTGCATGCTGACCACACATCGGATGCATCACCCACGATCGTCGGTTATGAGATTGTATATCCCACGGAAATGTGGTGGCCGAGGCCTCCTCAATGCTAAGGACATGCATAACCGTGAGGTATACAATCTACGGGAGTATTTCCTGAAAATCGATGAGGGGATACATCGAGATGTGGTGTCAGTAGATAAGGGGCTCACTCCGCTCTCTCTTAATAACGAGAACTGGCGTAAACACCCAGTGTTGAGCACCTCCGAGCGTTTAGATATATGGAAGAGCAAGGAGTTACACGGCAGGTTTTATCGGGCTCTGCATGGGCCTGATGTAGACCTGCCTGCCTCTGTGAACTGGCTACGTTTCGGTGACCTCTTTGGGGAGACAGAGGGCTTTGTCTGTGCAATTATGGACGAAGTTATCAAGACGAACAACTACCGGAAGTACATTATGAGGGACGGCACGCTAGATGTCTGTCGTTTGTGCCACTGCCCTGGCGAGTCCCTCAGACATGTCACTTCCGGTTGTTCTCGCCTTGCTAACTACGAGTACTTGCACAGACACAACCTAGTAGCCAGAATAATCCATCAACAACTTGCTCTTAAGTATGGTCTGATCGCTTCGGAGGTGCCGTACTACAAATACACACCGGAGCCAGTTCTCGATGATGGTCATATCACGCTCTACTGGGATCGATCTATTATCACGGACAGGACTATTGTAGCCAATAAGCCTGATATCGTGATAATAGATCGATCTGCGAGACGTACGATAATTGTTGACGTAAGTATTCCCCATGACTGTAATCTCGTGAAGGCAGAGACAGACAAGATGTCAAAATATTTGGATCTCGCGCACGAGATTGCAGCTATGTGGCATATGGAGTCAACAATTATCGTACCGATAGTGCTGTCCGTGAATGGATTAATCGCGAAGAGCCTCGATCACCACCTAGAGAGGCTCTCGCTCGGTAAGTGGGTGAAGGGCCAGGCACAGAAGGCGGTACTCCTGAGCACGGCACGCATTGTGAGGAGGTTTCTGTCTCTGGAGGCCTAACCGCCGGTAGCTTGGGCCCAAGGCTCCGCTGCCGACGTATCCAGATTTTTTATATTTTTTTTAATATTGTTTAAGATTTTATTAAGAAAAATATATAAAATTAAACAAAAAATAAATATGTGGAATAATAATAATAATAATAATAATAATAATAATAAAAGGCGTCGGGACGTGACGACCTCATCGCCCGTTGGTGCAATAGTTTAAGTGACAAAACTGTTGCACCAATGCAGTCAGTCTGCACTGTGCTAGAGGTGTTTGTGCCGTGCCTCGGCAGCGTCTTCGCAGTGCCACGGCCCGTTTGTGCCTATGGCCAATTCTAACGGCACCGGAGTCGGGCGTCCTCCGTTACCAGACGTCCATCTTATGGATGATGGACTTACGAGGAACGCGTATAGGGCCGCTGCCTGGGGGTCGCCGGGGCGCGTCTGGAGCTGGCGCTGGACGTGGCAGCATGCGGGTCGCCAGCCAAGGGGTTGACCGGCCATCTGTCAACCCCTCGCATCCATCATCCCCTCCAGCTGGCTTGGTGCTGGCGGGACCCTCACAGGCCCAGCCATCGGCACCCGCCGCTAGAGGTCTACGCCGCATGCGATGGACTATGGATGCTAACCAAAACGCATTGCGGGCGTATTTTAGGGCGAAAGGGGGAGAAACCGGAGGAATTGCTTACCGAGCTAGAATGCACCGCTTCTTTTCTGAGCTAGAGCCGTCGATCACCGTGACGGAACAGAACCTAGCGGATCGGGTTCGGTACATCTTACGCTCTAATCTGTTTGAAGGTGCCGAACTCGAACGACTAAAACATGAAGCTGTTTCTGCGTCGGATGCCCCGACCTCTGCCAGGAGAACAGTTCCGCAAACTACGGTGCAACCTCCAGCTGTGGAACCAGCTGAATGCCTGGCAGAGGTGGAGGACGAAGAGGAGGAAATGGCTGCCCAGGACATAGAGCAGATGAGGAGAATCTTGGAAGAGGCTATAGTGGAAACACGTCGAATGCCTTTCGAAAATCGACCGCGATTACCCCGCATTCCCCTCAGCAAGCGCAATCGTAATGTCGTGAGGGCTCTGAACCCGATGCTGAATGTGTACCTTGCGGATAGCCGGGATCTTTGCGATACGGACTCAATCTTGTTTGGCGCCGCGAAGGCCGTATGCCGATACATCGGAGCCAAACTACCAAAGACTGGACGCAGTACGAATCATCGTAGCGCAGTACCAGCGTGGCGAAAAAGAATTGAGGACCGTATTGCAAAGGCGAGAGCTCTCATCGGCAGACTGATTAGCTTCAGATCGGGCAATAATAGACCGAGGATTGTGCGCTCTGTCAGGATGGCTTTGGGTGGAACGGAAGTAAGTCTGTCTCACCCGGACATTGAACGTAAACTGATGGAGCGCATAGACGACCTGAAGCAGAGGATTGCAGCATGGGGAAAGCGGATTCGTCGATACAACGAGAGGACTAAACGGTTCAACCAGAATCGTCTCTTCCAGAGTGACCAAAAGAGGTTCTATAAGCAATTGGAGCGACAAGAATCGACCAGAGGAACGGGCGCAGGCCCAGATCAGACCGCTACAGTGGCCTTTTGGCGAAACATCTGGTCTGTGCCCGTTGACCACAGTGAGGGATCCTGGATGCAAGTTGTGGAGGGTACATGCTCTAAGATCACACCCATGGACCCTGTAGCCATTACGGCTGCGGATGTAGCACATGCGTTACGGCGGACCCCTAACTGGAAAAGCCCAGGGCTCGACGGATTGCATTGCTACTGGCTCAAAGGATTCGTGAGTTGTCATGCTGTGCTCGCCCAACAGTTCCAGGAAGCCCTCGATAGCAAGTCACTGCCGGACCTCTTCACTATGGGGGTCACTCACTTGGTTCCTAAAGACCAGATCACGGCTGATCCAGCCAAATACCGCCCTATAACGTGTCTATCTACTGTTTATAAGACACTGACTTCCATTTTATGCGAAAAAATCACTCGGCATCTAAATGCGAATCAGGTGATTTCGGATGCCCAAAATGGATGTAGGGGCGGTAGCCGAGGGGCCAAGGAACCACTCCTCATCGATGCGGTTATTGGTAAACTGGTGAAGCGCAACCGTCGCAACCTTGACGCTGCTTGGGTTGACTATAAAAAGGCTTTCGACTCGGTGCCCCACTCATGGCTAAAGAGGGTCCTCGAGCTGTACAAGGTCGACTGTACGGTAAGAGACTTCCTCGGACATTGTATGGGCCAATGGAGTACGACCCTTTGTCTCCTGGGTGAGCGCATGACGGCTGCCGAAGACCGGATAAGGATACGGAGGGGTATCTTCCAAGGTGATTGCCTGAGTCCAATCTGGTTTTGTCTCGCCCTGAATCCCCTCAGTACTTTGCTGGAGAATTCTGGCCGGGGCTTTCAACTTCGGAGAGGAGGAGCAAAAGTGACCCACCTTTTCTACATGGATGACCTCAAATTATTTGCTCCTAATTATACCCAACTGCTGGAGTTGCTACAAATCACTAGTGATTTTAGTAATGCCATCAGGATGGAGTTTGGGACGGATAAGTGTGCGGCCGTTCATGTAGAGAAAGGTAGAATTACAAGTTCAGAGGGCACTGATAATCCTCTGAACTTTAGAACCCTTTCTGAGGCTGAAACATACCGATACCTGGGCATGTCACAAAATGTCGGTGTTGATGAGGGCAGCGTAAAACAATCGGTTCGTGATGTGTTTTTTGATCGCCTGACAAAAGTTCTTAACAGTCTTTTGTCAGGCGCGAATAAAGCACGCGCATATAACTGTTGGGTCATGCCCGTCCTCATGTATACCTTTGGCATACTCAGGTGGACTCAAACCGAGCTCGACGCCCTGGACAGAAAAGTCCGCACAGTTATGACGTCCCACAGGATGCATCACCCGAGATCGTCAATTATGAGACTGTACTTACCGCGAAAGCATGGTGGGCGAGGCCTTTTAAGTGCCCTCACCATGCATAATCGCGAAGTGTGCAGCCTCCGTAGCTACTATTTGGCGAAATCGGGTGATGGAATCCACACGGAAGTCATATCTTGTGATAAAGGACTAACCCCCCTATTCTTGGCCAACGAGCAATGGCAGGACCCGGCAGTGCAGAGCGTCTCCGACCGGGAGGCAATATGGAAAGAGAAAGAGCTCCACGGGAGGTTCTACAAGGCTCTTCATGAGCCCTTTGTAGATACTGTATCATCCCACCACTGGCTACGCTTCGGGGACCTTTTCGGGGAAACCGAGGGTTTTGTCTGTGCGATACAGGATCAGGTTATTAAGACCAACAACTATCGGAGATACATCCTAAAGGACGGCACCGTCGACATTTGTCGAGCATGTCGCCGTCCCGGTGAGTCACTTAGGCATGTTATCTCCGGTTGTTCGGCGCTTTCTAACACTGAGTATCTGCACAGACACAACTTAGTAGCCCGGATTGTCCATCAGGAGCTCGCTCTGAAGTATGGTCTTCTGGATGTTAGACTGCCTTATTATAAGTACGTCCCGGAAGCCGTGCTCGAAAATAACCGCGCCAGGCTCTACTGGGACCGGTCCATCATCACAGACAGGACTATTCCAGCGAATAAGCCTGACATTGTGCTGATGGACCGGGCACAGTCAGGGATATTTTTGGTGGACATAGCGATCCCCCATGACGAGAATCTCGAGAATGCCGCAACAGAGAAGAAAAGAAAATATCTAGACTTGGCACACGAGGTTTCTGACATGTGGGGTAGCTTGTCGACTGAAATTATACCGATAGTGGTTTCTGCAAATGGTTTAATTCCAGTCAGCCTCTCTGGATACTTGAGGAGGCTGGGGCTCCGGGACGGTGTGCTCCGAGCTCAAATGCAGAAAGCGGTGCTTCTCGATACCGCCCGAATTGTCCGCCGGTTTCTTTCCCTTTCTCCCTGACCCTTGGCCGTCTGGTCTCCCCTGCCGAGGGATTCCCGCCTGGCTAGGATTATTTATGTATGTATGTATGTATAGTGTGTAATTTAGGTTTTATATATATGTATTTATCGTAAATACGTAGTATATTTATTAGTTTTTATTTAACCATTATTTATTTACTTTATCTATCATATAAAAACCAGCCAGGCGGAGACAGAATTAGTATGAAGAAAAATAATAATAATAATAATAATAATAATAATAATAATAATAATAATAATAATAATAATAATAATAAGTGCTTCTCGATACCGCCCGAATTGTCCGCCGGTTTCTTTCCCTTTCTCCCTGACCCTTGGCCGTCTGGTCTCCCCTGCCGAGGGATTCCCGCCTGGCTAGGATTATTTATGTATGTATGTATAGTGTGTAATTTAGGTTTTATATATATGTATTTATCGTAAATACGTAGTATATTTATTAGTTTTTATTTTACCATTATTTATTTACTTTATCTATCATATAAAAACCAGCCAGGCGGAGACAGAATTAATATAAAAGAAATAATAATAATAATAAATTGAGGACCGTATTGCAAAGGCGAGAGCTCTCATCGGCAGACTGATTAGCTTCAGATCGGGCAATAATAGACCGAGGATTGTGCGCTCTGTCAGGATGGCTTTGGGTGGAACGGAAGTAAGTCTGTCTCACCCGGACATTGAACGTAAACTGATGGAGCGCATAGACGACCTGAAGCAGAGGATTGCAGCATGGGGAAAGCGGATTCGTCGATACAACATCGTACTTACGTATCGTACGTATCGTAAATACGTAGTATATTTATTAGTTTTTTATTTAACCATTATTTATTTACTTTATCTATCATATAAAAACCAGCCAGGCGGAGACAGAATTAGTATAAAAAAAAAAAAATAATAATAATAATAATAATAATAATAATAATAATAAAAAAGAAAATGGGCAGCATGGGGAAAGCGGATTCGTCGATACAACGAGAGGACAAAACGGTTCAACCAGAATCGTCTCTTCCAGAGTGACCAAAAGAGGTTCTATAAGCAATTGGAGCGACAAGAATCGACCAGTGGAACGGGCGCAGGCCCAGATCAGACCGCTACAGTGGCTTTTTGGCGAAACATCTGGTCTGTGCCCGTTGACCACAGTGAGGGATCCTGGATGCAAGTTGTGGAGGGTACATGCTCTAAGATCACACCCATGGACCCTGTAGCCATTACGGCTGCGGATGTAGCACATGCGTTACGGCGGACCCCTAACTGGAAAAGCCCAGGGCTCGACGGGTTGCATTGCTACTGGCTCAAAGGATTCGTGAGTTGTCATGCTGTGCTCGCCCAACAGTTCCAGGAAGCCCTCGATAGCAAGTCACTGCCGGACCTCTTCACTATGGGGGTCACTCACTTGGTTCCTAAAGACCAGATCACGGCTGATCCGGCCAAATACCGCCCTATAACGTGTCTATCTACTGTTTATAAGACACTGACTTCCATTTTATGCGCAAAAATCACTCGGCATCTTAATGCGAATCAGGTGATTTCGGATGCCCAAAATGGATGTAGAGGCGGTAGCCGAGGGGCCAAGGAACCACTCCTCATCGATGCGGTTATTGGTAAACTGGTGAAGCGCAACCGTCGCAACCTTGACGCTGCTTGGGTTGACTATAAAAAGGCTTTCGACTCGGTGCCCCACTCATGGCTAAAGAGGGTCCTCGAGCTGTACAAGGTCGACTGTACGGTAAGAGACTTCCTCGGACATTGTATGGGCCAATGGAGTACGACCCTTTGTCTCCTGGGTGAGCGCATGACGGCTGCCGAAGACCGGATAAGGATACGGAGGGGTATCTTCCAGGGTGATTGCCTGAGTCCAATCTGGTTTTGTCTCGCCCTGAATCCCCTCATTACTTTGCTGGAGGATTCTGGGCGGGGCTTTCAACTTCGGAGAGGAGGAGCAAAAGTGACCCACCTTTTCTACATGGATGACCTCAAATTATTTGCTCCTAATTATACCCAACTGCTGGAGTTGCTACAAATCACTAGTGATTTTAGTAATGCCATCAGGATGGAGTTTGGGACGGATAAGTGTGCGGCCGTTCATGTGGAGAAAGGTAGAGTTACAAGTTCAGAGGGCACTGATAATCCTCTGAACTTTAGAACCCTCTCTGAGGCTGAAACATACCGATACCTGGGCATGTCACAAAATGTCGGTGTTGATGAGGGCAGCGTAAAACAATCGGTTCGTGATGTGTTTTTTGATCGCCTGACAAAAGTTCTTAACAGTCTTTTGTCAGGCGCGAATAAAGCACGCGCATATAACTGTTGGGTCATGCCCGTCCTCACGTATACCTTTGGCATACTCAGGTGGACTCAAACCGAGCTCGACGCCCTGGACAGAAAAGTCCGCAAAGTTATGACGTCCCACAGGATGCATCACCCGAGATCGTCAATTATGAGACTGTACTTACCGCGAAAGCATGGTGGGCGAGGCCTTTTAAGTGCCCTCACCATGCATAACCGCGAAGTGTGCAGCCTCCGTAGCTACTATTTGGCGAAATCGGGTGATGGAATCCACACGGATGTCATATCTTGTGATAAAGGACTAACCCCCCTATCCTTGGCCAACGAGCAATGGCAGGACCCGGCAGTGCAGAGCGTCTCTGACCGGGAGGCAATATGGAAAGAGAAAGAGCTCCACGGGAGGTTCTACAAGGCTCTTCATGAGCCCTTTGTAGATACTGTATCATCCCACCACTGGCTACGCTTCGGGGACCTTTTCGGGGAAACCGAGGGTTTTGTCTGTGCGATACAGGATCAGGTTATTAAGACCAACAACTATCGGAGATACATCCTAAAGGACGGCACCGTCGACATTTGTCGAGCATGTCGCCGTCCCGGTGAGTCACTTAGGCATGTTATCTCCGGTTGTTCGGCGCTTTCTAACACTGAGTATCTGCACAGACACAACTTAGTAGCCCGTATTGTCCATCAGGAGCTCGCTCTTAAGTATGGTCTTCTGGATGTTAGACTGCCTTATTATAAGTACGTCCCGGAAGCCGTGCTCGAAAATAACCGCGCCAGGCTCTACTGGGACCGGTCCATCATCACAGACAGGACTATTCCAGCGAATAAGCCTGACATTGTGCTGATGGACCGGGCACAGTCAGGGATATTTTTGGTTGACATAGCGATCCCCCATGACGAGAATCTCGAGAATGCCGCAACAGAGAAGAAAAGAAAATATCTAGATTTGGCACACGAGGTTTCTGACATGTGGGGTAGCTTGTCGACTGAAATTATACCGATAGTGGTTTCTGCAAACGGTTTAATTCCAGTCAGCCTTTCTGGATACTTGAGGAGGCTGGGGCTCCGGGACGGTATGCTCCGAGCTCAAATGCAGAAAGCGGTGCTTCTCGATACCGCCCGAATTGTCCGCCGGTTTCTTTCCCTTTCTCCCTGACCCTTGGCCGTCTGGTCTCCCCTGCCGAGGGAATCCCGTCTGGCTAGGATTATTTATGTATGTATATATGTATAGTGTGTAATATAGGTTTTATATATATGTATTTATCGTAAATACGTAGTATATTTATTAGTTTTTATTTTACCATTATTTACTTACTTTATCTATCATATAAAAACCAGCCAGGCGGAGACAGAATTACTATAAAAAAATAATAATAATAATAATAATAATAATAATAATAATAATAATAATAATAATAATAATAATAAAGGCGTCGGGACGTGACGACCTCATCGCCCGTTGGTGCAATAGTTTAAGTGACAAAACTGTTGCACCAATGCAGTCAGTCTGCACTGTGCTAGAGGTGTTTGTGCCGTGCCTCGGCAGCGTCTTCGCAGTGCCACGGCCCGTTTGTGCCTATGGCCACAATTCTAACGGCACCGGAGTCGGGCGTCCTCCGTTACCAGACGTCCATCTTATGGATGATGGACTTACGAGGAACGCGTATAGGGCCGCTGCCTGGGGGTCGCCGGGGCGCGTCTGGAGCTGGCGCTGGACGTGGCAGCATGCGGGTCGCCAGCCAAGGGGTTGACCGGCCATCTGTCAACCCCTCGCATCCATCATCCCCTCCAGCTGGCTTGGTGCTGGCGGGACCCTCACGGGCCCAGCCATCGGCACCCGCCGCTAGAGGTCTACGCCGCATGCGATGGACTATGGATGCTAACCAAAACGCATTGCGGGCGTATTTTAGGGCGAAAGGGGGAGAAACCGGAGGAATTGCTTACCGAGCTAGAATGCACCGCTTCTTTTCTGAGCTAGAGCCGTCGATCACCGTGACGGAACAGAACCTAGCGGATCGGGTTCGGTACATCTTACGCTCTAATCTGTTTGAAGGTGCCGAACTCGAACGACTAAAACATGAAGCTGTTTCTGCGTCGGATGCCCCGACCTCTGCCAGGAGAACAGTTCCGCAAACTACGGTGCAACCTCCAGCTGTGGAACCAGCTGAATGCCTGGCAGAGGTGGAGGACGAAGAGGAGGAAATGGCTGCCCAGGACATAGAGCAGATGAGGAGAATCTTGGAAGAGGCTATAGTGGAAACACGTCGAATGCCTTTCGAAAATCGACCGAGATTACCCCGCATTCCCCTCAGCAAGCGCAATCGTAATGTCGTGAGGGCTCTGAACCCGATGCTGAATGTGTACCTTGCGGATAGCCGGGATCTTTGCGATACGGACTCAATCTTGTTTGGCGCCGCGAAGGCCGTATGCCGATACATCGGAGCCAAACTACCAAAGACTGGACGCAGTACGAATCATCGTAGCGTAGTACCAGCGTGGCGAAAAAGAATTGAGGACCGTATTGCAAAGGCGAGAGCTCTCATCGGCAGACTGATTAGCTTCAGATCGGGCAATAATAGACCGAGGATTGTGCGCTCTGTCAGGATGGCTTTGGGTGGAACGGAAGTAAGTCTGTCTCACCCGGACATTGAACGTAAACTGATGGAGCGCATAGACGACCTGAAGCAGAGGATTGCAGCATGGGGAAAGCGGATTCGTCGATACAACGAGAGGACTAAACGGTTCAACCAGAATCGTCTCTTCCAGAGTGACCAAAAGAGGTTCTATAAGCAATTGGAGCGACAAGAATCGACCAGAGGAACGGGCGCAGGCCCAGATCATACCGCTACAGTGGCCTTTTGGCGAAACATCTGGTCTGTGCCCGTTGACCACAGTGAGGGATCCTGGATGCAAGTTGTGGAGGGTACATGCTCTAAGATCACACCCATGGACCCTGTAGCCATTACGGCTGCGGATGTAGCACATGCGTTACGGCGGACCCCTAACTGGAAAAGCCCAGGGCTCGACGGATTGCATTGCTACTGGCTCAAAGGATTCGTGAGTTGTCATGCTGTGCTCGCCCAACAGTTCCAGGAAGCCCTCGATAGCAAGTCACTGCCGGACCTCTTCACTATGGGGGTCACTCACTTGGTTCCTAAAGACCAGATCACGGCTGATCCGGCCAAATACCGCCCTATAACGTGTCTATCTACTGTTTATAAGACACTGACTTCCATTTTATGCGAAAAAATCACTCGGCATCTAAATGCGAATCAGGTGATTTCGGATGCCCAAAATGGATGTAGGGGCGGTAGCCGAGGGGCCAAGGAACCACTCCTCATCGATGCGGTTATTGGTAAACTGGTGAAGCGCAACCGTCGCAACCTTGACGCTGCTTGGGTTGACTATAAAAAGGCTTTCGACTCGGTGCCCCACTCATGGCTAAAGAGGGTCCTCGAGCTGTACAAGGTCGACTGTACGGTAAGAGACTTCCTCGGACATTGTATGGGCCAATGGAGTACGACCCTTTGTCTCCTGGGTGAGCGCATGACGGCTGCCGAAGACCGGATAAGGATACGGAGGGGTATCTTCCAAGGTGATTGCCTGAGTCCAATCTGGTTTTGTCTCGCCCTGAATCCCCTCAGTACTTTGCTGGAGGATTCTGGCCGGGGCTTTCAACTTCGGAGAGGAGGAGCAAAAGTGACCCACCTTTTCTACATGGATGACCTCAAATTATTTGCTCCTAATTATACCCAACTGCTGGAGTTGCTACAAATCACTAGTGATTTTAGTAATGCCATCAGGATGGAGTTTGGGACGGATAAGTGTGCGGCCGTTCATGTAGAGAAAGGTAGAATTACAAGTTCAGAGGGCACTGATAATCCTCTGAACTTTAGAACCCTTTCTGAGGCTGAAACATACCGATACCTGGGCATGTCACAAAATGTCAGTGTTGATGAGGGCAGCGTAAAACAATCGGTTCGTGATGTGTTTTTTGATCGCCTGACAAAAGTTCTTAACAGTCTTTTGTCAGGCGCGAATAAAACACGCGCATATAACTGTTGGGTCATGCCCGTCCTCACGTATACCTTTGGCATACTCAGGTGGACTCAAACCGAGCTCGACGCCCTGGACAGAAAAGTCCGCACAGTTATGACGTCCCACAGGATGCATCATCCGAGATCGTCAATTATGAGACTGTACTTACCGCGAAAGCATGGTGGGCGAGGCCTTTTAAGTGCACTCACCATGCATAACCGCGAAGTGTGCAGCCTCCGTAGCTACTATTTGGCGAAATCGGGTGATGGAATCCACACGGAAGTCATATCTTGTGATAAAGGACTAACCCCCCTATCCTTGGCCAACGAACAATGGCAGGACCCGGCAGTGCAGAGCGTCTCTGACCGGGAGGCAATATGGAAAGAGAAAGAGCTCCACGGGAGGTTCTACAAGGCTCTTCATGAGCCCTTTGTAGATACTGTATCATCCCACCACTGGCTACGCTTCGGGGACCTTTTCGGGGAAACCGAGGGTTTTGTCTGTGCGATACAGGATCAGGTTATTAAGACCAACAACTATCGGAGATACATCCTAAAGGACGGCACCGTCGACATTTGTCGAGCATGTCGCCGTCCCGGTGAGTCACTTAGGCATGTTATCTCCGGTTGTTCGGCGCTTTCTAACACTGAGTATCTGCACAGACACAACTTAGTAGCCCGGATTGTCCATCAGGAGCTCGCTCTGAAGTATGGTCTTCTGGATGTTAGACTGCCTTATTATAAGTACGTCCCGGAAGCCGTGCTCGAAAATAACCGCGCCAGGCTCTACTGGGACCGGTCCATCATCACAGACAGGACTATTCCAGCGAATAAGCCTGACATTGTGCTGATGGACCGGGCACAGTCAGGGATATTTTTGGTAGACATAGCGATCCCCCATGACGAGAATCTCGAGAATGCCGCAACAGAGAAGAAAAGAAAATATCTAGACTTGGCACACGAGGTTTCTGACATGTGGGGTAGCTTGTCGACTGAAATTATACCGATAGTGGTTTCTGCAAATGGTTTAATTCCAGTCAGCCTCTCTGGATACTTGAGGAGGCTGGGGCTCCGGGACGGTGTGCTCCGAGCTCAAATGCAGAAAGCGGTGCTTCTCGATACCGCCCGAATTGTCCGCCGGTTTCTTTCCCTTTCTCCCTGACCCTTGGCCGTCTGGTCTCCCCTGCCGAGGGATTCCCGCCTGGCTAGGATTATTTATGTATGTATGTATGTATAGTGTGTAATTTAGGTTTTATATATATGTATTTATCGTAAATACGTAGTATATTTATTAGTTTTTATTTAACCATTATTTATTTACTTTATCTATCATATAAAAACCAGCCAGGCGGAGACAGAATTAGTACGAAGAAAAATAATAATAATAATAATAATAATAATAATATTAGGTCCTTACATATGAAATTGGCGTTTTGTATGGGAGGAACAAAAAGTCGAATATTTTTTAATATAATATATTTAATTAATCAAAGTATGAACCATTATTTTCTATGCACTTTTGCCATCTCATAGGTAGTTCATTGATCTCTTTACTAAAAAAAACAGTCGGACGGGAATCAATAAAATCTTTGAAGGCGATTTGGACTGCCCCATCGGAGTTGAATTTTTTCCCTTGCAAGAAGTTATCCAAATTTCGAAAAAAATGGTAATCTGTTGGAGCAAGGTCCGGGGAGTACGGAGGATGTCTTAGACTTTCCAATTGAAGCTCTTCTAATTTAGTAGCCGTCTGTTGCGCAGTGTGTGGTCTAGCGTTGTCGTGAAGCAGCAGTGGCGTGGAGCGATTGACCAGCCTTGGTTGTTTAGCCGCTAGCTTTTCCATCATGGTTTGCAATTGCTGACAATAGACATCAGTCGTAATAGTCTGGCCAGATTTGAGAAAACTGTAATGAACAATACCGGCACTAGTCCACCAAACGCTTACAAGTAACTTTTTTGGGGTCAATTTTCGCTTGGGGCAGGATTTGGCTGGCTGGCCAGGATCCAACCATTGCGCTTAGCGCTTCCAATAATCGTAAAGAACCCATTTTTCATCACAGGTAATGATTCGGTTTAAAATCCCTTCATTATTGTGCCGGTTTAGTAATGTAACGCAACAGTCGACGCGCGTTTGCCGGTTTGCTTCAGTCAATTCGTGAGGTACCCACCTTTAAAGCTTTTTAATCTTCCCAATTTGCTTCAAGTGAATTAAAACAGTTTTATTACTAACATCGCAGCCTGCAGCTAATTCGGACGTGGTTTGCGATGGATCCGCTTCCACAATAGCCTTCAACTCTTCTTTATCAACTTGAGTCTCAGGCCGTCCACGGGGCTTGTTCTGCAGATCGAAATTTCCAGAACGAAAACGTTGGAACCAAAAACGAACTGTGTTTTCTTTTGCAACACGACCGCCATACACATCATTCACCCTTCGAGTCGTTTCCGCAGCACTAGTGCCACGGCGGAACTCGTACTCGTAAATAATGCGATATTTTAAGTTTTCCATTTTGTAAAATGAGTGACGCAAACAGAAAAAAACAGAAGAAAAAAAACAAATGAATGACGGTCATCGAACCACAAATACATGAGTCTATAGCTGTACAAATTTGAATTTGGAATTCCTTACCAAAGAGGAGAAATTCGTCATTAAAGTGGCCAGTACGAAAAACGCCAATTTCATATGTAAGGACCTAATAATAATAATAATAATAATAATAATAATAATAATAATAATAATAATAATAATAATAATAATAATAATAATAATAATAATAATAATAATAATAATAATAATAATAATAATAATAATAATAATAATAAGGCGTCGGGACGTGACGACCTCATCGCCCGTTGGTGCAATAGTTTAAGTGACAAAACTGTTGCACCAATGCAGTCAGTCTGCACTGTGCTAGAGGTGTTTGTGCCGTGCCTCGGCAGCGTCCTCCCAGTGCCACGGCCCGTTTGTGCCTATGGCCACAATTCTAACGGCACCGGAGTCGGGCGTCCTCCGTTACCAGACGTCCATCTTATGGATGATGGACTTACGAGGAACGCGTATAGGGCCGCTGCCTGGGGGTCGCCGGGGCGCGTCTGGAGCTGGCGCTGGACGTGGCAGCATGCGGGTCGCCAGCCAAGGGGTTGACCGGCCATCTGTCAACCCCTCGCATCCATCATCCCCTCCAGCTGGCTTGGTGCTGGCGGACCCTCACAGGCCCAGCCATCGGCACCCGCCGCTAGAGGTCTACGCCGCATGCGATGGACTATGGATGCTAACCAAAACGCATTGCGGGCGTATTTTAGGGCGAAAGGGGGAGAAACCGGAGGAATTGCTTACCGAGCTAGAATGCACCGCTTCTTTTCCGAGCTAGAGCCGTCGATCACCGTGACGGAACAGAACCTAGCGGATCGGGTTCGGTACATCTTACGCTCTAATCTGTTTGAGGGTGCCGAACTCGAACGACTAAAACATGAAGCTATTTCTGCGTCGGATTCCCCGACCTCTGCCAGGAGAACAGTTCCGCAAACTACGGTGCAACCTCCAGCTGTGGAACCAGCTGAATGCCTGGCAGAGGTGGACGACGACGAGGAGGAAATAGCTGCCCAGGACATAGAGCAGATGAGGAGAATCTTGGAAGAGGCTATAGTGGAAACACGTCGAATGCCTTTCGAAAATCGACCGCGATTACCCCGCATTCCCCTCAGCAAGCGCAATCGTAATGTCGTGGGGGCTCTGAACCCGATGCTGAATGCGTACCTTGCGGATAGCCGGGATCTTTGCGATACGGACTCAATCTTGTTTGGCGCCGCGAAGGCCGTATGCCGATACATCGGAGTCAAACTACCAAAGACTGGACGCAGTACGAATCATCGTAGCGTAGTACCAGCGTGGCGAAAAAGAATTGAGGACCGTATCGCAAAGGCGAGAGCACTCATCGGCAGACTCATTAGCTTCAAATCGGGCAATAGTAGACCGAGGATTGTGCGCTCTGTCAGGATGGCTTTGGGTGGAACGGAAGTAAGTCTGTCTCACCCGGACATTGAACGTAAACTGACGGAGCGCATAGACGACCTGAAGCAGAGGATTGCAGCATGGGGAAAGCGGGTTCGTCGATACAACGAGAGGACTAAACGGTTCAACCAGAATCGTCTCTTCCAGAGTGACCAAAAGAGGTTCTATAAGCAATTGGAGCGACAAGAATCAACCAGTGGAACGGGCGCAAGCCCAGATCAGACCGCTACAGTGGCCTTTTGGCGAAACATCTGGTCTGTGCCCGTTGACCACAGTGAGGGATCCTGGATGCAAGTTGTGGAGGGTACATGCTCTAAGATCACACCCATGGACCCTGTAGCCATTACGGCCGCGGATGTAGCACATGCGTTACGGCGGACCCCTAACTGGAAAAGCCCAGGGCTCGACGGATTGCATTGCTACTGGCTCAAAGGATTCGTGAGTTGTCATGCTGTGCTCGCCCAACAGTTCCAGGAAGCCCTCGATAGCAAGTCACTGCCGAACCTCTTCACTATGGGGGTCACTCACTTGGTTCCTAAAGACCAGATCACGGCTGATCCGGCCAAATACCGCCCTATAACGTGTCTATCTACTATTAATAAGACACTGACTTCCATTTTATGCGCAAAAATCACTCGGCATCTAAATGCGAATCAGGTGATTTCGGATGCCCAAAATGGATGTAGGGGCGGTAGCCGAGGGGCCAAGGAACCACTCCTCATCGATGCGGTTATTGGTAAACTGGTGAAACGCAACCGTCGCAACCTTGACGCTGCTTGGGTTGACTATAAAAAGGCTTTCGACTCGGTGCCCCACTCATGGCTAAAGAGGGTCCTCGAGCTGTACAAGGTCGACTGTACGGTAAGAGACTTCCTCGGACATTGTATGGGCCAATGGAGTACGACCCTTTGTCTCCTGGGTGAGCGCATGACGGCTGCCGAAGACCGGATAAGGATACGGAGGGGCATCTTCCAGGGTGATTGCCTGAGTCCAATCTGGTTTTGTCTCGCCCTGAATCCCCTCAGTACTTTGCTGGAGGATTCTGGGCGGGGCTTTCAACTTCGGAGAGGAGGAGCAAAAGTGAACCACCTTTTCTACATGGATGACCTCAAATTATTTGCTCCTAATTATACCCAACTGCTGGAGTTGCTACAAATCACTAGTGATTTTGGTAATGCCATCAGGATGGAATTTGGGACGGATAAGTGTGCGGCCGTTCATGTAGAGAAAGGTAGAATTACAAGTTCAGAGGGCACTGATAATCCTCTGAACTTTAGAACCCTTTCTGAGGCTGAAACATACCGATACCTGGGCATGTCACAAAATGTCAGTGTTGATGAGGGCAGCGTAAAACAATCGGTTCGTGATGTGTTTTTTGATCGCCTGACAAAAGTTCTTAACAGTCTTTTGTCAGGCGCGAATAAAACACGCGCATATAACTGTTGGGTCATGCCCGTCCTCACGTATACCTTTGGCATACTCAGGTGGACTCAAACCGAGCTCGACGCCCTGGACAGAAAAGTCCGCACAGTTATGACGTCCCACAGGATGCATCATCCGAGATCGTCAATTATGAGACTGTACTTACCGCGAAAGCATGGTGGGCGAGGCCTTTTAAGTGCACTCACCATGCATAACCGCGAAGTGTGCAGCCTCCGTAGCTACTATTTGGCGAAATCGGGTGATGGAATCCACACGGAAGTCATATCTTGTGATAAAGGACTAACCCCCCTATCCTTGGCCAACGAACAATGGCAGGACCCGGCAGTGCAGAGCGTCTCTGACCGGGAGGCAATATGGAAAGAGAAAGAGCTCCACGGGAGGTTCTACAAGGCTCTTCATGAGCCCTCCGTAGATACAGTATCATCCCACCACTGGCTACGCTTCGGGGACCTTTTCGGGGAAACCGAGGGTTTTGTCTGTGCGATACAGGATCAGGTTATTAAGACCAACAACTATCGGAGATACATCCTAAAGGACGGCACCGTCGACATTTGTCGAGCATGTCGCCGTCCCGGTGAGTCACTTAGGCATGTTATCTCCGGTTGTTCGGCGCTTTCTAACACTGAGTATCTGCACAGACACAACTTAGTAGCCCGGATTGTCCATCAGGAGCTCGCTCTGAAGTATGGTCTTCTGGATGTTAGACTGCCTTATTATAAGTACGTCCCGGAAGCCGTGCTCGAAAATAACCGCGCCAGACTCTACTGGGACCGGTCCATCATCACAGACAGGACTATTCCAGCGAATAAGCCTGACATTGTGCTGATGGACCGGGCAAAGTCAGGGATATTTTTGGTAGACATAGCGATCCCCCATGACGAGAATCTCGAGAATGCCGCAACAGAGAAGAAAAGAAAATATCTAGACTTGGCACACGAGGTTTCTGACATGTGGGGTAGCTTGTCGACTGAAATTATACCGATAGTGGTTTCTGCAAACGGTTTAATTCCAGTCAGCCTCTCTGGATACTTGAGGAGGCTGGGGCTCCGGGACGGTGTGCTCCGAGCTCAAATGCAGAAAGCGGTGCTTCTCGATACCGCCCGAATTGTCCGCCGGTTTCTTTCCCTTTCTCCCTGACCCTTGGCCGTCTGGTCTCCCCTGCCGAGGGAATCCCGCCTGGCTAGGATTATTTATGTATGTATGTATAGTGTGTAATTTAGGTTTTATATATATGTATTTATCGTAAATACGTAGTATATTTATTAGTTTTTATTTTACCATTATTTATTTACTTTATCTATCATATAAAAACCAGCCAGGCGGAGACAGAATTAATATAAAAGAAATAATAATAATAATAATAATAATAAAAATAAAAGGCGTCGGGACGTGACGACCTCATCGCCCGTTGGTGCAATAGTTTAAGTGACAAAGCTGTTGCACCAATGCAGTCAGTCTGCACTGTGCTAGAGGTGTTTGTGCCATGCCTCGGCAGCGTCTTCGCAGTGCCACGGCCCGTTTGTGCCTATGGCCACAATTCTAACGGCACCGGAGTCGGGCGTCCTCCGTTACCAGACGTCCATCTTATGGATGATGGACTTACGAGGAACGCGTATAGGGCCGCTGCCTGGGGGTCGCCGGGGCGCGTCTGGAGCTGGCGCTGGACGTGGCAGCATGCCGGTCGCCAGCCAAGGGGTTGATCGGCCATCTGTCAACCCCTCGCATCCATCATCCCCTCCAGCTGGCTTGGTGCTGGCGGGACCCTCACAGGCCCAGCCATCAGCACCCGCCGCTAGAGGTCTACGCCGCATGCGATGGACTATGGATGCTAACCAAAACGCATTGCGGGCGTATTTTAGGGCGAAAGGGGGAGAAACCGGAGGAATTGCTTACCGAGCTAGAATGCACCGCTTCTTTTCCGAGCTAGAGCCGTCGATCACCGTGACGGAACAGAACCTAGCGGATCGGGTTCGGTACATCTTACGCTCTAATCTGTTTGAAGGTGCCGAACTCGAACGACTAAAACATGAAGCTATTTCTGCGTCGGATTCCCCGACCTCTGCCAGGAGAACAGTTCCGCAAACTACGGTGCAACCTCCAGTTGTGGAACCAGCTGAATGCCTGGCAGAGGTGGACGACGACGAGGAGGAAATAGCTGCCCAGGACATAGAGCAGATGAGGAGAATCTTGGAAGAGGCTATAGTGGAAACACGTCGAATGCCTTTCGAAAATCGACCGCGATTACCCCGCATTCCCCTCAGCAAGCGCAATCGTAATGTCGTGGGGGCTCTGAACCCGATGCTGAATGCGTACCTTGCGGATAGCCGGGATCTTTGCGATACGGACTCAATCTTGTTTGGCGCCGCGAAGGCCGTATGCCGATACATCGGAGTCAAACTACCAAAGACTGGACGCAGTACGAATCATCGTAGCGTAGTACCAGCGTAGCGAAAAAGAATTGAGGACCGTATCGCAAGAGAGCTCTCATCGGCAGACTGATTAGCTTCAAATCGGGCAATAGTAGACCGAGGATTGTGCGCTCTGTCAGGATGGCTTTGGGTGGAACGGAAGTAAGTCTGTCTCACCCGGACATTGAACGTAAACTGACGGAGCGCATAGACGACCTGAAGCAGAGGAATGCAGCATGGGGAAAGCGGGTTCGTCGATACAACGAGAGGACTAAACGGTTCAACCAGAATCGTCTCTTCCAGAGTGACCAAAAGAGGTTCTATAAGCAATTGGAGCGACAAGAATCAACCAGTGGAACGGGCGCAGGCCCAGATCAGACCGCTACAGTGGCCTTTTGGCGAAACATCTGGTCTGTGCCCGTTGACCACAGTGAGGGATCCTGGATGCAAGTTGTGGAGGGTACATGCTCTAAGATCACACCCATGGACCCTGTAGCCATTACGGCCGCGGATGTAGCACATGCGTTACGGCGGACCCCTAACTGGAAAAGTCCAGGGCTCGACGGATTGCATTGCTACTGGCTCAAAGGATTCGTGAGTTGTCATGCTGTGCTCGCCCAACAGTTCCAGGAAGCCCTCGATAGCAAGTCACTGCCGGACCTCTTCACTGTGGGGGTCACTCACTTGGTTCCTAAAGACCAGATCACGGCTGATCCGGCCAAATACCGCCCTATAACGTGTCTATCTACTATTTATAAGACACTGACTTCCATTTTATGCGCAAAAATCACTCGGCATCTAAATGCGAATCAGGTGATTTCGGATGCCCAAAATGGATGTAGGGGCGGTAGCCGAGGGGCCAAGGAACCACTCCTCATCGATGCGGTTATTGGTAAACTGGTGAAACGCAACCGTCGCAACCTTGACGCTGCTTGGGTTGACTATAAAAAGGCTTTCGACTCGGTGCCCCACTCATGGCTAAAGAGGGTCCTCGAGCTGTACAAGGTCGACTGTACGGTAAGAGACTTCCTCGGACATTGTATGGGCCAATGGAGTACGACCCTTTGTCTCCTGGGTGAGCGCATGACGGCTGCCGAAGACCGGATAAGGATACGGAGGGGCATCTTCCAGGGTGATTGCCTGAGTCCAATCTGGTTTTGTCTCGCCCTGAATCCCCTCAGTACTTTGCTGGAGGATTCTGGGCGGGGCTTTCAACTTCGGAGAGGAGGAGCAAAAGTGAACCACCTTTTCTACATGGATGACCTCAAATTATTTGCTCCTAATTATACCCAACTGCTGGAGTTGCTACAAATCACTAGTGATTTTAGTAATGCCATCAGGATGGAGTTTGGGACGGATAAGTGTGCGGCCGTTCATGTGGAGAAAGGTAGAATTACAAGTTCAGAGGGCACTGATAATCCTCTGAACTTTAGAACCCTTTCTGAGGCTGAAACATACCGATACCTGGGCATGTCACAAAATGTCGGTGTTGATGAGGGCAGCGTAAAACAATCGGTTCGTGATGTGTTTTTTGATCGCCTGACAAAAGTTCTTAACAGCCTTTTGTCAGGCGCGAATAAAGCACGCGCATATAACTGTTGGGTCATGCCCGTCCTCACGTATACCTTTGGCATACTCAGGTGGACTCAAACCGAGCTCGAAGCCCTGGACAGAAAAGTCCGCACAGTTATGACGTCCCACAGGATGCATCACCCGAGATCGTCAATTATGAGACTGTACTTACCGCGAAAGCATGGTGGGCGAGGCCTTTTAAGTGCCCTCACCATGCATAATCGCGAAGTGTGCAGCCTCCGTAGCTACTATTTGGCGAAATCGGGTGATGGAATCCACACGGATGTCATATCTTGTGATAAAGGACTAACCCCCCTATCCTTGGCCAACGAGCAATGGCAGGACCCGGCAGTGCAGAGCGTCTCTGACCGGGAGGCAATATGGAAAGAGAAAGAGCTCCACGGGAGGTTCTACAAGGCTCTTCATGAGCCCTCCGTAGATACAGTATCATCCCACCACTGGCTACGCTTCGGGGACCTTTTCGGGGAAACCGAGGGTTTTGTCTGTGCGATACAGGATCAGGTTATTAAGACCAACAACTATCGGAGATACATCCTAAAGGACGGCACCGTCGACATTTGTCGAGCATGTCGCCGTCCCGGTGAGTCACTTAGGCATGTTATCTCCGGTTGTTCGGCGCTTTCTAACACTGAGTATCTGCACAGACACAACTTAGTAGCCCGGATTGTCCATCAGGAGCTCGCTCTGAAGTATGGTCTTCTGGATGTTAGACTGCCTTATTATAAGTACGTCCCGGAAGCCGTGCTCGAAAATAACCGCGCCAGACTCTACTGGGACCGGTCCATCATCACAGACAGGACTATTCCAGCGAATAAGCCTGACATTGTGCTGATGGACCGGGCACAGTCAGGGATATTTTTGGTAGACATAGCGATCCCCCATGACGAGAATCTCGAGAATGTCGCAACAGAGAAGAAAAGAAAATATCTAGACTTGGCACACGAGGTTTCTGACATGTGGGGTAGCTTGTCGACTGAAATTATACCGATAGTGGTTTCTGCAAACGGTTTAATTCCAGTCAGCCTCTCTGGATACTTGAGGAGGCTGGGGCTCCGGGACGGTGTGCTCCGAGCTCAAATGCAGAAAGCGGTGCTTCTCGATACCGCCCGAATTGTCCGCCGGTTTCTTTCCCTTTCTCCCTGACCCTTGGCCGTCTGGTCTCCCCTGCCGAGGGATTCCCGCCTGGCTAGGATTATTTATGTATGTATGTATTTTTAGAGAATTATTAGTCAAGATCATCTCGAGCGTATTGCGCGCTAAAGTTCCCAAAACCAAGTGCCAGATAGCTGTAGTGAGGCGACGTAAGCGTTGATATTTGACATGTCTAGTGCTGCGCCGATACACCGGCACAGTGTTGATTTTTGTCTCTAACAGTTCGGCCATCCTGCATTTCCTTCGTCCTCGAAGGAGTATTGATCCTTGCTGCATCGTTTTACACGCTGTCCCAAGCGCCATGAAGAGCCAGAACACCTCCAAGAAAAAGGACCTAAAAGCAAATCAGCCCCGTAGGCAGAAAATATAGCCCCGTAGGCAAACATATAGCCCCGTAGGCAAAACATATAGCCCCGTAGGCAAACATATAGCCCCGTAGGCACAACTTAGCCCCGTAGGCAAAACATATAGCCCCGTAGGCAAAACATATAGCCCCGTAGGCACAACTTAGCCCCGTAGGCAAAACATATAGCCCCGTAGGCAAAACACAGCCCGGAGGCAAACATATAGCCCCGTAGGCAAACATATAGCCCCGTAGGCACAACTTAGCCCCGTAGGCACAACTTAGCCCCGTAGGCACAACTTAGCCCCGTAGGCACAACTTAGCCCCGTAGGCAAAACATATAGCACATTTTGTATCAACTATGTATCTGAAATAAAACTAATAATAATTGTTATTAAACATACGCCCGGAGGCTAAACATACGCCCCATAGGCAATCTTTGATTTTCTTTTATCAATCATGTGTCTGAAATAAAAGTTTTATTAATCATACGCCCCATAGGCAAAACATACGCCCGGAGGCAACATATACGCCCTGAGGCTAAACGTACGCCCCATAGGCAATCTTTGATTTTCTTTTATCAATCATGTGTCTGAAATAAAAGTTTTATTAATCATACGCCCCATAGGCAAAACATACGCCCGGAGGCAACATATACGCCCTGAGGCTAAACATACGCCCCATAGGCAATCTTTGATTTTCTTTTATCAATCATGTGTCTGAAATAAAAGTTTTATTAATCATACGCCCCATAGGCAAAACATACGCCCGGAGGCAACATATACGCCCTGAGGCTAAACATACGCCCCATAGGCAATCTTTGATTTTCTTTTATCAATCATGTGTCTGAAATAAAAGTTTTCATTATTATTATTTTTACTACCATGGCAAATACCTGGCATTCCGCGCACCCTGTACTCCATGACATCTATACATCAAGACTCTCCACAGGTTCGCGGCCTCGGCCTTCACGAGCGTACTACTCGCGACGGGTGCTCCACAAGCGCCGTTGCTCGCGACAGGCGCTCCACAAGCGCCACTGCTAACGACAGGCACTTTACAAGCGCACTGCTCACCACACGCGTTTCACTGGTGCGCTGATTGTAAACAGGCACCGCTCAGGCGCGCTGATTGTAAACAGGCACCGCTCAGGCGCGCTGATTGTAGACAGGCACCGCTCAGGCGCGCTGATCGTAGACAGGCACCGCTCAGGCGCGCTGATTGTAGACAGGCACCGCTCAGGCGCGCTGATTGTAGACAGGCACCGCTCAGGCGCGCTGATTGTAGACAGGCACCGCTCAGGCGCGCTGATTGTAGACAGGCACCGCTCAGGCGCGCTGATTGTAGACAGGCACCGCTCAGGCGCGCTGATTGTAGACAGGCACCGCTCAGGCGCGCTGATTGTAGACAGGCACCGCTCAGGCGCGCTGATTGTAAACAGGCACCGCTCAGGCGCGCTGATTGTAGACAGGCACCGCTCAGGCGCGCTGATCTCGACACGCGCTTCAATGGCGCGCTGCTCTCGACACGCGCTTCAATCGCGCGCTGCTCGCAACACGCGCTTCAATGGCGCGCTGCTCTCCACACGCGCTTCAATCGCGCGCTGCTCGCGACACGCGCTTCAATGGCGCGCTGCTCTCGACACGCGCTTCAATCGCGCGCTGCTCGCGACACGCGCATCAATGGCGCGCTGCTCTCGACACGCGCTTCAATCGCGCGATGCTCTCCACACGCGCTGCAATCGCGCGCTGCTCGCGACACGCGCTTCGATCGCGCGCTGCTCTCGACACGCGCTTCAATCGCGCGCTGCTCGCGATATGCGCAGGTTCGGACCCTTAGACGGTAACTCGATTTACACGATTTCTCTTGTCATCTCAAACACCAAGTATCTTTATGGATCTATAACATTCATCACATGACCATGTAGGGCAAGCATGTCATGACATACCAAACAATAAAATCATGTTTAAATTCAGAAGTATCCTGGTGACACACAAATTAAAATAAACTGAACTTAGAAAGGACATCAATGACTTAAGACATAATGATATCCATCTGACTCAGGTAATGGCTTTAATTTTATCACAACTCTGCTTTACCAGACCCTCACTAATAAACTGATCTATATTCTCAATTTCAGTTGTTAGGAAAATTCTTTAAATTAATTGAAAAGCCTGATCTTATTAAACATCAACACTAAAAATATAAAAAATTTGGTTTGATCTTACCACAGTACAAATTGAATAAGTATTATACCAATAATGGCTTGAGCAATCATGCTATCTGTCATATTACATGACATGTGACAGGCCAATCCCAAGTTTGTCATAATAAAATTTTACTGAATCCTCACCTTTTGGTTTAACTTAATTGGCATGTTCCCTAGTCTGAACTACTACTACTGTAAACACTTGAATTAAATTTGTCATCAACTGACATAATGAATACATGGGGTCCTCCATTCATATTTTGGCAATGCATGCAACAATGCAATGCAACTAATCTTTGCCTTGCAATTGCATTTTAACATCCTTTCATCTCATGCATATTTGTCACAGCTTCAAAATTATATTTCACATAATACACCACTGACTGTGTATTTTAGTTTTTGTACCAACTACTTTAATACCTCAATTTGACTGTCTTTTCTCTTTATTCCTCTTTGTGTGTCTTAAAATACAGAAAAGTATTTTTAGTTATCCTGTTAAATTATAACATAACTTGTAGTCTTTAAAAGTACTGTCTTAAAGCCAACAGTATATTTAAATATTCTACACAAAGCTTTTATCTTTTAACCAAATTATAATATTAAAATGTATGATTCATATAATTTTACACACCACTTTTGTGTATCAACATAAATCATACCTTGTTTTAAAATGAAAGGCACTTTTAATATTTTACACAAACTTTTGTGCAACAAACCATAAAACCAAACCTTTAAATCAAACATTAAAATAGAAATAAACACAACAAATCTTGATTTTGTGTTTTCAAGCCAATGGTCTTTTCATGGTCTGTTAATAAAACAATTTTCGTAATATGACTTTATGATTGTACGATTACGGACTTTAGGAAAATGTTTTCAAGTCTTTTAGAAATCACCAAATTAAGAAATCAGTAAATAATTTTGTACAGATAATTAGAAACATGGAACAATCTCACCAAATATGAAGATTTTCACGCTGGTGTGCGTTTTAAGTTTACCATTTACTCGAAGTTCTCAATATCCTTACAAATTTAAAAATCTTACTATCCGGTAAACAATACGATTCTTTTATGCAACAAAATCACTTTGTGAGTTTGGGTAATATCCCACTTCTGAACTTTTAGAGAATTATTAGTCAAGATCATCTCGAGCGTATTGCGCGCTAAAGTTCCCAAAACCAAGTGCCAGATAGCTGTAGTGAGGCGACGTAAGCGTTGATATTTGACATGTCTAGTGCTGCGCCGATACACCGGCACAGTGTTGATTTTTGTCTCTAACAGTATGTATAGTGTGTAATTTAGGTTTTATATATATGTATTTATCGTAAATACGTAGTATATTTATTAGTTTTTATTTAACCATTATTTATTTACTTTATCTATCATATAAAAACCAGCCAGGCGGAGACAGAACTAGTATGAAGAAAAATAATAATAATAATAATAAGACATTTAATCCGTTCAAAGACATTACAACACTTATAATACAATTAAAACATTAAAAGTGTACATCCTAAATCGGCCCCGGGTAGGGGACTGACTGCGGATATACAGCAACTCGCACGGGAGGTGCACCGGCAATAATCAACGGTGCACCCCCAATGCGGAGCACGGGGAAATAAAACCACCTAATGCTGGTAACGGAAGAGGTTTATTTGATGTGTATTTCGCCTTATATATGTTCTTAGATGCCTGACCAAGCATGAGCATTTACACGATCTTCATAGGTGTGTGTGTGTGTGTGTTACGTGCGCCCCAATCTTTTAGACTTCCTGCTACATATCACGTATGCTCTACATATTTTTATCGTTGCTGTGGAATCTTCCGTTACTATGGGCAGGCTCTGCTCTAGCCATGGTCGTTGATACGAACATTCTGGGGAGTCTCCGGATTGCGAGGATGCGGGCTTCTTACAAGTAGACGTTGGCACATGACAGCTCTGCTGGGTGGGTCGGGGCCCTGGTAGATTCGGTATTTGATACGAACATTCTGGGAAGTCTCGGGATTGCGAGGATGCGGCTTCTTACAAGTAGACGTTGGCACAGGACAGCTCTGCTGGGCGGGCGCGGATAGATTCAATATTTGGTAGGAGCATTCTGGATAGCCAGCAGGCGGGCGACGATGCAGACAGCTTGCAGGTAGGCTGAGGCTCAGGACAGCTCTGGTGGGCGGGCGCGGCGCGGGTAGATTCAATATTTGGTAGGAGCATTCTGGATAGCCAGCAGGCGGGCGACGATGCAGACAGCTTGCAGGTAGGCTGAGGCTCAGGACAGCTCTGGCGGGAGGGCGCGGCGCGGGTAGATTCAATATTTGGTAGGAGCATTCTGGATAGCCAGCAGGCGGGCGACGATGCAGACAGCTTGCAGGTAGGCTGAGGCTCAGGACAGCTCTGGCGGGAGGGCGCGGCGCGGGTAGATTCAATATTTGGTAGGAGCATTCTGGATAGCCAGCAGGCGGGCGACGATGCAGACAGCTTGCAGGTAGGCTGAGGCTCAGGACAGCTCTGGCGGGAGGGCGCGGCGCGGGTAGATTCAATATTTGGTAGGAGCATTCTGGATAGCCAGCAGGCGGGCGACGATGCAGACAGCTTGCAGGTAGGCTGAGGCTCAGGACAGCTCTGGCGGCGTGCGGGGTGCGGGGATATAGCCTCAAGACGTGCGACGATAGAGACAACTTGCAGGTAGACGTCGGCTCACGACAGTTCTGGTGGGCGGAGCGGGGCGCGGGCAATTATATAGAAACTGTCTTACGACAGTCCTGCCGGCGGAGCGAAGCGCGAGGAGAAGGCGCGCGACGCAATGCGAAAGGCGATGCTGCATATGATTCGTATATTCTCCGAAGTAGACGTGTCGTGGCATTAATTTCTTTTTTCACGGGACTTCTTGTCGTGTGTTGACTTCGTGTTTGTAAAGCTTCCTTCTTCTATATGATGCTATCCTTTCTTTACTCATAACCCATATTAAATATTGTTAATTGTGAAAATCCGTGTGCCCGCTATATACAAGTATCTACATACTGTTTTGTGTTCCAACTAATAAAATCGATCTGACATTCATCAAGTTTGATTGTTATTTTATTCTCGGTTTACTTTTTACTGGCGATACATTCTTTAACACTTATGTATTTTATTGCTCTCTACCGTTTAATTTCATACATCAATTCTGACATGTTTCAAGGCTTTGTTTTAGCTTTACTACTCCCAATTTCAAGTTTTCCAGTCTCGTTGATACTATTGTTTTATATCATAATGCCCGCAATGCTAACAACATCAGTTGTTTTGTTCAAAAAGTGATCTTGACTTGTTTTGGTTGTCTCATAATGTGCTCATTTCTCAACTGACTAAAGATGTCGTGTGATTTCCAAATCCGCCTCTCTTCTTTCGTTACTTCGTACAATTAACACATCCCTTATTGCTTTCCCAACTACATCTTCTCATCTTCAACTATGTATTTGTATAACACACTGTGTTTCTGCTGTGGTCACCTTGTTTGAAAACCTTACTTTTTTTTTTAATTACTTCCCATGTTGAATTAATTTATATCCTCTAACTTGACACTTAATCGGATCTATATACTCCTCGTTTCCCTTTTACGTATTACTTTTCTTGTACATAAATCTGTTGTATAATTTCTTCAATGTATAGTGTTTATACATGTTACCTTTTGAAAACGGCCACATGTGGTCTGCTTACCAGTTTCATTTTTTTTTTCAAAATAATTCCTTTGTCATGGATTCACCACAAATATGTCTCTTATTTATTTAAGTAGTATAAGTATAGCTGTTTTTTTTTTATATATATAAATTTTCATGACTTAATTACAAATTTTATTAATGCTACTGTTTTTCTTCTTCTTCATTTTCAATAACCTTCCGTTTAGTTTTTTTTTTGTAAGTATTTCAATCTCAGCTTAGTTTGTCCAGGTGCCATTTTAAGGTTTCGTTTTATTGATCATATCAATCATACTCTTCAGTCGTACCGCAGGAGTACGCTAGATCTGGTTATATAAAACACAGCATTACAGGGTTCGTCATTTCATCCTGGAAGACGGTGATATTTCAAAAACTTAGTTCGTTATTCCTTGTGATTATTTGTGATTCATTTATTTATGGCCACATATTCAATAACATTATTCATATAGTGACACTGTCTTTTCCATAAAGTTAATCCTCTAATTGTTAATGAAATATATGTTGTCCTATTATTTCTTTTCTTAATGTAGATCGCCATTGTAGAACTTGTGTCCTCTTCTTCTTTCTAATCTTTAACTGTGAGTATTTCAACATTCAAGCCCCATGGCTGTCTTTACATACTCCCGATGGGTAACATACATCAGTTCTCCTAGCGGCTGACCCGTCATTTTAATGTTAACTATACGCTTGGACCTTAATTTACGCTGTTATTCAATATTGTTTTACTTCTTATCTTAACTTGAAGTATTCAATACTTTCTACTATTGACTTTGTTTCTGCTTGTGTGATAGTTTGTAAAAACTTTACTACTCTTCAGATACAAATATCTTCTCTTTTCTTCTATCCATGGTTCCACGCTGACCTTAAGCTTTTCTTATTTTTGATGATTGCATAGTCTCGTAACAAGAATTTTTGGTTCATTGTTAAGATTACTCCACGATAATAGTTAATTTTCTTAACGTGTGCCGTACACGACGGGTTCGGGTCCCGCGGCACAACCTGCCTTAAACTACGTATCACAAGGCCTGGCGTAAATATTGAAAATATATGAACTGGCACTCACCTACTCGATGCCCCGTTCACCGCCTGCAGGTGCCTGGTCACTCTGTCGGTGTCAGTCGAGTCAAAAAAAGTCACAGTCATACAGTCTAAAGGCGCCAGCAATGCTGCACTCCTGACGCAACCGATGCACCGCTTCCCGTAAGCGCCCTATAGACGCGTCCTTTACCGAACCGAACGCGGAACCGTAAACTTAGCGACCCTGTACGCTAAATATAAGACACGTCCGATGAGCTATCCAACTGCCGACCACTTTTTATGCTGCCTCGATGAGCTCTCTGTCGACTCCCTCTTTCCCCGCACAAGCCCCCCGCAGGCCCCGCGCCCGTCCGTAGCGGAGAGGGATTTCCAACTACCCGCTTGTGCGGGAGAATAAAAATGAGTCGACCTACCAACATAAAACCCGTAAAGGTCAACCGCGAAATTCAAACAATGACGAACTATAGTACATCTGTACCGAACAGTCCCCCGCCCCAGCCAGACGATATCTGGCTGCGTCTAAAACCGTAATTAGAAACCCAAAATTAAACAAGCTTGGGGAGAGTTGCCACTGCTCGCTTTACCACCAAGTGGCCTAATAAAATCTATGTAACCATCCAATTCGCTTTACCTGTTCCGCGAATAAATCCGTAATCCGTACCCGGTCGATCCGCGACCGTAAATGTTCCACCGACCGTATTTAAACAATGCATCCCTATGAACCCGAGTCCAAAACCGCGCGCGTGGTTACCTATTTACTCCGAAGAGAACCGACGCGAACCTGAGCGGTGGATAGTGAAACCGTACTAAGCGATGAGATGCATTGCGATGGGAACCGTGGAACGAATTATCGTTCCTGTGAAGATTTATTTATATGTGGTGTGGAGGAATGGCGATCACTTATCACCTGATGATCCGATCGATGCGGCCGGCGACGCTCCAACCGAGGCCAGTCCATAAAGTGAAGTGGCGAGCGAACTCCGGCCGTACAAGGCTCCTCTGCCGCAGCTTGAGGGGCGCTGCAGGAGTCACGCGCCCCCCCGCCTGTGCTCGCTGGTGAACCCTGAACACATTGCCGTCCGTGGTTTGCACTAAGCCGTGGTGGAGACCTAACATCACGGCGACCTGATGTCCGCTGCATAGCTCCAGACCAATGTTCATCCGTATTTTTATTATGAACAGGGGAAGTTACAAGTCCCCGAGTGGTTGGCGAGTGCGAGCCGTTGCGGTTTCCGCACAGCAGGAGATGATGCCTACCTCCACACTGACCGCACGCACGAGTTGACTGGCAGTGCGAGACCAGGTGGTTCCCCAAGCAGCAATAACACCAAAACCGTTGGCGAGCAATACCGCGTCGAGCTTGCCAACGTAGTTCCCGGAACTTGGGGCAACCCGTAACATCGTGTCCTGTATCCCGACAATAATTGCAGTGAATGTCCTGTGCCTGTCGTACCGCTGCGTTAAACATCCGCGGCCTACTATGCGCCCAAACCGGTGGACGGTGTTCTTTACCTGCGGGCCTCGCTCTATGAGCAACTACGGGAGGCTCTGGAGGAGGAGGAGGGACATTCTCCGTTCGACGACACCCATCTTCTAAGTACAAAATTAACTCGTCGCACGTGGGGAGGTGAGTGGCGGAATCACCACCGTATTCTAATTCAAATCTTTGTTGTAAATCGTAAGGTAATTTGGAAAGAATTATGTGTAATAATAAAAACGACCACGTGGACACAGGTAAATCCAAACCCTTGAGACCGTTGACCGCTATTAACAACGGGTTAAGAAGCCGTGTGCGCGACGACTGCGTAACCGAAATCCTAGGTAGGCCTAGAATAGCAGCAACATGAATATCTGCTAATCGCCGAACATTCTGGTACCTACGATTGAGTAAGTCCCGGGCGATATCATAATTACCGTCAACAAGACCTAAATGTTGTACAAGGCCCTTGGCTTCTCCCGTTAACGACGCCAACAAATAGGCAAGCTTCTGAGCAGGGGTCAAATCCCTACGACTGTGAACAATGCTTTCAAATAAATTGTTAAAAGCAACCCACTGGTCCAAGTCACCGTTAAATTGTGGCAAATCGAGCAGCGGCAATCTACTCATGAGCGCTGGTGACGCGTCCGACTCCGCAGTAACGCGCGCGTCAGCAGCGCTTGACCCCTTAAGGCAACCAACAGCCTGAATAATTTGATCAGCCAGGTCGTCGGCCTGATCAATGTCAGCATTAATCTTCGCCATGGCATCCGCTTCTAAACCTAACTCTAGAATGCCACGGTACGCCGCATATAGATCCGCCATTTGATCGTCTAAAACCTGGTATCTAGCCATAAGGGCCTGCGCACGGTCCGGCCTAGAAATATTCAAAACCGCTGAACCGAGCCATCTCAGCACACCTGTTATCCTAGCGGTATATTTGCCGGCCATAATTAATAAAGTTCAAAATTTTATAAATAAATAAAAATGAAGGTAGAAAATTATCGATGCTTCCAGAAACCGCTTACTACAAATGATCGTTGAAGGAAAAAAAATCTTAATGGTGGGTAGATAATTGTCGCCTTAACCAAATGTATGAAACACGTTACAAAGAATTACCTAATAAAAAAAAACAAAACAAAAAAAAACAACCGTAATGAAAACCGACCAACTTAAATTATCGACGGTAACATAAAAACTACCAAACGAAAAAAAAAATACTAAATTATATTATGCACCGTAACATAAACTACAAAAAAAACCGTTACGTAAAAAAGCCCTAATTTAAATATACTAGAAAAAAAACCGTGAAATTACTCAATTAAATATAAAACTATTATGAAAGAACCCTAAATGAAATAATCTAAACTATACGAAATCAATAAACGGAACCCTAATGGCCGATTAATATTACGTAGCAATCGTACAATAAAGAATTATCATAAACGACCTGATTAAAACCCTACCTAATTGTACGACGTAATATATTGTAATATTCCGTTGTATTCCGTTATATTCCGCGCGAGAAGGAAGTTACAATATTTCGCCAAGCAATGCAAATACGTACCCGAAAAACACGTAACCCGAATATAACCACGCGGTTATAACCTACGTGTTAACCTAACCACGCTCTGCTACCATCGAATTGTGCCGTACACGACGGGTTCGGGTCCCGCGGCACAACCTGCCTTAAACTACGTATCACAAGGCCTGGCGTAAATATTGAAAATATATGAACTGGCACTCACCTACTCGATGCCCCGTTCACCGCCTGCAGGTGCCTGGTCACTCTGTCGGTGTCAGTCGAGTCAAAAAAAGTCACAGTCATACAGTCTAAAGGCGCCAGCAATGCTGCACTCCTGACGCACCCGATGCACCGCTTCCCGTAAGCGCCCTATAGACGCGTCCTTTACCGAACCGAACGCGGAACCGTAAACTTAGCGACCCTGTACGCTAAATATAAGACACGTCCGATGAGCTATACAACTGCCGACCACTTTTTATGCTGCCTCGATGAGCTCTCTGTCGACTCCCTCTTTCCCCGCACAAGCCCCCCGCAGGCCCCGCGCCCGTCCGTAGCGGAGAGGGATTTCCAACTACCCGCTTGTGCGGGAGAATAAAAATGAGTCGACCTACCAACATAAAACCCGTAAAGGTCAACCGCGAAATTCAAACAATGACGAACTATAGTACATCTGTACCGAACATAACGTGTCTTGTAATTTAAGACTTTCCCGTTATATTTTAATTCATGACATTTCTATTGTATGACTATTTGTTTGTATTCATCATAGCATATTTCACAGTTATGATGATGATGATGATGATGATGATGTAATCCCGGCCGATATCGGCCACGGCGACTGTCTTCAGCTCCGGTTTTGACGTTGGTGTGCTCGCATGTGGCTTATGTAGCCAATTTTGTTTGCGAAAATCCTCGCACATTGCGGACATGAGAGCACAGTTATACGCTCCGAACAGCACGTCACACCATAGTTTGTTTTCTTGTCGCTTTGACAACTTTCTCAGACGGCGTCATGCCGCGTAATTTTGATTCTTTATTTTCTTTATACCCTATCTATTTATGGGTATGTTTAGGTTTAGATATTTACTTCAAAACTTTGCTGGCTTCTTTCTTCTTTCTCACATGGACTATTCTATGTAATGAGCTTATACGTAAATGTTGAATAGTTTCTTATTTAGCCATCTCTCAAACGTTTGGTCATTGCAGTGCAAGACCTAGCAATCACTTTTTTTTTATTTGGTTTAGTATTTCTGTATCCGACTATGGCATTCGCAATTTAAAGTTCCCACATTGTTACATTTTGACTTTATATTTAGCTATATTTTCCGCCCGATTGAGTTACAAAACTTCTACCCATTTTCTTATATCGCGCTGGTTTCCAGACTTCCATTCTTCATCTTTAGCTTCTCGGTATCGCGTTCCCACGTTCAGGATAACGCAACTGATTCTGCATAATTGTTTTTTATTGACTCGATTTATCTCTTGCTCTTCTTAGATTGCGAATTTCACTATAACATTATGTTGTTATGCTTGGTCGCACCTTTTGTACCTTTTTTACACTATGTACATTTACCTATGCAACCTTTAAATTTTGTAATATTTCTCGCCGTTAACATATCTGACCCTTTGCTGCAATCTCGCCATAAGTTCTTCCTTGTAACGTCGTTATTTCCTGTACTTTGTTGACCCTGCCTTATTCTCTAGGCAGCGACCGTTCCTTGTTTGTACGACTATTTTCTTATTAATCTGTAGGACATTATAGTGTTTCTTAATATCCACTTAATGTCATATTTGTATTTCTACCTTTCTTGAATCTTTTTTACAATTATAACACGCATCCCATAGTCTATATTGTTTTTCTTTTCTTTTTATTTTTAAGTTTTCACATTGTCTTTGGTTTTGATTAGTGCGATCATCGAAGAACTGTGGAGGCCGCTATAAATTGCAGGGTGAGGAAGATCTCTTCCCTGGCCTAAATTTACTGCTATTCTTTGTAATTTTCTTTGAGGGACCCGCTTCTTGGCGTTAGAATCTTGCGTTTATTTCAATTCCTGGTTCCTGCATTCTTGACTGACATATATTTATAAATATACATATATTTTTTGAATATCTTCTTGAATGTCCTCCTTTTTTATTTATTAACTTTTTATCCAACGTCTAGCTTTTTTATCTTTAACTGATTTGAACTCTAGGCTCTTGTTATATTTTTCCTCTGTAAGTCCGTAGCAATGTAGTTGCTACTTTTGTTCTTTTACGAGTCCGAAGTACGCTGCTTTTATTTTTCACATTTTTTTTACGAGTTCGTACCACTGCCATATTCACTTTTACTCCTCTGCTAGTTCTTTGCTCTTCCACAATGTTGATTTTATAATTTTAACCTTTTGCGCAGTATTGAAGCTGTATAATCTTCAATCTTATGAAGTCAGCAGTATCGCCGCTGTATAATCTTTAATCTTATGAAGTCTGTAGTATCGCCGCTGTATTATCTTCAATCTTCTGAAGTCTGCAGTATCGCCGCTGTATTATCTTCAATCTTCTGAAGTCTGCAGTATCGCCGCTGTATTATCTTCAATCTTCTGAAGTCAGCAGTATCGCCGCTGTATTATCTTCAATCTTCTGAAGTCTGCAGTATCGCCGCTGTATTATCTTCAATCTTCTGAAGCCTGCAGTATCGCCGCTGTATTATCTTCAATCTTCTGAAGTCAGCAGTGTCGCCGCTGTATAATCTTTAATATTCTGAAGTCTGCAGTATCGCCGCTGTATAATCTTTAATATTATGAAGTCCATAGTATCGCCGCTGTATAATCTTTAATATTATGTCTGTGAGAGCCTTTATAATTTCTATGGTTCAATCTTCAAATGATCTTACGCGAGTATCTAGAATCGCCGTAAGTTTAATAGTTATCAACGCTATTAGTGTGATCGCCGTTATTCAATGCTTGCTCCTGGCTCTGTCTAATAGCAATTTGTATTATATGTTTATTTGCGTGCGGGCACTCAGCTCCGCCGCTGTGAATTCACAGATCATCATTATGATTTTATTTGTGCGTACAAGCGCTAAGCTTTGTCGCTATGAGTACTAAGCTCATTATAATAATTTATTTATAACTTTCTTTGTGCGTGCAAGCGCTAAGCTTTGCCGCTATGAGCACTAAGCTCGTTAACATTTTTATATATATTTTTCTTTGTGCATGCAAGCGCTAATTTTTTGCCCCTATGGGCTATGAGCACTAAGCTCATAATAACAATTACTTCATAAATTTGTGCGTGCAAGCGCTAAGCTTTGCCGCTATGAGCACTAAGCTCGTAGTATCAATTTATTTAAAACTTTCAGATTTCCCGCTATTTGCCCTCAGCCACTAGACCTCTTATTTTTGCAATGTTTGTTTAATGTTCGAGCCGTAACTTCGCCGTTTTGAGCTCCAGGCCGTTTTTTTATTTATATTTTTCTTTGTGCATGCAAGCGCTAATTTTTTGCCTCTATGGGCTATGAGCACTAAGCTCGTAATAACAATTTCTTCATAAATTTGAGCGTGCAAGCGCTAAGCTTTGCCGCAATGAGCACTAAGCTCGTAGTATCAATTTATTTAAAACTTTCAGATTTCCCGCTATTTGCCCTCAGCCATTAGACCTCTTATTTTTGCAATGTTTAATGTTCGAGCCGTAACTTCGCCGCTTTGAGCTCCAGGCCGTTTTTTTTATTTATATTTTTCTTTGTGCATGCAAGCGCTAATTTTTTGCCTCTATGGGCTATGAGCACTAAGCTCGTAATAACAATTTCTTCATAAATTTGAGCGTGCAAGCGCTAAGCTTTGCCGCACTGAGCACTAAGCTCGTAGTATCGATTTATTTAAAACTTTCAGATTTCCCGCTATTTGCCCTCAGCCATTAGACCTCTTATTTTTTGCAATGTTTGTTTAATGTTCGAGCCGTAACTTCGCCGCTTTGAGCTCCAGGCCGTTTTTTTTTTTTTTTTGACTCGTCTACAGCTCGGAATAGGTACGCCAATTTGGCTTTGTCCGCGTCCGGACCATTTTTACTTATCAGTTGTATTTTTAAGACCACAACGCCTGCGTAGCTACACCTGCCTACTTCTTCTTATTAGGTTTCCGTCTGTACTATTGCGCCTCGATCTGTTATCTGCGCCTTTTTTTTTTTTCATATTTACGTAATTATACACAAAAGATTATTTAACGTACCGGAATGACTATTATCGAGCGCGACACCTATATGTAAACGACATTTTTTTACTATTATAACCACATATTGTATATTGTTAATCGACCGTACTGTTTAATATGACCATGTCATGTAACGCATTTTTACGCGATGTTTTGACTGTATCGAATTTAAATCTACTATTTATACGAAAATGCGCTTTATAACTAATTAGTATGTAATATGTGCTCTGTTAACTTATTACGTTGCCTAAACTATGTTTGTATTGCTCTGTAAGCAATCGTAGTACGTTGACGTTTATCGTTGACTCCTACTTGGAGTGCACACTTGTTAAATAGGCTGCCGGTCTTCATTAAACCGATTGTTTATTTACTTTTTATCGTTTGCATTGTTATATCAGTCAGTCAGTCAGTCAGTCACTTTTTTTAGTAAGCATTACAATAAAATTTTATTTTATAGCGTCCTCAACGCATACATAATTTTATAAACGTGTTTATACCCTTACGTGCTAAGAGCGTACTTACCAAAAGTACTTAGTAGCTAAGTGATTTTAAGTTACAAATCGCCCACTTATCTCTATATATTGAGAAAATATACTTACATGTGCTCAGGCTGTCTTCTAATTGAAGATGGATGTCTATAATTGAGGATAGGTGAATTCTTATACAGGCTAGTAACGTCATACACATTATAAGTGTGATTTTCCTAAAATACCTTGAGAAAAAAGGAAAAAAAGTTACGTTTAGTTGTACATCTGCTACAATTTATAACCGTAAATCTATTCACACGAGACAGCATCAATTACTAACGATACAAACCCTACACCAATATTGAATTAGACTCATCATTATTACAAATGATTTTAACACTACAACATGTCCTTATGTCTCTGGTGGGCTCTCTTCTCTCGCTTTCTCTCTGCCTACGTCGTTACTGATGGGCTTACATATATTCAATAAACCAAAACGCCTGCAGAGCGATCCTCAATGAGAATAACGACTGCCAAAAACCTTACATCTCATACTTACAATGCATATTTTAACCCCTGGAAACACTTACTTAGCAACCAACGTTTGTTCACATTCCTGCAGTTATACAAATATTTATTAATAATATTATGAATATAACACATACAGTGACATGCATCTTACGAAGCACGTTTTAATACAGGTTAACCGAGCTAAGGAGCTAAGACAATGTTGATGCCGTAATCATTTTAAGTAAACAAAACCACTCTGTATTATTATTACTATTTTCATACTACACTTCAACTGTTGAACATTTTTAACACAATAAGCCCTTTTTCATGGTCTCCTTTGCATTATCATTTCCTCTTTTTTTTTTTTTTTTATTATTACCAAATACATATATACCAAACGAGGAGCCCTCTTTAATGAACTACATATATCGTTAAATCTAATACTCGTAGATACAATAGACCTATGTCACAAGACAAGCCAACTCAAGATAATTTGGAAATTATATTTGTAAAGGTAGACTGATATGTACTGTAACACTTCATATTAACATGTAAGCTGCGTGAGTATAAAATCCTTTATACCATACTAGTTATCGCCCGCGACAGTGTCCGCGCGAACACCTTAATAGGAGTATGAAAGAATGGATAGCAGCCGATTATAAGACCTACTGAATATGCATATAACATTTACTAAATAAATCGGTCAAGCCGCTTTTGAGAAATATTGTAACTAACATTATGATTCTAGAATTTTATATATAAGATGATAAAATGATGATCATCACCGACTTTAAGGACGGCTGGTAACTAGTTTCTTTATGCATCAATTATTAATTCATACTCGGTGCATATTTAACTCAATTAACCGAGTATATTCTGAATAAACATTTCTCATTGGTTTTGAGTCATAAAATTAGCTTAATTTTTTTTTTTTTTTTACCTTATATTCCTAATAAGCACTTTGATGGTACTTGAACGTAGTTTAGTATAACCAAGCGTCAACCTTACTAACCGTGACTATCCCCGCGCTCGGAATATGGCAACACATGGTTATTGTAAATTTATTATGTGTAGGCTTGCAAAATGCAACCTTGACCTATATATAGTAGTGTAAGTACTTTATACCAAGGGCAATGTGGCGATACATACTTATTGGTGAACCATAACAAGTACATTGATGACTATGATATCAATTAGTCCCAGAATAATTGTTTAGACACATGTTTGCTTAAATAGTGTCTCGTTGTCTTTTTTTTTTATCAGAAAAGGTATTTTACGTTTGAATATAATCATTTGATTAAAACACTGAGGTTGCAGTCGATCGACGTTTTATCTGACATAAGCAAATTTTTAACACAATTTGCTATATTATTTGCGCCTCAGCAAATTACCGCGCAAAGTACGTATATAATCTTAACCAATTACTCCATAAAGCAACTTATTTATTTATTTTCATTTATACATTATACTTCCAATACAGCTATAATGAAATAACTAATTTATAAGGTTTCTGCGATACTAAATTCTTTCAACTAATTAGTCATTTGTTGGGTCTTTAACAAAACGCCCATAATAACTACCCCCGAATATATTTCATGAGCAGTTATTACACGATTACAATATTATAAAGCAATTATTGCTGTGCACATGTATTATTAATATTACGACGCTAAACTTGGTCTAACATTATTTTTAATTGACCGAGGTGTTAGGTAATGTGTAAGGTACTTACCTCGACAATTCCGGTTGGCGTCGTCTTGCTTGCCTTATGGAATCTGCGACTGTACCTTGGACGCCGTTCGTTTTACTCGAAGGACCAACATGTACATCCTAAATCGGCCCCGGGTAGGGGACTGACTGCGGATATACAGCAACTCGCACGGGAGGTGCACCGGCAATAATCAACGGTGCACCCCCAATGCGGAGCACGGGGAAATAAAACCACCTAATGCTGGTAACGGAAGAGGTTTATTTGATGTGTATTTCGCCTTATATATGTTCTTAGATGCCTGACCAAGCATGAGCATTTACACGATCTTCATAGGTGTGTGTGTGTGTTACGTGCGCCCCAATCTTTTAGACTTCCTGCTACATATCACGTATGCTCTACATATTTTTATCGTTGCTGTGGAATCTTCCGTTACTATGGGCAGGCTCTGCTCTAGCCATGGTCGTTGATACGAACAAAAAGAAAATAAAACCTAAAGATCACTAATATAATTAAAACTAAGGACACGAAAAGTAATGTACATAAAAAAAAAAAATAATAAACAAATTATAACTAAGCGTTGCAATGCAGAACAGATAGGGCCTTTGCTCAGCTGTATGTTTCTTTGCCATGGGGGCAGAAACACTGATATTCTGCAAAAGCCTTGAACTCCGCAGCACGTCAGTTACAGCAGGTGATAAAATAAGTGAAGTATAAATATTCCTTTACAATTTAAAGAGCAGGCTAATGTTTTTAGGATAAATTCCGAGACCAACCTATAATCATGATAGTATGTACATCTGCTAATACTGCTAAATAAAATAATAATAAAAAAAAATAAAAAACAATATAATAACGTAAAAAAAATGTATTTCCATTTATCATAATAAAAATTGGAAGCAAAAAAAAATAAAAAAAGAGATTCCATGGAGGTTTTACAATAAGTACTCGTAATTTAGTTATCCGCATTTTAATTAATAAGTTATTGTTATTTACTTTTTTGTATCTCCATGAGAAAGCATTTAAATTTATTTTTAGCCGACTTCAAAAAGAAGGAGGTTATCAATTCGTCTGTATTTTTTTTTTTTTTATGTGTGTTACCGCGATACTCCGCCCCTGGTGGTCCGATTTTGATGAAAAATATTTTAATCGAAAGGAAGTGCTTGCAGGTGGGTCCCATTTTTTTGTTTTTTTTTTTAAATAACTATAAGACTAGTAGATTTTGAATATAGCTTCAAAATTTGTTGCGAAGATTAGGGACATTTTTGCTTTCAGCGCTTACGTAGGCTAAACTATAGGACCTACATAAAAATTATGTATGGCAAATTGTAGCTCTTTAAATGTGCTAAATAAAAGTCCGCGATAGCATATATCTATCTTTTATAGTTTTCTCACAATAACCATTTTTTTCTTCAGAAACATCAATTAAATTCATGCCCTATTTCCGACGCTATTATTCGAGTTCAGTATTAACCCTTACGTAAATAAACATGTTCATTATCAAGAGAATTTAATGTAGATTATATTTGCAATTGAAACTATATCATTCTGTCTAATAGTTTAGGAGATATCGTAAGAATAAAATTACGCGGAAACGAAAAATGCTACATGAAAAGCACAATTTTGCTTTCTGGGCTTACGTAGGTCAAACTATATGACTTACATAAAAATGATGTCTGGAGTAATTATAGATCCTTAAATTTGCTAAATAAAAGTCTTGGGTGGCATATATCTATCATCTATGGATGTCTCACAAAAACCATGTTATTGTGAACAAACTTCGATTAAAATGGACACGAAAAACAGCGCCGTAAGCTTACGACGCTATTATATTATATTCGATATGAATCCTTATCCAAATAAATATGTTTTATGGCAAGAGTATTAAATGCAGATTACATTAGCCTTTAAACTATGTAATTCTGATCAATAGTTTGGGAGATATTAAATAATTAAAAACTACGCGCATTCGAAAAATGCTAGTGCGGCGCGCGGCTGGACCAAATTAAAGGTACGCTACGATGTATTAGTTCGGTAATTTTCAATTTGTATACCGATTTTGATAATTATTTCATTGTTTAGAGGATAAGTGGTTATCTGCTGCATTCTAAATTAGTTTTTGAATTGAAGTACACACATATCAAATAGGAAAGTCCTTTTCTTTATTTGTCTTATTTATGTCTTTATACGTATTAACGAAATTTGTAATTGAACTTCAAATTCACTAAAAATTGTGAAATAAAACAAAAATTTTAAGAAAAAAAAATAGCCGACTTCAAAAAAAAACAATCTCAAACAAAATGCACTGAAAAGTAACCTAAAAAAACCAATTTCAAACAAAATACACTCAAAAGTAACATAAAAAAACAATTTCAAACAAAATGCACTCAAAAGTAACCTAAAAAAAACCAATTTCAAACAAAATGCATTCAAAAGTAACATAAAAAAACAATTTCAAACAAAATTCACTAAAAAGAAACAAAATAATGTCATGAAAACTCTCTAAACTCTAGTAGTTGCTCTCGTTGCGCTCTCTAATAGTAGGGGCTCAGTTTTCCGCAACTCCACGACAAGCGCGTATTTTGCGTGTCTCTAAACTCTAAAGAAAGTTCTCTTCTTTCTTGTAACATGTCTATATTGTATAATTATTGTTATTTTGGAGTCGGTTTCGGCCTAAGTAGGGACATAAACGTAAGTATGTCTCATACATCTCAAATATAAAATATATAATATTATATTTACTTTGGCCGACACCGACTGCGAAATAACAATAATTATACAATATAGACATGTTACAAGAAAGAAGAGAACTTTCTTTAGAGTTTAGAGACACGCAAAATACGCGCTTGTCGTGGAGTTGCGGAAAACTGAGCCCCTACTATTAGAGAGCGCAACGAGAGCAACTACTAGAGTTTAGAGAGTTTTCATGACATTATTTTGTTTCTTTTTAGTGAATTTTGTTTGAAATTGTTTTTTTATGTTACTTTTGAATGCATTTTGTTTGAAATTGGTTTTTTTTAGGTTACTTTTGAGTGCATTTTGTTTGAAATTGTTTTTTTATGTTACTTTTGAGTGTATTTTGTTTGAAATTGGTTTTTTTAGGTTACTTTTCAGTGCATTTTGTTTGAGATTGTTTTTTTTTTAAAAGTTAATTTTGTTTGCGCGCTCTTGACTGGCGGCGGAATGTTATTCCAGCACCGGGTAGCAGCGTAGCGGAAACTACCTCGGAACGCCGTAGATTTGTGTCGCTGCGTGCTGAGCTGCAGGAACCGCTGCTTTCGCTCAGCGCATCTACCTTTTGCCCACTTTAGTTTAGAGAACAGATATTTAGGGGCCTGCGACTTTATAACCTGAAAAAGTAGACACGCCAAGTGTAGTTTTCTGCGATATTCGATTTTTAGAATATTGTGCTCATTTAAAAAGGGCGTAACGTGACTTCTAGGCGGTATAGAAAAAAAAAACAATCTCAAACAAAATGCACTCAAAAGTAACCTAAAAAAACCAATTTCAAACAAAATGCACTCAAAAGTAACATAAAAAAACAATTTTAAACAAAATGCATTCAAAAGTACCATAAAAAACAATCTCAAACAAAATGCACTAAAAAGAAACAAAATAATGACATGAAAACTTCTTTCTTTCTTTCTTCTCTCTTTCAAAAACCCTCTAAACTCTAAAGAAAGTTCTCTTCTTTCTTGTAACATGTCTATATTGTATAATTATTGTTATTTCGCAGTCGGTGTCGGCCGAAGTAAATATAATATTATACATTTTATATTTGAGATGTATGAGACATACTTACGTTTATGTCCCTACTTAGGCCGAAACCGACTCCAAAATAACAATAATTATACAATATAGACATGTTACAAGAAAGAAGAGAACTTTCTTTAGAGTTTAGAGGGTTTTTGAAAGAGAGAAGAAAGAAAGAAAGAAGTTTTCATGTCATTATTTTGTTTCTTTTTAGTGCATTTTGTTTGAGATTGTTTTTTATGGTACTTTTGAATGCATTTTGTTTAAAATTGTTTTTTTATGTTACTTTTGAGTGCATTTTGTTTGAAATTGGTTTTTTTAGGTTACTTTTGAGTGCATTTTGTTTGAGATTGTTTTTTTTTTTGAAGTCGGCTATTTTTTTTTCTTAAAATTTTTGTTTTATTTCACAATTTTTAGTGAATTTGAAGTTCAATTACAAATTTCCTTAATACATACAAAGACATAAATAAGACAAATAAAGAAAAGGACTTTCCTATTTGATATGTGTGTACTTCAATTCAAAAACTAATTTAGAATGCAGCAGATAACCACTTATCCTTTAAACAATGAAATAATTATCAAAATCGGTATACAAATTGAAAATTAACGAACTAATACATCGTAGCGTGCCTTTAATTTTGTCCAGCCGCGCGCCGCACTAGCATTTTTCAAATGCGCGTAGTTTTTAATTATTTAATATCTCCCAAACTATTGATCAGAATTACATAGTTTAAAGGCTAATGTAATCTGCATTTAATACTCTAGCCATCAAACATATTTATTTGGATAAGGATTCATATCGAATGTAATATAATAGCGCCGTAAGCTTACGACGCTGTTTTTCGTGTGCATTTTAATCGAAGTTTGTTCACAATAACATGGTTTTTGTGAGACATCCATAGATGATAGATATATGCCACCTAAGACTGTTATTTAGCAAATTTAAGGATCTATAATTACTCCATACATGATTTTTATGTAAGTCATATAGTTTGATCTACGTAAGCCCAGAAAGCAAAATTGTGCTTTTCGTGTAGCATTTTTCGTTTCCGCGTAATTTTATTCTTACGATATCTCCTAAACTATTAGACAGAATGATATAGTTTCAATTGCAAATATAATCTACATTAAATTCTCTTGATAATGAACATGTTTATTTACATAAGGGTTAATACTGAACTCGAATAATAGCGTCGGAAATAGGGCATGAATTTAATTGATGTTTCTGAAGAAAAAAATGGTTATTGTGAGAAAACTATAAAAGATAGATATATGCTATCGCTGACTTTTATTTAGCACATTTAAAGAGCTACAATTCGCCATACATCATTTTTATGTAGGTCCTATAGTTTAGCCTACGTAAGCGCTGAAAGCAAAAATGTCCCTAATTTTCGCAACAAATTTTGAAGCTATATTCAAAATCTACTAGTCTTCTAGTTATTTAAAAAAAAAAACAAAAAAATGGGACCCACCTGCAAGCACTTCCTTTCGATTAAAATAATTTTCATCAAAATCGGACCACCAGGGGCGGAGTTTCGCGGTAACACACATAAAAAAAAAAAAAAAAAAATATACAGTCGAATTGATAACCTCCTTCTTTTTGAAGTCGGCTAAAAACCGGGCGCATGCTTTTTGTACCCTCTGAATTAACTTCCCGGTCTTAGCGTATAAACAAGGGCCGTACACTGTATCAGCATAATTCAGTTTAGACAGTACCAGCGATTCAACCAGTTGTATGCGAAGTTGTTCATTGAGGTATTTCCGAACTTTGTACAGCACTTTTAACCTATAGAAGCAGCTCCTAATGACTCCGGAAATATACTTTTCATAGCGCAGGTTTGGATCAAGGTACAATCCCAAGCTTCTGGCTTCGTAAACACGCTGGATGCTCTCGGACCCTAACTTAACCTGACAGTCTGTAGGTACACTATTTAACTGATACTTAGATCCAAAAACGATATATTTAGTCTTAGCGGGATTGAGGACGAGGCAGTTGTTTTGGGACCAGTTCTGTATTCTCTCAAGGTCTTCGTTAAGTGATCGTATGGTGGAGGCCCATTCGCTGGCTTTAAATGAAATATAAATTTGTAGATCGTCAGCGTATAGGTGATATTTACAATTTCGTATGCACTTAACTATGTCTGTTGTATATAAAGTAAAAAGAAGAGGAGAGAGGATTGTTCCCTGAGGTGCACCTCTTTCAAGGGTACTATGAGCAGAACGCTGCGTCCGACCCTCTTCCTGCACTATTTCGACGCACACACTACGGCCAGTGAGGAAGCTTTGGAACCAACTGACCGTATCTGGTTCGAATCCATAATAGGCCATTTTAGATAGAAGCAGGGATAAGTCTATACAATCAAAGGCCCTTGAAAAATCTAGAAGCACCAAGATTGTACACATTCCGTTATCCTGAGCAGTGATAATGTTGTCACTAACATCCAAGAGAGCCGTGGTTGTACTATGGCCTTTCCTAAACCCAGATTGGAGTTCAGGTAGTATATTTTTATTTTCTAAATATTCTGTAAGTTGAAACCAAACTACTTTTTCTACAATTTTTGATATACACGGCAGTACACTAATTGGACGAAGATCTTTAAATTCTTGCGGGTTGGGTATTTTGGGTAAAGGTCGGATTAGGGCGGTTTTCCAGAGTTTTGGAAAGGTGGATGTTGTTATTGAACAATTAACGATGGAAACTATTGCTTTAAGGGAGTGTGGCAATGTCATAAGTAACATTTTAAGCGAAATACCGTCAATGCCAAGTGCATTCGACTTAAGGTTAGTGATAATTTTGGAAATCATCAGCTCATTGACAGGTTGAAGGGAAAAGGATGCACCAATAGCGTAGCGATTTGCGTCGAAATAGTTCAGGTACGATTGATCAATACATGGATGCCCAGGCAAGTTTAAAAAATGTTTATTAATTTTATCGGGGTCTGTCAAATGCGAAGGTAAATAAGTATCTTGCCTCGGTGGCAGCACAGTCGACTTTAAAGTGTGCCATAATAATTTTGGTCTTTTAATATTATTATTAACGTTGTGATTGAAATATGCCGTTTTTTCATTGTGTATGGAGTGGGTAACTAAGGTTTTCAAGGTTTTATAATATGTTTTATGTGATTCTAACTTTGTTTTCAAATAACGTTTATGGGCCGCATTCCGAAGTCTCATCATTATTTTAATTGTATTGGTTATCCACGGCTGGTTTTGTTCTTTAAACACACAAGTCTTCGTTGGGGCGAATATATCAAAAACAGACGTGACGTAGGAATTGAAGAGACATACCTTATGATCTACGTCCGGAGTAAGGACTATTTTTTCCCAATTTACAGAATCTAAAAATAAATCAAGTTCTTGCAAGGGTATGTCTTTAAGAGGTCTGTAATTAATTTTTTTTGCATGTATTTTCGACTTTTCGCTTAGTAGTTCGCAAGTTAACAGGGCGTGATTGCTCAGGGGGGCGACCGGTTCTATCTCAATATGCCTTACTCTGATATTAGTACAGATAACATCTATAAGAGTTTGGCTATGATCCGTGAAGTGTGTCGGGAACGCTACCAATTGCACTAAGTCCAAACAGTTTAAAAATGTATTGAATTTGTTAACTTTCGCATCATTAGGACGGAGCATAATATCAATGTTAAAATCTCCAAGCAATATGATACTGTCACAAAACGCTAATGAGTTTATCGAAATGGTGACTGCGTCAAAAAATGAATCGACGTCAAGCCACGGTGGGCGGTATGCGATAGCAAGCATCTTGTTGTTCATCTTAAGCGTTAGCCACATTTGTTCTACGAAAATGAGCGATGGTTCGACGGGGTGAGCAAAGACGTGAGCGTTGATACCGCGCTTTATGTAAAAACCAACCCCCCACCCCGGCCTCCGCGCACAACGCGCGGGCGCGACGCGTGCAGCAACCGGTAGCCGGCGGGGCGCGGGGCGCTGCCCTCCTCACCCGCACGTAGCCACGTCTCGCCCACTGCCATAACATCTATATCATGGCGCTCCACGACCGCAACAAAATCTTCACAGTAGGTGTTCAGTGAGCCGAGGTTGAGAAAACCGAGCTTTAAAGATGACTTAAGGCCGACTAATACATTTGCTCAAATTTAATGTAAAATGGTAAAAGATAAACGAGAAAATCAATAAAACTATACCTAAAAATAATTAAAAAAAAAATAACGTTCATAATTCCAATTTGACTAGTATCATAAAATAATAAAGTTGTTCGCTCACTTAAATATTTATTTAAGTACTTACATAGATAGTACTTCAAATGAACAATGAAAACACAACAAAGACCCCACCGGACTGCATTGCCACAATAACACAAACTATAACATAACAGCGAGACCAAAATAAAGACAACATTAGCAATATACACATTATATGAAAGAAACCAGTAAAATTTGATTTTGAATAAATCGTCTTCACATAGATTAGTTAGGTTAATTTTGTGGTGGTTAGTATAATATTTCTCCACAATGCAACAATAACAATCAATATTAGGCCTTTGCAAATTAAAACGTATAGATGCATGAATAATTACATATGGATCGTCGGCGCTTACGTTGTTTAATATTACTATTATAATATTGCACCGTAGTAAAGAGTTGTGAAACAAAAATAAAATAAACTATAACTTATTAGTAAAATGAAAGACCAATGTATACTTGGTGAAAAATTTAGCAAGGAATAGGCAAAAATTAATTATGATTAAATCGGCGGCACGCAGACTAATCAGTTTAAAAAAATGATAATTAAAAAGAAAATTGAAATAGTATATAAGAAAAAATAAATCTATTGTAAGCCTAATATAATCTACGTATCTGAATAATGAGTAATAACTACTAGTTTTGAATAAATGTATAAAATAAATGTAATAAATGCCTGATAATTTATAAGAGATACGTGTTGTGATATTATAATTTATTATAGCGTTGCTTATAGCCAAACTAATTATTGAACAAAAATTTTGTTTATATCTCCTTCGGTGCGAATGCGTTCTACAACCTTACCATCCTTCCTTGTAAATACCTGTCCACCTTTTGTCCACACGTACCTCCATTGTGATAAAACTGTTTTAATTCACTTTAAGCAAATTGGGAAGATTAAAAAGCTTGAAAGGGGTACCTCACGAATTGACTGAAGCAAACCGGCAAACGCGCGTCGACTGTTGCGTTATATTACTAAACCGGCACAATAATGAAGGTATTTTAAACCGAATCATTACCTGTGATGAAAAATGGGTTCTTTACGATAATCGGAAGCGCTCAGCGCAATGGTTGGATCCTGGCCAGCCAGCCAAATCTTGCCCCAAGCGAAAATTAACCCCAAAAAAGTTACTTGTAAGCGTTTGGTGGACTAGTGCCGGTATTGTTCATTACAGTTTTCTCAAATCTGGCCAGACTATTACGGCTGATGTCTATTGTCAGCAATTGCAAACCATGATGGAAAAGCTAGCGGCTAAACAACCTAGGCTGGTCAATCGCTCCACGCCACTGCTGCTTCACGACAACGCTAGACCACACACTGCGCAACAGACGGCTACTAAATTAGAAGAGCTTCAATTGGAAAGTCTAAGACATCCTCCGTACTCCCCGGACCTTGCTCCAACAGATTCCTATTTTTTTCGAAATTTGGATAACTTCTTACAAGGGAAAAAATTCAACTCCGATGGGGCAGTCCAAATCGCCTTCAAAGATTTTATTGATTCCCGTCCGACTGGTTTTTTTAGTAAAGGGATCAATGAACTACCTATGAGATGGCAAAAGTGCATAGAAAATAATGGTTCATACTTTGATTAATTAAATATATTATATAAAAAAATATTCGACTTTTTGTTCTTCCCATACAAAACGCCAATTTCATATGTAAGGACCTAATATTTAGATTGCAATAATAATATAGATGAATAGTCAATCCCGTACTGGCCACCGAGAATCCCGTAGACAAGTATAAATAAAAATGTGAACACCGTCAGTTAAAAAAGTGCAAGATGTGAAGCAACAATGTAACAACGTTTTATAGTGATAATGCAATTTTGTTAACGATTATAAATAGTTAATTTGTTAACAACAATATAAAGAAGAATTTATCAATGATACTAGTTTACATTTAAACATGGTCCAAACGAGCCGGATTCGGTGAGAGCACTTTTTATTAAATAGTATCATCAGATGAGAAGCACCGTATAATCGGAAGAGTGTCATAACAAATTGCATTTAATAAAACGTCTTGGCTAATCAACCCGACATAATAAAAGAAAGAAGAAAGAAAGAAAGAAAGAAAGAAAGAAAGAAAGAAAGAAAGAAAGAAACTCGTTTATTACCACACAAGTACAAGAGAAAAAAAAAATTCACACCACATATTTATGAAAATAATTTAGTGAAATGTGGTAAAAGGGGCCAACTCAGCGTATGCAGAGACGGCCTAAAGCAGTCCCTGCGCTGGTTTTCAGTTGGCTCCTTTACATCCACCTGAATAATTACATAACATGGAGGGATAACTCAGTCTATTATATTATATAACATCTACTTCAATGACCATACAAAAGAACATGCAAATGACACGTAAAGAAAAACAAAAAAAAAATAATAATAAGGTAACCTAACATGAAAAATACACATTAAGAACTAGTAACATTTCATTTCATTTCATTTCAATGACAAGAACACACAATGAAAAAAAAAATCAACATTACATGATTGATTTGGTACTATTAAAACACCATATCTGAAGTATATTAAAACAAGTACTACTGTTAAATAATAATAAAAAGGATATAATGAGGTTAAAAAAAAAATTACGACAAACCGCTTTATGATATTAATATAAAACATGCATACTAAATTATTGATTTATTTGTGACTCTATTAAGTGTTTTTTGAACTTTTTAGCAAAAACTGGATGTGACGAAACTTGGTAAAGTGGTGGCGGGAGATCATTCCAAACTTTCGCGGCTGCGAATTTAAAACCACCTCTAACGCCGATAGTTTTATGCTTTGGGATGACCAATTTATTTTGTACGGTGGTTCTTGTAAAATGAGTCGTAGCGTCTTTCCTCCATTGTAATGTATCGAAAAGATATTTAGGGCGATGCGAGTTTACAACTTTATGCACCATATTAGTAAGGTGTAGTACGCGGCGCCCGGACATTTTCAATACACAATATTTATTATAATATGGAGTAATATGTTCATGGCGTGGTATATCAAAACAAAAAGGCAAGCATGCGTTTTGCATGCGTTGTATGGCCCGTTGAGTTTTTTAAAATAGACGGGGTCCGTAGACTACGTCACAGTAATTAAAACGCGACAATATTAAAGACTCTACAAGCCTCAGCCGGACATTTTCTGTCAGATACCGTCTTACCCCGTAGAGAACTTTCAGTCGATAGAAAGCGTTTCTTATAGCCATATTGATATGTTCACCAAAGCGCAGATCATTGTCCATGTGCAGACCTAGATTTTTAGCTACGGAGACCCTTTCCAAGCACTTGTTTTTGAGTATTAATTGTGGCTTATGACGTTCAACTACCTGAATTTGCTTTTTGGTGCCTACAATCATATATTTGCATTTTGAGGGGTTCAAAACTAAAGTATTCTTTTTTGCCCATTCTTCTATATTTTTCAAATCTATATTAATTTTTTGTATTGCTATGTTGGTTTCTTTAGGGTTAAACGAAAAATAAAGTTGTGTGTCATCGGCGTATAAGTGGACGTTACAATGTTGAATTTGATTTTTTAGGTCCGCAGTGTAAATCGCAAATAACATTGGGCTCAAAATTGACCCCTGAGGAGTTCCTGGGGGCACATCTTGCTCTTCTGAACGGACTGGTCTACCTTCATCATTTAAACACTCGACGAATTGTTTCCTACTTAAAAGAAAGGACGAGAACCATTGGCAAGCTTCTCTAGTAAATCCGTAGTAAGATAATTTGGCTAGTAATAACTTTTTATTAATACAATCAAAGGCCCTGGGGAAGTCGAGCAAGATAATAATACTGCCCTTTCCCTCCTCGCTAGCAGACAGGAGATCGTCGGTTACATGCGATAAGGCTGAGGCAGTACTGAATCCCTTTTGAAACCCTGACTGTATGTCTGGGAGTATAAGTTTTTCTTCGAGGTAAACCGTTACTTGATTGCAGACTATCTTCTCCAGAACCTTTGACAGAGTGGGTAAGACGCTAATGGGCCGTAAGTCTTTGTAGTCAAGTATTGTCGTTGATTTCGGTAAGGGTTTTACTTTAGCTATTTTCCAAGGGTCTGGGAAGGTGAAAGATGTAAATGACTTGTAAACTATATCTTTAATAATAGAAAAAGTGGCAGGTAATGTCATACGGATCATCTCTATAGTTAGTGTGTCGTTTCCAGCAGCATTGGTCTTAATATCCGTTAAAATTTTCAAAATTTGATTATCCGTTGGTGGTTTTAGTGTAAAAACATTTACAGGGTCATACTTATTGTTTTGAAAAAAGGTTAGAGTATCATTATCGCAATCTAAGTCACCGGGTAAGTTAAGAAAAAAGTCGTTTATATTATTTGGGTCATTTAAATTGGATGGTATGTCAGGAAGAACAGTGCTGCCGAAAACAGATGACCGTTTTAAATAATTCCACATCATTTTCGAGTCTTTAAAATTTTTATTTATGTAATATGTAAAAAACGCTACTTTTTCTCTATGAATTGCACCCGTTACTAAATTCTTTAGATTCTTATAATAAACATGGTGAGCTGCTAAGTTTGTTTTGCGAGCTCGTTTTAATGCAGCATTTCGAAGAGATATCATCCGTTTTACTGTATCTGTTAGCCATGGACGCTGTTTCGCCTTAACTTGTATTTTACGTAACGGGGCGTGTTTTTCGAAAGCCTTTAACATTATTGCAATTAATATGGACACTAATTCGTTAATATCTATTCTATGTGGGTCTGGTATATCTTTAAGCTCAATGAGGATGTCAAAACACAATTTATTGTTATCTACAGAATGCAATGATCGTCTTATAATAGATTTCGTAATTTCTTTATTGCGCTTTATTTTAAATTTAGAAATAATAACAGCGTGATCACTTAGCGAAGGATTGTGTTTAACCACTGTGCTATCATGGATCGCTGGGGTATCGGTAATAATTAAGTCAATGAGAGTTCTAGATACTTCGGTTGTACGCGTTGGTTCTTGAACCAATTGATACAAGTTACGCTGTTTTAAGAAGGTTAAAAATTTAGTTGTATTAGGTTTATTAGGTTGCAACAGGTCAACGTTAAAATCTGTCATAATTATAATGTATTTGCAATGATTAAACACATTAAATGATTCGCTCAGAGCATCTAGAGCTTTGTCCACCGTGAGTGCTGACTCGGCTCTGTATGCCGTTCCTACGGCTACTTTAATTCCACCTAATAAAGATATTTCGAGCCACATCTGTTCGAGCTCCGAGGTTGGGTGCGGACAGGTACGCGCGTTTATACCGGATCGTACATAAAATCCTACTCCACCCCCACGATGTCCGGTGCGTCTAGGAATATGTCGTAAATGGTAATTGGGTATATTAGGAATATAATTTTCTTGTCCTTCATGAATCCAAGTCTCGTTTAAAGCCAGTATGTCAGGTTTCTGTTCATGCATCAATATTAATAGTTCGTCAAATCCAGTATTAAGCGATCTAATATTTAAGAGTCCAAGTTTTAAATACTTAAATTTACAGTTAGCCATTGCCTAAAGTGAAATAGACAGTGTACACCGATTTAAATATAATAGTGTTTATGAGACATGTCATAATACTCATAAAGCAGCTTGATATGTGATAGTACCGAACAATACATGATAAAAACGCTAATTCTAAAATTAATGGTGTTTTAGAAGACGATAATACAAATAATATAAGGAAAAGATTGAAAAATAACGTACAAGGCGGCAAAAAATTAATAATTAAGACAAGTTTAGGTGGGATATTGCAGCAGAGACTGTTATTATGAATTGTTATCTTAAGAATATACATCGTATGAGGTTGAACTATACAGGATCCGTGTAAAAAATAAAAAATATACAACCTTGAGCCAGCACTTTTTAGTCTACTGCATTTGCGTCTAAAAAAAGTTTTGAAATATCACTTTCCCTTCTTATACGACGCACTGCACTGGAATCCTTCTTCCTTGCCAGGATATGGCCATTATTTATCCAGACGAACTTCCACTTGGCCTTTTTTGCTTCTTGCTTTGCAATATACAGTATATTTCTATTGTACTTTGTCAGCCTCTCATTAATATAAATAGGTTTCGAATGTCCTGAAATGTTTAAATCAGCCGCGGTAAGAGTTCTGCGCACTCTCACCGCTCGTAGTAGTCGGTCCCGTACAGTACGCCGCGCACATTGTACTATTATTGGACGAGCACGGTTCTCCCTGCCATCTTCGGAGGCAGCCCCTCCTGAATGTACTGGTTGAGTACGGCTAACTCGGTACGCCGCAACGATATCTTGTTGATCTAGTGACTCACCAATTTTAGATGCTATTAACTGTGTAATATGATGTATGTTCTCGCTCTTCTGCTCAGGTATACCAATAATCTCAATGTCATTCAGTAACGCGTCTTGTTCCTTTTCGTTTAATTCTTCCTTCAACTTTTCTATCTCTTTCGACATTTCTTGGCTGTCTCCATGAACACATTTTGTACTCTCCAGCGTTAGAATACGATCTTCGAGCTCCCCGATCCGGGTTGACATTTTTTCCATATTGTTTTTACAGTACTTCACTTCTTGTAGCAATTCCTTTATATCGTGGTGATACTTTGATATGTCTTCTTTAATTTCCTTCCGTATACTCTTCATCTCTAAAAACATTAAATCGACTTTGCCTGTTAAATCCAAGACCGTATCACTATTACTCGGGGATCCCTCGCTCTGTTCTGGAGTGGTGCACGGAGATGTGTCGCCACGCTCTTTTCCACGGCTGCCCGCACTATCATCTTGCTGAACCGTGATAGGTTTGCAACAGTTAATGCACAACCAGTTTTTTGGCACCGCGCACTTCCCTAACGATACACATTGTTTGTGGTATACACATTTGCACTTGGCGCACACCGCTCCGCTGCCGCCGGCCTGCGACATAAACTTGCCGCACCCGTTGCACTTACTCATTATTCTCACCAAAAAACTTATAAACTGTTAAAAAAAAAACAATTTAGATTTAAGTGTATGTCACTTGCGGGTAGTTCGGATGATTGTCAATATTGTTAATGTTTCACTTGAAAAACAGTCACTTTTTGCACTAAAACTTTGTTAATTTTCGAGACTTTATTTGTATAAGTACAGCAACTTCTCACGATACTATTAAACTATACACACCGGCACAATTAGCGGAACACAAAAAAAAGCAAGATTTTAAAATCTTTTACTTGAGGAACTGGCCAGTTATTATATTTTTTTAATTTATCGTCAAATTTGAAAATAGAAAATTAGATGACATCCACTTTTTCCATTCATTTGTTTTATTTTCCCGAACAATACGTTTTGTCAACTTGTTCGAGTAATAACTACGTAATTGTAATTTTTTTGAAAAATTGCACTTAATGGTTTTTTATAAATTTGTTATTCTATAGGCAATTTTGTTTATTAAAAGCTCTTTATTATGCCTGACTTAACATCACTGGAAATCATTAAGGCCGATGAAATGAGAAGAAATGGCCATACCTATAGATCGATTGCCTCAAGGCTTCGTCGACCAGTATCAACGATTCATCGCAGCATCCTGCGGTACAGATCGTCTAATTCTCTTGTGCGGAGGAGGGGTCAAGGTAGAAAAAGATGTACATCGAGGCGAGATGACAGTTTTTTACAACTTGGAGTTCGTAGGAATACGCGATTAACAGCTGTACAAGCTCGAAATGAACTGAAAGACGTTCGAGGAGTACGAGTAAGTGAGCGTACAGTTCGCAGGAGATTTGAAGAAGTTGGTTTAGGGTCGTATATACCTGCCAAAGGCCCAAAACTTGAGAGACGTCACCGCGTAAACCGATTAAGCTATGCGCGAGAACATCGTCATTGGGATTTGAACGAATGGCAGCAGGTTCTCTTTACTGATGAGTGCAGAGGTCTTTTAAAACAGATCGATGGGAGACACCGAATATGGAGACGCAAAGGAGAACGCCACATACAGTCTAATTTTGAACACACAGTGGCTTATGGTGGCGGCTCGATTATGGTTTGGGGAGGGATATGTTTCGGAGCTCGCACGGAGTTAGTGATAGTCACAGGAGGGACCATGACAGCAGATCGATACATCAGAGACATTTTAGAAGAACATGTTGTACCATTTGCCCCATTTATTGGTGACGACTTTATTCTAATGCAAGATAATGCTCGTGGTCATAGTGCACAATCGGTACAGGCATATCTAAGCCACGTAAGTATACCGGTGATGCAGTGGCCAGCAAATTCCCCCGATATGAATCCGATAGAGCATGTCTGGGACTTGCTAAAAAGAAGGGTTAAATCCAGAATGCCACCCCCCCAACAATCTGAATGAACTTGGAAACGCATTACTTGAGGAGTGGGAGCGGTTGCCTCAAGAAATCATCGATAACATAATCTGTAGCATGCCCAGACGAATGGAAACCGTAATCAGAGCAAGAGGGGGAAACACTCGTTATTAATTTTGCTTTAATTTTATTGTTAAATCATTTAATGCTTACTTTTTTTACTTTTTGTGATGGTTCATAATCATCTAAAAATTTCACTTATTTCAAATTTCTTTATTTTTCAATAAAAAATAACGAAGACTTTTCAAAGTCGTTGTTAAAAGATGTTAATCAATTTGTTATTTTGTGTCTAATTACATTTTCGTTAAATATATGCGTTATTATCTCATAATCTCACTTTTTTTTCTGTTCCGCTAATTGTGCCGGTGTGTATATAATCACTGCGTAAGTATAACAGTTTAATATTTTTTATTGACGAGAAACACGGAGCTGTTGTTGTCAGTTGCAGTTACCCTCCCACTCCTCAGAAGAAGAGAAGAAGAGTCAGGCGCATAGAAACAAATCGCTGCGCCATAATATCAATGGTCCGGGAGCCAGCGACAGATTTTCATGACCAATCCCCTCCCAATCGAAAATTCGTAAAATGCATAAAGGACTTATACTATGAATACTCGCGACCGTCAGCTGCGACTCCGTGGGTGGGGTGGGCAGTGGCAACCTCCCAAACATGGACAAAAAAAAATTTTTTTCAGTCATTTCCTCTCATTTGAAAATTTATCAGAGTATAGTTTATGTAGTATTTTGAAAGAAAAACATAGTCAGCTGACCATAACACGGTGGATTATACGTCAGCAGGCTCCTTAACATGAAAAAAAATTTTTTTTTCAGTGATTTCCTCTCAAATAAAAATTTACCTGGTGATCGTTTATATGCTACTATGAATGAAAATTAATGTCAGCTTGCTGTACCTCCGTGGAAAGTTTGTCAGCTGGCACCTTGAAATGGTCCGGAAGCCAGGCACAGATTTTTATGACCAAGTCCCTCCCAATCGAAAATTCGTAAATTGCATAAGGGACTTATACTATGAATACTCGCGACCGTCAGCTGCGACTCCGTGGGTGGGGTGGGCAGTGGCAGCCTCCCAAACATGCAGAAAAAAATTTTTTTTTCAGTCATTTCCTCTCATTTGAAAATTTATCAGAGTATAGTTTAAGTAGTATTTTGAAAGAAAAACATAGTCAGCTGACCATAACACGGTGGATTATACGTCAGCCGGCTCCTTAACATGAAAAAAAAATTTTTTTTCAGTGATTTCCTCTCAACTAAAAATTTACCTGGTGATCGTTTATATGCTACTATTAATGAAAATTAATGTCAGCTTGCTGTATCTCGGTGGAAAGTTTGTCAGCTGGCACCTTGAAAGGTGTAACGCAACAGCATCTATGACCCACTGAATCTTATTAGCTGACGACTTTTCCCTTGACTTACAGCTAGCTGATTTTTTTTATTATTTACTAGAGTATTTTAACAATTATATTTTAAAGGCAAAAGTGCAGACAACATTCCCTTAACAAAGAATTACAGATTATCTATAGCCATAAAAGATTTAATGTCTATGGCACACCGCGGGACCAGATGTTTTTAAGAAATTATATTATGCGTAATGTAGTGAAATTAATATGTAAATATGTGTCGTGTATCGCCAAAGTGTCCGTGCTAGTGCAATGTAAAGTGTGTCGTCACAATATCCGCGCTAGTATATACAATATACTTAAGAAACGTTATTTCCTCCTGGATGAAAATTTATCAGAGAATTGTTAAAATACTCTAGTAAATAATAAAAAAAATCAGCTAGCTGTAAGTCAAGGGAAAAGTCGTCAGCTGATAAGTTTCAGTAGGTCATAGATGCTGTTGCGTTCCACCTTTCAAGGTACCAGCTGACAAACTTTCTACCGAGGTACAGCAAGCTGACATTAATTTTCATTCATAATAGCATATAAACGATCACCAGGTAAATTTTTATTTGAGAGGAAATGACTGAAAAAATATTTTTTTTCCACATGTTTGGGAGACTGCCATTGCCCACCCCACCCACGTAGTCGCAGCTAACGGTCGCGAGTATTCATAGTATATGTCCCTTATGCAGTTTACGAAGTTTCGCTCGAGAGGAAATAATTGACCGAAAATGCACCTGGCTCCCGGACCATCAACGGGGTCTCGGGTCTCGGCGATCGCGAGGCACATCATCGGAGTCCATAAGGAGGCGAGGGAAGCGGAGGAGTACGGGCGACGCACGCAGCGCGTGTGACGTCATCAGAGCGTTCGCGCCGTTTTGTGTCAGAGAATTGTAAACGAATTTGAAAAACGTGAGTGATATAATTTTAGGATAACACATGAAAATCAGTTTTATTTTATTTGAACTTTAAGATTTAATTGAGTATAGTGTTTTAGTTTGTATTGTTTTGTTTATTGTATAATATATGAGCCGCTTATTTTGAAAGTAGCCTAACTCCATTTATCTTCAAATCGAGATATTGAAAGTTTTGCGTTTGTATGAATTTAAAAATATACGTATAAGATACTAAGGAGTCATACTGCTTAAGCGTATCTAAGGATGTTAAATTTAAATTTCCTGTTAAAATAGTGGCAATTATTAAGTAAATAACGTGCATTTTCTTATCAAGAATGGAGTTGGGCCACTTTCAAAATTAACAGCCAGATTAATTATAAAATTTGAAGGTGCCCAAGTCCATTCAACATAATTTAAGATGTTTCAAATTGAAAAAAAAAAAAGAATACGGAATTTTTTTTATTTTTTTTATTTATTTATTTATTTAAAAACAACTGCATAGCATCCTAACAGTACGCAACCAATTTGACACTATACATACTAGTTTACACGATAACATTTATAATAACAGTAAAAACACATAACAATGGCAAATAAAAAAACAAAAAAAATACATAGATCAACAGTGCAAGAATATATCAACGCGTAAGTAACTACACATCAATATTATTAATCAATAATCAATAAATTTAATATTCAGACGTCTTCCACACATCTGTAGGCAGCCTCTGTGAATTTCGGCTCGCTGCAACTAAATATATCTATATCCCTCGATACGATATTAAGAAGCCGTATAGCCCGCACTATAGGAGCATTTTCCAATAGATTCGTCCTAGCGGTGGGCTCGAGAAACAATGGCGGGCGGCGGCGCACCTGAACCACGCAGTCAGGGACACGCAGGCGCAGCGCTGCTAGCACGGCTGGCCGGCATACCGCGCCGCGCAGGACGCGCCACACGCTGCGCACGAGGGCCACGTCCCGACGCACTCGCAACGTGCTGTATCCGACCATACCATTCACAAATAAACTCGGATACATTTGCGGGAAGCAAGGATAAACTCCGTACTGCTTGTAATACAGGAACCGCGTAAACTTATTTTGAATTCTTTCTCCCATCAGACTGTATTTTTTTTCATGGGGACTCCAAATGGAACTACTCGTTTCTAGATGACTCCTAACTAATGCGTTATATAAAGTTTTTATTACCAGCGCATTTTCAAAATTCTTACATTGTCTAATAATAAAACCGAGATTTCTAAACGATTTCCTACAGATATTCGCAATGTGGTTTCGGAAGTTCAATTCCTCGACCATCTCGACTCCCAAATCACGGACGTGGGATACGCGCGGGACGAGGCTCGTATCCAGCACGTAGGGGTGGTGCAGTGGCGCACGCGCGCGGCTATACGATATCACACAGCACTTGTTCACGTTGAAGAACAACTTGTTGTCCTTACTCCATTGCAACACGCTGTCGATGTCCCGTTGCAATCGCAAGCAGTCGTCACTATTTTTTATAACTAAAAAAAGTTTTAAATCGTCCGCATACAATAAACATTGTGCGTGACTTACTATTGACGGAAGATCATTAATCATTAAAATAAACTCCAACGGCCCGAGATTACTGCCTTGACTTATTCCGGAATAAGTATAATATGGCGCAGAAACGTAACCCTCGTAATCGACGTACTGTCTGCGCTCTTTTAGGTAATTAGCAAAAAAGTTTAATAGACTGGGAGTGAACCCTAACGCAGCAAATTTAATTAATAATATGTCGTTGTCTACGGTATCAAAAGCGCGGCGAAAATCAAAATACGCAGTGTCGACCTGTCTTCCGGCGTCCACGGCAGGCGCTAGTTCCGATACGAAGGACAACAAGTTACTCTCCGTGTTTCGACCCTTACGGAAGCCGTGCTGCGCGTCAGAGAGCCGGGAATTGACCTGCGGACAAATGCTGCTGTGTATTACCGTCTCGAATACTTTGGCAACCGCCGATAGTATCGCTACAGGTCTATGATCGCTTAGTTCCGTTCCTGATCCTTTTTTTTGGAACCGGAATCACGCGGGTAATTTTCCATCTATCCGTATAACGTTCCTCTTTTAAGTATAAATTAAAAATATGCCAAAGGGGCATCTCAAATGCTACGCGACAATCTTTAATAATGAAAGGCGGAACGCCGTCCGGGCCTACTGATTGTTTGGGCTTGAGGCGGGCGAGCGCTGCGCGCACATCGCGCTCGCTCACCTGGCCTATATGCACGCGCGCCGAGTCCGCGCCGGACAGCACCCGCGCCGCCGTCCGCTCAGCCGATCGTGGGTCTAAGTTCGGCGGCTTGGAGCTATACACCGAAAGAAAGTACTCCGCAAAATATTCCGCACAGTCTTCTTTTTTCACTTCCATCCCCCCTTTAGTAACTCGACTGTTGATAGAATTAATCCGTTTATTTTTAACGAAGTTCCAAAACGATTTTGGATCATTTTTTAAATTTAGTTGCAGATTTTGCAGATATAATTTATACGCGCCTTCGATCATATTTTTTACTAAAGCCCGATAGTGCGAAAATACTCGATAGTCCGCTTGCGATTTAGTTCTTTTGTATATTTTATGTAACCTCCACTTTTTTTCAATATGTTTTATTAATTCGGCTGTGTACCATGTCGGATAATTAAATTTTGAATTTCTTTTACCCCGATTACAACGTTTTCTCGGTGTAGACGAGTCAATCATTTGGTTTACCACATTGTAGAAATATGTTAACGCGACGTCGGCATCGTTTATTTCATATAACGGACTCCAATCAAACTTTTCGAATAGACTATATAATTGAAAGAAATTACATTTATTAAAATTCCATCTAATATTTTCAACTGAACCGTTATTATTTGAATTGCATTCGGCGTCTCCAAGCCCAGGGCCAGAGCGGTGGGTGCGCTCCCCCCTCTGGCGCAATTCCAGCAGCAGAGAGGGGTGCTGCACGTCCACGTCTACCACGGGATCGTCGCACAAAAATACTTTCAAATCACATTCGGAAAGTGTCGTCAATACCAAATCCAAAGTTCTATCGTTAATGTTAATGAAATTATTTACCTGCCGGAATCCACAATAGGCTGCAACATACTCACAATGATGCTGTATTTCTTGTGTGGAAGACGGCATGTTAAAATCTCCAATCACTACCACTTTATCGTATTCCGAACATTTAGATTCAAGTATATGAAACAAATGACTATATTCTTGCACACTCGATTTAGGGGGAATATACACAACACAACACAAAAACAAAAATTTTTGACGATATGATACGGTAGCACAAACTATTTCAAATAAGGCCGTATCCACACTATCGACTTGAACACGTTTTAGTTCCAACCGCGACTGTAGTGTTTGTGTCTATGGAATAGATACAATTCACTGTCTCATGTACCACACTGGAGGGGACAGCTGTCTCTGGGTAGTTGAGTGACGAACGCGGTACGAAGCGGACGTGCGCCTGCGCTCCAGTGTGGTAGTGGTGAGCCAGTGTCTGTTCTTAATCATCTTTAGGGACCCTATGGTCCTACAAATGGCGACGAGGTGAAAAAAAAAAAAAAAAAAAACAAAATAGAAAATTGGTAACTATGTCCGTATTTTGCGCCCTAAGTAATAAAATACTTGTGTGTAAATTAAAACATTGCAATCAAGATATTTAATTTTATGCCTAAAAGTGGTGTACAATTATTATAGATTTCATAATAGAAGAAAGATGGAAAGATATGATATGGGGAACATTAGTTTACAGTATTTATTATCCGATTTTATAAGTTGTATACGTGTAAAATAGTAATGATGATTTATTGCAAGCATGCGATATCACTTCCGCCGTCGTTATCTATTTATTATGATGAGTAGGAATATTTGTCTATTAAAGTTTAGTTCACAAAAATTTTAATTGTCAATAATATTTACAAATTATTACAGCTAACTGTAAAAAATTAATTGTAAAAAAAAGCGATTGAAATTATTGTAAATTATTATACCTTCGAGTACTTACAATATCAATCTTCATAAGTGTAAGGAACGTCAATAAAAGGCGGGGTCAACGGGTGGCCTGATTTATTTGTAAAGATGTTTTAAATCTGTTATATTAATCTACTCACTATTTGGTCATCAAATATTCTCTGTAACGAGACACATCAAATGCTACAATAAGTATCAACTGACATATTTATTTTGTTCAGAAATAATTATATTTCTGGCAAAGGTATTTGTGAATCTTCTTCAACGAACCGTTCTAGGATCTAAGACAGTTGCATACGAAATATGGGTCTATTATCTATTAACTGCAACTAAGTAGTTCACGTAAAATGACAGGTACAGGCCGTATTTTGAAAATCGGCTATCATTTTAACTAAAACTAGCTTTTACCCGCGACTTTGTCCACGCGGAATAAAAGGATAGAAAACGGGGTAGAGGTAGTCCTATGTCCGTTTCCTGGTTCTGAGCTGCCTGCCCACCAATTTTCGGTCAAATCGATTCGGCCGTTCTTGAGTTGTAGATGGTGTAACAGATACGGCTTTCTTTTATATATATAGATAATACAGATATGTAGTGCTCTGGATTTCCATTAAATTGGAGATATATCTTCGTCTATTTTGGATATCCATTAAATTGGATATATGAATGCGTAAATAGGTAAACCTAATAAGGTACCTTCGGAGTATTGAAAAGTATACATTTATAATTTGGGTTTCTATTAAATTAGAGATATTCTAAACTATTTTATTACATTGTACAAAATGAAATTCATTAGATTGAATTTAATGTGTCTCGGACTTCTTTTAAATAAGAAGTATTAGTAAAAACAAAAGAACTTTCATTAAATTGAAGGTATTTTAGATTTTAGATTTAAATCGAACATTTTCAGTAGGAAGCAGCTGATATTGCAACGACTGCTAAAAAGAGAGGTACATTATTACAATAGCGAAGATAATTTGTTTGTTTACAAAAAAAAATATACGCTAAAACGAGAAAAAATGAAGAAAGAGATAGAATAATCGTGTTAGTGTAATTATGATTTTTGCGTATATTGAAAGATTGTTTTCAAATAAATCGAATGTCGTTGAAAATAAGTCAAAACATATTCTTACTAACTGACTATAACGATTTTATAGGTGATAAGAAAGATAGAAGACATCACCCGCAATCGGTTGTTTTCGTTATATCGTGGTCGTGTGACGTACACTCTGTACACTGAGAGCAATTTAACTTTATTTAACATATAACATTAGATCCGACGATATATCATTAGATGCTAGAAGTTATCGATGGCATCTCAGTTGTATAGTTTGATGTGTTGAGATGTATCACTGGATTGGTTATATAGTTTATTTATCAATGTTATAATAAGTTTCCTCTGATGTTAAGAAGTTTTATTGATAAACCTATGTTAATAAATAAAAAAGTAGTTAATACTAAAGTCTGTTCGTGGGTCCTTAGCAAATATATATATATATATTACCAAATTATACGTAAAATTAAATGTTCAATTGTGGGAGCATGAGCAAATGAATATACGTGTGCAAATAGTAACAGATACATGTAAATACTGCACAAAAGTTTTGATTGTTTTCTTTTGAATATTACCAGGTCTCACAGTTTAATAGAAAATTTGTGTTGTCTAAATTTAGTTAACTCTCTAATTCCGTGACGCCGGAATGTCGATAAAAAAAAAAATGACTGAAAAGGTCATTTGTCCATCATTGTCAGTGTAGTATACAAGTGTGTGTAACTAGTGCACGCTGTCATGTGTATTGTACAGGCAGTAGTACATCGGCCCAATCGTCTAAGTTTTATTTGAATTTAAAATATAACTAAACTATAGATAGGTTTAGCGTTCGTCCGTGATTTCGTAAGCGCGGAAAAAATATAGCCTAGGTTCTATTGATAGTCTCGACAAAATCGGTCCATGCGATTCGGAGATTATTCATATGGCCATTTGCCTGATTGTCCCTTATAATATTAACAAAAATTAACTTTAACTGTCAACTTTAACTTGCGTTAAATTTTCATTAATTAAAGGCTTTAACGAATAACGAAGTTACATTTTTATTTAACGAATTAAAGATTAATGAAGTTAACTTTTGATTAACTGTGCCCACCTGTGACCAGGACCATAACAGGTTCACAAATTATTAACATCCTGAAGGAACTCTTTAGTCGACTGGGCTATCCACATTCAATCACTGCAGATAATGGCCAGCAGTTTGTAAATGAAGAGTTTAAAACTTTTTGTGAAGATTGCAACATTAAACTTTTAGTACTGTTCCATATTGGCCGCAAATGAATGGGGAAGTTGAGCTTCAAAATAGGGATATCTTAAAGTGCCTTAGAATAAGTGCAAGCGAAAAAAGAGACACGAATATAAGAGAAACATTATATTAGTATTTTATGATGTATAACTCTACTCCTCACTCTGTAACAGGAAAGACCCCTTCAGAACTTTTCTTTAAACGAAAAAATAGGGATAAGATTCGATGCTACACGATATTATTATTATTCGGGTTAGTTTCGACATACAACATTTTTCAATTATTATTTAATTCAATACTTAATTTTGACATTAAGCTTGAGTGTTGTTGATACGCCGGCTTGATAATACATCATGGCGTCGGCCGGAACGCTGAGTGATTAGTGAATTGATACATATTTAAACCAATGATCTTATGACTTATGATAACATTGATACTTAGTAAAGCAACAACTGCAATTTTTTTTAAAAAAAAAAAAGGAAATGGATTAGCTAAGTGTGCATTTGAATAATGCATAATTATCGTGATTAAATAGTAAATACTTTATTGGCATAGCCGTTTGGTTTATATGAAATTTATGCATAATAATACAAATACAAATACAAATATACTTTATTGTGCACTATCATGGAGTTACAAAAAAGAAAGTACAACAGGATTTTCACAAAAGGCGGTCTTATCGCTAAGCAGCGATCTCTGCCAGACAACCTTAGACAAATAATGCATATTATTATGCAAAATAATGAAAAAAAATTTAGATTTCAACTTAATTTAAGGTTAATCTATATACTTTTCTTCGTACTATTCATGGCGATCATAGTATATCTTCGAGGGGGAGTTCATTGCAGCCACTGATAGTGACAATGACTCACACTTTTGTTTTGTTTTGTATTTTCTGTACTACAAAATATATCTAAATTATACGTAAAATGTTTGTTAGCAACAAGACCTACCGTTCTCCTATATCAGTTGTTAATTATTGCAGATATCCATGAAGTTGGTTGCACAGTCACATGCACGGAAATGTAAACATTGTTCTTGTTATGACGACATGACTTCTGATGGCGTTGTTCGATGTGTACATCATTTAATCAGATGATGTAAATTTCTTTTACTACCATTAGGTTTAGGTTTAAAGATCTTTATTTTTCAAAAAAAAAAAAAAAAAAAGGAGTAGATATGTTCGGAACCGTACCGCCGTGCGTAAACAACTTCTGTAAATCCGTGCTCGTAATTTTATTTTAAAAAATAGTTATGAGTAATTGCACTTATCTAAAGTAATAGATATATTTTTTCTGTGCGTTGTAAGGAAGGTGTAAGTTTAAAGTGTTTGCTATAAACAAATGTTATATTATAAACAAATGTTTTGTGAAGTTTTTAAATGTTATTAAACTATGCTGAACAATTATTGATATACCCGAAAAATAAATATGTATATCATACAGGCTTGCGGGTTAATACGTAATATAGATACAGAATACAGGATGAATATAAAGCAAAATAAACCTTAACACAACTATAGAAGAGAATCTAACTTGACAGAAATGACAAAGTTATATATGTAGAAAATATTGAGAGATTATTACAGTTCAGCGATGATATATGATTTAAGTTTATTTTTGAAAGCATTAATACTGTTACAATTCTTTATCTCGTCTGACAGTTGTTAAACATTTGAACGCCTTCGAACGAAATAGTTTTATTCCATAGATAGTTCGCGGAGTAATAGATTTTAATTTGTGTTTGTTACGTAAGTTATGTTTGTTATCTCTTTTTTCAAGTTTAATGTTAGACTTAATGTTTTTATTTGTTATGTTCATTATGAGAATACAAGTCTTAAATTTAAACATTTGAGTGACATTAAGTAATTTTGTTTGTTATAAAGTTCATTAGTTGGAGTTCGGTAATCAAAAAATTAAATTGGTGGTAATGATTTTCAGTAGATGTGAATACATTAAATTGGATTAATACAGTGTCAATGAACACAGAGAATTCCATTCAATTGGAATTGAGGTTACCATTAAATTGGAAACACTTAGGTTACCATTAAATTGGAACACAGAGAATTCCATTCAATTGGAATTGAGGTTACCATTAAATTGGAAACACTTAGGTTACCATTAAATTGGAAACACTTAGGTTACCATTAAATTGGAAACACTTAGGTTACCATTAAATTGGAAACACTTAGATTACCATTTAATTGGAAACAGTTAGGTTACCATTAAATTGGAAACAGTTAGGTTACCACTAAATTGGAAACACTTAGGTTACCATTAAATTGGAAACACTTAGATTACCATTAAATTGGAAACAGTTAGGTTACCATTAAATTGGAAACACTTAGATTACCATTAAATTGGAAACAGTTAGGTTACCATTAAATTGGAAACAGTTAGGTTACCATTAAATTGGAAACACTTAGATTACCATTAAATTGGAAACACTTAGATTACCATTAAATTGGAAACACTTAGATTACCATTTAATTGGAAACAGTTAGGTTACCATTAAATTGGAAACACTTAGGTTACCATTAAATTGGAAACACTTAGATTACCATTAAATTGGAAACAGTTAGGTTACCATTAAATTGGAAACACTTAGATTACCATTAAATTGGAAACACTTCGGTTACCATTAAATTGGAAACACTTAGATTACTATTAAATTGGAAACACTTAGATTACCATTAAATTGGAAACACTTAGATTACCATTAAATTGGAAACACTTAGATTACCATTAAATTGGAAACACTTAGGTTACCATATTTAATTGGAAACACTCAGGTTACCATTTAATTGGAAACACCTCGGTTACCATTAAATTGGAAACACTTCTATTGCTGACTACAGAGAATTCCATTCAATTGGAATTGAGGTTGCCCCAAAGGACTCGAAAATTATGTTAAAGAATTAGATACGACAAACAAACTTGCAAGTACATTTATCTCTACGCCTCATGTAGTCGGAAAAACTACATGTCAAGGTAAGGAATGAAGAAACTGGACAAATACTAAGAATGAACGTTACACATCTAAAAAGAGTGGAAGGGGAATGGAAATGTAATGGAAATTTAAATGAAGATACATCAAACATTAATGAATGAAACAATCTGGTTGGATATTATTAATTTATAATTACAGTAAAAAATATATATAAGATGTTGATTGAGTTGAAAATAATAATAAAATAAAACTTGTTAACAAGGAAGGGATGTAGTGTTTGTGTCTATGGAATAGATACAATTCACTGTCTCATGTACCACACTGGAGGGGACAGCTGTCTCTGGGTAGTTGAGTGACGAACGCGGTACGAAGCGGACGTGCGCCTGCGCTCCAGTGTGGTAGTGGTGAGCCAGTGTCTGTTCTTAATCATCTTTAGGGACCCTATGGTCCTACAGCGACGATGCAGCAATCAGGGTTCCTCCTTGTTTCCGACCATCGACTCGATCGCATCTTAACACTGTGTAACCTGCGGGAAAAATTTCTCCATCTGCTATGGAGCCATTTAGACCCGTCTCTGTTATAGTAAACAAGTCACACGAACTGTTCAAAATATTCGTGTAAAATGTTGACGTTTTCGTTCGGAGTCCTCTCACGTTTTGATAGTACAGGGTGGGCCATAAATTTTTGCACTTTTGAAACATGTGTAGAAATAAAAGTACAAATGCTATTTTGTTTATGATTTATTTACCGTAATTATCATTTATTAAAATTTATTTTTTAAAAATTACATCGTCAAGATGTGCTCCATCTCGCCGTTGGCACTCCTGTAATCGACTACGTAAACTTTGGAAAACTCGTTGACACATGCTGCGAGGAATCGCGGCTGTCTCCTCGTGGATGTTTTCTTTTAATTGGGATATGGTCGTCGCTTTATTAAGGTATACTCGACTCTTCTGATATCCCCACAAGAAAAAATCGCAAGTTGTAAGGTCCGGGCTTCTGGGAGGCCATGGGATATCACCTCTGCGAGAAATCAATTTGTTAGGAAACAATTCTACGTTGCGTTGAATGTAATCGTTTTGTTTCATCTCCTGTACAATTTGAAGCTTATATGGGTGTAGTTTAAGATCCAAATGCAAAATTCGACGCAGACTAGTTCTTGGTATAGCAAGAGCCGCCGACCGCTTACGCGTAGATGATTCTGGATCGTCCCTTACAGAAATTTCAACCTCCCGAATGTTCTCTTCGCTTCTTATTGAACGTGGTCGCCAAGTTTGTTTAATATTCGCTGTCGATCCCGTTAGCTCGAACTTCTTAGCCCAAGCTTTAATTAAATTAACACTTGGACACTCACTTACACGTTGTAATCCGTATTCAACTCTAAAGAGGCGTCGTACAGTAACGTAGGAATCGTTGTTTTTGTAAAATAGTTTTACGCAAAAAGCACGCTGTTGTCCCGTGAAGCGCTCCATCGTGACTAAAATTGCATTAAACGACGCACAATTCCCCGCCACCCGCGTGCCCCTTACTCTCACGGTTTTGGAGAAATCAAGTGTTGCTATTTGCAAAAATTTTTGGCCCACCCTGTATATTAATATCGAATTATTTTTGGTTACTCTCCTTTCCCGTAGATCTTTGTTGGTTTCGAAACCACACCCATTCATTGAACTTGGCATTAACTGGCCAGCAGTCACAACAATTGATTTTTCCGTACAATGATTCCGGAACTCCAACCTTGAAAGACGCATAATCTCTTTTAGTTCTTGGTATTATCTTCTCAACTTTTATATCTTTCGAGCCGCATACAGTTTCAACATGTTCGATTATGGCCTCACTCGTTGTGTCTGGATGAAGAGACCAGATATGCAAAAATTTCTTTTTTTCGACCGCTAGAATAGAAGACATCACTCTATTACCACCCTGTTGAACAATTTTGGTTTGCAAATTTTTTGATGATGTCTTCTTAGAAACTGTCTGCCATTCCGAAACTATTGGCGATTGATTACTATTTAATTCATCCGTAGATTTATCCTTGGGAGCATCCGCATTATTTAATCGCTTCGGCTCCTGCGCGCACGATGTGGTCAGGCCCTTAGATTCAATGCGCTGCGCAGCGCGGCGAGCGCGGGTTATCGGCCCCGCCTCCCCCGCGCCCGCAGCTGTCTCTGTTGCGCTCGGCGACGTTGTTGCACTGGACGGCGCTGCTGTCCCCTTCTTCGTGCCATCCGCGGCCGCAACAAGCTTGTCCACTTTAATTACTAAATTACCGATTACCCTCTTCTGTTCACTAATTATTACAATTTTTTTTTCGATCAGCTGGTTTTGATCGTCTATTTTCTTAGTTTGCGCTTTAATCACGACTGCTTGCTCGTTGATTTTTGTCACCAGCGTTGCCACTGTCTTCGATAAATCGCGTAAAGTAGCTTGCAAGTCGGAAGAAGACATTTTTCCTGAAAAACCGAATAAAATAAACGGACGCAAGTGAATCGTGCTTGCGCGCGCGCGGTAATTTGTTTTGCATATGTTGAAAACACTTCGGAAACATAATTTATGCGATTCAAAACATTTTTTAATTACAGAACATAGAAAATTACAAACATAAATTTATTACAAAACAATTTACTAGACTACCCCGACGTCAGATAAATTCAGAACTTTAAAATTTTCATTTTCATTTATGGATGTCTTATAAAAAAATTTATATGGTTTATTTCTGACAAAACGCATCCAACATATTCTTAACCAGTTTACTGATTCTCCATCAGAATTTTTTACTCTTTTAAAAATTGCGTCTTCTAATAATTTTGTTGCTACAAAATCTTCCTGTCTCATTTCATTTAGAATAAAATTATTACCCTTCCGACACTTTTTATTAATCTTGTAATAATCTTGGGGAACGTACAGTAAATTATTTTTTTAATGCCATTTCTACCACGGCAAAATCTCTATCAATTGGTAAAAACGAATGTCCTGATATTAAAAAATGATGATCTATAATTTCTACATTATTATCCAAAGCTTGGACAATTTTCAACCACAATATAGCTACTTTAATGTTTCTATTTTGCCCGGTGCACATGTCACTGTAAGCTATGATGTGTTTTTCACTTCTTAATTTTTTAGCCGACTTCAAAAAGAAGGAGGTTATCAATTCGACTGTATTTTTTTTTTTTTTTTTTTTTTTTTATGTGTGTTACCGCGAAACTCCGCCCCTGGTGGTCCGATTTTTATGAAAAATATTTTAATCGAAAGGAAGTGCTTGCAGGTGGGTCCCATTTTTTTGTTTTTTTTTTTAAATAACTAGAAGACTAGTAGATTTCGAATATAGCTTCAAAATTTGTTGCGAACGTTAGGGACATTTTTGCTTTCAGCGCTTACGTAGGCTAAACTATAGGACCTACATAAAAATGATGTATGGTGAATTGTAGCTCTTTAAATGTGCTAAATAAAAGTCCGCGATAGCATATATCTATCTTTTATAGTTTTTTCACAATAACCATTTTTTTCTTCAGAAACATCAAAATAAATTAATGCCCTATTTCCGACGCTATTATTCGAGTTCAGTATTAACCCTTATGTAAATAAACATGTTCATTATCAAGAGAATTTAATGTAGATTATATTTGCAATTGAAACTATATCATTCTGTCTAATAGTTTAGGAGATATCGTAAGAATAAAATTACGCGGAAACGAAAAATGCTACACGAAAAGCACAATTTTGCTTTCTGGGCTTACGTAGGTCAAACTATATGACTTACATAAAAATGATGTATGGAGTAATTATAGATCCTTAAATTTGCTAAATAAAAGTCTTCGGTGGCATATATCTATCATCTATGGATGTCTCACAAAAACCATGTTATTGTGAACAAACTTCGATTAAAATGCACACGAAAAACAGCGTCGTAAACTTACGGCGCTATTATATTATATTCGATATGAATCCTTATCCAAATAAATATGTTTTATGGCTAGAGTATTAAATGCAGATTACATTAGCCTTTAAACTATGTAATTCTGATCAATAGTTTGGAAGATATTAAATTATTAAAAACTACGCGCATTCGAAAAATGCTACTGCGGCGCGCGGCTGGACAAAATTAAAGGCACGCTACGATGTATTAGTTCGTTAATTTTCAATTTGTTTACCGATTTTGATAATTATTTCATTGATTAAAGGATAAGTGGTTATCTGGTGTATTCTAAATTAGTTTTTGAATTGAAGTACACACATATTAAATAGGAAAGTCCTTTTCTTTATTTGTCTTATTTATGTCCTTATACGTATTAAGGAAATTTGTAATTAAACTTCAAATTCACTAAAAATTGTGAAATAAAACAAACATTTTAAGAAAAAAAAATAGCCGACTTCAAAACAAAAACAATCTCAAACAAAATGCACTCAAAAGTAACCTAAAAAAACCAATTTCAAACAAAATGCACTCAAAAGTAACATAAAAATAAACAATTTCAAACAAAATGCACTCAAAAGTAACCTAAAAAAACCAATTTAGAACAAAATGCACTCAAAAGTAACATAAAAAAACAATTTCAAACAAAATGCACTAAAAAGAAACAAAATAATGTCATGAAAACTCTCTAAACTCTAGTAGTTAGAAGTAGGGGCTCAGTTTTCCGCAACTCCACGATAAGCGCGTATTTTGCGTGTCTCTAAACTCTAAAGAAAGTTCTCTTCTTTCTTGTAACATGTCTATATTGTATAATTATTGTTATTTTGGAGTCGGTTTCGGCCTAAGTAGGGACATAAACGTAAGTATGTCTAATACATCTCAAATATAAAATGTCACCTATTTACTTCGGCCGACACCGACTGCGAAATAACAATAATTATACAATATAGACATGTTACAAGAAAGAAGAGAACTTTCTTTAGAGTTTAGAGACACGCAAAATACGCGCTTATCGTGGAGTTGCGGAAAACTGAGCCCCTACTTCTAACTACTAGAGTTTAGAGAGTTTTCATGACATTATTTTGTTTCTTTTTAGTGCATTTTGTTTGAAATTGTTTTTTTATGTTACTTTTGAGTGCATTTTGTTCTAAATTGGTTTTTTTAGGTTACTTTTGAGTGCATTTTGTTTGAAATTGTTTATTTTTATGTTACTTTTGAGTGCATTTTGTTTGAAATTGGTTTTTTTAGGTTACTTTTGAGTGCATTTTGTTTGAGATTGTTTTTGTTTTTAATATGTTTTAAGATGCATGAAACAATAACTTGATATAACTATAAATGGAGTTGGGCCACTTTCAAACTACACGGCTCAGTTGTTCAATTAATTCGGAAAACTTATGCGTAAAAAATGTATCGTATTTTCTCTGAATATAAGCAATCTGAAGTGCTTCACTGATAAATAACATGAAGTTGTATATGTAACAATGGTAACCGGCAAAAAACTGAAAAACGGAGTTAGGTCACTTTCAAAATAAACGGCTCATATTATTCATAATGTTTTTACCTGCGTTGATAAGAATACAATTAAGCTATAAAGCTAGTATAGAAAAGGCATTTGATAAGTTTAAAAGGTCACCACAAGAACGTTTATGTAAAGAGTCATTTTTGCTTTGTATGTTAGATTTAATAAATGAAAAATGGCAGACATTTAATGACACACACAAAAAAATAGTAATAGATTTTTCTGATCAATATTTAGAAACCGAATACAATAAAGAAAATATTTTTGAGAATGTCCAGGAATTATATATTGACTTAAAATCGGATATACGCGAAGCATTATCTCAGGTAAAGGATTCTCATAGTGAAGGGAGTTCACAGTATCATATAACGCCAAAGGTAGAAGGTAATGTAAAGCTACCAAAGATAAGCATCCCTACGTTTTCAGGGTACTATGCAGAATGGACCACATTTAGAGAGTTATTTGTATCATTGATTCATAAAAATACTTCAATGGACGACATACAAAAGATGCACTATTTAAAGAGTTATCTTTCGGGAGAAGCAGAACAACTTCTTAGACATGTACCCATAACATCGGATAATTATCAAGAGTCGTGGTTGAAATTAAACAAGAGGTATAACAACAAGAAATATTTAGCAAATAGTCTATTGAAGCGTTTTATGAATCAACCTAGTGTAGTTAAGGAGTCGAGCAAAGCAATTCGAAACATGTTGGATGTTACCAATGATACTTTACATGGTTTGGAAAATTTAGAAGTAAATGCCGGTTCATGGGGTGCAATCATTATTTATGTAATTAGCTCTAAGTTAGATTCGGAATCTAGAAAGGGTTGGGAGTTTAAGATAAGTGCCAACATTAAATGACTTGCGCGAGTTTTTAGAAACACGATCCCGGTCACTTAAGTTTATTAGTCTAAGATCCCGCTGCAGGATTGGTGTGCTCATCGACTTTTTGTTTAAAACCAAATTTTATGTCTATTTATAGTTAAGAGAATATATATTTACTAGGGTGCCTATCAAAATTTGGCCGCCATTATTTTTTTTTAAATTATTTTTAATTGATTTTTGGTAAAAAATTTCGTTTATTTATTTTTTAAATAAAATAACGTCTACATAACGGTAATTAATATCAAGATTCTAAAAAATCACGGTTGCCGTTTCGCACCTGGCCGCACCTCTTTGCAACCAGGTGTAAACAGGTATGATTTCGATAAATTTATACGTTTATAACCTATTTTTATTAATTATATGTCAAATTAAAGCTATTTTTTTTCTATTAATTATCATATAAAGTTGCTTAATTAAATCTGGCCGCAAATAAGGGTTACTGGCTGTTAAAGATAATAAATATTTAAGGTAGAGTGAAAGAGAGTTAGCGCGTAACATCATTTGTCAGACGAGGACAGCGATTGCCGGCTGTGCGACGCTTTTAAGCCATTGCACATGCGTCGAACGTTAGTGTTCTCAACCACCGGGGAGTAATAGAGACGACTTATAATAAATACTCCAAAAATATGTAATTTTTTTAAAAATGACAAATTTAAAAATTGCAACAATAAATTAATATTGATTTGATATATCGACGGTCTAGTTAGGAATTTGTCTAACTCTAATTTTTTAGAGGGTGATTTTTTTAACATTTTGATGAAGCAATAATCCAATTACAAATTATTTGAATGATTCAAACTTAAATATTATATCTCTATTAGATATAAATAATTTTAAATGGTTTTTTAAAATGATAATAAATTTTGAAGTAATTGTTTTTTTCGTACAAATAAAAGATTCTCTAAAAAGGAGTTAGATAATTTGCTAATTAGAACGTCGATATTTAATATTAATTTAAAAAATAAAACCAAGGTGACTTAAGTAAAAGAAAATTTTATTGGGAAAGTATTATTCAAAAATTTTATTAGATTTTATTCAAGTATTTAATTGTCCTTGTCCAGCGGCCGGCGCTTTGGCCGGCACTCCCCCGTGGGAGATAGAAGCGGGTGTGCTGGCCGAAGCGTACCGGAAGCGGGCCAAGCAAAGAGCTCGGGGCGAAGCCCCGGCTCCAGAGGAGCTCGCCCGCTCCCGGGCGAGGAGAAAGCGAACGACCATAGAGCTGTGGGCTGCTGGCCTAGCGGACGCGAAATACGGCGCCCGCACCATAGAGGCCATAAGCCCACGGCTCTCGGACTGGTGCGGGAGGCGCCACGGCGCAATAACATACAGAATTTCCCAAATACTTACAGGTCACGGGTGCTTCGCGCGATACCTTCATCGCATCAGAAGAGAGGAGACGACGTCGTGCCACGAGTGCGGCGCTGATGAGGACACCGCGCAACACACCCTTCAGGTTTGTACAGCGTGGTCCGAAGAGCGCCGCACTCTGGTAGCGGCGATTGGAGATGACCTCTCACTCCCAGGCGTAATTCGCGCCATGCTGGGCAGTGAGGGGTCATGGGAGGCGGTTTCCTCCTTCTGCGTAATTACTATTTCGCAGAAGGAGGAAAGGGAGCGAGAGCGCGAGGATAACCCCCTCGCGCCCCCGCTCAGACGCAGGAGAGTGGGGAGAAGGAGGCGGGATTTCGCCGCCGTACTTCTCCCCACAAACCATGCGTGAGAGGGAGGCCCCTTCAGGGCGATAACGCAGGTGGGGTCACGGAAGAAAGCTAAAGCGTTCCCGTGGCGCCCGCCATAATGCGTTAGAGGGCAGTCAGGTTTTAGTGGGTATCCCGGTCACCTTCTGTGGCCGGCGAGTCCCACACTCCCTACGCCATTGCACAGCCCGGCGTAGGCGTGCGTAAACGCATTTCCTGACTATAAAAAAAAAAAAAAGGTACGCCTTCGCCTCCTGCAGAAAACCGCTGTGGGCTCCGGGTCGCCTTATGCGGCCTCTTGTCGCCGTGGACACTTTGGTGACCGGGACCGCTGCCTCTCCCTCTTTCAGTGCCCTCTTTTTCCCTTTTCTCGCTGTCCCGATTGGGATTTTGAGGGCAATCCTCGGGGCTGTCGGGGCGGCTTTTTTGTCCGGCAATCCCTCCACCGTGCTCTCCGAGTCAGAGGTCGACATCTCCGACACTTGCTCCGCGTCGCTCTCACTGTCTGCCTGCGCTTCCCTACTCGTCAAATCCAGTCCGCTTGCCTCTTTCTTTATCCATTGTCCTTGCTGTGGTCGTTGATTGGCATTCTTTGGCCCCCCAGAGTACGTGGGCCGGCCAGAGGTCAAAATGACCTCTCGGAGGGATTCTCCACTGGTATGACCAGTGGTACACTCCTGGGGTAATAATTTCTTGAAGTCTGCCATTGTAATGTTATCCAGTGTTGTCGGACACCGGAAACCGTCTTTTTAATGCAGGGTAAGGTCCCCTAGCCATGAAGCGCGGCCTTGAAGGCCGCCATACACCGACCGAAGTCCACTGCCTTTTTTCGTGCTGCCTCACGCCCTCAACCCTGACCCTACAGGTCACCAATGTTCCGCGGGCCTGCCCGGTATGGGTAGCCCTATCCGGTATAGCCCCGCGAAACATCCCCGGGTGATTTTTTATAGAGGTTTTCTTCCTCACGGCCCCACGCTAGGCGCAGAGCCCCCGCTTCCGCTCAGTGCGGACTTACGGGTTTCCCGACGGTGGCCGAAGCCAGCGCCCACCGACCATGAAGGCCGGCAGGTCCGCCGCGTTGGTGTTTGGTTCGCGGGGCAAAAAAAAAAAAAGCCCTACCCCAGCAATATGCCGGGGCGTTCCCCTATCCACCACCCGGGGACGCGCCACGTCGGAGTTCACCTCTCCGCCCACTCGGACAATCGAGCAGGTCTGTGGGACCCGGCGTGACCAGGCCAAACATTGAATAATATATGCGAACAACACCGCCGTCGCGGTGCAGCCACGCGCAACACGACCTCCGACATCTTCTTTCTTATTGGGGTCGCTAGCCGCCAACCCAGCCTAACCTCGCCGTTTTCATTTAGTTAAGTCCGCACCCTGGGAGCCCTGACCACGTCATACTAATTACTTGTAACGTCCGTGTGACAGACCTACCAAGTAGGCGTTGGACCCACGCCTACCCACTAAAACCCCTCGGGCCCTCCACGTCGCCTTGCGGCTGGGACACGGGAACACCCGCGCAATCTTCCGCGACCCAGCCGGCGACCGTCCGCTACCGCAGACTCACATCCTCACGGGGGCAGGGAGTACCCCCCACAACGCGCGTCATAAGGCGCACCCATAACACCGGGAGCGCCTAGCACCCAAAAAGGTATGCGGCGGACGATGGGGCAACGGGCCGCCCATCGCCCGGAGCTCTCCGCTAAGGAGGTAGACGGCGGGTGTGCGCCTGCCGCCTGCGTCCATCGCGACGTCGGCGAAGAGGGTCCGCGGCTGCGTCCTCCTCTCGCCATCGTTCTGCCGCCTCCTTCAGCGCCATCACCTCCTCGCAAAAGGAGGCGACAGCGTTCCAGGAACTCTCGCTACCCACCATCGCGTTGACGACAGCGGGCAGCGAGAGGTCCCTCCCTATTTCTGCCGCGAGTGCGGCGCGCTGGTCCGACCAGTGCCCACAGAACTCCAGCGTGTGCTGGGCCGTGTCCTCAGCATGGCCACACTCGTGGCACCTCGCACTGGGCTCTCGCCGCGCAATCCGGCACAGATACGCCCCGAAACAACCGTGCCCCGAGAGTACCTGCACCAGACGGAACGTGAGAGCCCCGTGCTTCCGACCCATCCAGAGCTCGAGGACGGGCCGGATCGCCTCAATCGTGTGTTGGCCTGCGGACGCCGTGAGCAGCCGCTCCCGCCAGACAGCGATGAGCTGCGCCTCCGCCGCCCGCCGCCACGCACCCTCCTCGACCGCGGGAGGAGGCTCCCCACGGGTAAAAATACATGGCCTCAGACTTGTGCAATGCAACCTCCAAACCCAGACGGCGGATTCTGGCCACCATAATGGCCAAGCCAGCCGTAGCCCTGCATCGGGCCTCCCTGTGAGTGCTGCCCCGCGCCGTCACCAAGGTGTCGTCTGCGTAACACACGACTTCAACGCCACCCGGGAGGGGCAGGCGCAGCACCCAGTCGTACCCGATGTTCCAAGCAGCACGAGAACCGACCCCTGCGGAACACCACACGACGTTGCCCGCTGCGACCAGCCGACGCTGGTTGGGTACGCGACCGAGCGTACGGAGAGGTAGGCCGCGACAATCCTCCGAAGGTACGGCTGGAAACCGTGGTATCCCAGCGCCTCCCTCGGGGTTAGGCAGTAAAAAACAAAAACGAAACGAAAGCGACTGTCGTTCGATTGTGATTGGTTGAGAGACTGACGTCTGACGTCACGCGTTAAAACCGTAGGCAGTAACACGCACGAAAGACGAAAGACGAAGCGTCGTCTATCGTCTATCGTTTTTCGACCAATTCCTTTGAAATTCTTAGGCAGTAACACGAAATGACATTTCCAATCGTTTTAAAAGCGACACGATCGTTCGTTTTTGAGACGATCGACAAAGGTGTCTCGTTTTGCCGCGAAGTCAACCGAATCAACTTTAGTTAAATATCTTAAACTATTATTAAATATTAAATAAAACTTCTAAGGTGAGAAATCAATTTGGTATTATGTTATAAATGATTTGTTAGTTGAATAAAGTAAACAATTTATGATTTGGCATATTATAGATATGTCTCGCATGTGGACCGCCTTGATGTTAGAAGCTGCAGATGCCGAAGCTAAAAAGATGTCTCGGCAGCGTATGCTTCTACAAAGATTAAAGAATCGCGAACGGTTACTCCAAAAAATTCCGGAGTGGCAGTTAAGAGCTCATTACAGGCTGAATAAGGAAGAGTTCCACTCGTTGTGTGACGAGCTCATGCACAATACCAGTTTAAAAGGTTCGAAAACAACTTCACTGGAACTTAAGGTAAATTGATTTCTTATGATATATGTTTTTTTTTAATATATGTGTGTTAAAAGGTGATTATGTATTTAATATGATTAATGTTAACTTTAGTCACTTTGAGTCTTATACTGACACAATTATTATATTTTAGGTGCTGACAGCATTGAACTTTTATGCCATGGGTTCATATCAGAAAGGTGTTGCTAATGAGGTACATATGAATCAAAAAAGTGTAAGTCGGTGTATCAGAGAGGTGACAAAAGCTCTGAATGAGATTTCAAATAAATGGATACAATTCCCACAAACAAGCACACAAAGAACTAAAATTAAGCAAGGGTAGGGGTTACTATATATAACTTCCGTCATTTTATTTTTATTACCTTGAGCACATACAACTACTTACAAATATTATTTTACAGATTTTATACTAAGTTTAATTTTCCTGGTATAATTGGTGCCATTGATTGCACCCATGTGGCCATAGTTCGTCCAGCTGCAGATGTACCTTGTTTTTATAACAGAAAAGGCTTTCATTCTCTTAATGTCCAAATGGTATGAACCTTTTTATGTTTGTTATAATAATTATAAGATAATTAAAGATTAATCTCAATTAAATATTTTAGGTATGTGACAGTGATCTCAGAATCACTAATGTTAATGCCAAGTTTGGTGGTGCAAGTCACAACAGTCATATCTGGGCAAGTAGCAGACTGCAAAGCCATATGGAGGCTCTGCAACTATCTGGCAAGTGAATTGCATTTTTAGTAGAAAAATATTTAACAGGTGATGTTCTATGTTAAATATTATTTGTAACTTTAATATTACTTATAACATTTTAGGTGACAGTGGTTACCCTCAAAGGATCTACCTTATGACACCTATTCTGAATGCAGAACCAGGATCTAGAGGAGAGAACTACACTAGAGTGCATGTCAAGGCCCGAAACTGCATAGAAAGGGCATTTGGTTAAATATAGATTTTGATATTTGTTAGGTCAGCGTATCCTTTATTATCACCCTGATTATGCAGCAGAAATTGTTATTGCACGTGTGGTACTGCATAACATGCTCATAGATTCAAGAGGAACTCCTACAGATGATGCAGAAGTACTTTTGTCCACTGCTCTTACACAACCAACTGTTGTTGAAAACGGGCTGGATGTGATTGTGGGGCGGGCTGTTAGGAATAGACTAATTATTGGCAGTTTTTAGTTTGGTTGAAGAAGCCCACACAATAATGTCTAAAAGTGTATTTTTAAGAAGAAATATGATGAAGATGAATGTTTTACAAATTAAAAATAAACTTTATTTATATACAATTATTTTTTATTTCAATATTCACTTAAACATTAATTACACAAGTTACAACCAAGACCAATGTAAATGTTACATGTTTTTGCATTTGAGACTGCATCTCAAAGCATAAGCATTACATTAATAAGCCAGTGAGTGAGGGTCCTGGATGCCATTTCCCTCTCCTTTGAACTGATGATGGGGCAGCTATACTCTTGAAGAGGAGGCAACATATATATCATTTTGTTCATCATCTGAAATATCATGATAAAGTTAGTAAATATTAATGTTTAAACTGTATATAATAAGATAAAACTAAACATTAAATTGTATCAATTGATTTTAGTTAATTTATTTTACCCAAATGATTAAACAGAAACATGGGCAAATAAATTGAGGTAGGTACTAATTAAATATTTTTCTATTAATACAGTTACCAACTGAAGAATAGATTTGCATATCTGTTTTCTAAATGAAATAACAGGATTGTAATAAATTACTGTCAGTGATCTGCTCCAAAATTTGTATTTGGATAGATGGTTCCTCAACTGGAGGCTCCTCATTTGACTGTTCCTCTACTGGTAGTCCTAAAATATAAAGTTTGGGTGATGAAATGTGATATTCGTAGCTAGGAAAATGGCAACTACAAAACTATTGTTATTAAATACATGATTCAATAGCAAGGGCACTTGCAAAGAATAAGTAAAATAAAAAGGATGTGTCTGCCAGCATAACAAACATGCTTCAGAATGAATGTCTTGTTTTATGTTTACAATCATTATTACATTAGAACCAACCTTGATCCATTGCTCCATAGACTTGTCAGGATCACTACCTGCCTTACCCAGCAACATCTTTAATAGTTGGCAAAGTTCCTGGCGCCTCACTCTTCCCTGCGGGGTGTTTACCATTTTAAATACGTTATTGACGTACCTTTCCATAAATTCCACCATTATGGCGATTTGCTCATTGCTTGCGTTTTAAGAATTCATTTTACAAAACGTAAATTGAAACATAAACACTTCACTAAACTTTTGTATTTTTACCGCGAGAATATTTGACCTTTATACGTCAAATTCAAATGACACAATGTTGATCGTCAAGTATAGACAATAATTTGTTTTTTTTGACGATTCACCTTCGTCTGCACGAAAGCGACTGTCGTCTGTTACTGCCTAGCCTTACACGGAAAAACGAGAGACGCTATCGCTTAGACGAAACGATCGATCGTTTCGTTTTTAGTTTTTTACTGCCTAACCCCGCCTGATGGTTTCCCAGGTCAAGGTGTTGAAGGCGTTGGAGATGTCGAAAGACACCACCAACAGCACTTCGCCCCGGGACTCCGCATCTTCCGCAAGGTCCCTCACCCGCGCTATGGCGTCCAGGGTGGACCTGCCAGTGCGGAAGCCGAAATGGTTGGCGCTGAGATTAGGCCCCACACTCTCCAGGTGCTGGACGAGACGAGCGGCAATCACCCGCTCAAAGAGCTTGCTGATTTCGTCCAGCAGAACTATCGGTCGGTACGCCGACGGCTCGAGGGCCGGACGGCCGTCCTTTTTGAGAAGGACCAGTTTCCCCCTCTTCCACTCACTCGGGAACTGGCCCCGCTCCAAACAGACCTGGAATAATGCCCGTATCCACGGTCCGAGCGGCTCCAGCGCTAGGACCCAGGCGCGGCCGGGCACACCGTCGGGGCCGGGAGCAGTGTTTTTGGCGCGCATGTGCACCACCGCCGCCCTCAGCTCATCCTCCGTTACCGGCGGTGCTCCTGGATCTCCTCCCTCCCCAGTGGATTCAGCCATATCAGGCGCCTTGAAACCGGCAGCTGCCGGCGGGAACAGGCCGGCGACCACCGCGTCGACGTCATGTGGCTGAAGACTCTGGGTGATGGGAGGGCCCCTAGACCGGAGCTTTCGCCGCACGGCCTTGTAGGGCCTCCCGAATGGATCACTATCCAGAGCCCTCAGCATCTCATCGTCCGCCTGGTCCTTCGCCGCGCCGATAGCCACCCGAAGGGCCTTGACCGCACTCCTGTAGAGGGAGTAGAGCCGCTCTTCCTCCATAGCGTCCCGGCGCCTCCGCCGACGGCAGCGGGTATACCGGCGTCTCGCCGCCACGCAAGTACTGCGCAGCAGCGTGAGCTCGCCTGTCCACCAGTACACCGGCCGTCTGGAGGGGACGGATCGGACCCTGGGCATAGCCCCGTCACAAACCCGCGCCATGGCCGCACCCAATCGTGCCGCCTCTTCACCGACCTCGTCGACACGCTCCCGGGGCGAAGAAAACCACGCCTCGACGAGAGCGGCCTCGACCAAAAAGTCCCGGTCCATCCGTGACAAAGACCACCGTGGACCCTCCCCGCTCAGGGGCCGATCTGGGCCACTCAGGTTGGACGGGGACGCGGATATGCCGAACCTCACGTAACGGTGGTCCGAAAGCGTCTCCACGTCCTCGACCACGTGCCAGCCACAAACACGGCGTGCCAGGACGGCATCGGCGAAGGTGACATCAACAATGGAGCCGCCTTGACGCCGCACGCACGTGTTGACCGACCCCCGGTTGAGGACCATGAGTCCGGTCTCCGTCGCCCAATCTTCCAACTCCTTTTGATTGATTTGGCGTTGAGGTCCCCCGCGACGACCACTCGGGTGGATCGACTTCTGCCTATCAGGACGCCGATCTCAGAGATAAATGCCTCGAAGTCGGCGAGACTCCGATTCGGCGAGAAGTACACCCCGACCACCAAGATGTCCCCGACGAGGGCCGCCACGTATCCCTGACCTCGGACTACGTCCGCGAAGGCCGGAGAGCCTGTGACGGACTGGGACGTTAAGGCCACCAGCCCATCTGTGTCCCCCACCCAATCGTCCCCAGACGGGACCCGGTAGGGCTCGGCCACCACCGCCACATGTATTCTCCACTCCGCCATGCTCTGGAACAGAAGGTCCTGAGCTCTGGCGGAGTGATTGATATTGGCCTGGACCCACATTGGGTTGGACCCACGCCTGTCTTAAGTTTTTTACTATTCCGATGATTTATATTAACAGCAGGTTGTAATATTAGTAACCAGTTTATTATTATTATTATTTTTTTTTAATTATACATCATATGGTAACTGTTGTTGTTGTTTTTTTTTATGACATTTACCTAACAATTTCGGAATATTTTTTTATTTTTATTTTTTTTATTTTTGCACGGGCTTACCCCGTAGCAACACCTTCCAAAAGTGTTGTACTTTTTGAATACATTGTTTCCAGAAATTTAGTCTATTACAGTTTACTTGAGTGTAGTCCATCTCAGGAAATGAATTTAGTGGCCGCCTATTAAAAAGTGCCCAGGCGTCAAGCAAGTGAAGTCTAACGGGTCCTGTGTAACCGGGGTTAGCGGCCTTGAATTCAGGACACCCACTACCTGCGTTATGATTGTATTGAACTCTTCATAGGTAAAAACTGATCTTCCCATGACACGCTTGAAAAGATGTTACGCACTTTTTACTCCCGCTTCCCATAATCGACCAAAAGTGGGAGAGTAACTGGGAATGAAATTAAATTTTACACCTTGCATGGCAAAATAGTTAGTTACTTTAGAAATATGTTCGTTATTTTGATTAAATTTATACAAACTTTCAAGCTAGGTTTAAAGAATTTATTCTCAAAAAATGCACTCAAAAGTAACCTAAAAAAACCAATTTCAAACAAAATGCACTCAAAAGTAACATAAAAAACAATCTCAAACAAAATGCACTAAAAAGAAACAAAATAATGACATGAAAACTTCTTTCTTTCTTTCTTCTCTCTTTCAATAACCCTCTAAACTCTAAAGAAAGTTCTCTTCTTTCTTGTAACATGTCTATATTGTATAATTATTGTTATTTCGCAGTCGGTGTCGGCCGAAGTAAATATAATATTATACATTTTATATTTGAGATGTATGAGACATACTTACGTTTATGTCCCTACTTAGGCCGAAACCGACTCCAAAATAACAATAATTATACAATATAGACATGTTACAAGAAAGAAGAGAACTTTCTTTAGAGTTTAGAGGGTTATTGAAAGAGAGAAGAAAGAAAGAAAGAAGTTTTCATGTCATTATTTTGTTTCTTTTTAGTGCATTTTGTTTGAGATTGTTTTTTATGTTACTTTTGAGTGCATTTTGTTTGAAATTGGTTTTTTTAGGTTACTTTTGAGTGCATTTTGTTTGAAATTGTTTTTTTTTAGGTTACTTTTGAATGCATTTTGTTTGAGATTTTTTTTTTTTTTTGAAGTCGGCTATTTTTTTTTCTTAAAATTTTTGTTTTATTTCTCAATTTTTAGTGAATTTGAAGTTCAATTACAAATTTCCTTAATACATATAAAGACATAATTAAGACAAATAAAGAAAAGGACTTTCCTATTTGATATGTGTGTACTTCAATTCAAAAACTAATTTAGAATGCAGCAGATAACCACTTATCCTTTAAACAATGAAATAATTATCAAAATCGGTATACAAATTGAATATTAACGAACTAATACATCGTAGCGTGCCTTTAATTTTGTCCAGCCGCGCGCCGCACTAGCATTTTTCGAATGCGCGTAGTTTTTAATTATTTAATATCTACCAAACTATTGATCAGAATTACATAGTTTAAAGGCTAATGTAATCTGCATTTAATACTCTAGCCATCAAACATATTTATTTGGATAAGGATTCATATCGAATATAATATAATAGCGCCGTAAGCTTACGACGCTGTTTTTCGTGTGCATTTTAATCGAAGTTTGTTCACAATAACATGGTTTTTGTGAGACATCCATAGATGATAGATATATGCCACCGAAGACTGTTATTTAGCAAATTTAAGGATCTATAATTACTCCATACATCATTTTTATTTAAGTCATATAGTTTGACCTACGTAAGCCCAGAAAGCAAAATTGTGCTTTTCGTGTAGCAGTTTTCGTTTCCGCGTAATTTTATTCTTACGATATCTCCTAAACTATTAGACAGAATGATATAGTTTCGATTGCAAATATAATCTACATTAAATTCTCTTGATAATGAGCATGTTTATTTACATAAGGGTTAATACTGAACTCGAATAATAGCGTCGGAAATAGGGCATGAATTTAATTGATGTTTCTGAAGAAAAAAAATGGTTATTGTGAGAAAACTATAAAAGATAGATATATGCTATTGCTGACTTTTATTTAGCACATTTAAAGAGCTACAATTCGCCATACATCATTTTTATGTAGGTCCTATAGTTTAGCCTACGTAAGCGCTGAAAGCAAAAATGTCCCTAATTTTGGCAACAAATTTTGAAGCTATATTCAAAATCTACTAGTCTTCTAGTTATTTAAAAAAAAAACAAAAAATGGGACCCACCTGCAAGCACTTCCTTTCGATTAAAATATTTTTCATCAAAATCGGACCACCAGGGGCGGAGATTCGCGGTAACACACATAAAAAAAAAAAAAAATACAGTCGAATTGATAACCTCCTTCTTTTTGAAGTCGGCTAAAAAGCTGATTACAGGCACTGTTCCGTACTACTTCACCGCCGGCGGATGAGCCGCGCGGGGGGCCCTTTCAGACCTCACCCGCCGCCCCGTGCGCCCTCGCACCGTGCCCTTCAGTTGCGCTTCAGCACTCCGCGCGTCGACATACTTATCATCTTTGACATATATTTTGTACCAACTTTCTTATTAAAAGTCATCATCATCAAACCAGTCTTTCATTCATTCAACATACAGTCCACACGCTCAACATATGGTCCATCAACCGGCAAAAAAGGAATCATCATCATAATCAAAGAAGAAGGCAACATTAATTGTGAGTCCGTTCCATATTCCTTTCTTTTTATTTCCGTTTTTTTGGCACCTTTGTACGAGACAAACATTTTCATGTTCATTTTTTACATTCCGTGTTATAATTTTTTTTTTGCATGCGGTAGTTATTGTCGCATAGTCGGCGCGCGCGCACCCATTGCTCATTCATGCGACCTTTGGACCCTTGCAATATTTCAATATACCGAACCCAAGGTATTTTTTTAGATAACATCTTCTTTTCCCTTTATTACAAAGACACGAAACAAATATTAAATAAACATTTAAATTCAATGAAACCCATTTTTACAAAATTTAATCTTATTTACATAACATACATAGTCTACATAATGTTTTTTCATAACTTTCAGACGGAGCTGGAAATGTTGTCTGACGATCCCGATCAATTGATTTCGGAACTTGGAGGATTCAAAAACAAATATTTCTCATTAGTACCCAATGCGACAGCGCGCGATGTCCATGTCCGAGTCGAGCGATGGGGGCGTAGGCAGAGAGGTGACAAGTCGCGACTTCGTATTGCTTCCCAAGATTGTCATCTCGCAATTTTCAGAGAAGTTTCGAGAAAAGCTTATCTATAAAGCTAGCTATAAAGTCATACTTACATTTTCATCAAACATTTTTCAACAAACACATATTTATACAATATACATATATACATTCTTACATTTTCATCATACATCAGTTACACAATTATTCAATATCAACAGACATATCTACAACCTTATATTTCCATCACACATTATTTCAAACTTACAATTATTTTGGTTAATCAACATTGAATGTCTTATTAAATTCTGAGATTAATCAAAACAAGTTTTGTCATGCTTTAAAAATTTAGTAACATAAATACAAAGTCCATACAACCGCCTCTTAGAGCGGTCAGCCGACCTCTTCTCACATTTCGACACCGCTATTCATATTAGTCGGTGCGGATGTGTCCTGGGATGTCGTATTCCAGGTTGGGTGAGCAACATCAAGTTGCAACATATTTCTCGGTTGGCTTGTATCTGGTACGGTTATGGATCATAATACTTCTGCCTCTTAGATCGGTTAGCCGACCTCTTCTCACATTTCGACACCGCTATTCAGATTAGTTGGTGCGGATGTGTCCTGGGATGTCATCTATTCCAGGTTGGGTGAGCAACATCAAGTTGCAACATATTTCTCGGTTAGCTTGTATCTGACACAGTTTTTACATACACATAAACATACATACATACAAACATACAACACACAAACATACAATACATCATACATATTCATACATAAAATCACTCTTATTATCAATACAAATTCACAAACAGAAATCATCTTTCATACATACAAAAAACTACCTATTATCTAGTATTTACAAATGACATAATTTAAAATAAAATGCTTCTTACAAAAAAAATCTTATCTTACATTTAACATCTCATTAATCTCATTTTTTGTTAAACACATATACATAGCGGAGGGGGGAGGAACCTCGCTACAAGCGTGGTGCATATCTTCTGCCTGAAACTTGTCACCTTTCTTCTACTTTTCCAAGAATTGCCTACATCGGTGACGTCAGACAATATGCCCATCTTATGTAGAACATTTTAACTATAGATCTATTTGTACCGTACAAAGGTTTTCCTTAACTCCTATCTTTAAATTTCATTGTCCACGTACTCCTCTCACCTCTCCTTTCTTAAAACCCATCACTTCCTAGATGGACGATAACTCACTTAAAGAAGCATTATTGGACTTGATTTTTCCCTTATTCATTTCAACATCAAAGCAACGAACGCCTGCTCTTGAGATCTTGACGATATGCAAGTGGAACCAGCCGCCAGTCTGCACCCATGACTAGATGACATCGTTCAAATGACTAACATCAAGGTGCAAAAGGACAATCTTTGCGGGGCGTACATCAACATCTATAATCTTCAGATCCAGATCTTCAGCCTGGCCCTGGCAGTATGTTCCGTACTACTTCACCGCCGGCGGATGAGCCGCGCGGGGGGCCCTTTCAGACCTCACCCGCCGCCCCGTGCGCCCTCGCACCGTGCCCTTCAGTTGCGCTTCAGCACTCCGCGCGTCGACATACTTATCATCTTTGACATATATTTTGTATCAACTTTTTTATTACAAGTCATCATCATCAAACCAGTCTTTCATTCATTCAACATACAGTCCACACGCTCAACAGGCACCTTTGAAAGTAGTGGCATTGTCACAATATATCTGATCTGGTAGGCCTCTTAGTGAAATAAAGCGTTTTAACGCGGCTAAGAAGGTATCTGTGCTCATATCGGAAACAAGCTCCATGTGTATGGCTTTCGTTAAAAAGCATACAAACAATGCAACATATCCTTTTGTTATTAAAGGCTTTCGTATCCTACTTTGCTTTATGTCAAATGGACCACAATAGTCTATGCCTACTGTTTGGAAAAGAGATCCTGCTTGCAGTCTACTTGTGGGGAGAGACCCCATCATTTGTGTAGCCGCTTCAGCCTTGAGTTTAAAGCATTGAATACATTTATGAATGTTTTTCTTTACCTCACGTATACCATTGATCAGCCAGTATTTTTGTGATAAACTGAACAATGTAAGTTTGGGCCCAGCATGTAGCAAGTTTAAATGCTCACGCTGTATAATGAGATTGGTTATGTGACATGATTTTGGAAGCAACAGTGGGTGCTTTTGATTGTATGGCACATTGGCATTATTGATTCTGCCACCTACTCTTAGGGACCCATGTCCATCAATGAAAGGACTAAGTGACAAAATGTGAGACTTGATAGGTAAATTATTTTTTAAACAATGTATTTCTTTTTGAAAGTAAATAGATTGAATGCAGTTTATAATTTTTACTAGCTGTGCCCGCGACTTCGTCCGCGTGAAATACTATTTTGGGTAGCATTTTTTTTGGGCTAATTATTTTATTTAACCAACGTGCTATGCTTTGATGTATGTAGAAGAACATAGAAAGAGGTATGCCCGGACCGCGCCAAATGTAGGTCCTGGGTCTCTGCCTACCCCTCTGGGTTACGGGTCGTGAATTATGTTGTTGTTGTGGTTTTTACTTAAACTTATAAAAAATGCCAAAAAATATTAAACTTACAAAATATTCACATAAACATCTTCCCATACCAACTTTAATCCCCTATTCCGTTTTGTTACATTGCAACCTTGAGGGTAAAACTTTTACAAATTTCAAATGTCATATTTATTTATATCAAATCAGCCTAAAAAATAAGTTTAAAGCTTCTAACTGTAAAAATGACGATACTTCCATATAAATTTCCACCCTTACTTTCAGCCTCTTATAACCCTTTTTTCGCGTTAAAAAGTAGGCTTTGTCCTTCCTCAGGCTCTAGACTAAATATTGGTAAGGGTAACATCAAAACATATTAAACAAAACATTCACCAAAACCTTACATATTACGTAACAAAATTTCATCCCTTATTGTTATTTAGCACTCTTGGGGGCAAAATTTTAACAAAAGTTTAATTTCCTTTTTATTTATATAGAATTAGCAACCTCAAAAATAAGTTTCAAGCTTCTAACTGTAAAAATGACGATACTTTCATACAAATTTCCACCCTAACTTTCAACCCCTTACAAACCCTTTTTCGCGTTGTAAAGTAGTCTTTATCCTTTCTGGGGCTCTAAACTAAATATTTGTAAAGGTAACAGCAAAACATATTGAACAAAACATTCAACAAAATCTAAAATATTCCCAAACAAAATTTCATCCCTAATTGTTATTTAGCACCCTTAAGAGTAAACTTTTTTCAAATATTGAATATTAATTTCTTTATATCAAATTAGCAGCCACAAAAATAAGTTTCAAGCTTCTAACCATAAAAAAGACGATACTTCCATACAATTTTCCACCCCCTTTTTTTTTTTTTTCCAAGGAGGAATGCTTAATGCATACTCCGTGCCTCGGGGAAGACACGCGAGTTATGTGAGATTCTCTCCCCGAATGGGAGCATACCCACTAAACCTCCTTGTTCCCTCATGGCCATAATGTGGGGCGCCACGGGATCGCGTGAGCTTGCCACCGCGACGCCCCACTGACCGCCCCGGGAGGGGCCCTCTCTGCGCCCCCAAAGGGGCGCTGCACCCTTAGGCGCTCCTTGAAGACGACACCGTGCAATGCAGGTTCGGAATCCCCGCCTCCCCCGCTGGTGCCGCCTAGGGTTTATAGAGACCCCGCCTCTTGGCCCCCGTCTTGATCAAGACAGGGGCCCGCGGTCCCGGTGATGGCCACCGGGATTACGCGATGGGACGCAGGATCACACGCCATCGCATAACAGCTCAGCAACTCCACCTCATCGTTGACCGCCTCTCCTTCCTCCTCCGCCGGCAAGGCAGACCCTACCCGGTGCGGAAAGAGAGCCCCGACGACCTCCTCTGCCAACTGTGGCTCCATCGTAGTTGTTATGGGTGGAGCCCAGGGTCGAAGCTTCTTCCGCACCGCTCGGTACGGCCTGCCCCACGGGTCCTCCTCCAGCGTTTGGAGCCACTCCTCCCACACTCCCTGCTTGGCCTTCGTAATGGCGACCTGGAGAGCGAGGCAGTCGGCTCTATACGCCTGGTACAGCTCCTCCTCCATCCTCTGATCCCGGACTCGACGCCTTCGGCAGCGAGTGTATCGGCGGCGCGACGCCACACACGCCCGTCGCAACTCGCGTAGCTCGGGACGCCACCAGTACGCCCGCCGACGCGGACGGAACGGTTGGGCCCTCGGCATGGACGAGTCACAGACGTTGGCCAGCAATTCGCCCAGCCTGTCCGCTTCCGCGTCCACGTCCTCGGCGGAATCAACGGGATCAGAGTCGGCCGTCCAGCTTGCGACTATGGCCGCCTCCTTTGCCATCTCTCGATCCAGGCGCCCCAGCACCCAGCGCGGGCCGTCCCCGGCCGTGGTGCGTGGCGAGTTCGTCGTGACCGAGGCGGAAGTGGAGAGATCGAATCGAATATAACGATGATCCGACAACGTCTCCACATCCACCTCGACCTTCCATCCACAGATTTTGGGCACCAAGACCGAGGACGCAAAGGAGAGGTCCACGATGGACCCCCCCTGTTGGCGCACGCAGGTCAGCTCCCTTCCTCGGTTGAGGAGCATCAGCCCCGACGCGGCCGCCCAGTCCTCCAGCTCTTCCCCCCTCGGGCTCGTCGCGGGGGATCCCCAAGCCGTTGATTTGGCGTTGAAGTCCCCCGCGACGATCACGGGGAGGTGGGAGACCCGCGCCGTGAGCGCCTGCACCTCTGCGAGGGCGCGCTCGAAGTCGGCGAGGGGCCAGCTGGGTGGGAAATACACCCCCACTATGGCCACTCCCCCGACGACCACGAGCACGCTTCCCGTGCCTCTCGCCACCTTTCGGAGAGGGGGGGAACCGTCGCGGGCCGGAGCGGAGATGGCCACCAGGTTGCCGACATCACCCGCCCAGTCGTCCCGAGAGGGGATGACGTACGGGTCGGCAACCACCACTACATTTATCAACCACTGCGCCATGGTTTGGGCCAGCAGGTCCTGAGCTCGGGCGCAGTGGTTGATGTTACATTGTAGGATTCGAATGGTGTCCATTTACGAACTGGTGTCCATCCGCTCCACTCCGGCCTTCTTGGCCTTGCGCCGAGGCCATCGCTTAGGCGCACCTCTCTCTTTTCTCTTCGCCGGCTTCTGCCCGGCGGTGACGCAGCCGTCGCCGCCGATCGTGTGGCCCGCCGGTTTGCCCGCCGCCTCACAGACGGGGCAGTTCGGGTCTGCCAAACAGTCCCGTGCCCGGTTATCTGGCTTTCCGCAGCGGAAGCATAGCTTGCTGCGGTCGACCTCACACTGGCACTTGGCACCCATGTGCCCCGTCTCGAGGCAGTGGAAGCACCGCATCGGCCGCGGGGCGAGCAGCACCACTCTGGCTGAGGTCCAGCCAACCCTCACGCGACCGGCGTCGGTCACCATTTTGGCGGCCGCCACTGGCACGCTCAGCCATAGGGAACCATCCCCCCCTCGGGCCGAAGGCGAGCTTGCCCGACCTTATAGCTTCGGCCGCGCAGCCACCCTCTCTGGCCACCGACTCCACGACCTCGGCCGCGGTGACAGAGTCGTCGAGGCCAGTGATGCGCACTTCGGCGCATTTCACCGGCCGGCCGATCCTGACCTTCTCCGGGCCGAGCACCTCCCTGAGCTTAGCGGCCAGAGAGTCGGCCTTTTCCGTGGCTGCTTCGCCCCCCACCTCCAATATTCGGGCGCCCGTGGCCGCCCTGCGGAACTTGACGGCGGCGATGCCGAGTTCCGCGAGGTTTATGCGGCTCTTCGCCTCGGCTAAGACCGTGGCATACGTAGCGCCGCTCTCCTCTGCTCCCGGAGCGAGAGTGAGAGTGACCGCCGCGGTCTTTGGGGCCCGTAGTTTGGTCTTCGGTCTTTCGGGAGGGCGAGTCTTGTCCGGCCCCTTGGACGCCTTCTTGGCCGCTTTCTTGGCCCCGCGGGTCACTACCGTAGTCCACGGGGCTTCGGCGGGCGTAGGGGCAGACTTGTCCCTTGCCTGTGCGGCCTCTTTAGCGGCCAGGCTCGGCTGCTTCTTCTTCTTTTTGCCTTTCTTTTTGTTTTGGGGCGGAGCCTCGCCTGGGGCAGCCGCCGAGGTTGACGCCCGATCCTGAGCCCCGGTGCCCTATGTTGTGGGCAGGGGCTCTTTGGCTGGTCCCTTCTTCTTCGCCCCCTGTTTCGCCTTAGGGAGCGAAGCGGGGGGCGGTGTTATCTTCCGCTCTCCTGTCCGCCGCCAGCGGAGGCCGGCGCCGCGGTTCAGGGAGGAGACGATCCTCTAGTCCTGCCAGCCTGGCGTTGAGTATGGTGCCAAACGTTTCCACGTTGGCACGCGATACTTCATCCAGCAGCTGCCGGATATCTGTTTCGTCAGGCTGGGCAGGTCGACGCTTGTCAATGTCTTTCAGTTCGCGCCGTAGCTCCTCCATGTCCCTTTGGAGGCGCGCGTTTGCTGCTTCCAGCCGCGCCACCTCCTCCGATATCGTCCGCTCTCTTAGCTGAGACACGGCGGCCTTGATGTTTGCCGCCGCCTCCTTCAGCGCTTTCACCAACGTCCCCTTTATATTGGTGGACTTGGTTGCCACATCCAGAATCGTTTTGAGTGATGCCTCAACGCACTTGTTGAGGGCAGCACTTGTCTTGTCTTCTTCGGTTTCCACCAGCGAGAGGTGAGCCGGGCCGGATGGTATAGAGGCCCTTGCCTCTCTCGCTGTGTGTAGTGACGCGGCCACCTCGGCCTCGGCTAACTCCTTATTGAGGGGCCGGCCCCGTCCTCGTTTTGATTTGTGGGCCGCCCCCTTGGCGGGAGCAGCACCATTTGTCTCCTCCGGGTCAGAAGAGCCCCGTCCTCTTTTGAGGTAGGCCCTTCTGTTGGACTCTCCAGACACGACCGACATGTAGCTGGCGGCCGAAGAGTCCGAGTCTAAATCGGTGTTGGACGCCGTAGCGCCCCTGTCCAATAAAAGCGAGTCGCAGCGCGTCAGCATGACCCTCAGCGTGCGCCCACTGTTTGCGAGAGACTCTAGCAACTGACCTCTCCCGCTCTGCGTCGGTGTGCTCGAGCCCCCGCTACCCTCCTCCCTTAAAACTGTGTTCCTTTCGCTTGCTTCAATGTCCATGTCCGTTGCCAAGGTCGTCGTGTATCCATAGCACTCTTTGCCCCCCCCAGAATACGCGGGGCAGCCCGCGGCCGAGGCTGCGGGGAGGGATTCTCCTCCGGCAGTGCCGGAGGTAAATCCCGGTATGTCTGTTTTTAAAGTTGCCATTTCATACCGTTTTGTTTTCCAGTGTTGTCGGACACCGGAAACCGCCTTTAATACGGGGTGTGGTCCCCATGACGCGCGGCCTACAAGGCCGCCATCCTCCGACCCCTGAGGGTCCCCTGGTGTTCCCCGCGGGCCTGTCCGGTATGGGAGGCCCTGTCCGGCATAGCCCCGCGGGAAAACACCCCTCCACTCCGCACGGCGGCACCTCGGTGCACGTCGCGCCCAGCACCGCCCGGTGGGCGTGCTTGGACCCCGTCCAGGGCCTGCGCTTAACGCAGGGCCCGGCAAGAGCCCCATAGTGTCCGCGGGCCTTCCCGGTATGGGTAGCCCTGTCCGGTTTAGCCCCGCAGACCCTATCTCCCTCCCGGCCAGTTGTTAGCCTCCCCACATAAGGTGGGAAGTTTCCAGGGTGCACCACGAGGAGGTCACCGGCCACCGCACCCCAGGTCCGTGGCCCCTCTTTCAACCCCTTACAACCCCCTTTTTGCGTTAAAATGTAGCCTACGTCTTTCCTCAGGCTCTAGACTAAATATTGGCAAGGATAACAACAAAACATTCACCAAAACCGAGCATATTGCCAATCAAAATTTCATCCCCTATTGTTATTTAGCACCCTTGGGGGTAAATTTTTTACAAAAATTTAATTTCATATTTATTTATATAGAATTAGCAACCTCAAAATAAGTTTCAAGCTTCCAACAGTTAAAATGACGATAATTCCATACAAACTTTCACCCCCACTTTCAACCCCTTACAACCCCTTTTTCGCGTTAAAATGTAGCCTATGTCCATCCTCAGGCTCTAGACTAAATATTGGTAAGGGTTACAGCAAAGCATATTAAACAAAACATTCACCAAAACCGAATATATTGCCAAACAAAATTTCATCCCCTATTGTTATTTAGCACCCTTGGGGGTAAATTTTTTCCAAAAATTTAATTTCAAATTTATCTTTATTAAATTAGCCTTGAAAATAAGTTTCAACCTTCTACCTGTAAAAATGACGATAATTCCATACAAACTTTCACCCCCACTTTCAACCCCTTACAACCCCTTTTTCGCGTTAAAATGTAGCCTATGTCCATCCTCAGGCTCTAAACTATCTGTGTACAAAATTTCATTTAAATCGGTTCAGTAGTTTTTGCGTGAAAGCGAGACAGACAGACAGACAGACAGACAGACAGACAGAGTTACTTTCGCATTTATAATATCGACGGCAGAAAGCGGAAATGTCGTATCTCAAAATATCTAGTTTTACACCAGAGCCAAAAAGTTATTTCAAAAAAATCACAACTCCTAAATTAATTAAGATAGAAAGTTGAACTTTGGAACGTATTTCTATCAATCTAAGCGTTATTTGATACCGTTAATTGGTATGTCCTAAAGTTACTAATCCATTGATTATTTTTACTAGTTACAGCAATTGAAGGGGCAACTTATTTGGGCCAATTTTCGAGATACGACATTTCCGCTTTCTGCCGTCGATATTAGTAAGGATTAATGCAAAATTTAATTCTGTTGGATTGACTGTATCAAGACTGACATTACTGGGAACTTCTTTTGATTGAGATTTAACAGTTATACTTGTTAAGTATCGGGTGTGAAAGGAAAGACGGTATAGATGCGACTGATTTTTATTGATATAACATACCGCAGTTAGCGGCGCACGGTACAATTTATATTTTCTAATTGCGGGTACATAACACCTTTCCCCCTTAAATCTAACAAATATAAACAAACAATAAAAAGAAAACACTATAAACAAAAACATTGATATACTAATTCTTGTGGTTATAATTATTGTCTAAATTTTTCACGCGCACGTAGTGCAGCTTGCCTGTGCGGGCGACTATCATCCGAGGCCCACGCGGGCGACGCGGGCGGAGAGGCGGTGTACGTCTCCGCCTCTTCCCCTGCCTCCTCTGGAGGTCTTGCTGCGTCAGCCGCCCCCGGGGGCGCCTGGTTCTCTGCGCTCGCGACGTCAGACACGCGACCTACCGCTTGACTAAGCGAATACCGTGACTTTCTCGACACAATTTGATCGACGTGTCTCTTGTGACTTCTTCCGTCGCTAGTTCTAACGGCATACGACACGGGTCCTACTTGTTCGCTCACCACTCCGTCCGTCCACTTACCCCCTGATTTAGTGTAGTTCCTTATCATGACCGGTTCGTCCCGTGAATGAACTCTTAGAGGTGCCGCACGACGGTCCTCCTCCCGCAGCTGACGCGCGCGCACTCGCTCCGCGGCGTCAGGCCACAACAGGTCGAGGCGGCCACGAAGCCGGCGCCCGAACATAGCTACCGCAGGCTCGCGTCCTGTCGTGCTCTGTTCTGTGTTTCGATACATAAATAAAAATTTGCTCAAAGCCCTATTTACGTCGACTCGTTCTAACTCTGCTTTTTTAAGCACCCGTTTTACCGTGCGAACAGCATTTTCCGCTGCCCCATTACTCGCCGGGTGATAAGGCGGCGTCAACGTGTGTTTAATACCGTTGCATTCGAGATATTTTGCGAAGGCGGCGGAGGAAAACGGTGGGCCATTGTCGCTAACGATGCGTTTAGGTAGCCCGAAGCGCGAAAACAAACGCCGAAGACAGTCGCAAACTACTCCCGCGGAAATGGAACTTACGTGTTCGACTTCTATCCACTTGGAGTGCGCGTCAATTACAACGAGATAGTACTTACCGTTGAAGGGGCCGAGGAAGTCCATGTGCAAACGCTCCCAGGGCTCCGCGGGCCAAGGCCAGGAATGCAGCGGTGCGGCGGGGGGTGCGGGGCGGGCTTCGCCGCACGCAGCGCACTCCCGTGTCGCCCGCTCCAACTCGCGGTCTATATCCTCCCACCACACATAATTACGTGCGATCTGTTTCATTTTGACTATACCGGGATGACCGTCATGTAACTCTCTAAGAATTGCAGCCCTTAAGGCACTCGGTATGACTATACGATAACCCCAAATTAAACAACCTTGATCAATATGCAAACTGTCTCTTTTACTATAATATTTTTTTTCTGTATCGCTATAATTATAATGTGTTGGCCAACCGTGCAAAACAAAACCGTATATCTTGCTCAATAATGCATCTCTCATTGTTTCGACCCGAACCTCTTTAAAACTGATAGGAAAGTTTTCCTGTACGAAATTAAGATAGCTACTGGTATTTTTGCTCTTTATATAATTTGTTGGCTTATCGCAATATTTTAAAGGAAGGCGCGATAAGGCGTCTGCGAAACAATTTTTTGTAGAAGTAACAAATTCAATACCGAAATTATAAGCGGCTAATTTTACGGCATATCGTTGTATTCGACTAGCGGCGGTTACTGGCAGCCCTTTGTTTTTACCGAAAATATAACTGAGCGGGCGATGGTCGCTGCGTATAGTAAAATACCGGCCGTATAAATAATTATGATGTTTGGTGACGCCGAACACGATCGCGAGCGCCTCCTTATCGAGCTGCGAGTAGTTGAGCTCGGCCGCATTGAGAGTGCGCGAGGCGCAGCACAGAGGGCGCTCGCGGCCCTCCGCGTCGCGCTGCGTCAACACCGCGCCTAGCCCGTACGCGCTGCTGTCCACTGAAAGTATTAAATCTAAACTCGGATCATAATGCGCGAGCACAGGACTACTGCTGAGAACATTTTTAATTTTTCTAAAGGCACTATCACATTCGGATGTCCAATTCCACTTAATTTCTTTTTTTAGTAAATTGTACATGGGTCTTAAAATGTCACTCATATTAACAATAAACTTAGAATAAAAGTTGACTAACCCCATAAAACTTTTTAGTTGGCTTACATTGGTAGGAGGCGGCGCTGCTACAATGGCTTCGATTTTTTTTTCATCGGTATGCAATCCAAACTTGTCGATTTTATAGCCTAAATAAGTAACACTATCTTGAAAAAATTTACATTTACTAAAATTTATTCTTAAGCCATTTTCGCTAAGCCGTTGTAGCACCGCTCTTAAATTTGCCAAATGAGTCTTTTTATCTCGCCCAGTGACGCAAATATCATCGGCAAATACAGCGGTCGAGGACAGTCCACTCAATGTTTCCTCCATTATCTTTTGAAAATTTTCAGGAATACATTTGATACCAAAAGGCACTCGCTTATATACAAAAGTGCCGACATGAGTAGTGATGGCCGTCATCGCTTGAGAATCTTTATGTAACAAACATTGCTGAAAAGCATTAGACAAGTCTAATTTAGTGTATTGCTCACCTCCTCCCAGAGCGGCGAAGAGGTCCTCGATACGTGGCAGCGGGTAATGATAATCCTTTAATAGTGGATTTATTGTTATTTTGTAATCGCCGCAAAGACGTATGTTACCATTGCTCTTAATGACCGGCACAATAGGTGTACCGTAATCGGAGCGCTCCACCTTGTAGATGACGTCATCCCGCTGCAAACGCTCGAGCTCCTCTTCGACCGGCTTTCGCAATGCAATAGGGATCGAACGTGCTTTAACAAAAACAGGTGTATCATTCTTTAGATAAAGTTTAAATTCCCTCTTAAATGTACCTAATCCTTCAGCAAAAACCTCCGGAAATTCTCGACGTAACGAGGTTGCCATCGAATCCTCGGATAAATTATGACAATCAATATTTAACTTGAGGCGATTGATCCATGTGCGGCCCATTAGAGGCGGGCCGCCATTTTTAATTACATGCAAATGCAATAATTCGTTCTTATCACCGCAGCGAACGTTAACTAAAATATAACCAATAGTCTCGATGATATCCCCCGTGTACGACTTGAGGCATAGTTGTTTTTGTCGCAACGGTAACTTTGAAAATTTTTTATCGTAATCATTTTTTGAAATTACAGATAGCTTGCTCCCCGTATCTATCTCTAATTTACATAAAATATTCTCAACCTTCAACATTGCAAAATAAGGCCCATCACCCTCGCTACTTATAACTAAATTATAAAAATTACAACTTTCTTTGTCACTGTCTGAATCATTAAAAAAAAATTGATTTTTACATGAATTCTTTTCGACATTTTTGACCGTTCTACCTTTTGTACAAACCGATTTAATATGGCCTCTCTTACCACACGAATCACAATTATAATATTTAAAACGACACTTGCCTTCCCAATGCCCCGATTTACCGCATCGAAAACATGCGCCTTGTTGCGCCGACCGGGGGCGCGGTGTCGCACCCGCCGAGCCCGCTGAGCCAGCTGCGCCCGAGGCGCCCGCGGCGCCGAGCCGACGCAAACTGTCGCCGTCGCCGTCGCCGTGCGCGTGGCAGCCCGGCCTTGCCGCGGCGGCGCCTGCCGCGCCCGGCGCGCACGCCGTGGCCGCGTGCCTGTCCGCCTCTTCCAGAGCGAGCGCCAGCTCCACCGCACGCTTATAATCGACCTGCCTCTCCGTGAAGATCCTAGATCTCATATCCTCATTGCACAACCCCGACACGAATTGATCGCGTAAATTTTCTTCTAACTTATCGCCGAAATTACATGTTTTTGCTAAATGTTTTAATGCTTGGAGATATTCGCGAACACTTTCACTTGAACGCTGTGTCCTCTGCCGAAATATGTGTCTCTCTGCGATCTCCGATCGGTCCGGTTCCAGGTGTTCTTTCACCAAATCAACTAACTCGGAGAAGGTTCTAGATTCCGGAGTGTCGGGCGAACAAAGGTCACACATAAGTTCATAACATTCGCCACCAACAACGGTCACTAATGTCGCCACTTGGAGTTCCGCAGAAATGTTATTCAATGCCATAAATTGTTGTACACGGCGCACGTAAGCGTCCCAATTATTGCTTGAGAAACTGTATGGTTCGATATGACCGATAGGCATTTTTAATAATTAATACGCGCGGAGTTAACAAAAAACCATCCTCGTCGCCAATGTTAAGTATCGGGTGTGAAAGGAAAGACGGTATAGATGCGACTGATTTTTATTGATATAACATACCGCAGTTAGCGGCGCACGGTACAATTTATATTTTCTAATTGCGGGTACATAACAATACTCTTTTTGCAATTGTTAAAAAATCTGTATATGTAAGCAATGATGCGCTGCATTTTTGAAATACTTGAGCAATTGTCTAGAATAGGAAGCTTACTTTCTATTAACGTTGGTATGGCAATGGAAGATCGGGAATGGGCGAATGTGCAGACTGTAAATTAAACACGCTCTGGCATCTTGCGACGATTTATTATCATAATAAATGTGAAAATGCTTTACATTTAATAAGATTATTATTATTATAGAAGATTAGAAAAATCACATTTTTTTTTTTTTTTATAAGAGAAGGGGGCAAACGAGCAGCGGGAACACCAAGGTGTTCATCGACGCCCATGGACATCTGCAATACCAGAGGAATCGCAAATGCGTTGCCGACCTTTGAGATGGTGATACGCTCGCTTCTTGAAGGACCCTAAGTCGTAGTGGTTTGGAAATACCGCCGAGGACAGACCATTCCACAACGCGGCCGTGCGCGGCAAGAAATTTCGCGAGAACCGCACTGTTGTGGAATGCCAGTCGTCCAGATGGTATGGATGGTACCTGGCGGTCTGTCGGGTCGTCCGATGACGAAACTCGGCGGCAGGAATCGTTCCAAACAGTTCTTCGGAACACTCCCCGTGGTACAAACGATAAAAAATGCAGAGGGAACTGACGTCCCTCCGCAAGGCCAGAGTATCAAGCCGATCGGTAAGAGCTCGGTCGTTGACGATTCGAGTCGCTCTCCGTTGAATGCGGTCAAATGGAAGAAGCTGGTATTGGGGTGCTCCCGCCCAGAAGTGCGAGCAGTATTCCATGTGGGGCCGAACTTGCGCCTTGTACAGTTGTAGGCGGTGGCCCGGCTGGAAATACTGCTTCGCCCTACTGAGCACACCCAGCTTTTTGGAGGCCAGCTTGGCCTTGTCTTCCAAGTGACCGCGAAACTGAACGTCACTCGATATGTCAACGCCGAGAATACCGATACTGGCTGAGGCAACCAGGGGAGTGCCCTCAAAACGAAGATCTACGACAAAGGGTTGTTTTTTAGCGGTAATGGCGCACACTTGTGTCTTTTTGGGATTGAATTCAACGAGATTTCGTCGACCCCAATCCGAAACTTCACCCAGTAGGGTCTCCAGTTCAGACACAAGTTTGGTCCGGTTTTCATCGGCAGTAGCCCGAGAAACATTGGCACGGGCCGTATACAGTGCGTCACACGTGCTATCGTCTGCATAACAATGAATGTTGCTAAATTGCAGCATGTCATTGATATGCAGAAGAAACAAGGTGGGCGACAGTACACAGCCCTGTGGGACACCAGCGTTGATTGGTTTCGGGTCAGAGCACGCACCGTCAACAACGACCTTGATGCTCCGACCCTCCAAGAAGCTAGAAATCCAGGCGCATAGTTTCTCGGGCAGCCCGTAGGAAGGCAACTTCGCAAGAAGTGCTTTGTGCCACACCCGATCAAAGGATTTGGCCACATCCAAACTAACCGCCAGGGCCTCCCCCTTGCCCTCGATAGCCTCCGACCATCGATGCGTGAGGTACGCAAGAAGATCACCAGCTGAGCGACGTTGTCGGAAACCGTACTGACGATCGCTAATCAGCTGATGCTCCTCAAGGTACCTCATAAGTTGGCAATTGATGGTCGTTTCCATAAACTTCGAGAGCAAGGTGGTAATGGCGATCGGCCTGTAGTTGGACGGATCTGAGCCATCGCCTTTTTTTGGGATCGGGTGGATTATGGCAGTCTTCCATGATTTCGGGACAACGCCTAAGGAGTAGGAGAACCGGAACAGGCGCGTTAAAACCGGTGCCAACTCAGGAGCGCAAGTCTTAAGCACGATGGGGGGTATCCCGTCAGGCCCACTCGACTTGTGGATATCCAGAGATTGCAGCGATTTCCGCACTGATCTCTGGATAAACTGGATTTCGGACATAGAGGTCCCGCCGCATGGGATTTTCGGCGGCGAGTTACCTTTGTCATCCAGAGTCGAGTTGGCCGCGAAAAGAGAGCCCAGAAGATCGGCTTTCTCTTTTGCGGTGTGGGCCAACGAGTCATCCCCCCTGCGCAGGGATGGTAAGGACGGCATACAGAAGTTCCCCTGCACAGCCTTGACAAGAGACCAGAAAGCACGAGTTCCCGAAGGAAGGTGCACTAGCCTCTCACCAATGCTGGCCACGTGTTCGGACTTTGCCTTGGCAATCACTCTTTTGAAGGACCTGGAGGCAGAGTTATACTTCTTTTTTAACTGGCTGGTATTTACATCCCTAGCTGCTGACGCCTCAGCCCAGGCTCGATAACAATCCTGCTTGTAGCGCGCTGCTAATTTGCAGGATTTACCAAACCAGGGCCGAGAATTGCCCCCGATGGGCACAACTGAAGACGGAATGCAAAGATCCATCCCCTGAAGCACCACATCAGCGACAGAATCAGCAACAGCGTCGGGATCATCCAGCCTGAAGCAAACTCTCTCCCATGGGTAGGATGCAAAAAAGGACCGCATCTCATCCCAGTCTGCTGACCTATAGTGCCATACTCGGCGAAAGCCATTCGGTTTAAACCGTGGGCGACGCGAGATGGGCACTGTGGTCCGGATCAGGCAGTGGTCCGACGAGCCTAAAGGGGCTTCAACGGAAACCTTATAGCTGTCCGGATGTGAGGTCAGCAGAAGGTCCAACAGGGAAGGTGTATGATCTTCGACATCTGGGATTCGCGTGGGCGATGTGACCAGCTGCGTCAGATCAAAAGACAAGGCAAGTCGTGGACAGATCTCCCCGCATGATCGGTGGTACGAGAGCCAAGCCAATCGGCATGGTGGGCGTTGAAGTCGCCTAGTACCACGATTTCAGCGGAAGGGATCTGTGCCAGAAGGGAATCTGTAGCCGTTTGGACTTGCTCCATGAGTCGGTCTGTTTCGGCATTACCGCTATGGGACCTATAAAGGCACGCATAGACCCGCGGATGGTCATCGCCATCTACGCGCAGCCACAAAAGCGATAGGTCCCTACCTTCAAGAAGGCTGAGGCGACGAGAACAGATATCCTCTCTGACGTACACGCATACCCCAGCCCGGGGCAAAAAGGACTGTTCTAATTTGTATCCGGGGCAGGACAGATACGAGGTGTCCGCCGGAGAGGATATCTGCGTCTCAGTTAGAAAAAGCAAGGCCGGCTTGGCCGTCCGGAGATGGTAGTGGACGGCCTCCAAGTTCGAATGGAGCCCCCTGATATTGCAGAGGTCCACGGCGTAGGTGTCAGGGGGAGCTGAAAGTGCCTTGCTTCGTTTGCCCCGACCTTTACAAGCGAGCGGAATGGTGCCCCCCCCAGAATACGCTGGGCGGCCCACGCGCTTACCCCCAGACTCCGAGCGGGAGTTCAAGCGTAAGCGCGCGGAGGGGGATTCTCCAATACCAGGGGTATTGGTACCCCCCTGGGGTATTTCCTCTTTCGATCCCACTGCCATGCTGTATTAAGGGGGGGGGGGGTGTTAGGCCTCCGGCACCACACTCATCAGACGAAACGCAGAATTGCTTCCACTTCACGCCTGTCTTCTGTGTGGTCGTGGTATTTCACCGGGCGAGCCGGCCAATTCGTGCAACTGATGTTGTTGTTGCTGACGTCTACCACTGTTAATTTTATGACTTACATGTTCATTGCAAAGGAAAGTGACAGACGACATATTTGACGGACACAGACAGTGTTAATTACTTTGACATTAGATGACGCTGATGTCTTTTAGATTATACAGATTATACAATATAAATTATTAATAATAATGGAATGAATAGAATAGAATAAATAATATTTCTATCACTTCCCCTTATTCATTACATTCTTTAAACAAAAGAAAAAATGATAAGGACGTCACAGTTTTAAACAGAAAATAAAACTACATGCACATACATATCATAGTCTGCAAACGGTCTCTACATCTTTAACACTTATCCCATTTATAAAATTTTTATGCTTCATGGAACTTAAAGGCTTAGTTAATATATCTGCCACCATTTCTTGTGTTGATAAATACTTAACAGCAGCAAATCTTGTATTTATTATAGTCTTTTATATAATGGTATCTTAAATCAATGTGTTTTGTTCGTTTGTGGCAATACTCTTTACATTCCAACAGCTTTTGTGCACTTTGATTATCGTTATACACTACAATAGAAGGTGATTTATCAATTATTTCATTCAGAAAATTTTTAACAAAACACAAATCTTTACACACATCACAAATTGCTAAATATTCGGCCTCTGTGCTTGATAGAGCCACACATTTTTGCTTACGGGCTTCCCAATTAATTATATTATTCCTTAGTTTTATCAGAAACCCTGTGTATGACTTTCTGTCGACAATATCGTTAGCCCAGTCGGCGTCAGTATATGCAGTTATATTTAAGTTACCAGTCTTATAAAAACATAAACCGTAACTTAAGGTTCCCGCTAAATACCTTAAAACACGTTTAGCCGCAAGCCAATGTGACATATTGAAGCCACAACAGAACTGACTCAGCTGACTACATACAAAAGCGATGTCAGGCCGAGTACATACAGCTAGGTACATTAGACTTCCAATTAATTCCCTATATGGGTATACATTTTCATCTAGACAATCACCATTTGGTTTATCTAATTTATTGTTAAGCATCATGGGAGTTGAGACTGGATTTCATTTTTCCATTCCAAAACGCAACAAAAGTTTCTCTATATAACCTTTTTGATTCAGAGTTAAAATACCTTTAGATTTGTTACGAAAGACATTAATACCTAAACAGGTTTTCAGAATGCCCAGATCTTTAACAATAAATTCCTGTTGCAACAATTTTAACAATTTATTTTTAATTATAGAGCAATTTCCTAGAACATAGAAGTCATCTACATATAAGGCTATTATGGTTAAACTTTTATCACTCTTATTTATATAGACGCAAGGTTCACATTTGCTCTGTTTAAAACCATTATTAGATAACAGCTGATGTACTTTTTGATTCCACATGCGACTAGCTTGCTTAAGACCATATATACTTTTTAATAGGTAACATACTTTATTATCATCTGAATTAAAACTTTCCGGTAGTTCCATGAAGATATGCTCGTTTAGATCACTATTTAGAAACGCGGTCTCTACATCAAAATGACTGATATCTAAATCATATTCATTAGCTAAAGCAAACAAAGTTCTAAGTGTACTGTGTCTAACGACAGGTGAAAAGGTATCACTGTAGTCGATGCCTTGCTTCTGAGAAAACCCACGCGCTACTAAACGAGCTCTAAATCTATCCTTACCTTCGCAATTTTGTCTGACCTTGTAGACCCACTTACATTTTATTACATTTTTATTCTGTGGTCGATCTACAAGTTTCCAGACAGCATTTTTGAGGAGAGCATTATACTCCTTCTCCATTGCACGTCGCCATTCTTCCTTGTCTGGCGACGACATAGCCTCTTTATAAGAGAGAGGCTCTATCTCATTGTGAACCAGCAGAGAGAGATCCCATGAAAAATCATAATCTCCATACCTGAGTGGTGGCTTTCCACGAGTACTACGTACAGGGCGCGCAGCATCAGTTACCGAACCAGGATCCTGAAGGCCAGCACTAGACATCGCTTCCCCTTGACGTGACGACGGGTCATGCTTTGACGAGTTGCAGTCCAAGTCAGCATGACTTGGACTAGCAGCGGTCTCTGCTCCCTCGTCTCCAGTACAGTACTCCGAGTCAGCACCTGAGATTATAGTAGTATTAATATCATTCTGACTTGATTCACTATTATCATTATCATTTAAGCTAATATCACAGTCAATTGCATCATTATTTAAAATATTATTATCATCTATTTCATTATTTTGTACAATAGTATTATTTAAGTTAGAATTCTGACTAGATACATCAACAAAGTGATCAGCAATGTTTTTATTTTTACAATGAACACAAGGATTATCATCCATGTCCTTCAAAAACTTGTGCTCGAGAAATGTCACATTCCTAGCATAAATAATTCGCCTTGGATTTTGTGGATCTGTCAACCTATATCCTTTAGTTGAATCACTGTAGCCAACAAAAATATATCTTTTAGATTTAGGGTCTAATTTAGAACGTTTCTGCTCAGGAATTAATGAGTAAGCAATGCAGCCAAAAACTCTAAGGTGACTAAGGTCTATATCTGAACCAGTCCACACTTGTTCAGGTATCAGTCCAGCAAGGGCAACTGTAGGGCTTCTATTCTTTAAGTAAACGGCCGTCATGACCGCTTCACCCCAATATTCCCGGCTAAGACCAGATTCCTGCAGCATGCATCTTGCTTTCTCTAACAAAGTCCTATTTAGCCTTTCAGATACTCCATTCTGCTGAGGGCAATATGGAACTGTTATTTGATGAATAATTCCTTGAGACTTAAGAAAAGATTTGAAGCGATCATTACAATATTCACCGCCTCCATCAGTTCTTAGACATTTTATTTTGGCTCCGGTCTGTTTCTCAACAAGGTTTCTAAAATCAATAAAACGGGACATTACCTGATTTTTCTCTTGTAGAAGATACACCCAACTCTTCCTACTGTAGTCATCTGTCAAGGTTAGCATGTACTTCGCACCGCCCCAACTTTTAATCGGCATCGGTCCACAGATGTCGGAGTGAATGAGCTCCAATCGACTAGTGGCACGCTTGGCTTCGCCAGAGGGATAAGCTTTTGAAACTTGCTTGCCCTCCAAACAAGCCACGCACCCAGAAAGCTTGTGTTTTTCATCCTGAAATATAAGAGCTTTCTTTTGTCGTAACATGCACATACCTCCATAACTCATGTGTCCCAGCCTCCTGTGCCAGAGTTCTGCTGACACTAACATTGCACTCTGTTTCTCCTGAACTCTATTCTTCAGGAGACCTGAAGAGCACCCAATTGGCTGAGAAGTATTACCTGCAGGTACGATGCTATCCAGCTTGTAAACACCATTAATATCAGCTGCATGACCACATACCATACCTGTGACCTTACAGTCCCTGTCTTTATAAAAATGACACCCTTTCTTGTCAAAAACAAGTACATAACCAGATTTAATTAGCCTACTAACGGAAAGTAAATTGATAGCTAATTTAGGAACGAGCATAGCTTCTATTTCTATATTAGAACAAGGAATAATAAATTTACCTGATCCCTCGCTATCGAGGTATGTATTATTAGCAATACAAACATGACTCTTCTTATTATTAAAATTATGAAACATATTCTTATTATTTATCATATGACTGCTACACCCACTATCAACTATGAAGTCAGTCTGTGTCACTGAATAGGCACAATCAGTCGCAATAGTAGCTTTCTCAGTCTTCTCTCTCTCAGCCTTATCTTTCTTCTGTTTCTTGAGTTTAAAGCATCTGTTACGAACATGTCCACTTTTTCCACAGAAACTACAAATTACTTTATTTTTGGCAAAATAAGCATTATCTGTTGAAGATGTATGTTCATTGCCATTTTTCCGCATTTCTTCTTGCAGTAGGCGTGTTCTAACAAGCTCGCTTGAAAGAGATGTAGTACTGATACATGCAGTTTCCAGATTGCTGACCAAAACATCGTATTCACTTGGAAGACCAGATAGTAAAATCTCCGCTACCTCGCCGTCTTCGATGCTCCGTCCTATATCTGCTAACTGTGACACTAGGGTCATAACAGTATTGATATATTCTTGCTTAATAGAATTATTTTTGTATTCTATATGGTGAAGTTGCCGGAGTAAGAGTACTCGCCTGTATAGTCCACGATCCTCGAATACCTTTTTTTTTTTTTTTTTTTTTTTAACGTTGGGAAATGTGTTAAGCATACCGCCCGCCCTTCGGGGGGGCGGGCGGTTATGTGAGGCTCCCCCGGCGCCAATAGGGGCGCCGGGTATACTCACCAAAACCCAACGGTGTTCCACCTTCTCCGCTTGTGATGGGGCCGTGGGAACGCAATAGCACACCACCACGGCCCCGTCTGCGGATTGCCCGCCACGTGGAGATGCGGCGGGCCCTGCTTCCGCGACGACGCCTTCAGCAGAAGGCGCCGTCGACCTTCGCCGAGGACTCCCCGGAACACGTGGGGAGTCCTACAGCACGGGACCCTTGCGAGGCAGGCGGCGAACCCCGATTCGCCGCCCGCGGGTCCCTCACGGCGGCGCCCTGTCTAGCGCCACAAGGTGCGCCCGACGGCGCCGCCCCGGTCTCCTGCGGCGGATCGGGAGCGAGTCGACGGCGTCTTCCCGCGCCCGCTCCGCCGCTTCTTTCAGCGTCATAACCTCGACGCTGATAGAGGAGACCGCCTTCCATACCTCCTCCCTGTCTGCCATAGCAGCTGCCATGACAGGCAGGGAGAGGTCCGTCCCAAGGACCGAGGACACGGCGACGCGCTGCTCCGCCCATGCTGGGCATGCCTCGCGCGTGTGTTGCGCCGTGTCCACCTCTCCGGTGCCGCAGTGGTGGCAGTCCGCGGTGGGCTCCCTTTTCACCACCCCACACAGATATGCCCCGAAGCATCCGTGCCCGGTGAGCATCTGAGTGAGGTGGTAGTTGGGGGCCCTGTGGCGGCACTCTACCCACTCCCGCAGGACGGGTCGGATCGCCGCCACCAACTGCCGGCTCGGTCCCGGGGACTCCAGCTCCTCCGCCCACCTCCGGAAGAGGTCGTCGCGAGCCTCCTCCCTCCACTGCTTGACCTCCGACGGATGCGGGCGGAGGTCACTCTCCTTCAATCGCCGATAGACCGCCGCGAGGACCTCGGCCTCGAGCTATCACGGCGGGCTACCGGCGATCAGGCACGTCGCCTCGTATGACGCCGTACGGTACGCCCGAGCCACTCTCAGCGCCATCACCCGCTGCGGACGTCGCAGCAGGATGCGGTTACGGGCGCTGAGGGATTCCGACCATATGGGCGCCCCGTACAGCGCCATCGACCTCACCACCCCCATATAGAGGCGGCGGCATGTCCCTCCAGGGCCGCCCAGGTTTGGAAGGACCCTTCCGAGAGCACCAGCGGCGGCTACCAGTTTCGGAGCCAAGCGCCGGAAGTGCTCCCGGAAGGCCCATCGACCATCGAGGATGAGTCCTAGGTACTTCATGGTACCTGCGATGGTGATGGGTGTCCCGGCCACCGTTATTTGGGAGCCTCGTGGCGGCCCACGTCGATGCCCATGGAATGCCAGGGCCTCAGACTTGTTGAGCGCCACCTCGAGCCCCAGCCTCCGAATTCGGTGGACCACCTGGGCGACCCCCGCTGTGGCGAGAACCATCGCCTCGCGGTGTGTGCTGCCACGAGCAGTCACGAGGGTGTCGTCGGCGTAGCATATCAGGCCGACCCCCCGCAACATGTCACCGCGCAGCACCCAGTCGTAACCGATGTTCCACAGGAACGGTCCTAAGACCGATCCCTGTGGAACACCGCACGACATGGCCCGTCGGGCCCAGCCGTCTCTCGTGGGGTACACCACAGCCCTTCCGATAAAATAGTCCCGGATCAGCCTTTGCAGGTGGCCCGGAACACGGAAGTGCTGCAGTGCTTCCATCACCGCCGTCCAGGGCAGCGTGTTGAAGGCGTTTGAAATATCCAACGACACAGCCACCAACACGCCGCCCTGTGCGACTACTTCCTCAGCTAGGCCCTTGAGTCGGGACACCGCGTCGATGGTCGACCGGCCACAGCGGAATCCGAACTGCGCGTCGCTCAGATTTATGTGCTCGGCGAGACGAGCAACGAGCACGCGCTCGAAGAGTTTACTCGGCTCGCCGAGCAACACAATCGGCCGATACGCCGATGCCTGGTCGGGCGGGCGGTCATCCTTCTTTAGAAGGACGAGCCTACCTTCCTTCCACGAGCTGGGGAACCGGCCCTTCTCCAGGCATTTGGTGAAAAGGGCCATAATCCGCCCCCCGAGCTCGGGAAGCGCCAGGTATAGTACCCGACCAGGCACACCGTCCATCCCGGGGGCGGTCTTCTTGAGGCGGAGCTTTACGGCGGCGTCCATCACCTCCTGCTCGGACACCGGCTCCACCTCATCGTTGACCGCCTCTCCTTCCTCCTCCGCCGGCAAGGCAGACCCTACCCGGTGCGGAAAGAGAGCCCCGACCACTTCCTCCGCCAACTGTGGCTCCATGGTAGTTGTTATGGGTGGAGCCCAGGGTCGAAGCTTCTTCCGCACTGCTCGGTACGGTCTGCCCCACGGGTCCTCCTCCAGCGTTTGGAGCCACTCCTCCCACGCTCCCTGCTTGGCCTTCGCAATGGCGACCTGGAGAGCGAGGCAGTCGGCTCTATACGCCTGGTACAGCTCCTCCTCCATACTCTGATCCCGGACTCGACGCCTTCGGCAGCGAGTGTACCGGCGGCGCGACGCCACACACGCCCGTCGTAACTCGCGCAGCTCTGGGCGCCACCAGTACACTCGCCGGCGCGGACGAAACGGTTGGGCCCTCGGCATAGACGAGTCGCAGACGTTGGCCAGCAACTCGCCCAGCCGGTCCGCTTCCGCGTCCACGTTCTCGGCGGAATCGACGGGATCAGAGTCGGCTGTCCAGCTTGCGACTATGGCCGCCTCCTTTGCCATCTCTCGATCCAGGCGCCCTAGCACCCAGCGCGGGCCATCCCCGGCCGTGGTGCGTGGCGAGTTTGTCGTGGCCGAGGCGGAAGTGGAGAGGTCGAATCGAATATAACGATGATCCGACAACGTCTCCACACCCACCTCGACCTTCCATCCACAGATTTTGGGCACCAAGGCCGGGGATGCGAAGGAGAGGTCCACGATGGACCCCCCCTGTTGGCGCACGCAGGTCAGCTCCCTTCCTCTATTGAGGAGCATCAGCCCCGACGCGGCCGCCCAGTCCTCCAGCTCTTCCCCCCTCGGGTTCGTCGCGGGAGATCCCCAAGCCGTTGATTTGGCGTTGAAGTCCCCCGCGACGATCACGGGGAGGTGGGAGACCCGCGCCGTAAGCGCCTGCACCTCTGCGAGGGCGCGTTCGAAGTCGGCGAGGGGCCAGCTGGGTGGGAAGTATACCCCCACTATGGCCACTCCCCCGACGACCACGAGCACGCTTCCCGTGCCTCTCGCTACCTTCCGGAGAGGGGGGGAGCCGCCGCGAGCCGGAGCGGAGATGGCCACCAGGTTGCCGACATCACCCGCCCAGTCGTCCCGAGAGGGGATGACGTACGGGTCGGCAACCACCACTACATTTATCAACCACTGCGCCATGGTTTGGGCCAGCAGGTCCTGTGCTCGGGCGCAGTGGTTGATGTTACATTGTAGGAGTCGGATGGTGTCCATTTACGAACTGGTGTCCATCCGCTCCACTCCGGCCTTCTTGGCCTTGCGCCGAGGCCATCGCTTAGGCGCACCTCTCTCTTTGCGCACCGACTTCTGTCCGGCGGTGACGCAGCCGTCGCCGCCGATCGAGTGGCCCGCCGGTTTGCCCGCCGCCTCACAGACGGGGCAGTTCGGGTCTGCCGAACAGTCTCGCGCCCGGTGATCCGGCTTTCCGCAGCGGAAACACAGCTTGCTGCGGTCCACCTCACACTGGCACTTGGCACCCATGTGCCCCGTCTCGAGGCAGCGGAAGCACCGCGTCGGCCGCGGGGCGAGCAGCACCACCCTGGCCGAGGTCCAGCCGACCCTCACGCGACCAGCGTCGGTCACCTTTTTGGCGGCCGCCACCGGCACGCTCAGCCAGAGGGAGCCATCCCCCCTCGGGCCGAAGGCGAGCTTGCCCGACCTTATAGAGTCGGCCGCGCAGCCTCCTCTCTGGCCACTGACTCCACGACCTCGGCCGCGGTGACAGAGTCGTCGAGGCCAGTGCAGCGAGTCGCAGCGCGTCAGCATGACCCTCAGCGTGCGCCCGGTATCTACGAGAGACTCTAGCCACTGACCACTCCCACTCTGCGTCGGTGTGCTCGAGTCTCCGCAAACTTCCTCACTTAAATCTATGTTCTTTCCGCTTGCTTCAATATCCATTTCTGTTTCCAAGGTCGTCGTGTATCCATAGCACTCTTTGCCCCCCCCAGAATACGAGGGGCAGCCCGCGGCCGAGGCCGCGGGGAGGGATTCTCCTCCGGCAATGCCGGAGGTACCCTTCTGGGGTATATCTGTTTTTAAGGTTGCCATTTCATACCGTTTTCCAGTGTTGTCGGACACCGGAAACCGCCTTTAATACGGGGTGTGGTCCCCATGACGCGCGGCCTACAAGGCCGCCATCCTCCGACCCCTCGGGGTCCACTGGTGTTCCCCGCGGGCCTTCCCGGTATGGGTAGCCCTGTCCGGTTTAGCCCCGCAGACCCTATCTCCCTCCCGGCCAGTTGTTAGCCTCCCCACATAAGGTGGGGAGTTTCCAGGGTGCACCACGAGGAGGTCACCGGCCACCGCACCCCATCCTCGAATACCTTGGCTAAGTTGTTCCAAGCCTCACTGGCAGTTTTGGCGTCGCGAACATACTGGTACAAGGCAGGCTCCACACTAAGACAAATCCTTGCTAATGCTCTCTGGTCACGTTGAGTGTCTGTAGTAGCTGATTGACTCGTCGATTCCACACAATTCCAAATATTTTCTAATATTAATAGCATGCGCATCGAGAATTTCCAAGATACATAGTTTGACGAACCACGTAATCTCTCAATTGATATAGGGCCGGCGCCGTTGCCCGGTTGAGGGGCCGGCTGCTCAGCACCACATGACAATGACGTCGGCATTTTGTCAATAGCGTGACAATCCGCACATTCTCTTCCTCTGCCCTTTGTTCCGATTGTATTCTTCTTGAAAAATCTATTTGATATTCTATGTTATAATATTATATACTCACTGGGCACATAACCTATTAACGTTGGTATGGCAATGGAAGATCGGGAATGGGCGAATGTGCAGACTGTAAATTAAGCACGCTCTGGCATCTTGCGACGATTTATTATCATAATAAATGTGAAAATGCTTTACATTTAATAAGATTATTATTATTATAGAAGATTAGAAAAATCACATTTTATGACTTACATGTTCATTGCAAAGGAAAGTGACAGACGACATATTTGACGGACACAGACAGTGTTAATTACTTTGACATTAGATGAGGCTGATGTCTTTTAGATTATACAGATTATACAATATAAATTATTAATAATAATGGAATGAATAGAATAGAATAAATAATATTTCTATCACTTTCTTGAGCATGACATCCAACCACAGTGCTTTCTGGCTCCAAATTATTATTGTTAGTTTTTGCAAAGTTATCATTATTTTGACAAGAAAATTCAGATTTAGTTAAAAAATCTGGGCCATGCCACCATAGGGTATTCGATTCTAAGCTTTGAGGGTCTACTCCGCGCGACAAGCAGTCTGCAGGGTTCTCCAGTCCAGGCACATGATGCCAGTCAACAGTTAAAGTAAGTAAATTTATTTTATTGACTCTATTTTTAATAAACGGTTCAAGTTTATTTATTTTTTGTGCCTGTATCCATGCTAAAGCCACCATTGAGTCAGTAAAAAGACAAACTTTATATATTTTCAAAATGTTGGTGACTCTAGAAATCAATTCAGATAACAATAACGCGCTGCACAGCTCTAGTTTGGGTATTGTCAATTTATTCTTTTGGGGAGCAACTCTAGATTTGGCACACAATAAATTAACATGTACAGTTTTCCCATGAGTGACTCTAGCATAGATACAGCAGCCATAGGCTGTTTGAGAGGCATCACAAAAACCTACAATAGATACATCTGTGGCATTGGTAAATAATACATTTCGATCAATGAATATGGGTGGCATGTTATATAAGCTTTTACAAAATTCACACCATTTTTTATGTAGTTCTTCACTCAAAATGTCATCCCAGCCTATCTTGTGCTGCCATAACGCTTGCATAAAAAGCTTAGCTTTGATTATTATAGGCGCAATCAAACCTAATGGATCAAAAATGCGACCAATGTATTTTAAAACTTGACGTTTTGACCATGAAATATCATTATTATCTGGCTGACAAATACTAACTTTAAATTTATCTGTTTGCACATTATAAGAAATACCTAGAGCTTTGATGTAAGCTGTCTCTTTGCTATTCATGCTAGAAATGAAGTTACTGGTAGTTTCAGTAACTGTGGCAACAGGTTGCAGACTAGACATACCTCCCGCAATTATAAATCCAAATCTGGTATTTTGTAATGATAGCCCATTACTTAACCTAATATTTTCAGCAATGAGCACATTAAAAAATATGTCAGCCGCTAACAATAATGATATTTCACCAGGTATATTATACTGGTCATCAGCCATGGTCACCCTTGGTATAAATCCACCCAAGTCTAATCTGTATTGGGGCAGCATTGAAGTAATTTTTTCTACTACCGAGCCGATAACACTTTGAGAGAATGAATTATCAACATTTGATGATATATTTACTACAACACCCTCGGACACAGGGCTGTTTTGCTGTCCTAGTGTTTTGACATTCAACCTTTTTGTAAAGGATTTAACATTTAATTCATTTTTTAATTCCTTTGTTATGAATGAAGTCTGACTTCCACTGTCTAGAAGCCCTCTGGCAATCACAAAGGAGCCGTCAGCTTTCGCAATTTTGACCTTGACACTAAGTTACTTGCACAATTTAATTTGTAATTTAGCGGGGTTATTTTGGCAATTAGAATCATTATTATTGTAATTTTTATTGTGGTCGTTTACAAACTTCAAATTGTTGTAATCGAAATCTTTCCGTTATTTTTTTTTTTTACAAGTGTTACTTTCAATAATTTATTTCTTTTAACTGTTGCTAAATAATAGCAGTAAGTTCTCATTTATATTGGAACGAATAGATTTAAGAAATTAAGAATTGTGTTATAAGAACCACGTGCTCTTGACAATAATTTTAATTCTTTTTTCTAATTTTTTTTTAAGTAATACTCATGATTCCTTGTATTGCGGCATATTAATTGTTACTTTTCCTTTTCTTAATAATTTACTTTTTTAAATTTGTTTTTTATGAATTCGTTTTGCATTACAATCTGACTATTTTTTAATACTGTTTCCCTTGTTGTAAAGGTGAAATTACTGCCAAGTTAGTACCTAGCCGTTCTTTTTTATTTATTTTTTTTCAAATTTGAATACGTCATCATATGCCAGATTGATTATGTGAACTGAATTCCTTTGTTCTACTAACATTTTATTTCGACCGTGCTGCCTATGATTTAATTATACACTGCCGGCCAAAAGTTTGAGACCACCTTGAAAAAATTACAATATTGAATAAAACTCCAAAAGTTAGTGCTCTACAAATTATTTATTTACCTTATTAAATAGGGAACTTTTTATGTAACATAAAATAATTAAAAAACTACAATAATTGCCATTATTATTATTAAAAAAAAATATATTATTTAAACCAACTTTTCGTCGAAAAATCTTCCCTTACTTTTTATAACTTTTTTGACCAATCTTGGTAACCGGGCTATTAGTTTATTGATAGCTTCTTGTGAAACATTTTTTTTTTTTTTTTTTATAAGAGAAGGGGGTAAACGAGCAGCGGGAACACCAAGGTGTTCATCGACGCCCATGGACATCTGCAATACCAGAGGAATCGCAAATGCGTTGCCGACCTTTGAGATGGTGATACGCTCGCTTCTTGAAGGACCCTAAGTCGAAGTGGTCTGGAAATACCGCCGAGGACAGACCATGCCACAACGCGGCCGTGCGCGGCAAGAAATTTCGCGAGAACCGCACTGTTGTGGAATGCCAGCCGTCCAGATGGTATGGATGGTACCTGGCGGTCTGTCGGGTCGTCCGATGACGAAACTCGACGGCAGGAATCGTTCCAAACAGTTCTTCGGAACACTCCCCGTGGTACAAACGATAAAAGATGCAGAGGGTGTAACGTATTTAAAACGTCACATAGTCTGTGCACTGCGGCGCACGCGCCGCGGGGACTGCGCGGGTTAGAGGGGCGACCCGGGCTCGGCGGGGTCGCTGCATACGTGCCGGGTCACTTGCCTGCAATCTCCTGAGAAGAGCGGTCACCGGCGTCTTAGTCTTGGTGTGATCGTTTCCGGCTAACGTTGGCGTTCTAAAGTTATTTTTTTTCTACATTAATACTAATACAATTTAAGTACTTGTTCCCGTTTTAGGGTAAGTTTTATGGCACATAAAATAAAATATGTAATGTTGCTAAATTTAATTGTCCTTTATAACCGTATTTTTTTAAACGTTCTTTGTTCTTGTTGCTAACGGTCATTTTTAAAACTTTAACTTATTTCTTTTGTACATTTAAATTTGTGTTTTCTTTATTTTACATAAGATCTTATTGCTGATTTTTCATTATTTATCCTTTATCTTTATAATACGTTATTTCGCATTTTATTTAAATTTATTTTAATTTTCGTTTACTTCGCTTTTGCTTTGTAAACTCCGTTCTGATAGTTCCACCATCGTCAAGCCGCTACGTATTGCTTTTCTTGAGTTGCTGATGGTGGATACCAGGCGGAGGAACAACGCCTTACCGAACTAACGGTCTGGTGTTTTGAATTTCCAGGAGCACTGTACGAATTTTACTGCAAGCTACAATCAAGCTAGCAATCTCCGAGCAAGCTATCGCTTGCCAGCTTCATACATCGGTAGCTGACCTGCCGTTGCGACCTCAGCACCGACGTCTACCGAATTCCTGCGGCCGCCGCTTAGCTGCCTAGGGAGCACCCAGCTACGGTCGACGTGCACCTCCTGTCCTGCCGTTCCTTGGCCTGCCGCCGCTCATCTGTCGCTGGGCGACGCCACCGTAGTTCAGCCAAAGCAGGGGAGTAATAAACGCCGCGGAAGCAGAGACTGATAGCACGTTACCCCACGACCTTATAAATTTTATGTGCCTACCGCTGAGTGCTTGGTAATATTATATATATCTTTTGTTACCACCTGAGTTTCTTTTCTCACCTCATTAGGGAGTTAGGGACCCAGGGTGCAAGGACACCCTTTTAAGCCTTGCGGGACGGTACATTGGCGCCCTCGTCGTGGGTTAATCTGTTTCTGCTTTCGCTGTTAGTAGTTAGTTTTGCGATGTGTGATTTTGTAAAACGCTTTTTATTTTTTTTGGTTTGCAGCAACTAGGGTGAAAGTAGTAATTCGTCATCCTTTTATTGTGCAAATAAACAAAACTTTTAGACTAAGGTATTTTATATGTGATTTTTTTTTTTGAATTTCCGTTGTTTTATTTTATTTTCCGTTACTGTTTTTGAATTACGTTCACATTGTTATTTTCGAGGTACCGACAAATGTTTTTGTTTTGCGCGCCGTTATCTTACCGCGCGTAAGCGCAATTGAATATAAGGCTGCGTTCACACTAGTTGCAATTTAATTTTTTTTTTTTTTGCATTTATAATTTTGTTGCATTTTTTATTTTTATTAAGAAACCAGAGCGTTACATTAATTTAGTGTAAGAGAACGGAGTATTTTTTTTATTATTATTATTATTATTTTTTTTTTAACTTAATTTCATCTTCCGATTTTTTTTTCTTTTCTTTTCTTCTTTATTTTTTGTGCCATTTACAACTACCTACTTCCGGTTCATTTTTTTTTTTTTAATATTTTAGGATCTCGATTAATATGGTTTATCCAATTAACTTTTCTGCCCTGAATAAAAGCGAACTTGAATATGAGGTGGCTATAAGAAACGAAATACCCGCCAACACGGTTGCGGATTTACGGAAGCAGATTAGTAAATTATCTCAATTATATCCATCCGAGAATATTCTTGTTTCGCATTTGGAACCTCCACGTGATTTGAATTGCTGTGTGGAAATTTTAGAAAGGATTATTTCAAATCTCTCTGAAGGTTCTAAAGATAATTATTTTTTGGCCAAAACTGAGAATAACCTACATCACGTCTACCATAGGCTAGGCCGGATTGACGTTAGCGACGCGCTCGCCGACCAGCATGCAAAGTGTCATGTTTTGTTTAGACAAGCGTACGACAAATTATTAACTCTTAAAACCAAGAATGTCGATCTTTCTGAGGAACCAGGCAGACCTTCGACTTTACCAGTCAATGTTACGGTAACGTGTGAAGGCGGCAGCAAAATTTCAAACGAACTTAGTAAATTGAAATATGACGGTAAATCCTGCGTACGTTCATTTATTCAGCAGGCACACGAATTTAGTGGAGCACGCGATATCCCAGGGTCAAAGTTGTTAGCTTTCGGAACTGAAATTTTCGTAGGGGACGCGTTGCATTGGTTCAGAAGCGTAAAGGAACAAGTATCTACCTGGGATGAATTAACCGTACTCTTAAAACAAGACTTCGATAAGGCTGATTACGATTATCGTTTATTAGCGGAGATTCGTTCTAGAACTCAGGGGAAAACAGAAAATATTTCGATATACTTGTCAATTCTGTCGGGTATGTTTTCACGCTTAACGAAACCTCTTACAGCCGAAGATAAGCTAGAGATTATCTTGCATAACATACGTCCTTGCTATGCTAACATATTAGCGTCATCGCCACAAATCTCATCTATCGAACAGTTAAGAATGTTATGCAGAAACTACGAGAACGTCCAGTCTCGCTTAGCACATTTTCGAGAACCACCAGCGGCATCCCATGATACGTTAGCCCCCGAGTTTTCGTACAAACAGGATCCCAACCCCTCCTTTAGTAAACAAAAGCACGATATGGATAATTCTCATAATTACAACAAAAATTATTCTCATGATGTTAAGAAATATCTACACGTTATAAATAATAGTGATCAAAGCGTAAATAATAGTGTTCCTTACTGTCCTCGATGTCGTAACCATTCACATACTTTTAGAAATTGCAAAAACACTGAAATTTTATGCTTTAAATGTGGCAACAAAGGTGTCAAGAAGCCCGACTGCCCAAATTGTAACCGAAATACGAATTCAAAAAACTAATTAGGAAGAATTGTAGTAGATCTTGTAATAAACCGAAAACTGATATTAATGATTGGAAGGAATGGTTAAAAACAGTACATAGATTTTTTAGTTTTTACAAGGCTGCTACAATTCTACAAAAAAAAAACCATTTCGTGATACCCGTCCGTATATTAACATAAAGATTAATGACATTACTGCGTCAGGACTCTTAGATTCGGGATCAGTAATTACTGTTATAGGGAATCACGCTCACAAGGTTTTGCTTCAACATGGCCTTAAAATTTTAACTGACGAGCCGTTGTTGGTTACTGCGGCAGGCGGACAAACGTTGAATAGTATAGGCTATATTAATTTGCCCGTAACATTCGAGAACCAATTTCACATAATTAAGGCTTTTGTTGTTCCCGAAGTCAAACCGTCACTGATCTTAGGTATAGATTTCTGGCGTGCATTCAAATTATGTCCGAAGTACTTAGGCTCTCTTACTTTAACAGAGACACCGCTAATGGACTTAACTGAAAATAGACCGAAACATTTAATTTGTTCTTACAATCATTTAAATATAAATGAAAAGATAGTCGCAGATACCGTAATTGAAAACTTTAAAGAAATTTCGTTTGAGCATAAAGGTTTAGGCCGGACTCACGTAATAACACACCATATTGACACAGGAGAGTCGCCTCCTATTAGGCAAAGATATTACCGACTTTCTCCAGAAAAGCAGAGGATTCTACTCGAACAAGTTGATGAAATGTTGGCGCTAGACGTAGTAGAACCTTGTGAGAGTGCCTGGCAGTCTCCCGTTCTTCTAGTTACTAAGAAAAATGGCAAGCCTCGTTTTTGTCTTGACAGTCGGAAGCTCAACTCGGTTACTAAAAAGGACGCTTACAACTTGCCTTATATATCTGAAATCCTAGACAATTTACGCGATGCCCGTTTTCTTACTAGTCTTGATTTATCCAAGGCTTTCTGGCAAATACCTATAGCGGAAGAAGATAGAGACAAGACAGCCTTTTACGTTCCCGGTCGAGGAACATTTCGATTTAAAGTCACCCCTTTCGGTTTAACAAATGCACCGGCCACACAACAACGATTAGTCGATGCCCTTCTAGGTGATGTAGATCATCGTATTTTTGCCTATTTAGATGATATTATTATTGTTAGTAGCACTTTTGATGAACACGTCTCTCTGCTATCTCGTGTGTTGGACAAATTGCGTAAAGCGAACTTAACCATCAATTTGGAAAAGTGTGAGTTCTTTCGAAGTCAGCTCAAGTACTTAGGTTATGTCGTTGATGAGAACGGGTTACGAACCGACCCCGATAAAGTTGAAGCCATTCTTACTTATGCGACTCCAACTAGCAGGAAGGAGTTGAAACGATTCTTGGGTACGGCTACTTGGTATCGACGTTTCGTTCCTAATTTTAGCACAATTGCAGGGCCGCTTAATAAGCTAACTTCAAACAAAAAAAATGCTCCTCCTTTCCAGTGGACTGAGGAAGCCGATGCGGCATTTAAAAAGCTCAAGGAATGTCTTGTTTCCGCCCCAGTGCTTTCATGTCCCGATTTTGACCAGCCATTTCAGGTTCACACCGATGCGAGCAACTTTGGCATTGGAGCGATGCTAACTCAGGCTACCAACGGAATAGAAAGACCAGTAGCGTATATGAGCAGATCGCTAACAGCTGCCGAAAAGAATTACAGCATCACGGAGCGTGAGACATTGGCCGTTTTAGTTGCTCTAGAACACTGGCGGTGCTATATTGAAAACGGAAAAAGGTTCACAGTCTATACAGACCACAGTGCTTTGAAGTGGTTCCTTTCCTTGAACAATCCCACAGGTAGACTAGCTCGTTGGGGTGTACGTTTATCATCTTTTAATTTCGAAATTAAACACCGACGTGGCGTTGACAACATTATACCTGACGCTTTATCTAGAGCTACCAGTTGCAATAGAAGCTACCGGTAAGCTTCTATTGCAACGGCCAAATCATTTTCTGCAACTAAGGATGATTGGTATAGGAAAATGTATAATGATTCCCTAACTAAACCTTCAGGTTCCCCTAACTATTTCGTGAAAAATGAAACCCTTTACCGCCTTTCAAAGAATAAATGCGATCTTACAAAAGAATTTTCTTGGAAAGAAGTTGTTCCTCTTGAACTTAGGGAGGCTGTGATAGCTGAGAATCACAACAAGCCAATTGCCGGTCATTTGGGTATTTTCAAAACTTACAGACGGATCGCTCTTAGATATTTTTGGCCCGACATGTACCGAGATGTATTAAAGTACGTGGGCTCATGTTCAATTTGCCTCCAATATAAAGCCCAGAACCATGGCATCCTTGGAGTAATGGGTCGCCCTAAACAGTGTGCTCGACCATATCAAATGTTATCTATCGATCTCATGGGACCTCTTCCTATAACTCGTAAACAGAATAGTTTTATCTTGGTAATAACTTGTTGTTTTTCTAAATTTTGTCACATATTTCCACTTAGAAAAGCTACCTCACGAATTATTACACAAATTCTGGAAGAACAAATCTTCTTAATACACGGTATCCCTCAAACCATTTTACTAGACAATGGCCCCCAGTTTATAAGTAGCCAAGCCAACGATTTGTTTAGAAAATATAACATCCCTAACGTATTCTTTACGCCAAAATACACTCCACAAGTAAACACCGTTGAGCGCTATAACAGAACCATAATTACGTGTATATCTACCTTTGTGGATAACGACCATCGCTCATGGGATACGTTCATACCCAATGTCCAATTTGCAATTAACAACTCTGTGAACGAAACTACGGGTTATACGCCATCATTTTTAGTATTTGGACGGGAGATAGTCGTTTGTGGTTCTCATTATGTAGACTCCGATTTAGGGGACGAAATTATATTTTTGCCTCGCGATATTTACGCAGAGAATCTTGGTTCGCTTAAATTGGTTTTCGACCAGGTACAGAGGGCTTTATACCGAGCCCATTTAAAGAATACGGCAAAATATAACTTAAGAAGAAAGAATTACGAGTTCAACGTAGGAGACGTCGTATATAAACGTACTTTTATTTTGAGCGACAAGGACAAATATTTTAGCAAAAAACTGGCTCCAAAATTTATTAAGTGTAGGATAACGGAGAAGCGTTCTCCCTTAGTGTACATATTAGAAGACATGTCGGGAAAAAATCTAGGTGCCTGGCATATAAAAGATTTAAAGATCGTGTAGCTTTCTAATTCTGAGAAACTACACACCTCAAGGATTTTGATATTAAATCAAAATCCTTAGGGCGGAGAGGGGGTACTGTAACGTATTTAAAACGTCACATAGTCTGTGCACTGCGGCGCACGCGCCGCAGGGACTGCGCGGGTTAGAGGGGCGACCCGGGCTCGGCGGGGTCGCTGCATACGTGCCGGGTCACTTGCCTGCAATCTCCTGAGAAGAGCGGTCACCGGCGTCTTAGTCTTGGTGTGATCGTTTCCGGCTAACGTTGGCGTTCTAAAGTTATTTTTTTCTACATTAATACTAATACAATTTAAGTACTTGTTCCCGTTTTAGGGTAAGTTTTATGGCACATAAAATAAAATATGTAATGTTGCTAAATTTAATTGTCCTTTATAACCGTATTTTTTTAAACGTTCTTTGTTCTTGTTGCTAACGGTCATTTTTAAAACTTTAACTTATTTCTTTTGTACATTTAAATTTGTGTTTTCTTTATTTTACATAAGATCTTATTGCTGATTTTTCATTATTTATCCTTTATCTTTATAATACGTTATTTCGCATTTTATTTAAATTTATTTTAATTTTCGTTTACTTCGCTTTTGCTTTGTAAACTCCGTTCTGATAGTTCCACCATCGTCAAGCCGCTACGTATTGCTTTTCTTGAGTTGCTGATGGTGGATACCAGGCGGAGGAACAACGCCTTACCGAACTAACGGTCTGGTGTTTTGAATTTCCAGGAGCACTGTACGAATTTTACTGCAAGCTACAATCAAGCTAGCAATCTCCGAGCAAGCTATCGCTTGCCAGCTTCATACATCGGTAGCTGACCTGCCGTTGCGACCTCAGCACCGACGTCTACCGAATTCCTGCGGCCGCCGCTTAGCTGCCTAGGGAGCACCCAGCTACGGTCGACGTGCACCTCCTGTCCTGCCGTTCCTTGGCCTGCCGCCGCTCATCTGTCGCTGGGCGACGCCACCGTAGTTCAGCCAAAGCAGGGGAGTAATAAACGCCGCGGAAGCAGAGACTGATAGCACGTTACCCCACGACCTTATAAATTTTATGTGCCTACCGCTGAGTGCTTGGTAATATTATATATATCTTTTGTTACCACCTGAGTTTCTTTTCTCACCTCATTAGGGAGTTAGGGACCCAGGGTGCAAGGACACCCTTTTAAGCCTTGCGGGACGGTACAAGGGAACTGACGTCCCTCCGCAAGGCCAGAGTATCAAGCCGATCGGTAAGAGCTCGGTCGTTGACGATTCGAGTCGCTCTCCGTTGTATGCGGTCAAATGGAAGAAGCTGGTATTGAGGTGCTCCAGCCCAGAGGTGCGAGCAGTATTCCATGTGGGGCCGAACTTGCGCCTTGTACAGTTGTAGGCGGTGGCCCGGCTGGAAATACTGCTTCGCCCTACTGAGCACACCCAGCTTTTTGGAGGCCAGCTTGGCCTTGTCTTCCAAGTGACCGCGAAACTGAACGTCACTCGATATGTCAACGCCGAGAATACCGATACTGGCTGAGGCAACCAGGGGAGTGCCCTCAAAACGAAGATCTACGACAAAGGGTTGTTTTTTAGCGGTAATGGCGCACACTTGTGTCTTTTTGGGATTGAATTCAACGAGATTTCGTCGACCCCAATCCGAAACTTCACCCAGTAGGGTCTCCAGTTCAGACACAAGTTTGGTCCGGTTCTCACCCGATCAAAGGCTTTGGCCACGTCCAAACTAACCGCCAGGGCCTCCCCCTTGCCCTCGATTGCCTCCGACCATCGATGCGTGAGGTACGCAAGAAGATCACCAGCTGAGCGACGTTGTCGGAAACCGTACTGACGATCGCTAATCAGCTGATGCTCCTCTAGGTACCTCATAAGTTGGCAATTGATGGTCGTTTCCATGACCTTCGAGAACAAGGTGGTAATGGCGATCGGCCTGTAGTTGGATGGATCTGAGCCATCGCCTTTTTTGGGATCGGGTGGATTATGGCAGTCTTTCATGATTTCGGGACAACGCCTAAGGAGTAGGAGAATCGGAACAGGCGCGTTAAAACCGGTGCCAACTCAGGAGCGCAAGTCTTAAGCACGATGGGGGGTATCCCGTCAGGCCCACTCGACTTGTGGATATCCAGAGATTGCAGCGATTTCCGCACTGATATCTGGATAAACTGGATTTCGGACATAGAGGTCTCGCCGCATGGGATTTTCGGCGGCGAGTTACCTTTGTCATCCAGAGTCGAGTTGACCGCGAAAAGAGAGCCCAGAAGATCGGCTTTCTCTTTTGCGGTGTGGGCCAGCGAGTCATCCCCCCTGCGCAGGGATGGTAAGGACGGCATACAGAAGTTCCCCTGCACAGCCTTGGCAAGAGACCAGAAAGCACGAGTTCCCGAAGGAAGGTGCACTAGCCTCTCACCAATGCTGGCCACGTGTTCGGACTTTGCCTTGGCAATCACTCTTTTGAAGGACCTGGAGGCAGAGTTATACTTCTTTTTTAACTGGCTGGTATTTACATTCCTAGCTGCTGACGCCTCAGCCCAGGCTCGATAACAATCCTGCTTGTAGCGCGCGGCTAATTTGCAGGATTTACCAAACCAGGGCCGAGAACTGCCCCCGATGGGCACAACTGAAGACGGAATGAAAAGATCCATCCCCTGAAGCACCACATCAGCGACAGAATCAGCAACAGCGTCGGGATCATCCAGCCTGAAGCAAACTCTCTCCCATGGGTAGGATACAAAAAAGGACCGCATCTCATCCCAGTCTGCTGACCTATAGTGCCATACTCGGCGAAAGCCATTCGGTTTAAACCGTGGGCGACGCGAGATGGGCACTGTGGTCCGGATCAGGCAGTGGTCCGACGAGCCTAAAGGGGCTTCAACGGAAACCTTATAGCTGTACGGATGTGAGGTCAGCAGAAGGTCCAACAGGGAAGGTGTATGATCTTCGACATCTGGGATTCGCGTGGGCGATGTGACCAGCTGCGTCAGATCATAAGACAAGGCAAAGTCGTGGACAGATCTCCCCGCATGATCGGTGGTACGAGAGCCAAGCCAATCGGCATGGTGGGCGTTGAAGTCGCCTAGTACCACGATTTCAGCGGAAGGGATCTGTGCCTGAACGGAATCTGTAGCCGTTTGGACTTGCTCCATAAGTCGGTCTGTTTCGGCATTACCGCTATGGGACCTATAGAGGCACGCATAGACCCGCGGATGGTCATCGCCATCTACGCGCAGCCACAAAAGAGATAGGTCCCTACCTTCAAGAAGGCTGAGGCGACGAGAACAGATATCCTCTCTGACGTACACGCATACCCCAGCCCGGGGCAAAAAGGATTGTTCTAATTTGTATCCGGGGCAGGACAGATAGGAGGTGTCCGCCGGAGAGGATATGTGCGTCTCGGTTAGAAAAAGCAAGGCCGGCTTGGCCGTCCGGAGATGGTAGTGGACGGCCTCCAAGTTGGAATGGAGCCCCCTGATATTGCAGAGGTCCACGGCGTAGGTGTCAGGGGGAGCTGAAAGTGCCTTGCTTCGTTTGCCCCGACCTTTACAAGCGAGCGGAATGGTGCCCCCCCCAGAATACGCGGGGCGGCCCACGCGCTTACCCCCAGACTCCGAGCGGGAGTTCAAGCGTAAGCGCGCGGAGGGGGATTCTCCAATACCAGGGGTATTGGTACCCCCCTGGGGTATTTCCTCTTTCGATCCCACTGCCATGCTGTATTAAGGGGGGGGGGGGGGTGTTAGGCCTCCGGCACCACACTCATCAGACGAAACGCAGAATTGCTTCCACTTCACGCCTGTCTTCTGTGTGGTCGTGGTATTTCACCGGGCGAGCCGGCCAATTCGTGCAACTGATGTTGTTGTTGCTGGCGTCTACCACTGTTACAACATTGTTCCAACTCACTTGTAAAGTCCTCCAGAGGTCTTCTTTTGACGTCGGACAATGACTACGGACGTTTCTGTCCATCTCCTCCCACAGAAGCTCTATCGAATTGAGATCCGGACTCTGAGGGGGCCACTCCATGTTTTTCAAAACTCCTTCCGTCTCTTTGTGCTCTAAATATCCCCTGCATAGTTTAGAACTATGTTTTGTATCATTATCTTGTTGGAAAATGAATTCATCTCCAGTCAAACGTAGCCCGGAAGGAACAGCGTTTCGCTCCAGTATCTCTTTGTACTGCTTCTTTTTCATTATTCCTTCAATTTTAACCAAATCTCCGGTCCCATAGCCAGAGAATCATCCCCAGACCATAATAGAGCCTCCACCATGTTTGACTATTGGCACTACACAGTCTGGAAACATCTTTTCTTCGGCACTACGACGTACAAAAACTCTTCTTTTCGAACCGAATATTTCGAACTTTGATTCATCAGTCCAAAGAACTTTTTTAAAGTCTTCTTCAGTCCAATCCAAAGAGTAGGGCTTACTCATCGATATTTCGACTTATCGATATCGATTATAATCCGACAGCAGGTTGTAATATTAGTAACCAGTTTATTATTATTGTTTTTTTTTTTTTTTTTAATTATACATCATATGGTAACTGTTGTTGTTTTTTTTTATATTTTTTTTATGACATTTACCTAACAATTTCGGAATATTTTTTATTTTTATTTTTGCACGGGCTTACCCCGTAGTCAGGATTATATTTCGCCTATAAATTGTAATTATTCACAAAGTTCGCATTTTATTCCGCACCACGGTGTGATCCGAGAAGATAAGGTCACAACGAAGTTACGTGTAGTTCTCGATGGTAGTTGTAAAACCAGCACTGATTTCTCTCTTAATGACCTATTATATAGAGGTGAAAATCTTCAAGGTAGTTTGTTTAACATAATTAATAATTTTCGTTTATTTTCGATCGCTCTTTCCGCTGATATTCGTCAGATGTTTCTAAGCATCGGCATAAGAGAATCTGACAGGCGTTTTCAACGCATTTTGTATCGTTTTTCCCCGAAACAACCTTTACAAGTTAATGAATTTAATCGTGTAGTATTCGGTCTCAAATCTAGCCCCTTTCATGCGCTGCGCACTATTAAGCAGCTGGCGGCCGGCGAAGGCGCTTCGTTCCCTCAGGCTAGGGAAGTCATCGATACAAGCCTATATATGGATGACTTCGTTTACTCAGTCCCATCTGAAGAGCTGGGCATTTCTACCGCTTCGGAGTTGATAGGTCTCATGAAAGTGGGACAATTTAATCCATGATGGTCAAATGGTCTAGTAATTCACAAGTGGTTCTAGATTCGATTCCGCCATCGCATCGTCTACCGGAAGTGAAAGAATTTGACGGGTCAGATCAACATACTCGTAAGATACTCGGTTTGTGTTGGTCTCCCACGTCCGATTATTTCAGAATAAAAGTTAATACTCCCATAAAAACTTGTACTAAACGTTCGATATTGTCGTGTGTAGCTAAAATATGGGACGTCATGGGATTTGTCGCACCTGTCGTTTTGTACGTAAAATTAATTATCAAGCAGCTTTGGCTGTGTAACTGTGATTGGGATGACACTCCGCCTGAAGATATAGTTAAAATATGGACACGTTTAAGAGAGGAACTTCCTTTGTTAGGTGATATAAAAATTCCCCGTCACCTCGGTATCGTCGCTGATAGTGTAATTACTATTTTAGCATTCGCAGACGCAAGCGTGAAAGCGTACGGGGGAGTAATTTATTTTCACGTTCAAAATAGGGACTCTAATACAATCAATTTGATAACAGCTAAATCGAAGGTTTCTCCAAAAAGTGTTGTCTCACTCGCTCGTCTTGAACTCTGTGCTATTCTTTTATTAACTCAACTTATTAAAAAGGTGGTAGACGCTTGTCAAAGTCGCGTGGATTTTCGTAACATATTCGCATTTTCGGACTCAACTGTCGCTCTCTGCTGGGTACATTCCTCGCCGCACCGATGGAATACCTTTGTAGCCAACAATTTCAAAAATACAAAATAATTTAGCGCCGCATAATTTATATTATATTTCGAGTACAGACAATCCCGCCGACTGTCTGTCAAGTGGACTCACTCCGTCCCACTTGATAAATCATCCGCTTTGGTTTAGCGGCCCTCCTTGGGCGCGCTTAGACGTCTCACAGTGGCCTATCGTTCCTTTTAACCCGTCCTCTGTGCCCGAGACGCCCGAAGAAAGGAAACACACCCTTCTAGTCGCTACACCCACTGAAAGGAGTCCTATACTTAGTTTAGGAGATCATGTCTCTTCCTGGAGTAAATTGTTACGTATTGTAATATACCTTTGTCGTTTCGTAAAACTATTACCATTAAATTTTAACACTGAACTTTTTTGCTTTCAGCGCTACATAAGCTAAACTATAGGACGTACATAAAAATGATGTAGTGAAGAATTGTAGCTCTTTAAATATGCTAAATAAAAGTCCGCGATAGCATATATCTATCTTTTATAGTTTTCTCACTACGAGTATAACCATTGTATTCTTTAGAAACATCAATTAAATTCATGCCCTATTTCCGACGCTATTATTCGAGTTCAGTATTAACCCTTATGTAAATAAATATGTTCATTATCAAGAGAATTTCATGTACATTATATTTGCCCGCGAAACTATATCATTCTGTCTAATAGTTTAGGAGATATCGAAAGAATAAAATTAAGCGGAAACGAAAAATGCTACATCGCGTTACAATGAAAAGCACAATTTTGCTTTCTGGGCTTTCGTAGGTCAAATTATATGACCTACAATAAATGATGTATGGAGTAATTATAGATCCTCACATTTGCTAAATAAAAGTGTTTCGTGGTATATATCTATCATCTATGGAAGTCTCACAATAACCACGTTATTGTGATAAAACGTCGATGAAAATTAGTGATGCAACGGATGTCTGTTTCCGTTTCCGCGAGTGCGGAAGTTCCGCATGCTTTTCAACATATAATGCTTAGCCGATAAAAGACCTTAGTTAACAAGTCAGCAGGCATTTCCTGAGTTGAAATATATTCAATATTAATTAACTTGTTTTCCACTGCGTCTCTAACATAATGGAAACGAACATCTATATGTTTTGACCTAGTATGTGCCTGATGACTTGTTGCAAGTTTCAATGCACTTTGATTATCACATAACAATTTAATAGCATATGTTTTACCAGTAATGTCAAACATTACATTTCTTAAATAAACAGCCTCCCTGGCTGCCTCTGAAAGAGCAACATATTCAGCCTCAGTGCTAGATAAAGAAACTGTCTTTTGTTTTCTACTTTGCCATGATATTACACACCCATTCATGACGAAACAGAACCCAGTATAAGACTTCCTATCCAGACTATCACTAGCCCAATCTGCATCAACAAAACCTGTCAGGCCTATATCTGTCTTACTAAAAGTTAAACAATAATGTTTTGTTTTCTGTAAATACTTCAATATTCGTTTAGCATAGTTAAAATGAGTTTCATTATAACAATTATTAAACTGACTGAGATAGCTAAGACAATATGACAAATCAGGTCTAGTAAGGACAGCTTAATACATTAGACTTCCTATCAATCTTTGATAAGGAATATTTGCAGTACAACATTCAGACTTTTCTAAATTTAATTTACTTTCAATAGGTGTATCAATAGTACTAAAATCAGACATATTAAATTTTAATAACAACTGCTCTATATAATCTTGTTGGTCAACTGTTATGGTTTTACATTCTTTGTTCACATTTATTCTCATACCTAGGTAGCGTCTCACATTACCTAAATCTTTTAACTTAAATTGAGAACTAAGAACAGATTTTAATTTTTCAGTTTCATTATTACAATTAGAAAAAATCAAAAAATCATCAACAAAAACAACCACAATTAGTTTAATATTTCCAAATGATTTTGTAAAAAGACATGGTTCACACTTACTAATTTTAAACCCACGATCAGATAAGCATTCTTTAACTCTTTTATACCACATTAAAGATGATTGTTTTAAACCATAAATTGCCCTTTTAAGTTTTAACACTTTACCCTACTCTGTGTTTACAAAACCATATGGAATCTCCATGTAAATATTGTTTGTTAAGTAACCATTTAAGAATGCAGTAGTTACATCCGAATGAGTAATGTCCATATCAAACTGAACACTTAAAGCTAACAACATTCTTAAAGTACAGTGTCTCACTACTGGTGAAAAAGTGTCATCATAATCAATTCCAGGTTTTTGACTAAAACCTTTGGCTACAAGTCTAGCACGATACCGCACTTTGTCACTGACATCAAGTTTTTTATTTAACACCCATTTGCACTTCACTATAGTTTGGTCACTTGGTGCATCAACTACTTCCCATGCGTCATTGACCTCAAAGGATTGAAGCTCATCTCGCATAGCTTGTCTCCATTGGTTACCTTCTGGTCCGTTCAAAGCTTCTGAGAAATCTATTTGCTCAGCTTCAAGATTAGAGCTTGCCATACTTATATAACCCAACCTTTCTGATTGTTTCCTTATTCTCTTGCCTAAGTTGATATGATCTGATATTGGTTGTATCTCACTATTTGAGTTGTTCTCCGATTGATCATGGAGAGATTCATTTAGCGAATACTCCCCCACTGAATCTCTGCCATCTTTGTTTTCTTGCTGATCAAATGTTTCATTCTCAATATCTTCTTGAATCCAGTCAACTGTTTCTTTTTTACCACTTTCATTCTCTTTCTCTGTCACCTTGTCTTTTTCTTCCATTACTATAACATCCCTTTTCACAGTTATAATATTTTTCTCCTTATCATATACTCTATATCCTTTTACTGTATCTGAGAATCCTACAAGGATATGCATTGTTGCCTTTTTGTCCCATTTTAATCTCTTTTCTTTTGGTACATGCACCATCACTGGACTTCCAAATATACGAATGTGCTGTAAATTTGGTTTTTTACCGGTCCAAACTTCATATGGAGTCTTATCAATACCTGAAGCTGCTGATCTGTTTTTTAAATAGACTGCTGTATTGGCAGCCTCCGCCCAAAACTTCTTATCTAAATCAGCTTCGAAAAGCAAGCATCGTGCTCTCTCCACAATAGTCCTGTTTGATCTTTCACTAAGTCCATTCTGTTCTGGTGTGTACGGATTAGTTTTTTGATGAATTATACCTACTTGCTTTAAATAATTTTCAAAGTCATGGCTACAGTATTCCCAACCATTGTCAGTTCTTAGTATTTTTATTTTTTTATTCTGTGAATTCTCCACCATTGCTTTATATTCCTTGAAGTTTTTCAAAACCTCACTCTTGTTTTTCAAGAAGTAAATGTGTGTGTATCTGCTATAGTCATCAATGAGTAACAGAAAGTATTTTGCACCTCCTATTGACTTACTTTCCATGAGGCCACATATATCTGAATGAATGATTTCAAGTACATCTGATGATCGTGAACTTGCAGAAAATGGTAATCTTGATTGTTTCCCTTCACAACATACCTTGCAATTTAATTTGCTTGTTGCAAATGTATCTGGATATTCCATTCCATCAACCCATTCCGCCACGCTTCATCTTATTCATATCAGAGCTATTAATATGTCCAAGCCGCTTATGCCATATCTCCCCATTTGATATGCTACTGGATGTCAATAAACATTTTTTAGTTTCTTGGTTAACTTTGTAAACACCATTCTGCAAACTTGCAATAGCTACCAATTGATCTTGCATGTTTTTGATGTAACATTTATTTTCTTTAAAAATCACGTCATTTCCATTTTTAATCAATTCACTGACTGATAAGAGGTTTGTTGTTAACCTCGGAACACACAGTACATTCTTGATAATAGCATCATAATTACAATTTGTAGACACATGTACGTCACCGGAACATAACACTGGCATTTTTGTGTTATTTGCAGTAGTTATCTCTGATAAAACTGGTGTATAATTTACATTTTGCACCCATGTACTGTTTGCTGTCATGTGTGCGCTCGCGCCGCTGTCCACGTACCATTCGTTTATACTATATTCTCCACTCAAAAAAGCAACACTAAAAGCATTAGACTGCATGTTTTTTTTAAGTATTGATTTCGAAAATGTCCTACTTGTTTACATTTATAACAAGTCACATTTTTTTCGTTTGACATTGACACTTTTGAATTTGACATTTGCTTTGTTTGTGGTGTCGCGCCATATTTAATTTTATTCTTTTTGTTAGCAGCGAATGCAGCGCCACTGGCGTCCGTGTCATTTCTAGAAACATCCATATCAATCAATTTAGACTTTATACTGTCTGTCGTAATTTTGATTCCTGAATGCTCTATGGCCATAATCATCGGTGCAAACTTTTCAGCTAAACCTGCCAATAGTAACGATCCGAGCGATCCGACCTCAGATTAAGAATTATATAGATTTGGCACGCGCGTTCACCCGTAAGGGACAGATAGAGAGTACTATAGACTATACCTATATATAAGTAAAAGGATTGGGGTTACCAGTTATTTGTTTTGTCCCGAAAATGAATAATTACGATATAATTTAATATATACCAATTTATATATTCCCAATTAAATTGTAATTAATAAATGTAATAAATATAAAAAACAATGCGTAATTTTTGTTTATGTGACTAAGGTTAGGTAAACAGATTTTTTGGTAATACTTAGTCAATATGTATGTACTTAGTATGTTTAATATAAAATAATTGAAACAAGTTTATTCATTATGTGACCATTTATATACCAAAATGAACTTAACAAAACATAGATTCTTATGACACTAAAGTTAATTCAAAATGACCTCCGTGATTTTGAATACAGGCCTTCAATCTGCTCGGCCAGTCGTCTATCGCAGCACGAACGAGGTCCATGTCAATATCGGCGGCTGCCTTAATCAAGGATGTCTTGAGTGACTCCAAAAAAAGAATATCCCGATATTTTTTTCCCGCGTACCGCTTCAACAAAGCGCGGCATCTCTTCAGTCTTAGGTCCATTAGACGAGCATTCAAACGATGTCCTGTTTTTCTTCGATATGCACGAAGCCCTAAGTCTTCATTAAAAGCTACAAAAAACATACCATTATTATAGTCATATAATTTTAAATTACTCTGTATATCATTACAGTGAAGACTACATGTAAAACTACTTAATATTTAACTATTTTGATTGTAATTTCTAAGAAATAAAATTTACATGGGACAAATTAAAAAGCATAGTCTTTAAAATCAACGGGATAAGAAAGTATCAAATATTTAAAAAACACAGCATATTATTTATATATAACTAGCTGTGCCCGCGACTTCGTCCGCGTGAAATACTGTTTTCGTTAAGCATTTCTTTTAAGGATTATTATTTTACTTGACCGACGTGCTATGCGTTGATGTATGGATGTAGACATAGAGATAGGTGTGCCACGACCACACCAAATGTAGGTGTTTGGTCTCTACCTATCCCTCTGGGTTATGGGCGTGAATTTAGTTGTTGTTGTTGAGGTATTTTATTTAAACTTATAAAAAATTACAACAAAACAAATGGAACTTACAAAATATTCATTTACTCTTATGCAAATTTTCATCCCCTATTCCCTTATTATATTGCAACATTAAGGGTAAAACTTTTACAAACTTTAAATGACCTATTTATTAATATCAAATTAGTAGCCTAAAAAAAGTTATAAGCTTCTAACTGTAAAAATGACGATACGTCCATACAAATTTCCACCCCTACTTTTACCCCCTTATACACCCTCTTTCACGATAAAAATTAATCTTTGTCCTTTCTCAGGCTCTAAGCTAAATATCAGTAAGTATAATAGTAAAACATATTAAACAAAACATTCATTAAAACCTCACATATTGCGAAACAAATTTTCATCCCCTATTGTTATTTAGCACCCTTACGGGTAAAATTTTTACAAAAATCGAAATTCTTACTTATTTATATCAAATTAGCAGCATTAGAAAGAAGTTTCAAGCTTCTTACTGTAAAAATGACGATACTTCCATACAAATTACCACCCCCACATTCAACCCCTTACAACCCTTTTTTCGCGTTAAAAAGTAGTCTTTGTTCTTTCTCGAGCTCTAGACTAAATATCAGTAAGGGTAACAGCAAAACATATTAAATAAAACATTCACCTAAACCTCACATATTCCCAAACAAATTTTCATCCCCTATTGTTATTTAGCACCCTTCAGAGTAAAATTTTTACAGAAATTGAATTTCATATTTATTTATATCAAATTAGCAGCCTTAGACAGAAGTTTCATGCTTCTAACTGTAAAAATGACGAAACTTCCATACAAATCACCACCCCTACTTTCAACCCCTTACAACCCTTTTTTCGCGTTTAAAACAGACCATGTTCTTTCTGAGGCCCTAGACTAAATATTGGTAAGTGTAACAGCAAAACATACTAAACAAAACATTCACCGAAGTCTAAAATATTCCCAAACAAAATTTCATCCCCTATAGTTATTTAGCACCCTTGAGGGTAACATTGATACAAAAATTTAATTTCATATTTATTTCTATCAAATTAGCAGCCTTAGAAAGAAATTTCAAGCTTCTAACTGTTAAAATGACAATACTTCCATACAAATTACCACCCCCACTTTCAACCCCTTACAACCCTGTTTTCGCGTTAAAAAGTAGCCTATGTTCTTTCTGAGGCTCTAGAATATCTGTGTACCAAATTTCATTTAAATCGGTTCAGTAAACAATAGTAGGCGACACTTCCATACAAATTTTCACCCCCATTTTCAACCCCTTACATTCCCTTTTTCGCGTTAAAATATAGCCTATGTCCATCCTCAGGCTCTAGACTATCTGTATACCAAATTTCATTTAAATCGGTTCAGTAGTTTTGGCGTGAAAGCGAGACAGACAGACAGACAGACAGAGTTACTTTCGCATTTATAATATTAGTAAGGATTAGCAGCATTAGAAAGAAATTTCAAGCTTCTTACTGTAAAAATTACGATACTTCCATACAAATTACCACCCCCACATTCAACCCCTTACAACCCTTTTTTCGCGTTAAAAAGTAGTCTTTGTTCTTTCTCGGGCCCTAAACTAAATATCAGTAAGGGTAACAGCAAAACATATCAAATAAAACATTCACCTAAGCCTCACATATTCCCAAACAAATTTTCATCCCCTATTGTTATTTAGCACCCTTCAGGGGAAAATTTTTACAGAAATTGAATTTCATATTTATTTATATCAAATTAGCAGCCTTAGACAGAAGTTTCATGCTTCTAACTGTAAAAATGACGATACTTCCATACAAATTACCACCCCCACTTTCAACCCCTTACAACCCTGTTTTCGCGTTAAAAAGTAGCCTATGTTCTTTCTGAGGCTCTAGAATATCTGTGTACCAAATTTCATTTAAATCGGTTCAGTAAACAATAGTAGGCGACACTTCCATACAAACTTTCACCCCCACTTTCAACCCCTTACAACCCCTTTTTCGCGTTAAAATATAGCCTATGTCCATCCTCAGGCTCTAGACTATCTGTGTACCAAATTTCATTTAAATCGGTTCAGTAGTTTTGGCGTGAAAGCGAGACAGACAGACAGACAGACAGACAGACAGACAGAGTTACTTTCGCATTTATAATATTAGTAAGGATGTCCATCCTCAGGCTCTAGACTATCTGTGTACCAAATTTCATTTAAATCGGTTCAGTAGTTTTGGCGTGAAAGCGAGACAGACAGACAGACAGACAGACAGACAGACAGAGTTACTTTCGCATTTATAATATTAGTAAGGATATTAGTAAGGATTATTACTAGAATTAAAAACTCCTTTTGAAATCTGTTGAAAAGAGTATAAAAATGTGAATTGTTTCATTTATATACATTATACATACTATAATTTATTTCCCCTAAATTCAGGGTAATTTTTACAACAAGATGGTGGTATTATTTTTACGGGTAATAACCAAAGGTGGGCATTAACTCGTTAATCCGTTAATCGTTAATTAACGAAGTTAAAATTTTCCTTAACGGATTAACTTTTAAGTTAAATTCAAAAAGTGTTAACGCTCTTGTTAACTTCCGTTAAATTCTACTTCCGTTAATTTAGTCCGTTAATTATTACAATAGACACTTATTGACGTGTTGTCATTTTATTTAAATTATGCATCAGGCTACATTCGTAAGTTCGGCTATGTTCGGCGACCGTCGGCGAGTCGAATGGTGAACGAGAACGAGAGAGAACGAGAACGAGCGAGTGTGATGCATGTTATACAATACACCGAGCGGCCGGGATAGACGTGATCAAAAGAGTACCGCAGAATCCTTGTTAGAAAATAGTGACGATATAACCAAACTTACCTCTTTCAAATATGCGAAGTTTAGGCGCTAGACACCTTCAAAATTTAATATTTATTTCACATTTACACAAATATCTCTTACATTTTATTACATTTTATTTACATTAAAACTGGTTTTCATTTATTTAAAATCACTTTTTTTAGAAAAAGACATTGTTATAAAATCAACATAAGGTTCGAAAACACTTTACTCTTAATACAATAATTGTTATACGTGAGACGCAAAATCTATTAAAAGAGATAAACTCTGCGTTGAATTGCAATCAAAATAATCGAGATTACTTTTCAACGTCGTACCTAAAATACAACTAAACTTTGTTGCAGACAAAAATGTTTATTTTAATGTTGGAGTTTAAAGACAACAAAAAATATAAAAAAAAATAGTTTATGGTTCATTTGAAAAAGCGTACAAATAGGATTTTTTTCGTCATTGCGTAGATAAGAAACAAACAATGAAAAATAAATTTAAAAATTCGAAAGACGAAATGTGCACGCAATAAACGTTCCTCAAAAACAAAAGGGATTTAGGTGTTTATTACCGTCGTTTGTTTTTTTGGGGCTTCTTCATAGTCAACGAAAAATAATTTTAAAAACAACAAAAATATGAACAAAGGATCAAATGGACAGCCGCACAGAGAATGCGATAACAAACTCGATGGATTTATGGCCCCAACCCTTCTAATGGTCGGGGATGCACGTGCGCTGCACAAAGACAATAGCGAAGATAATTTGTTTGTTTACAAAAAAAAAGTATACGACAAAACGAGAAAGAATGAGGAAAAGATAAAATAATTATGTTAGTGAAATAATGTTAAACTGTGTTATACTAAATTTAATATATGAAATGTTCCCACAAGTGACCTTTACAAAAAGACATCGATTTTATTACGTACTAGCTTTTACCCGCGACTCCGTCCGCGCGGAATAAAAAAATAGAAAACGGGGTAAAAATTATCCTATGTCCGTTTCCTGGTTCTAAGCTACCTGCCCACCAATTTTCAGCTTAATCAGTTCGATCGATCTTGAGTTATAAATAGTGTAACTAATACGACTTTCTTTTATATATATAGATATATCGAAAGTTTATTTTAAAACTAATCGAATGTCGTTGAATATAATTCAAAACCACATTCTTCTAATTAACTATAACGATTTTATAGGTGATAAGAAAGAGAGAAGACATCACCCGCGATCGGTTGTTTTCGTTATGTCGTGTAACTTATGCTCTATACACTGAGAGTAATTTAACTTGATTTAACATATAACAATAGATCGAACGATAGATCACTAGATGATAGAAGTTATCGAAGGCATCTCAGTTGTATGGTTTGATGCGTTGAGATGTATCACTGGATTGGTTATATAGTTTATTTATCAATGTTATAATAAGTTTCCTCTGATGTTAGAAGTTTTGTTAATAAATCTATATTAATAAATAAAAAGTACGTAAAAAATGATAAGTCTGTTCGTGGGTCCTTAGCTAAAATAAAATAAAAAGATATTACCAAATTATACATAAAAATAAATGTTCAGTTGTTGGAGTATGAGCAAATGAATATCCGGGTGCAAATAGTAACAGATAAATGTAAATACTGCACAAAAGTTTTGATTGTTTTCTTTTGAATATAATCACATATCTTACTGTTTAATAGAAAATTTGTGTTGTCTAAATTTAGTTAGCTCTCTAATTCCGTGACGTCGGATTGTCGATAAAAAAATTGACTGAAAAAGTCAATTGTCCATCATTGTCAGTGTAGTAAGTGTGTGTAACTAGTGCATGCTATGTCATTATTATGGTACAGGCATTAGTACATCGCTCCTATTGTCTAAATTATATTTTAGTATATTATATAACTAAATTATAGATAGGATTAGCGATCGCCCGAGATTTTGTAAGGGCAGTAAAAAAATAGCCTAAGTTCTATTGAAAGTCTCGACAAAATCGGTCCATACGATTCGGAGATTATTCATATGGCCATTTCCCGTTTGCGCCTTATACTCGTAATATAAACAAAAATTAACTTTAACTGTTAACTTTAACTTGCGTTAAATTTTCGTAAATTAAACGCTTTAACGATTAACGAAGTTAAATTTTTATTTAACGAATTAACGATTAACGAAGTTAACTTTTTGATTAACTGTGCCCACCTATGGTAATAACCAACCAATTTGAAAAGAAGTTTAATATGGCCGCTTGTTTCCCAGATCTACAGTATATTATTTGAGTCCGTATATTGTACGACCCGATAATGCACAAATTCATTCAATTCATGTACAAACAAAGGTTTGTTTGTACATGAATTATCAGGCCGTACATTATCAGGTCGTGCATTATCGTGGCTGTACATTATCCAGACCGTACCGATATTGTACAGCCACGATAATGCACGACCTGATAATTGGCGACCACTGGTCACGGAATATTAGGCCGTGCATTACTTGTACACGAATTATTTGGCTGTACATTAACGGTACGGGGGTGATATTGCATGGCCCGATAATTCATGACCACTTCCCTGATTGGTCAGCTCACCTGGTCTCTTATTGGTCAACAGATTATTCTGTCATTTATGGTTTGAGCCTCGTTTAGATTGGGATGAAGAAAAGAATTTTTTTTGCCAGTATAACAAAAAATGTAACAAAAATTATAACAAATAAATAAATAAAATAAAATAGCCTTTTATTCAGTTCTGCTTACAAGTTACAATAAAAATAACTAATATAATATGCTAGTGTAAAGGTTAACAGATTGAAAGTTAGAAGTTGAATAAAGTTAGTTACACGTTAGATGTTACTCTTCTAGTATGTTCTTTTGCCTATTTTCTGCAGATCTGTTTGCCAATCGGCAAAGGCCTCCTCCAACCTTTTCCACTCATTCCTTTCTCGTGCTACTCTACTCCAGGTCACTCCTGCTACACTCCTAATGTCGTCGTCCCATCTTTTCAGCGGTCTGCCTCTTTTCCTTTTTCCGTCTCTGGGGTACCACTGAGTCAGTTTTGCTCCATTTGTCTGGTCCTCTTATTGTGTGTCCCGCCCATCGCCATTTGAGCCTTCTGATTTTGGATGCTATGTCTGTAACTCTTGTCTTGCTTCTGATGGTACGGTTGTTGACTCTGTCTGACTTTTTTATTAGCAACATACAGTGGACTCCCGATAATCCGGACCCTGTCTAATCCGGCGCCCCCTGTAATCCGACATGACTTAGAATTACATAAATTAAGTCTGATTTGTACTTCAAAGTACATACATATGTACGTATCTATATATATAAAAGAAAGTCGTGTTAGTTACACTATTTATAACTCAAGAACGGCTGAATCGATTTGACTGAAAATTGGTGGGCAGGTAGCTTAGAACCAGGAAAAGGACATAGGATAATTTTTACCCCCTTTTCTATTTTTTATTCCGCGCGGACGGAGTCGCGGGTAAAAGCTAGTAATATATAGATTCTTGTCATTAGATATGTATGTGCATTTATGCTTAATTTTATAATAAAACGTAAGCTCTCAATTGTTATTTAATTTACTAAATTCGACTTACATAAATTAAGTCTGATTTGTACTTCAAAGTACATACATATGTACGTATAATATGTATATAGATTCTTGTCATTAGATATGTAATTTGTCGGATTACAAGGTACTCTTTCGTAAAAAAAATCTGGACTATAGGGGTCTTAGGCAGTGCTCTATAATCCGACAAATTCGATAGTCCGAGACTGCCCTGCATAATGTTTACCGGATTACCGGGGGTCCACTGTACTTCTTTCCATTGCATGCTGACATGTAGCTAATCTATTAGTTATGTTTTGAGTTAGAGCCCATGTTTGGCAGCCGTACATGAGGACAGGTAGAATGCAGGTGTTGTATAGTTTGTTTTTAATATTTATATGTAACTTCTTATCTTTCATGATCTCTCTCATGCCCCAATATCTACTCCAACCGTTGCTTATTCTCCGCTCGACTTCTTTACGTGTAGAATCGTTTGGTGCCATTAGCTGACCTAGGTAAATGTATTCATCTGTATATTCAATTTCACTATTTTAGAAAGAAAGAAATACATTTATTCAGAAGAAAAGGTGTTCATTCGACATGTGCTGCGGCGGGTACCGCAGCGCCGATTTTCAATGAACCCTAAAAAATGAGTACAGTAAACAATATAAAAGAAAAACTATAAATAAATATTTAGAATAAATGCTCAGTCAACCGTGAGACTTAAACTTATGACAAAAATTACAACTAACAAATGTAACGTACAGACATAAAAGAGAACAAAAAAAAAAATCAACAATTATGATCGTTATATAAAATAATAAAAAAATAGTAATAAAAGAAAAAAAACAACACAAATCAAACAAAGGTATAAAAACTACTAATATACAGGCAACTCCGAGATGCCGAAACAATTTGACACAGCAATATCTAGGTTTTTTGATTATCAATTAGAAGGTTTTTATATCTTTTTTTAAAGGTAAATTTAGATTTTCTATGTTAATTGTGTTTTTCCTTCCATTGGTCATTACTCTAGTCTTTTCCGGATTTAGTTTCAGGCCTACTTTCTCACTTTCAGTTGCTAGCTCTCTTATCATTTTTTCAATGTCTTCTGATGTTTCAGCAAACAAAACTATGTCATCTGCAAACCGTAGGTGCGTGAGAGGAACACCGTTCACATTTATTCCAAGATTTCTCCACTTGAGGCATCTAAACACCGATTCTAGCACAGCTGAGAACAATTTTGGAGATAAGGGGTCCCCTTGTCGGACTCCTTTTTCCACTCGGAATTGTTTTCCTTTCTTTTCTAATTGAATCCTAGCGGTACTGTGACTGTATATATTTTTAACTAAGCGGATATATTTGTGTTCAATTCCTTGGTCTCTTAACGCCTCCCAAATCTTTTCGTGAAGTAAAGAGTCGAATGCTTTAATGTAGTCAATAAATGCGATGTAGTATGTGCGTTGGTATTCGTTGTATTTTTCTACCACTTGCCGTACTGAATGGATATGATCGATCACCGAGTAATCTTTGCGAAAACCTGCCTGTTCAATGGGTTGATGTTCATCTAATGTTCGCTCTATGCGTTTTAATATTATCTTAGCAAATAATTTATATATGTATGTTGGACATGAGACTGATGGGGCGGTAGTTTCCAATTTCATGTTTATCTCCTTTCTTGTATATAAGAATAATATTAGACTCTGTCCATTGCTGTGGTATAATCTCGGTGCGTATGATGTCATTGAACATTTCTGTTAAAATAGGTGTTATTACTTCTTTGGCTAGTTTCAGTATTTCGTTACTTATACCATCGGGTCCTGGTGCTTTGTCTTTTTTTTGTGTGTCTATAGCTTCCTCAACTTCGGCATGAACGATGCAAGGGATATTTGAATTGTCCATCAAAATCACTTTGCTTTCCATAGATTGGCATTCATATAGTTTTTTGTAATAGTTTGTGGCAATTTCTAATATTTCTCTTCTATTATGATTCCAATTTCCTTTAATGCTTTTCATTTTCAGCACCCAGTCCTTCGAGTTTGTCAATTCTCTATATGCTTTTTTGGCACCCCCTGTTTTGACAATGTTGTTTTCTATGATTTCCATTCTGCTCTGTTTCCTATCTCTTCTTATACTTTCTTTGATTTTTTTACTGATCTCTGCAAGCTGTTTTCTTCTATCTTTTATATGTTTTTTACTTATCAGGTGTTTTCTTTGTTCTAATAATTTTATAGTATTAGTTGATAGCCATTTTCTCGGTTCGCTTCCATTATTTATTTTACTAAGTTGAATTTGAGTTTTAAATTTTTTTTCTATCCGATTGTACTTTTCTTGCGTTCTCAGACTCGTTGCTATATTTTGAAATTCTTTAAACTTGTCTTAGAATGGTAACTAGTTGTTCTCCTTGATGCTTTCCGATCTTTATGGCTGCTATTTCTTGCTTGGGTCTTGGTTTTCTTGGTTGAGTTGTCTTTAGTTCTGCTCGAACCATTCTGTGGTTGGTGTTGAAGTTTAAATTGTTGATAACATTAAAATTAATAAAACACCTGTTTTTATTGGTCATTACGAAGTCAATTTCATTTTTTGTTTTGGTATCTGGCGACAACCATGTCCATTTTCTTTTTCTTTTTTTTGTACATAGTATTGAGTATAGTTAAATTATTTTCAAGTGCAAAATTTATGATTTTTTCTCCATTTCTACTTCTTGATTTATTACTGTATGTATATGGTCCTACTACTGTGCATTCGCCTGTACGTCGTTCTCCGATTTTGCCGTTGTAGTCGCCCATTACAATTAAGTTTTTGTGAGCATGTTGCCTAATTGCGTCGTTAAGATTAAGGTAGAATGTTTCTATTGTTTCTAAGTCTGATTGTTCAGTGGGTGAATATATTTGTATTATAGACCACGGTTTATCGTATCCTGGTAGCTTCAAATTCATAATTGCTATCCGCTCGGAGATCCCTATAAAACCTTCTATGTACTCTGTAAGGTGTTTTTTGATAACAAAGCCAACTCCGTACTGGCCTGGGGTTGTTCCTATGTAGTACAACAGGGAATCTTCGTAGCAAATAATCTTTTCTCCTTCTCGTCTCACTTCACTGAGACCGACAATGTCCCAGTTAATTCTTTTTAGTGCATACATTAGTTCTATATAGTTTTCCTCATTCTTCAGTGTGAGTACATTTAGGGCTGCGATATAAATTTTATTTGATCTTGGAGATTGGTTTTTTATTTTTGGAGGGTTGTGGTCTCCATCCCCCACGAGGACCAGTCGGCTTGGGGGAGTTAGTATTTTGTCTGTTTGTACGTTTTTATATTTTTGTTGGGTATTCGGTTTATCGGTTGTCAGTAGTTGCTACTGGTTATTGTTTTGTACCACGGACCTGCTCGGTTGTCCGAGTGGGCGGAGAGGTGAACTCCGACGTGGCGCGTCCCCGGGTGGTGGATAGGGGAACGCCCCGGCCTTCTGCCGGGGTAGGGCTTCGGCCCCGCGAACCAAACACTGGTAGGTTAGCAAGGTTAGTTAGGTTAAGTAGGTTAAGTAGGTTAGTTAGATTAGGTTGCGGGCCTCTTGTGGGCCCGCAAAAGAGAGGGCGGCGCTCGCCGCAAGGCGAGCGTCTATTAGGCTAGTTAGTTGTGTAAGTTAGGTTAGGCTGCTGGCCCACTTGTGGGCTCGCAAAAGAGAGGGCGGCGCTCGCAGATGGGCGAGCGTCTATTAGGTTAGTTAGTTATGTAAGTTAGGTTAGGCTGCGTGCCCACTTGTGGGCTCGCAAAAGAGAGGGAGGTGACCCCGAGCTGAGTACCACAGGGAAAGGTGAGGGCGAACCTATAGGTTAGTTTAGAGTAGGCTAGGTTAAGTTAGTTAAGGTAGGTTAGGGTCAGTGCCACGGACCTGCTCGGTTGTCCGAGTGGGCGGAGAGGTGAACTCCGACGTGGCGCGTCCCCGGGTGGTGGATAGGGGAACGCCCCGGCCTTCTGCCGGGGTAGGGCTTCGGCCCCGCGAACCAAACGCCAACAAACCCGTAAGTCCGCACTGAGCGGAAACGGGGGCCCTGCGCTTATCGTGGGGCCGCGAGGAAGAAAACCTCTATAAAAAATTACCCTCAGGGGGGGTGGGGTTTAGGTAGGGTGGGGGGGGTTTTTCCGCGGGGCTACACCGGATAGGGCCACCCATACCGGGCAGGCCCGCGGAAAATTGGGGAGGGCGGCCCCGGCGTGCACTAACCTGCCGTCGGGGAGGGGTGGGGGGGGCATCCGTCCGCAACTAGGGAGGGTACGCCGACCTCCCTAGATTTCCGTAGACCTAGTGGCTTTGGGGGGGCTTTTTTCTTTTTTGTTTGTTTTTTCTTGCATTTTTTCGTTTTGGTCTTTTATATTTTTTGGTTATTTTTTGTTTGTTAAGGGGAATACCGCAACGACCTCGTAGAAGCGGCGCTATGAGTATGCGGGGCCACTAGGAGCGGAGCGCTTGCCTTAGCCGGCCGGCGCGCGAGAAAGGAAAACTCTATAAAAACCCGACAGTAAAGTCGTTAAAACCTACAGATACCTGGCGACCTCTGTAGTAAGAAGCCCCATTATCCGGAACGGGCGTCACCCGGTGGTGGAGTGTATATCGTCCCATAATCGTGGGAACAAGTATGGATATAAAAGAAAACAAAAGTAATGAGGAGGGGAACGTGATGAAGGAGTTGACGAAGGAGTTGAGGGTTGTGCTTACGCGCACCCCGATACCGGTAGGGCCTCAGGTCGACAGGAGGGTTTCGGAGTCCGACTCGGACGCGGCGGCGAGCATGGCGTCCGCTGCTAGTCGTGTTGGGTCCCTAGAGGTATTGAACCGGGACGATCTCGGTAGGTTCTGGAGTGAGGGTCGCGGGCAAAAGCGCCCCAGTGAAGTAGATATGGCAGGCTGGTCTGATGAGGAAAGGTCGGAGGCATCAGTTTGCATAGGGCCTCGTACAGAAAAGAGGGCCCAGGCGAAAGCAGCTAGGCAGCGGGCTGAGGAAGACCTCGCCAGGGAGGCAAATATCGCCCGCTTTCGGCGGGAGACCCGGGCTAAGTTGTTCCCGGAGCCCAAGCAGAGGATGGAAGAGAGGGGGGCAGCCCAGCTGCAGGAACAAGTAAAGGAGGACTTGGAGGTCATCACCAAGGTAGCCACCAAGTCCTCCAACCTGAAGGGTACATTCGTGCGGACCCTTAAGGACGCCGCGGCATCTATTAAGGAAGCCGTGGAAGTCCTCGGGGCCCGCACAATCACGGAAGAGACGCGGCATTTGCAGGCGGACAACGCCCGCCTAAGAGCCGAGATGGCCAGCCTCCGCAAGGAGCTGGCAGAGCTACGGGAGGAAATGCAGAGAGGGCGGACACAAGGTCCCGCCCCCACAGCCACGGACATGACCGCGGAGGCCGCCCCTACAGGGCCCTCCCAACTAGAGGAGATCTGTCGGACGGTGATGGTCCAGGTGGGCGGGATGTTAAATGCCCGCCTGGCCTCGTTTGAAGACAGGCTCCTCCCGGAGAGAAGATTGCGGCCGCCGCTGGCAGCCGACAAGAGAAATAGCGGACGCTCTTACGCGGCGGCGCTCTCGGGGCCAGCACCGGTATCAGCACCGGTGCCAGCTCCACGAGTACAGGGCAAGGCGCCCCCAGCGCCGCCAGCCAAACCTGGCGCCAGCGGGCTTCCGCGGCAGGCGCCCGGTGTGTCCACACAGCGCCCTGCGGCGTCCGCACAAATTCGTCCGTCCCAAGCCCAAGCGAGGGCTACAAAAGGAGGCACTTCTTCTACCCCGCTTTCGGAGGGGGAGAAGAGAAAAAAGAAAAAGAAGAAGAAGAAGAAGACAAAAAGTAGTCCTCCACAGGGGCATCAGCAGCCGCCGCAGCCGCCTCAGCTTATTGAGTTCCCGTGGATTAAGGTGGGGCCTAAAAAGCGGCCCGACGCAAAGAGTCGCGCCCGTAAGCTCCAAGCACCCCAGTCGTCAGCAGTCGTCCTGACGTTGCAACCGGGGGCGGAAGAGAAGGGCGCGACCTATGCGAAGGTGATTGCCGCGGCAAAAGAAAAGATTGACGTGGCGGAATTCGGTGGCCAGGGGGTCCGACTTCGAAAGGCAGCCAATGGAGGCCGCCTTTTCGAATTCCCAGGGGCCTCCAGTGGTGAAAAGGCGGACTCCCTGGCTCAAAAGCTGCGGGAGGTCTTAGGTAGCGAAGTCGTCTGGGTCTCCAGGCCCATGAAAATGGCTAGCCTACGGGTTACGGGTCTGGACGACTCCGTTACCAGTGCCGAGGTGGCCGCCGCTGTTGCGGCGGCAGGAGTATGTCCAGCGGAACAAGTGCGGGCTGGAGGAATAAACGCCGGCCGCGACGGACTAGGGTCAATCATTGTTACCTTTCCCGTCGCAGCTGCGAAAAAAATTGTAGAGGGCGGAAGGCTGCTCGTGGGCTGGGTGTCCGCGCAGATTCAGCTCCTGGACGCCCGGCCCCTTATGTGCTTTAAGTGTCACGAACGTGGGCACACGGTGGGCCAATGCAGCGAAGAAGTTGATCGCAGCGCTTTGTGTTACCGTTGCGGTCAACCGGGCCACAAGGCCCGCGAGTGCTCCGCGGCACTGTGCTGCGCGGTTTGCACTGCCGCTGGCAGGCCGGCAGGCCACCGCGCGGGCAGCAGAGCCTGCGTCTCCCCACCCAAGGGGAAAAAGAAGGGAGGAACAGGCAGTTCGAGCCAGGTAGCCGGACAGTCTTCTTCCTCGCCCCAGGCGGTAGCGCCAGTGGCTGAGGAGGTTCCAATGGTCGAGGGTTAAGAATGGACCTGAATCTCCTCCAGGCTAATATCAACCACTCCGCCAGAGCTCAAGACTTATTGTTCCAGAGTATGGCGGAGTGAGGGATCCACATCGCAGTGGTAGCCGAGCCCTACCGCGTCCCGTCAGGGGATGATTGGGTGGGGGACATAGATGGTGTCGTGGCTTTGACGTCCCGGTCCATGGTGGGATCTCCGGCCTTCGCCAACGTTGTCCGAGGCCGGGGATACGTCTCCGCTCTTGTCGGCGACATCATGGTGGTCGGGGTGTACTTCTCGCCGAACCGGAGCCTCGCCGACTTTGAAGAGTTTATAGAAGAAGTCGGCGTTCTCATAGGCAGAAGTCACTCCGCCCGCGTGCTCGTCGCCGGAGACCTCAACGCCAAGTCAACGGCTTGGGGGTGCCCGGCGACGGATCCGCGCGGACAAGAGCTGGAGGAGTGGGCGACGGCGACCGGACTCACGGTCCTGAACCAGGGGTCGGTTAATACGTGCGTTCGGCGCCAGGGCGGCTCAATAGTAGACGTCACTTTTGCCGGTGCCGCTCTGGCACGACGTATTCGTGGCTGGGAGGTGCTGGAGAACGTGGAGACACTGTCGGACCATCTTTACATAAGGTTCGTTGTCTCCACGACTCCGGCCAACCCCACAGGCCCAAGCCGACCCTTGCGGGGGGATGGTCCCCGCTGGTCGCTCCCACGCATGGACCGCGACTTCCTTGTTGAGGTTGCCCTTGTTGAGGCGTGGTTCTCCGCACCGCGTGAGGACAACGTCACCGACGCCGTACAGGAGGCGGAGCGCCTCGGTGCTGCCATGACGCGCATTTGCGACGGCGCCATGCCGAGAGTGCGTTCCGCCCCCTCGAGGCAAGCGGCGTATTGGTGGTGTGCGGAGGTCGCCTCACTGCGCCGCTCATGTGTGGCGGCGCGGCGACAATACACCCGCTGCCGTCGTCGAAGAAGGCACAACCTGGCCGAAGAAGAGCGACTCTACTCCCTCTACAGGGAGGCGGTAAAGGCTCTGCGGACGGCCATCGGTGTGGCCAAAGACAGGGCCAACGACGAGATGCTGGGGACTCTGGATAGAGATCCGTTCGGGAGGCCCTATAAGATGGTTCGGAATAAGCTTCGGTCCAGGGGTCCTCCCATTACCCGGAGTCTTCAGCCTCTCGTCGTGGAGTCGGTGGTCGCGGCGCTGTTTCCGCAAAGAGCCGAACACGAGGCGCCCTGCATGGCGCCTCCAACTGTAGAGGGAGAAGAGAGCCTAGGCGCGCCACCGGTCACGGAGGCCGAGCTCGGGGCGGCGGTGATGCGCATGCGCGCGAAAAATACCGCCCCAGGCCCTGATGGCATCCCCGGTCGCGCCTGGGCGCTGGCACTAGGGCCGCTCGAACAATGGGTTCGGGCTTTGTTCTGCGCCTGTCTCGAGCAGGGTCAGTTTCCGGGAGAATGGAAGAAGGGAAAGCTGGTCCTGCTCAGGAAGGATGGACGCCCGGCAAACGAGCCGTCGGCGTACCGACCGATCGTGTTGCTGGACGAGGTGAGTAAACTTTTTGAGCGTGTGATCGCTGCCCGCCTCGTCCACCACTTGGAGACGGTGGGGCCGCACCTCAGCGCCAATCAGTATGGCTTCCGCAGGGGCAAATCCACCATCGACGCAATAGCGCGGGTGAAGGCCCTTGCGGACAGTGCGGTATCCCGGGGGGAGGTATTGGTGGCGATATCTATTGACATCTCGAACGCCTTCAACACCTTGCCCTGGAGCTGCATCAAGGAGGCGCTGAGGTACCACACGGTCCCCCGGTACCTTCGGAGGATCGTGGCGGCCTACCTCTCCGAGCGATCGGTCGGGTACCCTACCAGCGGTGGCTGGTCAGAGAGGGAGATGTCGTGCGGTGTTCCACAGGGGTCGGTTCTTGGGCCCCTCCTGTGGAACATCGGGTACGACTGGGTCCTGCGCGGGGCCGTCCCGAGGGGTGTTAACGTCGTATGCTACGCCGACGACACCCTCGTGACGGCCTGTGGCAGCACGGACAGGGAGGCTCGAAGCAGAGCAACAGCCGGCGTGGCCCAAATAGTGGCCAGAATCCGAGGACTGGGATTGGAGGTAGCCTTACACAAATCTGAGGCCCTATACTTTCATGGGCCTCGAAGAGCGCCTCCAGCCCAGTCCGGAGTCGTGGTTGGCGGAGTTTCCATCGGCGTCGGGAGCACAATGAAATACTTAGGTCTTGTTCTCGACAGCCGATGGAACTTCGAGGAGCACTTTCGGCGTCTCGTCCCAAAGCTCGTGGGAGCGGCTAGAGCCCTCAGTAGGCTTCTGCCGAACTTGGGCGGACCGAGCTCGCGGTGTCGCCGCCTTTACACAGGTGTGGTGCGATCCATGGCGCTCTACGGAGCGCCTATTTGGTCGGACGCTCTGACCGCCCGTACTAGGGCCCTTTTACGTGGGCCCCAGAGAATCATGGCGGTCAGAGTGATCCGAGGATATCGCACCATATCATGTGAGGCGGCCTGTGTGTTGGCGGGGACGCCGCCCTGGGATTTGGACGCCGAAGTGCTCGCCGGTGTTTACTGGCGGCGAGCGGATGCCCGTCTCCGGGGAGAACCCCCTCCCCCAGTGCAGGAACGTACGTGGCGGCAGGCGGCAGAGGCCGAACTTGTCGTTCAGTGGCAGGAGCGGCTTTTAACGCCGTCTGCCGGCCACCGCACAATTGAGGCGGTCCGGCCCGTCCTTGAGCTATGGACGGGCCGGAAGCACGGAGCTCTCTCTTTCCACCTGGTGCAGATCCTGTCGGGGCACGGTTGCTTCGGCAGGTATCTGTGCAGGGTGGCGAGACGAGAGCCCACCGAGGAGTGCCACGAGTGCGGCCACGTGGAAGACACAGCGCAACATACGCTGGAGTCATGCACTCATTGGTCGACCCAGCGGGCCGCACTAGTGGCGGCAATAGGAACAGACCTCTCGCTGCCCGCCGTCGCTAATGCCATGGCGAGCAGCGACAGTTCGTGGCGAGCCGTCGCCTCCTTTTGCGAGGAGGTGATGACGCAAAAGGAGGCGGCTGAGCGGCGGCGGGAGGACGATGCAGTCGGTAATCCTCTCCGCCGCCGCAGGGCCGGGCGCAGGCAGCGTGCCCAAGACCGCCGCATGCCCCCATAGTCGCAGAGCTCCGGGCGGTGGACCTGAGTCAGCCATCGCCCGCCGAGCGTCACAATTGATCTCGTGGTGGAAGGCGCACTGTAATGTTCCCGGTGCGCCTTACATGAAGTTCAGGGACCCCAGGTCCCCACAAAGGAGGGTCTGCTTTGTCGGACGGTGCTGACCGGGTCGCGGAAGATTGCGCAAGTGTTCCCGTGACCCGGTCACCAGGCGCGTGGCGGAACGTCGTTGGGTTTTTAGTGGGTATTCCGGCCACTTCTTGGCCGGCGAGTCCCACATACCCTCCCGAAAATGGGGGGGATGCGGAAATGCATTTTCCCAACGTAAAAAAAAAAAAAAAAAAAAAAAGGTTAGGGTCAGTGGGGCGTCGCGGTGGCAAGCTCACGCGATCCCGTGGCGCCCCACACTATGGCCATGAGGGAACAAGGAGGTTTAGTGGGTATGCTCCCATTCGGGGAGAGAATCTCACATAACTCGCGTGTCTTCCCCGAGGCACGGAGTATGCATTAAGCATTCCTCCTTGGAAAAAAAAAAAAAAGGTAGGTTAGGGTGCGGGCCCACTTGTGCGTCCGTACATGAGAGGGCGGCGAACCCGAGCTGAGTAACTGCCCTTTTCAGGGCAGCGAAAGATGAGGGTAAGCCTTGAGCGTGGTGGGTGGCGCGGCCCACTAGGGTCGTGGCCGTCGGTCGGGACGTGGGAGCACGACCTCGGTAGCACTCTGCTTGCAGAGCTGTTATGCGATGGCGTGTGATCCTGCGTCCCATCGCGTAATCCCGGTGGCCATCACCGGGACCGCGGGCCCCTGTCTTGATCAAGACGGGGGCCAAGAGACAGGGTCTCTATAAACCCTAGGCGGCACCAGCGGGGGAGGCGGGGATTCCGAACCTGCATTGCACGGTGTCGTCTTCAAGGAGCGCCTAAGGGTGCAGCGCCCCTTTGGGGGCGCAGAGAGGGCCCCTCCCGGGGCGGTCAGTGGGGCATCGCGGTGGCAAGCTCAAGCGATCCCGTGGCGCCCCACATTATGGCCATGAGGGAACAAGGAGGTTTAGTGGGTATGCTCCCATTCGGGGAGAGAATCTCACATAACTCGCGTGTGTTCCCCGAGGCACGGAGTATGCATTAAGCATTCCTTCTTGGAAAAAAAAAAAAAAAAAAGGTTATTGTTTTGTGGGATGCTCGTCAGAGAGTTGGAACGTGTTCTCATGATATCAAAAGCGTTTGTACGGTTAGATTTGATAGAACTGATTGTCTGCAACTTTTTTGTCTGTGTATTTGAAGGTGACTTTGGTGACATAGACAGTTCTCGTTTTCTTTTGTCGAAGTTTGTGTTTGTTTCTTTAACTATCAATTGGTCGTGCTTTATAAAGGCTACATTTCCTTTCCTCTTTTCTTCCTGCAGTCTTGGGATTAGAGCCTTCCTCTTCTCTAAAACCTCCTTTGTGAAATCTTCCGAAATGTAAATCGTTTTGAAATTTTTTCTTCTTTTCATAATTTCGTCTTTTTTCCATCTGTTTATGAGTTCGCATAGCACAGGCTTACTACTGACCGTCTGTTTACCTAAGCGGTGTACTCTGTTAACTTCACTTTCTTGTAGATTTAGGTTTAACTCGTTTTTAAGAATATTTGTAATTTTTTGGAATAGGTCAGATGTTGATTTTTCGCTTTCGTCCAATCCGTAAATAATGATGTTATTACTTTTGTTACCTCTTTTTAAATGTTCAATTTCTTTTTCAAGGTTTTCGACTTTCTTTTTTAGTTTATTATTTTCTGTGATTAAAGGAGTTAATTTTTCATCTATTTTATCCATTATGTTTTTAGTAATGGATTCTTTTAATTCAATAGTTTGTTTTTGCATTTCTAGCTTCATTTGGTCGAGTAACATTTTAAATTGATGATCCATCGTTTGTTTTTCCAAATTTCTGTTAAAACGGAACGTATTTTTGGTTGGTACTATTTTTCTTGTAATGGTAACCCTGAACTGTCAAATGTCAGATTGTCATTTGTCTGGCCGATGGCTGTTGTGCGAATATCGGATTGACATTAATTCAAAAATGAGTAATGTTCAAACCTCAATCGTAGTTGTTCAATTTGCAGATTTGATTTGTTGGGTTTATCTTGAAGAATATGAAGATTAATTTGTTTTGAATGTTTCTGGACACTTTCACTTAGTTTTTAATCAGTGGTACTGGCGGGTTGTTATTTCTAACTATTTTTAGAACAATATTTTATTTCGGACGATATCACTGTGATGTTTACAATTTGACAACCGGAACCGGAATCCGGTTCCGGAATTATAACAAATACTTAAAAAATAATAAATTTGATTTAACGCAGTTTGATAGAATTTGGTTAGGAATTACACACTGTAAATTACTTAAATAATGTTTATTATTAAACTAATATATTGATTGAACAACAACGTAAAATAATAAAATTAAAATTCTATCTCGTGCACATATTTTCTCTACTGTTTTAAATATATCTTCCTTATAGAATCAACCTAATAGTGCAACAACCTCTTTCGATCCTCAAGAAGATCCCATTCACAACACTCAAACTCAATTTAAGACTGCACTAAATTTCTAAAGCAAGAATACCAATCTTTTAACAGACATATCGATGTAATAAATAAACGGCGCACCAAATATATTGATTTTATTTCATTAAAAATTACAGTGACAATGTCAACGTAACAATTTCTAAATATAAAAATTATGAAAAATGCAAAGGCTGAAATAACACCACATCACCACCTTTAGGATCGCCGAAGAGAAGTAGCTTCATCGTTTCACACAACTTCATTACCTCCTGCATTCTTCAGGTTCTGAATTTTCCCGAGAAGAGTGCTCCGTCTACTGTTCTATGAGGATGTTTAAAGAATCTTTCATGCGGAATAGCATTAATAATGGTGCATAATAATGATCTGATGGAACTGCTGGTAAAACATCCTCCCAATGACCTACGTCACGATTCCACAGACGAACCAAACACACAAGGATTCGACACTTCTTTAGACGACAGTTTCTAATATATGGTGAGCGATTGTGAGGGCGTACAGGACTGCGTCCCTAAACTCGGTACTAGCACTTGCTGGGTTGCTTCCTCTGGACCTTCGGGTCCAAGAAGCGGCCCTCCTTTATGAGGTAAAGAAGGGTCACTCCCAGCAAGTGCTAGGGGACCTTGATTTGGAATTACCAGTCCCGTACGCCCAGACGCAGCACCCGGTGCACCTGGAGGGGATGCAGTTCGACTGCATGGCGGACGGTGACGAAGTGGCCCAGCGAGCTGTCGTCGATGTAAATATAATATTTACACCGACGGTAGCAAAATTGAAGGCAAGGTCGGCGCGGCGTTATCTATCTGGGATGGCGCCGCGGAGACTCTCTGCCGGAAATTAAAACTGGGAAACTTCTGCACCGTATACCAGGCGGAACTGTTGGCCCTGCACGAGGCAACCCTGTTTGTAATGAAGAGCAACCGACGCTCGTTTGGTCTTCATTCCCCGGGCGCGACGCTTCGCGCCCAGGGAAGGCGTATACTGGTGGACGCAGGACCTTGCGGTCCTGCGCGCTGCCAGTAACGCCGCACGGCGCGCCTTCACCCGGTGCCGAAGACGTCGGCATCGGGTTGATGGCGAACTGGAGCACCTTCAGGCTGAAGTGCGGGCAGCCAAGAAGGTGCTCACCGCCGCCAAGGACGCTGCTTATGCGGAGTTCTTGGCGACCCTTGACGCGGACCCGTGGGGGCGCCCGTACCATATGGTACGAGCTAAACTGAAGAGACGAGTTGTACGTCCGGTTGTCAAACGATCAAGCTGTGTTTTGTGATCCTCTCACAAAGTTGTTGAAATTATAAAGTTATAGTGGTTGAAACAAAGTAAAGTGTACATCATTTTGTAAGTCTTCTACTGGCATTCTTAATAAACTAAAAATCACTGCAATCAAGACAAGGATATCGATGAAAACTAAGAATCTAAATATCGTATTTGCTAACTATTATTCGCTGGAGGGTAATTATGAATCATTTGTTATTGAGTGTTGACAAGTGACATTAAATAACATAAACAAACATCGAATTCGACGTTGACATATGTCAATCACATCATCTGAGTTGCCAGGAGCAGATAATAATCCGCCGAAAATATAGATTACAAAAAAGCGTTCCGTTTCACCATATCGTATAAGATGGAAATGAACTTAGAAAAATTACTTCAGTCAATTAAATATGAAATGGCAACCCAAATAAAAGAGCAAACAAAAGAAATAAACGAAAGCTTCTCACGACAGATGGAAGAAAAACTACAACCCTTAATCGACGAAAACAAAAAGTTAAAAGAAGAATTGGTTTTATTAAAAGGAAAAATCGATTATTTGGAAACAGAAAAGAAGAAAAATAACATTATAGTTTTTGGAGTGCCGGAGAACGAAACATGTAATGAAGAATTAATACAGAATGTTTTAAACGAAATACAGAAAATGGATATTGAGATAAATAAGCAATGGATAAACAAAATTCATAGGATTGGAGTTAAAGACAAAGCAAAAGGGAAACCTAGGCCGATAATTGTATCATTAGTCAATGCATGGAAGAAACAAGAAATACTTAAGAATAAAAAGAAAATTAAATCCGAAATTTATATAACCGAAGATTTTCCCAAGGCAGTACTTGAAAAGAGGCGCGCTTTGCAGCCTCAGCTTGAAGAAGAGAAAAATAAAGGCAACTTTTGTTTCATAAAATACGACAAGCTGGTTGTATTAAAGAATAACAAAAATACCGAAAAACGAAAGCGTAAGCCCTCAACTCCAAAATCAAATACCACTGCAGACAATGAGCATGCAAATCTTCGGAAACTCTCAAAACTAAACGCCTTTGATATGCTTAGGGCAAGATCTAATTCCTTTCCACAATCGTTACAAAATATTAATTAGCAATCAAGAACCGGCAACTGGACAAACCGTAATCGTATGCAAGAAACACAATTAGCGAAACATATGACGAACACTCTCCCAAGCCGGGTGGTCGCCGTGGGAGAAGAAGACCAAAACCCTCTAAAGAGCGAACCTGAAAACTTAATATATATAGCTACATTAAATGTTAGGTCCCTAAAATCTCCAGGTAAATTATTAGAATTAGAATTGGCATTAAACAACATAAAATACGACATATTAGGATTAAGTGAAGTTAGAAGATTAGGAGAAGGTATAGAAGAGCATGAAAATTATATATTTTGTTATAAAGGAGAAAGATGTGGTATGTTTGGAGTTGGCTTTCTGATAAAAAAACACTTACGACCACATATACAAGAATTCGTTGGAGTATCCGATAGGATCGCTATACTAAATATTAAACTTCCGATTAAAAATAAAAAAGAGATCTGGTCTATCGTTCAAGTCTATGCACCCACCGACTCAAACAAACCAGAAGACATAAAAAGATCAGAAATGTTTTACGAGAATCTACATTCAGTTGTACAAACATGTCATAAAAATTTGATATTAATGGGCGACTTCAACGCAAGGGTCGGAAAGGCTACAATAGGAGAAGAAAACATAATTGGCAAGTTTGGTATTGGAAGAAGGAGCTCGAATGGAAAGAAGTTGATTAATTTTGCATGGGAGAATAAATTAAGTATAACAAATAGCTTCTTTAATATAAAACCCCGGAAAAAATGGACATGGGTTTCACCGGATGGAAAAAACAAAAATGAAATAGATTACATTCTATGCAATAATATTAAAATCGTAAAAAACATAAACATTATCAACAACCTAAACTTTAACACAGACCACAGAATGGTAAGAATGGCCTTGAAACTGACGTTAAATAAACAATCAAGAAAACACTTTAACAAAGAACCATGTCCAAAAACTATCATTAATATTAGCGAAGAAGACATACACAGAACAGTTAGAAAATCTGAGGAAATCATAAGTGGTATAGATAGTGTAGAAGAACAATACGATAAATTTATAAAAACTATCAAAGATCTTACAAAAAAGACGTATGGGAGAAAAAGAATAACTTTATCACCAGAAACGCAAGATTTAATCGAAAAAAGAAAACGAATGCTCTCGAATAGGAAAGAAAATCAACTAGAAATTAGGAATATAAGTAAAACTATAAATATACGAATACGACAAGATATCAAAGCAAATAGAGATCGGACAATATCAACATATATAGAAAAAACCGGAGGAGTAAATAAAGCTTTTAAAAGTCTTGAAAATAAAGTAGATTGGATGACAAAATTAAACAAAAGAGATGGGCACAGTTCAGGAAAGAGAAAAGACATTTTGGAAACAGCTACAGATTTCTACAGAAGCCTATATAGTTCCGATATAAGAACTCACGGTATGACGTCAGAACATAAATACTCTACTGATGAGACAATCCCCGCGATAATTACTTCTGAAGTCGAAAATGCAATAGAAACACAAAAAAATGGCATAGCAACAGGACCTGACAATATATCTAATAAAATACTAAAGATAGGGATTAAATCTATTGCACCAATTTTAACAAAAATTTTCAACAATATACTAACAACAGAAATCATACCTAGAGATTGGACCACATCTACCATCACTTTAATATACAAAAAAGGAAGTAAAACAGACATAGGCAACTATAGACCTATCAGCCTAATGTCCAACATTTATAAAATATTCTCAAAAGTACTATTAAAAAGAATAACCACCACCCTAGATGCACATCAGCCTAAAGAACAGGCAGGCTTTAGGAGTAACTTCTCAACAATAGACCACATACACGTAGTAAAGCAAATTATCCAAAAATATAATGAATACAATATGAACTATTACATCGGATTCATAGACTATAATAAAGCATTCGATTCCTTAGAACACGAAGCTATATGGACCGCATTAAAATTACAAGGCGTAGATAACAAATATATAAGAATCTTACAAAAACTATATTCCAATTGCAAATCTGTGATTAAAATTGAAAGCACTGGCCCAGAGTTTCCAATAAAGAGAGGCGTGAGACAGGGAGACCCAATATCACCCAAGCTCTTCTCCGCTGTCCTTGAAATGGTGTTTAGAAACCTAGAGTGGAGCCACAGAGGTTTAAATATTGACGGTGTCAAGCTTAGTCATTTGAGGTTTGCAGATGACATTGTTGTTTTCTCAGAATGTCCTCTATTACTCGAGAAAATGATACAAGAATTAGCTTTTGAAAGTGGCAAAGTTGGTCTTACCATGAACACCAACAAAACAAAAATTCTCACAAATTCCACGAAATACAAAGTCACAGTCAACGACAAAATTATCGAATACGTAGATGAATATATATATTTAGGACATCTTATTGCTACAACAGACTGCACTGGTAAAGAAATTCAAAGAAGAGTAACCAATACCTGGAAGAGGTATTGGTCCTTAAAGGAAGTTATGAAAAATAAAAATATAACAATGAAACATAAAAGGAAAGTATTTAATATCTGCATTTTGCCTTGTTTATCATATGCGTGTCAGACGTGGGCATTAACAAATAAACAACTCAATAAGTTAAAGGTTTGTCAAAATTCTATAGAAAGAAGTGTACTCGGAATAAGGCTTAAGGATAAAACAACATTGAAACATAATAAAGAAAAAACACAATTTAACAACATAACTAATACTGTAAGAAAACTAAAATGGCGTTGGTCAGGACACATGATGAGAGAAAAGAAGGAAAAATGGTCTAGATTGGTCACAGAATGGTACCCACGTCAGGGAAAGAGAAACAAAGGAAGGCAGATAAAGAGATGGGAAGACGACCTCAAAAAAGTTGCAGGTCGTTTGTGGACGAGAGAAGCCAGGGACAGACAGAAGTGGAAATCTTTAGAGGAGGCCTTTGTCCAAGGACAAGCTGTAGATTAAGGTTAACAGTCGCCGGTTTAAATTTATTTTTTGTTATTAAACAATGTTAAAAATTGTAAAAAATCTTCAGCAATAAAGGCTTTATTATTATTATTATTATTAAAACTGAAGAGGGCGCCCCCCACGGAGGATATGGAGCCGGCCGTCCTCAGCGCGGTGGTTGAGGGGCTGTTCCCTGACAGCCCCCCATTCGAACCACCGCGCATGGCACCGCCAGATGCGGAGGAGGAGGACACCGCCCTTGACGCTCCTTTGGTAACAGAGGAGGAAATGGATAGGGCGGTTGGCCGGCTCAGGGGCCAGAAGGCTCCGGGACCGGATGGGGTGCCCGGCAAGGTGCTCCCCATCGCCCTCAAACACCTCGGGGCCCGCCTCCGCTGCCTGTTCAGTGATTGTCTGGCAGCGGGGCGCTTCCCTGGGGTGTGGAAGGAGGGACGACTGGTGCTCATAAGGAAGGAGGGTCGACCCGCACACTCTCCTTCCGGGCACCGGCCACTCGTGATGCTGGATGAGGTCGGGAAGCTGCTTGAAAGAGTGGTGGCTTCCCGCATCATCCAGCATCTGGAGAGGATCGGGCCGCAAATCTCCGAGAACCAATTCGGGTTCCGGTCGGGGCGATCGACCTTAGACGCCCTGACCGCCCTGAAGAGGTTCACGGAGGACGCGGCCCAGAGGGGGCAGGGGGCTATGGCGATATCTCTGGATATTGCCAACGCCTTCGGCTCCCTCCCCTTCGCAGTGATAGAGGAGGCACTCCGATTCCATGGAGTGCCCCTCTATCTCCGGAGGGTTGTAGGACACTACCTGCAGGGGCGGGTAGTGTCCTACATAACTGTAATGTATTATTGTAAATGTGGGTAGGTTATATTAACCTACCCTTCTGGGTTCGTAAAATAAATCAGTCCCCAGCAAACCGCCGTTTAATTTACACCATATATTACAACTGGCGACGAGTTTTTTTTTTTTGTTTGTATTTCGGGTTTATAGTGTTAAATATGCCTTTCGGAAAGTTGCACGAATACGATATTAACGATCGTAACAACTGGAGTGCGTACGTTCGTCTCGTTAAGCAATTCATTTTACTTAACGACATCAGAGAAGATCTACACGTCGCAACACTACTCACGCATGTCGGAGCGGCCACGTACGAGCTGATGTGTGACCTGTGTGCGCCCATGCATCCGGAGACCAAGTCTTTCCAAGCTCTGGTCGAACTTGTCGGAAATCATCTCGAACCAAAAAGATCGGAGATAGCCGAAAGGCACCTGTTTAGACAAAGGCGACAGACCGAGAATGAACCGATAAGCGTGTTTCTGCAAAATTTAAAGCACTTAGCGAAGCATTGCAATTTTGGAGCTACGCTTGAAGAAAATGTTAGAGATCAATTCGTCTCTGGACTTCGAAATGAAGTGATGCGGTCTCGTCTGTTCGCGGAATCCACATTGGATTACAAAAAGGCGGTGGAGTTGGCGCTTGCGCTGGAAGCAGCTGAGAAGCATGCGGAAGCGGCCGGCGGCGACGGCCAGGCGTCGGCGCCGGGAGCTTCGGGACTCGAGCAGGCAGGCGGCCTGCATCGCGTGGCCACGGGGGCCACACCGTCGCGGCGCCCCGCTTGCTGGCGCTGCGGCAAGGACGACCACACGGCAGATAAGTGTAGCTATAAGTCGTATAAATGTCATAAGTGTTACAATATAGGTCACTTGGCCAAAATGTGTAAAAAAAATGCTTATAGGGCTGACGGCGGAAGATCGAAACTTCATAATTATATTGATAGTTGTGACTCGGCGAGCGATGCGAGTGATTGTTTACATCATATTATATCCGTTAGTAATAATGTTACGGATGGACCTTACCATTGTACATTGCGTGTAGAAAATATAAACATGGTTTTCGAAATAGATACGGGCAGCAGAATCTCGGCGGTGTCAAAAGATTTTTATGACAAATATTTTTATAATTTACCTATTAAAAAACATAATATTAAATTGCAGTCGTACACGGGCGAGGCGATCGTTCCGCTCGGTTACGTCACAGTGCGAGTAACGAGTGGGAGCGGGACGACTGAGTTACCTTTGTTTGTTATCGCGCGCGGCGGTCCGCCGCTGTTAGGCCGTGTGTGGCTACGAAAACTTAATTTAGATGCCATTAATATAAATAAAATAGGTCTGCCGGCCGATTCGCTACTTATAAATTTACGAAATGAATTTCCTGACGTATTCGGTAACGGGGTAGGCACATTCAAAACAAAAATTAAATTACATTTGAAAGATACAACGCCGATATTTTGCAAGGCCCGTCCACTGCCGTTAGCATTGCGCTCACCCGTCGAGCGCGAGTTAGAACGCTTACAAGCGGAGGGAATTATTTATAAAGTGGATAGCTCCGACTACGGAACGCCCATTGTACCTATAATTAAGCGCGATGGAACAATTAGGATTTGTGGAGATTATAAAGTTACAGTAAATCCTTTATTAAAAGATTTTCACTATCCTTTACCGCGCACAGAAGAGTTGTTTGCAGCGTTAAGTGGTGGCGAACAGTTTACTAAATTGGATTTAAAGAATGCGTATCTGCAAGTAGTGTTAGATGAAGCTTCGCAACCACTAACGGCTATAACAACACATATGGGTGTTTTTGTGTATCGAAGGGCCCCGTTTGGTTTAAAATGTTTGCCGGAGATGTTCCAAAAATTAATTGAGGAAACTCTAAGCGGATTAGATTGTGTTGTAGCATTTATTGACGATATATGTATCACCGGGCGCAACAGAGAGCATCATTTACAAAATGTTAAAGAGGTATTGTCTCGGTTAGAGGAAGCGGGTTTACGTATTAAATTTGAAAAATGTGAGTTTTTTATGGATGAAATTTCATATTTAGGATATAGAATTGATAAAAATGGAGTACATACAGATAAAAATAAAGTATCCGCCATTGTAAATTTACCTGTGCCGAAAAATGTATCACAACTTCGAGCAGCTTTAGGCTTAATTAATTATTATTCGCGCTTCATTCCGAACATGAGCACATTGTTAAATCCATTGTATAAGTTATTGGCGAAAGGTAGCAAATGGTGTTGGAATAGGGATTGCGAGCGGGCATTTGAAGCGGTTAAAGAGAAGCTGGTTAGCGGGCCCGCGCTCGCGCACTACTCGCCTACGTTACCGCTGGTACTCGCCGTAGACAGCAGCGCATACGGTCTGGGCGCCGTGCTGGCGCATCGCATGCCCGACGGCAGCGAGCGAATCGTTAGCTGCGCTTCGCGCACACTCACTGATGCGGAGCGGCGCTACAGCCAGATCGACAAAGAAGCATTGGCGATAGTTTACGGGGTAAGCAGACACCATCAATATTTGTTCGGACGTAAATTTACTCTTCGGAGCGATCACAAGGCACTCGCATACATCTTCGGACCGAAACACGGCATACCACAAACGGCGGCTAGTCGACTGCAGAGGTATGCTGTTCGTCTGGCGGCATACGACTTCGACATCGTCTTTGTATCGACAGATAAAAATGGCAATGCCGATGGCTTGTCCCGTCTACCTCAGCCAGCGTCCAGTAAGTCGAGGGAGGAGGACGACGCCGCGACTTACTTACATTTCGTAGAAGACAGTTTCCCTCTTAGCCACAGGGACGTGGCAAAGGATACGGCGAAAGATGTCATATTAAGAAAGATATATGGATATATCGTGAGCGGTTGGCCACACCAGACCGAAATCGAAGGCGAGAAGCCATATTTTCATCGTAAAGAGGAGTTACACGTCGATCATGGATGCATTGTGTGGGGGTACCGGGTGGTCATACCGGGTACTTTGCGCAAACAAATAGTGGAGGAGGTCCACGCAGGCCACGTGGGCATGGTGAGAATGAAGCAAATTGCTCGCGGCTACGTGTGGTGGCCGCGACTCGACGCGGAGCTGGAGGAACGCGCACGCACGTGCGCCGTGTGCCGCGATCAGAGGGACGCGCCGCCATGCGCCACGCCCGTGCCCTATGCATGGCCCTCGGAACCGTGGACCCGTTTACACGCGGACTTCCTACAACATGGTGGTCGACATTACTTACTCGTCATCGACGCTCATTCTAAGTGGATCGAGATATTCCATATGAGTGGCGGGACATCTGCGTCTTCGGTGGAAAATAAATTCAGAGAATTATTCGCTAGATTTGGTCTTCCTAGACAAATGGTTACGGATGGAGGGCCACCTTTCACTTCTCGTGAATTTGAGGAGTTTTTGAAGAAAAATTGTGTAGACCATATCGTGACGGCACCGTACCATCCGTCAAGCAATGGGGCGGCAGAAAATGCAGTGAAGACCGTGAAAAAGGTCATCAAGAAAGCTCAATTAGAGGGCGAAAATATCGATCGCGCGTTAAGCAAATTTTTAATGCAGTATCGCAACAGTACACACTGCAGCACGCAACGCGAACCTGCTGTGGCCATGATCGGACGGAGGCTGCGCACGCGTCTGGATCTGCTGCGTCCTGCTGCCGCCACCGGCGAGGCCGTGGCGCGCGCGCAAAGCAAGCAGCGGCAGCACGCGGGGGGAAGCGCGCGCGTCCTCGCTGTCGGCGACGCCGTACTCGTTAGGAATTACGGGAGAGGAGATAAATGGATGGAGGGCATAGTGACAGAACGCACGGGCAAGGTTACCTATGCGGTTAATACAGGTGATAAGATAAATACCCGCCATATTGATCAAATAATTCCTAAGAAAAATTCGCGTCACTCTTGGCATGTTCCTATTCAAAATGAAACGAATGAAGATAGTGAGCGTTCGCACGTACAGGTGGACGACATTGCTGAAACGGGAGTACCAGGGGCGCGCGAAATCGATAATCCGAATATCGCCGCGAGAACACATGAAATTCCGTGTACATCTTCGTTCGAAACTAATCTCTCGCCGGAGCTTTCAATTCCCACTCCAACACCAGAGCAAAAGCGTTATAATTTAAGGCCACGAAAAATAAAATAATAAGACTTTAAATAAAATGCACACAGTACTGTGTACAAGTATTCCCATTACCTTTATTACATTAATGTTATTTCTCTTGTCTGAACTGTATTGTTTATTTATTTTTATTTACGTTTCCTACTACATTATAATTCATAAATATAAAATAAACATTTATATGTGTTAACTGTTAGCATTAAATTTTTTTTTTTCTATAACAAGATTGGTGTGTAGATGTTAACGTCAACGATTAAATGTAAGTTTTTTTTTTTGCAATTATTCCAAATTCTACATAATTTGTTTCACTAATTAAAACGGACAACATTTTAAGAACGGTGTGTATGATAATAACTTTGTTACTTTTACACTGTTTTGGCAACCAATTTACGTTTATATTAATTAAGTTTTTCTTTTGTTGACCAGTTACTTAAGTTTGTTCTATTGTTATTGCTTTGCATTATATTTTATCTGGAGAGGGATGTTGTAATGTATTATTGTAAATGTGGGTAGGTTATATTAACCTACCCTTCTGGGTTCGTAAAATAAATCAGTCCCCAGCAAACCGCCGTTTAATTTACACCATATATTACAATAACAAGGCGAGGAAGGGAGGAAAGGCGGATGGCCTCCGGTGTTCCCCAGGGGTCTGTTCTAGGACCCCTGCTATGGAACATCGGTTTTGACTGGGCCATCCGCGGAGAGGTGCTGCCCTGGATGGCGGTTATCTGCTATGCAGACGATACGATGATCGCCGTCCGGGACACCACCTGGAGGAGATTGAGGCGGAGGGCTGAGGCCGGAGCCTCCCTGGTGACCCGGAGAATCGAAGCGCTGGGCCTCCGGGTGGCGCTCTCCAAGACTGAGGCCCTATGTTTTAAAGGGCCGAGGTGGAGGGTGCCGTCGGGGGCAACACTCCGGGTCAACGGGGACGAGGTCGGGGTCAAGGCCAGTATAAAGTATCTGGGCCTTGTCCTCGACGGGGGGTGGCGTTTTGGGGAGCATTTCCGGTCGCTAACCCCCCGGCTCGTAGGCGCGGCAGCAGCCCTCTCGAGGCTCCTTCCGAACCTGAGGGGTCCGGGTGTACAAGCAAGGCAGCTGTACACCATGGTCGTCCGCAGCATGGCCCTGTACGGCGCGCCGATATGGGCAGAGGCCCTAAACGCGTCGAACAGGGCCCTCCTCCGCAGGCCGCAGCGCGTCATTACAGGACGTGCCTGCAGGGCCTACCGCACGGTAGGCCACGCGGCGGCCTGCGTCCTGGCCGGTACTCCCCCATGGGAGATAGAAGCGGGAGTGCTGGCTGAGGCATACCGGGCGCGGGTTGAGCGAAGAACCCGGGGAGAATCTCTCGCCCCGGAGGAGCTCGCCCACGCCCGGGAGAGGAGAAAGCGGAGGACCATGGAGCTCTGGGTGGAAGGCCTAGCGGACGTCGAATATGGCGTCCGCACAGTAGAGGCCATCCGCCCACAGCTCCCGGAGTGGTGCGGAAGGGGCCACGGGTCCCACATCGGAAGGGAGGAGACGGCGTCGTGCCATGGGTGCGGCGACGACGAGGATACGGCGCAGCACACACTGGAAGTGTGCTGCGCCTGGACAGAAGAGCGCCGCACCCTGGTGGCGACGATAGGTGGGGACCTCTCACTTCCTGGCGTTATACGCGCCATGTTAGGAAGTGAGAGGTCCTGGGACGCCGGTGCCTCCTTCTGCGAAGAAGTGATTTCGCAGAAGGAGGCACAGGAGCGGGAGCGCGATAGAGACCCTCTGGCGCCCCCGCTCCGACGCCGTAGAGTGGGGCGAAGGAGGCGGCAATTCGCCGCCGCCCTTCACCCCACAAATATGTGAGAGGAGCCCCCCCCCCGTGGGCGACAACGCAGGCGGGGTCACGGAAGTAAGCTCACGCGTTCCCGTGGCCCCGCCATAATGCGTCGGAGGGCAGTCAGGTTTTAGTGGGTATTCCGGTCGCCTTCTGCGGCCGGCGAGTCCCACACTCCCTACGCCATTGCACAGCCCGGCGTAGGGGTGCGTAAATGCATTTCCTGACGTTAAAAAAAAAAAAAAAAAAGGTCCGCCCTCGAAACGGTAGCAAAAGGCGATTCCCTCCATCCCCTAGCAGTGAAAGCGAGAGAGAATGTACGAAAGAGCAGAGAGCAAGGGAAGGATGTCAGATTATATTGGGTGAAAGCGCATGCCGGGGTGGAGGGAAACGAAAGGGCGGACGTACTTGCAAAGCAAGCTGCGGTCGGAATGAAGACCAAACCGAACTACGACGTGTCCCGTTTCATACGTCAAGCGGCAACTCCGATTGGAATCGCTTGAGGTATGGAACGGGCGCTACAGGGACGGGGAAACTGCCTCAACAACCAAGGTCTTCTTCCCAGACGTCGTACGCGCGTTCCCTGTGCTCAGAAAAAGAGACCCGGATCAGGTACTTACCCAAGTTTTCACTGGGCACGGGGGGTTCTCCTCGTACTTGTGCAGGTTCCGCTGCAAGGAGAGCCCCTCGTGCATTTGCGATCCGGGTACCGAAGAGTCCGTGCTGTATCTTCTCACTGAGTGCCCGGTATCTGGTGCGATGAGGGCCGGCGCTGAAATAGAGATGGATAGTAAGATAAATTTGGAAACAATAAGTACATTAACACAAAATAGAAAAACAAGAGAAAGATTTTTACAATATTGCAAAGCGTCGGCCCTCCAAGCCATAAATAGGTTTAAGACATAAAAATATAATTGACTCACATTCGTAGTTCTTAAGTATTTATTTTATATAGCCCTTTTGCCCTAGAATTAGTTTTTATTGCTTTTTAAACTGTAAATAGATATATATTTTATATTTTTATTTTATATTTTAGTAAATTATGTTTTAAATGTAAGTAGATAGTATTATTTATAGTTGTATTATCCCTATATGCATATTCATGGATTAATCAAATTACTAAAGGCCAGCAATGCATCTGCGATTCCTCTGGTATTGCAGTTGTCCATGGGCGTCGATGAACACCTTGGTGTTCCCGCTGCTCGTTTGCCCCCTTCTCTTATAAAAAAAAAAAAAAAAATTACCAACACTTAATAACTTCATTTTTCGTTTTTGGTTTATTCTCCATAAGGCGAGGGCTGAAAATCGGCGTTGTCGTTCCGGGCAAGCTATTCGCCGAGCCCAATACCTGCCAACTAATTTGTACCTTGTTTATTTTATGTATCTACATGTGTGTGTAACCTATATAAACATTTTTTATTATTATTATTAAGTCAAAGAATATTCAAACAGTTCAGTAGTTTATTCAATGCAAAAAAAAATTAGCGAGATGATATGTTTTGTAATATAGTTTGAAATAAATATTTTGGAATGTTTTTTACAGATATCCAGACGCTGCATCTCACCTGCTCTACGAGAGTGTGCTGCCGTCGATGCGGAAATGGAGGAGAAACTCACAGCCGGCTCAGCCACGCACCTTGGAGGAATATGCGGTGGCCTTATCAGGCCACCGCTTGTTAAGTCCTGGGGGTCTACTCTAATTCAACGAAAAACGAAGTTTCGTCCGAAACTTACAAGGGCTGTAATAATGCAAATGTTGGAGAGGAATAGGTGAAATATTGTATAAAATATAAAAATAGCTCAAAAAATATTTATTACATTCATTACCATAACTTCTTTTATTTTATTTTATATTAATTTTCTTCTTTTATTTTATATTAATTTAAATTTAAATTAAAATTTTTGATCCTACAGACAAATTATTTTAAATAATTTTGTGGGACATATGTTGTTGTATTTTAGGTTAACATTGTATTATAAATAAATAAATAATAGTGAATAAAACTATTTGCCAAATTATAATACACTTTTATTTTTCTAAAAATTTTCTCATCGCTCCACACAGCTCTTCCAGGGCAACCCTGATGCCTGCAAGCTCAGTGTTTAGAGCTGTCTCTCGACCTGCACGCTCTTCTTCCAATTGAAACAATCTCCTCCTGACATCTGAGCCAGTAGCCGATTGTCTCCTTCTAGATTGTGCAGGTTGTGAGGCTGCAAAACAAATTTCCAATTATTATACATTGACAGATGAAAGTCTATGATACTTGAATGCATGAAAAGCATGAGATATTTTATGTAACTGTTTATTTGGTACACAGTGATTTTTTTTGACAATTAATTAAAAATAAAGGTACTTTTTGCCACTGCTGGATTGTTTTTGTACAACCACCCATAGAATTGAGTGAATTGCACAATTCTTCCCACAGACTCTTAGCTTGGACATTGCCATCGGCACCCCTCAATCTTCCACGAGCAAGATCCCTATGCTCGTCCAAGAAATTGAGAAGTACGTCAATTTGCTCTGGAGTAGCTGTACCCGTGGAGCCATTTGTTAAACTGAAAATATGTACTTCTAGATTCTTATTATGAATAAGAGGCGATAACACCGGTCTACAGCATTTTTGCGCACGGGTTAAATGTAACTTATTTTTATTGCTTTTATATGTAGAAATAAGAATAAGAACAAAAAATAGTTCTGAATTTGCTTTTATGAGTAAAAAATGGGAAAATTAAAAACTAATGAAAATACATAAAAAACTGACATAGAGGTGATTTATTAAAGACACCGAACGTCAATTTAAGATTTTTTTTTACAATAGAAGTTTTAAAGAGTGTTACAATGTTTAAAACTGAACAGTTTTATTTTTCCTATCATGTTCAGTACAAGTTTCTCTTATTAAACCCCAAATATAATCTCTCATCATGCTTTCCGTATTACTGGTCTTGGTAACGTCTCTCAAATTAACTCTGGTTTACTTTTTGATACATTTAAGTCTCTTATTAAGTCATTGAGATCTTCAGAGTTGATGAGGTGTGGTATTTTTGATTCAGTTTCAAAAACGAATTCAGATTGTACGGATACAGATTAACTCCGAGATTGATGGCTGCCTTGAGAAAGTAGTTGATTTCCCAACTAACGAGGAGCAGGTACAGGATTTTCTTCTGTATGTGGTATTGGAGCGGATGTCGATGGTAGATCAGGATAAAATGTTTTCTTTGAATGTTTACCTCTGAGTGGGTTTACAATGAAAAAACAACAGTCGGTGTGATCACTGGGTTCCCTCCAAGTTCTCGGCACTGCAAACTTTATTGCTGTTTTCTCACCTCGGTACCAACCTAAAAAAGACGTAATATAATATATGTAATCTAATTAATGTTAGTACGAGTATAAAATAGTGTTGATGAGAATACCTTGACTTCTGGAACTTTCCTCTTCGGTTACAACGGACGGCCGTCCGCTGTAAGAACTTTTGGGCGAGTGACCCCGACACCCCGCACAGTGTGCAGGCGCATCCTCCCTCGCACTTCAGACCCCTTCGCCGCATTAGTCGCATAATAATATAATCCTACCAGATTAAATTGGCGGCTCGGAGTATGGCGCGTTTGCAACTACTATTATTACTATTACTACTATTTAATATTAACATTAACATACTCCCCCCCATTGAAAGTTTAACTTTCAATAGTTTCTTGGGTTAATAATGGGCATATTTTCATTATAGCCCGTCGTAGAATTCCTTTTGTTGTTTGGACATCCACAACTCTGCAGACACCGTCAACTCCAGGATGCAGTTGCTTAATGCGACCGACGATCCATTTCATAGGTGGCATGTTGTCTTCCTTGATAACGACGAGATCACCGACCTTATATTGCTTGTTGTGAGTTTGCCACTTGACTCTTCTTTGCAGCTCAGATAAATATTCAGTACTCCAACGTTTCCAAAAATGTTGTCGCAATTGTTCTAGAAGCTGGTAGCGATTAAGAGTAATCCTCTCCGTCACAGGTGAGGGAAGCGACGTTAGCGATCGTCCAATCAGGAAGTGGCCTGGCGTAAGTGGATTTAGATCCGATGGATCAGCTGACAAAGGGGTCAAAGGACGCGAGTTTAAAATTGCCTCTATTTGGGAAAATAACGTAGATAATTCTTCAAATGTTAAATTGGTATTACCAGCAATTCTTTGTAAATGGAATTTTGCTGCCTATACACCTGCCTCCCAAATACCACCAAAGTTCGGGGCATAAGGCGGGATGAACTTAAAGGTGATACCTTCTTCCCGCGCAAATTCGCTAACTGACTGGTTACAGGCTTGGGTCATTCTGTTCAGTTCACCTTTTGCGCCTACAAAATTTTTGCCATTGTCGCAACAAATCAATTTGGGTTTTCCACGGCGTGAAATAAACCGACGGAGACAAAGTATAAAAGCATTGGTTGTTAAGTCACTAACGACCTCTAGGTGTATTGCCTTCGTTGAAAGACAAACGAATAAACATAAATAACATTTAGATGATTTAGCACCGCGACCTTTGCGATTTATGATTGAAAAGGGCCCTGCAAAGTCAGCACCACAGTTCTCAAATGGAGCAGCAGGAGTCACTCTAAATTGAGGTAAGTTACCCATTATTTGTTGCAATGGTTTTGCTTTTAATTTTGTACAAGTTATACATTTGTTTACAGTAGTTTTACCTAATACACGGCCACCTGTGGGCCAAAATTGTTCACGCACTGAACTTAATAATTGTTGGGGACCACAATGAAGTAGTCGGTTATGTTCATGCATGAAAAGAAGTTTGGTAAAATGATGATTGGAATTGATCAAGATTGGATGAATCTGACTGTATGGACAATGAGACGTCCTCCAACACGGAGAATTCCTTCCCTATCTAAAAAAGGGTTAAGTGACACTATATTTGACTTACGATTTAATGAATTTGTATTTTTTAAAGTATGAATGTCATTTGGAAAAGATTCTCTTTGGGACAATTTTGCTAAAATTATTAACGAATTTTGTACTTCATCAGTTGTAAGTTTACCAATCTGACGTGCTGAAGGAATAACTTTACAATTTTTTATAAAACGAAACACATATGCAGTTACTCTTTGTAATTTAGACAATTTGGAATAATGTTGAAATGGTATTACACTTTGTTGAATTTGTACACTACATGCAACCTTTGTTTCAGGTAAATTTAATTCAAATTTAGTTGGAGGCCAATCAACTTCATCTTTAGATAGAAACTTGGGACCCTTCCACCAAAGCTCACTATTGCTGAGTACTTGAGTGCTAACTCCCCGAGATGATAAATCTGCAGGGTTCTCAGTAGTAGGGACGTGTCTCCAAGAGCAATCATTTTTTGTTAAATCGCGTATTTCTTGAATTCGATTACAAACAAATAATTTTAACGTTTTAGGTTTAGTTTGTATCCACCCTAACACTATTGTTGAATCAGTCCAAAATACTGATTTATTAATTTTGACTCTAAGTGAATTATTGACTTTATTGTACAATCTAGCTCCTAATAAAGCGCCCATCAATTCGAGGATACAACACGAGGAATAGTTAGTTCTGGTTTTAAAGGAGCTACTCTAGCCTTTGCACAGAGTAAGTTTACTGAACAATTTCCGAATTTGTCTATGGATTTTAAATAAATACAAGCGCTATATGCAACTTGAGATGCATCTGTAAAGCAATGAACTTCTATAGAAATTGGAGATGGACATAAAACATGTCTTGGTATTTCAATATTAGCAATATTTCCAATATGTAACTCAAAATCCGTCCAAGCTTTGTTTATATCTACTGGAATCACTTCATCCCAGTCTAATTTTAGTTGCCAAAGTTTTTGAAGAATAATTTTAGGAATTATAGTGCAAGCTGAAAGTAAACCTAAAGGATCAAAGATTTTACAAGATTTGGATAAGATTGTTCTTTTAGTTATTTTTGTATTTACATCTTTACTTGTAGAAAATTGTAATATATCTTTGTCCGGAGACCAATTAAGACCTAATACGGTTGCTTGTTTAGAAAAATCTTTGGTTTCATATGTAATATTTAAATTATCAAAAATGTCTGGTGCATTTGTACGAAATTTTCGGAGAGGAAAGCAAGCCTTATTTAATGTTTGGATAACACCTGTTATAATATGTTCTAATTGTACCTTTGAATCTGACCCAGTGTTCAAATCATCAACATAGAAGTCATGCTTTAAAACTTCTGCTACTGCCAAATCAGAACACTCTTCACCGAGTTGCACTAAGCATCGGGTACTTAAGAAGGGTGCCGAAGCTGTCCCATAGGTCACTGTGTTTAGTTGTAATGTTTTTAAAGACTGATTTTCCTCATCTCTCCAGAGAATAAGCTGAAGATGGCGCTGAGACTCATCAACAAGAATTTGGCGGTACATCTTTTCAATGTCTCCTGTAACAACATAAGTATTTTGGCGAAAACGTAAAAGAATCGAAAGCAAATCATCTTGCACTACTGGTCCAACTAATTGTATATCATTAAATGATTTGCCGGATGAGGTTTTACAGGAGGCATCGAAGACCACTCTTAATTTTGTGCTTTCACTCTGTTCACGTATAACAGCGTGATGTGGTAAATAGTAACCGAATTTTGGACTTTGAATTTCTGTTGAATGACCTAACCTTTCATACTCATGAATAAAATCAGCATAGTCTTTTTTAACATCAGACAATTTGGTCAATTTTCTTTCTAAATTTATAAAACGCCTTTTAGCAATGGCATATGAATCACCTAAAGCATCTTCAGGTTTTTCAGATAAAGGAATTGTTACAGAGAATCTACCATTTGGTAATCTTTTAGTAGTTTGTATAAAATGAGATTCACATAATTCCTCATCTTTGGATAAAACATTAGAGTGGGAGGATATTTCTTCCATTTCCCAAAATTTGGCAAGAGATTGTCTAATCTCTTGAGAAAAGTTACACTTAACATTAGCTGATAGTTGTGTTGAGCCGGTTGGACCAGCAACGAGCCAGCCCAACTTTGAACTTTGGAGAGTGGGTTTGTTTCGCCCCGTTTTAATTAAATTGGACTCAACGATATCCCAAAACACATCTGCACCTAACAGAATATGTATTTCAGAAGGACGGAAAAAGTTTGGATCAGCTAAAGTAATATTGGACGGTAAGTTAATTTTAGTTGTATCTACTTCTACACTAGGAAGAACACTAGTAATTTGTGGTATAATAAAACATGACACACAGTACTCCGCCTCGGTTGGTACGGTACTAGCCGATCACTGCCTAACCGTGCTCACCTGCGTAGATAAGGCGGCGAACACACCAGGTGAAATTTTGAACTCGATTTATTATGATAGGAAAAAACTTAATAATATGCTAAATGAGATAAATTGGTCTCCAGTAGATAAAATGAAATGTCCTAACAAAATATATTCCTTTATCAAAATGAAATTTAACGAATGCTATGAGAAATCTAAATTAATAAAAACAAAACAGAACATCAGTAAACGCGATAATAAAGAGTGGATTAATAAAGACGTAATAAATATGTGTAAAAAGAGGGATAAGCTATATATTAAGTGGAAAAAAGACGTCAATAATACAATTCTTAGTCAGGAATACAAAAAATATAGGAATAAAACTAATAAATTCATTAATAAGACTAGGAATAACTATTACCATCAGAAAATTAAAGAAAGCATGTCCAATCCAAGAATTACATGGAGTATAATAAATAAATTATGTGGTAAAATTTGTGAAAGTTTAGATGAAACGCTAGACAAAGCATTCTGCTTTAGACACGTAAATACGGATTCCATAGCTAATAATTTTGCGAACGAATTTGACAAAGGTGTACAAAACATAATACCGAAATGTAGCACTAACCTATTGTCATACAAATCGTATTCAAAGAATCAAAATGTGACTTTTAGGATGCAAAAAGCTAACAATAAACAAGTTTAAAAATTAATAAATAATTTAAACAATAAAAAGGCACCAGGGGTCGACGGCATACGCCCGGTCGACCTTAAAGCTATCTCAGATAAAATTACCAAAGTTATTGTAAAACTAATAAATACCAGTTTCGATACTGATACCTATCCGACAGAACTTAAAATAGGCCTAATACGACCAATCTACAAAAGCGGGCGCCACGATGAATACTCAAATTATAGACCCATCACAATTCTCCCATGTATCAATAAAGTCATGGAAAAATTCGCATGTGATCAATTCCATACATTTTTGCAAAAAAACAATGTTATATCACAATATCAGTACGGATTTCAGCCTAAAAAATCAACCACACAACTCCTATCAAAATTCACCGACGAAGTAAATAGGCATCTAAACGAAAAAAAACATGTTCTGGTCGTATTTATAGACTTCAGCAAGGCTTTTGACACCTTAAATCACAAATTTCTATTACAAAAACTCGAAAATACCGGATTTAGAGGGCCCACCCTTAAATGGTGTACAGATTATATCAGTAACAGATTCTTCCAGGTCAAAGTTCAACAATCACTGAGCAAAAAAACAAAAGTAACAACTGGAACAGCACAGGGTTCAGTAATGGGTCCACTCCATTATTTGACCTATGTAAACGAGCTCGATAAAATAGTCGGCAAATGTGATCTATACCAATACGCTGATGATACGTGTCTTATCTCCGCAGAACGGGATATTGAAGATGCCGTTAATCATTTAAACGAAGACTTTAGAAACATACAAATGTGGGCTCACGATCTCGGACTAGTCATTAACGCCAAAAAAACAAAAATAATACATATACATTCCAGTCATATTAAGTACGAAAAGCCTATACAGATACTAGCCCACAGCCACGCGTGTCTACATCAGCAAAACAAGTGTACATGCGATCCCATATCTGTAGTTAAAAGTCACAAATACCTTGGTCTAACTATAGATGAAAGTATGAACTGGAAAACCCATGTTGATAACGTATGTGACAAGTTAAGAGCCTCGTTAGCTAAAATAAATATAATCAGGCATAAAATACCTTACAAAGTACGTCTAAGCCTATACCATGCTCTAGGGGAGTCGATCATCTCATATGGGTTAACCAGCTATGGCAGGACATTTTGCACATATCTGGATAGGATATATAACCTACAAATTAGACTCTTAAAATGTATTGTTCCTCGTCACCTTAAAGAAAAATACAAAGAAGATTACTCAAAACTTTTCAAAATCTGCAACGTTATTCCGGTACACGAAAAAGTCAAACTCTTGCTATTATCGCAGCGTTTCTCAGAATTAGAACCGTTGCAAGAACATTATACATATAATACTAGATACAAGACACAGGAAAAATATCGATCACCTAAAGTAAATAACTACTACGGGAGTAGGATGAGTAAATATATTTTAACCAAAACACTTAACGACATACCCTTAGAAACACGAAAACTACTTAATAATAGAAACATTAAAAGCAAACTTAAAGAACACTTTTTACAATAATAATACAAAAATAACTGAAAACACTTATTAAAACGCAAGTAAAAAAAATATATATTTTATAATAATAAAAAATATATTATTTTATCATATATATAAAATACATAATAAAATGTAACAATTAAAGAAAATACACAAAAAAATCTAACTAATAGGTAAACTAATTATATCTAAAACTAAAAATATAATTAATACGCCAGTGTGTTCGCAACCTAACATTGTAAAAGAATACCAACAACACCTACCCTCGAAATGATTTGTTAATTTAGTTAGTTCTATGATAAGATTTTATATTGTATAATTGATACACTTTAAGTTGTTATTTATATTAGATATGTAAACATATGGTGAACTGCGCAGTGCTGGGATAAACATTCCATGTTTAATGGCACTAAGTCACACACAATTGAGCAAAAAATCTGTAAATTTTGTTGATTAATAAATAAAAAAAAAAAAACATCTATAGTAAATGGGCTAGATCTAGACTTTATTGTAATATTACATGATTCAGAAACTTTGCTTACAGTATCATTAATACCAGAAATTAATATTTGGTTTTTATTAGAACATGATAAATTCATTTTATTTTTGGCACTTTCAGTGAGAAAAGATGATTGACTACCACTGTCAAGAAGAGCCTTGCCAAGGTAAGTTTTATTTGTTTTAGAATCAATGATTTCTACTTCAGCGGTACAAAGTAACACTTGATTTGATATCCTGGTAGATAATGAAACTGGAGTTGAAACAGAACTAGAAGTATTAGGATACTCATTGGATGAATTTGAAGGTAAGTTACTATTATTAATATTCGGTAAATTATTTTTTGTATTCTTACTATTTGGATTATTATTTGGATTATATCTATGTAACAATGAATTATGTTTTTTCTTACAAATTCTACAAGGCCCCAATTTACATTGAGAATGATGATGGCCTTGACGGAAACAATTTAGACATAATCTAAACTTAGTAACTTCTTTAAATCTATCTTCTAGGGTCATCCCTTTGAATTTATCACATTCATAGAGAAGATGACTTTGTTTGCATAAAATACATGATTTATTATAAGCAACGCCAGAAGATGAACTTACAAACGACTTAGTATATTTATTTTCCTTTGGAATTTGTCTTTCAAGTTTGGAGACATCACCCTTAAATTGTACAGTTTCCAGAAAGTCTGCACGGTTCCTCAAGAATTGGAAAAAATCTTTGAGCGTGGGAGAAGTAGTTGACTCACCCCTACTTTCCTCCCATTTGCGAGCTGTGACACTATCTAATTTTGAAGTCATAATAAAAATTACTTAAGTGTCCCAAGACTCAGTAGGCTCCTTTAAATTATTTAACGACTTTAAATTTTTTGAATATGTATCAATCATAAATCTTATAGCTTAGTAGGATTCTTTTGGTAAAGGTTCAAATTGAAATAAGGCCTTTAAATGATTGTTTACTAAAATTCTTTGGTTGTTGTACCGATCACAAAGAAGATCCCATGCTAACTTATAATTGTCTCCGGAAAACTCAATTGATTGTATTACAACAGCAGCGGCTCCCTTTAGAGAATTACGCAAGTAATGGAATTTATTTATTTGGGGAATCATGTCTACTTGGTTAATAAGAGAATCAAAAGTGTCTCTAAATTCTAACCATTGTAAATAGTTTCCATCAAACACTGGTAAGTTAATAGTCGGCAGTTTAATATTTAAATTGTTATGAACACAAGAACTCTGAACTGAGCCTTCATGGCTGCATGAACGATTAGCATTAGATGTACTATCTATAATCAGCTGTGTTGTTGCAATTGGACTACAAAAGGAATTTTCTATTTTTTCTCTTTCTTTAATTTGAATTTCTAAATTATCATCGCTAAGTGTTTCTATTTTATTTTGAACATCATCAAACAAATCAAATAAATTTCTAAATCTTTCTAATCTTAATTGCAATTCCGAACACATAACCGCAGTAATTTTTTTTGGTTCTATGAGTTTCATTGGTTCCAAATAATTTTGATAAATAGTTATTCTTGCTCTTATTTTTGACCGACTTGAAATTAACGTTCTTAAATCTTCTGCCATTGTAATTTAAATATTTTGGAAACAATAATAAAAAAAAAAGATAAAAGGTGAACAGAACGTGTGAATTCCCAAACCGTGCTGGCCGCGCGTATATGTTACGCAGCGGCTCGACCTGCAACCTGCAGCAGCTCTGCAGCAGCTGCACCAGCGCAGCCCGAACTCCGGTGATTTCAAAAGGCGGTGCGCAGGCAGCGAAGCCTGCAATTGTCCGTCAAATAAAATTTAAATTGAGTTGACCTTTGTGGACTTTAAAGGAATAGAGATCGACTAGCAAAAAAAATAGTTTGGTTACGCTTTACGACGAAATAAACAGCAGTACAAAGTGCAATTCGTACGAATTATTTAGTATTCAAATCAAGTAATATAAACTTTTAAATGGACTAATTGTTATTTGCTTTTGGAAAAAGTGACATTTCGGAAATCAACTTACGAATTTGGAAATTAATTAATCGATTCGGCAATTTATGCACTTTAATTTATAAAAAAAGGAAGGTAGGAAAATGCGTCGTAACAATGGAAAGTCTAGAAACTTCTTCTAAAATATTTTTTAATACGACGGTAGGAAAAAAATTACGTCTGGTTTGAATATTCCAATACTACGATGTTACGATATTTTTTGCCTAAAGCAAGAAAATAAATTATTTGCACAAATAAAACATTTGTTAAAACGCGTGTTAAAATTAAGAAAAAAGACCACTTCCCTTTATGGCTCGCGTCGTCGATGTTCCTTTGGCTGTTTGAATCGTCGTTACCGTTTCGTCCCTTCGCGATGTAAATTGATTTACTTTTGTTTGTCCATTGCGACGAAGGGGTCACTTTCTGCCGTCGATCACGTCGGGGTCACCATAAATGTTGATGAGAATACCTTGACTTCTGGAACTTTCCTCTTCGGTTACAACGGACGGCCGTCCGCTGTTAGAACTTTTGGGCGAGTGACCCCGACACCCCGCACAGTGTGCAGGCGCATCCTCCCTCGCACTTCAGACCCCTTCGCCGCATTAGTCGCATAATAATATAATCCTACCAGATTAAATTGGCGGCTCGGAGTATGGCGCGTTTGCAACTACTATTATTACTATTACTACTATTCACAGGTGGGCACAGTTAATTGAAAAGTTAACTTCGTTAATCGTTAATTCGTTAATTAAAAAATTAACTTCGTTAATCGTTAAAGCGTTAAATTCTCGAAAATTTAACGCAAGTTAAAGTTAATCGTTAACAGTTAACCATACCAAAATTATACATACTAATTTCACACTTATGTGGCGACACTTGTTTAAAATAGTAATTTGACTATACATTTATAGAATGTACACATTAGTATTAGAGACAAATATGAATGCATTATAGTATATTTCATTACGAGTGCGGAAAGCCTGACATTGCAAAGAGTTCCAACAAATGTCTACCCAAGCCGAGGCGCAGCTGAAGGTGAGGGTTGACAGTTGGAACAAGTTGTAATGACAGTTTCGCACGTGTACTAAACAACTATTTTTGATACAGTTGCGAAAAAATGAAGCAATTTAATAGAATAATAAAAACACAATAAACTCAACTAACTAAAATGTTTGGAAAATGGCGCCAACCGTAAAAGAATACAAACAGAGATTTTTTTTGTTTTCTTCACCCATTCTGGGTAGGCAAAGGGAACTATGCCCAAACAACCAAGTCTTCAGTAGATTATTTTTATTGATATGAAATAAAAATGAAATTTTATGAGATGAAATAAAATGAAAACTAACCTAATTCATTGAATCAAATCATTAAATCTGATATTCTAACAAATTAGAAGCTTCTTTTTAGAAATATTTGCATGAATCATAAAAACTTCAATGATTTTTTTTTGTAAAAACTTCGTGGTTGATTATTCTTTTAAACAGACATTATTTTGACAGTTGGGAAAGACAAGTTTAGAAAAGCTAAAGAAAAAGCACGAGTAAAAAGTGTTTTAATACAGTTGCTCAAAAAGTGGCGTATTGCAAGAACGATGAGCGTTCGGAATGTGGGCTATTACATACTCATGCTTTTATATACTCGTAATGAAATATACTACTTCGAACCTTCTTTTGATTTTGTCCTGTTGGTCACGTCTTTCCCGGACGCTCTGATGCATCACACTTGCACGCGAACTTCATATATATTATATCAATTATCAAATCGTTCGTTCACCATTCGAGTCGCTGACAGTCGCCCAACATAGCTGTACTAATTTAAACAAAATGACAGCACGTCTCAAAGTTTCTAATTTAACGATTAACGGACTTTTATTAACGGAAGTTAACAAAAGCGTTAACACTTTTTGAAGTTAACTTAAAAGTTAATCCGTTAAGCAAAATGTTAACTTCGTTAATTAACGATTAACGGATTAACGAGTTAATGCCCAGCTCTGCTACTATTTAATATTAACATTAACAAATAGTTAATAAAATTAACAAAAAAGAGGAAATAAACTCACCGTCCAGATTGTAGCTACAAGAGTTACATGACACATGTGGAGCCCATTTTTTGTCTTGATTTTTAACAGGTAGATTGAAGTAAGCTTGATATGCCTCGCAAATCTTTAAATTTGTACTTAATCATACTTTTTCTCTCTCACTTTAATAAATGAACCGCAAATATAGCAAAACGAGTCAGCGTCTCGTTTACAACGTCTAGTAGCCATTTTGTACAGGTTGATACAGCGAAAAAAAAATGAAACGCGTTATTTTTCAGTAACAGCCAAACACATATACTGTCGTACGCAACAAGCAGCGAAAGAAACACTACTACACTTCTTCTAAACTATCTTTTTACACCGATAGAGCGCAAAGACCGGTATTCATTGGGCACGAAAATCAAAAATGGTTAAATCGCTCTAATTTCTTAAAAAGCAAATATTTTCGATTTGTAATCTCATTTTTGTTTATATATGTGGTTATATAATAATTATTAAATAAGTAAAACCCATGCGCAAAAAAAAAAAAATTTTGTTGACCAGTGTAATTATAGTAAACAAACTATTAAATATAATATGAGGTTTACTTACGAAGTTTATTATCCAAAACAAACGTCGAGAACAAAGTGCAGACTCAAAGTGAGCTTGGAACCTTCTCACAAAATATGACGGTTTTACATTACAATAAAACCGATATTATGTGCCGAGAAAACATACAGCATTGCTTATGAAGACGCATTGTATACTTAGCTTAAATTTCGCGGTCTTTCGCCGTTGACAGTTGGTATCAGCTACGGTTGGTACTACCTGTTCTGTTGCTATTTCACTCGCCAGCCAGGACGAGGCAGCCGATGTCATTTGCGGAGCTCATAGTCGTCTTCACCAGGAAGAACTTCTGGCAATGCTGTATGTTTTCTCGGCACATAATATCGGTTTTATTGTAATGTAAAACCGTCATATTATATGCCTCAGGAAAACATACAGCATTGCTTATGAAGACGATGTGTTTGTTATCTGCTGGTGAAATACATGTAAAACACAACGCTATGATGATTAATTGCATGGTTGTTTTTCTAAAAAAAACAGCTTAATGAACACGTTACAACTGAAAAAAAAAGTTACACATCTGAGTAGGAGTTAAAATTAATTTATACATAAAAAATACCACCTACATAACTTAAAGTCTTGATTGGAAACTAATATATGTAGAACCTACATCGAGCCACCACACAGATACAGGAAATGGTACAAAGTAAGGGAGCTAGTGAGCCATCCCATTCCAGTTTTACTTATGACTACCGGGTAAGATAGCTTAAGTCTATATTGTTATAATCGTTTAGAACCTAACCATTAAGGTCGGGTCTTGTTAAGTTACTATTTTCCTGATGAATTTCTCTTTAACGACTATTGTGACTGAGGAAGTCCTAGATAGAATTTCAATTGTTAAACTGTCGTTTGAAATGATGTTTCTGAAGACCCATTGATTGACTATGTGATGCGTCTTTATTCGTGTTGCACGGTGGTAAAAAATTCATTCAGAAACACACAAGAAAAAAAATAAGATAATCATACAACAAACCTTGAACAATGTCTTATAGTGGTCAGAACCAAGTATCAGTTCTAAATTCTAGATTCGAATCTAGATAGATGGTCAGTGCAAGAATGCGATTCAAATTATTACATTGGATCCAAATTCAAATAAATAGACTAATCTAACTAGAATGGCTTTAAAAACTTGTTTGAATGATTCATTATAGCCCTATCAGAATTTGACATGGAGTGACATAATATACTTTTAGCACAGTGTAAAGAAAGATTTCATACAGCTTGCTGTTGACGTCAATATCAGTGTTTAATTCGAAGGCTGATAGTTTATAACAGCTAAATGTTCTCTCCGTTGTCAGCAGAACATCGAATATCAATAAGTAACAAAATGTTTTTGTTAGTGTTAAACTGAACTCATCTCCCGAAGCAGGTGAAACGCTGTATTCTCCAAGGTATTGGTATTGTCATTGTCTGTTTATGACAGTCGCAGCACATGGTTGAATATATTCGTTAGTTGAGGCCTCCTTATACCTTCCTGGACGTGGCAAGAAGGTGATAGTATGTTGTAAATAAGAAAATACCGTTGGAGTCAAATGAATCCAGTCACTGAAATGGGTTTCGGTGCGTTAGGGTTCGGGCCCCTGCTGTTGCTGCTGCTGTAAAGTATTGTAAATATATATACAACTTATAAACAAGATTGCACGTCAACTTCATTTATTCCATACTTGATTTATATCTGAATTGATTAAAGCTTTCCAAAACAAAACTTCCTTTTTTTTAACTTTATTATTCTCTTTGTTCATACATATTGTTGTATTTCTTATCTCTCTTCACTACATATCTTTCTTCTTCATACATTTTTACATATCCTCCATGTTTACTATAGTGTAGCAGTATATATCTCAATTGTAATCTTTTGAGTTAAGGCACTATAAGGATTTTTATGGAAAACATTTATTTTTCATTAAGAATGGTTATATGTAGCAAGATGCTCCTTCATCACTATAAGGTATACCTTATTTGTGGAATCTTCTCATATAAAAAAAATCTTAAGCTTGAATTGGTACGCTACTGAGTGCATTTAACGGCAATCTGTTTTCTGAACTCTTTTTATAATAAATTGAGAAATCAATGTTGGTTAGCATGTTCTAGTCATTTGCTTCCTTTATCATCCTCTATCATCTATTTTATTTTCACTTCAATTCATACTTTTCATAACTGCTATGTTCAATATCTTCCATAATGACCAAAGCCTCTTTTGGTTAATTATAAAATATTATCATTGAATTATGATGTATTATGTGATATTAGTTCTCAAGAAATGACAACTACTTCTATAATCCAATAACTTTATACCTTAAAAGCTATGTCCAATGTAATATATATGTATGCCAGTATCTTTGGAACCTTGCCTGAAGGGACACCTTTTAATGACATATTTTAGTTTTCATATTTTATTTAAATTAAGTGTAATTAGGTTTTGTATAATTGGATTCAATATATTATGTCACTTTAAACTTTAATCTATATCTAATATCTATCTATCTTATATATAAAAGAAAGTCGTGTTAGTTACACCATTTATAACTCGAGAACGGCTGAATCGATTTGACTGAAAATTGGTGGGCAGGTAGCTTAGAACCAGGAAAAGGACATAGGATAATTTTTACCCCGTTTTCTATTTTTTATTCCGCGCGAACGGAGTCGCGGGTAAAAGCTAGTATATAATAAAATGTGCAATATGCAATGTACCATAGGTATTAAAAGAAAAGATTCGATGATTATCATAGTTATAGCTTTCTTTCTTAGAAAAACAATAACGTTAATAATGCTTGGACGGTATACAATGTCAAAGGAATACAGACGATTTTGCGGCTTAAAAATTAACCAAGTCTGGTTAGTATGTAATGATGACTCATTTATTATTATTATTTTGACTGACGGAAAGATTGCTTTAAGTCATGAATAACTTTTTCAATAATCATAAATATCCGTTGTTGGGCAATTACAGGTTATGTATTGAGAATTTGAACTTGTTACGATGTGTATGTTGTTAGAAGACTGCGAAAAAGAGGTGCTGAGTGTTCCAAAGGAGTGCTCACAAAATAGCATGAAATATCCAACGCTTTTGTAGTAGATAGGCTCCAAAATAATTTTGCAACTATTGCTAACAGCCATTTGACTTATCTATGTCTTTTTCTCGTAAAATAATCTTCTCTATTAAGGTTTAATTGACCTCAGGTAACAATTAAGCAGGTAAAACATATCTGCATCTCTTCTAGGTTACTGTTCATTAGCAGCGATAGTTTATCTTTGTCTCTTGCTTCTTGATAAGTGTTTTGTCGATGTTAGTTACCGATTTGATGGTTGCTGCGTCAGTTGAGGTGATACAAGTGCCACACAACCTCCGCGGTCTGAGACATAACTTGTATGGGTCGTTATAGACCAGAAGGTAGTCGTCTAGTTAGACTAGCACGATATACCTCCTCATGCAAGGTCTCCGCGACCAAGCATGTTACGGAAAAGAACAGATAGGCCGGAAAGAAGTCGTCTAGGTAGACTAGCACGACATTCCTACTCACGCTAGGTCTCCGCGAAAAAGCGTGTTACAGGAAAGAACAGATCAGGCGCTGGCGCCAACCCGGCTGCGCCAATTCGGCGATTAGTAGTTAATACTCCGCAAAGCTGGTGTGATGCACCTACGTTACAGGCCGGAAAGAAGTCGTCTAGGTAGACTAGCACGACATACCTACTCACGCTAGGTCTCCGCGACCAAGCATGTTACGGAATTTAGTGTTTTGCACCTTGGTCAAGGTTCGCTTGAATTTAATTGAAAACAAATTGTTAAAATAGTTCATCCAACATATACAGCAGTGACTCACGGCCCACGGTCCGCTATTTTTTTAAGTTTTCGTAGGTACTTAGATTTATTTGAGGTATTGTTTAACCATTTTGGATTTGCTATTGACGAATTCAATGTAAATGTAAATAATCCTAACTGAGTAAAGCCATTTTTAATTAGTTAGTAATGTAAATTCTAATGTAACGACCTACATGTGCGTCTTGTTTCTTTGTCATTGTTGTCCGAGCGATATGAACATAAGTTCTGCCAAAACATAAGGATGAAAGGAACAAAATAGTATTACTCTTTTACTTTTTAGGTACAAAAAGGTCCCGGACAGTTAACATATTCATTAATTAGGTAATTTATTGGTAATTACGTTGTACTAAGGAAGAAGTGACGTACTAGTTACCTACTAGGTAAACAAATTAAATTTCAATAAATTTAAATCTATCGAAGCGTTCCTCGTCTGCCGATTCACGCTTAATTTAATCCAAAATATCTAAGAGTTCTTTTAGGACTGAGGCTGTGTTTATTAAAAAACGTTAGTGCTATTTGCGCCCTTGTTACGTGCAAATTATTAGAGCATTATATTCATATAAAGACTACCCACTAACCTGGGTTTAGATACATCGATGTGAGGGTGGTCCGATTGGTTGCGTTTTGTGTGTCGGCCCCCCTCTTCTTTTATATCGCTGTTAGATGAGCTGCTCTGCCACGAAGAATCTTCTTATGCTGTATGCGGGCGTAAAATATTTACCCGACATCTCGGCGGTGGTTTCTTCTACGGCTCCATTACTACCTTTTTGGACTATTTCGAAATTTTAAACTCTCTTAAGCAATAGAAAGAGCTTTTAGAATGCTTTATTCGAATTATGAACTTCGACACTAGTAAATGTTTAGCTATTAAACATTTGTTATTACTGAGTACGGTGACGACCGCCTTGTACGAAAGTACACAACGCTATGAGCTCCGCAAATGACATCGGCTGCCTCGTCCTGGCTGGCGAGTGAAATAGCAACAGAACAGGTAGTACCAACCGTAGCTGATACCAACTGTCAACGGCGAAAGACCGCGAAATTTAAGCTAAGTATACAATGCGTCTTCATAAGCAATGCTGTATGTTTTCCTGAGGCATATAATATTTATCGCGACAGCGAAGTATGTGAAAAGCACTTTAAAACATGATTAACGAAACACTTGAAGAACAAACTTTACAAAACTTTTTCAAATATTTGGTACAAAAAATCCTAAATGACGTTTGACATCGTGAATATATGTACAATTTTAGTTGTCGTACATTGTTACCAATGTTAAGCTGAAATCGGGCTCTTAAAATAGGTCGGTTAACATCGTCAATGATAAGGTTCTTTAGAGTCTCTCTGTAGATTTAATCGAAAATAAATTTAGTACGTAAATGTTTACATTTTGTACATGAAAATTTAAAAAAATGCATTGTAAACTACAAGATAAATGTATAAATTGAAAATAAAGCCAATTAATTTTATTATTTTAAGATAATACGAAAACCGCGAAAACGGAATTTGCCGCAAATGACACATAAAAAGACCATCACAATGTCGTTCACGAAGATCGTTCACGAAAATTATCTCTGGATCCGAACTTCGTGTGCGTTTACGAAAATGTTATAGAGTAAGGTCCATTGCGAAATTTCGTTTCAAATTCGTTCGTTAACGAAGTTTCGTTTCGTCGAATTAGAGTAGACCTACTGTTCTTTTCGCCACTGTGTCGGTGGCGGAAGGAAAAGCTGTCATCTTAGTCATGCGCGGTTTCGAACGTTGCATCGCTGACAGTGAAGTGCTAGTCATCGATGGAACGTTCCTGACTGTCCCAGCTGGATTGTCAATTTGCCAAATTTTAATGGTACACAGTATAATTGCTGGACACAATTTTCATCCTGTTGTAGTCCTGATGCAGAACCGCCGCCGTCCTCTGTATGAGGCAGTTTTCCTTAGAATTTGGCAAGCAGCTGGCAATCCAAGACCACAACAAATTATAACAGATTAGAGAGTGCAAACGAGCAGATTGTTGGACGTAGGCGTTGAGGCTGTTGTAGATAACGTCCCAGAATTCGCTCAAGAAGTTGTCATTGCAGACAACATTGAGCAGGTAGCACCGGAGGTGGTCCAGGCTCCTATTCTGGAACCCGCCGATGTCCTGTCCGCGTCTCCCCCCCGCCACGATTTTGATCGCGAACCTCAACCCCTTCGTAGCAACATCTGTGCGACTAACCCACTCGAAGTGGTGTTGATCCCATGCGATCACACGCAATGCCAAACTTGTCTGGACCGTTTGTTTGAATTAAATTATGTAATTTGCCCAGTCTGTCGCTCTAATGTTCAATTTTCGAATCGAATTTTTTTAAGAAATGAGGGGAGCGACTAGATACTTGTAATGGGTATTGTAAATATAGCTTGTAAACCTTTTACAAGTATATTAGAGATAAATTTTATTTTCATTTAATTTAAATTAATTATTAAGAGATACTAAACTCGGATTCGAGAATGAAAGTGAATAGTCATTACTCCTAATATAACCTAAAAGAATCAGTTACTATAAAAACACAACGTAGAACAAAGTCCTAAATTAGACGATCACATATATAAAATATCTTTGGCACAAATAACAAATTCTACCTTTGGAAAGATATACAAATTTTGATGTCCTAGTCTACTTCAAAATTTTATATAAACCGAGAGTTTGTATATATTTTAAAAAGGATAGTTACAATAGCCTTGAGGTGGCGGGTACGGGGGGACCCGCCAGCTCCCACTAAGGGCCGGGATGAAGGTGCACTATAGTTCCGATGTGCCTTTCCTAAGGTAGTTGATCCAGCTTCATAGTGGTGATACATCAGGGTATCCACTACCATGCGTAGGAGGAACTAGAGGTGGTTTAGTGGGTATGCTTCCCTTCCGGGAGAGACTCCCACATAACTGTTTCCCCCGAGGCACATAGTATGTTTAAAACATTCCCCTCATAAAAAAAAAATTAAAAAATTGGAAAACATGTAATTAGTTTTTGACGTCAAAGTTAGTACAAGTACCGATAACTAACAACTTTCCAAATAAAAAATATTCAAAAAAAAAATAAAATCATATTCTATAACTGCATATGATTAAACTGTTAATGTAGTAAGGAGATAATTGTTTTCATTATCACTATGTAAATGTTTCTTTGATATAGTTTTTTGTTATCATACATATGTTTTATATATTAACCTTTGATTTGTAAAGTTTTCTCTATTAGGTTGTATTGTATAAATCACAATACTTTATTAAAAAATTTAAAGTATGTGTTAAACTTTAATTTTGTTTCCCAGGATCTACATATGGAATCCCGTTCTGTAAAATGTTATTTATTGAATAAAGCAATAAAAGATTGAAAATAACCTCTCTTTTTATTACTCATTACAAGTCTTACAACGTTCCGGTGCGTTTCTTGGACATCCCGGAACCTTCTTGTTTTGCACTCGAGTCTGGCCACCGAGGGGGTTTTAGTAGGTCGATCCCCACATGCCCCTGCCTGAGAAAAGCCTGCCTTTAGAAAGCTTAGTAACGACAAAATAACTGTTTCACAGAAAGCTGTTACTCTTGGCCATCCTGTTACAAAGTCCTCCCATCATATCATTTTATGCGATGGCTAGAGCCAACTTAGGCTAGAGACAAGTTATTTGCTATAATGGGTATGGGGGCTTGAAAAAATGTTAGTACATATCTGAAAACGCATTTCAAATTATTTTTTCCAAAAATTAAGGCAAATTGAACGTAACGCGTCCTACCACGAATGCTCACGCGTTTACAAATGTTAAAATTAATCCTTACCCATTGTATGAATATAAACTGGTTAATTTTTTTGGAGGCTAAAGTTATTGATGTTACAAAAAGCTTAGCTGAGTAGAGTTAGCCCATTTTAACACCTTTTTATATGACTCATCTTAATGGGCTCTCATAGGAAGTGTGCATCCAACAAAAATTAGAAATTGAACTGGAATTTGTTGACAGTCAATTTTTGAATTAACTGTAGATGTGTTGAATTATGTTTCTACCAAAATGTCCCCAAGGAAATATAACCCACCCCTCTATATAACCAAGAAATATAGTTATGAAAAACAGGTAAAATTATTCACAATTATGGCGCCAAACGTCAGGAAAATTATTGTAAGCTTGTAACAACAATTGAGCTTACAAATAGCAACTTAAGTTTGTTTATATAAATGATTTTGGTAAATTAACATCGCAAACAAAATAAAAAAAAACTCCTCTTCGGGCCTCTCTCTACTTAAAATTTTGACTGAAACTTTTTACCGTCGGCCGCCTGCAATTTAGGGAAAACGAAATAAATTGTATTGTTTTGATTGTAATTGATTTTCCTGGAGTTGTAATATAAATATACACTCAATAGAAACTAAAATAAATTAATATCATCATCTAAATCTTATCTTTTTTTGAATTGCTTTATCAAAACATTTTAATAAGTTGAATGTTATGTAAAATCGCTATATTACAAAATATAGAATAAAATAAAGTATTATAAAATTAACTGGTAACCAATATTATAAATAAGAAAAATTTGATTAATTGTTTGGTTGCTTTATAAGGACTACAAAACTACTGGACTAATTTGAAATTTCTCTCACTATTAAAATCCCATATTATCGCTGAATAAAATCATAAAAACTCGAGCGTATCCAAAGTGAGAACTCTACTTCAAGAAACATATTATTTTAGAAACATATTAAAAAGAAAAGGGAATACAAAAGACATAATCATATCATCAATTTAGAAAATAGGAAGTACTATGGATGTCATACTGTAAAATTCATTCATTCAAAAATACACCGTTATTGCTGCTAAATTAATAATACTAAATAAAATAAAATAGTATGCAAATATCATGTGGACATTTATTGTCCAGTAATTTTTAAAACCTATGGATGATGTACTAAATTAACTTAATTTATTTTAAATTTTCACCGTCGAAAAGGGCGCGAGATTTGAAATTTTTCACAATACAAAAACATCAACTAAACTAGTAAAGTAGTCTAAACGAAGCATAATCATAGAGAATTAAACGCTCCTGAATAGCCGCGTACCCACCTAGCGCACAGGCTCACGCGGCAACCTCGTGAGCCAATGCCTCGGCTGGTGTGGACGTGCCTCGGCCTGCCTCGGGCGCGCGTTTCCTCGACCGAGCACGGCTCGGCCCCGATCCATCTGTTGTCGGTAAACTTGACGCGCTCAAAGGTGCCTCAGTGAGCGCTGTGCGTTAGGTGGGGACGGCTATGTTTTGGCTCGCGCGCGAAGCTAGTTCAAGTTTTGTCTCTTGCCGTGTTTGTCTTCTGTAATTTTGATATCATGGGCAGTCAGGAGGAGTCCAGTAGGTTTTTTTGATACGTGACTGTTTTCGTTTCTTTAAACAATAAGCAGCTAGGAAAATAGCTGTAGCTGAAAATACACGACTGTCCATTACGAATACTCGCGGACTTATGATGGCTCAGCCTGCCTCGCGAGGCGGCCACGGCCACGCGGAACAAAACTACTGAGGCTGCCGCAGGAGCCATCGCTCGCGATCCGGACACCGAGGCTGCCGCGTGAGCCTGTGCGCCAGCGTTAGCAACTTGAAGTGGACTGACTATCGTACCAGGGGCGTAAAATTATCGTACATGGATCGAAATTATCGTACAATCACTCCGAGTGTATGATCAAAATTTTGCTGCTCTAGAAAATTACTTCTTTCTTCACTTAATTTGAATAATTCCGTTTGTCAGAGCGAATACGGACATATAATCATAATAATATAACGAAATAACTGCCAACTTTTCTACACAAAATATACGATACATATGAAGTGTGAACATAATCGAAATATCGAAATATCGAACTTATATTCTCTTGTTCGCATTGGTAGATGCTATACTAACCAATAAGAAAGCGTGTACAGCAGGCGCTGGATAAAGTTACAGTATTGGCAGTGGTGAAACTTAGTAGAGCGGATCGTAAGGACCAATAGGAATAAAGAACTTGTATTTCCCGGTATTTTCTCAAGATTTTATTGGACAAAATAAAATCATGCTACTGCGGTTTAGACTATCAACGCATGAGTGAAATAATATAAATTCTCAAATTTTGCATCATGATAGAAATTATCGTACAATCTGCGTACGATAATAATATGCTATCGTACATCGTATGTAGGCACAAAATTATCGTATGTGTACGATAATTATCGTACGGTTCCGAACGCTGCTGTGCGCTAGGTGGGTACGCGGCTATTGGCTAGTAGGATTCTGACAGCTGAGTGGCCGCCATGTTGGCTTCCAATTATCAGGCCGTACATTATTGGGCCGTGCATTATCAGTCCGTGCAAGATATTGTACGGCCAAATAATGTACGGCCCGATAATTCGTGTACACCTACTTTCTATGGGACACGAATTATCGGGTCGTACATTATTTGGCTGTACAATATCGGCCCGTGCCGATAATGCTCGCCCCAATAATGTACGACCTGATAATGTACGGCCCAATAATTCATGTACAAACAATGGTTTGTTTGTGTCAACAGGTCGTGCATTATCGTGGCTGTACATTATTGCCTCCCTATTATATTTGACACAAATGACATATGCGTTTGGGCGCATAATGTTCGAAAAATACTATTTTATTTTAGCTGATTTTACCCGTAACATATTAGTTATTACAAAGACTGTAAAGAACAACTAGTTTGTATTTTCTTCCTTATTTTGTATGAATATATGTAAATAGGTGCGTAGTTTCAGTACTTACGAGTGAAAGGTTATGTTTTTCTCTTTTCGCTCACTACGGCTTTTACAACCAACAATACAGCAGTATACCATGTTTTATACACTTGATCTTACTAAAACTGTAATATCAAAATATTTTTGCACAATTACAGCAACTAAATACTCATAATTTTCGAAAAATAGCACGAGTGTCAAACTTTGTTTGGGATAACCTAGGTTTTTTGTTGGGACAACCTTTGTTCCAAACACCTCCGTGAAGTTGGCCCCCTCACTTTAATTTTTTTAACTTTTTTTTACGCAAATCGTTTGAGAATCGTTTGAGAGGGTTTGAGAGAAAAGAAATATCGTTTGAGAGTTCCTACTTTCTCCGTAAAAACAATTTCAAATTCTAGTGTGAAGTTGGCCCCCTCACTTTACTTTTTTTTCTTTTTTTCAATGCGAATCGTTAGAGAGTCGTTTGAGAGACATTAAGAGAAAAGAAATATCGTTTGAGAGTTTTTACTTTTTCTGTAATAAATATTTTAATTCTGGGCATCGAAAGTTACAAATCGATTTTCCTTTTTTTCCGAATTAAATATGGCAATCATGCATTTGGACGTTTCAAATTTATTGTGTAGGTAGAGAATGGTAAGAGAGTGATTGAGAGAAAAGAGAAATCGTTTGAGAGTTAATACTTTTTCTGAAAAATATATTTCAATGTCGGAATATAAAGTAACAAATCGATTTTCCTTTTTTCCGAATTAAATATAGCAATCATCCACTTAGACGATTCAAATTTATGGTGTAGGTAGGGAATGGTAATAGAGTGATTGAGAGAAAAGAGAAATCGTTTGAGAGTTAATACTTTTTCTGAAAAATATATTTCAATGTCGGAATCGAAAGTTACTAATCGATTTTCCTTTTTTTTCGAAATAATTATGGCAATCATGCACTTAGACGTTTCAAATTTATTGTGTAGGTAGAAAATGATTAGAGAGTGATTGAGAGAAAAGAGAAATCGTTTGAGAGTTAATACTTTTTCTGAAATATATATTTCAATGTCGGAATCGTAAGTAACAAATCGATTTTCCTTTTTTCCGAATTAAATATGGCAATCCTGCACTAAGACGTTTCAAATTTATTGTGTAGGTAGAGAATGCTTAGAGAGTAATTGAGAGAAAAGAGAAATCGTTTGAGAGTTAATACTTTTTCTGAAATAAATGTTTCAATTTCGGAATCGAAATTAACAAATCGATTGTCCTTTTTTCCGAATTAAATATGGCAATCATCCACTTAGAGGATTCAATTTTATTTTGTAGGTAGAGAATGCTTAAAGAGTAATTAAAAAAAAACAGAAATCGTTTGAGAGTTAATACTTTTTCTGAAAAAAATATTTCACTGTCGGAATCGAAAGCTACAAATCGATTTTCCTTTTTTTCGAATTAAATATGGGAATCATGAGGATAAACGATTCAAATTTATTGTGTAGGTAGAGAATGGTTATAGATTGATTTAAAGAAAAGATAAATCGTTTGAGAGATAATACTTTTTCTGAAATAAATATTTCAATTTTTGAGATTTGTAAGTTTTTGAAAATCGATTTGTTACTTACGATTCCGAAATTGAAATATTTATTTCAGGAAAAGTATCTACTCTCAAACGATTTCTCTTTTCTCTCAATCACTGCCTAATCATTCTCTACCTATACAAAAAATTTGAAACGTCTAAGTGCATGATTGCCATAATTATTTCGGAAAAATAGGAAAATCGATTAGTAATTTTCGATTCCGACATTGAAATATATATTTCAGAAAAAGTATTAACTCTCAAACGATTTATCTTTTCTCTCAATCACTCTCTAAGCATTCTCTACCTACACAATAAATTTGAAACGTCTTAGTGCATGATTGCCATATTTAATTCGTAATAAAAGGAAAATCGATTTGTAACTTTCGATTCCGACATTGAAATATTTATTTCAAAAAAAGTATTAACTCTCAAACGATTTCTCTTTTCTCTCAATCACTCTCTTACCATTCTCTACCTACAAAATAAATTTGAAACGTCCAAGTACATGATTGCCATATTTAATTCGGAAAAAAAGGAAAATCGATTTGTAACTTTCGATGCCCAGAATTAAAATATTTATTACAGAAAAAGTAAAAACTCTCAAACGATATTTCTTTACTCTTAATGTCTCTCAAACGACTCTCTAACGATTCGCATTGAAAAAAAGAAAAAAAAGTAAAGTGTGGGGGCCAACTTCACACTAGAATTTGAAATTGTTTTTACGGAGAAAGTAGGAACTCTCAAACGATATTTCTTTTCTCTCAAACCCTCTCAAACGATTCTCAAACGATTTGCGTAAAAAAAAGTTAAAAAAATTAAAGTGAGGGGGCCAACTTCACGGAGGTTCTCTATCTGTCCCTTACGGGTGAACGCGCGTGTCATATCTATATAATTCTTAATCTGAGCACGACACCAATACACAAAGAGTATATAAAAGACTTCACAAAATTTTAAAATCTGCTAATTGTTTATGGTACAGGCGCTCGACAACAAGTCTATGACACGGTAATAATAATACCGTGAGTGAGAGAGATACAGTTATACCCAATTCCTGTGACGTGACAAAGACAGGGATAACTATCTTCTGTCCCTTTCTGCGTACCAGGCTTTGGGGTTTGTTTGGAACAAAGGTTGTCCCCAACAAGCAACCTAGGTTGTCCCCTCAGATGAAGAATTATATAGATATGACATGCGCGGTCACCCGTAAGGGACAGATAGAGAGTACTATAGACTATACCTATATATAAGTAAAAGGATTGGGGTTACCAGTTATTTGTTTTGTCCCGAAAATGAATAATTACGATATAATTTAATATATACCAATTTATATTTTCCCAATTATATTGTAATTAATAAATGTAATAAATTTAAAAAACAATGCGTAATTTTTGTTTATGTGACTAAGATTAGGTAAACAGATTTTTTAGTAATACTTAGTCTGGTCATTAATTCTGTCACATGTTTAATATAAAATAATTGAAACAAGTTTATTCATTATGTGACCATTTATATACCAAAATGAACTTAACAAAACATAGATTCTTATGACACTAAAGTTTATTCAAAATGACCTCCGTGATTTTGAATACAGGCCTTCAATCTGCGCGGCCAGTTGTCTATCGCAGCACGAACGAGGTCCATGTCAATATCGGCGGCTGCCTTAATCTAGGATGTCTTGAGTGACTGCAAAAAAAGAATTTCCCGATATTTTTTTCCCGCGTACCGCTTCAACAAAGCGCGGCATCTCTTCAGTCTTAAGTCCATTAGACCAGCATTCAAACGATGTCCTGTTTTTCTTCGATATGCACGAAGCCCTAAGTCTTCTTAAAAAGCTACAAAAAAGATACTAATATTAAAGTCATATAATTTTAAATTATTCTGTATATCATTACAGTGAACACTATATGTAAAACTACTTAATATTTAACTATTTTGATTGTACTTTCTAAGAAATTAAGTAACCGATTTCGATAAAATTTACATGGGACAAATTAAAAAATATACTCTTTAAAATCAACGGGATAAGAAATTATCAATAAAAAACACAGCATATACCAGAATTAAAAACTACTCATTTTGAAATCTGTTGAAAATAGTATAAAAAATGTGAATTGTTTCATTTATATACATTAGAAATACTATACTTTATTTCCCCTAAATTCAGGGTAATTTTTACAACAAGATGGTGGTATTATTTTTACGGGTAATAACCAACCAATTTGAAAAGAAGTTTAATATGGCCGCTTGTTTCCCAGATCCACAGTATATTATTTGACACAAATGACATCTGCGTTTGGGCGCATAATGTTCGAAAAATACGATTTTATTTTAGCTGATTTTACACGTATTTTAACATATTAGTTATTACAAAGACTGTAAAGAACAACTATTTTGTATTTTCTTCCTTATTTTGTATGAATACATTTGAATAGGTGCGTAGTTACAGTACTTACGAGTGAAAGGTTATGTTTTCCTCTTTTCGCTCACTACGGCTTTTACATCCAACAATACAGCAGTATACCATGTTTTATAAACTTTACCTAACTAAAACTGAAATATCAAAATATTTTTACACAATTACAGCGACTAAGTACTCACAATTTTCGAAAAATAACACGAATGTCAAACTTTGTTAGGGACAACCTAGGTTGTTTGTAGGGGACAACCTTTGTTCCAAACAACCCCAAAGCTTGGTACGCAGAAAGGGACAGAAGATAGTTATCCCTGTCTTTGTCACGTCACAGGAATTGGGTATAACTGTATCTCTCTCACTCACGGTATTATTATTACCGTGTCATAGACTTGGTTGTCCCTAACAAAGTTTGACATTCGTGCTATTTTTCGAAAATTGTGAGTACTTAGTGGCTGTAATTGTGCAAAAATATTTTGATATTACAGTTTTAGTAAGGTAAAGTTTATAAAACATGGTATACTGCTGTATTGTCGGTTGTAAAAGCCGTAGTGAGCGAAAAGAGAAAAACATAACCTTTCACTTGTAAGTACTGAAACTACGCACCTATTCACATGTATTCATACAAAATAAGGAAGAAAATACAAACTAGTTGTTCTTTACAGTCTTTGTAATAACTAATATGTTAAAATACGGGTAAAAACAGCTAAAATAAAATAGTATTTTTCGAACATTATGCGCCCAAACGCAGATGTCATTTGTGTCAAATAATATACTGTAGATCTGGGAAACAAGCGGCCATATTAAACTTCTTTTCAAATTGGTTGGTTATTACCCGTAAAAATAATACCACCATCTTGTTGTAAAAATTACCCTGAATTTAGGGGAAATAAATTATAGTATGTATAATGTATATAAATGAAACAATTCACATTTTTTATACTATTTTCAACAGATTTCAAAAGGAGTTTTTAATTCTGGTATATGCTGTGTTTTTAAATATTTGATACTTTCTTATCCCGTTGATTTTAAAGAGTATGCTTTTTAATTTGTCCCATGTAAATTTTGTTTCTTAGAAATTACAATCAAAATAGTTTAATATTAAGTAGTTTTACATGTAGTGTTCACTGTAATGATATACAGAGTAATTTAAAATTATATGACTATAATATTGGTATGTTTTTTGTAGCTTTTTATGAAGACTTAGGGCTTCGTGCATATCGAAGAAAAATAGGACATCGTTTGAATGCTCGTCTAATGGACCTAAGACTGAAGAGATGCCGCGCTTTGTTGAAGCGGTACGCGGGAAAAAAATATCGGGAAATTCTTTTTTTGGAGTCACTCAAGACATCCTTGATTAAGGCAGCCGCCGATATTGACATGGACCTCGTTCGTGCTGCGATAGACGACTGACGAGCAGATTGAAGACCTGTATTCAAAATCACGGAGGTCATTTTGAATAAACTTTAGTGTTGAGTGTGTTTTGTTAAGTTCATTTTGGTATATAAATGGTCACATAATGAATAAACTTGTTTCAATTATTTTATATTAAACATACTAAGTACATACATATTGACTAAGTATTACCAAAAAATCTGTTTACCTAATCTTAGTCACATAAACAAAAATTACGCATTATTTTTTATATTTATTAGATATATTAATTACAATTTAATTGGGAATATACAAATTGGTATATATTAAATTATATCGTAATTATTCATTTTCGGGACAAAACAAATAACTGGTAACCCCTATCCTTTCACTTATATATAGGTATAGTCTATAGTACTCTCTATCTGTCCCTTACGGGTGAACGCGCGTGTCATATATCTATATAATTCTTCATCTGAGCTCGACAACAAATCAATATTTGATCATTGAAATCGATCCGAAAATTATTTTAATTACTTTGCATGAATAGCATTATGTATATATCATATTCGGCCGCCCTCTTAAAGATACAACATGATTTTCGATGCTTTTGTGATGCTATGTTAAAAATACTTGGTCAAACTTTATTCAAATGGAATAAAATATAAAAAATACTGCGGTTGACAAATAAATGAATCAAGTTTGACAGTTGTCGGTGAATGGCCGAAGAAAAAAGTTGTGGTAAATTCTAAAATTGTGTAAACAACCCCGTCCGTAACACCGAGGCCTAGCTGTGATCCAAGTGGATAGCTGAACTTTATTCAGCCACTTTAAATTAGATCTTAAGTATTAAAACCTTTAATATTAGTGATGTATCGATTTATGGTCATCTCTTTTATTCTCTTTGAAAAAAAATTATAACGATATGTTTTTGCACAGGTTCTTCGGCGATGAAAACCCACGACGCAAATTGCTTAAAGCACCTGTACTCATGTACTCAATCTATAAGTTCTCATTTTAACAAAGTAGTGACTATCGACTTCGGTAGAGTACACCACTGGTGGGGTCACGTGACTATCCCAACGCCGCCATATTGCGTTTGTGCGGTGTCAAGGGATCATGTCGCAGGGTCCCCAATTTTTAAAATATTTATAAGTTTATAAACGTAAGTTCTCGTCATTTATAGTGAAGTTATTTGTTTTAGTTCCACGGGTATATATGTATTGTCGTGACGTTTTGTTTCTGAAATTGGGTGCATGTATTCGTTACGGGCTTTAATACCCGCTATCCATTGAAATAAGCTAGCTAGTAGTGAACGTGGAACGGGTAGCAGCCGAGGCTGTCGACAGCGCAGCACGGGCGGGACGGCCTGTTGTGTCTCAATCTCATTATTATTTCAACATACAGTTATAACAAATTAATATCACTGAGTACAGACGAATTAAATTGATTTAAATTATAAATACGCCGGTTTAGATTGTTTACTTTCACAAAAAGCAAATCAACATTTTTGAAAACGCTTTAACTTTCTGTATAAATAATCGGTGCTTATATTATTTATGTATTCTCTTTAGTTTTCGTTGATAAACAATGATTTTAAATAACTTGTTTTTATTTTCACCTATCAGGTGCGAAAGTTTATCGCGTGTTTGGATTTTTGTTTTGATTTTTTCATATCATTACAATTATTTGACCGTTTAATTGAAATTGATAAGGACTAGACTATTTTCGATGTCTTAAAACGTAAGCTTCAACACGTAGCTCTGCGAAGTCATACCATGGAACCGCCATTTTGGTTGGTTGTGCCATGTCCAGGGGGGGAGAGGCGGAGGCGGGAGGGGAGCGTGTTAACTATAAAAAAATGTGACGTTTAAGTCACTTTGTATGAAATCTTGAAAATCCACTGGATTAAAAACATAACCTAAATTAGTGGCTCTTGTTTTGACAGGTGTCACATGGAATGTAGTTTGATGACAAAATGAATGGGGGAGTGAATGGCAGTATGGAGGAAGTAATGGAGGTATCACATCCAACCTCCCCTAAGGGCAAGCAACTTACCTCTGAAGACAATGAGCTGGACAACTGCAGTGAAACCAGCACCAGTGCCGAGGTACACAATCATGTGAACATTACTGAGGAGCTAACAACTGAAGATACATTGACTTGCTCAACAGAAAATGATAGCGAAAATAGTGATAAATTATGTGATGTAAAGATACCAAATACAGAAGAGGGGGAGTATTCTCAAAGTGAGAGTCCCATGGAAAATCAATGTAACATTAGTACTGAGCCAAGTCCTGCAGCTCCAGATACTGAGTTCACCAGATCTGCTGATATAGAAAACGATAAATTTGATGGTGAAAACAGTGAAACTGAGGAATAGCAACATTCTGATGTGAATTTAGATAACAAGGTAAGTCAAAAAAGATCTGCTTGTGTATGTGGTAATTGATGAATAAAAAAAAACATCTCATAGCTTAATTGTGTTGAATATTTGAAATTAAGACAACTTATACTTTTTATTTATCATTTCATCTTTTTGTCTGTATCTAGGTCAGATAATTAATTTAAGACAATAGCACTCTGTTTTTGATTTTCAACAAAAACAGATTTTCATTGTGATAAATATTAACACCCTCAGTATGTACAATATTTTTTCAACTATTTGAGTTATGTAACGTTTAAGTGCAAATATTTATACTTTTACAATGAAACCAGTCTAATGAAAATTTGAATGCAAAGGAAAGAAGGTTTAAAAATTATTTTGCCTTGTGATAATGGTGTCTATACATATTTGTAAATTTTTTAGGAAACACATAATAATAACAAAGCAGAAAAAGAGTCATTAGATGAAGAAGATACTACAGCGTCGACAGAAGATAAATCTGAAGATGTAGGTTTGAATTTAGATATTCAAAATGACATTTGTGATGAAGATTCCTCTAAGGAAAATGAAACAAAAGTGGAGGATACTGACATAGAATTTGTTGAAAATGAAGATAATAAAAATGATCAAAATGGTGAGAGTCAAGATTACCTTATCCTTGATGGAGAAGATGGGTTAGAGAATGCAGAAGTTATCATAGAGAATAATATAAAAATTCCAGTCCCAGAAAATAAAGTACAGTTACGTAGGAGCAGTAGAGCTATCAAAAGAAAGAGATATGATGATGATTTGGAGAATGGTAATGATGTATCAGATGAGGCTGTACACATAGAAGATAATCTAAGGCGCAAGTCTCGTCCAATTGAGATCAGTGACCCTAAATCATTAGTACAAATGGCTGTAAAACAAATGAAAGGAAATGTATCAAGTCACCAGAAGAAAGAAACCACAGTTGTTATCTTAGATACAAATGCTATTACACAAAACAAACCAATACCTATAAAAATGCAAATCTCTTAAGTGCGCACAATTACATGAACTATGTAGGTCGGGGCACCTCAATTACACCTGTCAGTGCTAAAACTAATTCATCAATACAAAGCAGTTCTTCAGGCAGTGCACAACCTCTTATACTGCCTTCACTTACAGATGATATGTTTGTTGTTGAGGCACCATCTTTCATTGTACCATATGTGTATGAGAAACCTTCAATAAAGCCTTTTAGAGAATTTGTTGATTTATTGGGTAATGAACTAGAGAAACAGAAATCCAAGGAGGAAAAAGATAGTGCTGTAGATAAAGACAAACTTGAAGCAAACAAAGATGAGAAGGTGGATGAGGAGAAATCTGAAGCTGAAGCAGTAACTGCTGAAGCAGAGAAAGGGGCTGACAAAGAAGAATTGAAAGAACAAGATGAAGATAAAGAAGAGAAAAAGAAAAGCAAAGAGGAAAGAAAGGTAAGAAAGTCGTCATTGACATTTTTTTATAACATAAGCAATAAATGCTAGAATTTTTTTTTTATCACCAAATGTTTCTATATACCATAATCAGCCATTTTTAATTAGTTTAAAATGTAATTTATTTTAGCTGAAAAAAGGAAGAAAGGAAATGAAGATGATGATGATGCATCATGGGATGGTGAAAGCTCTACAGAATCTGATGATGAAGCAGGCAGCGATGATGAGGAAAAAACAGTGGTGATCAAAGATAAGGCAGATTTAAGTGATGAACTGAAAGATGTCACAAGGTTACCTGTAGACAAGGTGGTTTGTGGAAAGTCCGATAACTATTTTGACTGTTCCCTCGGTAAGTTCTTTATGGATATCGGTTTAAACCTTGTCCAAGAATTTGTACAAAATGATTTGCTCAAACAACAAAATAGAAAGCTCTCCAGAGAGAAAAGAGCAGGTCATAATACAAGGGCTACGGAAACTTCTATTGCATCTCTAATGAAAAACTTAGAGATTAGCCAAGAAAAGAACAGTCCTTATAGACATAAACAAAACAAGTGTGAATTTTGTAGTTTTAAATCGGAGTCAATGTTAGTAATGCTGCATCACTTGGAGACGCCGCATATGAAAAACAGTGTGTATAAGTGTAACTATTGTTCATTTGAGATACGAAGTCCCCATGACATACTGTATCACATGGAAGCGGAGCACAATGTGCGCGGCAAGCTAGAGAGGGCTCCCGCATATCACCAGTGTGCCAACTGTCCCTTCGAGGACAACGGCAAGGGCAAACTGGCCCGACATCTTCTGCCATGCTCAAGGAAGTTCAAACCGGAAACCAATTTGGCACCACCTATTGAATGGGAACCACCAGCTAAAATACCAAAGGTAATTACTTGTTTCGTTGGTATTGGGAATGAGTATAAATTGTCTCTTTTAAAATAGAAAATTTTAACAAAACAGTAATTAAAATTTTTAGAGTGTCTGTCTGTTTGTATTGATAATTTAATTTCTTAATAAACAATTAGTAGGACAAAAATGACTTTTTCTATTGATGAAATGTTTAGTAAAAAGAAATCTGGTTATGGACAGATAACGCGGTCGCGCAACAACATGATGGGTACATACCAGTCGGCATTCAATCGAGGCGGAATGGGTGTGCGCACTCCGATACCGGGCGGGCTGACGCCGGTGGGCGCGGCGGGGGCATTCAGGGCGCGCGGCCGCAGCCCCCTGTTACCCGCACCCCGTGCCGCCCTCCCCGCGCCGGTGCTCCGCGGCGGCGCCATCATACGACAGGGCTCGCCTTCACTACTACCCACAAACTTTGCTGTGGTGTGTCTTATATTATAAGAGATCATCACCCATCCATTATTTTTTGTTTAGTCATGTGTTTTTAGGCATTACATATTGAAAGTAGAAAAAAATGTTGCTGTAATTTTGTAAATACACAGGTTCTGTGATCTAACTATCAACTACTAACAAGAGTATTGAAGATGCATGACTTTCTGCTGAGTGAAATTGCATTATGCCAGACCTAATTTACCCAAACTGGTGAATAGCAGCAGTACTATGTGCGATTTGTTTGCTATTCACCTCATTGGGCAATGCAGTCGGCAAACAATCATCCCATGATCAGAGGACATCACTGCAATGCTGACATTGCAAACTTTGTACATGCAACATGTGTTACCATTTAATACTACTATATGCTATGTACTCTGTAAACTTGCTTTTTATAGATTTCCACTGCCTAAACAATTTTTCAAAAACATTGTCTTTGTTTATTCCAAAGAACATGTGAGATATAGTAATATTATGTTTTTGAACAAGTGTTTAGGCAATGCTAAGATGAACATTGAGTTAAATTTATATAATACATACTTAAAAGTGTGTACACATCATAAAATTAAACTGTTATATATATTAGGTCCTTACATATGAAATTGGCGTTTTTCGTACTGGCCACTTTAATGACGAATTTCTCCTCTTTGGTAAGGAATTCCAAATTCAAATTTGTACAGCTATAGACTCATGTATTTGTGGTTCGATGACCGTCATTCATTTGTTTTTTTTCTTCTGTTTTTTTCTGTTTGCGTCACTCATTTTACAAAATGGAAAACTTAAAATATCGCATTATTTACGAGTACGAGTTCCGCCGTGGCACTAGTGCTGCGGAAACGACTCGAAGGGTGAATGATGTGTATGGCGGTCGTGTTGCAAAAGAAAACACAGTTCGTTTTTGGTTCCAACGTTTTCGTTCTGGAAATTTCAAACGCGCGTCGACTGTTGCGTTACATTACTAAACCGGCACAATAATGAAGGTATTTTAAACCGAATCATTACCTGTGATGAAAAATGGGTTCTTTACGATAATCGGAAGCGCTCAGCGCAATGGTTGGATCCTGGCCAGCCAGCCAAATCCTTTTTTTTTTTTTTTTTTTTTAAAGTCTGGAAATGCATTTACGCACCCCTACGCCGGGCTGTGCGATGGCGTAGGGAGTGTGGGACTCGCCGGCCGCAGAAGGCGACCGGAATACCCACTAAAACCAGACTGCCCTCTGACGCGTTACGGCGGGGCCACGGGAAACGCGTTAGCTTACTTCCGTGACCCCGCCTGCGTTTGGCCCTAAGGGCCCTCAATTTTGAGGCGTGGGGAGAAGGGCAGCAGCAAATTGCCGCCTCCTTCTCCCCACTCTTCTGCGCCGGAGCGGGGGCGCTAGGGGATCCCCTTCGCGCTCCCGCTCCCTCTCCTCCTTCTGCGATATGACAGTTTCGCAGAAGGAGGAGACCGCGTTCCAAGACCTCTCACTTCCCAACATGGCGCGCACGACGCCGGGAAGTGAGAGGTCGCCGCCTATCGCCGCCACCAGGGTGCGGCGCTCTTCTGTCCAGGCGCAGCACACTTCAAGTGTGTGCTGCGCCGTATCCTCATCGGCGCCGCACCCGTTGCAGCGCATCGTCTCTTCCCTTCCGATCCGACACAGGTACCGTCCGAAACAGCCATGTCCGGACAGCACCTGTGTCAGTCGGAAGGTAAGGGAGCCGTGGCTCCTCCCACACCACTCCGGGAGCTGTGGGCGTATGGCCTCTATGGTGCGCATATTGGGCGTGCGCTAGGCCACTCGCCCAGAGCTCCACGGACCTTGCTCCAACAGATTACCATTTTTTTCGAAATTTTGATAACTTCTTGCAAGGGAAAAAACTCAACTCCGATGGGGCAGTCCAAATCGCCTTCAAAGATTTTATTGATTCCCGTCCGACTGATTTTTTTAGTAAAGGGATCAATGAACTACCTATGAGATGGCAAAAGTGCATAGAAAATAATGGTTCATACTTTGATTAATTAAATATATTATATTAAAAAATATTCGACTTTTTGTTCCTCCCATACAAAACGCCAATTTCATATGTAAGGACCTAATAAAAATGTTAAATTTGTTATATATTAAAGTTTATTAATGAAGATGATGTTGAATTTACTCATTATTATTACTCAATTTAATACTTTTAATTTTAAATAGCATTTCTTTTTGTCAAAAGAAAGATATTTTTATAATCTGTATAAATTACAGCATTTAGAATATCCCTTTTTTTTTTAAATCGAATTTGTAAATTTGCATTGGAGATTGACATGGCAACATTCATAATGAGACTTTAAAAAAAAAAAAAGCAATATCAATACTTTTAGAATCAACTTTATGCTCTGTATTTAAATATGTATGTAAAAATTTATTTATTTATTTATTTATTACATGAAAAGAACAAACTTAGCCTAGGACTAGGATTACATGTTTCTATTTCTATAGGTACTAACTTAAGGTAGGTATGTAATTTATATATTAACAAAACATACATAAAATAAAACAATGATGTAATGATGATGATGGCAAATTTGTTACATAGCAAATTATTCAGCTGCCCTCCGTACTAGTATAAAACTGTATTACGGCAGGGCAGTGCGCCCAGTTTAATGTGGGTAACTGTTGCAAGATGTACAGTATATGCAAAAAATGCACATTAGTACTACAATATATTTTATCTTAAATTGAATTAGAATTAATTATGTGTTGACTCTAATGTAAATAAAAATATTAAAAAAAAAATGTTTTTAAATTAATATAAAAATTGTATAGAAATTTAACATTATTTTTTAACATTTATCAAAAATCTTTTAAATGCAAATAAAATGTGTTTAACCTTTTCAAATAAGGTTTTCATACAAAGTACATATTGTTTGATTTTTCAATAAAATACACTCAATGGCATTAATACAAATTAACAATAGAATAAAAAATATTTATGTAATGTAAAATGCATGACGTGAAATATTCTCTGTTGGCAATAGAAAATTTTACAAACCATGTTTATTGTATTTCTTATTGCAATAGTTCCTTATATTTATTTTGTATTTCATAAAGATGTTATTCAGAAAATATGGTAAAATTATCTGTCTAGTATAACTGTTCACCTAAATTGCCACGAGATGGCGTTATTACAAATTTTCTTGTCGCCAACCAACGAAGCGGTCGCGGCCGCTTTAAAAACTGTCAACGAGTCTGCAAAACACCTAACGTCGTGCTGTGAGTTTATTTTCAATTTTAATTAACTTTACTCAATTTATCATACATAAAAGTGGTCCTTCGGCTCGGTTGTGAATTAGTGAACTATAAAAGTGTAAAAATTTTGTTTATTACGTGTTTCTTCAATAGTTAATGTTACTTGGAACTATCGAACATTCCCGACACCCACCAGAACTACCGCCTAAATTTTACTAAAATTTTACAACAAAGAAAATGGATTTAGACAAATTAATATTGTGCCAATTAGATAAATTAGAAAAAATACAAAAGAATCTAGTAAATTTTAGCAAATCACCCAAAAGTAGATTAACACATTGTTACGTAGAAACAAGATTACAAAATTTAGAACAAATTTGGGAGTCATTCAATAGTACTCACGACGAAATAATAAGGTGCGTAAACAAAGATCAAAGAAAAAGTATAGCCTATTTTACCAAGGAGACCTTTTATGAGTGTGAAGAAATTTATTTGAACTTTAAGGGTGAGTTGAAAACCAAATTAAATGAACATGCAGCAACATTAACACTTCAACAGACATCACAAGGCAATTCATCACAACATACTGAGCTTAAACTTCCTAGTATAAACATACCAACCTTCACTGGAAAGTATACTGAGTGGCAATCATTTCATGATATTTATGAATCTTTAATTCACAATAATAACAAGTTGGATAATGTGCAAAAATTGCATTATTTAAAAACAAGCCTTAGCGGAGAGGCAGAGACACTTTTAAGAAGTATATCAGTAACTAACAATAATTACACATTAGCATGGGAGACACTCAAGAAGCGGTATAACAACAAAAGGTACATTTCTAATTGTATTTTCAAGAAACTATTTAGCTTAAGGCCCTTAAGTGTGGAGTCAGAACAAAGCATAAAACAACTTTTGGATGTAACTTCAGAATGCATCAGTTCTTTAAGAAACTTAGGGCTACCAACACAATCTTGGGATGCTATCATAGTGTACCTCACTGTCTCCAAGCTAGATTCTGAGAGCCACAGGCTGTGGGAACAAAACATCTGCGACTTTAATGAATTTCCAACTTTAGAGAATTTGTTTAACTTTTTAGAAAAGAGATTTAGATCATTAGAGATGATTGAATACAAGAGTAAACCAGTAAAATCAAGATCCTTTCATTCTTCAAAGGTGGATGTAGAGAAAATATTAAGTTGTTCATTTTGTAAGGATAATCACTACATATACCAATGTAAGGATTTTGCAAAACAGGATTACAAGGACAAACAGACATTTGTTCAAAACAACAAACTTTGCTATAATTGTCTTATACCAAATCACTCAGTTTTCCAATGTAAGAGAAACACAAGGTGTAGGGTTTGCCAGAAGAAACATCATTCATTATTACACCCAGAAAAAAGAGATTTTAGTGAAACTCCACAGACGTTAGGGCATGAAGTAAAACAAGCAGACGAACACAAGTCGGTATCACATCATTCATACAACCCTGGCCAAGTACTATTGGCAACGGCTCTAGTAGACATTCCCGCAAGGAATGGGCAGATACAAACCTATAGGGCTCTACTAGACCGGGGCTCGCAAAGTTCATTTGTGACAGAGGATTTTGTTCAAACTACAGGTTTGAGGCGACAAAAAAATAACTGCAAATTCCACCTTAGTGAAGGTAAAACAATAAGTTCTAGATATACAGTGGAATTTGAATTGAAGTCAAGATACCGGTCAAACTATACTTTATGGATACAAGCATATGTTGTAACGTATGTTACAAAAATTCAATAAGCTGACATTTCTGAACGGATTGATGACTCTGTGGCGCGAGCTGTCAGTTGATTTTACGACTTGTCACTGTCACTTTTTACCTTGACCTCGATGCGAAGGGCATCGACCCTGTATAACCTATAATTTTTATATCTTTATTTAATCTTATACCAAATTCTTACTTCTTATCGAAATAAGAATTGCTCCCCGTACTGGGTAAGTTGTGCAAAATATATTTTATTATTTCACTGTTATTTTTTCACTTCATTTCACCATGCTATGCTTTCCTATTTAAATATGAATTTTGCTCTTTTCTATATAATTGTAAGACTGCAACGGCCCGGAACAGCTATACTACGTACCGTCCTTGCTTCGCTTTCGGTTAAAACTAGTAACGGCTGCCGGGCACGAATTTATAACCGTGCCTCAATTTGTGCCATGTCCATTACAGGGAGTAAGTTTGGAATTTTACAACATCTACATCCGACGGCCGACTGGCTTGATAAAGCCTAACGACCACTGATTGCTACTCACTCCTGGCATCGCTTCGCAACCAGGCTCAGCTCACGACTGGCTTGATATAGCCTAACGACCACCGATCACTACTCACTCCTGGCATCGCTTCGCACCCAGGCTCAGCGCGTTACAACTAGCAAGGAGCGTGCGGTACCTCAGGAACAGGGCCAGACCTTTTTTTTTTTTTTTTTTTTTTTTTTTTTTTTTTTTTTTTTTTTTTTTTTTTTTTTTTTTTATAGTCTGGAAATGCATTTACGCACCCCCTACGCCGGGCTGTGCAATGGCGTAGGGGAGTGTGGGACTCGCCGGCCGCAGAAGGCGACCGGAATACCCACTAAAACCAGACTGCCCTCTCACGCGTTACGGCGGGGCCACGGGAACGCGTTAGCTTACTTCCGTGACCCCGCCTGCGTTTGGCCTCTACGGCCCTCAAAGTTTAAGTCGTGGGGAGAAGGGCAGCAGCGAATTGCCGCCTCCTTCTCCCCACTCTTCTCTGCCGGAGCGGGGGCGCTAGGGGATCCCCTTCGCGCTCCCGCTCCCTCTCCTCCTTCTGCGACATGACTGTTTCGCAGAAGGAGGAGACCGCGTTCCAAGACCTCTCACTTCCCAACATGGCGCGTACAACGCCGGGAAGTGAGAGGTCGCCGCCAATCGCCGCCACTAGGGTGCGGCGCTCTTCTCTCCAGGCGCAGCATACTTCGAGTGTGTGCTGCGCCGTGTCCTCGTCGGCGCCGCACCCGTGGCAGCGCATCCTCTCCTCCCTTCCGATCCGACACAGGTACCGTCCAAAACAACCATGTCCGGACAGCACCTGTGTCAGTCGGAAGGTGAGGGAGCCGTGGCTCCTCCCACACCATTCCGGGAGCAGTGGGCGTATGGCCTCTATAGTGCGCACGCCGTATTTGGCGTGCGCTAGGCCTCTCGCCCACAGCTCCACGGTCGTCATTCTCCTCGCCTCCCGGGCGCGGGAGATCTCCTCTGGGGCCGGGGCTTCGCCCCGGGCTCTTTGTGTGGCCCGCGCCCAGTAGGCTTCAGCCAGCACTCCCGCCTCGATTTCCCACGGAGGGGTGCCGGCCAAAACGCAGGCCGCCGCGTGGCCTACCGTTCGGTAGGCCCGGCACGCACGCGCCGCAACAATGCGTTGCGGCCTGCGGAGGAGGGCCCTGTTGGGTGCATTGAGGGCGCGAGCCCATATCGGTGCACCGTACAGGGCCATACTTTTGACGACCGTGGTGTACAGCATCCTCGCATGTACACCCGGACCGCTGAGGTTAGGGAGGAGCCTCGCCAGGGCTGAGGCCGCGCCCACAAGCCGGGGGGTCAGCGCTCGGAAGTGGTCACCGAAGCGCCAACCCCCGTCGAGGACAAGACCCAAATATTTTATCCGGGCCTTGACCCCGACTTCCTCTCCGTTGACCCGGAGGGTGGCCCCCGCAGGAACCCTCCACCGAGGCCCTTTAAAACAGAGGGCCTCGGTTTTGCTGAGGGCCACTCGGAGGCCTAGTGCCTCGATCCTCCGGGTCAATAATGTGGCTCCGGCCTCAGCCCTTCTCACCAATCTACTCCACGTGGTGTCCCGGACGGCAACCAGCGTGTCATCTGCATAGCAGATGACCGCCATCCGAGACAGCACCTCTCCGCGGATGGCCCAGTCATATCCGATGTTCCACAGGAGGGGCCCTAGCACGGACCCCTGTGGAACACCGGTGGCCATCCGCCTCTCCTCTCGACCGGTTCTCCCCATGTAGGACACTACCCGCCCTTGCAGGTAGTGTCCCACGACTCTCCGCAGGTAGAGGGGCACTCCGTGATACCGGAGCGCCTCCTCTATTACCGCAAAGGGGAGGGAGCCGAAGGCATTGGCGATGTCCAGTGACACCGCCATGGCTCCCTGCCCCTTTTGGGCCGCTTCGTCGGTGAACTTCTTCAGGGCGGCCAGGGCGTCCAAGGTGGATCGTCCTGACCGGAACCCGAATTGGTTCACCGAAAGCTGCGGCCCATCCCTCGCTAGATGCTGGATGATCCGGGCAGCTATAACTCGCTCCAACAGCTTCCCGGCCTCATCCAGCATCACCAGCGGGCGGTATCCCGACGGAGAGTCCGCGGGGCGGCCTTCTTTCCTTATAAGGACCAGCCGCCCCTCCTTCCACACCTCAGGGAAGTGCCCCGCTGCCAGACAGTCGTCGAAGAGGCAGCGGAGGCGGTCCCCGAGGTGCTTTAACGCGATGGGGAGAACCTTCCCCGGAACCCCATCCGGTCCCGGGGCCTTCCGCGGGCCTTGGAGCCGGCGGGCCGCCCCTAGCATTTCGTCCTCTGTTATCAGAGGAGGATTAGGGGCGGCGTCGTCCTCGTCGTTGGCCCTCTGCTGCGTCATGCGCGGTGGCTCAAATGGGGGGCTATCTGGGAATAGCCCCTCTACCACCGCGCTGAGGACGGCCGGCTCCATGGTCTCCGTGGGGGGCGCCGTTTTGAATTTGGCCCGTACCATTCGGTACGGGCGCCCCCACGGGTCCGCGTCCAGGGCCGCCAAGAACTCCGAGTATGCAGCGTCCTTGGCGGCCCCTATGGCGGCTTGGAGCGCCTTCTTGGCCGAACGCATTTCGGCCTGGAGGCGCTCCAGCTCGCCCGGCTCCCGGTGCCGACGTCTTCGGCACCGGGATAGAGCACGGCGAGCGGCGTTGCTGGTGGCACGCAGGGCCGCGAGGTCCCGCGACCACCAGTATACCCCCTCTCGGGGCACGAGGCGTCGAGCCCTAGGCATTGCTGCGTCGCAAATAGTCGTCAAGTCCCGACGGAACCTGGCAGCCCTTTCTCCAACCCCCAAGGATTGAGGGGGGTCGGAGGCCCACGCGGATACGATTGCAGCCTCCTCTGCCAGGTCTCCGTCGAGACGTGACAGCTGCCACCTAGGGAAGACGCCTCTGCCGCCCGCCGTGCGAGTTTGACGCCCAGGGGGCGCTGTGGAGACCCTAAACCTGATGTACAAGTGATCTGACAGGGTCTCCACATCCTCCAGGACGCGCCAACACGAGATGTGCGCGCCGATATTGGGGGTGGCGAACGTCACGTCAACGACCGAGCCACCCCGCGCGCGCACGCATGTGAAGGCGCTGCCCCGGTTCTCCGGGACCAGGCCGATAGTAAGAGCCCAATCCCGAAGATGCGCCCCCTTGACGTCGGTGATGGGGGATCCCCAAGCCGCGCACTTAGCATTGAGGTCCCCCATCACAATGACCTGGGCTGGCAATGCCCTCCGCACAACCAGCTCCAGGCCATCCAGGAACCTCTCGAACTGTGAGAGGCTCCTGTTCGGGGAGAAGTAGACTCCGATGAGCACTACTTCTCCCCAGTTTGCCGCTACGTAACCCGCGCCCCTCTCCCTGAGAGAGAGGTGTTGCAGGCCCGTTGGCGGCACCACCATTCCGACCGAGCCCTCCGTGTCCCCGACCCAGTGTGGTTGGGAGGGGATGTGGTAGGGCTCGGCCACGACAGCAACGGCAATTCTCCACTCCGCCAGGGCCTGCATGAGCAGGTCCTGTGCGCGGGCGGAGTGGTTGGCGTTCGTCTGTAGGAACTCTGCATGCAGGTGTCTGGGCATTATGACACCTGCATGCGTTCCTCTTCAGGCTGCGGCTGCAGCCTGGGCGGCGATTGCGCTTGTGGCGCAGGGGGAGGGCCGATGATGCGGGCCTTCCCCCTCACAGTGGGGGGGGTGCATTTTGCTCCCCCCATTATATGTGCGTGCGGGCAGCCTGTCCTATTGCACACGGCGCAGTTGACAGGCGCCTCGCACGCAGCCCTCTTATGGCCCTCCTGGCCGCATCGGAAGCAGAGGCGACCATCCTCTGCCTCCGATGGGCATAGGGCCCGGGTGTGGCCCAGCTGCATACATTTGAAGCAGCGTAGCGGCCGGGCCCTCACCGCGGTGACGGTGGCCATGCACCATCCAATGGCCACCTTCCCTATCTGTGCGAGGGCCTTCGCCGCCGCTGCCGGACACCGCACCAGAGTGGAACCCCCACCCCAGAAGCTGGGCCTGATTAGGCCCACTTTGACCATATCGGGGTGGCAGCCGCCGGTTGACGCCAGTTTGGCTGCCACCTCTTCGCGCGTCGTCGTCTCGTCCAAACCGGAGACCCGGAGGTCTGCGAGTTTGGACGGACGCGCGATGTCCGCCCAGCCGCCGATGACTTTGACCAATTCGGCAGCCAGGCGGTCGGCCGTCTCTTCTGGGGTGGTCCCCCCTACCTCCATTAGCTTGGAGCCGGTCATACTAGTTCTGACTTTCACCGTCTCCAAGCCTAGGTCTCTGAGGCAGATCGCTGCCTTGGCCTTGGCCAAGACGTCGACGTATTTGGCCTCAGAGACCTGTCCTGCTTCGTTTGTGATCGTGGCCCCCGGTTTGAGAGTGACGGTTATGGCCGCCGTTTTGGGGGCCACGATCTTTACAGTCTTGGGAGGGGGGGGAACCCGCTGCACTCTACCAGGGTGAACTGGTGCAGCGGGTGGGGTCCCGGCCGGAGCCTTCTTCTTCTTTTTCCGGGCCTTCCGGCCGACCACTTGGGACCACGGTGTCTCATCGCCCCCGGGTGTTTGAGGGGCGGGATTGGCGGTTCCGGCTTTGGCCTTTGCAGCCTTCCCTGCGCTCCCCTCTCCGCCAGCAGGTGGAGGGGGGGGAGGGGCGGCCGGTCTGGCTTTAGAGGCGATCTTCTTCTTGGGGACCGGTCTGGCTTTGGCCGCAGGGGCCTGGGCCGGTCGTGTCTCCACAATTTTTGAGGCACTGGTCGCCAGGTTGGGCCTGGTTACAGGGCGCGGCGGCGGCGGATGATGATTGTCCGCTTGGAGCGGTGGTCTGACCACCGGCTCAGGGGGGAGGCGCGTCTCCAAGTCTTGCAGGCGGGCGTTCACCATCCCGCCTACTGACTCTAAGAGTTCGCGCCTCATCTCTTCGAGAGCGCCCCTGAGAATTGTCTCCACCCCCTCCTGGGCTTGAGGAGCCTCCCTCGGAGTCGCTTCTGACCGCTTTTGCGACTCCGCGTATGCTTCTTTGAAAGCACGCAGCTCCGCGCGGATCAGCTCCAGCTCTCTAGCTAGTCTGGCATTCTCCGCGCGGAGCCGGCGTTGCTCCTCCTCGGGGGTGATCGCTCGCAGCTCCTCCACCGCTTCAATCACCTGTTGGGTGGCCCTGTTAATCTGGCCTCGCACTGTTCCCTTTATGTTTCCGCTCTTCTTAACCTCCCCCTGAATTGCGGAAACATTCAGGAGGGCTTTCGCAGCCAGTGCCTCTATGGTGGCAGCCTCCGGTTGCGCAGCCCTGGGCTCCGACAAGTCCCTGGGCAGGCATGGAGGCCGGTAGGGGGGGTCCGAGTCAACTGCTCCACTCTCCTCCCCCTCCGCTAAATAGGCTTTCGCCTCTTGCAGAAAACTGCTTTGGGCCCCCGGTCGTCTGGTACGGCCTCTTGTCGCTGTCGACACTTTTATGACCGGGCCCGCTACTTCCGCTTCTTTTAGCGCCCTCTTCTTCCCCTTGCTCTCTGTCCCAATTGGGAACTTGAGAGCATTTTTAGGGGCCGCGGAACTGCTGTTTTTCTTCCGCGCCGTGCTCGTGCTCGCCTTCCTTCCGTCAGGGAAGCCCTCCAGTGTGCTGTCCGAGTCAGAGGTTTCCGACATTGAGACTAGCTCCAAGTCGCTCTCCCTGTCATCCCCTACTCTTCCAGCCGTCGAATCCATATCACTTGCATCATTGTCCATTGTTAGCGCCGAGGTCATTGGTTGGCAGTCTTTGGCCCCCCCAGAATACGAGGGCCGGCCAGAGGTCAGAGTGACCTCTGGGAGGGATTCTCCGCTGGTGTAACCAGCGGTACCCTCCTGGGGTAATATCTTTTTAGAGCTTGCCATTGTCCATTGTGACCGGTGTTGTCGGACACCGGAAACCGCCTTTGTAATGCAGGGTGAGGTCCCCTAGCCATGAAGCGCGGCCTTGAAGGCCGCCATACTCCGACCGAAGTCCACTGCCTTTTAACGTGTTGCCGCACGCCCTCGCCGATGTTCCGCAGGCCTGCCCGGTATGGGTGGCCCTATCCGGTATAGCCCTACGGAACGACCACCTCCTCCTCAGGGTAATTTTTTATAGAGGTTTTCTTCCTCGCGGCCCCACGCTCAGTGCGCAGAGCCCCCGTTTCCGCTGGGTGCGGATTTACGGGTTTTGGTGTTTGGTTCGCGGGGCGAAAAAAAGCCCTACCCCAGCACTATGCCGGGGCGTTCCCCTATCCACCACCCGGGGACGCGCCACGTCGGAGTTCACCTCTCCGCCCACTCGGACAACCGAGCAGGTCCGTGGGCAGGGCCAGACCTTGGCGGAACCCTCTTTTATTAGTTTAATTTCTTTATAAAATTGATCAATATTTTTTTTTTTTATTATTCATTTTATTTACTAATATAACTTATATTCTTTTCTAATTTTTGTCACTTTTATTTATTTTCTTTTCCCTCAAAAAAAAAAAAAAAGAAATAACGTGACAAAATGGCGCCCAACTAACGTGGATTTCCCTTGAGGTCTGGTACTGTTTTTTTGAGTTTTTTTTTTTTGCTTTCTGGTGCTGGTTGTATGTCATTTTTTTTTTTTTTTACTACTTTTGTGTTTTTTTTTTTCATACTTTAATCGTTGGTAAGTTGTAAATACATTTTTTTCTCTTCATAGTAACTTACAATTGCTTTGTCATATGCATATCCTCATTTAGTTTTTTTTAATGACAATTTTACATAATCATTCTCATTGTTGTTTTGATTTATGAACTGCTTGATCTTGTTGTGTTGCAATATCCATATACCATCTATATTTTTTGTTTTTATGTATTTGTTGATTTTTTTTATTGCAATGATTTTGTTTTTTTTATTTTGCGGCTTGTTTTGATTTTATTATAGATTTTATTTATGTTATAACTTTTTGTAAAATTTTATTTGCATTTTTTTTTTGCTTTGTCATTTTATTTTCTTGCTGTGTTTTTATCATTGGCCTTAACTTATATTTTGCATAACATACCCAGTTGCACATTTAATGAATTTTAAAATGTCCTTCCCGGTTAAATTTTTGTTGCTCCAAAAATCAGAGTTAATTTATGAAGTCTTAATTAGGGGTGAAAATCCAGCTGACAATGTCCAAGAGCTCCGCCGTCAAGTAAATAGGCTTACACAAAAATACCCTTCCGAAGACATATTAGAATCTTGTTTAGACTTTTTAGATGATCATAAGGGGATTACAGAAGTTTTGTTGAAAATTAAAACTAATGTAGATTTATTAAAAACTGACTTGCAAAAATCACTTTTAGACAGAACCTTTAATTTATTTAATCATCTATATCATCGGTTGCAAAGAATTGAAACTCCTAAGAAGTCTGAAAATATTTCTTTGCTTGTAAATTCAAAAGAACAATTTGAATCCTTATATAAACAGTTCAAAAAAATAAGTGCTTCTTGTTTTACTGAAGAGCTACCTAAGGCTGAACCTGGAAAAGACCTTTCGTTAGAAAATTTCCCTAGATTGTCTATTTCATGCGATCGAAGTCTTATTACTGATATGGGAAAAATAAAATTTGACGGAAAGGGCTGCGTTCGTTCGTTTATTGAGCGTATCGAAGAATTTCGCTTATCCAGAGATATCTCTGATTCTAAAATGTTTTCTTATGCTTCTGATATATTTGTAGGTGACGCTCTTCATTGGTTGCACAGTGTTAAAAATTATGTTGATAACTGGAGTGACTTATTGCATTCGCTTAAAGCAGACTTTGATTCGGTGGACTTCGACTATAGAATGCTCGCGGAAATTAGGCTCCGTACACAAGGAGAAAAAGAAAACATTATTATCTATTTAGCTATTATGGATGGCATGTTTTCACGTTTGAGCAAGCCATTAAATGAAGACGAGAAGTTAGAAATAATTATTCATAATATCCGTCCCTGCTATTCTAACGTATTATTAACTTGTCCTGAGATTAAAAGCATCGATCAATTAAAGTCACTTTGCCGAAAGTATGAGCACATTAAAATAAGATGTGAGAATTTTAAAGAACCCTCTAGTTTGAATTTGAATTCATTGGCACCTGAGTTCGCTTATCGGCAAAATACTGATGTTGGTAAATTTCCCTCAAAATCTCATTCCTTTAATTCATCAAGTGTACATAATAAATCTTTTAATAATAACAGTAATTTACATTTTAAAACTTATACTATAAATAATTCTTCTAACTTAACTACTAACAAATTTTGCCACCGTTGCCGGGTCAATACGCATTCCTTGTCAGAATGCCAAGCACCGCGTGTTATTTTTTGTTTTAAGTGTGGGTTAAAGGGTTATCGTACGCCAGAATGTCCCAATTGTAATCCAAAGTCTACCGAAACAAAAAACTAATAATTGAAAACCGTGTCCCTACTAATTCTTCTAAATTTAGTAACACAGATTGGAAGAATTGGTTAATAACTATTAGAAATTTCTTCACGACTTACCAACTGGCCACGGTTTTCAATGAAATTCCTAGTGGAGATCCTAGACCTTATGTTAAAATTAATATTAACAATGAAACAAATTTAAATTTCTATGGTTTATTAGATTCTGGTTCCGTTGTAAGTATATTAGGTAATAATTCACATATAAATTTACTAAATTATAATTTTAAAATCTATACAGACTTAAAAATTAATGTTAACACCGCGGGTGGTGAACAGTTAACGTCCCTTGGTTACATGTCATTACCTATAAATTTTAAAGACGAGATAAAAGTCCTCAAGACTCATATTATTCCTGAGGTTAGAAGTTGTCTCATTTTAGGCATTGATTTTTGGAAAGAATTTAAAATACTTCCAAATCATTTAAATTCAGTGAATTTCATATCAGTCCTAGAAGTAGATAAAAATAAATGCAACGATAAGCCAAATTTTCTTAATTGCTATGGTAACTTAAACTCTAATGAAAGAGATATCGCTGATGACATCATAGCGAAGTTTAAGCAAATATCCTTCGAAAGTAAAGGACTAGGCAGAACTTCCTTCATAGTTCACAAGATTGACACTGGGGATGCAGATCCAATAAGGCAGCGTTCATATCGTTTATCTCCAGAAAAACAGCGTATAGTAGCTGAGCAAATCGATGAGATGTTAGCCCTTGACGTTATAGAGGTGTGTAAGAGTCCTTGGTCGTCTCCCTTATTAGTTGTTAGTAAGAAGGATGGGACCTCTAGAGTCTGTCTCGATAGTAGGAAACTTAATTCTGTCACCAAGAAGGATGCTTATAGTTTACCATACGTGACTGAAATCTTGGACAATTTACGCGACGCTAAATTCCTCTCTAGTATAGATTTATCTAAAGCTTTCTGGCAAATTCCCTTGAATGAGGCTGACCGTGATAAGACTGCGTTCTACGTGCCGAATAGAGGTATGTTTAGGTTTAAAGTGACCCCTTTTGGTCTCACTAATGCCCCAGCAACCCAACAGAGATTAGTCGATAAATTATTTGGACCAGAATTTGAATTTAAAGTATTTGCATACCTTGATGATATTGTTATTGTAAGTAACTCTTTTGAAGAACATGTACTAAATTTAGAACGTGTACTCGACGCTTTAAGGGATGCTAACCTCACTATTAATTTAGAAAAATGCCAATTTTTTAGGGATCGGTTAAATTACCTTGGATATGTGGTGGATTCTGAAGGTCTTCGTACAGATCCTGCAAAGGTACAGGCCATAGTAGATTATCCCACACCATCCACAAGGAAAGAACTCAAACGATTTTTAGGTACTGCATCGTGGTACAGACGTTTTATTCCTAATTTTAGTACGATCGCTGGACCTCTTAATAAATTGACTTCTACTAAAAAGAATTCACCACCCTTTCAATGGACGAATGAGGCTGACACAGCTTTTCTTAAATTAAAATCCATGCTTGTTGAAGCACCAGTCCTAGCTTGTCCAAACTTTAATTTACCTTTTGATGTTCATACTGATGCTAGTAACTACGGGATCGGCGGTATGCTATCCCAAACTGTTGATGGAATAGAACATCCAGTAGCGTACATGAGTAGGAGCCTGACGGGTCCGGAGAGGAATTATAGCGTCACGGAGCGTGAAGCGCTGGCTGTGTTATCGGCGTTAGAACATTGGCGATGTTATGTAGAAAACGGCCAGACTTGTAATGTTTACACTGATCATGCGGCTTTAAAATGGTTTCTTTCACTTTCTAACCCTACTGGACGTTTAGCTCGATGGGGTGTTCGTCTATCCTCCTTTAACTTCACTATAAAACACCGTCGTGGTAAAGATCATGTTATACCAGATGCCTTATCGCGAACGGTACAAATTGCTGATATCAATTTAAGCCATAACTCGTTAAATACTGACGATAAGTGGTTTTTAAATATTTACAATGGTTGTATCGCTACACCAAACAAGTTCCCAAACTATAATATAAAGGATGAAAAGTTGTATAGATACATGAAATCTAGAAACCCTTTACATGGCGAGTTCGAGTGGAAACTTGTCGTACCAAAAGAGTCGCGTTTAGAGATACTGACTAAAAATCATTCTGAACCAATTTCTGGCCATTTTGGTATATTTAAAACTCATAAACGTTTAGCGTTAAGTTACTACTGGCCTAACATGTATAAAGACGTTGTACAGTTCGTTACGGCATGTGAGACATGTTTAGCGTATAAACAACCAACACACACAACTTTGGGTCGGATGGGACGACCAAAAGAGTGCTGCCGCCCCTTCCAAGTAATCTCTATAGACTTGGTGGGACCACTACCTAATTCTAGAAAGCAGAATTCTTACATTTTTGTAGTAACGTGTTGCTTTTCCAAGTATTGTTTGCTTTTTCCTCTACGAAGAGCTACAGCGGATGGGATAGTTAAGTCTTTGGAAGATCATGTGTTTCTCGTCCACGGCATTCCACAAACGGTTATTTTAGATAATGGTTGTCAGTTTATTGGTCGCGAGTGCAGTGCATTGTTTAAGAAATACAAAATACCAAATATACATTTTACGCCCAAATATACACCGCAAATAAATACAGTAGAGAGGTATAATAAAACTATAGTCACTTCCATATCTACCTTCGTAAATGAAGATCATCGGTCTTGGGATGTAAATTTACCCAAAATTCAATTCGCGATAAATAACTCTGTTAATGAAACAACTCGTTTCACCCCGTCCTTCTTAGTGCACGGACGAGAATTGGTAACTTGCGGTTCTCACTACATTAATAATGACGATAGCTCTGACGAATTAGTATTTTTACCGCGTGATATTTACGCGGAAAATCTGGGACACTTGGGCCCAGTGTTCGACGCAGTGCAGGCCGCTCTTTGGCAAAGCCACATTAAAAATTCTAAGCGGTACAATCTTAGGCGAATTGACGCAGACTTTAACGTTGGTGATATTGTTTGGAAGCGTTGTTACTTCCTAAGTGATAAAGATTCCCATTTCAGTAAGAAGCTCGCGCCCAAATTCCAAAAATGCAAAATTGTAAAAAAAAGGTCACCTCTGGTTTATGTGTTAGAAGACATGACCGGTCGCAATTTAGGGGCATGGCATGTTAAAGATTTAAAGTTGTTGCAAGACCGTGTTGGCGCGTCAAGTAAAACTCCTTGAAAGGATTTTCCCGAGGTAAAATCCTCCCTGAGGAGGGGGGTATGTGTAACGTATGTTACAAAAATTCAATAAGCTGACATTTCTGAACGGATTGATGACTCTGTGGCGCGAGCTGTCAGTTGATTTTACGACTTGTCACTGTCACTTTTTACCTTGACCTCGATGCGAAGGGCATCGACCCTGTATAACCTATAATTTTTATATCTTTATTTAATCTTATACCAAATTCTTACTTCTTATCGAAATAAGAATTGCTCCCCGTACTGGGTAAGTTGTGCAAAATATATTTTATTATTTCACTGTTATTTTTTCACTTCATTTCACCATGCTATGCTTTCCTATTTAAATATGAATTTTGCTCTTTTCTATATAATTGTAAGACTGCAACGGCCCGGAACAGCTATACTACGTACCGTCCTTGCTTCGCTTTCGGTTAAAACTAGTAACGGCTGCCGGGCACGAATTTATAACCGTGCCTCAATTTGTGCCATGTCCATTACAGGGAGTAAGTTTGGAATTTTACAACATCTACATCCGACGGCCGACTGGCTTGATAAAGCCTAACGACCACTGATTGCTACTCACTCCTGGCATCGCTTCGCAACCAGGCTCAGCTCACGACTGGCTTGATATAGCCTAACGACCACCGATCACTACTCACTCCTGGCATCGCTTCGCACCCAGGCTCAGCGCGTTACAACTAGCAAGGAGCGTGCGGTACCTCAGGAACAGGGCCAGACCTTGGCGGAACCCTCTTTTATTAGTTTAATTTCTTTATAAAATTGATCAATATTTTTTTTATTATTCATTTTATTTACTAATATAACTTATATTCTTTTCTAATTTTTGTCACTTTTATTTGTTTTCTTTTCCCTCAAAAAAAAAAAAAAGAAATAACGTGACAATGTAATAAGTCATATAACAACATACTTACCTCAAAAACACATCAACTCGTTGGACTGGCCAGAGATAGAATCAATAACTCTAGCAGATCCTAATTTCAGAATACCAGGAAAGGTTGATATGCTGTTAGGGGCCAGTGTTACCAGCAAGATTATGGAGGAAGGTTTGTTAAGGAGCCCGGTTGGTACTTTAGCGCAGAAAACACAACTGGGATGGATTATTTCAGGAGATACAAACACAACTATAGAAAACAACAGAATTATAAGTATGCATTCTTGTGTATGTGAAAACAACATGCTTAAAAGGTTCTGGGAAATAGAAAATGAATTTTTTACAACAGAGAGGAAGAAGACAAAGGAGGAAGAACAATGTGAAGACATTTATAAAACAACCACAACCAGGATGGAGTCTGGAAGATACAAGGTTAACTTACCTTTTAAAGAGGATATCCAAACTCCTGTAGAAAAATGTGGCAAAACAAAGGAAATTGCTACGGCAAGATTTCTTAAGTTAGAAAAAAGATTTAAATATGATACAAGGTTAAAGGAAGCATACAAAAATGTTATAAATGAATATCAAGAACTAGGACATATGGCTGTAGCCCACGAAGACAGCGACAATGCCATATATTTACCGCATCATCCGGTGATTCGAGAAGACAAGGACACTACCAAGGTCAGGGTAGTTTTTGATGCATCATGCAAGGGCACTGGAGGTTCATCACTAAATGACACTCTACTCATAGGACCTGCATTGCAAGGCGACCTTAGAGTTCTACTAATGAAGTGGAGAAAACATAGAATTGTATTGGTCGCTGACATAGTCAAGATGTATCGACAACTGCTGATGAGCATGCCGAATATCAACGCATTATATGGAGAGATAACCCGGAGGAAAACTGCCAATCATATAAACTACTAACAGTCACCTTTGGAACCGCATCAGCTCCATACCTGGCAGTACGCACATTATTACAACTAGCTGAAGATGAAAAACACAAGTTTCCCATGGCCGCAGAAATAGTAAAGGAATCATTTTATATGGATGACCTAATGTTTGGCTGTTCAAGCACTTCTGAAGCCTTAGAAGCTTATAAACAACTCACTCAACTTCTTAAGAGTGGAGGTTTTGAATTACAAAAATGGTCTTGTAACCAGGAGGAAGTCTTAGACATTATAGCAGAAAGCAAATCTCAACACCATGGATTTGAAATCAAGTTTGATCAAATCATCAAAATTCTTGGACTATCATGGGATAGACATGATGACAAATTTAAGTTTACCGTAAACTCACCAGAAATTCCATCAGAAATTACTAAACGCACTATTCTATCAGACGTAGCTCGTCTCTTTGATCCATTTGGATGGTTAGCACCAACCATAATACTTGCCAAGATACTAATACAGAAACTTTGGTTATGTAGTGCAGATTGGGATGAGCAGTTGCCGCAAGATTTAATAGATGAGTGGTTAACTTACCGTAAACAGCTTCAACAACTGCAAGACATCAAGATTGATCGGTGGCTACACATACAACCTGACTGTTCACTTGTACAACTTCATGGATTCGCAGATGCATCTACTGCTGCCTACTCAGCGGTTTTGTATATCAGGGTAGTTAAGGAAGATGGTGTGACTGTAACACTTCTGGAAAGCAAGACTAAGGTGGCACCACTTAAACATTAGGTATTGGTAGCAAGGATGCTTTCGGAAGCCAAAGAAGTCCTGAATATACCTAAAAACAATGTATATGCATACACAGATTCAATGGTGGTGTTAGCTTGGATCCAGTCACCACCAGTTCGGTGGCAAACATTTGTTGCTAACATAGTTGCAGAAATACAAGGAAGATTAGACAATGATAGTAAAGTCAGAAAATAATCCTGCAGATTTGACTTCAAGGGGAGTGCCTCCTTGTGAATTAAGAAACAAAACATTGTGGTGGTTTGGCCCACAATGGCTAAGTAACAGTGAAATTGAGCAACGCAAACCTCACATTCTTAAGACGGAATTAGAACAAAGAAAACAAACAATTAAGGTATTTAATTGCAATGTAGAGGACAACATTCTGAAGAGATTTTCAACATTTAATAGAATGATTCGAGTACTAACTTACTGTAGGAGATTTATTAATTGGAAGAGAAACAAAAACAATAATAAACAATTCACCAGTTACCTGTCCGCTGCAGAATTACAAGAAACATTATTCCAGCTCATCAAGGTTGAACAAGAAAATCAATTTAACGAAGAAATTAGTGACATCAGAAACAAAGTACAAGTTAAGAAAAGAAGCAGCTTAAGAAAGTTGTCACCCTACACTGAAAAAAATCTTTTGAGAGTTGGTGGACGTCTACAAGGTGCCAAAGTACCTCAAGAAATTAAACATCTATAATTTTACCCAAGAACTCACATTTAACACACTTACTTATAAGAGATGCACATTTGAAACTGCTTCATGGAGGTAATCTACTCACCACCAATTACATAAGGTCCAGATATTGGGTTATAGGTTTAAAATCTCTTGTCAAGAAATGTATACACCAGTGTGTCACTTGTGTGAGACATAATGCCAGTACCAAACAACCCATTATGGGAAATTTACCAGTTCAACGTGTCCATCCTGGAAGACCATTTGAGATAAGCGGGGTAGATTATGCTGGACCTATCCAAATTAGAACTTCTAAAGGCCGTGGCCACAAATCCTACAAGGGCTACATATGCCTGTTTATCTGTTTTACAACCAAGGCAATACATCTTGAGGCTGTGAGTGACCTTTCGACTTCAGGATTTTTAGCTGCATTTAGAAGATTTGTGGCCAGCCGAGGTCATTGTGCTCATCTATGGAGTGACAATGGCACTAACTTTGTGGGTGCGGCTAAGGAGTTAGAATTTCTATTCAAGACGACTTCAGGTGGGTTACAACCCCAGATAGCTGAAATGATAGCCAACGATGGAACTACGTGGCACTTCATACCGCCAAGAGCACCCAACTTTGGAGGCTTATGGGATGTTGATGAGAATACCTTGACTTCTGGAACTTTCCTCTTCGGTTACAACGGACGGCCGTCCGCTGTAAGAACTTTTGGGCGAGTGACCCCGACACCCCGCACAGTGTGCAGGCGCATCCTCCCTCGCACTTCAGACCCCTTCGCCGCATTAGTCGCATAATAATATAATCCTACCAGATTAAATTGGCGGCTCGGAGGATGGCGCGTTTGCAACTACTATTATTACTATTACTACTATTTAATATTAACATTAACATACTCCCCCCATTGAAAGTTTAACTTTCAATAGTTTCTTGGGTTAATAATGGGCATATTTTCATTATAGCCCGTCGTAGAATTCCCTTTGTTGTTTGGACATCCACAACTCTGCAGACACCGTCAGCTCCAGGATGCAGTTGCTTAATGCGACCGACGATCCATTTCATAGGTGGCATGTTGTCTTCCTTGATAACGACGAGATCACCGACCTTATATTGCTTGTTGTGAGTTTGCCATTTGACTCTTCTTTGCAGCTCAGATAAGTATTCAGTACTCCAACGTTTCCAAAAATGTTGTCGCAATTGTTCTAGAAGCTGGTAGCGATTAAGAGTGATCCTCTCCGTCACAGGTGAGGGAAGCGACGTTAGCGATCGTCCAATCAGGAAGTGGCCTGGCGTAAGTGGATTTAGATCCGATGGATCAGCTGACAAAGGGGTCAAAGGACGCGAATTTAAAATTGCCTCTATTTGGGAAAATAACGTAGATAATTCTTCAAATGTTAAATTGGTGTTACCAGCAATTCTTTGTAAATGGAATTTTGCTGCCTTTACACCTGCCTCCCAAATACCACCAAAGTTCGGGGCATAAGGCGGGATGAACTTAAAGGTGATACCTTCTTCCCGCGCAAATTCGCTAACTGACTGGTTACAGGCTTGGGTCATTCTGTTCAGTTCACCTTTTGCGCCTACAAAATTTTTGCCATTGTCGCAACAAATCAATTTGGGTTTTCCACGGCGTGAAATAAACCGACGGAGACAAAGTATAAAAGCATTAGTTGTTAAATCACTAACGACCTCTAGGTGTATTGCCTTCGTTGAAAGACAAACGAATAAACATAAATAACATTTAGATGATTTAGCACCGCGACCTTTGCGATTTATGATTGAAAAGGGCCCTGCAAAGTCAGTACCACAATTCTCAAATGGAGCAGCAGGAGTCACTCTAAATTGAGGTAAGTTACCCATTATTTGTTGCAATGGTTTTGCTTTTAATTTTGTACAAGTTATACATTTGTTTACAGTAGTTTTAGCTAATACACGGCCACCTGTGGGCCAAAATTGTTCACGCACTGAACTTAACACGTTCACTGCGGATCAGGCCTAGATCGACCTGCCGCGGAATTTCAGCTGGTGCGGACGAAGAAAACTATGTCCCTCTCACTGGTGCGGAACGATTATCTCATAAAAAATCACGGCAGGCCTTTATCGGCCTACCACGCAATGACGGTGAAAAATATCAACTCGGTGCGGCAGGGGTCTATCGCGGCCCGCCGTCCCAACAGGCGGTTGGCGACCCGATACCGCACGGAGCGCCCCGCTTCGCTAGTTAGTGTTGAGCCATCTCACTGAACTGTACGTCGCGTTTTTTCTTTTCGTAAAATTAACGACGCACGATGGCAGGAAACAAAAGAAAAATACAAATTTTGGAAAATAAACTAATTCGCGAGGCAGATAAAAGTGATAGTGACAGCAGTGAGGAAATATTTTCCTTCAAGAAAAAAAATAGATATTTTCCTTCAAGAAAAAAATAGATATTTTCCTTCAAGAAAAAAAAATAGGATGTGCACACAAAATCTTTGTGCGAAATGTTTTAAAGACAAGCATAAATAAATAATTAAATAAACTATTTTTCATTTCTTTTCTACAATTCTATTTTATTTTCGATATCTCCTTATTTTTGTCTTTCCATCACTACTAAAATACTTTCTAGTGCGGTGCTGGTCGATATCGACCCGCCACTTTCCCTGGTTCATTTCTCATTTCTTGTTTGGCAGATCCCGGGGCGAATCAACTCTAAAGAAGGTGGGTTCAAGGTTTTTCTAACAGTCCAAAAAGTACACACCTATATTATGTTTTCGCAAAGTTATAGCGATTTAATCTAACCTTATGCTGGTGGGTCGAGAAAGGCCTGCCACGCACTGGCGGAAAAATCATTGGGGGCACACTTTGGCCCGCCGCCGCACCAGACGAAGGTTTAAGATTTTACTTGCCGCAGCTAAGGTGTTAATAATTGTTGGGGACCACAATGAAGTAGTCGGTTATGTTCATGCATGAAAAGAAGTTTGGTAAAATGATGATTGGAATTGATCAAGATTGGATGAATCTGACTGTATGGACAATGAGATGCATTTTTAATACGTCCTCCAACACGGAGAACTCCTTCCTTATCTAAAAAAGGGTTAAGTGACACTATATTTGACTTACGATTTAATGAATTTGTATTTTTTAAAGTATGAATGTCATTTGGAAAAGATTCTCTTTGGGACAATTTTGCTAAAATTATTAACGAATTTTGTACTTCATCGGTTGTAAGTTCACCAGTCTGACGTGCTGAAGGAATAACTTTACAATTTTTTATAAAACGAAACACATATGCAGTTACTCTTTGTAATTTAGACAATTTGGAATAATGTTGAAATGGTATTACACTTTGTTGAATCTGTACACTACATGCAACCTTTGTTTCAGGTAAATTTAATTCAAATTTAGTTGGAGGCCAATCAACTTCATCTTTGGATAGAAACTTGGGACCCTTCCACCAAAGTTCACTATTGCTGAGTACTTGAGTGCTAACTCCCCGAGATGATAAATCTGCAGGATTCTCAGTAGTAGGGACGTGTCTCCAAGAGCAATCATTTTTCGTTAACTCACGTATTTCTTGAATTCGATTACAAACAAATAATTTTAACGTTTTAGGTTTAGTTTGTATCCACCCTAACACTATTGTTGAATCAGTCCAAAATACTGATTTACTTATTTTGACTCTAAGTGAATTATTGACTTTATTGTACAATCTAGCACCTAATAAAGCGCCCATCAATTCTAAACGAGGAATAGTTAGTTCTGGTTTTAAAGGAGCTACTCTAGCCTTTGCACAGAGTAAATTTACTGAACAATTTCCAAATTTGTCTATGGATTTTAAATAAATACAGGCACTATATGCAACTTGAGATGCGTCTGTAAAACAATGAACTTCTATAGAAATTGGAGATGGACATAAAACATGCCTTGGTATTTCAATATTAGCAATATTTCCAATATGTGACTCAAAATCAGTCCAAGCCTTGTTTATATCTACTGGAATCACTTCATCCCAGTCTAATTTTAGTTGCCAAAGTTTTTGAAGAATAATTTTGGGAATTATAGTGCAAGCTGAAAGTAAACCTAAAGGATCAAAGATTTTACAAGATTTGGATAAGATTGTTCTTTTAGTTATTTTTGTATTTACATCTTTACTTGTAGAAAATTGTAATATATCTTTGTCCGGAGACCAATTAAGACCTAATACGGTTGCTTGTTTAGAAAAATCTTTGGTTTCATATGTAATATTTAAATTATCAAAAATGTCTGGTGCATTTGTACGAAATTTTCGGAGAGGAAAACAAGCCTTATTTAATGTTTGGATAACACCTGTTATAATATGTTCTAATTGTACCTTTGAATCGGACCCAGTGTTCAAATCATCAACGTAGAAGTCATGCTTTAAAACTTCTGCTACTGCCAAATCAGAACACTCTTCACCGAGTTGCACTAAGCATCGGGTACTTAAGAAGGGTGCCGAAGCTGTCCCATAGGTCACTGTGTTTAGTTGTAATGTTTTTAAAGGCTGATTTTCCTCATCTCTCCAGAGAATAAGCTGAAGATGGCGCTGAGACTCATCAACAAGAATTTGGCGGTACATCTTTTCAATGTCTCCTGTAACAACATAAGTATTTTGGCGAAAACGTAAAAGAATCGAAAGCAAATCATCTTGCACTACTGGTCCAACTAATTGTATATCATTAAATGATTTGCCGGATGAGGTTTTACAGGAGGCATCGAAGACCACTCTTAATTTTGTGCTTTCACTCTGTTCACGTATAACAGCGTGATGTGGTAAATAGTAACCGAATTTTGGACTTTGAATTTCTGTTAAATGACCTAACCTTTCATACTCATGAATAAAATCAGCATAGTCTTTTTTAACATCAGACAATTTGGTTAATTTTCTTTCTAAATTTATAAAACGCCTTTTAGCAATGGCATATGAATCACCTAAAACATCTTCAGGTTTCGCAGATAAAGGAATTGTTACAGAGAATCTACCATTTGGTAATCTTTTAGTAGTTTGTATAAAATGAGATTCACACAATTCCTCATCTTTGGATAAGACATTAGAGTGGGAGGATATTTCTTCCATTTCCCAAAATTTGGCAAGAGATTATATAATCTCTTGAGAAAAGTTACACTTAACATTAGCTGATAGTTGTGTTGAGCCGGTTGGACCAGCAACGAGCCAGCCCAACTTTGAACTTTGGAGAGTGGGTTTGTTTCGCCCCGTTTTAATTAAATTGGACTCAACGATATCCCAAAACACATCTGCACCTAACAGAATATGTATTTCAGAATGACGGAAAAAGTTTGGATCAGCTAAAGTAATATTGGACGGTAAGTTAATTTTAGTTGTATCTACTTCTACACTAGGAAGAACACTAGTAATTTGTGGTATAATAAAACATGACACATCTATAGTAAATGGGCTAGATCTAGACTTTATTGTAATATTACACGATTCAGAAACTTTGCTTACAGTATCATTAATACCAGAAATTAATATTTGGTTTTTATTAGAACATGATAAATTCATTTTATTTTTGGCACTTTCAGTGAGAAAAGATGATTGACTACCACTGTCAAGAAGAGCCTTGCCAAGGTAAGTTTTATTTGTTTTAGAATCAATGATTTCTACTTCAGCGGTACAAAGTAACACTTGATTTGATATCCTGGTAGATAATGAAACTGGAGTTGAAACAGAACTAGAAGTATTAGGATACTCATTGGATGAATTTGAAGGTAAGTTACTATTATTAATATTCGGTAAATTATTTTTTGTATTCTTACTATTTGGATTATTATTTGGATTATATCTGTGTAACAATGAATTATGTTTTTTCTTACAAATTCTACAAGGCCCCAATTTACATTGAGAATAATGATGACCTTGACGGAAACAATTTAGACATAATTTAAACTTAGTAACTTCTTTAAATCTATCTTCTAGGGTCATCCCTTTGAATTTATCACATTCATAGAGAAGATGACTTTGTTTGCATAAAATACATGATTTATTATAAGCAACGCCAGAAGATGAACTTACAAACGACTTAGTATATTTATTTTCCTTTGGAATTTGTCTTTCAAGTTTGGAGACATCACCCTTAAATTGTACAGTTTCCAGAAAGTCTGCACGGTTCCTCAAGAATTGGAAAAAATCTTTGAGCGTGGGAGAAGTAGTTGACTCACCCCTACTTTCCTCCCATTTGCGAGCTGTGACACTATCTAATTTTGAAGTCATGATATAAATTACTAAAGTGTCCCAAGACTCAGTAGGCTCCTTTAAATTATTTAACGACTTTAAATTTTTTGAATATGTATCAATCATAAATCTTATAGCTTTGTAGGATTCTTTTGGTAAAGGTTCAAATTGAAATATGGCCTTTAAATGATTGTTTACTAAAATTCTTTGGTTGTTGTACCGATCACAAAGAAGATCCCATGCTAACTTATAATTGTCTCCGGAAAACTCAATTGACTGTATTACAACAGCAGCGGCTCCCTTTAGAGAATTACGCAAGTAATGGAATTTATTTATTTGGGGAATCATGTCTACTTGGTTAATAAGAGAATCAAAAGTGTCTCTAAATTCTAACCATTGTAAATAGTTTCCATCAAACACTGGTAAATTAATAGTCGGCAGTTTAATATTTGACGGCGTATCCGCCAAAGTCAAATGACTGGTTGACTTTTTCAGCCAAGCGAAGCGTCACTGTCGATGGTTGTGAGGGCGGCCATTGAACAGTGTTGTTCGAGACGGCGCCCGCGCACCACGCTTGCGACGAATCGCTTAGCATCTAATTAACAAATTAAATCTACCGCTTAATTAAGTTGATGTCGCGTTGGTTAGACACTACAGTGTTCATTCCACTGTGTATTTTTGGTTACTTAACCCTTATTAAACAACTGCGATTGCAACAAGGACTCGTAATCTGTTCACGCCCACCTGCCGACATACCCGCTTTTATACTCGCACAATATAATTTCTGATGAAGGCCCTCCTGCCCCTTCATCAGAAGTGGGATAAGCCTTTCAGCCCACTATCTGCTTTCCAAATTACTTTACAAGAGGGTGAAAAAAACAAACGGCCGTTAATCAAATCTCTTGCGTTTTTAATTAAAATTTGCTCGGGATGCGTAACCGGTTTAGATCGCGTAGCAGGTCGGAAGGTAGTCCACCTCTGCGAACAAACGAGTCTCGCAAGAGGAGGCGTTGTGCCGATCGTAATAGGGATACGTCTACATCTAGTGATAGTGATAGTGAACGATCTTCGGTGCATAGTCGAAAACGTTATCCGAGTCAGAGCCATTTATGTTGGATGACTTGTTCTGGATGCCTTGCAGATTGTGGTAAGACGAATATTGTCGTCCGAGTCAGAGCCATTTATGTTGGATGACTTGTCCTGGATGCCTTGCAGATTGTGGTAAGACGAATATTGTCGTCCGAGTCAGAGCCATTTATGTTGGATGACTTGTTCTGGATGCCTTGCAGATTGTGGTAAGACGAATATTGTCGCCCGAGTCAGAGCCATTTATGTTGGATGACTTGTTCTGGATGCCTTGCAGATTGTGGTAAGACGAATATTGTCGTCCGAGTCAGAGCCCTTTATGTTGGCTGACTTGTTCTGGATGCCTTGCAGATTGTGTTAAGACGAATATTGTCGTCCGGGTCACATCCACCAAAGGATTGACCTGTCCAATAGTACCGATTGTGAACAGTTAACCTACATGCTGTTTAGTGACAAGGCGGTGTCATCTGACTTAATTGTTACGAGACGCTCGCCTTAAGTCTTAAGTATCATATGAGGATTGTAATGAGTAGTCCGTCAGGATGCCGAACGGAATAGGTACAACTGCAGTTCATTGTTTCAGATAATCGCCCGAGGACGGTCGAATGTCAGTCCGGCCGTGACGGCGTATCCGCCAAAGTCAAATGACTGGTTGACTTTTTCAGCCAAGCGAAGCGTCACTGTCGATGGTTGTGAGGGCGGCCATTGAACAGTGTTGTTCGAGACGGCGCCCGCGCACCACGCTTGCGACGAATCGCTTAGCATCTAATTAACAAATTAAATCTACCGCTTAATTAAGTTGATGTCGCGTTGGTTAGACACTACAGTGTTCATTCCACTGTGTATTTTTGGTTACTTAACCCTTATTAAACAACTGCGATTGCAACAAGGACTCGTAATCTGTTCACGCCCACCTGCCGACATACCCGCTTTTATACTCGCACAATATAATTTCTGATGAAGGCCCTCCTGCCCCTTCATATTTAAATTGTTATGAACACAAGAACTCTGAACTGAGCCGTCATGGCTGCATGAACGATTAGCATTAGATGTACTATCTATAATCAGCTGTGTTGTTGCAATTAGACTACAAAAGGAATTTTCTATTTTTTCTCTTTCTTTAATTTGAATTTCTAAATTATCATCGCTAAGTGTTTCTATTTTATTTTGAACATCATCAAACAAATCAAATAAATTTCTAAATCTTTCTAATCTTAATTGCAATTCCGAACACATAACCGCAGTAATTTTTTTTGGTTCTATGAGTTTCATTGGTTCCAAATAATTTTGATAAATAGTTATTCTTGCTCTTATTTTTGACCGACTTGAAATTAATGTTCTTAAATCTTCTGCCATTGTAATTTAAATATTTTGGAAACAATAATAAAAAAAAGATAAAAGGTGAACAGAACGGAAATAAATAAAATTCCCAAACCGTGCTGGCCGCGCGTATATGTTACGCAGCGGCTCGACCTGCAACCAGCAGCAGCTCTGCAGCAGCTGCACCAGCGCAGCCCGAACTCCGGTGATTTCAAAAGGCGGTGCGCAGGCAGCGAAGCCTGGAATTGTCCGTCAAATAAAATTTAAATTGAGTTGACCTTTGTGGACTTTAAAGGAATAGAGATCGACTAGCAAAAAAAATAGTTTGGTTACGCTTTACGACGAAATAAACAGCAATACAAAGTGCAATTAGTACGAATTATTTAGTATTCAAATAAGTAATATAAACTTTTAAATGGACTAATTGTTATTTGCTTTTGGAAAAAGTGACATTTCGGAAATCAACTTACGAATTTGGAAATTAATTAATCGATTCGGCAATTTATGCACTTTAATTTATAAAAAAAGGAAGGTAGGAAAATGCGTCGTAACAATGGAAAGTCTAGAAACTTCTTCTAAAATATTTTTTAATACGACGGTAGGAAAAAAATTACGTCTGGTTAGAATATTCCAATACTACGATGTTACGATATTTTTTGCCTAAAGCAAGAAAATAAATTATTTGCACAAATAAAACATTTGTTAAAACGCGTGTTAAAATTTAGAAAAAAGACCACTTCCCTTTATGGCTCGCGTCGTCGATGTTCCTTTGGCTGTTTGAATCGTCGTTACCGTTTCGTCCCTTCGCGATGTAAATTGATTTACTTTTGTTTGTCCATTGCGACGAAGGGGTCACTTTCTGCCGTCGATCACGTCGGGGTCACCATAAATGTTGATGAGAATACCTTGACTTCTGGAACTTTCCTCTTCGGTTACAACGGACGGCCGTCCGCTGTAAGAACTTTTGGGCGAGTGACCCCGACACTAGGGATGTTAAAATAATAATCGATTATGAAAAAATCGATTATTATAAGATTTTTTACGATTTTTATGGAACGATTATTTTTTTTACAAAAATCGATTTTTTAAAAATCGATTATATAATTTATTCGATTTTTCTAAAAGCGCTATCGATGAGATATTTCACGCCCTGCGACATATGATACGATAAACAAGTTCATTGCAAATTGTTGTAAATGAACAAGTCAGTTTAATATATTTTTATATTCTAATACTTATGCCTTCTAATATTAAATTAAATAAGAAAACAACTCTGTCTGTCTCGCTTTTATGCTAAAACTACTGAACCGATTTAAATTAAATTTGGTACAAAGATAGTCTAGATCTAGAGCCTGAAGAAAGGACATGGGCTACTTATTAAATAGAAATAGAATAGAATTCAATGAAATAATAAAAAAAGGATTTTCATGTGATTGAAAGAGGGGGATATGGAAGTATGATCAATTTTATAGTTAGAAGCTTGAAACTTATTTTTAGCCGACTTCAAAAAGAAGGAGGTTATCAATTCGACTGTATTTTTTTTTTTTTTTTTTTATGTGTGTTACCGCGAAACTCGGCCCCTGGTGGTCCGATTTTGATAAAAATTATTTTAATCGAAAGGAAGTGCTTGCAGGTGGGTCCCATTTTTTTGTTTTTTTTTTAAATAACTAGAAGACTAGTAGATTTTGAATATAGCTTCAAAATTTGTTGCGGAAATTAGGGACATTTTTGCTTTCAGCGCTTACGTAGGCTAAACTATAGGACCTACATAAAAATGATGTATGGCGAATTGTAGCTCTTTAAATGTGCTAAATAAAAGTCCGCGATAGCATATATCTATCTTTTATAGTTTTCTCACAATAACCATTTTTTTCTTTAGAAACATTAATTAAATTCATGCCCTATTTCCGACGCTATTATTCAAGTTCAGTATTAACCCTTATGTAAATAAATATGTTCATTATCAAGAGAATTTAATGTAGATTATATTTGCAATTGAAACTATATCATTCTGTCTAATAGTTTAGGAGATATCGTAAGAATAAAATTACGCGGAAACGAAAAATGCTACATCGCGTTACAATGAATAGCACAAATTTGCTTTCTGGGCTTACGTAGGTCAAACTATATGACCTACATTAAAATGATGTATCGAGTAATTATAGATCCTTAAATTTGCTAAATAAAAGTCTCAGGTGGCATATATCTATCATCTATGGATGTCTCACAAAAACCATGTTATTATGAACAAACTTCGATTAAATTGCACACGAAAAACAGCGTCGTAAGCTTACGGCGCTATTATATTATATTCGATATGAATCCTTATCCAAATAAATATGTTTGATGGCTAGAGTATTAAATGCAGATTACATTAGCCTTTAAACTATGTAATTCTGATCAATAGTTTGGAAGATATTAAATTATTAAAAACTACGCGCATTCGAAAAATGCTACTGCGGCGCGCGGCTGGACAAAATTAAAGGCACGCTACGATGTATTAGTTCATTAATTTTCGATTTGTATACCGATTTTGATAATTATTTCATTGTTTAAAGGATAAGTGGTTATCTGGTGTATTCTAAATTAGTTTTTGAATTGAAGTACACACATATTAAATAGGAAAATCCTTTTCTTTATTTGTCTTATTTATGTCCTTATTAAGGAAATTTGTAATTAAACTTCAAATTCACTAAAAATTGAGAAATAAAACAAACATTTTAAGAAAAAAAAATAGCCGACTTCAAAACAAAAAAAACTATCTCAAACAAAATGCGCTTAAAAGTAACTTAAAAAAAACAATTTCAAACAAAATGCACTCAAAAGTAACGTAAAAAACAATTTCAAACAAAATTCACTCAAAAGTAACATAAAAAAACAATTTCAAACAAAATGCATTCAAAAGTACCATAAAAAACAATCTCAAACAAAATACACTAAAAAGAAACAAAATAATGTCATGAAAACTTCTTTCTTTCTTTCTTCTCTCTTTCAAAAACCCTCTAAACTCTAAAGAAAGTTCTCTTCTTTCTTGTAACATGTCTATATTGTATAATTATTGTTATTTTGGAGTCGGTTTCGGCCTAAGTAGGGACATAAACGTAAGTATGTCTAATACATCTCAAATATAAAATGTCACCTATTTACTTCGGCCGACACCGACTGCGAAATAACAATAATTATACAATATAGACATGTTACAAGAAAGAAGAGAACTTTCTTTAGAGTTTAAAGGGTTTTTGAAAGAGAGAAGAAAGAAAGAAAGAAGTTTTCATGACATTATTTTGTTTCTTTTTAGTGTATTTTGTTTGAGATTGTTTTTTATGGTACTTTTGAATGCATTTTTAGTCTGTTAATTTGATATAAATAAATATGACATTTTAAATTTGTAAAAGTTACCCTTTAGGGAGCAAAATAACAATAGGGAATAGGACTTGAAAGTTTGTATGGAAAAATATAAGGTTTACGAGAATGTTTTGTATGTTTAATATGTTTTGATGTAATTTTTATAATGTTAAGTAAAATAATTAGCCTAAATAATTAAAATGCTACCCGAAAAAAGTATTTCACGCGGAAGAAGTCATTAGCACAGCTAGTTTATCTTATTTGTGATTATTAATATTTTTTTTAGTGTTTAAATGAATGTTTAAGAAATTATTTGTTTCATATTTTCGTTTTTAAAATCATAAGTTTGTTGTTTTGTTTTACTACATTTACTTAATTTTTATTTTATTTTATAAAATGTTTTATTGCAATAAGTGCCAAGGAAATAATATATTGTATTTCTATATTTTCCCTGTATTTTAAATTTTTTTATAAAAATCGACTAAAATCGATTATTTTTTATTTAAAAATCGATTAATCGACAAATCGATTTTTATCATCCACTGTAAAAATCGATTTTCGAAAAATCGATTTTTAACTCAATGTTAACATCCCTACCCGACACCCCGCACAGTGTGCAGGCGCATCCTCCCTCGCACTTCAGACCCCTTCGCCGCATTAGTCGCATAATAATATAATCCTACCAGATTAAATTGGCGGCTCGGAGTATGGCGCGTTTGCAACTACTATTATTACTATTACTACTATTTAATATTAACATTAACAGGGAAGCAGGTATCAAATCTGTTAAGACCCATTTATTGAGAGTATTAGGGAATACAACGCTAACATTTGAAGAAATGATTACCTTGCTAGCCCAGATAGAAGCCTGTCTTAACTCTCGTCCCATATGCGAATTGAACGATGATCCCAACGATGTTGCCGTACTTACCCCATCACACTTTTTAATAGGGGAACCCTTGGTGGCTGTACCACAGAAACAAGAACCTACATTTAATATCACGCCACAGGAGCGTTGGAAATTAGTTAGAAAAATTACTGCTCATTTTTGGCAAAGGTGGAGCGTAGAATACTTGCATCATTTGCAACAACGACATAAATGGAACTCAAAATCAAAGGCTCTAGAGATAGGTTCTTAAAAAGGAACCTTCTCTTCCTCCTACTAAATGGCTTATGGCACAAATTATAGACACACATCCAGGTCAAGATGGGGAAGTGCGAGTAGTAAGCCTGCGAACCAAATCAGGCTTACTGAAGCGGCCAGTTTCGAAACTGGTTGCTTTACCTTCACATTAACAACTACGGTGGGCGGCGACAGGAAGAACGGAGTTCTTGGTGGGCGGGATGTTCACCTAAATTGCCACGAGATGGCGTTATTACAAATTTTCTTGTCGCCAACCAACGAAGCGGTCGCGGCCGCTTTAAAAACTGTCAACGAGTCTGCAAAACACCTAACGTCGTGCTGTGAGTTTATTTTCAATTTTAATTAACTTTATTCAATTTATCATACAATAACTATAACAATTTTATATATAAGGAATTAAATTGAAGTTAGTTGCAAATAATTAAAGTAATGTAATATTGTTTTATTTTGTTAAAATGTTGAGTTTGCACACTCATTCATAACTAATGTTGTGTTTATTTTTGCCAATTTGAATGACCCAATTCAAATAATGTAAGATTTTTGCTTAATTCCTTTAATGTTCATCTGTTTTGAATTGAATTGACCCAAGGATCTCAATAATAATCCAAAAAATTACCCATTTTTCTACTATCTCCTATATGAAGTAATAAAAAAAATCCCCGAATTTGTCTACAAAATGTTATTAACAAAATTTTCAGAATAACAAGGGTGGTAAATGTATGCAGCAACCATCAATATCTATAACACCGCTGCCGCGCCAGCCGCTGCCCGTCCTACCTCAGCCGGCGCACCAGAACAAGGGCTCGTTCGTCATCTGCGAGATCTGTGATGGCTACATAAAAGACCTGGAGCAGCTCCGCAACCACATGCAGTGGATACACAAGGTCAAGATACATCCCAAGATTATATATAACAGGCCACCGTTGAACTGTCAGAAGTGTCAGTGCAGGTCAGTGAGATGTCTTACTAATATTATAAATGCGAATGTTTAGATGGATGGATGTTACAACAGATGTAGAACATAGTCTTGAAGATCTAATAGTTACTTATTAAGTTTTAATTCAACATAATACTTGTTTCAGGTTCTTCACAGATCAAGGTCTTGAGAGACATCTTTTGGGTTCACACGATCTTGTCACCAGCTCTATGCAGGAAGCCGCCAACAAGGGTAAAGACGCCGGAAGATGTCCAGTGTGTGGAAGGGTGAGTTTCATGCTTTTTCTGAACATTATGTTATACATAGAACAAATTATGCCTTTTTTGTAATACATTTAACTGCCCACTGTTTACTTTTTTTTAGTAATAATTGTTAAATTTTGATAACACACCATATTAAAGTAATTAGACCTAATTAAAATTAAAAAAAGAATAGCATAGTTTTCGGTCAAAATTATGTTAGATCAAGGAGAGATATATTGTTTCAGTACTTCTTAATCATAGAAATCCAGATTTATTTGAAGTTATTACCCGACCCTGATTATTTATTAAATATTGTAACATTTCAGGTGTACCAATGGAAGTTGCTCAACCATGTTGCTCGGGATCACAATCTGACATTAAAGCCGGCACATTTATCCTACAAATGTACAGTTTGTACCGCCACCTTTGGTATGTACAAGCAATTCGAGAGTCACGTGTATTCAGCACACAGTGTGGTAGCCAAGCGTGTCATGGATAAAAGCAAGATTCCCCCGGCGAAACCCACCAATGACTCCTTGCTCAAGCCACTCAAGATCAACGATGAAATTACAATCATACCACAGTCAGCTAAACCCGCCTCCGCTGCTAAACAAAAATAAGGTAACTTTTAAACTCCATATATAATATGCTTGCGAAGAATTAATTTGTTTTCTTTTAGCGAATGTTTCATAAGAAACTTTTCATTGCCGGAGTGTAGTTATTTTATTAGAATAATATTTTTCTATATCTATTGTAGTATTATGATAATATTGCATTAATAATCAATGTTATTGTATTACAATAAGACTTAAACAGAATCATTAATGTTATATGGTCAACTTATCCTTACTAATATTATAAATGCGAAAGTAACTCTGTCTGTCTGTCTCGCTTTCACGCAAAAACTACTGAAGCGATTTAAATGAAATTTTGTACACAGATAGTCTAGAGCCTGAGGATGGACATAGGCTACATTTTAACGCGAAAAAGGGGTTTGAAGGGGTTGAAAGTGGGGGTGAAAGTTTGTATGGAATTATCGTCATTTTTACAGGTAGAAGGTTGAAACTTATTTTCAAGGCTGCTAATTTGATATAAATAAATTGACATTTGAAGTTTGTAAAAGTTTTACCCTCAAGGATGCAATATTACAAAAGGAAATAGGGGATGAAAGTTTGTATGGGAATATACGATTTTATGTGAATATTTTGTAAGTTGAATATGTTTTGTTGTAATTTTTTATAAGTTTAAGTAAAATACCACAACAACAACAAAATTCATGCCAGTAACCCAGAAGGGTAGGCAGAGACCCAGGACCAGACATTTGGCGCGGTTCTGGCACACCTTTCTCTATGTTCTTCTACATCCATACATCAAATCATAGCACGTCGGTTAAGTAAAATAATTAGCCTAAAAAAAAATCTATCCGAAGACAGAATTTCACGCGGACGAAGTCGCGGGCACAGCTAGTACATCATAAGTCCAAAAGCTAATGCGAAAAGAGCAGTGTGATTGTGAATTTTCCTCATATAAATTTAGAAATTTCAAACGTTATAAAACAATTTATATTACCATTATCAACAGCCTTTTATCTGCCGACTGTTGGGCATAGGTCTTTCCCAATACCTTCCATACGCGGTCCTCCGCCTTCCGCATCCAACGACAACCAGCCGTGAAAACTTTGTCATTGGTCCATCTGGATGGAGGATGCCACACACTCCTGGTCTCCTTCCATGGCTTCCTTTATAAAATTTTCCTTCCTCATCTGGCGTCACTGGCCTGACAAATGTGACCGGGGCATTGCCAATTCAGCTTTACTTTATGATTCAAGAAAACCATTACTGTTCCTTTCCACTGCCATGATACTTGTAATAAAACATATTGTGTTTTTTTTTTTTTTTAAGTAAATAAGAGGATTACCTTTTTAGGCTGTGGTAATCTACTGTAACTTTTTTTTTGTATTTATTTGAAGCGATTGTGTATTGTTTAAACATCCTAATTCAAATGTGACAATAAACAGTTTGAATTTGATTTCCAAGAGTTTACTAACATTTATAGTACAGAATAAGCTAAGAATTTTGTTGAAATACTAATTAGTTAAAGTTTATCAGGACTCCTCGTGTAAAAAATAGCCTATGTAATCTTCCAGGCTATGTTCTACATCTGTGCCAAATTTCAGCGAGATCTATACATCCGTTCTGGAGATATCTTGTAACAAACATCCATCCATCTAAACTTTTGCATTTATAATATTAGTAAGATTATCAAGCAGCGTTGATTGTATTGCGAAAGTCAATTAATTGCCCGACTGTGAAAATATATATATATATAAATTATAATATATGATATATATAAATTTTCTATGTACATTAATATATGAAGCGAAAACTTTGTATCACCTATATAACTAAATTGCTCAAAACAAACAGATGAGCGTGAAATTTGACATAGTTAAAAGTAATGTGGAGAAGAGCAGAGGGTCTGTTTGAGGACCTAGGAGAGTGGACTGTATGAAGGCTGGTTACTGCCGTCTTGATAAACGATCGTTCGTAAAGGTCGTCCGTTGCCGGTGGGGTCCAAGATGGCGAGTGTCGTCGACGTCGACCGCCGTCCGCTCGTACGCGCCGCCGGTCGTGACGTCGCGGCACCAGCTTGCCATTTCTCAACAGGGTCTATCTCGAATATTTGCGATATACTTTATCTTAACGTCTTTAACAGAATGTGTCAAAGTTTCTAAGAAATTTGACATTGAACATTACGTAATAATTAATGCAAATTTTTACGATAACGTTACTAACAATTTCTCGTAAATTTTAATTCTAGGCCATCTGAAAGCTGTTTTTAATAAAAAAATCTTTAAATCTGAGTATGGTTGAATTTCGACTAATAGGTGACTAGTAAAAAAATAATAAAGAAGTTTTATAGAAGACTGTTTTTGTTTTGTAGCATTAAAATTAGTAGCTGGCGTAAGGCGATAATGCAGTTTTCTTAACAATACTGTAACTATACGGTTTTTGCAAAGCTTTCTTTTTTTAATAATGCATTTTATTATTTTCTTTGAATCTAATATTAACATACGAATGTAAGACAAAGCGAATATATTTGTTTTTTTTTTCAATTAAATTTATGTTAATAAATACAATCGAATCTGGAGAAGCGATAGTCCTTACAGATGATCTCTTGCCTGTATTTTGTTTAACATATTTTTAGCGTGGTTATGCATTTATGCTTTTTTTTATTATTTTAAAATGATTTAAGGAATGTGTATTTTTGATTAATTTATAAGTCATAAGATTATTCTATGCAGATGTAATTTTTTTTTTGTATTTCCATTCAGTTTGTGAAAATTAAAGTGTTGTTTCAGGATCGGTGATGGTACATCGTGACAGCTGGCAGAGACACTAAGGGTACATTCCCAAAATTATTTGTTCCATCTAAAAATATAAGAGTATATTTTAAATCTATTTAAAAATCAAAAATGTATCACAAAAAAAGTTACAATCAGAGAAATTATACAAATCTCAAATCATTGAAATAATGAAATACAGTCAAAACCGTTTATGGCGACATCGTTTAGAACAACATACTGGTTAAAATGACCAAAATCAAAGGTCCTGGCTGAATGTTATATGACCGCTTTATCGAAAACATTGGTTTTTACGACATTGTTTACTACGACATACCGCATTAAGCGACCACATTTGGTTAATGTTTTCGGAGAATTATATCTGTAGAACGACCGGCTCAGCTGTATTGTAAACAATTTGAAAAGGTAACAGTATCCACATCTGGCACAGTATAATAGTCAAGTTTCACAAAAAACTATAGCTAACTGCTTTGGGCATGCAGGTTTTAAAGATCTTACAAGTCTTATACCAAGAACCTCAGATGATGTGATTGACGATGATGAAGAGGACAATATTTCTTTGGCTCAATAAGCCCAAAGTTTACGACCTGCTTTATCTACTACTGAAACACACGAGTTCATTGATGTAGATCAGTCTATTGCAATTTGTGCACCAGCTACGGAGGATGATACTGTACGTGAAGTTCAAGAGGAAAATGAAAATGAACAGGAAGACTCGGAAGAACAATTTACAGCGCCAACTTTGATTGACGGTCTTAATGCTGTTAGTGTATTAAGAAAGATTGTTCTTTTTAATGATGAGTTCCACATGCAGGGAAATTGTGACGATACGCTGATTAAAATCCAACGTGAATTACAAAATGTGTATGCACGACAGAAGTGTTTCAAACAAACTAAAATTACAGATTTTATGCATACAAAAATGATGGAAAAATGGTATTGTTCTTTTATATTATACGTTTGTATTGAAGTAAACAAAATGCGGTTTAATTTCCTACATGAATATACATATCTTTCCTATTAATACCTAACCGGTAACCGGTTGTTACAACTATCGGTTTTTACGACTCAATATGAGTAGTCCCTTCGATGTCGTTATAACAGATTTTGACTGTAGTTTCAAATGTGTTGCAATAATCTTCACATTTATGCTTTTTTTTATTCTAAAAACATTTTTATTGTATTATTAGAATATTGTTGTATTTCACAGTGACGTTAATTTTGTATTCAAAATCATTAATTTAAAATTATTCTAACATTTTTTTTTCCTTCTCGCCAACTATAAGAATATGGTATGGCAATGAAACTATCCACTAATATTAGGGTGGAATTTTATCTCCACTTTTTTTTAAATTATGAAATAGAGGGAGGGTAGATTGAAGTACACATATTTTTAGCTCTTAATTTTTAATAACTTGCAAACAATTAAATAAAGTATAATTTGTACATAATTAATGAAGCAAATCAACAAGTAAAGCACTGTACCTGCCGGTGAGCGTTTCCCTTAATTTTTCTCCAGTATTTTACATATTTCACTATAAACTACATTCTTAACTAGTGACAAGCACTTATTCAAAATGGACGCCATTCAAGAATCACTAACCAATCTCCAACAAATGTTTACTCAGCGCATGGATATTTATCAAGGTGAGCTGGCAGCTGCAAGTGCTGTGCCTGCAGCTACCATCACAAGTCTGTCAGCAGAGTTCACAACTTTCCGCACTTTCATTATGTCCGCACTGAAGTCACTTCAAGAACAAGTGGCACTCCTCTCCTCTCAAGCAGACAATCTGGAGTCACAGAGTCGACGCAAAATCTTGTTACTCCATGGGGTGCCCGAGACCACATCGGAAGATACTGTCTCAGTAGTGGTTCATACTATTGCGACTAAAATGAAGCTGGAGAATTTTTCTGCTGCTGACATTAAGCAATGCCACAGAATGGGCCAGTTAACTTCGGACCGGCCTCGCACAATATTGTTCAAGATAGCTAACCATGAGCGCAGAACGTCCATATGGAAGATGAAATCTGCGCTCAAGGGCACGGGTATAACCCTGTCGGAGTTTCTGACCAAACACCGACATGACACCTTCATGGCAGCTAGACAGAAGTTTGGCATTTCCAAGTGTTGGACGAACAATGGATCAGTGTTCGTAATCATTGATGGCATGCGTCACCGCATCAACACCATGAGTGAATTTGAAAAACTCAACAAGGCATCCACTTCTAAGTCTGGCGAGACAGTCAATAAGGCGCCAGCATCAACTAGGGAGTCCCGTGCAGCATCGAAGAGTAAGAGGGCTGCGGGCACAGGTGCCTCCGGCAAGAAGTAGATGATTGTGGCTGTACTGTGTTCGTCGATATAGCGCGATTACTATCCTCAGTCTTGAGGTTTTTAATTAAATATTTATCATATAGTGAGTACTATTTGCGAATACCTTCTTTAATAATGTTTGTTTACAAATTTTATTCGCCACTTTGACGTATCTATTTCAAAGTGTTTGACATGACATTGACAGCTTAAGATGTCGATGTCATCTACGCCAATGTTCTACACAGAGTAAAGAACACAGATCAACATATATTGTAAACACACGGTATGTTTTTTTTTTTTCTGTTCCTTTTTAATTCACTCGTATTATTATTAGTATTATTTTTTTGTTTTAGTTATAACTGTAGTGTAAATCTATTGTTTTTAAGTAGCGTAGTGTTTAATATTGTTCCTGGTCATCATGGTTGCTTTTATCATCGTTGCCATTTTTTTTTTGTTGTACCACTGTAGTATCAACACAATATTTTAAGTAGTGTAGTATTGGAAATTTCATTTGGTCTCCATCGCTTGCTTTTGCTTTCGATGCCATTTCATTGCTGTTTCCGAATACTCTTACTTTCTGGCTTGTTAATTAATGTATTGCTTTGACACGCATCTAATCACCGGTAGGTGAAATAACTAGAACTCTAAATTGTACAGCTTTTGTATATTTTCCTACTTTTTGTTTGTTTTGTTTTGCTTTGTTACTGTAATTTTTTTTTTTTTTTGTCTTAATTTTTGTTAATTCTCTACCAGCGTTACATCCGACTAACAGAGAGTAGTCCCCTCAAGAGCATATTAAGAGAAGTTGAAGCAGATCGTTTTGAAGTGTATTTATATATATATTTTTTATTATTTTTTTTTTTTTTAGCCATTGTTCCTATTTTATTTTATTTTTTCTTAATATATACTCTTATTTTGTTTATTAGGATAGGCCCTTATTTTTGTTATTTATAATAGCCGCCTTACTGTTTTTTTAGTCTACAAAACTGTTTAAACTTAAAGAATGAGTAATAGTGATGAAGATTTATTAAGTTCCGTTGATTTGATTAACTCCGACTCCAGTACTTCGGACGATAAATTATTTTCTTTAGGCGAGAATCTCAATAATACGTTTAAGTTATTCCCTTTAAGACACTTTAACGTCTGCCACATCAATGCACAAAGTATTCCATCACACATTGCTGACCTTCACGAATCATTTGAATCGTCCCACATTGATGCCATTCTTGTCTCTGAAAGCTGGCTCAAGCCGTCTATCCCGTCAACTTCGGTTTCTATCCCCGGCTTTACTCTGGTGAGGAACGACCGGACAAATAAAAGAGGTGGTGGAGTAGCAATTTATATTAAAAGTAAATATCCATATAAAATAATCCTGCAGTCAGCTTCCGCCTACCATGCAAATGCTGAATACCTTTTTCTCGAGATCGACTCCGATGTTAAACTTATATTAGGTGTTATCTACTGCCCACCTAATGTCGATTATTTCTCAGAGTTAGAAAACATTTTTGAATCCCTCATGGGAACTTATACGCACTTTTTGGTTATGGGGGATTTTAATACATGCCTTCTCAACGAGAATATTCGTTCTTCAAAACTAAAAGATATAATTGAATCAGCTAATTTGGATATTTTAAAACTAACTGCCACGCACCACTCTAGTGCCACAGACACTCTTCTCGACCTTCTTTTAACCTCGCATACCGATTTAGTTGCACATTACGGCCAGTTTTCTGCACCTGCTTTTTCACATCACGACCTCATCTTTTGCTCATTTAAATTAAAATCTCCTAAACATAAACCCTTAGTCTTAGAGAAACGCAACTTTGCTCGGTTGAATATCGATCTGTTGCACTGTGATGCCCAAAAAATTGATTGGAGCGCGGTCGAAGCGGCTGCCTCTGTCGATGACAAAGTCGGAGAATTTAACAAATTAATCATTCAACTTTATGATAAACATGCGCCAGTTCATACTGTCAAATTGAAGCACCCACCGTCACCATGGTTTAATGAAACCATACGTAACGTGATGAAGAAAAGAGATCGGGCTTTTCGCATATTCAAACGCGAAAGGAACGAACTGAACTGGTCTTCGTATAAAGTTATCCGTAATCTTTGCAATAAGCTTATTCGTAACGCTAAACGTCGATACATTAACCAGCAGATTGAAACTTCATCTCCCGCTGCTTTGTGGAAATTTTTGAGGTGTCTCGGAGTAGGTCAGCAATTGCCTACGGATAGTAAAATTAATATTGATTGCAATACCTTAAATTCCTACTTCACTAACATTTCTAAAATTTCCCCATCAATGAAATCCGACACCCTCAATGAAATTAAATCTATACAAACCCCTTCTATTTCGACTCCTTTCTATTTTGCGCCAGCTAGTGAAGACTGTATCAGAAAAGTATTTAACTCCCTAAAAACCAAAGCTGTGGGATGCGACGACATTGGACGGGTCATGTTGATGCACATTATTGACCAAGTACTACCTATTATCACACATATTGTAAATTTCTCCCTCATGTCTAGTACCTTTCCAGCACTATGGCGTAAAGCCCATGTGATACCACTCCCTAAAACACCTAACCCCATTCTACCTAGCGAGTACAGACCTATATCAATTCTGCCTTTTCTTTCCAAAATCATAGAATCAGTTGCCCTCACTCAAATCAATGACTTCCTCACTAATGCCAAAGTGTTTAATCCCTTCCAGTCCGGTTTCCGCAAAGGTCACAGTACTACAACAGCTTTATTAAAAATTACTGAGGATATTCGTTCCAACATGGAACTTAAAATGATAACAGTGCTTCTCCTTGTTGATTTCAGTAACGCCTTCAATGCTGTCGACCACGATCTCCTTCTAGCTCTTTTAAGCCAGCTGTATTTCTCTCCCTTCTCCATTGACTGGTTCAGTTCATATCTGCGTGGTCGCAGTCAAGCTGTTCGATGTGGTCAGACTATATCCGACTGGCTTGAAGTGGACACGGGCGTCCCCCAGGGCGGACTACTGTCCCCTCTCCTTTTTTCTCTCTTTATAAATCTGCTTTCCCCTCATCTCAAAAGTAATTACCACATGTATGCTGATGACCTGCAATTATATAGTGCTGCATCAGTCAATGACCTAAATTCTGCTATATTATCACTGAATAATGACCTGTCTCGTCTCCAAAAGTGGTCTGAAGCATACGGTATCGTAATTAACCCACACAAATGCCAAGCAATCATTATAGGTAGTTCCCGCCAGTTAACTAAAATCATTACTGATGACATCCCGTCCCTTTCACTCAACGGTTGTGTCATCCCGTTTACGAGCACAGTCAAGGATCTGGGTGTCATTATTGACTCCGAGCTGCGATGGTCAGCCCATGTCAAAGAAATTTGTCGCAAATTCTATGCATCTCTCCATTCTATCATCCGATTTAAACACTTCCTCCCCGTCAAAACAAAGCTTACTTTAGTAAATTCCCTTCTTCTTCCCATTATTGATTATGCCGACGTTTGTTTTATTGATCTAAATACCGACTTACTGAATAAGCTGGATAGACTACTTAATAACTGCATACGATATATTTATGGTCTTCGCAAGTTCGATCATGTGTCGGATTTCCGATCAAAACTAAAATGGCTGCCCATCAGAGAATGTAGGAACGTTCGTATTCTCTGCACTCTTTACTCAGTATTAAATGATACAAATTACCCCACTTATTTAAAAGACTTCTTCAAATTTCTGTGTGAAAATCACGAGCTTTCTCTTCGGTCCTCTGATAATCTCTCACTATCCGCGCCTATTCATCACTCGTCCTTCTTGGATAAATCCTTCTCTGTGACAGCTGTTAGACTGTGGAACGATCTTTCACCCAACATTAAAAGAGCCTCCTCCAAAATTATTTTCAAGCGCCTGATTCGGCATCATTATGTTATTAGACTCCATTCATAAGTAGCCTTCTCGCTGTTATCACTTATTATTGCACTTATTAATCTAGAGTTTTTATTTATCTTATTCTTTTTCTTCTACATGTACAATGTTTTATTAATATTATATACAATATTTTATTTATACTTATTTATTTCTAATATATTACTGTATTACATTATATTGTATTAGTAAAATAGTATCTTCAATTCATATCTGCCCTGCACATAATTACACACATATTTTTAGCTCTTAATTTTTAATAACTTGCAAACAATTAAATAAAGTATAATTTGTACATAATTAATGAAGCAAATCAACAAGTAAAGCACTGTACCTGCCGGTGAGCGTTTTCCTTAATTTTTCTCCAGTATTTTACATATTTCACTATAAACTACATTCTTAACTAGTGACAAGCACTTATTCAAAATGGACGCCATTCAAGAATCACTAACCAATCTCCAACAAATGTTTACTCAGCGCATGGATATTTATCAAGGTGAGCTGGCAGCTGCAAGTGCTGTGCCTGCAGCTACCATCACAAGTCTGTCAGCAGAGTTCACAACTTTCCGCACTTTCATTATGTCCGCACTGAAGTCACTTCAAGAACAAGTGGCACTCCTCTCCTCTCAAGCAGATAATCTGGAGTCACAGAGTCGACGCAAAATCTTGTTACTCCATGGGGTGCCCGAGACCACATCGGAAGATACTGTCTCAGTAGTGGTTCATACTATTGCGACTAAAATGAAGCTGGAGAATTTTTCTGCTGCTGACATTAAGCAATGCCACAGAATGGGCCAGTTAACTTCGGACCGGCCTCGTACAATATTGTTCAAGATAGCTAACCATGAGCGCAGAACGTCCATATGGAAGATGAAATCTGCGCTCAAGGGCACGGGTATAACCCTGTCGGAGTTTCTGACCAAACACCGACATGACACCTTCATGGCAGCTAGGCAGAAGTTTGGCATTTCCAAGTGTTGGACGAACAATGGATCAGTGTTCGTAATCATTGATGGCATGCGTCACCGCATCAACACCATGAGTGAATTTGAAAAACTCAACAAGGCATCCACTTCTAAGTCTGGCGAGACAGTCAATAAGGCGCCAGCATCAACTAGGGAGTCCCGTGCAGCATCGAAGAGTAAGAGGGCTGCGGGCACAGGTGCCTCCGGCAAGAAGTAGATGATTGTGGCTGTACTGTGTTCGTCGATATAGCGCGATTACTATCCTCAGTATTGAGGTTTTTAATTAAATATTTATCATATAGTGAGTACTATTTACGAATACCTTCTTTAATAATGTTTGTTTACAAATTTATTCGCCACTTTGACGTATCTATTTCAAAGTGTTTGACATGACATTGACAGCTTAAGATGCCGATGTCATCTACGCCAATGTTCTACACAGAGTAAAGAACACAGATCAACATATATTGTAAACACACGGTATGTTTTTTTCTTCTGTTCCTTTTTAATTCACACGTATTATTATTAGTATTATTTTTTTGTTTTAGTTATAACTGTAGTGTAAATCTATTGTTTTAAGTAGCGTAGTGTTTAATATTGTTCCTGTTCATCATGGTTGCTTTTATCATCGTTGCCATTTTTTTGTTGTATCACTGTAGTATCAACACAATATTTTAAGTAGTGTAGTATTGGAAATTTCATTTGGTCTCCATCGCTTGCTTTTGCTTTCGATGCCATTTCATTGCTGTTTCCGAATACTCTTACTTTCTGGCTTGTTAATTAATGTATTACTTTGACACGCATCTAATCACCGGTAGGTGAAATAACTAGAACTCTAAATTGTACAGCTTTTGTATATTTTCCTACTTTTTGCTTGTTTTGTTTTGCTTTGTTACTGTAATATATTTTTTTTTTTTGTCTTAATTTTTGTTAATTCTCTACCAGCGTTACATCCGACTAACAGAGAGTAGTCCCCTCAAGAGCATATTAAGAGAAGTTGAAGCAGATCGTTTTGAAGTGTATTTATATATATATATATATATATATATATATATATATATATATATATATATATATATATATTTTTTATTTTTTAGCCATTGTTCCTATTTTATTTTATTTTTTCTTAATATATACTCTTATTTTGTTTATTAGGATAGGCCCTTATTTTTGTTATTTATAATAGCCGCCTTGCTGTTTTTTTTTAGTCTACAAAACTGTTTAAACTTAAAGAATGAGTAATAGTGATGAAGATTTATTAAGTTCCGTTGATTTGATTAACTCCGACTCCAGTACTTCGGACGATAAATTATTTTCTTTAGGCGAGAATCTCAATAATACGTTTAAGTTATTCCCAAGACACTTTAACGTCTGCCACATCAATGCACAAAGTATTCCATCACACATTGCAGACCTTCACGAATCATTTGAATCGTCCCACATTGATGCCATCCTTGTCTCTGAAAGCTGGCTCAAGCCGTCTATCCCGTCAACTTCGGTTTCTATCCCCGGCTTTACTCTGGTGAGGAACGACCGGACAACCAAAAGAGGTGGTGGAGTAGCAATTTATATTAAAAGTAAATATCCATATAAAATAATCCTGCAGTCAGCTTCCGCCTACCATGCAAATGCTGAATACCTTTTTCTCGAGATCGACTCCGATGTTAAACTTATATTAGGTGTTATCTACTGCCCACCTAATGTCGATTATTTCTCAGAGTTAGAAAACATTTTTGAATCCCTCATGGGAACTTATACGCACTTTTTGGTTATGGGGGATTTTAATACATGCCTTCTCAACGAGAATATTCGTTCTTCAAAACTAAAAGATATAATTGAATCAGCTAATTTGGATATTTTAAAACTAACTGCCACGCACCACTCTAGTGCCACAGACACTCTTCTCGACCTTCTTTTAACCTCGCATACCGATTTAGTTGCACATTACGGCCAGTTTTCTGCACCTGCTTTTTCACATCACGACCTCATCTTTTGCTCATTTAAATTAAAATCTCCTAAACATAAACCCTTAGTCTTAGAGAAACGCAACTTTGCTCGGTTGAATATCGATCTGTTGCACTGTGATGCCCAAAAAATTGATTGGAGCGCGGTCGAAGCGGCTGCCTCTGTCGATGACAAAGTCGGAGAATTTAACAAATTAATCATTCAACTTTATGATAAACATGCGCCAGTTCATACTGTCAAATTGAAGCACCCACCGTCACCATGGTTTAATGAAACCATACGTAACGTGATGAAGAAAAGAGATCGGGCTTTCCGCATATTCAAACGCGAAAGGAACGAACTGAACTGGTCTTCATATAAAGTTATCCGTAATCTTTGCAATAAGCTTATTCGTAACGCTAAACGTCGATACATTAACCAGCAGATTGAAACTTCATCTCCCGCTGCTTTGTGGAAATTTTTGAGGTCTCTCGGAGTAGGTCAGCAATTGCCTACGGATAGTAAAATTAATATTGATTGCAATACCTTAAATTCCCACTTCACTAACATTTCTAAATTTTCCCCATCAATGAAATCCGACACCCTCAATGAAATTAAATCTATACAAACCCCTTCTATTTCGACTCCTTTCTATTTTGCGCCAGCTAGTGAAGACTGTATCAGAAAAGTATTTAACTCCCTAAAAACCAAAGCTGTGGGATGCGACGACATTGGACGGGTCATGTTGATGCACATTATTGACCAAGTACTACCTATTATCACACATATTGTAAATTTCTCCCTCACGTCTAGTACCTTTCCAGCACTATGGCGTAAAGCCCATGTGATACCACTCCCTAAAAAACCTAACCCCATTCTACCTAGCGAGTACAGACCTATATCAATTCTGCCCTTTCTTTCCAAAATCATAGAATCAGTTGCCCTCACTCAAATCAATGACTTCCTCACTAATGCCAAAGTGTTTAATCCCTTCCAGTCCGGTTTCCGCAAAGGTCACAGTACTACAACAGCTTTATTAAAAATTACTGAGGATATTCGTTCCAACATGGAACTTAAAATGATAACAGTGCTTGTCCTTGTTGATTTCAGTAACGCCTTCAATGCTGTCGACCACGATCTCCTTCTAGCTCTTTTAAGCCAGCTGTATTTCTCTCCCTTCTCCATTGACTGGTTCAGTTCATATCTGCGTGGTCGCAGTCAAGCTGTTCGATGTGGTCAGACTATATCCGACTGGCTTGAAGTGGACACGGGCGTCCCCCAGGGCGGATTACTGTCCCCTCTCCTTTTTTCACTCTTTATAAATCTGCTTTCCCCTCATCTCAAAAGTAATTACCACATGTATGCTGATGACCTGCAATTATATAGTGCTGCATCAGTCAATGACCTAAATTCTGCTATACTATCACTGAATAATGATCTATCTCGTCTCCAAAAGTGGTCTGAAGCATACGGCATCGTAATTAACCCACACAAATGCCAAGCAATCATTATAGGTAGTTCCCGCCAGTTAACTAAAATCATTACTGATGACATCCCGTCCCTTTCACTCAACGGTTGTGTCATCCCGTTTACGAGCACAGTCAAGGATCTGGGTGTCATTATTGACTCCGAGCTGCGATGGTCAGCCCATGTCAAAGAAATTTGTCGCAAATTCTATGCATCTCTCCATTCTATCATCCGATTTAAACACTTCCTCCCCGTCAAAACAAAGCTTACTTTAGTAAATTCCCTTCTTCTTCCCATTATTGATTATGCCGACGTTTGTTTTATTGATCTAAATACCGACTTACTGAATAAGCTGGATAGACTACTTAATAACTGCATACGATACATTTATGGTCTTCGCAAGTTCGATCATGTGTCGGATTTCCGATCAAAACTAAAATGGCTGCCCATCAGAGAACGTAGGAACGTTCGTATTCTCTGCACTCTTTACTCAGTATTAAATGATACAAATTACCCCACTTATTTAAAAGACTTCTTCAAATTTCTGTGTGAAAATCACGAGCTTTCTCTTCGGTCCTCTGATAATCTCTCACTATCCGCGCCTATTCATCACTCGTCCTTCTTGGATAAATCCTTCTCTGTGACAGCTGTTAGACTGTGGAACGATCTTTCACCTGACATTAAAAGAGCCTCCTCCAAAATTATTTTCAAGCGTCTGATTCGGCATCATTATGTTATGAGACTCCATTCATAAGTAGCCTTCTCGCCGTTATCGCTTATTATTGTATTTATTAATCTAGAGTTTTTATTTATCTTATTCTTTTTCTTCTACATGTACAATGTTTTATCAATATTATATACAATATTTTATTTATACTTATTTATTTCTAATATATTACTGTATAACATAATATTGTATTAGTAAAATAGTATCTTCAATTCATATCTGCCCTGCACATAATTATACTTTCCTCTCATATACCGGATGACTGGTAGAGAATGCCTTTAGGCATTAAGTCCTCCTTGTACTTATAAAAGTGCTAAAGAATAAATAAATAAATAAATAAATAAATAAATTATACTTTCCTCTCATATACCGGATGACTGGTAGAGAATGCCTTTAGGCATTAAGTCCTCCTTGTACTTATAAAAGTGCTAAAGAATAAATAAATAAAATAAATAAATAAATAAAATCACTAAATAGATTATTATAAAAAAAAACTTGTATACAGTTTTCTATAATCATTTTTGATTATTTTTTAATACAAAAAATTTCTCACAATTAATTCGTGAAATCAAATTATTAAGTTAAATTTGACATGACATGAATGTGACATAAAAATCTTTGTCACAGATAAATGACTATTTCAACTTAGCCACTAGGCGCTTGTTGTTGTCATTTTGTGCAGTTAGCGCTAGTGCAAATAACCATTAACTATGAGTAACTGTTACCAGAATTTTGTATGAATTTCATAAATTACTAGAATGAGATTTATTACATTTAAATTATAACTAGTTCATTTGGTATATACATAATTATATACTTGTATATGGGTCACGGTTACTTATGTTCTTACTATCTATGTACGTGCATATTAACGTAGGATTTCACTGTCGAAACAGTTTTAGAAAAACACAGTTATCCCTATTATCTCAAAGACAGTAAGAGGTTTAAAAGTGGTAAATGCCAGCAATAAAAACATCAGTTGCACGAATTGTTCAGCTCGCCCGGTGAAATACCACGACATCACAGAAGACAGACGTAAGTGGAAGTCATTCCAAGTACAGTCTGATGAGTGTGGTGCCGGAGGCTAATTTTAGTCCTCTTTTCCTTCACACCCTTTTCATATTAGGATAGAATGGGAAGGGGAAGTGTATTTGGCGGAAGAGTGGACGCATAGGAAGGGGAAATATTCTCTTTCTGTGCATTCCTTTCTCCGTTGATTAAAGGTAGGCAACGCATCTGCATTTGCGAATGTCTATAGGCAACTGTCGTCTCGCTATCGGCGAATTCAAATGGCCGTTTGCTCGTTTGCCACCTTTTGATATAAAAAAAGAGGGATAGCTGTATGTTTTTGTACAAGTGTTTCGGTAGTGGAAACCCGTGACTATAACACACAAATGACTTATATCAGAGTTTATAAATCACAATATATTTGTGATATTAAAAAAATATATTTTGGTATTTGAAAATTGACTTGCGAACATGTAACATGGAACTTACGAATGCATACAATTGTAAAATAAATGTTATAAATTTGAATATCGGTTGAAATGAATTTTACTGCTTTTTACATATATAAAATTTAAAAAAAAAATACAGTCGAATTGATAAACTCCTTCTTATTGAAATCGGCTAAAAATAGCATGTTTTATTGTTGTATTTGAAAATGAAATGTCTTAATTTAGTGTTATTGCTTAGGAAACGGTGTAGCAATAAATAATGTAACAAATATCCTATTTTTAGCCGACTTCAAAAAGAAGGAGGTTATCAATTCGACTGATTTTTTTTTTTTTTTTATGTGTGTTACCGCGAATCTCCGTCCCTGGTGGTCCGATTTTGATAAAAATTATTTTAATCGAAAGGAAGTGCTTGCAGGTGGGTCCCATTTTTTTGTTTTTTTTTTTTAAATAACTAGAAGACTAGTAGATTTTGAATATAGCTTCAAAATGTGTTGCGAAAATTAGGGACATTTTTGCTTTCAGCGCTTACGTAGGCTAAACTATAAGACCTACATCAAAATGATGTGTGGCGAATTGTAGCTCTTTAAATGTGCTAAATAAAAGTCCGCGATAGCATATATCTATCTTTTATAGTTTTCTCACAATAACCATTTTTTTCTTTACGAAACATTAATTAAATTCATGCCCTATTTCCGACGCTATTATTCAAGTTCAGTATTAACACTTATGTAAATAAACATGTTCATTATTAAGAGAATTTAATGTAGATTATATTTGCAATTAAAACTATATCATTCTGTCTAATAGTTTAGGAGATATCGTAAGAATAAAATTACGCGGAAACGAAAAATGCTACATCGCGTTACAATGAATAGCACAAATTTGCTTTCTGGGCTTACGTAGGTCAAACTATATGACTTACATAAAAATGATGTATGGAGTAATTATAGATCCTTAAATTTGCTAAATAACAGTCTTCGGTGGCATATATCTATCATCTATGGATGTCTCACAAAAACCATGTTATTGTGAACAAACATTGATTAAAATGCACACGAAAAACAGCGTCGTAAGCTTACGGCGCTATTATATTATATTCGATATGAATCCTTATCCAAATAAATATGTTTGATGGTTAGAGTATTAAATGCAGATTACATTAGCCTTTAAACTATGTAATTCTGATCAATAGTTTGGAAGATATTAAATTATTAAAAACTACGCGCATTCGAAAAATTCTACGGCGGCGCGCGGCTGGACTAAATTAAAGGCACGCTACGATGTATTAGTTCGTTAATTTTCAATTTGTATACCGATTTTGATAATTATTTCACTGTTTAAAGGATAAGTGGTTATCTGCTGCATTCTAAATTAGTTTTTGAATTGAAGTACACACATATTAAATAGGAAAGTCCTTTTCTTTATTTCTTTCCTCATACGTATTAAGGAAATTTGTAATTGAACTTCAAATTCACTAAAAATTGTGAAATAAAACAAAAATTTTAAGAAAAAAAAATAGCCGACTTAAAAAAAAACAATCTCAAACAAAATGCACTCAAAAGTAACATAAAAAAAACAATTTCAAACAAAATGCATTCAAAAGTACCATAAAAAACAATCTCAAACAAAATGCACTCAAAAGTAACATAAAAAAACAATTTCAAACAAAATGCATTCAAAAGTACCATAAAAAACCATCTCAAACAAAATGCACTAAAAAGAAACAAAATAATGACATGAAAACTTCTTTCTTTCTTTCTTCTCTCTTTCAAAAACCCTCTAAACTCTAAAGAAAGTTCTCTTCTTTCTTGTAACATGTCTATATTGTATAATTATTGTTATTTTGGAGTCGGTTTCGGCCTAAGTAGGGACATAAACGTAAGTATGTCTCATACATCTCAAATATAAAATGTATAATATTATATTTACTTTGGCCGACACCGACTGCGAAATAACAATAATTATACAATATAGACATGTTACAAGAAAGAAGAGAACTTTCTTTAGAGTTTAGAGGGTTTTTGAAAGAGAGAAGAAAGAAAGAAAGAAGTTTTCATGACATTATTTTGTTTCTTTTTAGTGCATTTTGTTTGAGATGGTTTTTTATGGTACTTTTGAATGCATTTTGTTTGAAATTGTTTTTTTATGTTACTTTTGAGTGCATTTTGTTTGAGATTGTTTTTTATGGTACTTTTTGCCTTTAAAATCGAATGTTTCTTATTAGTAGGTCGATCGACCCAATGGGAAATTTTCTCATTGAGCCGATTGATCTGGGTAACGGGAAATACACTTAAAATTGTAGTTTGCTGATAGTAAATTAAAATTATTGATAAAGCAATATAGAATAGATTACGGACATTTGAAATATATCACTGCCGTAAAATCTTATGATTTAAGTAGTTTATGACTGCAATTGCATACAATGTTTGTATATATAAAGTTAATATCACATAATAGCAATAATTTAATATACAGTCAAAATCTGTTATAACGACATCGAAGGGACTACTCATATTGAGTCGTAAAAACCGATAGTTGTAACAACCGGTGACAGGTATTAATAGGAAAGATATGTAATAACATTCAGCCAGGACCTTTGATTTTGGTCAATTTAACCGGTATGTTGTTCTAAACGATGTCGCTATAAACGGTTTTGACTGTATATATATATATATCCGATATATCTACGAAAGTGACATCTGACGTACATAAATTATACTATTTTTTTAAATTTTTCCATATAATTAAGATTTTGCGTTAGTTTATCTTCCTTGAAGGAGATCAAAATTTGAATTATTAATTCATAAATAATTTAATACGACGTACTTGATGATAGTTTTTTTCCTCTCCGTGGCTTCATTGCCTTTGCAAACTAACATATTTATAGTATATTTTGTGAGATATCGACTATGTAAGTGAAACCGTCTAAAGGCACGTTTCCACTGGTCACTGTCTTTGTACGGTACATCGTTGGCAATAATAATACACCACGGAAACGGTCCTTTATATCTTGGAATGTGAAAAAATACGCATAGATATTATTGATGTTTAATAAATAATATGTAGTTTTTTATATATGTATTTACGAAATTGATGCGCAATAATATTTTTTTCCTAAAGTTAAATTATTAGATTTGTATGTTATGGTAAATTATCTTGTCATTTTTGCATATCCGTTATACATTTCATGTCACTTAATGCAATAATGTAATGTAAGATTTCCAGTTTTGACAGCCCATTTAATGCCTTTAAAAGACTTTACTTTTAAAGACTGAAATAGTGCCTAAATGCAATAACACACTAAAAAAATATATTCAATCAATTATGCACAAATATAAATAAAAATCTAATTGTTAAATTACTTGGAAGAATAATTTAAAATGTGCTGCAAATATTTAACCTATATTATAAAAATAACGTTTGTTAACAATTGTATCGCATTCTGTTATTCCCAATATAAAGTTCTTGTTTAACTTTATAAGATAGATGCCACACGAGCAAATGTGGTGTCGCAACGCACATTCACAACGAACAATAATTCCGCTTAGACAGCAGAGTTGATGTCAAAAATGCCAAACGCTGCGACAACGCGCTGTTATTATGGCACACTAAGAACCTATATGGCGATTGTTTTACAACGAAATCTGTTGTATTAATTAGTATACCTCGATTTGTGTAAACGTCTCTAAATAAGAAATGCGGAGGATTAAGATGAATCTTGCATATTACTACTCCGACAATGACTGTAGTAGGCCTAGCACGAATCTGACAATCGCCATTTTATCGTAATCGTCAATTATTTCGAAATTAATATAATATTTATGGCGATAATTTTACGATATGTTTGTCGATGACGATACGACGGCGGTTATCACAAACAATCTCGCTGGGCTCACTGAATTTGCTAACGACATTTCCACCTTGATAAAATGGCCAGTGGAGTGATCTTTAAATATATGATGTCTGGTGACAATCATGATGGATGTTAAATAAATTTGTAACACGTGGATGAATTTCTGTCAATATGTCTACTTTGAAAATTGCGGTTGTGTAAATATTTTTCTATTTTTCGTCAACATTTGGTAAATGACTAGAGTAAATCTTGACGCTACTTTAGACCTGCGCAATCTAGATTGTTCTATCGTGTGAAAAACATCACGTTAGAGTTAGATAATGTCAGCATTTGATTGCAGGCGAAATGATAGATTCGATTTTTTTAAAGCTTTGTTTAGATAATTGTTATTTATTATTAGGTACGACGCGATAATTGTACATATAGAAGGGAAATCTGGCGTCGTTCACCGTAAGCTGGTTACCGCGCGACTTGCGTCAATCTTTTATAAAAGATAGAGTAACGGAACTTATCTGTTTACCGTCTACCTCAGACTACAGTCGCAATGATGCGGCTATATTACTAAAGGACTTCAAATTTGCGGGTGATAAGAGCATAGAGGACGAAGGAAAAGAGGACCTTTGCTCCTTTGATTTTCTACTTTACTCGTCAATTTACTGAGAATTTCAAATAAAGTAAACATTATTGTTGTTTTAGTTTTATTCAAAGAATGGAATATATAAATTTATTGATAAAATTGTCGAATTTAATCTCAAATCTAAATGCTTTTTTCCAAACACGTGTAATGAGAAGAATTTCTACAAAAAAGGTCCTCGTTTCAACAAACCTCTAGTGCATTAAATACCTTAGTGAATTTATAAAAAAATGTTATACAATTTTGTAAGAATTTCATATAACGTCACGGAAAGTCACTCGAGAGAAGGGATATAAATTCGTTTGGGTGCGTGACGGAAAAATCCTCGTGCGCAAACACGAAGGGGCTCCTGCAAAACAAATTAGGAACTTGGATTCGTTGAAACTGCTTTAACCTTAATTTAATAGAAGTTTTGATGACATTAAAATACGATAAGCATCCACAAAATCAATGTGTCGATAATAGTTCTTCGCACGATGTTCTTACAGTATACTATCAGAACTTTAGAGGTATGCGAACTAAGTTACGAGATATAAATTTGTCAGCATCAATGAAATCCTATAATGTAATAGCAGCCACGGAGACATGGCTCAATTCGGGAGTGGGTGACAGTGAAATTTTTGATTCTCAATATTGCATATACCGGAGAGACAGAAGTACGTCTACGCTAGTAGGTAAAGAGGGCGGTGGTGTACTTCTTGCGGTATCTTCAAACATAAACTCAGTGAGAATGACTAAATGGGAAAGCGAGGTGGAAGATTTGTGGATCCGTCTAAGCTTCTGTCATAATAAGGAATTCAGAAATATTAATATTGGAGTTGTCTACTTGCCTCCTCCCGTGCTCCAGTTAACTTTAGACAACTTTCTACGTAAAGTCTCAAGTATTATGGAAGAAACAGCCAATCCTACAATTATCATTGGTGACTTCAATTTAGGGTTTATAGAATGGAGGAATGATTCGTGTACTGCGATGAATGGTCTGTTGCCCTATAATTACCAAAACAACCTAGGTTATGCCTTTATGGATTTTTTTTTCCTTAAATGGTCTCAAACAATTTAATAGCATTACTAACTGTAATAATAAAATATTAGATTTAGTCTTATGCAGCAGTAATGTAGGTGGCTGTATCGTGAGAAAATGTCTAGATCCTATCTCCAAAGTTGATGAATATCATCCGCCTGTCGAAATTGCTTTTCAATCCATTAAATACTCTACATTAAAGCCTAAGAGTACCTCTAAGTTCAACTTTTTTAAAGCTGATTACGATAAAGTCATTGAAAAATTTAAAGCAATTGACTGGTTAGATATTTTTAAATCTTGTGGCTCAGATGTAAATCTCATGCTTTCTTTGTTTTATGTTACATTAAATTCAATAATAGATTCAACAGTTCCCACTCGTATTCCTCGTAATACTAAATACCCTCCTTGGTTCACTAAATCTGTTATAAGATCGATAAAAGAAAAAGAAAAACTCAGACGCCGTCTACAGACGTACAAAAACCCGCGGGATGAGTCTGAATTTAGGCTATTAAGTAAAAGGGTACATTCCCTCGTTAAAAGGTGCTACAAAAATTATATATCACAATTAGAACAAAACATCCGTGTTAATCCCAAGTGCTTTTGGTCTTATTTGAAGTCATGTAAGTCTACTACATCTGTCTTACCCTCTGAAATGGAGCTGAACAATGTCACTGCGTCCTCGGGATTTGATATCTGTGAATTATTTGCTCAACATTTCTCTTCTAATTTTACACCATCAACCGATAGCCCAATTCAAGATTTTTCATTAAGCGAATGTGTATTTCCACAAAACACACTAACTCACTTGGAATTAACAGAAGCAGACATCATAAAAGCTATGAAAAAACTTAACATTAATAAAGCATGCGGACCCGATGGGATACCGCCTTTTTTCATTGTAAGATGTGCTCAATACCTTGTCCTTCCGTTAAAAATTATATTCAATGCATCTTTATCCTCTGGCACCTTTCCCGAACTTTGGAAAGGTGCGAATATTGTTCCTATATTTAAAAAAGGGGATCGAAAAAATATAAAAGACTATCGTCCTGTGTCATTACTCTGTACATTGGCTAAACTCTTTGAATCTTTAGTAACTCCGGTTCTCTCATCGCACTTGAACGTTGTATTAAAACACCAACAACATGGCTTTAGTAAAAAGAAATCGACTATAACCAATCTGGTATCATACGTTAATGATATATCTACGTCCATAGACTCTAAATTACAAGTAGATGCAATCTATACTGACTTCAGCAGCGCATTTGACAAGGTGGACCACAATATTTTAGCAAAGAAGTTATCTAGCTATGGTGTGCATGGGGTGATCTTAAATTGGTTTCATTCTTACCTTAGTAATAGGAGACAGTATGTAGTCACAGGTGGGTTTAAATCAGAGGCCATTGTTGTTGCATCTGGCGTGCCTCAAGGTTCACACTTAGGTCCTATATTATTTTTAGCCTTTGTAAATGACATCGTTAATGTTATAAAGAATAGCAACTGCTCAATGTTTGCTGATGACATTAAAATTTATAAATGTGTACAAAGTTTAGCTGACGCTCAATTATTGCAGGACGACATAAACGCTATTGAGAGATGGTGCGAATCAAACAGGATGGTCTTAAACGTCAAAAAATGCTTTCATATAAAATTCACGAAAAAAACTCGGCCTCTTCCTACATCCTATTCGGTAAATAATGTGGTAATGCACGAAGTTTCCAGTATACGTGACCTGGGCGTTCATTTAGATTCTAAGCTCTCATTTATAGACCATATCGACAACATGGTCGGTAAAGCAAACAGAACTCTAGGATTTATTAAAAGGTGCTGCAGGGACTTCAAAACTATTTTGCCTCTAAAAATACTCTATAACGCGTATGTAAGGAGCGTGCTCGAATACGCCTCTCCTGTCTGGAATCCAATGTATCAGTGTCACATTGATAGAATAGAACGAGTCCAAAAAAGTTTCACGAGGTATTTAGTCTATAAAGATAAGACCTGCTCGCGCGAGCTCGATTATGTAAACAGGTTAGATCGTTTTAAAATGACGTCTTTAAATCATCGTAGGACTGTAACAGATATATTATTATTATATAAAATTATAAATGGTATGGCTATAGCTCCAGATTTAATCAGCAAGATTGTGTTGCTAGTCCCTCGACATGCGTCTAAAAGATGTAGTAGAAAAAGAGATATGTTGATGATTCGCCGTTATCGCTCGAATGTAGGCAAGAATGCACCTATCAATAGAATTTCACGTGAATTTAATGAAACGATTAATAAGTTATCGGATATAGACATTTTCTTTGATTCAATGTCATCTTTTCTTAAAAAACTTAATGCAACTGTTTCCTTAAAACCGGTTAAGTAATATATACATTTTATTCTGTTTTCTTATATTTTATTACATGTTACTGAATTATATTTTTTTTTTGATTGTCACTGCACTTTGTTTTGGATCTCTTTAGATGTGTATAAGTATAATGTTATTTATAGTTTTGTTTTTGTGGTACTCTCTTTGATTACATGAATGCTGTGTTTGCCTGTAATTGAAATATGTTTAAGATTACGCTTAGATGAAACTTATGTTTTAGATTATGTATAACTGTGTGTAACATATTTTGTTGGCAACCCTAAATAAATAAAAATAAAAATAAAAATAAATAAAATATAAATTGTTATGTGCTCAGAGTTAATATAATTAATGTATAAATCTTACATATATAGAGTTGAGGTAGAATATGTTTGTCAGTTTGTGTGTTTTTATGTTGCAGAGTTTGCGTCTATGATAATCCGTTTTATATATATCTTATATGTATTTCTATCAATTTTCACAATGATTCAAAATTAAATAGTCAACACAAAAAAAATCTAAAATCATATATAATTATGTATTTTGTATTTGAAACAATAGAAATACGTTTAGAAAATTCCCGGAACTGATTTTGTCTAAATTATGTTTTATAATCCTCGTCCATTTCATTATTTTTAATACAATCTAGGTATTTTTTTATTTCATATATGTGTCCATTTCCACTGCCGTAATACATGTATTAAAACATTTTGTTGTGAAACAAGTGTTTCGACAATGGAAACCAACTGTTTTAACAGATGTATATGTTAACAATTAATTGTATTACGTATTGTATATTGTTAACATATTTTAGCTAATTTTTAATACAATAGTTGTAAAAAAAATCTCAAGGAATATTTGATAATATATATTTTACAAGTCAGTTACTAACTCAATGCGTGAAATAAAGGTGCGTATAGACTAGAACATTTACTTGTAACAGAACAACGAGCCGCTCTATCATATATTCTAGTAGATATATAAACACGTCTGATTCGTGAAAGGGTAATAACCCTTTCACGAATCAGACGTGTTTTGGAAACTTTCACCTGTATTATACCATTCGTAAGAACGTTTACTTAAAAATGCTTAAGGAAATGCCCTAGTGTATATTCACCTTTAGAATATTATTTCTGATTTTTTAATAAAGAATTTTACTTAGACTTGTCAGACTTGAACTGTTAAGTAATAAAAGATATATAAAGGTATTTCTAAAACCTTCTGGACTACGAGTATTTAGATGAAATAATACAAAAAATGTAGAAGGTTTATCTTGTTATCCTTGTAATTGTCGGTGAGAATAACCGAGGATTTTCACTGACACCGTTACAGAAGATATTCACGTCTCACTCGTTCTCTTTGAAAGAAAGATATGACAAGGTTCTTGTACAAGTGGAGACTATACCGATATCATCAGTTTTCGTGCTTTAATATCTGAATTAAAACATTCACACTCTGAATGCTTGTGGCAGTGTAAAGCTGCTCAGCCCTCTGTGTGTGGAAGGGAACTTCCCGCCAATATCTTCAATTTCAAACCGTCATAAAGTTTGTATGGCACAATACCCTGTAATAGATATGTGAAAGGTTTGAGGCGCGAACAATAAAGTTATTCCGGACAAGTTGTAATACTCGTGGAATGATAATTCACTAATATTTTAATAGTTGTGAAATGATTAAATCATTCCATTAGTTAAAGTATTTTTATAACGTCAACTTTGACCATCAAATATAGAGAATCCATTGAAAACGCTTTACATAGAGTATATTTATAACAGTTCATTGTTGCGTTAATAAAATAAATATATGTTCGCGCTCTTAATTAATATCTAAAAAATGTGGGGCAGATCTATTGTATATTTAGATAAATCTCTGGAGCATTTGCATTTAGTTTTGTTGGTTATCTGCAGATGTTCCGTGAGATGGGATGAGTACGCGATTCTTGTTATCTGGTTTGAAATGCTGTGTCACATGTTTTGAAACATATTGTCTCTGTTTTTTTCATACAGAATGTGAAAGATGACATGTGTGAATACAAGTTATGTTTACTTTTGTCGTATGTAATGACAAAAAGAATAATTTTAAAAACTAAAATTGTTTTACGGCTACTATTTGTTATAATTCTTGGACATGTCTTGTTACTTTCAAGTATTTGATAGAATTGTGTCAGTTTTGATTCCTCGACTACAACCAAACTGAGTGCCAGATTTTTTGGACGAAAATTATATTTGAACCTTCATTAGAGTTTTGGTCGGAACGTTAAAATGAGATAATTTTTCCTGTGTATTCGATGCGAATCAGAGAGACGATTATAAATGCGAATGTTTAAATGGATGGATGGATGTTTGTTTGATGGTATCTTCAGAACGACTCAACAGATCATGGTGAAATTTTGCACGGTTGTAGAACATAGTCTGGAAGAACACATACGCTACTTACAAAGTTTTTTTTAAATTCCGCGCGGACAGAGTCGCCGGCGACTAGTGTCTTTATAAAAGAGTTTCGACAGTGCAAACTCAGTTTTAAAGACGCACTCAACAAATGCTGAGAATTGCATGATAATTTTCAATTTTAATTATTATAGTTTGGTATATACAAAGCCTCTAACTTGCCTATACTGTATACAATACGGAAAAGAAACAATATTTACATAGATTTATATATATTAAAAAAGTTTCGACTGATAATTTGGTTAATTTTAATTTTTTATGAAACTTGAAAACTTCCGTAATCTGTATGGATTTGTGTGTGAGCAGGATGCATCTGTTATCGTGAATTTCAAATGTAAGACAGAGTACGAGGGTGAATCAAAAAGTTCTTAGAAGTGCATATATATGAAACCTTTTTGGATCAAGTTCGATATTCAAATTAAAGAGTGTCTATCACACTATATTTATGCAGACTGTCACTTGTTTTTGTCAGTTCGTTCGCATGTAATAAATTTTTTTGTGCAACGAGTTGCTAAAAACAATTTCAAACAAAATTCACTCAAAAGTAAAAAAAAAAACAATTTCAAACAAAATGCATTCAAAAGTACCATAAAAAACAATCTCAAACAAAATACACTAAAAAGAAACAAAATAATGTCATGAAAACTTCTTTCTTTCTTTCTTCTCTCTTTCAAAAACCCTCTAAACTCTAAAGAAAGTTCTCTTCTTTCTTGTAACATGTCTATATTGTATAATTATTGTTATTTCGCAGTCGGTGTCGGCCGAAGTAAATAGGTGACATTTTATATTTGAGATGTATTAGACATACTTACGTTTATGTCCCTACTTAGGCCGAAACCGACTCCAAAATAACAATAATTATACAATATAGACATGTTACAAGAAAGAAGAGAACTTTCTTTAGAGTTTAGAGGGTTTTTGAAAGAGAGAAGAAAGAAAGAAAGAAGTTTTCATGACATTATTTTGTTTCTTTTTAGTGTATTTTGTTTGAGATTGTTTTTTATGGTACTTTTGAATGCATTTTGTTTGAAATTGTTTTTTTATGTTACTTTTGAGTGAATTTTGTTTGAAATTGTTTTTTTACGTTACTTTTGAGTGCATTTTGTTTGAAATTGTATTTTTGAAGTTACTTTTGAGCGCATTTTGTTTGAGATAGTTTTGTTTGTTTTGAAGTCGGCTATTTTTTTTTCTTAAAATGTTTGTTTTATTTCTCAATTTTTAGTGAATTTGAAGTTTAACTACAAATTTCCTTAATACGTATAAGGACATAAATAAGACAAATAAAGAAAAGGACTTTCCTATTTAATATGTGTGTACTTCAATTCAAAAACTAATTTAGAATACACCAGATAACCACTTATCCTTTAAACAATGAAATAATTATCAAAATCGGTATACAAATTGAAAATAAACGAACTAATACATCGTAGCGTGCCTTTAATTTTGTCCAGCCGCGCGTCGCAGTAGCATTTTTCGAATGCGCGTAGTTTTTAATAATTTAATATCTTCCAAACTATTGATCAGAATTACATAGTTTAAAGGCTAATGTAATCTGCATTTAATACTCTAGCCATCAAACATATTTATTTGGATAAGGATTCATATCGAATATAATATAATAGCGCCGTAAGCTTACGACGCTGTTTTTCGTGTGCAATTTAATCGAAGTTTGTTCATAATAACATGGTTTTTGTGAGACATCCATAGATGATAGATATATGCCACCTGAGACTTTTATTTAGCAAATTTAAGGATCTATAATTACTCGATACATCATTTTAATGTAGGTCATATAGTTTGACCTACGTAAGCCCAGAAAGCAAATTTGTGCTATTCATTGTAACGCGATGTAGCATTTTTCGTTTCCGCGTAATTTTATTCTTACGATATCTCCTAAACTATTAGACAGAATGATATAGTTTCAATTGCAAATATAATCTACATTTAATTCTCTTGATAATGAACATATTTATTTACATAAGGGTTAATACTGAACTTGAATAATAGCGTCGGAAATAGGGCATGAATTTAATTAATGTTTCTAAAGAAAAAAATGGTTATTGTGAGAAAACTATAAAAGATAGATATATGCTATCGCGGACTTTTATTTAGCACATTTAAAGAGCTACAATTCGCCATAAATCATTTTTATGTAGGTCCTATAGTTTAGCCTACGTAAGCGCTGAAAGCAAAAATGTCCCTAATTTCCGCAACAAATTTTGGAGCTATATTCAAAATCTACTAGTCTTCTAGTTATTTTAAAAAAAAACAAAAAAATGGGACCCACCTGCAAGCACTTCCTTTCGATTAAAATAATTTTTATCAAAATCGGACCACCAGGGGCCGAGTTTCGCGGTAACACACATAAAAAAAAAAAAATACAGTCGAATTGATAACCTCCTTCTTTTTGAAGTCGGCTAAAAAGTCAAAATTATGGATAAAAGTGAGTTACGTGCGGTGATAAAATATCTCAGTTTGAAAAAAATGTCTACGAAGGAAATTTTTTTTTTTGGACATCCAGCAGACATTAGGGGGTGATGCTGTACCCTATTCTACGGTTGCGTACTGGGTGGCTGAATTTAAAAGAGGTAGATCAAGCTGTAAAGATGACCCGCGTTATGGGCGGCCTTCAACCTCCGTTACAGAAGAAAATGTCAAAAAGGTTGAGAATCTGGTTTTGGAAGACAGAAGAATGACCATAGGTGGGCACAGTTAATCAAAAAGTTAACTCCGTTAATCGTTAATTCGTTAAATAAAAATTTAACTTCGTTAATCGTTAAAGCGTTTAATTTACGAAAATTTAACGCAAGTTAAAGTTAACAGTTAAAGTTAATTTTTGTTTATATTAGGTCCTTACATATGAAATTGGCGTTTTGTATGGGACGAACAAAAAGTCGAATATTTTTTAATATAATATATTTAATTAATCAAAGTATGAAGCATTATTTTCTATGCACTTTTGCCATCTCATAGGTAGTTCATTGATCCCTTTACTAAAAAAACCAGTCGGACGGGAATCAATAAAATCTTTGAAGGCGATTTGGACTGCCCCATCGGAGTTGAATTTTTTCCCTTGCAAGAAGTTATCCAAATTTCGAAAAAAATGGTAATCTGTTGGAGCAAGGTCCGGGGAGTACGGAGGATGTCTTAGACTTTCCAATTGAAGCTCTTCTAATTTAGTAGCCGTCTGTTGCGCAGTGTGTGGTCTAGCGTTGTCGTGAAGCAGCAGTGGCGTGGAGCGATTGACCAGCCTAGGTTGTTTAGCCGCTAGCTTTTCCATCATGGTTTGCAATTGCTGACAATAGACATCAGCCGTAATAGTCTGGCCAGATTTGAGAAAACTGTAATGAACAATACCGGCACTAGTCCACCAAACGCTAACAAGTAACTTTTTTGGGGTTAATTTTCGCTTGGGGCAGGATTTGGCTGGCTCCACGGACCTGCTCGGTTGTCCGAGTGGGCGGAGAGGTGAACTCCGACGTGGCGCGTCCCCGGGTGGTGGATAGGGGAACGCCCCGGCATTTTTGTCGGGGTAGGGCGAAAGCCCCGTGAACCAAACACTAGACGGGTGGAGCGCAGCGATGCGCTATCCCGATGGGTTGTTGCTCGGACTGTTCTGGTTCTGGGACAGTTCGGGTGGCGACCACCCGTGCGGCGGGCCTGCCGGTCTTTGGCCGGTGGGCGATGGCTTCGGCCACCGTCGGACAACCCGTAATCCGCACTGAGCGGAACCGGGGGCCCTGCGCACTGAGCGTGGGGCTGCGAGGAAGAAAACCTCTCTAAAAAATTACCCGGTGGCAACACCACACTTGGCCGTCCGCTGGTCTTTATGATCGGTGGACGCCAAGCAAACCGTAATCCGCACTGAGCGGACCGGGGGCCTTGCGCACTGAGCGTTGGGCCGCGAGGAAGGGAACCTCTATAAAAAATCCCCGGAGGAGGAGGAGCCCCTCCACCTCCTGTGATCATCACAGGATGAAGGATGGGGCTCAAGCACGCTCATTGGGCGGTGTTGGGTACGGCGAGCACCGAGGTGCTGCCGTGCGGCGTGTTGGGGTGTTTTTCCGCGGGGCTATGCCGGACAGGGCCTCCCATACCGGACAGGCCCGCGGAAAACACCAGTGGATCCTTAGGGGTCGTAGGATGGGGGGCCTTCAAGGTCCTCGGCGCGGCAGGTATGGTCAACTCGGCCACCCTGTCGGGCAAATACGTCGGTGTGCGGCAGCACATTTAACTGCAGAGGACTTCGGTCGTGGGACGGTGGCCTTCTAGGCCGCGCATCGTGGTCAGGGACCTCACCCTGTATCTAAAGGCGGTTTCCGGTGTCCGATAACACTGGAGAACTATGTAATGGCATCTCGAAAAAAGAAACTACCCCAGGAGGGTACCCTCAGTTCGGCTGAGGGAGAATCCCTCCCTGTGGCTACGGCTGCAGGCTGCCCCTCGTATTCTGGGGGGGGCAAGGGCTGCCTTACTGTCACCCAAAAAACGACCTTGGCGAGAAATTTGGATTCTGAAGCATGCGATTTGGTTTTAAGGAAGGAAAAAGAGGTTGGTGTTGGGAACGGGAGACCTGTAGAGTGCCGTGAGGCGGCCCCAGGTCATACCAATGATGACACCATGGAGTGCGATGGTAGGGCAGCGTCGGATTCCGACTGCAGCCACGTCGTCATTTCCGAGAGGTCCCAGATTTCGGAGGCGGCCGCAGCGATGTTCGGCGCGAAGCGGCCCCGTCTCAGCGAGGGATCCGAGGACGAAGACCGGGCGGTGTCCCTAGCGATGGCAAGGTGGCGCCAGCAAGAAAAGAGGGCTGCGGCCAGAGCTCGGGCCAAGAATAAGGAGGAAGACCTCGAGAAGGAAGCTAAGATCGCTCGTTTCCGGCGCGAGACAAGGTCTGCGCTGTTTTCTCGACCTGCGGAAGTAACGGGAGAGAGATGCGCCGCTCAGCTTCATGAGCAGGTGCAGGAGGACCTGGAGATTATAATGAAGGTGGCGACCAAGTCGTCCAACCTAAAGGGTACCTTTGTGCGGACCTTGAAGGACGCTGCGGCATCCATCAAGGAAGCTGTGGAAGTCCTCGGGGCTCGCACACAAACGGAAGAAACACAGCAGCTGCAGGCAGACAATGCCCGCCTGCGCGCCGAGATGGACGCACTCCGTAAGGAGCTTGCTACCATCAAGGAGGACCTGCGGACACGGGGTTCCGCTGGCCATTCCGACCCTGATGTGACAATGGAGGCCGCCCCCGCATCACGGCCCCCACAAACACAAACACCGAGCGAGACGCCCTCCGTGGAGGAGATCTGTCGTGCAGTGATGGTTCAGGTCGGGGGGATGATGAACGCCCGCCTGGCCTCGCTAGAGGACAGACTTCTCCCGGAGAAGAACCTGCGGCCGCCTCTCGCGGCCGATACGAGGAAGGACGGGAGCACATACGCCGACAAACTTGCGCGGCAACAGACGGCACCCAAAGTGGCGGCTCAACCCGGCCCCAGCGGCACTCAAAGGAAAGCCCCATCGGCGCCACACCAGCGCCCGTCGGGTCCTGCCCAGACCTCCTTACCCGCTAGCGGGGAAAAAGAGAAGAGAAAGAGGAGGAGAAAAAGGAAGAAGAAGAAGAAGAAAGACCCACCACCCGGGCAGCAGCCGTCGCAGCCCGCGGTTGGCGAGTGGACAAAGGTGGGCCCTAAAAGGCGGCCTCAGGTGAAGAGTGGTGCTGCAAAGCTGCATGTGCCTCGGTCGTCGGCAGTTGTTATTACGCTGCAGCCGGGCGCTGCGGAGCAGGGTGCCACCTACGCCAGCGTCATTGCCTCGGCGAAGGAGAAAATAAACCCAGCCGAGTTCGGAGCCCAGGGCGTTCGCCTTCGGAAGGCTGCCAATGGGGGACGTGTCTTCGAGTTCCCGGGCGCCTCTAGCGGCGAGAAGGCGGACTCCCTGGCCCAAAGGCTCCGGGAGGTCCTGGATGGTGGTGTCGTCCGCGTCTCCCGGCCTATTAAGTCCGTGGCCCTACGGGTGGCAGGCTTGGACGACGCCACCACCAGTGCCGAGGTGGTTGCCGCCATAGCTGCAGCGGGAGGGTGCCCCGCCGAGCAGCTACGGGCCGGCGCAATGTCGACCGGCCGCGACGGACTGGGATCAGTCGTGGTCCAGTGTCCCGTCGCGGCTGCAAAGAAGATTGCGACCGTCGGCCGCCTACTGGTGGGTTGGGTGTCCGCCCAGGCCAGGTTGCTAGATGCCCGCCCCATCAGGTGCTTCAGGTGCCTGGCTCCAGGGCACATATCTTGCCAGTGCCAAGAGGGAGTAGACCGCTCCGGGCTCTGTTTCCGGTGCGGTCAACCAGGTCACAAGGCCCGCGGATGCACGGCCGCGCTTCACTGCGTCGTCTGCGCCGCGGCTGGCGCCCCTGCGGAGCACCATGTCGGGAGCAAGGCGTGCATCCCCCCATCCAATGGGAGGAGGAAAAAGAAGGGAGGAGAGGAAGGTCCGAGCCCGACGGCCGGTCAGTCTTCGGACTCATCCCAACAGGCAGCGGCGCCGGGGGCTGAGGAGGCAGCTATGGTCGTCGAATAATGGCCCTCAACCTCCTCCAGGCCAATATCAATCACTCCGCCAGAGCTCAGGACCTTCTGTTCCAGAGCATGGCGGAGTGGAGAATACATGTGGCGGTGGTGGCCGAGCCCTACCGGGTCCCGTCTGGGGACGATTGGGTGGGGGACACAGACGGGCTGGTGGCCTTAACGTCCCGGTCCGTCACAGGCTCTCCGGCCTTCGCGGACGTAGTCCGAGGTCAGGGATACGTGGCGGCCCTCGTCGGCGACATCTTGGTGGTCGGGGTGTACTTCTCGCCGAATCGGAGTCTCGCCGACTTCGAGGCATTTATCTCTGAGATCGGCGTCCTGATAGGCAGAAGTCGATCCACCCGAGTGCTCGTCGCGGGGGACCTCAACGCCAAATCCTCGGCTTGGGGATGCCCGACGACGGATCCGCGGGGCCGGGAGTTGGAAGATTGGGCGACGGAGACCGGACTCATGGTCCTCAACCGGGGGTCGGTCAACACGTGCGTGCGGCGTCAAGGCGGCTCCATTGTTGATGTCGCCTTCGCCGATGCCGTCCTGGCACGCCGTGTTTGTGGCTGGCACGTGGTCGAGGACGTGGAGACGCTTTCGGACCACCGTTACGTGAGGTTCGGCATATCCGCGTCCCCGTCCAACCTGAGTGGCCCAGATCGGCCCCTGAGCGGGGAGGGTCCACGGTGGTCTTTGTCACGGATGGACCGGGACTTTTTGGTCGAGGCCGCACTCGTCGAGGCGTGGTTTTCTGCTCCCCGGGAGCGTGTCGACGAGGTCGGTGAAGAGGCGGCGCGATTGGGTGCGGCCATGGCGCGGGTTTGTGACGGGGCTATGCCCAGGGTCCGATCCGTCCCCTCCAGACGGCCGGTGTACTGGTGGACAGCCGAGCTCACGCTGCTGCGCAGTACTTGCGTGGCGGCGAGACGCCGGTATACCCGCTGCCGTCGGCGGAGGCGCCGGGACGCTACGGAGGAAGAGCGGCTCTACTCCCTCTACAGGAGTGCGGTCAAGACCCTTCGGGTGGCTATCGGCGCGGCGAAGGACCAGGCGGACGATGAGATGCTGAGGGCTCTGGATAGTGATCCATTCGGGAGGCCCTACAAGGCCGTACGACGAAAGCTCCGATCTAGGGGCCCTCCCATCACCCAGAGTCTTCAGCCACATGACGTCGACGCGGTGGTCGCCGGCCTGTTCCCGCCGGCAGCTGCCGGTTTCAAGGCGCCTGATATGGCTGAATCCACTGGGGAGGGAGGAGATCCAGGAGCACCGCCGGTAACGGAGGATGAGCTGAGGGCGGCGGTGTTGCGCATGCGCGCCAAAAACACTGCTCCCGGCCCTGACGGTGTGCCCGGCCGCGCCTGGGTCCTAGCGCTGGAGCCGCTCGGACCGTGGATACGGGCATTATTCCAGGCCTGTTTGGAGCGGGGCCAGTTCCCGAGTGAGTGGAAGAGAGGGAAACTGGTCCTTCTCAAAAAGGACGGCCGTCCGACCCTCGAGCCGTCGGCGTACCGACCGATAGTTCTGCTGGACGAGATCAGCAAGCTCTTTGAGCGGGTGATTGCCGCTCGTCTCGTCCAGCACCTGGAGAGTGTGGGGCCGAATCTCAGCGCCAACCAGTTCGGCTTCCGCACTGGCAGGTCCACCCTGGACGCCATAGCGCGGGTGAGGGACCTTGCGGAAGATGCGGAGTCCCGGGGCGAAGTGCTGTTGGTGGTGTCTTTGGACATCTCCAACGCCTTCAACACCTTGCCCTGGGAAACCATCAGGGAGGCGCTGGGATACCACGGTTTCCCGCCGTACCTTCGGAGGATTGTCGCGGCCTACCTCTCCGAACGCTCGGTCGCGTACCCAACCAGCGTCGGCTGGTCGCAGCGGGCAACGTCGTGTGGTGTTCCGCAGGGGTCGGTTCTCGGGCCGCTCCTATGGAACATCGGGTACGACTGGGTGCTGCGCCTGCCCCTCCCGGGTGGCGTTGAAGTCGTGTGTTACGCTGACGACACCTTGGTGACGGCGCGGGGCAGCACTCACAGGGAGGCCCGATGCAGGGCTACGGCTGGCTTGGCCATTATGGTGGCCAGAATCCGCCGTCTGGGTTTGGAGGTTGCATTGCACAAGTCTGAGGCCATGTATTTTTACGGGCCTCGACGAGCACCTCCGACCCAGTCTGCGATTATGGTGGGCGGGACTTTCATCGGCGTCGGAGGTACGATGAAGTACCTTGGACTCGTCCTTGACAGCCGATGGAAATTTGAAGAGCACTTCCGGCGACTGGTACCGAAGCTCCTGGGGGCGGCCGGGGGCCTTAGCCGGCTTCTGCCGAACCTTGGCGGCCCGGGCTCGCGGTGTCGTCGCCTGTACACAGGCGTCGTGCGATCCATGGCGCTGTACGGTGCGCCCATCTGGGCAGACACTCTGACCGCCCGGACTCGGGCCCTGCTGCGCAAGCCGCAAAGGGTCATGGCGGTTAGAGTGACCCGTGGATATCGCACAGTGTCGTGCGACGCGGCCTGTGTGCTGGCGGGGACGCCGCCATGGGACCTCGTCGCGGAGGTGCTCTCCGGCGCCTACTGGCGGAGGGCGGAAGCCCGATCCCGGGGGGAGCCTCCTCCCGCGGTCGAGGAGGGTGCGTGGCGGCGGGCGGCGGAGGCGCAGCTCATCGCTGTCTGGCGGGAGCGGCTGCTCACGGCGTCCGCAGGCCAACGCACGATTGAGGCGATCCGGCCCGTCCTCGAGCTCTGGATGGGTCGGAAGCACGGGGTTCTCACGTTCCGTATGGTGCAGGTACTCTCGGGGCACGGTTGTTTCGGGGCGTACCTGTGCCGGATTGCGCGGCGAGAGCCCAGTGCGAGGTGCCACGAGTGTGGCCATGCTGAGGACACGGCCCAGCACACGCTGGAGTTCTGTGGGAAATGGTCGGACCAGCGCGCCGCACTCGCGGCAGAAATAGGGAGGGACCTCTCGCTGCCCGCTGTCGTCAACGCGATGGTGGGTAGCGAGAGTTCCTGGAACGCTGTGGCCTCCTTTTGCGAGGAGGTGATGGCGCTGAAGGAGGCGGCAGAACGACGGCGAGAGGAGGACGCAGCCGCGGACCCTCTTCGCCGACGTCGCGATGGACGCAGGCGGCAGGCGCACACCCGCCGTCTACCTCCTTAGCGGAGAGCTCCGGGCGATGGACGGCCCATTGCCCCATCGTCCGCCGCATACCTTTTTAGATGCTAGGCGCTCCCGACAAGGCGACGTGGAGGGCCCGAGGGGTTTTAGTGGGTATGGCCGAACGTCTTTAGGCGAGTCCCACACTCCCTGCGCCATTGCACTGCCCGGCGCAGGGGTGCGCAACTGCATTTCCCCTCATAAAAAAAAAAAAAAAAAAAAAAAAAAAAAGGATTTGGCTGGCCGGCCAGGATCCAACCATTGCGCTGAGCGCTTCCGATTATCGTAAAGAACCCATTTTTCATCACAGGTAATGATTCGGTTTAAAATACCTTCATTATTGTGCCGGTTTAGTAATGTAACGCAACAGTCGACGCGCGTTTGCCGGTTTGCTTCAGTCAATTCGTGAGGTACCCACCTTTCAAGCTTTTTAATCTTCCCAATTTGCTTCAAGTGAATCAAAACAGTTTTATCACTAACATCGCAGCCTGCAGCTAACTCGGACGTGGTTTGCGATGGATCCGCTTCCACAATAGCCTTCAACTCTTCATTATCAACTTGAGTCTCAGGCCGTTCACGGGGCTTGTTCTGCAGTGGCAACGTTGGCACCAAAAACGAACTGTGTTTTCTTTTGCAACACGACCGCCATACACATCATTCACCCTTCGAGTCGTTTCCGCAGCACTAGTGCCACGGCGGAACTCGTACTCGTAAATAATGCGATATTTTAAGTTTTCCATTTTGTAAAATGAGTGACGCAAACAGAAAAAAACAGAAGAAAAAAAACAAATGAATGACGGTCATCGAACCACAAATACATGAGTCTATAGCTGTACAAATTTGAATTTGGAATTCCTTACCAAAGAGGAGAAATTCGTGATTAAAGTGGCCAGTACGAAAAACGCCAATTTCATATGTAAGGACCTAATATTACGAGTAGAAGGCGCAAGCGGGAAATGGACATATGAATAATCCCCGAATCGTATGGACCGATTTTGTCGAGACTTTCAATAGAACTTAGGCTATTTTTTTACTGCGCTTAAGAAATCTAGGGCGATCGCTAATCCTATCTTTAGTTTAGTTATATAATATACTAAAATATAATTTAGACAATAGGAGCGATGTACTAATGCCTGTACCATTATAATGACATAGCATGCACTAGTTACACACACTTATATACTACACTGACAATGATGGACAATTGACTTTTTCAGTCAATTTTTTTATCGACAATCCGACGTCACGGAATAAGAGAGCTAACTAAATTTAGCCAACACAAATTTTCTATTAAACAGTAAGACATGTGAAAATATTCAAAAGAAAACAATCAAAACTTTTGTGCAGTATTTACATTTATCTGTTACTATTTGCACCAGGATATTCATTTGCTCATACTCCAACAACTGAACATTTAATTTTATGTATAATTTGGTAATATTTTTTTATTTTATTTTAGCCAAGGACCCACGAACAGACTTATCTTTTTTACGTACTTTTTATTTATTAATATAGAATTATATGTAACGATGCCTGGAAAAGGCGAAATGTTCAATAAATAAATAAATAAATATTAACAAAACTTCTAACATCAGAGGAAACTTATTATAACATTGATAAATAAACTATATAACCAATCCAGTGATACATCTCAACGCATCAAACCATACAACTGAGATGCCTTTGATAACTTCTATCATCTAATGATCTATCGTCCGATCTATTGTTATATGTTAAATCAAGTTAAATTACTCTCAGTGTATAGAGGATAAGTTACACGAAATAACGAAAACAACCGATCGCGGGTGATGTCTTCTCTCTTTCTTATCACCTATAAAATCGTTATAGTTAATTAGTAAGAATATGGTTTTGAATTATTTTCAACGACATTCGATTAATTTTAAAATAAACTTTCGATATACGTAAAAAAATCGATGTCTTTTTTTAAAGGTCACTTGTGGCGACATTTCATATATTAAATTTAGTATAAAACAGTTTAATTTCACTAACATAATTATTTTATCTTTTTCCTCATTCTTCCTCGTTTTGTCGTATACTTTTTTTTGTAAACAAACAAATTATCTTCGCTATTGTCTTTGCGCAGCGCACGTGCATCCCCGACCATTAGAAGGGTTGGGGCCATAAATCCATCGAGTTCATTATCGCATTCTCTGTGCGGGCTGTCCATTTGATCCTTTGTTCATATTTTTGTTGTTGTTAAAATTATTTTTCGTTGACTATGAAGAAGCCCCAAAAAAACAAACGACGGTAATAAACACCTAAATCCCTTTTTTTTTTGAGGAACGTTTATTGCGTGCACATTTCGTCTTTCGAATTTTTAAATTTATTTTTCATTGTTTGTTTTTTATCTACGCAATGACAAAAAATCCTATTTGTACGCTTTTTCAAATGAACCATAAATTATTTTTTTTTTATATTTTTTGTTGTCTTTAAACTCCAACATTAAAATAAACATTTTTGTCTGCAACAAAGTTTAGTTGTATTTTAGGTACGACGTTGAAGAGTAATGCACACTCGATTATTTTGATTGCAATTCAACGCAGAGTTTATCTTTTTTAATAGATTTTGCGTCTCACGTATAACAATTATTGTATTAAGAGTAAAGTGTTTTCGAACCTTATGTTGATTTTATAACAAAGTCTTGTTCTAAAAAAAGTGATGTTAAATAAATATAAAAAAAACAATTTCAAACAAAATGCACTCAAAAGTAACGTAAAAAAACAATTTCAAACAAAATTCACTCAAAAGTAACATAAAAAAACAATTTCAAACAAAATGCATTCAAAAGTACCATAAAAAACAATCTCAAACAAAATACACTAAAAAGAAACAAAATAATGTCATGAAAACTTCTTTCTTTCTTTCTTCTCTCTTTCAAAAACCCTCTAAACTCTAAAGAAAGTTCTCTTCTTTCTTGTAACATGTCTATATTGTATAATTATTGTTATTTCGCAGTCGGTGTCGGCCGAAGTAAATAGCATTTTATATTTGAGATGTATTAGACATACTTACGTTTATGTCCCTACTTAGGCCGAAACCGACTCCAAAATAACAATAATTATACAATATAGACATGTTACAAGAAAGAAGAGAACTTTCTTTAGAGTTTAGAGGGTTTTTGAAAGAGAGAAGAAAGAAAGAAAGAAGTTTTCATGACATTATTTTGTTTCTTTTTAGTGTATTTTGTTTGAGATTGTTTTTTATGGTACTTTTGAATGCATTTTGTTTGAAATTGTTTTTTTATGTTACTTTTGAGTGAATTTTGTTTGAAATTGTTTTTTTACGTTACTTTTGAGTGCATTTTGTTTGAAATTGTTTTTTTTAAGTTACTTTTGAGCGCATTTTGTTTGAGATAGTTTTTTTTGTTTTGAAGTCGGCTATTTTTTTTTCTTAAAATGTTTGTTTTATTTCTCAATTTTTAGTGAATTTGAAGTTTAATTACAAATTTCCTTAATACGTATAAGGACATAAATAAGACAAATAAAGAAAAGGACTTTCCTATTTAATATGTGTGTACTTCAATTCAAAAACTAATTTAGAATACACCAGATAACCACTTATCCTTTAAACAATGAAATAATTATCAAAATCGGTATACAAATTGAAAATTAACGAACTAATACATCGTAGCGTGCCTTTAGTTTTGTCCAGCCGCGCGCCGCAGTAGCATTTTTCGAATGCGCGTAGTTTTTAATAATTTAATATCTTCCAAACTATTGATCAGAATTACATAGTTTAAAGGCTAATGTAATCTGCATTTAATACTCTAGCCATCAAACATATTTATTTGGATAAGGATTCATATCGAATATAATATAATAGCGCCGTAAGCTTACGACGCTGTTTTTCGTGTGCAATTTAATCGAAGTTTGTTCATAATAACATGGTTTTTGTGAGACATCCATAGATGATAGATATATGCCACCTGAGACCTTTATTTAGCAAATTTAAGGATCTATAATTACTCGATACATCATTTTAATGTAGGTCATATAGTTTGACCTACGTAAGCCCAGAAAGCAAATTTGTGCTATTCATTGTAACGCGATGTAGCATTTTTCGTTTCCGCGTAATTTTATTCTTACGATATCTCCTAAACTATTAGACAGAATGATATAGTTTCAATTGCAAATATAATCTACATTTAATTCTCTTGATAATGAACATATTTATTTACATAAGGGTTAATACTGAACTTGAATAATAGCGTCGGAAATAGGGCATGAATTTAATTAATGTTTCTAAAGAAAAAAATGGTTATTGTGAGAAAACTATAAAAGATAGATATATGCTATCGCGGACTTTTATTTAGCACATTTAAAGAGCTACAATTCGCCATACATCATTTTTATGTAGGTCCTATAGTTTAGCCTACGTAAGCGCTGAAAGCAAAAATGTCCCTAATTTCCGCAACAAATTTTGAAGCTATATTCAAAATCTACTAGTCTTCTAGTTATTTAAAAAAAAAACAAAAAAATGGGACCCACCTGCAAGCACTTCCTTTCGATTAAAATAATTTTTATCAAAATCGGACCACCAGGGGCCGAGTTTCGCGGTAACACACATAAAAAAAAAAAAAAAAAAAAAAATACAGTCGAATTGATAACCTCCTTCTTTTTGAAGTCGGCTAAAAAACAAGTTTTAATGTGAATAAAATGTAATAAAGACTTTTCGAGATATTTGTGTAAATGTGAAATAATTATTAAACTTTGAAGGTGTCTAGCGCCTAAACTTCGCAATATTTGAAAGAGGTAAGTTTATTTAAATCGTCACTATTTTCTAACAAGGATTCTGTGGTACTCTTTTGATCATGCACGTCTATCCCGGCCGCTCGGTGTATTGTATAACATGCATCACACTCGCTCGTTCTCGTTCTCTCTCGTTCTCGTTCACCATTCGACTCGCCGACGGTCGCCGAACACAGCCGAACTTACGAATGTAGCCTGATGCATAATTTAAATAAAATGACAACACGTCAATAAGTATCTATTGTAACAATTAACGGACTAAATTAACGGAAGTAGAATTTAACGGAAGTTAACAAGAGCGTTAACACTTTTTGAATTTAACTTAAAAGTTAATCCGTTAAGGAAAATGTTAACTTCGTTAATTAACGATTAACGGATTAACGAGTTAATGCCCACCTTTGAGAATGACTATAAAACATATAGCTGAGATCCTAAAGATATCTTTTGGTAGCGTTCTGTCCATTTTAATTGATTCACTGGGGTTCAAAAAAGTGTCTGCAAGATGGGTGCCACGAATGTTAACCGACGAAAACAAAAAGCGACGTTTGGAAATTTCCAAGCGTAATCTCGAAATGTTCCAGCGTGATTCGGATAATTTTTGCCGTCGTCTTGTCACCATGGATGAAACGTGGGTCCACCATTTTGATCCTGAAACTAAAAGACAAAGCATGTCTTGGAAACGACCATCCTCTCCATCCATCAAGAAATTTCGAGTTGCTCCTACCGCTGGCAAAGTTATGGCCTCTGTGTTCTGGGATAGTGAAGGAATCCTTTTTATTGATTACATGCCAAAAGGCCAGACGATTACTGGACCCTATTATGCAAATTTAATCCCGAAAGTGCGTGAAGCGATTAAAGAAAAACGTCGTGGAAAACTGTCGTTGGGCGTGTTGTTCCTTCAAGATAACGCTCCTGCTCATCGATCGGAAGTTGCGCTCAACGCAATCCGCTGTGCTGGCTTCAATCTCCTTGACCACCCACCATATTCTCCGGACTTAGCCCCAAGTGATTTTCACTTATTTTCAAAATTAAAAGAGGAAATTCGTGGAACAAAATTTCACGATAATGACGCGGTTATAGCTGCCGTAGAGGACTTTTTCGAGAGTCAAGAAAATAATTTTTTTTCACAAGGAATAAGGAAGTTAGAAACGCGTTATTCTAAATGCATTGCATTGGAGGGAGATTATGTAGAAAAATAAAATATTATTATTTAAATCTTTGCATTTTTTAATATTGATTCCAAGAATTTTTTGGTTCACCCTCGTAGAACATTATTGTATTCTCAGTCTTCCTCAAAGAGAACGAAAGGGATGGAACTCGCCGTTACACTTGCAGAAGTATTTTTAAGCCGTAGCAGCTTCATCTTCAACATTGGATGGTTCAAGAGAATTGTCCATATATAAGTTTTAATTTAAAAGGTACAAGATAGTTAACTTTGATTTTTTTTATGATCAAATTAACACAATGAGAGGTCTGGATGTGTGTAAGTTAAATTAGTGACAAATTATGTCGAATACAAAGTTTTATTTTCGAGGCATTCCTAAATGGTTAGAGTTGCCGCCTATAACATTTCGCGGTGTGCGGTTCATATTTATTATTTAAAAACTTAGGTTGTTCTTTTAGCTTAGTTGTAACAAATGGAAGTAGTTTTCATTTGGATGTGTAAAGCAATTGTAGGTTGTAATTGAAGCGTGCGGGAGTGGGTTAGTTTGTAAGTTGCTGCCGAGCGTCCCTTAGAGCGGATGTCTATTGTTTGCCCACAATAAATGTTTGAAAAACCTTTTGTAACTTTTGTTATGTTGTAAATATTTGGTATATTGTCTAAGTATTTGTAATAAAGATATTACCACGATGGTTGTTTCACTTATTTCCTTCCTTACTTACTCATGTTACGAAGACACGTATTCTTGCACTTCTCGTCATGAAAAGTGCAAGATTTATTGGCATGTGTTCATAGTTCATTCGTTCGCTTGAATAAGCTTAAATGAATTTAAATATACAATTTTTAATTTAATTTTTTTAATTATTAATATTTCAGCTTTGAATAAAAACAGAAAGTTGTATTTTTTATTTGTTTTGCAAATAGCTGCAAGTTAAATGAGTACAGGAGCACTGCTATATTTGTCTATTAAACACTATTGTTACATTTATTTCCTAAAACAATGAAAAGAATATCACATTCATACACAATGATAGACTTGTTACGACGAAATTCTTTCACCAGATTCTTCTTCAAGCTTATTTTGAATGTAATGTACAAAAATAAAATTTTATGTAGTGAAAACAATTGGAGTCTTTTGTGAGACGCTTTGGGTCGATTTGATTATTGTCTCTGGCGGTGTGACATTTTTAAAATCTGCTAGAGTAATGTTAGTTCTTGAAAATATACATCGGAGATTTTTTCATCCATAAATTCGTTACTTTCTAGATTTTCTGTGCCGTTTATTTTACTTATAAAAGAACCGTTTGTTAATTCTTTCGTGATAATTTTCTGTAGAGTAACTTCACTTTCGTTGTATTTTTTGCGATTTATTTTATTTAATAAAATCATAGAGTTGTTGTGATTATAACTCGGTGTTGTTGAAATTGTGTATTTATTATTTTCTGATGTTTTATTGGTTGTAGACATTGAATTATTGGGTATTGTTGGCGTGACGTCATTATTGAATTTTAAAACAAAAGACAGCGTTTCTGTGTCACTCTCATTTGTCGGTTTTTTATTTTTGGTCACAAAAATGTTATCTGTTTTATTTGTAGTCAGTTGTGAACTAAGTTTTTGCAAATTATCGTTGTGTTTTTTCAATGTAATATCTTTAATGTTCTCGTCGGTAAAGTTTTTACTAATTCCTTCAATTGCAGCATTTTTATTTCCTTGATAGTCCACATATCCATGTTTTTCTTGTACAGTAACACTATCGTTTACACTCAACGATACATTAGAGTTGATCGGTAGATGGACAGTTGATTTAACTGGGTCAGTATTATTATTAATTCCTTCAAACTTTCGTAAAACTAAGTCCGGCTTCCTTATATCCGATATAACTTTCAAATTATCTTTTTCATATTGTACTGTATAGTTTTTGTGTTTCCCGACAACTTTATCTGTTTTGGAACTTTGCCTTTTACATTTACCTATCTTCGATCGTCTTACAAAAGCCTTACAGTTTAATGAAGTATTGTTGTTGATTTTGATTTCTTGTTTATTTTTTTTTTTTTATTTATTTAAAAACAACTGCATAGCATCCTTACAGTACGCAACCAATTTGACACTATACATACTAGTTTACACGAAACATTTTTTAATAACAGTAAAAAACACATAACAATAGCAAATAAAAAAATAAAAAAAATACATAGATAAACAGTGCAAGAATATATCAACGCGTAAGTAACTACACATCAATATTATTAATCAATAATCAATAAATTTAAAATTCAAACGTCTTCCACACATCTGTAGGCAGCCTCTGTGAATTTCGGCTCGCTGCAACTAAATATATCTATATCCCTCGATACGATATTAAGAAGCCGTATAGCCCGCACTATAGGAGCATTTTCCAATAGATTCGTCCTAGCGGTGGGCTCGAGAAACAATGGCGGGCGGCGGCGCACCTGAACCACGCAGTCAGGGACACGCAGGCGCAGCGCTGCTAGCACGGCTGGCCGGCATACCGCGCCGCGCAGGACGCGCCACACGCTGCGCACGAGGGCCACGTCCCGACGCACTCGCAACGTGCTGTATCCGACCATACCATTCACAAATAAACTCGGATACATTAACGGGAAGCAAGGATAAACTCCGTACTGCTTGTAATACAGGAACCGCGTAAACTTATTTTGAATTCTTTCTACCATCAGACTGTATTTTTTTTCATGGGGACTCCAAATGGAACTACTCGTTTCTAGATGACTCCTAACTAATGCGTTATATAAAGTTTTTATTACCAGCGCATTTTCAAAATTCTTACATTGCCTAATAATAAAACCGAGATTTCTAAACGATTTCCTAGAGATATTCGCAATGTGGTTTCGGAAGTTCAATTCCTCGACCATCTCGACTCCCAAATCACGGACGTGGGATACGCGCGGGACGAGGGTCGTACCCAGCACGTAGGGGTGGTGCAGTGGCGCACGCGCGCGGCTATACGATATCACACAGCACTTGTTCACGTTGAAGAACAACTTGTTGTCCTTACTCCATTGCAACACGCTGTCGATGTCCCGTTGCAATCGCAAGCAGTCGTCACTATTTTTTATAACTAAAAAAAGTTTTAAATCGTCCGCATACAATAAACATTGTGCGTGACTTACTATTGACGGAAGGTCATTAATCATTAAAATAAACTCCAACGGCCCGAGATTACTGCCTTGACTTATTCCGGAATAAGTATAATATGGCGCAGAAACGTAACCCTCGTAATCGACGTACTGTCTGCGCTCTTTTAGGTAATTAGCAAAAAAGTTTAATAAACTGGGAGTGAACCCTAACGCAGCAAATTTAATTAATAATATGTCGTTGTCTACGGTATCAAAAGCGCGGCGAAAATCAAAATACGCAGTGTCGACCTGTCTTCCGGCGTCCACGGCAGGCGCTAGTTCCGATACGAAGGACAACAAGTTACTCTCCGTGTTTCGACCCTTACGGAAGCCGTGCTGCGCGTCAGAGAGCCGGGAATTGACCTGCGGACAAATGCTGCTGTGTATTACCGTCTCGAATACTTTGGCAACCGCCGATAGTATCGCTACAGGTCTATGATCGCTTAGTTCCGTTCCTGATCCTTTTTTTGGAACCGGAATCACGCGGGTAATTTTCCATCTATCCGGATAGCGTTCCTCTTTTAAGTATAAATTAAAAATATGCCAAAGGGGCATCTCAAATGTTACGCGACAATCTTTAATTATGAAAGGCGGAACGCCGTCCGGGCCTACTGATTGTTTGGGCTTGAGGCGGGCGAGCGCTGCGCGCACATCGCGCTCGCTCACCTGGCCTATATGCACGCGCGCCGAGTCCGCGCCGGACAGCACCCGCGCCGCCGCCCGCTCAGCCGATCGTGGGTCTAAGTTCGGCGGCTTGGAGCTATACACCGAATGAAAAAACTCCGCAAAATATTCCGCACAATCTTCTTTTTTCACTTCCATCCCCCCTTTAGTAACTCGACTGTTGTTATAATTAATCCGTTTATTTTTAACGAAGTACCAAAACGATTTTGGATCATTTTTTAAATTTAGTTGCAGATTTTGCAGATATAATTTATACGCGCCTTCGATCATATTTTTTACTAAAGCCCGATAGTGCGAAAATACTCGATAGTCCGCTTGCGATTTAGTTCTTTTGTATATTTTATGTAACCTCCACTTTTTTTCAATATGTTTTATTAATTCGGCTGTGTACCATGTCGGATAATTAAATTTTGAATTTGTTTTACCCCGATTACAACGTTTTCTCGGTGTAGACGAGTCAATCATTTGGTTTACCACATTGTAGAAATATGTCAACGCGACGTCGGCATCATTTATTTCATATAACGGACTCCAATCAAACTTTTCGAATAGACTATATAATTGAAAAAAATTACATTTATTAAAATTCCATCTAATATTTTCAAATGAACCGTTATCATTTGAATTGCATTCGGCGTCTCCAAGCCCAGGGCCAGAGCGGTGGGTGCGCTCCCCCCTCTGGCACAATTCCAGCAGCAAAGGGGGGTGCTGCACGTCCACGTCTACCACGGGGTCGTCGCACAAAAATAATTTCAAATCACATTCGGAAAGTGTCGTCAATACCAAATCCAAAGTTCTATCGTTAATGTTAATGAAATTATTTACCTGGCGGAATCCACAATAGGCTGCAACATACTCACAATGATGCTGTATCTCTTGTGTGGAAGACGGCATGTTAAAATCTCCAATCACTAACACTTTATCGTATTCCGAACATTTACATTCAAGTATATGAAACAAATGACTATATTCTTGCACACTCGATTTAGGGGGAATATACACAACACAACACAAAAACAAAAATTTTTGACGATATGATACGGTAGCACACACTATTTCAAATAAGGCCGTATCTACACTATCGACTTGAACACGTTTTAGTTCCAACCGCGACGATGCAGCAATCAGGGTTCCTCCTTGTTTCCGACCATCGGCTCGATCGCATCTTAACACTGTGTAACCTGCGGGAAAAATTTCTCCATCTGCTATGGAGTCATTTAGACCAGTCTCTGTTATAGTAAACAAGTCACACGAACTGTTCAAAATATTCGTGTAAAATGTTGACGTTTTCGTTCGGAGTCCTCTTACGTTTTGATAGTATATTAATATCGAATTATTTTTGGTTACTCTCCTTTCCCGTAGATCTTTGTTGGTTTCGAAACCACACCCATTCATTGAACTTGGCATTAACTGGCCAGCAGTCACAACAATTGATTTTTCCGTACAATGATTCCGGAACTCCAACCTTGAAAGACGCATAATCTCTTTTAGATCTTGGTATTATCTTCTCAACTTTTATATCTTTCGAGCCACATACGGTTTCAACATGTTCGATTATGGCCTCACTCGTTGTGTCTGGATGAAGAGACCAGATATGTAAAAATTTCTTTTTTTCGACCGCTATTCCGAGCGCACGCGCACCGCGATCGGACGTGTCTACAAATATAAGGAGTAAAAAAGAAAACTAAAAATGGTACAGTGTAAAAAGTGTAAACAATTTGTATCAACAAGTAAGGAAGACGTGTTAAAATGTAAAGGGGAATGCAAAAGTGTTTTCCATAAAAAGTGTATTAAAAACACTGCTCAGTTTGTACAAAATGAGATGTGTGAATCTTGTATGTCAGAATGTGCATCAATACCAGAAACTGAAAAGATCAGCGGTAAATCGGTGTCAATTGAGCAGCTTATAATGGAGGTAAACAAAAAACTGGAAGTTGTGTTTAAAATAGAAAGGAGTCTGGAAGATATGAAGACCACGGTGGATTTTTATGCTGAAAAATACCAGGAGCTGTTTGAGTTTAAGAAAAAGACCGAAAATAAAGTGAAATATTTAGAACAACAAACTGTGTACTTAGAGAAAAGGAATAAGGCATTAGAAGAGAGGATAGTCGATATGGAGCAAAAGGAGAAAGAAAGAAACATAGAAATCGTGGGTTTAGAAAAAAAGGACAACGAAGATTTAAAAAGTATAATGGCTACGTTATCAAAAAAAGTTGGCGTATTAAGCGAAGATATTGAGCAGGTTAAGAGGGTAGGGCAAGAAAAACAAGACAAACAATCTCGACCGCTGCCGATTATAGTCACCCTGCGCACAAAGACAGCGCGCGAACAGTGGCTCAAGCAACGTAAACAAGTCATAACTAACGATGACATTTACAACGACCATAATAATAATAGAATATATATAAATGAAGACTTGAGTAAATACTTGCGTCAAATTTTTTGGATGGCAAAAAAGGAGCTTAAACCAATGTATAAATATATATGGGTACAAAATTCAAAAATTCTTGTGAAAGCCAGCGAAGTAAATAAAAAAATCCATGCTATTAGGTCACAGGAGGATATTACTCAATTAATGAAGTGTGCTACCCGCAATGATAATGTGGACAGCGAAACAACATCACGCACATAAGCGCCGAGTCACACTGGGTGATAGTTCTATAAATAAAATTCAATTTCCTAGAAATATGTGATGAAGACCTTAAATTCTTAGAATTCGAAAATATTGTGGACTGGAGTAATTATATATTAAATAAGCCCAAGAACCATGATATTGATATAATCCATTTAAATATTCGGTCATTGAGAAAAAATTTTAACAAATTAATCATTTTAGTTGAAAAATGTCGGTACAAAATTGATGTAATTATAGTAACTGAGATAAATATTCAGGAAGATGAAACTGATTTTTATACAATAAATAATTATGATAGATATGTTTTCTCAAGGCAGAATAAAAGAGGAGGAGGAGTTCTTATATCAGTAGTATCATAGTTCAGGATGTTGTTGGGGCTCCCGCGGTACTGTAGCGCATCAGGTATGTTTGCGGATGCACACGTGGATGACTTTTCATCAGTCATCCGCAAACGGACAGCCTCACTGATGCGTAGGGTTCGTGCGAGCACTAACAATATCCTGATGGTTATAGGCAATAAGCCCGAATGTGTTGTTTTGAGACACTGGGTACATATACATACCCATGTACCTGGTGCCTCGAAACGACGCAGATTTATGAATTAAATGTTTTATTAAGTTTGTTAATTTTAATTTGTATTTATTTAATAATTTTGTCAATTTTCACTTTTAATTTAATTTAATTTTTAATCTTAACTTTACTAACATAGTTATAAGTATTATTTTACTAACAATGTATGGACTTATAATGGTCTGAATTAAATGATTTTTATTTTTATTTTATTTTATTTTTATTTTTATTTTTATTTTATTTTATTTTTATTTTATATACGCGTTAAAAAAATATAACTATGAAACAAACAATATTAAAACGGACTCGGCGGAAGTTATCCATGGTAAACTTAAAATCGGGTATTGTGCGCACCATATAATTGCTATATATAGACCACCCAACAAAAACAAATTACGCTTCAACCAACAACTAAATACAATCCTGGCCAGCATACCTAAGTCAGAAGCAGTAGTAATAATCGGAGACATGAACTTGGACCTGAATCGTGAATATCAATGCGCTGCCACGAACAATTATAAAACCATCATGTGTGAGTACGGGCTTCAATGCGTCATACCGACTACGGCGACGACGCGTGAGGCGATCGTGGACGGCCGCCTGCAAACTTCGTGCATTGACCATATCTGGGTACGGACAAGTAACACTATTAAATACGACAGTGCGCACACGTTTGCTTGTGATATTTCGGATCATCATCTAATTGGCATAAGACTACAAAACATGTTGAGCCTGTGTAAAACTAAAAGTAAGCTTGAGAAGTATGTTTTAAATAATACTATGGTTAAGGCAAAATTAACTGAAATAGATTGGGAAGCGATGTTATCTATTGAATGCCCTCTGTTACTTTATAGTACAATGTGTAATACTTTTAATTCTATTTATTCCGAGTGCTCGGTTGCGCCAAGTGTTAGGGGTAAACGGGGTAGAATTAGACAGCCATGGGTGAGTGAAAAGTTATTTAAAAAAATAACAAAGAAAAATCAGCTGTACAGAGAATGGAAAGCAGACCCCTCTTCTATGACATTAAGGTTAGAGTATACTAGATATAGAAATATGGTGAATAAGGCAATTAACACGGCAAAAAATAAATACAGAAAGGAACAAATAGCTAAGTGCAAGGGAGACTGTAAAAAAGTTTGGGCTCATATCAATAATTGGACAGGTAGGGAAAAAGTAACTGTAGATGATACAATAATTAAATATTTAGGGAAGACTGATAACTTAAACAATATATGTACTACATTTTCTAAAACATTTACAGAAGAAATAGTAAATTTAAAACACAATTGTGATTATAAATTTTTGAATAGAGATAGTTATGTAGTAAAAAGAAATGTATCATTTAGATTTAATAGTGTTAGACCCGATCAAGTGGAAAAAATTATTGAAACTTTGGATTGTAATAAGTCGCCGGGATGGGATCAAATTAGAGTTCAGGATTTAAAAACTGTAAAAAGTGAGATTAGTATTGTATTGTGTAAACTTATTAATATGTGTGTTTTGAGGGGAACCTACCCTAGTGGTTTAAAAAAGGCAGTTATAAGGCCGATATTTAAACAAGGCAATCACCTAGAATATACAAATTATAGACCTATTGCTATTCTGCCAGTAATAAATAAAATTGCTGAAAAAACTATTGTACAGCAGGTTAGCACATTTCTAGAAAAACATAATATTATAAACGACCGTCAGCACGGCTTTAGAAAGGGTAGAAGCACTGACACGGCTCTCGGACAGTTCACAGACTATGTCAATAATGAATTAAGTGAAGGCAATCAACTTTTAGCACTTTTTGTTGACTTCAAAAAGGCATTTGACACCTTGGAGCATAACCAACTACTACAAGCCATGGAGGAATGTGGTATCGGTGGTCCCATGAATAGATTTTTCGATTCCTACCTAAAAGAAAGGTCAATATATACGGTGGTTAATGGAACAAAGGGTGAAGAGGCGAGTGTGGTTCTCGGTGTCCCGACCGGCTCAGTGTTCGGGCCGGTTGGGTACATCATGCATGTAAATAGTGTGGTCAATGTGGTCAGAAACTGTAGCGTGTTTATGTATGCAGATGATATGTGCTTGTTGGTGGCCGGCAGAGATTTAAAGATGATGGAAAGGATGATGCAAGATGATTTTGATCAAGTAACACAATGGGCGCATGATAATGGTATACTTTTAAACATAGGAAAGACAAAATCTATGCATATATATTCACCCTACAATAGGGATGCAAAGCAAGATGCAAGCCACGGAATTAATTTAATTGGCCATTCGTTTGACTGCTTCCACCGTGGTATGCAGAATGGGTGCAACTGTCCGAGAGTAGACTGTGTCACTACTTTTAAGTACTTAGGCCTAATGGTCGATAGTTGTTTTAATTGGCGCCCACATATAAATACTGTATGTAATAGATTAAGGTCTGTATTGGCAAAAATCTATCAGCTCAAAAATGTCGTTAATAAATCCATACTGTTTATGGTATATCACGCGTTAGCAGACTCTGTGATTAGTTACGGCTTAAGTTCGTATGGGTTAACATTTAAAACTTATATTGACGAAATTAAAAAAATTCAGTTGCGTTTATTGAAATTAATTGTGGATAGAAAAATTAAAGATAAGTGTAAAGACGATTATTATAGACTTTTTAAAGAGTGCCAGATATTACCTGTAGATAAAAAAACCCAATACCTTATAACGTTACAAGCATATCAAAAAGAGAAAGTCTTAGACGAAGGTACTCATAGTTATAATACTAGGGCTGCTGCTGCAGGCAAGCTGCGTGAAGTACGGGTTAAAAATTACTATGGGAAACGAACTAAAAGATATTTAGCTCCGAAATATATTAACAAATTCTTATGTATTTTAAATAGCGCGACGACACACAGTGGGATCGCCCTGAAGAGAAAACTAAAGAATATATTGTTAGAAGAATAAGTAATTTCTCACACATCTTTGTTATCTAAGTTTTGTACACTATACCTAGTTTAGATTTAAGATAGGTATATATATATAATGTAATCATTGTTTTCTTTCTTTTTAGTCTTTTTTTAAATTGTATGTTGATTAAGAAGGTGCGACGCCTACAAACTACGGAAGTGGTTTGGCGAGATAGTTATGTACATATATTATTGTCAACATATTATAAATAAAAAAAAAAATAAAAAAAATAAAAAAAATAGAAGACATCACTCTATTTCCACCCTGTTGAACAATTTTGGTTTGCAAATTCTTTGATGATGTCTTCTTAGAAACTGTCTGCCATTCCGAAACTATTGGTGATTGATTATTATTTAATTCATCCGTAGATTTATCCTTGGGAGCATCCGCAGTATTTAATCGCTTCGGCTCCTGCACGCACGATGTGGTCAGGCCCTTGGATTCAATGCGCTGCGCGGCGCGGCGAGCGCGGGTTATCGGCCCCGCCTCCCCCGCGCCCGCAGCTGTCTCTGTTGCGCTCGGCGACGTTGTTGCACTGGACGGCGCTGCTGTCCCCTTCTTCGTGCCATCCGCGGCCGCAACAAGCTTGTCCACTTTAATTACTAAATTGCCGATTACCCTCTTCTGTTCACTAATTATTACAATTTTTTTTTCAATCAGCTGTTTTTGATCATCTATTTTCTTAGTTTGCGCTTTAATCACGACTGCTTGCTCGTTGATTTTTGTTACCAGCGTTGCCACTGTCTTCGATAAATCACGTAAAGTAGCTTGCAAGTCGGAAGAAGACATTTTTCCTGAAAAACCGAATAAAATAAACGGACGCAAGTGAATCGTGCTTGCGCGCGCGCGGTGTGTTTCATTCTTTACAAAAGGAACTCTTGGAATTGGTTTTTGTACAAATAAGGTATCATTTTGATTGGATATGTAGCGGCTCGTTCATAGTCATTTTGTGAAAGACCTATAGGTTGAGCATCTATGACGGTAGAGAGTGACTGAGACATGAATCTTGCGAGCAATTCGTCTGTTGTTGAACAATCGCATCGTGGATCCAAGACCTGTGGGTTTGTGTAAAATCTAAAACAAAGTAATATGTTATATAATATATAATTATTTATAGTCCGGTCATTTTAGATATAAAAATAGTGATCAAATAAAGAAAATTCCGACAAAGCCAAATCTTCGTAGAGACCTTAGGTTTACCACAAGGAATAAAGTGTCAAAAGTCCCCATCAGTCCCATGTGAGCTTCGGGACTTATTCGGGGCCCAAGGTCAAAATTTTAGGTTTTTTGGATTTTTCTCGAAAACGGTAAGGTTTATCGAAAAAGTACCTCAGAACAAAGTTGTAGATCTTAAAATTCTCTATAAAAATGGTCTCTATGATTTTTTCTCTAAGACCCACTATTTCCCAGATATTGCGCTTGTAAAAATCATGTTCTACATAATATGCCCACATTTCCACACCACCTGTGAGGTAGTGTACTCGGCGCGTTTTTTTTAACGTGTTATCCCCGGTAGGCCTATTCCACGAACCTTTACGACGTTATTTTCAGGAACAATAATTATTTAATAGTATGAAGATTATTGATATGGGTTACAGAATTTAACTGTCGTTCTAACTTTTTTTATTACTTTAATCTGACTCATACTCTTCATATTCAACTTCAACAATCATGTTTTCTTCAATTTCTTCTTGTTCTTCTTCTTCTCCTTCCTGTTGATGAACGCTTAGAAATTGTTCAAATGAAGATGAATCAGTTGTCTCTTCATCAAAATCACATGAATCTTTCTCTCTTGTATTTAATTGAACATTTAAGCAAGAGACACCTTGGCAATTGGTACACGCTGGAGAGAACTGCAACCCTACTTTTTTACAGCTACATTTGGCACTACAACCTTTCTTGCAATTGCAAAAAATAGTGTTAAGAAGTTTTTCTGGAGCAGGGAGCAGTAAAGTTCGAATCGGTTCCAAAGTATTATTTATCAATTTCCAACCCCAGTGTAGGACCATAGGGTCCCTAAAGATGATTAAGGACAGACACTGGCTCACCACTACCACACTGGAGCGCAGGCGCACGTCCGCTTCGTACCGCGTTCGTCACTCAACTACCCAGAGACAGCTGTCCCTCCAGTGTGGTACATGAGACAGTGAATTGTATCTATTCCATAGACACAAACACTACATCCCTTCCTTGTTAAAAAGTTTTATTTTATTATTGTTTTCAACTCAATCAACATCTTATATATATTTTTTACTGTAATTATAAATTAATAATTTCCAACCAGATTGTTTCATTCATTAATGTTTGATGTATCTTCATTTAAATTTCCATTACATTTCCATTCCCCTTCCACTCTTTTTAGATGTGTAACGTTCATTTTTAGTATTTGTCCAGTTTCTTCATTCCTTACCGTGACATGTAGTTTTTCCGACTACATGAGGCGTAGAGATCAATGTACTTGCAAGTTTGTTTGTCCTATCTAATTCTTTATCATAAATTTCGAGTCCTTTGGGGCAACCTCAATTCCAATTGAATGGAATTCTCTGTAGTCAGCAATAGAAGCGTTCCAATTTAATGGTAACCGAAGTGTTTCCAATTTAATGGTAACCTAAGTGTTTCCAATTTAATGGTAACCGAAGTGTTTCCAATTTAATGGTAACCGAAGTGTTTCCAATTTAATGGTAACCGAAGTGTTTCCAATTTAATGGTAACCGAAGTGTTTCCAATTTAATGGTAACCGAAGTGTTTCCAATTTAATGGTAACCTAAGTGTTTCCAATTTAATGGTAACCGAAGTGTTTCCAATTTAATGGTAACCTAAGTGTTTCCAATTTAATGGTAACCGAAGTGTTTCCAATTTAATGGTAACCGAAGTGTTTCCAATTTAATGGTAACCTAACTGTTTCCAATTAAATGGTAACCTAAGTGTTTCCAATTTAATGGTAACCTAAGTGTTTCCAATTAAATGGTAATCTAAGTGTTTCCAATTTAATGGTAATCAAAGTGTTTCCAATTTAATGGTAATCTAAGTGTTTCCAATTTAATGGTAACCTAACTGTTTCCAATTTAATAGTAATCTAAGTGTTTCCAATTTAATGGTAACCTAAGTGTTTCCAATTTAATGGTAACCTAACTGTTTCCAATTTAATGGTAACCTAACTGTTTCCAATTAAATGGTAATCTAAGTGTTTCCAATTTAATGATAACCTAAGTGTTTCCAATTTAATGGTAACCTCAATTCCAATTGAATGGAATTCTCTGTGTTCATTGACACTGTATTAATCCAATTTAATGTATTCACATCTACTGAAAATCATTACCACCAATTTAATTTTTTGATTACCGAACTCCAACTAATTAACTTTATAACAAACAAAATTACTTAATGTCACTCAAATGTTTAAATTTAGGACTTGTACTCTCATAATGAACATAACAAATAAAAACATTAAGTCTAACATTAAACTCGAAAAAAGATATAACAAACATAACTGACGTAACAAACACAAATTAAATCTATTACTCCGCGAACTATCTATGGAATAAAACTATTTCGTTCGAAGGCGTTCAAATGTTTAACAACTGTCAGACGAGATAAAGAATTGTAACAATATTAATGCTTTCAAAAACAATCTTAAATCAATTATCATCGCTGAACTGTAATAATCTCTCAATATTTTCTACATATATAACTTTGTCATTTCTATCAAGTTAGATTCTCTTCTATAGTTGTCTTAAGGTTTATTTTGCTTTATATTGATCCTGTATTCTGTATCTATATTACGTATTAACCCGCAAGCCTGTATGATATACATATTTATTTTTCGGGTATATCAATAATTGTTCAGCATAGTTTAATAACATTTAAAAACTTCACAAAACATTTGTTTATAGCAAACGCTTTAAACTTACACCTTCCTTACAACGCACAGAAAAACTATAACTATTACTTTAAATAAGTGCAATTACTCATAACTATTTTTTTTAAATAAAATTACGAGCACGGATTTACAGAAGTTGTTTACGCACGGTGGTACGGTTCCGAACATATCTACTCCTTTTTTTTTTTCATTGTAAGTGAAGCATTGTGTTTTTTTTTTTTTTAATGAGAAATAAAGATCTTTAAACCTAAACGTAATGGTAGTCATAAAAATTAATTAAATTAAAAGAAATTTACATCATCTGATTAAATGATGTACTCATCGAACAACGCCATCAGAAGTCATGTCGTCATAACAAGAACAATGTTTACATTTCCGTGCATGTGACTGTACAACCAACTTAATGGATATCTGCAATAATTAACAACTGATATAGGAGAACGGTAGGTCTTGTTGCTAACAAACATTTTACGTATAATTTAGATATATTTTGTAGTACAGAAAATACAAAACAAAACAACAAAAGTGTGAGTCATTGTCACTATCAGTGGCTGCAATGAACTCGCCCTCGAAGATATACTATGATCGCCATGAATAGTACGAAGAAAACTATATAGATTAACCTTAAATTAAGTTGAAATCTAAATTTTTTTTTCATTATTTTGCATAATAATATGCATTATTATGCATAAATTTCATATAAACCAAACGGCTATGCCAATAAAGTATTTACTATTTAATCACGATAATTATGCATTATTCAAATGCACACTTAGCTAATCCATTTCCCTTTTTTTTTAAAAAATTGCAGTTGTTGCTTTACTAAGTATCAATGTTATCATAAGTCATAAGATCATTGGTTTAAGTATGTATCAATTCACTAATCACTCAGCGTTCCGACCGACGCCATGATGTATTATCAAGCCGGCGTATCAACAACACTCAAGCTTAATGTCAAAATTAAGTATTGAATTAAATAATTGAAAAATGTTGTATGTCGAAACTAACCCGAATAATAATAATAATATCATGTAGCATCGAATCTTATCCCTATTCTTTCGTTTAAAGAAAAGTTCTGAAGGGGTCTTTCCTGTTACTGAGTGAGGAGTAGAGTTATACATCATAAAATACTAATATAATGTTTCTCTTATATTCGTGTCTCTTTTTTCGCTTACACTTATTCTAAGGTACTTTAAGATATCCCTATTTTGAAGCTCGACTTCCCCATTCATTTGCGGCCAATATGGAACAGTACTAAAAGTTTAATGTTGCAATCTTCACAAAAAGTTTTAAACTCTTCATTTACAAACTGCTGTGATTGAATGTGGATAGCCCAGTCGACTAAAGAGTTCCTTCAGGATGTTAATAATTTGTGAACCTGTTATGGTCCTGGTCACAGGTGGGCACAGTTAAGCAAAAGTTAACTTCGTTAATCTTTAATTCGTTAAATAAAAATGTAACTTCGTTAATCGTTAAAGCCTTTAATTAATAAAAATTTAATGCAAGTTAAAGTTGACAGTTAAAGTTAATTTTTGTTTATATTATAAGGGACAATCAGGCAAATGGCCATATGAATAATCTCCGAATCGCATGGACCGATTTTGTCGAGACTATCAATAGAACCTAGGCTATATTTTTTTCGCGCTTACGAAATCACGGACGAACGCTAAACCTATCTATAGTTTAGTTATATTTTAAATTCAAATAAAACTTAGACGGTTGGGCCGATGTACTAATGCCTGTACAATACACATGACAGCGTGCACTAGTTACACACACTTGTATACTACACTGACAATGATGGACAAATGACCTTTTCAGTCATTTTTTTTTATCGACATTCCGACATCACGGAATTAGAGTTAACTAAATTTAGACAACACAAATTTTCTATTAAACTGTGAGACCTGGTAATATTCAAAAGTAAATAATCAAAACTTTTGTGCAGTATTTACATGTATCTGTTACTATTTGCACCCGTATATTCATTTGCTCATGCTCCCACAATTGAACATTTAATTTTACGTATAACTTGGTAATATATATATATTTTTTGCTAAGGACCCACGAACAGACTTTAGTATTAACTACTTTTTTATTTATTAACATAGGTTTATCAATAACACTTCTTAACATCAGAGGGAACTTATTGTAACATTGATAAATAAACTATATAACCAATCCAGTGATACATCTCAACGCATCAAACTATACAACTGAGATGCCATCGATAACTTCTAGCATCTAATGATATATCGTCGGATCTAATGTTATATGTTAAATAAAGTTAAATTGCTCTCAGTGTACAGAGTGTACGTCACACGACCACGACATAACGAAAACAACCGATTGCGGGTGATGTCTTCTATCTTTCTTATCACCTATAAAATCGTTATAGTCAATTAGTAAGAATATGTTTTGACTTATTTTCAACGACATTCTATTAATTTTAAAACAATCTTTCGATATACGCAAAAATCATAATTACACTAACACAATTATTCTATCTCTTTCTTCATTTTTTCTCGTTTTAGCGTATACTTTTTTTGTTGTAAACAAACAAATTATCTTCGCTGTTGTAATAATGTACCTCTCTTTTTAGCAGTCGTTGCAATATCAGCTGCTTCCTACTGAAAATGTTCGATTTAAATCTAAAATCTAAAATACCTTCAATTTAATAAAAGTTCTTTTGTTTTTACTAATGCTTCTTATTTAAAAGAAGTCCGAGACACATTAAATTCAATCTAATGAATTTCATTTTGTACAACGTAATAAAATAGTTTAGAATATCTCTAATTTAATAGAAATCAAAATTATAAATGTATACTTTTCAATACTATTTTACCTTACCTTATTAGGTTTACCTATTTACGCATTCATATATCCAATTTAATGGATATCCAAAATAGACGAAGATATATCACCAATTTAATGGAAATCCAGAGCACTACATATCTGTATTATCTATATATATAAAAGAAAGTCGTATTAGTTATACACCATTTATAACTCAAGAACGGCTGAATCGATTTGACTGAAAATTGGTGGGCAGGTAGCTTAGAACCAGGAATAGGACATAGGATAATTTTTACCCCGTTTTCTATCTTTTTATTCCGCGCGGACAAAGTCGCGGGTAAAAGCTAGTTTTAGTTAAAATGATAGCCGATTTTCAAAATACGGCCTGTACCTGTCATTTTACGTGAAATACTTAGTTGCAGTTAATAGATAATAGACCCATATTTCGTATGACACTGTCTTAGATCCTAGAACGGTTCGTTGAAGAAGATTCACAAATACCTTTGCCAGAAATATAATTATTTCTGAACAAAATAATAGGTCCTTAAATATGAAATTGGCGTTTTGTATGGGAGGAGCAAAAAGTCGAATATTTTTTAATATAATATATTTAATTAATCAAAGTATGAACCACTTTTTTCTATGCACTTTTGCCATCTCATAGGTAGTTCATTGATCCCTTTACTAAAAAAAACCAGTCGGACGGGAATCAATAAAATCTTTGAAGGCGATTTGGACTGCCCCATCGGAGTTGAATTTTTTCCCTTACAAGAAGTTATCCAAATTTCGAAAAAAATGGTAATCTGTTGGAGCAAGGTCCGGGGAGTACGGAGGATGTCTTAGACTTTCCAATTGAAGCTCTTCTAATTTAGTAGCCGTCTGTTGCGCAGTGTGTGGTCTAGCGTTGTCGTGAAGCAGCAGTGGCGTGGAGCGATTGACCAGCCTAGGTTGTTTAGCCGCTAGCTTTGCCATCATGGTTTGCAATTGCTGACAATAGACATCAGCCGTAATAGTCTGGCCAGATTTGAGAAAACTGTAATGAACAATACCGGCACTAGTCCACCAAACGCTTACAAGTAACTTTTTTGGGGTTAATTTTCGCTTGGGGCAGGATTTGGCTGGCTGGCCAGGATCCAACCATTGCGCTGAGCGCTTCCGATTATCGTAAAGAACCCATTTTTCATCACAGGTAATGATTCGGTTTAAAATACCTTCATTATTGTGCCGGTTTAGTAATGTAACGCAACAGTCAACGCGCGTTTGCCGGTTTGCTTCAGTCAATTCGTGAGGTATCCACCTTTCAAGCTTTTTAATCTTCCCAATTTGCTTCAAGTGAATTAAAACAGTTTTATCACTAACATCGCAGCCTGCAGCTAACTCGGACGTGGTTTGCGATGGATCCGCTTCCACAATAGCCTTCAACTCTTCATTATGAACTTGAGTCTCAGGCCGTCCACGGGGCTTGTTCTGCAGATCGAAATTTCCAGAACGAAAACGTTGGAACCAAAAACGAACTGTGTTTTCTTTTGCAACACGACCGCCATACACATCATTCACCCTTCGAGTCGTTTCCGCAGCACTAGTGCCACGGCGGAACTCGTACTCGTAAATAATGCGATATTTTAAGTTTTCCATTTTGTAAAATGAGTGACGCAAACAGAAAAAAACAGAAGAAAAAAAAACAAATGAATGACGGTCATCGAACCACAAATACATGAGTCTATAGCTGTACAAATTTGAATTTGGAATTCCTTACCAAAGAGGAGAAATTCGTGATTAAAGTGGCCAGTACGAAAAACGCCAATTTCATATGTAAGGACCTAATATGTCAGTTGATACTTATTGTAGCATTTGATGTGTCTCGTTACAGAGAATATTTGATGACCAAATAGTGAGTAGATTAATATAACAGATTTAAAACATCTTTACAAATAAATCAGGCCACCCGTTGACCCCGCCTTTTATTGACGTTCCTTACACTTATGAAGATTGATATTGTAAGTACTCGAAGGTATAATAATTTACAATAATTTCAATCGCTTTTTTTTTACAATTAATTTTTTAAAGTTAGCTGTAATAATTTGTAAATATTATTGACAATTAATATTTTTGTGAACTAAACTTTAATAGACAAATATTCCTACTCATCATAATAAATAGATAACGACGGCGGAAGTGATATCGCATGCTTGCAATAAATCATCATTACTATTTTACGCGTATACAACTTATAAAATCGGATAATACTGTAAACTAATGTTCCCCATATCATATTGTCATCTTTCTTCTATTATGAAATCTATAATAATTGTACTCCACTTTTAGGCATAAAATGAAATATCTTGATTGTAATGTTTTAATTTACACACAAGTATTTTATTACTTAGGGCGCAAAATACGGACATAGTTACCAATTTTCTATTTTGTTGTTTTTTTTTTTTTTTTTTTTTTTTTTTTTTTTTCACCTCGTCGCCATTTGTAGGACCATAGGGTCCCTAAAGATGATTAAGGACAGACACTGGCTCACCACTACCACACTGGAGCGCAGGCGCACGTCCGCTTCGTACCGCGTTCGTCACTCAACTACCCAGAGACAGCTGTCCCTCCAGTGTGGTACATGAGACAGTGAATTGTATCTATTCCATAGACACAAACACTACACCCAGTCTTCAGGGTTCAGTTCATTGCTTTGCCATGTCTTAACTTGATAGTATACTCGAAACAAATGTTGACTAGCAGATGCCGATGTTGGAGGAAGACAAGATAGCTGTACTTGCTTTTTGTTTCGTGTATTTTTTACAAATGTTAAATATCTGTACGTATCTATGCAATCAATTTTTCATCGCATACAAACATAACATTTTTCGAATGTCTGTCGTCGTAAACTTTAATAATCTTTGTTTTATAACGTTGGATACATGAGGGTTAATTTATTCGGGGCCCTTAAAGGAGGTGCCGTATGAATTGCATACGAAATGAAGCGGGACAATGCTATGCACCGCCGCCGCTCACGACACGACACGATACGTTATGTGTACGTGACGTGATGTCGACTGTACACTGCACAGTAACAGATAATTAATTGTTAATGGCAAAGGGCCGCAGCACTCCCTTTGTCGCGTTGTTACAAGCCCGCACTTACAGATATAGCGCAGTTTTATTTTGGCCAATCACAACCCTTTTACTCGACTGACAAAGAGGGCAATGTTTTTAATAACTAATTATGATAAATACAGAAACTTATCTGACGTACAAATCAGTAGGATAACTTCAAGCAAGCTAATCATTTATATGTCGTTTGCAACACGGAAGTGCAATAAAAAAGACATAAATTATATAAAATTAACCAGTTTGAGATTGTTTTGTGATAGTAAAACATACTTTTTTGTACTGTTGTAACCTTGATACAGAGGTACAAAGTGGATTTGGCAGGGAAGTGGGTGTATAGGAAAAAGAAATATCCTTGTAAAATACCTCTTCTCAACTGTGTGAAAGTTTGTAATCAACTTCATTGCGGTCAAGTGAGATTGTGCGACGTAACAAACTCTATTATTAATATAGAATAATCAACATATTGAACCTCGTCGTTTGTATTGTATTTGAAGTGTACATATAGATAGTACGTATATAATACATTCATAACTTGGATAGATAGCACTACTGGAATACATGAATCAACAATAGTTCCATTTGATGATGAATCAATCATAGATTTCTACAAAAACCATGTTTCAAAAGATTATTTAATCGTCAATTAATAACGGGTAAGCAAACGAATGCAATTTAAATATAATCCAAAAAATAATATAAAATGTAATAATAGCCTTAAGGTAACAGCAATTTTGATTGTTATTTGTTTATATTTCGATAGTAAGAATAAAGACATAAAGACGGAACTTAAAAAGTTAGATATGTAACTCTTTTCGCCGGATGAACATTTGAGTAAAATGAGAGTAAACACACTAAGATTATCCAATATTGTATTTAAAACAGTTGATTAAGTATTTTATGGCAAAAAAAAAACAAAATATAGTAAAATTTTGTTACTTTTATATTGCAGACAAACATTACGTACTGCAGTTGTTACGAGATCAGATCTTTTAGTCTCACCCTTCGCATAATTCGTGATACTTATCTCTCCTTTAAAACAAAATTAAATGAACATAAATGTATACCTAAACAGATTATACATGCTACCCTGTTCGATGTTATATGCTCTATAATATAACTTACCTGCATCAAGTCATTCTTCTGTTAGGGCGTGGTACTTTACCGTTGTTGAAGGCCATTTATATAAACAAATATGCTTCACTTCTGGATGAAATTTTAACAGTAGTGATGTCTTCTATATTACGATCTAATAAAACGAATAATTTGTATCACTTTACAAACTGGATCTCTGCTTAAATAAATTTACAAGAACATATTGTTATCCCTTACATACTTTTTGAAGAAACATATATAAAGATATGTTTTTCTATTTGATGTAACTGATGTAACTGGATGTAACTGGTCCGAAATAAAAGTTATTTTATTTTATTTATTTATTATTTATATGTATTTCGGCAGTAGAAACTCACGGTAAGATGCAGTAGTAATAAAGTTCGATCGCGTCGCATTGCCGGTATGTCCAAGCTATACGGTTTGACTTACATAAATGTATAAGTTATTACAAATCGCAAAACAGCTCAAGTTGTTGGCTGTTAGTCTGGCTCGTTCTGGACGCAATTATGACGACTAAATGGACGATATCAATGAAAAATATGGAAGAAGCAACACAAATTTGGCAAAAAAGGAATTAAAATTAAAATCTACATATTCACCTGGGTCACGAGCAAGTTATTGTATTCAAAAATGTTGACATTGTTATATCTCTTTCAGGGTCTAAGCGCGACTAGTGAGGCGTCTGCTCTACGACCACTGGAGATAGTTGCACCTCGCATCGATACCTATCGCTTCTCCCTGGCTAACCTGGAGGACACGCAGGACGCCGACTTGGACGCCATTCTGGGGGAACTTTGCGCCCTCGACACAGAGTACGACGACGAACTGACCAGGATGTCCACAGGTACAATTTGAATTCGTTTAAAACGAACAACAAAAAAAAACACGGTAAAGTTGGTTCTATGGTTTGCTGTTCAAATACTATAGTCTACACGCATTCTGACGTAGAAAACAGCGTGTACCTATTCTATGCAGTATAGCATTATACTTGCATTGGCAGTCGCGCTGCAGTTTCAATGCCTTTTCATGCCGCAAAGGAATCCTCAAGTGGCGCCATCGCGCGACACTTTCAAAAGGTCATACCGTGTCAGCGGCATTACAGATGGCTGGCTATGGCTGGATTAACTCTTCACTATGTAGTTTCTTCATTGAATTAATCATGCCGTATGATTGATTTTGTTTTAAATATAGATTTCTTATTTAAACATTTAACGGCTTATCTCACTTCTCGTCAGTAATAATTATTACCACGGATTCCAGCAAATGGGATTTAGATTAAATTTAGTGTAAGATGTCTACATTAAACTACTTTACTCTTTAGTTTACTCAGTTTATTTATTAATACCGCCTGTACCTGTCGCAGGCAATAGCTAGTTTTATTATAATACTGACTGTCGTCCGCGATTTCGTCAGAGCAGAATTAAAAAGTAGTAAAAGTAACCTATAATATGCCCGCGTGAATAGGGTTGCCAGCGGGGTTAGGCAGTAAAAACATAAACGAAACGAAAGCGACTGTCGTTCGATTGTGATTGGTTGAGAGACTGACGTCTGACGTCACGCGTTAAAACCATAGGCAGTAACACGCACGAAAGACGAAAGACGAAAGCGTCGTCTATCGTCTATCGTTTTTCGACTAATTCCTTTGAAATTCTTAGGCAGTAACACGAATTGACATCAATTTGGTATTATGTTATAAATTATTTGTGAGTTGAATAAAGTAAACAATTTATGATTTGGCATATTATAGATATGTCTCGTATGTGGAACGCCTTGACTTGATGTTGTTAGAAGCTGCAGATGCCGAAGCTAAAAAGATGTCTCGGCAGTGTATGCTTCTACAAAGATTAAAGAATCGCGAACGGTTACTCCAGAAAATTCCGGAGTGGCAGTTTAGAGCTCATTAAAGGCTGAATAAGGAAGAGTTCCACTCGTTGTGTGACGAGCTCAGGCACAATACCAGTTTAAAAGGTTCTAAAACAACTTCACTGGAACTTAAGGTAAATTGATTTTTTATGATATATGTTTGTTTTTTTTAATATATGTGTGTTAAAAGGTGATTAGGTATTTAATATGATTAATGTTAACTTTAGTCACTTTGAGTCTTATACTGACACAATTATTATATTTTAGGTGCTGACAGCATTGAACTTTTATGCCATGGGTTCATATCAGAAAGGTGTTGCTAATGAGGTACATATGAATCAAAAAAGTGAAGTCGGTGTATCAGAGAGGTGACAAAAGGTCTGAATGTGATTTCAAATAAATGGATACAATTCCCACAAACAAGCACACAAAGATCTAAAATTAAGCAAGGGTAGGGGTTACTATATATCACTTCTGTCATTTTATTTTTATTACCTTGGGCACATACAACTACTTACAAATATTATTTTACAGATTTTATACTGAGTTTAATTTTCCTGGTGTAATTGGTGCCATTGATTGCACCCATGTGGCCATAGTTCGTCCAGCTGCAGATGTACCTTGTTTTTGTAACAGAAAAGGCTTTCATTCTCTTAATGTCCAAATGGTATGAACCTTTTTATGTTTGTTATAATAATTATAAGATAAATTAAAGATTAATCTCAATTAAATATGTTAGGTATGTGACAGTGATCTCAGAATCACTAATGTTAATGCCAAGTTTGGTGGTGCAAGTCACAACAGTCATATCTGGGCAAGTAGAAGACTGCAAAGCCATATGGAGGCTCTGCAACTATCTGGCAAGTCAGTTTGGTTGTTGGGTAATTGCATTTTTAGTAGAAAAATATTTAACAGGTGATGTTCTATGTTAAATATTATTTGTAACTTTAATATTACTTATAACATTTTAGGTGACAGTGGTTACCCTCAAAGGATCTACCTTATGACACCTATTCTGAATGCAGAACCAGGATCTAGAGGAGAGAACTACACTAGAGTGCATGTCAAGGCCCGAAACTGCATAGAAAGGGCATTTGGTTAAATATAGATTTTGATATTTGTTAGGTCAGCGTATCCTTTATTATCACCCTGATTATGCAGCAGAAATTGTTATTGCATGTGTGGTACTGCATAACATGCTCATAGATTCAAGAGGAACTCCTACAGATGATGCAGAAGTACTTTTGTCCACTGCTCTTACACAACCAACTGTTGTTGAAAACGGGCCGGATGTGATTGTGGGGCGGGCTGTTAGGAATAGACTAATTATTGGCAGTTTTTAGTTTGGTTGAAGAAGCCCACACAATAATGTCTAAAAGTGTATTTTTAAGAAGAAATATGATGAAGATGAATGTTTTACAAATTAAAAATAAACTTTATTTATATACAATTATTTTTTATTTCAAAATTCACTTAAACATTAATTACACAAGTTACAACCAAAACCAATGTAAATGTTACATGTTTTTGCATTTGAGACTGCATCTCAAAGCATAAGCATTACATTAATAAGCCAGTGAGTGAGGGTCCTGGATGCCATTTCCCTCTCCTTTGAACTGATGATGGGGCAGCTATACTCTTGAAGAGGAGGCAACATATATATCATTTTGTTCATCATCTGAAATATCATGATAAAGTTAGTACATATTAATGTTTAAACTGTATATAATAAGATAAAACTAAACATTAAATTGTATCAATTGATTTTAGTTAATTTATTTTACCCAAATGATTAAACAGAAACATGGGCAAATAAATTGAGGTACTAATTAAATATTTTTCTATTAATACAGTTACCAACTGAAGAATAGATTTGCATATCTGTTTTCTAAATGAAATAACAGGATTGTAATAAATTACTGTCAGTGATCTGCTCCAAAATTTGTATTTGGATAGATGGTTCCTCAACTGGAGGCTCCTCATTTGACTGTTCCTCTACTGGTAGTCCTAAAATATAAAGTTTGGGTGATGAAATGTGATATTTGTAGCTAAGAAAATGGCAACTACAAAACTATTGTTATTAAATACATTAAATACATGATTCAATAGCAAGGGCACTTGCAAAGAATAAGTAAAATAAAAAAGGATGTGTCTGCCAGCATAACAAACATGCTTCAGAATGAATGTCTTGTTTTATGTTTACAATCATTATTACATTAGAACCAACCTTGATCCATTGCTCCATAGACTTGTCAGGATCACTACCTGCCTTACCCAGCAACATCTTTAATAGTTGGCAAAGTTCCTGGCGCCTCACTCTTCCCTGCGGGGTGTTTACCATTTTAAATACGTTATTGACGTACCTTTCCATAAATTCCACCATTATGGCGATTTGCTCATTGCTTGCGTTTTAAGAATTCATTTTACAAAACGTAAATTGAAACACAAACACTTCACTAAACTTTTGTATTTTTACCGCGAGAATATTTGACCTTTATACGTCAAATTCAAATGACACAATGTTGATCGTCAAGTATAGACAATAATTTGTTTTTTTTGACGATTCACCTTCGTCTGCACGAAAGCGACTGTCGTCTGTTACTGCCTAGCCTTACACGGAAAAACGAGAGACGCTATCGCTTAGACGAAACGATCGATCGTTTCGTTTTTAGTTTTTTACTGCCTAACCCCACAGGACTGACTCGCTCGACAATGATTCCGCATTTAGTGACACCGTAAGCCCCTTTTTGTACCATTTTCAGCAATGCCGCTTTCTAAAACTCCCTTTCATTTCCCCAACAGTCACTATGAGTATGTTAACAGATGGAATTTTTTTTTTAATGAATGATAGTATATGTAGTTAGGGAAAATAACAATAATCAATGTAAACAAAGCACATTAATAGTTCTGACCTATTTTATAAGTATTTTTTTGTATAGCGTCCCTTTTAATTACTCCACTGTAAGCAATTGATCACTAGGTGAAGCATTTGTCATGTCTTGCTTAGTTATTTCGCTTAATTAACCACCATCTAATAATAACATGACCAAGTAAAGGTATTGCCTATTATTTAATAATCTACTTAGAATAAACTTTGAAAGTACTCTCCTTGATATAAAAAATACACAACTAAAGTCAATGTAATGCATAACTATTTCATATATCTGCTTTCAAATAATATTTATACAAGAACGCTGCATATATCTTACACTAATTGTAATTCTGTAATCCAGGTATCAATGTTGTCCAGTGAATCTTCAGCTTCAAGCAGTAATAGCGCCAAATGTAAAGCCTAGAAGTTAAACCATCACCACAACCAGAAGGTAAACTGTCATTTAGCAATACATTAATGTACATGGTAATATCGTCATATTGACGTCAATGACGTCATATTACACAATTTAAACTTTAGGACACCTGAAAAAACTATGGTTTAATATTGGTTTAAATACTAGTATTCAATTCAATAAACTTATATAAGAACCTTCTGTATTTTTCAAATAAAGATTTTTCTTAAACAATTTATTAAGCTTTGTGCCATTAAATAGGCATAAACTTTCCAAACCAACCAATAGAAAAAGTTTTATTCTCAGCTACAGTGTAATTTAATTAATTATATGATGCGGGTGAAGTTGGGGGTAACAACTAGTTAAATGTCTATTTAAAGTCATTTTATTGAGGCCATCTATCTCTGACCATATGCGTCCATGACATTTAGGTAATCATTAATTATCAGACATAAGATAGATGTAACTACAGTTATTATCTTACTAATATTATAAACTAGCTTTTACCCGCGACTCCGTCCGCGCGGAATAAAAAATAGAAAACGGGGTAAAAATTATCCTATGTCCGTTTCCTGGTTCTAAGCTACCTGCCCACCAATTTTCAGTCAAATCGATTCAGCCGTTTTTGAGTTATAAATAGTGTAACTAACACGACTTTCTTTTATATATATAAGATAGATGCGAATGTTTGGATGGATGGATGTTTGTTTGAAAGTATCTCCAGAACAGATCTTGATGAAATTTAGTCTGGAAGAACTCATAGGCATAACACATAGTTTTTTAAATACCGCGCGGACGAAGTCATGAGCGACAGCTAGTTATTTCATATTAATAACTTTAATTTGAATAGATAAAGACGAATAGAAGCTTGACAAAATCTTTACCCTGAAAGGAAATTAAAATCAAATAACACTTCAAAACCAGTCTAGTCATTTAATCTTCAAGTCTATCATAATATATACCATCCATCCATCCATACAAACCATCATCATGACAGTGTGATGATAATTGGTTGAACATTTATATGGGAAACCACAAGCCACAGAAATAAAGAAAAAAGTTTATTGCTAATGCGTCTTCACCATAATATATTTAGCACAGGAGAAAAACAATATAGCATTCAATTTGGTTAAAATAATCTTTACCTATTGATATTTTTATCCAGACCTATTCATAATTTCTTTGTAACATCTTACAGAAGGCGGACAAGATTATGCTTGCATTAGAGCGCATGCGCGAAGCCAGTGTTAAGAAGCTCTTCACCAAAGCTTTCTCCAGCGATGGTTCCTCAAAGAGTTTGTTAGTAGATGAGAAGATGAACTGCGGCTGTGTCACCCGCCTCCTTGCAGACAAGAACCATGTCACCATGGAACCAAAGTGGGCCATAGTTGAACAACTGCCCGATCTTCACATGGGTATGTAGTCACTTCATTTTAAATTATAATAACTATGGCCACTGAATTGTTGATTGTTAGTAAAACTTGTGTATATAGGGCCTTATTGCACATTTTCTATCCCCTATCTCACTTCAGTTTACTCATATAGTAATGTTTCCATTTTTATTTCTTGACAAACTTAAAGGATAAAAATAATTGCTGTAATTTTACAAATATTTATATATATATATAAATATTTGTAACTTTCCAGCGTCGATATATATATATATATATATATATATATATATATATATATATATATCGACGCTGGAAAGCATAAACGCTGTAACCCTTGAAATCGCGAATATGTTTTTCACACGTTAATAATTTCAACCATTATCAAAGGATAATGATTTTATTATAGGTTAGCACAAACTACACAACATTGCTAAATACCGCATGCTTGTAGGCGTATCAGCTCACGAGTTATCATTTTTTGGCTCTCCTGTAAAGTTCATACTTTCGGGGTTACAGCGTTTACGCTTTCCAGCGTCGATATATAAAAAAAAGTCGTGTTAGTTACACTATTTATAACTCAAGAACGGCTGAATCGATTTGACTGAAAATTGGTGGGCAGGTAGCTAGGAACCAGGAAACGGACATAGGATAATTTTTACCCCGTTTTCTATTTTTTATTCCGCGCGGACGGAGTCGCGGGTAAAAGCTAGTTTATTATATTGCATAAAGTTCTGTATTATTTATTCTTTGTAAGGAATAATTGTTTATTATTACAGAGCGTGTATACGAAGATCACGAGATGCTTGTAGACAACCTTATGCTCTGGACGCGAGAGTCGAAGAATAAGATTCTATTTGCTGAGAGACCGGAGAAGATATCCCTATTCCAGACTCCCGAGAAGTTTCTACTGAGTGACGATGACAAAGGTATATACTTTATAACTTACAGGAGAGATATGCATGTTTTTATGTATGTTTATTTGTATATATGTAAGTTTGTGTGAAAGAAAATAGCCCTAACTACTGAATTAAATTGATGTTGTTTGATTCATCTTCTTTAATTATTTCTCTAACTTTGTGTTATTGGAGTAAAATAGTCAACTTGTATGTACATTATAGGTCGTTCTGTGGAACATGATGATCACTCAAGGCAGGTGATACTCGAAGAGTTCTTTGGGCAGAGTGGTGGGACATCCACAACCTCGGTCTCAGGCAATCCTGTACCACAAATGGAGGGGATGCTCTACCTCAAGAGTGACACTAAGAAAGAATGGAAGAAGTATCGATTCGTTCTACGACCATCTGGTAAGCAGCTTGCGATTTTAAACAAAATTACTTACGGACCCATCTGATGAAAACGGTTACATCTCTCATATCTCATAATGTAACTACTTTAGTCTGATGAGTCGATATTATTATTGTTTATAAATATGTAGAAATAACAAAAAAAAATCTATGTTTGTTAATGTTTTTTTTTATTTAAAATAATATATTGTGATACAACTGAGCGAATTTCTAAGATCACATAACGCTGGCGAAATTGCTATTGCTGTGTTATTGCTTTTTACACTAAGTTGATTATAATTATGTATTGCCTTTACTACATACAACTGATACTATTACTTATATATAAAATAAATTAACCCTTAAATGTATACAATTAAAAAAAATCACACAATTTTTTTTATTTCTCATAAAAAATTGTGACAAATTTTCTTATTTCATACTTTTTTCTATCAATAATGATTCTATAAAATTTTATTTTTTTCTAACTAGTCTATTCTATTAAAATAAATGTAACAAAAATCATACATTTGAGTGTTAATTTATGAGATAAGGCACATCTCATCCTTTCTATTGTTTTATCACTTTGATTAATCTTTAAAAACATTACAAAAAAAAACAAGTTTTATTTATATAGAATTTTAATTTATTAAAAAAATACTGTTTTGTGCAGTACACTGTATTATACGTAAATGTAATTAAACAAGAAGTAATGTATAATTCCGTAATGAGTTAATAAAATCAGATGAAATATGCCAAAGTAGGTTTAATTTACATTTAAATTGTTACAAATGTACGCGTTTTTATTAACCAAATATGTTTAAATTTTTAATATTACATTATTACCTTGTCCACTTTAGGTTTATACTATTCACCGAAGGACAAAGTGAAGACATTAAAGGAATTAGTTTGCTTAGCAACATTTGATACCAACGAGGTGTATGTTGGATTGAATTGGAGGAAGAAATACAAGGCACCGACTGAACATTGCTTCGCCATCAAGCATCCTCGACTGCAGCAGCCTAAGAGTGTCAAATTTATAAAATTCCTCTGCGCTGATGATGCGGGCACATTGGAGCGATGGCTGACCGCCATGCGTATAGCTAAGGTATACTAAATAATAATAAAAACTATCACAACTCATCATCATCATCAGCTCACTATACGTCCCCACCGAGGGACTCGGAGCCTACCCCAAGTTAGGGGTGACTAGGCCATAGTCAACCACGCTGGCCAAGTGCAGGTTGACTTCACACATATCATTGAATTTCTTCTCAGATATGTGCAGGTTGCATCACGATGTTTTCCTTCACCGTAAGAACGTCGGATAAATGTACATATGTAAATCGAAAATCGAAAAACACATTGGTACATGGCGGGATTCGAACCCAGGACCTGCAGATTGCTATTCATGTGCTTAACCCCTGAGCCACCGACGCTCTCACTAACTAAAAAAAATATCAAGGAATCAAAAACCAGACTAACTGACAATTAAAATCAGGGGGAATAATACAAATGACTATTGACAAAGAACAAAATTTTTGTAATAAAGCATATTTTCTACATATGTTATAATGAAATCAACAATATGTTGTTATTCATGACTTAGAAATAGGGAGATGATGTACAATAAATAGAATTAATGAATGCTTATAGTAAATGATAATTAATATTGCATTATTGCAGCATGGCCGACAACTGCTGGACAATTACCGTGCGCTGGTAGAAGAATTGACTCAAGATGATCTAGACCATTTGGCACATGCGCGATCTTGCTCTGTAAGTAAATAGATCATTATTTAAAAAGCAAAACATAAGCAGACATGTTAGTATATAATATGTACATCTTTCAACTTTTATGTGAAAAAGAATAAAGGGAAAAAAGTAAACCTTTTAAGTTGATATTGTAAGAGATGAAAATACAATTTAAATATATATTTTTAAACAATGGAAAGTCATAGTTAAATGAACCACTACTGGAAAATATACTATGTAATAGTCACATTTTAAATTAACTCAACAGATATCCTCAATCCCGACGAAAAGCGGAGTAAGCAGTACTGCGCAGTCGAGCGCCTCAAGCAATGCTAGTGTTGCTAACTCCGACATCAGCAGTGGACGGTGAGTGTTGCTATAAATAAAAATAACAAGAATTTAATAATAACAGAAGCAAAGTCATATTTTAAATACTTAATTCTTTTAACTATTTAAGCTTAGTGTCTCTTTTCTTATATTTACTATATTTTGACTTAAATTTGAATTTTTTATATATATTTGAATATTTTTATGTATTGTAATTATTGAAAAATAGGCGAAATTAAACCCAAAAGTGAAATAAACTTAACAAAGCTAAGCGTAGTTTTAATGCTGCTTAATGCGAAATTTGCATCATGTTTTATTATAAATAGATCACAATATTTTTGGCACACGGCTAAATTCTATGCGAAAATAAAAAAAAATCTATACTACAAGATAATTAACTTGTGGTGGTCACACTTACAATATGAAAATATTATGAAGCAGAATTTTTTTATTAAATGAACATAATTTTAAAAACAGCTGAGCTACAAAAATGCAAAACATACTTAATATTTATTAAAAATAATAAAATAAAGAAATAAAATCGAAATTGTTTGAAAATGAATTTCTTTTATTAGTACCAAAATGGCGTGTTACCAAGCGATATAATTTGCTGAAGCAATAATACAGAGATTTTGCGCACTCATTTTGTAATAGTATTTGCAGCTAAGAGTTATGTGGTTTGCAGGCAGTCGAGGGCGTCGTCTTCCAGCTCCAGCGGTTGTCTATCAGATGGGGGCACCGCTTCAGAGACTGCTTTCGATTGCGAGTTCCCCATGGGTAAGACATACACCGTTTCATGTAATATATGTTTAGTGCATGAATGGGCCGATTCGACCTGTAAAATAGCACTACCACACAGAAGACAGACGTCAAGTAGAAGCGTTCATGCCGGAGGCCTAATTTAAGTCCTCTTTCATCGGTTCAGTTTCATCGGTTTCATTGAAATTGTGCTAAAAAAATTAAGCTCTATTAAAATGTTGTTTTCTTTTATTAAAATCCGTAATAACCTTCTAATATTATTGTCAGGTACGATAAAACGCAAGCCCTCGATGAAGCCCAACATCCCGCTGACGTGGATGACGCGGCAGCTGAAGGAGATGGCGGAGACGGGCGCGGCACCCGGAGAGGAAGGGCGCGGCGATGGCGGTACGCTCACACGCCGCTCGCGCCCTCGTCCCCGCGACGACGCCACGCTCAAGCGACACCACACCGGTAACTTGAAGACATATTTGCATTTATACTATACTAGCTGTTTCCCGCGACTACGGCCGAGCGGAATTCAAAAAAAAACTTAATTAGTAGCCTTTCAGAGTATGTTCTACATATGTACCAAATTTCACTTATAATATGAGTGAGAAAAAAAAATCAAATAAGCAGGACAAAATATATAAAAAATCAACTTATGTCGTGTTTTTGCAGCACAAAAATTGTAATGTTAAAACCTAATTTGTGTATTCAACAGAGTCAAGCGAGAGTGCGGTATACGGCACAACTGTCTTACGTCCGCCAGTACCCGCAGCCGCGCCCCTACGCCCACCCTCCCCCACTTACGGTCACTACGAGACTATCCCCAGGGATATGTATCGCTCTAGTGCAGACACCTCGTCCTCGCTCTACGGCTACGCTCCGATATACGATAAAGTTATAAGACCTCCGATGACGAATGTGGACGACCTCCCCCCACCGCCGCCGGAGGATGTGCCCGATGGGATGTTTAGCTCGACCCTCAGTCTCGACTCCCTGCCGCCGCCGCCCCCTCCGCTCGATCCTATCGAAGATATTTGCGGATCCCAGCTAAGTCTACCGCCGCCTCCACCGGAACACGCAATGGAAGCGAACACCGGCAGAGTCCACGACATCGTAAGCCAGCTCACAGCGCAGCAAATTGAACAGGCCGCGAGAGCCGGCCAGTCTCGCCTGTCCAGGAACTCTGATCAAACCAGATCTTTTCCGCGTCAACCCTCTCTCGATAGTGTACATTCGGAAGCTTCGAAAACATCATCCTTGCATTCGGATAAGAGCATATACGGCCAGACTGCCGCCTATGGCGCCTGCCTCGTAGAGCTGCAGTCAAAGAAGCTCAGCAGCCCTTCTATACAGAAGAAACTCGCCGAGCCTGGCAAGGAACGCACTGGCTCCGTGAAGAAAGTTAACTTCGCCGATGATCTGCCGACGTGCTCCGACGGGAAGAAAACCAAAAAGATCTCTTTCAATCTCAAAGAACCCTCGCCATCTTCTCCTAGAAAGCCTCTGCCGCCGAAACGCAACGAAAGCACGCGACTCTCATCTCCCAAGAAACTTACAGATTCTAACAGCAACCCTCCCAAAGAGTTTCTCAAAGATCTCCAGCGAGTGATGAGGAAGAAGTGGCAAGTCGCACAAAAGTGTAAACTGGAGCCGGCGACCACTCCCCATGAAGTTCTGGGCTTCAGAGAGTATCCGTTATCGGAAGACTATAAGGAGACCAGCGTCTCGATGTGGGTACAGGAGCATTACGGTTCTGTCGAGGAGCCCTTCTACGAGAACATGTACGACCGGGAGACGCTGCCGCGCGAGGAGCCGAAGCCGGTCAAGAAGCGACCTCCGCCCGCACCGCCACGCCGGAGTGACTCCACACATCTCTCCACGCACACGATCTCCTCGGCCCAGCCGACTGTTTCAATTGACTAAGTGCTGATAAGTAAGTGATGTTATTTAGTGACTAGATAGACTTCCAAAGACTTCGTTTCATAATATTACTGTGTTATTGTAAGTGGCAATTCGCATCGTCCGTTGATTTGCGCGTCCGCATTGTGTCAAGCGCATGGACCGGACATACCGAAGGCAGCAGACCGAGGGAGCGAAAACCTCTCTCGGATTTATTCAATGCTCAGTTGAATTTTAACAATTTAATTACTAATGGGTGTGAACAGAAGCAGAACACAGTTCTGTGACGAGTACGGCGTGAAACAACATAAATGGCGGTGCTACTAAGGAAATGTATACTAAAGAACATAGGATTGTTTTGGTGGGTCCACTGGCTTCGGGAGTTGCTCGAGCATTCATATTATTTGAACATTCTTTATTCATTTTCTTTAATTATAAGCTAATCGAAAATTAGTCGCATGCTTTATAGTTGAGGAGTAAATCTAAGTTGTTAGTGGACCTTACGGATGGGATTTAACACGAGTTGGATTTTGTCAATTTTATATTACGTTCCTAGTTAAATATTAGCTGAGATGTAAAATCACTAGTTGTTAACTTTTGAAAAAGAAAAATAAAATCTCTATGGGATTAAAGCATTGCAAAACAACATTTTCATATTAACTGCATCAGTGCTTGCTCAATTCTGACATGATTACAATTTAGTAATCAATATGCAAATGCAATAATTTTCACAAGCATTTCCTGTAAAAACTGATTCTCTTAGAACTTAGGAATAGAAACAAAATTTAGCTTCCCTTTTTTATTGTAACTTGACAGTATATAATAACAATTTTTACAGTTGTCAGTTGACAGTAGGCGGTTTGACATTTGTAAAAAATATATTAAAAATTAATAAACTCATTGAATATATCGCCCACCAAGGACATACTCCCGCTATGTCCTTTACACAACTACCGCCCACCGAGAGGTAATACTTAACTACAAATTATTTTACTAAACAAATGCAAACTATACTTAACAAAACAACAATATTGAAAAATACACAAATAAAAAGAAACTAAATAATCAAACAAACATAAATTATCGCAAAGCTTATTGTGCAACAGGTAACACTATCAAATTTGATGTAGGCCGCTTAATGATAGAACCATTGCATTTGAGAGCCACTACACGTGTAATTTGGTCATCACCAGGATATTTGGTAACAACTCGTCCCAAAAACCATCGAGCAGGAGGTAAACCGTTCTCCTTGACTAAAACAATGTCACCAATGTTAGGTTCAGGTGTATGTTTGGTCCACTTGTACCTTTGTGACAAATGTGTCAAATATTCAGACGACCAACGTTTCCAAAACTGCTGGATCATTCGTTGAGTAACCTGCCATCGTCTTAAGCTACTGATCTTCGCGTCTTCATAACTGCGATCGGGAACCGTCAAGAGAGGTTCTCCGATCAAAAAATGTCCAGGAGTTAGTGGCGTTGGGTCTTTAGGATTGTCAGACAGCATCGACAACGGTCTAGAGTTTAAACAAGCCTCAATTTGCGCTAGGACTGTTGAAATTTCCTCGAATGTTAGTGTCGAATCTCCATAGACACGTTTCAAATGGCCCTTTGTTGCCTTAACACCGGCCTCCCACAAGCCCCCGAAGTTTGGTGTATGAGGGGGTATAAAATGCCAGGAAGTTCCGTTGTTTCCTAACCATTGCCTGATCTCGACTGCCACGGAAGACTTCTCTGCTTCAACCAAGTGTTGGAGTCCTTGGCAGCCCCAACAAAATTGGTTCCATTGTCACTCCACATGTCACTCACCAAACCTCTCCTAGCCACAAAACGCTTGAAACCAGCAATAAAACCTTGGGCAGTCAAATCGCTGATGGCCTCCAAGTGAATTGCCTTGGTGACCATACATAATAATATAAATAATAAATAAAATAGCCTTTATTGCTTTACAGTTTGTTTACAGTTAATATTAAATGCCTATTTACTAAAAAACTAAATTGATTAACTTATTTCTAACTTGTATTTGAAATGTTATAATTATCGGCAACTGGTAGTTTGTTTTGTAAAGCTTGTCTGTCGACAAAGGCCTCCTCTAAAGATTTCCAGGTATTCCTGTCTCTTGCTAGGCGGATCCATAACGGTCCAGCTATTTTCTTAAAGTCATCTTCCCATCTTTTGGTTTGCCTACCTCTATTTCTTTTTCTATCTCTTGGATACCATTCCGTCACTAACTTGGTCCATTTCTCTTTGTTTTCTCTTACCATATGTCCCGTCCAACGCCATTTAAGCTGTCTGTAGATCGTGTGTGCATTTTTAAATTTAGTTTTTTCTTTAATTTCTTGTAATTTCACCCTATCTCTTCTTTTTATACCTAAGATACTCCTTTCTATTGCATTTTGACATACTTTTAATTTACTTTCTTGTAGTTCTGTTAATGCCCATGTCTGACACGCATATAGTAAGCATGGCATAATGCATACTTCGTATACTTTCTTTTTTCCTTTCATTGGCATATCTCCATTCTTCATTATTTCCCTAAGAGACCAAAACCGTTTCCATGTATTAGTTATTCTTCGCTCTATTTCTTTATTCATACAATCATTTGTAGATATAAGTTGGCCCAAATATATATATTCATTTACGTATTCTATTTGTTCGTTATTTACTATTATTTGTCTGCCGGTTGTTGGTTGTCGGGAGTTCGTCATAATTTTAGTTTTAGTTAGGTTCATTGTCAGGCCGGCCTTAACACTTTCATCAGATAGTTGCTGCAACATTATTTCTAGAGTTCCAGCATCTTCTGAAAACAGAGTCAAATCATCCGCGAAGCGTAGATGGTTAAGATATTCGCCATTTATATTGAGGCCAATTTTGGTCCATCTTAGGTTCCTGAAGATCATCTCCAGCACTGCTGAAAATAGTTTAGGTGATATAGGATCTCCTTGGCGTACGCCTCTTTTAATAGGAAATTCGTTACCCGTATCTTCAAGTTTGACTCGTGCTGTGCTCGCTGTGTATACGTTTTTAATTATTCGTATATATTTTTCTTGCACCCCTTGTGTTTTAAGAGCATCCCATATATACTCATGTTCCAATGTATCAAACGCTTTGTTAAAGTCAACAAACCCTATGTAATAGGTTTTATTATATTCGCTATATTTCTGTAGAATTTGTCTTAGAGTATGTATGTGATCTATAGTTGAAAATTTGCTCCGGAAACCTGCTTGTTCCTTAGGTTGGTTTTCATCCAGTGTATTGGTAATTCTGTTTAGTATAATTTTTGAAAATATTTTATAAATATTGGACATTAAACTGATTGGTCTATAGTTTCCTATATCGCTTTTGTCTCCCTTCTTATGTATCAGTGTGATTGTCGATTTAGTCCAGTCTTCCGGGATAGTTTCCGTTTCGAGGATTTCATTGAACAAATCTGTAAGTCGTTGTGCTATCACAGGTAACGTTGTTTTTAGTAGTTCGTTTGTTATTAAATCTGATCCTGGTGCCTTATTTAGTTTTTGCGTTTCGATAGATTTTATTGTTTCTTCCTTTAGAATTGGTTTAATCTCCTCCTTATTTACTGAATGATATTCCTTTATTACTTGTTCATCTTTACGACTTTGGTATAAATTTTGGTAGTACTCCGTGGCAATTTCCAGTATTTGTAGTCTTTTGCTGGTTTTTACACAATCTTTATTTTTCATATTTGGAATCCAGTCCTTTTTGTAATTCATTTCCTTAAGCGCCTTCTTAATTCCTCCTGTTTTTTCTATGTGTTTTCTAAATGTTGCTAACCTTTTTGTTTTTCTTTCTTTTCTAAGTTGTTCGCTAATCTTTTTGCTTATTTCTGCTATCTTTTTGTTATTATTGATATTATTATTACTTTTTCCTTGTTTTATAAGTTCTTTTCGTTCTTGCAATAGTTGCTTACTCTTAAATGATGTCGTTGGCTTACTAGTCATGTTTACTTTTTTAGTTTCTGTTTTTAATTGTTTGATCAATCTGTTGTATTTTTCCTGAGTCGATATTCCTTCCATTTTCTCATCTTGCATACATACAAAGACACAAATGTATCCCTTGTATGAGTGATGTCCTCTTCCCTTGGACACTCTGATGTTTATTGGGCCAGCAAAATCGACTCCACAGTGCTTAAATGGCCTCGCTGGTGTGATTCTACAAGGCGGCAATTGACCCATTAGTTGATTTTGAATTGATACAGCATATCTCTTACATTTTACGCAATTGCGAACCCAAGCCTTTACTAACGATTTGGCTGAAATAATCCAAAACTGAGAGCGCAAATGGCACAACATTAAAGTTGGACCGCCGTGTAGGGTCTTCTGGTGAGCTTCATCAATCACAAGATTAGTAAAATGATGAGTACGAGGCAGAATAATTGGGTGTTTGGCACTCATTTCTACCTGAGCGTTTTCTATGCGACCACTGACGCGCAAAATTCCATCCTTGTCTATGAATGGACACGGACATTTGAGTTTGCTTTTTTCCTTAACTCTTCCAATTCTTTTTAAATCAATGATTTCTTCTTTAAATTGTTGATTCTGTACATGTCGTATACAAACCTTTCTTGCTTCTTCTATTTCTTCATTCTGAAGACACAACTCATATCTTTTCTTGTAATTCTGTTTATCTATACCTTTCCATTTCAATACTCTTCTGCAATATGCTATAACTCTCAATAATTTTTTCAACTTCGAAAATTTCGTCCATACTGTGATGTCTTGAGTATTTTCTGTGACAAGATGAGTCTTTACAGATCTTTTCTCCAAATTTGTAGCAATCGACCTTGGCCTTTTATATTCAATCTTGTCATTCAGCAACCAAGATGGACCTTGAGCCCACAACACACTTTCAGATAACTCTTGAGGAGTTATTCCTCTAGACGCTAAGTCTGCAGGATTTTCTGCAGACTGTACATGTGCCCAGTAATTGTTTTCAAAATTAGATAAAATAGTTGATACTCTATTTCCAACAAATGTAGTCCACCGGCTGGGATGGCTGCTAAGCCACGCTAACACCACACTCGAGTCCGTCTACAAATGTACGTTAGACTTCTGAATGTTCATGACTTCTGCCACCTCTAACATTAACTCTGAAAGCAACACTGCACCCATCAGCTCTAGTCTCGGGATAGACTGCTGTTTTACCGGGGCTACCTTCGTGCGTGACGTGATGAGACTAATTTTAATGGTGTTATGTTTATCAACAACTCGAAGATACACAACGGCTGAGTAGGCTGCTAATGACGCGTCGCAAAATCCATGTAGCTCCAAAACTACATCTTCAGAAGAAATTTGCACCCATCTGGGGACACAAAACTTACTTATTTCAAGTAAGTTTGTACGGTAAGTTTCCCACTCTATCAGTAGTTCTGGTGTGAGTTCATCATCCCAATTTAATCCGGAGAGCCACAGTTTTTGAATAAATATTTTTGAAGTGACAACACAAGGTGCTGCCCAACCCAGAGGGTCAAACAGGCGACAAATGTCCGAAATAACCTTTCGTTTGGTGATTTGTCCTTGACTGTGTTAAGTATCGGGGTGTGAAAGGAAAGACGGTATAGATGCGACTGATTTTTATTAATATAACATACCGCAGTTAGCGGCGCACGGTACAATTTATATTTTCTAATTGCGGGTACATAACACCTTTCCCCCTTAAATCTAACAAATATAAACAAACAATAAAAAGAAAACACTATAAACAAAAACATTGATAAACTAATTCTTATGGTTATAATTATTGTCTAAATTTTTCACGCGCACGTAATGCAGCTTGCCTGTGCGGGCGACTATCATCCGAGGCCCACGCGGGCGACGCGGGCGGAGAGGCGGTGCACGTCTCCGCCTCTTCCCCTGCCTCCTCTGCAGGTCTTGCTGCGTCAGCCGCCCCCGGGGGCGCCTGGTTCTCTGCGCTCGCGACGTCAGACACGCGACCTACCGCTTGACTAAGCGAATACCGTGACTTTCTCGACACTATTTGATCGACGTGTCTCTTGTGACTTCTTCCGTCGCTAGTTCTAACGGCATACGACACGGGCCCTACTTGTTCGCTCACCACTCCGTCCGTCCACTTACCCCCTGATTTAGTGTAGTTCCTTATCATGACCGGTTCGTCCCGTGAATGAACTCTTAGAGGTGCTGCACGACGGTCCTCCTCCCGCAGCTGACGCGCGCGCACTCGCTCCGCGGCGTCAGGCCACAACAGGTCGAGGCGGCCACGAAGCCGGCGCCCGAACATAGCTACCGCAGGCTCGCGTCCTGTCGTGCTCTGTTCTGTGTTTCGATACATAAATAAAAATTTGCTCAAAGCCCTATTTACGTCGACTCGTTCTAACTCTGCTTTTTTAAGCACCCGTTTTACCGTGCGAACAGCATTTTCCGCTGCCCCATTACTCGCCGGGTGATAAGGCGGCGTCAACGTGTGTTTAATACCGTTGCATTCGAGATATTGTGCGAAGGCGGCGGAGGAAAACGGTGGGCCATTGTCGCTAACGATGCGTTTAGGTAGCCCGAAGCGCGAAAACAAACGCCGAAGACAGTCGCAAACTACTCCCGCGGATATGGAACTTACGTGTTCGACTTCTATCCACTTGGAGTGCGCGTCAATTACAACGAGATAGTACTTATCGTTGAAGGGGCCGAGGAAGTCCATGTGCAACCGCTCCCAGGGCTCCGCGGGCCAAGGTGCAGCGGTGCGGCGGGGGGTGCGGGGCGGGCTTCGCCGCACGCAGCGCACTCCCGTGTCGCCCGCTCCAACTCGCGGTCTATATCCTCCCACCACACATAATTACGTGCGATCTGTTTCATTTTGACTATACCGGGATGACCGTCGTGTAACTCTCTAAGAATTGCAGCCCTTAAGGCACTCGGTATGACTATACGATAACCCCAAATTAAACAACCTTGATCAATATGCAAACTGTCTCTTTTACTATAATATTTTTTTTCTGTATCGCTATAATTATAATGGGTTGGCCAACCGTGCAAAACAAAACCGTATATCTTGCTCAATAATGCATCTCTCATTGTTTCGACCCGAACCTCTTTAAAACTGATAGGAAAGTTTTCCTGTACGAAATTAAGATAGCTACTGGTATTTTTGCTCTTTATATAATTTGTTGACTTATCGCAATATTTTAAAGGAAGGCGCGATAAGGCATCTGCGAAACAATTTTTTGTAGAAGTAACAAATTCAATACCAAAATTATAAGCGGCTAATTTTACGGCATATCGTTGTATTCGACTAGCGGCGGTTACCGGCAGCCCTTTGTTTTTACCGAAAATATAACTGAGCGGGCGATGGTCGCTGCGTATAGTAAAATACCGGCCGTATAAATAATTATGATGTTTGGTGACGCCGAACACGATCGCGAGCGCCTCCTTGTCGAGCTGCGAGTAGTTGAGCTCGGCCGCATTGAGAGTGCGCGAGGCGCAGCACAGAGGGCGCTCGCGGCCCTCCGCGTCGCGCTGCGTCAACACCGCGCCTAGCCCGTACGCGCTGCTGTCCACTGAAAGTATTAAATCTAAACTCGGATCATAATGCGCGAGCACAGGACTACTGCTGAGAACATTTTTAATTTTTTTAAAGGCATAATCACATTCGGATGTCCAATTCCACTTAATTTCTTTTTTTAGTAAATTGTACATGGGTCTTAAAATGTCACTCATATTAACAATAAACTTAGAATAAAAGTTGATTAACCCCATAAAACTTTTTAGTTGGCTTACATTGGTAGGAGGCGGCGCTGCTACAATGGCTTCGATTTTTTTTTCATCGGTATGCAATCCAAACTTGTCGATTTTATAGCCTAAGTAAGTAACACTATCTTGAAAAAATTTACATTTACTAAAATTTATTCTTAAGCCATTTTCGCTTAGCCGTTGTAGCACCGCTCTTAAATTTGCCAAATGAGTCTTTTTATCTCGCCCAGTGACGCAAATATCATCGGCAAATACAGCGGTCGAGGACAGTCCACTCAATGTTTCCTCCATTATCTTTTGAAAATTCTCAGGAATACATTTGATACCAAAAGGCACTCGCTTATATACAAAAGTGCCGACATGAGTAGTGATGGCCGTCATCGCTTGAGAATCTTTATGTAACAAACATTGCTGAAAAGCATTAGACAAGTCTAATTTAGTGTATTGCTCACCTCCTCCCAGAGCGGCGAAGAGGTCCTCGATACGTGGCAGCGGGTAATGATAATCCTTTAATAGCGGATTTATTGTTATTTTGTAATCGCCGCAAAGACGTATGTTACCATTGCTCTTAATGACCGGAACAATAGGTGTACCGTAATCGGAGCGCTCCACCTTGTAGATGACGTCATCCCGCTGCAAACGCTCGAGCTCCTCTTCGACCGGCTTTCGCAATGCAATAGGGATCGAACGTGCTTTAACAAAAACAGGTGTATCATTCTTTAGATAAAGTTTAAATTCCGTCTTAAATGTACCTAATCCTTCAGCAAAAACCTCCGGAAATTCTCGACGTAACGAGGTTGCCATCGAATCCTCGGATAAATTATGACAATCAATATTTAACTTGAGGCGATTGATCCATGTGCGGCCCATTAGAGGCGGGCCGCCATTTTTAATTACATGCAAATGCAATAATTCGTTCTTATCACCGCAGCGAACGTTAACTAAAATATAACCAATAGTCTCGATGATATCCCCCGTGTACGACTTGAGGCATAGTTGTTTTTGTCGCAACGGTAACTTTGAAAATTTTTTATCGTAATCATTTTTTGAAATTACAGATAGCTTGCTCCCCGTATCTATCTCAAATTTACATAAAATATTCTCAACCTTCAACATTGCAAAATAAGGCCCATCACCCTCGCTACTTATAACTAAATTATAAAAATTACAACTTTCTTTGTCACTGTCTGAATCATTAAAAAAAAATTGATTTTTACATGAATTCTTTTCGACATTTTTGACCGTTCTACCTTTTGTACAAACCGATTTAATATGGCCTCTCTTACCACACGAATCACAATTATAATATTTAAAACGACACTTGCCTTCCCAATGCCCCGATTTACCGCATCGAAAACATGCGCCTTGTTGCGCCGGCCGGGGGCGCGGTGTCGCACCCGCCGAGCCCGCTGAGCCAGCTGCGCCCGAGGCACCCGCGGCGCCGAGCCGATGCAAGCTGTCGCCGTCGCCGTCGCCGTGCGCGTGGCAGCCCGGCCTTGCCGCGGCGGCGCCTGCCGCGCCCGGCGCGCACGCCGTGGCCGCGTGCCTGTCCGCCGCTTCCAGAGCGAGCGCCAGCTCCACCGCACGCTTATAATCGACCTGCCTCTCCGTGAAGATCCTAGATCTCATATCCTCATTGCACAACCCCGACACGAATTGATCGCGTAAATTTTCTTCTAACTTATCGCGGAAATTACATGTTTTTGCTAGATGTTTTAATGCTTGAAGATATTCGCGAACACTTTCACTTGAACGCTGTGTCCTCTGCCGAAATATGTGTCTCTCTGCGATCTCCGATCGGTCCGGTTCCAGGTGTTCTTTCACCAAATCAACTAACTCGGAGAAGGTTCTAGATTCCGGAGTGTCGGGCGAACAAAGGTCACACATAAGTTCATAACATTCGCCACCAACAACGGTCACTAATGTCGCCACTTGGAGTTCCGCAGAAATGTTATTCAACGCCATAAATTGTTGTACACGGCGCACGTAAGCGTCCCAATTATTGCTTGAAAAACTGTATGGTTCGATATGACCGATAGGCATTTTTAATAATTAACACGCGCGTAGTTAACAAAAAATAATCCTCGTCGCCAATGTTAAGTATCGGGGTGTGAAAGGAAAGACGGTATAGATGCGACTGATTTTTATTAATATAACATACCGCAGTTAGCGGCGCACGGTACAATTTATATTTTCTAATTGCGGGTACATAACAGACTGGTTGGAAGATTGACTGCATACTTGAATTCGTCACTTCTACGATCCCAGGTAATACCAAGTATTTTCATTACTTTATCGATACTTATATCCTTAATGCCTCCATCAATGCTCCTTTCCTCTTCGTTGTTCGTACCGCATTCACTTCATTTCCTAGAAATCTCCTCTTCTAACTCCTTACAGCTACTCACCCATTTCTGCAACTGAAAGCCGCCCTTCGCAAGTATCTCTGTCATATCCTTGTATATCTTTACTCCTTCTTCTACTGTCTGACAACCACTCATTAAGTCATCTACGTAATAATCCTTCTTAATTTTTTCAGCTACTTCGGGACTACGTGCTCCTTCATCAACTGCAATCTGCTGGAGTGTTTTCACAGCAAGGTAAGGTGCTGAAGCAGTACCAAACGTCACTGTCACAAACTTGTATTCTTCCATTTCAGACGAGGTACTATCACGCCATACTATTCTCTGGAAATCTGCATCTTCAGGAGCGATCTTCACCTGCCGATACATCTTCACAATGTCGCAGCAAAGACTAATGGGATGCATCCTCCACTTCATGAGGATGTGTCGAAGCGGCGGTTGCAGAGTGGGACCTACCATCAAATCGGTATTCAGAGATGACCCATTTGCACCCTTCGTCGAAGCATCAAAAACGATTCTGACCTTGGTAGTAGATTTGTCTTCTCGTATTACAGCGTGGTGAGGTAAGTAAACTGCAGTTTTGACCTCGCGATCATCTTCAGGTACGTGCTCTACATGACCAAGCTCTTTGTACGAGGGTCACACTGAAAGTTCTTAGAAAATCAAAAACTGGGCAAACTAGCAAGTTGTTATTTTTATTATATATTTTCAGAATATTACTATTAACATTTATACATCGCTGCATTCGATAGAACCACCGAGAAAACCACTTTGCCCACTCGTCTTTAGGGGTCTCTTCGATGGCCTTCTGGAACGCAGCCACTGGTTCTTTGGCGTCCATAATTTTTTTTCCTCGAAGTTTTTCTTTTAATATCGGGAATAAATAAAAATCGCAAGGTGCGAGGTCGGGGCTAAATGGCGAGTGACCCAGAAATTCCACGTCTGACGACACCAAATAGTCGATCGTTCGCCCGGCGGTGTGCGAAGAGACGTTGTCATGGTGAAGTAGGATCCTACTTCAAGGTCGTTTCTCTCGATCTTTTTCCAAGACAAGTGGCAAACATTTGTTAGTATACCACTCTGCACTAAGTAAATTTTGATCTTCTAAAATAATTGTCGCATGATCACCGGTCCTTCCGAAGAATGAGGCCACCATCTTTTTTCCTGCACTTCGACCTCTCTTTAATTTAGTTGGCAACTCCTCGGAAAGAAACAACCACCGAGCAGATTGTCTTTTGGTTTCCGGATAATAGCAATAAATCCAGCTTTCGTCACCCATAAGCATGTCGAACACAGCTTTTGAGTCGCCTCCGTTAAATATTTGTATCATTTCACGGCATCAATAAACACGACGGAGTTTTTGGGCCTCGGTCAAATTATGGGGTACCCACCGGGCACAAAGCTTCCTAATGGCTAAATATTTGTGGAGGATTTTTTGCACTTGAGTCATACCGATGCCTAAGCTTGTCCGAATCTGTTGATAGGTTAGTCTTGGATCTGTCTCTATCATACACCGCACAACACTGATGTTATCTTCAGTCGTCGCCGTAGAACGCCGTCCTTGACGCAGAGCATCGTTGAAATTAGTGCGACCACGTTTAAACTCATTAAACCAGTTATAAACAATGGCCCGAGACGGGTCTTCATCGTGAAAGGCCAATCGAAGTCTGTCACAACATTCTTGTTGACTTAAATGACACCGAAAGTCATACAAAATCATGGTACGAAAATTTTCTCGCGTTAAATTCCTACTGGCCTGACACCAACAACTTTCAATTTGCCGCCAAATCGTAAAACAAATGACAAACGAATGAAATTAGTACTCAATAACATTAGCAGAGTTCTATTTTCAAAATTTAAACTTATTTTTTTATTATATTCTTAAAAAGTGGCCAGTTCTAAAAACTTTCAGTGTGGCCCTCGTATTCATGAAATACCTCAGAATATCTCTTTGCTATTTCAGGATTTCTTTGGAATTTTTGTTCCAGATGCAGAAACCTCTTGAGTGCCAGCGCCTTAGTATTTCCATACTGGCATTTTGGATCATCATCACGGAATGGAAGCTTCACAACGTAACGACCATCTTCATCTCGACGAGTCGTTTGGGAATAAAACTCTTCACAACGCAGTTCTTCTTCAGAAAGGATTTTCTGTGTACCAGGAATTACTGATTCAATTTCCCAAAATTGTTTCAGTAGTGCGTTTTCGTCTGCCTGGTCTAGGTAACTAATAACTGCGTGATGGCAACTGATGCTGTCACCAGTTGATGAAATCTTGCCTTTTTTTTATAAGAGAAGGGGGCAAACGAGCAGCGGGAACACCAAGGTGTTCATCGACGCCCATAGACATCTGCAATACCAGGGGAATCGCAAATGCGTTGCCGACCTTTGAGATGGTGATACGCTCGCTTCTTGAAGGACCCTAAGTCGTAGTGGTTTGGAAATACCGCCGAGGACAGACCATTCCACAATGCGGCCGTGCGCGGTAAGAAATTTCGCGAGAACCGCACTGTTGTGGAATGCCAGCCGTCCAGATGGTATGGATGGTACCTGGCGGTCTGTCGGGTCGTCCGATGACGAAACTCGGCGGCAGGAATTCCAAACAGTTCTTCGGAACACTCCCCGTGGTACAAACGATAAAAGATGCAGAGGGAACTGACGTCCCTCCGTAAGGCCAGAGTATCAAGCCGATCGGTAAGAGCTCGGTCGTTGACGATTCGAGTCGCTCTCCGTTGTATGCGGTCAAATGGAAGAAGCTGGTATTGAGGTGCTCCCGCCCAGAGGTGCGAGCAGTATTCCATGTGGGGCCGAACTTGCGCCTTGTATAGTTTTAGGCGGTGGCCCGGCTGGAAATACTGCTTCGCCCTACTGAGCACACCCAGCTTTTTGGAGGCCAGCTTGGCCTTGTCTTCCAAGTGACCGCGAAACTGAACGTCACTCGATATGTCAACGCCGAGAATACCGATACTGGCTGAGGCAACCAGGGGAGTGCCCTCAAAACGAAGATCTACGACAAAGGGTTGTTTTTAGCGGTAATGGCGCACACTTGTGTCTTTTTGGGATTGAATTCAACGAGATTTCGTCGACCCCAATCCGAAACTTCACCCAGTAGGGTCTCCAGTTCAGACACAAGTTTGGTCCGGTTCTCATCGGCAGTAGCCCGAGAAACATTGGCACGGGGCGTATACAGTGCGTCACACGTGCTATCGTCTGCATAACAATGAATGTTGCTAAGTTGCAGCATGTCATTGATATGCAGAAGAAACAAGGTGGGCGACAGTACACAGCCCTGTGGGACACCAGCGTTGATTGGTTTCGGGTCAGAGCACGCACCGTCAACAACGACCTTGATGCTCCGACCCTCCAAGAAGCTAGAAATCCAGGCGCATAGTTTCTCGGGCAGCCCGTAGGAAGGCAACTTCGCAAGAAGTGCTTTGTGCCACACCCGATCAAAGGCTTTGGCCACGTCCAAACTAACCGCCAGGGCCTCCCCCTTGCCCTCGATTGCCTCCGACCATCGATGCGTGAGGTACGCAAGAAGATCACCAGCTGAGCGACGTTGTCGGAAACCGTACTGACGATCGCTAATCAGCTGATGCTCCTCTAGGTACCTCATAAGTTGGCAATTGATGGTCGTTTCCATGACCTTCGAGAACAAGGTGGTAATGGCGATCGGCCTGTAGTTGGACGGATCTGAGCCATCGCCTTTTTTTGGGATCGGGTGGATTATGGCAGTCTTCCATGATTTCGGGACAACGCCTAAGGAGTAGGAGAACCGGAACAGGCGCGTTAAAACCGGTGCCAACTCAGGAGCGCAAGTCTTAAGCACGATGGGGGGTATCCCGTCAGGCCCACTTGACTTGTGGATATCCAGAGATTGCAGCGATTTCCGCACTGATCTCTGGATAAACTGGATTTCGGACATAGAGGTCTCGCCGCATGGAATTTTCGGCGGCGAGTTACCTTTGTCATCCAGAGTCGAGTTGGCCGCGAAAAGAGAGCCCAGAAGATCGGCTTTCTCTTTTGCGGTGTGAGCCAGCGAGTCATCCCCCCTGCGCAGGGATGGTAAGGACGGCATACAGAAGTTCCCCTGCACAGCCTTGGCAAGAGACCAGAAAGCACGAGTTCCCGAAGGAAGGTGCACTAGCCTCTCACCAATGCTGGCCACGTGTTCGGACTTTGCCTTGACAATCACTCTTTTGAAGTACCTGGAGGCAGAGTTATACTTCTTTTTTAACTGGCTGGTATTTACATCCCTAGCTGCTGATGCCTTAGCCCAGGCTCGATAACAGGGGTGCGGTGGCCGGTGACCTCCTCGTGGTGCACCCTGGAAACTCCCCACCTTATGTGGGGAGGCTAACAACTGGCCGGGAGGGAGATAGGGTCTGCGGGGCTAAACCGGACAGGGCTACCCATACCGGGAAGGCCCGCGGACACTATGGGGCTCTTGCCGGGTCCTGCGTTTAGCGCAGGCCCTGGACGGGGTCCAAGCACGCCCACTGGGCGGTGCTGGGCGCGACGTGCACCGAGGTGCCGCCGTGCGGAGTGGAGGGGTGTTTTCCCGCGGGGCTATGCCGGACAGGGCCTCCCATACCGGACAGGCCCGCGGGGAACACCAGTGGACCCCGAGGGGTCGGAGGATGGCGGCCTTGTAGGCCGCGCGTCATGGGGACCACACCCCGTATTAAAGGCGGTTTCCGGTGTCCGACAACACTGGAAAACGGTATGAAATGGCAACCTTAAAAACAGACATACCCCAGGAGGGTACCTCCGGCATTGCCGGAGGAGAATCCCTCCCCGCGGCCTCGGCCGCGGGCTGCCCCTCGTATTCTGGGGGGGGCAAAGAGTGCTATGGATTCACAACGACCTTGGAAACGGAAATGGATATTGAAGCAAGCGGAAACAACATAGATTTAAGTGAGGAAATTAGCGGAGACTCGAGCACACAGACGCAGAGTGGGAGTGGTCAGTGGCTTGAATCTCTCGTAGATACCGGGCGCACGCTGAGGGTCATGCTGACGCGCTGCGACTCGTTTGGATTGGACAGGGGCGCTACGGCGTCCAATACCGATTTTGACTCGGACTCTTCGGCCGCCAGCTACATGTCGGTCGTGTCCGGAGAGTCCAACAGAAGGGCCTACCTCAAAAGAGGAAGGGGCCCTTCTGACCCGGAGGAGACAAATGGTGCTGCTCCCGCTAAGGGGGCGGCCCATAAATCAAAACGTGGACGGGGCCGGCCCCTCAATACGAAGTCAGCCGAGGACGAGGTGGCCGCAGCGCTGCGCACAGCGAGAGAGGCAAGGGCCTCTATACCATCCGGCCCGGCTCACCTCTCGCTGGTGGAAACCGAGGAGGACCAGACGAGTGTTGCCCTCAACAAATGCGTTGAGGCATCACTCAAAACGATACTGGACGTGGCAACCAAGTCCACCAACATAAAAGGGACACTGGTGAAAGCGCTGAAGGAGGCGGCGGCAAACATCAAGGCCGCCGTCTCTCAGCTAAGAGAGAGGACGATGTCGGAGGAGGTGTCGCGGCTGGAAGCAGCAAACGCGCGCCTCCAAAGAGACATGGAGGAGCTAAGGCGCGAACTCAAAGACATCGACAAGCGCCGACCTGCCCAGCCTGGCGAAGCAGATATCCGGCAGCTGCTGGATGAAGTATCGCGTGCCAACGTGGAAAAGTTTGGCACCATACTAAACGCCAGGCTGGCAGGACTAGAGGATCGTCTCCTCCCCGAACCGCGGCGCCGGCCCCCGCTGGCGGCGGACAGGAGAGAGGAAGATGTCGCCGCCCCCGCTTCGCTCCATAAGGCGAAAAAGGGGGCGACGAAGAAGGGACCAACGAAAGAGCCCCTGCCCACAACATCGGGCACCGGGGCCCAGGATCGGGCGACAACTTCGGCGGCGGCCCCAGGCGAGGCTCCGCCCAAAAAGAAAAAGAAGAAGAAGAAGAAGAAGCAGCCGAGCCTGGCCGCTAAAGAGGCCGCACAGTCAAGGGACAAGTCTGCCCCTACGCCCGCCGAAGCCCCGTGGACTACGGTAGTGTCCCGCGGGGCTAAGAAAGCGGCCAAGAAGGCGTCCAAGGGGCCGGACAAGACTCGCCCCCCCGAAAGACCGAAGGCCAAATTACGGGCCCCAAAGACCTCGGCGGTCACCCTCACTCTCGCTCCGGGAGCAGAGGAGAGTGGCACCACGTATGCCACGGTCTTAGCCGAGGCGAAGAGCCGCATAAACCTCGCGGAACTCGGCATCGCTGACGTTAAGTTCCGCAGGGCGGCCACGGGCGCCCGAATGTTAGAGGTGGGGGGCGATGCAGCCCCGGAAAAGGCCGACTCTCTGGCCGCTAAGCTCAGGGAGGTGCTCGGCCCGGAGAAGGTCAGGATCGGCCGGCCGGTGAAATGCGCAGAAGTGCGCATCACTGGCCTCGACGACTCTGTCACCGCGGCCGAGGTCGTGGAGTCAGTGGCCAGAGAGGGAGGCTGCGCGGCCGACTCTATAAGGTCGGGCAAGCTCGCCTTCGGCCCGAGGGGGGATGGCTCCCTCTGGCTGAGCGTGCCGGTGGCGGCCGCCAAAAAGGTGACCGACGCTGGTCGCATGAGGGTCGGCTGGACCTCGGCCAGAGTGGTGCTGCTCGCCCCGCGGCCGACGCGGTGCTTCCGCTGCCTCGAGACGGGGCACATGGGTGCCAAGTGCCAGTGTGAGGTGGACCGCAGCAAGCTGTGTTTCCGCTGCGGAAAGCCGGATCACCGGGCGCGAGACTGTTCGGCAGACCCGAACTGCCCCGTCTGTGAGGCGGCGGGCAAACCGGCGGGCCACTCGATCGGCGGCGACGGCTGCGTCACCGCCGGACAGAAGTCGGCGCGCAAAGAGAGAGGTGCGCCTAAGCGATGGCCTCGGCGCAAGGCCAAGAAGGCCGGAGTGGAGCGGATGGACACCAGTTCGTAAATGGACACCATCCGACTCCTACAATGTAACATCAACCACTGCGCCCGAGCTCAGGACCTGCTGGCCCAAACCATGGCGCAGTGGTTGATAAATGTAGTGGTGGTTGCCGACCCGTACGTCATCCCCTCTCGGGACGACTGGGCGGGTGATGTCGGCAACCTGGTGGCCATCTCCGCTCCGGCTCGCGGCGGCTCCCCCCCTCTCCGGAAGGTAGCGAGAGGCACGGGAAGCGTGCTCGTGGTCGTCGGGGGAGTGGCCATAGTGGGGGTATACTTCCCTCCCAGCTGGCCCCTCGCCGACTTCGAGCGCGCCCTCGCAGAGGTGCAGGCGCTCACGGCGCGGGTCTCCCACCTCCCCGTGATCGTCGCGGGGGACTTCAACGCCAAATCAACGGCTTGGGGATCCCCCGCGACGAACCCGAGGGGGGAAGAGCTGGAGGACTGGGCGGCCGCGTCGGGGCTGATGCTCCTCAATAGAGGAAGGGAGCTGACCTGCGTGCGCCAACAGGGGGGGTCCATCGTGGACCTCTCCTTCGCATCCCCGGTCTTGGTGCCCAAAATCTGTGGATGGAAGGTAGAGGTGGGTGTGGAGACGTTGTCGGATCATCGTTATATTCGATTCGACCTCTCCACTTCCGCCTCGGCCACGACAAACTCGCCACGCACCTCGGCCGGGGATGGCCCGCGCTGGGTGCTAGGGCGCCTGGATCGAGAGATGGCAAAGGAGGCGGCCATAGTCGCAAGCTGGACAGCCGACTCTGATCCCGTCGATTCCGCCGAGAACGTGGACGCGGAAGCGGACCGGCTGGGCGAGTTGCTGGCCAACGTCTGCGACTCGTCTATGCCGAGGGCCCAACCGTTCCGTCCGCGCCGGCGAGTGTACTGGTGGCGCCCAGAGCTGCGCGAGTTACGACGGGCGTGTGTGGCGTCGCGCCGCCGGTACACTCGCTGCCGAAGGCGTCGAGTCCGGGATCAGAGTATGGAGGAGGAGCTGTACCAGGCGTACAGAGCCGACTGCCTCGCTCTCCAGGTCGCCATTGCGAAGGCCAAGCAGGGAGCGTGGGAGGAGTGGCTCCAAACGCTGGAGGAGGACCCGTGGGGCAGACCGTACCGAGCGGTGCGGAAGAAGCTTCGACCCTGGGCTCCACCCATAACAACTACTATGGAGCCACAGTTGGCGGAGGAAGTGGTCGGGGCTCTCTTCCCGCACCGGGTAGGGTCTGCCTTGCCGGCGGAGGAGGAAGGAGAGGCGGTCAACGATGAGGTGGAGCCGGTGTCCGAGCAGGAGGTGATGGACGCCGCCGTAAAGCTCCGCCTCAAGAAGACCGCCCCCGGGATGGACGGTGTGCCTGGCCGGGTACTATACCTGGCGCTTCCCGAGCTCGGGGGGCGGATTAGGGCCCTTTTCACCAGATGCCTGGAGAAGGGCCGGTTCCCCAGCTCGTGGAAAGAAGGTAGGCTCGTCCTTCTAAAGAAGGACGACCGCCCGCCCGACCAGGCATCGGCGTATCGGCCGATTGTGTTGCTCGGCGAGCCGAGTAAACTCTTCGAGCGCGTGCTCGTTGCTCGTCTCGCCGAGCACATAAATCTGAGTGACGCGCAGTTTGGTTTCCGCTGTGGCCGGTCGACCATCGACGCGGTGTCCCGACTCAAGGGCCTAGCCGAGGAGGTAGTCGCACAGGGCGGCGTGTTGGTGGCTGTGTCGTTGGATATTTCAAACGCCTTCAACACGCTGCCTTGGACGGCGGTGATGGAGGCACTACAGCACTTCCGTGTTCCGGGTCACCTGCAAAGGCTGATCCGGGACTATTTTATCGGAAGGGCTGTGGTGTACCCCACAAGAGACGGCTGGGCCCGACGGGCCATGTCGTGCGGTGTTCCACAGGGATCGGTCTTAGGACCGTTCCTGTGGAACATCGGTTACGACTGGGTGCTGCGCGGTGACATGTTGCGGGGGGTCGGCCTGATATGCTACGCCGACGACACCCTCGTGACTGCCCGTGGCAGCACACACCGCGAGGCGATGGTTCGCGCTACAGCGGGGGTCGCCCAGGTGGTCCACCGAATTCGGAGGCTGGGGCTCGAGGTGGCGCTCAACAAGTCTGAGGCCCTGGCATTCCATGGGCATCGACGTGGGCCGCCTCGAGGCTCCCAAATAACGGTGGCCGGGACACCCATCGCCATCGCAGGTACCATGAAGTACCTAGGACTCATCCTCGATGGTCGGTGGGCCTTCCGGGAGCACTTCCGGCGCTTGGCTCCGAAACTGGTAGCCGCCGCAGGTGCTCTCGGAAGGGTCCTTCCAAACCTGGGCGGCCCTGGAGGGGCATGCCGCCGCCTCTATATGGGGGTGGTGAAGTCGATGGCGCTGTACGGGGCGCCCATATGGTCGGAATCCCTCAGCGCCCGTAACCGCATCCTGCTGCGACGTCCGCAGCGGGTGATGGCGCTGAGAGTGGCTCGGGCGTACCGTACGGCGTCTTACGAGGCGGCGTGCCTGATCGCCGGTAGCCCGCCGTGGGCGCTCGAGGCCGAGGTCCTCGCGGCGGTCTATCGGCGATTGAAGGAGAGTGACCTCCGCCCGCATCCGTCGGAGGTCAAGCAGTGGAGGGAGGAGGCCCGCGACGACCTCTTCCGGAAGTGGGCGGAGGAGCTGGAGTCCCCGGGACCGAGCCGGCAGTTGGTGGCGGCGATCCGGCCCATCCTGCGGGAGTGGGTGGAGTGCCGCCACAGGGCCCCCAACTACCACCTCACTCAGATGCTCACCGGGCACGGATGCTTCGGGGCGTATCTGTGTGGGGTGGTGAAAAGGGAGCCCACCGCGGACTGCCACCACTGCGGCACCGAAGAGGTGGACACGGCGCAACACACGCGCGAGGCATGCCCAGCGTGGGCGGAGCAGCGCGTCGCCGTGTCCTCGGTCCTTGGGACGGACCTCTCCCTGCCTGTCATGGCAGCTGCTATGGCAGACAGGGAGGAGGTATGGAAGGCGGTCTCCTCTTTCAGCGTCGAGGTTATGACGCTGAAAGAAGCGGCGGAGCGGGCGCGGGAAGACGCCGTCGACTCGCTCCCGATCCGCCGCAGGAGACCGGGGCGGCGCCGTCGGGCGCACCTTGTGGCGCTAGACAGGGCGCCGCCGTGAGGGACCCGCGGGCGGCGAATCGGGGTTCGCCGCCTGCCTCGCAAGGGTCCCGTGCTGTAGGACTCCCCACGTGTTCCGGGGAGTCCTCGGCGAAGGTCGACGGCGCCTTCTGATGAAGGCGTCGTCGCGGAAGCAGGGCCCGCCGCATCTCCACGTGGCGGGCAATCCGCAGACGGGGCCGTGGTGGTGTGCTATTGCGTTCCCACGGCCCCATCACAAGCGGAGAAGGTGGAACACCGTTGGGTTTTGGTGAGTATACCCGGCGCCCCTATTGGCGCCGGGGGAGCCTCACATAACCGCCCGCCCCCCCGAAGGGCGGGCGGTATGCTTAACACATTTCCCAACGAAAAAAAAAAAAAAAAAAAAAAAAAAAAAAAAAAAAAGGCTCGATAACAATCCTGCTTGTAGCGCGCAGCTAATTTGCAGGATTTACCAAACCAGAGCCGAGAACTGCCCCCGATGGGCACAACTGAAGACGGAATGAAAAGATCCATCCCCTGAAGCACCACATCAGCGACAGAATCAGCAACAGCGTCGGGATCATCCAGCCTGAAGCAAACTCTCTCCCATGGGTAGGATGCAAAAAAGGACCGCATCTCATCCCAGTCTGCTGACCTATAGTGCCATACTCGGCAAAAGCCATTCGGTTTAAACCGTGGGCGACGCGAGATGGGCACTGTGGTCCGGATCAGGCAGTGGTCCGACGAGCCTAAAGGGGCTTCAACGGAAACCTTATAGCTGTCCGGATGTGAGGTCAGCAGAAGGTCCAACAGGGAAGGTGTATGATCTTCGACATCTGGGATTCGCGTGGGCGAGGTGACCAGCTGCGTCAGATCATAAGACAAGGCAAAGTCGTGGACAGATCTCCCCGCATGATCGGTGGTACGAGAGCCAAGCCAATCGGCATGGTGGGCGTTGAAGTCGCCTAGTACCACGATTTCAGCGGAAGGGATCTGTGCCAGAACGGAATCTGTAGCCGTTTGGACTTGCTCTATGAGTCGGTCTGTTTCGGCATTACCGCTATGGGACCTATAAAGGCACGCATAGACCCGCGGATGGTCATCGCCATCTACGCGCAGCCACAAAAGAGATAGGTCCCTACCTTCAAGAAGGCTGAGGCGACGAGAACAGATATCCTCTCTGACGTACACGCATACCCCAGCCCGGTTCAAAAAGGATTGTTCTAATTTGTATCCGGGGCAGGACAGATACGAGGTGTCCGCCGGAGAGGATATCTGCGTCTCGGTTAGAAAAAGCAAGGCCGGCTTGGCCGTCCGGAGATGGTAGTGGACGGCCTCCAAGTTGGAATGGAGCCCTCTGATATTGCAGAGGTCCACGGCGTAGGTGGCAGGGGGAGCTGAAAGTGCCTTGCTTCGTTTGCCCCGACCTTTACAAGCGAGCGGAATGGTGCCCCCCCCCAGAATACGCGGGGTGACCCACGCGCTTACCCCCAGACTCCGAGCGGGAGTTCAAGCGTAAGCGCGCGGAGGGGGATTCTGCAATACCAGGGGTATTGGTACCCCCCTGGGGTATTTCCTCTTTCGATCCCACTGCCATGCTGTATTAAGGGGGGGGGGGGGTGTTAGGCCTCCGGCACCACACTCATCAGACGAAACGCAGAATTGCTGCCACTTCACGCCTGTCTTCTGTGTGGTCGTGGTATTTCACCGGGCGAGCCGGCCAATTCGTGCAACTGATGTTGTTGTTGCTGGTGTCTACCACTGTTTAATAAATAATAATAAATAATGCCTGATAAAATCCAACCTAGTGCTGTATTTTGAGCTATTGGTCCACCAGGACCCTTTACCAAGCCTTCTCTCAACACCTGAGCGTAGGCGTCGGCACCAAGCAGGATATCTATCCTGTTTGGCGTGTGGAACTCTGGATCTGCTAAAGAAATGCCTTCTAACTCAGGCCATTTGCACGGTACTACCTCCACTGATGGCAATAAAGACGTTATGTTGCTTAAAACATAAGCGTTGATTTGAAGGCTGAAATCCGAATCTAGATGGGAGTGAATAGTCACATTGACTGTATGCTCTGAGGCTAACACGCCTCTCTCACCACCAATACCTGAAATCACCGATCGAGTGGGCGTTCTTTTAAGACCAAGAAGTTGAACTGCTGAATGTGTTATGAATGATGCCTGGGATCCTTGATCCAATAACACTCTTAGCAGCTGTGTTGAGCCTTGTCTTGTCTGTGCCTTGACAAGAGCAGTAGCCAACAAAACTTGAGTCATTACTGAATGCTCTGCTTTAGAAAAATGGGAAGCTAAACTTTGAGTTGATTGATCTTGACATTCCGATAATGATGCCTGAACAGAAGACACTGCTGACTTAACATCATTAACTGTTGCATTGTCAGTGCTAACAGTTGGGCTTGAGACAACTTTAGGATGCAATAAAGAATGATGTTTTCGGTGGCATATGCGACAGGAAGAGGTTTGATGACAAAATTTAACTGGATGGTTGGGACCAAAACAATTGAAACATAATCCTGACGTTTGAATGAAATTTTGACGCGTGTTATGGCTCTCCTTTGAAAATTGTTTAAAATTAGCAATTTTATGATTACCTTTACAAAATGCACAATTTACGTTACTATTTGCGTCGGGATTCACGACATGATGTACCCTTGGCTTATTCAAATTAACAGATTGCTTAGGGTTGGCTAGCCTTACATTCAAAAATTCAAGCGCTTTGAAACGGGCTTCTAGAAAATCTTTGAATTGCGACAGCATGGGAAGTTCCTCCTTTGAACTTATTTGTGTTTCCCATTGCTTACGAGATTCAGGATCTAATTTCGCACTCATTATAAAGATAATCAAAATATCCCATGTACTAATGTCAATTCCAAGATTTTTTAGATAGACCGTTTAAACATTCCATAGTAGTATCTAAAAGTCCTTTTATAGAAATAGCGCTTTCTGATACATTTCCTTGATTCAATAAACGTCGTAACAAACAGTTTGACAGAAACCTCTTATTATCATACCTAGCCTTCAACACAGACCAACATTCTTCATAACTGGTTGAAGTTACAGGTATGTGTCGAACAAGTTGTTCCGCCTCACCTAACAATAATCCTTTCAGGAAGTGCATTCTCTGTACATTATCTAAACTTTGATTCTTATGTATAAGAGAAGAAAACAAATCTTTAAATGTTGGCCATTCAGCATAATTGCCTGAGAACTTGGGAATAGAAATTTTTGGCAATTTAACACCCTCATGAGTAGGTTTTGCTTGTTGCATAGACATAGCCTCGCTACACTTACTGCTTGTAATAATTTTCTCTAAACCTTCCTTCAGTTCTGTTTTGTAAATAAGATATGACTCTTCAACCACATAGTAGGTGTCATCGGTGAAATAAGTGTCACCTTTATTTGTCGGAGTAACTTGTTGGATTATTTTGTCATGATGAGACAAAAACTCTGCCCATGTCTTCTCTAGGGACTCTAACCTTGTTATAAGATAGGAATAGGTTATGCGTTCTTTGGGTGATTTTTTAAAATTTATACAACCCTTTTCAATAATTGCTTGTTTGTTGAACTGCAGTTTATACTAGTGATGCAACGGATGTCTGTTTCTCGCCTCCGCAGCCGAGGCTTTTTGGTCGCCTTCGGCGACCAGCCTCAGCCGCTACGGCTCGCACAGGCCCCCCGCGCCTTGTTACGCTAGGGCGGAGGGGCTGCTCATCCCATAGCGCCGGAGACGTTGCAAATTTCTTTTGTTAGGGAATCAAATTCTGCCTATTTCATATGTTTTTTTTTTGTTATTTTTTTTTAATTTATTTTAGTAGCATACATGACTTATGGCTGTATAAAATAAAAACCTTTGACCACTTATAAAATAAAACTGTCAAAGTTACGTCAAAAGTAGTGAAAATAACTAACCTAAGTACGATTTTATTTATTAAAAACTACCAGTCTCCGCAACTTTTAACTTTGGGTAGTAAGTCCTTAGATATAATTGTGTTCGCCATAAAAGCTAAAATCGCCAACTCGACCGTCAATAATGTATATTTCAACCCTTTCTTATTACACAACATTTTAATCAACCAATTGTAGTGCACACAATCAAAAATTTAACATAAAAAACAATGTTTATAAGTGCACACCATTAGCAAAGAAAGTTTTAAATTGTGTGCAAATTAAAATTAGTTTATTCACTGGATTCTGATTCTTAAACTGTTCAACAACACCTTTCTACACACACTGAACACAAACTGAATTAATATTTGAACGATGACCTTGATTAACCTTCAAAGTAATTATGCCTTTGTGCTTGGATGACCTTCAGATATTTGTTTTGCTTTTCTTTGAATTTTTTGTGATTTTCTTGTGACAGGTGAACTTTGCAATGGACTGTATGATATCCTGGCTCGTTTGGACCATGTAAAAACTGATTCTCTTAGAACTTGGGAATAGAAACAAAATTTAGCTTCCCTTTTTTATTGTAACTTGACAGTATATAATAATTTTTACAGTTGTCAGTTGACAGTAGGCGGTTTGACATTTGTAAAAAATAGATTAAAAATTAATAAACTCATTGAATATTCCCACTTGCAACTTTTTACATCTATGATTATATGCATTAAAATAAATTAATTAACCTTACTTTTTAGTCAAATATATTACAAAATGTATTGTAATATTAAATGTGAAAAAAAACAATACTTTTAGTATAAAATTTACAAAACAATGCTGCATTTATTTTAATTGTGATAATTTCCTTGAATCAATGATGTTGTCTAATTTTCTTATTAGACATTTTTGTAGGGCACCAATTTTCTATTGTATTATAATTTAAAAAAAAACTTTGTAGAAGTAAATCTCGTTAAGATTTATGTATTTTCACATATAATTCAGTGTAGATAATTTCTAGATATTATTTTTCTTTTTCAATGTAATACGAGACAAGATCAATGCTGTTTATTTGCATGGGGGTAACATATTGATGATAGTTAATGTAGGAATATATATATGTATCGTAGTATGTATATAGTCACAATTATATACATAGTGTAGGACCATAGGGTCCCTAAAGATGATTAAGGACAGACACTGGCTCACCACTACCACACTGGAGCGCAGGCGCACGTCCGCTTCGTACCGCGTTCGTCACTCAACTACCCAGGGACAGCTGTGCCTTCCAGTGTGGTACATGAGACAGTGAATTGTATCTATTCCATAGACATAAACACTACATCCCTTCCTTGTTAACAAGTTTTATTTTATTATTATTTTCAACTCAATCAACATCTTATATATATTTTTACTGTAATTATAAATTAATAATTTCCAACCAGATTGTTTCATTCATTAATGTTTGATGTATCTTCATTTAAATTTCCATTAGATTTCCATTCTCCTTCCACTCTTTTTAGATGTATAACGTTCCTTCGTAGTATTTGTCCAGTTTCTTCATTCCTTACCGTGACATGTAGTTTTTCTGACTACATGAGGCGTAGAGATAAATGTACTTGCAAGTTTGTTTGTCCTATCTAATTCTTTAACATAAATAGGAAAGCATAAGATCTTTGCCATTTTTCCATCTTAGCCCACAAAAGTGGTGTCACCTTCAAGTTCTAATTTGTCGGGCGTAGGTAGACTGGCCATTTCGAGTCCTTTGGGCAACCACAATTCCAATTGAATGGAATTCTCTGTAGTCAGCAATAGAAGTGTTTCCAATTTAATGGTAGCCAGAGTGTTTCCAATTTAATGGTGACCTAAGTGTTTCCAATTTAATGGTAGCCAGAGTGTTTCCAATTTAATGGTATCCTAAGTGTTTCCAATTTAATGGTAACCTAAGTGTTTCCAATTTAATGGTATCCTAAGTGTTTCCAATTTAATGGTAACCTAAGTGTTTCCAATTTAATGGTATCCTAAGTGTTTCCAATTTAATGGTAACCTAAGTGTTTCCAATTTAATGGCAACCTAAGTGTTTCCAATTTAATGGTAACCTAAGTGTTTCCAATTTAATGGTAACCTAAGTGTTTCCAATTTAATGGTATCCTAAGTGTTTCCAATTTAATGGTAACCTAAGTGTTCCAATTTAATGGTAACCTCGATTCCAATTGAATGGAATTTTCTGTGTTCATTGACACTGTATTAATCCAATTTAATGTATTCATATTAACTGAAAATCGTTACCACCAATTTAATTTTTTTTTTGATTACCGAACTCCAACTAATGAACTTTATAACAAACAAAATTACTTAATGTCACTCAAATGTTTAAATTTAAGACTTGTACTCTCATAATGAACATAACAAATAAAAACATTAAGCCTAACATTAAACTCGAAAAAAGACATAACAAACATAACTTACGTAACAAACACAAATTAAAATCTATTACTCCGCGAACTATCTATGGAATAAAACTATTTCGTTCGAAGGCGTTCAAATGTTTAACAACTGTCAGACGAGATAAAGAATTGTAACAGTATTAATGATTTCAAAAATAAACTTAAATCATATATTATCGCTGAACTGTAATAATCTCTCAATATTTTCTACATATATAACTTTGTCATTTCTGTCAAGTTAAATTCTCTTCTATAGTTGTGTTAAGGTTTATTTTGCTTTATATTGATCATGTATTCTGTATCTATATTACGTATTAACCCGCAAGCCTGTATGATATACATATTTATTTTTCGGGTATATCAATAATTGTTCAGCATAGTTTAATAACATTCAAAAACTTCACAAAACATTTGTTTATAGCAAACATTTTAAACTTACACCTTCCTTATAACGCACAGAAAAACTATAACTATTACTTTAGATAAGTGCAATTACTCATAACTATTTTTAAAAATAAAATTACGAGCACGGATTTACAGAAGTTGTTTACGCACGGCAGTACGGTTCCGAACATATCTACTCCTTTTTTTTTTTTCATTGTAAGTGAAGCATTGTGTTTTTTTTTTTTTTGGGAAATAAAGATCTTTAAACCTAAACCTAATGGTAGTCATAAAAATTAATTAAATTAAAAGAAATTTACATCATCTGATTAAATGATGTACTCATCGAACAACGCCATCAGAAGTCATGTCGTCATAACAAGAACAATGTTTACATTTCCTTGCATGTGACTGTACAACCAACTTATTGGATATCTGCAATAATTAACAACTGATATAGGAGAACGGTAGGTCTTGTTGCTAACATTTTACGTATAATTTAGATATATTTTGTAGTACAGAAAATACAAAACAAAACAACAAAAGTGTGAGTCATTGTCACTATCAGTGGCTGCAATGAACTTCCCCTCGAAGATATACTATGATCGCCATGAATAGTACGAAGAAAAGTATTAAAGATTAACCTTAAATTAAGTTGAAATCTAAAATTTTTTTTCATTATTTTGCATAATAATATGCATTATTATGCATAAATTTCATATAAACCAAACGGCTATGCCAATAAAGTATTTACTATTTAATCACGATAGTTATGTGTGATTCAAATGCACACTTAGCTAATCCATTTCCTTTTTTTTTTTTTTAAATTGCAGTTGTTGCTTTACTAAGTATCAATGTTATCATAAGTCATAAGATCATTGGTTTAAGTATGTATCAATTCACTAATCACTCAGCGTTCCGGCCGACGCCATGATGTATTATCAAGCCGGCGTATCAACAACACTTAAGCTTAATGTCAAAATTAAGTATTGAATTAAATAATTGAAAAATGTTGTATGTCGAAACTAACCCGAATAATAATAATAATAATATCATGTAGCATCGAATCTTATCCCTATTCTTTCGTTTAAAGAAAAGTTCTGAAGGGGTCTTTCCTGTTACTGAGTGAGGAGTACAGTTCTACATCATAAAATACTAATATAATGTTTCTCTTATATTCGTGTTTCTTTTTTCGCTTGCACTTATTCTAAGGCACTTTAAGATATCTTTATTTTGAAGCTCAACTTCCCCATTCGTTTGCGGCCAATATGGAACAGTACTAAAAGTTTAATGTTGCAATCTTAACAAAAAGTTTTAAACTCTTCATTTACAAACTGCTGTCCATTATCTGCAGTAATTGAATGTGGATAGCCCAGTCGACTAAAGAGTTCCTTCAGGATGTTAATAATTTGTGAACCTGTTATGGTCCTGGTCACAGGCAGCGTTAGCAACTTGAAGTGGACTGACTATCGTACCAGGGGCGTAAAATTATCGTACATGGATCGAAATTATCGTATTTTTTAGGATAATGTCTATTATAGATAAATTAATCATATAAATTGTAATATTGATATGCATGCAAGTACTTTATAGTTTATCTTTTTTAAACCACCGCTGTCAAATCAACAGAACACTGAAACCCAAATGTTTTACACGTGGTACAGACCTGAACTGATTCCCTTTCCACTTTAAGTTCAATAAACGCGCCAAACTTAAAATTCACTTAGACAAAATTTCACTGTTCTCATGCAAGTTGGGTATGAAACACGTCAAAATTTTGTATTTATAAAGAAGAAATGGATATGAATGGGTGGTGAATAGAAAAATTTCTACACAAAATATACGATATATATGAAGTGTGAACATAATCGAAATATCGAACTTATATTCTCTTGTTCGCATTGATAGATGCTATACTAACCAATAAGAAAGCGTGTACAGCAGGCGCTGGATAAAGTTACAGTATTGGCAGTGGTGAAACTTAGTAGAGCGGATCGTAAGGACCAATAGGAATAAAGAACTTGTATTTCCCGGTATTTTCTCAAGATTTTATTGGACAAAATAAAATCATGCTACTGCGGTTTAGACTATCAACGCATGAGTGAAATAATATAAATTCTCAAATTTTGCATCATCATAGAAATTATCGTACAATCTGCGTACGATAATAATATGCTATCGTACATCGTATGTAGGCACAAAATTATCGTATGTGTACGATAATTATCGTACGGTTCCGAACGCTGGTCACAGGTGGGCACAGTTAAACAAAAGTTAACTTCATTAATCTTTAATTCGTTAAATAAAAATGTAACTTCGTTAATCGTTAAAGCCTTTAATTAATGAAAATTTTACGCAAGTTAAAGTTGACAGTTAAAGTTAATTTTTGTTAATATTATAAGGGACAATCAGGCAAATGGCCATATGAATAATCTCCGAATCGCATGGACCGAATTTGTCGAGATTATCAATAGAACCTAGGCTATATTTTTTCCCCGCTTACGAAATCACGGACGAACGCTAAACCTATCTATAGTTTAGTTATATTTTAAATTCAAATAAAACTTAGACGATTGGGCCGATGTACTACTGCCTGTACAATACACAATACAAAATTTAAAAGAAAACAATCAAAACTTTTGTGCAGTATTTACATGTATCTGTTACTATTTGAAAGAAAGAAAGAAAGAAAGAAATACATTTATTCAGAAGAAAAGGTGTTCATTCGACATGTGCTGCGGCGGGTACCGCAGCGCCGATTTTCAATGAACCCTAAAAAATGAGTACAGTAAACAATATAAAAGAAAAACTATAAATAAATATTTAGAATAAATGCTCAGTCAACCGTGAGACTTAAACTTATGACAAAAATTACAACTAACAAATGTAACATACAGACCTAAAAGAGAACAAAAAAAAAATCAACAATTATGATCGTTATATAAAATAATAAAAAAATAGTAATAAAAGAAAAAAAACAACACAAATCAAACAAAGGTATAAAAACTACTAATATACAGGCAACTCCGAGATGCCGAAACAATTTGACACAGCAATATCTAGGTTTTTTGATTATCAATTAGAAGGTTTTTATATCTTTTTTTAAAGGTAAATTTAGATTTAAAACACCTCAGAGGAGGTGGTATGTTGTTCCAACATTTTGCAGCGTTGTAACAAAAACTGCCTCGGAATGCTGCCGAATGGTGCTTAGGACAGAGTAGACGTTCACAAATGGTTCTCTCATGCCGTTTGGAGAACTGAAGTTTGTCGAACAAATATAGGGGTTTACGTGATCTAATAATACCGAAGAGAAGGGTGGCAAAGTGAAGTTGTCGAGCTGCTTTCATTTTAAGCCAGTTAGCGTTATTCAGGTAAGGTGTTACGTGTGATCTTCGAGGAATCTGAAAACAGAATCGTGCACAGGCATTCTGAACTCGTTGAATGAGTTTTTGAGTGCGAATTAGTAGGCACTCCCCGTAGACTGCATCACCGTAGTGTAATTTTGATAGCACTAATGCATCACACACCCGAATACGCAGTTTTACGCTTAGATAGTTGCGAATGTGATACAAAGTCTTTAATCTAAAAAAACAATTCCGTACGGTGTTAGAGATGTGATCTTGGAAACGAAGGTCCCCATCTAACAATAAACCAAGATTGCGTGCTTGTGTTACCCGCTCAATGTTTTTACCACGAACAAATATGGAGGGACCACTAGATACAATTTTAGTTATTTGAGATTTCGTTCCTAGTACTAAAAATTTAGACTTCTCCGGGTTTAAAACTAAATAATTTGCTTCCGACCATTGAACTACGCTGTTGAGATCATCATTAAGTTGAGATATAGCTGAGTGACTTTCGGTCGGTTTGAATGAGATGTATAGTTGAAAATCATCCGCGTACAAATGATACTTACAAAATTTTATGTTAGTAATTAAATCGGCGGTGTATATTATAAACAGGATAGGACCAAGTATAGAGCCTTGCGGGACACCCCGGTTAACAGATTTTAGAGTCGATTCTAGGTTATTACCGTCAGCCAGAGTTATCTTGACAAACTGAGACCGCTTAGATAGGTAGCTGGCAAACCATCTGACGACTGAACTATCAAACCCGTAGTAAGCAAGCTTAGATAAAAGTAAAGTAATATTAATACTATCAAATGCACGGGAATAATCAAGCAAGGTAAGGATGGTCCCCTTACCCATGTCCTGCGCAGCCAGAACGTCATCCACAACATTCAGTAAAGCTGTTGCTGTACTCCGAGCTTGTCTAAATCCCGATTGTAATCCTGGCAAAATATCGTTAGATTCTAGGTATTTTATTATTTGTATGCACACTATCTTCTCCAGGATTTTTGATAAAAAAGGCAAGATACTTATCGGCCGCAGATCTTTTATAACCGTGGGATGAGGTTTTTTAGGGATCGGCTTAATTATTGCAATTTTCCAGATGCCGGGAAATGTGCTTGTCTGTAGGGATTTGTTTATTATATATGTAATAACACTTAATGTCTGCGGTAACGTCAGCAGTATCATGTCTAGGGATATGCCATCAACACCTATAGAATTTGATTTTATTGTTCTAATAACACTAATGACATCTTCTTCGGATATTGATTTAAACTTAAAAACGTTGGAACTGAAGCGATTACAAGTAAAATGTAAAATATGTGATAAATCTGCAATACATTTGCCGGGAACGTCAAGGAACTGTTCATTTATTAAATCGGGATCGCAAAGATGGTGTGGGAGATCATAATCCGTACTTGTTTTGTACGTCCTATACAAATTTTTCCATAGTTTGCGTGGGTCGTTTAAATTATTGTTCACATGATGTTGAAAATATCCACATTTTTCTCTATGAATTGCGGATTTAACAACCTGTTTCATCTCTTTATAGTGTTGTTTGTATATATCTAGGTTGGTGCGACGATATTTAATATAAGCTTTGTCTCGGAGTTTCATCATTTCCTTTACGGTATAGGTTAGCCAAGGATGAAAGTTTGGCTTTAAACGACAGGTTCTGACAGGTGCATGCCGATCGAATAAGTAATTTACAAGTGTATTGAATGCAGTGACCATGTCGTTTACATTATCACTAAGAACAATGTCCCACCTGATGGAATTTAGGTCCAGACTAAAGTTACCTCCATCAATATCCTTAAGTGGCCTGAACGTTTTAATTTGCGGTGATGGTTTGACTTTTTTAACGTCTACAAACCCTTTAATAAATGCATGACTACTAAGGTCTTTTATTAGGTCTATAGTAATATCGTGGACATGCATATTTGAACAGACAATATCGATTAAAGTTTCACTATGATCAGTAAAATGTGTCGGTTTATCTATGTACTGTTTCAAGCTCAAAAAGTTAAAGAAGTCAAGTAGCTTTTTTGTGTTACTATCGTGAAGATTTTGCAAATTAACATTAAAGTCACCCAAGAGAATAGTATAGTCAAAGTTTGAAAAAGTAACAACTGATTCCGTTAGAGCGTCCAGAAAATTGTCAATATTGAGCCATGGAGGTCGGTAGGCTGTACCAATAGCTAAACTTACGCCTGCGGAGTTAAAACCGAGCCACATTTGTTCAACGAGAGCTGCAGCAGGATGTGCGAGAGTACGGACGTTGATGCCGCGACGCACATAAAAGCCCACCCCCCCGCCGCGCGATCTAACTTCAGAAGATCGGGGAACATGTCGCAAACGGTAACCGGGGACAACTGGAGCTCGCTCCTCTTCACCCAATCGCAACCAAGTCTCATTTATTGCCATTATATCGACCTGATGTCGTTCCATCGCTACCAGAAACTCGTCGTGGCGGGACCCTAGCGATCCAGGATTCAAAAATCCTATAGACAATTTACCTTTATGCTTGAATTGTATAACGAAGGAATACGTTAGTTGACAAAATTTGTTATGTATTAAGAAAAGTGTCAGTAGTGTCAAGTGTCGCCAATCAGAGAAATTTAATAATTTATTTAAGAAGGTTTTTCGGATCCTAGTGAAGCTAAACCGAGGCAGTTCCGTTTGGCGCCATAAAGTATAGGGTATAGCAATCACCACAATTTTAAGAAATAAATTAGTTATAAACATAGCAAGTAAATTACAAAAATTGTGAACAAACAAATGTGCAAAAATACTAAATACAAACATTAGGCGCATATAAATGTGAGCCTTATAAGATTGAGATGTAGAACAATATTTTCTTAGGTTAATTAAGAACAAGAAACAACTATTTGCACCCGTTTACTCATTTGCTCATGCTCCCACAATTGAACATTTAATTTTATGTATAATTTGGTAATATATATATATATATATTTTTTTTTTTTTGCTACGGACCCACGAACAGACTTTAGTATTAACTACTTTTTATTTATTAACATAGGTTTATCAATAAAACTTCTTAACATCAGAGGGAACTTATTGTAACATTGATAAATAAACTATATAACCAATCCAGTGATACATCTCAACGCATCAAACTATATAACTGAGATGCCATCGATAACTTCTAGCATCTGATGATATATCGTCGGATCTAATGTTATATGTTAAATAAAGTTAAATTGCTCTCAGTGTACAGAGTATACGTCACACGACCACGACATAACGAGAACAACCGATCGCGGGTGATGTCTTCTATCTTTCTTATCGCCTATAAAATCGTTATAGTCAATTAGTAAGAATATGTTTTGACTTATTATCAATGACATTCGATTAATTTTAAAACAATCTTTCGATATACGCAAAAAATCATAATTTCACTAACACAATTATTCTATCTCTTTCTTCATTTTTTCTCGTTTTAGCGTATACTTTTTTTTGTTGTAAACAAACAAATTATCTTCGCTATTGTAATAATGTACCTCTCTTTTTAGCAGTCGTTGCAATATCAGCCAGCTGCTTCCTACTGAAAATGTTCGATCTAAATCTAAAAACTAAAATACCTTCAATTTAATGAAAGTCCTTTTGTTTTTTACTAATGCTTCTTTTTAAAAGAAGTCCGAGACACATTAAATTCAATCTAATGAATTTCATTTTGTACAATGTAATAAAATAGTTTAGAATATCTCCGATTTAATAGAAATCCAAATTCTAAATGTGTATGTGTTTTAAATACTCCAAAGGTACCTTATTAGGTTTACCTATTTACGCATTCATATATCCAATTTAATGGATATCCAAAATAGACGAAGATATATCACCAATTTAATGGAAATCCGGAGCACTACATATCTGTATTATTTTAGTTAAAATGATAGCCGATTTTCAAAATACGGCCTGTACCTGTCATTTTACGTGAAGTACTTAGTTGCAGTTAATAGATAATAGACCCATATTTCGTATGACACTGTCTTAGATCCTAGAACGGTTCGTTGAAGAAGATTCACACATACCTTTGCCAGAAAAATAATTATTTCTGAACAAAAGAAAACATGTGTAAAACATTTTACATTGGTAGATCCCGCAACAACAATATTTGTTGGGTGCACGAATTGGCCGGGTCGACCGGTGCAATACCACGACCACACAGAAGACAGACGTGAAGTGGAAGAAATTCCGCGTTTCGTCTGATGAGTGTGGTTCCGGAGGCCTAATCCCCCCCCCCCCCTTCACTCAGCATGGCAGTCGGATTGGAAGAGTACATACCCCAGGGGGGTACCAATACCACTGGTATTGGAGAATCCCCCTCCGCGCGTTTACGCCTGAACTCCCGCTTGGAGTTTGGGCGTAAGCGCGCGGGCCGCCCTGCGTATTCTGGGGGGGGCACCATTCCGCTCGTTGCTGGAGTTCGGGGCAAAAGCAAGAAACGCGCAGCGGTTTCCCCTAAAACGTTCGCCGTGGACGTCTGTAACATTAGGGGACTCCACTCTAACTTGGAGGCCGTCCATTACCACCTACGGATGGCTAAACCGGCCTTGCTTTTCCTTACTGAGACGCAGATATCTCCTCCGGCGGACACATCGTATCTATCCTGCCCGGGATACAAATTGGAACATTCTTTTTTGCCTCGGGCCGGGGTGTGCGTGTACGTCAGAGATGATGTCTGCTCTCGTCGCCTCAGCCTTCTTGAAGGTAAGGACCTATCCATTTTGTGGCTGCGCGTAGATAGCGACGACCATCCGCGAGTCTACGCGTGCCTCTATAGGTCCCATAGCGGTAATGCCGAAATAGACCGACTCATGGAGCAAGTCCAAACGGCTACAGATTCCGTCCTGGAGCAGATCCCATCCGCCGAGATTGTGGTACTTGGCGATTTTAATGCCCACCATGCCGAATGGCTTGGCTCTCGAACCACCGATCACGCGGGGAGATCTGTCCATGACTTTGCCTTGTCCTATGATCTGACGCAGCTGGTTACATCGCCAACGCGAATACCAGATGTGGAAGATCATACACCTTCCCTGCTGGACCTTCTGCTGACCTCACATCCAGACAGCTACTCGGTTTCTATCGACGCCCCCTTGGGGTCGTCGGACCACTGCCTGATCCGGACAACAGTGCCTATCTCGCGTCGCCCACGGCTCAAGCCAAATGGCCTCCGCCGAGTGTGGCACTACAGGTCAGCAGACTGGGATGAGATGCGGTCCTTTTTTGCATCCTACCCATGGGAGCGAGTTTGCTTCAAGCTGGACGATCCCGATGCCGTTGCCGACTCTGTCACCGATGTCGTGCTTCAGGGGATGGAACTATTTATTCCGTCATCTGTCGTGCCTATCGGGGGCAGCTCTCGGCCCTGGTATGGTCGATCCTGCAAATTAGCAGCGCGCTACAAGCAGGATTGTTACCGAGCCTGGGCTGAAGCGTCAGCGGCTAGGGATGTAAATACCAGCCTGCTCAAAAAGAAGTACAACTCCGCCTCCAGGTCCTTCAAAAGAGTTATTGCCAAGGCAAAGTCGGAACACGTGGCTATCATTGGCGAGAGACTGGTGAAACTTCCTTCGGGAACTCGTGCGTTCTGGTCTCTCGCCAAGGCTGTCCAGGGGAATTTTTGTAAGCCATCTTTACCATCTTTGCGCAGGGGGGATGACTCGTTGGCCCACACCGCAAAAGAGAAGGCCGATCTTCTATGCTCTCTTTTTGCGTCGAACTCGACTCTGGAGGATAAAGGTAGCTCACCGCCGATTATCCCGTGCGGTGACACCTTCATGTCCGAAATCCAGTTTCGCCAGAGATCAGTACGTAAAGTGCTGTATTCTCTGGACGTCCACAAGTCGAGTGGGCCTGACTGAATTCCTCCCATCGTGCTTAAGACTTGCGCTCCTGAGTTGGCACCGGTTTTAACGCGCCTGTTCCGGTTCCTCTACTCCTTAGGCATCGTCCCGAATTCATGGAAGACTGCCATAATCCACCCGATCCCAAAGAAAGGCGATAGCTCGGATCCGTCCAACTACAGGCCGATTGCCATTACCCCTTTGTTCTCAAAAGTCATGGAAACGACCGTCAATTGCCAGCTTATGAGGTACCTTGAGGAGCATCAGCTGATTAGCGATCGGCAGTATGGGTTCCGTCAGCGTCGCTCAGCTGGTGATCTTCTCGCGTACCTCACGCATCGATGGTCGGAGGCTATCGAGGGCAAGGGGGAGGCCCTGGCGGGTAGTTTGGACGTGGCCAAAGCCTTTGATCGGGTGTGGCACAAAGCACTTCTTGCGAAGTTGCCTTCCTACGGGCTGCCCGAGAAACTATGCGCCTGGATTTCTAGCTTCTTGGAGGGTCGGAGCATCAAGGTCGTTGTTGACGGTGCGTGCTCTGACCCGAAACCAATCAACGCTGGTGTCCCACAGGGCTGTGTACTGTCGCCCACATTGTTTCTTCTGCATATCAATGACATGCTGCAATTCAGCAACATTCATTGTTATGCAGACGATAGCACGTGTGACGCACTGTACACGGCCCGTGCCAATGTTTCTCGGGCTACTGCCGATGAGAACCGGACCAAACTTGTGTCTGAACTGGAGACCCTACTGGGTGAAGTTTCGGATTGGGGTCGACGAAATCTCGTTGAATTCAATCCCAAAAAGACACAAGTATGCGCCATTACCGCTAAAAAACAACCCTTTGTCGTGAATCTTCGTTTTGAGGGCACTCCCCTGGTTGCCTCAGCCAGTATCGGTATTCTCGGCGTTGACATATCGAGTGACGTTCAGTTTCGCGGTCACTTGGAAGACAAGGCCAAGCTGGCCTCCAAAAAGCTGGGTGTGCTCAGTAGGGCGAAGCAGTATTTCCAGCCGGGCCACCGCCTACAACTGTACAAGGCGCAAGTTCGGCCCCACATGGAATACTGCTCGCACCTCTGGGCGGGAGCACCCCAATACCAGCTTCTTCCATTTGACCGCATACAACGGAGAGCGACTCGAATCGTCAACGACCGAGCTCTTACCGATCGGCTTGATACTCTGGCCTTGCGGAGGGACGTCAGTTCCCTCAGCATTTTTTATCGTTTATACCACGGGGAGTGTTCCGAAGAACTGTTTGGAACGATTCTTGCCGCCGAGTTTCGTCATCGGACGACCCGACAGACCGCCAGGTACCATCCATACCATCTGGATGGCTGGCATTCCACAACAGTGCGGTTCTCGCGAAATTTCTTGCCGCGCACGGCCGCGTTGTGGAATAGTCTGTCCTCGGCGGTATTTCCAAGCCACTACGACTTAGGGTCCTTCAAGAAGCGAGCATATCTCTTTCTTAAAGGCCGGCAACGCATCCGCAATTCTCGTAGTGTTGCGGATGTCCATGGGCGTCGATGATCACTTCGGTGTTCGCGCCGCTCGTTTGCCCCCTTCTCTTATAAAAAAAAAAAAAATGTCAGTTGATACTTATTGTAGCATTTGATGTGTCTCGTTACAGAGAATATTTGATGACCAAATAGTGAGTAGATTAATATAACAGATTTAAAACATCTTTACAAATAAATCAGGCCACCCGTTGACCCCGCCTTTTATTGACGTTCCTTACACTTATGAAGATTGATATTGTAAGATTGATATTGTACTCGAAGGTATAATAATTTACAATAATTTCAATCGCTTTTTTTTTAATTAATTTTCTTATACAGTCAAAATCTGTTATAACGACATCGAAGGGACTACTCATATTGAGTCGTAAAAACCGATAGTTGTAACAACCGGTGACAGGTATTAATAGGAAAGATATGTAATAACATTCAGCCAGGACCTTTGATTTTGGTCAATTTAACCGGTATGTTGTTCTAAACGATGTCGCTATAAACGGTTTTGACTGTATATATAAAAGAAAGTCGTGTTAGTTACACTACTTATAACTCAAGAACGGCTGAATCGATTTGAGTGAAAATTGGTGGGGAGGTAGCTTAGAACCAGGAAACGGACATAGGATAATTTTTACCCCGTTTTCTATTTTTTATTCCGCGCGGACGGAGTCGCGGGTAAAAGCTAGTTTACAATAATTTCAATCGCTTTTTTTTTAAATTAATTTTTACAGTTTGCTGTAATAATTTGTAAATATTATTGTGAACTAAACTGTAATAGACAAATATTTCTACTCATCATAATAAATAGATAACGACGGCGGAAGTGATATAGCATGCTTGCAATAAATCATCATTACTATTTTACACGTATACAACTTATAAAATCGTATAAGACTGTAAACTAATGTTCCCCGTATCATATTGTCATCTTTCTTCTATTATGAAATCTATAATAATTGTACTCCACTTTTAAGCAGGAAATGAAATATCTTGATTTCAATGTTTTAATTTACACACAAGTATTTTATTACTTAGGGCGCAAAATACGGACATAGTTACCAATTTTCTATTTTGTGTTTTGTTTTTTTTTTTTTTTTTCACCTCGTCGCCATTTGTAGGACCATAGAGTCCCTAAAGATGATTAAGGACAGACACTGGCTCACCACTACCACACTGGAGCGCAGGCGCACGTCCGCTTCGTACCGCGTTCGTCACTCAACTACCCAGGGACAGCTGTGCCTTCCAGTGTGGTACATGAGACAGTGAATTGTATCTATTCCATAGACACAAACACTACACATAGCACATGCTTCTAGTATGTTCTATTAGTAATGTAGTACATTCTTTTGGAGATATTTTTTTTTATTTTATCAATATTTGTTTCAGAATGTTCTGAATTAGCTTTATGGGTACATGATTTATTTTAGTAATTATGTTTGTTAAAAAAAATTGTTTTAAAACTGTACTTAATTATTACATTTTATGACAACATTTGTATGACATAACTGTGAAGAAAATGTAATATCTATAAACATGTGCCATTTACTATGATATAGTGAAATGATAGTTATAGTGAAATCTACTAGAAGGCATTTACTAATTATACCCAATAATGTTTTGTTTTTTTATTAATTATCTGTGCCTATAGTTATTATATTTTCTTGAAGCAATGTACAATGGAATGTACTTCATTATGAAACACTGTACAGATAAGTTTGTTTACTAAAAACCGAGTATCAATATTTGTATAGATTGTTGCTGTTGGCTCACTTTGTCTACAATGCACGCCATGCATTATTAATGGATACAACTTTTACTACATACATTCGATCTTCCATACAGAATTCCATTCCATTTTTTTGAATTGTGTCAAATCATAATGTACGGATGAGTTGTATGTTTTAACACAAATTGTAGGGTAAACAACCTTCCATATTTTGTAAAATAAATAATAGTTATTAAATTTTTTAATAAAACAAACTACATTGTAATGATTTCTGTGTTCCGAATGAATAGTTTTTAAATAACAATAATAAATGTGATTTTTTTATTGCAATGCTTAAACTTTTTGATACAATCTCTTACATGATGATCCATCCGAGCTAAAGACTTATTTTAATAGGCTTCAAAATGTTTTTATAAATTTCTATGAAATATGTATGATTAATGTAATATGTAAACATCAAATTGTTATGTACTCAATTCTTTTAATCATGATACAAGGAAAATATTGTCCTATATAATGTTACCATGGGTTTCTACTCTCGGAATCACTTACAAAAAAAGTCTTGTTATCCCTCTTTTAAAAAACAGTGTTAGTGCATAAATGGGCTGCATGCCCGGTACAATACCAAACCCACACAGAAGACAGTTGGAAGTAGTTGCATATTTCCACTGATGAGTACTTGTCGGAGGTCAAGACCTCTTCAGTGTATCATTTTCTTATACGGTCAGGATAAAGAAGACATGACAAAGACTAGAAAGAGGAAATATAATCTTTCTCTGTGTCTCCTTTTCTGTCCATTCACATAAGCAATATATTGAAAACTTGTTGAAAATGTCAATGAGCTTCGTTATTTTAGAGAAATAAGTTGGACACTTGTTCATTTCACACTATACTATATAAAATACATGACAATATACTTTATACAGTTGTTCTGACATAGAAAACCCATGGTATGAGACATTGGTATCTTTAGTTCAACTATAAATTTATCAAGAAATATGTGAAGAACATATAATGTATTCTGTGTTGTGGTCCGTGAAATGTAAAGGTCTACACACTCACTGGCTAATTTCAACAGGACACATTGTTGGTTGTTTACTCTGTGACTTAATACTATAATGTCAGAAAATAGTGGAGTGATGAGACAGCTTTATTAGCAATGTTTGCATCATTGGATAATACATTAGTGTTGGTGTGAGGCCTTTACATTAAAAAACATCTACCATACAAACAGAGTTTTCCATATTGGAGCAAAGAATTCACTTATACCACCTAACAAAATGATTAAAAATGATAAGTCTTGGACCTGTGACCATTATGACCCTAAAAAAGTGACAAATTATGAACAAAAAAAAAATACTATATTTTTTGTTAACATATTTTGTTTTTATATGTTTGTTAGTATATTTTTTAACATATTTAGAATGTTTTGTGCTGTGCATGTGTTTCAACAATGGAAATTCACTGTAAGGTCAAACAATAGCACTATGGGCTTGGTCGCCGGTACAGGATAAAATGGATATTAATAAAAATGTTAAATGTAAACCTGTCCAGTACTGTGTGTTTATATAAAAATAAAATAATCGTAATTTATATGGTTTTATTAAATCTCATTGTGAGGGGAAGCAGTACGCTGGTTGTACAACAGAATTTACTGATATAAGTGTAAAGGAATAAGAATAAATCCATCTGTTGTTACGATTGTTGGTTGCTACCCTGAAAAATGCAGTAGTAGACATGTGTAAATCAGCTATGAACCGGAACAAAAGTTCAGATCACATAGACTTGAGCCGAGCTGTGGCTCAACAACTATATTTTCAGCTTGCCGTTGCCATTCTGCTGTAGCTTAAACCTTACTATATAATTATATTTAGAAACAGAAAATTAAAATGGAATTAAATGCTCTGATAAATAAGACCAGTTGGCTGCATTGATTCCAATCTTTAGTAAGAAATTACTTTCCAAGAATATTAATTTTAAAAACATTTTTTATTTCTCACGAACCAATCTTGTATGTTCATCATCAAGTTATCCTAAAATGGTATTAAGAATGGTATTTTTGGGGGCAATTAGTGTGTTCCACCTCCTCGTGTGATCGGAGGGTATTCATCCACGCGGATGTAACACCCCAAATGGATGGCTACCCTCGGCTCCGGTGCACCCCGGGCAACGTGTTTAGAGACTGGTATCATTGCCTACTCTCTAACCACGGCTAAGAGGACCACTCGAAATGCCGTCGGTGATTGTGGGTTTAGCCGTCGGTTGTTACAAACCCACCTGCGCTAGGACCTGCGCAGTTGAGCGCCGTACGCAGGGATGAAGGAGTCCTGGGGGGCTGAGCCGAGCGTCACATGGGTTTTATTTGGTGGCGTAAGGCAACACTCCCCCTTTGGTCTGGATTTCAGGCAAAACGGTAGCCCTGTCCGCTAGCCACGGGCAGGGAAATGGCCACGCGTCCCGTCAGAGGGCCGCAGGCGAGGTGGGTGGGGTCTGCAGTGTGCCTCGGGGCACCCTGTAGTGGCAAAGGCCATGCTGACGGCGTAAGTGAAGGTTGTGCACGTGGACAAGTCGGGTTTTACTATATTGGTAAACCCGGCTGCCAACCTGATCGAGCGCCCGATGTCGCGCTGTAAGCCAGCCCTTTTTTTTTTTTTTTTAACGTTGGGAAATGTGTTAAGCATACCGCCCGCCCTTCGGGGGGGCGGGCGGTTATGTGAGCCAATAGGGGCGCCGGGGGAGCCACCAAATTCCGAATCGGCAACACCCAAACCAGGCACCAGTGACCAAAAAGCAACTGGTACGGACCCTAGGTCTCCAGAGCTGGTCACTGGTGCAGGGAAAGGCGTGGAACCGAAGAGGACTGAGGTAGGGAGGAGGCATGGGAATGTGGCACGTGCCCGTAAACGATCACTGAACTCCTCGACGTCACCGAGAGGAGAATACAAAAAGGCCAAACTTAACAAATCGTCCAAGAAAATTGAGACAATCAGCTACAGCGCGGCAGCGAGTTCCGACCTAAGGGTCGCGGTTGTTAGTGCCCCAACAGGACTTCTGACTAGGGAAATAGCAAAAAAATTCCTAGAAGAGCTCCATGAAGAGATAGTTACCTTCGCTTGGCAACCTGAAGGTGCGGGCGAAGAACCTGACATGCCGGTCTTCGTTGGCAAACCGACTTTCGTCGAGGGAGCCATAAGAGTCTGGTGTGAGGACCAATATACAGTGACCTGGCTCAAGAAAGCGGTGGAAAACCCTAAATTGAACCAAGGAAAAACACTTACTGTAGTTAGGCAGGCTGATTTTCCGCGGCGGAACCGTTGTGGTATTTTCATACCCAATGGTGAAGCCAAATGGAAAAAGTCAATAGACATAGGACGCATGTTATACCGCCAGAACAGATGGGTATCCATCAAGGACTGGCTTCTTCTTGAAGCTGAACAGCAGCAGGAAGGTTGGTTCGTGAAGCTGACCATCCCAGAGAATCACATACCAACCTTACTAGCCAGGGGTAGACGACTAGGATGTTGCCTTGGCAGCGTCTACGTGAAATTCCTGGGCAAAGAAGGCAGGTATTATGACACACTCCAACACAACACTCAACAATCCTCCGGAACACCTGACCAAAAGCAATCCACGCCGAACACCTGCGTGGACGTATCAACAGCCACCACTGTGCAGACGTCAGGTACGAAGGAGAGCCCTGTTGAACCCACACCAGGACCATCAGGACTGCAAACAAGGTCGGCGCCGACAGCGAGGAATCGACTGACTCCCTGTCAGCCGCTTCTCTCTCTGACGGTGACGATGCGGGAGCACTGCTGGCGGGCCTTTATATCGATGAAGAGGAGGACGAATTAAAGGCTCGCCAGAATGCCGTGCCCTTCGTCGAATAAAAACACCCCAACACACCTTACACAAATAAACCTCCACCACAGCGAAGCTGCTACGACACAATTGCGTAAGCGGGTGGAGGTTCAACACAATTTTATAACCCTTATTCAAGAACCGTGGATTAGGGCCGGCAAAGTGCAAGGCCTATCCAACACAAAGGGTAAGCTATACTATTATACACAACACGACCAACCCAGAGCGTGTATTTTCACGTCTAAAAACATTCGTGCCCACCTGTTAACAGACTACTGTTCCAGAGACAACTGCGCCATCAAAGTGACAGATGAACAAGGGAGGGAGTTCGTAATAACCTCAACCTACATGCCGGAGGCCGAGGACCCACCCCCTGCTGAGCTCGCTAGGCTAACTCACTATTGTGAGTCAGCGGGTCTGGAGATCCTGATTGGCGCCGATACAAATGCCCACCACCAGCTGTGGAGCATGGATAGAAGCAACGACAGAGGTAAGAACCTTGTTGAATTTCTCTTTACAACTAATTTAAACATAGTTAATTTCGGTTCCGAACCAACATTCGTAACCAGAAGATTTAGAACGATTATTGACCTTATTCTCGCAACAAGTGGCATATCCACTCATATCCGTAAATGGCATGTCTCCGATGAGGCCTCATGCTCGGACCACAGATGGATATTCTTTCAATTGCACACAGATATAACAACTCAGGTCCAACCGAAGAGAAACCCCAAAAAAAACAACAAAAAACTATTCACAAAGAACAGAGTGGACTATATCCCACTGGCAACAAGCACACAGCAATTAGACCAACAAGCCAAAAATATAACTGATGCTATAATACACAGTTACCAAGACGCATACCCGGTTGCAGTGGCATCGAAAAAAATAGGCCAGCAACCGTGGTGGTGCAAAGAGCTTGATAAGTACAGGAGGCACGTAAGAAAAGCCCTAAACAGGGCTATGAACACCTCCGATGTAAATGACTGGGACGCTTACAAAAAAGCGAAAACAGCATACAAAAAGTGCATAAGGAAACGCCGCACAGAAGACTGGCGCAACTTTTGCAGTAGTGTGGACAAATGCGACCAAGCCAATCGCGTGCGGAAAGTACTTTCAAGTCAACGACTCGATGGGCCGATTTCACTAAGAAAATCGGACAACACTTACACATCATCACCTAATGAAATAATGCTCGAGTTGCTCAACATACACTTCCCGGGTAGTAAGATAAGCAACCATAGCGACGTTGATGATAACACCACAACACCAAGCTCCCACGACTGGGAACTAGCCCATCAGATAATCTCAAGTCCCAGACTACAATGGGCGATTAACAGCTTTCACCCATATAAAGCGGCGGGACCTGATGGAGTCTTCCCAGCCCTTCTACAATGGAGTTTAGACGTGCTAAAACATAAACTCATTAATCTGATGAGAGGATGTTTAGCACACCGCTACATTCCCAAGATATGGAGAGAAGTCAAAGTTATCTTTATACCTAAACCAGGTAAAGGTGACTATACGGACGCCAAATCATTCAGACCAATTAGTCTGACTTCGTTTAATCTTAAAACAATGGAAAGACTAATTGAAAGACACGTGAGAGAGGTTGCGTTAAAGACCACCCCTCTACACCCGCTACAACACGCATACACAGCTGGGAAATCAACAGACTCGGCTCTTCATCAAATCGTGAGCAAGATCGAAAATGCAATGGAGAACAAATCCATATGCATGGGATCCTTCATCGATATTGAGGGTGCCTTCGACAAGACCAATTTCAGGAGCATAGAAAGTGCCCTGGTGAAACATGGCGTCGATAAAACCACAACAGAATGGATTACACAAATGCTCAGCAAGAGATTAATCAAAACTAATGACTCACGCATCATATCGATAGCGAAAGGTTGTCCGCAAGGAGGGGTTCTCTCACCCCTACTGTGGAACCTAGTCATCAACGATTTGATAAGCAAACTTAACAACAACTTCTTTTACACACTAGGCTACGCCGACGATCTGGCGATCCTTATTTCAGGGAAAACAGCCGATATCGTATGTAACCTTACACAGACAGCCTTACGTATTGTTGAAAAGTGGTGTAAGGATTTCGAACTGTCTGTAAATCCGAACAAAACAGAGTTAGTTATGTTTACCAAAAAACGGACTCTGAGGGATTACACCCTACCCTCACTGTTTGGCAGTAAACTAAAACTCTCAACTGAAGTCAAATATCTAGGAGTAATCCTGGATGATAAACTTAACTGGAACAAACACCTTGATAATAAAATTAATAGAGCCAACATTACTTTTTGGCAGTGCAAAAAGATGATTGGCAAAAGGTGGGGATTAACACCTAAAATAATACTATGGATATACACATCAGTTATCCGACCGATGAACACATACGGTGCCGTTGTCTGGTGGACTAAAACCAAACTGTCTGCGCCAAACTTCACGCACCTGGCGGAGCGGCGCGGAAACGTCATTCAATTACTCATTCTTGTCATTCTATTCATTCTCGCACTCACGCGCTAACATGTAACACTACTAATCTACCTTTCAATAAAAACGCATCTAATCTAATTGCAAGCAGTTTTTTATTTCTTGTTCTGTACTGAACAAAGTGGCGACCGTGACAGGACCTGCAAAAGCCAAAAACAACTATTTCGAAGTTTGAAACTTCTTCGCCGAGTGAAGGACAAATAAAGGTCATCAGCACGTGCATCCGTCCAGCTTTCTACACCTTCTTGGAGGACTACAAAAGGGCTGCGACTACATCGGACCACGTGCAACTAGACTTCCTCACGCCGGTCTACGTATCAACCAGTAATCCCGAAGGAACCTCACGCCTACGTGGAAGTCAGCCAGCATCGCCTATTGGAGGGAACTGCCTTCTTTTTGTTGCTTCCTGCCTTTCTCAAGTGAGCCCGTTCCTTTTCTACTTTCCTAATTGCCTTGTGCTTTGATTTGCAAACAAATATTTTGGCTTTTCAGTGTTTAAGTGATTTAAAAAATTACGCTAATTACGCTAATTACGCTCATATCTAGCTATAGCGAGTGTCTAAATTATTAAACAAATTTAAATCATCAAATTGCTATATTCATCTATGATCAAAGTTGAAAGTCATGCCGCGTGCGCATTTCTTTGTGACCCATTCATTCATTCATTCTAATAACCGCTAAAATCACGCTTGCATTGCAGCGTATTTCGCTTTATTTATATTGCTCCTCGCTGCTTATCAGCTTATTTCATTTAATTTAGCGTTAAAATAAATAATTTTGCCCATTTTTATACAAATTTGTAGAAACCCATCATTGATTAAATAGATAAACGCGCTTTTGCCGCTAAGAATCATCATATTTCCTAGTAAATCGTAAAATTGTTTCAATCGTTTTATTATATCAATTCCAGCCATTATCAACGCATCGGACAAACAACAGTCATCTCGCGTGACGTCACCCTTTGTCTACGTGTATGCAGCTACCTGTGCTCTTCACTCAAGTGACCATACGTGCGTGTGCGAACAGTCGCGCGAGGCTGCGGCTGACTACGAAGCGAGGAGCGTATCGTATGCAATTTTAACTTACATTCAACTTTTAATACATTCATTAGTTATTTATTAATTTCATCGCAATGTCTACAGAAACCGAATCTAAAGAACTTAAGGTTCTCAATATTAAACGTAGCAATATAAAAGGACGTTTAACAAAATTTAAGAATTTTATCGATAATTTAAAAACTTCAGAATCTATTTCAGAAGTAGAATTAACTGAGCTTGCGATGAAATTATCTAGAATTGAAGTTTTGTTTATCGAGTTCGAAGAGTTGCAAAATCAAATAGAATTTTTAAACATTTCAAATCAAGAAGTTGAACTGACTACTCGCGATATTTTTGAGCAAGACATTGATCACTACATTTCTCTGGCTCAAAATATAATAAAAACGTATTCAGCTTCCAAGTCAGCTAATTGTGAAATTCATTCAAATTCTTCAAATCATTCTATTAATTCGTGTCAACATAAGGATGATTATGAAACGCTTGGTTTTAAATTAAAATACCGAGTTTCGATGGTACATATTTCAAGTGGTTGGAGTTTAAGGAAACATTTAGTTCTTTAGTTCATGAAAATTCTAAAATTAAAAATATTCACAAATTTCATTATCTTAATTCTTACTTGGAAGGTGAAGCCGCCCGTGTCATTAGTAACTTAGAAGTTTCAGATCTTAATTATTCACAAGCCTGGCAACTCTTATGTGAACGCTTTGATAACAAAAGACAATTGATCAACAATCATTTAAAATCACTTTTGAATTTTGAATACGTCCTCCGCGAGACTGACAAGTCACTTCGTTTCATCACTGATCACATTACAAAAAACTTGCGCGCCCTCAGTACACTGGGCCTACCTACTGACAAGTGGGACGTTTTAATAATTTATATAGTTACAGCAAAGTTAGACAGTGCTACTTGTTTTAAATGGGAGGAACATAGGAATAATCTGTCCGATATACCTACGCTAAGTGACTTCTTTGCTTTCCTAAGAAAACGTGCAGATATTTTAGAAATTGTGCATCGCAATAAACAAGAAAAACAAAACAAAATTAAATATACAAATTCTACTGCACCTAACAATAAGATGCAAACTAAGTCTTTTGTAGTTACTTCTAAAGACACTGTTTCTAATTCTAGTAAAACTTTCGAGTGTGCTTATTGTAAGGGTAACCATCGCCTATACGAATGTTATTCATTTAAGGGCAAATCACCAGAAGACAGGAACTCAATAGTAGCAACATTGAAATTATGTAAAAATTGTTTGAGATCAGGTCATGTTGCTGAGAACTGCAAGCTTCCAGGTTCTTGTCGATCTTGTAAAAAACGTCATAATTCACTTTTTCATATTATTAAGGAATGTGAAAGTTCTAGTGACAGCGTTCCGCCTACTCAATCGGTAGTAATGTCCGTCTTGTCTTCTACTGAAGTATTGTTGTGTACAGCCAAGGTTTTAGTATCTAATCCCATAACTAAAAAATCTATTACAGTGCGAGCCTTACTTGACTGCGGGAGTCAGTCTTCTTTTATAACTGAGTCGGTCCAACAGAAATTGAGCTTGACTCCTCAGCCTTCAAACGTTAATGTACTTGGTATTGGTAATGCTCAAGTCAACCTAAATACGAAAAGATGCATTTTACAATTACAATCTAATAATAGTTCTTTCAACGTAACAATGAGTTGTTTAGTTTTGCCTGTAATATCCAGCAATTTGCCAAAGATATCTTATGATTACAAAGACATAAATTTACCTAACCTTGAATTGGCAGATCCTAGTTTTAACGCACCATCTCCTATTGATATGCTCATTGGCGCTGACCTATTCTGGGACCTGGGGGCCTACTCTAATTCAACGAAAAACGAAGTTTCGTCCGAAACTTCGTGTGTTTGCTACTACAATTCCATTCGTTCCGCATCTTCGTCCGAACGAAACAATTTGACGTTTAAGTTCTCTAAACCTACTCTAATTCACAATGTTCGGAACGAAAATTTGATTTTGACAGATAATTCTTCGGAAGTTTAACCTCGAAATTGACGAAATCAAAAGTGTTACCTTTTGATTTTCGTTTGTGTTGATTTTCTTATTAATTCGTTTGAAATGGCTGCGAGGATGTTTTTAATTGAGTTTGCTGTACTAGAAGAGCGTTTAGAGCGTAGAAGAAATCGACGCAGCCTACGCAACCAGCTAAATATTAATGTAATTCCCGACATAATTTGTCGGAAATTATAGACTCAGTCGGCAATTATTTGAGAAGTTGTGCCAAGAAATAGTGCCTCTATTACCTCGAAGGACATGGAGTCATGGAATCGAGCCTACTGTTAAGGTACAGTCGCGGAAATTCCCGGTGTTCCACTTACAGAAAATATGCCTTGCACCGTGCAACGAAACAAACTCCGCCCCCTTTTTACAGATAGCCAATGAGTTACGCAAACGACTGGGTAATAGTAACAACAATCAGTTGCGTACTGCTCTGCATACCTGCGTGTTGTTATTGCCGCTGTCTTTGTTATGCGTTCTTAAGTTTTACGACCTCTGCTTGTTTTTTGGACTTTTGTGATTTGCCATACTGTGAGCATCATTGTGAGCCATCATTCACAGTATGATATTAACCATACTTATTATATAATAAAATGTATGAAATACGAATAAGCTTTTTACTTAAATCTGAATTAAAACCTTAAGGGCCATTAAAAACTTAGTATCCAGTAATAGTTAAGCTTAAACATATGTCAACTTTTTATACCTTGACTCTAGTCATTCATCATAATGAACTATTATGAAATCTAATGATTTTGGCATATCATGGCTATTTAAACGCGTAGGCTTTATGAAAATGCAAAAATATTGTCCAATAAATAATACTAATAAATAACACTAATACCGAATGTAGAATGGTGAAACATATTTTTAGCGAAACTTATAACTACGTTATTGTTTATAAAATCAATCAGTTCTAATTATTTCTTTTATGGTAGGGCCCTAAAACCTTTAGCTTAAGTTCATCTTTCACTAGGTTTGGTCCGAAACTTTGTCCATGAGGAATTGAGAAAAAAAAGAGCTTGTTACTAAATTCTACATCTAGACGGAATTTAATCGAGTTTCCTTAAGATGCCTTTTATCAAATATCCATCCATCCGTCCCAAAACTTTTTTGAATAAATGAATGAATTAGAGAGATTAAAAGATTATTAAGATTAAAATTTAATCTTTTAATAAATATTTCTGTTTTATTTTCATACTTAAAAAATTTTCTTTAATAAATTCATAAACTCATATCTCAGGATATCAATTTAATGTTGTAATTTGCGCGCACATCTCTTAGCGTAAGTATTTATTTTTTTATAACTAAACTAGTTGGAACATTTTTTGTGAATTCGATAATCCCCCGGACAGATGGTTACTATTGTTATTATGCTTACTGTTTAGGCTTTGCGCACCTGAGTGGCATTACGGCTGCTTCATTTTAAAATTGTTTATTATTTTACGATAGCAGTTAGGACAACACAACCGCATAATAATATGTATGCACTTCAATTCAAAAACTAATTTAAACTATACACTAGGTACCTAGTGTATAGTTTTTATAATTTTTATCATCCTTTTTAAAAACAATTATTAGCATTTTTACGGCCTTGAATTTTTATGCTCGGGGTAGTTATCAAGGGTCTGTAGGGCTGTAGGGTAATGGAATGAGGGCAAGCGGATGATGATGTGTTAAATTATAAATATTATTTTGTAAACTTACAAACATGTTTTATTTACATATATATATGTTTTATTTTAGGTGATTCAGGTTATGCTCAAAGGCAGTATATGATGACACCTATAGATAACACTGTTGAACACTCTCCTGAGGGGAGATACAACTCTGTCCAAAAATAATTTATGTATAAAGGAAGGGATTGATGTTTCCGAGTTGACAGACATTGAACTTCAAAAAGGAAATGACTAGGCAGCGGGCAGACAGGATAGACAGGGCTCCACCAGTAGCTTCTTCAGCTCAAGCACTACAGGCAGGTCAGAGGGCAAGGGCTGTAATAATGCAAATGTTGGAGAGGAATAGGTGAAATATTGTATAAAATATAATATAAAAATAGCTCAAAAAATATTTATTACATTCATTACCATAACTTCTTTTCTCATTACTGATTTAATTATACTTTCCTTAAATTTATTTTAATTTTAATTATCTTAACTTATTTACTTTTATTTTATATTAATTTAAATTTAAAATTTTTGATCGTACAGACAAATTATTTTAAATAATTTTGTGGGACATATTTGTATTTTAGGTTAACATTGTATTATAAATAAATAAATAATAGTGAATAAAACTCATTTGCCAAATTATAATACACTTTTATTTTTCTAAAAATTTTCTCATCAGTCCACACAGCTGTTCCAGGGCAACCCTGATGCCTGCAAGCTCAGTGTTTAGAGCAGCGTTCGGAACCGTACGATAATTATCGTACACATACGATAATTTTGTGCCTACATACGATGTACGATAGCATATTATTATCGTACGCAGATTGTACGATAATTTCTATCATGATGCAAAATTTGAGAATTTATATTATTTCACTCATGCGTTGATAGTCTAAACCGCAGTAGCATGATTTTATTTTGTCCAATAAAATCTTGAGAAAATACCGGGAAATACAAGTTCTTTATTCCTATTGGTCCTTACGATCCGCTCTACTAAGTTTCACCACTGCCAATACTGTAACTTTATCCAGCGCCTGCTGTACACGCTTTCTTATTGGTTAGTATAGCATCTACCAATGCGAACAAGAGAATATAAGTTCGATATTTCGATTATGTTCACACTTCATATATATCGTATATTTTGTGTAGAAATTTTTCTATTCACCACCCATTCATATCCATTTCTTCTTTATAAATACAAAATTTTGACGTGTTTCATACCCAACTTGCATGAGAACAGTGAAATTTTGTCTAAGTGAATTTTAAGTTTGGCGCGTTTATTGAACTTAAAGTGGAAAGGGAATCAGTTCAGGTCTGTACCACGTGTAAAACATTTGGGTTTCAGTGTTCTGTTGATTTGACAGCGGTGGTTTAAAAAAGATAAACTATAAAGTACTTGCATGCATATCAATATTACAATTTATATGATTAATTTATCTATAATAGACATTATCCTAAAAAATACGATAATTTCGATCCATGTACGATAATTTTACGCCCCTGGTACGATAGTCAGTCCACTTCAAGTTGCTAACGCTGGTTTAGAGCTGTCTCTCTGCCTGCACGCTCTTCTTCCAATTGAAACAATCTCCTCCTGACATCTGAGCCAGTAGCCGATTGTCTCCTTCTAGATTGTGCAGGTTGTGAGGCTGCAAAACAAATTTCCAATTATTATACATTGACAGATGAAAGTCTATGATACTTGAATGCATGAAAAGCATGAGATATTTTATGTAACTGTCATAGGTGGGCACAGTTAATCAAAAAGTCAACTTCGTTAATCGTTAATTCGTTAAATAAAAATTTAACTTCGTTAATCGTTAAAGCGTTTAATTTACGAAAATTTAACGCAAGTTAAAGTTAACAGTTAAAGTTAATTTTTGTTTATATTACGAGTATAAGGCGCAAGCGGGAAATGGCCATATGAATAATCTCCGAATCGTATGGACCGATTTTGTCGAGACTTTCAATAGAACTATCTATAGTTTAGTTATATAATATACTAAAATATAATTTAGACAATAGGAGCGATGTACTAATGCCTGTACCATAATAATGACATAGCATGCACTAGTTACACACACTTATATACTACACTGACAATGATTGACTTTTTCAGTCAATTTTTTATCGACAATCCGACGTCACGGAATTAGAGAGCTAACTAAATTTAGACAACATAAATTTTCTATTAAACAGTAAGACATGTGATAATATTCAAAAGAAAACAATCAAAACTTTTGTGCAGTATTAACATTTATCTGTTACTATTTGCACCCGGATATTCATTTGCTCATACTCCAACAACTGAACATTTAAATTTATGTATAATTTGATAATATTTTTTTATTTTATTTTAGCTAAGGGCCCACGAACAGACTTATCATTTTTTACGTACTTTTTATTTATTAATATAGATTTATTAACAAAACTTCTAACATCAGAGGAAACTTATTATAACATTGATAAATAAACTATATAACCAATCCAGTGATACATCTCAACGCATCAAACCATACAACTGAGATGCCTTTGATAACTTCTATCATCTAATGATCTATCGTCCGATCTATTGTTATATGTTAAATCAAGTTAAATTACTCTCAGTGTATAGAGGATAAGTTACACGAAATAACGAAAACAACCGATCGCGGGTGATGTCTTCTCTCTTTCTTATCACCTATAAAATCGTTATAGTTAATTAGTAAGAATATGGTTTTGAATTATTTTCAACGACATTCGATTAATTTTAAAATAAACTTTCGATATACGTAAAAAAATCGATGTCTTTTTTTAAAGGTCACTTGTGGCGACATTTCATATATTAAATTTAGTATAAAACAGTTTAATTTCACTAACATAATTATTTTATCTTTTTCCTCATTCTTCCTCGTTTTGTCGTATACTTTTTTTTGTAAACAAACAAATTATCTTCGCTATTGTCTTTGCGCAGCGCACGTGCATCCCCGACCATTAGAAGGGTTGGGGCCATAAATCCATCGAGTTCATTATCGCATTCTCTGTGCGGGCTGTCCATTTGATCCTTTGTTCATATTTTTGTTGTTGTTAAAATTATTTTTCGTTGACTATGAAGAAGCCCCAAAAAAACAAACGACGGTAATAAACACCTAAATCCCTTTTTTTTTTGAGGAACGTTTATTGCGTGCACATTTCGTCTTTCGAATTTTTAAATTTATTTTTCATTGTTTGTTTTTTATCTACGCAATGACAAAAAATCCTATTTGTACGCTTTTTCAAATGAACCATAAATTATTTTTTTTTATATTTTTTGTTGTCTTTAAACTCCAACATTAAAATAAACATTTTTGTCTGCAACAAAGTTTAGTTGTATTTTAGGTACGACATTTGAAGAGTAATGCACACTCGATTATTTTGATTGCAATTCAACGCAGAGTTTATCTTTTTTAATAGATTTTGCGTCTCACGTATAACAATTATTGTATTAAGAGTAAAGTGTTTTCGAACCTTATGTTGATTTTATAACAAAGTCTTGTTCTAAAAAAAGTGATGTTAAATAAATGAAAACCAGTTTTAATGTGAATAAAATGTAATAAAGACTTTTCGAGATATTTGTGTAAATGTGAAATAATTAATGAACTTTGAAGGTGTCTAGCGCCTAAACTTCGCAATATTTGATAGAGGTAAGTTTGTTTAAATCGTCACTATTTTCTAACAAGGATTCTGTGGTACTCTTTTGATCACGTCTATCCCGGCCGCTCGGTGTATTGTATTTGTATAACATGCATCACACTCGCTCGCTCTCGTTCTCTCTCGTTCTCGTTCACCATTCGACTCGCCGACGGTCGCCGAACATAGCCGAACTTACGAATGTAGCCTGTTGCATAATTTAAATAAAATGACAACACGTCAATAAGTGTCTATTATAACAATTAACGGACTAAATTAACGGAAGTAGAATTTAACGGAAGTTAACAAGAGCGTTAACACTTTTTGAATTTAACTTAAAAGTTAATCCGTTAAGGAAAATATTAACTTCTTTAATTAACGATTAACGGATTAACGAGTTAATGCCCACCTTTGGTAACTGTTTATTTGGCATACAGTGATTTTTTTGACAATTAAAAAAAGTTTTTGCCACTGCTGGATTGTTTTTGTACAACCACCCACAGAATTGAGTGAATTGCACAATTCTTCCCACAGACCTTAGCTTGGACATTGCCATCGGCACCCCTCAATCTTCCACGAGCAAGATCCCTATGCTCGTCCAAGAAATTGAGAAGTACGTCAATTTGCTCTGGAGTAACTGTACCCGTATGTAAAGCCATTTGTTAAACTGAAAATGTGTACTTCTAGATTCTTATTATGAAGAAGAGGCGATAATTATAGTAAACAAACTAATAAATATGTCGGCGTATCCGCCAAAGTCAAATGACTGGTTGACTTTTTCAGCCAAGCGAAGCGTCACTGTCGATGGTTGTGAGGGCGGCCATTGAACAGTGTTGTTCGAGACGGCGCCCGCGCACCACGCTTGCGACGAATCGCTTAGCATCTAATTAACAAATTAAATCTACCGCTTAATTAAGTTGATGTCGCGTTGGTTAGACACTACAGTGTGTATTTTTGGTTACTTAACCCTTATTAAACAACTGCGATTGCAACAAGGACTCGTAATCTGTTCACGCCCACCTGCCGACATACCCGCTTTTATACTCGCACAATATAATTTCTGATGAAGGCCCTCCTGCCCCTTCAAATATAATATGAGGTTTACTTACGAAGTTTATTATCCAATCGAACGTCGAGAACAAAGTGCAGACTCAAAGTGAGCTTGGAACCTTCTCACAAATTATTTATCGCGACAGCGAAGTATGTGAAAAGCACTTGAAAACATGATTAACGAAACACTTGAAGAACAAACTTTACAAAACTTTTTCAAATATTTGGTACAAAAAATCCTAAATGACGTTTGTCAACTTCGTGAATATGTGTACAAATTTAGTTGTCGTACATTGTTACCAATGTTAAGCTGAAATCGGGCTCTTAGAATAGGTCGGTTAACATCGTCAGTGATAAGGTTCTTTAGAGTGTCTCTGTAGATTTAATAGAAAATAAATTTAGTACGTAAATGTTTATATTTGGTACATGAAAATTATAAAAAATACATGGTAAACTACAAGTTAAATGTATAAATTGAAAATAAAGCCAATTAATTTTATTATTTTAAGATAATACGAAAACCGGAATTTGCCGCAAATGACACATAAAAAGACCATCACAATGTCGTTCACGAAGATCGTTCACGAAAATTGTCTCTGGATCCGAACATCGTGTGCGTGTCCGAAAATGTTATAGAGTAAGGTCCATTGCGAAATTTCGTTTCAAATTCGTTTGTTAACGAAGTTTCGTTTCGTCGAATTAGAGTAGACCTACTGATAGGCTCAGAGCAGCGCTGTCTAGGGGACCAAATTAAAACCCCTAATCTTCGTAGCTCTAAACTTGGTTGGCTTGTTGCTGGTCCCCTACCTAATTTATCTAAAAATTCTATTTCAAATAATTTATCAATATGTAACTTCTGTCTAAAGGATAATAATTTTCCTAATAATTTATCTATAGATCAACATGAAAATTGTAATTTCGAGAAGGAATTGTCAAGATTTTGGGAATTAGAAAGTTTTCCCCATAAAAGGCCCCTAACGCAAGAGGAAAAACTATGTGAACAGCATTTCCTTTCCACTACTACACGTTTAAGTGACGGTCGGTTTTGCGTCAGTTTACCGCTCCGTGATGATCGAGACTGTTTAGGTGATTCTTATCAACTAGCCAAAAAAGGGTTTTTAAATTTAGAAGCGCGGTTTCAAACGGCAACCAGAGCTTAAAAAAGCCTATGCCGATTTCATATGCGAGTATGCCGAGCTTGGTCACTTAAATGAATCTAAAGTACCTAAACCTATCAATTCATTCTTTCTTCCCCATCATCCTGTAATCAGAGAAAAGAGCGAGTCAACTAAATTACGTGTCGTGTTCGATGCATCGGCTCGTTCTACATCAGGTTTGTCAGTAAATGACTTACAAATGATAGGGCCTACAATACAAGATTCACTTTTCAATATTTTAATTCGCTTCCGACAGTATAAATATATCATCTCGGGCGATATAGAGAAGATGTATCGTCAGGTTAGCTTAAGAGAATCAGATCGTAATCTACAACTTATTCTTTGGCGGGAAAACGAAAATGACCCTTTGCGTACTTTACGTCTAAATACGGTGACATATGGTTTTTCCAGTGCGAGTTTTTTAAGTACTAGATGCATCTGGCAGTTGGGCGAGGAATGTGACGACGATAAAATAAAAAATATAATCCAACAGGATTTTTACTGTGACGATTTGCTTACAGGCTCTAACTCCATCGCGGAGATTCGTCACATTCAGCGCGCTGTGTCAGATGAACTTAAAAAAGGTTGTTTTAATTTAAGAAAATACCGGTCTAACGTTCCCGAGTTGTTTATTTCCGATTCGATAAATCCAGAAGAAGGTAACTTAATTATCAGCAATTCTACAAGCACTCTGGGCATCGGTTGGTCTCCTTCTTCAGATAAATTAAATTTTCAAGTCAATTTTTCCCCGCCTGAGAACATTACTAAAAGATCGATCTTATCTACTACATTTAAAATATTTGACCCTCTTGGATTGCTATCCCTATGTACAATAAAACCAAAAATTCTTATTCAAAAACTATGGTGTCTTAAAATAGGCTGGGATGACGAGATCCCTCAAGATATTCTTTCTACTTGGCTTAAATTTTCTAATCAACTGCACTGTATTTCATCTCTCAAACTACCAAGACCAGTTTTAATTCAAAATTCTAAAGTAGTTGAAATGCATTGTTTTTGCGATGCTTCTCAGCAAGCCTACGGCGCCTGTATTTATATTAAATCTATTGACGCGAATAATAAAGTTCAAGTTAATTTGATAACCGCCAAGGCACGAGTTTCCCCCTTAAAGGCAACTACAATTCCAAGGTTAGAATTATGTGCTGCGTTGCTCGGAGCACAACTTAGCATTTCAGTTACTAAGGCCTTGCGTCGTCATGTAGATCGACACATATACTGGACCGACTCCAGCGTGGTCTTAGGCTGGTTAAGGTCACCTAACAAAACTAAAACTTTCGTTGCCAACAGAGTTGCTGCTATAGGAGAACTTACTCAATTGTCTCAATGGCGTCACGTTCCTACCAATGAAAATCCCGCTGATCTCGCGTCTCGAGGTGTAGAGCCACGAAATGTAGAAAGCTGTCATCTTTGGTGGCATATCCCTTCCTTTCTTTTGCAACCCGATTATTTATGGCCTCAAGAAATTTCACCTGTTTTCGATTTGCCAGAGTTGAAAACGGTTTCTACTTTATCAGCGGAAATGATAACGACGTCTCCTGTGGTAGATTTTAAAAGATTTTCTAAATTTCGTACCTTACAACGAACTTATGCAAGAGTTATTAGATTTTTACACAACTGTCGTAATCCTAAAAATAAACTAACTGGCTGTCTGCACGTGGATGAACTTAATAAATCCCTACAGTTTATTATCATTCAAGCTCAGTATGAATCCTTTTCTAATGAAATTAGTCGCTTAAAGTCTAAAAAATCTCTTTCAACAAAGTCATCTCTCTCTTCCTTAAATCCCTTTCTTGACGCGGATGCACTTCTTCGAGCAGGAGGTAGAATCGATTCTTCCGCCTATTCTTACGACAAACGACATCCTATTATTTTAAAATCTGATCATCTATTGACAAAACTTTTATTTCAAAATGAACACGAGCGTCTTTTACACGCTGGACCCCAACAAGTTCTAGCTTCAATTAGAGACCGCTATTGGCCTCTCGGTGGCCGTAACTTGGCAAGAAAGGTAACTCGTAACTGTCTAGTTTGTCGTCGTTTTAAAGGTACGACGATGAGTAACATAATGGGCGATATGCCTAACGAAAGAGTAGAGCCAGGTTTTCCATTTCATACCGTTGGTACTGATTTCGCTGGACCGTTCTTGATCAGTGATCGAAAGAGCCGCGGATGTAAAATAACTAAATGTTATTTGTGTATTTTTATATGCTTTCGTTACAAATGCGTTCACTTGGAAGCCGTAAGCGAATTAAGTAAAGATGCTTTTATTTTAACACTAAAACGATTTATAGCTCGAAGAGGTTTACCTAAACTAATTTACTGTGACAACGGTAGGAACTTCGTTGCCGCGTCTAAAGAAATTTTATCTTTTTTACAGTCAAATATTGATGCTATTTGTGATTATGCAGCTCTTCGAGGTATTGATTTTAAATTCTCACCTGCTTACGCTCCTCACTTCAACGGTTTAGCCGAGGCTGGAGTAAAATCCGCTAAATTTCATATTCGTAGGGTCTTAGGAAATAGTCATTTAACCTTTGAGGAGCTAACTTCTTTGTTTGCTCAAATCGAGGCTATCCTAAACAGCCGACCCTTGTGTCCCCTCAGTCCCTCGCCTAATGATTTCCAACCTCTCACCCCGGCACACTTTTTGATTGGCAGGCCGCTTACTTCACGACGGTTCACTACGGTCGAGTCAACAGGTTGTATCCTGTCCCTGATGATGTCCCTCGTGTTGCTGACGTCGTTACTTCTCATGGAACCGTTCGAAGAGCACTCAATCGCCTATGCCTTCTTCCCTCCCCGGAAGAAGACCTATCTTGAAGGATGTCTCCTTCAAGGCCCCGGAGGATGTCTGCGCCAAACTTCACGCACCTGGCGGAGCGGCGCGGGAACGTCATTCAATTACTCATTCTTGTCATTCTATTCATTCTCGCACTCACGCGCTAACATGTAACACTACTAATCTACCTTTCAATAAAAACGCATCTAATCTAATTGCAAGCAGTTTTTTATTTCTTGTTCTGTACTGAACACAAACAAATATCGGCATGCAAAAAACTACAAGGTTGTCAAAGATTAGCTTGTATGGCCTCAACAGGCAGCATGAGAACTACTCCCACAGCTGCCCTGGAGGCCCTACTTGATTTAACACCCCTACCCTTTTACATACAGCAAATAGCTACACTAACGGCGCTTAGACTGCGTACGTTAAATCTGTGGAGGAAGTGTAATACCCCGCATACGTCAGTGTTGGATACGCTCATAGCAGAAGTACCAATTACCGACGCAAAACAGGACTTAATTCCGAAGCAGTTCATCTTCGACAAGAAATATAAAATACAATTGCAAGAGCACGGTCCCACAAATCAAGGGAACCACAAAGAGCTTAAGATCTACACAGATGGATCCAAAACTGATCAAGGAACAGGTGTAGGTGTTTTCTCAGAGGACCTTAACATCAAAATATATAAACCGTTAGGCACACATAACTCAATTTTCCAAGCTGAATGCATGGGAATAATTGAGGCAGCACAGGCCATAGCTGTTAGGAAAGCCGCAGGCGAGAATATACGCATACTAACCGACAGCATGGCAGTACTACAGGCACTAAACAACATCACAGTTAATTCGGGCCTCATTTATGAATGTCACCTGAAACTTAATGCAGTAGGGACATCTAATAACATTATCCTCCAATGGATTAAAGGACACAGTGGTTCGAGGGGGAATGATGCAGCAGACGAATTAGCCCGCCGAGGGTCAGATAGCAGAGCTATCGGCCCAGAGCCCATCGTTCCCCTACCAGCAAGCTATCTAAGATCACAGGTCGCAACAAGGAGTCACGCACAACACTGCACCTCCTGGGACAAAATCGATACATGCAGGCAGTCAAAAGAAGCCCTACCAAGGATTAACAGGAGGGTAACTAGGAGGTTGCTTCAATTAAACAAGGCACAGCTACGGACAGTTGTGGCTGCCATCACTGGACATGGCAATTTTAATAAACATTTGTTTAATACAGGTATTACGGACAGCCCCCTATGCAGAGCGTGCATGGGTGATGAAGAAACAGCATCCCACGTGATACTGCACTGCCCAGCAGTGCAAGAGTACAGGGTAAAACATCTCGGATCGCCGAGAACACTCCCAGAGATCACCGACAACATCAAAGGGTTGCTGGGATTCTTTGGAGAGTTGGGTTGGCTGGAGTGAATCCAGATCCTGCTCACACGCAAAATACGCGCTAGCCGTGGAGTTGCGGAAACCGAGCCCTTACAACTAACTAACTAACTAAAGTGGAGGAAGACAGTGGTTCTTGTTGCTTATGCTCTAGACTACACTTTGCTTCAAACAAAAAATGCCCAGAGTATTTGAGACAGACAAATATTAAAGTAACAATGGCAGAAAATAGTATATCTTATGTTGAAGCGTCAAAATTACATCCCCCTATTTCTAAATCATTTGCTGATATTGTATCCTCTCTCCCAATTAAATCTGTTCCTGGTGGAAATACAGTATTACCTGGTTTACCGCCTCCACGTACCATATCTTATAAAAAAACAGTCTTCACTAAACCCAGAACTCCGCCTAAACACAGTAAAGGTTTTGATCATGTAGCTCATGAATATCTTGTAAGGGACTACAATATGCCAGAGCCTTCTAATGGATGTGCATTACCATCATCCCCTAAGGAAAACTCACAACAGACAATAGCAGAGTTACTTACTACCATAGGTGGGCATTAACTCGTTAATCCGTTAATCGTTAATTAACGAAGTTAACATTTTCCTTAACGGATTAACTTTTAAGTTAAATTCAAAAAGTGTTAACGCTCTTGTTAACTTCCGTTAAATTCTACTTCCGTTAATTTAGTCCGTTAATGACGTGTTGTCATTGTATTTAAATTATGCATCAGGCTACATTCGTAAGTTCGGCTATGTTCGGCGACCGTCGGCGAGTTGAATGGTGAACGAGAACGAGAGAGAACGAGAACGAGCGAGTGTGATGCATGTTATACAATACACCGAGCGGCCGGGATAGACGTGATCAAAAGAGTACCACAGAATCCTTGTTAGAAAATAGTGACGATTTAAACAAACTTACCTCTATCAAATATTGCGAAGTTTAGGCGCTAGACACCTTCAAAGTTTAATAATTATTTCACATTTACACAAATATCTCTAAAAGTCTTTATTACATTTTATTCACATTAAAACTGGTTTTCATTTGTTTAAAATCCCTTTTTTTAGAAAAAGACTTTGTTATAAAATCAACATAAGGTTCGAAAGCACTTTATTCTAAATACAATAATTATACACTTTGTCTTATACGTGAAACGCAAAATCTAGTAAAAAAGATAAACACTGCGTTGAATTGCAATCGAAATAATCAAGTGTGCATTACTCTTCAACCTCGTAACTAAATTACAACTTACTTTGTTGGCGGCAAAAATGTTTATTATAATATTGAAGTTTAAAGACAACAAAAATATTTAAAAAATCGTTTATGGCTCATTTGAAAAAGCGTACAAATAGGATTTTTTTGTCATTGCGTAGATAAGAAACAAACAATGAAAAATAAATTTAAAAATACGAAAGACGAAATGTGCACGCAATAAACGTTCCTCAAAAACAAAAGGGATTTAGGTGTTTATTACCGTCGTTTGTTTTTTGGGGCTTCTTCATAGTCAACGAAAAATAATTTTAACAACAACAAAAATATGAACAAAGGATCAAATGGACAGCCGCACAGAGAATGCGATAACGAACTCGATGGATTTATGGCCCCAACCCTTCTAATGGTCGGGGATGCACGTGCGCTGCGCAAAGACAATAGCGAAGATAATTTGTTTGTTTACAAAAAAAAAGTATACGACAAAACGAGAAAGAATGAGGAAAAAGATAAAATTATTATGTTAGTGAAATAATGTTAAATTGTGTTATATATACTAAAATTAATATGTGAAATGTCGCCACAAGTGACCTTTACAAAAAGACATCGATTTTTACGTATAAAATTAATTTAAAATAAACTTTCGATATCGAATGTCGTTGAAAATAATTCAAAACATATTCTTACTAATTGACTATAACGATTTTATAGGTGATAAGAAATATAGAAGACATTACCCGCGATCGGTTGTTTTCGTTGTCGTGTAACGTATTACTTGATTTACATATAACAATAGATCGGACGATAGATCACTAGATGCTAGAAGTTATCGAAGGCATCTCAGTTGTATAGTTTGATGTGTTGAGATGTATCACTGGATTGGTTATATAATTTATTTATTAATGTTATAATAAGTTTCCTCTGATGTTAGAAGTTTTATTAATAAATCTATATTAATAAATAAAAAGTACGTAAAAAATGATAAGTCTGTTCGTGGGTCCTTAGCTAAAATAAAATAAAAAAATATTACCAAATTATACATAAAATTAAATGTTCAGTTGTTGGAGCATGAGCAAATGAATATACAGGTGCAAAAAGTAACAGATGAATGTAAATGCTGCATAAAAGTTTTGATTGTTTTCTTTTGAATATTATCACATGTCTCACAGTTTAACAGAAAATTTGTGTTGTCTAAATTTAGTTAGCTATCTAATTCCGTGATGTCGGATTGTCGATAAAAAATTGACCTAAAAAGTCAATTGTCCGTCATTGTCAGTGTAGTATATGTGTGTGTAACTAGTGCATGCTATGTCATTAGTATGGTACAGGCATTATAGTACATCGCTCCTATTGTAGAAGTTTTATTTTAGTAAATTATATTACTAAACTATAGATAGGATTAGCGATCGCCCGAGATTTTGCAAGTCTCGACAAAATCGGTCCATACGATTCGGAGATTATTCATATGGCCATTTCCCGCTTGGGCCTTATACTCGTAATTTTTGTTTATAAACAAAAATTAACTTTAACTGTTAACTTTAACTTGCGTTAAATTTTTGTAAATTAAACGCTTTAACGATTAACGAAGTTAAATTTTTATTTAACGAATTAACGATTAACGAAGTTAACTTTTTGATTAACTGTGCCCAGCTATGCTTACTACATTAATCAATTTACTTTCTCAACCAAATTTATCTATACCGTCCCACGCTGCTAATTTTACTCATAATTACACTGACATTAATAAGGGCCACCATGGAGAGGTTAGTTCAATGGAACTGCCGCAGTATGATAAACAAAAAGCATGTTATTATACATATTATAAATACTTTTCATCCTTTTATTTTTTCTCTATCTGAAACCTGGTTAAAGCCAGATAATGTGTTCAGAATTCCTGGTTATTCATGTTTAAGAGAAGACAGGACTGATGGGTATGGTGGTGTGTGCCTACTCATCAGAAATTCGAGCACCTTTGTAACGTATGCTACAAAAATTCAATAAACTGACATTTCTGAACGGATTGATGACTCTGTGGCGCGAGCTGTCAGTTGATTTTACGACTTGTCACTGTCACTTTTTACCTTGACCTCGATGCGAAGGGCATCGACCCTGTATAACCTATAATTTTTATATCTTTATTTAATCTTATACCAAATTCTTACTTCTTATCGAAATAAGAATTGCTCCCCGTACTGGGTAAGTTGTGCAAAATGTATTTTATTATTTCACTGTTATTTTTTCACTTCATTTCACCATGCTATGCTTTCCTATTTAAATATGAATTTTGCTCTTTTCTATATAATTGTAAGACTGCAACGGCCCGGAACAGCTATACTACGTACCGTCCTTGCTTCGCTTTCGGTTAAAACTAGTAACGGCTGCCGGGCACGAATTTATAACCGTGCCTCAATTTGTGCCATGTCCATTACAGGGAGTAAGTTTGGAATTTTACAACATCGACATCCGACGGCCGACTGGCTTGATAAAGCCTAACGACCACTAATTGCTACTCACTCCTGGCATCGCTTCGTAACCAGGCTCAGCTCACGACTGGCTTGATATAGCCTAACGACCACCGATCACTACTCACTCCTGGCATCGCTTCGCACCCAGGCTCAGCGCGTTACAACTAGCAAGGAGCGTGCGGTACCTCAGGAACAGGGCCAGACCTTGGCGGAACCCTCTTTTATTAGTTTAATTTCTTTATAAAATTGATCAATATTTTCTTTTTATTATTCATTTTATTTACTAATATAACTTATATTCTTTTCTAATTTTTGTCACTTTTTATTTTTTTTCTTTTCCCTCAAAAAAAAAAAAAGAAATAACGTGACAAAATGGCGCCCAACTAACGTGGATTTCCCTTGAGGTCTGGTACTGTTTTTTTTGAGTTTTTTTTTGCTTTCTGGTGCTGGTTGTATGTCATTTTTTTTACTACTTTTGTGTTTTTTTTTCATACTTTAATTTGTTGGTAAGTTGTAAATACATTTTTTTCTCTTCATAGTAACTTACAATTGCTTTGTCATATGCATATCCACATTTAGTTTTTTAATGACAATTTTACATAATCATTCTCATTGTTGTTTTGATTTATGAACTGCTTGATCTTGTTGAGGACGCGGCCCAGAGGGGGCAGGGGGCTATGGCGATATCTCTGGATATTGCCAACGCCTTCGGCTCCCTCCCCTTCGCGGTGATAGAGGAGGCACTCCGATTCCATGGAGTGCCCCTCTATCTCCGGAGGGTCGTAGGACACTACCTGCAGGGGCGGGTAGTGTCCTACATAACAAGGCGAGGGAGAGAGGAAAGGCGGATGGCCTCCGGTGTTCCCCAGGGGTCTGTTCTAGGACCCCTGCTATGGAACATCGGTTTCGACTGGGCCATCCGCGGAGAGGTGCTGCCCCGGATGGCGGTTATCTGCTATGCAGACGATACGATGATCGCCGTCCGGGACACCACCTGGAGGAGATTGAGGCGGAGGGCTGAGGCCGGAGCCACCCTGGTGACCCGGAGAATTGAAGCGCTGGGCCTCCGGGTGGCGCTCTCCAAGACTGAGGCCCTATGTTTTAAAGGGCCGAGGTGGAGGGTGCCGTCGGGGGCAACACTCCGGGTCAACGGGGACGAGGTCGGGGTCAAGGCCAGTATAAAGTATCTGGGCCTTGTCCTCGACGGGGGGTGGCGTTTCGGGGAGCATTTCCGGGCGCTAACCCCCCGGCTCGTAGGCGCGGCAGCAGCCCTCTCGAGGCTCCTTCCGAACCTGAGGGGTCCGGGTGTACAAGCAAGGCAGCTGTACACCATGGTCGTCCGCAGCATGGCCCTGTACGGCGCGCCGATATGGGCAGAGGCCCTAAACGCGTCGAACAGTGCCCTCCTCCGCAGGCCGCAGCGCGTCATTGCAGGACGTGCCTGCAGGGCCTACCGCACGGTAGGCCACGCGGCGGCCTGCGTCCTGGCCGGTACTCCCCCGTGGGAGATAGAAGCGGGAGTGCTGGCCGAGGCATACCGGGCGCGGGTTGAACAAAGAACCCGGGGAGAATCTCTCGCCCCGGAGGAGCTCGCCCACGCCCGGGAGAGGAGAAAGCGGAGGACCATGGAGCTCTGGGTGGAAGGCCTAGCGGACGTCGAATATGGCGTCCGCACAGTCGAGGCCATCCGCCCACAGCTCCCGGAGTGGTGCGGAAGGGGCCACGGGTCCCTCACCTTCCGACTCACGCAGGTGCTGTCCGGACACGGTTGTTTCGGACAGTATCTGCGTCGGATCGGAAGGGAGGAGACGGCGTCGTGCCATGGGTGCGGCGATGAAGAAGATACGGCGCAGCACACACTAGAAGTGTGCTGCGCCTGGACAGAAGAACGCCGCACCCTGGTGGCGACGATAGGCGAGGACCTCTCACTTCCTGGCGTTATACGCGCCATGTTAGAAAGTGAGAGGTCCTGGGACGCCGTTGCCTCCTTCTGCGAAGAGGTGATTTCGCAGAAGGAGGCACAGGAGCGGGAGCGCGAGAACGACCCTCTGGCGCCCCCGCTCCGACGCCGTAGAGTGGGCAGAAGGAGGCGGCAATTCGCTGCTGCCCTTCTCCCCACGCCTCAAGTTTGAGGGGCCGTAAGGGCCATACGCAGGCGGGGTCACGGATGTAAGCTAACGCGTTTCCCGTGGCCCCGCCGTAATGCGTGAGAGGGCAGTCTGGTTTTAGTGGGTATTCCGGTCGCCTTCTGCGGCCGGCGAGTCCCACACTCCCCTACGCCATTGCACAGCCCGGCGTAGGGGGTGCGTAAATGCATTTCCAGACTATAAAAAAAAAAAAAAAAAAAAAAAAAAAAAAAAAAAAAAAAAAAAAAAAAGGTCGCAACAAGGAGTCACGCACAACACTGCACCTCCTGGGACAAAATCGATACATGCAGGCAGTCAAAAGAAACCCTACCAAGGATTAACAGGAGGGTAACTAGGAGGTTGCTTCAATTAAACAAGGCACAACTACGGACAGTTGTGGCTGCCATCACTGGACATGGCAATTTTAATAAACATTTGTTTAATACAGGTATTACGGACAGCCCCCTATGCAGAGCGTGCATGGGTGACGAAGAAACAGCATCCCACGTGATACTGCACTGCCCAGCAGTGCAAGAGTACAGGGTAAAACATCTCGGATCGCCGAGAACACTCCCAGAGATCACCGACAACATCAAAGGGTTGCTGAGATTCTTCGGAGAGTTGGGTTGGCTGGAGTGAATCCAGATCCTGCTCACACGGGGTGCGGTGGCTGGTGACCTCCTCGTGGTGCACCCTGGAAACTCCCCACCTTTGTGGGGAGGCTAACAACTGGCCGGGAGGGAGATAGGGTCTGCGGGGCTGAACCGTACAGGGCTTCCCATACCGGGAAGGCCCGCGGACACTATGGGGCTCTTGCCGGGTCCTGCGTTTAGCGCAGGCCCTGGACGGGGTCCAAACACGCCCACTGGGCGGTGCTGGGCGCGACGTGCACCGAGGTGCCGCCGTGCGGAGTGGAGGGGTTTTTTCCCACGGGGCTATGCCGGACAGGGCCTCCCATACCGGACAGGCCCGCGGGGAACACCACTGGACCCTGAGGGGTCGGAGGATGGCGGCCTGTAGGCCGCGCGTCATGGGGACCACACCCCGTATCAAAGGCGGTTTCCGGTGTCCGACAACACTGGAAAACGGTATGAAATGGCAAGCTTAAAAACAGACATACCCCAGGAGGGTACCTCCGGCTTCGCCGGAGGAGAATCCCTCCCCGTGGCCTCGGCCGCGGGCAGCCCCGCGTATTCTGGGGGGGGCAAAGACTGCTGTGGATACACGACGACCTTGGCAACGGAAATGGACATTGAAGCAAGTGAAAGGGACATAGTTTTAAGGGAAGAAGTTTTAAGAGAGGAGGATAACGGGGGCTCGAGCACAACGACGCAGAGTGGGAGTAGTCAGTTGCTAGAGTCTCTCGCAAACAGCGGGCGCACGCTGAGGGTCATGCTGACGCGCTGCGACTCGCTTGTAATGGACAGGGGCGCTACGGCGTCCAACACCGATTTCGCGGCTGGAAGCAGCAAACGCGCGCCTCCAAAGGGACAGGGAGGAGCTACGGCGCGAACTGAAGGATATCGACAAGCGTCGACCTGCCCAGCCTGACGAAACAGATATCCGGCAGCTGCTGGATGAAGTATCGCGTGCCAACGTGGAAAAGTTTGGCACCATACTCAACGCCAGGCTGGCAGGACTGGAGGATCGTCTCCTCCCCGAACCGAGCAAAAAGAAGAGAGAGAAGAAGTTCTGCAGCCGAGCCTGGCCGCTAAAGAGGCCGCACAGGCGAGGGACAAGTCTGCCCCTACGCACGCCGAAGCCCCATGGACTAAGGTAGTGTCCCGTGGGGCCAAGAAAGCGGCCAAGAAGGCGTCCAAGGGGCCGGTCAAGACTCGCCCCCCCGAAAGACCGAAGGCCAAACTACGGGCCCCAAAGACCGCGGCGGTCACCCTCACTCTCGCTCCGGGAGCAGAGGAGAGTGGCGCTACGTATGCCACGGTCTTGGCCGAGGCGAAGAGCCGCATAAACCTCGCGGAACTCTGCATCACCGACGTCAAGTTCCGCAGGGCGGCCACGGGCGCCCGAATGTTGGAGGTGGGGGGCGATGCAGCCCCGGAAAAGGCCGACTCTCTGGCCGCTAAGCTCAGGGAAGTACTCGGCCCGGAGAGGGTCAGGATCGGCCGGCCGGTGAAATGCGCCGAAGTGCGCATCACTGGCCTCGACGACTCTGTCACCGCGGCCGAGGTCGTGGAGTCAGTGGCCAGAGAGGGAGGCTGCGCGGCCGACGCTATAAGGTCGGGCAAGCTCGCCTTCGGCCCGAGGGGGGATGGCTCCCTCTGGCTGAGCGTGCCAGTGGCGGCCGCCAAAAAGGTGACCGACGCCGGTCGCGTGAGGGTCGGCTGGACCTCGGCCAGAGTGGTGCTGCTCGCCCCGCGGCCGACGCGGTGCTTCCGCTGCCTCGAGACGGGACACATTGGTGCCAAGTGCCAGTGTGAGGTGGACCGCAGCAAGTTGTGCTTCCGCTGCGGAAAGCCAGATCACCGGGCACGGGACTGTTCGGCAGACCCGAACTGCCCCGTCTGTGAGGCGGCGGGCAAACCGGCGGGCCTGTCGATCGGCGGCGACGGCTGCGTCACCGCCGGGCAGAAGTCGGCGCGCAGAGAGAGAGGTGCGCCTAAGCGATGGCCTCGGCGCAAGGCCAGAAGGCCGGAGTGGAGCGGATGGACACCAGTTCGTAAATGGACACCATCCGACTCCTACAATGTAACATCAACCACTGCGCCCGAGCACAGGGCCTGTTGGCCCAAACCATGGCGCAGTGGTTGATAAATGTAGTGGTGGTTGCCGACCCGTACGTCATCCCCTCTCGGGACGACTGGGCGGGTGATGTCGGCAACCTGGTGGCCATCTCCGCTCCGGCCCGCGGCGGCTTCCCCCCTCTCCGAAAGGTAGCGAGAGGCACCGGAAGCGTGCTCGTGGTCGTCGGGGAGTGGCCATAGTGGGGGAGTACTTCCCACCCAGCTTGCCCCTCGCCGACTTCGAGCGCGCCCTCGCAGAGGTGCAGGCGCTCATGGCGCGGGTCTCCCACCTCCCCGTGATCGTCGCGGGGGACTTCAACGCCAAATCAACGGCTTCGGGATCAACGGACCCGGGAAGAGCTGGAGGACTGGGCGGCCGCGTCGGGGCTGATGCTCCTCAATAGAGGAAGGGAGCTGACCTGCGTGCGCCAACAGGGGGGGTCCATCGTGGACCTCTCCTTCGCATCCCCGGTCTTGGTGCCCAAAATCTGTGGATGGAAGGTCGAGGTGGGTGTGGAGACGTTGTCGGATCATCGTTATATTCGATTCGACCTCTCCACTTCCGCCTCGGCCACGACGAACTCGCCACGCACCACGGCCGGGGACGGCCCGCGCTGGGTGCTGGGGCGCCTGGATAGAGAGATGGCAAAGGAGGCGGCTATAGTCGCAAGCTGGGCAGCCGACTCTGATCCCGTCGATTCCGCCGAGGACGTGAACGCGGAAGCGGACCGGCTGGGCGAGTTGCTGGCCAACGTCTGCGACTCGTCTATGCCGAGGGCCCAACCGTTCCGTCCGCGTCGGCGAGTGTTCTGGTGGCGTCCCGAGCTGCGCGAGCTGCGACGGGCGTGTGTGGCGTCGCGTCGCCGGTACACTCGCTGCCGAAGGCGTCGAGTCCGGGATCAGAGTATGGAGGAGGAGCTGTACCAGGCGTACAGAGCCGACTGCCTCGCTCTCCAGGTTGCCATTGCGAATGCCAAGCAAGGAGCGTGGGAGGAGTGGCTCCAAACGCTGGAGGAGGACCCGTGGGGCAGACCGTACCGAGCGGTGCGGAAGAAGCTTCGACCCTGGGCTCCACCGATTACAACTACGATGGAGCCACAGTTGGCGGAGGAAGTGGTCGGGGCTCTCTTTCCGCACCGGGTAGGGTCTGCCTTGCCGGCGGAGGAGGAAGGAGAGGCGGTCAACGATGAGGTGGAGCCGGTGTCCGAACAGGAGGTGATGGACGCCGCCGTAAAGCTCCGCCTCAAGAAGACCGCCCCCGGGATGGACGGTGTGCCTGGTCGGGTACTATACCTGACTCTTCCCGAGCTCGGGGGGCGGATAAGGGCCCTTTTTCCCAGCTGCCTTGAGAAGGGCCGGTTCCCCAGCTCGTGGAAGGAAGGTAGGCTCGTCCTTCTAAAGAAGGATGACCGCCCGCCCGACCAGGCATCGGCGTATCGGCCGATTGTGTTGCTCGGCGAGCCGAGTAAACTCTTCGAGCGCGTGCTCGTTGCTCGTCTCGCCGAGCACATAAATCTGAGCGACGAGCAGTTCGGATTCCGCTGTGGCCGGTCGACCATCGACGCGGTGTCCCGACTCAAGGGCCTAGCCGAGGAGGTAGTCGCACAGGGCGGCGTGTTGGTGGCTGTGTCGTTGGATATTTCAAACGCCTTCAACACGCTGCCCTGGACGGCGGTGATGGAGGCACTGCAGCACTTCCGTGTTCCGGGCCACCTGCAAAGGCTGATCCGGGACTATTTTTTCGGAAGGGCTGTTGTGTACCCCACGAGAGACGGCTGGGCCCGACGGGCCATGTCGTGCGGTGTTCCACAGGGATCGGTCTTAGGACCATTCCTGTGGAACATCGGTTACGACTGGGTGCTGCGCGGTGACATGTTGCGGGGGGTCGGCCTGATATGCTACGCCGACGACACCTTCGTGACTGCCCGTGGCAGCACACACCGCGAGGCGATGGTTCTCGCCACAGCGGGGGTCGCCCAGGTGGTCCACCGAATTCGGAGGCTGGGGCTCGAGGTGGCGCTCAACAAGTCTGAGGCCCTGGCATTCCATGGGCATCGACGTGGGCCGCCTCAAGGCTCCCAAATAACAGTGGCCGGGACACCCATCACCATCGCAGGTACCATGAAGTACCTAGGACTCATCCTCGATGGTCGATGGGCCTTCCGGGAGCACTTCCGGCGCCTGGCTCCGAAACTGGTAGCCGCCGCTGGTGCTCTCGGAAGGGTCCTTCCAAACCTGGGCGACCCTGGAGGGGCATGCCGCCGCCTCTATATGGGGGTGGTGAGGTCGATGGCGCTGTACGGGGCGTCCATATGGTCGGAATCCCTCAGCGCCCGTAACCGCATCCTGCTGCGACGTCCGCAGCGGGTGATGGCTCTGAGAGTGGCTCGGGCGTACCGTACGGCGTCATACGAGGCGGCGTGCCTGATCGCCGGTAGCCCGCCGTAGGCGCTCGAGGCCGAGGTCTTCGCGGCGGTCTATCGGCGATTGAAGGAGAGTGACCTCCGCCCGCATCCGTTGGAGGTCAAGCAGTGGAGGGAGGAGGCTCGCGACGACCTCTTCCGGAGGTGGGCGGAGGAGCTGGAGTCCCCGGGACCGAGCCGGCAGTTGGTGGCGGCGATCCGACCCGTCCTGCGGGAGTGGGTGGAGTGCCGCCACAGGGCCCCCAACTACCACCTCACTCAGATGCTCACCGGGCACGGATGCTTCGGGGCGTATCTGTGTAGGGTGGTGAAAAGGGAGCCCACCGCGGACTGCCACCACTGCGGCACCGGAGAGGTGGACACGGCGCAACAAACGCGCGAGGCATGCCCAGCGTGGGTGGAGCAGCGCGTCGCCGTGTCCTCGGTCCTTGGGACGGACCTCTCCCTGCCTGTCATGGCAGCTGCTATGGCAGACAGGGAGGAGGTATGGAAGGCGGTCTCCTCTTTCAGCGTCGAGGTTATGACGCTGAAAGAAGCGGCGGAGCGGGCGCGGGAAGACGCCGTCGACTCGCTCCCGATCCGCCGCAGGAGACCGGGGCGGCGCCGTCGGGCGCACCTTGTGGCGCTAGACAGGGCGCCGCCGTGAGGGACCCGCGGGCGGCGAATCGGGATTCGCCGCCTGCTTTGCAAGGGTCCCGTGCTGTAGGACTCCCCACGTGTTCCGGGGAGTCCTCGGCGAAGGTCCACGGCGCCTTCTGCTGAAGGCGTCGTCGCGGAAGCAGGGCCTGCCGCATCTCCACGTGGCGGGCAATCCGCAGACGGGGCCGTGGTGGTGTGCTATTGCGTTCCCACGGCCCCATCACAAGCGGAGAAGGCGGAACACCGTTGGGTTTTGGTGAGTATACCCGGAGCCTCTATTGGCGCCGGGGGAGCCTCACATAACCGCCCGCCCCCCCCCAAGCGCGGGCGGTATGCTTAACACATTTCCCAACGTTAAAAAAAAAAATTAAGGTCCTGCTCACACGCAAAATACGCGCTAGCCGTGGAGTTGCGGAAAACGAGCCCTTACAACTAACTAACTAACTAAATGGTATTAAGAAGTTAAAAACATCATCGGTCCTTCACCTGTATTAAAAAGGAAATTGCCATTGATGTCGGCAGGCAGCTGCAAGACCCAATGCAGATCAGATAAACCATTTAAGACTAACAATCTTAACATTTCCTCAACAACCACTAACTTAAACCAATATGAACCAGTTATGTTACGAAAGGATAGAAAAACTGAAACACTTGAAATGATAGATGTGGCTAATGGGATCACTTTCAAACCAAAAAGAAACTTAAGGACTGATTAGAAAACTCTTTATTCCCACTTAAACATTAACATCAAAGTATAGTCTCGAAGTTAAGAGGGACAAGTAATATACTAGTATTATGCAAAATAAAGTAATACAATACTACACAAACATTAATAAGATCTTCAGTTGATGACTGAAGGGTCCCACACATTAACAGTCCGCCGGCCGATATTAGTCCGTCAGTTAAGCCGCGTTCACATTTGCCTGAAGCCGCGTTCACATTTGCCTGACGTGTTGTGTCGTGATGCGTCAGAAAGGTATCGGTCTCATACAATTAATATGGTTGCGTGCACACTTCTCTGACGCAGTGTGTCGTGATGGCTTGTGTCGTGTCGCGTCAGTAGCGATCCCGGTCCGCGTCAGTTGGGTGAGGTGCGGGGGACGGCGCAGCGACACGACACAGCGGGTCGGACTAGTGTGCACGCGCACGTGTCGTGTTGTGACGCGTCAGAAGTTAGACATTCTAAAATACTGATGAAATTTTTCATCATCACTCTCAAGCTCTTTAACGAGACAATGAAACTCGCCTTTAGTCTCTCTTTTTGTATTTACTGGATGTATCCATATATCTTCTTCTCTTTCTTTGTTTTATTAGAAGTGTTGCCAGTGCCAATAACTGCATATCTTCTTCATAATCTGAATCTGAATCGTATGATTCATGAAAAAAAATTGCGAATGTGTAAACTCTCTGAGAGCTATAACGGAACTGATTAAAAATTCGTCATAACGCGTCACATAGATGTGAACAGTAGCCATCACGACAGAAAGCATCACGACACAAAACGTCAGACAAATGTGAACGCGGCTTAACTGTACTGTCCCCAGCGTTAGCAACTTGAAGTGGACTGACTATCGTACCAGGGGCGTAAAATTATCGTACATGGATCGAAATTATCGTATTTTTTAGGATAATGTCTATTATAGATAAATTAATCATATAAATTGTAATATTGATATGCATGCAAGTACTTTATAGTTTATCTTTTTTAAACCACCGCTGTCAAATCAACAGAACACTGAAACCCAAATGTTTTACACGTGGTACAGACCTGAACTGATTCCCTTTCCACTTTAAGTTCAATAAACGCGCCAAACTTAAAATTCACTTAGACAAAATTTCACTGTTCTCATGCAAGTTGGGTATGAAACACGTCAAAATTTTGTATTTATAAAGAAGAAATGGATATGAATGGGTGGTGAATAGAAAAATTTCTACACAAAATATACGATATATATGAAGTGTGAACATAATCGAAATATCGAACTTATATTCTCTTGTTCGCATTGGTAGATGCTATACTAACCAATAAGAAAGCGTGTACAGCAGGCGCTGGATAAAGTTACAGTATTGGCAGTGGTGAAACTTAGTAGAGCGGATCGTAAGGACCAATAGGAATAAAGAACTTGTATTTCCCGGTATTTTCTCAAGATTTTATTGGACAAAATAAAATCATGCTACTGCGGTTTAGACTATCAACGCATGAGTGAAATAATATAAATTCTCAAATTTTGCATCATGATAGAAATTATCGTACAATCTGCGTACGATAATAATATGCTATCGTACATCGTATGTAGGCACAAAATTATCGTATGTGTACGATAATTATCGTACGGTTCCGAACGCTGACTGTCCCAGGGTCCGCCAACTTCGAACGAAAAACAAGAAACTTCACACAGAGACAATTTTGTTGTTGTGTTAACTGGGTTCCATAATATGAACGAGATAGAGCATATATCTATGCCGTTTTCGCCAAGTCTATGACACGGTAATAATAATACCGTGAGTGAGAGAGATACAGTTATACCCAATTCCTGTGACGTGACAAAGACAGGGATAACTATCTTCTGTCCCTTTCTGCGTACCAAGCTTTGGAGTTTGTTTGGAACAAAGGTTGTCCCCTACAAACAACCTAGGTTGTCCCTAACAAAGTTTGACATTCGTGCTATTTTTCGAAAATTGTGAGTACTTAGTTGTTGTAATTGTGCAAAAATATTATGATATTACAGTTTTAGTAAGGTAAAGTTTATAAAACATGGTATACTGCTGTATTGTCGGTTCTAAAAGCCGTAGTGAGCGAAAAGAGAAAAACATAACCTTTCACTCGTAAGTACTGAAACTACGCACCTATTCACATGTATTCATACAAAATAAGGAAGAAAATTCAAACTAGTTGTTCTTTACAGTCTTTGTAATAACTAATATGTTAAAATACGGGTATAATCATCTAAAATAAAATAGTATTTTTCGAACATTATGCGCCCAAACGCAGATGTCATTTGTGTCAAATAATATACTGTAGATCTGGGAAACAAGCGGCCATATTAAACTTATTTTCAAATTGGTTGGTTATTACCCTTAAAAATAATACCACCATCTTGTTGTAAAAATTACCCTGAATTTAGGGGAAATAAATTATAGTATGTATAATGTATATAAATGAAACAATTCACATTTTTTATACTATTTTCAACAGATTTCAAAAGAAGTTTTTAATTCTTGTATATGCTATGTTTTTAAATATTTGATACTATCTTATCCCGTTGATTTTAAAGAGTATGCTTTAATTTGTCCCATGTAAATTTTGTTTCTTAGAAATTACAATCAAAATAGTTTAATATTAAGTAGTTTTACATGTAGTGGTCGCTGTAATGATATACAGAGTAATTTAAAATTATATGACTATAATATTGGTATGTTTTTTGTAGCTTTTTATGAAGACTTAGGGCTTCGTGCATATCTAAGAAAAATAGGACATCGTTTGAATGCTCGTCTAATGGACCTAAGACTGAATAGATGATGATGATGCCGCGCTTTGTTGAAGCGGTACGCGGGGAAAAAAAAATCGGGAAATTCTTTTTTTGGAGTCACTCAAGACATCCTTGATTAAGGCAGCCGCCGATATTGACATGAACCTCGTTCGTGCTGTGATAGACGACTGGCCGAGCAGATTGAAGGCCTGTATTCAAAATCACGGATGTCATTTTGAATAAACTTTAGTGTCATAAGAATCTATGTTTTGTTAAGTTCATTTTGGTATATAAATGGTGACATAATGAATAAACTTGTTTCAATTATTTTATATTAAACATGTGACAGAATTTATGACCTGAATAAGTATTACTAAAAAAATCTGTTTACCTAATCTTAGTCACATAAACAAAAATTACGCATTGTTTTTTATATTTATTACATTTATTAATTACAATATAATTGGGAATATATAAATTGGTATATATTAAATTATATCGTAATTATTCATTTTCGGGACAAAACAAATAACTGGTAACCCCAATCCTTTCACTTATATATAGGTATAGTCTATAGTACTCTCTATCTGTCCCTTACGGGTGAACGCGCGTGTCATATCTATATAATTCTTCATCTGACTCAGATGAAGAATTATATAGATATGGCATGCGCGTTCACCCGTAAGGGACAGATAGAGAGTACTATAGACTATACCTATATATAAGTGAGAGGATTGGGGTTACCAGTTATTTGTTTTGTCCCGAAAATCAATAATTACGATATAATTTAATATAGACCAATTTATATATTCCCAATTAAATTGTATTTAATAAATGTAATAAATATAAAAAACAATGCGTAATTTTTGTTTATGTGACTAAGATTAGGTAAACAGATTTTTTAGTAATACTTAGTCAGGTCATAAATTCTGTCACATGTTTAATATAAAATAATTGAAACAAGTTTATTCATTATGTGACCATTTATATACCAAAATGAACTTAACAAAACATAGATTCTTATGACACTAAAGTTTATTCAAAATGACCTCCGTGATTTTGAATACAGGCCTTCAATCTCCGCGGCCAGTTGTCTATCGCAGCACGAACGAGGTCCATGTCAATATCGGCGGCTGCCTTAATCTAGGATGTCTTGAGTGACTCCAAAAAAAAGAATTTCCCGATATTTTTTTCCCGCGTACCGCTTCAACAAAGCGCGGCATCTCTTCAGTCTTAGGTCCATTAGACCAGCATTCAAACGATGTCCTGTTTTTCTTCGATATGCACGAAGCCCTCAGTCTTCTTAAAAAGCTACAAAAAACATACCAATATTAAAGTCATATAATTTTAAATTATTCTGTATATCATTACAGTGAACACTATATGTAAAACTACTTAATATTTAACTATTTTGATTGTACTTTCTAAGAAATTAAGTAACCGATTTCGATAAAATTTACATGGGACAAATTAAAAAGTATACTCTTTAAAATCAACGGGATAAGAAAGTATCAATAAAAAACACAGCATATACCAGAATTAAAAACTACTCATTTTGAAATCTGTTGAAAATAGTATAAAAAATGTGAATTGTTTCATTTATATACATTACAAATACTATACTTTATTTCCCCTAAATTCAGGGTAATTTTTACAACAAGATGGTGGTATTATTTTTACGGGTAAAAACCAACCAATTTGAAAAGAAGTTTAATATGGCCGCTTGTTTCCCAGATCCACAGTATATTATTTGACACAAATGACATCTGCGTTTGGGCGCATAATGTTCGAAAAATACGATTTTATTTTAGCTGATTTTACACGTATTTTAACATATTAGTTATTACAAAGACTGTAAAGAACAACTATTTTGTATTTTCTTCCTTATTTTGTATGAATACATTTGAATAGGTGCGTAGTTACAGTACTTACGAGTGAAAGGTTATGTTTTCCTCTTTTCGCTCACTACGGCTTTTACATCCAACAATACAGCAGTATACCATGTTTTATAAACTTTACCTAACTAAAACTGAAATATCAAAATATTTTTACACAATTACAGCGACTAAGTACTCACAATTTTCGAAAAATAATACGAATGTCAAACTTTGTTAGGGACAACCTAGGTTGTTTGTAGGGGACAACCTTTGTTCCAAACAAACCCCAAAGCCTGGTACGCAGAAAGGGACAGAAGATAGTTATCCCTGTCTTTGTCACGTCACAGGAATTGTGTATAACTGTATCTCTCTCACTCACGGTATTATTATTACCGTGTCATAGACTTGTCATCTGAGGTTTTCGCTCGCGATAGTCCAAGCTATACTTGCCATATAAAAAAATTATTTCATCCTTTTATTATTATAATAAAGTATTTACAGAGCTGGGCATTAACTCGTTAATCCGTTAATCGTTAATTAACGAAGTTAACATTTTGCTTAACGGACTAACTTTTAAGTTAACTTCAAAAAGTGTTAACGCTTTTGTTAACTTCCGTTAAACTCAACTTCCGTTAATAAAAGTCCGTTAATCGTTAAATTAGAAACTTGGAGACGTGCTGTCATTTTGTTTAAATAACGTGCCACGCCACGCTCGTAAGTTCATGTATGTTGGGCGACTGTCGGCGACTCGAATGGTGAACCAACGAGTTGATAATTGATATATGTGAAGTTCGCGTGCAAGTGTGATGCATCAGAGCATCAGGGAAAGACGTGACCAACAGGATCAAAACAAAAGAAGGTTCGAAATAGTATATTTCATTACGAGTATATAAAAGCATGAGTATGTAATAGCCCACATTCCGAACGCTCTTCGCCCCTGCAATACGCCACTTTTTGAGCAACTGTATTAAAACACTTTTTACTCGTGCCTTCTCTTTCCCATGTCTATTAAAAAGAAAAAACCAACCACGAAGTTTTTACAAAAAAAAATCATTGAAGTTTTTATGATTCATGCAAATATTTCTAAAAAGAAGCTCCTAATTTGTTACAATATCAGATTTAATGGTTTGATTCAATGAATTAGGTTGGGTTTCATTTTATATCATCTCATTAAATTTCATTTTCATTTCATATCAATAAAAATAATCTACTGAAACCTTGGCTGTTTGGGCATGGTTCCCTTTGCCTACCCAGAATGGCCGAAGAAAACAAAAAAAATCTTTGTTTGTATTCTTTTACGGTTGGCGCCATTATTCAAACATTTTAGTTAGTTGAGTTTATTGTGTTTTTAGCCGACTTAAAAAAGAAGGAGGTTATCAATTCGACTGTATTTTTTTTTATTATTCTAATAAATTGCTTAATTTTTTCGCAACCGTATTAAAATAGTTGTTTAGTACACGTGCGGAACTGTCATTACAAGTGGGTCCTACTGTCAACCCTCACCTTCGGCTGCGCCTCGGCTCGGGTAGACATTTGTCGGAACTCTTTGCAATGACAGGCTTTCCGCACTCGTAATGAAATATACTCATAGGTGGGCACAGTTAATCAAAAAGTTAACTTCGTTAATCGTTAATTCGTTAAATAAATATTTAACTTCGTTAATCGTTAAAGCGTTTAATTTACGAAAATTTAACGCAAGTTAAAGTTAACAGTTAAAGTTAATTTTTGTTTATATTACGAGTATAAGGCGCAAGCGGGAAATGGCCATATGAATAATCTCCGAATCGCATGTACCGATTTTGTCGAGACTTTCAATAGAACTTAGGCTATTTTTTACTGCCCTTACGAAATCTCGGGAGATCGCTAATCCTATCTATAATTTAGTTATATAATATTAAAATATAATTTAGACAATAGGAGCGATGTACTAATGCCTGTACCATAATAATTACATAGCATGCACTAGTTACACACACTTATATACTACACTGACAATGATGGACAATTGACTTTTTCAGTCAGTTTGTTTTATCGACAATCCGACGTCTCGGAATTAGAGAGCTAACTAAATTTAGACAACACAAATTTTCTATTAAACAGTAAGACATGTGATAATATTCAAAAGAAAACAATCAAAACTTTTGTGCAGTATTTACATTTATCTGCTCATTTGCTCATACTCCAACAACTGAACATTTATTTTTATGTATTATTTGGTAATATTTTTTTATTTCATTTTAGCCCACGAACAGACTTATCATTTTTTACGTACTTTTTATTTATTAATATAGGTTTATTAATAAAACTTCTAACATCAGAGGAAACTTATTATAACATTGATAAATAAACTATATAACCAATCTAGTGATACATCTCAACGCATCAAACCATACAACTGAGATGCCTTTGATAACTTCTATCATCTAATGATCTATCGTCCGATCTATTGTTATATGTTAAATTACTCTCAATGTATAGAGCATAAGTTACACGACATAACGAAAACAACCGATCGCGGGTGATGTCTTCTCTCTTTCTTATCACCTATAAAATCGTTATAGTTAATTAGTAAGAATATGGTTTTGAATTATTTTCAACGATATTCGATTAGTTTTAAAATAAACTTTCGATATACGTAATAAAATCGATGTCTTTTTGTAAAAGTCACTTGTGGCAACATTTCATATATTAAATTTAGTATAAAACAGTTTAACATTATTTCACTAACATAATTATTTTATCTTTTTCCTCATTCCTTCTCGTTTTGTCGTATACTTTTTTTTGTAAACAAACAAATTATCTTCGCTATTGTCTTTGCGCAGCGCACGTGCATCCCCGACCATTAGAAGGGTTGGGGCCATAAATCCATCGAGTTCGTTATCGCATTCTCTGTGCGGGCTGTCCATTTGATCCTTTGTTCATATTTTTAAAATGCAAAATTATTTTTCGTTGACTACGAAGAAGCCCCAGAAAAACGAACGACGGTAATAAACACCTAAATCCCTTTTGTTTTTGAGGAACGTTTATTGCGTGCACATTTCGTCTTTCGAATTTTTAAATTTATTTTTCATTGTTTGTTTTTTTATCTACGCAATGACAAAAAAATCCTATTTGTACGCTTTTTCAAATGAACCATAAACTATTTTTTTATATTTTTTGTTGTCTTTAAACTCCAACATTAAAATAAACATTTTTGTCTGCAACAAAGTTTAGTTGTATTTTAGGTACGACGTTGAAGAGTAATGCACACTCGATTATTTTGATTGCTATTCAACGCAGAGTTTATCTTTTTTAATAGATTTTGCGTCTCACGTATAACAATTATTGTATTAAGAGTAAAGTGTTTTCGAACCTTATGTTGATTTTATAACAAAGTCTTGTTCTAAAAAAAGTGATGTTAAATAAATGAAAACCAGTTTTAATGTGAATAAAATGTAATAAAGACTTTTCGAGATATTTGTGTAAATGTGAAATAATTAATGAACTTTGAAGGTGTCTAGCGCCTAAACTTCGCAATATTTGATAGAGGTAAGTTTGTTTAAATCGTCACTATTTTCTAACAAGGATTCTGTGGTACTCTTTTGATCACGTCTATCCCGGCCGCTCGGTGTATTGTATAACATGCATCACACTCGCTCGTTCTCGTTCTCTCTCGTTCTCGTTCACCATTCGACTCGCCGACGGTCGCCGAACATAGCCGAACTTACGAATGTAGCCTGATGCATAATTTAAATAAAATGACAACACGTCAATAAGTGTCCATTGTAACAATAAACGGACCAAATTAACGGAAGTAGAATTTAACGGAAGTTAACAAGAGCGTTAACACTTTTTGAATTTAACTTAAAAGTTAATCCGTTAAGGAAAATTTTAACTTCGTTAATTAACGATTAACGGATTAACGAGTTAATGCCCACCTTTGAATATACTATAATGCATTCATACTTGTCTCTAATACTAATGTGTTATAGAATGTACAGTCAAATTACTATTTTAAACAAGTGTCGCCACAATAAGTGCGAAATTAGTATGTATAATTTTAGTATGGTTAACTGTTAACGATTAACTTTAACTTGCGTTAAATTTTCGAGAATTTAACGCTTTAACGATTAACGAAGTTAATTTTTTAATTAACGGATTAACGATTAACGAAGTTAACTTTTCGATTAACTGTGCCCACCTGTGAGTATTTATAATTAAAAATAAGAAAACATGATTTAAAAAAATCCTATTATTAATTGTCTTATTTCTTACATTTGTATTTATAAATCAAGATATACGATCACTTGTTATCTTATATCTACATCGCAAAAAAATGTAGTAATGGCAATTTTAAATAATAACCGTTAAAAAAAATAAGTTTTTAAATTTGTTTCAAAACGTGTTCTCGTATGGTTCCGAAATCTTTGATATTGCATTGTATTTTTGAACTAATAACGCTAGTGTTTAAGTTTTGAGATATTGACTCTGATAAGTGAAATATTGACCTCATTATTATTTTAAGTTTTAACATGTCTGATCAGTACAGAAAATGTGTCAAGTGTGGAGTGACCTTAGCAAAAGATCATACTTTAACTTTTCACCGATTTCCTAAGATTGGGAATGGAAACCCTGGTTACTTCACCATCAAATTTGCCTCACAATAATGAGCTGCATGGCATGATTGAAGCTTCTGTGGAACATACTGTAATACTAAAGTCTATTGCAAGTTCAAAAAAGCAAGTAAGTAAATATTTGCTGTTTGCTTCTGTTGCTGTTATCTAAAACTTTGCAAGAATAACTTTGTACAAAAAATTTAATTTCAATAATTGCAACTTTGATTTTCCTATAAGGTATCTTTTATAAAACTGACAATTTACTAACCGTAAGACTGTCTAGTCATAAATTTTTTTAGTATAGTTATAGTTGATGATTTAAGTAATTTTTAAGTTACAGAATCGCAGACGCAGCATTTTGAAACCTTTGGGTGTTGGGAAAGTTAAAGAACTTTCACCAAGGGAACAAAAACTTTATTATACTTGCAGAAGAAGCTTGCAAAAAATAGCAGTTTTGAAACAAAAATTAAAGCAAAAGAAGAAAATCAATCCTATAAATAAATTGGTGAATGATAAACATGTGAGAAAGCTATTTGATAGTAACCTCAGCGATAGTTTCGTACTTCTGCTGCAAAGCCAAATTCAAAATTGTCCCCGAAAGCCTAAAGGGAGACGATATAATTTAAAGCAACAAATTCTTGCTTTAAGTTTATACAAAAAATCACCAGCATGCTATAGATTGTTACGGCGATTGTTTTCTTTACCATGTCAAAGTAAATTAAAGAAACTTTTAAATAGAGTTCCCTTAAAACCTGGCATAAACAGGCAAATGTTTGATGGATTAGCTAACATGGTTGAGACAAACACAGATGAAGAAAATATATGTAGTTTAATATTTGATGAGATGAGCATAAAAAAGCATTTAGCATATAATAAAAAGTTGGCTATAGTGGAAGGTTATCAAGACCATGGTAATCAGGGAAGATCAGGCGATATGGCCAGCAAAGCTCTCGTTTTCATGCTTTCAGGCATTAGAAAACGATGGAAGCAACCAATTGCCAATTACTTGTCAGGGAACTATACAACAGCTGATAGACTAACAGTTTTAATCAAAGAGGTATGACCTATTTATTCAATAATGTATATGAATATAATATTGATATTGTAGTGTATGGCTATAATGTGGGTAGTCTAATATAATGTACCGTCTCATTATGTGTGAATAAATCAGTCCAAAACCAACCGTCGTTTCACTCACACATCCCAGACATTACAGATATATCATTAAATTAAATTTAGTACCTTTAATTCCTTTACTTACAATTATTCTTTAATCATGTATTAAACTTCAGATATTATTTTAGGTTCTTGAAGAATGTTTTAAAATAGGCCTGAAAGTTGTAACCGCAGTATGTGACTTATCACGGGTAAATATCAGAGCTCTGGAAATTCTTGGCTCAACAAAGGAGAACCCGTGCATTAAAATCGCTGATCATGAAATCTGTACAATCCTCGATCCACCTCACCTTATAAAATGCTTAAGAAATCTTTTTATGAAACACAACATTAAATGTAAAACAGATGTACAATCAAGTGGCCAACAAGTATATGGTATGTATATTGTTTATCATTTTCATTTTGTATTTCACCCAAGTAAACGAAATTGCGTGTTTTGCTTTCCTGTAACATTTAATTGGTATTCACGATCACTAAAATGTTTAAAAATTAATTATTTTTTATAAAAACAATAGCCACTTTAAAACTTAAAAGCAAAAAATAAATATTTTTACAACAGAATTCGGTGCTGAGTAAACCATAGGCACATAAGGCACCGACTTCTTTTGTAGAAAATATTAATGTATTGCTTTTTAGTTTTGAAGTCGGTATTTTTTTTTTCTAAAAATTATTTACTATGCTTATCATGACTGAGAAATATTATAGATTTAACAATTTAACTTTCAGGTACAGCTAAATGGAGCCATATTGAAACTTTTTATGAATTAGATAAAAATAATCCTAACTTTGTTTATGCTCCTGCTTTGACTGACATCCACATCCGGCCAAATAACAAACAAAAGATGCGTGTGAAATATGCTGCTCAAATATTTAGCCATTCAGTAGCAGCTGGTATATTGGCTAAAGTAGCATCAAGTAAGCAATAACCATGTACATATACATTAACCTAATAGTCTAAAAAACAGACAGACAGAGATAGATTTACTTACTTGCACATGACCAAACAGATAAAACTGTATGTAGGCCTTAACCAAAATATATCACGTTCAACAGATTTTGCTGAACCTTTCTTAATGTGTGTTTAAATTACATGTTGTGTTTTGTGGTGAATAGGTCGTAAATCCTGCATATTTATAATAAAAAATGCTGGTATATATCTTATATATATAAATATATAAATATATATATATATATATATATATATAAATATATAAATATATATATATAAATATATATATATATATATATATATATATATATAAATATATATATATATATATATATAAATATATAAATATATATATATATATATATATATATATAAATATATATATATATATATATATATAAATATATAAATATATATATATAAATATATATATATATATATATATATATATATATAAATATATAAATATATATATATAAATATATATATATATATATATATATATATATATATATATATATATATATATATATATATATATATATATATATATATATATATATATATAAAAATATATAAATATATATATATATATATATATATAAATATATATATATATATATATATATAAATATATAAATATATATATATAAATATATATATATATATATATATATATATAAATATATAAATATATATATATATATATATATATAAATATATAAATATATATATATATATATATTTATATATATAAGATATATACCAGCATTTTTTATTATAAATATGCAGGATTTACGACCTATTCACCACAAAACACAACATGTAATTTAAACACACATTAAGAAAGGTTCAGCAAAATCTGTTGAACGTGATATATTTTGGTTAAGGCCTACATACAGTTTTATCTGTTTGGTCATGTGCAAGTAAGTAAATATATATATATATATATATATATATATATATATATATAGATATATATATATATATATATATATATACTAGCTGTGCCCGCGACTTCGTCCGCGTGAAATACTGTTTTCGTTAAGCATTTCTTTTAAGGATTATTATTTTACTTGACCGACGTGCTATGCGTTGATGTATGGATGTAGACATAGAGATAGGTGTGCCACGACCACACCAAATGTAGGTGTTTGGTCTCTACCTATCCCTCTGGGTTATGGGCGTGAATTTAGTTGTTGTTGTTGAGGTATTTTATTTAAACTTATAAAAAATTACAACAAAACAAATGGAACTTACAAAATATTCATTTACTCTTATGCAAATTTTCATCCCCTATTCCCTTATTATATTGCAACATTAAGGGTAAAACTTTTACAAACTTTAAATGACCTATTTATTAATATCAAATTAGTAGCCTAAAAAAAGTTATAAGCTTCTAACTGTAAAAATGACGATACGTCCATACAAATTTCCACCCCTACTTTTACCCCCTTATACACCCTCTTTCACGATAAAAATTAATCTTTGTCCTTTCTCAGGCTCTAAGCTAAATATCAGTAAGTATAATAGTAAAACATATTAAACAAAACATTCATTAAAACCTCACATATTGCGAAACAAATTTTCATCCCCTATTGTTATTTAGCACCCTTACGGGTAAAATTTTTACAAAAATCGAAATTCTTACTTATTTATATCAAATTAGCAGCATTAGAAAGAAGTTTCAAGCTTCTTACTGTAAAAATGACGATACTTCCATACAAATTACCACCCCCACATTCAACCCCTTACAACCCTTTTTTCGCGTTAAAAAGTAGTCTTTGTTCTTTCTCGAGCTCTAGACTAAATATCAGTAAGGGTAACAGCAAAACATATTAAATAAAACATTCACCTAAACCTCACATATTCCCAAACAAATTTTCATCCCCTATTGTTATTTAGCACCCTTCAGAGTAAAATTTTTACAGAAATTGAATTTCATATTTATTTATATCAAATTAGCAGCCTTAGACAGAAGTTTCATGCTTCTAACTGTAAAAATGACGAAACTTCCATACAAATCACCACCCCTACTTTCAACCCCTTACAACCCTTTTTTCGCGTTTAAAACAGACCATGTTCTTTCTGAGGCCCTAGACTAAATATTGGTAAGTGTAACAGCAAAACATACTAAACAAAACATTCACCGAAGTCTAAAATATTCCCAAACAAAATTTCATCCCCTATAGTTATTTAGCACCCTTGAGGGTAACATTGATACAAAAATTTAATTTCATATTTATTTCTATCAAATTAGCAGCCTTAGAAAGAAATTTCAAGCTTCTAACTGTTAAAATGACAATACTTCCATACAAATTACCACCCCCACTTTCAACCCCTTACAACCCTGTTTTCGCGTTAAAAAGTAGCCTATGTTCTTTCTGAGGCTCTAGAATATCTGTGTACCAAATTTCATTTAAATCGGTTCAGTAAACAATAGTAGGCGACACTTCCATACAAATTTTCACCCCCATTTTCAACCCCTTACATTCCCTTTTTCGCGTTAAAATATAGCCTATGTCCATCCTCAGGCTCTAGACTATCTGTATACCAAATTTCATTTAAATCGGTTCAGTAGTTTTGGCGTGAAAGCGAGACAGACAGACAGACAGACAGAGTTACTTTCGCATTTATAATATTAGTAAGGATTAGCAGCATTAGAAAGAAATTTCAAGCTTCTTACTGTAAAAATTACGATACTTCCATACAAATTACCACCCCCACATTCAACCCCTTACAACCCTTTTTTCGCGTTAAAAAGTAGTCTTTGTTCTTTCTCGGGCCCTAAACTAAATATCAGTAAGGGTAACAGCAAAACATATCAAATAAAACATTCACCTAAGCCTCACATATTCCCAAACAAATTTTCATCCCCTATTGTTATTTAGCACCCTTCAGGGGAAAATTTTTACAGAAATTGAATTTCATATTTATTTATATCAAATTAGCAGCCTTAGACAGAAGTTTCATGCTTCTAACTGTAAAAATGACGATACTTCCATACAAATTACCACCCCCACTTTCAACCCCTTACAACCCTGTTTTCGCGTTAAAAAGTAGCCTATGTTCTTTCTGAGGCTCTAGAATATCTGTGTACCAAATTTCATTTAAATCGGTTCAGTAAACAATAGTAGGCGACACTTCCATACAAACTTTCACCCCCACTTTCAACCCCTTACAACCCCTTTTTCGCGTTAAAATATAGCCTATGTCCATCCTCAGGCTCTAGACTATCTGTGTACCAAATTTCATTTAAATCGGTTCAGTAGTTTTGGCGTGAAAGCGAGACAGACAGACAGACAGACAGACAGACAGACAGAGTTACTTTCGCATTTATAATATTAGTAAGGATATATATATATATATATATATATATATATATATATATAAATATATATATTTATATATTATATTTATATATTTATATATATATATATACATATATACTTAATAGGATAAGAAGTCTATGCCCAATGGGATGTTATGTAAAATGATATTAAGAATTTATACAGAAAAATAAATGATCAGCCTGCAGATTGCTCGAATCCTATTATAATAATAATATAAATGTTAAGTTTATATATCTGAGTGTTTGCTACTCAATTACACCAAGAAAGCTAAACAGACTATAAAAATTTGCTATACAGATAGAGATACTTTTAATCTTGGAAAAATGTTATGTTCCATTCCTTGTTCCATATTAAAGAAAAATCTGCCAAAGACGTTTCTATCTGTGTTCTATATTTGTTATAAATGTGTTTTATGAAATAGAGAAATAAATTTATACAAACTATATTCACACAAGCGAGGCAGCGGTCACTGGTAGTAATAGTATTGGTCTATAATTGCATATAACTAATTAAGTTTTTTAATATTTTTCAGATGAACTTCCTGCTGAGTGTGTTGCTACAGCAAATTTATTAAATAAAATGGATATGCTGTTTGATTCTCTAAATGCAGACTCAAAGGATTTGAGGCGAGGAAAAAAGTTATCGACAAATATGAGCAATAATAGTCAACATTTAAATTATTTTAAAGAAATGAAAATTTTCATTGATAGCCTGTCATTTGTAGGATCGCGAACGAATCCACCGTCACAAGAAGGATGGATACGCACAATTAATGCCATTGAAAAATTATGGCATTATTTAAAAGAAATCAAGACGCTCTAGAGAACTGCTTCGGCTGTATCAGATTTAGTTGTGGATCAAATTATAACCCCACTGTGTCACAATTTGTCGCCTGAATCAAAACTGCTGTGATTACAAACCTCAAGCACAGCGGCCATCGTCGTAATTGTGAAGACGATTCGTTTGTACTTGCAAATAATCTAGAGGCATTTTTGATAGCCGGCGATAACCAAATAGAACAGACGTCAGATGACATAGAATGACAATTTGATCCACAACAAGATCAATTTGAAGATATTATTGGTGAAGCAGTTCATACCATTGATAGTGGTACGTCAGAGGCCCAGCGGGGTTAGGCAGTAAAAAACTAAAAACGAAACGATCGATCGTTTCGTCTAAGCGATAGCGTCTCTCGTTTTTCCGTGTAAGGCTAGGCAGTAACAGACGACAGTCGCTTTCGTGCAGACGAAGGTGAATCGTCAAAAAAAACAAATTATTGTCTATACTTGACGATCAACATTGTGTCATTTGAATTTGACGTATAAAGGTCAAATATTCTCGCGGTAAAAATACAAAAGTTTAGTGAAGTGTTTATGTTTCAATTTACGTTTTGTAAAATGAATTCTTAAAACGCAAGCAATGAGCAAATCGCCATAATGGTGGAATTTATGGAAAGGTACGTCAATAACGTATTTAAAATGGTAAACACCCCGCAGGGAAGAGTGAGGCGCCAGGAACTTTGCCAACTATTAAAGATGTTGCTGGGTAAGGCAGGTAGTGATCCTGACAAGTCTATGGAGCAATGGATCAAGGTTGGTTCTAATGTAATAATGATTGTAAACATAAAACAAGACATTCATTCTGAAGCATGTTTGTTATGCTGGCAGACACATCCTTTTTTATTTTACTTATTCTTTGCAAGTGCCCTTGCTATTGAATCATGTATTTAATAACAATAGTTTTGTAGTTGCCATTTTCCTAGCTACGAATATCACATTTCATCACCCAAACTTTATATTTTAGGACTACCAGTAGAGGAACAGTCAAATGAGGAGCCTCCAGTTGAGGAACCATCTATCCAAATACAAATTTTGGAGCAGATCACTGACAGTAATTTATTACAATCCTGTTATTTCATTTAGAAAACAGATATGCAAATCTATTCTTCAGTTGGTAACTGTATTAATAGAAAAATATTTAATTAGTACCTACCTCAATTTATTTGCCCATGTTTCTGTTTAATCATTTGGGTAAAATAAATTAACTAAAATCAATTGATACAATTTAATGTTTAGTTTTATCTTATTATATACAGTTTAAACATTAATATTTACTAACTTTATCATGATATTTCAGATGATGAACAAAATGATATATATGTTGCCTCCTCTTCAAGAGTATAGCTGCCCCATCATCAGTTCAAAGGAGAGGGAAATGGCATCCAGGACCCTCACTCACTGGCTTATTAATGTAATGCTTATGCTTTGAGATGCAGTCTCAAATGCAAAAACATGTAACATTTACATTGGTTTTGGTTGTAACTTGTGTAATTAATGTTTAAGTGAATATTGAAATAAAAAATAATTGTATATAAATAAAGTTTATTTTTAATTTGTAAAACATTCATCTTCATCATATTTCTTCTTAAAAATACACTTTTAGACATTATTGTGTGGGCTTCTTCAACCAAACTAAAAACTGCCAATAATTAGTCTATTCCTAACAGCCCGCCCCACAATCACATCCGGCCCGTTTTCAACAACAGTTGGTTGTGTAAGAGCAGTGGACAAAAGTACTTCTGCATCATCTGTAGGAGTTCCTCTTGAATCTATGAGCATGTTATGCAGTACCACACATGCAATAACAATTTCTGCTGCATAATCAGGGTGATAATAAAGGATACGCTGACCTAACAAATATCAAAATCTATATTTAACCAAATGCCCTTTCTATGCAGTTTCGGGCCTTGACATGCACTCTAGTGTAGTTCTCTCCTCTAGATCCTGGTTCTGCATTCAGAATAGGTGTCATAAGGTAGATCCTTTGAGGGTAACCACTGTCACCTAAAATGTTATAAGTAATATTAAAGTTACAAATAATATTTAACATAGAACATCACCTGTTAAATATTTTTCTACTAAAAATGCAATTACCCAACAACCAAACTGACTTGCCAGATAGTTGCAGAGCCTCCATATGGCTTTGCAGTCTTCTACTTGCCCAGATATGACTGTTGTGACTTGCACCACCAAACTTGGCATTAACATTAGTGATTCTGAGATCACTGTCACATACCTAAAATATTTAATTGAGATTAATCTTTAATTATCTTATAATTATTATAACAAACATAAAAAGGTTCATACCATTTGGACATTAAGAGAATGAAAGCCTTTTCTGTTATAAAAACAAGGTACATCTGCAGCTGGACGAACTATGGCCACATGGGTGCAATCAATGGCACCAATTACACCAGGAAAATTAAACTTAGTATAAAATCTGTAAAATAATATTTGTAAGTAGTTGTATGTGCTCAAGGTAATAAAAATAAAATGACGGAAGTTATATATAGTAACCCCTACCCTTGCTTAATTTTAGTTCTTTGTGTGCTTGTTTGTGGGAATTGTATCCATTTATTTGAAATCTCATTCAGAGCTTTTGTCACCTCTCTGATACACCGACTTACACTTTTTTGATTCATATGTACCTCATTAGCAACACCTTTCTGATATGAACCCATGGCATAAAAGCTCAATGCTGTCAGCACCTAAAATATAATAATTGTGTCAGTATAAGACTCAAAGTGACTAAAGTTAACATTAATCATATTAAATACCTAATCACCTTTTAACACACATATATTAAAAAAACAAACATATATCATAAAAAATCAATTTACCTTAAGTTCCAGTGAAGTTGTTTTAGAACCTTTTAAACTGGTATTGTGCCTGAGCTCGTCACACAACGAGTGGAACTCTTCCTTATTCAGCCTTTAATGAGCTCTAAACTGCCACTCCGGAATTTTCTGGAGTAACCGTTCGCGATTCTTTAATCTTTGTAGAAGCATACACTGCCGAGACATCTTTTTAGCTTCGGCATCTGCAGCTTCTAACAACATCAAGTCAAGGCGTTCCACATACGAGACATAGGTATCTATAATATGCCAAATCATAAATTGTTTACTTTATTCAACTAACAAATCATTTATAACATAATACCAAATTGATTTCTCACCTTAGAAGTTTTATTTAATATTTAATAATAGTTTAAGATATTTAACTAAAGTTGATTCGGTTGACTTCGCGGCAAAACGAGACACCTTTGTCGATCGTCTCAAAAACGAACGATCGTGTCGCTTTTAAAACGATTGGAAATGTCATTTCGTGTTACTGCCTAAGAATTTCAAAGGAATTGGTCGAAAAACGATAGACGATAGACCACGCTTCGTCTTTCGTGCATGTTACTGCCTACGGTTTTAACGCGTGACGTCAGACGTCAGTCTCTCAACCAATCACAATCGAACGACAGTCGCTTTCGTTTCGTTTTTGTTTTTTACTGCCTAACCCCGCAGGCTTGTGCATATGTGTGTGGATTTATGGTCAAAAAACGAAATATAAATTGTAATAATTGTAAGGAATTATTTTTATCATCAGACCATAAATCCATACACATTTTTACACAATTTAAAGATTATGCTGAAAGCTTAAATTACGCCAGTAAACATTTATTCAATGTGTGGAGATAAGTGCTTCAATAATTAATAATGAACTTGAATCAAATGGATACAAAAATTATATAGTTAAAAATTTAAAATCCATCCTTACATGCATGGTGGATTTCAGCTTTTTACTTAATTGTGACAGACATTATAATGAAAATTGTGATTTCATAATAAAATCAATAATTTTTATATCTTTAAAGCGATTCTTAATTAAAAAAAATCGGGAACTAAATTTAATTAAATAAATGATGTTAAATTACTCTGTTTCATTTCATTATTCCTTTAACTAATTTAAGTTAATAACTTTTACTAACACAATATATTGGAAATAATGATTATTTCATTTTAAAATTATTCTTTCTTTAAAAAAATCTTACATTTACCAAATTATCAAAATAATCATTATTTCCAATATAAATTTTTAACTATAAATAAATTAAAATACTAAACGTATATGCAAAATTCCCGCATTTTATTTTTTCATATGGGCGACCATTATGGCGCTAGTAGTATAAGCGTATAGACCAAAGATATAAACCTCCGTGAAGTTGGCCCCCTCACTTTAATTTTTTTAACTTTTTTTTACGCAAATCGTTTGAGAATCGTTTGAGAGGGTTTGAGAGAAAAGAAATATCGTTTGAGAGTTCCTACTTTCTCCGTAAAAACAATTTCAAATTCTAGTGTTAAGTTGGCCCCCTCACTTTACTTTTTTATATTTTTTTCAATGCGAATCGTTAGAGAGTCGTTTGAGAGACATTAAGAGAAAAGAAATATCGTTTGAGAGTTTTTACTTTTTCCGTAATAAATATTTTAATTCTGGGCATCGAAAGTTAGAAATCGATTTTCTTTTTTTCCGAATTAAATATGGCAATCATGCACTTGGACGTTTCAAATTTATTGTGTAGGTAGAGAATGGTAACAGAGTGATTGAGAGAAAAGAGAAATCGTTTGAGAGTTAATACTTTTTCTGAAATATATATTTCAATGTCGGAATCGAAAGTAACAAATCGATTTTCCTTTTTTCCGAATTAAATATAGCAATCATGCACTTGGACGTTTCAAATTTATTGTGTAGGTAGAGAATGGTAACAGAGTGATTGAGAGAAAAGAGAAATCGTTTGAGAGTTAATACTTTTTCTGAAATATATATTTCAATGTCGGATTCGAAAGTAACAAATCGATTTTCCTTTTTTCCGAATTAAATATGGCAATCATGCACTTGGACGTTTCAAATTTATGGTATAGGTAGAGAATGGTAACAGAGTGATTGAGAGAAAAGAGAAATCGTTTGAGAGTTAATACTTTTTCTGAAATATATATTTCAATGTCGGAATCGAAAGTAACAAATCGATTTTCCTTTTTTCCGAATTAAATATAGCAATCATGCACTTAGACGATTCAAATTTATGGTGTAGGTAGAGAATGGTAATAGAGTGATTGAGAGAAAACAGAAATCGTTTGAGAGTTAATACTTTTTCTGAAATATATATTTCAATTTTTGAGATTTGTAAGTTTTTGAAAATCGATTTGTTACTTACGATTCCGAAATTGAAATATTTATTTCAGGAAAAGTATCTACTCTCAAACGATTTCTCTTTTCTCTCAATCACTCTCTTACCATTCTCTACCTACACAATAAATTTGAATCGTCTAAGTGCATGATTGCCATAATTATTTCGGAAAAAAAGGAAAATCGATTTGTAACTTTCGATTCCGACATTGATATATTTATTTCAGGAAAAGTATTAACTCTCAAACGATTTTTCCTTTCTCTCAATCACTCTATTACCATTCCCTACCTACACCATAAATTTGAATCGTCCAAGTGCATGATTGCTATATTTAATTCGGAAAAAAGGAAAATCGATTTGTTACTTTCGATTCCGACATTGAAATATATATTTCAGAAAAAGTATTAACTCTCAAACGATTTCTCTTTTCTCTCAATCACTCTGTTACCATTCTCTACCTACACAATAAATTTGAAACGTCCAAGTGCATGATTGCTATATTTAATTCGGAAAAAAGGAAAATCGATTTGTTACTTTCGATTCCGACATTGAAATATATATTTCAGAAAAAGTATTAACTCTCAAACGATTTCTCTTTTCTCTCAATCACTCTGTTACCATTCTCTACCTACACAATAAATTTGAAACGTCCAAGTGCATGATTGCCATATTTAATTCGGAAAAAAAGAAAATCGATTTCTAACTTTCGATGCCCAGAATTAAAATATTTATTACGGAAAAAGTAAAAACTCTCAAACGATATTTCTTTTCTCTTAATGTCTCTCAAACGACTCTCTAACGATTCGCATTGAAAAAAATATAAAAAAGTAAAGTGAGGGGGCCAACTTAACACTAGAATTTGAAATTGTTTTTACGGAGAAAGTAGGAACTCTCAAACGATATTTCTTTTCTCTCAAACCCTCTCAAACGATTCTCAAACGATTTGCGTAAAAAAAAGTTAAAAAAATTAAAGTGAGGGGGCCAACTTCACGGAGGTAAGATATAATACTATAGTATGTAACATGTCATTCTTCTCTCTATAGAGAGTATTCAGAGTATTATATTCTTTGGTACTGTCTTTGTCACATTGACATAAAAAAGTCGAAAATTTATTTTTGCTGGCAACCTTTTCCAACTGCGGAGGTAAAAAATGTTGTAGATTGTGATTATAAAATATTTTTGCAAAAACTCAGTTCAGTATTATAATTCTATTTTAAAAGCAAGTTTTTGTTTTACAGAGAGAAAATATTTTTCGTTTTTGGAAATTGTCTCTGATACATAATACCTATTTTTCTTTTTTGCAACTCTAGGTTAAAACGTATTTCTATAAATTTTAATAAGAAGTTTAATTTTCTAACTAAAATTAATTTATCTTTAAAAAAAAGAAAACAAATAATTAAATGTTTTGCCTGATGTTCAATGATGTCACTTATTTTGGTCGGAAGTCATGTTACCAACACAACGCAACTAGTGCAATATAAATTGATTGTCAAACTAGCTGTCTGAATCTCAGATGAAGAATTATATAGATATGGCATGCGCGTTCACCCGTAAGGGACAGATAGAGAGTACTATAGACTATACCTATATATAAGTGAGAGGATTGGGGTTACCAGTTATTTGTTTTGTCCCGAAAATGAATAATTACGATATAATTTAATATATACCAATTTATATATTCCCAATTATATTGTAATTAATAAATGTAATAAATATAAAAAACAATGCGTAATTTTTGTTTATGTGACTAAGATTAGGTAAACAGATTTTTTAGTAATACTTAGTCAGGTCATAAATTCTGTCACATGTTTAATATAAAATAATTGAAACAAGTTTATTCATTATGTGACCATTTATATACCAAAATGAACTTAACAAAACATAGATTCTTATGACACTAAAGTTTATTCAAAATGACCTCCGTGATTTTGAATACAGGCCTTCAATCTCCGCGGCCAGTTGTCTATCGCAGCACGAACGAGGTCCATGTCAATATCGGTGGCTGCCTTAATCTAGGATGTCTTGAGTGACTCCAAAAAAAAGAATTTCCCGATATTTTTTTCCCGCGTACCGCTTCAACAAAGCGCGGCATCTCTTCAGTCTTAGGTCCATTAGACCAGCATTCAAACGATGTCCTGTTTTTCTTCGATATGCACGAAGCCCTCAGTCTTCTTAAAAAGCTACAAAAAACATACCAATATTAAAGTCATATAATTTTAAATTATTCTGTATATCATTACAGTGAACACTATATGTAAAACTACTTAATATTTAACTATTTTGATTGTACTTTCTAAGAAATTAAGTAACCGATTTCGATAAAATTTACATGGGACAAATTAAAAAGTATACTCTTTAAAATCAACGGGATAAGAAAGTATCAATAAAAAACACAGCATATACCAGAATTAAAAACTACTCATTTTGAAATCTGTTGAAAATAGTATAAAAAATGTGAATTGTTTCATTTATATACATTACAAATACTATACTTTATTTCCCCTAAATTCAGGGTAATTTTTACAACAAGATGGTGGTATTATTTTTACGGGTAAAAACCAACCAATTTGAAAAGAAGTTTAATATGGCCGCTTGTTTCCCAGATCCACAGTATATTATTTGACACAAATGACATCTGCGTTTGGGCGCATAATGTTCGAAAAATACAATTTTATTTTAGCTGATTTTACACGTATTTTAACATATTAGTTATTACAAAGACTGTAAAGAACAACTATTTTGTATTTTCTTCCTTATTTTGTATGAATACATTTGAATAGGTGCGTAGTTACAGTACTTACGAGTGAAAGGTTATGTTTTCCTCTTTTCGCTCACTACGGCTTTTACATCCAACAATACAGCAGTATACCATGTTTTATAAACTTTACCTAACTAAAACTGAAATATCAAAATATTTTTACACAATTACAGCGACTAAGTACTCACAATTTTCGAAAAATAACACGAATGTCAAACTTTGTTAGGGACAACCTAGGTTGTTTGTAGGGGACAACCTTTGTTCCAAACAAACCCCAAAGCCTGGTACGCAGAAAGGGACAGAAGATAGTTATCCCTGTCTTTGTCACGTCACAGGAATTGTGTATAACTGTATCTCTCTCACTCACGGTATTATTATTACCGTGTCATAGACTTGGTCTGAATCCATTTGCAACGATCGAAGAGCAGTGAACATCGAGGAGAGGTCGTGGTGGAATTTACCATCTAGCCACCATCGCCGTTTCGCCAATTACACCATGGCTGATACCGAAAAGGCGCCGCAGCAGCAACCCCAACAACAACAGCAGCAGCAACAGGACCAGCAAACTCAACCGCAACCGGCTAAAGCCGCTAAACAAAAGCAGGTCATTGGTAAGTGCTACCGCCATCTTATCGTGGCCCGTCAATCGCTTACTAAAAGCACATGGCCACTGAAAAGAGAGGCATTATTTTAGAAAATACTTTTTCTATTTTTAGTGGTTACTGCGAAATAATCGGGAAAAAAACTATGTGTTAATATATTAATTGAAGAGTATTAAGTTTTGCAACGCGATGCATTATTGATTGTAACACCGGTTGGTTGATGCTTCCCCGCTTAGCGCGGGCGGCGGGCGGCCGGCTTCATTCGACACATCCAATCACTATGTAGCTTAACAATTAAAGACGAAAACATATTTTAAATTGCAATGCGACGACACAATTATTGCAAGTGCTAATTGAATTAAATAATTCACTATGATCCATGTATAAACAGTCAACGCGATGTTTTGCCATACGCGGGAAGTATTTGGGTCGTATTGTAATTTAAAGTTGTTTTAGACTTTGCTTTGCTATTTTGTATTGGACCGAGAGCTAGCAACGTTCTCGAAAAAAAAAATAAGTTCATCTGGTTTTTCGTTCAATTCGATAGCTCTGAGCTGGAAACGGTTGTGTTGGTTTATTTTTATCGTATAAAAATATACAAGTTGTAACATAGCATCATAGCATAAAATTTCTATATGAATTTATCGATCTATGTATTTCGCAAATTCGTTTGTAATAAGAGCCGACCGGATCTAAACCATTGAACAACATTCGTGGTGTAGAAAAGTGCGGCAAATAATTTGTTGTAGGGTGCGAGAGAGAGACGGCGACAGTAGGGGAACTGATACTCGTATTTATACTAATTTTTTGGTTTCTATAACGCTGTTTGTTTACTTCTTCTTTATTTTTTTATTGTTTATTGAGTATTCAATAAGAGAATTAATATTTTGATTTAGTCCTATAATAATTTTGTTGTGTATGCGCTTGCCCTGCGTGTGTTTCCGAACTGGCGGCTGCGCCCGCCGCTAATGTGACAGCGACTTGAATAAACAGTCTGCGCTAAGCAAGCAATCGTTTCATTACTCCCAATACGTAACAAATTTAATGCATCTTTATATTCTTATCAGGCATATTACCGCATTAGGACTATCAATTGATCTTTTAAGGTATTTCAGAAGACATATATTACAATGTAAATTATTATTTCATGATAGTATTTCATTATCAAAAGACTTGAAGGTAATATTAATGTTTTTCTATCTAGATAGTTTATATTTAATAATCGCTTGGTTTAGTTCAACTCTCAAGTTTCCCCCCAAAAAACATTAGTTGCCGCGCTTTTCCATTTCGCGAACTTTTTCTAGCATTAATTTGGACTACATTTTTAACTTCAAATTAGTGTGGAACACTTAATGACCATAGATCTAAAATTATGACCTCCAGTCATACGTAAAATCTATAGTCAAATGTTTCTTGAAAACGCTGCTAGCACTTGTGCAGTGGGCTTTCGAAAAAAACATTCATTTTTAACTTCGCAGTAATCACAGAACGTTTGCTTAACCCGCCATTTTTTTCGGAACTACCATCGTAACATATTAGGAGATTATCTAATTCTAACTATTTTTCACATCCTCGCGTCTGTGTTCATCAGTTTTCAGTTTTAATAACGTTTTCATGACAGATAAACACTCTTGGTTTTTTTGGTTGGTTTTTATTCGTAACTGACTTTTTTTTTTAATTTCATTCTTATTAACAAAGCCGCAAGCTGGATTGTTATCCATAAATTACCTTGTAAGTAATTTGTACATATTGGTTATATATGAATGTTTTTATTTTCTTCCGTGTACATTTAACACGCAATAATATAATACTAGTCTTAGATTTCACTATTCCGAAGCCTAGCGGTTCGAGTTCCTTCCAAATAAACATATTATACGTCCAAAGAGAAAGAAAGAGAACATTATTGCCTCTAATTCTCCGAAGAAACTGTTTTCATGGTGCGGTAAACAATTAGGTACAATGACCCGACTCTATTTCACTTTAGATTCGATAAGCGACGTAATCGCGAGATTGCGAACGATTTGCTTAACAACGTGGCTCGAATGTCCTTTGTTGTCGACTTTGGTTTTATTGATTTTTAAACGAATATCAGAATTGTCTCAAAACATATATTAAAAAATAAAAATGTTATTTTATTTGTCTGTCGTTATAGTTACGACTTAAGTTACCTTTATTTTTCGTTGTAGTTGTTTTTTTTTGATAGCTTTTTTAACATTACAGCATTTAATCAGCCAGTAATAAATCGGATGCTTTTTTTACGCAGTTATTTAATTAGAATTATAACCTACGATACTGGAGTATATAGAACTTTAACCGCTTGACAACGCAGTACGTATATTACATACCATCATCATTTTGACATCTGCTACACGTGTCTTGAGCTTTTTTATTTGTTTCATGTATCAATAGGACATTTCTTTATATACCGTGGGTAGTAAAACTGTCGATATTATTATCTGTGGTGATAACAAATTTTATATAAATGTTTCGGCGACACCACGTTTGCTACCGCATTTGTTTGGACGTTTTCATTAATGTTGTTGTTTTTTTCTTGGCAGCTGAAAAGGTTTCGGGCACCGTCAAATGGTTTAATGTCAAGAGCGGATATGGTTTCATCAATAGGTAAATTATTTATTATTACCGTAATATTTTTTTCAGTAAAATTGAGAAAGTTTTTCGCTAAGAGTAACTTCACCGACTATTTAAAATAGTTGTACATATTTAGTAAGGCAAAATTAAAATAAATAGGGAACTTTTTACGTCACAATTGTATATAAATACTCGTTACGGTTCTGGAATATAATAAGAAAAATAATCTCTGCGGCTCGTAACCCCGTTCTACTCGCTCCGCAGTACACAATCTTAGGAGTCACAAAAAGTATTGAATCTTACAAATACTCGAAATTATAACGAAACATGCACGAAAACCATAGCTATTTTCTAGCATTGTCTTTTTATTACTTTTTTTTTATTATTCTTAGGTTTAAAAAAATATGAAAATCTAAAAATCAGTCCTTATGCGACGCGCTCCAAATTCTTCGTGCTAATAAATTTGCCGCTTCGCACTGGCTGTAACCAAGATCGCGCGACGTTGCCGCTCTTATCTCGTTTTTGACTTATGTTTTATTTTGAGAGTTGCAGGTTTTATTGATAGTTTAAAGGTCTCTTTTTATCTACCTGTCAAATACTTACTACAAACTAGTCATAACAAAATAGAATAGGTATTTTAAGTTTCAATTTGGAGCTGTAATATTGCAAATGGGAATGCGTGGCGAGCCTCCATTCCGCCCTTGATACATGACGTCACACTGCTCCACCCTCACCCTACGTGTTCGTAATTACGGGCGGTGGCGGCGGCGCGGCCGTCCCTTTGCATGCCGAACTATTCTGCACACGATGGGTGTAGTTTGTGTTACCATATATCTTTCCTTATCCGAGATATATATATATATATATATAACAATATGCTATCTAATACCTATATTAGCGTTTGAAATTTTTATTACTGTTAAATTGATTGCACATTGTTTTTGATTCTTTTTGCGAATACTTGGTTACTTTAGTATATAAAGGGATGGCATAGTAAAATATTGCTTTTATTAGATGTAGACAAAGTATAATAATGTGGACAATTTTATAAAACGTGTTGGTGTTATAATATGAATGGAATGATGCAGAAATGACACGAAGGAGGATGTGTTTGTGCATCAAACGGCGATCGCCCGGAACAACCCGCGCAAGGCTGTGCGCTCGGTGGGCGACGGTGAGGCGGTGGAGTTTGCCGTGGTCGCCGGGGAGAAAGGCTTCGAGGCCGCAGGAGTGACCGGCCCCGGTGGCGAGCCGGTCAAGGGCTCGCCCTATGCAGCTGACAAACGACGCGGCTTTCCCCGCCAGTCAGTATATGATTTTGTATAATTATTTAAATGATTTTACTTTTACTGTTTTTATCTTTCAATTTTGATTTAAATTAGAATAATAAATTTCATTCTTGCCAAAATGTAACATGGTAGCCTTAATTTTTCAACTCGTTAGCTGTAGCTATACATATTTTAACAGATATTACCCTCGTCAAAGCGGCGGGCGCGGTGGTGAGGGCGCTCCACGCAGGGGAGGCATGGGACGCCGCGGGCCCCCGGGCGGCCAGGGCGGCCCGGGCGGCGCGCAGGGGGATGAGGGGCAGGACGGAGGGGCACCACCGCAGAGGAGGTGAGTAACGCAACGCGTGCGTCGTTAGACTGCTAACGGTACCGTTTTTTGATGGGCCAAAGTATTAAAGTAGCAATGTTGCGCGCAGCTACTTCCGGCGTAACTTCCGCGGCGGACGTCGCGGCGCCGGCGCGCCCGGACCCATGAACCGCGGCGGCTACCGTCGCGTGCGTCCGCGCAGCTTCCAGTCGGGCGCACCGCGAATGGACGCGAACGCCGGGGCAGCGGCGGCGTCGGCGGGAGCCGCAGCCCCGGCGGCCGCGCCCGTAGCTGCTCCGGGGGCCGCCGACCAGGCCAAGCCGAAGCCGAAGCCGCAGCAGGCGACGCTCGCCGCCGCCACCACCAACGAGAGTCAGGCCTGAGGGGCGGCGCGGCGCGCGGCGCGGCGCGCGGCGCGGCGCGCGGCACGCCCGCGTAGCGCCGGCCCACCGGCTCGCGTGCCACGCCCTTCGAAGTATTGTCCGTGTACCACTCTGTGTTTCGTTCGGTCGGTATCATCTCCGGTTCTTATCTTCTAGCAAATCGTCTTGGGGGTGAACGACTGCATAATATCATGGATCAAAGATGTGATATTTTTATTATTGAAAATGGTTATATATTGTATTGTTTTGAAGTTGTAGCCGAACTGTTTTCTGTTTGTATACCACCGGTGCGGAGGCGGCGAGGACGCCCTGGCGCGGCCTACTCCTGCGGCCCACACCCGCGCGTCCTCACCGCCGCCCCGTCGCATACCACCGCACCGCACCCCGCCCCGCCCCGCCCCGCATTGCATCACTAGGGCCCATCGACAATACGTAATAACTGTTGGAGATTCCTTGATGTATCTGTCAAGATGTAATTTAAATAAGCGCTACTGAATTAACACAAGTTACGTGCAGATACACAAGTGTAAGGTCGCCCTGTCTGATGAAATATTTATGAATTATTTAATGTTACTATTATTTTCACGGCCCAAATTTTGGTGTCATTATTTTCAGTTGTTGTGTAATTTATTTTGTAGATATATAATATTTATAACTATATTTAAATAAACAAATAATAAAGGTATAAAGCAAATATTTTGTTAAAAGATGTTGTTTATTTATTTATAAGTTGTGAGGCAGAGTGCAGGCGGCGCCACTCGGGCCGCACCCGCGGTGGTATACTCGAGTCAAAATTTACTAAAGTTAAAGGAAACTTTGTGCAATTAATATAAAATACTATATACTCTACAAGATTGTTGAGAAATGATATGCAGGTCCGTAGCCCCAGAGTAATTTTGTATTTTAAATAATAAGACTTTAATTTTAATGATTTTGTAACTCGAAATTAATGATTTACCGAGTTTATAAATTATTTTGTCGATTTGCAATACCAACTATAACTTAATTTTATTTAAGGTTTAGAAATGAAATGAAGGCAATGATATACGGCGTAACATTATTAAGACCTTTTACATGTAACGCCTATATTATTTTGTTTATTACACCTGTATGATTCTATTTTTTTAATATTATAAAGAGAGTTAAAATTTCTAAAATTTCTAATGGTTCTTTGATAACATCAATGATTTCTTGACCATCTTTCAACACTTTTATTGTAATTTTTTTTCTCGATTTGCAACATCTAAATTTTCAAATGATGTAACTACGAACATCTTTTACCTGTGAAAAATGAAATAAACTGATTTTACCTGTGTGAAAATTGTCACTTAATAATGACCTTAACCCGCCCGCTGTTAGCAGACAAAATACAATTGTCTGGTGACCTTGCTAATATAAAAAGCAAACCAGTCTGTGAGTGTGCGCGCTTTATGAATACAAAAACACTAGTTTCCAGTCTCAAGTCTGCATACATGCAGCTTCTGATTACTAAATCAGGGACCAGATGCAGTGATGCTGAAGATTGATCTCCACATCTCACAATATGCAAATTGTTGATTACATGTACATAAATGTTTTTATAACACTTGCTCTTACTTGAGTACAGATAGTGTCCATAAAATGAGCACCGAACAGAGCTGGGCATTAACTCGTTAATCCGTTAATCGTTAATTAACGAAGTTAACATTTTGCTTAACGGATTAACTTTTAAGTTAACTTCAAAAAGTGTTAACGCTTTTGTTAACTTCCGTTAAACTCAACTTCCGTTAATAAAAGTCCGTTAATCGTTAAATTAGAAAGTTGGAGACGTGCTGTCATTTTGTTTAAATTACGCGCCACGCCACGCTCGTAAGTTCAACTACGTTGGGCGACTGTCAGCGACTCGAATGGTGAACGAACGAGTTGATAATTGATATATGTGAAGATTGCGTGCAAGTGTGATGCATCAGAGCGTCCGGGAAAGACGTGACCTACAGGACAAAATCAAAAGAAGGTTTGAAATAGTACATTTCATAACGAGTGTTGACGATAGAACTTAAAAGCCGTCTTAATGTTTTTATTTGTTATTTAACCTTACTGATATTGTAACATATAATTTTGTTTAATTTCTTTATATTGTGTTCTTTTGTTGTATTCTACATTAATTCCATAAATACTATTTGTTATCTGTAACCTACCAAGGTAGATGTAAAAATATTTAGTAGTTTTTAAATATAAAAAATAAAATGATTTTGGAGGGTGGAAGGCACTTTTGCAGTCGAATGTCGTCCGTCGAACGTACTGTGCGCACCCATGTTGAAAACCTGTGTTTCATTTCTGCTGCATCGCCGCCATCCTTTACAACGAGTCTATAAAAGCACGAGTATTCCAAAGCCCACATTCCGAACGCTCTGCGTTCCTGCAATACGCCAATTTTTGAGCAACTGTATTAAAAACACTTTTTTACTCGTGCGTTCTCTTTCCCAACTGTCAAAATAATGTCTATTAAAAAGAAAAAACCAACCACGAAGTTTTTATGATTCATGCAAATATTTCTAAAAAGAAGCTCCTAATTTATTACAATATCAGATTTAATGATTTGATTCAATGAATTAGGTTGGTTTCATTTTATTTCATCTCATTAAATTTCATTTTCATTTCATATCAATAAAATAATCTACCGAAGACTTCGCTGTTTTGGCATAGTTCGCTTTGCATACCCGGAATGGGTGAAGAAAACAAAAAGATCTGTTCTTCTTTTACGGTTGGCGCCATTTTCCAAACATTTTAGTTAGTTGAGTTTATTGTGTTTTTATTATTATATTAAATTGCTTCATTTTTTCGCAACTGTATTAAAAATAGTTGTTTAGTACATGAGCGGAACTGTCATTACAACTTGTTCTAACTGTCAACCCTCACCTTCGGCTGCGCCTCGGCTCGGGTAGACATTTGTCGGAACACTTTGCAATGACAGGCTTTCCGCAATCGTAATAAAATATACTATAATGCATTCATACTTGTCTCCAATACTAATGTTTTATAGAATTAAGATTAATTTTTATATTAATAAAAAATAATTTTCATACTAATAAAAAATAATTTTATATTAATAAAAATTAATTTTCATAGTTAAAATAATCAAATTAATATTTTAAACAAGTGTCGCCACCATAAGTGTGAAAGTAGTATGTATAATTTTGGTATGGTTAACTGTTAACGATTAACTTTAACTTGCGTTAAATTTTCCAGAATTTAAAGATTAACGAAGTTAAATTTTTATTTAACGAATTAACGATTAACGAAGTTAACTTTTCGATTAACTGTGCCCACCTGTGGCACCGAACAATCTAGATTAAGGTATGTGCTTTGGGGTTAATTTAATTTAAAAACTCTGCAACCTTCTGATTCTTCCAGTAGGACACTTATTTCCATATATATTTTAGGAAAGACAACAGCATCACAATGGATTTAAGCTTCATAACGTGAAAAATCGGTAACTTTAAGACTGCTGCCTGTTATCGTCGAGATCAACGTGGTTAATTTTAAAAGTAAATTGCCCGTAAACTATATATAAACTATACTCTTTTGACGACCACATCGGACTACATCAGTTGACTTTTTTTATAAAAAATCTGAAAGTAACAAACTGTGATCGAGGCTATATTCTAGACCGACGCATTTGTCCAAGTACAGTTACTTGATTGCCAACTCGCTAGAGCGCTAACCCCAACTTTAACATGAGTCATTTCAATGGAGCGTAGGTATACCGAATCTATTGAAATAACCTTAAAAGTAACACGTATTTACAAATCTAAACTAAAGAATACAAAGTTGTTAAACGTCGTAAAATAAAATAGGGATAGATTTACTTTTGTAAAAAAAAATAGCCGACTTCAAAAAAAAAAACAATCTCAAACAAAATGCACTCAAAAGTAACATAAAAAAACAATTTCAAACAAAATGCATTCAAAAGTACCTTAAAAAACAATGTCAAACAAAATGCACTAAAAAGAAACAAAATAATGTCATGAAAACTTCTTTCTTTCTTTCTTCTCTCTTTCAAAAACCCTCTAAACTCTAAAGAAAGTTCTCTTCCTTCTTGTAACATGTCTATATTGTATAATTATTGTTATTTCGCAGTCGGTGTCGGCCGAAGTAAATATAATATAATACATTTTATATTTGAGATGTATTAGACATACTTACGTTTATGTCCCTACTTAGGCCGAAACCGACTCCAAAATAAGTTAAGTATAAGTTTTTTAAGGTACTTTTGAATGCATTTTGTTTGAAATTGTTTTTTTATGTTACTTTTGAGTGCATTTTGTTTGAGATTGTTTTTTTTTGAAGTCGGCTATTTTTTTTTCTTAAAAATTTTTGTTTTATTTCACAATTTTTAGTGAATTTGAAGTTCAATTACAAATTTCCTTAATACGTATAAGGACATAAATGAGACAAATAAAGAAAAGGACTTTCCTATTTGATATGTGTGTACTTCTATTCAATAACTAATTTAGAATGCACCAGAAAACCACTTATCCTTTAAACAATGAAATAATTATCAAAATCGGTATACAAATTGAAAATTAACGAACTAATACATCGTAGCGTGCCTTTAATTTTGTCCAGCCGCTCGCCGCACTAGCATTTTTCGAATGCGCGTAGTTTTTAATCATTTAATGTCTTCCAAACTATTGATTAGAATTACATAGTTTAAAGGCTAATGTAATCTGCATTTAATACTCTAGCCTTCAAACATATTTATTTTGATAAGGATTCATATCGAATATAATATAATAGCGCCGTATGCTTACGACGCTGTTTTTCGTGTGCATTTTAATCGAAGTTTGTTCACAATAACATGGTTTTTGTGAGACATCCATAGATGATAGATATATGCCACCTGAGACTTTTATTTAGCAAATTTAAGGATCTATAATTACTCCATACATCATTTTAATGTAGGTCATATAGTTTGACCTACGTAAGCCCAGAAAGCAAATTTGTGCTATTCATTGTAACGCGATGTAGCATTTTTCGTTTCCGCGTAATTTTATTCTTACGATATCTCCTAAACTATTAGACAGAATGATATAGTTTTAATTGCAAATATAATCTACATTAAATTCTCTTGATAATGAACATGTTTATTTACATAAGGGTTAATACTGAACTTGAATAATAGCGTCGGAAATAGGGCATGAATTTAATTAATGTTTCGTAAAGAAAAAAATGGTTATTGTGAGAAAACTATAAAAGATTGATATATGCTATCGCGGACTTTTATTTAGCACATTTAAAGAGCTACAATTCGCCATACTTCATTTTGATGTAGGTCTTATAGTTTAGCCTACGTAAGCGCTGAAAGCAAAAATGTCCCTAATTTTCGCAACAAATTTTGAAGCTATATTCAAAATCTACTAGTCTTCTAGTTATTTAAAAAAAAAAACAAAAAAATGGGACCCACCTGCAAGCACTTCCTTTCGATTAAAATAATTTTTATCAAAATCGGACCACCAGGGACGGAGATTCGCAGTAACACACATAAAAAAAAAAAAATTCAGTCGAATTGATAACCTCCTTCTTTTTGAAGTCGGCTAAAAAATATACTTTGTCGACTGTGACGTCACACTGATGTCAAAGTTTTTTGAGCCTCCTGGTTAAATCATTTACAATACGAGATAACGTGGCTTGAGATGAGTAAACATCACATGCACTTCAGTCATAGACTTCCCTAGGAAAAGCTAGAGCTAGTTCTCCCCTCTAGATTTTCGCAAAAATGTAAATAGATACTTCTAAATACTAATATAGTCTACAATCCCTATCAATCCTCAAAGATAACTCAAAAACTACATGTTGATAAGCATTTAGATTGAGAAAAAAAGTTATACTACTAGCCTTCCTATACCTAGCCTGGATCATCGGCTTGACCTTGACTTCAATATTTATTTATTTCGTTTATCTTAGTCGAACCGAGAACTAAATATAATTTCAAACGTTGTTTTTATCATTTAAATTTAATCAAAACGTATAAAATCTCGTGGAATTTCACAAGCTTCAACTTTGGGGCTATTATTATTCATAATTTACATTAAAATGAAATAAACGAAAACATCGCATGCACTTATCACTTTTATTATTATTTTCCTCAATTAAAAATAATGGCATAAAACTCTTTAATTTGATTTAAGTTTGAACATGATGGTAAAAAAAAACTAAAAATACTTGCATCTTAATTTATTTATTTAAAATAGAATGCTTACTCTAATTACCTATAAATATTACATACAAATTTCACTTAAATCAACGTTTCTTGGCCGTATTATTTATATGTAACATTACCCTTGGGTTTTTTGAGACTGAATTTTCTGTATAAAACATATCGTTATCCTTGTCATTATCTTTGACAAAACAGAGAACAATATGTTTTAAACGGAGATTTAGGTCTCAGAAACTCACGGTACTAACCTATAGTATTAAATATAAAATATTTTTTCTAAATTTACTCATATCGACATAGTCACAAATTAAAATTTACAAGTTGTAGACACTTATATATCCCAATCTTATTGTATGAAGAAATTTCTAAAAACTTAAATCAATTTGCTCACATTTTAGGCTCCTTAAATCTTTTTCGTAACACCGAGATATATGATTTTTCAATAAGTACCACCCATACTTCATATAGATGGTTTTTGTAGACTTCTTAAAGCAGGGAAAAATACGCTGCTTTAGGTAGCCATGTAAATGAAAACCAATGTACGAGTATTAAAGTGGATTTTAACATTGCCTTATGGTGCTCCGCTTTGGTTACAAGTCACTTTGAGAACAGGGTAATGAACCAACAGCTTGCACCTAAGATGACTACCAATTAAATTTTATAGTGTATACCTATTACACTATGTTATATAATTTATCGACTAAGCGTGGTTTTCTGAGAACAAAATCATCCGTTTAAAACATATTATCTCTGTTTTGTCAAAGATGACGATTTGTCATACAGATTACACTCCAACAAATGTATGGTCACATTCATTTGACAGGTGTTAGTATTAACTTCCGATCACAGCTTCATTATTTATTTAGATATATATAAATTAATGTTTATTTTAAATGTGAAATAAAAATCCATGTTAACAATTAAAAAAAAAATTTACCTATAAATAATATATAAAACATTATTAAAATATAAAATAAAACATTACACAATTTATATAATTTAAAGACATATAAAAATAAGCTATACATATAGTGATGTCCATGTGATGTTGATTTAAATAATTAATAATCTATGTATGAAATAATTGGTAAAAATCAAGATATATGCATTTATAACTGATGATTGAATCAAAATATTGTTGAAAAATAACAAATTTTAATTACACAAGTCATTAAGAGCGCTATCCCTGTATTTTATTTATATTACCTATATATTTCTTTATTGTTTTTTTATAAAAGAGTAAACCTATCTGTTACTACTGTGAATGTATTGACCGCAACAGTTAGATACATGAAACAAACTATTTGTATTGATGTGAACAGCTACGAATGTGCGTATGAAATGACTGTCTCGTATGAAATTCATGATTGTGTTTGGATGAAGTTTAATGTATTGGGTCTGTAGTTATGTTAATTATTGTCTTCAATTTTCACATCAAATATTACATGTTAGGATCGAAAGCAGAGATCAACTATGTACAAGAGCGCCTGCCTCTCCCTGCTTCCCCCTGTCATATATATCACAAAAGCCACACCGCACCCTCCGCCCACTAAATGTTGACACTTTTACAATTTCACAACACATCACGACCAAAGACAACCAAAGTCTCTGGCTCAAAATACGCCAGGGGGAGAACGAGATTTTTTTTTTTTATGGGCGGCATAGCGCCGCCCATAAAAAAAAAAAAAAAAAAAAAAAAAAAAAAAAACACATCACGACCACTATCTGTCAATGTATATATTACTATTTTATTTTAAATGATGAAAATTTACATTTTCAATGGATAACGAATGTAAAAGTAAGTATTGATTGCATGTTTAGAGCAGGTTGAAATATGAAATAAATTCACTTTATAGGTTTCATATTAGTTTAATAATTTGCACGATGCAATCACAATCAATGAAGTTACAATAATGGGAGTGACAGCTCATACCAATGTTGACATATCAAAAAATACAGATACACTCCATACTTCAAGGTAGTGCGGACAACATTCGCAAAAGGCACGTAAACTGGACTTAGTGTTCGTTTTCATCCACAACAGGGCGCAGAGGTCGGGCCCGCAGGCGCTCAGCCGCGCCCACCCGGACGCCTGCCGACGTCAGAACCCCTCGTCATCGCCTTCGCCTTGTCCCTGCGCGCCTTCATCTCCTTGGCTATCCTCCGTCGTGCCGGCACAGCTCCCCTCGCCCGAGCAATTATTGTGCAGCGCTTCGGCGCGGCTTTCGTCGTTCACGAACTTGGTTTTGGTGACGTACAGGTCCGAGGAGTCGCCGTCGGCGCACGGCTCGGCCGCCTCCTCGCCCCCCAGCGACAACTCGAACTGCGCCACCAGCTGGCTCAGCACGCTCTTGAGGTGGTCGAAGGTGTGCGCGTGGGGAGGCGCGTGGGGAGGCGCGCCGGCCGGCTGCAGCAGCGCCTCGCACGCGCCCTCCGAGCAACTCTTCAGTCGCTTCAGCGACTCCAACTCCCCCACGGACACCACCATCTCGGGATCAGACTTCATTCGGTCCAGCAGATGATCTGCCTCCTGCGAGAAGAGGAAGACCGTCGGGATTTGTATGTCGTCGATGCCGTCCCCGGACATGGCGAAGAGTGCGGTGGAGCCGTAGGAGGTGCCGTCGATGTTGTCGAGCACGATGGCGAGGCGGGCGCCGGCGGCCTGCAGGTTGCGCGCCTTCTGGGCGAACGTACACCGGCCGCGACGCGCCACACCGAACATGCCGGCGAGCGCGGGCGCGTTGGCGAGCGCCGAGCACGCCTCCGGGGGCTCGGCGAGCAGGGGTACGCCGCGCAGCCGCTCGCCGCCCGTCACCTGCCGGCCGAAGTGCGCGGGCCCGGCGGCCAGCACGCGCTCCGACGTCGCCACGCCCGCCGCCACCACACCGTTCTCGGTGTCGCTCAGCGTGTTCCACTTGGACATCTCACGCATGAACGTCATACCCTCCGACGCCTCCTTTGACGATTTCGCCTGGAATTATTAAAACATTCAATGTTTTAAATAACAAAAATTGAGACAATTTTATTTGTACTATAAGTTGACTGACCGTGGCGACTGTGTAGAGCAGCTGCACGCGGCCGTCGGGCAATGTGAGGACGGAGATGCCCATGTCGGCGAGGGCGAGCAGCTGGCGCGGGTCGGTGAGGGGGCGAGGGCGCGCCGGGGGCCGCCCGGCGCCGCCCAGCAGAGTGCGCAGCGGCCGGCGCACGCTCGACGCCTCCAGCGACCACGTGCTCGGGCAAGTCCTGTACGCGCGCAGACAATGTTGGTGCACTCTCCACATCGATTGGATAATAAAACGATAAAAAGTTAGTTGACAGTTTACATACTTTACGTATTTGTCCTCGTCTTGATCGTCGATGTTGAGCGCGAGGGTGGAGTTGAGTCCGTCGGTGGCGAGGGCGAGGGGCAGGAAGTGCGCCTCTGTGGTGAGCACGTAGTCCTCGAGGTGCACCGGCAGGTCGCGGTCCTCGCCGAACAGCATGTACAGGTACTTGAAGGTCTCCGCGAGCACGAAGGAGTCCATGCGGTCCTCGTGGACGCGCGTGCGCACGTCGTTGACGGCCGCGTACCCGCAGGGCACGCGCGTGTGCCGCTGCAGCGCGCGCAGCACGCTCTTGCCCACGTGCAGGTAGTGGTCGTCGCCGGTCGCTCGGTGGAGGAAGTACGTCGACTCCAGGAACTCCGGACGCAAAGGGTGCTGGCCCCAATGCACCTACATTTACACGTTTACTTACAAAATTTTGTAAAAGTGTAACTTTTACAAAATGTCGAAATATTATGAAAATAAGACATCGGTAACAAGTTGCAAGTGCACAAGTAGTACCTGGAGATCCGATGTGAACGCTTCAGGTATGAACGTGTGGCGCTGCATGACCTGGTAGAGCATCTCGTGTGTCTCGACGGCGGGGCGCACGTCCCCCAGCAGCACCTGGAGCCCCGGCCAGAACGCCAGCAGCGCGTCCATAAAGTTGCGCGACTGCAGGTGAGGCCTGACACGACAAAGACGACATCAGCACTCGACATCATCTCTCCACATCTCATAACGATCTGTTATTTATGAAATACCTGTGCATATGCACTGCGAGCATGACCGGAGGTCTGCTGATGTACTTCATGACGGCGTTGTAATGACGAGTGAATCGTGCGAGGTACTTCTCATCACCCAACAATATGTAAGCTTTGAGGCAGTACTCGTAGTAGGAGTCGATGCCTGCACCAACACCAGAGTCCTTGCGCACCCAATCACCAGAGTGGATGTTGATCACTGTACCCATCAGGTCGGATGTCCTATATTATACACAAATAAGCTAAGATTCAGATATGTTTGTGAAAATTTAGTTTTCCTTATTCCGTGGAAAGAGTTGTTTTTTAAAATTATCATCTCCCTGGCTTTATCCCACTCACACGGACAAACCTTAATGCTTTAGTTTATTATAAAAATATTGTAACTTTATAATTATAATATTTCTTCACTTATTGATCAATTTCACCATCATTTATAACACAATGTAGCAAATAAAAGTCTAAGATTCAAATGACATAACTTTTTCAAGGATACGCCATGTCGTAATGTCATAAATATACCTGTGCCTGATCATCCAGAGTCTATCCATGGCCCGATGCGCCTTCTGCTCGAAGACTGGATCTCCGGTGAGACGGGAAAGTGCCGCCATCTCCAAGATCATGGTACCTGCGCACGCCGTGCATGTCTCCCTGGATTCCGAGAGGCCCCGGAGACCATGTCGGAGGTTCACCTACAAAATATAACATTGAAGTAAATACTGCGCACATTCGAACGTAAGAATTTACGATTTGTATCTACGTTTGAAGTTTATTTAGTGCTAGCTGACGCCCGCGACACCGTCCGGGCGCAATTTAAAAAAAATAATAAGTAACATTCTAAGTTACAATAGTTCCGGCAGTGCACACTCACGGGTCTTTTTTCAATTAAATATCGTGAAATTTTGATAATATACTAATTCTTGTTCCAATCAGAATTTCTTGAAGTCATTTGAAATAAGCTATAATAAACTTATGCTAGTTTATAGTCCACAAAAGTCAAATTTCAGGAGTTCAAACCAACATCTAAATCGGTAGTCCTCCAACTAACAATTAGGTTATTAGCAGTTCGAGTTTTGTTCATACTGACCCGTCCATGGGGTATACCAGTGGAGTTGTTAAATGCAGGTAGCAGCCTTCGGCCAAAGCTAGCAGCTGTCCGTCGTACCAGCGCAATATGGGCACTTCGCTTCGCAACGCAGTCGCTAACACGTGAGCGGACAACAAACCCCTAAATAGACAAGAACAAACAAACAAATAAAGCTAATAATAAAACAATAAACGGTCTGTTATTCAAAGGAAGAATAAAAACCAAATGGCTACAGAAGACAAGTATGAAATTAAAAAAATATGCATAGGTGGGCACAGTTAATCAAAAAGTTAACTTCGTTAATCGTTAATTCGTTAAATGAAAATTTAACTTCGTTAATCGTTAAAGCGTTTAATTTACCAAAATTTAACGCAAGTTAAAGTTAACAGTTAAAGTTAATTTTTGTTTATATTACGAGTATAAGGCGCAAGCGGGAAATGGCCATATGAATAATCTCCGAATCGTATGGACCGATTTTGTCGAGACTTTCAATAGAACTTAGGCTATTTTTTTACTGCGCTTACGAAATCTCGGGCCATCGCTAATCCTATCTATAGTTTAGTTATATAATATACGAAAATATAATTTAGACAATAGGAGCGATGTACTAATGCCTGTACCATAATAATGACATAGCATGCACTAGTTACACACACTTATATACTACACTGACAATGATGGACAATTGACTTTTTCAGTCAATTTTTTTATCGACAATCCGACGTCACGGAATTAGAGAGCTAACTAAATTTAGACAACACGAATTCTATTAAACAGTAAGACATGTAATAATATTCAAAAGAAAACAATCAAAACTTTTGTGCAGTATATACATTTATCTGTTACTATTTGCACCCGGATATTCATTTGCTCATACTCCAACAACTGAACATTTAATTTTATGTATAACTAACTTTTACCCGCGACTCCGTCCGCGCGGAATAAAAAATAGAAAACGGAGTAAAAAATTATCCTATGTCCGTTTACTGGTTCTAAGCTACCTGCCCACCAATTTTCAATCAAATCGATTCAGCCGTTCTTGAGTTATAAATGGTGTAACTAACACGACTTTCTTTTATATATATAGATTTGGTAATACTTTTGGAACGAAGTTCCTTATCGCGCGTTGTGGGGTAGACGGAAAAAATTCTTACGAAAAGTTGTCACGACACTTTTTGCTATTGTAAGTATGTTAACGACGAATGAGCGCTACTTCACCATGGCAACGACGTGACAATATATAACGAAAATTCATAGAAATTAAATGTACTTCTTGTGAAGACTTAAGTTTTTTATTCATAGAATAAACATTGGTTCCTTCACTAATTAATAGAAAGGAACTTCGTTCCATCCGGGTGTCCCAACACACCTCTCAAGTTTTTTATTTTTTATTTTAGCTAAGGACCCACGAACAGACTTATCATTTTTTACGTACTTTTTATTTCTTAATATAGAAATATAGATTTATTAATAAAACTTCTAACATCTCAACGCATCAAACTGTACAACTGAGATGCCTTTGATAACTGCTATCATCTAATGATCTATCGTTCGATCTATTGTTATATGTTAAATAAAGTTAAATTACTCTCAGTGTATAGAGCATAAGTTACACGACATAACGAACACAACCGATCGCGGGTGATGTCTTCTCTCTTTCTTATCACCTATAAAATCGTTATAGTTAATTAGTAAGAATATGGTTTTGAATTATTTTCAACGACATTCGATTAATTTTAAAATAAACTTTCGATATACGTAAAAAAATCGATGTCTTTTTTTAAAGGTCACTTGTGGCGACATTTCATATATTAAATTTAGTATAACACAGTTTAACATTATTTCACTAACATAATTATTTTATCTTTTTCCTCATTCTTTCTCGTTTTGTCGTATACTATTTTTGTAAACAAACAAATTATCTTCGCTATTGTCTTTGTGCAGCGCACGTGCATCCCCGACCATTAGAAGGGTTGGGGCCATAAATCTGTGCGGCTGTCCATTTGATCCTTTGTTCATATTTTTGTTGTTGTTAAAATTATTTTTCGTAGACGATGAAGAAGCCCCAAAAAAACGAACGACGGTAATAAACACCTAAATCCCTTTTGTTTTTGAGGAACGTTTATTGCGTGCACATTTCGTCTTTCCAATTTTTAAATTTATTTTTCATTGTTTGTTTCTTATCTACGCAATGACAAAAAATCCTATTTGTACGCTTTTTCAAATGAACCATAAACTATTTTTTTTTATATTTTTTATTGTCTTTAAACTCGAACATTAAAATAAACATTTTTGTCTGCAACAAAGTTTAGTTATATTTTAGGTACGACGTTGAAGAGTAATGCACACTCGATTATTTTGATTGCAATTCAACGCAGAGTTTATCTTTTTTTAATAGATTTTGCGTCTCACGTATAACAATTATTGTATTAAGAGTAAAGTGTTTTCGAACCTTATGTTGATTTTATAACAAAGTCTTGTTCTAAAAAAAGCAAGTTTAAAACCAGTTTTAATGTGAATAAAATGTAATAAAGACTTTTCGAGATATTTGTGTAAATGTGAAATAATTATTAAACTTTGAAGGTGTCTAGCGCCTAAACTTCGCAATATTTGATAGAGGTAAGTTTGTTTAAATCGTCACTATTTTCTAACAAGGATTCTGTGGTACTCTTTTGATCACGTCTATCCCGGCCGCTCGGTGTATTGTATAACATGCATCACACTCGCTCGTTCTCGTTCACCATTCGACTCGCCGACGGTCGCCGAACATAGCCGAACTTACGAATGTAGCTTGATGCATAATTTAAATAATTAAAATGACAACACGTCAATAAGTGTCTATTGTAACAATTAACGGACTAAATTAACGGAAGTAGAATTTAACGGAAGTTAACAAGAGCGTTAACACTTTTTGAATTTAACTTAAAAGTTAATCCGTTAAGGAAAATGTTAACTTCGTTAATTAACGATTAACGGATTAACGAGTTAATGCCCACCTTTGAAAATATGTTACATTACATCAGTAAGTTAAAACTTCTAAAAACACTGAAACTACCATAGTTGGTCTATAGACCGAAATGGACATCCAACTTGGTGGGTATATGTCAAACTAATTTATCATAGCTCACTAGCGTCCTTCTGTTAATGTCAAAAAAGTGTCACAAAGTCCTTTTCATACTGTAACTGTCATGTCATGTTTTTGACGTGAAACATCTATAGGATCACTTGTAAACCGAATCGTTGGGTTGGCGACGCTTGCCGTGGCGACGGGTCGCCAAGCTATACTGAGGTATACATATATATATTTTATCTGTTTAGTTTAATAATATTGAATATTTAATATTACTATTATTATTATTCCACATATTTATTAATTTTCTGATTTAAACATTTTTCTTAATATTATTATTATTATAATTACTATCATTACTATCATTATCATTGCCATTACCATTGCCATTGGAATTGTCATTGCCATTTCCATTGCCATTGTCATTATCATTATTACTATTATTTATTTAATTATAATATTTAATATTTTATGCATATTACTTGTACACACACGATGTTTCACATCTGCCAGGCGTCCCATGACGGCTCACAAGTTTTTTTTCTATGTTTCTATGCCTTAGTAGGTTTAACACATTTGAAAAACTGAAAAAACTAACCGTGATAGAAGCGCCTCTCTCATCGAGCAGATACCCTTCTATTTCTAATTCAATGTCATGCATACCAACAGTAGAAAAAAGTATTTGTGTAAGTGTTTTTGCATGTAGAGAACATGTATTTGTAGCCGACTTCAAAAATAAGGAGGTTATCAATTCGACTGTGTTTTTTTTTTATGTGTGTTACCGCGAAACTCCGCCCCTGGTGGTCCGATTTTGATAAAAAATATTTTAATCGAAAGGAAGTGCTTGCAGATGGGTCCCATTTTTTTTGTTTTTTTTTTTTAAATAACTAGAAGACTAGTAGATTTTGAGTTTAGCTTCAAAATTTGTTGCGAAAATTAGGGACAATTTTGCTTTCAGCGCTTACGTAGGCTAAACTATAGGACCTACATAAAAATGATGTATGGAAGAATTGTAGCTCTTTAAATGTCCTAAATAAAAGCCCGCTATAGCATATATCTATCTTTTATAGTTTTCTCACAATAACCGTTGCCGTGTTACCGTACCGATTAGACGCAATATTTTGTGCTCCATAGTATTTATTAATATTTCCAAGTTACTTATTGTTTCAAAGACATACTGTATTGTAAATTAGAGCTTGTTTGTGTACTGTATGTAGTGAAGTAAACAAAAGTGGTAATTAGTGCAGAATTCGTGAGTAACAAGTTAAAACGTTTTTAAAGTGATTCGATGTTTTGACAACCGGAGTATAATACAGCGCACCGTATAGCGCTCGCATCTACCCTCACTCAACGCTAGCTGGAATGCTCCCGCTCATACAATAGTGTTGTGCAGTCTTATATATCGACATTTATTTATTTAAAATAAAATAATAATGGCATCAATTAATAAATGCCATGGTTGCAAAATTTCTCTAAAAACCAAAGAATACTTAGTATGTGGTATTTGTGAGAATAAGTACGATCTGCTCTGCGCCAATTTGCCGGAAAAAAATTTTTACTGCTTAGTGGACAAACGGAATTGGAAATGTCAAGTATGTCGAAATAAGCAACCGAAGTGCGACAATAGCAATACACCAGTAAGGTCCACGGCCCATGCAGCTGCAGAAACCAGCGCAGACACCCGTGATGATTCGGTGGTGTCACTCGAGGCAAGTTGTAGTAACATTACCGTACGTCCCGGTCAGCAAAGGCGCGCTGCTCCACCTGTCAAGACCGCTGTCACTATCGACGCCATTAGAGACGTCATTAGACAGGAAATTATGCCGTCGGTTAGAGAAATGGTATCCGAAGAGTTAAAAGGTATAAGAGTACAAATATCCGACTTTCACGAGGCTGTCGCATTTTTTAACAAGCAGTACGAAGATATTAAAAATGTTCTTGAGGACAAATTGGCTACGGTAGCTAAATTACAGCAACATAATGAAACTCTGCAATCTACTGTTAAAGACTTGTCGTTAAGGCTGTGTTCTATTGAACAGAACATGCGAAAAAGTAACTTAGAGATCAACGGTATTCCAGAACACAGATCTGAAAGTTTAGTAAAGACGGTATTGCAATTAGGTAGCGTAATAGATCATCCCATCAATGAAGCTGATATTTTGAAAGCAACGCGAGTTATGAAGTTTAACAAAGATAATGACAGACCTCGGAGTGTTATTGTTAAACTGAAAAGTCCACTATGTCGCGACTCTGTAATCGCAGCAGTTACAAAATTTAATAAAAAGAATGCAAAAGACAAGTTAAACTCTCACCACCTAGGCATGAGCGGTGCTAAGGTACCTATTTATGTAGCAGAGCATCTTACACCAAATAGCAAGACCTTGCACGCTGCAGCGAGAAGGAAGTCAAAAGAACTGAATTATAAATTCGTGTGGGTTCGCAACGGCCGGATTTATGTGCGTAAAGACGAGTCTTGCAAAGCTTTGTTGATTCGAGATATCGATAGCTTACAACTTATCACATAATTTCCATATACTTACTGTGAATTTTAAGACATAAATCCAGTAAATTCGATTCTATTAACATATATTACCAAAACGTTCGCGGAATGCGAACAAAAACCAGCGAGATAAGAAGAAACATTTTGCTATCAAATTACGACATAATAATATTAACAGAAACATGGCTGAATCCCAGTATATCTAATAATGAATTTGTTGATACTAGATATAATATATATCGAAGAGACCGCTGCGAAACCAACAGCTCAAAAAAAAATGGTGGTGGCGTGCTAATTGCAGTTTCAAAACAAATCCCTTCTGTTCGAATGAAAAACTGGGAAAGTGACTGCGAGGACCTATGGGTTTGTCTCAATTTAAATATAAGCAGCAAGATAAAAAAGGTAGCTATCTCCGCGGTATACCTTCCCCCCCCTGCACAACATAATGTTCTCAACGATTATCTTCTTAGTGTCAACGATGTTCTAAATGCTGTAGAGGACATTATAGTTCTTGGAGATTTTAACTTAAACTTCTTTAAATGGCAAAAGCACAATGATTTTTCTTGTATGACTCCGGATAATTATAACAACTCTTTAGGATACTGCTTCGTGGACTTTTTGTCTGTTAACGAATTGTATCAATATAATAGTATTCCAAATGTAGATGAAAGAATGCTAGATTTAATTGTAAGCAATATTACTAACGTAGAAGTTGTCACACCTATAGATGTTCTAACTAAAATTGATCCCAAACACCCTAACTTGTTAATAAAGGTCAACTTCCCTCCTCTTAGTAAACCCTTAAAAACGACAAATAACACTATTCTTAATTTCTTTAAAGCTAACTATAAAGATATTATCGATGATTTGATGGAGGTTGACTGGATGTTGTTATTTTCCCAATGTAGCGATGTGAATGCGATGGTTTCTTTATTTTATAATGTTATACGTAAAATAATTGATATGCGGGTGCCAAAACGACGCAAGATTACCAAGTCGAAGTTTCCAGTATGGTTTAGCAATGCTTTGATCAATCGTTTGGCTGAAAAAGACAAACTAAGAATTAAGTTTCGTCGGTATAGAAATCCTCGCGATCTCATCGAATATAAAATCGTTCGTAGTTACTGTCATAAACTGTACGATGAATGTTATGCTCGTTACATAAAAACCATCGAAACTAATTTAGTAAAGAATTCTAAAGCTTTTTGGTCTTTCATTAAAAACAGAAGGAAAAATGAATCTAAATACCCTTCTGAAATGCGTGGAGCTAATAGTTCTGCCAGCACGAGTCCCGAAATAGCTAATCTTTTTGCAAGTCAATTCTCTTCAATTTATAAGTGTACCAATAGTGCACCAGATATCTTAGACTATCCTGTAAGTTTAAATGAATCTAATAATTTATCTTTCATTCGCCTCACAGAATCAGATGTTATTAAAAAGATTAAACAACTAGATATTACAAAAGGAGCCGGTCCTGATGGCATTCCTTCGCTGTTCGTAAAACGGTGTGGTAAGGGCTTATCTTTGCCGTTGACTCTAATTTTTAATAAATCCCTTAGCGATGGAATTTTTCCAGATGAATGGAAAATTGCAAGAATCATTCCACTTCATAAGAAGGGAGATCAAAGTGATGTGAAGAATTACCGTCCTATAGCTATTTTGTCGTGCTTTTCAAAACTTTTTGAATCCTTAATATTTCCTATTCTATCCGCTCATGTTAGCACAGATCTGTCACCTAATCAACACGGGTTTAGAAAAGGTTTTTCGACAGTCACAAACTTAACACTGTACGTGTCTGATATTTCTGGTGATCTCGATAAAGGATTGGAGGTAGATGCCGTTTATATGGACTTTTCGAACGCTTTTGATCGAGTTAACCACCGTTTGTTGATAAAAAAATTAGAAAACATGGGTATACATGGGTCCCTGTTACATTGGTTTGAATCATACTTAGCAAAAAGACTTCTTTTTGTTACAGTCAATGGCTCCGATTCTTGCCCTTTTGCAGCCAGTTCTGGAGTACCTCAAGGGTCCCACTTAGGTCCAATCTTGTTTTTAATTTTCATCAATGACATTTCAACCGAAATTAAACATTGCAAGTTCTTATTATTCGCTGATGACCTCAAAATCTACAAAACGATTAACTCCATGTTAGATATAAAAAATATTCAAGACGATCTTAACAATATTCAAAAATGGTCTCTAGAAAATCATATGTTAATTAATCCAAAAAAATGCTTCCAAATTAAATTTACAAAAAAGAAAAACACTACATTATCTACATATGTAATATACGGGACAAAGCTTATGAAAGTCAACAAAGTGAACGACTTGGGCATACTGGTCGACGCGGGGTTAAATTTTGTCGATCACATTGACGCAGTAGTCACGAAAGCAGCCAAAATGTTGGGCTTCTTACGTCGTAACACGAAATGTTTTCGTACCGTCCGCAGTAAAATGGCCCTGTATAATGCTCTGGGACGCAGTGGACTTGAGTATGCATCTACCGTGTGGAATCCCTTATGCTCTATTCACTCTCAGCGCATCGAAAGTATTCAAAGAGCATTCACTAGACAACTGGCGTACAGCTGCCATGGAATCTCGCATCGTTCTTCTTACGATGCGAGATAACTTTTCTTTAGGATGACCTCCCTGCGAAACCGACGCAAAATAATTGATTTCGTACTATTATATAAGGTGCTCCACAATGTTATTAGATGCAGCGACATCACTCAACATATCTCCATATCTGTCCCCAGAGTAAGTCCTAGAAACTACATAAAAAATATCTTCCACGTTAAATTTGCCAGAACCAACCTCGGTCGCAATAGTCCTTTGGTCCGAATATGTAACGAGTATAACGTCATAAACAGCTCCGATATCGATATATTCAATGATGGTTTGACCTCATTTAAAAACAAATTATACAAATTAGTAATAATATAACTAGTTAGTAAGAATTACACATGTGTCCGATGTAATTTGTACATGCCTTTAATTGGTATACATGTTATCCAAAATGTATCAGTGAAATTTTAATATGTTTCCATTCAATATGTATGCTGTTGGCGTGATTAAATAAATAAATAACCATTTTTTTCTTCAGAAACATCAATTAAATTCATGCCCTATTTCCGACTATTATTCGAGTTCAGTATTAACCCTTATGTAAATAAATATGTTCATTATCAAGAGAATTTAATGTAGATTATATTTGCATTAAAAACTATATCATTCTGTCTAATAGTTTAGGAGATATCGTAAGAATAAAATTACGCGGAAACGAAAAATGCTACATGAAAAGCACAATTTTGCTTTCTGGGCTTACGTAGGTCAAACTATATGACCTACATAAAAATGATGTATGGAGTAATTATAAATCCTTAAATTTGCTCAATAAAAGTCTTTGGTGGCATATATCTATCATCTATGGATGTCTCACAAAAACCATGTCATTGTGAACAAACTTCGATTAAAATGCACACGAAAAACAGCGTCGTAAGCTTACGGCGCTATTATACTCGTATTATATTCGATATGAATCCTTATCCAAATAAATATGTTTGATGGCTAGAGTATTAAATGCAGATTACATTAGCCTTTAAACTATGTAATTCTGATCAATAGTTTGGAAGATATTAAATGATTAAAAACTACGCGCATTCGAAAAATGCTACTGCGGCGCGCGGCTGGACTAAATTAAAGGCACGCTACGATGTATTAGTTCGTTAATTTTCAATTTGTATACCGATTTTGATAATTATTTCATTGTTACTCTAAAGAAAGTTCTCTTCTTTCTTGTAACATGTCTATATTGTATAATTATTGTTATTTTGGAGTCGGTTTCGGCCTAAGTAGGGACATAAACGTAAGTATGTCTAATACATCTCAAATATAAAATGTCACCTATTTACTTCGGCCGACACCGACTGCGAAATAACAATAATTATACAATATAGACATGTTACAAGAAGGAAGAGAACTTTCTTTAGAGTTTAGAGACACGCAAAATACGCGCTTGTCGTGGAGTTGCGGAAAACTGAGCCCCTACTACTAGAGTTTAGAGAGTTTTCATGACATTATTTTGTTTCTTTTTAGTGCATTTTGTTTGAAATTGTTTTTTTATGTTACTTTTGAGTGCATTTTGTTTGAAATTGTTTTTTTACGTTACTTTTGAGTGCATTTTGTTTGAAATTGTTTTTTTTATGTTACTTATGAGTGCATTTTGTTTGAAATTGTTTTTTTTTATCAAATAATTGTAGGTTTTGCATTCTTATACAAAATGTTTATCAGCTTGACAAATTTGAACAAAAAAACTCTGGAGAAGTAAAGTAAAAGCTAAATTGAATCTAAAATACTTTTGATAGCATACAATTAATAAAATTAACATCTCTTATCCAACATACATACTTCTTGTTGCGGTGCCTCTCCTACTAGCGAAGATTAGGAAAATTCTCCAATTTTTTTACACTTGTACAACGTTTCTCATTATAAATCTTCACTAAGGGGCTGCCTTAGTGCGCAAACTCTTACTTTCACAGACAAACTTATAATTATAAAGTATACTGAAAAAGCATCTGACCCGAGCATCCATATGTTGGTCTCGAAGACAGAGACGATGATGTCATGGTCGAAGCTGACGTCACGCAGCACGAGCCTCACCGCACGGTTGAACTCGGAGAAATCACCCATCACCACCAACGTGTCCAAACTGTCCACCAATGTCAGCGAGAAACTAAAGAAAAACAAACATTTCATACAGTCATCTGCGCACCTTGAACTCCACAAGTTAAAATAATAAATTTTACTAATATTATAAATGAAAAAGATTAGACGGATGTTTGTTTTGCTTATCTCCAAAACGGATAAACAGTTTTCGATAAAATTTGGTTACTTACTAAGATTACTTTTTTTAATTCCGCGCAGCCAAAGTCGCAGGTACAAGCTAGTAACAACTAAAAGTAATAACAGTTTTCGTTTAGAAGAACATCACTATCTTTCTTATCTTTTCCCTACAGAAAGTTATATCTGAATGTCTTCTAATAAAAATCCTGTTGATGAGAATACCTTGACTTCTGGAACTTTCCTCTTCGGTTACAACGGACGGCCGTCCGCTGTAAGAACTTTTGGGCGAGTGACCCCGACACCCCGCACAGTGTGCAGGCGCATCCTCCCTCGCACTTCAGACCCCTTCGCCGCATTAGTCGCATAATAATATAATCCTACCAGATTAAATTGGCGGCTCGGAGTATGGCGCGTTTGCAACTACTATTATTACTATTACTACTATTTAATATTAACATTAACAAATCCTTTTACCGACCAATCTAAATATTTTCATCATCCACTTACTTTCCAAGTACATCATCCATATCCCCCCGACTGGGCGTAACTCCTCGCCATCGACCCTTACAGCTGAGCGGCATCAACTCATCTGCTGGATATGCATTATCAATGTAGGCATCGTAAGCATGGTAGAACATGCTTCTTGCCTCCTCCCTGTAATTACATAAAGAATTAGTAACACATATATTTACTGATGTTTTTTCCTCAATTTACTAATTTCATTTGTACAATTAGTGAAATGAACCAATCCGCATAGAGTCAGTATGATTTACTAAAGTTACGGTTGACTAAACTTATGGTCAACTCGAGAGCTTTAAATATATATGAGCTGATGACTATCCGAAATTGATGAGTGTGGATAAGTAAATATATGAATGTTGAGACTTCTCGTCAAAAGCATATTTTACATCTCGGGATCACTGGTATGACTTGTGAAGCAAAAATAGTGATCTGTTGTTAGCAATTATTACAGCAAATTTGTTCATTTGTCTGTATTCACATTAAAACATACCAAATAATTAACATAAGACATTTGAACATATTTAAATCCAATGCCATACATATTAATAACTGACTTTTACACTACATACACATATAAAATCTTAAAGGCATACACATATGGCATATATTCATTTAAAATTCAGTAATTGATAAAACAAAAAGAATGCCTTACTGTGGGTTTCTGAGACTAATTTCCCCAGTTTAGAACATTGTTATCTCTGTTTTGTCAAAGATAAAGATGTTTATATGTTACATACAGATATTTTGGTCTCAGAAACCAACTGTTAACACAAGTATGCTGATAAAAGATAACATGTCTAATAATTATTGAAGTAAAAGTGTAAATATCACTATTTTGTATATCATAGCAAGATATAACGATGTTAACTTATCTTTGATCTGGATTATTCTTTGTCATTGACTGTTGTGATGTAATTTATACCAGAATAAGTTGCAGTTTTAATGTCTTATAGTTATTTAATGTTATATTTCTTAATTCAGACTTAATAATAATTTTTAATTCATAGGATTAAGACACAATTAGCTAATGGATTTATCAAAAATTACTTAAAATTGTCTTTGAGTGTGTAATTAAGTTTTTTATTCATTAACTTCTTAAGTTTTAGGCCACAAATACTTTTACACATTGTTTTATGTTAAAATAGTACTTTATTTGCAGTAATCTTTAGAGTTTGTTATGTCCCTTAGCATGGAAATGTTGTTAATAATTCTGATAAATTGAACTAAAAAGCCAAAAGTTAAGCACAAATAATATACCTTATAACGTGACCATAAACATTTCAAAATAAAAAAAAAATGTGAAACAAGAAAGAAACAATGTACATTTATTATTTAATAGATATAATTAGATAAGTATTTTAAGAAATCATATGGCAAAGATGTACTCTAAAGAAGATTTAAAAGATCACAGACATAAATAAGATGCAACTGTGAGTAAACAATGTCACTATTGTAACATTGTATTATGTTATACATGTCCTGTCCTACTTTTATTTCATTCATGAAAAGTGTAATAACTAGCTAAAGTCCATTATTGATTTATTATAGTGAAAATAGGCCTGAAGAAAAATTTAATCCTTTATATAATTTGAAACATTACCTTAGTTGAATCCTCGCTGCTTTTGTCATCTGTGAGGGAACAGGTTCATCTTCAGTACTTACACAAACGAATGCTAAAATAAAAACTAACAGGACTGGACAATATGCCATTACTATCACAATATTTTTATATGACTAGTACTCTTATAAGTAATAATAATTAATAATGTCATAAGAGTAAACACAAATAAAATTATTAATAATTCGTTTGGTTAAAAATGGCAAGTTTACATTTCTAAATTAATATGAAACGAAGGAAATGTTAGTCTCTTTCACTAAAGTCACTAAACTATACTTAAGTCCAGGGTTTTCCTGGATTTCATCAACGTCAATGGATGTGATATGAAGAGATTATAGAAAAACAAGAACCACAGACAACTATTTTTTGTGTCCACGACACACCTCCGTGAAGTTGGCCCCCTCACTTTAATTTTTTTAACTTTTTTTTACGCAAATCGTTTGAGAGGGTTTGAAAGAAAAGAAATATCGTTTGAGAGTTCCTACTTTCTCCGTAAAAACAATTTCAAATTCTAGTGTGAAGTTGGCCCCCACACTTTACTTTTTTTTCTTTTTTTCATTGCGAATCGTTAGAGAGTCGTTTGAGACATTAAGAGAAAAGAAATATCGTTTGAGAGTTTTTACTTTTTCTGTAATAAATATTTTAATTCTGGGCATCGAAAGTTACAAATCGATTTTCCTTTTTTTCCGAATTAAATATGGCATTCATGTACTTGGACGTTTCAAATTTATTTTGTAGGAAGAGAATGGTAAGAGAGTGATTGAGAGAAAAGAGAATTCGTTTGAGAGTAGATACTTTTCCTGAAATAAATATTTCAATTTCGGAATCGTAAGTAACAAATCGAATATACAGTCCAAACCGTTTATAGCGACATCGTTTAGAACAACATACCGGTTAAATTGACCAAAATCAAAGGTCCTGGCTGAATGTTATTACATATCTTTCCTATTAATACCTGTCACCGGTTGTTACAACTATCGGTTTTTACGACTCAATATGAGTAGTCCCTTCGATGTCGTTATAACAGATTTTGACTGTATATATATATATATATATATATATATATATATATATATATATATATATATATATATATATATATATTGTATGTATGTATATATTTATTTATGTATATATTTATGTATGTATATGTATTATGTATATATGTAATATTTATTAAGTTTATTATTTAAGACATTATTTATGACGACTTGTACACACATTTACTTATTAAATAAATAAATAAATAAATTACCCATTAAACAACCTCTCTCTATATAATGGTAAGCTGTAAGAGAACTCTTTTAGAGTTAAGCTTTCCAGTACAATACTTCATGTGTATGTACAAAAAAAAAAAAAAGTAAAGTGTGGGGGCCAACTTCACACTAGAATTTGAAATTAATTTTACGGAGAAAGTAGGAACTCTCAAACGATATTTATTTTCTCTCAAACCCTCTCAAACGATTCTCAAACGATTTGCGTAAAAAAAAGTTAAAAAAATTAAAGTGAGGGGGCCAACTTCATGGAGGTAGATAGAGAGTACAAGAAAGGATTGGGGTTACCAGTTATTTGTTTTGTCCCGAAAATGAATAATTACGATATAATTTAGTATATACCAATTTATATATTCCCAATTAAATTGTAATTAATAAATGTAATGAATATAAAAAACAATGCGTAATTTTTGTTTATGTGACTGAGATTAGGTAAACAGAGTTTTTGGTAATACTTAGTCAATATGTATGTACTTAGTATGTTTAATATAAAATAATTGAAACAAGTTTATTCATTATGTGACCATTTATATACCAAAATGAACTTAACAAAACATAGATTCTTATGACACTAAAGTTAATTCAAAATGACCTCCGTGATTTTGAATACAGGCCTTCAATCTACTCGGCCAGTCGTCTATCGCAGCACGAACGAGGTCCTTGTCAATATCGGCGGCTGCCTTAATCAAGGATGTCTTGAGTGACTCCAAAAAAAGAATCTTCTGAAAAAGCTACAAAAAACATTCCAATATTATAGTCATATAATTTTAAATTACTCTGTATATCATTACAGTGAACACTACATGTAAAACTACTTAATATTTAACTATTTTGATTGTAATTTCTAAGAAATAAAAATTTACATGAGACAAATTAAAAAGCATACTCTTTAAAATCAACGGGATAAGAAAGTATCAAATATTAAAAAACACAGCATATACTAGAATTAAAAACTCCTTTTGAAATCTGTTGAAAATAGTATAAAAAATGTGAATTGTTTCATTTATATACATTATACATACTATAATTTATTTCCCCTAAATTCAGGGTAATTTTTACAACAAGATGGTGGTATTATTTTTACCAACCAATTTGAAAAGAAGTTTAATATGGCCGCTTGTTTCCCAGATCTACAGTATATTATTTGACACAAATGACCTGAGTTTGGGCGCATAATGTTCGAAAAATACTATTTTATTTTAGCTGATTTTACCCGTATTTTAACATATTAGTTATTACAAAGACTGTAAAGAACAACTAGTTTGTATTTTCTTCCTTATTTTGTATGAATACATGTGAATAAGTGCGTAGTTTCAGTACTTACGATTAAAAGGTTATGTTTTTCTCTTTTCGCTCACTACGGCTTTTACAACCAACAATACAGCAGTATACCATGTTTTATACACTTGATCTTACTAAAACTGTAATATCAAAATATTTTTGCACAATTACTACAACTAAATACTCATAATTTTCGAAAAATACCACGAATGTCAAACTTTGTTTGGGATAACCTAGGTTTTTTGTTGGGGACAACCTTTGTTCCAAACAAACCCCAAAGCCTGGTACGCAGAAAGGGACAGAAGATAGTTATCCCTGTCTTTGTCACGTCACAGGAATTAGGTACAACTGTATCTCTCTCACTCACGGTATTATTATTACCGTGTCATAGACTTGAGTTTGACACACGCACCAGCGTTCGGAACCGTACGATAATTATCGTACACATACGATAATTTTGTGCCTACATACGATGTACGCAAAGGTGGGCATTAACTCGTTAATCCGTTAATCGTTAATTAACGAAGTTAACATTTTCCTTAACGGATTAACTTTTAAGTTAAATTCAAAAAGTGTTAACGCTCTTGTTAACTTCCGTTAAATTCTACTTCCGTTAATTTAGTCCGTTAATTGTTACAATTGACACTTATTGACGTGTTGTCATTTTATTTAAATTATGCAGGCTACATTCGTAAGTTCGGCTATGTTCGGCGACCGTTGGCGAGTCGAATGGTGAACGAGAACGAGAGAGAACGAGAACGAGCGAGTGTGATGCATGTTATACAATACACCGAGCGGCCGGGATAGACATGATCAAAAGAGTACCACAGAATCCTTGTTCGAAAATAATGACGATTTAAACAAACTTACCTCTATCAAATATTGCCAAGTTTAGGCGCTAGACACCTTCAAAGTTTATTAATTATTTCCCATTTATCACACAAATATCTCGAAAAGTCTTTATTACATTTTATTCACATTAAAACTGGTTTTCATTTATTTAACATCACTTTTTTTAGAACAAGACTTTGTTATAAAATCAACATAAGGTTCGAAAACACTTTACTCTTAATACAATAATTGTTATACGTGAGACGCAAAATCTATTAAAAAAGATAAACTCTGCGTTGAATTGCAATCAAAATAATCGAGTGTGCATTACTCTTCAACGTCGTACCTAAAATACAACTAAACGTTGTTGCAGACAAAAATGTTTATTTTAATGTTGGAGTTTAAAGACAACAAAAAATATAAAAAAAATAGTTTATGGTTCATTTGAAAAAGCGTACAAATAGGATTTTTTTGTCATTACGTAGATAAGAAACAAACAATGAAAAATAAATTTAAAAATTGGAAAGACGAAATGTGTACGCAATAAATGTTCCTCAAAAACAAAAGGGATTTAGGTGTTTATTACCGTCGTTTGTTTTTTTGGAGCTTCTTCATAGTCAACGAAAAATAATTTTAACAACAACAAAAATATGAACAAAGGATCAAATGGACAGCCGCACAGAGAATGCGATAACGAACTCGATGGATTTATGGCCCCAACCCTTCTAATGGTCGGGGATGCACGTGCGCTGCGCAAAGACAATAGCGAAGATAATTTGTTTGTTTACAAAAAAAAAGTATACGACAAAACGAGAAAGAATGAGGAAAAAGATAAAATAATTATGTTAGTGAAATAATGTCAAATTGTGTGTTATACTAAAATTAATATGTGAAATGTCGCCACAAGTGACCTTTACAAAAGACATCGATTTTTTTACGTATATCGAAAGTTTATTTTAAAATTAATCGAATGTCATTAGAAGACATCACCCGCGATCGGTTGTTTTCGTTATGTCGTGTAACGTATGCTCAATACACTAAGAGTAATTTAACTTGATTTAACATATAACAATAGATCAGTATACTGCAGCAGAATAGTATACTGCTGTATTGTCGGTTGTAAAAGCCGTAGTGAGCGAAAAGAGAAAAACATAACCTTTCACTCGTAAGTACTGAAACTACACACCTATTCACATGTATTCATACAAAATAAGGAAGAAAATACAAACTAGTTGTTCTTTACAGTCTTTGTAATAACTAATATGTTAAAATACGGGTAAAATCAGCTAAAATAAAATAGTATTTTTCGAACATTATGCGCCCAAACGCAGATGTCATTTGTGTCAAATAATATACTGTAGATCTGGGAAACAAGCGGCCATATTAAACTTCTTTTCAAATTGGTTGGTTATTACCCGTAAAAATAATACCACCATCTTGTTGTAAAAATTACCCTGAATTTAGGGGAAATAAATTATAGTATGTATAATGTATATAAATGAAACAATTCACATTTTTTATACTATATTCAACAGATTTCAAAAGGAGTTTTTAATTCTAGTATATGCTGTGTTTTTTAAATATTTGATACTTTCTTATCCCGTTGATTTTAAAGAGTATGCTTTTTAATTTGTCCCATGTAAATTTTTATTTCTTAGAAATTACAATCAAAATAGTTAAATATCAAGTAGTTTTACATGTAGTGTTCACTGTAATGATATACAGAGTAATTTAAAATTATATGACTATAATATTGGTATGTTTTTTGTAGCTTTTTTAGAAGACTTAGGACTTCGTACATATCGAAGAAAAACAGGACATCGTTTGAATGCTCGTCTAATGGACCTAAGACTGAAGAGATGCCGCGCTTTGTTGAAGCGGTAAGCGGGAAAAAAATATCGGGAAATTCTTTTTTTGGAGTCACTCAAGACATCCTTGATTAAGGCAGCCGCCGATATTGACATGGACCTCGTTCGTGCTGTGATAGACGACTGGCCGAGCAGATTGAAGGCCTGTATTCAAAATCGCGGATGTCATTTTGAATAAACTTTAGTGTCATAAGAATCTATGTTTTGTTAAGTTCATTTTGGTATATAAATGGTCACATAATGAATAAACTTGTTTCAATTATTTTATATTAAACATGTGACAGAATTTATGACCTGACTAAGTACAGTAGAATCCGTTTATTATGACTCCGCCTATATTGACCTACCGATTATTATGACGTAATTGCACTAGGAAGTTTGTTTTCCATATAAAATTCTTATAATCAAGTCGGATATTATGACTTTCCTTACAGTGACATGTCGCTTATTATGTCCGGTTATAATGGCCGACATAATTCTTTACACCTTCGGTAATGTTCACTGATTCCCAATGATATTCGGCACGTGGCTCATTTTTGTTTTGAATCTCAGTTTCTCAGTGAGTAATTGACACTTGAAGGTCACGCAGAGTGAAAAAAAATTCATCTAAACGGCGCGGCGTAAAAGCATTTACGATTGAGGAGAAAGGTGCAATGCAGATTAGAAAATGGAGAATCAAACTCGTCTCTCGCAAAGAAATTTGGCGTGGGTCATTCGACAATCTCAATGATTTTTAAAAACAAGAACCGCATTAAGCAATCCTTCAATTCAAATGTTTTGAAACCGAAGAGGCTTCGATAATTGCGACAAGAAAATGTTGATCAAGCATTAATTCAGTGGTTTAAAATCATAAGAAACAAAGGAATACCTATCAGCTGCCCTGGGTTACATAAAAACGGTTTTTTTTTTCCATAAAATGCTTTGTATGACGTCCGCTTATCATGACGTGTTTGTCAATTCCTTTCGATGTCATAATAAACGAATTCTACTGTATTACTAAAAAAATCTGTTTACGTAATCTTAGTCACATAAACAAAAATTACGCATTGTTTTTTATATTTATTACGTTTATTAATTACAATTTAATTGGGAATATATAAATTGGTCTATATTAAATTATATCGTAATTATTCATTTTCGGGACAAAACAAATAACTGGTAACCCCAATCCTCTCACTTATATATAGGTATAGTCTATAGTACTCTCTATCTGTCCCTTACGGGTGAACGCGCATGCCATATCTATATAATTCTTCATCTGAGATGTACGATAATTTTACGCCCCTGGTACGATAGTCAGTCCACTTCAAGTTGCTAACGCTGACACGCACACATTCATAACATTCTGTGGTAATTTTCGCGGCATCAAGCGTCGGTGAACTTATTTTCGATTGAATAATTTAAATCAAGATAAATATTTTACTGTTTTGTGTGTATACATTAATGTTAAGAAATAAATAAGTCAAAATTAACTAAAACAGAATGATTGTGTAAGTTTTTCGTCATTTTCTTGATTATAAAAATATGATGGCGCGTGGATGACACTTGCAGAGGGTTCCTATTCGGAACAAAATAGGACTTTGCTCAAATGATAATTTAACGTTGGAGATTTTGTGAATTGTTTAGGATCCCGTGTGTAGTAAGCGACTTGAAATTGTTACTTTAATATTTATATACTTTCTAACAAATTTATTAAAATGAAAATTAAGTTTCCGATTTGAGACTTAGTACTAAATTGCTTTTGCTCACCCGTTTGGTTGGTGTGCAACCATTATGCTCGGAGGGCATTGAAATAGCACAACGTCATGGTAACTTACCTATCTAAAATTAATTGTCATAAAAAGTCTATAAACTATATTAAAACGATTCATTTTTATTTATGAATAATTCAATAACCTAGCTGACACTGAACACAACTTCATTTCGTTTCTTTTGTTTCAGCGGATGGTTGTACAAAAATTTTATAGTACTCAATTTAATTCGCCTACATTGACTTTATTTTTACTATTCCCTTGTCGACATTTATTTGCATGTGAAAAATTACATCGAAAGTTTTATCGCCGATATTGTCGAATGAAATTACGTCAGTGTCCTAATTTACATTGTAAATGATTTATAACGGGTCGTAATGGACGAATCTGAGGATAATTTGAGTGCAGAGGATATAAAATTTGTTGACAGTACAAGTTCTATCAAAATTAAATCTAAGAAGAAATCTCTTGTTGAGAGGGAATTGGAAACAAGTTTAACTGCAAGAGTGACATCTCCTGTAACCAATTGGGACAGTAGTAGCACTAGCCGTTATGGGAGAGCTCAAAGGCTTAAATCGGAGATAGATTCCAGTGATTCTGAAAGATCAGTCACAAAAGTTATAAAGTCACCGAAGATTGACAGATCGCCGGTTCGAATGCAGTCACCTGTATATAAAATGCATGCATCTAATTCACCGTTGAATACAGAGAATTCTAAGCAAATAGAAAATAAACTTGAAACTCAAATTGAGAATATATATAATGAAAATATATCATTAAGTCGTTTTGGACCCGATGAAAAAAAAATTATATCACCTGCTAAAAAGTTTCCTAAAGTTTACATAAGACAGGACCTGATTCAAAGTAAGGAAAAGGACAAAGAAGAGACAATAACATTAATAAAAACACTCTTTTCACCTGTAAAAGTAAATAACCCATCCACTCATATGGGTAATGTCTTAGAAAGGTCTTCCGAGAAATATAGCTTAGGTACAAAGCACCTTGATACATCATCAGTGGTAAAAACATTGGATTTCGATGGCAATAAGAAGAAGAAAAAAGAAATAATAGATAGTAAAATAACATTATCAAAGAGTGAAATTTTTGACATGGAAGCAAAATGTGAATATCAAGTTGGAGACTTAGCATGGGCTAGAATGGGCACATATCCATTCTGGCCTTGCATTGTCACTAGAGATCCTGCCAGCGGAACATTTGTAAAGAAGAAATGTAAGTAAATATAAAGTTAATTAACACATTATTGACCGTTGTTGACCGGCCACTAATAAACTCGTGATACACTTTTTTTCACATCATTGTTGTTTTCTCTGTTAGTGACCATATAGTGATATTGTTAGTATAACACAAGCTGTTTCTCTCGCTTATAAGACCCACCAAATCTTTTTTTGAAAAAATATATAATAATTAATAAAATTTAAAAAAAAATGACGTATGACGTATTCAGTAACATTGTCGGTCAACAATGTGTCAACAATTAGATGATTTGGAACCCTTCATAATTTTCAATATTAAGACTAAATACTCTAAGACTCTACAATTACTACTCAATTAAGTTAAAAGCTACAATAGTAATATCTGTTTTATTTATTTGTTATTTTTCTACAAGCTGCTTGTGAGTCAAGACATCTACGGGATTGTAAGTTTTATATCTTATTAATATTATAAATGAGAATGTATGGATGGATGGATGTGTGTTAGAAGATCTGGATCTACAGAATGGCTGCATGGATCTTGCTGAAATTTGGCTTAGATCTAGAATATAGCCTGGAAGAAGACATAGACTACTAAGTTTTTTTAGGAACAGATTTTAGGAAAAGGTTAGTTTTTTAAGGAAACAAACAGTAATTAATTAGGTTTGTTATGTAATTTTATGTACTAAAATAATATTAAATATGGTAAACATTTGATATGTTGAATGATTGAAATTAAATAAGTATGTAATGATAAAATCATTATCTTCTGTTTATAGTCACAACAGAAACATGGTCTTTAAAACTTACTAATATTATAAATGTGAATGTTTGGATTGAAGGATAGACGTTTGTTTGAAAGTATCTCCAGAAAGGCTTAACGGATCTGTAGAGATGGCATAGATATAGAACATAGTCTGAAAGAACACATAGGCTACTAATTAAGTTATCGTTTAATACAGATTTGCGGCCGATAGCTAGTTATGTAATGTTTTTATGAGATACTTTTATATCTTTATTAATTTTACTAATTTTAAAATTAGAGGTGATATAATCTTTGTCAAAAATGCTGGTGCGGGTTGACTTCACACATATCTTTGAATTTCTTGGCAGATATATCTAGGTTGGATCACAATGTTTTCCTTCACAGTATCTCGTGGTTATAAAAAAAAAAAATAAGTGACACTGCGCTAGTGAGATACCTAATTAATAATTTAGGTTTTAAATTAATGTAAAAAAACTAATATTGGTTATTTCTTTTATAGTATTGGGTCGTTCGGAACGCGAAATCTTACATGTAACATTTTTGGGTGACAATGGTCGACGTGGATGGATAATGCAAAGCATGCTACGAAAGTTTCTCGGACAACTAGAGTTTGAAACAACTAGAGAAAAATTTTCAGCAGAGGTGAAAGTGCTTTTATAATTTTTTTTATCATCAGCCCACTATACATCCTCTCTGAGGGCTCGGAGCCTACTATCTCAAGGGTGCCTAGGTCATAGTCAACCTCGCTGCCCTAGAGCTGATTGACTTCACACATATTTTTGAATTTCTTTGCAGATATATGCATCTTGTATCATTATGTTTTCCTTCACTGTATGATGTACATATGTAAATCAAAACAAATTGTTACATAGCAGGATTCGAACCTAGGACCTGCGGTATACAGGTCAATTGCTTAACCTCTGAACCTCAATCAAATTACATAAGGAAAAATTATGTACGAACTATTAATTTCTTAAACACTTGATTTACAGGAAAAGAAACGGGATCCAAGATTATATGCAGCCTTCTTTATATCAGAAAAGAAACAACCCCAATGGGCTATATCAGTGGAAGAAGCAGAAACTTTACTACGTGAACCGAAAAGGCTAAGAATAGATTTATTACGTGATATGCTAGGAAATAATAAAGTTGTTGTTAAAATAGAAAAGAGAGTAACTAGAACAAATAGTGATGTTTCATTGAGTGAGAGCTTATATGACACATTGTTTTCTGAAGATGACACAAAAAATAATGATAATGAACGTTCTAAAAACAAAACGAGAAATAAATCTTTAGATGTATCAGAAGTTGTTACAGCTTGTTTAGATAACATGGCTGCAAAAACTGGTATAACTAAAATTCAAAAACAATCTCACATGGACAGGTGGTTGCATAAAGCAAAATCAAAAACACCTGAAAAATCTTTTTATAAATCACAAAATAAAACTGATAAAGAATGCAAATCGAACAATGCAAAATTAAAATCCAATGAAAATTGGTCAAGACGATCCCTCAGTCTTAGACGATCTAGAAAAGAATCTCATGATATAATTGAGGTTAAACTGTTATCACATCAAAATGAACACGATTATAGTAAGAAAAATGATGAAGAATTTACTAAACCTATTAACAATGATAAAGTTGATATGACATTAAAAGAATTAAATGAACATCCCCAAGGAATCACATTGAATGAATCACAAGAAGAAATGGTTAATGAGTCGACAAATAATCAATATAATAATGAAGATAGTTTAGTACAAAATCAATTAATTGCAATGAAAAAGGATTCAACTCCAACTAAACTAAATGATACTGAGCTAATGCAAATAGATTTAAATGATAAAGAATTAGCTAGAGCAAATTCTGAAACGCTGCCTAATAGTATAGATGAAGTTAGCAATGAATTTGAAGATGTCACTTATCTAGACCAAAATAAAGACATCTTAGATAATTCTGTTTTAGAAAAGAAAGTTCAAACTGTAGATATTGAACATAGTGTTAATGAAATTGTGGATTCAAAGTCGAATTCTGTCCGAGATGAGAGAAATATTGTTGTTGTGACTAATTTACAAAAGACACAAATTAACAAAAGTATAGATATTAAGAAAAATCATGTTGAAGTAAAAGAATTAGACCATGGGAAATCAAAGAGTGTATCAAATAAGAATTTGTTTGATTTTATGGATTCTAATGACACAGAAATACACGCGAAACCTATAGAAAATTACGTAGATTTGATAAAATCAGACAATGATTCGTCAAACAAAAGATTATGTAAATCTAGCGATGTAGAAATGGGCACAGAAAATATAGATAACCCAGAGAATTGTAAAAATCATGAAGATTTTACTGAATCAGACAATAATAGATCAAAAAATATGCCAGACAAGAATTTATGTGAGTCCAATGATATAGAAATGGATGAAGAAATTATAAATTTGCCAGATAATAGTGAAAATCATGTAGATTTCATTGAGCCAGACAATCAAATATCAAAAAGTATATTGGACAAGAATTTAGACGAGTCCAATGATATAGAAATGAAAGAGATTTGTGAAAACCAAGTTTTAAATGTAAAAAATTCAAGTACAACTGTTTGTGAGTCAATAGTATTGAATAAATCACAGAAACTAAATAAAATAAAAGATATAGAGAATAACCAGACATCAGAGAACCAAAAATCAGATTCAGAAGAGAGTGAGGAATCAATTGATAGTAGATCTTTAAAAGATGACGATCAGAATCAAATTGTAGAAGACAATCATGAAAAATTGAATAATGCTAATGTAAAATTAATTAATTCTAACGATAATGAAGTCCCTAATTCTTTCTCGAGTGGTTATTCAAGTTCAATTCCAGATGAAAATGATGTGGAGTATAATCTAATACAAATTTTTAATGATAAAGAAATTTCTTCAAACATAAATGATAGTGATTCGACATTGACTGAGGAGAAATTGCCAAACTCTAAAACATTACCCGAAGTTATTAGAGAGAATAGTGATATTAATAATCTCGATAACACAAACAATTTCATTGATAAAGTAAATAATATGCTGGAAAATAAAGAAATTGGTGAATTACATAAGAATATTATCGAAGAGACAGATATGGACGATAATCCAGATCAAAAACAGACTAGCGTTTTTAATGACGAAATGAATTCCACAGAAGTTGTTACTAAAGAAAAAAGTAACTCTGATAATCAATCAGCCAAAAGTTTAAATTCAGATGTAGAATCAGTAACTTCTGAAAATACAGAAGAATTAAGTTCCAAAAATCTTAAATCGGAGCTTGATAAGAATGAGACAAATATAGAAGAGTCACAGAAGACGAATTGGAAAGTCAAAGAGGTTATCGACGATAATAAATCATTGAAAATAACATTAGACAGAACTGTTGAAAAGAAATCAAATAAACCATCTAAAAATGAATTCGAAGATCCAGAATTTTTAAAGTATTTAGAATTTCGACAAGACGCATTAATTGACGAACATCCTGAACTAACACAAGATGAAATAACACGTTACTTGTACAAAACTTGGCTATATGAGGAAAGTTCAAAATCTGAAAGTAAACGTACAGACGAAATGGAACAAGCTAATTTAGTTAAAGGTTTAAAAAAAGAAACAACACAACCAAAAAGAGTGAAAAAGAAAATAAAAGTAGACAAAGAAATTAATGACGATGAGGATTTTATACCTAAATCAAAATCTAAACGAAGAATTGCAAGACCATATTACAATGAAGATTTCAATGAAAATTCAGATTTAGATATGGAAGATGAAGTACAATTATTTGAAATTTTCAAAAATAAATCAAACAGACAGTTTAAAGAGAAAAATAATGAAAATTCAAATGAGGAACAAATTAATATTCCAAACGGAAGTACAGAGGAATCTCGTAATGACGCAAACTTTTTAAGTGACGATGATTTTGATCAAGTCGAAGAATATTTCAGACAACTCACTGAACCAAAGCCGAATTTATTTAAAGGCCTTTTAAGAGAAAAAGTTTGTGAGATTTGTGAGAAAATTGGTAATCTAATTAAATGTAAGGGTTGTCATTATGTGTTCCATGTTGAATGTACTAAAAAAGAGACAGAAGTTATTGATAAACAATTACCTACTAGAGGAAGAAAGAAGAAGAAGAGAAATAGAGGTAGAAAACAGAAAGGTTTAGATGATTCAAACGGCTTGGATGGTGACAGTCAGAGTGATGAGAAATCTCAAGAATTGAATGCATCTGAAGAAAATTTATCAATAGACGAAGTTGAATCTCATATAATCGTAGACGCGAATAACTTCGAAGCTCAATTGAGTGATAAAATGAAAGAAATACTCGACACACAAAACGAGTATGACTTAGATTCAAGTGAACAAGAACTCCATTGGAGCGATACAGAAGTGGGTAAATGTAAAATAATCGATATCAAACTACCAAAGAAAAATCAGATATCGGATACAGATTATTCTGATTTCAAATGCCATAATTGTGTACGATATGACAAACCTATTTGTTTTGTATGTAGATCTGCCACTTCACCAAAAGATGGCATAGAATTCAGACAGAGGTGTCAATTGGCTCATTGTAATAGGTACTATCATTTAGAGTGTTTGGAACATTGGCCTCAAACGCAATATCACTCTGGTGAAGTTCTTAGAAATAATAAAAATATTAAAGGGTTTTTCGAGCCTGTCGTTTGTCCGCGACATGTGTGTCATACGTGTGTCAGTGATGACCCTAGAGGTTGTAAAACTAGATTCAGTGGTGATAAGTTAGCTCGGTGTGTGAGATGTCCAGCGACCTATCATTCCTTCACTAAATGTCTTCCCGCTGGTTCTCAGATATTGTCAGCGTCACATGTGATTTGTCCAAGACATTACGAGCACAGGTGAGTCTAAAAATGTATTGTTTCCTAATAAAATGCTCAAAGCTAACCTCTAGTTCAGTATCTTAAACTTAGTACTTTATTTAAGGAACTCTAAACGAAGAACGTAAAATTTGACAAAATTAAATGTGGATAAAGTGTGCATAACTTTAGAAAAAAAAAGTGGCAGAACCTGCAACAACAATTGTTAGGTGTATGAATGAGACGGAACAACCGGTGAAATACCACAACCTCACAGAAGACAGGCCTCAAGTGGAAGTAATTCCAACTATAGTCTGATGAGTGTGGTGCTGGAGGACTCATTTTAGTCCACGTTGCCTTCCCACCTTTCTCTTTTAAGGAAATTTATGGAAAGGGGAAGTGGATTTGGCAGAGGAGAAGACGCCTCTTTCTGTGCGAATATCCTCTATCGATTCCACTTCCCCTTTCGCTATTTAGGCGAATTCAAGTAGCCGCACACTCATTTGCAACCTTATAATGTAAAAAAAAACATTAATTATGTAATTTCGACCAATGGGCGACCGTTAGTAAATAGTAAAATAAAAATAATTTATATTATAGGCCGGGCAAAGTGCCTTGTCATGTGAACACTGGTTGGTGTTTCATCTGTGCATTGGGTGGTTCTCTCATCTGCTGCGAGTACTGTCCCACTTCATTCCACGCTGAGTGCCTTAATATCAAACCACCTGAAGGTAAGACTCCCTTAAAACAGATTGGGGCGGAGAGTAAAGTACATTATTTTGTCTCAAATAAAATTGAGCTTTAACAAATTGAAATAAAGTTTAATTTTACTTTGAATGTTTTTTTCATATGAAAAATAAAATTAAACCATGTTTCAATCATATAAAGCTAAGTTTTATTTGAGACTAGCTTGCGCCCACGACTAAAACCGCGCGAAATTAAAAAAAATTGTATTAAGTGGCATATGCGTTCTTCCAAACTATGTTTTACATCTGTGACTAATTTCATCAAGATACGTGTAACTGTTCCGGAGATATCTTGAAACAAACATTAATACGTAATATTAGTAAGATAAAAATCTGCTTTGTTTTCCCCTTTGTTTGTGTTAACGGATTTTAATCCATAACTATCTTAAAAAGTTACATTAAAATAATAAAAAAAGTGTAGTTTGAACTATGTTATTGTTTCTAACATTTTTGTAATGAAATTTAAATCTTACTAATATTATAAATGTGAATGTTTAGATGTATGGATGGATGGATGTTTGTTAGAAGGTATCTCAGGAACGGCTCAACGGATCTTGATGAAATTTGGCACAGATGTAGAACATAGTCTGGAAGAACACATAGGCTACTTACTAGTTTTTTTTATAATTCAGCGCGGACGGAGTCGCGGTAGACAACTAGTTATACTATAATTTTATTATGACAGTCAATATGTCGTTTCATTTCATGTGATTTCTCCTGTATATGTTTTCAGACATTTTGTATATTTTCTAGGTGGATATATGTGTGAGGATTGTGAGACGGGATGCTTACCTTTGTATGGAGAAATGGTTTGGGTCAAATTAGGACATTATAGGTTAGTATTCTGTTTTATAACATTATAAGATGAATAAGTTTTTTTAGATGAAGCTGGCAATACAAAAAGCATGTGGCAACACTAGTAAATTGAAATTTGTTTGGTAAGATATTAGTAGAGGACATACTCTTTGACAGTTGCGATGTTTTTTTGAACAAAGATTATATTCGTTGATATAAAAAACTAAAAAAAATAGTTCTGAGGGCTTTATCCTAAAAATATTTTAAAATACAAGTCAACTTCGTCTTTACCTAAAAGAATAAATCTCTGACTAATTACATTCCCATATGAAAAGAATTCTTATGGCATTTACTTTTGGTTTCTGACACCAAAATCCTATCTTTCATTATTGACAAAACAGAGATAATAATTTTTAAACATGGATTTTGGTTTCAGAAACCTACGTATATTCTTTTATTGTATCCAAACTACTGTAGGGAGCGACGGTGGCTCATGAGTTAAGCACTCGACTTGCAATATGCAGGTCGTGGTTTCGAATCCCGCCATGTACCAATGTGTTTTTGATTTATATATGTACATTTATCCGACGTTATTACAATGAAGGAAACATTGTGATGAAACATATCTGAGAAGAAATTCAAAGATTTATGTGAAGTCAACATGCACTGGGTTGTGGTTGACTATGTTCTAGTCACCCCTAACTTAGGGTAGGCTCCGAGTCCCTCAGTGGGGATGTATAGTGAGCTGATGATGATGAACTACTAAATCGAAGTATTTTAATGAACATGTGATATCTATTACAGATGGTGGCCTGGAATAATCCTGCATCCGTCAGAGATCCCTCCCAACATCTTAGCTGTGAAACATTCACCCGGAGAGTTTGTTGTCAGATTCTTTGGTCAATATGATCACTACTGGGTTAATAGAGGACGAGTATTTCCCTTCCAAGAAGGTAAGAAATGCTTAGATGGATGGATGGATGGATATTTGTTACTAGGTATGTCCAGAACAACTCAACGTATCTTGATGAAATTTGTCACAGATGTAGAACATAGTCTGGAAGAACACATAGACTACTTAGTAGTTTTTTTTAAATGATTACTTGAGAGTATGTACGATATGAAATGTCTTAATTCTGTGTTCAGAAAAAATATTTCTGCACTAAAGATTCTTTGTTCACAGTCACATGTTAAAAATACACGTCTGGATATTTTTTATGTCAACTGATGATTGAGATATATTAAGCTATTGAAATTTATTATTAAACTAGCTGTCGTCCGCGATTCCGTCCATGCGGAATTAAAAAAAAAACATAATAAGTAGCGTATGTGTTCTTCCAGACTATGTTCTATATCTGTGCCAAATTTAATAGAGATCCGTTTAACCGTTTTGCAGATACCTTCTAACAAACATCCATCTATCCATTCCATTCCATTCATTTTTTTTTATTTATATTGCGTAAAACTTTCAATTGCATATCTCGAAATGACAACAAAAGCCTTCGACATTAACTGAAAATTACCGTTACCATGGCAACCATTCATCTTTGCTGTGGGATAACTTAAAATTCACTAAGTTTTTAACATTCGCATTTATAATATTAGTATGACTAATATTAAAGTAATTATCATTGACTTAACATTTAATAATATGCCAAAAATAATTTTCAGGTGATACGGGAAAAGTTTCAAATCAGAAGTCAAAGATTGATGCAGCATTCAATATGGCGATGAAACACGCGCAAAGAGCTTGCGAGATATTGAAAAGTAAGTTATATTTTCTAAGCAAATAAAATAAGAAGATAAGTGAGTTAAGCTCAGAGGTTAAGCACTTAACTTGCAATCTACAGGTCTAGAGTTCGAATCCCGACATGTACCAATGTGTTTTTCGATTTTCGATTTACATATGTATTTATCCGACGTTCTTACGATGAAGGAAAACATCGTGATGCTGCACATATCTGAGAAGAAATTCAATGATATGTGTGAAGTCAACCTGCACTTGGCCAGCGTGGTTGACTATGGCCTAGTCACCCCTAACTTGGGGTAGGCTCCGAGTCCCTCGGTGGGGACGTATAGTGAGCTGATGATGAAATCGGGTGCGGTATAAAAAAACATAGAAGGGAAGTGACCATACAGAAGATAGTAAGTAAGTGGAAGTAATTCCGCGTACAGTATGATGAGTGTGGTGCCGGAGACCTAATTTTAGTCCTCTTTCCCTTCCCAACCTTTTTCTTATAAGAAAAGATGGAGATGGGGATTTGACAAAGAAAATGACGGATATGTTGGAGAAATATCCTTTTTCTGTGCGTCTCCTACTCTGTCGAATATGGATGTTTGTTTCTTTATTTCGGTGAATTCAGGTGGCATCTTGCTGGTTGTCAACCTATGGTATAAAATATGTAATTATTATCCAGAAGTGTCACCAAATGAAGAAGAGCCTCCGGATTTCGCATCTTCTCTTCTCCCGCCACACTATGTGAAGCTGAAGGTGAACAAGCCGTGCGGATCTCTGTGCGGGAAGAAGATAGATGTAGAGGAGAGCTCGCTGACACAGTGTGAGTGCAATCCTGATGAAGAGGATCCTTGTGGACCTTACTCACAGTGTCTCAATAGGTGAGTTAAAGAACACATAGAATGTTAAAAAAAGATACAATAAAATACAATTTTATTCGTAACTAGCTGTCGCCCGCGACACCGTCCGCGTGAAATAATAAAAAAAACTTAATTAGTAGTCTGTACGTTCTTACAGATTCTTTTACATCAGTGTTAAATTTCATCAAGATCCGTTGAGGCGTTCTAGAGATACTTTCATACAAATATCCATCTATCCATCCAACCATCCATCCATCCATCCATCCATCCATCCATCCATCCATCCATCCATCCCATCCCATCCCATCCATGTTTTATTGTTTATATTGCGTAAAACTTTCAATTGAATATCTCGAAATGACAACAAAAGCTTTCGACATTGGTTGAAAATTACCGTTACCATGGCAACCATTCATCTTTGCTGTGAGATAACTTAAATTTCACTAAGTTAAGTTTCACTTTTCGTGTTTACCTGCAAAAATGAGATGTTATGTCCCAGGATGCTGCTAACAGAGTGTGGTCCATCTTGTCGTGCGGGCGAGCGTTGTAATAACCGAGCGTTTGAGAAGCGCCTCTACCCCAAACTGGTGCCATACCGCACCCCACAGAGGGGGTGGGGGTTGAAGACTTTGGAGGATATCAAAGCAGGTAATTATAAAAATAGAAACAACTTAATACAATATCGGTTATAACGACTCATCGGTTATTATGACCAACGTTGGTTATATAGACGTCAGCAACAACATCAGTTGCACAAATTGTCCTCGCTCAGTGAAATACCACGATCTTACAGAAGACAGACGTCAAGTGGAAGTAATTCTACATACAGTCTGATGAGTGTGGTGCTGGAGGACTCATTTTAGTCTTCTTTCCCTTCCCACCCTTTCTTATAAGGAAAGGATGGGAAGGGGAGGTGGATTTGATGGAGATGTATAGGAAGGTTAAATATTCTCTTTTTGTGCGTCTCCTTCGTCGATTGAGGGTAGACAACGCATCTGCAATTGCGAATGTCTGAGCAGCGGCCGCTTCGCCATTTTAGCGAATTCAGACCGCTTGTTTGTCATCTTATAAATATAAATTTGTTAAATAGTAAATATAATTAGGTCTTTGGAGTCGGAAATAGTATTATTGATTGAATTGAGATTTCATACACATAATTGAGACAGGTCGCTTCGCCATTTCGGCGAATTCATGTGGTTGCTTGCTCGTTTGTCACCTTGTAATATAATATAAAAGTTATAATTAAAATATATAATTAAAAATATATTGTTTGCAGGTCAATTCGTGATAGAGTATGTGGGAGAAATAATAGATGAAGAGGAGTTTAAGAGAAGAATGCAGAGGAAATACGAGATACGAGATGAGAACTATTATTTCCTAACTCTAGATAAAGAGAGAATGATTGATGCTGGACCTAAAGGGAATCTGGCTAGGTAAGTGTTACTATCGCACTCAGAGTTGTTAATTGGCCACTGAGGATGTAGATTTAGCTTAGTAGGTACCACTTAGCAATTCTGCGTAAGGCACTTTGCAAGATGGTGAATTTCATAGGTATGATAAAAAGTTGGACAAATTATTTTCTCTCCCTCTTCCCACTCTTTTCTTATAAGGCAAGGATTTAATGGAGGAGGAGGCATTGGAAGAGAATATATTCTCTTTTCTGTGCGTCTCCTACTACGTCGCTTAAATGTAGGCAACGCATCTGTACTTGCGGATGTCTGAGCAGCGTTCGCTTCGCCATTTTAGCGAATTCAGACCGCGTCATTGTCATCTTTTAAATATAAATTTGTTTAATAGTAAATATAATTAGGTCTTTGATGTCGGAAATAGTAATATTGATTGAATTGTGATTTCATACACATTAGTGTACAGCGACCATCGACAATCTATTTTCCCTTTTTCATGTTGGGAAGGCGGGGGGGGGGGGGTTTGAAAACCAGCTCAATACTGTATCCTGACCGGTGTTGAAGCTGAACCTCCCTTTTGCCATTACTGAACATTTTAGTCCTCTTTCCCTTTCTACCCTTTTCTTATTAGGAAAGGATGTGAAGAGGAATTGGATTTGGCGGAAGAGGGGACGCATAGGAAAGGGAAATATCCTCTTTCTGTGTGTCCCCTTCTCTGTTGATTAATGGTAGGCAACACATCTGCATTTGTGGATGTCTTTTGTTGTCGAATGTTTTTCTATGGCAATCATAAGTTATTATTATTATTTAAAATCTTTTATAAATATTAATAAAACAATGTTAAGGTTTGTTTTTTTATTTCAGATTCATGAATCACTGCTGCGAGCCGAACTGTGAGACACAGAAGTGGACGGTACTGGGTGATGTCAGAGTGGGACTGTTTGCTATGAGAGATATACCAGCTGTATGTTTTTATATCTTACTAATATTATAAATGCGAATGTATGGATGGATGGATGTTTGAAGGTATCCCCGGAACGGTTCAATAGTTCTTGATGAAATTTTGCATAGTCTGGAAGAATACATAGGTAACATATAATATAGAAGCGTCGATGGCTCAGGTGATAAGCACTTGACTTGTAATCTGCAGGTCTTGAGTTCGAATCCCGCCATGTAAAAATGTGTTTTTCGATTTACATATGTACATTTATATTACGTTCTTACGGTGAAGGAAAACATTGCTGCACATATATGAGAAGAAATCTTACTAATATTATAAATGCGAATGTTTGGATGTATGTGTGTATGGATGGATGTTTGTTTGAAGATATCTGCAAAACGGCTCAATGGATTTTAATGAAATTTGTCACAGATGTAGAACATAGTCTGGAAGAACACATAGACTACTTATTATGTTTTTTTTAAATCCCGCGCGGACGGAGTCGCAGGCGACAGCTAGTAATATTTTTAATATTTTTACAGAATAGTGAAGTTACTTTCAACTACAATCTCCAATGCGCTGGAATTGAGAAGAAACAATGTCTTTGCGGAGCTAAAAGATGTTCAGGTTATATTGGAGCTAAACCTAAACAGGTTAGTTTAAGTTTTTTTTTTAGTTTAAGTTATCATCATCATCATCAGCTCACTATACGTCCCCACCGAGGGACTCGGAGCCTACCCCAAGTTAGGGGTGACTAGGCCATAGTCAACCACGCTGGCCAAGTGCAGGTTGACTTCACACATATCATTGAATTTCTTCTCAGATATGTGCAGGTTGCATCACGATGTTTTCCTTCACCGTAAAAACGTCGGACAAATACATATGTAAATTGAAAACACATTGGTAAATGGCGGAATTCGAACTCAAGACCTGCAGATTGCAAGTCAAGTGCTTAACCTCTGAGCCACCGACATTCTATTTAAGTTATTTTTGTTGTAATTTTAAGTCAACTATCTGTATAAAGTTTTACTGAAAATCAGCCTTTGATGTTGAGTGGCTATATTTTGTTTTATTTTTAACGAGTTGACACATGGGTAGAAAGAGCACTCATATTCCCGACGTGCTAATTACGTATATTTTACAGTAGCTAATAATACATGTATATTGAATTACAATTTATAGAAAGAATTTGTAACTTTGTCCTGTTGAAGGAATTATGTATCTCCAAAAACCTATTGTGATTTTAATTTTTTTTTTTTAGAGGAATTGAAAGATTTTTTTTGTATGAATGTTTTGTCTGTGATCATGATTATTTTCGCAATGGAAAAAGTACATTAATTTTTATTTATACAACTGTAATAATAATAATAAAATAATATTAATTATTATTATATAACTAGCTTTTACCCGCGACTTCGTCCACGCGGAATAAAAAAAAATGCACACAAGATAAAAAAGTCCCTATGTCCGTCTCCTAGTTCTAAGTTACCTCCCCATCAATTTTCAGCTCAATCAGTTCCACCGATCTTAAGTTATAAATAGTGTAACTAACACGACTTTCTTTTATATATATAGATAGATATAATATTGTTATTTCTCAAATGTTAATTGTTAATATTAAAAAAAATCTAAATCTAAAATATTTATTATTTCAGAACGAACAACCAAAGAAGAAAAAGGACGTAACAAAACGTACATATAAAAAGCGTAAAGTGGAATATTCTCCAACTGTTAGACCGAAGCCTGTCAAACGACAAACATCACGCTCTAACCCAAAGGAGCTGACAGAGATAGAGAAAGATTTACTTATTATAAAACTTGCTACAAGTGGAATGTCAAGTGATTCAGATTGTAGCGGGAGATTGAGTGTAGATAGTGCTAAAGAGAGAAGAAATATGAAAAGAAATAGAGATAAAATATCTTGTGATGATTTATATAATGATTTTTCTTCCAGTAATAAAAGATTTAAAGAAGATGATTGATTTGTAAAAATGGCGGATTCCAAAGAAATCTTCTTATATATAAAATTCTCGTGTCACAGTTTTCGTTCCCGTACTCCTCCGAAACGGCTTGACCGATTCTCATGAAATTTTGTGAGCATATTCAGTAGGTCTGAGAATCGGCCAACATCTATTTTTCATTTTTTTTAACTGCGCGCGGACGGAGTCGCGGGCGACAGCTAGTTGTGTATAAATTAATATTTTGTCACTTTTTAGATGGAATTATGGGAAAATTATTAAACATCTTTTGTAAGAGTTATAATAATTATTAAAGTTATTGTAATTATTTGATTAAAGCCGCATTCACATTTGTCTGACGTGTTGTGTCGTGATGCTTTCTGTCGTGATGGCTACTGTTCACATCTATGTGACGCGTTATGACGCATTTTTAATCAGTTCCGTTATAGCTCTCGGAGAGTTTACACATTCGCAATGTTTTTTCATGAATCATCCGATTCGGATTCAGATTATGAAGAAGATATGCAGTTATTGGCACTGGCAACACTTCTAATAAAACAAAAAAAGAGAAGAAGATATTAGATACATCCAGTAAATACAAAAAGATAGTTTAGTTTTAATAGATTGATCCTTATATTGTTTACATTTTGTATCATAAATCGCTTTATATTGTCGTACGTACTCGATCAGCTCGTCGTCCATACCTTCTGACGCGTCACAACACGACACGTGCGCGTGCACACTAGTCCGACCCGCTGTGTCGTGTCGCTGCGCCGTCCCCCGCACCTCACCCAACTGACGCGGACCGGGATCGCTACTGACGCGACACGACACAAGCCATCACGACACACTGCGTCAGAGAAGTGTGCACGCAACCATATTAATTGTATGAGACCGATACCTTTCTGACGCATCACGACACAACACGTCAGACAAATGTGAATGCGGCTTAACACTTTCAATGCTACAATATTTTTTTATTAAAGTGAACGTATTTAACAACAGCATTGTGTTTGTGGGATTAAAGTGAATAGATTTTTTTTTAATAAATATACAAGAGGATAATAGAAATTGAGTAAAATCTATATTAATGTTTTTATCTTTGGATTTTGACTATTTTTTTTTAAGTAAAGACTTGAATTAATAAAATGATGTGACTTGTTTATCGATAAATATATCGATAAATTTATGGGACCTTAAAAATACTTCTACCATTTTGTCTGTTTTTTTTTTTTTATCGAATTCTAAGAAATATGGTTGAGTGCATTATTTTTTTTTGTTCATTGTAATTACATAATATTTTTAAGATGTTTTAGTTTTTAGTTTTATGTTATATAGAAAAAAAATTAATTTTCTTTTGCAATAAAACTAATATGTATCCGTATTATGAAGTTTATTATTTTATCATTTTAGTTTTTATCAAAGTAGTAAGAAATTAAAAAACACATAAAAAGTAGTCTATGTGTTCTTCCAGACAGTTTTACATCTGTACCAAATTTCATCAAGATCCGTTGAACCGTTCTGGAGATACCTTCAAACTTCCATACATCTAAACCAGGGATTCCTAAAGTGGTTCCAAAAGTTAAAGTATTGCTAATTCTCACTTTGTCTTCTATTGACCTAAGTCAGAATCTATATATATAAAAGTAAGTCGTGTTAGTTACACTATTTATAACTCAAGAAGGGCTGAATCGATTTTACTGAAAATTAGTGGGCAGGTAGCTTAGAACCAGGAAACGGACAGGATAATTTTTACCCCGTTTTTTATTTTTTATTCCGCGCGGACGGAGTCGCGGGTAAAAGCTAGTTTATAATAATAATTGATCTTAAAAATAGGAAATTTGGCCATGGAAGGGTCTGAGGTAACAGTTCATTTTGGGAAAGAGGTCACTTGTCCAAAATAGTTTGGGGAACCCTGATCTAATAAAAATTCGAATTTATAATAGAGAGAAGTAAGATTTTAACGAAGCACTTGATTGTTGTAGTTCTTCAATTTACAAATAAATGGCGTTGTTCTCAAAAAATATTTACTCCGATGTTTCTGAAAGAATTATAAGTCCGGGAGCCAGCAACAGATTTTCATGACCAAGTCCCTCCCAATCGAAAATTCGTAAAATGCATAAGGGACTTATACTATGAATACTCGCGACCATCAGCTGCGACTCCGTGGGTGGGGTGGGCAGTGGCAGCCTCCCAAACATGGAGAAAAAAAATTTTTTTTCAGTCATTGCCTCTCATTTGAAAATTTGTCAGAGTATAGTTTATGTAGTATTTTGAAAGAAAAACATAGTCAGCTGACCATAACACGGTGGATTATACGTCAGCTGGCTCCTTAACATAAAAAAATTTTTTTTTTCAGTGATTTCCTCTCAACTAAAAATTTACCTGGCGATCGTTTATATGCTACTATGAATGAAAATAAACGTCAGCTTGCTGTATCTCGGTGGAAAGTTTGTCAGCTGGTACCTTGAAAGGTGTAACGCAACAGCATCTATGACTCACTGAAACTTATCAGCTGACGACTTTTCCCTCGACTTACAGCTAGCTGATTTTTTTTATTATTTACTAGAGTATTTTAAAGGCAAAAGTGCAAGCAACATTCCCTAAACAAAGAGTTACAGATTATCTATTTTATTGCCGGCTTTCTTCACCGCGCCGCGGATGCCATAAAAGATTTAATGCTTATGGCACTATTGTTTACAACGGCTTGCAATTTGCAAGAACCACGGGACCAGATTGTAGTGTATTGAAGGTAGTTATGAAAAGTAATAAATCAGTTGGCATCCGACCGCAGTGTTTTATTGACGTATCTTACACTCGCTATTATGTACTTAGCACATCGGCGTATCACACCATAAAATTTCTTAGAAGTTTATTTGCGAGGTTCGGCCTACCGGAAAAGCTCGTTACGGATAACGGGCCTCCGTTTCAAAGCGCGGAATTAGGGAATTTTGTGATAGAAATATGATACGTCACATAACTTCTTCGCCCTATAGACCGCAAGGTAACGGTGCAGCCGAGAACTGTGTTAAAATAGTAAAAAAAAACTATTAAGAAAGCCGTTATAGAAGGTAGGGACATCCATACTAGTTTATATCGGTTCCTAATGCAGTATAGAAATTGTGAACATGCAACAACAGGGGTTGCGCCCGCGGTGGCGCTCCTCGGACATCGTTTGCGTAACAGGCTAGACGTGATGCGCCCGAGCACCGCAAAAATAGTCGAGGAAGCGCAGGACAAACAAGTACTCAACTCCTCGGGACTCGCTAGAAACTTTAAGGTAGGGGATAAAATATTATCTAGAAATTATTCAACTAATAAGCATAAGTGGGTCGAAGGGAAAATTTTACAACAAACCGGTCCGGTGTCGTATAAAATTATGAATAATGATGGGGATGTATACCGACGGCACACGGACCAAATTTTACCTCGGAGTAACAATAGGTTCTCATGGGACATAGAAAACGAATCGGATAATTATAGTAACATGGATGAGTACGTCAACACGAGACCGCGGAATAGAAATAACAATTATGAAGGTGATACTTTCGATATTAATTACGATGCGTACACGACGGCTCAGCCGCAGCCCGACAGTGACACAGGCACTGCGTCGGCGCCGACCACTGAGGCTGTAGGGCCAGCGGAGGCTGAAGATAGCACCTGGGCGGTTCCCGGAAGTTCCAACCAGGTGAGCACGTTATCCGGAGAATTAAATGAGAGGGCAAAAAGAGCGCTTCGTCGCGAATGGCGAACGAAAGGGATGGAGTAAGGTCAAGTAAAAAAAAAAAAATCGTTACAGCACTTGGTCACATTTATCGCATTTCTTTTCGTTTATTTATTTATTAATTTTAATTTATTATTATTAAACAAGCTTTTTGTTAAATATTAGTAAAATGTAATAATTAATATTAAAATTAATATCAACATAAAATAAGTTATATGATGTAAGATGAATAATTAGTTTCACTTGGTGGAGGAAGAAAATAGTAGATGTAAGTTAAACTTGTTAAAATGTATTTGAAAGAAATCTGTAAGTTTATTTAGTTCATAGATTATCAAAATGTTATTAATTAGGAGAGAGATGTGTAGTGTATTGAAGGTACTTATGAAAAGTAATAAATCAGTTGGCATCCGACCGCAGTGTTTTATTGACGTATCTTACACAGATTTTACACAGGTTCCGGTTCCGGCTGTCATACAAGTTAAACGCGTATAAACTGCTCTCCCGCGCTTTTAAAACGATTTTGTTAACATTTTTAATTATATCCACCAAAATAACAGTGCATTGTGTATTTGTGCATGAAAGTGAAAACAAAAAAAGAAAAGTAGTGCGAAAGGTCCGACAAATAGTGATTATTAAGAAATATAAACAACACAAGATGAGCGAAGAATGACGGTTAATCAGTGATAGTCACATAATATTTACAAACCGCTACTCAAATCAGTTCTGCCAATAGCTACAATGTCTATTAATTGACAGTGACAAGTAGCGCTACTCAAATCAGGACTACCAATATCACTAAGCTGACGTTCCTGCGACAGTGACAAGCACTTGGACTCTGCTTTCTGGTTGAGTGCGTAGTACAAGTGTTTTTTTTAGTTGCGGTTATTTTATTTAGATTTACGTTATCTGAGACAATCTGTTGATTTGCTTTTTGTGTTATTTGTTTGGTTATTGGTTTCGTGATTGTCTAAGGTAAGTTCCCTTAGTTTAAGTTAAAACTAGTAGTCCAAAATGGATACCGACCCTCCCGATCCTGGGGGTGGTTATGAAAATTGTAATATACTCCCACAGACAGATGGTTCTTTGAATAATAATAGAAAAAGGACTAATTATGATCATGATTATGTTCAACATTACGTTGTTAAAAAAACTGGTGATCTCCCTATTCCTTCTATTCAATCAACGTACATAACCCCTGAATTTACTCTGAGAAAAAATAAATATGAAGGCTCTGAATCCCCTTTTTTAGTTCATGTTTCCAAAAAAGAAAATGAGTCGTCTTTAGGTGTTTCTCTAAGACCAATCCACTTTGGATATTTTTTGTCAAAAAATAATATTAAAAATGTACTGGCTGATGGTGTGAAACGTGTTGGTCGCAATCGCATATCGGTTGAGTTCAAGTCAGCGTCAGATGCTAACTCTTTTCTCGAGCTACCCACTCTAACGCAATATAATTATGAGGCAGTAATCCCCTCATACAATGTTACCCGAATGGGGATTATTAGAAATATGCCCACCGAGTGGTCATTGGAAGAAATTGTTGAGGAATTAAACTCTGACCTTACCCAGCGAGGCCTAGGTAAAATAGTACGAGCTCGCCGACTTAATAGAAAAGTCCGAAGTGAAGGTGGGCCCCCCTCGTGGGTTCCCACTCAATCCATTGTACTTACTTTCTCAGGACAAAGGATACCAGAACATGTTTATGGCTTTTATAATTCTATACCTGTTGAAATATATTTGTTGCCAACAATTCAATGCAACAAGTGTTGCAGATTTGGGCATGTCAAGTCACAATGCAGGTCGAAACCCCGCTGCTTTGTCTGTTCCCAACCTCATGAAGGAGAAACATGTGACAAAACATCTCCAACTTGCCTGTACTGCTCTGGAAGTCATAGAGCCAATGACCAAACCTGCCCTGAATTCGATAGACAAAAAAAAATTAAGTATGTCATGTCCACTGAAAATAAATCCTATCAAGAGGCTTCTGCAAGGTACCCCCGCACCGGCATGCGTTCATATTCTGGATCAACTAGTAAGATCTCTTCTGTTTCATGTTCCCCCCAATCTTCCTCCCCTCGTACTCCACTGAAATCTTCAAGCCGTAAAACTGTGTTTCTTCCACGCCGGACATCTACTCCGGCCTCAAGCCCTGGTTATGATCGCCGTGCGCTCCAAAGGATCACGGAATACCCTCCCTCGTCTCTCTCCAAGGGATGTGCCATTTCCAATACATCAATTTCAGCTTCTGATGATTCAATGCCACAGGGCAATGAAATATCTTCCGTATTGAATTTCTTCTCACGGCTTTCCGAAGTCGATTTACCGAACAATCTTAGAGAAAAACTTACTCAGCGTCTATTCTCCCTTCCCGATGGCTCCTCGCAATATTCTGCAATGGAACTGTCGTAGCGTTAGACATAAAAAGCACGAACTTATCGACCTAATCAATACCCACAGTCCTGTTATCGTTGCCATTCAGGAGACTTGGTTGAACCCGGAGATTCGATTCCGTATCCCTGGTTTCGCCTGTCTCAGGGATGACAGAGTTGATGGGCACGGTGGTTCTGCGTTATTAATTTCTCGATCTATTACCTACTCACAAATTCCACTTTCAGGTCTCTCGAATACATTCAACGCTGTAGCTCTTAGAGCTTTTAACATTTCTTTTATTTCTATATACATACCAGATCCCCGTCTTTCCACCCTAAATGAACTTTTTGTGATAATAGATTCTCTTCCACCTCCTGTCGTTCTCCTAGGAGATTTCAATATTCATCACACTCTTTGGGGGTCCCACTCCTGCGACTCCCTATCCCTTGAATTTCTCGATCTCCTGCATGACCGTGATCTTTGTATAATAAACGACGGCACTCCCACGCGAAGAGTCCGACCGGGACAAGACGAGAGAAGTGCGGTCGATCTTTCCATTTGTTCTCCCTCGCTGGCTTCTTTATTCTCTTGGACGGTACAACCCTTTGGTTGTGGCAGTGATCATTTTCCTATCTTATTGTCTATTCCTGATACTTCTTCTCACACCTTTTGTAATAATCCCCGTCCCCGTCTTAAGTATAAATTATCTAGGGCTGATTGGTCTCAATTTTGTTCTGAGACCGACCGAGAAGTTTCGAAAATCCCCCTTCCATGTCTCGACAATATGACGGACTCACTTGAGCGCTTTAAAAATGCCCTCTTTAAAGCTGCAGATAAGTCTATTCCGCTTTTATCAAAGGGTAAAAACAAAATTCCCTCCCCTCCATGGTGGGACAGTGAGTGTACGCAAATGTACAAAAAACGTAAAGAAGCTGAAGCAATTTATAACTCATCCATGACCGAACAAAATTTTATTAATTATCAGCATGTGGCCGCTCAAGCTGCGAGAACCTTCTCCGACAAAAAACGTTCTGGTTGGCGTCACTTCTGTGAATCTCTTTCCCCCATGTCTCCCCCCTCAATGGTGTGGAGAAACATAAAACGATTTCGTGCGTCTGTTACCTCTTGTGAAGACTCTTCCAATGATCACTCAGTCTGGATAGACACTTTTGCACAGAGACTTGCTCCTCCGGTTGCCCCTTCTATGGAAGAAACTACAGTATTTCAGTCATCGGGCCCATTAGAAAATGAGTTTGACCGCCCATTCTCTTGGGATGAGTTTTTGTGTGCCATTAATGGCCTCAAAGATTCTTCACCGGGTATAGATGAGATCCCTTATTCTTTCATCGTAAATTCTGGTCTAGAAACTCGTAAATTTTTTTTAAATTTAATAAATATTATCTTTTTCTCCAGCCTTCCTCCGGAAGAATGGAAATCTCAAATTATACTCCCTATTCTTAAACCTGGGAAGTTAAGTAATGATCCTCTGGGATATAGACCTATCGCACTGTCATCTACCTTGGCAAAAATATTAGAACATCTGATTAAAAATAGATTGGAATGGCTAGTGGAAAGTAGAGGTATAATAGCTAAAAGTCAATATGGTTTCCGGAAGGGAGCAGGAACGATGGATAGTTTAAGTTCATTTATTACTGATATCCGTATAGCCCTTTCGAAAAATAAATCGGTGATTGGCGTATTTCTGGACATCTCATCAGCATACGATAATGTACTTCTTCCGGTGCTCAGAAGCAAAATGCTTCATCTGAACATTCCTGTGAGGATAGTTAACTATATTTCAAATTATCTTTCGGCTAGATCTGTCCAAATTTCTAGTAAAAATTCTCTTCTCCCCTCTAGACTTGTCTGGAAGGGCCTGCCTCAAGGATCTGTCCTAAGTCCCCTGCTATACAGTATATACACCCATGATTTGGAGCTTACCGTCAATTCATTTTGTGATGTCCTACAATACGCTGATGATTTATCACTTTATGTATCGTCTGACAACTTTGACGAAGCCACCTCTCGACTTAACACTGCTATTAGATATCTGGATGATTGGCTTCAGAATCACGGTCTCAATCTCTCTATACCTAAAAGTACAGTTGTGGTATTTTCTAGAGTCAGAAATATACCTGATATTTCAATTTCTTGCAATGGTAATATAATTCCAGTCAAAAATAAAGTAAAGTTTTTAGGTCTTATCCGGGATTCAAAATTGACATCAATTCACCATATTAATCATGTCATTGCGAAATGCGAAAGAAATATAAACATTATTCGTTCCCTTTCAGGTGTTTGGTGGGGTTCCCACCCATTTTCACAAAAGCTCTTGTATAATGCCATAGTTAGAAGTCATCTCGACTATGGCATCTTTATTCTGGAACCATGCAATAAATTACCTCTACATGCACTAGACAAAGTCCAGGCTAAATGTCTCAGATTGATTACAGGGGCTATGAAATCCTCTCCTATTAACGCAATGCAAGTCGAATGTGTTGACCCCCCTCTACATATCAGGAGACAGTACCTTAGTGATCGCTTTATTTTTAAAATTTTTCAAACTTCTTCACATAGTCTTCTTCCAAAACTTCATGAACTGTCACACCTTGTTACTGCCGGTGGATATTGGGCACACAAAGAACCTCCTTGTCTTGTAAAAAGTTATCTCAAAATCACTCGTCTTGCTTGTCCACTTTCTCAAACTACCCTTAATCCCATATTTGAAATTCCCTATCAGGCGTTAGTTCATAACCCGAACATAATACTGGACTTAAATATAACTAAGGACCCAGCTTCCGCAAACACCAATTTCCAGCGAATAGTTGATGAGCACTGGAGTGATTGGCTTATTATTTATACGGATGCCTCCAAGCTCTCAGTGCATGGTTACGTGGGAGCAGCTGTCTGGATTCCCAAATTCCGTATAGTATTAAATTTTAAACTTCCCTCCTTATCCTCGGTATTTACTGGAGAGTCGGTTGCCATCTTAGAAGCCTTAATGTACATCGAATCACACAAGATTAGAAAGACAATAATATTTTCGGATTCTAAAAGCTGTTTAGACGCAATTTTATCAAATCAATTTAGAAGTAAATCAAGATTCCCTTTTATTATGGAAATTAAAAACATTTTGTACAGATGTTCTCTGCAAGGTCTCCAGGTCACTCTTGCGTGGATTCCGGGTCATTCTGGGATCCAGGGCAATGAGTCAGCTGACCATTTAGCTAAAGAAGCCACATCGTGTGGCTCAATGAGTCACCACAAACTATACATTCATGACCTGGTGTCCTTGGCTAAGGAACATCTTTTGTCTAGTTGGAAATCTGTGTGGTCCGAGACTTCTATTAGCAAAGGAAAATACTATGCAGACATACAAGAATCCATACCAGTGAGGCCATGGTTTTTTAGGTTCCCTGATGCAAATAAGCAGACCACGTCGACGATCTGTCGACTACGATTAGGCCATGCGTGCACTCCAACTTTCTTAGCGAAAATCAGGGTTAAGGATAGCTCGCTATGCGATTGCGAATGCGAATTGCGAATGCGGATTAGACGAAGGAACGGTGGACCATATATTTTTCTCTTGCCCGAACAGAACTTCTTCCTTAATTGATGTCCTCCCCAATTATATCCCTCGCCCCACTAACTTTAAGACCCTCTTAACCCACGTACATACCCCGTTTGTAAATATTTTATGTGATTATATTAACAAAAATAATATTAGATTATAAGTTGTTTGTCCCATAACCTACTAACAATACTATGTATATTATTGTGTTCGTCCTTTTTAGGTAAATCAACGTTTGTAGATAATTCTAGAGTTCGTAACACTTGTATGCTCACGAGACTTATCCATAAGTAGAGTGTTGCCAGTCTCTTTAATACAAGAATAAAACTATAATCACTCGACACTGGCCCAATCCGCTGAGGGAGAGCCATAATCAAGAAACTGAACTGAACTGACAAGCACTTCCGCCACTTCGCTACTCAATTCAGTGCTGCCAACTCAAAAATATAACACGTTCCGTTTCAAGTATCCGCACTAAAATGGATGACTTTGAAAGTTTTTTCGAAAAGTTCAAAATCGAAATGTCAAAACAAATGTCCAATCAAACCAAAGATATAATTACACAGATGAACGAAAAAAATAATCCCCTGATACACGAATTAAAAGAATTAAAATCAGAAAATGTAAAATTAAAAGAAAAAAATTTCAAATTTAGAAAAAGAAAAAAGAAAAAATAATATCATTGTTTACGGAATAAAAGAAGTGGAAAAATCTCAAACTGACCTTATGAGAGCAATCATAGACAAAATTAAAAATGATACCGAAATATCAATCGATCTTAAGGACATAGACAACATCTATCGAAAAGGAAAAAAAGACGAGAGCAACGAGAAAATAAGGCCAATACTCATCTCGTTAGTCAACGGTTGGTTAAAAAATCAAATTATGAAAAACAAAAAGAAACTCAAAGACGCCTACATTTCTCATGACTACCCAAAGGAAGTGGTGGCCAAGAGAAAGGAACTCCAAATAAAATTAAAAGAAGAAAGAAACAAAGGCAACTTCGCAATTATTAAATATGACGATATCATTGTTAAAGAAGGAAACTACAATAAAGAAAAACGAAAAAGAGAGACATCTACCTCCCCTAAAACCCAAAACCAGCCCCGAAAACAATATGTCACCTCTAGAACGAATAGAATCAACGCCTTTGATATCCTGAGAACCAGAAGCAATTCAGTTTCATCCTTATCTCACGAGCCACAGCAAAGTTTCTAGGATAAAGTCATCAGCCACCGGAAAGAAAGCAAAAATGAAAAAATAGAAATTAGTGCAAACATTAAAGCATTCCCCAAGCCGACTGGTCCTCTTGGGGAATTAGACCAATACCCTCCATCTCATATTAACACATACGAAAGCAGAAAAAGAAACTTATTTAAAATTGGTACATATAACGTAAGATCTTTGTCATCGATAGAACGATATTTAGAACTTACTCACGCACTTGAAAAAATTGACATTGATGTCTTAGGAATATCAGAAGTAAGAAAAATGGGTTGCAACGTCGAGGAGTTTGAAGACTATATTCTAAGCTACGTCGGACAAAAGAAAGGATTATATGGAGTTGGGTTTCTTATAAAAAAGAGTTTTAAAGACAAAACATTAAATTTCACTGGAATTTCTGATAGGGTTGCTATGCTGCAAATAAAATTAGAAAATCAGACCCTCTCTGTAATTCAGGTATATGCTCCTACGGAAAGATCTCCTGACACGGAGGTAGAAGAATTTTACAACAACCTTAGACAAGCTCATAACTTAACTGAAGGCAACGTACTAATTATTGGTGATTTCAACGCTAAAATAGGACAATGTAAGAGCGAAGAGAACATCGTACTTGAAAAATATGGGTTTGGACAATGAAATAAACGAGGCGAGCAACTTATAGAATATGCTTTGGAATATAGACTATCAATAATGAACACATTTTTTAAAAAAAGGCCTAATCAGAGGTGGACTTGGAAGTCACCGGACCAAAGAGTAAAAAATGAAATTGACTTCATATTGACAAACAACCGTAAATTAGTAATAAATTGCGAAGTTTTGAATAACATCAGATTTCCATCGGACCACAGACTTGTAAGAGCGACACTAACCTTAGAAGCAACGAAAAAGAGCAGGAAAAACTTCAAAAACACACAGAAAATTCCAGAAACTGAATATGAAATTAAAACATACGTCAACTCTTTAAAATCTTACCTTGAAAACAATACAAAAGAAGTCACAAATGTCCAAACATACTACAATAAACTAAAAGAGGCTATCACACACTCATTAAGACAAAACATAAAAAGTAAAGAAAAAAGAACAAAAATATTAAAACAGGAAACATTAAACCTTATAAAAAGACGAACCGAACTAACACATAAGAAAAACAAAAACAAAGAAACAAAAAAGGAATTAAGTAAACTATATAAAGATAGTTATAGGGCAATTAGAAACGACTACAATCTACACAGAAAAACATAATATCAAAAAATCTATCCCAATTTAGAAGGGGTGCTAGGGTCGGAAACCTCCACGTTGGGCCGCCGCTTGGATTGCTCTGGGACAAGTCCTGGGGGAATGGAAGCGGTTGGTCCGGTGCACCCTGGACGGCGGCAGATGGGTTCCTTTTCTTCTACGGGGGGGAGGGAAGTCATCTGCCGCTGACCAATATCCGGCCAGCTGACCCATGGAGGGGTCGTGGGATGGCGGACCTTCAAGGTCCGCGGCGAGGCGCTCTTTTAAGAGCGCCCCGCGAGTTGCCGGGTCTGCTCAGTGCACGGTTTGGCTCTGTTTTCAGAGTCGACTGGTGAACTGGTGCAGACCGGCGTCGTCGCCGGCTTAGTCGGCTTGGGAGCGGTGTTCTCCCCATTGTCGGTCCTGTTGGACAGTGGTCTTCGGACGTAGTTTTGGCGGGAGTATTCCGCGGCGCGGCGGTTCCCCTGGGTGTGCTAACCCGCACTCAGGGGGATGTCCTTTGGGACAACGTCGGGCAACCTGTCCCGGTCAGACGTGTCAGTTGATCATGTCTAGCGGCGTCGCCGGGACAGGGGGCTTGCCTTCATTGGCCGGCCCAAGACAAGGATCAGTCACTAAAAACCCGACAGCGAAGTCGTTAAAACCTGCGGATACCGGCGGACCTCCGCAGTATGTACGCCCAGTGTGGGTACAGGGGGCTCTGCCTGTCTGGAGTATCCTTTCCCCCACACTCGTGGGAACTATATGGATACAGAACACAAAAAACACAACGACGACAATGGCAAAGCACAAAGGATAGAAGAGACGCACAACGATGTGGAAGCAGTCGAAGGCGGGAACAGGGCCGCGGGTGTGGCCGTCCGGGAGTTGCGGGTATCGCTCTCTCGGTGCGACTCGCCCATGGTCCTGGAGAGGAGGCAGCTGTCCGATACGGACAGCGGCAGCTGCGCCTCATTAGAGGCAATCGGGGGTGAGGGCAGGCGCTCAAGATCGCGCTCCCCACCCAGCCGATTTTGGCGAAAGCGGTCGCTGACGCCGGAGGAGGGATCGGCAGGCGCCAGAACAACGGCGCCGCGAAAGAGAGGCCGCGGACGCCCCGTAACAACGGGGGAGTACGCCGGCCTGGCCCGAGCAAAGGCGGAGCTCAACGCTCAACGGGAGCGGGAGATAGAGCTGCAGGCGGAGGCGGAGCTGGCGGCGCAGGTCGCGGAGAGGAGCCGGGTGCTGCGAGCCCGGGCCAGGGCGGCGATGCCCGAAGGTCCGGGAGAGGCGGCGTCCGGCGAGCACTCCGCTGAGGACCTCGCTGGCACGGTCGAGGCGGCGCTGGACGTAATTGCCAGCGTCGCCAAGAAATCGGCCAAGATGAAGTGCCAGCACATCGCCAGCGTCCGCGAGGCGGTGTCGACCATCGGCGACGCGGTGCGAGCGCTTCGGTCCCGCACTGAGTCGCAGGAGGTCGCTCACCTGCAGGCCGAGCTGGCCGCTATGAGGGCGGAACTAGAGGCGGTTAAGCGGCAGGCGGCCGCCCCCCCGCAGATGACCCGGGAGGAGATCCTATTCATGGTAGACTCCCGGATCGCGGGTATTGGCGACCGCCTGCTGCCCGAGCCGAGATTGCGCCCTCCGCTGGCTGCGGACGCGCATAATGCCGCCGCCGCCGCCACCGCCACCGCAGGAGCGACCAGCACCCGCCGCGAGGTGAAGCGCGCTGCCCCCGCCCCGGCCGTAGAGCCGGTGCCCGCCCCGACCCCAGTCCCCGCTGCGACATATGCCGCGGCGGCGAAAAAGGGGAAGGGGAAGGGCAAGAAGAGCCTGGCGGCCCGCGAGGCTGAGGCTGCCCGCAAGCCAGAGCCGGCGCCCCCCGCTCCCCAGCCCCAACCCGAAGAGGCCTGGAACGTGGTGGCGCGGAAGGCGAAGGCCCCGAAGCCGGCGGCCCCGGCCCCCGCCGCCTCCAAGAAGAAGAGGAAGAGGGCCCCCCGACGGCGACTGCGTGCCCCTAAAACGGCAGCAGTCGTCGTAACATTACCCGAGGGGTCCATGACGACCTACGAGGCCGTCTTGGACAGGGCCGAGAAGTCTGTCGACCTCTCGGCCTTGGGCATAGAGGGGCTCCGGTTCCGCACGGCGAGAACCGGCGGCCGAGTCTTGGAGGTGGCTGGCGCCGACAAGGGCCAAAAGGCCGATGAACTGGCGGCCAAGCTGCGGGCGACCATCGGTGACGTGGCCCGCGTCTCCCGGCCGGAGCTCTGCGCTGAGATACGCATCTCCGGTCTGGGCGATGCGGCCACCAGCCAGGCGGTGGCGGCGCAAGTGGCGAAGTTGGGGGGTTGCCCTCCCGAAGGTGTAAAGGTGGGCGTTATAAATCGCCCACCTGGCCGCCAGGGCACCGTGTGGGTGAAATGCCCTGTCCTGGCGGCCAAAAAGATCGTCGACGCTGGCCGGTTCACGGTCGGCTGGTCGACGGTGAGGGCAACCCTCCTGGAGGCGCGGCCGCAGCGCTGCTACCGCTGCCTGGTCCCCGGCCATTTGGGGGTGCAGTGCGACTGCGGCGTCGACCGCAGCGCGCTGTGCTTCCGATGTGGCCAGCCGGGCCACAAGGCCGCGTCGTGCAAGGAGGAGCCCTCCTGCGCAATTTGTGCGTCGGAGGGCGTGGAGGCCGGTCATCGTCTGGGTCACAAGAAGTGCCCAGCGATGAACCGGCCCCCCAATAGAGGCGGCAAGAAAAAGACAGGCGGGGGCAATCAGGGACCCCCCGCCTCGTCGTCTACAGCAGCCGCTGACACGGAGGCGATGGACACCGCCCAGTAATAATGGCCCCCAGTGTCTCGATCCTGCAGGCGAACGTCAACCACTGCGTCGCGGCTCAAGATTTATTGATACAGACCGCGGCGCAGTGGAAGATCGACGTAGTCATAGTCGCCGAGCCGTACTACGTCCGCGACCGCGATGATTGGGCGGGCGATCGCGACGACTCGGTGGCTATCGTCGCCTGGAGACGCACGGGCCCCACACCCTTCAAAAGTATAACAAAGGGTCGCGGTTGGGTTCTTGCGTCGCTGGGCGGCATTGCAGTGATCGGGGTGTACTTCGCGCCGAGCAGGAGTTTTGCCGACTTCGAGCGGATGCTCGCCGAAGTCGGCGCTCTTGTGGCCGATGCACACCCCACCCCTGTGGTGGTCGCTGGAGACTTCAACGCCAAATCGAGTGCATGGGGTTCTCCGGTGACAGACCTCAGGGGGGAGACACTGGCGGACTGGGCGGTGTCCACGGGGCTCGTCCTCCTGAATAGGGGGGCGGCCCAGACGTGCGTGCGCAGTCAGGGCGGGTCTATCGTGGATCTTTCATTCGCTAGCCCCGCACTGGCTCGCCGCACGAGGAGGTGGAGAGTGGAGGAGGGGGTGGAGACTCTGTCGGATCATCGGTATATCCGGTTCGACATGGTCTCCACCCCCGCGGACGCTTCGGCTGTAACGCCGGACCGTCCCTTGCCGGGAGAGGGCCCACGGTGGAAGGTGTCCACCCTGGACCCGGAGCTGGCCAAGGAGGCCTGACCTCGGCCATAAAGGCCGCCAAGGAGGAAGCCTGGAAGGAGTGGCTCGAGAGCCTGAACCGTGATCCGTGGGGGCGCCCATATAAGATCGTGAGCCAAAAGCTCCGACCATGGGCCCCCCCGCTAACCAGGTCTCTCGACCCGCTCCTCACAGAGCAGGTGGTCAGCTCCCTCTTCCCGGCAAGGGAGGAGTGGGTGCCGCCGAGGATGGCGGCGCCGGATCCTGAGGGACCGGCCGTATCGGGCGAGGAAATCCCGCCCGTATCTGAGGCCGAGCTCGGAGCCGCGATTCTGAAGCTAAGGCTGAAGAACCGCGCTCCGGGCCCAGACGGCATCCCTGGGCGCGCCCTCGCCCAAGTCGTGCCGGTCCTTCAGGAGGAGACGCTGTCCCTGTTGTCGGAGTGCTTGGCGTCCGGAAGAGTCCCGCGGCGGTGGAAGACGGGTAAGCTCGTGCTTCTCCGGAAGCCCGGGCGCCCGGCCGACTCGCCGTCAGCCTACCGCCCCATCGTGTTGCTCGACGAGGCGTGCAAGCTGTTCGAGCGAGTGCTCGCTGCGCGTCTCGTCGCGCTCATGGAGGCGGTTGGGCCCAATTTGAGCGGTGGCCAGTTCGGCTTCCGTCGCGGGCGGTCCACCATTGACGCCATCACCCGACTCAGGGACAGGGTCGAGGAGGTTGTCGGCCACGGGGGAGTGTTGTTGGCGGTGTCGCTGGACATCGCGAACGCCTTCAACACGATCCCCTGGCCGACAATCGCGGAGGCGCTGAGGTACCACCGCGTCCCGGGGTACCTCAGGCGAGTCCTTGCGGACTACTTCGTCGACCGGGCCATATTTTATCCGGCCCGAGACCAGGTAGTCTGCAGGGACATGACGTGCGGTGTTCCACAGGGGTCGGTCCTCGGGCCGCTCCTGTGGAACATCGGATACGATTGGGTTCTGCGCGGTGCCAATCTCCGGGGTGTCGAAGTTCTTTGTTATGCCGACGACACCCTGGTCACCGCGCGGGGCCCAACGTTCCGGGACGCGGGCGTGCTCGCAACTGCGGGCACGGCCCACGTGGTGCGCCGCATCAGGGCCCTGGGCCTCAACGTGGCCCTCGAGAAGTCCGAGGCCATGTTCTTCCATGGGCCTCGGACTAAGCCCCCCCGCGGCTATTCCATCGTTGTGAGCGGCACCCCCATTGCTGTCGGGGGGACTATGAAATATCTTGGTCTCGTCCTCGACAGCCGATGGGGGTTCGGTGAGCATTTCCGGATACTTGCACCAAAGCTGGTGAAGTATGCGGGAATGCTCACCAGGCTGCTCCCCAACTGTGGGGGGGCGGGCGGTGTATGCCGCCGCCTATACGACGGTGTGGTGCGCTCTAAGGCGCTCTACGGAGCGCCCATTTGGGCGTCGAGGCCCCTGAGCAAGGATAACATGGTCCTGTTGCGACGTGCGCAACGGACCATGGCTCAGCGGGCCTCCAGAGCGTATCGCACCGTCTCGTACGAGGCGGCGTGCCTCATCTCCGGGAGCCTCCCTTGGGACCTCGAAGCCGGGGTCCTGGCGGAGGTTTACCGGAGAAGGGCCCTGATGCGGCAGAGAGATGAAGAACCCCTCCCGGAAGAGATCGTACGCTGGAGGAAGGAAGGACGTGACGATCTCTTCCGGCGATGGGAGGAGAGGTTGGCGGACACCTCGGTGAGCAGGCGACTCGTCGAGGCTGTCCGCCCCGTCCTACGCCAGTGGGTGGAGGCGAAGCACCGGGAGCCGACTTACTTCCTGACGCAGCTTCTCACAGGGCACGGCTGTTTTGGCCGTTACCTGTGTGAAGTTGTGGGAATTGAGTCGGATCCCGGTTGCCGACATTGCGCGACCGGCGCCGTGGACACGGCCGAGCATACGCTCGCCGTGTGCACGGCCTGGGACGCTCAACGCGCCACACTCACTGGCGCAATAGGACGCGATCTGTCGCTGCCGGCCGTCGTTAGATCGATGGCCGGCAGCGAGCAGAGCTGGGCCGCCATCGCCTCGTTTGCACGCGAGGTGATGGCGGCCAAGAGAGAAGCCCTGCGGGAACGGGAACGCGCCAGCGAAACGCTGCCGCCCCGCAGGGCCCCAGCGAGGGGCCGCCGGCGTACGAGGTACGCCGCGGCCCTTCAACCAACTTGAGGTGGCCACGCGCGGCAGGCCGGGGGGCCTGCTGCGCCGAATGTGGCGGATGCCCTCTCTCCTGTGTTCCGAGGGAGGGCATCATAGGGTGATGGGAGGGGGTGTTAAAAACAGCCCCTCCCTACACGTGTCGAGCCCCTACCAAGGGGCTCCCCTAGCCGGGTCGTGGATAAACTAACGTAGATGCCACGGCCCGGTCAGGCGAAGGAGAACACCGCGGGGTTTAGTGGGTATTCCGGTCGCCTTCTGCGGCCGGCGAGTCCCACACGAAACCGTCCCTGCTGCCCCCGCAGCACGGACGGCGAAGTGCGTAAATGCATTCCCCGCGTCAACAAAAAAAAAAAAAAAAAAATCCCAATTTAGAAGCGCTAAGAGAGGATTCAACGAATTGAAATTGTACAAATCTTGGATACTGTTATGTATGCGCATCAACTATGCGCAAATAGGAACGGTCGGCTGCGCCCGACCATTACGTCGACGTGATGTCATTAAAGCAGTCTGCACTAAGCAAGCGTTGTTTCAGTTACTCTTCCACATACTTATCATTGGCGACGAGAAACCAAAGTACCCGCGTAGTGAATATTTTTTTTCAAAATGTCTGTTGGACAGTTTGGTATTTTGTCTTGTTTCGATCACTGTGAACAGACGTGGAAAACGTACAAGAGTCGCATAACGCAATGGTTTATTGCTAATAACATAAACCATTTAACCGATAATACGGCAATACAGCAGCCCACCGAGTCGTTTACGCAATGGGCGGCTCGACTGCGGGGCCTCTCGGGACACTGCGGGTTCAGCAACCTAGAGGAAGCTCTCCGCGACCGCTTCATTATGGGCATGCAGCACGGGATCGAGAAAGAGAAGATCTACGCCAAGGACTTGAGCGGCCTGACTCTGTCAAAGGCCGTGGAGTTGGCGGAAAACATCCGTTGTGCGCGCACGGGCGCCGCCAGCGCAGCCGCAGCGTTGAGCAGCAGCGCCGTCGTCGCTGCGCCTCCAGACGCGCTGTACAAGATCGGTCATTCAAGTGCTATTGTACAAAGTGCTAGTGAAAGTGGTTTGAAAAAGGTGAAGTGTTCCGTATGCGGCTATAACCACAAGTCGGTAGACTGTCGTTTCTCGAACTATACCTGCAAAAAATGCAACCGGAAAGGTCATCTTCAGCGAATGTGCAAAAGAGTGAACCAGGTGACGTTAGCGGAGACAAACGTATCAGACGAGAACGACGACGACGGTGAGTGTTTTCATATCCGATCATTTAGAGGGGAGCCTATGGTGGAGTTTATCGAGTTGAATGGGGTTAAATTAAAATTTGAAATAGACAGCGGGTCTGCCGTAACCGTTATTTCAGTGAATACCTATAGTCGGCATTTCAGTAAAACACAGTTGTTGCCAACAAAGAAAAGATTACTAGGTTACTCCGGGGAAGCGATTCATTGCCTTGGTGTCATGAGTCATTCGCACATATTGTATTGTGGGCAAACCCGTAACTTAGACGTATATGTGGTACGTGGCGGGGGCCCGGCGCTCCTCGGTAGGGACTTTATTTCCAAATTTAATTTACAGTTGACTCCAGTTAACTATTGCGACTCGCCTCTTTCAATAGAAAAGCTCCAGGCTCGATTTTCAAAAACGTTTTCGGATACTTTAGGTACATTCAACAAATATAAGATCAAGTTAATTTTAAAAGAACAGTCGAGACCAGTATTTTTCAAAGCCCGTCCGTTAGCGTTCGCTTTAAAGGAGAAAGTTACTGAAGAAATCGACAGATTGGTCGATTTAGGTGTATTAAAAGCCGTAGATCATTCGGAGTATGCGTCACCTATCGTGCCTGTGCTTAAGAGAAACGGCTCCGTGAGGATATGTGCCGACTACGCTGTCAGTATAAATAAACAGCTAGTAGTCGACCAGTATCCTTTGCCTACGGTGAACCAACTGTTTTCCAAATTACATAGCGGTGAACAGTTCACGAAATTAGATTTATCGAGTGCGTATAATCAGCTTTGCCTCGACGAGGAGTCGCAAAAGTTAACGTGTATCAATACACACCGGGGACTGTATCAATATACGCGGCTCGTGTTCGGTCTGTCCTCCGCCCCGGCTATCTTCCAGCGTGCCATGGAGACCGTATTATCGGGACTAGACGGCGTGCTATGTCTGCTCGACGACATACTGGTTACGGGCAAAAATAGGGACGAGCACATGGAACGTTTAAACTCGGTGTTACAAAGGCTCGAGGAGGCTGGGTTAACGTTACAAAAGGATAGATGCGAATTTTTCAAGGACGAAATTAGTTATCTTGGCTATGTCATAAATAAAAAAGGGTTAAAGAAGTCACCCGAAAAAATAAAGGCAATCGTAGACGCACCTGTACCGACTAATGTTAGCCAGTTGCAGTCATTTTTAGGGTTGGCCAATTATTACAGGAATTTTGTGCCCGGGGCATCTAGAATTCTTAATCCCTTATATGATTTGTTAAAGAAAAATAAAAAGTGGGAATGGTCGCAAGAGCACAAGGATGCGTTCGTTTCAATAAAAAATAATATAGCGTCAGATTTAGTGTTAGCGCATTTCAATCAAAACGCCAAAATTATTTTAACGGTAGACGCATCCCCCACCGGTCTTGGGGCGATATTATCGCAGGTGGGTGAAGACGGCGCCGAGCGGCCGGTCTCTTTCGCGTCGCGCACGCTCACGCCCGCTGAAAAACGATATTCGCAGATACAAAAGGAGGCGACTGCAACAATATTCGGCGTCCGCAGGTTCCATCAGTATTTATACGGTCGTGCGGAACCTTTCCTTTTAAGAACAGACCATAAGCCGCTATTATCGATATTCGGCCCACATAAAGGTATCCCTGAAGTATCTGCGAATAGATTACAAAGATACGCAATGTTTTTAAGCGCGTATAATTATAACATAGAATACGTTCGCAGCGCTGATAACAGCGCGGATTATCTGTCGCGCGCAAGCTTGGTAGGGGTGAGCGAGAGCGGCGAGGGGGCCGCAGAGGCGGGGCGCGCGTTGTGCGCAGACGCCGCCGCGGCGCTGTGCGACAGAGCTGCGTATGTTTGTTTTGTTGTCGACGGCTCGTTACCGATTACGGTCAGAGAATTAGCAAACAAGACATCGCGCGATACTATTTTACATCGCGTATTAAAATACGTTCTTAACGGTTGGCCTAAGAAAGAAACAAATCCAAATTTTAAACCATATTTTTTATGTCGGAATCAACTATCTTTAGAAAATGGTTGTTTAATGAGGGGACATAAAGTCGTAGTTCCAAGTTCATTACGTCAGAAAATTTTGGATGAATTACATACATCACATTTGGGCATTGTAAAAACCAAAGCTGAAGCTAGGTCCAGGTTTTGGTTCCCGGGCGTCGATGACGCAATTGAACGGCTGATAGGGTCGTGTGAGATATGCAACCGACTGAGGCCATCGCCACCGCGGACTAAAATTTCACCATGGAAGTTTCCACCTCAACCCTTCTTCAGGGTACATATTGACTTTTTAGGTCCGCTTAATGGTCACACCTACCTAGTCGTCGTCGACGCGTACACTAAATGGGTAGAAGTGTACGATATGAACGCGAATTCGAATTCGAACGCGGTGATCGAACGTTTACACGACTTTATTGCGCGATTTGGTCTTCCAAAAACAATAGTCAGTGACAATGGAACCTCCTTTTGTTCACAACAATTTCTGAACTTTTGCGCGGGGAATGGGATCACACATTTAACAACGCCGGCTTACTATCCCGCGAGTAACGGTCAGGCGGAGAGTTCGGTGAAGATAGTTAAAAAGGGTATTAAAAACAGCCTTTTGGCTAGCCGTACTGCAAAGGAGTCAAAGTTACGACTTTTGAAGTTTTTGTATGACTATAGGAATTCCGTTGACTCCACCACAGGCTTTTCTCCCGCCGAATTGGTTTACGGGCGGAAACTTAGGACGCGTTTAGATTTGATCAACCCTATATCACCGTCGTCTTCGTGCGTTCCCCTTGCTCACTTTGTAAATAAAAAACAGTCTTCGCAAGTTCAAGCTCACGGCGGCAGTAATAAACAATTTTTTTCACCGAGTGACCAGGTTTTATATAAAAAGTTTACTGGAAATAATAGATCCACCTGGCATCAAGCAACAGTTCTAAAAAGACTTGGTAAAGTGTTATATGTTGTACAAGACAACAATTCATTAAATAAAATTAAAAAACATAAAAACCAATTGTGGCTATACAAAGGTGAGGCCATGTTAAACTCATGGGACTATGACGAGATAGACCTGGGTAGTCCCACATCGTCGGTGGCATCGGAGCAGCCTGGAGTGCCACATGCGGTGCAAGACTCCGCGTGCGCAGATTCGCCGCGGGGGGAGGACGAGGAGGCACGCTCGCCTCCGACGCCGCCTACCAATCACCCCAACGTGACGGTCACTAGAGGTGTTAGACGTCCGGTACTGTCCGACGAAGAAGTTTAGGGTTACTTTATATTGCAGTAATGTTTCTGTCGTCTTAATGTATTTGTTTTGATGGGGATGTATATGTATTCTAAAGGGGGAGGGATGTTATGTATGCGCATCAACTATGCGCAAATAGGAACGGTCGGCTGCGCCCGACCATTACGTCGACGTGATGTCATTAAAGCAGTCTGCACTAAGCAAGCGTTGTTTCAGTTACTCTTCCACATACTTATCAGATACAAAACCTAGAAACAAATCACAACACGACAAAAACAAGACAGGACATCCTGGAGCATGCTACTTCATATTATAGACAGTTATATGCAAAACGAGATGAGGACAGTGAAGAGAAAGATAATGAAACCGAGGTGGTCCAACATACAACAGTAAACTTAATAGACGAAAAAGAACTGTACCAGGTCATTAAGAAGCTAAAAACTCAAAAAAGTCCTGGCTCAGATGGAATCAGTAATGAGGCACTCAAGCTGGGTACACCCGTCTTACTTTCTCATCTGACACAACTATTTAACATGGTGCTGGCAGAAGAAATAGTTCCAAAACAATGGTGCACATCAGAAATTGTACTACTGTACAAAAAAGGAAACCCAAAGGATATTGGAAATTATAGACCAATCAGTCTACTGAATAGTATATATAAACTCTTTGCTGCAGTGCTATTACAAAGAATAGAAAGGGACATAGAAAAGGGGCAGACTATAGAGCAGGCTGGCTTTCGCTCTGGATTTAACACCCTCGACCATATACAAACGGTAGAACAGATAATAGAAAAGTATAAAGAATTTAACAGACCTTTGTATATAGCTTTTGTCGATTACAGCAAAGCGTTTGACACTATAAGCCATAATTCTATCTGGAAAACACTACAGAACTTGAATATAAACATCAAATATATATACACATTCAAAGAGCAAAATTAAACTAGAAACATGTGGGAGCGAGATAACACTTGGTCGCGGAGTTAGACAGGGAGACCCTCTATCGCCCAAACTATTTATTGCAGTGCTAGAAAATATATTTCGAAAATTAAATTGAAAGCAAAAAGGTTTAAACATAAATGGCAAATATCTAACCCATCTCCGCTTCGCAGACGATATAGTTATCTTTGCCGAAACGGCAAAATCACTTACAGAAATGCTACAAACGCTCAATGAAGAAAGTCTTAAGGTAGGTTTAGAGATGAACTCCAATAAAACTAAAGTAATGACGAACAGTAACAAATCACAAATCGAAGTAAGAAATAAAGCTATAGACTATGTAGACGACTATACATATCTTGGAAAACAAATTTCATTCAGAAACTCAAACAATGATGAAGATATTGAAAGAAGAGCAAATATAACATGGAAAAGATTTTGGTCACTCAAAGAAGTTCTAAAAGGAGACTATTCGATTACAATGAAAAGAACCGTGTTTGAGACATGTTTATTGCCCTGCTTACTATATGGGTGTCAAACTTGGGTATACACACAAAAATCCAAACAGAAAATAAAAACAACTCAGCGCGCAATGGAAAGAAGTATTCTCAGCATAAGAAAAATACAAAAAATATCCAGCGAAAATATTAGGCAAAGAACAAAAATAACCGATGCTCTAAGACAAGCACTCAAGTTAAAATGGCAATGGGCAGGACACATATCACGCTTCACCGACTCACGATGGACCATACAAGCAACACGATGGAAAGGACCACTTGGAAAAAGAAATGTAGGTAGGCCAAATAAACGGTGGTCTGATGATATAACAGATAAAGTAGGAAGAAACTGGATAACCTTAGGTAGAAACAGAAGTGATTGGTAAAAGATGGAGGAGGCCTTCACCCAAAGTGGGGTCCATATCTAAATGTATGAATCTAATCTAAATATAAGCAAAACACTAACAATACTAACAAAATACTACTCTTGTAAATAGTTTATTTTAGATGTGGAAATAAAAAGGCTTTATTAGTATTATAATTTAAGAAATAATATTATGCGTAATGTAGTGAAATTCATATGTGTCGTGTATCGCCAAAGTGTGAACAAGCAATTTTTAAGGGCGTGTTACATTGCGCAAATTTGGTCTCACGCTAACCTTAAAATTCCTACAACTGAAGAACCCACAGACTATGGTTGGGTAGAAATAGACAACCGATTTGAATTTAATTGGTATTCTGGGGCTCAGTTACCATCGTCGATTGAGGAGATCACCATTCAGCGAGAAAAAGGTATCAATTCATTTTTATTTTTTTTACTTTTCATTTTTTCACAGATGATGATGATGAAGACATGGTCGCATATAACTCTGACAGCGACTCTGACAGTGAATCAGAGAGAAATGAAAGCGACTCAAACCATAGCGAGAATGAAAATGATTAATTTTTATTGTTTTTATAATCAATTAATTGAAAAAATATGCTACAATAAATTATTTAATAATTAATTTACTCATACCAACATTTCCTCCAATATTAAACTTCATATTTGTTGTCAAAACTCTCAAATCTATAATACTGCCAAATAACTTAAGAAACTTAATTTCTTCCCATTTATAAAATCATGAAAACATACAAAAATGATAAAATACATGAAGGGGCAGGAGAGCCTTCATCAGAAATCCTCTTGTGCGAGTATAAAAGCGGGTATGTCGGCAGGTGGGCGTAAGCAGATCACAAGTCCTTGTTGCAATCGCAGTTGTTTAATAAGGGTTAGGTAACCAAAAATACACAGTGGAATGAACACTGTAGTGTCTAACCAATGCAACACCAACTTAATTAAGCGGTAGATTTAATTTGTTAATTAGATGTTAAGCGATTCGTCGCAAGCGTGGTGCGCGGGCGCCGTCTCGAGCAATACTGTTCAAAGATGGCCGCCCTCACAACCATCGACAGTGACGCTTCGCTTGGCTGACTTTTGACAGCTAAAAGTCAACCAGACATTTGACTTTGGCGGATACGCCGTCATACAGATACATAATTAACATTTATCATTACAACATAAACGGTCGCGGTCGAGAGCGTCGGTGGCTCAGGGGTTAAGCACTTGACTTGCAATCTGCAGGTCCTGGGTTCGAATCCCGCCATGTACCAATGTGTTTTTCGATTTTCGATTTACATATGTACATTTATCCGACGTTCTTACGGTGAAGGAAAACATCGTGATGCAACCTGCACATATCTGAGAAGAAATTCAATGATATGTGTGAAGTCAACCAACCCGCACTTGGCCAGCGTGGTTGACTATGGCCTAGTCACCCCTTATTTGGGGTAGGCTCCGAGCCCCTCGGTGGGGACGTATAGTGAGCTGATGATGATGATGATGATTACAACATATTTACATACAAAAGTAGACGACTGGCGGTACATTCGTACACAGATTACGTTACACACACGATATACTAGCGCGGATATTGTGACGACACACTTTACATTACACTAGCACGGACACTTTGGCGATACCGTCCCGCAAGGCTTAAAAGGGTGTCCTTGCGCCCTGGGTCCCTAACTCCCTAATGAGGTGAGAAAAGAAACTCAGGTGGTAACAAAAGATATATATAATATTACCTTGAGCTGGGTGCTCCCTAGGCAGCTAAGCGGCGGCCGCAGGAATTCGGTAGACGTCGGTGCTAAGGTCGCAACGGCAGGTCAGCTACCGATGTATGAAGCTGGCAAGCGATAGCTTGCTCGGAGATTGCTAGCTTGATTGTAGCTTGCAGTAAAATTCGTACAGTGCTCCTGGAAATTCAAAACACCAGACCGTTAGTTCGGTAAGGCGTTGTTCCTCCGCCTGGTATCCACCATCAGCAACTCAAGAAAAGCAATACGTAGCGGCTTGACGATGGTGGAACTATCAGAACGGAGTTTACAAAGCAAAAGCGAAGCAAACAAAAATAAAATAAATTTAAATAAAATGCGAAATAACGTATTATAAAGATAAAGGATAAGTAATGAAAAATCAGCAATAAGATCTTATGTAAAATAAAGAAAACACAAATTTAAATGTACAAAAGAAATAAGTTAAAGTTTTAAAAATGACCGTTAGCAACAAGAATAAAGAACGTTTAAAAAAATACGGTTATAAAGGACAATTAAATTTAGCAACATTATAATGTTTTATTTTATGTGCCATAAAACTTACCCTAAAACGGGAACAAGTACTTAAATTGTATTAGTATTAATGTAGAAAAAAATAACTTTAGAACGCCAACGTTAGCCGGAAACGATCACACCAAGACTAAGACGCCGGTGACCGCTCTTCTCAGGAGATTGCAGGCAAGTGGCCCGGCACGTATGCAGCGACCCCGCCGAGCCCGGGTCGCCCCTCTAACCCGCGCAGTCCCCGCGGCGCGTGCGCCGCAGTGCACAGACTTTGTGACGTTTTAAATACGTTACAGTACCCCCTCTCCGCCCTAAGGATTTTGATTTAATATCAAAATCCTTGAGGTGTGTAGTGTCTCAGAATTAGAAAGCTACACGATCTTTAAATCTTTTATATGCCAGGCACCTAGATTTTTTCCCGACATGTCTTCTAATATGTACACTAAGGGAGAACGCTTCTCCGTTACCCTACACTTAATAAATTTTGGAGCCAGTTTTTTGCTAAAATATTTGTCCTTGTCGCTCAAAATAAAAGTACGTTTATATACGACGTCTCCTACGTTGAACTCGTAATTCTTTCTTCTTAAGTTATATTTTGCCGTATTCTTTAAATGGGCTCGGTATAAAGCCCTATGTACCTGGTCGAAAACCAATTTAAGCGAACCAAGATTCTCTGCGTAAATATCGCGAGGCAAAAATATAATTTCGTCCCCTAAATCGGAGTCTACATAATGAGAACCACAAACGACTATCTCCCGTCCAAATACTAAAAATGATGGCGTATAACCCGTAGCTTCGTTCACAGAGTTGTTAATTGCAAACTGGACATTGGGTATGAACGTATCCCATGAGCGATGGTCGTTATCCACAAAGGTAGATATACACGTCACTATGGTTCTGTTATAGCGCTCAACGGTGTTTACTTGCGGAGTGTATTTTGGCGTAAAGAATACGTTAGGGATGTTATATTTTCTAAACAAATCGTTGGCTTGGCTACTTATAAACTGGGGGCCATTGTCTAGTAAAATGGTTTGAGGGATACCGTGTATTAAGAAAATTTGTTCTTCCAAAATTTGTGCAATAATTCGTGAGGTAGCTTTTCTAAGTGGAAATATGTGACAAAATTTAGAAAAACAACAAGTAATTACCAAGATAAAACTATTCTGTTTACGACTTATAGGAAGAGGTCCCATGAGATCGATAGATAACATTTGATATGGTCGAGCACACTGTTTAGGGCGACCCATTTCTCCAAGGATGCCATGGTTCTGGGCCTTATATTGGAGGCAAATTGAACATGAGCCCACGTACTTTAATACATCTCAGTACATGTCGGGCCAAAAATATCTAAGAGCGATCCGTCTGTAAGTTTTGAAAATACCCAAATGACCGGCAATTGGCTTGTTGTGATTCTCAGCTATCACAGCCTCCCTAAGTTCGAGAGGAACAACTTCTTTCCAAGAAAATTCTTTTGTGAGATCGCATTTATTCTTTGAAAGGCGGTAAAGGGTTTCATTTTTCACGAAATAGTTAGGGGAACCTGAAGGTTTAGTTAGGGAATCATTATACATTTTCCTATACCAATCATCCTTAGTTGCAGAAAATGATTTGGCCGTTGCAATAGAAGCTACCGGTAAAGCTCTAGATAAAGCGTCAGGTATAATGTTGTCGACGCCACGTCGGTGTTTAATTTCGAAATTAAAAGATGATAAACGTACACCCCAACGAGCTAGTCTACCTGTGGGATTGTTCAATGAAAGGAACCACTTCAAAGCACTGTGGTCTGTATAGACTGTGAACCTTTTTCCGTTTTCAATATAGCACCGCCAGTGTTCTAAAGCAACTAAAACGGCCAATGTCTCACGCTCTGTGATGCTGTAATTCTTTTCGGCAGCTGTTAACAATCTGCTCATATACGCCACTGGTCTTTCTATTCCGTTGGTAGCCTGAGTTAGCATCGCTCCAATGCCAAAGTTGCTCGCATCGGTGTGAACCTGAAATGGCTGGTCAAAGTCGGGACATGAAAGCACTGGGGCGGAAACAAGACATTCCTTGAGATTTTTAAATGCCGCATCGGCTTCCTCAGTCCACTGGAAAGGAGGAGCATTTTTTTTGTTTGAAGTTAGCTTGTTAAGCGGCCCTGCAATTGTGCTAAAATTAGGAACGAAACGTCGATACCAAGTAGCCGTACCCAAGAATCGTTTCAACTCCTTCCTGCTAGTTGGAGTCGCATAAGTAAGAATGGCTTCAACTTTATCGGGGGCGGTTCGTAACCTGTTCTCATCAACGACATAACCTAAGTACTTGAGCTGACTTCGAAAGAACTCACATTTTTCCAAATTGATGGTTAAGTTCGCTTTACGCAATTTGTCCAACACACGAGATAGCAGAGAGACGTGTTCATCAAAAGTGCTACTAACAATAATAATATCATCTAAATATGCAAAAATACGATGATCTACATCACCTAAAAGGGCTTCGACTAATCGTTGTTGTGTGGCTGGTGCATTTGTTAAACCGAAAGGGGTGACTTTAAATCGAAATGTTCCTCTCTATCTTCTTCCGCGATAGGTATTTGCCAGAAAGCCTTGGATAAATCAAGACTAGTAAGAAAACGGGCATCGCGTAAATTGTCTAGGATTTCAGATATATAAGGCAAGTTGTAAGCGTCCTTCTTAGTAACCGAGTTGAGCTTCCGACTGTCAAGACAAAAACGAGGCTTGCCATTTTTCTTAGTAACTAGAAGAACGGGAGACTGCCAGGCACTCTCACAAGGTTCTACTACGTCTAACGCCAACATTTCATCAACTTGTTCGAGTAGAATCCTCTGCTTTTCTGGAGAAAGTCGGTAATATCTTTGCCTAATAGGAGGCGACTCTCCTGTGTCAATATGGTGTGTTATTACGTGAGTCCGGCCTAAGCCTTTATGCTCAAACGAAATTTCTTTAAATTTTTCAATTACGGTATCTGCGACTGTCTTTTCATTTATATTTAAATGATGGTAAGAACAAATTAAATGTTTCGGTCTATTTTCAGTTAAGTCCATTAGCGGTGTCTTTGTTAAGGTAAGAGAGCCTAAGTACTTCGGACATAACTTGAATGCACGCCAGAAATCTATACCTAAGATCAGTGACGGTTTGACTTCGGGAACAACAAAAGCCTTAATTATGTGAAATTGGTTCTCGAATGTTACGGGCAAATTAATATAACCTATACTATTCAACGTTTGTCCGCCTGCCGCAGTAACCAACAACGGCTCGTCAGTTAAAATTTTAAGGCCATGTTGAAGCAAAACCTTGTGAGCGTGATTCCCTATAACAGTAATTACTGATCCCGAATCTAAGAGTCCTGACGCAGTAATGTCATGTATCTTTATGTTAATATACGTCCGGTATCACGAAATGGTTTTTTTTGTAGAATTGTAGCAGCCTTGTAAAAACTAAAAAATCTATGTACTATTTTTAACCATTCCTTCCAATCATTAATATCAGTTTTCGGTTTATTACAAGATCTACTACAATTCTTCCTAATTAGTTTTTTGAATTCGTATTTCGGTTACAATTTGGGCAGTCGGGCTTCTTGACACCCTTGTTGCCACATTTAAAACATAAAATTTCAGTGTTTTTGCAATTTCTAAAAGTATGTGAATGGTTACGACATCGAGGACAGTAAGGAACACTATTATTTACGCTCTGTTCACTATTATTTATAACGTGTAGGTATTTCTTAACATCATGAGAATAATTTTTGTTGTAATTATGAGAATCATCCATGTCGTGCTTTTGTTTACTAAAGGAGGGGTTGGGATCCTGTTTGTACGAAAACTCGGGGGCTAACGTATCATGGGATGCCGCTGATGGTTCTCGAAAATGTGCTAAGCGAGACTGGACGTTCTCGTAGTTCCTGCATAACATTCTTAACTGTTCGATAGATGAGATTTGTGGCGATGACGCTAATATGTTAGCATAGCAAGGACGTATGTTATGCAAGATGATCTCCAGCTTATCTTCGGCTGTAAGAGGTTTCGTTAAGCGTGAAAACATACCCGACAGAATTGACAAGTATATCGAAATATTTTCTGTTTTCCCCTGAGTTCTAGAACGAATCTCCGCTAATAAACGATAATCGTAATCAGCCTTATCGAAGTCTTGTTTTAAGAGTACGGTTAATTCATCCCAGGTAGATACCTGTTCCTTTACGCTTCTGAACCAATGCAACGCGTCCCCTACGAAAATTTCAGTTCCGAAAGCTAACAACTTTGACCCTGGGATATCGCTTGCTCCACTAAATTCGTGTGCCTGCTGAATAAATGAACGTACGCAGGATTTACCGTCATATTTCAATTTACTAAGTTTGTTTGAAATTTTGCTGCCGCCTTCACACGTTACCGTAACATTGACTGGTAAAGTCGAAGGTCTGCCTGGTTCCTCGGAAGTATCGACATTCTTGGTTTTAAGAGTTAATAATTTGTCGTACGCTTGTCTAAACAAAACATGACACTTTGCATACTGGTCGGCGAGCGCGTCGCTAACGTCAATCCGGCCTAGCCTATGGTAGACGTGATGTAGGTTATTCTCAGTTTTGGCCAAAAAATAATTATCTTTAGAACCTTCAGAGAGATTTGAAATAATCCTTTCTAAAATTTCCACACAGCAATTCAAATCACGTGGAGGCTCCAAATGCGAAACAAGAATATTCTCGGATGGATATAATTGAGATAATTTACTAATCTGCTTCCGTAAATCCGCAACCGTGTTGGCGGGTATTTCGTTTCTTATAGCCACCTCATATTCAAGTTCGCTCTTATTCAGAGCAGAAAAGTTAATTGGATAAACCATATTAATCGAGATACTAAAATATTAAAAAAATAAATAACCGGAAGTAGGTAGTTGTAAATGGCACAAAAAATAAAGAAGAAAAGAAAAGAAAAAAAATCGGAAGATGAAATTAAGTTAAAAAAAAAATAATAAAAAAATAAATACTCCGTTCTCTTACACTAAATTAATGTAACGCTCTGGTTTCTTAATAAGAATAAAAAAAATGCAACAAAATTATAAAAGCAAAAAAAAAAAAAAATTAAATTGCAAGTAGTGTGAAAGCAGCCTTATATTCAATTGCGCTTACGCGCGGTAAGATAACGGTGCGCAAGACAAAAACATTTGTCGGTATTTCGAAAATAACAATGTAAACGTAATTCAAAAACAGTAACGGAAAATAAAATAAAACAACGGAAATTCAAAAAAAAAATCACATATAAAATACCTTAGTTTAAAAGTTTTGTTTATTTGCACAATAAAAAAAAATGACGAATTACTACTTTCACCCTAGTTGCTGCAAACCAAAAAAAATAAAAAGCGTTTTACAAAATCACACATCGCAAAACTAACTACTAACAGCGAAAGCAGAAACAGATTAACCCACGACGAGGGCGCCAATGTACCGTCCCGCAAGGCTTAAAAGGGTGTCCTTGCGCCCTGGGTCCCTAACTCCCTAATGAGGTGAGAAAAGAAACTCAGGTGGTAACAAAAGATATATATAATATTACCAAGCACTCAGCGGTAGGCACATAAAATTTATAAGGTCGTGGGGTAACGTGCTATCAGTCTCTGCTTCCGCGGCGTTTATTACTCCCCTGCTTTGGCTGAACTACGGTGGCGTCGCCCAGCGACAGATGAGCGGCGGCAGGCCACGGAACGGCAGGACAGGAGGTGCACGTCGTCCGTAGCTGGGTGCTCCCTAGGCAGCTAAGCGGCGGCCGCAGGAATTCGGTAGACGTCGGTGCTAAGGTCGCAACGGCAGGTCATCTACCGATGTATGAAGCTGGCAAGCGATAGCTTGCTCGGAGATTGCTAGCTTGATTGTAGCTTGCAGTAAAATTCGTACATTGCTCCTGGATATTCAAAACACCAGACCGTTAGTTCGGTAAGGCGTTGTTCCTCCGCCTGGTATCCACCATCAGCAACTCAAGAAAAGCAATACGTAGCGGCTTGACGATGGTGGAACTATCAGAACGGAGTTTACAAAGCAAAAGCGAAGCAAACAAAAATAAAATAAATTGAAATAAAATGCGAAATAACGTATTATAAAGATAAAGGATAAATAATGAAAAATCAGCAATAAGATCTTATGTAAAATAAAGAAAACACAAATTTAAATGTACAAAAGAAATAAGTTAAAGTTTTAAAAATGACCGTTAGCAACAAGAACAAAGAACGTTTAAAAAAATACGGTTATAAAGGACAGTTAAATTTAGCAACATTATAATGTTTTATTTTATGTGCCATAAAACTTACCCTAAAACGGGAACAAGTACTTAAATTGTATTAGTATTAATGTAGAAAAAAATAACTTTAGAACGCCAACGTTAGCCGGAAACGATCACACCAAGACTAAGACGCCGGTGACCGCTCTTCTCAGGAGATTGCAGGCAAGTGACCCGGCACCAGCGTTAGCAGCTTGAAGTGGACTGACTATCGTACCAGGGGCGTAAAATTATCGTACATGGATCGAAATTATCGTATTTTTTAGGATAATGTCTATTATAGATAAATTAATCATATAAATTGTAATGTTGATATGCATGCAAGTACTTTATAGTTTATCTTTTTTAAACCACCGCTGTCAAATCAACAGAACACTGAAACCCAAATGTTTTACACGTGGTACAGACCTGAACTGATTCCCTTTCCACTTTAAGTTCAATAAACGCGCCAAACTTAAAATTCACTTAGACAAAATTTCACTGTTCTCATGCAAGTTGGGTATGAAACACGTCAAAATTTTGTATTTATAAAGAAGAAATGGATATGAATGGGTGGTGAAATAAAAAATCAAAGATTTTTTTTATATATCAATATATGTACACTTATATTCATAAAAAAAGTGTGAACATAATCGAAATATCGAAATATCGAACTTATATTCTCTTGTTCGCATTGGTAGATGCTATACTAACCAATAAGAAAGCGTGTACAGCAGGCGCTGGATAAAGTTACAGTATTGGCAGTGGTGAAACTTAGTAGAGCGGATCGTAAGGACCAATAGGAATAAAGAACTTGTATTTCCTGGTATTTTCTCAAGATTTTATTGGACAAAATAAAATCATGCTACTGTGGTTTAGACTATCAACGCACGATAATTATCGTACGGTTCCGAACGCTGATTCTACTTGACATTTTAGAAGAAGGAAAAAACCAGAGAGACAATAGCGTTGATCGCGTCATTTGTCTATACTTATAAAGATTAAATAATTTATTAATTACAACAAACGTATTTAAAACGTCACAAAGTTTGTGCACTGCGGCGCACGCGCCGCGGGGACTGCGCGGGTTAAAGGGGCGACCCGGGCTCGGCGGGGTCGCTGCATACGTGCCGGGCAGCGTTCGGAACCGTACGATAATTATCGTACACATACGATAATTTTGTGCCTACATACGATGTACGATAGCATATTATTATCGTACGCAGATTGTACGATAATTTCTATCATGATGCAAAATTTGAGAATTTATATTATTTCACTCATGCGTTGATAGTCTAAACCGCAGTAGCATGATTTTATTTTGTCCAATAAAATCTTGAGAAAATACCGGGAAATACAAGTTCTTTATTCCTATTGGTCCTTACGATCCGCTCTACTAAGTTTCACCACTGCCAATACTGTAACTTTATCCAGCGCCTGCTGTACACGCTTTCTTATTGGTTAGTATAGCATCTACCAATGCGAACAAGAGAATATAAGTTCGATATTTCGATTATGTTCACACTTCATATGTATCGTATATTTTGTGTAGAAAAGTTGGCAGTTATTTCGTTATATTATTATGATTATATGTCCGTATTCGCTCTGACAAACGGAATTATTCAAATTAAGTGAAGAAAGAAGTAATTTTCTAGAGCAGCAAAATTTTGATCATACACTCGGAGTGATTGTACGATAATTTCGATCCATGTACGATAATTTTACGCCCCTGGTACGATAGTCAGTCCACTTCAAGTTGCTAACGCTGAGTAGAATATGCAAGCGTGTGTTAAAATGTTAGAACAAGATTAAGAAAATAAATGGTTTTAAAGTGATCTTTCTGTACTCATTTCAACATGGTAGCAGAGCGTGGTTGAAAAAAATAAATTTCAGTGTGTTAAATTCAGTGTAAAATAAAGTACAACGAAAATTTGAAAACAGAGGTTAGGTTGACACGCGCTACGAAAATAATTGTTGTGAAAATACGTAAATCTGCACTAATAACACTATATTATCGCCAAAATGTCTAAACAAGCAAAGATAGAAGATATTACAATACCTATTTTTGATGGTACAAACTATTCAAGCTGGAAATTAAGGTTGTTAACTTTGTTGGAATACAAAGAATGTCACGAAGTCGTAATTATCAAAAATGAAGATGCAGCAGAGGTATGGAAAAAGAAGGACTTAAAAGCACGAGCTATAGTCATGAGTGCAGTCTCCGACAAACAACTAGAATACATAAGTGAGTGTAGAACAGCTTTCGATATGATAAAGAGACTTGACAAAATGTATTTAACACGGTCCACCGCCATGCAAATTATATGTAGGGGAAAAATAGAAGAGATAAAATTAAATAGAAGATTTTTTTGTGGATTTTGAAAAAACAATTAATGAATTCAAAGTAGCCGGGGGAAATATAGATGAACAAGAAAAGTTAAGATACCTACTCAGAGCACTTCCACCCAGCTACAGTTATATTGGAGATTTTCTTGATGTGATCCCAGAAGAACAAAGAACAGTTGATTATGTATGTTCAAAGATAAAAGAGAAAAATATGGCTACTAGTGACTCGGACAAGAAAAACAATGTGAGTACATTCACAACCAAAACTACAGCCCAATGTTTTATCTGTGGCAAGACGGGTCATCTCAAGAAGGACTGCTGGCATGGATACAACAGAGGTGGATTCCATAGAGGTCAAAATCATTTCAGAGGTCAAAGTCAGTCAAGAGGACAAAGTCATTCAAGAGGTCAAAATTATTTCAGAGGTAAAAGTCTTTCAAGAGGTCAAAATCATTTTAGAGTTCAAAATCATTCAAGAGGTCAAGGTCAGTCCAGTGGTGAAACATCAAAAAATTTTTCATCGGAGTCATCGACTGCTGAGGTATGTAATCCAGAAGTAAATCAGGTACGTGGATGTATTAAAACAGAAGAAGATTATAATAACTGTGAAATTACTTGGCTTTTAGATAGCGGGTGTACCGACCACATAATAAATAATGATACATATTTTTATAACTTTGTAGAATTAAAAAGTCATGTAAATGTAAAACTGCCAGATGGTAAAATGTTAAAAGCAACTAAAGTAGGAACTGTCAAAATTTATTATATAATAACTACTATAATCAAAAACATGTACATTTAAAAAATGTTTATTTTGTCGAGGGTATTAAGCAAAATTTGTTAAGTTTTTCAAAGATAACCAAAAGTTGCACAATAGTAGCTAAAAACGAATATGCAAAAATTTATAATAGTCTTAGAGAATTAATAGTTGTTGCTGACAAAATAAACAATTTGTATTGTGTAAAAAGTTTTGTAACTAAAAATGAAATCTATGCGCATTCAGTAAAATTAACCCAGAAAGAGAAATGGCATAGGGCACTTGGTCATGTAAATTTTCAATATTTAAATAAATTAATAAATAATAAATTAGTAGAAGGTTTGCCTGATAAGATTGAAAGTGTGGAAATGAAATGTTCAAATTGTATTGAAAGTAAAATGAGTAATGTACCTTTTGAAAATAATAGAAAAAAGACTACTGAAATTTTAGAATTAATTCATACTGATTTGAACGGTCCACATCACACAACTGGTTATGGAAGATAAAAATATTTCCTCACATTCATTGATGACTTTAGTAAATGTACACGGATATTTTGTATTAATAGTAAAAGCCAAGTTGCTAGTTGTTTTATAGAATTTGTAAATTTAATAGAAAATAAATTTAACAAAAGAGTTAAGAAAATCCAGTGTGACAATGGTAAAGAATATTTAAATAAAGATATCTACAATTTCATAAGACATAAGGGTATAGAGTTGTTACCGTGTCCACCATATGTTCATGAATTAAATGGAGTAGCGGAAAGATATAATAGATCTGCTATGGACATAGGTAGGTGTTTAATGAGAGAAGCTAAAATTCATAGAAGGTATTGGCCTGAAGCTATAAAAACAGCAGCTTACTTAAAAAATAGAACCATTACCACCACACCAAATACAGTAGAAAATAAAACTCCTTATGAGATATTTTTCAAAATTAAACCAAACGTTGAGCATTTAAAAATTTATGGAAGTAGAGTTTTTGTTAGGGTTCCTGAAGTATTGAGGAAAAGTAAATGGGATGATAAAGCACAAGAAGGAATTTTAGTAGGTTATAATGAAAATAGTTATCGAGTTCTTTTAAATAATAGAATAATTAATGCTAGGCATGTCCAGGTAGTTGAAGAAAATACTGAACTGATTTGTCTAGAAAAACTAGATGATCAGAAAGATAAAGAAATAGACCAAAGTTTAAATGAAATAAAAAAATACAATATTGAAAGTGATGAAAGTCATGTAGATGCTGAGGAGGCTAATTCTAATAAAGCTGTGAAGGATGTTGTAAATGATGATTATTTAAATAATTATAGTGAGCAGGATGTAGAGGGATCACTAAAAAGAAAGAGAACTCCAGTTAATAGGTATGGTAATCCAATTTCACATTTTATATATGTCAACTATATTGATGCAAATGTACCTACCCTAATACATTTGAGGAGGCGATAAACTCTAATGATCATAAACAATGGAAAATAGCGATGGACTCTGAAATAAATAGCTTAAATAAAAATAATACTTGGGAAGTTGTAGATAAACCAAAAGATAAAAAGGTTATTGATATAAAATGGGTTTTTAGGAGGAAAAATAATAATGTTTATAAAGCTAGATTAGTTGTGAAAGGGTTTCAGCAAAATGACTACACTGAAAATGCTTACTCACCAGTAGGAAAAATGCAAACATTGAAAATTTTATTGTCATACAGTTGTAAAAGCAGCAGAGACAGCTTTTTTAAATGCCCATTTAAAGTCAGAAGTATATGTAAATCAACCGGAAGGTTATGGAACTGATGACAATAAAGTTTACAAATTACACAAGGCACTCTATGGCCTTAAAGAAAGTCCAAGAGCATGGTATGAGTGTTTTGATGGATTTATTACAACTTTGAATTTTGTTAAAAGTAACTATGATTATTGTTTATATGTTAATAGGGCAAGCAAAGATCCAATATACATATTAACTTTTGTTGATGATCTATTAATTTGTTGTAAAGATAAAAATAAAATTGAAGATGTAAAAACTAATTTAATGAAAAGATTTGCAATGAAAGATTTAGGAAAAATTAAGAACTTCATCGGCATAGATATTGATTATAGTGATGACAAAAGTATAATGACTCTAAACCAAACAAAATATATTGAATCTTTGGTTGCAAAATATGATCTGAAAAATAGTAAGCTATATGAAACTCCAATGGAAACAAATTTAAAATTAGAACAAGCTAGAGAAGTAGATGATAGAATTAAGTACCGAAATATTAGGTCCTTACATATGAAATTGGCGTTTTGTATGGGAGGAACAAAAAGTCGAATATTTTTTAATATAATATATTTAATTAATCAAAGTATGAACCATTATTTTCTATGCACTTTTGCCATCTCATAGGTAGTTCATTGATCCCTTTACTAAAAAAACCAGTCGGACGGCAATCAATAAAATCTTTGAAGGCGATTTGGACTGCCCCATCGCAGTTGAATTTTTTCCCTTGCAAGAAGTTATCCAAATTTCGAAAAAAATGGTAATCTGTTGGAGCAAGGTCCGGGGAGTACGGAGGATGTCTTAGACTTTCCAATTGAAGCTCTTCTAATTTAGTAGCCGTCTGTTGCGCAGTGTGTGGTCTAGCGTTGTCGTGAAGCAGCAGTGGCGTGGAGCGATTGACCAGCCTAGGTTGTTTAGCCGCTAGCTTTTCCATCATGGTTTGCAATTGCTGACAATAGACATCAGCCGTAATAGTCTGGCCAGATTTGAGAAAACTGTAATGAACAATACCGGCACTAGTCCACCAAAAGCTTACAAGTAACTTTTTTGGGGTTAATTTTCGCTTGGGGCAGGATTTGGCTGGCTCCTCCCCCGGATCAGGAGAGTGCGTGGCGGCGGGCGGCGGAGGAGCAGCTCATCACTGTATGGCGGGAGCGGCTGCTTACGGCGTCCGCCGGCCAACGCACCATTGAGGCGATCCGGCCCGTCCTCGAGCTCTGGACGGGTCGGAAGCACGGGGCTCTCTCGTTCCGTCTGGTGCAGGTACTCTCGGGACATGGTTGTTTCGGGGCGTATCTGTGCCGGATTGCGCGGCGAGAGCCCAGTGCGAGGTGCCATGAGTGCGGCCACGCTGAGGACTCGGCCCAGCACACCCTGGAGTCGTGTGTGCACTGGTCGGCCCAGCGCGCCGCACTCGTGGCAGTAATCGGGACGGACCTCTCGCTGCCTGCTGTCGTCAACGCGATGGTGGGTAGCGAGAGCTCCTGGAACGCTGTCGCCTCCTTCTGCGAAGAGGTGATGGCGCTGAAGGAGGCGGCGGAACGTCGGCGGGAGGAGGACGCAGCCGCGGACCCTCTTCGTCGTCGTCGCGACGGGCGCAGGCGGCAGGCGCACACCCGCCGTCTGCCTCCGTAACAGAAGAGCTCCGGGTGATGGACGGTCCATTGCCCTATCGCCCGCCAAACTTTCGGGTGTAAGGCGCTCCCTAGCATTGGGTGCGCCTTTAAGACGTGTGTTGTGGGGACTCCTTACATCTTTGTCCCCACAAGAGGAGAGTCCGAGTGGACAACGCCGGCTGGGTCGCGGAAGATTGCGCAAGTGTTCCCGTGACCCAGCCACAAGGCGGAATGGAGGGCCCGAGGGGTTTTAGTGGGTATGGCCGAACGACTTTAGGCGAGTCCCACACTCCCTGCGCCACTGCACATATTGGCCCGGCGCAGGGGTGCATAACCGCATTTCCCCTCGTAAAAAAAAAAAAAAAAAAAAGGATTTGGCTGGCTGGCCAGGATCCAACCATTGCGCTGAGCGCTTCCGATTATCGTAAAGAACCCATTTTTCATCACAGGTAATGATTCGGTTTAAAATACCTTCATTATTGTGCCGGTTTAGTAATGTAACGCAACAGTCGACGCGCGTTTGCCGGTTTGCTTCAGTCAATTCGTGAGGTACCCACCTTTCAAGCTTTTTAATCTTCCCAATTTGCTTCAAGTGAATTAAAACAGTTTTATCACTAACATCGCAGCCTGCAGCTAACTCGGACGTGGTTTGCGATGGATCCGCTTCCACAATAGCCTTCAACTCTTCATTATCAACTTGAGTCTCAGGCCGTCCACGGGGCTTGTTCTGCAGATCGAAATTTCCAGAACGAAAACGTTGGAACCAAAAACGAACTGTGTTTTCTTTTGAAACACGACCGCCATACACATCATTCACCCTTCGAGTCGTTCCGCAGCACTAGTGCCACGGCGGAACTCGTACTCGTAAATAATGCGATATTTTAAGTTTTCCATTTTGTAAAATGAGTGACGCAAACAGAAAAAACAGAAGAAAAAAAACAAATGAATGACGGTCATCGAACCACAAATACATGAGTCTATAGCTGTACAAATTTGAATTTGGAATTCCTTACCAAAGAGGATAAATTCGTGATTAAAGTGGCCAGTACGAAGAACGCCAATTTCATATGTAAGGACCTAATATAATAGGTGAATTATTGTATATTAGTACAGGCACAAGACCAGATGTAGCATACAGTGTTAATTATTTGAGTAGATACCAAAGTTGTTATTTATTTATTTATTTATTTATTTATGATATGGAAAACTTACAGCTATATAAATCTAAATAACTCTAAAATGGATGACTGAAAGCCAATAACAAGTTTTCACTTATAGCAATTTTATATCTGAGATGAGCAAACAAATGCCGCAACTATTAAACTAAAATAATATTTAACAATGTAAGCTATGTTATACAACATTTGTATATGTAACAGTAACAGAAATGATTCAAGTAAACAAATTCAATTCGAAATTAACGTGCACTATTTATTATATTTAATAGACATCATAAAATGAAGGTAGAAGGTCCGGTTGAGGGCAATTAAAAACTAGTATTTAAAAACAATAGCGCGAAGAGGTAAGCAATAGAACGCTGTATGCGCAAGTGCAAGTGAAAAAACTATATTTTTGTTAGTTAATGTTGTTGCGTTAACAGCGCGATATCGAATACAAAAGTGTATTATGCGAGAACAAAAGAAAGGTGTCCTATTAGTTAACGAGGCAGGCGTGCAAAACCTTTTACAAAACAAGAACAAATGACTGATTTAGATAAGTACAAAAATAAGTTTAAAAATAGTGAACTGAAAAATCTCCTAATACATTACATACATTTTTTATACAATTTTGTTTAAATTACTCGAGTTAACAATGACAAATGTTTTGCAAGTACTATTTTTGCGAACATGAATCTTACCATGCTTAACCCAAACATATTCGTATTGCTTTTCTTTAGCAATGTTTTTAACATTGGATAACAGTTTTTTCATATCCGTGCTTAAATGATCGTTAACATAGACACGTTGTGGTACTCCCTGAAGTCCTAAATCGGTGGTAGATAGGTTCCTGACACACCGCGCAGCAGCAATAAAATCTTCCTTAATATATCTGTTGAGGAAACTAACGATAGTTAGTTTCTCATTAGAGTTATACATGGGGACTCTAGATATATAATTGATTTGCGACTTCGGACATGCGTAACCGATCTTGCGTCCAATTGCATCCATTACTGAGAATAGGTTCTCACCCTTTTTAAGCGGGATCCCCTTGATCTCAACATTGTTTAGCCGAGATCGCTGCTCTTGCGCAGATAGATCTTGCTTTGCCTTTGCCAATTCGGCATGAAGTGTGCTTAAATCAGTATTGTCAATCTGTGAGACCTTAGATTCAACGTCCATAAGCCTGGCATTGAATTCTTCTACCTTCGCGTGGGAGAAATCACAGGCTATCTTTAGCACCGACAGTTCATCTTTGATAAGTCTTATGTCATCGACCAGAGCTGGTAAACTTGAAAGCTGACGCTTCATATCTCTGATTTCGCGGAGGATGGTTTCTAAAGAGGCAGCTGCATCAGGGGCCTCAATCTGTGCCGGAAGTACACTGGTAGCGGGAGAGGACAGCTTACACGAGGCACATCTCCACTGGGCTCTTCTTTCCGCTCCTAACTTACGCCACCCGGTTTCAGAGATACTCGCGCACCCAAAGTCAAGGACCTTCTTACAGGATCCACACTGAACCCCATCAATGAATTTGTTGTTACACATTGCACACAACTTCATTTTATTTTATTTTGACTTCAAGTAAATCGAAAAACCAAGAGCGAACTGTTACTATAAAGGTTGACGATCTATGCAATTCTAAGGGACAAGCGACAAGCGTGCAGTACGAATGAATGCCCAATGAATACTGTATAATAATATGTATAACCAAACACATTACAAATATGCAATGAGAATCTTAAAGTATTTGTATAAGACCAAGGAACTAAAGTTAACATACTATGATAATTTGGATACTGAGTTATTAGATTGTATGGTAGATTCTGACTATGCAGGAGATAATGTGGATAGAAAATCTACAACTGGTTTTGTTATTAGATTCTATGGAAACTTAATTTTTTGGAAAACACGTAAACAAAATACAGTAACTAAATGTTCAACTTTTGCAGAATATATAGCTATGTCAGAGGCAGTGACAGAAGTGCTTTTTATCAGAAACGTCTTAAGTGAATCATTTAATGTAAAATTTTGTAACCCAATAAAATTGTATGTCGACAATTCAGGTGCAATAGCAATCGCCAAATACGGCAACTTCACAAAAAATTCAAAACATATTGAAGTACAGTATCATTATATAAATGAGAATTATGAAAAGAAAATTATTGATATTGTAAAAATTGATACTAAAATTAATTTGGCAGATATGTTAACTAAAAGACTGAATAAAACAAAATTTTTGAAAAACAGATTACAATTAAGATTAATATAGTTGTGTAAAAGGTCATAAGATTAAAAATTTAAGGAGGCGTGTTGTAATTAATAAATTATTTAATCTTTATAAGTATAGACAAATGACGCGATCAACGCTATTGTCTCTCTGGTTTTTTCCCTTCTTCTAAAATGTCAAGTAGAATATGCAAGCGTGTGTTAAAATGTTAGAACAAGATTAAGAAAATAAATGGTTTTAAAGTGATCTTTCTGTACTCATTTCAACAGAACCAGCTCCAGAAAACAAAGAGCAAGTAAAACCAATATTAGTTGAAACAACAGGTATAATTATTGATACTTTATAATTATGATATACAGTATAACATTTAAGATTGTTCTTCTACTAGACTAAATAATTAAAAGGTCAAAGGTTTATTTAATAATTATAAAATGCTTCATTTCAGATACTACAACAAGACAAAAACATGCACTAAAACTGACCAAAAAATGTCATGTAAATGTTGGTAAGTTGATTTCATTGTTCATTTAGCCTTACTCATTCTTTTTTTTTCTATAAAATATAATATTTACAATAACAATATATAGAAATTTTACTTCTTGGAATTTTATGATGTTATATAAATATATTAATTTTATATTACATAATAATTTCAATTAATTGAATACTTGACTTAAATACTAATGAAGAAAATTCTTTTTATTTTTAATAAACTTTAAAAATGTATGATTGTTTCATTATTTATTTATTTTGTGAAATATTTTTTATAGCCAAGAAAACAAAGAACCTCTCAAGGTGCACTTGTTTTATCAATAAGATGAAAAGGCAAGCATTGGCTGCTACGAAAAAATCTTTTAAGGAAAGACTAGCTACAGCTGAAACTCTAAGTCGAGATCATGCATTTATACATTTTAACCAAATGAATAAGCACGCACAGAATTTTATCATGATGCAATTGAAATTAGTAAATAAAAAGAAAAAAGCTATGCGATTCACAAGTAATGAAAAACTACTAGCACTGACGCTCATGAAAGAGAGTCCAAAAGGATACAGACTTCTACAGAAAATATTTAAACTTCCCTCTAAAAGAACACTCAATCGCTTATCAGAAAAAATCTCTTTTGGTGTCGGAATTAATGAGAACATATTCAGGCTCATTGAAAGAAAGTTCATGAATTGGGATGTTAAAAAGAAGCTTTGCTCAATTATTTTTGATGAGGTAGCTCTTACACCACACTTAACCTATGTGGAAAGTAAAGATGAAATTAAAGGCTTTAAGGATTTAGGAAACAAAAAAGATTTGAAGTTTTCTGATCATGCCCTTGTTTTCGTGGTGAGAGGTATGTGTTCCAACTGGAAACAACCTATATGTTACTATTTTTGTGAAGGCACAACTTCTGCTCAAGAAGTCAAACGAATCCTAAAAAAGGTGGTTGCAAAGGTGTCACAGTCAGGTCTAATACCTATAGCCCTAGTTTGTGACCAAGGTACCACATTTAGAAGTGCATTAAAAATGTTAAGACAAGAGACAGCACAGAAAATAAATCTGAAAGGTGAACACTGTGGTTAGTAGTAAATATACACATCAAAAAAGTCTAAGCAACACATATAAATTTCAATTTTACAATGTGTTTTCGCATTAAATCCTTAGTATTTTCTTACTTTTATTATTTATTAATGCTTTTTTGATATTATACAACAATTGTTTTTTTTATTTACTTTTTAATAATCTTTATTACCAATAATTACGAGTAAGGAAAGTTTGTACGTAGTACAAAGTAAGGTGCCTAATCAACTAAACTTAAAAGTAAAATTAAATGGTTGTACAAAAATTGCATAAATTAATACAAAGTGTGGTCTCCTCTGTTATGGAGAACTTGCTGGCACCGATTATTCATAGAATCGATGAGACTGTTAATGTGATCCTACGGTAATTGCTCCCAATGAAATTTTAGTAAGTCCATCAGTTGTTGGGTTGTTGTCACTCCATCCAAGTCATTTAAAACACGTCTCTGGAGCATGCCCCGTGCATGCTCGATTGGGTTGAGGTCTGGCGATTGTGCAGGCCAAGGCAATACCAGGAAGTTTTCCCTTGCCAAGTACTCCCGTGTGTGCAAAGCTGTATGCGAACGCGCATTGTCATGCATCAAGGTGAAATCGAAGCCAAGCGCTTGTGCGAATGGATGGACATAAGGTCTTAGAACATCCTCAACGTAATTTACAGCGTTCATGTTACCATTTACAAAAACGAGCTCTGTTCGCCTGTTCTTCATAATACCCACCCATACCATAACTGTTAAGTCGTTGTATGGATGCACTTCCTGAAGCCAACTCAGTCTTTCAGTATTTCCAGGACAACGGTACACTCTTACCCTTCTAGTATCAGGCTAGAATTCAAATCGAGACTCATCGCAAAATAAAATTTTATCCCATTGTTTCCGGGTCCATGTAATGTGTTCCCTAAACCATTCATTTCGACGAGCGCGATTCCCGTGACGTATCGGTGGGCACCTAATTGGCCGTCGTGCTCGTAGGCCATACTCATGCAATCGATTTCACACAGTTTGGCAGCTAACAACAACACTACTTGAATTTTGTAGCCTCAAACCTATCTCTCGGGCGGTTAACATCGGCTGGCGTCTTTCAGTCAGTTGTATGTATCGATGTTGCCGTGTTGTTGTACCCCTTCCTCGACCTTTTTTTTTTTTTTTTTTTTTTTTTTTTTTTTTTTTTTTTTTTAAAGAGGGGAATGCTTTATGCATACGACATGCCCCGGGGGGGACACGAAGTTATGCGAGATTCTCTCCCCTAGTGGGAGCATACCCGCTAAACCACCTCTGTTCCTCCTGCGCATTGGTGACGGGGCTACGGGCACGCTTTCGCACTCCTCCGCGGCCCCGTCTGCGCTAGCCGCCGAAGCGGCTCCACCACTGGGGTGGGTGAACCCACCATCCATCCTTTAGGGGAGGCGCGCCGGAACGATACGCGCCATCCTCCTTGCCCTTCGAAGCGGGTGACAGGTCCCCCCGAACCTGCCACCACGGGGCTATGGAAGCCGGAGAGACGAGGTTTTACCCCCGCCTCCCCAGCCACCATCGGCGGGTCCGATGTCGGGCCCCGCCGTTGACCCTACGGGCCGCGGAGGGGCTGGGTATGCCAGTACCCCTCCGCGGCCCCACCATACACATCCGGCCACGAGGGCTGCAGGGGGCAGGATAAACCAGTACCCACCCGCACCCCCCGCGGCCCCACCTCCAGGCATGCTCCGAAGCGGACCCCACAGTCCGCCTCTGGCAGCCTCCTCCGGGTGGGTCGGCCCTGCACGCTAGACCAGCCCAGTCCGGCCCAAGACAGCCGGTCCTGCACGCTAGGCCGACCCTGGTTCCTCTTAGCTTCACCGTGGGAGGCAGCCACGGTTACTAGAGCCCCACCGCCACGACAAGGCGGGAACCGTTACCCCTTCCTCGACCTGGGTGCTGCTCAGCAGGATCTCCCGTGTTAGTTTAACGCTGCTGAACAGGGCAAATAACGCTTCTGTTGATACCAAAATACCGAGATACATGAGATTGAGTTCTTCCCGCTTGCAACATCCCTACAGCTCTCTGCATTTCATCTACGTTCAAATGACGTCGCTCAATAACGTAAAAAATGTCTCAAAATTCAAATTTGTTCAAAACTTTTTTTAGTTATTGTTTGAATCTTAAAATTGATACCGAATACTAAATTTTAAAAAGCAAAGAAAACGCTGTAAAATTCGAACAAATGCATTCGCTTTTGAATTTGTGAAAAAAAAACAAATGATACTCGATTTTTTTTCACAACCAGCCAGTATGTCCTATAGATCAAAAAAGTTTACATAAGTATTACCTACTTGGTAAAAAATGATATAATAATTGATTAATAACTCGAAATAGTATGTGTTGCTTAGACTTTTTTGATGTGTGTATTTTTAGATAATTTAATATAGTTGTTTGTTGAAATTTTACTTATGTAACTTTTTTTATTTTTGCAGATGGAACAGCTCATAACTATTTGGTTTTGCTTTTCAGGTACAACTGTGAATGGTGAAAATGTTAGTAAAACCATGAAGACAACAGGTGAAGCTGTGGAATTTATGGACAAATTATTTGACAGCGTAAATGGCTCAAAGCGCAGCACAACAAAAGGGAAACTAAGAGGGCCAGTCAAACCAAAATCCGAACATTTTTGTTTTTGGCATGAAGCTATAGAGACATTAAAAAATCTTAGATTTATAGACTATGCCAGTAAAAAAGCACTAATGAACAAAAAAGAATATTATATAAGGGTTCCCTCTCTTGATGGGTGGGTCACAACACTGGAAAGTTTTGTAAGGATAGCCAAATTGCTGTTTTCAAAATATGGTTTAAAATATTTTTATCCTTGCTTTATAAACCAGGACCCGTTAGAAATTTTTTTTGGCATTCATAAATTCATTTAAATCTCTATTGATTTCCAATGTGATGGGTCCTCATAGCATATACTCCAACTGTGAAGAAGATGAGTGAAACCATAGTAGATTTTTTTAATTTATTAAAAGAAGATATCGGTACTGATGACAAAGAAAATCTGCCAGTAAATTTTAATTGTATGCCTGGTCTGATTTCCTTGCCATCAGATCAACAAGAGCAGGAAAATAACACATTTTGTGCAGCAAGCGCCATTAATGAAAGAGTGCGTGTTCATTCCTCAGCTTACATAGCTGGATATCTGTGCAGAAGAATTTCAAAAAAATTTAATTGTAAGGAATGTCAAAAAACATACATAGGAAATAAAAATGAAAATATTAACACATGGATTGCACATAGGGAGTATAAAAAGCTTAAAAACAGCAATTTGGCGTACCCCTCAAAGCGTTTTCTTATAGTATACAGAGATGTATCTAATTTGATACATAATAATTTAAATAATTATGCGCATAGCAAAAGCATCGGGAAATGCATTAAACACGATATTTTAAAGAAATCCAATTTTTACTGGCTAGGTTGCAAAGTGCATAAAACATGTGTACGTGAATATGTCATACGTTTAATATTAAGAATTCAAATACACAACTGGTGCAACAAAATAAATAAAATACTAAAAGGGGACGTAGAAGAAAAATATGTGTTAAAAATGAGCAGACCTCAAATTATGGCTTATAGTAAATTTATCATATGTCATATAGGTTAAGGAGTAAAAATAAATAATTTTTCAAAAAACTTTGTTTTATTATAAGAGATCAAATTGTAATTCTATAGGAATCTCGAATCTTATCGATTGTGGTACGTCACTATTAACAAATATATCGATAGATTGAGTTCGTTTAACCCCTTACTACCATATTTGCGACGCTAGCGCTTTGGACGCCAACGGTGGAATTAATCGTAAAAACTATACAGAATAGAAGTGTCTATCTGTCTCTGACTAGTATAGTCAAGTCTATGACACGGTAATAATAATACCGTGAGTGAGAGAGATACAGTTATACACAATTCCTGTGACGTGACAAAGACAGGGATAACTATCTTCTGTCCCTTTCTGCGTACCAGGCTTTGGGGTTTGTTTGGAACAAAGGTTGTCCCCAACAAGCAACCTAGGTTGTCCCTAACAAAGTTTGACATTCGTGTTATTTTTCGAAAATTGTGAGTACTTAGTCGCTGTAATTGTGTAAAAATATTTTGATATTTCAGTTTTAGTTAGGTAAAGTTTATAAAACATGGTATACTGCTGTATTGTTGGATGTAAAAGCCGTAGTGAGCGAAAAGAGGAAAACATAACCTTTCACTCGTAAGTACTGTAACTACGCACCTATTCAAATGTATTCATACAAAATAAGGAAGAAAATACAAAATAGTTGTTCTTTACAGTCTTTGTAATAACTAATATGTTAAAATACGTGTAAAATCAGCTAAAATAAAATTGTATTTTTCGAACATTATGCGCCCAAACGCAGATGTCATTTGTGTCAAATAATATACTGTGGATCTGGGAAACAAGCGGCCATATTAAACTTCTTTTCAAATTGGTTGGTTATTACCCGTAAAAATAATACCACCATCTTGTTGTAAAAATTACCCTGAATTTAGGGGAAATAAAGTATAGTATTTGCAATGTATATAAATGAAACAATTCACATTTTTTACACTATTTTCAACAGATTTCAAAATGAGTAGTTTTTAATTCTGGTATATGCTGTGTTTTTTATTGATACTTTCTTATCCCGTTGATTTTAAAGAGTATGCTTTTTAATTTGTCCCATGTAAATTTTATCGAAATCGGTTACTTAATTTCTTAGAAAGTACAATCAAAATAGTTAAATATTAAGTAGTTTTACATATAGTGTTCACTGTAATGATATACAGAATAATTTAAAATTATATGACTTTAATATTGGTATGTTTTTTGTAGCTTTTTAAGAAGACTGAGGGCTTCGTGCATATCGAAGAAAAACAGGACATCGTTTGAATGCTGGTCTAATGGACCTAAGACTGAAGAGATGCCGCGCTTTGTTGAAGCGGTACGCGGGAAAAAAATATCGGGAAATTCTTTTTTTGGAGTCACTCAAGACATCCTAGATTAAGGCAGCCGCCGATATTGACATGGACCTCGTTCGTGCTGCGATAGACAACTGGCCGCGCAGATTGAAGGCCTGTATTCAAAATCACGGAGGTCATTTTGAATAAACTTTAGTGTCATAAGAATCTATGTTTTGTTAAGTTCATTTTGGTATATAAATGGTCACATAATGAATAAACTTGTTTCAATTATTATTAATAATTATTAAACATGTGACAGAATTTATGACCTGACTAAGTATTACTAAAAAATCTGTTTACCTAATCTTAGTCACATAAACAAAAATTACGCATTGTTTTTTATATTTATTACATTTATTAATTACAATATAATTGGGAATATATAAATTGGTATATATTAAATTATATCGTAATTATTCATTTTCGGGACAAAACAAATAACTGGTAACCCCAATCCTTTTACATATATATAGGTATAGTCTATAGTACTCTCTATCTGTCCCTTACGGGTGAACGCGCATGTCATATCTATATAATTCTTCATCTGAGAGTATAGTAGATATCTGTGGCGGGAGCAAGTGAAGTTTACCTCCGTGAAGTTGGCCCCCTCACTTTAATTTTTTTAACTTTTTTTACGCAAATCATTGAGAGGATTTGAGAGAAAAGAAATATCGTTTAAGAGTTCCTACTTTCTCCGTAAAAACAATTTCAAATTCTAGTGTGAAGTTGGCCCCCTTACTTTACTTTTTTTATTTTTTTTCAATGCGAATCGTTAGAGAGTCGTTTAAGAGACATTAAGACAAAAGAAATATCGTTTGAGAGTTTTTACTTTTTCTGTAATAAATATTTTAATTCTGGGCATCGAAAGTTACAAATCGATTTTCCTTTTTTTCCGAATTAAATATGGCAATCATGCACTTAGACGATTCAAATTTATGGTGTAGGTAGAGAATAGTAATAGAGTGATTGAGAGAAAACAGAAATCGTTTGAGAGTTAATACTTTTTTTGAAATAAATATTTCAATGTCGCAATCGAAAGTTACAAATCGATTTTTCTTTTATTACGAATTAAATATGGCAATCATGCTCTAAGACGTTTCAAATTTATTGTGAAGGTAGAGAATGCTTAAAGAGCTCAGATGAAGAATTATATAGATATGACACGCGCGTTCACCCGTAAGGGACAGATAGAGAGTACTATAGACTATACCTATATATAAGTAAAAGGATTGGGGTTACCAGTTATTTGTTTTGTCCCGAAAATGAATAATTACGATATAATTTAATATAGACCAGTTTATATATTCCCAATTAAATTGTAATTAATAAACGTAATAAATATAAAAAACAATGCGTAATTTTTGTTTATGTGACTAAGATTACGTAAACAGATTTTTTTAGTAATACTTAGTCAGGTCATAAATTCTTTCACATGTTTAATATAAAATAATTGAAACAAGTTTATTCATTATGTCACCATTTATATACCAAAATGAACTTAACAAAACATAGATTCTTATGACACTAAAGTTTATTCAAAATGACATCCGTGATTTTGAATACAGGCCTTCAATCTGCTCGGCCAGTCGTCTATCGCAGCACGAACGAGGTCCATGTCAATATCGGCGGCTGCCTTAATCAAGGATGTCTTGAGTGACTCCAAAATAAGAATTTTCCGATATTTTTTTCCCGCGTATCGCTTCAACAAAGCGCGGCATCTCTTCAGTCTTAGGTCCATTAGACGAGCATTCAAACGATGTCCTATTTTTCTTCGATATGCACGAAGCCCTAAGTCTTCATAAAAAGCTACAAAAAACATACCAACATTATAGTCATATAATTTTAAATTACACTGTATATCATTACAGTGAACACTACATGTAAAACTACTTAATATTAAACTATTTTGATTGTAATTTCTAAGAAACAAAATTTACATGGGACAAATTAAAAAGCATACTCTTTAAAATCAACGGGATAAGAAAGTATCAAATATTTAAAAACACAGCATATACCAGAATTAAAAACTCATTTTGAAATCTGTTGAAAATAGTATAAAAAATGTGAATTGTTTCATTTATATAAATTATACATACTATAATTTATTTCTCCTAAATTCAGGGTAATTTTTACAACAAGATGGTGGTATTATTTTTACGGGTAATAACCAACCAATTTGAAAAGAAGTTTAATATGGCCGCTTGTTTCCCAGATCTACAGTATATTATTTGACACAAATGACATCTGCGTTTGGGCGCATAATGTTCGAAAAATACAATTTATTTTAGCTGATTATACCCGTATTTTAACATATTAGTTATTACAAAGACTGTAAAGAACAACTAGTTTGTGTTTTTTTTTCCTTATTTTTTATGAATACATGTGAATAAGTGCGTAGTTTCAGTACTTACGATTGAAAGGTTATGTTTTTCTCTTTTCGCTGACTACGGCTTTTACAACCAACAATACAGCAGTATACCATGTTTTATACACTTGATCTCACTAAAACTGTAATATCAAAATATTTTTGCACAATTACAGCCACTAAGTACTCACAATTTTCGAAAAATAGCACGAATGTCAAACTTTGTTAGGGACAACCTAGGTTGTTTGTAGGGGACAACCTTTGTTCCAAACAAACCCCAAAGCCTGGTACGCAGAAAGGGACAGAAGATAGTTATCCCTGTCTTTGTCACGTCACAGGAATTGGGTATAACTGTATCTCTCTCACTCACGGTATTATTATTACCGTGTCATAGACTTGTTAGAGAGTGATTGAGAGAAAAGATAAATCGTTTGAGAGTTAATACTTTTTTTGAAATAAATATTTCAATGTCGGAATCGAAAGTTACTAATCGATTTTCCTTTTTTTCCGAAATAATTATGGCAATCATGCACTTAGACGTTTCAAATTTTTTGTATAGGTAGAGAATGATTAGGCAGTGATTAAGAGAAAAGAGAAATCGTTTGAAAGTAGATACTTTTCCTGAAATAAATATTTCAATTTCGGAATCGTAAGTAACAAATCGATTTTCAAAAACTTACAAATCTCAAAAATTGAAATATTTATTTCAGAAAAAGTATTAACTCTCAAACGATTTCTCTTTTCTTTAAATCAATCTATAACCATTCTCTACCTACACAATAAATTTGAATCGTTTATCCTCATGATTGCCATATTTAATTCGGAAAAAAGGACAATCGATTTGTTAATTTCGATTCCGAAATTGAAACATTTATTTCAGAAAAAGTATTGGTTGAAATATACATTATTGACGGTCGAGTTGGCGATTGTAGCTTTTATGGCGAACACAATTATATCTAAGGACTTACTATTCAAAGTTAAAAGTTGCGGAGACTGGTAGTTTTTAATAAATAAAATCGTACTTAGGTTAGTTATTTTCACTACTTTTGACGTAAGTTTGACAGTTTTATTTTATAAGTGGTCAAAAGTTTGTATTTTATACAGCCATAAGTCATGTATGCTACTAAAATAAATTAAAAAAAAATAACAAAAAAAAAACATATGAAATAGGCAGAATTTGATTCCCTAACAAAAGAAATTTGCAACGTCTCCGGCGCTATGGGATGAGCAGCCCCTCCGCGCCTCCGGCTTTTCATAAACACTCTAGGGGTAGGGCAGAAAGTACCACGTGGTGTCGGGGTTGACTGATTCGGTTCTGTGACTCATATCCAACCTTACAATACAAATTTACAAAGAATTTAATACCACAATGACGCCACGCAACTGAAAAACCGTTAATAGATAATGCCAAAGAGTATGTAAACATTTCGCTAGTATACTATGAGATGGTTACATACTCTTTGCTACTTCGTAGTTTTGCGTTCCGTGTCTTCAAAATTATGAAATAATTAAACAATATAAATGTCAGATTTTTATTATTTTTAATCAATTTAAGATACATTTCGCAATAAAAATTAAAATAAATAATACGTTTGGTTTAAAAAACTTTAATCGAATTAAATAGAGTATTTTTTTTAATTTATTTTGGTAGCATACATGACTTACGGCTGTATAAAATAAAAACCTTTGACCACTTATAAAATAAAACTGTCAAAGTTACATCAAAAGTAGTGAAAATAACTAACCTAAGTACGATTTTATTTAATAAAAACTCCTCTCTCCGCAACTTTAAACTTTGGATAGTAAGTCCTTAGATATAATTGTGTTCGCCATAAAAGCTACAATCGCCAACTCGACCGTCAATAATGTATATTTTAGCCAAAGTATTAACTCTCAAACGATTTCTCTTTTCTCTCAATTACTCTCTAAGCATTCTCTACCTACACAATAAATTTGAAACGTCTTAGTGCATGATTGCCATATTTATTTCGGAGTAAAGGAAAACCGATCTGTAACTTTCGATTCCGAAATTGAAATATTTATTCAAGAAAAAGTATTAACTCTCAAACGATTTCTCTTTTCTCTCAATCACTCTCTAAGCATTCTCTACCTACACAATAAATTTGAAACGTCTTAGTGCATGATTGCCATATTTAATTCGAAATAAAAGGAAAATAGATTTGTAACTTTCGATTCCGACATTGAAATATTTATTTCAAAAAAAGTATTAACTCTCGAACGATTTCTGTTTTCTCTCAATCACTCTATTACCATTGCCTACCTACACCATAAATTTGAAACGTCCAAGTGCATGATTGCCATATTTAATTCGGAAAAAAAGGAAAATCGATTTGTAACTTTCGATTCCGACATTGAAATATATATTTCAGAAAAAGTATTAACTCTCAAACGATTTCTCTTTTTCTCAATCACTCTCTTACCATTCTCTACCTACACAATAAATTTGAAACGTCCAAGTGCATGATTGCCATATTTAATTCGGAAAAAAAGAAAAATCGATTTGTAACTTTCGATTCCCAGAATTAAAATATTTATTACAGAAAAAGTAAAAACTCTCAAACGATATTTCTTTTCTCTTAATGTCTCTCAAACGACTCTTTAACGATTCGCATTGAAAAAAATAAAAAAAAGTAAAGTGAGGGGGCCAACTTCACGGAGGTGTGAAGTTTTTATTTTATTGACCACAGACAACATAAAGTATAATTATAACAGATAACATAAGAGTGATGATAATCTATTTTTAATTTGCATACATAAAAAATCAACAACTATCAATTTTTAAATTCAATTATAATGATATTTAAATCTAAACTGATTGCTTATTATATTCATTAATTAAAATTATAATTGTTGAAAATCATTTAGTTTATACTAAACTTTGGGAACTTAATGGCCATTTTTATATTTAGAAAACATTGATAGAACTGACTAAAATATAGCTGACATTTTTTAGTTATTAATTCATGCAAAGGGGCTTAACTAAAAAATTACTTTTCCCAAGATTTAGCTATTTTTCAAAAACATAATTTTATGAATTATAGCAAGAGTCAGTTTAGTTGACAAAAGCTTATCTTGACTTCTCTATAATGTTTATTATAAGTAAGAGTTATATTCATGTAGGTATATGTATACCAACATGTAAATTCTTAACTAACCATTTGTGAATCTTTTATCAGTGTCATAAAGTCTATGATCGGTTGTGTGTGTTAACTGATCTGCGCAGTGGCGGGAACTGCCCTAGGGAGTGCCCTAGGGTAGTTGTAATAAATAATACATTATTCAATATTTATCTCCGTAAGGCTACTTATGAACTAAGTATTTCTGTATGTACGCGTCATTACTCACTTATCTTCCAGATAATCGATACCTATAAAATTAAAACCAGTTATTACATATTAGAATCATCAGTGAAAGTCTGTCTAGTTTTTCTGTGTCAAATCAAGGTGTAGTACCGAGATAATTGTCAACAATAAACATAGAATTAATGCACCGAACCCGCTTAAAATTAATTAATGATTCAGTTGAGTCCCATATTCAGTCCGGAAAGGACTCTCTGGAAGCTCTCAATAGTTTGTTCGAAAACAAAATCAGTTTAGAAGATGCCCGTGTTATTGCAAACAAATTAAAAATTACTCAATGAACGTTTTGTGTCTGAAATGTACAACTATTACAAGTTAGTCCAAGAACCGTCAGCAGACAAAATAGCCCAGTATACTATTATTCAAACGCAAGCTGAGGAGCTTATTGCAGAAATGGAAATTAAATCACTCACGTCACCAAGACCAAGCACTTCATCTTCTGTAGATAATATTAGTGTTTCGACAAGATTGCCCCGCATGGAGTTGACTAGATTTGATGGTGATGTTCTCAAATGGCATCAGTTTTGGGACAAGTTCTCGTCAAATGTGGATAATAGAAAAATAAACGACGTAGACAAGCTCCTATATTTACAATCTGTATTAGGCGGCGAAGCCAAGCAAGCAATCGATGGTCTCGATACGACTAGTAAAAATTACAAAATAGCTGTAGACACGTTAAAAGAGCGTTATGGAAAAACTAGTACAATCATCGACGCACACTATGTTGCATTGTACAGAATTCAGACGGCAAGCGTTTCCATTAAAGAATTTCACAGTGTGCTTAGCAAGATAGAGCGACATCTACGTGTTCTACAATCTTTAGGCGAGGACATCAATCACAATCACCTTCGCGTGATGATAATGGAGAAATTCCCTGAAGATTTGATTTACGAGTTGCGTCTAAAATTAGAATCTGAAAACAAGACTAAAGATAACATAAGGAAAAATTTAGAATACATTATATCGGCGAGAGAAACATCCAATCGGCTCAAGAAAGATACTACAAAATCAACTAAACATGAAGAAAACTTTACAGTTGAATCGCTTCAAGTTAGATCGGAAAATCTGACTTACCGAAAATTACCACAAAAACAACAATTTATAAAAGGCAGATTTAATAGTAAAGATAATTTCGATAGCATAAGACCAGAAATTAATAAATTCAGAAAAAGAAAACACGAAGATAATAAATCAGGTCGATTTCAAGAGAATACATACAAGAGAAATAAACTCTGTTGTGTCTTCTGCGATAAAGATCATTATAAAGATTCCAACGTAAGGACGATAGAAGACAGGAAAGCAAAATTGAAAGACAAATGCTTTAATTGTTTCGGAGAGGGCCATAGAGCAAATATCTGTAAGTACAAAAGAAAATGTCGACATTGCGGTATAAATGGATTACACAATCGTGCACTGTGTCCTAAAAAAAGTAAATGAACAAAAGGTTGCCACAAAATCATTCCATACAGCCTCAAATCAATCTGAAACAGTAATGCAGACAGCTGTTGTACACATATATAAGACCGGCGATAACACTAAACTCGTCAATTGTAGGATACTCCTTGACTGTGGCCAAAGAGCTCGGTTTATCTACAATAGAAGAGAATCATCTGTCAGTATTCGTGTTTGGGTCGCGAACCCCAAAAAAGTATATAAGCCCTGTTGTTAGATTTGGTATGGTCACACGAAGGAATAAAAACTGGACAATTCAAGCGACCGTTGTGCCGTTTATTACAGAAAGAATTCCGTGTCCAGTTGGCAATATACATAATGCAAACGATTTTCTCGGCAAAGACAAAATATTGGCAGATGATGGCTCGAGAAAAGAAAATTGACATTCTCCTTGGGAATGAATATTACTACTCTTTCATGCTTAATCACAAGATTGAAGCAGAAAAGAATCTCTTCTTAGTTGATAGTGTTTTTGGATGGATATGGTCAGGACGATGTCCATTGCGTCAAAATGAGCACTACGAACTATCTGTCCTAACTTATTTTCAATCTAGTAATGTTGTAAAAGTTAGTGAGTTTTATACGGAATAAAACAAATTTTTGCCAGAGAGGGAAGAGACGTATAATGCGAGTTGATCGATAACAGCGAACAGAATGACGTAGTTAAAAATTAATTTGGATTAACAAAATTCTTAATTCTAGACGGTAATCCTAAAATTACGCCGTTGCTCGTCGTAAAATGGTAGGCGTTGTGAAACGGCGAATTGGCGCGAACATGCCCCCGGGCGTTGAAGGCTCGTCCTTCAACAAAACTAGATGTCGTCTTGAGGCAGCGGGCAGATCTTGCTAAAAGCGCGGCGTACGACTCCTGTCGCAGTCCGTACGTCAGCCACACGGGATACTCCGTCCGCTCCGGGATGGACTGCCACGACTCGACCCAGCCGCCATTTCAGCGGCGGTAGATTATCCTCCTTCAGGATGACGAGGACACCTTCCTGTAAAGGGTTGAGATCAGAGCGCCATTTCGTCCTCAACTGAAGTTCCGATATGTACTCCTTGCTCCATCTGCGCCAAAAGTGTTGGCGGAGTTGCTCCAAATGTTGGTATCGGCTCAGTGTTCCTGTGACGTGTTGCTCGTAGCAGTCAGTCGGCAGCGCGGTGAGTGGGCGGCCGATGAGGAAGTGTCCCGGCGTCAATGGAAGCAGGTCGCTAGGATCTGCTGAGAGCGGCGTTAGCGGACGTGAGTTGAGAACTGCCTCAATTTGGACCAGCACAGTGTTTAATTCCTCGTATGTGAGGTTACAATTACCAAGAATTCGTTTAAGATGGAATTTTACAGATTTAACGCCTGCCTCCCATAGACCACCGAAATGAGGGGCGTGAGGAGGTAGAAAATGAAAATCAATACCTTCAGGAGCTAGGTCACCAGGCAGCGAATTGTTACAACTTTTAATAAAACGACCGATTTCATTATACGCACCTACGAATGAGGTCCCGTTATCGGAATAAATGTGTTTAGGTTTGCCGCGACGTGACATAAATCGACGAAGAGCCGACATAAAATTATTACTTGTCAAATCACCTACTAACTCAATGTGCATGGCCTTAGTAGCGAAACACACGAAAACAATAATATAAACTTTGACAAGTTTACAGCCGCGTCCTTGTCGACTGGCTGACATGATAGGTCCGGCGTAGTCGATGCCAACGGTCTCGAAGGGATAGCCACTCGCGGTCACACGTCGCTGCGGCAGGTTACCCATGATAGGATTCACTACCTTTCCCTTAAATCGACAACACAAATGACAATTACGAAAAGTTCGTTTAGCTAAATTTAGACCACCGATTGGCCAGTAAGTTTCTCTAATTGAAGTCAATAATAAACGAGGGCCAGCATGTAAAAGTTTAACATGCATATATTTAAAAAGTATTTTTGTTAAATGATGAGTGGACTGTAATAAAATAGGATGTTTCTTTTCATAAGAAAACAATGAATTATCTAAGCGACCGCCGACACGCATTACTTTGTTATTGTCTAAAAACGGATTAAATTTTAACAGATGATTCTTTGCGGGCAAGCGCTTATTCTGCAATAAAATATTGTGTTCATTAAATGACTCGATTTGCGATAATTTTAATAAAACAATTAAAGAATTTTGAAGTTCTTCATTGGTCAGGAATTGTGTTGGTGGACGCTGTTTTTTACAAATATTAATGAATCTTAATACATACGCCATAGTGCGTTGTAATCTTATAAAATTAGAAAAACGTTCGAAATTAATTAAAGATCTATTAGAGTAATTATTAATTAAAGTAATTTCAGTACGCGTTTCAGGTAAACGTTCATTTGGCGTTACATTTTTCGGCCAAGAAGAAATATCATTCTTCAGGAACTGAGGGCCTGACCACCACATGTCGAGATCGCGTATCTTTTCAATAGTGACACCGCGTGAGACATAATCTGCCGGGTTCAATTCAGTGGGAACATGACGCCAAACGTGTGAGCTAGTTTTATCTAGTATCTCGGCTACGCGGTTACGCACAAACGGTTGTAATTTACTCGGCAACATTCTTAACCAGCCTAAGACGATAGTGGAGTCTGTCCAAAAAGTTACTGATCTTACTTGCACTCGTAGAGAACGTAACACCTTTTCGTATAAGCGCACTCCGACGAGCGCAGCGCACAGCTCGAGTCTCGGGATCGTGGTGGGCTTTATAGGCGCCACACGACTTTTTGCTGAAAGCAACCGCACCAAAACAACATTATTACTTGAACTACGAACGTATAAACAAGCGCCGTAGGCAGATTGCGATGCGTCACAAAAAATATGCAAATCAATCGAGTCGTAACTATTGCAAAGTACAAGACGAGGAATACGCAAAGAACTTAACAAAGGCAAGCTGTCTGCAATTATTTGCCACGATTTAATAATTTCTATAGGCAGTAGGTCGTCCCACGAAAGTTTAAGAAGCCATAATTTTTGCATTAATATTTTCATGGAAATAATGCAGGGAGCTAAGAGACCAAGCGGGTCGAATATTTGTGCAATGACTGAAAGTAGTCCTCGCTTAGTTAATTTATTTAATTTAATATTTTGTGTAGAAAAATGCAAATCATCTGATTCGATAAGCCAACTGAGACCTAATGTTTTACAAGGCTCCGTGGACCCAATGTTTAAATTTAATGAGGGGTCATCGGACTTTAAAATCACTCGAGGTTCATTCGATTTACATTTGCGGAGATGCATACCTGCGGACGCGAGCTCCTTTGACACTTTGTCACGTATGTCCAGCACTTCCTGAATAGAATCGCCACCGGTTAATAAATCGTCAACATAGAAATCGTGCATGATGACTTCGGATATATTCGCGTCATTGCACTCTATACCGATTTGTTTTAAGCACCTAGTGGCGAGGTAGGGGGCGCTGGCGGTACCATACGTGACCGTGTTCAACTCGTACGTCCGCAGAGGCTCGGATGGATCTTCTCTCCAGACAATTCTTTGCAGATGTCGATCATCAGGATGTACAACGATCTGTCGATACATCTTCTCGACATCTGCGGATATCACGTACTTGTAAAGTCGGAATCTAATGAGAATTGACAGGAGATCATCTTGAACGATAGGTCCTACTAATTGAAGGTCATTAAATGAAATACCTGAAGTAGTTGGACTGCTCGCGTTGAAAACAACTCTGAGTTTGGTTGTTGAGCTACTCTGACGAATGACTCCGTGATGTGGAATATAGTAAGCTTGTTTCTGTGAATCAAATGAACATTCGGACATATGACCTAATGATAGGTACTCAGACATAAACTCAATATAATTATTTTTAAATTCGGATTGCCCTTTGAATTTTCTCTCTAGAGAAAGTAAACAATGCTTGGCGCGCTGCAGCGAGCCGCCTAATACATCAGGTGACTGCGTCAGTGGCAACCTGACACAGAACCGACCGTCTGCCTGACGAGATGTATTTTTGATAAAATGTTCTTCGCACATTTTCTCTTCTTCGGAGAAAGATGAAGACTGAGGGCTGACCTCCTCGAGGCGCCAAAACCGCGTTAACAGGGTTTGAATGTCATCACTGGAATCATTGCACGAAGAAACATTATTATTTGATTTTACCGACACGAAATAAGACTTAAAGTCAGAAGTCGAGCGCGCTTGGCCACTATTACACAAAGGGCCTGAAACTAGCCACCCTAGACTAGATTGAAATAGCACGGGTTTCCCGGCTCCTAAACTAATTTTACGTAGCCCTAATAAATCCCAGAAAACATCCGCACCAATAATTAAATCCACCGAAGATGGAGTGTGGAAGTTGGGATCCGCTAAACAAAGGTTGCTAGGTAAATTTAAGTCTTTTAAAACTATTTGCTGACTGGGCACATCGTCAGTTATATTCGGCAAAACAAAACAGAAAATCTTTGTCGAAAAGTTTTCATTTAACGACTTAATGGGTAAACAACACATTTCGCCTATATGCGATTTTGAATTATTAATACCCAAAATTGACTCGTTTACCTTAATTGTAGGTAAATTTAACGATTGTTTTAATCGTTCACTAATAAGGCATGAAGTGCTGCCGCTGTCGAGCACAGCGCGGGCGAGACGCTCGCCGCCGCGGTTGTCAATTATTTTTATAAGGGAAGTGGCTAAGAGTACCTGCGTTCTGTTGGGCAAGTAGGTTGAAAGTTGAGCAGACAACGTGACATTACCAGAGGGCTCGTCACTGCTTTGTGTCGGGTTTGCGGGAGAAAGTGCGGAGCGGTCCTCAGTGTTAGAACATACATTAGTTGTTGGCTTATACTTCAGATCTGGAATGTGAATTAGAACATTATGTCGCTTTTTACATATTTTGCAACCGTTAGTTCTGCAATTGTTTGCATAGTGACCTGAACGTAAACAATTGAAACAAACCTTTAATTTGGGTAAAAGTTCCAAACGCTGTTCGTAATTAAGTTCTAAAAACTTGGGACAATTGCTTAATTTATGTTCGCATTTGCAATTAGGACATAACTGTAACGAAGGCTTCTCATTATTTTGAATTTTTGGACATTGTGCAATCGACACCATACTCTTAATATTGCTTGTCCTCTTTTGTGCAGGTTGAGAACAACGAGATAGTTCTAAAGTTTCTAAAAGGTCTGCACGATTTCGTAGAAATGTTAGAAATAATTGAAAAGAAATGGCAGTGTGACAGTCCAACCTACCTTTATATTCCTCCCACTCACGATACGTTTTTGAATCTAATTTATGACTAATTATGTATATTAATAACGTATCCCAGTAACTCACAGGTTCTCCTAACGATTCTAAAGCCCTAATATTTTTATTTATCGTATCAATTGTACGTTTTAAAATATAATTCGACTCTTTTGTAATTGTCTCGATATTAAATATTGCAGCAACATGATTCTGTATTAATAGCCTTTTGTTATCAAACCGGTCGCATAATAAATTCCAAGCAATTAAGTAATTACCGGCTGAAAATTCAATAGATTGAATAACTACAGCAGCTGTCCCTTCGAGCGACGCGCGAAGATAATGAAACTTATTTATATTATCTATACAATCGTTCGAGTGTATTAAGCTACAAAAAGTGTCTCTAAACTCAAGCCAATTTTCATATGAACCACTAAACTTAGGTAGCTGTATAGTAGGCAATTTAACGATATTATCGTTGCGCTGTGAACTACTGCAACTTAGTGTGCTTTTGTTTTGCTCACTATTGTCATGACGCATTATTAAGTCTTGCGCCTTTGCAACAATTTTAAAATAAATTGACTCGAAATCGGTACGTTCGCTAATTTGACTGTCAATATCGTCGGCTAAACACTCTAAACGTAGTTGGACCTCATCGTAGTTTGTATATAAAATATCAATTTTACTTACGCGGGTCTTCAATTCGCTAACCTGGGACGAAGTTAAAGGCTCCTTTAAATCGCTGATGTAATTACTAAATACAGTTAGGCGACCTTTATAACTCGCTCGCTTTTTAATTAATTCCCTCTCCTCGGTCATTGTATATGGAAAAAGGCAAAAATCTGAAAATTTACAAAAATAATCTTAAAGTAAACTAAACAACACTACACAAATGATCAAAATACTAATACACTTCCATTAAACACTGTGCGGTGCTGAGTATGTTTGTCCGTTTCTTTGTTCTCAAGATGTCCTTCACACGACCTCCGGACGAACTAATGTCTTCTTCAAGATCTTCGTAAAATCCGTAGAAATCGACGAAATTATTAACTCCACTGGTTATTAACAATATATAATTTGGCTCGAAGCTGACCATGTAAAAGTTAGTGAGTTTTATACGGAATAAAACAAATTTTTGCCAGAGAGGGAAGAGACGTATAATGCGAGTTGATCGATAACAGCGAACAGAATGACGTAGTTAAAAATTAATTTGGATTAACAAAATTCTTAATTCTAGACGGTAATCCTAAAATTACGCCGTTGCTCGTCGTAAAATGGTAGGCGTTGTGAAACGGCGAATTGGCGCGAACAAATGTTATACAAAGACACTTTTCTGAACCAGACCTACCTTTACGTAATGACGATATGAAACAACTTTGGGATCTCGAATCAATTGGTATTGTAGATTCTCCGAAATCCTCCAGAGATGAAGAAGCAATCACTTTAACACAATATGTCAATAATCGCTACTACGTTAAGTGGCCATGGGTGGAATACCCGTCCAATTCATAGGCTATGAACTTTGGATTAGCCTTTGGACGCCTTGCGAATTTAATGAAGAGGTTAGATAGTCAAGTGATCGAGACGTATGACAAAGTTCTCAAAGATCAATTAGATAAAGGCATAATAGAGACAATTGAGGATCTTTGGGTCGAGCTTGAACAACCAGTGTATTATATGCATCATCACTGCGTATTACGAGAAGGAAAGTCTACTGACCTGCGTATCGTTTACGATGCCTCGTCTAAAACGAGAGAAAAGGATAGTCTGAACGATTGCCTTTATAGGGGACCACTAATGCTTGAAGATCTAACCGGCTTATTGATCAGATTCCGAGAGAACAAAGTAGGAATTGTTGCAGACGTAGAAAAGACCTTTCTACAAATTGGCTTACAGCACCCGGATAGAGACGTTACTAGATTTTTATGGTACAAGGATTTGACAAAAGATATTTCCGTGAGCAATATTCAACATTATAGATTTTGTCGTGTTCCGTTCGGCGTCATATCAAGTCCCTTCTTGTTAAACGCCACAATAAAATATTATCTGTCCAATACTGTTAATGACCTTAGCAAAAGGATGTCAGAGGACATTTATGTGGACAACCTCGTTACTGGAGCAGAGTCCGTGGCCGAAGCGTACAATCTATACAAAACAGCAAGAGAGGTGTTTAAAGGTTTGTCCATGAATATCCGTGAATGGAATTCTAATTCTCATGAATTTTTGATGCGGGTGCCAAAGGAAGGTATTGAGTGGAACACGCAAGAGGACGTACTAAAACTAAAACCAAATTTTGAAATGGCAAAGAATTTAGAAACAAAAGGAGGAGTATTGAAAACAACAGCTTCAATCTACGACCCGTGCGGATTTGTAGCTCCTATGATATTACCGGCAAAACGTCTGCTACAAGATTTGTGGAAACTGTTATTGTTACGAGGATAAGTGGACTGTATGAAAGGGCCGGTTGTATCGCCTTCTTAAATCGCAATGAAAGTTCGGGTCAAGGCTAGTTCAGAAGAGTAGTCCGTTGCCGGTGGAGTCCGAGGTGGCGAGTGTCGTCGCCGTCGACCGCCGTTCGCTCGTTGGTGCCGCCGGTCGTGACGTCGGTCGTGACGTCGCGGTCGCCGGCGCCGCGTCGCAGCGAGTCTTGCCATGTCTCAACATGCTCCCCGGGTTGAAGTACTGAAGGTGTTGAAAGACTTCAAAAATCTGGAAGGGGACAGATGTTATTAAATGCCCTTCGAATGGTGCCTCTCCTTGTCTTCAGTTCAGCGACTCTAGCGGTGCCGTCGCTGCCAGGATAAAGCTGAATGACGCGTCCCAAGCACCAAAGCAATGGCGGGAGAGCTTTCTCCTTCACGAGGACGAGAGAACCAAGTTTCAACTCGGATTTTGAAGAATGCCACTTAAGCTTTTGTTGCAAAAGAGTTACATATTCATTACAGAAGCGCCTCCAAAAGTGCTGCTTCAAAAGCTCAATCCTCCTATATCGCTCCAGGCGGGTGATGCTGACATCAGGCACCTGTGGTTGCGGAACAGTCATAAGCGAGCGTCCAATTAAGAAGTGAGCAGGGGTTAGAGCGGAAAAATCTGTAGGATCAGTGGAAAAGGGAATGAGAGGGCGAGAATTTAAAACAGCTTCTATTTGAGTGAGTAAAGTCGCCATTTCCTCATAAGTAAGATGAGTGGTTTGCAGTAACCGCTTAAGATGATGCTTTGTAGAGCGCACGGCTCTTTCGGCGAGTCCGTTGAAATGAGGTGTATAGGCAGGCACAAATTTAAATTCAATGCCTTCCTGAGCCATGTGACCTTCAAGGTGACCTTCACAAATCTTGTAGCAGACGTTTTGCCGGTAATATCATAGTTTTTTATTTTCATTACCTACCTATAACTGTTATATTTCATATATCTATAGTTTAAACTACATAATGTAGTGAAAATAGGATAGTCTTACAAGTATCCTCGCAATGTTTTCCTTAATGTTAAAAACACTCGGTATTCAGTATAGATAGATACTATAGGAACATAGTCGTCGAAAACTCTTTGTACATAACAAAGTACGACTAAAATTCAATTCAGAAATTTCATTAGTTCAGATGTTTTTTCATTCATTCAATTTGTCACAACACTATTTATATTTCATCAAAAACTGACAACACAGTAAACGTCATCTAGCTTCGTCTAATTAAAAATCCGACTATACATGGCCGTTAACTGTTCCTACAACAGCACACCTACATGGCTGTTGTGAGATTAATTCTACTAATAATATTCATATAACAGCACACCTATATGGCCGTTAACTGTTCCTACAACAGCACACCTACATGGCTGTTGTGAGATTAATTCTACTAATAATATTCATATAACAGCTTACCTACACTTAAGAAACAGATCTAAACAGGCGAGAATTAACAGTAAAATAAATTACTACATGTGTTGAATTATTAGTTATTTATTTCACTAAATTATAATTGGGATCAAAACACTTAAAACAATGTTTTGTTTTTTTTTTTTAATATATATATTGTAAGATATTTGATGCAAAAGTATTTTAAAAGAATTAAACTAACAGCGAAATAATGAATTTAACTCTACTTCACAATAATCCTCGCTGTAGTATAAACTCAAACCGAACGTAAGTAAACAAAAATGTCAGACGTTCCGCAATGACGGATGGAAAGAGACTGCCTCGAGCAGCAGCGCACGCTTCCTTATAAAACCTTTTTTTTTATGTGGCTACCCTCAACAGTCCTAACACGGCTTCTCCTGACATGAGACCGTCCTCGGGCTCGTTCTTCCAGCATCTTCAACACTGGAATTCGTCTGTAACAATGGCATAGAGTCTTTCGATACCAGCTCGTTGGCAGGCGCTATGCGGGCGCGCTGCTCGTCGTCAGGCGCTGCACTGGCGCGCTGCTCGGCAACAGGTGCTGCATTGGCGCGCTGCTCGCGACAGGTGCTGCACTGGCGCGCTGCTCGCGACAGGCGCTGCACTGGCGCGCTGTGCGGCGACAGGCGCGGCTGTGGCGCGCTGCTTGTAGTCAGGCGCGGCTGTGGCGCGCTGCTTGTAGTCAGGCGCGGCTGTGGCGCGCTGCTTGTAGTCAGGCGCGGCTGTGGCGCGCTGCTTGTAGTCAGGCGCGGCTGTGGCGCGCTGCTTGTAGTCAGGCGCGGCTGTGGCGCGCTGCTTGTAGTCAGGCGCGGCTGTGGCGCGCTGCTTGTAGTCAGGCGCGGCTGTGGCGCGATGCTTGTAGTCAGGCGCGGCTGTGGCGCGATGCTTGTAGGCAGGCGCGGCTGTGGCGCGCTGCTTGCAGACAGGCGCTCTGCATGTAGACACGCGCAGCTGCGGCGCGGTGCACAACACAGCTACATAGTAGGACACAAGACCCGACCAAATCTGCATCTATATCAATAATGGTGTCCTCGGTTATTTGATCATAACTCTTTATGGTTTCAAAACATTCGTCACATGACCACGCGAGCCATGACATTAGTGGCAGCCCGCAGTATGCCAGATACTGAACGTCCCGCAGTCCGTTCAATGTCTTAATTCACAAGATCATGTAGGGCAAGCGTCCCGCAGTCCGTTGCCGATAGGAGCGTCCCGCAGTCCGTCCTCTACATGATATTAATGGCAGCCCGCAGTATGCCAGATGCTGAACGTCCCGCAGTCCGTTCACAATCTCACTTCTGCAGTTGGGTATCCCGCAGTCTACGCAACGCAGAGCATCTCGACAATACATGGACAAAACAAACTGAACTAATAAAGGGCATCAATGACTATTACGACATAATGACATACGTCTGACTCAGGTAATGGCTTAACACGCGCAGCGCAACCGACTAGCCTTACAAGTTTACTTTAAAATGAAAAAATCATGTTGGCATGTAACGTGTTAAATCTTGCCACGACTCGGCCTTACCTGACCCTCACTAATAAACTGATCGAGGTATTCAATTTCAGTCTTTAGTAAAGAACACATCTTTAAATTAATTGAAAAGTCTATTGTTGACTTATTTGGGATCAAAACTTGAAATATAAAAACATTGGTTCGATCTTACCGCAGTACAAATTGAATAGATCGCGTCCACAATCCTGTCTGCTGTGAAATACACAGACAGCGCGTGAGCCTCACTACTCACATATTCCCATGCAGAATACACGGCTTGTCCACGCTACCCTTGTTTCGTGAACACTGGTACGATTCTGATTTCGACTCAACTTACTGCGACTTACAACGATTATCACGGTAACGATCTGACATTTTTCTCTTTGCATTTATTTTCACGAAAATGCAAACACAAACACAGAGTGAGCAAAGTGGATAGAATCACGTGGATCCTATCCCACTTCTGATGTAAGATATTTGATGCAAAAGTATTTTAAAAGAATTAAACTAACAGCGAAATAATGAATTTAACTCTACTTCACAATAATCCTCGCTGTAGTATAAACTCAAACCGAACGTAAGTAAACAAAAATGTCAGACGTTCCGCAATGACGGATGGAAAGAGACTGCCTCGAGCAGCAGCGCACGCTTCCTTATAAAACCTTTTTTTTTATGTGGCTACCCTCAACAGTCCTAACAATATTTTAATAAGTTCTTTTTTTATATATAGGCCTGGTTTAAATGCATAATTACACTGTACTGGAAACTAAGAGATAAAATGAGAACAAAAAAAAAAAAAAAAAAACGGTTGTACTCAATTAATTGACAGACTTTCTAACAGACTTTACTTTTGTGCTCTGAATACTTCATCTTGGAGTAAGAGTCTATAATCACAACGTGTCCTGTACACAATTTATTACAACCTCGAATGTGCACTTTTGCGTCATCGATATTAAACATTAATACGACACATATGCATCAATATCAAAGAGTTCCTCTAACTAAAAGTATTTTGCCAATAACTCGCTTTGAGAACCACTTTAGTTTTTACTATTCTTAACGAATACTTAGCTTGAAATCATTATTATAATAACATCGAATAATACTCACGGTTGTTATCCGACATGGCGCGCAGATCTTAATAGCACTTCTGATATAAAATGAAATTCCAATTCTATATTCTTATAAGTTCTTTATTACTAATCAACTTCCTCGTCATTAAACATTGAACCAACTTAAACAATATACAATATCTTTTATTTTTAAAAACCTCCTTCTCCGACCACATGGACGCCAATCTCCACTGACGTTTCTTTTTTTTAAACTTTTGACAATCAACTTTTAAGCAATGACAATTAACAATTTCAGTCACATATTTTTTTTTGAAAACTTTTGACAAACAATTTATTAATCTAAGACACAATTAATCTAAGTTAATTTATAAATTATAATTACTAAGCCGAACATCTCAAAAATCACAACAATATAAATTACATGTCATACAAGTAAAAGCCATAATATCTATTATACAACAGTTTTGGTTGAATGAAAAAGTGCCAGAGGTATCAATGTGTAATTTGGAATAAATACCAGCAAAAGATATTTCTTTTAAACATAAACTAAAACATCATCATTAGGTGACTATACTCATTACACATGTACATTAAACTGTGACCTGTATCTTTACAAATTGGTTAAGGGTTAAAGATATTCATTTGTACCTTTAAGGCTATGATTTCCTAATAAGTAGTTATAGGTATAAAAATGGATTGAGCTCACCATGTTTCCTATGTTATAGTCATCGTCTGATAGTCATCAACATGATTTCTGGTTTCCTGCTTATTAAGGAGACTTACATGACAGGAGCATCGTTTCAAGTTCAGTTGCTATTTACTCACAATTCTTCAACCAAAAGTATTTCCTTGGAGTCGCTCAACATCTTTAAACATGTCTCTCATGTTTAGGGGTAACTAAAACCTGTACAACTGAGTTGAATATTACAACAATGCCAATCTTAAAGAAACAACTATATTAGATTGAGATAGAACCCACAAGGTCCTACCCCATTTCTGATTTACAATGAAATTCCAAAAGTATTCAAAAAATACAATCTAACAGCGGAACATCTTTAACAACTTCACAAAATTTTACACAAAAGCACATCTTCATGGCTTATTAAACTAATTATAAAATTGTTATATAGTAGCACATCTACATGGTTGTTGTAAGGTCTGTTCCTTGGTCTTGTTTGGTCTGTCTGTTCTGAAATTGTTCATATTAAAGGTCACCTACATGACTGTTAACTGTCTATACAATGGCACACCTACATGGCTGTTAACTGTCTGTCTAACAGCACATCTACATTGCTGATAACTGTCCCTCCAACAGTACACTTCCTTGGCTGTTAACTGTCTATACAACAGCACACTTACATTGTTTGCATCTTCCGTCTCAATCCAATCTGTGTCATCAAACTCTGGTTTATTTCTTTCAGTTGTATCTGATAGAACCTCCCCGGCACTACAAATATGACTTGTTACGATTTTTTCGTTCATCTTGTTTTCTTTAAAATATTGAGGCCATGCACTTGGTGCTTGTTTTAGAAAATGGGGTCCCATTAGCCAGATTTTTGTGTTATTTATAGCGTCGACTGGCCTGGTAGCGGCGTCTGCAGGATTTAACTTAGTTGGAACGTACCTTATTTTTAGGCTTTTATTTTAGGCTAATCCGTCGTGCTATGAAAGGAGGAAGTAATTTCTGAGAATTATACCAGCTACGTACAATTTCACTATCTACCCATAAGATCTGCTCCTTGATAGGTAAACGCAGTGATTTTGATACGTAAATTAACAATCGATTTCCGATAACTGCTGCCAGAAATTCCAATTTTGGAATTTGCATTTCGTTTTGGTTTTTAATGGAGGCTAGTCTCGACTTTCCCAGTACGAAGCTTATTGACCATGTGCCATTCAGTTCGTTATACTCGCGTAGGTAGATAACCGCAGCTTATGCTTGCTTGGAAGCGTCTGCAAACCCATGTAATTCTTTAATTACAATACCGGCGAGGAAGTAATCACAGCATTAAAAAGACAGAATAAAAATATTTTCAATGACGAGGAAGAAAACAGGATGGAAATTGCGTACAAAAAGAGGGCCAGAAACCCCCACACGAGGCACATTATTCTTAGGGTATCCCCACAACTGTGGAGGAAGATGACGGAGCAAGGCAAAGTGCAGGTGGATTTGCAGCGGGTGAGGGTCGAGGACCAATCGCCCCTCGTCCAATGCTCTACCTGCCTGGGATATGGCCACCCGAAGCGGTTGTGCAGGATGGATGCCAAAATATGCAGCCACTGTGGGGGCATAGACCATAAAAAGGCACAGTGCGAAGATTGGATAAATGGAAAAGACCCGGTATGCTTCTATTGTACTGGCGAAAGAATGGACAAGTTGGACCACAATGTCTTCGACGAGCAGTGCCCGGTGCGACGGAGATGGGACGCAATTGCGCGGTCTGCAATTGCGTATTGTTAAGGTTGTACCGGGCACCCATAGTAAGCGGAGGAGACATTGTGGAACCAAAGAGGAAGAAAATGGGGCAGGGAGGGTAAATCCTGACCGATTAGGTTACATAAACTCATGCACAAACATTGGAAAATCATACATGCATGAGGTCTCGCCCATCATATACGATGGCCAGACCTTAAGGAAAAGAGTATTGGCCAGGACACACTTCAAGCTCCACCATTGGGTAGATCAACGGCCCAGGGACAGCGTGGTGAACATCGGACTTAAAAACAAAATGACGATAAATGGGGGGTGGCATGCTGATCCATGCCACCAAACACTTACGGACGGCAACCATGCGTGGTTTGCGTTGTCTACGCTGCTCCTAGTTCCGGAGACAAACACCGGGATTAAAAAGGATGGGAGCTATGCTGGAAATTCAGTTAGGGATATTGTTAGGGAATTTGGTATAAATTTGGATAACAAAACAAGAATTATAAAATTAGAAGAAGGAAGCAAAAATTTAGTACTCACCGAAACAGTAGACACTCGAAGGAGACAAGGAAGATACGAATGGAGTTATGTAGAGCCAAAATTGTCGCACAAAAAACCTGTAAAAATAAAAGAATGGTGCAAATATTATGGCAAGAGGCTACGTACCTGTGCGGCTTCCTCATATGTATGTTAGCATACATAGAGAGAATGCCGCACACAGTGATAATATGTGCACCATTGTTTTTAGTAACAAATCAACTTAAAAAACAAGAAAACATGTAAATAGCATATAAACAAAAAATGTAAATAAAGTCTCTGAACACACATATCAGGGGATCAAGGAAAAAAAAAAAAAAAACCCATGTAATTCATATCTTGGTGTGCAATTGACTTGACTTGCACTGTTCGAGTATAGAAGGGGAATAGTAAAGTTTTTAATTTCCTCAAAATGAGATCTTATATCGCGCCATTCCTTACGTAGACATTGCGGTAGAGGTTCGTCCCATTTCACCTTTTGTTTCTGTTGAGACATGGCAAGACTCGCTGCGACGCGGCGCCGGCGACCGCGACGTCACGACCGACGTCACGACCGGCGGCACCAACGAGCGAACGGCGGTCGACGGCGACGACACTCGCCACCTCGGACTCCACCGGCAACGGACTACTCTTCTGAACTAGCCTTGACCCGAACTTTCATTGCGATTTAAGAAGGCGATACAACCGGCCCTTTCATACAGTCCACTTATCCTCGTAACAATAACATTGGTCCTTCGAGCCGGATTCAGACACAGGATTTGGGAAGGTGAAAAGGTGAAATGGGACGAACCTCTACCGCAATGTCTACGTAAGGAATGGCGCGATATAAGATCTCATTTTGAGGAAATTAAAAACTTTACTATTCCCCTTCTATACTCGAACAGTGCAAGTCAAGTCAATTGCACACCAAGATATGAATTACATGGGTTTTTTTTTTTTTTTTTCCTTGATCCCCTGATATGTGTGTTCAGAGACTTTATTTACATTTTTTGTTTATATGCTATTTACATGTTTTCTTGTTTTTTAAGTTGATTTGTTACTAAAAACAATGGTGCACATATTATCACTGTGTGCGGCATTCTCTCTATGTATGCTAACATACATATGAGGAAGCCGCACAGGTACGTAGCCTCTTGCCATAATATTTGCACCATTCTTTTATTTTTACAGGTTTTTTGTGCGACAATTTTGGCTCTACATAACTCCATTCGTATCTTCCTTGTCTCCTTCGAGTGTCTACTGTTTCGGTGAGTACTAAATTTTTGCTTCCTTCTTCTAATTTTATAATTCTTGTTTTGTTATCCAAATTTATACCAAATTCCCTAACAATATCCCTAACTGAATTTCCAGCATAGCTCCCATCCTTTTTAATCCCGGTGTTTGTCTCCGGAACTAGGAGCAGCGTAGACAACGCAAACCACGCATGGTTGCCGTCCGTAAGTGTTTGGTGGCATGGATCAGCATGCCACCCCCCATTTATCGTCATTTTGTTTTTAAGTCCGATGTTCACCACGCTGTCCCTGGGCCGTTGATCTACCCAATGGTGGAGCTTGAAGTGTGTCCTGGCCAATACTCTTTTCCTTAAGGTCTGGCCATCGTATATGATGGGCGAGACCTCATGCATGTATGATTTTCCAATGTTTGTGCATGAGTTTATGTAACCTAATCGGTCAGGATTTACCCTCCCTGCCCCATTTTCTTCCTCTTTGGTTCCACAATGTCTCCTCCGCTTACTATGGGTGCCCGGTACAACCTTAACAATACGCAATTGCAGACCGCGCAATTGCGTCCCATCTCCGTCGCACCGGGCACTGCTCGTCGAAGACATTGTGGTCCAACTTGTCCATTCTTTCGCCAGTACAATAGAAGCATACCGGGTCTTTTCCATTTATCCAATCTTCGCACTGTGCCTTTTTATGGTCTATGCCCCCACAGTGGCTGCATATTTTGGCATCCATCCTGCACAACCGCTTCGGGTGGCCATATCCCAGGCAGGTAGAGCATTGGACGAGGGGCGATTGGTCCTCGACCCTCACCCGCTGCAAATCCACCTGCACTTTGCCTTGCTCCGTCATCTTCCTCCACAGTTGTGGGGATACCCTAAGAATAATGTGCCTCGTGTGGGGGTTTCTGGCCCTCTTTTTGTACGCAATTTCCATCCTGTTTTCTTCCTCGTCATTGAAAATATTTTTATTCTGTCTTTTTAATGCTGTGATTACTTCCTCGCCGGTATTGTAATTAAAGAATTACATGGGTTTGCAGACGCTTCCAAGCAAGCATAAGCTGCGGTTATCTACCTACGCGAGTATAACGAACTGAATGGCACATGGTCAATAAGCTTCGTACTGGGAAAGTCGAGACTAGCCTCCATTAAAAACCAAAACGAAATGCAAATTCCAAAATTGGAATTTCTGGCAGCAGTTATCGGAAATCGATTGTTAATTTACGTATCAAAATCACTGCGTTTACCTATCAAGGAGCAGATCTTATGGGTAGATAGTGAAATTGTACGTAGCTGGTATAATTCTCAGAAATTACTTCCTCCTTTCATAGCACGACGGATTAGCCTAAAATAAAAGCCTAAAAATAAGGTACGTTCCAACTAAGTTAAATCCTGCAGACGCCGCTACCAGGCCAGTCGACGCTATAAATAACACAAAAATCTGGCTAATGGGACCCCATTTTCTAAAACAAGCACCAAGTGCATGGCCTCAATATTTTAAAGAAAACAAGATGAACGAAAAAATCGTAACAAGTCATATTTGTTGTGCCGGGGAGGTTCTATCAGATACAACTGAAAGAAATAAACCAGAGTTTGATGACACAGATTGGATTGAGACGGAAGATGCAAACAATGTAAGTGTGCTGTTGTATAGACAGTTAACAGCCAAGGAAGTGTACTGTTGGAGGGACAGTTATCAGCAATGTAGATGTGCTGTTAGACAGACAGTTAACAGCCATGTAGGTGTGCCATTGTATAGACAGTTAACAGTCATGTAGGTGACCTTTAATATGAACAATTTCAGAACAGACAGACCAAACAAGACCAAGGAACAGACCTTACAACAACCATGTAGATGTGCTACTATATAACAATTTTATAATTAGTTTAATAAGCCATGAAGATGTGCTTTTGTGTAAAATTTTGTGAAGTTGTTAAAGATGTTCCGCTGTTAGATTGTATTTTTTGAATACTTTTGGAATTTCATTGTAAATCAGAAATGGGGTAGGACCTTGTGGGTTCTATCTCAATCTAATATAGTTGTTTCTTTAAGATTGGCATTGTTGTAATATTCAACTCAGTTGTACAGGTTTTAGTTACCCCTAAACATGAGAGACATGTTTAAAGATGTTGAGCGACTCCAAGGAAATACTTTTGGTTGAAGAATTGTGAGTAAATAGCAACTGAACTTGAAACGATGCTCCTGTCATGTAAGTCTCCTTAATAAGCAGGAAACCAGAAATCATGTTGATGACTATCAGACGATGACTATAACATAGGAAACATGGTGAGCTCAATCCATTTTTATACCTATAACTACTTATTAGGAAATCATAGCCTTAAAGGTACAAATGAATATCTTTAACCCTTAACCAATTTGTAAAGATACAGGTCACAGTTTAATGTACATGTGTAATGAGTATAGTCACCTAATGATGATGTTTTAGTTTATGTTTAAAAGAAATATCTTTTGCTGGTATTTATTCCAAATTACACATTGATACCTCTGGCACTTTTTCATTCAACCAAAACTGTTGTATAATAGATATTATGGCTTTTACTTGTATGACATGTAATTTATATTGTTGTGATTTTTGAGATGTTCGGCTTAGTAATTATAATTTATAAATTAACTTAGATTAATTGTGTCTTAGATTAATAAATTGTTTGTCAAAAGTTTTCAAAAAAAAATATGTGACTGAAATTGTTAATTGTCATTGCTTAAAAGTTGATTGTCAAAAGTTTAAAAAAAAGAAACGTCAGTGGAGATTGGCGTCCATGTGGTCGGAGAAGGAGGTTTTTAAAAATAAAAGATATTGTATATTGTTTAAGTTGGTTCAATGTTTAATGACGAGGAAGTTGATTAGTAATAAAGAACTTATAAGAATATAGAATTGGAATTTCATTTTATATCAGAAGTGCTATTAAGATCTGCGCGCCATGTCGGATAACAACCGTGAGTATTATTCGATGTTATTATAATAATGATTTCAAGCTAAGTATTCGTTAAGAATAGTAAAAACTAAAGTGGTTCTCAAAGCGAGTTATTGGCAAAATACTTTTAGTTAGAGGAACTCTTTGATATTGATGCATATGTGTCGTATTAATGTTTAATATCGATGACGCAAAAGTGCACATTCGAGGTTGTAATAAATTGTGTACAGGACACGTTGTGATTATAGACTCTTACTCCAAGATGAAGTATTCAGAGCACAAAAGTAAAGTCTGTTAGAAAGTCTGTCAATTAATTGAGTACAACCGTTTTTTTTTTTTTTGTTCTCATTTTATCTCTTAGTTTCCAGTACAGTGTAATTATGCATTTAAACCAGGCCTATATATAAAAAAGAACTTATTAAAATATATATATTAAAAAAAAAAACAAAACATTGTTTTAAGTGTTTTGATCCCAATTATAATTTAGTGAAATAAATAACTAATAATTCAACACATGTAGTAATTTATTTTACTGTTAATTCTCGCCTGTTTAGATCTGTTTCTTAAGTGTAGGTAAGCTGTTATATGAATATTATTAGTAGAATTAATCTCACAACAGCCATGTAGGTGTGCTGTTGTAGGAACAGTTAACGGCCATATAGGTGTGCTGTTATATGAATATTATTAGTAGAATTAATCTCACAACAGCCATGTAGGTGTGCTGTTGTAGGAACAGTTAACGGCCATGTATAGTCGGATTTTTAATTAGACGAAGCTAGATGACGTTTACTGTGTTGTCAGTTTTTGATGAAATATAAATAGTGTTGTGACAAATTGAATGAATGAAAAAACATCTGAACTAATGAAATTTCTGAATTGAATTTTAGTCGTACTTTGTTATGTACAAAGAGTTTTCGACGACTATGTTCCTATAGTATCTATCTATACTGAATACCGAGTGTTTTTAACATTAAGGAAAACATTGCGAGGATACTTGTAAGACTATCCTATTTTCACTACATTATGTAGTTTAAACTATAGATATATGAAATATAACAGTTATAGGTAGGTAATGAAAATAAAAAACATCGTTTATTACATTTTTAATCATCATCAGAAAAAAAATCATCACTATCGCTTTTGGCGACATTAATAATAAATCTGTCTGAAACATTATCTATCATTTGGTCGAGACCATACATTTTTTCTTCTTCTTTAATTATGTGAGACACGCAGCTACTCCATTTTTCAGAAGTGATATTTTGCAGTCCTTCTTCAAAAAGTTTTTTCACTTCTGCCATTTTAAATGTTTTATTATTTTTTGCAACATATCCTTTAGCTTGCGCCCATACCAACTCAATAGGATTGAGCTCACAATGGTATGGGGGCAGACGTAAAACAGTTATGCCGTGCTGCGCTGCCATCTCGTCCACAACATACTTTTCGCAATGTTCTTCTCTGTGCTGCCGTACAATGTCTATAAGAGTAGCTTTAACCATTCCATCTTCAAATGAAACATTTTTGCTCGTTAGCCACTCTTGTATTTTAGATTTTGTCCAAGACATAGTAGGCAGCGATTCTAGTTTCCTGGAGTGGTAGGGGGCATTATCCATCACTACTATCGAATTTGGTTTTAGTTTAGGCAAGACCCCCCTAAACCACTTCTCAAATGAATCGGCATTCATCTCCTGATGATAATCTTCTTTATTTTTTTTTGCTTCAAATATTAGTAAGCTGTCTTCTACGAATCCTTCTACCCCGCCTATATGGCCGATAATTAAGCGTTTGCCCTTTCCTGAAGGCTGTTTTAAGCCAGTGGTCAAGCCATCTAGGAAGGCCTGGCGGGACGATAACACCGTCTGGTCAATCCATGCCTTTTTCGAGGTATGACCTACAAGGTAGTGAAAAATATCAATTAATTATTGAAAGTACAATTTAATGTAAAGAAAACGGAAAATTTAATTTACCTTCATTGATCCAGGTTTCATCTTGGTAATAAATGTACCTTTCTTCCCTTCTATATTCTTTAATTTTTCGAAGGTATCGCTGGCACCATAAAACAATGTCCTGTCTGTCAATTAAAATGCTTTGTCTCGATTTTGTGACATATTTGAAATTTAAATATTTCAAAACTTTTCTTAATGTACTCCAAGAAAAGTTGGGTAAGTCTGGGTCTTCATTGACAACCTTAAGAATCTGTAAAGTAATAAAAAAAGTTTTTGAGTAAGGAAGTCTACGCAATCTAATACTTTGGTTTTACTAAGAAAATACAGTAGAAAGAATAAAGTTTAAGTCACCTTTATAATGGTGGGTGGCTCATTTGTATAAAAAAATGATGTACTTTTCGCCTTATAGCGGCAAAAGTAAAATCGTCTAATTTATCTTTAAAACTGTGTTTTGGTCCACGTTTCTCGGAAGACTTAAATTGTTCATTTGCTTTGTATTCTTTTAATACGCTGTAAACTGAGGTCACACCAATTCCCAAAATTTCAGCTGTTTTCACAACACATTCTTTTTTTTCGGGAGCCTCAATAGGTAAGAGTGAAGCAGCTTTCTCCTCAAATACGTGTTTGTAGACGTTTTGTATCATGAGTTTTTCGGTAACGCTTAAAGCAATCCGTGGTCTTTTTTTTCTTGGAGATAAGCTTTGGCTTGACGTGCTTGGTTCCATATCGTTTGAAAGAAACAGTATAGTTACAAATAAACACAACAATTACCAAAAAACACAACGTAACGAAAAACTTAACAAAAACAATAACTAAACAGTGTGAGCGCAGAAAAAACATTCGTGCTATCAGACCAGAGGTTGGAAGCCGAATAACAAACAAAATGGCGACCGACGCACGCGGCGTTGATGGGTGCTGGCACTAGTCGCCGCGCGGCGCTTTGTTATAAGCCGTCAAAAAAACTGATTGTAGTTATATACTACTAGTAAATTATATCAGAGCACTTTAATACTATTTTATTGTAAAATAGAAATAATATTCTTTTATAGTTTGAAATGATTATTCACACTCATTGGTCATTCATCTGATTGAGCGAGAACTGAATGCATCACTATAACTTTAAATGTAGCAACATTATTTTACAAAGTGACATTAGCTTCTGTCAGTTAGCTTCGTCTAATTAAAAATTCGACTATAGGTGTGCTGTTATATGAATATTATTAATAGAATTAATCTCACAACAGTCATTGTTTAGTTTGTAATATTTGTAGTGTATTCCGCAATCGTTTCCGCCAACGATCAATAGATGTCGCTGCGGGCAAATTAAAATGCGCTAGCGACCGGGTGAATGCAAATTTACTTACCTGTTATAATTCTTATGTCGTTGTAGTTGGCCTTTCAAAGTGTTTAAATAAAGTGAATTGTGATAGTGTGTGTGTTTTCGTGAATCCCTAAGTAGTTTAATGTACATGGTGCCGAAACCTCGGATGGACTTTGGACTCTGCATTGTAAAACACTTGTAATTTTTCAAGATTTTATTCTACGGACTTAGAAAAATCGCAGTGGTTTTGGACTTAGAAAATTTTAAGTGATCTTCAACTTGTAATTTTTCAAGATTTTATTCTTCGGACTTAGAAAAATCAGCAGTGGTTTTGGACATAGAAAATTTTTAAGTGATCTTCGACTTGTATTTTTTTGTGATTTTATTCTATGGACTTGGAATATTCTCAAGCAATATTCAACTTAACTGAGTTTTGAGAATTTATGTGAACTGTTATTAACTGAAAAATGGCTGAGAAATTACTTAAGAATCAAGCTGATCTACTAGGAAGGTTGGAGAAAGCTCAAACAAACTATAAGAAGACTCCGAAAATTAGAATAACTAAAGGTTATGTGGAAACAAGGATCGATACTTTAGAAAAGTTACATGCAGAATTCAACAGTAATCACAAAGAACTTATTCAGATAATTAAACCTGAACAAGAGCAAGTCTTACCTTACTTTACTAATGATAAATATGATGAGTTTGAAGAGACATATATTGCCTACATGTCAGATCTCAAAGAGGTACAGGGCAGGTTCACTGAAAAGCACAAACCTGAATCGAATACTCCGCCGTGTAATGAAGTTAAGCTTCCAAGAATACAATTACCAACGTTCAGTGGTAAATACGGGGAGTGGCAGACATTCTACGATATGTTCGTGTCGCTAATACATAACAATGAGAAATTATCAGCTGTTCAAAAATTGCACTATTTGAAAAGCAGTGTACAAGGAGAACCAGAGAGCATGCTGCGTAATTTCGCTACCACAGACCAAAATTATGATGAGGCTTGGAAACAACTAACTAAACGTTACAACAACAAACGGTACAACTCAAACGCAATTCTGAAGATACTTTTCTCACAAAAACAAATCAATACAGATTCCTCGCATGGTATCAAACAATTACTTGATACAACGTCTTCTTGTTTGAAAGCTTTGAACAATATTGGAATTAGAACTGAAACATGGGATGTTATAATAGTTCATCTTGTGGTTTCCAAACTAGATGTGGAATCTCATAAACAATGGGAACAGCAGATAAGTCTTATGGCTGAAGATATGCCTTCGTGGGCGCAACTTGTTGAATTTCTGGAAGCTAGATTCCGAAGCATGGAGATGATAGATTCTAGTAAGCACACTAAGCCGTTGACACAAGTGAAGAAACCATTGACTAAGACTAAATCATTCCATTCAGCAGTACAACAACAGGATAACAAGAAGAATGATACAATATGTGTTCTCTGTGGCGAGAATCACCATTTGAATTTGTGTAAGCAGTTTGAGAAGAAATCTGTACAGGAAAGAAGAGATTTTATACAATCAAAAGGGCTATGCTTTAATTGCTTGCAACCAACGCATGTTGTTATGAAATGCCGATTACCAACTAGTTGCAAGAAGTACGGACGAAGACATCACACTATGTTACACTTTGATAAGGAAGAGTTCACGGAACAGACGATTGGCAATCAAGGAGAGAAAAATCAAAACAAAGTTGACGGAACAAAGCATTATGGGTCATCCACAGCTAACCCACTAAATATAGTGGCGAACTTCTCAAAGCAAGATTTAAGCTATCATGTGCTGTTGGCAACAGCTATCATCAAGGCTCGTTCAAGGAACGGGAAGACATATCCGATTCGTGCTTTGTTAGATCAAGGTTCTCAAGCTTCTTTTGTAACGGAAGCAACGGCTCAGTTACTTGGTCTCAAACGCTTTTCTGTTAATGGCGTGGTTTCAGGTTTGGGAGGTGGTCAAACGCGTGTTAAATACATGGTAACTTTAGGTCTTAAGTCGCGTCACAACCCCGAAATTACCTTTCACGTAAATGCTTATGTTCTAGGTTTGCTTACCTCACTGCTTCCAGGTGACAAGCTGGAAACACCTGACTGGCTAGAACTCCAGAAATTGAATTTAGCTGATCCAAATTTTGCTTCACCAGGTAAAATTGATGTTTTATTAGGAGCTGAAGTGTACTACGAAGTTTTATTAGACGGCATTATGAAACAACCTCAAGGAAAACTCTTAGCGCAAAATACGGTCTTTGGGTGGATTTTATATGGTAAATTGTCGGATTCATCTTCAGCTAATGACAATGTTACGAGTTTACATTTGCGTTTCGCTCCAGAGGATGACTGTCTCAAACGTTTTTGGGAAATTGAGGCTGAACCTGATCAGATTCAGAAGAGACTGACTAAAGAGGAGCAATTATGTGAAAATATCTATCAAGCTACAACTGTTAGAAATAAAGAAGGAAGGTTCGTTGTCAAGCTACTATTTAAAAATGAGGATCCTGCATGTCAATATGGACATTCGAAGGATATAGCAACGAAAAAACTTATAGCTTTAGAAAGGAGGTTAACGAAAGACCCTAAATTATATGAAGAATATCGAAAAGTTTTAGATGAATATTTGACTCTTAAGCACATGACTCTTGTTGATGAAGCGGACATTGACAATCCCAAAGCGGTCTATCTACCTCACCATGCTGTCGTAAGAGACGACAAGGATACGACTAAGGTTCGTGTGGTCTTTAATGCATCAAGCAAGGGCATCAATGACGTCTCACTTAATGACGATCTTCTAGTTGGACCTAAGCTCCAACAGGATTTGAGGCATTTATTGATGAGATTTCGCACTCATCGAATTTGTATTGTTGCTGACCTTGTGAAAATGTATAGGCAGGTGCTTATACATGCCGATGATACGAATTTTCAAAGGATACTTTGGAGAGCCCATCCAGATTTGCCTATTCAACACTATAAGTTGTTGACATTAACTTTTGGTACGGCATGTGCTCCGTATCTGGCAGTGAAGACGTTACAAAGGCTGGCTGACGATGAAGCTCACAGTTTTCCAAAGGCATCAGAAATAACTAAAAGAGACTATTACATTGATGATTTAATGACCGGATGTGATACAGAAGAAGAAGCTAGAAGCGTATATGATGAAATGAATAAACTAATGACATCTGGAGGATTTCAACTACAAAAATGGAGCAGTAACAGTAGTGAGTTATTAAAATATATTGGAGAGAACAAACACAGTAAAGAAAAGTCAGTGCCAATCAAAGCTGATAATATGATGAAGATTCTAGGTCTACAGTGGGATCGAGCTACAGATAATTTTGAATACACGGTCGCTTTACCTGAGGTGAAATATCCCATTACAAAAAGGCAAGTCCTGTCCGACATTGCTCGATTATATGATCCAATGGGCTGGATTGCGCCGGTTGTAGTTTCAGCAAAGATTATTATCCAGAAAATATGGCAAGAGCATTTAGACTGGGACGATCATATCACCGGTGAGTTGCAAGAGCAATGGATCAAGTTCAGGAATGATTTGGTTGAAATCAAGAAAATTGAGATTCCTAGATGGATTAAGAGTACTAGAGGTAGCTATTGTGAGCTACATGCATTTTCTGACGCGTCTCAAGCAGCTTACGCTGCAGCAGTCTATATTCGAGTTATAGAACATGATGGATCGGTGCACGTAAACTTGATATCTGCTAAAACAAAGGTTGCCCCTATAGATAAGGTAATGTCAATTCCCAGATTGGAATTGTGCGGCGCGACACTTGCAGCAAAATTGCTATCAGAGATATCTCAAGTAATGAACATACCGAAAGAAAATCTTCATGGGTGGACTGACTCCACAATCGTATTGGCATGGCTGAAGGGTGGAGCTAGCAAATGGACTACATTTGTCAGCAATCGTGTCTCAGATATTCTCTCGATTATGGACTACAGACAATGGCAACATGTTTCGACTGACACAAACCCTGCGGATTGTGCGTCAAGAGGTTTACAGCCCTCAGAAATGAATTCCGAATCTTTATGGTGGCATGGACCTGTTTGGCTAAAACAATCTAAAATAGAAGAGTCGAAATGTAATGTAGATGAAACACATGAAGAAGAAAGAATAGTTTCTATGAAGGTGACACAATCAAAAGAAGAGAATTTTGAATGGACGAAATTTTCAAACTTAACAAAAATGCTCAAAGTAATGTCATTTTGTAGAAGAATGTTGACAAAAAAGGAAGAAAGACAACAATTACCTGTATGGGTTAAACGATATGTGACAGTTAAAGAAATGAATCGAACGTTAGAGATGTGTATCAAACAAGTTCAAGGAGTTGAATTTGGAGAAGAGATAAAGTTGTTACTAGAAGGAAAAGAAGTCTTGAAGAAAAGCGCACTTCATACTCTCTGCCCAGTTTTGGATCAAAATCGGTTGCTGAGAGTGGGAGGACGAATCGAACAGGCTGATGTGAGTTACGACACTAGACATCCAATTATATTACCAGCTAAAAGTCACCTTACCCAGCTTTTGGTCGCGGATGCGCATGACAAGACTCTGCATGGCGGTCCGCAGATTATGTTGAACTTTCTTCGTTCAAAGTATTGGATATTACGAGCTAGAGATCAAGTCAAGCGGTGTTATCGTCAATGTATCACTTGTATGAGATACTCCAAAGCAGCTAGAGTTCAGTTGATGGGACAACTTCCCGACGCGAGATTGAAACCTTGCAAACCATTTAAAGCGACAGGAGTAGACTATGCGGGTCCTATTAATATCAGATTTTCACCAGGCCGTGGAGCCAAATCTTACAAGGGATACATCAGTTTATTCGTGTGTATGGTCACGCGTGCAGTACATATTGAGGCGGTAACTGATTTATCAACAAAGGGCTTTATTGCCGCTTTCAGACGATTCACCTCTAGGCGAGGTCATTGTCAAGACCTTTACAGTGACAATGGCACGAATTTCGTTGGAGCCGACAAACAATTACGTGAGATGTTTGATTGTGCCAAGTCAAATCTGCCCCAGGAAATCGCTGAAGCGTTAACGTTAGAGTCTACGACATGGCATTTTATTCCTCCGCAATCGCCAAATTTCGGTGGATTGTGGGAAGCAGGCGTACGCTGTGCTAAAGCACATTTACGAAAGGTAATTGGGGATACTACGCTGACTTATGAAGAGTTGTCTACTGTATTATCGCAGGTTGAAGCGTGTTTAAATTCACGTCCCATATCGGTTTTGAGTAATGACGCAATTGACCCTCTCCCACTGACGCCAGGTCATTTTTTAATCGGAGAACCTATGTTTAATGTTTCTTATGATAATTATACAGATTGTAATATTACTGGTATTGACAGATGGAAGTTAGTTCAAAAAATGGTTGATAATTTTTGGTAAGATGGTCTAAAGAATATTTGGTTTGTTTAAATCAAAGATATAAGTGGAATTCGAAATTACCAGAACCAAGTGTTAATGATGTTTGTATTGTTAGAGACGATAACTTACCACCAACTAAATGGCTTTTAGGTAGAATTGTAAGTAAGCATACTGGACCTGACAATGCAACTCGAGTAGTAACTATTCGTTGTAAAAATGGATTATTAAAAAGACCGTTGAGTAAAATTTGTGTTCTTGACAAATGATTTACATTGTCACGGTGGGCGGTTTTATTTTTTTTATTATTTTTGTATCCTTAGTTTCTTTACCAGTTTATATTACTTATAGATGTTAAGTTCTTTAGGTTAAGTAAAGTTTTATGTCTTTTGTAAGTGAATATTTTGTTGTTTGATTTTTAAAGGACAAGTCCTTGGTGGGCGGAATGTTTAGTTTGTAATATTTGTAGTGTATTCCGCAATCGTTTCCGCCAACGATCAATAGATGTCGCTGCGGGCAAATTAAAATGCGCTAGCGACCGGGTGAATGCAAATTTACTTACCTGTTATAATTCTTATGTCGTTGTAGTTGGCCTTTCAAAGTGTTTAAATAAAGTGAATTGTGATAGTGTGTGTGTTTTCGTGAATCCCTAAGTAGTTTAATGTACAGTCATGTAGGTGTGCTGTTGTAGGAACAGTTAACGGCCATGTAGGTGTGCTGTTATATGAATATTATTAGTAGAATTAATCTCACAAAAGTCATGTAGGTGTGCTGTTATTTGAATATTATTAGTAGAATTAATCTCACAACAGCCATGTAGGTGTGCTGTTGTAGGAGCAGTTAACGGCCATGTAGGTGTGCTGTTATATGAATATTATTAATAGAATTAATCTCACAACAGTCATGTAGGTGTGCTGTTGAAGGAACAGTTAACGGCCATGTAGGTGAGCTGTTATATGAATATCATTAGTAGAATAAATCTCACAACAGCCATGCAGGTGTGCTGTTGTATGAGCAGTTAATGGCCATATAGGTGAGGTGTTATGTGAATAATGAATAGGTGACACGCGTCACAATTAGCCAGACCACAAATTTGTGCCTCAGGATATAACGTTACAAGTCAAATTCGCCATAGATAATTTGAGTTACAATTACAAAAAAAAAACGTTAAAATTAACCCATTAACGCCCAAAATGAAACTGCAGTATATTTTTCTATTGTTTTTCTATTTATTAGTCCATAAGGGATAAAATATGCTATATAAGAAAATAAAATGAAAAAAATATATTTACATATCAAGTTTTAGGGGTGTACTCAGCCGTGTACAATGGGCGCTTTAGGAGTGAAATTGTTTGAAACAAGGTCGTTCAACACATAGCGTTTTCAAACATATTTCGCAACGCCAGCGAATTCTTTGGTGACAGATAACACATCGCAATGGGTTTTCCATCCGTTCAGGATTATGACCATTATTGTTCCGACCCCCTAGTGCCGCTGAGGATGACGGACGGCTCTTAGTTTTCGTTGGACGTAAATAAGTCCGTGCAATAATTCGTCTGAAAGATAACTGGTCCATGTAAGTTATCTCTTGTTTAGTTTTACTGAGCAAAACATGTAGTCGCCAAGCATTTGATATCGCCATATCTAACAAATAGGTAAATATTAGGTCCTTACATATGAAATTGGCGTTTTTCGTACTGGCCACTTTAATCACGAATTTCTCCTCTTTGGTAAGGAATTCCAAATTCAAATTTGTACAGCTATAGACTCATGTATTTGTGGTTCGATGACCGTCATTCATTTGTTTTTTTTCTTCTGTTTTTTTCTGTTTGCGTCACTCATTTTACAAAATGGAAAACTTAAAATATCGCATTATTTACGAGTACGAGTTCCGCCGTGGCACTAGTGCTGCGGAAACGACTCGAAGGGTGAATGATGTGTATGGCGGTCGTGTTGCAAAAGAAAACACAGTTCGTTTTTGGTTCCAACGTTTTCGTTCTGGAAATTTCTATCTGCAGAACAAGCCCCGTGGACGGCCTGAGACTCAAGTTGGTAATGAAGAGTTGAAGGCTATTGTGGAAGCGGATCCATCGCAAACCACGTCCGAGTTAGCTGCAGGCTGTGATGTTAGTGATAAAACTGTTTTAATTCACTTGAAGCAAATTGGGAAGATTAAAAAGCTTGAAAAGTGGGTACCTCACGAATTGACTGAAGCAAACCGGCAAACGCGCGTCGACTGTTGCGTTACATTACTAAACCGGCACAATAATGAAGGTATTTTAAACCGAATCATTACCTGTGATGAAAAATGGGTTCTTTACGATAATCGGAAGCGCTCAGCGCAATGGTTGGATCCTGGCCAGCCAGCCAAATCCTGCCCCAAGCGAAAATTAACCCCAAAAAAGTTACTTGTAAGCGTTTGGTGGACTAGTGCCGGTATTGTTCATTACAGTTTTCTCAAATCTGGCCAGACTATTACGGCTGATGTCTATTGTCAGCAATTGCAAACCATGATGGAAAAGCTAGCGGCTAAACAACCTAGGCTGGTCAATCGCTCCACGCCTCTGCTGCTTCACGACAACGCTAGACCACACACTGCGCAACAGACGGCTACTAAATTAGAAGAGCTTCAATTGGAAAGTCTAAGACATCCTCCGTACTCCCCGGACCTTGCTCCAACAGATTACCATTTTTTTTTCGAAATTTAGATAACTTCTTGCAAGGGAAAAAATTCAACTCCGATGGGGCAATCCAAATCGCCTTCAAAGATTTTATTGATTCCCGTCCGACTGTTTTTTTTAGTAAAGGGATCAATGAACTACCTATGAGATGGCAAAAGTGCATAGAAAATAATGGTTCATACTTTGATTAATGAAATATATTATATTAAAAAATATTCGACTTTTTGTTCCTCCCATACAAAACGCCAATTTCATATGTAAGGACCTAATATAACCCACCACCACTTTTTTCCTTTTATTGAAATCCGATAAAGGCTGATAGACTGATCCATTTGGTCAACTCCACCCATTCCTTTATTATAGTTGATAAACATTTTAGGTATATTTACGTCAACCTTTTGCTTTCTGATGTTACACCATCGTTTGACTTTGCCCAGAGGCTCTATGTCATCAAAATTAGTTCCCATTGTAACGACATTATTGTCCTTCCAACGTACCATAGTTATCTCATTCTTTTTATCAAAACTATAATCATATTCCGCCCTAGGCTTCTTCTTCATATTTTTTACTGTGATCAGGGGACATTTCTTCGTCCGATTCTCTCGAACGGTTCCAGTACTTCTAAAACCTAGTCTACCCAAATCGAGCAACAATTGATGATTGGTAAAAAAATTATCGAAATATACGATATGCTCTTTAGGAACTATAGGCATTTTAGCCAATAAAGATTTCACGACTCTCGCACCAAGGGTATCATTAGAAGGTTCTGTGGATTTTCCACAATAAACATCAAACGCGTAGCAATAACCATCTGAACTTGTCGCAGCCCAATTGCGATAACCAAATCTTACAGGCTTTCCTTGTATAAATTGTTTTGATGGATGACGCCCAAAATATTTGATCATGGACTCGTCCACAGACAAGCTTTCATGAAATACACCCCACTGACTAGAGTTTCGCTGAATCAAATGGCATAATGATCTGAGTTTGATCATTTTATCTTTCGACCCATCTATTAGACCGTTATCCACAAAATGAAGATTTCTTTTTATCTCCAAAAACCTATTGCGTGACATACAATTAGCAATCAATGGAACACCAAGGTCTTCATCCAAACTCCAGTAAGCACGTTCAGATGGCAATTCATGGTAACCGGTCAGTATCAGTACACCAAAAAATTTTTTCAAACATGCACTATCAAGTTCAAAACCATGCCTATTATTTTGATTAGCGTACAAGACACTGTTAGTTGTTATCAAATCCATTACGTCATGATCAAATATTTTTTCAAACAACATTACGGGATTGCAGTCTGCTAAGCTTTCAACAACGTATTTTTGTCTCTTTTGTATGATATCGGTAATTTCATAAGTAGAACTATAGGTTGGCTGAGTTTTCCTCCATACAGGTAAATGTACATCACATTTTTTGGCACGTTTTGCAGGAATAGGTCTTAGCGGCTCATCATCACTGTCGCTCAATTCCGAAACATCGTAGTCAGGATGACGCCGACCTACCGCAATAGTCCCTGGAACATCCATAGGGAATCTTGAAGCCGCCAAATTATCTTCATTACCTTCTTCCTCATCACTCACCACAGCCGGATCTGGTGGCACTAATACCATATCGTACTCTTCATCATTGCTTTCATCAGCCATAATTGATTCCAAGGCTTCCTCCAGTCTCTTATAGCTGGTAAATACGTTCCGATTGGCCATTTCAACTTATAAGTAATACTGTAAAAAAACGAAATTTTAGTACGAATCTGCCCGCTGTACCCGCCTGTGTACAACAAATGAAACAAACCCTACTTTTACAAGTTTTGTAATAAACTTTAATTCATTATGTTATTATCCAACACAAATAAATAGACTCCATAAAAATAAAAAAAGAAGTTGAAATATTTCACTATTTTTGATAAAAACCAACAAAATAATCTTACCTTGTATGTCGTGTCTGGACTCCGTATTTTATTACAAAATAAGTGACATTTGATTTCGCGCCACCGCCTATTTTTATTTATTATATGGTAACTAGTGTCATCTAGATTTGTAATTTCTAACTACTTTCAACACTTACCACAGATAAAATACATAATTTATCGATTAAGTAGTTGTACCTGTGTAGGTACAGAGGGCGGTAATGGGTTAAGACAAGAACGTTAAGTGCAAGCATTTTCAGGAAATGGCGATGGAAGCTATACACCGAAGCGAACTCGTCGGGGACATCAGAGGTCGACTTCCGATGATTCCGAGAAGGAAGCAAACAGCAAACGAAAGAGAATGTCTGGAGGTATGACGGCGGACGACCTTGTGAAGATCATAACATTACTACAGGAAAATTCAAGTAAAAACACTCAAAATAATAATAATAACGTGGTACCAGAGTTCGATCCTAACAACAAGTCTCAGGATGTGGAGCGATGGTTGCGGAAGGTTAATGAGTGTTCAGTTATTTATAATTGGAATGATAAACAAACGGCACATTATGCGTTACAAAAATTACACGGGCTAGCGAAGATCTGGTACGAATCCTTACCATCACTCGATTACACCTGGGAGGAGTGGCAAATAAAATTTAAGAGAGCTTTTCCGAGCGATATAAATTACGTTATGCTATTGGAAGATATGTTAAACCGAAAATCTCGCACTGAGGAAACCTTGAGAGACTATTTTTACGAAAAGTTGTCATTATTAAGTAGGTGCGAGATTGTCGGTCGTAAGGCGGTAGATTGTATCATATACGGAATTACGGATGGTTCTATTAGGAACGGAGCTCAAGCATTAAAATGTGAGGAACCAGAGGATCTGCTTAATTATTTATCTTCACAACAGCCTATACATTTAAAAGATTATCGGGGAACGCTAAATAATTCTTTCAAACGAAGGGAGTTGCGGCAAAACAATCAGAGTAGACCTTCAGTCTCTAGTAGGGGTGTGATCTAGTGTGTTTTAACTGTAGTGAACGAGGTCATAGCTACAACGTTTGTAGTAAACCATTGATTAAATGTGTGAAATGCGGTAGAGTAGGTCACAATTCAGAAGCTTGTAATAGAAGGCCACTGCAGTCATTTGAAACTAGCTCTCAAAACAGTTCCAAGTCATTAGACAAAAGGGTTTTACGGGTTGTTGCTAGTGAACTATCAGACTTAAACTCAAAAGAACCTATCGGTCATTGCGGTAAGGGCGACTCTTGTTATGCGAATCAATGTTCTTCTAACGTCAATAACACGAATATCTCGGACGACACTAACAATAAATTCTACAAAAATGTTAGTGTCAATGGAGTAACAATGAACGCTTACATAGACTTTGGGAGTGAATGTAGTCTGATTAGGTATTCAGATGCAATAACTCTCGGTCTCGTGCAACATGACACTTGTTTACCAACGATTAGGGGATTTGGAAATTCTACAGTCTTCCCGAAATTTCAATCCTTTATTCAAGTTCGAGTTGATGACGTCGAAACTAAATTAAAAGTTAGCCGTCGACGATGTCTATTTAATCACACCTCTGTTGATAGGGCAGAACTTTACTGAAATGGCAACCGTGACCGCGATGAAAGACAAAGATCGTCTTGTCTTCTATCATACTCCCGTTAGTGTTTCCGACGAAACTGTTAATGCTCTCGATTTGTACGTTGCTAAAGATGTGGTCATCAAAAAAGGGGGCTTGATAGAAGTTTATACTAACATACCTTATACGGGTGATGTCTACATAGACGGAAGTATTAGAATGAGTCCAAACCAAGAGCACCACTTGCACCAAGGCTGTTTTCATGTCCAAGACAATAGAACTACAATATTTATCACAGCATTGACAAATAGTGCGCTAAATTTTAAGGCGAACAAGTTGGTCGCCAGGTGTAGCCCTATAGCTGAATCTAAAGTCGTTAATCGGGTTCGTTTAGATACAACAAACGAGGATAAGACTATCGAACTTCCACCCTTAAACGACACTGACCTAAAGATAGGAGAAAAGGTAGATCAACATGCTCGTGACAGATTGTATAATCTTTTACAAAAGTATAGAAACTGTTTCGCAACCACTCTCGGCGAGTTGGGCTGTGCAAAAAACACAACTATGAACATAGAGTTACATGACAAAACCCCAGTTGTTTACAGACCGTATCGTTTGTCACACTACGAACGCGAGAAAGCTAGAGAAATAATTGACGATTTAATTGAAAACAACATAGTTCAAGAGTCAGATTCAAATTATGCAAGTCCCATCTTGTTGGTTAAAAAGAAAAATGGTGAACTTCGGCTTTGTGTTGATTACCGAGCTCTCAACAATAAAACCTTAAAAGACAAATATCCCTTACCACTAATAGACGACCAGCTTTCGAATTTGAGTGGTAACAAATTTTTCACCACACTGGACATGGCATCTGGTTATTACCAGATACCGATGGGAGAGGAGAGTCGTCATTTAACTGCATTTGTCACCCCAGACGGACATTACGAATTCAAGCGTATGCCGTTTGGGCTGGCAAACGCGCCTTCAGTGTTTCAAAAGATGATGAATCGCCTCTTAGGTCCTCGTAGATTTACATCGGCAAACGCTTATATGGATGACCTTCTCATTCCTTCTGCCTCAGTTGATCAAGGCCTTGAAAGACTTGAAGATGTGTTGCGAGTGATTCAAGAGGCTGGACTTACGTTAAACCCATCAAAATGCAGTTTCTTTGACACTCAGATTGAATATCTCGGTTACGACATTTCATCGGAGGGCATTAAGCCAAGTGAAAGAAAGATAATGGCTGTCAAAGAATTTCCCGTGCCATGTAACGTTCATGAAGTGCGGCAGTTTCTCGGTTTGGCAAGTTACTTTCGTAGATTTGTGAAAGGTTTCGGGGAAATTGCCAGACCCTTGACGGCGCTGCTGAAAAAGGATTCACAGTGGCGGTGGAATTCCGATGAGGCGGAGTCTTTTGCTTGCTTAAAGAATCATTTAATTAAGCGACCTTTATTGGCATTGTACAACCCAGAGTTGGAGACAGAGGTGCATACAGATGCTAGTTCGCTAGGACTGGGTGGAATACTGATGCAATGGCAAAGTTCTCCTAGAGTGCTTAAGCCTGTTGCATATTTTAGCAGACAAACCATACCAGAGGAACGATATTTCCACTCTTACGAGTTGGAAACTCTTGCTGTGGTATGTTCACTAAAGAAGTTTCGACCGTACCTTTTAGGGCTGAATTTTCGCGTCTTCACTGACTGCAATGCTCTAAGAACAACCCTCACAAAAAGAGATTTAATACCCCGCATAGCACGGTGGTGGTTGCAAATTAGTGAATATAACTTCACCATCGAATACCGTCCAGGTTGTGGAATGAGACATGTGGACGCATTAAGCCGAAATCCTCCAATTAAGGACAATTCTCTAGAGATTTTAAATACGCTAAACATTAATACAGAAAACTGGTTACTGACACTACAGATGGCTGACCCCGAACTCGAACGAATCTTTAAAATTCTAAAGCCTGATCTTAATGAAGAGGTTTTAGAAATAAAAAAGAATTACGTCGTTAAGAATCATTCCTTACATAGGAGGGTTGGAGAAAACCATCGTTTAGTGATCCCCAAAGACGCAAGATGGCAGATATGTAAAGCAAACCACGACGATATTGGCCACTTTGGATTTGCCAAAACATTGGAGGTCATTCAGAGTAGGTACTGGTTTCCCAAGATGAGACGCTATGTAAAAAAATATGTCGCTGCATGCATTGACTGCGCATATAATAAAGATTCTGCAGCACGAATTAATAGTGGACTTCTACACCCCATTCCTAAAGTAGAAGTGCCATTTGACACGTTGCATTTAGATCACGTTGGACCTTTTGTAAGAAGTAAGTCGCAAAATAACTATGTTTTGACGATTGTCGATGGTTTTACGAAATACCTGTTTGCAAGACCCGTCAAGGACACTAAAACCAAGAACGTCATCAAAGTTCTCGAAGGTTTATTTACTGATTTCGGGGTACCGCGTAGGTTGATCTCGGATCGTGGAACTGCGTTTACCTCTTCTCAATTCAAGAGTTTTTGCAACAGCAAGGGTATTAAGCATGTACTCAATGCAGTTGCTTGTCCCAGGGCAAATGGTCAGGCCGAAAGATTTAACCAAACAATTCTCAAAGCCTTATCCACGCAAAATTTTGGCAAAGACGAACGCATTTGGGACGAGCAGTTGGGTAAAGTGCAATGGGGTATTAACAATACTGTTAATGCTTCAACAAAAAAAAGTGCTTCGGAACTATTATTTGGAATCAAATTCAACGGTCCCAAAGATAATATGTTGACAACTGAAAACCTTGAAGGAGATTGCAATCCATCCGCAATCAATGAGATAATCAGTGGATCTTCGCCCGTCGTTGGAGATCTCGCAACAAATAGGCATTCAAATATTCTTCAGATCCCTATAATCGGTCAATCGTCATTAACTACTTCTGATGAAGCTCTGAGCAATGAATCGGTGGATCAGTTACCGTCAACTTTGTTAACTACACCGACAGATATAGTAAAAATTAGGCAAGAAGCTTCGACAAATATTAAACGGAGCCAAGAAAACCAAAAAAGAATTTATGATTCCAAAAGATATCCAGCAACTACATTTTCGGTAGGTGACTTAGTAAAAATTACCAAAACGAATTTTAAAAATGATGGTAAAAGCAAAAAACTTTTGCCCAAGTTCTGTGGTCCTTATAAGGTGACAAAAAGCTTGGGAAATGACCGTTATGAGATCTCGAATATACCTGGTTTTAAGTCAAAAAAGTACGTAACCGTTATAGCTGCGGATAGAATGCGTCCTTGGATTAATATTCGATCATTAGAAATTGACAGATCCTCTCGTTCTCCTTCAATTACTTCAGATTCTGACTCTAGTTCCGATAAGGAGTAGTTAGATATATACATTTCCTTTCTTATTTTTTTCTTCTTTTGAAATTGTTAATTGAATCGTGGAAGAATACCCTTGTATTTGCCGATGTTTAACAAGAGTTAATTCAGTTAAATAATCTGTCAATTATAATGTAAATTGTCAATTATAATTTTATTATAAAATTTTGTATGTCTTATTTTACTATGAGCCAAATGTTGTGATTTTGCGTGCTTCGGAGTTAGCACGCAGTAGGATGGCCGAATGTTGTGATTTTTGAGATGTTCGGCTTAGTAATTATAATTTATAAATTAACTTAGATTAATTGTGTCTTAGATTAATAAATTGTTTGTCAAAAGTTTTCAAAAAAAAATATGTGACTGAAATTGTCATTGCTTAAAAGTTGATTGTCAAAAGTTTAAAAAAAAGAAACGTCAGTGGAGATTGGCGTCCATGTGGTCGGAGAAGGAGGTTTTTAAAAATAAAAGATATTGTATATTGTTTAAGTTGGTTCAATGTTTAATGACGAGGAAGTTGATTAGTAATAAAGAACTTATAAGAATATAGAATTGGAATTTCATTTTAATATATTAGCAATAAAATTGTAATTGTAATGTTTTCTAGTTTTTCAGGATTACAAATAGCAAAATTTGACACTAAGCTTCATTTTACTTGATGAGTTATTAGAGACAGTGTCTCCCACCACATATCCAAGAGTGTATTTTGTAAGACAGGGCCATTATACAATTTAATAATACCATTCAAAAGTATGTTAAAATATACATCAGCTCCTAAAAGTAATGAAAGCTTATCAGACAAAAATGCATTCTTTGGTAATTTGTACTGCTTTATATCAATCTGTTGTTAAGTCAACTGTGTGGTTATAGAATGTAGTTTACATTACATTTAATGTGCAGTTGCACATCTTGCACTGGGGAATAAATATCAAGATTTACATAATTATTTATGTTGTTACACTTGTTGCCAGTACCCATAATATTGGTTGCTTGATAAAAGGGTTTCAGTTCAGGGATAACCTTGCCATTATTATGACAAGATTATTATAAAGATGCTTTCAAGAAATGTGTTTCTTTATCATTTGCTACTTTATGTTGATATTGAAAACATGTTTACCAGGCCAATAGATTTAACACAAATGTAAAATCTAATAAATCCATTAAGATGTCAGAATAATAATGTTGAATATTTGTATGTTCAAAATGTTAGACAAGAATTCAAAGTTCAAAGGTCAAATCTTGACAAGTGTTGGATAATTCAAGACATAGTGTGCTGTTGTATGGACATTTTTAGTATAATTATTTACACAACAGCCATGAGGGTGAGCTGTTGTGTAAGCATTTTAGTAGAATTGGTTCTTGATGAACAAAGTTAGTAGTCAAATTAGAAAGTCAGTAATTTCTTACTCCTGTTTCATTGTTTGTATTGTGAACATTGTTTCATTACGCTTTAACATTAATTCATGATGTTGTCCCTTGCTTAGGGGCGGGAGTGTCGCGAACGCACGCGAATTAGTTCGGTAAAAAACTAAGTATTTGAACTAGCAACATTTTTACTCCTGTCAACTTCAGAATATTTTAATTATGGAGGGTAAAGTGTTACTCGCTTTGGCTGAGTAATATAAAAGGGCACACAGAGATTGAGATTCAGTTTTGATTCAGAGAAACAGTAGAGAACCAGTTGGTAAACGATTAAACAATTGCCATTAATATCAGAAGTACAGTTTATATGCGATGTTACTGTGTCGTGTATGTATCACTGCGGTGAGTTGTTTGTTCATATTTAACAGAGAAATTCAAACCGTGTGGACAGGGATGGCTGTAAGGGGTGGTGGAGGCCATTGGCGGGGTTTAAAACCCTTGCTTTAGGATGTTCATTTTAGATAGAGATTCGCGGGATGCAAAACCCTTGCTTGAGAATGTTCATCTTACATAGAGATCGACGGGATACGTAGGTATCTCAATTAAGTGACGGGTGCAGCCCGATTTAGAGTAAATAGCGACGTGGTGCGTAGGTACCTCGATTCAGATACGTGTGCACATGCATGTGTAGGTTAGACACTTCGTGGCTACAGTAACAGAGGTGTAGTTCACGACAGACTGACAATGATTTTTATTTTGGAAAGTTTGTGTGTTTCAATTTATGTAATTACTAACAGTCGCCGGCGACTTCGTCCGCGCTGAATTAAAAATAATAATAATAATTAGCCTATGTGTTCTTCCAGATTATATTCTGTTATTGTTATGATAACTAATTAAAATCATAACCACTTTGTAAAATTTGATTGTAGTATGTTTGATTTCAGTTGTATATTTTGTGGTCTGTGGGGCGGGGGGGGGGGGGCTGGTGATCCATCACCTTTTTTCTACATCTGTGCTAAATTTCATCCAGATCTGTTGAGCCGTTTTGGAGATACTTTCAAACATCCATCCAAACATTCGCATTTATAATATTATAGTATAGTATATGGTATTAAGATGGAAGGAGAATTTATTAATTTATCTACATACCTGTATGAACCTGTCGCCGCATACTTCACATACATATGGCTTGTCGCCGGTATGTCTGCGCACGTGAAGATTGAGATCGTTACTTTGTGAGAACGCCTTCTCACAGTACGTACACTTGTACGGCCTCGCACCGGTGTGTACGCACATGTGACGCGTCAATTTGTTGCTGCGCGAAAATGCTGACACAAAAAAGATCTTATGACAGTTTTTTGACATTAACATGGAGGGGGGGGGAGGTTATTTCCTAACTTCTATCGAAATTCGTCCATGTTGCTACTGCAAGCAACTGAGTGTCATAATTCTTTACTATTAAAACTGTTACTAAACAATTTAGACAATAAACCTTCATGTCATAGAGGCATTCTAACGAACATCCATCCATCTAAACTATCTTTTGCATTTATAACATTAGTAAATATTAGGTCCTTACATATGAAATTGGCGTTTTTCGTACTGGCCACTTTAATCACGAATTTCTCCTCTTTGGTAAGGAATTCCAAATTCAAATTTGTACAGCTATAGACTCATGTATTTGTGGTTCGATGACCGTCATTCATTTGTTTTTTTTCTTCTGTTTTTTTCTGTTTGCGTCACTCATTTTACAAAATGGAAAACTTAAAATATCGCATTATTTACGAGTACGAGTTCCGCCGTGGCACTAGTGCTGCGGAAACGACTCGAAGGGTGAATGATGTGTATGGCGGTCGTGTTGCAAAAGAAAACACAGTTCGTTTTTGGTTCCAACGTTTGGAAATTTCGATCTGCAGAACAAGCCCCGTGGACGGCCTGAGACTCAAGTTGATAATGAAGAGTTGAAGGCTATTGTGGAAGCGGATCCATCGCAAACCACGTCCGAGTTAGCTGCAGGCTGCGATGTTAGTGATAAAACTGTTTTAATTCACTTGAAGCAAATTGGGAAGATTAAAAAGCTTGAAAGGTGGGTACCCCACGAATTGACTGTAGCAAACCGGCAAACGCGCGTCGACTGTTGCGTTACATTACTGAACCGGCACAATAATGAAGGTATTTTAAACCGAATCATTACCTGTGATGAAAAATGGGTTCTTTACGATAATCGGAAGCGCTCAGCGCAATGGTTGGATCCTGGCCGGCCAGCCAAATCCTGCCCCAAACGAAAATTAACCCCAAAAAAGTTACTTGTAAGCGTTTGGTGGACTAGTGCCGGTATTGTTCATTACAGTTTTCTCAAATCTGGCCAGACTATTACGGCTGATGTCTATTGTCAGCAATTGCAAACCATGATGGAAAAGCTAGCGGCTAATTAACCTAGGCTGGTCAATCGCTCCACGCCACTGCTGCTTCACGACAACGCTAGACCACACACTGCGCAACAGACGGCTACTAAATTAGAAGAGCTTCAATTGGAAAGTCTAAGACATCCTCCGTACTCCCCGGACCTTGCTCCAACAGATTACCATTTTTTTCGAAATTTGGATAACTTCTTGCAAGGGAAAAAATTCAATTCCGATGGGGCAGTCCAAATCGCCTTCAAAGATTTTATTGATTCCCGTCCGACTGGTTTTTTTAGTAAAGGGATCAATGAACTACCTATGAGATGGCAAAAGTGCATAGAAAATAATGGTTCATACTTTGATTAATTAAATATATTATATTAAAAAATATTCGACTTTTTGTTCCTCCCATACAAAACGCCAATTTCATATGTAAGGACCTAATATATTGCTATACTAGCTGTCGCTCAACACCGTCCACACGGAATTGAAAAAAAAAACTTGTCAAGTAGCCTATGTGTTCTTCCAGACTATGTTCTACATCTGTGACAAATTTCATCAAGATCTTTTGAGCCAATTCCGGAGATACTTTCAAACATCAATCCATCCATCCATCCAAACATCATATTAAATCAATATTGTCATATATAATAACATACCTTTGTCGCAAATCTGACATACGTATGGCTTTTATCCAGTATGCGACCTCCTGTGACACTGGAGATCTGATGAATTAGGGAAACCTGCAAATTGTTTCATTAAAAATATTTAATATTAATTTCCACACAAAAAAAAACTCAGTTATCTTTTAAAATCATGAATAACATAAAATTGTATTTTATATGTACCTTTACCGCACAAGTCCCATTTGTAAGGTTTCTCTCCTGTATGTCGACGCATGTGGACTATGAAATTTGAGGAACAGGAGAAGCTGCGCCCACAATACAGACAGAGCGAAGTCGTTGAACTCCGCCCATCGATGCCATGCACCCTCATATGAGATCTGACACACCCCATAATTAAAACTTACAAATGAAATCAATATTACCCTACAACCTAAATGCAAATGGTGTGAAAGCAATGGAGCCTACTGAAAACCAGCTCAGAGAGATCACTGTATCACCTGAGCTGGCTATTTTTGCCATATTTTCAATCATTTTTGTTTTAACACTTGGCATGCGGACATATTACGCGTGCAACAGGCGTTTCTATAGGATATCCACTATAAAGAACAATGGCAGCCGCCTATACATCAAAATAGTTGAGGCTAAATGATAGCGTCTAAGCATGAAAAATATCTTAAAACGATAAGAATTAGTTGCGGAGCAAATATCTGAAAGAATTTTGGCCCGAGGAAGCCGCAAAAATAGATATTTTGATTTTAATTTTTCGTTTTTTAAGGTTATGTCATAATGACAGCTTGAGAAAATTCGCAATGAAGGTTGTTATTTAAGTAAATATCTAGTACGTGATTTTATTTTGTATATTAAATCAGAACTGTATCGTTATAAATCAGGCAGATGGTGGTTACGAGTAGTTATGTGGCTGATTTTGAAAAATATAAGAGTACCACTAGCTGTCACGCGCCATGTTGGTACTCTTTGCTACGAGTGCCACACGAACTCAACCCACACAAGGCGGAGTATTTGTGACGTGCGTGACATTTTAAATGTTGCCATAACCATAAAAGCGAATAGTTACAACATAGTGCGGTTAGCATTCATTTAAAAATGCCTGAGGCCCAAAGAACTATCTTTTTTCACTAAGTATACACCTAATATAAATAATAAGTATCTATTTGAAAGTAAGTATTGGAATATCATACATAATAATGATTTCTAATTCGTACACTTTGCTAAATATAATTCCGAAAATACGGCATCATTTAAATGGTGGGAACACTTTAATGGGTGATAATTCGATTAATCAATATACATTCTGTAAATTACTATAATGTTTCTGTGGCTTCAACAAAAATAGAATTATTAACGTAGATTATTAAAAAAAAACTTGTAAATTAATTGTATCTATGACATTTCTAGACGCTAATTTTTTTTCAACTATTTTTCTGCCATTGTTCTTTACTAAATACGTTCTTTTACGTGACCCTCGCTCTAGTGACAGACTGCAAAAAACGTAAAAATACTTTGCCCGCATGCCAAGTGTTAATATTAGTTTATAACTATCTTTTGTGTGCCAATAAACGTTTATTCTATTCTTCTTCTACTATATTCAATCTAGAAACAAGAACAAACGAGCAAGCGAACACCTGATTCGTTGAAATAGGAAAGTGAATACTGCTCATACACATCCACAATTGTATACCTTTAATTGACGGGAATGCACAGAAAGAAAATATTTCCCCTTACTATGCATCCCTTTCTCCGACAAATCACAGTCTAATTCTCATCCTTTTATTTATAAGTATACTAGCTTTTACCCGCGACTCCGTCCGTGCGGAATAAAAAATAGAAAACGGGGTAAAAATTATCCTATGTCCGTTTCCTGGTTCTAAGCTACCTGCCCACCAATTTTCAGTCAAATCGATTCAGCCGTTCTTGAGTTATAAATAGTGTAACTAACACGACTTTCTTTTATATACATATATAGAATTTAATGGAAACAATAAATTATAACATGTCTAATAATGAGTTTCTGAGACCAAAATCCCTATTGTATATTTTTATCTCTATTTTGTCAAAGATAATGACAGGGATATGTTTTATATAGAGATTTTGGTCTCAGAAACCCACATTAATAGTTTTTACATTTATAAAGCTGTAATCACAGTCTTATTAAAGACTGTAATGTTTGTATCATCAATTAAAATACTGGAAATATCAAAAATAAATCCATAGACAATAAATGACATTGTCAGTCAGTGACATGTACAAAATATAATATGTCAATTCCATTTAATTCGACTTTAAATATGTTAATTTCATATATTTTAAATGATTGAACAGAAGTGACATCAATATTAAAGTCAGTCATTATTTCATTTTTTGATGTGAAACATCTATAGGATCATTGATGTGAAACATCTATAGGATCACTTGTAAATCGAATCGTTGGCGTGGCGACGCTTGCCGTGGCGACGGGTCGCCAAGCTATACTGAGGTATATATATGTGGTGTGGGAGTCTTAGTAATAAAAAACGTAACTTCCACATCACTTTTTAATCACAAAATTTTAATAATAAAAGTTACAAAATATACAAAAATGATTAGTTCGTTTTGGGACAGTGTTTACGCAGCGCGGGAGCACGGTTGACAGGCGTGCGGTCAGCTTAGACATTAGATTGCGACTGCCGGCCTGCTCTGCTGGCCTTACAGCCATCCCTGTCCACACGCTCTAAATATCTCTTATAAATATCAACAAACAACTCACCGCAGTGATACATACATGGTACAGTAGATAACAGCACTAAAAATATTAATGGAAATTGTATAATCGCTTACCAACTGCTTCTCTGGATCAACACTTAATCTGGACTTCTGTTTGCCTTGTTCATTCGCATCGCGCCAAAACATGCGTCCAAGCGTTACCTTTCATAATGCAAGAAGTCTAAAGTTGCCAGAGGAAAAAAGTTGCCAGTTCAAAAACTTAGTTTTTTACCGAACTAGTTCGCGTGCGTTCGCGACAGCGTGAGCTTACTTCCGTGACACCGCCTGCGTTATCGCCCTCTCACATGTTTGTGGAGGGAAGGGCGGCGGCGAATTGCCGCCTCCTTCTCCCCACTCTACGGCGTCGGAGCGGGGGCGCCAGAGGGTCGTTCTCGCGCTCCCGCTCCTGTGCCTCCTTCTGCGAAATCACCTCTTCGCAGAAGGAGGCAACGGCGTCCCAGGACCTCTCACTTCCTAACATAGCGCGTATAACGCCAGGAAGTGAGAGGTCCTCGCCTATCGTCGCCACCAGGGTGCGGCGGTCTTCTGTCCAGGCGCAGCACACTTCTAGTGTGTGCTGCGACGTATCTTCTTCATCGCCGCACCCATGGCACGACGCCGTCTCCTCCCTTCCGATCCGACGCAGATACTGTCCGAAACAACCGTGACCGGACAGCACCTGCGTGAGTCGGAAGGTGAGGGACCCGTGGCCCCTTCCGCACCACTCCGGGAGCTGTGGGCGGATGGCCTCTACTGTGCAATCCCTTTTTAACTGAATCAGTGACAATTTAAAGTTGTATTGTTCAGTCAAGAAAAAGAAAGCCATTAAGATACGAGAGTCGCGAAGCAGCATGGACGATGAAAGGAAAGAAGAGCCGACTGCAGACCCTCTCTAGCTAAAACCTCAGGTGGCCTCGCAGAAGGAGGTGATAGACCACGTACGCTCCTATCCCCAGTGCGGCTTCCTATACATGATTTACGCTGTACATCCACAGAATGTATACTTCACACCGTACTACCTAAAGTAAGTTTGTAAAGACAACAACGACACAACTCACGCTCGTAGCCCAGTTCCATTTGGCGTACTCCTGGCACACGTCTCGAACTTTGGGTAGATAAAAGTAATTATATAGGGTGCCCCGTAATGTGTGGCAAGGTCTAGAAATTGTTATATTAATTGCACGCATGTGTTTTTAAAGATTTTTTGTATGCTATAACTGATATAGTGTATTCTTGTAACAGAGTTGTTAAGTATGAAGATCTGGATAGAAAGAATTATTTCACAATAAGCCCGTGCGGCGTGACGCACTACACTAGCGAGATGGTGTTCACAAAGCTCAACGACTGGGAACAAGAGTACACTGTGTTCGTGCAGCTACATGAGGTGAGCGAGCGTAATATTCAAAGAGATTACGATTGTCCTAATCTGTCAATTTCCATCGACGAAACACCTGTACAAAACAAAATGTAAGTCATCTTCTCATTACAGTCTTTTTGAATATTTGAACATAGAATTATATTTCTGTACAGGTGGGTCGGCAGATACCATAAAGTTTGTTTCTATTTATGGAAATAAAATTATAATTAGTTTTCTGATATTGTTGTTGCAATAACTGAAATGAATGATAGATTGTATTGGACGAAGAATACTGGTTTTCTGACTCCGCATAGAGGGGGATAAGAACAGGAAAATTATGAATTTATAATCGTTTGGATGCAGATAACATTCTTCAAAGTGTACCGATATTGGAAAGCTTTGTACGTATGGCACAAGTCAGTCCGGTTCCGAAAGTACAGTCGGCTGCGTAGCGTACTCTCCCGCCAGCTGTTCCTCCTGACGCCGCCGCTAGCGCGTGCTCTACTGACTGTGCAGGCGCTGTGTTGTCGGATGTTGGAGGTGTCGCTCGCAGATACAACACGACATATGAATACGCCTTTCTTCTACTTTAACGAGGCGCAGGTAAACCGCACTTAGAGTTTGATATGCATTACAAATTCTAAATGCGACAGTAAAATCTCTAAATCAAAGTAAACTAACAAAATACAGCAACATTTATGTACATCTACAGAAGTAATTGTGACTAAAACAGAATAGAACGTGCGACGCTCGCGTTCATGTGATTTAATAATTTGGTATTCAATGGTATTTTTGTTGTCAGATGATACGTTTGGAGATGGTGCATCGGCGCATAACGGAATTTCGATCGGTGGCGCACGAAGCGGTGACGGTGGCGGGACACGAGGCTTTGCGCCTGCGCGGCTTCACCGTCGATGACCACGAGGTGCCGCCACCCGCCATCGTGCGTGGTCGCCGTGTCGGCGGCATGTCCTACACACAGAAGGCGAACAAGAGAAAGTACTATGAACGACTCGCTTGGTAATTGTTAACTGCTCAACTCAGTCATAAACTAGAAGCTTAATAATCCTATGAAACCTCTTTTTGTCCCACTTCATGCAAGCATCTACATAAGCACTTTGACTTCGGGTGTTATTTAGATCTTGCATTGGCTGTTTCTATATGTTCACTACTTGTTACATAGATTTCGAATGTTAAAATCAGAGTTGGTAACACCAAAATTGTTCTATAGTTTCATCAAGCTGGTCGATTATATGACGAACTATATGCTGCACGGGCTGACAAATCGCTCCAACGCGCACATGGCAAATCTGCTGCGCACACACGCCTCGTTCACGCCCTCACATGAACTGCTCACTTCGCTTGACGTCGATACCGTGCTGGAGGTAGTGCCCAGGCCCGTTGAAATATGCAAGGTGCGTTATATTCAAATTTTTTTCTTCTATTTATTTTCTTTGTACATGTCTACCCTTATCTTAGCACTAGCTACATTGTAACTTAAATAATCTGAAAATGTTAATTCCATCAATTCCAATTCCATGGTGCAGTGGGCTCTGTTTCAAGTGGACGCCTATGTGCTCCCCTGTGGAGTTGAATCTCAGCGAGAAGATAATCTCCGAGTATATCAGCAAGGTAACGGAGTATTGGGACGAGGTCGTGCGGACATTCCACAACTTTCTAAACGACGACGATCTGCAGATGTTCGTGCAGCCCACCATCATGGGCAAGCAGGTCGAGTGGTCGGCTGGAGTTTCTCCTAATCTTTACTTCCTTATGAATCAAGATAAGAAAATGCTAGAAGATATTACATATATTCCTACCGCTATCAAAGAAGCTTTCGAGGTGGTGGATGTATTTTTAAACAGAATGAAAACGTTTATGGTGGAATTTAAAGCGGCACATGAAATGGATCTGAACTTAATTAGGGACGAAAGAGATGTAAATGCATTCAAATTGCTCTGCGACAAGCTCGTGAAGCAGATGGAGACGATTGAGGACGTGGTCAGCTACCAGCCGCTCGGCATCATCTTCCTCAACCTCTGCCCGTTCCAGGAGCTGTTCAGGCCACAGCCCAGGCGGCTGTTCGATGTGGTTTTGAACATCACTCCGGAGTAAGCTCGCCTCTTCACGATTGAAACTGTGTTATGTTAATTTTTTGTATCATAATTAATGAATCTTTTGTTCAGCGTGGGTCGTGCTTGTATCGACGAGATCCTGGAGGGTATCGAGTCCATCAGCGCGGACATCAGCCGGGAACCGGAGACTGCGGCCGAGCTAGTGGAGTTCAACAGCCTGCTAGACGGCCTGGAGAGCCGCGTCGCATTCCTCGAGGAACGGATGGAGTACCTGCGCGAGTTGTATGACTTCATGGGAGAATTCAATATCCCAATTTCACCTGAAGATATGACCGATTACTTGGGTAAATATATCTGTTTGGTGAAGTTTGAAGGCTACATGAGCATTGTTTTATCACTGAGTTACATTATTACTAGACTTGATTTTTGATTCCGCGTGGACGTAGTCATGGTAAAAAACTAGTATATGGTTACTTATGTCCTACAGCGTAGGAGTAATTTGTATTGTTATGCTTAGTGTGCATGGAAATAAATAGTTGTGGTGTAGGTCTGAGCGTCGCACTGGGCACACTACGTACCAGCGTGGACGCGCGGTTGGAAACGCGCGGAAAGCTTGCTGGCCAGTTCGCCTCGCAGGTGGGCCGCGATCTGATGCAGCTCATGGAGGAGGTCAACACGCTTCACGCACAAGTGGCGGTGAGTCCTAACATAACACACATCTTGACGTGTGTTCTCTTGTGTCATTCTAATTGCCGCATTCAAAGTCACCACATGTCCTAAGTCCTAAGGGTCTCCCTTATCGACCAAATGACTAATCTAAGAGCAACTGCTTATTAATTTTTAAATTTACTATATTATGTTTTATATTTTCTACTAAAATATTCTTTCTTTGACTGTTGATAGTATATTAAAACAACCTTCGATAAATTATATACATTATTCCTTGTAGCAACCTTGGCTCTACGACGACAGTTCGGATATGGCCAAGGTTATTGAAGTGTTGGACGACCTCATGTCTAAGCTCATGGTATGCTTCGCCAGAGACAAACAGATCCACGAGTGGCAGAAGATATTTAAAGTGAGTGACATACTTATTGTTAACGTGATATTTCGCTTACTATATTCTTTTGTAAAGTTGTGTACAATAGCGCAAGTTTTGCTAATTCAAAAAGTTTAAGGTTGAAATGTGTAAATTACAATAATGATGCCGTGTTCAGATTCCGCCGTCGCGACTCGACCAGTTGGATGAGGCGATAAATGATGTCAAACTGAGACAAATGTTGTGGAAATCTTCCAAGGAGTGGGATGATCATTATCGTAGTTGGTTAGTGCTTTATATTAATACAACTACAATGGTCTCATATTTATAAAACTAAATTGGAACTAGACTATTTGAGGTAAAAAAAAAAAAAAAAAACTTCGGCTATATTTTTGTTTATAAAGTTCGGACACATCAAAATAAAGTTTGCGATTACTAGCAAAAGTTGGTATTGTGGTGGTGGTGTGGTGTAGTAGACTTGTCTCACTGCTGCGCCACTTAATACACAGGTACGAAGCGCCTTTCAACACCCTGGATGTAGACGAGATACAGACTGCCGCCGTCAATTACGGCAAGCAGTTCAACCAGATTGACAAGGCGCTGCCGCCGAACAAGATTGTACCCAGATGCAAACAATCTATTGACGTTATGAAGGATAAGGTAGAACTTTCGATGACTGTCCTATCTTTATTAGGAGAAAAACTTTGTTTCTTCCGGTTGTCTTAAAAATGGAATAGAATGCTATTTTTATTTATTTTCTTGTCTTGTTCCCTTGTCTAAGTGAATTGGAACCACACGTTTCTCCATGCCTTCCCGTCAATCATAAAATCAGCAGTCACTTGTGAGTTGCGAAGCCTCACCGTGTCTTTCGTTTGTAGCTGCCGGTGATCTCGTACCTACGGAGTCCAGCGTTGAAAGCGCGGCACTGGGTGCGCGTAGAGGAAGTGCTGCACACTCGCTTTGTGCCCGGTGTGTCGCTTACACTCGCCGATCTCGAGCAGCTCGGTGTCTTCCAGCACGCCGAGGAGCTCATGGAAATCGCAGCACAAGCCAACTCCGAGGCCGGTCTTGAGGCCCTGCTCAAAAAGGTAAGTTAGATAAAATTCCGCTGAAAGTCCATTATACTTGTTCGAGGTCTCTTATTTTGTGATATGCGTGCGCTGCTGTGTGCAGATGGAGGAGACGTGGGCGGCGCTGGAGTTCCCGGTGCTACCGCACAAGGACTCACGCGACGTGTTCATGCTGGGAGGGCTGGAGGAGGTTCAGGCGGCGCTGGACGAAAGCTGCGTCAACGTCAACACCATCCTCAGCTCCCGCACCTGCGGCCCGCTCAAGAGCCGAGTCGAGGAGTGGCAGCGGAACCTCGAGCTCTTTTGCAAAACACTTGTCAGTACATTAACTAGAGGTCAATTTATCGAGGCCACTTTCTTAGGAGTGGTTATAATATCATGACGTGAAGTATGTATGATGGTAACGTTTGTTATGTGTGAGCAGGAGGAGTGGCAGCAATGCCAGCAGACGTGGATGTATCTGGAGGCGATATTCAGCGCGCCTGACATCCAGCGACAGCTACCCAATGAAACCCGGCTCTTTACCATCATCGACAAGTCTTGGAAGGACAATATGCGTAAAGTCGCTAAGGTCGATAAACGATATTATTTTCTTTTTTAATATCATCTATATTTTCTGCATATAGCAGCTATATCAGAAATTATTTTAATAAAACACCGCCTAAGTCTAATCTAGAAATAAATTAGATGTTGTACGATGCACTCGTTCACATACACTTCGTACTGGTTAAAGATTTATAATTGAATATGTTGTGTTGCTGCAGGTACCGTTAGCGTTGCCAGCGGCGACGCAGCCCAAACTATATGAGGAGCTGGTGCGCAATAACGAGATGCTGGACCAGATCATGAAGTGTCTGGAGGCATACCTCGAGACCAAGCGAGTTGCCTTCCCGCGCTTCTTCTTCCTCTCCAACGATGAACTGCTGGAGATCTTAGCGCAGGTAAACTTACTGTCTTCCACCAAACCTTACCAATAATTTCATCAATTAATTAATTTCAACTCTTAAGTATTTTAGTGTGCAAACAAACTTTTTCAATAGTTTCAAGGTGAGTTGTGCACTTGTGTTGCAGACTCGCAATCCGCATGCGGTACAGCCACACTTGCGCAAGTGCTTCGATGCGATTGCCAAGCTGGAGTTCGGCGTGAAGTTGCCGGAGAGCGAGATGGAGGTGGCGGAAGACGGCACATTGGTGGAACGCGAGATGTCACCGCGCTCGCGCGATCGCCTGCAGGCCGCTCTGGCGCTTACCGCACGCCCCGAGGACCTCACCACAGATATCGTCGCCATGCTCTCACCCGAGAGCGAGCGCGTCAACCTCGGCAAGGTTACGTCAACTCTTAATGTTATCTAGTTACATCAATAACTGTGCCAATTTACATTAAATGTTAATCAGATTCTATAGTCTATACCATTTATTGTACTGTGATGGTGTTTTGTTCTCTGACGTCCACAAATCTTGCTGGACATAGTCTTTCTTCATTTTATTTTTGCTTTTGTTTATTTTTGTTTTTTTAGATACCCAATCAAATATTCTAATTTCAGTAGAGCTAGATGTACATATTAAAGAAAAATCCTGGAGGTGGCTAGGTGGGTATCATATCAAAACGCTGTGTGTACAGGGTTTAAAGGCGCGCGGCAACGTGGAGGAGTGGCTGGGCAAAGTGGAGGCAGCCATGTTCGCTTCAGTAAAGCGCTGCATGAAGTATGCTCTTCGCGATTACGAGATGCGCCCCCGACCTCAGTGGTCCGCCTTGTATCCAAACCAGGTCAAATTAGTTTTTAGTTCAGCATCCTTTTTCATGTGGAGCAAGAGGGGTACAATTCTTGCTCCACCTACCCTATACCTCTAGTCCTCTCGATGAGTCTCTCTCTAGGGTCTCTCGGGGGCCAATCTCTGAGAAGTTAAGCCAATCTCTGTTGTAGGTTGTGCTGACCGTGTCTCAGATAATGTGGGCCCGGGGCATCCACGAGGTGCTGAGCGGCGCCGAGGGTGAGGACGTAACGACAGGTCTGGCTGAGTTCGAGCGGCGCAGTGTGGGCGACCTGAACGCGCTCGCCGCCCTCACGCGCCAGCCACTCGGCGCGCTCTTCCGCCGCGTGCTCTGCGCTCTCATCACCGTCGACGTGCACGCGCGTGATTCCGTCTCCAATATGGTCGAGAAGCGCGTTCAGAAAGAGTCAGTATAAAATAGCATTTAATTTGTTTCCTCACGTATGTTACATACTTCTCCGGACCAAGGACTTTTGTGCAAGCTGCAAAGTTTGAAAAAATACCCCAGACTCAAACTTTCTTTAGGTCTTTACTTGAACATCTTAATATGTATAGTAATAGCTAGCACCCAGCATATGTCAGTTTGTATTTGCAGCACGGACTTCGAGTGGCTGAAAATGATTCGCTACTACTGGGAGGAGGAGCTGGACAACTGCGTGGCGCGCATGTCTAGTGCAATGTACATCTACGGCCACGAGTACCTTGGCGCTGGAGGTGATGCTGTAACTCATCCGTGTTACGAATCTTTCCCATCTAGAGAGCACTGAGTCCAGGTTTTTCCTTAGTCCTTAGCTCTTATGTATTATACTTCTATATATTATGGCTTTTTGTTAAATTTCTATTATCTTAGAAAATAAAAGTTTTCTATAGATATCTGTATTAATGAAATAAACATAAAATTAGGCGTGTTGGTGATAACTCCGCTGACTGACCGCTGCTACTTGTGTCTCATGGGAGCACTCCAACTGGACCTGGGCGGAGCGCCCGCCGGCCCCGCAGGCACTGGCAAGACAGAGACCACTAAGGATCTGGCCAAAGCCGTCGCTGTACAGTGCGTCGTATTTAATTGCTCCGAGGGTACGAATTCTTTTAAGATTTTATACTTTTTTATTCATCTACTATGTACGTGAGTGTTTTAGCCGTTCTTATATAAGTTAGTAACTATGTTTGTTGGGATTCAGGTCTGGACTACAAAATGATGGGCCGGTTCTTCTCTGGGCTGGCGACCTCCGGCGCGTGGTGCTGCTTCGACGAGTTCAACCGTATCGACATCGAGGTGTTGTCCGTCATCGCTCAGCAGCTCATCACCATCCGCAACGCCAAGATTGCAAGACTCTCCAGGTTCGATGCATTGTCGATTTCTCCATCTGCACATTTGTGGATACTTCTGCGCCAGGTGTTTTCAATGGTTATAATGCAATAGATTCATGTTCGAGGGTCGCGAGATAAAGTTGGTGCGCACATGCGCGGCGTTCATCACCATGAACCCGGGCTACGCTGGCCGAACCGAGCTGCCGGATAATCTGAAGGCGCTCTTCCGACCCATCTCAATGATGGTGCCTGACTATGGTACGTTCACTGTCTATTCTTATTGTTGTCACCAAAATCTTACAAAAATGAACATAACGTGGAGATAGGCTTCAGATAAAAAAAGCGAAGCTTACAATTGTTTTTTTTTCCAAAAATCAGCCTAAAAAAATGCAAGTGAAGCATTAACATGTATTTTCTAGTTTTTTTACTCCGGCTACGTACGCGCGGATTTAAATAAATCTTAGTAAGTAGCCTATATCTTCTTTTATTATGTTCTACATCTGTGCCTTTTAGTTCGTAGTATCTGTTAAGCTGATTCGGAGATGCGTAATAACAACCAAAAATTCGCATTCACAATATTAGTATGATATGATTGACATTGAACCGATACAAAAATAATATTCTGGTAGTTTAACACTGTTGTATGTAATAGCGCTGATCGCGGAAGTGATCTTATATTCCGAGGGCTTCGAGTCCTCCAAGGTTCTGGCGCGCAAGATGGTGCAGATGTACAAGCTGTCCAGCGAGCAACTCTCCAAGCAGGACCACTACGATTTCGGCATGCGTGCGGTCAAGAGTGTGCTGGTTAGGACGTTACTTTTTTAACTATAAAACTAAAAAAAAAAAAAAAAATATGGTTTTTTCTTTAAATATCTATTTTTTTAATTAAATTTTGAAGCAACAAATAGCTCATTATTTTCTTTCTTTCGTAAAATTGTTTGATTCATATCAGGTGATGGAAGGCGCCCTAAAACGTGCGAACCCTGACCAAGTCGAAGATCTGACGTTGCTGTGCGCGCTCAACGACAGCAACCTACCTAAATTTCTGGCGGCGGACGCGCTGCTGTTTGCCGGCATTCTCTCCGATCTGTTCCCGGGCCTCGAGCTACCCGTGCGCGATTACGGCGTAATGGAGGAGGCCATCAGTGAGTTCCACTTCTTCGCCTGATTTAAGCAATAGGGTAAAGCTGGCACTGCCATCGTTAAATTAATTTTATATTTTATTACATTCTACGAAACGAAATTTCACTTGCTTTTTTGTACTTTTTCCATTTTCTCAGCGAAGTCCTTAAAAAAACCGGTACAGTTCTAATGTACAATAATTGTATGAAACCTAGACCTACATTTATTATAACAACTGTTGCTTAGAGTACTGCCTGCTGGAGCGCAACTTGCAAATTGAAGCGTGCCAGATTCGTAAGGTGATTCAGTTACACGAGACGATGATCGTGCGCTGGGGAGTGATGCTGGTGGGACCCACCGGCGGCGGGAAAACGGTCGTGCTGCACGTGAGTACAATAAAAGTCTTCGATTCACGGTATAGCGCTCGTTGGAGATTAGTAAATGATCGATATTTGAAACGTAGGTACTGGGAGAAACGTACATTCGACTGCATGAGCAGGAGATAGAGGGCCCCCAGAACAAACCGGTGCACATGTACACGATGAACCCCAAAAGCCTGAGCATCGGCGAGCTGTACGGTGAAGTGAACCTGCAGACGCTGGAGTGGCACGACGGTGTGCTACCGCTCAGTTTGCGCATTGCCGTTCAGTGCACCGCCACCGACCACCAATGGATCATCTGTGATGGCCCCGTTGACGCCGTTTGGATCGAGAACATGAACACCGTGCTCGACGACAACAAAATGCTCTGCCTCGCCAACTCCGAACGCATTAAGCTGACGCCACACGTGCACATGCTGTTTGAGGTTAGTGTGCGCGAGTTACCTAGCACCATTCTATTTGCTATTTTTGTTAGAGATTAATGTAAGATACATGTAGGTGGGGGACCTAGCGCAGGCATCTCCAGCGACTGTGTCGCGCTGTGGCATGGTGTACGTCGACCCGCGCGAGATGGGCGTGCTGCCGTACGCACGCTCTTGGATCGCGGGCGCCGCAGCTCAGGGCCTGCTCACCGGCGATCACCCTGACTTTCTCTATCAAATGTTTCTGATGCTACCCGAAGGACTCGATTACGTCACCGATAAGTGCACGGTCGGGATAAAACAGGTACACAGTCTAATTTGTTATCAACCTTGTTGATAGTGTTCATAATCGTCATACAAGGCTTAAACTGAGTGTAACAAAGAGTAGAGTGCATATTTTTGTGTATGTAGGTGGATGCGAGCAAGGTGGCGGCCCTGTGTAGTCTGCTGGGCAGCCTGTTAGCCGAGCCGGGCAAGCGGTTTCCGGACAAATCGGCGGCACGCAGCTACTTTGCACTTTGCTACCAGTTCTGCTACGCCTGGGCCGCCGGCGGAAACCTGCTCAAATCCTTCCGACGACCATTCGATGAGTTCATCAAGAGACAGTTCGAGACCTTCGAGGAGGGAGAGTAGTGCGTATTCTAGTTTTATTCTAAGTGTCACCTTACTTATAGATGCACTATTGTGTTAACATATTTATTTAATGCCAATTTAGTAAAGGGGAATTGTTCAAAACCATATCAAGCGGCACTCAAAAATTATCGTTGTTCGTTAGAAGAGTTTCCACATTTAATACTATTAAGTACCCTTTGACGTGACCAACAGGCCTGTAACTAGTATACGGTTACATTTTATTAACAAAGTTAGGTTCCGACCTTTACCGAGCTAATTGACTCGGGCTTCCAATATCGACGCTGAAGTAAAATTCAATTAATTTAGTCAAAGTGCTGCCACTAATTTTCCTTTTAGAGCGCTATAAATAATTTATTTTTACCAATAATAGGTCAACACAGGTAAAAGGAATACGGAATAATTAATTGAAAATGTGGCTTATAATGCTGAAAGTATTGTAGAAATTACAATAACAATTTCACTTATTGATCAAAAATCTTTGTTCTTCGTTATGTTAGTATGTCCTTAGTATGTATATATATTTCCATGTATCAGCCTGCCGTCTGGCATGAACCTGTTCGAGGTTTACGTGGATACGAAGCTGCGGCGAGGGCGGCCCTGGTCCGAGTCCACGCCGCCCTTCACCTACGATCCCGACCGGCCGTTCTTCGAGACCCTCGTACCCACCACAGACACGGCGCGATACGGCCATTTGCTGCGTCGCTGGCTCGCCACAAACCGACCCACTATCTTCACTGGTGACACGGGTACAAGCACACCTAGACCTCTATTTCCAACTCAAATCTTTTCATGGCGTTGAGTCTTTACCTTAGCAGTAGTTTTCCATGGATGTTTTTGCTTTAATTTTATTATGATTGCATAAAACTTTGACTTTATGCTGTACCTTTGTACTAAAATATTGTAAAGATTAATAAAATATTTTAGGTCAAAGGACCAAGGCAAAGGATGTTTTTAAACTTCTATTGTTTAGTTAGTTTATTTTGTTACAAAATTGATATTTTTAGCCGACTTCAAAAAGAAGGAGGTTATCAATTCGACTGATTTTTTTTTTTTTTTATGTGTGTTACCGCGAATCTCCGTCCCTGGTGGTCCGATTTTGATAAAAATTATTTTAATCGAAAGGAAGTGCGTGCAGGTGGGTCCCATTTTTTTGTTTTTTTTTTTTTAAATAACTAGAAGACTAGTAGATTTTGAATATAGTTTCAAAATTTGTTGCGAAAATTAGGGACATTTTTGCTTTCAGCGCTTACGTAGGCTAAACTATAAGACCTACATCAAAATGATGTATGGCGAATTGTAGCTCTTTAAATGTGCTAAATAAAAGTCCGCGATAGCATATATCTATCTTTTATAGTTTTCTCACAATAACCATTTTTTTCTTTACGAAACATTAATTAAATTCATGCCCTATTTCCGACGCTATTATTCAAGTTCAGTATTAACCCTTATGTAAATAAACATGTTCATTATCAAGAGAATTTAATGTAGATTATATTTGCAATTAAAACTATATCATTCTGTCTAATAGCTTAGGAGATATCGTAAGAATAAAATTACGCGGAAACGAAAAATGCTACATCGCGTTACAATGAATAGCACAAATTTGCTTTCTGGGCTTACGTAGGTCAAACTATATGACCTACATTAAAATGATGTATGGAGTAATTATAGATCCTTAAATTTGCTAAATAAAAGTCTTAGGTGGCATATATCTATCATCTATGGATGTCTCACAAAAACCATGTTATTGTGAACAAACTTCGATTAAAATGCACACGAAAAACAGCGTCGTAAGCTTACGGCGCTATTATATTATATTCGATATGAATCCTTATCCAAATAAATATGTTTGATGGCTAGAGTATTAAATGCAGATTACATTAGCCTTTAAACTATGTAATTCTGATCAATAGTTTGGAAGATATTAAATTATTAAAAACTACGCGCATTCGAAAAATTCTACGGCGGCGCGCGGCTGGACTAAATTAAAGGCACGCTACGATGTATTAGTTCGTTAATTTTCAATTTGTATACCGATTTTGATAATTATTTCACTGTTTAAAGGATAAGTGGTTATCTGCTGCATTCTAAATTAGTTTTTGAATTGAAGTACACACATATTAAATAGGAAAGTCCTTTTCTTTATTTCTTTCCTCATACGTATTAAGGAAATTTGTAATTGAACTTCAAATTCACTAAAAATTGTGAAATAAAACAAAAATTTTAAGAAAAAAAAATAGCCGACTTCAAAAAAAACAATCTCAAACAAAATGCACTCAAAAGTAACATAAAAAAACAATTTCAAACAAAATGCATTCAAAAGTACCATAAAAAACCATCTCAAACAAAATGCACTAAAAAGAAACAAAATAATGACAGAAGAGAAAGAAGAGAACTTTCTTTAGAGTTTAGAGGGTTTTTGAAAGAGAGAAGAAAGAAAGAAAGAAGTTTTCATGTCATTATTTTGTTTCTTTTTAGTGCATTTTGTTTGAGATGGTTTTATTGAACACTTTTAAAGCCTCTTTTAATAACATACTTACCGCTAAAGTATCGTGTTGTAACGATGTAGTTTTTATGAACAATAGCAATCTAACGTGACGTCTGACATCTGGCAGGTAACTGACAGTTGTCAATAAATTGTGGTAGTGGCGCTTTAGCTGATTAATAACTTAAAAATGTATTAAATATTTAAATTTTCTTTTTCTATTTTTTGATTTCATTATATATATTGGTTGCTTTATGCATGATTAAATATACTTTTTATAAAAAAGAAACAAAGGTTTTAGGTGGTAGATAGCAAAAAGACAGGTGTCCGAGGTCCATCTTTAAAAACAACAGGAAGGTTATTTATAGGATGAGTTGCTAAAACTCGGCCATTTTGTTGGAGGTCAGCGGTCTGAAATAGTCGTTTCCTTGTACTAATTTTTTTTTTTGTAAATTATTAAAATTTACGTTGGTTCCCTATTGAAAGGGTAAGTTACTTGCACAATTTAATTTGTAATTTAGCGGCGTTAATAACCCATACAGAAACTGATATGGAATATAGCGACGGAATTATGCGGAAACTTGCAACCTGTGATACTAAGGGATGATCCGAACTTTAGTGATACTATCCATATTTGTTAAGCAGTAGACACGACCCGCTCTAAGACGCGCATAACGCAAAATGAAATGCTACGAACCCCAACAAAATATCATTAGAGGCTTATTGAACGAGTTGAAACCGCTCGACGCAAAATAAAATGTAACCAACCCCAACAAAATATCATTAGAGGCTTATTTAACGAGTTGAAACCGCTCAAAACGAATAAAAACTATAGGGACGTCGCATAAAACCCAAAACTCCCGGACCTACAAATCAGGTAACGGAAACGATAAAACCCACAAATTCGTGTAATCTTACTTACTCAACAAATACCGATACGTACATAAACAATTACAGATACTATGGGATCACAGCAAGATGTTAAAAAATAGTGACTGAACAATAGCTTGGTAAAAAAAACCAAAACTTAAGAAATCTAACCAAGTTTTTTTTTTCCAGGTAAGTTGGAATTAAGTTTGGAAAAGAAAAAGAAATACAAAATACAGGTTAAATAATAAAAACTATAATAAGAATTAAATGAAATGAAGTAAGATTGCTTGAAGAAAACAACCTATTAATTTTTTAACAACAAGCAAAATAAAATATATATTTATATAATATATTGTTAGGACTGTTGAGGGTAGTCTCACAAAAGGTTTTATAAGGAGGCGTGCGCTGCTGCTCGAAGCAGTCTCTTTCCATCCTTCATTGCGGAACGTCTGACATTTTTGTTTATTAACGTTCGATTTGAGTTTGATACTACAGCGAGGATTATTATGAAGTAGAGTTAAATTCATTATTTCGCTGTTAGTTTAATTCTTTTAAATACTTTTGCATCAAATATCTTACATCAGAAGTGGGATAGGATCCGCGTGATTCTATCCACTTTGCTCACTTTGTGTTTGTGTTTGCATTTTCGTGAAAATAAATGCAAAGAGAAAAATGTCAGGTCGTTACCGTGATAATTGTTGTAGTCGTAGCAAGTTGAGTCGATATCAAAGTCGTACCAGTGTTCGCGAAACAAGGGTAGCGTGGACCAAGCTGTTTATTCTGCATGGGAATGTGTGGGCAGTGAGGCTCACGCGCTGTCTGTGTATTTCACAGCAGACAGGATTGTGGACACGATCTATTCAATTTGTACTGCGGTAAGATCGAACCAATATTTTTATATTTCAAGTTTTGATGCCAAATAAGTCAACATTAGACTTTTAAATTAATTTAAAGATGTGTTCTTTACTAAAGACTGAAATTGAATACCTCGATCAGTTTATTAGTGAGGGTCAGGTAAGGCCGAGTCGTGGCAAGATTTAACACGTTACATGCCAACATGATTTTTTCATTTTAAAGTGAACTTGTAAGGCTAGTCGGTTGCGCTGAGCGTGTTAAGCCATTACCTGAGTCAGACGTATGTCATTATGTCATAATAGTCATTGATGCCCTTTATTAGTTCAGTTTGCTTTGTCCATGTATTGTCGAGATGCTCTGCGTAGCGTAGACTGCGGGATACCCAACTGCAGAAGTGAGATTGTGAACGGAATGTGAGACGTTCTGTATCAGGAGATGCTTCTAGGGTATTTTCAGGACTGACAAACTGCGGGTTGCCATTAATATCATGTAGAGGACGGACTGCGGGACGCTTGCCCTACATGGTGCCACGGTGAGGGGAGTGGACTCCCGAGACATGCTCTGCTTTTTTTTTTAACGGTGAGACATCTTTTGTTCGTATGACACGCAAACGTCGTGCCTATGTTATACGAACGATTGTGTGATACTACTTGCGTATAATAAGCGAACGTCGTGCCTATGTTATACGAGTAGTTATGTATCTGACATGTGTGTAATAAGCGAACGTCGTGCCTATGTTATGCACATGTAGATGACACATGATATGCGAACGTCGTGCCTATGTCATGTGCTGAAGTCATTTGTGTAGATGAACTATGCAAACGTCGTGCCTATGGTTCACTATGTTGTTGTAAACGAACTATGCAAACGTCGTGCCTATGGTTCACTATGTTGTTGTAAACGAACTATGCAAACGTCGTGCCTATGGTTCACTATGTTGTTGTAAACGAACTATGCAAACATCGTGCCTATGGTTCGCAAAGTTGCAAAGAAGTACAGGAGGACGAGGACGTTCTCCAGTCAGGAGAGGCCGTGTTAGGACTGTTGAGGGTAGTCTCACAAAAGGTTTTATAAGGAGGCGTGCGCTGCTGCTCGAAGCAGTCTCTTTCCATCCTTCATTGCGGAACGTCTGACATTTTTGTTTATTAACGTTCGATTTGAGTTTGATACTACAGCGAGGATTATTATGAAGTAGAGTTAAATTCATTATTTCGCTGTTAGTTTAATTCTTTTAAATACTTTTGCATCAAATATCTTACAATATATATTGTTAGGTGTTAGGACTGTTGAGGGTAGCCACACAAAAAAAAAGGATTTATAAGGAAGCGTGCGCTGCTGCTCGAGGCTCTAATCCGCTTGTTGTAGGTGCCGCCACCTACAATCCAATCGCGCTCGGTAAGTTTCGTCGGGATTATCGTAGACCTAGGCACGTTCTTGACTTTCAAGACGATGCAATTACTATCGCCCAGGCTAAGCTCAAACATCACAAACAGATCACACGCCGCAGTCGCTGTCGGCTGCGACAATCATTCTCGCGATACGGCCTCATAGCAGGCAGGTTTTCACCTATTAATTGTAGAAGCGTTGCTGGAGTTTCTTCCGCCACTTCTTCTCCCAGCGCTAACGCTTTCCGAAGTGGTAGTAATGTTAGCTGTATTAATAATAGCAATCAGATAATAGCAACCGATCAAGCCGAGGTTCGGCCCTCTCGGGCACCCTTGAATCGGAATGCTGAACGCGTAATGAGTGACAGCCCAAGCCGAGGTCCCCTCTCGGGGGCCCTTGCGCCCAGTCACTCCATGGAGCGTCCACCGAAGCGACCTAAGAGCTCGGTGACCTTCCAATCCGGTAATAATAACGAAGTAACAGCCCGAGCCGAGGCTCCTGAGGGAGCCCTCGAGCCTAGTTACTCTTAAACGAGGTTTAGGCTAAGCGCCATCTGCGCCCGGCCACCTCAAGCCCGGTGAAACTGTAAATGCCTCCTCAAGGCAAACAGTGACTACTTAGTCAAAAAAAAAAAAACTGCTCGAGGCAGTCTCTTTCCATCCGCCATTGCGGAACGTCTGACATTTTTGTTTATTTACGTTCGGTTTGAGTTTATCCTATTGCGAGGATTATTTAGAAGTAGAGTTAAATTCACTATTTCGCTGTTAATTTATTTCTTTTAAGATACTTTTGCATCAAATATCTAACAATACATTTATATATATACAACAATTCGGGTTTTGTTAGATTTAAATACTTAATAGTCCGGTCCATGTTTAAATTTAAAAAAAAAAATTAAATTAAAGTCAATAATAATAATAAACTGGTTACTAATATTACAACCTGTGCAAGTGCTCATTTATATTGGAACGAATAGATTTAAGAAATTAAGAATTGTGTTATAAGAACCACGTGCTCTTGACAATAATTTTAATTCTTCTTTTCTAATTTTTTTTTAAGTAATACTCATGATTCCTTGTATTGCGGCATATTAATTGTTACTTTTCCTTTTCTTAATAATTTACTTTAAATTTAAATTTGTTTTTTATGAATTCGTTTTGCATTACAATCTGACTATTTTTTAATACTGTTTCCCTTGTTGTAAAGGTGAAATTACTGCCAAGTTAGTACCTAGCCGTTCTTTTTTTATTTTTTTTTTTAACTTTGAATACGTCATCATATGCCAGATTGATTATGTGAACTGAATTCCTTTGTTCTACTAACATTTTATTTCGGCCGTGCTGCCTATGATTTGATTATATATATTGTAAGATATTTGATGCAAAAGTATTTTAAAAGAATTAAACTAACAGCGAAATAATGAATTTAACTCTACTTCATAATAATCCTCGCTGTAGTATAACCTCAAACCGAACGTAAACAAAAATGTCAGACGTTCCGCAACGACCGATGGAAAGAGACTGCCTCGAGCAGCAGCGCATACTTCCTTATAAAACAACCTTTTGTGTGACTACCCTCAACAGTCCTAACACGGCCTCTCCTGACTGGAGGACGTCCTCGTCCTCCTGTACTTCTTTGCAACTTTGCGAACCATAGGCACGACGTTTGCATAGTTCGTTTACAACAACATAGTGAACCATAGGCACGACGTTTGCATAGTTCGTTTACAACAACATAGTGAACCATAGGCACGACGTTTGCATAGTTCGTTTACAACAACATAGTGAACCATAGGCACGACGTTTGCATAGTTCGTTTACAACAACATAGTGAACCATAGGCACGACGTTTGCATAGTTCGTTTACAACAACATAGTGAACCATAGGCACGACGTTTGCATAGTTCATCTACACAAATGACTTCAGCACATGACATAGGCACGACGTTCGCATATCATGTGTCATCTACATGTGCATAACATAGGCACGACGTTCGCTTATTACACACATGTCAGATACATAACTACTCGTATAACATAGGCACGACGTTCGCTTATTATACGCAAGTAGTATCACACAATCGTTCGTATGACATAGGCACGACGTTTGCGTGTCATACGAACATAAGATGTCTCACCGTTAAAAAAAAAGCAGAGCATGTCTCGGGAGTCCACTCCCCTCACCGTGGCACCATGTAGGGCAAGCGTCCCGCAGTCCGTCCTCTACATGATATTAATGGCAACCCGCAGTTTGTCAGTCCTGAAAATACCCTAGAAGCATCATCTCCTGATACAGAACGTCTCATATTCCGTTCACAATCTCACTTCTGCAGTTGGGTATCCCGCAGTCTACGCAACGCAGAGCATCTCGACAATACATGGACAAAACAAACTGAACTAATAAAGGGCATCAATGACTATTACGACATAATGACATACGTCTGACTCAGGTAATGACTTAACACGCTAAGCGCAACCGACTAGCCTTACAAGTTCACTTTAAAATGAAAAAATTATGTTGACATGTAACGTGTTAAATCTTGCCACGACTCGGCCTTACCTGACCCTCGCTAATAAACTGATCGGGGTATTCAATTTCAGTCTTTAGTAAAGAACACATCTTTAAATTAAATGAAAAGTCTAATGTTGACTTATTTGGCATCAAAACTTGAAATATAAAAATATTGGTTCAATCTTACCGCAGTACAAATTGAATAGATCGCGTCGACAATCCTGTCTGCTATGAAATACACAGACAGCGCGTGAGCCTCACTACTCACATATTCCCATGCAGAATACATGGCTTGGTCCACGCTACCCTTGTTTCGCAAACACTGGTACGACTTTGATATCGACTCAACTTGCTACGACTACAACAATTATCACGGTAACGATCTGACATTTTTCACTTTGCATTTATTTTCACGAAAATGCAAACACAAACACAGAGTGAGCAAAGTGGATAGAATCACGCGGATCCTATCCCACTTCTGATGTAAGATATTTGATGCAAAAGTATTTTAAAAGAATTAAACTAACAGCGAAATAATGAATTTAACTCTACTTCATAATAATCCTCGCTGTAGTATAACCTCAAACCAAACGTAAACAAAAATGTCAGACGTTCCGCAACGACCGATGGAAAGAGACTGCCTCGAGCAGCAGCGCATACTTCCTTATAAAACAACCTTTTGTGTGACTACCCTCAACAGTCCTAACAATATATTTTTTTAGGGTTCAATAGTAGATTCTTTAGTTTCCAACATAGATTTTTCACTTCGATTTTTGTTTTTGTTTTTTTTTTTTATGTGAAATATTTAATCTGGATTCTTGCCAACGAGTTTTGTGATTTTGGTATTACCTCCAATATTTATAATTTTCTTTTGAATTATTCTTTTGCTAGTTCATGTTGGAGATAATTTTATTTTTTAATTTTACCCTTTTGTAAAAGACCACCGACCGTAGGGCCCTTGTGTTAGCTTTTATTATGGTACGGTGGTCCAGGGACATATAGGGTTTACATTGGACTATATTTCTTTCGTTTGGCGGATTCCAGGAACTTGGATACGATTTAAAAACGAGGTTGCGGAGTCAGCGGACGACCCGGCATGACCAGGCCAAACATTGAATAATATGCGAACAACACCGCCTGAAAACTGGTATTTTACTTACATTCGCAAGTCTATAGATATAAGGGGAATAAAAAGACAATATGATCTCACAACAATAATATTATTTATTTATTCTTTTTTTATCATATTACCAACACATTTAATTTTCACAAATTATTATATTACAGTAAGAATAGAAACATATATATATATATACAATAAGAATCATCCAAATGATAGTTGTTTTATTTAAATTTTATAGAAATGTTATAAGAGGTTATCTAGCTTAAGGCTTTCTAATTAAAAATGTTTATCGGAGATAGTAAAGGATAAAACTTATACTCAGGGTCGCGTTACTAGTTCGCGTGTCTTGATCAACTTTGCTTTTACCCACTTATTATTTTTAAACAATATTGAGCCTTTAAATTATACCATTTTAAACAAATTAGTTACAAACAACACAACAAGTCCCTATGCTCAATCAGCCATATACCTGTGCAGTGGCGGCTCGGAGGGAAACTTCCGGATAACAGTCCGAGCATCCACTGGACAGATCCTACTCAGGAATTTGGTGACACTGACCTGGATGTTGATTTGTAGTGATGGTAAGGAAGTTTGTACCTTACTGCATCCTAAGCTCTTTGCATGGACTGCGGAACGGACTTCAAAGAAGCATGACTAGTAATGTACATGCTTTAATCCATAATTTCTATTATGAAGTAACAATTAAATCGAAAACGGAGACGAATATGAAAGAAATATAAAGAAAACCCATCACGGCGGCTGCTACAAATTTAATTTTGTTCTAAAGGACTTATAAATCAATCCGCTCGCGATTTCCCACCTCTCCCATTTTTATTTATTTTGGCTAACCTGCCATAATATTTTCAATATCAAGTGCGATCACGAATGATTTAAACTCTCTAAAAGTAGAATTACAACAGCACAAATAATAAATCCGAGGACGGTAGACTACCACCGGCAATTCATTTTGACAATGTCCCTTTTATACGACATTGACATAATTGACAGATGTGTGCGTTCGGAAACCGAAGAGAAGAAAAAAACTGAATCAAGTAAAAGTAATGATGCGAAAAAAACCGCAACGTTACACGCCGTCGCGGTGCAGCCACGCGCAACACGACCTCCGACATCTTCTTTCTTATTGGGGTCGCTAGCCGCCAACGCAGCCTAACCTCGCCGTTTTCATTTAGTTAAGTCCGCACCCTGGGAGCCCTGACCATATCATACTAATTACTTGTAACGTCCGTGTGACAGACCTACCAAGTAGGCGTTGGACCCACGCCTGTCTTAAGTTTTTTACTATTCCGATGATTTATATTAGGTCCTTACATATGAAATTGGCGTTTTGTATGGGAGGAACAAAAAGTCGAATATTTTTTAATATAATATTGTTAGATATTTGATGCAAAAGTGTTTTAAAAGAAATAAATTAACAGCGAAATAGTGAATTTAACTCTACTTCTAAATAATCCTCGCAATAGGATAAACTCAAACCGAACGTAAATAAACAAAAATGTCAGACGTTCCGCAATGACGGATGGAAAGAGACTGCCTCGAGCAGCAGCGCACGCTTCCTTATAAATCCTTTTTTTTTGTGTGGCTACCCTCAACAGTCCTAACAATATATTTAACTAATCAAAGTTTGAACCATTATTTTCTATGCACTTTTGCCATCTCATAGGTAGTTCATTGATCCCTTTACTAAAAAAACCAGTCGGACGGGAATCAATAAAATCTTTGAAGGCGATTTGGACTGGCCAATCGGAGTTGAATTTTTTTCCTTGCAAGAAGTTATCCAAATTTCGAAAAAAATGGTAATCTGTTGGAGCAAGGTCCGGGGAGTACGGAGGATGTCTTAGACTTTCCAATTGAAGCTCTTCTAATTTAGTAGCCGTCTGTTGCGCAGTGTGTGGTCTAGCGTTGTCGTGAAGCAGCAGTGGCGTGGAGCGATTGACCAGCCTAGGTTGTTTAGCCGCTAGCTTTTCCATCATGGTTTGCAATTGCTGACAATAGACATCAGCCGTAATAGTCTGGCCAGATTTGAGAAAACTGTAATGAACAATACCGGCACTAGTCCACCAAACGCTTACAAGTAACTTTTTTGGGGTTAATTTTCGCTTGGGGCAGGATTTGGCTGGCTGGCCAGGATCCAACCATTGCGCTGAGCGCTTCCGATTATCGTAAAGAACCCATTTTTCATGACAGGTAATGATTCGGTTTAAAATACCTTCATTATTGTGCCGGTTTAGTAATGTAACGCAACAGTCGACGCGCGTTTGCCGGTTTGCTTCAGTCAATTCGTGAGGTACCCACCTTTCAAGCTTTTTAATCTTTCCAATTTGCTTCAAATGAATTAAAACAGTCAATTATCACTAACATTGCAGCTTGCAGCTAACTCGGACGTGGTTTGCGATGGATCCGCTTCCACAATAGCCTTCAACTCTTCATTATCAACTTGAGTCTCAGGCCGTCCACGGGGCTCGTTCTGCAGATCGAAATTTCCAGAACGAAAACGTTGGAACCAAAAACGAACTGTGTTTTCTTTTGCAAAACGACCGCCATACACATCATTCACCCTTCGAGTCGTTTCCGCAGCACTAGTGCCACGGCGGAACTCGTACTCGTAAATAATGCGATATTTTAAGTTTTCCATTTTGTAAAATGAGTGACGCAAACAGAAAAAAACAGAAGAAAAAAAACAATTGAATGACGGTCATCGAACCACAAATACATGAGTCTATAGCTGTACAAATTTGAATTTGGAATTCCTTACCAAAGAGGAGAAATTCGTGATTAAAGTGGCCAGTACGAAAAACGCCAATTTCATATGTAAGGACCTAATATTAACAGCAGGTTGTAATATTAGTAACCAGTTTATTATTATTTTTTTTTTAATTATACATAATATTGTTAGGTGTTAGGACTGTTGAGGGTAGTCTCACAAAAGGCTTTATAAGGAAGTATGCGCTGCTGCTCGAGGCAGTCTCTTTCCATCCGTCATTGCGGAACGTCTGACATTTTTGTTTATTTACGTTCGGTTTGAGTTTATCCTATTGCGAGGATTATTTAGAAGTAGAGTTAAATTCACTATTTCGCTGTTAATTTATTTCTTTTAAAATACTTTTGCATCAAATATCTAACATCAGAAGTGGGATAGGATCCGCGTGATTCTATCCACTTTGCTCACTCTGTGTTTGTGTTTGCATTTTCGTGAAAATAAATGCAAAGAGAAAAATGTCAGATCGTTACTGTGATAATCTTTGTAGTCGCAGTAAGTTGAGTCGAAATCAGAATCGTACCAGTGTTCACGAAGCAAGGTTAGCGTGGACCAAGCCGTTTATTCTGCATGGGAATATGTGAGTAGTGAGGCTCACGCGTTGTCTGTGTATTTCACTCTGACAGGATTATGGATGCGATCTATTCAATTTGTACTGCGGTAAGATCGAACCAATATTTTTATATTTCAAGTTTTGATGCCAAATAAGTCAACATCAGACTTTTTAATTAATGTAAAAATGTGTTCTTTACTTAAGACTGAAATTGAATACCTCGATCAGTTTATTAGTGAGGGTCAGGTAAGGCCGAGTCGTGATAAGATTAAAAACCTTTGCCTGAGTCAGATGGATGTCATTATGTCGTAATAGTCATTGATGCCCTTTATGAGTGTGAGACGTTTTTGTATCAGGAGATGATGCTTCTTGGGTATCTTCAGGACGGACAAACTGCGGGACGCTCCTATCGGCAACGGACTGCAGGACGCTTGTCCTACAAGGTGCCAGGGTGAGGAGGATCTGTGCTGTTTGACGATCCGATGTAGTTGTTACTGGATCTGTGGCTGTTTGATGATCCGATGTAGTTGTTACTGGATCTGTGGCTGTTTGATGATCCGATGTAGTTGTTACTGGATCTGTGGCTGTTTGATGATCCGATGTAGTTGTTACTGGATCTGTGGCTGTTTGATGATCCGATGTAGTTGTTACTGGATCTGTGGCTGTTTGATGATCCGATGTAGTTGTTACTGGATCTGTGGCTGTTTGATGATCCGATGTAGTTGTTACTGGATCTGTGGCTGTTTGATGATCCGATGTAGTTGTTACTGGATTTATGCCGTTTGATGATCCGATGTAGTTGTTACTGGATCTGTGCTGTTTGATGATCCGATGTAGTTGTTACTGGATCTGTGGCTGTTTGATGATCCGATGTAGTTGTTACTGGATCTGTGGCTGTTTGATGATCCGATGTAGTTGTTACTGGATCTGTGGCTGTTTGATGATCCGATGTAGTTGTTACTGGATCTGTGCTGTTTGATGATCCGATGTAGATGTTACTGGATCGGTGTTATGTAATGATCCGATGTAGATGCTACTGGATCACTGTAACCCAATACACTGAGGCAAGTTTAATCTGTAAGGCCTGTGGCAGTGTGGTCCCTGAAACACGCGCCTGAGTAGTGCCTGTCTACAATCAGCGCGCTACAGCCGCGCCTGATGACGAGCAGCGCGCCAGTGCAGCGCCTGACGACGAGCAGCGCGCCCGCATCGCGCCTGCCAACGAGCTGGTATCGAAAGACTCCATGCCATTGTTACAGACGAATTCCAATGTTGACGATGCTGGAAGAACGAGCCCGAGGACGGTCTCATGTCAGGAGAAGCCGTGTTAGGTGTTAGGACTGTTGAGGGTAGTCTCACAAAAGGCTTTATAAGGAAGTATGCGCTGCTGCTCGAGGCAGTCTCTTTCCATCCGTCATTGCGGAACGTCTGACATTTTTGTTTATTTACGTTCGGTTTGAGTTTATCCTATTGCGAGGATTATTTAGAAGTAGAGTTAAATTCACTATTTCGCTGTTAATTTATTTCTTTTAAAATACTTTTGCATCAAATATCTAACAATATGGTAACTGTTGTTGTTTTTTTTTTATTTTTTTTATGATATTTACCTAAAAATTTCGGAATATTTTTTTTTTTGCACGGGCTTACCCCGTAGCAGTGTCCAGGAGTCGGCAAAACCTGCATCATCCTGGAAGTGTTGAACAACATGCAGACTACAGACTCTTTCATACCGGTCACACTCAACTTCTCTGCACAGACCAGCAGTAATAAAACACAGGTTGAACATGCTGTAACATATACTTCAGTAGCTTTCAACTTTCATAATATCTATCTACCATAAATCTACTCATAAATCTACTCATAAATCTACGTTATTAATCTTACTTTTTTTTTTTTTTTTTTTTTTTTTTTTATTTATTTATATTAAACAGGGTACAAAATACAAAGTTATATTAAAAGTGTCTATAAACCCATCGTGGGTTTGTCCAGACACTTTGGTACTACGCTATGAAATATAACTGAAGGTAAGTTTAGATTAATTTTTTAAACAGCAACTAAGTGAGATCGCTCATACCGTCATATACAGGGTGCACAACGGGTAATAATTATATAACGCTCAGGATTTAAGATAGTAGTCTTTAAGTATGTTTTTTAAATTTTTGTAGTTTATGTTATTTTTAATTTCAGAAGGTAAATTATTTATTAATGTTGGAATTATATATTCTGATGTACGCATACCATAGACATTGACATGTTCTGGAATTGACAATTTTTTATTTGTTATACTCCTAGTTGTAAGTGTATGATTAATTGGAAGCTGAATTTCAGTCCGAAAATATTGTTCTACTAACAAGTTATATTCTACTTTTTTATGTACTGGAATTACTTTACAATGTTTAAATAGTTTTATAGGGTCTTTAGAATAATTCTGTTTTATTTTCGGTGGTGTTATTAGTTTTAAAATTTTATATTGTATATTATATATTTGATTTAGGTATGTTTTATAAGTTCGTCCGTAGCTACTTAATCCGTATGATATTATACTTTCTACAAACGCCATATACATAGTGATTAGAACATTGTAAGGTATTCTATCTTTTATTATATGAAATTTAGCCATGATTGCCCTTAGCTTATCACATGTCTTATTTATATGTCGCGACCAACTAAACCTATCATCTATAACCAGGCCAAGATATTTATGCTCGTGGACCTGCTCAAGAGGCACACAATTAGATGTGCACTTTCCACTGTGGAGACACGTGTGACTGTGTGCTAAAATTTTAATAATTTTATTCGGAGAGCACCGATTGTGGCTCGAATGCACATGCATAAATTTAGTTTTGTCAGCATTGAGTACTAAACCAGCATCATGCGACCATTTACAAAGCGCTTCAAAATCCGATTGTATCTGGCGTTCAGCCACCGCGATGTCTCTGTCAGCAGCCATCAGACATGTATCATCCGCAAACTGGTACACAGTGCAATGTTTAATGACCATGGTGATGTCGTTGACGTAGGTCAGATAATGAAGCGGACCGATAACAGAACCTTGTGCTGTTCCTAACGTAACAGGTACACTATCGCTGTACGACGTTCCGACTTTTACTTGGTAGCTGCGATCATTAAGATAATTTTTACACCACTGTAGCAGTTTTCCTCTTATGCCATTATTATCTAGCTTCTCAATTAACAGATCATGTTTAAGCATATCGAAGGCTTTGCTATAGTCAATAAATATTAATATGACATGTTTTTTTGAATTAAGGCAAGCATTAATATCATCGGTGAATTTAGATAATAAGAGAGTAGTACTTTTTCCAGCTTGAAACCCATATTGCTTCTCAGATAAAACTTTGTGAGATCTGCGAACTACTTGTGCTACTTGCGAATGCGAACTTAAATGCGAATGTTTAGATGGAATGATGAATGAATGAATGTTTGTTTAAAGGTAACTCTGGAATGAGTCTACGAATCTTGATGAAATTTGGCACAGATGTAGAATATAGTATGCAAGAACAAATAGGCAACAAATTAAGCTTTTTTTTTAACTCCGCGCGAACGGAGTTATGGTCGACAGCTAGTCTATCCATAAATTTGAAATTACGGAAACATATTTCCATCAAATTTACTTACATAAATACACCTAATTTTAAATTCAGAGCCTAGTCAATCGAGACGTTATGGAAATGTTTGACAATTGTTTTTAGAGCAACTCATTTAGAGTTATGTCACCTCTGACCAAGTAGACCTTTGATGTCTACTATGATGCTTATGATGGTAGGAGGCGATCGAACAGCGGCGGGAAAAGCGACCTCGGCGTGCCCTAGGCGCGCCGCTAGGCCGCCGCATAGTTGTGTTCGGAGCTCAGCCCACCATCGAACTGCTCAGGTAAACTATTGCTATCAATGGATCTGCTACCGTACTCAACCTGCATTTGTTAAGTTATTTTGTCTGGTTATATTTGTAGACAGTTCCTTGATTTCGGCGGGTGGCACGACCGCGACAAACTGTACTGGAAGGAGATCATCGACGTGGTTGTGGTGGCGGCGTGCGCCCCGCCCGGCGGCGGCCGCAATCCGCTCACCGCGCGCTTCGTAAGGCACTTCGCCATGCTGCATTTCGCCGCACCGGACTCTTCCGCGATGATCACTATATTTAAAGTAAACATTCACCGTCCTTTGACCCGTTAAAACATTGATAAAAAAAACCCTTATATGCTCGATGCCAGCATCTACCGGTATAAATAGACAAAGTTAGACAGAAATCTTTAAGCGTGTTTGTTGCAGTCGATCTTGGGCGGGCACATGGAGGACTTCGTGACGGAGGTGTCATCGCTAGCGGACAACTTGGTGCGCGCGGCGGTGGAGGTGTACGGACGTGTGTGCGCGCAGTTGCTGCCGACTCCTGCACGCGCCCACTACGTTTTTAATCTGCGAGATCTGTCCAGGCGCGGGCGGCGTACATGCGCGTCCCACGCGAAATGCTACGGTGTGTGTATTTACTTTAATATATTTCTATATGTTAGCTAATCCATAAAAAAGTGACACATGTTCAATCGTCTCCGAAGTACATCAGTATCTATTTAGAAATTGAAAGAATAATCAATCTTATTATTTTCTTTTTGGCTGTTCTATCATGAATGCTTGCGAGTATTTCATGACAGGCTCATTTGCGTAGAAGACAAGACCTTTTTCTACAGGCTAATGTGTGATGTTTGCGAGAAAAACTTCAAAGACCCGGTGTTGGATTTGCCTGAAGGAGAGCTTATTGAAGAGCCGTCAATGCTCCTATTTGGAGACTTCATAAATCCCTCATTGCCAAAAGAAATGAGGGTGTACCGGGAACTTCCAGACATGGAAAAACTCATGGCAGTGCTCAAGGTTTGTTTTAGTCTAAAAAAAATGTACGTTCAACAATTATAAAAATTTATTATCGGCCATAGTAAAATACTCCTCTATATTCAGGAATACCTAGACGAGTATAACGCTAGTGCGCGTACGGAGATGCGACTGGTTGTATTCAGTGAGATGGCGGAGCACGTGACGCGCGTGGCGCGCGTGCTGCGTGCCGAGCGCGGGCACGCGCTGCTCGTGGGACCAGCGGGCTCAGGCCGGCGCAGCGTTGCCGCGCTCGCCGCTCACCTCAACGACTGCCGGTAACGATACGGCCGCACGGCATACCAACCTGCTTCTTTATGAAACAACTAACAATTCATACAATGTCACGATCGTGTCTTGCAAATTATGTGCACCAGATTTTATGAATCGTAGACGATGGATAACTTATATATTATAAAATGTTGACAAAAACGAAAAAGAATTCAATAAGGAAAAGTTTATATGAACTCCAAACTGATGGAATGGTTTTCGCCGCAGATGCATGGGGATGGAGCTAAAGCGAAACTACGACGTGCCCGAGTTCCATGAGGACCTGGTGAAGATGTACATGAGCGCAGGCGTGGCTCTACGGGAGACCGTCTTCCTCTGCACCGACTCGCAGCTCTCTCGTGACGACTTTCTCGAAGATATCAACAATATGCTCAATACGGGTACTAAATAATCGTCCATTCAATATTATTCACCGTTGGAGAAAACTTCAGTCTATGGTAATATTAGTAGACCTTCCATAGTACCGAAAGTATAGGGTATTTTAGTTTTACTAATGCAGACGACTGGCCATTTACGGTTTTTAAGTAGTACGTTGGCAAGTTGATTTTCGCAGGTGAAGTAAACAACCTGCTGGAAGGCGATGCGTACGAGCAGATGCAGTCAGGATGTGGACAAGATGCTGCGAAGGCCGGGGTCAACCTTTCCGACCGCGACGCTCTCTACCGATTTTTCATCAACCGCGTGCGCGCCAAGCTCCACCTCTGCATTTGTATGAGCCCCGTTGGCGAAGGTTTCAGGTTGAAATGCATGAGCCGTAACATTGTCCCGTAAAAGTAAAAACGTTTTAGGTTCCTCGCATTGCTTTTTTGTGTGTTAATAAGCAAAACCTTTTTTGCTCACTAATGTTAAATTACAATGTGGTGGTGTGTGGTGCATTCAGACGGCGCTGTCGCATGTTTCCTTCTCTGGTGAACTGTTGTACTATCGACTGGCTGACCAAGTGGCCACCGGGAGCGCTGCACTCGGTGGCACGCCAGTCACTGGCACCGCTCGGCGACGCTAAGCTCATCAATGACGTATCCACAGTCTGCGTATCCATGCATCAGGTACGTGAAGTCAAACTTTTACCTTGTCTACGATAAATCTTTAATAGGACATTGAACACTATAGTATTACTTGATAACATATTCCTGTGTGTTTTGTATCAGGACGTGGACGTAATGTCGGAGCGCCTATTTACGGAGCTTCGGCGACACTTCTACTCGACGCCCAGCAGTTACCTCGACCTGCTACTGCTCTACCTTTCGCTGCTGGATGCCAAACGACAGGAGATCATCTCCGGCCGCGACCGCGCCTCCTGTGGCCTCGAGGTATATTGTTCTCAGATCTCGTTGACCTATACATATAATTTGTGTTTCATTGTGAGACTGTAATGTATACAGGTTGTACAACATTTCAGTCTTGACATAATGTAGGTTGTACTTACCTCATTTTTATGTTGTAGAAGCTGTACAGCGCATATGAGTCGGTGGGTGCGATGGAGCGAGCCGTACGAGAAATGGAGCCGCTGCTGGCGCGCAAGGCGGCGGAGGGCTCAGCGCTGGCGGCGCGCCTGCAAAACGAGCGCCGCGCAGCCGATCTCGTGCGGAGCGCCTTACTCGTCGATGAGGCTAACGCCAAGGTGGGATTTATAGACTTACCATAATAGTCGAGGTTTAGGTTCTGGCCGCAAAATGTTATGCAAATACGAGTAGTACAACTTATATGCTGTGAATATATTATAATTTTCTGTGTTACACATCGATTTCAACCTCGACAGATGAAAGCAGACGAGGTGAGGCAGATCGCAGACGAAGCGAAGGCGGACCTGGCGCTGGCCATGCCCGCCATGGAGGCTGCGCAGGACGCGCTCAAGGCGTTGAATAAAGCCGATATCAATGAATTGAAAGCATTTCAGAAGCCTCCCACGCTCGTGCGCTTCGTCATGGAGCCAGTTTGCATTTTGCTAGGAGCGTAGTCAGTTTAGTTTACGACAAGTTTTTTCTAATTAATTAATAAACTTATTTGACTGAACCAAACGTCGGCCAAAATCTACGACTGATACAAGAAACTTATTTGCAGGCCCGATTGGGATTCAACAAAAAAGCTTCTGGCCGATGTGAACTTTATCCGAAACCTGCAAGAGTACGATAAGGACCACATCCCCGACGCCACCCTTAAAAAGATCAAGACTTATCTCACGCACAAGGATTTCAATCCCGATACTGTCGTTAAAGTCTCCAAGGTGACTTATTACTAACCCATAGATTAAATACTAACCAACAGATGTCGAATATACTAAATATGCCAAGTGCAAATACTTAGTACTCGAATGGATGTATCATGCTGTAGAAGTGAGTGGAAGTTTTGCTTTGCGTAGGTTTGCCGCTCCATGGTGCTGTGGGTGCAGGCCATCGACATGTAAGCAAAGGTGTTTCGCGTAGTGGAGCCCAAGATCCTTAAGTAAGTTATCCATTTTAATATTTTGAAGACAGTTTTGTATCTCATCATTATCATTAAGACGTTAATTGCGAGTTACACGGATGTTGGATGCCGTTTACAGACATAAAGAGGCTGCGGGCATCCTGCGTAGCGTAATGGCGGAGTTACGTGCCAAGCAGAAGCAGGTGGAAGCGGTGGAGGCGCAGCTGGCGGCCATGCAGCGCGAACTGGAGATTGTAGAGGAGGAACGTGACCGGCTGCAGGCGGATGTGCAGTTGGCCGCCGCCCGCTTGGCGCGGGCAGGCAGCCTTACGCAGGCGCTCGCCAATGAGCAGTCGCGCTGGGAGAACAGCGTCAAGGTCACCTTGCTCAGTTAATTGGGGGAGTTCTAGCCGTACCTGTAGCTATACAATCATATTAATAATTTTCGATATTGATAAAGTAACATCTCGGCACTCGGCGTAAAATTATCCAGACTTCTTAAGTTAGCCCTCAAGTTGAAACTAACATTTAACTTTTCTCTGATGTATTCCAGGAATGGTCGTTGCAGTTAATCGACGCTACCGGCAACGTGCTGGTGGCGGCCGGCTGCATTGCGTACTTCGGCGACTTTCTTGCACACTATCGGCGTGAGCTCGAGCACAAGTGGGTGGCCCATTGCGCGGAACTCAAGATACCCGCTTCTCCCACTTTCGAGTAAATCTGTTTTTGTACTTATAATTACTAGTGATGCAACGGATGTCTGTTTCCGTTTCCGCAAGTGCGGAAGTTCCGCGTTCTTTTCAACATCTGTTTCTGCTTCTGTTTCCGCAACTTTTATAACGGAGATAAAACGGAACTTTACGACGGCTGAGATCCAAATGCGCGGCGCGAGACGCGCAGTTCGTGCGCGGCCTTTCGGCACTTGTCGCATTTGTTTGTTTACGTACTTTTTCGTGAATTTAAGCGCGTAATATTTTCTGCTGCTGTTTGAAACAATCAGTTTCTCTTGCTGGAGTAAACTGTCTAGTTGTTGTCCATATAAAATTTGACAACTGGCAAAATGTGACTATTTCATACTTACGAGTTTTTAAAAGTACTTTTGAATAAGTGATAACCATGTAATATATCATCATCATTATTATCATCAGCTCACTATACATCCCCACTGAGGGGCTCGGAGCCTACCCCAAATTAGGGGTGACTAGGCCATAGGCAACCACGCTGGCCCAGAGCGGGTTGACTTCACACATATCATTAAATTTTTTCTCAGCTATGTGTAGGCAGCATCACTATGTTTTCCTTCACCGTAGGAACGTCGGATAAATGTAAATATCTAAATCGAAAAACACATTGGTACATAGCGGGATTCGAACCCAGGCCCTGCAGATTGCAAGTCAAGTGCCTAATAATTATATCTTTTTCTAATCTAGATTTGGTGTTTTTGATACTTAACACATTCATTGTTTACAAAATAAAAAAAGGTAACAGCTGGGAGCAAAAACTTTTTATGGTGAATTTTTATTTAGTATATATCTGGGAGTGTTTGAACATATAGATAAATTAATAATGTTTTTTGTATTTGAGCGCTAGGGATCATCATTTTGAGCGCTAGGGATGGCAATGGTTTAGTTCACTAATATGTAGATATTTGTTCCACGATTTCATTTCTGTGTACTAATATGTTACAAGATTTTGACAAAGTCAAGTTTTTCATCAAATTCCAGAATATTGAGTAAAACATGTAAGGATACTAATCAAAACCAGCTTTTATCTTCTCGGTTCAAGATCTTGTAACATTTCATACACACCCACACATACACACACGTATACACACACACACATAAACATAAACGCATACACACACACACGTACACACACATACATATATTTAAAAATATACATACATAACACTAAGTTCAGCCTTAGCTTCATGTGATACAAGATATTTGTATGTTTGCCTCCGTACGAACGTGGTACAAATCACTAACACTGTAAGAATGAAACTAATACTCTTTTTCGTTAGTTGACTATATTGCCAGAGTGGCCACACAAAGCAACATGGACTCGCTTCAAATGCCGGCGGCTTACTGGCTACTACAAAGTGAACGGGCCCCTCGCTCGGATCCGAGGGGGAGGCGCCGCTACTAATAGCTCTGCCCACTCGGATTCGAGTGGTCAGCAGTGAATGTATTAATAAAGAAATATATTTGTCGTTTATCAACACGAGTGGTTTGGCGAACATTAATTTGTAAATAGTGTAATTTTGTTTCCTGAAAATAAATTAAAAAAAAAACGTATTTTAACTTATTGCAGCACAGTAAAAATACATAATATATTGAAGGCTAAAGGACACCGATATCCAATGCCTTAATAAATTAAAAACGAATACAAACTGTTCTTACCAAAAAAAATTTTTGTAAATATGTTTTTTTTTTTATTATTTACACTTCTGTTTCCGCTTCCGTTTCCGTTTCCGTTTCTGCTAAAATTTATTTTTGACATCTGTTTCCGTTTCTGGTTCTGGAAAGACACTTCCGTTGCATCACTAGTATTTACTGGAGAGTCGGTTGCCATCTTAGAAGCCTTAATGTACATCGAATCACACAAGATTAGAAAGACAATAATATTTTCGGATTCTAAAAGCTGTTTAGACGCAATTTTATCAAATCAATTTAGAAGTAAATCAAGATTCCCTTTTATTATGGAAATTAAAAACATTTTGTACAGATGTTCTCTGCAAGGTCTCCAGGTCACTCTTGCGTGGATTCCGGGTCATTCTGGGATCCAGGGCAATGAGTCAGCTGACCATTTAGCTAAAGAAGCCACATCGTGTGGCTCAATGAGTCACCACAAACTATACATTCATGACCTGGTGTCCTTGGCTAAGGAACATCTTTTGTCTAGTTGGAAATCTGTGTGGTCCGAGACTTCTATTAGCAAAGGAAAATACTTTGCAGACATACAAGAATCCATACCAGTGAGGCCATGGTTTTTTAGGTTCCCTGATGCAAATAAGCAGACCACGTCGACGATCTGTCGACTACGATTAGGCCATGCGTGCACTCCAACTTTCTTAGCAAAAATCAGGGTTAAGGATAGCTCGCTATGTGAATGCGGATTAGACGAAGGAACGGTGGACCATATATTTTTCTCTTGCCCGAACAGAACTTTCTTCCCTAATTGATGTCCTCCCCAATTATATCCCTCGCCCCACTAACTTTAAGACCCTCTTAACCCACGTACATACCCCGTTTGTAAATATTTTATGTGATTATATTAACAAAAATAATATTAGATTATAAGTTGTTTGTCCCATAACCTACTAACAATACTATGTATATTATTGTGTTCGTCCTTTTTAGGTAAATCAACGTTTGTAGATAATTCTAGAGTTTGTAACACTTGTATGCTCACGAGACTTATCCATAAGTAGAGTGTTGCCAGTCTCTTTAATACAAGAATAAAACTATAATCACTCGACACTGGCCCAATCCGCTGAGGGAGAGCCATAATCAAGAAAAAGAAAGAAAGAACAGTTTGTATTCGTTTTTAATTTATTAAGGCATTGGATATCGGTGTCCTTTAGCCTTCAATATATTATGTATTTTTACTGTGCTGCAATAAGTTAAAATACGTTTTTTTTTTTAATTTATTTTCAGGAAACAAAATTACACTATTTACAAATTAATGTTCGCCAAACCACTCGTGTTGATAAACGACAAATATATTTCTTTATTAATACATTCACTGCTGACCACTCGAATCCGAGTGGGCAGAGCTATTAGTAGCGGCGCCTCCCCCTCGGATCCGAGCGAGGGGCCCGTTCACTTTGTAGTAGCCAGTAAGCCGCCGGCATTTGAAGCGAGTCCATGTTGCTTTGTGTGGCCACTCTGGCAATATAGTCAACTAACGAAAAAGAGTATTAGTTTCATTCTTACAGTGTTGTAGTGATTTGTACCACGTTCGTACGGAGGCAAACATACAAATATCTTGTATCACATGAAGCTAAGGCTGAACTTAGTGTTATGTATGTATATTTTTAAATATATGTATGTGTGTGTACGTGTGTGTGTGTATGCGTTTATGTTTATGTGTGTGTGTGTATACGTGTGTGTATGTGTGGGTGTGTATGAAATGTTACAAGATCTTGAACCGAGAAGATAAAAGCTGGTTTTGATTAGTATCCTTACATGTTTTACTCAATATTCTTGAATTTGATGAAAAACTTGACTTTGTCAAAATCTTGTAACATATTAGTACACAGAAATGCAATCGTGGAACAAATATCTACATATTAGTGAACTAAACCATTGCCATCCCTAGCGCTCAAAATGATGATCCCTAGCGCTCAAATACAAAAAACATTATTAATTTATCTATATGTTCAAACACTCCCAGATATATACTAAATAAAAATTCACCATAAAAAGTTTTGGCTCCCAGCTGTTACCTTTTTTTATTTTGTAAACAATGAATGTGTTAAGTATCAAAAACACCAAATCTAGATTAGAAAAAGATATAATTATTAGGCACTTGACTTGCAATCTGCAGGGCCTGGGTTCGAATCCCGCTATGTACCAATGTGTTTTTCGATTTAGATATTTACATTTATCCGACGTTCCTACGGTGAAGGAAAACATAGTGATGCTGCCTACACATAGCTGAGAAAAAATTTAATGATATGTGTGAAGTCAACCCGCTCTGGGCCAGCGTGGTTGCCTATGGCCTAGTCACCCCTAATTTGGGGTAGGCTCCGAGCCCCTCAGTGGGGATGTATAGTGAGCTGATGATAATAATGATGATGATATATTACATGGTTATCACTTATTCAAAAGTACTTTTAAAAACTCGTAAGTATGAAATAGTCACATTTTGCCAGTTGTCAAATTTTATATGGACAACAACTAGACAGTTTACTCCAGCAAGAGAAACTGATTGTTTCAAACAGCAGCAGAAAATATTACGCGCTTAAATTCACGAAAAAGTACGTAAACAAACAAATGCGACAAGTGCCGAAAGGCCGCGCACGAACTGCGCGTCTCGCGCCGCGCATTTGGATCTCAGCCGTCGTAAAGTTCCGTTTTATCTCCGTTATAAAAGTTGCGGAAACAGAAGCAGAAACGGATGTTGAAAAGAACGCGGAACTTCCGCACTTGCGGAAACGGAAACAGACATCCGTTGCATCACTACCACTGACATTGTCGCTGTGCGATTTACAGGCGAATCGGTGGATAAAGAACATGGAACGGGAGAACGGGCTGCACGTGGCCAAACCGACGGCGCCGAATCTGCTGCGCATATTGGAGAGCTGCGTGCGTCTCGGCTGGCCGATGCTGCTGGAGGACGTGGGCGAGGAACTGGACGCCGCACTTACGCCGCTACTGCTCAAACAAACCTTCATACAGGTCATTACGTGTACTATGCATTTCGATGATAACACGTTGTTTTAATGGAATATAGAGGTAAATTCTAGCATGGATTTTATTAACTAAACTACTATAGACTTCATATTCATAAAATCTTTATTTTGACCGCATTTATTTTGCAACTAGCTCAAAAATGTTATGACTTCGATATCAGGGTGGTCATCTGCTGATTCACCTCGGCGACAGCGACATAGAGTATGACCCGCACTTCCGGCTGTACCTTACCACAAAGCTCGGTAACCCGTATTACTTGCCCGAGATCTGCATCCAAGTTACCTTGGTCAACTTTACTGTGACGCTTTCCGGACTGGAGGAACAACTGCTCGCGTAACTACCATACTTTGTCTTTCTTAAATCTAAAACAAAAATCGTCAAACTTAAAACAACACTCCTATCATCGTATTTATCGCCCGAGCATTAATAAACTTAGTTGCCTTAGTTTAAAAACATGGCAAAAAAAATGTAAAATAGTTAGTGTAAAAATAATTAGTTTATGTTGTGAAGTGAGGTGGTGAGCTTGGAGCGTCCCGAGCTGGAGCTGCAGCGCACGCAGCTGACGCAGCGCATCGCCGCCGACCGCACCTTGCTACTTGATATCGAGGAGCGCATCCTGCACCTGCTGCACGCCTCCACTGGGAACATTCTTGACGACGAGGTCCTCATCGAGACGCTCAACGAGAGCAAGGTACACCTCACGGCGCAGCGCCAATATCTTCGCTTCAGTTTCGCCATCGCACTCAACACCACATATTGAAGGCACCAGTGATAGAATAATACAGAACATGGTGTTATTCTACAGGAAACTTCGGAGATAATCTCGGCGCGTTTGGCCGAGGCGGAGATTACGGAACGCAGCATAGGTGCGGCGCGTGAGCGGTACCGCGAGGTAGCAGCGCGCGGTGCACTGTTGTACTTCGCCATCGCACAGCTCGCGGACCTTGACCCTATGTACCAGTTTTCACTGTCGTACTTCACACAGGTCAGCCACCGAGGAATAAGTCAATGTGGGAAAATGGGTTCAACTTGGAAAAGAAAAGAACAATATCAGTTGCGATGTGTTGCAGATATTCAAGCGCGTGGTGGAGGAGCCGGCCAAGGAGGGCGACACGCTAGAAATGCGCGTGGCGGCGCTGGTGGACAGCGCCACGCTGGCGACACAGCGCGCGGTGTCACGTGCCTTGTTCGCGCGACACAGGCTCGCACTCTCTATGCTGCTCACCGCCGCCGTGCAGCTGCACTCGGGTGCGCTGCCGCACTCCTACTGGCACTACCTAATGCATGGAGCGGGCGCGCCCGCCGGCGTCAGTACCGACATTCTTTCATACTGACCTAACATTACGACGATTGTTTTATGTAACCAATGTTACGGTATTTGTGTTCGGATTATAGGGAATGCCCAAGAAGCCTGCGACGGAAGCTATAACCGAGCAGACGTGGGCGGCTGTGAATTTTCTACACGAGCACGAGCCCGCATTCACCGGCCTACCTGACGACTGTCTCAAGTGTATCCCGCTCAATGTTGGAGAATATTTTGTTGTAAGACTCCTCATTTTTCACAGATCTCTTACATTTAAGTTTCATGTAACTTAGTGGAAATACTGCTGCTGTCTTGTTACCATCTCAAACTTGTCAAAAATAGTCACTTGAAATAGGAGTTCAGAAAAGACATCAACAATTTTACCAAAAAATATCTATGCTATTCAGAATGTGTGAAATGTAAAACAGGAGATTCATGTAGACAAGACGAACACGAGCACGCCAACGGTGGACTGGGACAAGCGGCTATCGCCGTTTGAGAAGCTGATGCTGCTCAAATGCTTGCGCGAAGAAAAGCTGGTGTTTGCGAGTTCGCAATACGTATCGCTTACGCTGGGTCCCGCCTTCATCGAGTCTCCGCCAGTGCAACTGCCTACACTGTAAGTCATTGAAGGAAACTCGAGTTGAAGATCTACAACTGATGATCAATGGACTCGATAAAATTGAAGTGTTTGTTCTGAGCACTGGTTCTGATCCGTTTGGCGCGTTCCAGAAGTTTGCCACGGACAAGGGCATGCGCGACCGAGTTAACTTCATTTCGCTGGGTCAGGGTCAAGGGCCGGTCGCCGAAAAGATGATTAGCGATGCCAAGCCAAAAGGAGATTGGGTGTTTTTGCAGGCGAGATAACTTGTGATCTCTCAATATAATTATCTATTGTGGAATCGTAATTATTTATTTAAGTAGCTTTGATTTCTCTTTTAAAGCGTTTCTTAATGAAATCCACAGAATTGTCACTTGGCAGCATCATGGATGCGAAATCTGGAGTTGATTGTAGAAAGTTTTACAAGTGACCAGTCTCCGATCCATGAAGAATTTCGTTTATATCTAAGTTCTATGCCAACGCCCAAATTCCCAGTGTCCGTGCTACAGAACTCAGTTAAAGTCACAAACGAACCACCTAAAGGTCTAAAAGCAAATGTAAAGAGAGCCCTCATTGAAATGGATACAGATTTCTATGAAAATCACGGTAAGAAATTATATCTTGTAATAGGGATATTTCTGGAGGTACACTTGTTTTTTTTCTACTAACTTCTACTGTTAATATTATTTTCAGTACTGGAGCAGGACTGGCGCACGCTGGTATTCGGCATCTGCATCTTCCACGCGTTGGTGCAGGAACGCAAGAAGTTCGGGCCGCTCGGCTGGAACATCTCGTACGAGTTCAGCGACAGCGACCGCGAGTGCGCCATACTCACGCTGCAGATGTTCTGTGCCGGCGGGGAGATACCTTGGGACGCGCTCGAGTATATAACCAGTTAGTACGAAATCGTACAAAAACATCACAAACATGTCATCATTTTTAAGATTGTAATTGTTAATGAATGCTATATTATAGTTATAAGTGCAAATGAAAGTCGTTATGGTGTGAACACGTATATGCGTATACACGTATACACGTATAGGTGAGATAACATATGGCGGTCGAGTGACGGATATGTGGGATCAGCGGTGCCTGGCAGCGGCGCTGCGGCGCGTGGTGTCGCGCGCGGCGCTCAGCCCCGAACATTCGTACTCGCCGTGCGGTCGCTACGCATGTCCGCGTGTCCCACTGCTCGCCGACGCCCAGCGCTACGTCGACAGCCTGCCCGACAACGAGCCGCCCGGCCTCTTTGGCCTGCATGACAACGCCAATATTACATACGAGGTCAGCACCAAATTACAGGAGCTTCAACAGTGTCGCATACTTTGTGTCTTAGTTTATTTCTCTTTCTTAACCGAATTCAAAAAAAGGTAGTCTTGAAGTTTGTCTACTTATGTGTTGTAGCGGCAAGAGACGACCGCGCTGCTGCAGACGATAGCGGAGGTGCAGCCACGATCAGGAGGAGCGGGCGGGGAGCCCCCCGAGCGGCTCGTGTGGCGTATTTGCGAGTCCACGCGCGCCTCCGTGCCCCACAAGGTGAACTTGTCTAACTACACACCTGTTTCGGCTGCGGAAAAGACTCGGTAGCACTTTAAAAAAGGTACTACCTACCGCCGCCTGGGACAAGCTCCCAATTGGGTGACCGGTGATAAAAACAAAGGGAGGACCTCGCCTTGCGCCTCGCGGCACGCAACTCAGACCCCACCTTGCGCCGGTAACACCGATCCAAGACCCGCAAAAAAAGCGGTTAGCCAAAATGATTATTACGACCAACAAGCAGAAAAACTCTTCCAAGAAAAACACTGATAAAATGTGAAATTCCTCGGGGACAGTCTAATACGTGCGTGTGGTCTCGACAGAGGTTGAGATGCGACTGAGACGATTGCGCCGGACGGCGCCGTATTTATAAGCGCGCTAAGGCCGATGGAAATTCGGTAGCGCTCGGAGCACGGCTTGTTTAGACTGACCCTTTGGTGTTATATTTATTGAAAAACAGTATATAAAAATATTTACAAATTATACGTACTTCAATAATAATTAAAAACACAAAGATTGAAATACGTCCTTACAAACATGCATGTGTTCCTTTAAGACAAGTTGTTGGAATACAACAATTATCTTAACGCTAATTTACATTTATATTACAACATGACACATCGATATTAACCACATCAACAAACACATGAGACTATGGTTCATAAAACATTACAATATAATATATTTATCAAATATCCATAATCTCAGTTATACACATAAAGAACGATGTTATCAAATCACATACATATTACACGTAACGAAACAATAATAAAAAATTCACACATGCGTTACAAATTTAGTATCAACAGCAACACTATTCATTATAAACATACGTTTTACAAGTATAGATTAATTAAACAACTTATACTAGACACATTTCAGAAAGTAAAAGATAAACATATACAGAAATATCAAACGTAACATGTGTATTGCTGAGTATAAAGAAACATCGAGGTAATATTTAGATACAATAATCGGTTACACTTAAAACTTATAACCTATACGTACAAACACTTACTACTACGACTTATATGAGTTACACGCACTCCTATTCTACACTGGCACTAAAGTTGAAAATTGTGGCGACACATACATCACATATTAATTTCACAATGTTATCACATATTTATTAATTACTTTATCGACATTCCGTCCTTTTTCGATCGTCGACATTTGGTCTCACGGTTCTTGCACATTGCAAGCCATTGTAAGGATTAGGTGCAATAAACTTTAAATATTTTATGACTCTCGCAGCGCGGCCGTTCCTTTGAATCTATTGTTTAATTTCCAGAAATGTTGAATTTGTTTTCGTTTAATATTTTTAAGCCAAAAAATCCTTGCTCTAATGACCGTCATAAAATAGCTAATCTGCAGCTCCATTGTTGTAAGGAAGGCACATTTCGTTCCTCGTATTTTTAAATTTGCTTTACTGGTTTATTGCTCAACTACAAAAAATCCTTTTGATGCCCGTTCTTTTTAAAAATTCCAGAAATGTCTTGATCTCGCATTTCTAATCGATGTATTAAATTACTATATTTCAAAATAAACATATTCGTCGCCAACAACACCTAATACCTGTATCCACACGTAGACTGCCTATATTTGACTTGCGTATGTGTAATACTGTCTGATTGCATGTGTACTGGTGATGTAAGGTGGATACGTCGATAACGCACGAGTCGGTGTTCGCGGTGGACGAGCGCGGGCAGCCGCTGTCGCTGGCCACAGTGCTGCACCACGAGCGCAAGCAGTATGACACGCTACTCACTCTGCTGCACTCCAGCCTGCGTGAGCTGCAGCGCGCTGTACAGGTACCCGTTTCCGACTACCCGCAATTTATACTGATTAACACTTCTAAAATATTGACACGACATAAACCTGATCAATATTGTTGTATGCCGCAGGGCGTGGTGGTGATGTCTGAGGCGCTGGAGGAAGTGTTCAATGCGCTGGCTAACGGGCGTGTGCCGGCCATGTGGCACGCGCGCGCTTACAACTCGCTCAAGTCTCTGGGCAGCTGGCTGCACGACCTCGCATTGCGCGTTGACTTTATAGAGGTAAGTTACATTTGCCTATCAAATATTTTCTAGATGCTAGATATTTCTCGATGTAGGCAGTGTTCTTGCTTGACTTATATATTATTTCATTAAGTTTAATACGGGACGTGAGTTTTTAAATGATGTGGTACAGACGTGGTGGCGCAAGGGGCGCGGCGCGAGCAGCTGGCTACCGGGGCTGTTCTTCCCGCAAGGTCTACTGACGGGTTCGCTGCAGACTCACGCACGCCGCAACCGTTTGCCCATTGATGTGCTCGCCTTCGATTTCCAACCCACCTCCGTCTTTATATACCAAGACGATATTTATGCTTTTAACAAGCACCCTAAGGTTTGCACAACTGTTTATATATTTTTCGAAGAATAAAAAATGATCATAGCAATGCAATGTAAGCACATGAAATATGGCAGCATTGATTGCAGAGGATGCGTGTGCATTGTGCAGGAGCAAGTGGACGTGTACAGCGGGCTAGAGGCGCCGGACGAGGGCATTATCATCCATGGTCTGTATATTGAGGTGGGCCGCTGGGACGTACCCAACGCCTGCCTCGCAGACGCTCTGCCAGGTACACATTCACATTGACTCTACCAGCTTACTTAAAGTCGCCATGACTACAGCTTTTACTGTTGTTTTCGTGTTTACATTTTCAGTTACAAGATGGCTATAGGGTCAATATAAATCGCAATATTTTAATTTCCGTTCGGTTAAAGTCTTCGGATATAATTTACTTTTAGTAGATGTTAGTAATATGTATGTCTTGGTTCTACAGTACAAGCTCGGCTACCATAACAATCGTAAGCTTGTTGGACCTCGTCTGTTACCTTATTAAATACATTTTTTGTAAATAAGGCGAAGTAGGTTGACGCAGTATTAGTATACCACGTTTGTGTGCAGGTCAGACATGGTCGTGGCTGCCGGCGGTGCGGGTGAGCTGTCGAGTGGGCGCACCGCCGGCGGGCGGGAGGTACGAGGCGCCGCTGTACCGCACGGCAGCGCGCGCTGGCGTGCTCGCCACCACTGGACACAGCACCAACTTTGTCATCGCCATACTGCTGCCCGCAGATCATCCCTCGGACTTTTGGATCCTGCGCGGCACCGCACTGCTCACACAACCCTCAGACTGAACTCCCATCGTTAGGACATTTGAGATAATGACATTTTGTTCTGAAAGATTATATTGTAGAATATTTTATTATTTATGAGTTTTGTTTTGTAGACAATAACTGGGGTGTAGTTAAAGTATGGCGAAAGAGTTACGAGATGAACAATCCTATGACGAGAGTACCCTTTACTTAAATAGATTCGTTCATATACCTACCTCTAATATCAACCAGGACATGTGACAATGTCGTGTCATTGAATCGCACTCGTAACATTGTCGGAGCGTCAGGAATTAAAATGTTTAAATAAAACGCAACAATAAGTAAAATTAGTTTTATTCAACCTTCATTTTCATTAAATCATACGTAACTGCAATATGAACATTTTTGAATGTTTACCTCAGTGACAAGTTTTACAAATGAGTTTTATTATTCTCTCAAGATTTTCTTATATGTAAAACATTTCTTCCATAAAAATACCAATATCTACAATCTTTACTATCATTACTTGTTGTAAACTGTCCCGTCTAAATGGTCTAGTAGAGCGCGTGGGGTAGCTATTTTGTTTACTGTCGAGCTGTCGGTGTCGGTGTCGGTGTCGGTGTCGGTGTCACGCACGCAATAGATATCACAGCAGAGACAAACAGTGCGCGACTCCCGGCCTGCCTCGTATACGCAACACACAAACGCAAACCATAAACATTCATTTACTTCCAATACAAAATAAACACTTACAATATACAAGAATGAGGACCGTATTTGATGTTAGACAAAGGGGACATTGTGTGAGGCGGACAACTCCACACTTAGCCATTATTCGTACGGGCGCTGTAAAAAAACTGAGTTTATCTAGGACTTTCTCTTTTCTTGTTTGGATGATTTTATTAATTAAAACACCATTATTATTTCCAACAATTCGCCTTTTCTTTATTTCTGTTTTCCCAAGAGTGACAGATAAAAAAAGTGTTTACAGATATCAAAAATATAAAAAGTGTTAACAGATATCAAAAACATAATACAATGTGTGGTCATAAAAAAAAATAGATAACTTCCTGACTCAACCTAAATATTTAACATTCTCCACACCAAGAAAATGAAAACTGTCAAAAGGTTACAACTATTTTTTTTTTAATTTTTTTTTTTTTTTTTTTAAACATCAGAAAATAACTTTTTCTTAAGTACAATTTAACTTAAACAATCTACAAAATCACTCAAACTAATAATCAAGTACAATATCAATCGAAACAAACATTGTGCATAACTTACACTAAATCATGTCGCATTAATGTAATCATATTAATAGTTCTATAACAAATCCAAACATCCAGAATCTTACAGCGAAAAAAAACACAAGTCTACAATTTTTTTTTTTTTTTGTAGTCAGCCTCTGAATTCTTATACACTTAAAACAAGTCCTCATTCAAACTTTGTCACCTGACAAATTACTTAACCATGTTACAACCTTATTGTATTAAAATATAACCAAATCATATTGACAGACAGCAAAATTTGTTTCACAACAGATTACAATATGGACAGTAAAATATGTAAAGGAAAAATTAAATACTATACTTGCTTGGCAATTTAATAATTCGGCCAAGTCTGGTTGCCGTGACTGCCTTCTGTCTGATGGTCGGCCCGTCATCCAGCTCTGCAACCGCAGCTCTCTTGTTGCTAACTGTGCTGCTAGGGTTTAAAACAATATAATATTGCTTACCTAATGAGTTGTGTCCGTCTGCGACTTCTTGTCTCTCTTCCACCTCAGAAGAAGAAAGTTCCAATTGGTACAACCTTTGGAAAGGGCGTACTTTAAACCCAGCCATTGTTTTAACCTTAGCAGTCCTGTCCACTCCATCCTTACCTGTGTAAACCTGGACAACTAAACCAAGTGGCCATTTTACCCTCCTCTCTTCCGACTCAACCAAAACTACATCTCCAACCTTTATACCGCCGCACTTCTCTCTTCCTCTTTGGACGAGTTCAGTCAGGTACTCGTTATTAAATCTTGTACGGAGTTCACCCCGTATTTTGTGCAGATATCTCAGGCGATGGTTCATGCTTTTTGCATCTAAAATATCAAAATCGGTTACCTGCGATTGCGGTAAAGGTTGTATGAAACATGACGGCCGCAACGGCTCAAGTGCGTCAGCGTCGTCCGCCTCGACATATGTGAGCGGTCGGTCGTTCACCACAGACTCGCAGTCGCAGAGAAGGGTTTCCATTTCATCGTAGGAGACAGTAGACATACCTAAAACACGTCTCAAAATATTTTTTACGATTTTTATCATGCGTTCAAAAAATCCTCCCCACCATGCAGCAGTAGGACTGTTTAACTTCCATTTTATACGCATTATAGATGACACGCGTTGCACTTCATCCCAGTCCAAGTTAGTCAGCAGATTCTTGGTGCCCGTAAAGTTCGTCCCATTGTCTGAAATCATAAGATTAGGGCGGCCTCGTCTAGCGATAAATCTGCGAAAAGTTCTGATGAAGGCATCCGTTGACAATGATAGTGTCAGTTCTAAATGTATCGCTCTATATACGGCACATGTATATATCACAATCCAGCTCTTAAGATCGCCGCGCAGATATATCGGGCCTGCTAGATTTACTCCTGTTACCTCAAAAGGTGCTAGGGGTTGTATTCTCTCAATAGGTAATGGTGCCGTGGATACTTGAGTAGCTTTTGCTCTATGTCTTCTGCATATCACACATTTGTCTATGACCGATTTTACTAATCTCCATAGGTGGGCACAGTTAATCAAAAAGTTAACTTCGTTAATCGTTAATTCGTTAAATAAAAATTTAACTTCGTTAATCGTTAAAGCGTTTAATTTACGAAAATTTAACGCAAGTTAAAGTTAACAGTTAAAGTTAATTTTTGTTTATATTACGAGTATAAGGCGCAAGCGGGAAATATCCATACGAATAATCTCCGAATCATATGGACTGATTTTGTCGAGACTTTCAATAGAACTTAGGCTATTTTTAGCCGACTTAAAAAAGAAGGAGGTTATCAATTCGACTGCATTTTTTTTATGTGTGTTACCGTGTACCGATGCTCCGCCCCTGGTGGTCCGATTTTGATAAAAATTATTTTAATCGAAAGGAAGTGCTTGCAAATGGGTCCCATTTTTTTAAATAACTAGAAGTCTAGTAGATTTTGAATATGTATCATTCTGTCTAATAGTTTAGGAGATATCGAAAGAATGAAATAACGCGGAGATAAAAATGCTACATCGCGTTACAATGAAAAGCACAATTTTGCTTTCTGGGCTTACGTAGGTCAAACTATATGACCTACATAAAAATGATGTATGGAGTAATTATAGATCCTTAAATTTGCTAAATAAAAGTCTGTGGCGGCATATATCTATCATCTATGGTTTTCTCACAAAAACCATGTTATTGTGAACAAAAGACGATTAAAACGCACACGAAAAACAGCGTCGTAAGCTTACAGCGCTATTATATTATATTCGATATGAATCCTTATCCAAATAAATATGTTTGATGGCTAGAGTATTAAATGCAGATTACATTAGCCTTTAAACTATGTAATTCTGATCAATAGTTTGGAAGATATTAAATGATTAAAAACTACGCGCATTCGAAAAATGCTAATGCGACAATTTGTATACCGATGCTAATAATTATTTTTTTGGTTAAAGGATATAAGGCTATCTGCTGCATTCTAAATTAGTTTTTGAATTGAAGTACACACATATTAAATATGAAAATCCCTTTCTTTATTTGTCTTATTTCCGTCCTCATACGTATTAAGGAAATTTGTAATCGAACTTCAAATTCACTTAAATAACAAGAAATAAAAAAAAAATAAGAAATAAAAAATAGTCGACTTCGTAAAAAAACAATCTCAAACAAAATGCAGTAAGAAGGGACATAAACGTTAGTACGTCTAATACATCTCAAATATAAAATGTCACCTATTTACTTCGGCCGACACCGACTGCGAAATAACAATAATTATACAATATAGACATGTTACAAGAAAGAAGAGAACTTTCTTTAGAGTTTAGAGAGTTTTCATGACATTATTCTGTTACTTTTTAGTGCATTTTGTTTGAGATTGTTTTTTATGTTATTGTAAAGGTCACTTGTGCCGACATTTCATATATTAATTTTAGTATAACACAATTTAACATTATTTCACTAACATAATTATTTTATCTTTTTCCTCATTCTTTCTCGTTTTGTCGTATACTTTTTTTGTAAACAAACAAATTATCTTCGCTATTGTCTTTGCGCAGCGCACGTGCATCCCCGACCATTAGAAGGGTTGGGGTCATAAATCCATCGAGTTCGTTATCGCATTCTCTGTGCGGCTGTCCATTTGATCCTTTGTTCATATTTTTGTTGTTGTTAAAATTATTTTTCGTTGACTATGAAGAAGCCCCAAAAAAACAAACGACGGTAATAAACACCTAAATCCCTTTTGTTTTTGAGGAACGTTTATTGCGTGCACATTTCGTCTTTCGTATTTTTAAATTTATTTTTCATTGTTTGTTTCTTATCTACGCAATGGCAAAAAAATCCTATTTGTACGCTTTTTCAAATGAACCATAAACGATTTTTTAAATATTTTCTGTTGTCTTTAAACTTCAATATTAAAATAAACATTTTTGTCGCCAACAAAGTTTAGTTGTAATTTAGTTACGACGTTGAAGAGTAATGCACAATTGATTATTTTGATTGTAATTCAAAGCAGTGTTTATCTTTTTTACTAGATTTTGCGTTTCACGTATAAGACAAAGTGTATAATTATTGTATTTAGAATAAAGTGCTTTCGAATCTTATGTTGATTTTTTAACAAAATCTTGTTCTAAAAAAAGTGATGTTAAATAAATGAAAACTAGTTTTAATGTGAATAAAATGTAATATAGACTTTTCGAGATATTTGTGTAAATGTGAAATAATTAATAAACTTTGAAGGTGTCTAGCGCCTAAACTTCGCAATATTTGATAGAGGTAAGTTATGTTAAATCGTCACTATTTTCTAACAAGGATTCTGCGGTACTCTTTTGATCACGTCTTTCCCGGCCGCTCGGTGTATTGTATAACATGCAAAACACTCGCACTCGCTCGTTCTCGGTCACCATTCGACTCGCCGACGGTCCCCGAACATAGCCGAATTTACGAATGTAGCCTGATGCATAATTTAAATAAAATGACAACACGTCTATAAGTGTCTATTGTAACAATTAACGGACTAGATTAACGGAAGTAGATTTTAACGGAAGTTAACAAGAGCGTTAACACTTTTTGAATTTAACTTAAAAGTTAATCCGTTAAGGAAAATGTTAACTTCGTTAATTAACGATTAACGGATTAACGAGTTAATGCCCACCTTTGCTAATCTCCTTATACCTACGATCCAAAATCGTTTCCTCAGATCTGTTATCATAATATTGGTGCCAGCATGTAGCAGTTGTAAATGTCTCTGCTCAACTAATCTTCGCGTGATAACATTTTCTGCTGGTAGAACAGCTGGAGTTTTCACCTCCTCTGGAAAATCTGTAAGTATCAATTTTGTTTTTATCCTGAGTATGTTATCATTGTCATTGAATGTAGTCAGTTTCTTGATATGCTTTTGTATATCATCTTTGCTTTCTGCTTGTATAATCTGTAATAATTTCTTTTCAGCAGCTTCATATTCGTCAAAGGTGAGTTCTCCTTTTTTCTTATCTTTCTTGTTGTGAGTATTGTAAATAAATCGTAACATCCATGCTGTCACTCTGACAATCTTTGAATATTTGGAAAAATATGATAAGTCCTGTGTCATACCCTCGTTACAACATGTATTAACATGTACAGTTTTCCTGAGTTCTTTGCAGGCTTCCTTCTCGTCCACCACCAGCGCAGAATGCGGCCATAGCTCGGCCTGTTGTCGTAGCCATGGGGGGCCTTCCCACCATCTGCTCTCGAGCAGTTGGCGACTGTTGCAACCTCTGGATGGCAGATCTGCCCAGTTAGCTTGGCCTGGAATGTGATGCCAATTATCAATCTCAGTATTTTGACGGATTTCTTTGACCCGGTTTCCTACATAGTTGTTCCACAGTAATTGTCTCTTTATCCAACATAGTGCTACTCCACTATCACTCCAACAATATTCTTTATAATTATTATTCAATTTTAACTTTTCTCTCACTCCTTTTATTAATCGTGAGCCGATAAGAGCCGCAAGCAACTCTAAACGTGGTATAGTAATTTTCTCTGGTGTTGATATCCTTGACTTTGCAGATACTAAACGGATGGTCACATTACCTTTGCTATCCACAGTTCTCAAGAAAACACAAGCAGCATATCCATCTTTGCTTGCATCAACGAACAAATGGAGACTCACATCACTGCATTCCTGTAGCGGTTCGGTTGACAGACTTCTTGGTATTCTGCAATTTTCCAGTAAATACATATTATCATACCATTCGTGAAATTGAGTTTCAATATTGGAGGGCAGCTCATCATCCCATGCTAATTTTTTGTTCCATATCTCCTGCAATATTAATCGTGGAACTAGTGTTATAGGGCATAGAATTCCTATAGGGTCGAAAATTCTTTGTGTTAATGATAGGATACTTCGTTTAGTTAATTTACCTATCTGTGATGGATGGGGTAATGTTTGAAGGTTGCATAAAAGTTCATCAGTGACAGTATCCCACATTATACCTAAAACTGAAATTACCCTTTTTTCAGTTTCATTAATTTTCAGGGGAGAAGTAACCCACTGTCTCAAATCGAACTTCGCTTCTTGCATTATCTCTTTTGCCTCATTAATGAAGTTTAATGTTGCTTCTTCTGTGTCTTGGCTTATTACTAAATTATCAACATAGAAGGAGCTAGCTAATATATCCGCTGTCTCTTTATACTTACCTCTTATCTGTTCCAGGTGGTGTTGAATTGTTGCTGACAGTAAGAATGGGCTCGAAGTCAGACCAAAAACTACTCTACAATGTCTGTACTCTATAATCTCACGTCTCTCGAAGTCTTTCCACCATAGGAATCTAAGGTTGTCTCTATCATCTGGGTTTATTGAAATTTGTAGAAAGGCCTTTGCTATGTCAGCAGAAACACCTATCAAACCCTTGCGGAATCCAATTAACAAATCAGGTATTTTATCAATAAAATTCATACCTTTTTCTAAACAAGCATTTAATGACTTACCATTTTTATCTTTTGCAGATGCATCATATACTGGTCTCAACTTAGTGGTGAGACTTGACTCCTTTGATACAGCTCTGTGAGGTAAGTAGTGTACATTACTCTTCTTATTGCTTGTAGGAGGTACAGGTTCAATAATGGCAGTACGTTCCCATTCCTGTAAAATATCGTTATAATCTTGGAACTTACCACATGTTTTTAATTTATTTGTTGCAGATTCCAAACGTCGAAAGGCTATCTCACGATTGTCCAGTAGAGAATCATGTCCATCTTTCCATGGAAGCTGCACCTCATACCTGTTCTCCTCATTTCTTCGGACACTGTCTTCGAAACTCTTCAGGACCTCTTCTTCCTTTTTCTGCTTGGATTGTATGTGTACCGGGTCTTGAATGCCTAAAATCTCAAGATTCCAAAAATCTGGTACACTCTGCAAACATAATAAAGAAGAAACCATATTCGTGTTTATTATTGCATCCTGAATCTTACCCTGTAATGTCCATCCAAGGTTTGTTTTAATTGCAGTCAGACCAGACCCCAGCTGTATAAAATTGTTAGTGAGTAACAAGCCTGAATAATCAGCACCTATCAGAAGACCTATGTCTGAACTCTCATTTATGTCTGTCAATATGATTTGGTTTCTTTTCAACAATTCACATAACGTTTTATTATTCATATTGACTTTAGGTACATTTTTACAAATTGTTTCTTGGCCTAAGGCCGTTAAATTTACATTAAAAGTTTTATCAATGCTTTGTACTGTTATACCATAATTATTATAATTCTTAAATGACATACTATTACCACCAAACAAAGAGTGTGTCAGTCCTTCAGTTCCCACTGGTTGCACTCCAAGCTTCTTCATCACTTCCTCCTTGATGTATGACCGTTGTGAACCGCTGTCGAATAATGCTCTGACAGTCACTGACTCTTCTCCTTGGCAGATATTCACAGCAACTGTCTGAAGAAGTGTAGTCACTGAAGTAGTGTTAGCTGAGTAATTCTGAACTGTAGTTGCAGGCTCTGGAACTTTCTCTTCATTAGGTTTCTGTCTGCCGGTACACAGTAAAGCTGAATGTCTTTGCTTGCAAATGAAGCATTTTACAAAGCTTCTGCACTGTTTCGCATGGTGTCCCATTTTTAAACACAATGCACATGCTTTTTTCTTTCTTAATAATTCTCTCCGTTCTTCCACAGACATATTTGCTACTTTAAAACATTCAGTGCTTGGATGTCCTCGATCACAGAAAATACATTTTGATTCAACCTGCTTCTTGGCCATAGGTTGATTATTAACTGTCAAGCATGCTGCTGTTGGTTCAGCTTTAGTGGAAGTTACATCAAAATCATTAGCCAGTGTAATGCGTTGGCTGGTCTCTACTTCCTTTTTAATAAATTCCAACAGACTGCTGAGTTCATCACCTACCTTGTCAGGCTTCTGTCTCTCCCAAACTCTTAAAATATCAGAGGGTAGAGCTGACTCCACAATTGGCAGCAGGAAAGGTGAATATTTGTCGCTGGTAACATTTAGAACTTCAAGGGACCTAAGATGGCTGCAGATGTTGTCATACAAATAGGTTAAATTGTTCTCCTTCTTCAAAACCAGTGTTAACAACTCTCTAACATACAGCTGTATAAGTAAGTCCTCTCTGGCATACCTCGATTTTAGTTCCTCCAAGCAACTTATGTAGCTTTTTTGTTGAATGGGAAAATTTTCGACAAACTTCCTTACACCTGTGCCGGGTTCCATGCTCTGGCACAGATATTGCAGTTTGTCACATTCGTCAATGGAATCATCAGCATCGATTTTCTTAAATTGACCCCAGAATGGTAACCAATTCTTTATGTGGCCGTCGAATTTTTTGACATCTAACGTTGGTAGTTTGAAGCGTCTATTTTCATTTGCCTCGTGGTTCGATTTCGTGAATGTTTTTAATAAATTGCTGTACTTGGTGTCAAGTAAGCTCCACCTTGCACGGTATTTTCCAGCGTCAGATATTTCATTTTCTAACCGAACCTCATCGAAAGGCTCCGATGAAATGATTGCATGCTGAATTTCGGTGTCGTAATTCGTGAGTTGAATGTAGTTATCTTTCACAACTCTATGACATGCTTGCATCTCTTCTTGTTTGCTGACGTCCATGCGACAAGCATTTATTAAAGACTCTAACACATTTGCAGATTTAGAAAAATGGCGTCTCGAGACTGTCCTCACCTTGGCTTTTAGATCTGGGATATCTCCTTTTTCCTCCGCCATCTCAGCCTTTTTTCTGGTTTTTTAAGCAGGGTCGCCACGTGTAAAAAAACTGAGTTTATCTAGGACTTTCTCTTTTCTTGTTTGGATGATTTTATTAATTAAAACACCATTATTATTTCCAACAATTCGCCTTTTCTTTATTTCTGTTTTCCCAAGAGTGACAGATAAAAAAAGTGTTTACAGATATCAAAAATATAAAAAGTGTTAACAGATATCAAAAACATAATACAATGTGTGGTCATAAAAAAAAATAGATAACTTCCTGACTCAACCTAAATATTTAACAGGCGCTATTCTAACGCGCGTTAAAAAAGCGTTTATCTGTTTATACCGCAGCGCTTTTAAAACGCAACACTATCACGCAGCGTTTCATTTTGAGCTCTGGGTGAACAGGACCAAGATTTTCAAAGCGTCGACACGAACAAGTTTTAACGCGGCGTTAAAAAAACGACCGTTAAAATGAACATTCTCCGCACAATTCCATTGCAGTGACATTTTCATTGACACATCCCTTTCTTCTCTTTGACATAAGAGAGTGTGACATAAGAGAATGTACCTCCGCTCCGTGAAGTTGGCCCCCTCACTTTCATTTTTTTAACTTTTTTTTACGCAAATCGTTTGAGAATCGTTTGAGAGGGTTTGAGAGAAAAGAAATATCGTTTGAGAGTTCCTACTTTCTCCGTAAAAACAATTTCAAATTCTAGTGTTAAGTTGGCCCCCTCACTTTACTTTTTTTTATTTTTTTCAATGCGAATCGTTAGAGAGTCGTTTGAGAGACATTAAGAGAAAAGAAATATCGTTTGAGAGTTTTTACTTTTTCTGCAATAAATATTTTAATTCTGGGCATCGAAAGTTACAAATCGATTTTCTTTTTTTTCCTAATTAAATATGGCAATCATGCACTTGGACGTTTCAAATTTATTATGTAGGTAGAGAATGGTAAGAGAGTGATTGAGAGAAAAGAGAAATCGTTTGAGAGTTAATACTTTTTCTGAAATATATATTTCAATGTCGGAATCGAAAGTAACAAATCGATTTTCCTTTTTTCCGAATTAAATATAGCAATCATGCACTTAGACGTTTCTAATTTACTGTGTAGGTAGAGAATGGTAAGAGAGTGATTAAGTGAAAAGAGAAATCGTTTGAGAGTTGATACTTTTCCTGAAATAAATATATCACTGTCGGAATCGAAAGTTACAAATCGATTTTCCTTTTATTTCGAATTAAATATGGCAATCATGCACTTAGATGATTTAAATGTATGGTGTAGACAGAGAATGGTAATAGAGTGATTGAGAGAAAACAGAAATCGTTTGAGAGTTAATACTTTTTTTGAAATAAATATCTCAATGTCGGAATCGAAAGTTACAAATCGATTTCCTTTTATTTCGTATTAAATATGGTAATCATGCACTAAGACGTTTCAAATTTATTGTGTAGGTAGAGAATGCTTAGAGAGTGATTGAGAGAAAAGATAAATCGTTTGAGAGTTAATACTTTTTCTGAAATATATATTTCAATGTCGGAATCGAAAGTGACAAATCGATTTTCCTTTTTTCCGAATTAAATATAGCAATCATGCACTTAGACGATTCAAATTTATGGTGTAGGTAGGGAATGGTAATAGAGTGATTGAGAGAAAAGAGAAATCGTTTGAGAGTTAATACTTTTCCTGAAATAAATATATCAATGTCGGAATCGAAAGTTACTAATCGATTTTCCTTTTTTTCCGAAATAATTATGGCAATCATGCACTTAAACGTTTCAAATTTTTTGTATAGGTATAGAATGATTAGGCAGTGATTGAGAGAAAAGAGAAATCGTTTGAGAGTAGATACTTTTCCTGAAATAAATATTTCAATTTCGGAATCGTAAGTAACAAATCGATTTTCAAAAACTTACAAATCTCAAAAATTGAAATATTTATTTCAGAAAAAGTATTAACTCTCAAACGATTTCTCTTTTCTTAAATCAATCTATAACCATTCTCTACCTACACAGTAAATTTGAATCGTTTATCCTCATGATTCCCATATTTAATTCGAAAAAAAGGAAAATCGATTTGTAACTTTCGATTCCGACAGTGAAATATTTATTTCAAAAAAGGTATTAACTCTCAAACGATTTCTCTTTTCTCTCAATCACTCTCTTACCATTCTCTACCTACACAGTAAATTTGAAACATCTAAGTGCATGATTGCCATATTTAATTCGGAAAAAAGGAAAATCGATTTGTTACTTTCGATTCCGACATTGAAATATATATTTCAGAAAAAGTATTAACTCTCAAACGATTTCTCTTTTCTCTCAATCACTCTCTTACCATTTTCTACCTACATAATAAATTTGAAACGTCTAAGTGCATGATTGCCATATTTAATACGAAATAAAAGGAAAATCGATTTGTTACTTTCGATTCCGACATTGAAATATATATTTCAGAAAAAGTATTAACTCTCAAACGATTTCTCTTTTCTCTCAATCACTCTTTTACCATTCTCTACCTACACAGTAAATTTGAAACATCTAAGTGCATGATTGCCATATTTAATTCGGAAAAAAGGAAAATCGATTTGTTACTTTCGATTCCGACATTGAAATATATATTTCAGAAAAAGTATTAACTCTCAAACGATTTCTCTTTTCTCTCAATCACTCTCTTACCATTCTCTACCTACACAGTAAATTTGAAACGTCTAAGTGCATGATTGCCATATTTAATACGAAATAAAAGGAAAATCGATTTGTTACTTTCGATTCCGACATTGAAATATATATTTCAGAAAAAGTATTAACTCTCAAACGATTTCTCTTTTCTCTCAATCACTCTCTTACCATTCTCTACCTACACAGTAAATTTGAAACATCTAAGTGCATGATTGCCATATTTAATTCGGAAAAAAGGAAAATCGATTTGTTACTTTCGATTCCGACATTGAAATATATATTTCAGAAAAAGTATTAACTCTCAAACGATTTCTCTTTTCTCTCAATCACTCTCTTACCATTTTCTACCTACATAATAAATTTGAAACGTCTAAGTGCATGATTGCCATATTTAATACGAAATAAAAGGAAAATCGATTTGTTACTTTCGATTCCGACATTGAAATATATATTTCAGAAAAAGTATTAACTCTCAAACGATTTCTCTTTTCTCTCAATCACTCTTTTACCATTCTCTACCTACACAGTAAATTTGAAACATCTAAGTGCATGATTGCCATATTTAATTCGGAAAAAAGGAAAATCGATTTGTTACTTTCGATTCCGACATTGAAATATATATTTCAGAAAAAGTATTAACTCTCAAACGATTTCTCTTTTCTCTCAATCACTCTCTTACCATTCTCTACCTACACAGTAAATTTGAAACGTCTAAGTGCATGATTGCCATATTTAATTCGGAAAAAAGGAAAATCGATTTGTTACTTTCGATTCCGACATTAAAATATATATTTCAGCAAAGTATTAACTCTCAAACGATTTCTCTTTTCTCTCAATCACTCTCTTACCATTCTCTACCTACATAATAAATTTGAAACGTCTAAGTGCATGATTGCCATATTTAATACGAAATAAAAGGAAAATCGATTTGTTACTTTCGATTCCGACATTGAAATATATATTTCAGAAAAAGTATTAACTCTCAAACGATTTCTCTTTTCTCTCAATCACTCTCTTACCATTCTCTACCTACATAATAAATTTGAAACGACCAAGTGCATGATTGCCATATTTATTTCGGAGTAAAGGAAAACCGATCTGTAACTTTCGATTCCGAAATTGAAATATTTATTTAAGAAAAAGTATTAACTCTCAAACGATTTCTCTTTTCTCTCAATCACTCTCTTACCATTCTCTACCTACACAATAAATTTGAAACGTCCAAGTGCATGATTGCCATATTTAATTAGGAAAAAAAAGAAAATCGATTTGTAACTTTCGATGCCCAGAATTAAAATATTTATTACAGAAAAAGTAAAAACTCTCAAACGATATTTCTTTTCTCTTAATGTCTCTCAAACGACTCTCTAACGATTCGCATTGAAAAAAATAAAAAAAAGTAATGTGAGGGGGCCAACTTAACACTAGAATTTGAAATTGTTTTTACGGAGAAAGTAGGAACTCTCAAACGATATTTCTTTTCTCTCAAACCCTCTCAAACGATTCTCAAACGATTTGCGTAAAAAAAAGTTAAAAAAATGAAAGTGAGGGGGCCAACTTCACGGAGGTAGAGAATGTCACCGCAGTGTCGGCTACGGCTACATGTCAAAAAGACGTCTACTCGACACAAACACACTCACAAAAATATTAATTTTATAATAATTTCTCTTAGTACGAATACTTTGATTAAACTAATTTAGAAATTGTTACAACTTTCTCTCTTTGAATGCGATTTCATATAATATACACAAAGACGAATGAAAACTACAGACAAATGTGTTAATGAAAGACGTTGAATTTGTATTAATTGTAACATTATCGAAAAGAGACATTCCACTGAAAAACAACTCGATTTATTTATCTTTTTTTTGGTAAAATATCTTCAACAAAAGTTTCATATTATTCGAGCACATGACACATGACATATAGAGCAACAACAAAAAAAACATTGAATTTATTACAATTTATCATCAGATCTTCTCTTTCCGATTACATTCACTTTTTCATATATAAAATATTGATACACACATTCATTGGAATTATTTGAACTTATATTCCATGGATTTGGTAAACAGTCTACAAATTATTAGAAAAAAAAATAATAATAATAAAGAAAAAAAAAGAAAAGAAAATAAAATACAAGGACACGACATCGGATTAGAAATATTACAATAATTTTTATGTAAAGAAATTGTATTTCTTTAAGAAAAATATTAATTTATTAATTACATTTATTTTTTCTGTAAAGAAATTGTATCTCGCCTGCATTTCTTCATTTTATTATCTGGCATCATTTTGACGTTGACAGTTAAGAGAATTTTAATGTAAAAATAGTTAAAAACTTTAAAAAGGTTAAGAAAAGTAAGAGGAATTAACTTTAATTGTCGTTTCTTCACTTTTTTAGCAACACAATTGTGCTTTAATTCCGAATTACAATAAAATCGTCTTATAAAACGACAATTCTAGTAAAATTTTTGGAACATGGAAAACGTGAAAACAAACGTGTTATGTATAACCTCAATTGAAACACCGGATGGACGTACTTATGAAGTTCCAGATGACCTTAAGGCCGTAAGTAAACACACTGCCATACTTTCCTCCGAAGTTTATAACAAAATAAAGAATTCATTAAAAAAAGGCACCAAACATGATCAGTGTGGATCCCTTTAGATACAAATTTCAGTAAAATATACTTAGATGCCGGTGAAAATGTACAGTTTGGTGACCAATATTTAGAAGAGATTACTGTAAAGTCAAATCCGTCACCAGATAATACTAGTAGTTATTTATCAGAAAAGAAAAATCTGGGAAAAGCTGCTGAGAGATTTTTGATGGAAAGATATTCAAACAAAACATTAAATGCTGAACAATGGATTAATGAATTTGAGAGTGAATGTGAAAGATTTGAAATTATTCAAAGTGAGGAGAAAATTGAAACTTTAAAACATCTCTTGGAAAAACATTGTTTAGATTGGTACAGCAGTATGTTAATAAAATTGTCAGTTAACTCGCAATGGAAAGTATGGAGGGATAATTTTTGTGAAACATTTGGAAATAAAGGTTGGTCTCAGATTAAATATGCATTTACATTTATATATCAAGCTGGATCTTTACTGGAATATGCCATAAAAAAAGAAAAACTGCTGTTGGATGTCAACAAACAAATTGACACCCAAACTATGATAAATCTAATAGTCATGGGATTACCAGATCATATAATAGATAAAATTGATAAAGAAACGGCAAAATCAACGGCAAGCCTTTACAATGAAATTAGCAAACATGAGTATGTGATTAATAAAAAGGATTTCAGCAAAAATAAAATATATACAAATCCATACAAAGGGAAAATGGATAAAATAAAACCATGTAAAATTTGTGAAAACTTGAATAAAGGTGTTCGGTTTCATCCTGAAGAAAAGTGTTGGTTCCGGCAAACTAAAATAAATGATCATAAGAGAAACTCTAATAAATCTGTAAACAATTCAGTGATTGATATAGAATTAAACAATGAGTCCGTATATTGTACGACCCGATAATGCACGGCCCAATAATTCATGTACAAACAAACCTTTGTTTGTACATGAATTATTGGGCCGTACATTATCAGGTCGTGCATTATCGTGGCTGTGCATTATCCAGACCGTACCGATATTGTACAGCCACGATAATGTACGACCTGATAATTGGCGACCACTGGTAACGGAATATTAGGCCGTGCTTTACTTATACACGAATTATTTGGCTGTACATTAACGGTACGGGGGTGATATTGCACGGCCCGATAATTCATGACCACTTCCCTGATTGGTCAGCTCACCTGGTCTCTTATTGGTCAACAGATTATTCTGTCATTTATGGTTTGTGCCTCGTTTAGATTGGGATGAAGAAAAGAAATTTTGTTGCCACTATAACAAAAAATGTAACACAAATTATAACAAATACTTAAAAAATAATAAATTTGATTTAACGCAGTTTGATAGAATTTGGTTAGGAATTACACACTGTAAATTACTTAAATAAATAAATAAAATAAAATAGCCTTTATTGCTTTACAGTTTGTTTACAGTTAATATTAAAAGCCTATTTACTAAAAAACTAAATTGATTAACTTATTTCTAACTTGTATTTGAAATGTTATAATTATCGGCAACTGGTAGTTTGTTTTGTAAAGCTTGTCTGTCGACAAAGGCCTCCTCTAAAGATTTCCAGGTATTCCTGTCTCTTGCTAGGCGGATCCATAACGGTCCAGCTATTTTCTTAAAGTCATCTTCCCATCTTTTGGTTTGCCTACCTCTATTTCTTTTTCTATCTCTTGGATACCATTCCGTCACTAACTTGGTCCATTTCTCTTTGTTTTCTCTTAGCATATGTCCCGTCCAACGCCATTTAAGCTGTCTGTAGATCGTGTGTGCATTTTTAAATTTAGTTTTTTCTTTAATTTCTTGTAATTTCACCCTATCTCTTCTTTTTATACCTAAGATACTCCTTTCTATTGCATTTTGACATACTTTTAATTTACTTTCTTGTAGTTCTGTTAATGCCCATGTCTGACACGCATATAGTAAGCATGGCATAATGCATACTTCGTATACTTTCTTTTTTCCTTTCATTGGCATATCTCCATTCTTCATTATTTCCCTAAGAGACCAAAACCGTTTCCATGTATTAGTTATTCTTCGCTCTATTTCTTTATTCATACAATCATTTGTAGATATAAGTTGGCCCAAATATATATATTCATTAACATTACTTAAATAATGTTTATTATTAAACTAATAAATTGATTGAACAACAACGTAAAATAATAAAATTAAAATTCTATCTCGTGCACATATTTTCTCTACTGTTTTAAATATATCTTCCTTATAGAATCAACCTAATAGTGCAACAACCTCTTTCGATCCTCAAGAAGATCCCATTCACAACACTCCACCTCAATTTAAGACTGCACTAAATTTCTGAAGCAAGAATACCAATCTTTTAACAGACATATCGATGTAATAAATAAACGGCACACCAAATATATTGATCTTATTTCATTAAAAATTACAGTGACAATGTCAACGTAACAATTTCTAAATATAAAAATTATGAAAAATGCAAAGGTTGAAATAACACCACATCACCACCTTTAGGATCGCCGAAGAGAAGTAGCTTCATCGTTTCACACAACTTCATTACCTCCTGCAGGTTCTGAATTTTCCCGAGAAGAGTGCTCCGTCTACTGTTCTACGAGGATGTTTAAAGAATCTTTCATGCGGAAGCATTAATGATGGTGCATAATAATGATCTGATGGAACTGCTGGTAAAACATCCTCCCAATGACCTACGTCACGATTCCACAGACGAACCAAACACACAAGGATTCGACACTTCTTTAGACGACAGTTTCTAATATATGGTGAGGTTAATGTAGAGAAGTAACCACTGAACTCCAGTTGAAAGACATCTGAGAGTTTGAGAAAATTGTACGACCTTATCGGTCTTCACGTCGAGGGAGGACGTTGATGTTACTGGCGAGAGACCTGAGACAATGAATGATAATGACAAAAGAAAGGAAGAAAATCATATTGAAATAATTAAATAAAATTACTATGACGACTTGGTTGTTTATTTTGATCATTGTTAAAAGGAACATGTTGTAAAAGTTTAAAATAAAGTTTTCGTTTGCATTATCGAAGATTATAGTGTGCCCAAGCAGTCCGTCTTTGAGTGAAGACGATGCTTTATCGCGGCAACAGCAACTCGAATTTTTCGCCGTATTTAGCATTAGAATTTTAGTACACATCTTATGTGAATACCGTCAGGGGAAATGCAGCAAAGGAATTAATCGACGAGTAAACTAAACAATCGGCAGTGTATATGCGCCAATTGCAGCTATGCACATGAAGAAGTCTCGATAGTTTAATGTTTATATGGTTTAAAATTAAAAGTTAAGCACAATTCAATTTTTTGGTCGACCGATAGTCAGTCGCTGTAGTGTGCTTACTTCAATATTTAATTTAATTTGTAATCTTAACTTTACTAACATAGTTATAAGTATTATTTTACTAACAATGTATGGACTTATTATGGTCTGAATTAAATGATTTTTATTTATTTATTTTATTTAATACATGCTTATTCACATTATGTGCCGATTAGACTATTGTGCGAATAAGTCTCTTGTCTGCGGAGGCTTTTAGATTCACTTAATACGATAATCAAATATTTCTTTTTTGTTCTGATGGAATTTTTAAAAACTTTATACTGTTTGTGTGGCAACACTATTTTCAAACCCAACCGAACCGCCAATCTAACCGCGGTCTGTCATTTCGTTTCTAAAGTGCTTGGCTGGATTATCCACACTCGTGCTTTTTATTCAAATTTAAAATTCAAGAACTGCGATTTCGACACAACGTTTTTTATATTCACCTACATACTATAAATTTTGGATTTTTTTTAGTAATGGCTGAGCAGCAAGCTGTCCCCGATCCCCGTCACCCTGAGGCTCCCAGGCCACCTGGAGCTCCTCTTGGAGTTTCCCTACAAAGGGAACTCGAGGTGGTTTTCTCGGGATGATAACTTTTATGTGGTCAGTCGCTCGAGGGGGGCCTCGACAATCATGAGGTGCGCCAGCGACCGGTGTCCAGCGCACTGGATACTGCGGGATGGGATTTATTACTCTAAGTAATTCAAAAACTGCGATTTCGACACTCGACGTTTAAAGCTGGACCGACGATTGGGCAGCACAATCATTCCCCTACTCCCTGGGTGCTTAATTGGTGAGATAACAAAAATACCTTCTTTGTTTTTATTAGTGTATGACCTTTAGGCTGAGTTGCAGGCTTGTTTTATTGTTCATAAAGAATACTGTAATTAATATTGTAAAAAGTCAACTACAACTAAAAGTCACTTGTTTTGTTGTAAATTTCATGCTTATGTGCAAAGTTTGTATATGCACTTTTGCTTGACAGTATATGTAATAAAATATTTTGGATATTTTGTTCTGAGACAGCCCTGCCCATGTTATATTTTTTGGTCCTTTTCTGTGGGAATGGATTTTCCCGGTTTAAAAGTAATTACTCAAGGTTATTAAATAACCCTCTCTTTTTTCAGCAATACAATGTTCCAGGAACTAAAGAGGAGGGCTTCAGAGGAGAGTATTCCTCTGAATGCCATATATGAGGAAGAAGCTGCCAGGTAAGTGATAACTATTTCTTAAGAATTGTGTTGTTTATACCACCTTATTTATGGACCCTTTATTTGGACATTCAATTAGTTCAGAATACCAAAGTGATGTGTGTATATTTTTTCTTTTGATTGATGATTTACTATGAAAAACTATGATAGCATTATTAACTAGTAGGTAAGGTGATGCAAATATTAAATATAAATCTTCAGTGCAATCTATATACACTGGTGGTTGTGTAAATAGAAACACTACCAATGGTTGTTGAGATTATGTAAGTTACTTCAGTGCAATCATTTGTGTTTTGAAATAATACAGTAAATATTATGTAAAAAGTGTCCTTTGTTATTTAGGAGTAACATAGGATAATAGAAGTCAATCAAGTCTGCTCTAGCCAAAAACTAGGAATACTTAGTGGTATAACACCTGTACCTGATAACAGTTTGAGCGATTTGATATTTTTCTTGACACATTATGTTTTTCTATTATTCACATTATTATATATTATTTACATAGTTAACAGTTTATTATATTAATTATATAATTTTAATTTGAAACATCCCTATAGGAATATTCGTTGATTAATCAATTTACCAACAGTTAAAAACTTCATTTTTCCTTTTTGGTTTATTCTCCATAAGGCGAGGGCTGAAAATCAGTGTTGTCGTTCCGGGCAAGCTATTCGCCGAGCCCAGGCCTTTTAGTGTTACCACCTTCCAACTAATTTGTACCTTGTTTATTTTATGTATCTACATTTGTGTGTAACCTAAATAAACATTTTTTATTATTATTATTAAGTCAAAGAATATTCAAACAGTGCAGTAGTTTATTCAATGCAAAAAAAAAATTAGCAAGATGATATGTTTTGTAATATAGTTTGAAATAAATATTTTGGAATGTTTTTTTACAGATATCCGGATGCTGCATCTCACCTGCTCTACGAGAGTGTGCTGCCATCGATGCGGAAGTGGAGGAGAAACTCACAGCCGGCTCAGCCACTCACCTTGGAGGAATATGCGGTGGCCTAATAAGGCTTGTTAAGTCCTGTTCTTTTCGCCACTGTGTCGGTGGCGGAAGGAAAAGCTGTCATATTAGTCATGCGCGGTTTCGAACGTTGCATCGCTGACAGTGAAGTGCTAGTCATCGATGGAACATTCCTGACTGTCCCAGCTGGATTGTCAATTTGCCAAATTTTAACGGTACACAGTATAATTGCTGGACACAATTTTCATCCTGCTGTAGTCCTGATGCAGAACCGTCCTCTGTATGAGGCAGTTTTCCTTAGAATTTGGCAAGCAGCTGGCAATCCAAGACCACAACAAATTATAACAGATTAGAGAGTGCAAACGAGCAGATTGTTGGACGTAGGCGTTGAGGCTGTTGTAGATAACGTCCCAGAATTCGCTCAAGAAGTTGTCATTGCAGACAACATTGAGCAGGTAGCACCGGAGGTGGTCCAGGCTCCTATTCTGGAACCCGCCGATGTCCTGCCCGCGTCTCCCCCCCGCCACGATAATGATCGCGAACCTCAACCCCTTCGTTGCAACATCTGTGCGACTAACCCACTCGAAGTGGTGTTGATCCCATGCGGTCACACGCAATGCCAAACTTGTCTGGACCGTTTGTTTGAATTAAATTATGTAATTTGCCCAGTCTGTCGCTCTAATGTTCAATTTTCGAATCGAATTTTTTTTAAGAAATGAGGGGAGCGACTAGATACTTGTAATGGGTATTGTAAATATAGCTTGTAAACCTTTTACAAGTATGTTAGAGATAAATTTTATTTTCATTTAATTTAAATTAATTATTAAGAGATACTAAACTCGGATTCGAGAATGGAAGTGAATAGTCATTACTCCAAATATAACCTAAAAGAATCAGTTACTATAAAAACACAATGTAGAACAAAGTCCTAAATTAGACGATCACATATATAAAATATCTTTTGCACAAATAACAAATTCTACCTTTGGAAAGATATACAAATTTTGATGTCCTAGTCTACTTCATAATTTTGTATAAACCGAGAGTTTGTATATATTTTAAAAAGGATAGTTACAATAGCCTTGAGCTGGCGGGTATGGGGGACCCGCCAGCTCCCACTAAGGGCCGGGATGAAGGTGCACTATAGTTCCGGTGTGCCTTTCCTAAGGTAGTTGATCCAGCTTCATAGTGGTGATACATCAGGGTATCTCCACTACCATGCGTAGGAGGAACTAGAGGTGGTTTAGTGGGTATGCTTCCCTTCCGGGAGAGACTCCCACATAACTGTTTCCCCCGAGGCACATAGTATGTTTAAAATATTCTCATGAAAAAAAAAAAAATTGGAAAACATGTAATTAGTTTTTGACGTCAAAGTTAGTACAAGTACCGATAACTAACAACTTTCCCAATAAAAAAATATTCAAAAAAAATAAAATCATATTCTATAACTGCATATGAATAAACTGTTAATGTATTAAGGAGATAATTGTTTTCATTATCACTATGTAAATGTTTCTTTGATATAGTTTTTTGTTATCATACATATGTTTTATATATTAACCTTTGATTTGTAAAGTTTTCTCTATTAGGTTGTATTGTATAAATCACAATACTTTATTAAAAAATTTAAAGTATGGGTTAATTTTTTACTTTGTTTCCCAGGATCTACATATGGAATCCCGTTCTGTAAAATGTTATTTATTGAATAAAGCAATAAAAGATTGAAAATAACCTCTCTTTTTATTACTCATTACAAGTCTTACAATCCCGGAACCTTCTTGTTTTGCACTCGAGTCTGGCCACCGAGGGGGTTTTAGTGGGTCGAACCCCACATGCCCCTGACTTTAGAAAGCTTAGTAACGACAAAATAACTGTCACAGAAAGCTGTTACTCTTGGCCATCCTGTTACAAAGTCCTCCCATCATATCATTTTATGCGATGGCTAGAGCCAACCGGTGAATTGATAATTTAGTAAATTGCTCTGTGGGATTATTTGCTATAATGGGTATGGGGGCTTGAAAAAATGTTAGTACATATCTGAAAACGCATTTCAAATTATTTTTTCCAAAAATTAAGGCAAACATACAATTGAACGTAACGCGTCCTACCACGAATGCTCACGCGTTTACAAATGTTAAGATTAATCCTTACCCATTGTATGAATATAAACTGATTAATTTTTTTGGAGGCTAAAGTTATTGATTTTACAAAAAGCTTAGCTGAGTAGAGTTAGCCCATTTTAACACCTTTTTATATGACTCATCTTAATGAGCTCTCATAGCAAGTGTGCATCCAACAAAAATTTGAAATTGAACTGAACTGGAATTTGTTGACAGTCAATTTTTGAATTAACTGTAGATGTGTTGAATTATGTTTCTACCAAAATGTCCCCAAGGATATATAACCCACCCCTCTATATAACCAAGAAATATAGTTATGAAAAACAGGTAAAATTATTCACAATTATGGCGCCAAACGTCAGGAAAATTATTGTAAGCTTGTAACAACAATTGAGCTTACAAATAGCAACTTAAGTTTGTTTATATAAATGATTTTGGTAAATTAACCTCGCAAACAAAATAAAAAAATAACTCCTCTTCGGGCTTCTCTCTACTTAAAATTTTGACTGAAACTTTTTACCGTCGGCCGCCTGCAATTTAGGGAAAACGAAATATGTAGATTGTATTGTTTTGATTGTAATTGATTTTCCTGGAGTTGTTATATAAATATACACTCAATAGAAACTAAAATAAATTAATATCATCATCTAAATCTTATCTTGATTTGAATTGCTTTATCAAAACATTTTAGCAAGTTGAATGTTATGTAAAATCGCTATATTACAAAATATAGAATAAAATAATGTATTATAAAATTAACTGGTAACCAATATTATAAATAAGAAAAATTTGATTAATTGTTTGGTTGCTTTATAAGGACTACAAAACTACTGGACTAATTTGAAATTTCTCTCACTATTAAAATTCCATATTATCGCTGAATAAAATCATAAAAACTCGAGCATATCCAAAGTGAGAACTCTATTTCAAGAAACATATGATTTTAGAAACATATTAAAAAGACAAGGGAATACAAAATACATAATCATATCATCAATTTAGAAAATAGGAAGTACTATGGATGTCATACTGTAAAATTCATTCATTCAAAAATACACCGTTATTGCTTCTAAATTAATAATACTAAATAAAATAAAATAGTATGCAAATATCATGTGGACATTTATTGTCCAGTAATTTTTAAAACCTATGGATGATGTACTAAATTAATTTAATTTATTTTAAATTTTCACCGTCGAAAAGGGCGCGAGATTTGAAATTTTTCGCAATACAAAAACATCAACTATACTAGTAAAGTAGTCTAAACGAAGCATAATCATAGAGAATTAAACGCTCCTGATTGGCTAGTAGGATTCTGACAGCTGAGTGGCCGCCATGTTGGCTTCCAATTATCAGGCCGTACATTATTGGGCTGTGCATTATCAGTCCGTGCATGATATTGTACGGCCAAATAATGTACGACCCAATAATTCGTGTACACCTACTTTCTATGGGACACGAATTATCAGGTCGTACATTATTTGGCTGTACAATATCGGCCCGTGCCGATAATGCTCGCCCCAATAATGTACGCCCTGATAATGCACGGCCTGATAATTCATGTACAAACAAACCATTGTTTGTACATGAATTATTGGGCCGTACATTATCAGGTCGTGCATTATCGTGGCTGTACATTATTGCCTCCCTAAACAATGAGTATAAAAAAACGAATAATAACCCCATTAATTAAAGTCAAACTATTATTAAATTCAGAAATAGAAATATATGGGATATATGATTCCGGCTCAAATGTTTCTGTAATTAATTCCAAATTAATTAGGCTAAAAGGAGAAACAGACACTAAATCAAAGTGTGATAATTTAATTACAATTAATGGTGTGAAAAAGACAATTGGTTTGACAACTATTAAAATAAAAATATTTGATATTGAAGAAAAAGCTGATGTATACATAATTGATGGAGAAGAATTTAAATATGATTTTTTAATTGGACTGGATATAATTAAAAAATTCAAACTGAGCCATGATGAGAATTTGAATATTATTCAGAGTGTTTGCGATGAATTCAGCAAAACAAAATTGTACATAAAATCCGTATATTTGTAGGAAATTACAGCAAATTTTTAATATAAAAGAGCGTGCGTCTCGCGTCGTTGTTGGTTTGCGACTGCCGGGACGGGGAAGCGGCGCTCGCGGCGGTGCCAGCTCGCTGCGGTGCGGTGACGTCACTCGCGCGGGCTCGTGCGCGTACACAGAGAAATAAAAAAGAAACAAAAATAGAAGAATTAAAAACAAAAGAAGACAAGGATACTTTTCAAAAAATGAAGAATGATATAAAAACATGTTCAATAAATGATTCAATGAACACATTAAGGAAGAAGAATTTAGAGTACATATGAGTAATTTAAATACAGAACAACAATCGGAAATATACAAACTGATAAATAGCTATAAATCAATCTTTGCAAAAGACAAGTATGATATTGGTACAGTTAAAGAATATGAGGCACGTATTGATCTGCTTGTGGACAACTACTGGCAAAACTACTGGATAGGAATCTGATAGAAGAATCTTATAGTCCTTTTGCAGCACCGGTTACTTTAGCTTTCAAAAAAGAAGAAAATAAAAAGTCAAGGCTATGCATTGATTTCAGTATTAAATAAAATTTCAGATTCAGATTTAAATAAAATTGTTGTTCCACAGGCCCAACCATTTCCACTGATTGATGAACTAGTGGTTAAGACAAGAAACTCAACATATTTCACTACACTTGACATCAATTCAGCCTTTTGGTCCATACCACTAAGAATCGAAGACCGAAATAAAACTGCTTTCGTAACGCAAGAAGGTCACTATCAATGGACATGTCTACCATTTGGCTTGAAGACATCACCAGCTATTTTCCAAAGGATATTGAGTAACATCTTACGAAAGTATAAACTTACCGAATTTGCTGTAAACTACATAGATGACATTCTAGTATATTCTAAAACCTTTACCGAACACATTGACCATTTAACGCAATTGTTAGAAGCAATAAAAAAGAGGGTTTCAGGCTAAAGTTTACAAAATGTACATTTGCTTCAAATTCAGTGAAATATCTCGGTCATATAATACAAAATAATACAGTGCGGCCAGTAACAAATAATTTAGTGGCAATACAAGATTTTCCAACACCGAAAAATCAGAAAAATGTTTGACAGTTTCTTGGAAAAGTTAACTTCTATCGTGAGTATATACCAAGTAGTGCGATTATTTTAGAACCCCTTCATAATTTACTGAGAAAAAATCAAAAATTCACTTGGTCGGCAGATTGTCAAAAATCATTTGAATATATAAAAAAAATACTATGTTCACAACCAATCCTGGAAATTTTTGATCAAAATTTGCCTATTATTATTCACACAGATGCATCTTTAGAAGGAATTGGGGCAGTATTAAAACAAACTCAACCAAATGGCAAAAATAAACCGGTAGCATACTTCTCAATAAAATTAAACCAAGTACAAAAGAAGAAAAAAGCTATTTATTTAGAATGCTTAGCTATTAAAGAAGCAATAAAATACTGGCAATACTGGCTCATTGGTAAGTCCTTTATAGTAAATTCTGACCACAAACCATTAGAAAATTTAAATATTAAGTCTAGGACAGATGAAGAACTAGGAGACTTGACATATTATTTGTCACAGTTTGATTTTAAAATTGTGTATACTCCAGGTAAAGAAAATACTGAAGCTGATTGTTTGAGTAGAAACCCAGTACTTGATGAAAATGATGATTCAGATGATCAGTTAAAATTAGTAAACATGATAACATTAAATGAAATAGTTACAGATCAGGAAAACAATTTAAATATACAAAATAATAAATCAAACTTAATACTAAAAGACAGAGTTTACTATAAAAAAATTAGGAATCGCGAAAAAATAATTTTGTCAGAAAATTTTAGTAAGATACTTACTTGAGGTTTGGCGTTAGAATGGTTTCGTTCTTACCTGACTGATAGATTTCAAATTATTAAAATTGATGAGCTAATTAGCAAAAAACTACCAATAACCTTCGGCGTCCCACAGGGTAGTGTCTTGGGCCCCACTCTCTTCATAATTTATGTCAATGATCTGCTTAGTGTCATGGATAACACTCATACGAATATCATCTGTTACGCTGATGACACTGCCCTCATTTTTGAAGGCGACTCATGGTCTGATACTTCGCAAAGAGCAGAAACAGGTCTTAAGAGTGCAGTAGAATGGTTAAATAATAACCTTTTAACCCTTAACATAAACAAAACGAAACTTATAAGTTTCCACAAAACCAAATCTTCGGAGCCGAAATCTCAAATAAATTTAAAAATTCATTCGGAGTGTAACAATTCCAGCTTATGTAACTGTTCCGTAATAGAGCAAGTTCACAGCATTAGGTATCTTGGTGTTATTGTTGATGACAAATTGTCTTACAATATGCATATATCTGGAGTAGCTGCCAAAGTTCGTAAACTGACACATATCATGTATCGTATCCGCGATGCTGCCGACCCTAAAATTGCTCTAATAGTCTATACAGCGCTATGCGAATCCATAATCGCTTACTGTATTACTTCGTGGGGAGGATCTGCTATGACCGCCATGCTCGAGCTAGAGAGAGCGCAAAGAGCGGTGTTAAAGGTGTTACTCAATCGTAGAAAAAGATTCCCGACTTTTGCTTTGTATTCAGAGGCTGGGGTGCTCAGTGTGCGGAATTTTTTTATATTAAGAACAACTATATTACAGCATAAAGCTATCACAAATAGTACCACTCGCCAAAATTTTCTGGCAAAGCGAAAGTTTAAGGTGCCTATACCGAGGGTTAACTCTTCGTTTGCCCAACGTTTTATGCATTTCTTAGGCCCGTATATTTATAACATAATCATAGGAAAATGCGACATTAAGCGAGACTCGGTATATAAAGCCAAAATAAAATTGAAATCGTGGTTGTTGAAAATAACGTACGAGGACACAGAAGATATTCTTAAAATAGTGAATTGAGTTTATTACTACTTATTTTGTATTAATGATTTAACTTTACTTTTAAGACAAATGGCACTTTTGGTTTTCTTTTGTTAATTTGTTGCCGTCTAACAGATCTTTGGTAAAACTTAAGAGCAGGATCCTCGCGATACAGGCTACGCCTAGTGCGAGGGTACTGATCAATACTTATAAAGCAACCCTTTTGTATCCATAAAGTTTCTTAGCTTAACGGTTCAATGTAAACTTAAACTTCATTTTTTGGATTGCAATAAATTATTTTTCATTTTCATTTTCATTTTCATTTTCAAAGATGTACATGAAAACATGTGTCATATAGGTGAAAAACAAATGCAAAGTAAAATCAGCACAATATACACAGCAAAAAATTTGATCAGAAATATTAAAAGCCACTGCAAAAATTGCGCGATATGTATAAAAAATAAAACAAGAGGGCAGGCTAAATATGGTTTAATGTCACAATTAGGGCCTGCGACAAAACCCTTTGAGATAGTCTCAATAGACACAATCGGAGGTTTTGGAGGCTCCAGGTCTACAAAGAGGTATTTGCATCTTCTTGTTGATCATTTTACACGTTATGCTTATATTGTGACCTCGAAAACACAAAGTGCACATGATTTCATTAAATTAATAAATAAAGTAGCGGATTCGAATACTATAAGATTGCTACTGACTGATCAATACCCAGGAATCAATTCAAAGGAATTCAAAACATTTTTAAAAGAAAAATCTATTTCAATTATATTTACTGCAGTAAATTCCCCGTTTTCTAATGGGCTAAATGAAAGACTTAATCAAACTCTTGTAAATAAAATCAGGTGTAAAATAAACGAGAATAATATTAGAAAGGCTTGGACTACCATGGCTCATGACTGTATAGATAAATATAATAATACAGAACATACAGTTACTGGATTTGCACCCAAATACTTGTTGTATGGAACAGATGTTTCCTTTTTGCCCACAGAATTAAAGAAAAATAAATCAGAATTGGAATGGCAACAAGACAGAGACATAGCATTTAAAAACTCAGTAAAATCACATAAATACAATAAACAAATATTTGATAAAAATAGAGCTCAATTTAATTTCAATGTAGGGGATTTAGTATATGTGGAGAATGGAAACAGACTGAACAGAAATAAATTAGATGAGATAAAGATTGGCCCGTTTAAGATTATTGAAAAGGTCTCAAATTCCATATATAGAATAAGTACTAATCATAAAAAATCAGAATTTCTATTTCACATTTCACATTTCTCTATCTATTTCACATTACAAAACTCATACCAAATCCTGAAACTGTTTTAATAAAATAATTGATTGTATTTTAGTTTAAGTAATTCATATTTTAAGTTCACATTTTTATAATATGTGCATAATTTTTTTTTTTTTTTTTTGGTAGGGGAGATGTAAAGAAATTGTATTTCTTTAAGAAAAATATTAATTTATTAATTACATTTATTTTTTCTGTAAAGAAATTGTATCTCGCCTGCATTTCTTCATTTTATTATCTGGCATCATTTTGACGTTGACAGTTAAGAGAATTTTAATGTAAAAATAGTTAAAAACTTTAAAAAGGTTAAGAAAAGTAAGAGGAATTAACTTTAATTGTCGTTTCTTCACTTTTTTAGCAACACAATTGTGCTTTAATTCCGAATTACAATAAAATCGTCTTATATTTATTTATGAATAATTATAAATTATTTCAATGCGTACATTTGAACATTTTAGTACATAGGAACAAGAAAGAACACTTTGCAAATATCAAATACACTGCACATTAAACACTGAAACATTTTAAAACTTATCACCAATAAAAAAAGAAAACATTTTGCAAATCAATTTATGATTTTTTTTTTACGTGAAACATGATAATATGAGTAAATAAATCAAAAACGGCTTAACTGAACACGGATACAAAAATATCATATCGTAATTTAAGCCGTTCTTAATAAATTAATACAATTTAAACATCCTGCATAATATTCCAAATTTTTATAATTATTATAGAAAAAGTAACTTAAAAAAAAACAATTTCAAACAAAAGGCACTCAAAAGTAACGTAAAAAAACAATTTCAAACAAAATGCACTCAAAAGTAACGTAAAAAAAACAATTTCAAACAAAATTCACTCAAAAGTAACATAAAAAAACAATTTCAAACAAAATGCATTCAAAAGTACCATAAAAAACAATCTCAAACAAAATACACTAAAAAGAAACAAAATAATGTCATGAAAACTTCTTTCTTTCTTTCTTCTCTCTTTCAAAAACCCTCTAAACTCTAAAGAAAGTTCTCTTCTTTCTTGTAACATGTCTATATTGTATAATTATTGTTATTTCGCAGTCGGTGTCGGCCGAAGTAAATAGGTGACATTTTATATTTGAGATGTATTAGACATACTTACGTTTATGTCCCTACTTAGGCCGAAACCGACTCCAAAATTACAATAATTATACAATATAGACATGTTACAAGAAAGAAGAGAACTTTCTTTAGAGTTTAGAGGGTTTTTGAAAGAGAGAAGAAAGAAAGAAAGAAGTTTTCATGACATTATTTTGTTTCTTTTTAGTGTATTTTGTTTGAGATTGTTTTTTATGGTACTTTTGAATGCATTTTGTTTGAAATTGTTTTTTTATGTTACTTTTGAGTGAATTTTGTTTGAAATTGTTTTTTTTACGTTACTTTTGAGTGCATTTTGTTTGAAATTGTTTTTTTACGTTACTTTTGAGTGCCTTTTGTTTGAAATTGTTTTTTTTTAAGTTACTTTTGAGCGCATTTTGTTTGAGATAGTTTTTTTTTGTTTTGAAGTCGGCTATTTTTTTTCTTAAAATGTTTGTTTTATTTCTCAATTTTTAGTGAATTTGAAGTTTAATTACAAATTTCCTTAATACGTATAAGGACATAAATAAGACAAATAAAGAAAAGGACTTTCCTATTTAATATGTGTGTACTTCAATTCAAAAACTAATTTAGAATACACCAGATAACCACTTATCCTTTAAACAATGAAATAATTATCAAAATCGGTATACAAATTGAAAATTAACGAACTAATACATCGTAGCGTGCCTTTAATTTTGTCCAGCCGCGCGCCGCAGTAGCATTTTTCGAATGCGCGTAGTTTTTAATAATTTAATATCTTCCAAACTATTGATCAGAATTACATAGTTTAAAGGCTAATGTAATCTGCATTTAATACTCTAGCCATCAAACATATTTATTTGGATAAGGATTCATATCGAATATAATATAATAGCGCCGTAAGCTTACGACGCTGTTTTTCGTGTGCAATTTAATCGAAGTTTGTTCATAATAACATGGTTTTTGTGAGACATCCATAGATGATAGATATATGCCACCTGAGACTTTTATTTAGCAAATTTAAGGATCTATAATTACTCGATACATCATTTTAATGTAGGTCATATAGTTTGACCTACGTAAGCCCAGAAAGCAAATTTGTGCTATTCATTGTAACGCGATGTAGCATTTTTCGTTTCCGCGTAATTTTATTCTTACGATATCTCCTAAACTATTAGACAGAATGATATAGTTTCAATTGCAAATATAATCTACATTAAATTCTCTTGATAATGAACATATTTATTTACATAAGGGTTAATACTGAACTTGAATAATAGCGTCGGAAATAGGGCAAGAATTTAATTAATGTTTCGTAAAGAAAAGAATGGTTATTGTGAGAAAACTATAAAAGATAGATATATGCTATCGCGGACTTTTATTTAGCACATTTAAAGAGCTACAATTCGCCATACGTCATTTTGATGTAGGTCTTATAGTTTAGCCTACGTAAGCGCTGAACGCAAAAATGTCCCTAATTTTCGCAACAAATTTTGAAGCTTATTCAAAATCTACTAGTCTTCTAGTTATTTAAAAAAAAAAACAAAAAAATGGGACCCACCTGCAAGCACTTCCTTTCGATTAAAATAATTTTTATCAAAATCGGACCACCAGGGGCGGAGATTCGCGGTAACACACATAAAAAAAAAAAAAAAAAATTCAGTCGAATTGATAACCTCCTTCTTTTTGAAGTCGGCTAAAAAACAACATTATGAGACATTATCATTTAATATATATATAGAATTAGTTTATCATTTATAATTGAAGAAATTATTACAATCAATTTAAATCAACTTGTATATATATTTTTTCAGTTTCATTTACTGAAATAAAAAAAAGAAAAGAAAAAACAAAAAAAACTATCTCAAACAAAATGCGCTTAAAAGTAACTTAAAAAAAACAATTTCAAACAAAATGCACTCAAAAGTAACGTAAAAAAACAATTTCAAACAAAATTCACTCAAAAGTAACATAAAAAAACAATTTCAAAAAAAATGCATTCAAAAGTACCATAAAAAACAATCTCAAACAAAATACACTAAAAAGAAACAAAATAATGTCATGAAAACTTCTTTCTTTCTTTCTTCTCTCTTTCAAAAACCCTCTAAACTCTAAAGAAAGTTCTCTTCTTTCTTGTAACATGTCTATATTGTATAATTATTGTTATTTCGCAGTCGGTGTCGGCCGAAGGAAATAGGTGACATTTTATATTTGTGATGTATTAGACATACTTACGGTTATGTCTCTACTTAGGCCGAAACCGACTCCAAAATAACAATAATTATACAATATAGACATGTTACAAGAAAGAAGAGAACTTTCTTTAGAGTTTAGAGGGTTTTTGAAAGAGAGAAGAAAGAAAGAAAGAAGTTTTCATGACATTATTTTGTTTCTTTTTAGTGTATTTTGTTTGAGATTGTTTTTTATGGTACTTTTGAATGCATTTTTTTTGAAATTGTTTTTTTATGTTACTTTTGAGTGAATTTTGTTTGAAATTGTTTTTTTACGTTACTTTTGAGTGCATTTTGTTTGAAATTGTTTTTTTTAAGTTACTTTTAAGCGCATTTTGTTTGAGATAGTTTTTTTTGTTTTGAAGTCGGCTATTTTTTTTTTCTTAAAATGTTTGTTTTATTTCTCAATTTTTAGTGAATTTGAAGTTTAATTACAAATTTCCTTAATACGTATAAGGACATAAATAAGACAAATAAAGAAAAGGACTTTCCTATTTAATATGTGTGTACTTCAATTCAAAAACTAATTTAGAATACACCAGATAACCACTTATCCTTTAAACAATGAAATAATTATCAAAATCGGTATACAAATTGAAAATTAACGAACTAATACATCGTAGCGTGCCTTTAATTTTGTCCAGCCGCGCGCCGCAGTAGCATTTTTCGAATGCGCGTAGTTTTTAATAATTTAATATCTTCCAAACTATTGATCAGAATTACATAGTTTAAAGGCTAATGTAATCTGCATTTAATACTCTAGCCATCAAACATATTTATTTGGATAAGGATTCATATCGAATATAATATAATAGCGCCGTAAGCTTACGACGCTGTTTTTCGTGTGCAATTTAATCGAAGTTTGTTCATAATAACATGGTTTTTGTGAGACATCCATAGATGATAGATATATGCCACCTAAGACTTTTATTTAGCAAATTTAAGGATCTATAATTACTCGATACATCATTTTAATGTAGGTCATATAGTTTGACCTACGTAAGCCCAGAAAGCAAATTTGTGCTATTCATTGTAACGCGATGTAGCATTTTTCGTTTCCGCGTAATTTTATTCTTACGATATCTCCTAAACTATTAGACAGAATGATATAGTTTCAATTGCAAATATAATCTACATTAAATTCTCTTGATAATGAACATATTTATTTACATAAGGGTTAATACTGAACTTGAATAATAGCGTCGGAAATAGGGCATGAATTTAATTAATGTTTCTAAAGAAAAAAATGGTTATTGTGAGAAAACTATAAAAGATAGATATATGCTATCGCGGACTTTTATTTAGCACATTTAAAGAGCTACAATTCGCCATACATCATTTTTATGTAGGTCCTATAGTTTAGCCTACGTAAGCGCTGAAAGCAAAAATGTCCCTAATTTCCGCAACAAATTTTGAAGCTATATTCAAAATCTACTAGTCTACTAGTTATTTAAAAAAAAAACAAAAAAATGGGACCCACCTGCAAGCACTTCCTTTCGATTAAAATAATTTTTATCAAAATCGGACCACCAGGGGCCGAGTTTCGCGGTAACACACATAAAAAAAAAAAAAAATACAGTCGAATTGATAACCTCCTTCTTTTTGAAGTCGGCTAAAAATGCAATATTAAGGGACAACACAAATGTAATATAAAATAATCAAAAGTTAATATTTTGGATTTACCAAAAAAAAAGGCTCGTAACAATTAAAAAATGTTACTTGCTTTTATGTCAACATTGTTAAAATAAAAAAAAGTATATATAAAATATAACTGTATGTATGTATGTAGGAATTATAACAAAACAGTACATTATTGAAATTGATTTCAAAATTGAAAAATAATTAATTTAAATTCAGTGACACAGTACATTGTTCACACAACCATTTTTGTCAGATTATTTAAATATACTTTGATATAATTATTGCTTCAAATTATTTAGAAAGGCATTAAATTGATGTATACTCCACAATGTACTCGATCCGTTGATCAAATGAAAGCTATGTAAGACTGTTTGCACTGTTTGCGTGTCGGGCGATGAACACAACAAACGCACACTAACGAGCGGCGGACACCTAACAAATAAGTTCGTATCATTTCCATTTTTTACAAATAAACACGTTACAAAACACTGTACCCTTACAACTGACCGATGATTGTAATCAAGGAAGTATTAGCGTGGGGCGGACGCGACGTCACGTGTAGTAGACGCGTGGGTCACGTGTAGTAGACGCGTGGGTCACGTGTAGCAGACGCGTGGGTCACGCGGCATGTCCGACGCAGCTCGGCCCCACGCCGACTCCTAGTCGTCCGACATGAACGAGTTCTGCGACTTGAGCTCCTCCAGCCTCGTGATCTGCTGCCGCAGGTACATCACTCTACACAAAAATTATAAAAATTAATATAAATAAATTACGTTAATTTATATACATAGTGTATAATAATATATAATTGTATATTTACTTTTGTTCCTGCAGCGTAGCCTGTATCTCTGTGTGGCGCACCAGCGAGCGCGCGCACTTGAGCTCTGCGGAGACGCGCGTGCACTGCAGACAGCCCAGCTGGTACGCCTCCTCTGTGAACTTGTTCGCCTGCAAACAAACATCATTCTCACTGTACATACAGTCAGCTTTGCTCGAGGTATTCTACATTGAAGGCGCAGAACACAACTAAAGGGATTCGGAGACGAAACTGACATAAATTCACAGTAGTCTTGTAAGATTAATGTCGGTGTAAGCGGAGGTTGGTACAGAGTGGTACAGACGTAGATACCTGTTTCTCGAGTATGTCGGCGGGCCAGGCGGCGACGTGCGCGGTGAGGTCCGCGCGCACGTAGTTCATCAGGGAGGGGGTCAGCATGGGTACGGCGTGCTGCAGCGGACCCCCCACAACCGACGAGTAGCTGCCCAGGCACTCCACTGTTACATCACAAACACGCACAATCTTTAAAACTATACATATTTTGCTAGCTTATCAAGTTTCAGACAGTCTCAGATTTGAACGTAACCCAAACACGTGTCGGCACTTACTCTTCCTGGGCAGCGCCGCGTCGAGGTGGAGGGGCGGCGCATGGGGGTCCGTGTTCTCCGAATGCGTCGGCGTAGGGGGTCCGGCGTCGCGGTGCGGCGTACACCCGCCCGTGTCCGTGCACGCCGCGCCCGCCAGGCTCGTCGCGCCCCCCGCCATGCCCGTCGCACCCCCCGTGCCCGTCGCAGCCGACACCCCGCTGCCCATCGACACCGGCGTGGCCACGATGCGCGGTAACGCCGCCGCCAGCAGCGATCCCGTCTGATAATACAAGGAACATATAGTAATTATCTATAACGTATGTTGTGAAAGTATTTGTGTGTTTTACTCACGGGCTGGTTAGAGTTGTCGAGCACGACGACGGGGGGCACGGCGTTGTCGGAGCGCGGGGGGTCGCGAGCGTACGAGCCCTCCGACAGCGGCGTGCTGCGGTCAGGCGAGATGTCCATGTCCTGAGGCTGGCCATCTGACCACACAATGCACACACATTCAACACAAACATTCTCATACACATACAAGTACACATTTAAGTAACAAAATGTCACAAATAACAAAACTATCTCAGTATCAAATATATTGGAAAAACAATTCAAACAAGCTGATTTAGTGAAAGTTAACTGAAGCAAGGGTATATTTCATTTCACCTGACATCTTTTTCACAAGATATTAAGTTGTATCCAATACAATTTAATTATAAAAAATATATATCTGCATAGTGCAGTACTCACCCTTGGCATCGTGCGAGTATTTGGGTCGCTGTCGTTCGTGCGGATGCGAGTCATCATCTCGTCCGCTCCAGTATCGGTCGGAGGCGTTGTTGGAGCGCTTGCTGCGTGACTGCTCCGACTCTCGCCGTCCTGACCGCGACCGCGACCTTTTCTCTGTGTCACGATCTGTACATACCACACGAAACTTGTATAACAACAATTAGATTCATTATACAACATACATCCTTCCCGCAACTTTCAATTGGAATGAACATGAGCTGAAAACCAACTACAGTTTCATTTGAAATAATTTGGACAAATAAATACATCTTAGTGTCATTGTTTCTTGCAAATATATATCCAGAGCGAGCTTTGAAAAAAAAAAACGTAGTAATTATATGTTTTGGTGCATGTCTTACAAAGGTACAAAGTAAGTCTGCGCATGCGTAGTAACCGCCTGTCCTACGCTATCTCCTGCCAGTCGATTTACAATGTTAAAGCAGTAGCAAATCACAGATTACTTATCTTACGTTGTTATCCTATGTAATGTTACAAGTTAGTATATTACTTCAATAATTTTAAAGCTTATGTAGAAAATGGATGAAAATGAAATACAATCAAATTAAAAATATCATTAAGAAGTCTAGTTATGAAATTACTATAATCACAGGTGGGCACAGTTAATCGAAAAGTTAACTTCGTTAATCGTTAATTTGTTAATTAAAAAATTAACTTCGTTAATCGTTAAAGCGTTAAATTCTCAAAAATTTAACGCAAGTTAAAGTTAATCGTTAACAGTTAACCATACCAAAATTATACATACTAATTTCACACGTATGTGGCGACACTTGTTTAAAATAGTAATTTGACTATACATTCTATAACACATTAGTATTAGAGATAAGTATGAATGCATTATATTATAGAACTTCACATATATCAATTATCAACTCGTTCGTTCACCATTCGAGTCGCGGACAGTCGCCCAACATAGTTGAACTTACGAGCGTGGCGTGGTGCGTAATTCAAACAAAATGACAGCACGTCTCCAAGTTTCTAATTTAACGATTAACGGACTTTTATTAACGGAAGTTGAGTTTAACGGAAGTTAACAAAAGCAAAGTTAAGCAAAATGTTAACTTCGTTAATTAACGATTAACGGATTAACGAGTTAATGCCCAGCTCTGACTATAATGTTAAATTTAAATAAATATTAAAACAATTGTAAATAACCAACAACAGAAGAAGTAACTAACTTACTTGATGATAGTTAGTATGGGAAGACCTAATACTGGGACATTGAGTCAATGACACATGACAATGTTTTGGTTATGCTAGTGATCAATTTATTTAATGTCACGTCATGATCTTACTAAACTTTTGTATAAATATGGCGCGTTTATATTGGTCCGGGAGCCAGCGACAGATTTTCACGACCAATCCCCTCCCAATCGAAAATTCGTAAAATGCATAAAGGACTTATACTATGAATACTCGCGACCGTCAGCTGCGACTCCGTGGGTGGGGTGGGCAGTGGCAACCTCAAAACATGAAGAAAAAAAATTTTTTTCAGTGATTTCCTCTCAAATAAAAATTTACCTGGTGATCGTTTATATGCTACTATGAATGAAAATTAATGCCAGCTTGCTGTATCTCGGTGGAAAGTTTGTCAGCTGGCACCTTGAAATGGTCCGGAAGCCAGCCACAGATTTTCATGACCAAGTCCCTCCCAATCGAAAATTCGTAAATTGCATAAGGGACTTCTACTATGAATACTTGCGACCGTCAGCTGCGACTCCGTGGGTGGGTTGGGCAGTGGCAGCCTCCCAAACATGCAGAAAAAAAAATTTTTTCAGTCATTTCCTCTCATTTGAAAATTTATCAGAGTATAGTTTATGTAGTATTTTGAAAGAAAAACATAGTCAGCTGACCATAACACGGTGGATTATACGTCAGCTGGCTCCTTAACATGAATTTTTTTTTTATTTTTCAGTGATTTCCTCTCAACTAAAAATTTACCTGGTGATCGTTTATATGCTACTATTAATGAAAATTAATGTCAGCTTGCTGTATCTCGGTGGAAAGTTTGTCAGCTGGCACCTTGAAAGGTGTAACGCAACAGCATCTATGACCCACTGAAACTTATCAGCTGACGACTTTTCCCTTGACTTACAGCTAGCTGATTTTTTTATTATTTATTAAAGTATTTTAACAATTCCCTGATGAATCTTACATCAGAAGTGGGATAGGATCCGCGTGATTCTATCCACTTTGCTCACTCTGTGTTTGTGTTTGTATTTTTGTGAAAATAAATGCAAAGAGAAAAATGTCAGATCGTTACCGTGATCATAATAATCGTCGTAGTAGTAGTAAGTTGAGTCGAAATCAGAATCGTACCAGTGTTCGCTAAGCAAGGGTAGCGTGGACCAAGCCGTGTATTCTGCATGGGAATATGTGAGTAGTGAGACTCACGCGCTGTTTGTGTATTTCACAGCAGACAGGATTGTGGACGCAATCTATTCAATTTGTACTGCGGTAAGATCGAACCAATATTTTTAAATTTCAAGTTTTGATGCCAAATAAGACATCATCAGACTTTTCAATTAATTTAAAGATGTGTTCTATATTTCAAACTGAAATTGAATACCTCGATCAGTTTATTAGTGAGGGTCAGGTAAGACCGAGTCGTGATAAGATTAAAAGCCTTTGCCTGAGTCAGATGGATGTCATTATGTCGTAATAGTCATTGATGCCCTTTATTAGTTCAGTTTGCTTTGTCCATGTATTTTCGGGATGGTCTGCGTTGCGTAGACTGCGGGATACCCAACTGCAGAAGTGAGATAGTAAATGAACTGTGAGACGTTTTGTATCCGGAGATGCTTCTAGGGTATCTTCAGGACTGACAAACTGCGGGTTGCCATTAATATCATTTAGAGGACGGACTGCGGGTTGCCATTAATATCATTTAGAGGACGGACTGCGGGACGCTCCTATCGGCAACGGACTGCGGGACGCTTGCCCTACATGGTCTTGTGAAGTAAAGTATTGAACGGACTGCGGGACGTTCAGCATCTGGCATACTGCGGGCTGCCATTAATATCATGTAGAGGACGGACTGCGGGACGCTTCTATCGGCAACGGACTGCGGGACGCTTGCCCTACATGGTCTTGTGGCAATATGTATTGTGCAAAATGTGGCAATTAAGGCATTGAACGGACTACGAGCAGCGCGCCACAGCCGCGCCGGCTTACGAGCAGCGCGCCACAGCCGCGCCTGCCTACGAGCAGCGCGCCACAGCCGCGCCTGCCTACGAGCAGCGCGCCACAGCCGCGCCTGTCTACGAGCAGCGCGCCACAGCCGCGCCTGTCTACGAGCAGCGCGCCACAGCCGCGCCTGTCTACGAGCAGCGCGCCACAGCCGCGCCTGTCTACGAGCAGCGCGCCACAGCCGCGCCTGTCTACGAGCAGCGCGCCACAGCCGCGCCTGTCTACGACCAGCGCGCCACAGCCGCGCCTGTCTACGACCAGCGCGCCACAGCCGCGCCTGTCTACGACCAGCGCGCCACAGCCGCGCCTGTCTACTAGCAGCGCGCCACAGCCGCGCCTGTCTACGACCAGCGCGCCACAGCCGCGCCTGTCTACGAGCAGCGCGCCACAGCCGCGCCTGTCTACGAGCAGCGCGCCACAGCCGCGCCTGTCTACGAGCAGCGCGCCACAGCCGCGCCTATCGACGAGCAGCGCGCCACAGCCGCGCCTGCATACAAGCAGCGCGCCACAGCCGCGCCTGTCGCCGAACAGCGCGCCAGTGCAGCACCTGTCGCGAGCAGCGCGCCAATGCAGCACCTGTTGCCGAGCAGCGCGCCAGTGCAGCACCTGACGACGAGCAGCGCGCCCGCATCGCGCCTGCCAACGAGCTGGTATCGAAAGACTCTATGCCATTGTTACAGACGAATTCCAGTGTTGAAGATGCTGGAAAAACGAGCCCGAGGACGGTCTCATGTCAGGAGGGGCCGTGTTAGGACTGTTGAGGGTAGCCTCACAAAAGGTTTTATAAGGAAGTATGCGCTGCTGCTCGAGGCAGTCTCTTTCCATCCGTCATTGCGGAACGTCTGACATTTTTGTTTACTTACGTTCGGTTTGAGTTTATACTACAGCGAGGATTATTATGAAGTAGAGTCAAATTCATTATTTCGCTGTTATTTTAATTATTTTAAAATACTTTTGCATCAAATATCTTACAGTATATACTAGCGCGGATATTGTGACGACACACTTTACATTACACTAGCACAGCCAGCTGACGTATAATCCACCGTGTTATGGTCAGCTGACTATGTTTTTCTTTCAAAATACAACATAAACTATATATACTCTGATAAATTTTCAAATGAGAGGAAATGACTGAAAAAATTTTTTCTTTCTCCATGTTTGGGAGGCTGCCACTGCCCACCCCACCCACCTTGTCGCAGCTGACGGTCGCGAGTATTCATAGTATAAGTCCCTTATGCATTTTACGAAGTTTCGCTCGAGAGGAAATAATTGACAAAAATATGCACCTGGCTCCCGGACCATATGTATAAGTTCGCCATTCGACCTGAGATATAAAGTGTCTTAACAAATATTGTTTAAATCTTTTTTAGTTTTAAGATTTACATATTTTTATAAATATTTCTAGCTAATTCATACATATTCAAATAAAATTTTTACTCACAATCTATTAAAATCATAAAATTAAAGCCCATAAAAAATATAAATCTAAGGCCAACAATGCGGTTGTTACTGTGGTTATCGAATGCAATAACTCATATTGTTCTCACTGATTTTTTAAAAAGAATCAATAGAAATGTCATAGCAGTTGAAATGCCGAGTTTTCAATCACTATATTACAGGTTTATGATAGAAATGGATGATGAAATTGCAAGATGGATCAATTATCTGGTCAAGGTTGCGGGAATATCCCGGATGCGGGTTTCACAGGACCGATCATTGTGGCGATCTTTGGGGGAGGCCTATGCCCAGCAGTTGGCGTTACGAGGCTGAATGGATGGATGGATGATAGAAATAATTTTGATAGTTGAATATAAAAATATAACTTATGTAAGATAAATCTAGTAAAAATTTAAAAATTTATACATTAATGAGTAAACATATCATAAACATTAAATATATCTAGAACTTCAAATAATATTAGCTTAAACTGACACTGAACAGTATCCAAAATGCGTTAATGAATTTAGAGCTAAAAATTGTAAGTTATAAAAACTCAATAGTCAATATAGGGTCAATTGCAAGCACTTAATGTTATCTAGGTCTCTGATAATACAATCTAGAATAATAACTTGTAATTTTATAATATATTTACACTAACAGTTTTAGCGAAAAGTTAGTTGGATTAAATTAGTATGTATAATGTAGTATGTGTAAAAGTTAGTGAGTTTTATACGGAATAAAACAAATTTTTGCCAGAGAGGGAAGAGACGTGTAATGCGAGTTGATCGATAACAGCGAACAGAATGACAGAGTTAAAAATTAATTTATATTAACAAATCTTAATTCTATGACGGTAATCCTAAAATTACGCCGTTGCTCGTCGTAAAATGGTAGGCGTTGTGAAACGGCGAATTGGCGCGAACATGCCCCCGGGCGTTGAAGGCTCGTCCTTCAACAAAACTAGATGTCGTCTTGAGGCAGCGGGCAGATCTTGCTAAAGGCGCGGCGTACGACTCCTGTCGCAGTCCGCACGTCAGCCACGCGGGATACTCCGTCCGCTCCGGGATGGACTGCCACGACTCGACCCAGCCGCCATTTCAGCGGCGGTAGATTGTCCTCCTTCAGGATGACGAGGACGCCTTCCTGTAAAGGGTTGACATCAGAGCGCCATTTCGTCCTCAACTGTAGTTCCGATATATACTCCTTGCTCCATCTGCGCCAAAAGTGTTGGCGGAGTTGCTCCAAATGTTGGTATCGGCTCAGTGTTCCTGTGACGTGTTGCTCGTAGCAGTCAGTCGGCAGCGCGGTGAGAGGGCGGCCGATGAGGAAGTGTCCCGGCGTCAATGGAAGCAGGTCGCTAGGATCTGCTGAGAGCGGCGTTAGCGGACGTGAGTTGAGAACTGCCTCAATTTGGACCAGCACAGTGTTTAATTCCTCGTATGTGAGGTTACAATTACCAAGAATTCGTTTGAGATGGAACTTTACAGATTTAACGCCTGCCTCCCATAGACCACCGAAATGAGGGGCGTGAGGAGGTAGGAAATGGAAATCAATACCTTCAGGAGCTAGGTCACCAGGCAGCGAATTGTTACAACTTTTAATAAAACGACCGATTTCATTATACGCACCTACGAATGAGGTCCCGTTATCGGAATAAATGTGTTTAGGTTTGCCGCGACGTGACATAAATCGACGAAGAGCCGACATAAAATTATTACTTGTCAAATCACCTACTAACTCAATGTGCATGGCCTTAGTAACGAAACACACGAAAACAATAATATAAACTTTGACAAGTTTACAGCCGCGTCCTTGTCTACTGGCTGACATGATAGGTCCGGCGTAGTCGATGCCAACGGTCTCGAAGGGATAGCCACTCGCGGTCACACGTCGCTGCGGCAGGTTACCCATGATAGGATTCACTACCTTTCCCTTAAATCTACAACATAAATGACAATTACGAAAAGTTCGTTTAGCTAAATTTAGACCACCGATTGGCCAGTAAGTTTCTCTAATTGAAGTCAATAATAAACGAGGGCCAGCATGTAAAAGTTTTACATGCATATATTTAAAAAGTATTTTTGTTAAATGATGAGTGGACTGTAATAAAATAGGATGCTTCTTTTCATAAGAAAACAATGAATTACCTAAGCGACCGCCGACACGCATTACTTTGTTATTGTCTAAACGGATTAAATTTTAATAGTTGATTCTTTGCGGGCAAGCGCTTATTCTGCAATAAAATATTGTATTCATTAAATGACTCGATTTGTAATAATTTTATTAAAACAATTAAAGAATTTTCAAGCTCTTCATTGGTTGGAAATTGTGTTGGTGGACGCTGTTTTTTACAAATATTAATAAATCTTAAAACATACGCACCATGCGTTGTAATCTTACAAAATTAGAAAAACGTTCGAAATTGATTAAAGATCTATTAGAGTGATTATTAATTAAAGTAATTTCAGTACGCGTTTCAGGTAAACGCTCATTTGGCGTTAGATTTTTTGGCCAAGAAGAACTATCATTCTTTAGAAACTGAGGGCCTGACCACCACATGTCGAGATCGCGTATCTTATCAATCGTGACACCGCGTGAGACGTAATCTGCCGGGTTCAAATCAGTAGGAACATGACGCCAAATGTGTGAGCTAGTTTTATCTACTATTTCGGCTGCGCGGTTACGCACAAACGGTTGTAATTTATTTGGCAACATCTTTAACCAGACTAAGACGATAGTGGAGTCTGTCCAAAAAGTTACTGATCTTACTTGCACTCGTAGAGAACGTAACACCTTTTCGTATAGGCGCACTCCGACGAGCGCAGCGCACAGCTCGAGTCTCGGGATCGTGGTGGGCTTTATAGGCGCCACACGACTTTTTGCTGAAAGCAACCGCACCAAAACAACATTATTACTTGAACTACGAACGTATAAACATGCGCCGTAGGCAGATTGCGATGCGTCACAAAAAATATGTAAATCAATTGAGTCATAACTATTGCAAAGTACAAGACGAGGAATACGCAAAGAACTTAATAAAGGCAAGCTGTCTGCAATTATTTGCCATAATTTAATAATTTCTGTAGGCAGTGGATCGTCCCACGAAAGTTTAAGAAGCCATAATTTTTGCATTAATATTTTCATGGAAATAATGCAGGGAGCTAAGAGACCTAGCGGGTCAAATATTTGTGAAATGACTGAAAGAAGTCCTCGCTTAGTTAATTTATTTAATTTAATATTATTTGTAGAAAAATGCAAATCATCTGATTCGATAAGCCAACTGAGACCCAATGTTTTACAAGGTTCTGTGGACCCAATGTATAAATTTAATGAGGGGTCATCGGACTTTAAAATCACTCGAGGTTCATTCGATTGCTCTTTGAATTTTCTCTCTAGAGAAAGTAAACAATGCTTGGCGCGCTGCAGCGAGCCGCCTAATACATCAGGTGACTGCGTCAGTGGCAACCTGACACAGAACCGACCGTCTGCCTGACGAGATGTTTTTTTGATAAAATGTTCTTCGCACATTTTCTCTTCTTCGGAGAAAGATGAAGACTGAGGGCTGACCTCCTCGAGGTGCCAAAACCGCATTAACAGGGTTTGAATGTCATCACTGGAATCATTGCACGAAGAAACATCATTATTTGATTTTACCGACACAAAATTAGACTTAAAGTCAGAAGTCGAGCGCGCTTGGCCACTATTATACAAAGGGCCTGAAACTAGCCACCCTAGACTAGATTCAAATAGCACGGGTTTCCCGGCTCCTAAACTAATTTTACGTAGCCCTAATAAATCCCAGAAAACATCCGCACCAATAATTAAATCCACCGAAGATGGAGTGTGGAAGTTGGGATCCGCTAAACAAAGGTTGCTAGGTAAATTTAAGTCTTTTAAAATTATTTGCTGACTGGGCACATCGTCAGTTATATTCGGCAAAACAAAACAGAAAATCTTTGTCGAAAAGTTTTCATTTAAAGACTTAATGGGTAAACAACACATTTCGCCTATATGCGATTTTGAATTATTTATACCCAGAAGTGACTCGTTTACCTTAATTGTAGGTAAATTTAACGATTCTTTCAATCGTTCACTAATAAGGCATGAAGTGCTGCCGCTGTCGAGCACAGCGCGGGCGAGTCGCTCGCCGCCGCGGTTGTCGATAATTTTTATAAGGGAAGTGGCTAAGAGTACCTGCGTTCTGTTGGGCAAGTAGGTTGAAAGTTGAGCAGACAACGTGACATTACCAGAGGGCTCGTCACTGCTTTGTGTCGGGTTTGCGGGAGAAAGTGCGGAGCGGTCCTCAGTGTTAGAACATACATTAGTTGTTGGCTTATACTTCAGATCTGGAATGTGAATTAGAACATTATGTCGCTTTTTACATATTTTACAACCCGTAGTTCTACAATTGTTTGCATAGTGACCTGAACGTAAACAATTGAAACAAACCTTTAATTTGTGTAAAAGTTCCAAACGCTGTTCGTAAGTAAGTTCTAAAAACTTGGGACAATTGCTTAATTTATGTTCGCATTTGCAATTAGGACATAACTGTAACGAAGGCTTCTCGTTATTTTGAATTATTGAACATTGTGCAATCGACACCATACTCTTAATATTGCTTGTCCTCTTTTGTGCAGGTTGAGAACAACGAGATAGTTCTAAAGTTTCTAAAAGGTCTGCACGATTTCGAAGAAATGTTAGAAATAATTGAAATGAAATGGCAGTATTACAGTCCAACCTACCTTTATATTCCTCCCACTCACGATACGTTTTTGAATCTAATTTATGGCTAATTATGTATATTAATAACGTATCCCAGTAACTTACAGGTTCTCCTAACGATTCTAAAGCCCTAACATTTTTATTTATCGTATCAATTGTACGCTTTAAAATATAATTCGACTCTTTAGTAATTGTCTCGATGTTAAATATTGCAGCAACATGATTCTGTATCAATAGCCTTTTGTTATCAAACCGGTCGCATAACAAATTCCAAGCAATTAAGTAATTACCGGCTGAAAATTCAATAGATTGAATAACCACAGCGGCTGTCCCTTCGAGCGACGCGCGAAGATAATGAAACTTATTTATATTATCTATACTATCGTTCGAGTGTATTAAGCTACAAAAAGTGTCTCTAAACTCAAGCCAATTATCATATGAACCACTAAACTTAGGTAGCTGTATAGTAGGCAATTTAACGATATTATTGTTGCACTGTGAACTACTGCAACTTAGTGCGCTTTTGTTTTGCTCACTATTATCATGACGCATTATTAAGTCTTGCGCCTTTGCAACAATTTTAAAATAAATTGACTCGAAATCGGTACGTTCGCTAATTTGACTGTCAATATCGTCGGCTAAACACTCTAAACGTAGTTGGACCTCATCGTAGTTTGTATATAAAATATCAATTTTACTTACGCGGGTCTTCAATTCGCTAACCTGGGACGAAGTTAAAGGCTCCTTTAAATCGCTGATGTAATTACTCTCTTCCCCCCGGACTGCCGTAAGGTGTAGACGTCTTTCGTGTGTTTTGTTTTTCGACAAAAATATATTAAATTTAAATCAGTTTAATGTGGACAAAATAATAGGAGTGCATAAAAGTGTGGAGTTAATAAACAAAAAGAAGAAACAAACAACTATGATCGGACTTATGCGACCCTGGTACCGTGAGTCGAACAAAATTATTTTGTAATAATAAATTCATTAAGAAGACCCCGCCCACATCGTTGTAATTGGTCAACCCTACTTTCATTTGGTTTACGGAAGACGCGCACACGCACTTCGCTACGCCCTTGAGATTAAGACCCGTTCACACGGTACATATTTATATTTATAAAAAAAATAAAAAACAAAATAAAAAAAAAGTATTTTGAACTATTTCTATATTACAAAGGACAACTTAACACGATGAACAAATCGCAACCAGAGGACATGACAGAATCCAACCCACAGACGTCTTTAGTCACAGCGCGCGACAAACGAAAAAAGGCAAATGTAGACTTTAGTGTCGAATTCAACTATTTTAAAGAGGAGATGAGGGAGCTCATTATCTCTAGAACGTCGGCACAAGAACAAGAACTTAAAAAGATTGCTCCAACTCTAATAGAAATACAGCAATCTAATCGTAATATAGAAAACTCAATAGCTTTTCTCACGGCGCAGAATGAAGAATACAAGAAACAAATTGAGAAACTGCAACGTCAAGCACAAGAGGATAAAAAATATGTTACACTTTTAGAAGAAAAAATTGAAGACATGCAAAAGGGAATGAGAAAAACTTGCTTTGAGGTAAAGAATGTACCAAAAAAAGAATCCGAAACAAAAGAAGATCTAATTGATATGATAACGTGCTTAACAAAAAATATTGGATGTGAAGTTGATAAGAAAGACATAAAGGACATCTACAGAGTCCGTGGAAAAAAGGATGGAGCGCAAAAAACACCTATCGTAGTTGAAACAGTCTCAACTATCTTAAAAAATGACATACTCAAGATGTCTAAAAGCTTCAATATACGACATAAAGATAAAATCAGTGCTCGCCATTTGGGACTACGTTCTGGAGAAGACACACCAGTATTTATAACAGAAAATCTAACAGCAAAGTCAGCCAGACTGTACTTTTTGGGTAGAGATCTGGTAAAATCTAACTCCTATAAATTCTGTTGGACTGCATACGGGAAGGTATATGTCAGAAAGGACGAAAAGTCTCCTGTTGTACTAATTAAAAATGAATCGCAAATTCAACAACTAATGCAAGCTGGCTGACTATATGATCTTCAACCTTTTAGTATTTTTATTATTTTTATTATTACCTCTGTGCGATTTGATTTGTTTTACATATTGTATCAAAACCTCATACGCTCTGAAACAATATTCACTCACAATTCCATTACTTCACCAGTTACCTTCATGTGCCAATTCATAACAAATATTAACCTATCTCTGCCTCTAAAAATTAATTGCAAACTAACATCTGTTTTCTCATATGACCAACAGAATATACATAAAATAAATACAACTAATATATCTTACTTTAAATTATATCATGGATAATCAACTAATTACTTTACATGAAATAGACGAATCTAGCTCTGCAAAATCAATAATTTGTGATATAGATGATTTGAGTAAAAACACAATCTGTAAGAGTGATCTAACAGTTATAACTCAGAACATTAGGAGCATTTATAAAAACTTCGACGATCTACAAATTTCATTAACCAATTTTAAAAATGACTTTGATGTATTAGTACTAACAGAATGTCAATTAGACCTTAATAAAACAATTCCTATGTTAGATAATTATACAACATATAATACTTTAAAACACTTAAACAAAAATGATGGGGTTACTGTATACGTTAAAACTGATCTTAGACCTAAAATATTTGAAATTGATTTGGCACATGCATCTTGTGTACAAATAGATATACTTAATTACAGCATATTAGGAATATATAGATCACCCTCAACAACGAATGCTGAAAATTTCATTGACTCACTTCGTTTACACCTCAATACTTTTGATAAGCATAAAAATATTATATTAACGGGCGACTTAAATATTAATCTTATACCTAAAATCAACGAATCGAGTACAGAATATAATAACAGACATAATTACCTTAACATGTTATCTGAACAAGGCTTACTACCCGGACATTTAAATCCAACTCGAGGAAACAGCTGTCTAGACCACTTCATGTTAAAACTAGATAAGATGATTTCTGCTACGGTAGCCACCTTAAATACTACAATTACAGATCATCGAATGATTTTATTATGCTTAGCTAAAGTTAAGGACGTAATATCCTCCCCTAGCACTAAAACTATATTCGATATGGAAAACGCCTTAATCAGCCTGGCAAATAAAAATTTATCCGAACTATTACATTATGATGACCCGAATAAAATAACAGAAAGTCTTATAGAAAAAATTAGTGAATCAATTAGCGAAAACACAAAAACAATAAAAAAGACTAAAATTACTAGAAATATTAAGCCTTGGATTACGACGGGTATATTACGCTGTATTCGGAACAGAAACAAAATGCAAATGAAACTAAAACTAAATCCTTGTGATGAGATTCTGAAAATAACTTATAAGCGGTATCGCAACTACTGCAATAACCTTATTAAAAAACTTAAACGTGACTATGAAAGAAATTTATTGTTAGTAAAAGACCCGAAAAAACTTTGGAATAATATCAAAAGCATTGCTCACATTAAGACTGACAAGAGCGCCAACACTGAACTATTAAAAATTGACCAAGACCCTCTCGTGTCTGTAAATCGTGTGAATACCTACTTTGCTAGCATTGGAGAGGAATTAGCTAAAAATATTTTAAACGACGCTCAAACAATTCCCAGTGATACTAACGAAAATAAGTACAACTCTCCGAATCACCTTACATCTTTAGCCATGCTCGACACGGATGTTGAAGAGGTTGGCCATATTTTAATGTCTCTAAAATCTGACAGTGCGGCAGGCTGGGACAATATAACATCCAAATTTCTAAAGTCGGCAAAAGAGATAGTCGTTCCTATCATTTGTCATTTAGTGAACACTTGCTTCGCGAAAGGAATTTTCCCAAAGTTGTTAAAGAGATCAATTATTACACCGGTATACAAGGGTGGTCACCGTGACGATGTAAGCAATTATAGGCCTATCTCGGTTCTTCCTGTTGTATCTAAAATTTTAGAAAAACTGATGAATAAACGGTTAATAAATTATTTTAACAAATATGAAATTCTATCCCGCTCACAATATGGATTCAGACAAGGGAAATGTACACAAGATGCAATTTTAGAATTAACTTCAAAAATAACTGATGCTCTAGACCATAAAAAGAAATGTTTGACCGTATTTTTGGATTTAAAAAAGGCCTTCGATACCGTCTGTGTTACCACCCTTATCAGAAAATTGGAAAGACTTGGTGTAAGGGGAAACCAGTTAACCCTACTACAAGATTATTTAAGCAACCGTACTCAAAGGGTAAAAATAGGAAAATACACTAGTGATGATCTCAAAATATCATTTGGTGTACCACAAGGCAGTGTTTTAGGCCCCACCTTATTCTTAGCGTATCTCAATGATTTGTGCAACCTAAATCTAAATAAAGGACACGTTATATCGTACGCGGACGATACAGCATTAGTCTTCGTTGGGGATACTTGGGAGGAAACACGTAGTGCAGCTGAACTTGGTTTGCGCAAAGTAACAAAATGGCTTAAATCTAATCTATTAACTCTAAACACATCAAAAACCAATTACATATGCTTTTCAATCAACAACCGTACACAACCGTTAAACTTCAATATAAAGATTCATGACTGCAGTAACGTGAATAACGACTGTCTCTGCCCTAGTATTGAGCAGGTTGGTTGTACCAAATATCTTGGACTAATGATCGATCAAAGATTATCTTGGCACAATCATGTTGAATTATCTACAAACAGAATACGAAAACTAATTTGGATTTTTAAAACTATCAGAAACATAGCCTTTAGTAAGCTTTTAAATCAAGTGTACATGGCTCTTGCGCAGTCGATTCTGACATACTGCATCCCTGTTTGGGGTGGTACTAACAAAGTTAAGCTCTTAGAGCTAGAACGCAGCCAACGATCCCTAATAAAAGTCATGTACCATAAGCCCTATAGGTATCCTACGAGATTACTTTACGCTGACAGCAAGTTGTTGAGCATTAGGAAATTATACATACTACACTTGTTAATAACAAAACACAAATCAGTTTTCTATAATTCTAAATTGGATACTAGAAGAAGCAAAAAAGCAATCAATGAAGGTATGGTAAAAACATGTTTTGCTTGGCGTCAATATAAAAAACAATCAGAATACATATACAATAAAACCAATAAAATTCTAAATATGTCACATTTGAACCTACATGATTTAAAAAATATTGTTACGAATTGGCTTAATCAACTAGAATATGATGAAGTAGAAATGTTACTTAACGCACCATAACAGACACATTCAGAAACAAAATAGACCAAAATACTCACACTACTAGTTCCACGCATACACTTTCATGCACTTGCAGTTTAAACGCACACAACACAACACAACAACACGCGCGCATTTACACTTAAAAGCAAACACACATGCAATGTATTAGTCTAAGTCATAACGAAATGTAACAAAATAAAAATGTATAAAATTTCATATGTTATGGAAGAACGGGGCATCCTGACACAAGTATGTACTTACTTAAAAGGGTGCCTCAACCTAAAATTTGTTTGTAATAATTGTGTTTTGAAATAAATAAAATTTATTATTATTATTATTATTATTATTATTAATTACTAAATACAGTTAGGCGACCTTTATAACTCGCTCGCTTTTTAATTAATTCCCTCTCCTCGGTCATTGTATATGGAAAAAGGCAAAAATCTGAAAATTTACAAAAATAATCTTAAAGTAAACTAAACAACACTACACAAATAATCAAAATACTAATAAACTTCCATTAAACACTGTGCGGTGCTGAGTATGTTTGTCCGTTTCTTTGTTCTCAAGATGTCCTTCACACGACCTCCGGACGAACTAATGTCTTCTTCAAGATCTTCGTAAAATCCGTAGAAATCGAGAAATTATTTACTCCACTGGTTATTAACAATATATAATTTGGCTCGAAGCTGACCATGTAAAAGTTAGTGAGTTTTATACGGAATAAAACAAATTTTTGCCAGAGAGGGAAGAGACGTGTAATGCGAGTTGATCGATAACAGCGAACAGAATGACAGAGTTAAAAATTAATTTATATTAACAAATCTTAATTCTATGACGGTAATCCTAAAATTACGCCGTTGCTCGTCGTAAAATGGTAGGCGTTGTGAAACGGCGAATTGGCGCGAACAGTATGCAATAAAGTTTCTTAACTCTATTCATTGTTTTGTCAGAATTTAAGAAAAGTGAAAGAAAGCTCTGTAAAAAAGTTACATCTCTTGTGAGTCAGATATGATAATCTTATTATTTTGTATAGAAAAAGTTGGCAAACAAACAAGCAAGCAGCCACTTGACTCTACTACAATTTGCAGATGATTTATCACTATCAGCAGACTAACTAAACACCAGTGTATATCTGAAACACACTAAGCCTCATCAATAGTATAGTGTCTATTTGGCATGAACAAAATTAGAACAGGTATTGATTGCTCAGCTTTGACAACATCTTTGATTAACCATGGACTAAAATGTTATTTTACTTTTACCCTATAATAAAAAACCACTTTAGTTTATTCCTAACAATAAATCAATAAACAATAAATGCTATTGTGCCAGTGACATTTGTTTACATCAATATTAGCTTCTATAGCACATTTTTCTTCTATAGCATAATTTAAGTTGTATTGAGACAAATGTAAATTGCTATTGACAAATAAGTAAACTTATAAATTGGACATACTGCTGACATAAATTTCCCTTCCACTTTCTAGTTCTATACTCTATAGGTACATGCTATTCAGTAGAAAGACATACTTGATGTACATTAGAAAATGTTATATGTTGGAACATTTAACCTGTTCTTTAAATTATAATGTAGGAGGTTTATTTTATATTAAAAACTTGTGACAAACATCCCATAAATATTTTGTTAGCAAACTGAAATACAGTAAAAGTACAGTCAAATCTGGATAAGCGAGAGTCAAAGGTAATGAAATACTAATCTTGCTTGTAGAGGGTTTACGCTTTTTCATGTTCAACTATTATAGAAGAATGCTAATATGACCTTAAATAGGATGGCAATGTAAGAAAATGTGTGGCTGGAAAGAAGATGTATATAATTGTGAGACTGTTCCAAAGTCAAACAAACAAATAATGATAAGTTGAAATAAGATTCTTTAAAAAAGGTTTGTTTGTTAAGGAATTGTTTAAAAAAGTTAAAAATTGGCATCACACCAAGTCATCCTAGCTTGTCATTTAGAGGTATATTTCTCTGACATTATATTTAGCTACAATAAAGCATGTGCATATTTTAGAGGTCATCACAGCGTCTTCTAAGGCCCCAAATTTTGAACAATAGAATTTAATGTCAAATATCATAACAAAGCATGTTAAATATTATCTTAAGATTAATCTGTATGATATAAGTATTTTTGGAGACATTATGATATTTCAAGATGATAAACGCAGCATAGTTCTAATAAATGTAGGCAAAATGTTTGTTATTTGGCCTTATTCCTCCGTATTTCATAGGATTGTTCTTTAACATTGCAGTATTAGGGAATGGTACTAAGTGGAAGCCTGTAGTTTACACCTATTTTGATCATTATTGACAACAATAATGTTGTATGTATGCTGTATGTTGTAAGATACTTCATATACCTATATAGGACCTCGCAATGTGTAAAAGATGAACAATACACTGAACTTATTTAGAACTGATTATGATTACCTGAGCACACTGAAAAAACACATTGTCGACTATGATGGAACATAAACAAATCAAACATGATAGGATGTACAAAGTCAAAAACCACATTTAGTATTTTTGGATGACATTGTGTTAGGCTTAGATTGTGTGGAATAATACAAACTATTGTGCAATTATAATTAAAGATATATTAGGTCCTTACATATGAAATTGGCGTTTTTCGTACTGGCCACTTTAATCACGAATTTCTCCTCTTTGGTAAGGAATTCCAAATTCAAATTAGTACAGCTATAGACTCATGTATTTGTGGTTCGATGACCGTCATTCATTTGTTTTTTTTTCTTCTGTTTTTTTCTGTTTGCGTCACTCATTTTACAAAATGGAAAACTTAAATTTTTTTTTTTTTTTTTTTATAAGAGAAGGGGGCAAACGAGCAGCGGGAACACCAAGGTGTTCATCGACGCCCATGGACATCTGCAATACCAGAGGAATCGCAAATGCGTTGCCGGCCTTTAAGATGGTGATACGCTCGCTTCTTGGAGGACCCTAAGTCGTACTGGTTTGGAAATACCGCCGAGGACAGACCATTCCACAACGCGGCAACAAGAAATTTCGCGAGAACCGCACTGTTGTGGAATGCCAGCCGTCCAGATGGTATGGATGGTATCTGGCGGTCTGTCGGGTCGTCCGATGACGAAACTCGGCGGCAGGAATCGTTCCAAACAGTTCTTCGGAACACTCCCCGTGGTATAAACGATAAAAAATGCAGAGGGAACTGACGTCCCTCCGCAAGGCCAGAGTATCAAGCCGATCGGTAAGAGCTCGGTCGTTGACGATTCGAGTCGCTCTCCGTTGTATGCGGTCAAATGGAAGAAGCTAGTATTGGGGTGCTCCAGCCCAGAGGTGCGAGCAGTATTCCATGTGGGGCCGAACTTGCGCCTTGTAAAGTTGTAGGCGGTGGCCCGGCTGGAAATACTGCTTCGCCCTACTGAGCACACCCAGCTTTTTGGAGGCCAGCTTGGCCTTGTCTTCCAAGTGACCGCGAAACTGAACGTCACTCGATATGTCAACGCCGAGAATACCGATACTGGCTGAGGCAACCAGGGGAGTGCCCTCAAAACGAAGATTTACGACAAAGGGTTGTTTTTTAGCGGTAATGGCGCACACTTGTGTCTTTTTGGGATTGAATTCAACGAGATTTCGTCGACCCCAATCCGAAACTTCACCCAGTAGGGTCTCCAGTTCAGACACAAGTTTGGTCCGGTTCTCATCGGCAGTAGCCCGAGAAACATTGGCACGGGCCGTGTACAGTGCGTCACACGTGCTATCGTCTGCATAACAATGAATGTTGCTGAATTGCAGCATGTCATTGATATGTCATATACTCGGCGAAAGCCATTCGGTTTAAACCGTGGGGGACGCGAGATGGGCACTGTGGTCCGGATCAGGCAGTGGTCTGACGAGCCTAGAGGGGCTTCGACGGAAACCTTATAGCTGTCCGGATGTGAGGTCAGCAGAAGGTCCAACAGGGAAGGTGTATGATCTTCGACATCTGGGATTCGCGTCGGCGATGTGACCAGCTGCGTCAGATCATAAGACAAGGCAAAGTCGTGGACAGATCTCCCCGCATGATCGGTGGTACGAGAGCCAAGCCAATCGGCATGGTGGGCGTTGAAGTCGCCTAGTATCACGATTTCAGCGGAGGGGATCTGTGCCAGAACGGAATCTGTAGCCGTTTGGACTTGCTCCATGAGTCGGTCTGTTTCGGCATTACCGCTATGGGACCTATAAAGGCACGCATAGACCCGCGGATGGTCATCGCCATCTACGCGCAGCCACAAAAGAGATAGGTCCCTACCTTCAAGAAGGCTGAGGCGACGAGAACAGATATCCTCTCTGACGTACACGCATACCCCAGCCCGGGGCAAAAAGGAATGTTCTAATTTGTATCCGGGGCAGGACAGATACGAGGTGTCCGCCGGAGAGGATATCTGCGTCTCGGTTAGAAAAAGCAAGGCCGGCTTGGCCGTCCGGAGATGGTAGTGGACGGCCTCCAAGTTGGAATGGAGCCCCCTGATATTGCAGAGGTCCACGGCGTAGGTGTCAGGGGGAGCTGAAAGAGCCTTGCTTCGTTTGCCCCGACCTTTACAAGCGAGCGGAATGGTGCCCCCCCAGAATACGCGGGGCGGCCCGCGCGCTTACCCCCAGAATACGCGGGGCGGCCCGCGCGCTTACCCCCAGACTCCGCGCGGGAGTTCAAGCGTAAGCGCGCGGAGGGGGATTCTCCAATACCAGGGGTATTGGTACCCCCCTGGGGTATTCTCTCTTTGGATCCCACTGCCACGCTGTATAAAGGGGGGGGGGGGGGTGTTAGGCCTCCGGCACCACACTCATCAGACGAAACGCAGAACTGCTTCCACTTCACGCCTGTCTTCTGTGTGGTCGTGGTATTTCACCGGGCGAGCCGGCCAATTCGTGCAACTGATGTTGTTGTTGCTGGCGTCTACCACTGTTAAAATTATAAATATCGCATTATTTACGAGTGCGAGTTCCGCCGTGGCACTAGTGCTGCGGAAACGACTCGAGGGGTGAATGATGTGTATGGCGGTCGTGTTGCAAAAGAAAACACAGTTCGTTTTTGGTTCCAACGTTTTCGTTCTGGAAATTTCGATCTGCAGAACGAGCCCCGTGGACGGCCTGAGCCTCAAGTTGATAATGAAGAGTTGAAGGCTATTGTGGAAGCGGATCCATCGCAAACCACGTCCGAGTTAGCTGCAGGCTGCGATGTTAGTGATAAAACTGTTTTAATTCACTTGAAGCAAATTGGGAAGATTATAAAGCTTGAAAGGTGGGTACCTCACGAATTGACTGAAGAAAACCGGCAAACGCGCATCGACTGTTGCGTTACATTACTAAACCGGCACAATAATGAAGGTATTTTAAACCGAATCATTACCTGTGATGAAAAATGGGTTCTTTACGATAATCGGAAGCGCTCAGCGCAATGGTTGGATCCTGGCCGGCCAGCCAAATCCTGCCCCAAACGAAAATTAACCCCAAAAAAGTTACTTGTAAGCGTTTGGTGGACTAGTGCCGGTATTGTTCATTACAGTTTTCTCAAATCTGGCCAGACTATTACGGCTGATGTCTATTGTCAGCAATTGCAAACCATGATGGAAAAGCTAGCGGCTAAACAACCTAGGCTGGTCAATCGCTCCACGCCACTGCTGCTTCACGAAAACGCTAGACCACACACTGCGCAACAGACGGCTACTAAATTAGAAGAGCTTCAATTGCAAAGTCTAAGACATCCTCCGTACTCCCCGGACCTTGCTCCAACAGATTACCATTTTTTTTCGAAATTTGGATAACTTCTTGCAAGGGAAAAAATTCATCTCCGATGAGGCAGTCCAAATCGCCTTCAAAGATTTTATTGATTCCCGTCCGACTGGTTTTTTTATTAAAGGGATCAATGAACTACCTATGAGATGGCAAAAGTGCATAGAAAATAATGGTTCATACTTTGATTAATTAAATATATTATATTAAAAAATATTCGACTTTTTGTTCCTCCCATACAAAACGCCAATTTCATATGTAAGGACCTAATATTATTATGTGAGTAGTTCTGTGAGAGGCAAATTTGTTTGTAAACTATTCTAATATATATGGTAATTGCTATTAAATATAATGACTTAGATTAGAAATAAAGTAGTCTGAATTAAATGAGATTTAATAATTATTTTGTTAATTATTTAAAATTAGTCATACCATTCATAGTAAAAAATTGATATATTTTAATTAAAAAAAAACCCCTACAGCATCAGTTTAGACTGTATAATGTATAAAAGGCATGAGACAAAATATAACATAAATATCTGTGTCGGTGCAGGTTCGTTAAGAATCATTGAAAGATCTTACTTGATCGCGTGCTTGTTGTAAGGTTGGATGTTGAAATTGAAGTGAAGTAAAAGATGGCGCCGACGACCGCCGGCCGGTCGGCCGTCGGCGCGAGAGCAGCGGTGACAGTGCACTGTCGCTGCTCTGTGGCAATGTTGCCACTTTTTAAATATGGCGTAGACAATCTGCCTGAAAACTAGACTTGTTTTCTAATCATTTCTGTTCTTTTATATAAAAATATGTCTAGAAAAAAAAACACATGGCTCTCCAAAAGGCCACATTCAAGAAACAACAAAATAAACAAATTTTCCTATAATTTTAGTTTATAATAGAGAATGTGTCTGCGCCAAACTTCACGCACCTGGCGGAGCGGCGCGGGAACGTCATTCAATTACTCATTCTTTCATTCTATTCACTCTCGCATTCACGCGCTACGGTAAAACACTACCAATCTACCTTTCAATAAAAACGCATCTAATCTAATTGCAAGCAGTTTTTTTATTTCTTGTTCTGTACTGAACAAAGTGGCGACCGTGACAGGACCTGCAAAAGCCAGGAAAAACTATTTCGAAGTTTGAAACTTCTTCGCCGAGTGAAGGACAAATAAAAGTCATCAGCACGTGCATCCGTCCAGCTTTCTACATCTTCTTGAAGGACTACAAAGGGGCTGCGACTACAGCGGACCACGTGCAACTAGACTTCCTCACGCCGGTCTACATATCAACCAGTCATCCCGAAGGAACCTCACGCCTACGTGGAAGTCAGCCAGCACCGCCTATTGGAGGGAACTGCCTTCTTTTTGTTGCTTCCTGCCTTTCTCAAGTGAGCTCGTTCCTTTTCTACTTTCCTAATTGCCTTGTGCTTTGATTTGCAAACAAATATTTTGGCTTTTCAGTGTTTAAGTGATTTAAAAAGTTACGCTAATTACGCTCATATCTAGCTATAGTGAGTGTCTAAATTATTGAACAAATTTAAATTATCAAATTGCTATATTCATCTATGATTAAAGTTGAAAGTCATGCAACGTGCGCATTTCTTTGTGACCCATTCATTCATTCATTCTAATTAACCGCTAAAATCACGCTTGCATTGCAGCGTATTTCGCTTTATTTATATTGCTCCTCGCTGCTTATCAGCTTATTTCATTTAATTTAGCGTTAAAATAATTTTGCCCATTTTTGTATAAAATTATAGAAACCCATCATTGATTAAATAGATAAACGCGCTTTTACCGCTAAGAATCAACATATTTCCTAGTAAATCGTAAAATTGTTTCAATCGTTTTATTATATCAATTCCAGCCATTATCAACGCATCGGACAAACAACAGTCGACTCGCGTGACGTCACCCTTTGTCTACGTGTATGCAGCTACCTGTGCTCTTCACTCAAGTGACCATACGTGCGTGTGGGAATAGTCGCGCTCTAAAGAAAGTTCTCTTCTTTCTTGTAACATGTCTATATTGTATAATTATTGTTATTTCGCAGTCGGTGTCGGCCGAAGTAAATAGGTGACATTTTATATTTGAGATGTATTAGACATACTTACGTTTATGTCCCTACTTAGGCCGAAACCGACTCCAAAATAACAATAATTATACAATATAGACATGTTACAAGAAGGAAGAGAACTTTCTTTAGAGTTTAGAGACACGCAAAATACGCGCTTGTCGTGGAGTTGCGGAAAACTGAGCCCCTACTACTAACTACTAGAGTTTAGAGAGTTTTCATGACATTATTTTGTTTCTTTTTAGTGCATTTTGTTTGAATTTTTTTTAATGTACTTTTGAGTGCATTTTGTTTGAAATTAGTTTTTTTAGGTTACTTTTGAGTGCATTTTGTTTGAAATTGTTTTTTTATGTTACTTTTGGGTGCATTTTGTTTGAAATTGTTTTTTTTTAGGTTACTTTTGAGTGAATTTTGTTTGAGATTGTGATTGTGTTTTTTTGAAGTCGGCTATTTTTTTTTCTTAAAATTTTTGTTTTATTTCACAATTTTTAGTGAATTTGAAGTTCAATTACAAATTTCCTTAATACATATAAAGACGTAAATAAGACAAATAAAGAAAAGGACTTTCCTATTTGATATGTGTGTACTTCAATTCAAAAACTAATTTAGAATGCAGCAGATAACCACTTATCCTTTAAACAATGAAATAATTATCAAAATCGGTATACAAATTGAAAATTACCGAACTAATACATCGTAGCGTGCCTTTAATTTTGTCCAGCCGCGCGCCGCACTAGCATTTTTCGAATGCGCGTAGTTTTTAATTATTTAATATCTCTCAAACTATTGATGAGAATTACATAGTTTAAAGGCTAATGTAATCTTCATTTAATACTCTAGCCATCAAACATATTTATTTGGATAAGGATTCATATCGAATATAATATAATAGCGCCGTAAGCTTACGACGTTGTTTTTCGTGTGCATTTTAATCGAAGTTTGTTCACAATAACATGGTTTTTGTGAGAGATCCATAGATGATAGATATATGCCACCGAAGACTTTTATTTAGAAAATTTAAGGATCTATAATTACTCCATACATCATTTTTATGTAAGTCATATAGTTTGACCTACGTAAGCCCAGAAAGCAAAATTGTGCTTTTCGTGTAGCATTTTTCGTTTCCGAATAATTTTATTCTTACGATATCTCCTAAACTATTAGACAGAATGATATAGTTTCAATTGCAAATATAATCTACATTAAATTCTCTTGATAATGAACATGTTTATTTACATAAGGGTTAATACTGAACTCGAATAATAGCGTCGGAAATAGGGCATGAATTTAATTGATGTTTCTGAAGAAAAAAATGGTTATTGTGAGAAAACTATAAAAGATAGATATATGCTATCGCAGACTTTTATTTAGCACATTTAAAGAGCTACAATTCGCCATACATCATTTTTATGTAGGTCCTATAGTTTAGCCTACGTAAGCGCTGAAAGCAAAAATGTCCCTAATTTTCGCAACAAATTTTGAAGCTATATTCAAAATCTACTAGTCTTCTAGTTATTTAAAAAAAAAAAAAAATGGGACCCACCTGCAAGCACTTCCTTTCGATTAAAATATTTTTCATCAAAATCGGACCACCAGGGGCGGAGTTTCGCGGTAACACACATAAAAAAAAACAGTCGAATTGATAACCTCCTTCTTTTTGAAGTCGGCTAAAAATACCGAGTTTCGATGGAACATATTTCAAGTGGTTGGAGTTTAAAGAAACATTTAGTTCTTTAGTTCATGAAAATTCTAAAATTAAATATATTCACAAATTTCATTATCTGAATTCTTACTTGGAAGGTGAAGCCGCCCGTGTCATTAGTAACTTAGAAGTTTCAGATCTAAATTATTCACAAGCCTGGCAACTCTTATGTGAACGCTTTGATAACAAAAGACAATTGATCAACAATCATTTAAAATCACTTTTGAATTTTGAATACGTCCTCCGCGAGACTGACAAGTCACTTCGTTTCATCACTGATCACATTACTAAAAACTTGCGCGCCCTCAGTACACTGGGCCTACCTACTGACAAGTGGGACGTTTTAATAATTTATATAGTTACAGCAAAGTCAGACAGAGCTACATCTTTTAAATGGGAGGAACATAGGTATAATTTGTCCGATATACCTACGCTTAGTGACTTCTTTGCTTTCCTAAGAAAACGTGCAGATATTTTAGAGATTGTCCATCGCAATAAACAAGAAAAACAAAACAAAATTAAATATACAAATTCTACTGCACCTAACAATAAGATGCAAACTAAGTCTTTTGTAGTTACTTCTAAAGACACTGTTTCTAATTCTAGTAAAACTTTCGAGTGTGCCTATTGTAAGGGTAACCATCGCCTATACGAATGTTATTCATTTAAGGCCAAGTCACCAGAAGATAGGAACTCAATAGTAGCAACATTGAAATTATGTAAAAATTGTTTGAGGTCAGGTATGTTGCTGAGTACTGCAAACTTCCAGGTTCTTGTCGATCTTGTAAAAAACGTCATAATTCACTTTTACATATTATTAAGGAATGTGAAAATTCAGCGTTCCGCCTACTCAATCGGTAGTAATGTCCGTCTTGTCTTCTACTGAAGTGTTGTTGTGTACAGCCAAGGTTTTAGTATCTAATCCCATAGCTAAAAAATCTATAACAGTGCGAGCCTTACTTGACTGCGGGAGTCAGTCTTCTTTTATAACCGAGTCGGTCCAACAAAGGTTGAGCTTGACTCCTCAGCCTTCAAACGTTAATATACTTGGTATTGCTAATGCTCAAGTCAACCTAAATACGAAAAGATGCAATTTACAATTACAATCTAATAATAGTTCTTTCAACGTAACAATGAGTTGTTTAGTTTTGCCTGTAATATCCAGCAATTTGCCAAAGATATCTTTTGATTACAAAGACATAAATTTACCTAAGCTTGAATTAGCGGATCCTAGTTTTAACGAACCATCTCCTATTGATATGCTCATTGGCGCTGACTTATTCTGGGACTTGATAGGCTCAGAGCAGCGCTGTCTAGGGCACCAAACTAAAACCCCTAATCTTCGTAGCTCTAAACTTGGTTGGCTTGTTGCTGGTCCCCTACCTAATTTATCAAAAAATTCTATTCCAAATAATTTATCAATATGTAACTTCTGTCTAAAGGATGATAATTTTCCTAATAATTTCTCTATATGTCAACATGAAAATTGTAATTTTGAAAAGGCCTTGTCAAGATTTTGGGAATTAGAAAGTGTTCCCCACAATAAGCCCCTTTTTTTTTTTTTAAAGTCAGGAAATGCGTTTACGCACGCCTACGCCGGGCTGTGCAATGGCGTAGGGAGTGTGGGACTCGCCGGTCACAGAAGGTGACCGGAATACCCACTAAAACCTGACTGCCCTCTAACGCATTATGGCGGGGCCACGGGAACGCTTTAGCTTTCTTCCGTGGCCCAAACCACAATAAGCCCCTAACGCAAGTGGAAAAACTATGTGAACAGCATTTCCTTTCCACTACTACGCGTTTAAGTGACGGTCGGTTTTGCGTCAGTTTACCGCTCCGTGATGATCGAGACTGTTTAGGTGATTCTTATCAACTAGCCAAAAAAAGGTTTTTAAATTTAGAAGCGCGGTTTAAAAGGCAACCAGAGCTTAAAAAAGCCTATGCCGATTTCATATGCGAGTATGCCGAGCTTGGTCACTTAAATGAATCTAAAGTACCTAAACCTATTAATTCATTCTTTCTTCCCCATCATCCTGTAATCAGAGAAAAGAGCGAGTCAACTAAATTACGTGTCGTGTTCGATGCATCGGCTCGTTCTACGTCAGGTTTGTCAGTAAATGACTTACAAATGATAGGGCCTACAATACAAGATTCACTTTTCAACATTTTAATTCGCTTCTGACAGTATAAATATATCATATCGGGCGATATAGAGAAGATGTATCGTCAGGTTAGCTTAAGAGAGTCAGATTGATGACCTACAACTTATTCTATGGCGGGAAAACGAAAATGACCCTTTACGTACTTTACGTTTAAATACGGTGACATACGGTTTTTCCAGTGCGAGTTTTTTAAGTACTAGATGCATCTGGCAGTTGGGCGAGGAATGTGACGACGATAAAATAAAAAATATAATACAACAGGATTTTTACTGTGACGATTTGCTTACAGGTTCTGACTCCATCGCGGAGATTCGTCACATTCAGCGCGCTGTGTCAGATGAACTTAAAAAAGGTTGTTTTAATTTAAGAAAATACCGGTCTAACGTTCCCGAGTTGTTTATTTCCGATTCGATAAATCCAGAAGAAGGTAACTTAATTATCAGCAATTCTACAAGCACTCTGGGCATCGGTTGGTCTCCTTCTTCAGATCAATTAAATTTTCAAGTCAATTTTTCCCCGCCTGAGAACATTACTAAGAGATCGATTCTATCTACTACATTTAAAATATTTGACCCTCTTGGATTGATATCCCTATGTACAATAAAACCAAAAATTCTTATTAAAAAACTATGGTTTCTTAAAATAGGCTGGGATGACGAGATCCCTCAAGATATTCTTGCTTCTTGGCTTAAATTTTCTAATCAACTGAACTGTATTTCATCTCTCAAAGTACCAAGACCCGTTTTAATCCAAAACTCTAAAGTAGTTGAAATACATTGTTTTTGCGATGCTTCTCAGCAAGCCTACAGTGCCTGTATTTATATTAAATCTATTGACGCAAATAATAAAGTTCAAGTTAATTTGATAACCACCAAGGCACGAGTTTCCCCCTTAAAGGCGACTACAATTCCAAGATTAGAATTATGTGCTGCGTTGCTCGGAGCACAACTTAGCATTTCAGTTACTAAAGCGTCGTCCTATAGATCGAAATATTTACTGGACCGACTCCAGCGTGGTCTTAGGCTGGTTAAGGTCACCTAATAAAACTAAAACTTTCGTTGCCAACAGAGTTGCTGCTATAGGAGAACTCACTCAATTGTCTCAATAGCGTCACGTTCCTACCAACGAAAATCCCGCTGATCTCGCGTCTCGAGGTGTAGATCCACGAAATGTAGAAGGCTGTAACCTTTGGTGGCATGGCCCTTCCTTTCTTTTGCAACCCGATCATTTATGGCCTCAAGAAATTTCACCTGTTTTCGATTTGCCAGAGTTGAAAACGGTTTCTACCTTATCAGCGGAAATGATAACGACGTCTCCTGTGATAGATTTTAAAAGATTTTCTAAATTTCGTACCTTACAATGAACTTATGCAAGAGTTATTAGATTTTTACACAACTGTCGTAATCCTAAAAATAAACTAACTAGCTGTCTGCACGTGGATGAACTTAATAAATCCCTACAGTTTATTATCAGTCAAGCTCAGAATGAATCCTTTTCTAATTAAATTAGTCGGTTAAAGTTTAAAAAATCTCCTTCAACAAAGTCATCTCTCTCTTCCTTAAATCCCTTTCTCGACGCAGATGCACTTCTTCGAGCAGGAGGTAGAATCGATTCTTCCGCCTATTCTTACGACAAACGACATCCTATTATTTTAAAATCTGATCATCTATTGACAAAACTTTTATTTCAAAATGAACACGAGCGTCTTTTACACGCTGGACCCCAACAAGTTCTAGCTTCAATTAGAGACCGCTATTGGCCTCTTGGTGGCCGTAACTTAGCAAGAAAGGTAGCTCGTAACTGTCTAGTTTGTCGTCGTTTTAAAGGTACGACGATGAGTAACATAATGGGCGATATGCCTAACGAAAGAGTAGAGCCAGGTTTTCCATTTCATACCGTTGGTACTGATTTCGCTGGACCGTTCTTGATCAGTGATCGAAAGGGCCGCGGATGTAAAATAACTAAATGTTATTTGTGTATTTTTATATGATTTCGTTACAAATGCGTTCACTTGGAAGCCGTAAGCGAATTAAGTAAAGATGCCTTTATTTTAACACTAAAACGATTTATAGCTCGCAGAGGTTTGCCTAAATTAATTTACTGTGACAACGGTAGGAATTTCGTTGCCGCGTCTAAAGAAATTTCATCTTTTTTACAGTCAAATATTGATGCTATTTGTGATTATGCAGCTCTTCGAGGTATCGATTTTAAATTCACACCTGCTTACGCTCCTCACTTCAACGGTTTAGCCGAGGCTGGAGTAAAATCCGCTAAATTTCACATTCGTAGGGTCTTAGGAAATAGTCATTTAACCTTTGAAGAGCTAACTTCTTTGTTTGCTCAAATCGAGGCCATCCTAAACAGCCGACCCTTGTGTCCCCTCAGTCCCTCGCCTAATGATTTCCAACCTCTCACCCCGGCACACTTTTTGATTGGCAGGCCGCTTACTTCACTACCGTCACCGAGCTTCCTTGACTGCAACACCAATCGACTCAACAGGTTTCAGTACCTAGAGCAGATAAGGCAACATTTCTGGAAACGTTGGGCTAACGAGTACATTGCGGAATTACAACAACGTTCAAAGTTGCGTACTGAATCAAGACACTTGAAGATCGACGATCTTGTCCTTGTAAAGGAGGACAATGCACCTCCATTTTGTTGGCGCCTCGGTCGAGTCAACAGGTTGTATCCTGGCCCTGATGATGTCCCTCGTGTCGCTGACGTCGTGACTTCTCATGGAACAGTTTGAAGAGCACTCAATCGCCTATGCCTTCTTCCCTCCCCGGAAGAAGACCTATCTTGAAGGATGTCTCCTTCAAGGCCCCGGAGGATGTCTGCGCCAAACTTCACGCACCTGGCGGAGCAGCGCGGGAACGTCATTCAATTACTCATTCTTTCATTCTATTCACTCTCGCATTCACGCGCTCACTTGTAAAACACTACCAATCTACCTTTCAATAAAAACGCATCTAATCTAATTGCAAGCAGTTTTTTTATTTCTTGTTCTGTACTGAACAGAATGTAATCTTAATTTGAATGTAATTAAATGAACTTGTGGGAAATTATTAAAGCTTAATAAATGTTTATATTAGGTCCTTACATATGAAATTGGCGTTTTTCGTACTGGCCACTTTAATCACGAATCCTCTTTGGTAAGGAATTCCAAATTCAAATTTGTACAGCTATAGACTCATGTATTTGTGGTTCGATGACCGTCATTCATTTGTTTTTTTTCTTCTGTTTTTTTCTGTTTGCGTCACTCATTTTACAAAATGGAAAACTTAAAATATCGCATTATTTACGAGTACGAGTTCCGCCGTGGCACTAGTGCTGCGGAAACGACTCGAAGGGTGAATGATGTGTATGGCGGTCGTGTTGCAAAAGAAAACACAGGTCGTTTTTGGTTCCAACGTTTTCGTTCTGGAAATTTCGATCTGCAGAACAAGCCCCGTGGACGGCCTGAGACTCAAGTTGATAATTAAGAGTTGAAGGTTATTGTGGAAGCGGATCCATCGCAAACCACGTCCGAGTTAGCTGCAGGCTGCGATGTTAGTGATAAAACTGTTTTAATTCACTTGAAGCAAATTGGGAAGATTAAAAAGCTTGAAAGGTGGGTACCTCACGAATTGACTGAAGCAAACCGGTAAACGCGCGTCGACTGTTGCGTTACATTACCAAACCGGCACAATAATGAAGGTATTTTAAACCGAATCATTACCTGTGATGAAAAATGGGTTCTTTACGATAATCGGAAGCGCTCAGCGCAATGGTTGGATCCTGGCCAGCCAGCCAAATCCTGCCCCAAGCAAAAATTAACCCCAAAAAAGTTACTTGTAAGCGTTTGGTGGACTAGTGCCGGTATTGTTCATTACAGTTTTCTCAAATCTGGCCAGACTACTACGGCTGATGTCTATTGTCAGCAATTGCAAACCATGATGGAAAAGCTAGCGGCTAAACAACCTAGGCTGGTCAATCGCTCCACGCCACTGCTGCTTCACGACAACGCTAGACCACACACTGCGCAACAGACGGCTACTAAATTAGAAGAGCTTCAATTGGAAAGTCTAAGACATCCTCCGTACTCCCCTGACCTTGCTCCAACAGATTACCATTTTTTTCGAAATTTGGATAACTTCTTGCAAGGGAAAAAATTCAACTCCGATGGGGCAGTCCAAATCGCCTTCAAAGATTTTATTGATTCCCGTCCGACTGGTTTTTTTAGTAAAGGGATCAATGAACTACCTATGAGATGGCAAAAGTGCATAGAAAATAATGGTTCATACTTTGATTAATTAAATATATTATATTAAAAAATATTCGACTTTTTGTTCCTCCCATACAAAACGCCAATTTCATATGTAAGGACCTAATATTAGGTCCTTACATATGAAATTGGCGTTTTTCGTACTGGCCACTTTAATCACGAATTTCTCCTCTTTGGTAAGGAATTCCAAATTCAAATTTGTACAGCTATAGACTCATGTATTTGTGGTTCGATGACCGTCTTTCATTTGTTTTTTTTTCTTCTGTTTTTTTCTGTTTGCGTCACTCATTTTACAAAATGGAAAACTTAAAATATCGCATTATTTACGAGTACGAGTTCCGCCGTGGCACTAGTGCTGCGGAAACGACTCGAAGGGTGAATGATCTGTATGGCGGTCGTGTTGCAAAAGAAAACACAGTTCGTTTTTGGTTCCAACGTTTTCGTTCTGGAAATTTCGATCTGCAGAACGAGCCCCGTGGACGGCCTGAGACTCAAGTTGATAATGAAGAGTTGAAGGCTATTGTGGAAGCGGATCCATCGCAAACCACGTCCGAGTTAGCTGCAGGCTGCGATGTTAGTGATAAAACTGTTTTAATTCACTTGAAGCAAATTGGGAAGATTAAAAAGCGTTATATTACTAAACCGGCGCAATAATGAAGGTATTTTAAACCGAATCATTACCTGTGATGAAAAATGGGTTCTTTACGATAATCGGAAGCGCTCAGCGCAATGGTTGGATCCTGGCCGGCCAGCCAAATCCTGCCCCAAACGAAAATTAACCCCAAAAAAGTTACTTGTAAGCGTTTGGTGGACTAGTGCCGGTATTGTTCATTACAGTTTTCTAAAATCTGGCCAGACTATTACGGCTGATGTCTATTGTCAGCAATTGCAAACCATGATGGAAAAGCTAGCGGCTAAACAACCTAGGCTGGTCAATCGCTCCACGCCACTGCTGCTTCACGACAGCGCTAGACCACACACTGCGCAACAGACGGCTACTAAATTAGAAGAGTTTCAATTGGAAAGTCTAAGACATCCTCCGTACTCCCCGGACCTTGCTCCAACAGATTACCATTTTTTTCGAAATTTGGATAACTTCTCGCAAGGGAAAAAATTCAACTCCGATGGGGCAGTCCAAATCGCCTTCAAAGATTTTATTGATTCCCGTCCGACTGGTTTTTTTAGTAAAGGGATCAATGAACTACCTATGAGATGGCAAAAGTGCATAGAAAATAATGATTCATACTTTGATTAATTAAATATATTATATTAAAAAATATTCGACTTTTTGTTCCTCCCATACAAAACGAGAATTTCATATGTAAGGACCTAATATTAGTAAATAGCATAGGAAGGTATCATGCAATACTCACTGCTTCTTGCAGAGTATGTGGAATCTTTGGATGTTGTCCTGCGGGAGTCCCATTCCCGTGGCTTCTCCCACTGTGACACTTCACTGATAGAGTTATAATAGTACTTCTTCCCTGATGAACTAATATGTTCTGACCATTCGCTTCCTGTAGGCACGCTTGGAACTGGTGCACTTCGTTTATCATATTTACTACTCCTACTAACACTACAGTTCTTGCTACTAGTCCTACTTTTTTTCTCAGATTCACATCGTTCATGGTTGTTCTTCTCTCTATCACATTCTTTGCTACGTTTCTCTTTCGGTGATCGAACACTGTCTGAAAATTGTTACAAATAGATATTATTAACCTGAATTTACGAGATGGCGCACTGTTCAATAGACTTTACTTTTAAATATTGTATTAATTAATATGTAATGAAAATTACTTAATTGTTTGCATAAACGAATGTATATGTGCATTCGCATTGATAATAATAATGTATCAAACACATTCGCGATTGCTGGCTTATAAATAAATAAATAATTATATAATTTTAACATTTACTCAGTAATTATAATTTGAATTAAAATATAATAACAATAAGGAATGTTACAGATTTATAATAATTAAAAAAAAAATTCAATGTCTATGACATGTCTAAAATTGTCTATACTTCTCATTATGGTTTCACTTTTTACATTAGAGGGTAACTTAATAAAAGCAATTAGTAACGATAGTCTTTTCTTTAAACTTTATTAATTCCATGCTGAAAGTTATGTAACATATCTCTTTTTGGTCCATCGATACGGATTATTCAGTGATTATTTATTATTTTAAAACAAACGGCATCGGAGTACAGCGGCATCACGCCCGCAACGCCTGCCGCGCAATAGCGCACTTCCAGCATTTAAACAAGACTTCAACATGTCGACAGACACCCTAGAAAGGTTAATTAACCGTAGAACCAATTATAAAGGACGTCTTAAACGGATTTATAACTTTGTAGATGAACAAAAAAACCACGTGGAAATATACGAGCTTCAGACAAGACAAACAGAAATGGCTGAACTGTATGAAAAGTATAATACGACTCAAGAAGATATTGAAATGATTGAACAAGCAACGAAATCCCACGAACAAGATCGAGCTTCCACTGAAGAAAAGTATTTCTCGTATGCAGCAAAGATCGCAGAAATCTTGAAAGAACACGAACTCAACCGCTCTGCATCTTCGTGTCAATCGGTTCTACAACCCAACTTAAAATCACCAGTTATTAAAATTCCGAAAGTCCAGTTATAAAAAGCTTCGATGGAAACCTGTCGGAGTGGTCCAATTTTAAATCGCTATTCGATGGAGTAATCGACTCACATGAGCAACTGACACACCTCCAGAAGTTCCAATACCTGAAGTCGTTACTACGCGGGGAAGCTGCCGGTCTCATCGACTCCTTAACAGTTACTGAAGAAAATTATCAACATGCATTAAGTATACTTACTAAGAGGTACGACAACAAACTAATTACAGTTAACTTTCATTTAAAAAACATATTATCAGTTACATATATTAGTAAAATTAATCTTAAAAATTTCCTTATAACATTACAACAAAGCCTAGATTCACTCAAAGCATTAAATGTACCAGTAGATACCTGGGATTTAATACTTATGTACATTATTATTCAAAAGTTAGACCAGAGTCTCAGATCTGCCTGGGAACTCGATTATAAAAGTGAAGAATTACCAAAGCTCTCACAATTATTAGACTTTCTAAATCATCGTGCAAGAGCATTTGAACTTATGTATGATCAGAATCAAAATGTTACAAAATCTAATACACAGATTGTTGCGGCCATGACATCTGTCGCAGCCCTAGAAACCTGCTTTCAGCGCGTGACGTTGGACCGAACATCAGCACCTCGTCATCGATGCAACGATTGGTCTGTCAATCAATCGTCATACATTGACCACCAATTGCAGTACGATTGGCAGGCCAATCCTGTGCTTCGATGACGGGGTATATAAGGCGATGACTGTGCGAATCGCTCTCTTCTTCCCAGCGCACTTCGAAAATTAAAAGTTGAAATTCCACACACGCAGTTTCATTTTCAACATTGGTCCATTCGAACCGGAGAGCTACAGTCAATACTGAAGAAAGAAGAAAAAGCGCAATTTATGGTTCATGCGAGTCGTCGCCGAGACCGCAGCCAACAGTACAACGTGCCGCAGCCAACAGTACAGCGTGCCGCAGCCAGCAGTACAGCGTGCCGCAGCCAGCAGTACAACGCGCCGCAGCCAGCAGTACAGCGTGCCGCAGCCAGCAGAACAGCGTGCCGCAGCCAGCAGAACAGCGTGCCGCAGCCAGCACCGCATCAGTACCGCACCAGCAACATCGTGAGTACTCCACACAATGGCTATCAAAGCGGGTGTCGAATTGAATGCGGAATTAGCTTCCTTATCGCGAGATAGATCCCCTTACAAAAGCACGGAAGATCTCACATTAAATCAACTCGTGCGAAAACGTGGTGTCTTGAAAGGTAGATTAACTAAATTCGCTAATCTCATTCAATCGTTATGTGCAAACGATTTAACGGACGTTCAATTAATTGACTTGAATTTACGCATTCAAAGTGCTAATAATTTATTTGCCGATTTCAATATAATTCAGACGCAGATAGAGGAGTCGGCTACTGACGTAGATCTAGACGGGCAGCTCGAACAACGCGAAATGTTCGAAAACATTTATTACAAAACGCAAGCCCAAAGTTTTATTCGAAACGATGCGGTCAAAAATGAGAATGCGTCCAAAGTCCACAACTCCAACATTAAGCTACCGACGATCGTCATGCCCACCTTTAACGGCCAATATGACCAGTGGTTGGAGTTCCGTGACACGTTTTTATCACTAGTACATAACTCACGCGATATAAGTAATATTCAGAAATTTCATTATTTAAAATCGTCCCTAAAGGGTAGTGCCGAATTAGTTATTGATTCTTTAGAATTTTCTAGTAACAATTATGAAGTCGCGTGGGATCTGCTTTTAAATCGTTACGATAATCATAAGTTATTAATATTTAATCACGTAAAATCTTTATTTAATTTGAAAGCTGTTTGTAACGAATCGTCTAGTTTAATCAGGAATTTAATTGACACAGTATTAAAAAATTTACGCGCTTTGAAAATACTAGGTGAACCTACAGACTCCTGGGATACCTTAATCATATATCTAGTCGCGTCGAAGTTAGATGTAACGAGTGAGCGCGAGTGGGAGCATTACAAAGTTAACTTATTCACAAACACAGCCGATAAGCGATCATCCGTTAAGTTAGATCACTTAATTAGATTCCTAGGAGATCGGGCCGACATGCTTGACACGTTGTCAGCATCGCACAAAAGGCAACATTACAATCCGAACAAATTAAGTAGTACGCAGATTAAATCAAAAGTGCACTGCAACGTGTTAAGTGAAAAGCCACGGTCTCACGATTATAACGCTAAAAATTGTCTTGCCTGTAATGCCAATCATCCCTTATATTCTTGCGAAAAATTTCTCAATTTCGATTTAAATTCTAAATTATCTTTCATTAAACACAATAGTTTATGTGTTAATTGCTTACGCGCAGGGCATACGTTAGCTAATTGTAGATTCGGACCGTGTAAGAAATGTAATAAAAAACATAATACTCTCATTCACAATGATTATTCAAATACGGCAACGTCGCATTTTTCGCAATTGCACTCGACCAAGATGGCGACGTGCAGTGCGCCTGCGCCAGTATCGGCCGGCGACGGCTACGTCGGTAATGAGTCATCACACTCTATTCAAGTTAACGAAGCGCACATCAATAGCAACTTACAATGCGCTCGATCTATTAAACCTGTTTTGCTTTCGACTGCGTTAATCGAAGTAGCTGACGTTCACGATAATTATATTACGGCGCGCGCGCTTCTAGATAATGGTAGCCAGCGCTGCTTTATTACTAAATCTCTATGCGATTCTTTAAATGTTCCTGTAGTACAATCGACTATGGAAATTAGGGGCGTCGGAAATTCGGTAACACAGACCACGGAAGTTTGTGAAATCGACATTAAATCCCGCGCGGACCCTTCGTTTGCGACACGTTTAAACTGTTTTGTTTTGCGAAACATTACGTCATCGTTGCCGGCCGTATCCAACTTATGCGCACAACTACCTAAAGAGATACAGCTGGCCGATCCACACCTATATGAATCCCGCGACGTGGACATTCTTATAGGTGCAGATAAATTTTGGGATCTATTAAAATCTAAACTAATTAGACTACCTGCCGGTCCTGTCCTGTATGACACGCATTTAGGGTGGATTATTTCCGGTCAGGTTAATATGCGTAACACTTTACGAGGCGATAGCATTTATTGCAATTTAACACAGTCCTTAGAGATGCAATTACGGCGTTTCTGGGAGCTGGAAGAGCTGCCCAAAACGGGCGCAGACACACGCACTGATGAGGAGCGAGCATGCGAAGAACACTTCGTTGGCACTACGAGGCGCAAAGTCGACGGAAGGTTCTGCGTGCGCATTCCTTTCAAAGGTTCACCTGATCGTTTAGGTGACACATACTCCATTGCCGAACGGCGCTTTAAAGCGCTCGAGCGTCGTTTAGAGCGCAACACAAATTATAAAGCGCAATACGTTAAGTTCATGAAGGAGTACGCGGACTTAGGGCACATGTCTCTCGTTCGTAACTACGGAACTCCTCATTACTTTATGCCGCATCATGGTGTTTTTCGGGAGCATAGTACAACTACTAAATTGCGGGTGGTGTTCGACGCGAGTGCGGCCTCCACCACTAACGTTTCACTAAATGAATTGCAGATGATAGGGCCACCTATTCAAGGGGACTTGATGGCAATTTTATTACGATTTCGGCAATATAAATACACGGCTTGCGCAGACATCGAGAAAATGTATCGGCAGTGTTTAGTAGATGAAACGCAACGCGATTTACAATTAATTCTCTGGCGTGACGACCCGTCGAAACCCTTAGACGTTTATCGACTAAATACTGTCACCTACGGAACCGCATCCGCACCGTTTCTCAGTTGCCGATCGCTGAAACAATTAGGTTACGACTGTGCAGACCCCGATGTAAAGCGTATCATTATGGAGGATTTTTACGTGGATGACATGATAACGGGTCACGACGACAAATTTCAGTTATTACAAATTTGCGAACATATAACGGAAGTACTTCACTCGGGATGTTTTCCATTACGTAAATGGTTATTTAATTTTGATTGTAACAATGCGGAATTTTTAGATTCAAAGACTTCACACTTAACTTCAAAACCATTTCATTTAGAAGAAAACGTCAACGCAAAGACGTTAGGTCTCGGGTGGTGCAATATTCGCGATACATTTTATTTCGATACACAACTTAATAACACGTCACAAAAAATAACAAAACGTTACATCATGTCTATTATATCTCAAATTTTTGATCCATTAGGATTATTAAGCTGCGTGACCATAACCGTCAAGGTGTTACTGCAGCGCCTGTGGTTGCTGCAAATCGACTGGGACGACGAGGTGCCCAGCGACATCAGGCACACATGGCAGGCTTTCGTAAGCGCGCTGCCTACACTGCGGACGTTACGTATACCACGGCATGCTATTGGTGACAACCCTATTTATGTGGAATTACATGTGTTTTCAGATGCGTCAGAGTCGGCGTACGGCGCTTGCGTGTTCGTGCGGACGGTCAACGCCGACTCCACGGTCGCTTGTAACTTGCTGTGCTCCAAAAGCAAGGTGGCGCCTCTCAAATCCGTGAGCATTCCGAGACTAGAGTTATGCGGTGCCTTACTAGGGGCTAGACTGTGCGAAAAGGTACGTGACTCGCTTCGTTGCCATATAAGCAAGATCATATTCTGGTGCGATTCTACTATAGTGCTAGGCTGGTTACGCATGGCGCCTAACGCCTTAAAACCGTTTGTCCAAAATAGGGTAGCCGAAATCCATGACTTAACGAAGGAATCATTATGGCGACACGTACGGAGTAAGGAAAACCCAGCCGACATGGTTTCGCGAGGAGTTAGGTTGGAGGATCTGCCCTCCTGCACAAATTGGTGGCACGGACCAACATTTCTTCGTGATGTAGAATTCGATAGCACCACGGTAGACGGCACGTCAGAGCCTCAAATTCTAACGGAAGGTTTACCTGAGTTAAGACCGAAACCCGCACATTCTTTAGTAGTCGAGACGAGTTTTCCTAATTCGCTATTTCCTTTTCATAGATTTTCTTTACACAACCGCATGAGACGCGCCGCTGCGTATGTATTGCGTTTTATTCACAATACGCGCCATAAGCGCAGCCGTATGACAGGCAACGTATCTGTCGACGAATTAAGGCGGGCAGATACGATGTTAGTACGCTTTTCGCAATTAGAATCCTTTCCTTCGGAATACAATATAATCAGCAACGACAAACAATTAAAGGGTAAACATAATTTGGCTAAATTAAATTTATTTATTGATAATCAAGGAGTCCTACGAGTTGGTGGGCGTTTAACTAATTCACGTGAATTTTCCTTTGACAAAAAACATCCGATATTAATTTCAAGTAAACATTTGTTCTCATTGTTATTGTTTAGGCACGAGCACAAGCAGTTAAGACACGCTGGCCCACAAGCACTCCTTTACACCGTGCGTGAGACGTACTGGCCGCTCGGGGGTAGAAGCCAGGCAAGACAAATTGTTCATAGTTGCGTCACCTGTAGGCGGTTTAGAGGCAAAACTATTACGCCCATTATGGGCGACTTGCCTGAGGAACGAATAACGCTAGCTTTTCCTTTTTATCGATGCGGAGTTGATTACGCCGGACCGTTTCTCATTCTAAACCGTAAAGGCAGGGGCTCTAAACTTGTAAAATGTTACATTTGTTTGTTTGTTTGTTTTGTTACCAGAGCTGTTCATCTAGAACTAGTCGGCGACCTCTCCACAGATGCGTATCTCCTAGCACTGAAAAGATTTATCGCACGTCGCGGCAAACCTGCCGAGATCCTTTCAGACAACGGTAGGAATTTCGTAGGACTAATGACCGAATTCAGTAAATTTATAAATAATTGTTCTTCGCACATAATAGATTACGCAACTTCCAATAACATTAAATTTAAATTCATTCCGCCATATTCACCCCACTTTGGTGGCCTTTGGGAGGCTGGAGTAAAATCATGTAAACATCATCTGGTGCGGTCACTCGGCAAGGCGCATCTTACCTTTGAGGAATTCAGCACAGTACTAACGCAAATCGAAGCCATCCTGAATTCCCGCCCTTTAAGTCCTCTGTCCACAGACCCAACTGACTACCTCCCCTTAAGTCCCGCTCATTTCCTAGTTGGTCGACCTCTCACAGCGCCCGCCAGCGAGGATTTCAACGACACGCCTGCGCTAAAACTTAACAGATATCAACGACTCGAGCAGATCCAACAACAATTTTGGACGCGATGGGCGAAAGAATATATTTCGGAACTACAAACCAGGAACAAATGGAGGCACAACCAGAGTTCACTTCAACCCAACACACTAGTCGTAATAAAGGACGACAACACTCCTCCACTCAGATGGGCCTTGGGTCGCATCAAATCGACCTATCCAGGGAAGGACGGCGTCTCCAGGGTGGCAGACATCCGGACGGCTTCGGGAGTGACGCGACGTGCCTTCTCCAAAATCTGCCCACTGCTAGATGACCTCACTGCGTCTTCTTTGGAAGCAGGTGCTTCCAAGGCCGGGGGCATGTTGCGGCCATGACATCTGTCGCAGCCCTAGAAACCTGCTTTCAGCGCGTGACGTTGGACCGAACATCAGCACCTCGTCATCGATGCAACGATTGGTCTGTCAATCAATCGTCATACATTGACCACCAATTGCAGTACGATTGGCAGGCCAATCCTGTGCTTCGATGACGGGGTATATAAGGCGATGACTGTGCGAATCGCTCTCTTCTTCCCAGCGCACTTCGAAAATTAAAAGTTGAAATTCCACACACGCAGTTTCATTTTCAACACAGATACGTAATAAGCCTAAACTGACTCGAGTATCCACCCATGTAGGAATGGTTACTTCTAGCTGCAGTCTATGTAATATGTCTCATGAACTATACAAATGTCCATCTTTCCTTGAAATGAGTGCAGTCAAACGCAATGATTATGTAAAATCTAATAAATTATGCTTTAATTGTTTAAAACCTTACAGGTTTCAACATACATGTTCAAAGAACAGTTGCTCTATCTGTTCTAAAAAGCATCACACAGCTATTCGTATTGACAATTACTCTTTGGCTAAAATGTCTGGTAATACTGCTGCAATTGTAGGCAATACACAAAACAAATTAATTAAAGAAAAGGTACCTGAGTCCCAATCGAAGGTAAGTACCAATAATTTAAGTGATAACAAACAAGCTTCAGTTATGCATTTACACTCAAATCAAGTTCAAGTTTACCTATCTACAGCTGTTATTAAAGTTCAGCAAGATAATGGTGAATGGACTTCATGCCATGCCTTTACTCGATAGCGGAAGCCAAGTATCTCTAATAACAAAACAGCTAGCTAATAAGCTCAGCCTGCCACTTTCTAACAAGAAAGGTTACATTATTTATGGTGTAGGTAGCAATCCCACACACTCATCTCAATCAACAATAGTTAATATTGCATCTCGTAACAGCAATTATGCCACAGTCTTAACTTGTGTAGTTACTGAACAAATTTCAACAAAGCTACCACAGAATTACATACCACTTGCTAACTTCAAGTTACCTAAAAATATGAATTAGCAGATCCCACATTTAATGTTCCAAAGGCCATTGACCTGCTCATTGGTGGACATTTATTCTACTCGCTTCTTTTACAGGGCAGTATACAATTAGGTAAAAATCGTCCCACACTCATAAATACAGTCTTTTGATGGGTAGTGACAGGAGAGATTGAATTAACAATGCAATCTTTATATCATAATACAGTCCACACATCAAACAATCTCCACACTTCAACTCATACAGACTCACACTTTTACAAACACTCAGTTATATCAGCACATTTAACCTGTGAACAATCTTGTGATCAATTATTAAAACGGTTTTGGGAGCAAGAGGAACTAAAACCTTCCCGAATACTTACACCGGAAAACATCTTTTGCGAAGAACTTTACAAAAGCACAACTACTAGAGACCCAACAGCTCGCTTTACAGTAAAACTTCCAATTATACAAGACAAGCTAGATCAGCTAAGTGATTCCTACAGCATCGCTGAAAAGTGCTTTATGTCCTTAGAGAAAAGATTCACTAACAATCCAGAACTTCATAAACAATATTCTGAATTCATTGATGAATACATAAACTTAGGCCATACATCTTACATACCTGCCTCTTCATCTCCATCAGACACACAAGAGGAAATCAAAAGATTCTTTCTACCTCATCATGCAGTTTTAAAACCAAGTAGTGTTTCAACCAAGTTACGTGTAGTTTTTAATGAAAGCAGTCAGTCATCCACATCTATCTCTCTTAATGACGTCTTACATGAGGGTCCTAACATTTACACCGATTTAATAGACATTATATTAAGATATAGAACCTATAAATATGTAATATCATGTGATTTAATTAAAATGTTCAGAAATATAAACATAGATCCCTTACATCGTAACCTACAATGTATACTATGGAGAGCATCGCCTAACGATGATATTAAAGTTATGAGACTGAATACAGTCACATATGGGACTAGATGTGCTCCTTATCTAGCATTTAGGACATAACTAGAGCTTGCCCATCAGGATGGTCACATTTATCCATTAGCAGCACAATGCATTTCATATCAAACATGATATCCATTGTGGAACAAACTCACTCTCTGAAGCTAGAGAACTTTGCAATCAATTAATTTCCCTATTTAAAAGAGGTGGTTTTCAACTACATAAATGGTCATCTAACAATCCTCAGATATTACAAGATGTTGAAAGCAACAAAGGTCAGCATTCACCAACCAGTCTTATTATTGGTGATGAAACTAGTACATTAGGTCTCAAGTATGAACCCGCAACAGATACATTTAAAGTTAACATTCCCTCTCAGCAATGTAACTTAAATTTTACTGAAAGAATTGTGCCGTACACGACGGGTTCGGGTCCCGCGGCACAACCTGCCTTAGACTACGTATCGCAATGGTTGGCGTAATATTGTACATATATTAGGTCCTTACATATGAAATTGGCGTTTTGTATGGGAGGAACAAAAAGTCGAATATTTTTTAATATAATATATTTAATTAATCAAAGTATGAACCATTATTTTCTATGCACTTTTGCCATCTCATAGGTAGTTCATTGATCCCTCTACTAAAAAAACCAGTCGGACGGGAATCAATAAAATCTTTGAAGGCGATTTGGACTGCCCCATCGGAGTTGAATTTTTTCCCTTGCAAGAAGTTATCCAAATTTCGAAAAAAATGGTAATCTGTTGGAGCAAGGTCCGGGGACTACGGAGGAAGTCTTAGACTTTCCAATTGAAGCTCTTCTAATTTAGTAGCCGTCTGTTGCGCAGTGTGTGGTCTAGCGTTGTCGTGAAGCATCAGTGGCGTGGAGCGATTGACCAGCCTAGGTTGTTTAGCCGCTAGCTTTTCCATCATGGTTTGCAATTGCTGACAATAGACATCAGCCGTAATAGTCTGGCCAGATTTGAGAAAACTGTAATGAACAATACCGGCACTAGTCCACCAAACGCTTACAAGTAACTTTTTTGGGGTTAATTTTCGTTTGGGGCAGGATTTGGCTGGCTGGCCAGGATCCAACCATTGCGCTGAGCGCTTCCGATTATCGTAAAGAACCCATTTTTCATCACAGGTAATGATTCGGTTTAAAAAACCTTCATTATTGTGCCGGTTTAGTAATGTAACGCAACAGTCGACGCGCGTTTGCCGGTTTGCTTCAGTCAATTCGTGAGGTACCCACCTTTCAAGCTTTTTAATCTTCCCAATTTGCTTCAAGTGAATTAAAACAGTTTTATCACTAACATCGCAGCCTGCAGCTAACTCGGACGTGGTTTGCGATGGATCCGCTTCCACAATAGCCTTCAACTCTTCATTATCAACTTGAGTCTCAGGCCGTCCACGGGGCTTGTTCTGCAGATCGAAATTTCCAGAACGAAAACGTTGGAACCAAAAAAGAACTGTGTTTTCTTTTGCAACACGACCGCCATACACATCATTCACCCTTCGAGTCGTTTCCGCATCACTAGTGCCACGGCGGAACTCGTACTCGTAAGTAATGCGATATTTTAAGTTTTCCATTTTGTAAAATAAGTGACGCAAACAGAAAAAAACAGAAGAAAAAAAACAAACGAATGACGGTCATCGAACCACAAATACATGAGTCTATAGCTATACAAATTTGAATTTGGAATTCCTTACCAAAGAGGAGAAATTCGTGATTAAAGTGGCCAGTACGAAAAACGCCAATTTCATATGTAAGGACCTAATATGAACTGGCACTCACCTACTCGATGCCCCGTTCACCGCCTGCAGGTGCCTGGTCACTGTCGGTGTCAGTCGAGTCAAAAAGTCACAGTCATACAGTCTAAAGGCGCCAGCAATGCTGCACTCCTGATGCACCTGATGCACCGCTTCCCGTAAGCGCCCTATAGACGCGTCCTTTACCGAACCGAACGCGGAACCGTAAACTTAGCGACCCTGTACGCTAAATATAAGACACGTCCGATGAGCTATCCAACTGCCGACCACTTTCTATGCTGCCACGATGCGCTCTGTCGACTCACTCCTTCCCCGCACAAGCCCCCCGCAGGCACCGCGCCCGTCCGTAGCGGAGAGGGATTTCCAACTACCCGCTTGTGCGGGAGAATAAAAATGAGTCGACCTACCTTCTCTAACAATTAAAACCGCCAAATTCAAAAGTAGCGAACTACAGTGCAACTGTACCGAACAGTCCCCCGCCCCAGCCAGACGATATCTGGCTGCGTCTAAAACCGTAATTCGAAACCCAAAATTAAACGAGCTGGGGGAGAGTTGCCACTGCTCGCTTTACCACCAAGTGGCCTAATAAAATCTATGTAAACATCCAATTCGCTTTACCTGTTCCGCGAATAAATCCGTAATCCGTACCCGGTCGATCCGCGACCGTAAATGTTCCACCGACCGTATTTAAACAATGCATACCTATGAACCCGAGTCCAAAACCGCGCGCGTGGTTACCTATTTACTCCGAAGAGAACCGACGCGAACCTGAGCGGTGGACAGTGAAACCGTACTAAGCGATGAGATGCATTGCGATGGAAAAGTGGAACGAATTATCGTTCCTGCGAATATTTATTTATATGTGGTGTGGAGGAAGGGCGATCCTGGTCACTTATCACCTGATGATCCGATCGACACGGTCGGCGACGCTCCAACCGAGGCCAGTCCAAGAAGTGGAGTGGCGAGCGAGCGCCGGCCGCACCAGGCTCCTTTGCCGCAGCTTGAGGGGCGCTACAAGAATCACGCAGCCCCCCGCCCGTGCTCACTGGTGAACCCTGAACACGTTGCCGTTCGTGGTGTGCCCTAAGCCGTGGTGGAGACCTAACATCACGGCGACCTGATGTCCGCTGCATAGCTCCAGACCACTGTTCCTCCGTATTTTTATTATGAACAGGGGAAGTTACATGCCCCTGAGTGGTTGGCGAGTGCGAGCCGTTGCGGTTTCCACACAGCAGGAGATGATGCCTACCACCACACTGACCGCACGCACGAGTGGACTGGCAGTGCAAGACAAGGTGGTCCCCCAAGCAGCAATAACACCAAAACCGTTGGCGAGTAATACCGCGCCGAGCTTGCCAACGTAGTTCCCGGAACTTGGGGTAACCCGTAACACCGTGCCCTGTATCCCGACAATAACTGCAGTGAACGTCCTGTGCCTGTCGTACCGCTGCGTTAAACATCCGTGGCCTATTACGCGCCCAAACCGGTGGACGGTGTTCGTTACCCGCGGGCCTCGCTCTAGGAGCAACTACGGGAGGCCCCGAAGGAGGAGGGGAAAGATTCTCCGTTCGACGACACTCATCCTCCAGGAATAAAATTAGGTTGTCAAAGCTGGGAAGATGAGTGGCGGAGTCCCCGCCGAATTCCAGTTCAAATCTATGTTGTAAATCGTATGGTAATTTGGAAAGAATTATGTGCAATAATAAAAACGACCAGGTGGACACAGGTAAATCCAAACCCTTGAGACCGTTGACCGCTATTAACAACGGGTTAAGAAGCCGTGTGCGCAACGACTGCGTAACCAAAATCCTAGGTAGGCCTAAAATAGCAGCAACATGACTATCTGCTAATCGCCGAACATTCTGGTACCTACGGTTGAGTAAGTCCCGGGCGATATCATAATTACCGTCAACAAGACCTAAATGTTGGACAAGGCCCTTGGCCTCTCCCGTTAACGACGCCAACAAATAGGCAAGCTTCTGAGCAGAGGTCAAATCCCTACGACTGTGAACAATGCTTTCAAATAAATTGTTAAAAGCAACCCACTGTTCCAAGTCACCGTTAAATTGTGGCAAATCGAGCAGCGGCAATCTACTCATGAGCGCTGGTGACGCCTCCGACTCCGCAGTAACGCGCGCGTCAGCAGCGCTTGACCCCTTAAGGGAACCAACAGCCTGAATAATTTGATCAGCCAGGTCGTCGGCCTGATCAATGTCAGCATTAATCTTCGCCATGGCATCCGCTTCTAAACCTAACTCTAGAATGCCACGGTACGCCGCATATAGATCCGCCATTTGATCGTCTAAAACCTGGTATCTAGCCATAAGGGCCTGCGCACGGTCCGGCCTAGAAATATTCAAAACCGCTGAGCCGAGCCATCTCAGCACGCCTGATATCCTAGCGGTATATTTGCCGGCCATAATTAATAAAGTTCAAAATTTTATAAATAAATAAAAATGAAGGTAGAAAATTATCGACGCTTCCAGAAACCGCTTAATACAAATGGTCGTTAAAGAAAAGAAAAAATCTAAATGGTGGGTAGATAATTCTCCCCTTAACCAAATGTATTAAACCCGTTACAAAGAATTACCTAATAAAACAAAACCAAAAAAACCAACCTAAATTATCGACGGTAACATAAAAACTACCAAACGAAAAAAATTACTAAATTAAATTATGAACCGTAATATAAAAAAAAAAAACAAATTAAAAAATCACCAAATTATATTATGCACCGTAACATAAACTACAAAAAAAAAAGCGATGCGTAAAAAAGCCCTAATTTAAATATACTAGAAAAAACCGTGAAATTACTCAATTAAATATTATGAAAGAACCCTAAATTAAATAATCTAAACTATAAGAAATCAACAAACGGAACCCTAATGGCCGATTAATATTACGTAGCAATCGTACAATAAAAAATGTAACGTAAACGACCCGATTAAAAACCGAATATTGTACGACGTAATATGTTATAATATTCTGTATTCCGTTGTATTCCGTTACATTCCGTTATATTCCGCGCGAGAAGGAAGTTACAATATTTCGCCAAGCAATGTAAATACGTACCCGAAAAACACGTAACCCGAATATAACCACGCGGTTATAACCTACGTGTTAACCTAACCACGCTCTGCTACCATCGAATTGTGCCGTACACGACGGGTTCGGGTCCCGCGGCACAACCTGCCTTAGACTACGTATCGCAATGGTTGGCGTAATATTGTAAATATATGAACTGGCACTCACCTACTCGATGCCCCGTTCACCGCCTGCAGGTGCCTGGTCACTGTCGGTGTCAGTCGAGTCAAAAAGTCACAGTCATACAGTCTAAAGGCGCCAGCAATGCTGCACTCCTGATGCACCTGATGCACCGCTTCCCGTAAGCGCCCTATAGACGCGTCCTTTACCGAACCGAACGCGGAACCGTAAACTTAGCGACCCTGTACGCTAAATATAAGACACGTCCGATGAGCTATCCAACTGCCGACCACTTTCTATGCTGCCACGATGCGCTCTGTCGACTCACTCCTTCCCCGCACAAGCCCCCCGCAGGCACCGCGCCCGTCCGTAGCGGAGAGGGATTTCCAACTACCCGCTTGTGCGGGAGAATAAAAATGAGTCGACCTACCTTCTCTAACAATTAAAACCGCCAAATTCAAAAGTAGCGAACTACAGTGCAACTGTACCGAACAAGAATTGTACTCTCAATTATTGCCAAGATATATGACCCACTCGGTTACCTATCACCCGTTACTATCACTGCAAAACTTTTCGTTCAACAGCTATGGAAAGAATCCAATATCATACAGTGGGATACACCCTTACCCAAACATTTACTTCAACAATGGCTGTCCTTCTATGATAATATTCAGATATTAAAAGATATTACTATTCCTACATATTGTTTCTCAGATATACCAAATGAAATTTACTTAGTAGGATATTGTGATGCCTCACTAGTTGCTTATGGCTCATGTATCTACATTGTAGCACATTATCCTAATCAAAAGACAACTTCTAATTTAGTTATTAGCAAAAGCAAAGTTGCCCCTGTACGCACAGTCAGCTTACCAAAATTAGAACTTTCTAGCGCTACACTACTCTCAAAATTAATGAAAAAGGTCAAACTTGCCTTAGAAGTAGCTATTAAAATACATTCTGTATACTATTTCACAGATTCAAGTATAGTTTTAAATTGGATAAACTCACCCTACAAAAAATGGGAAGTTTATGTATCAAATAGAATCTCACAAATATTACAAAACTCAGATTCTAATTTGTGGCATCATACTAGAACTTATGACAATGCTGCAGACTTACTTACTCATGGCGTACATGCTAAAGATTTAAATAATTTATCACTATGGTGGCACGGTCTGACATACTTGCTCTCACCACCTAGTGACTGGCCATGCGGCAGTGCTTAGATAGAAACAGAAGTAGAAACCTATCTCATTAAAGTAGTAAGCCCTAATAAAAATCAAACTGTCTCAGAATATTATAATGATGATGACTTAGAATACTTTATGAACATATTTGAAAGATTTTCAAGTTTTCAAAGATTATTAAACACAATTGCTCAGTGTCACAGATTTTGTCATAACCTCAAACACAATCGTAGAATCACAGGTCCTCTCACACCTGAAGAATTAAAAGTTAGCCATAACTTCATAATCAAGATTGTACAAGCATCTCACTTTGAAAGAGAAATATTAGAATTAAAGTCAGGTAAAACTAATTATACCTATTCAAATAGTCCACTCAAAAGACTATCCCCATTTATAGACAGTCGAGACTCTCTATTAAGAGGTAGAATTAAACATGCAAACATTCAATATAATCAGAAATATCCTATAATATTACCCAAATGCCATGTCACATCTCTCATCATACAAAGGTATCACATACAACTCTTTCACTCAGGCATTCAGAACACAGTCTCAAACTTAAGACTTACATATTGGCCTATCCATGCTAGAGTTGAAGTTAAGAAAATTATCTACAAGTGCACAGTATGTACCAGATATCGCGGTCAGACCTGTAGGCAAATGATGGCTAACCTACAATCTCATAGAGTCAATTTAGAACGACCATTCTTACACATAGCAATAGACTATGGAGGTCCAATATACATTAAAAGTTCAAATCTATGCAATGCTAAATTTATAAAGAGCTACATATTAATACTAGTCTGTCTATCAACTAGATGCATACATATTGAATTATCAACTGATCTTACAACACCATCATTTATCTCATGCCTAAAAAGATTTGTTGCTCGTAGAGGTATCTGCAGTAGCATTTTATCAGACAATGCTTTATATTTCAAAGGTGCAGATCATGAACTACATGACCTGTATAATATGTTCAAAAATGAGACATCTTACAGTCAGATTATGGATTATACTAACAATCTAAATATTAGGTCCTTACATATGAAATTGGCGTTTTTCGTACTGGCCACTTTAATCACGAATTTCTCCTCTTTGGTAAGGAATTCCAAATTCAAATTTGTACAGCTATAGACTCATGTATTTGTGGTACGATGACCGTCATTCATTTGTTTTTTTCTGTTTGCGTCACTCATTTTACAAAATGGAAAACTTAAAATATCGCATTATTTACGAGTACGAGTTCCGCCGTGGCACTAGTGCTGCGGAAACGACTCGAAGGGTGAATGATGTGTATGGCGGTCGTGTTGCAAAAGAAAACACAGTTCGTTTTTGGTTCCAACGTTTTCGTTCTGGAAATTTCGATCTGCAGAACAAGCCCCGTGGACGGCCTGAGACTCAAGTTGATAATGAAGAGTTGAAGGCTATTGTGGAAGCGGATCCATCGCAAACCACGTCCGAGTTAGCTGCAGGCTGCGATGTTAGTGATAAAACTGTTTTAATTCACTTGAAGCAAATTGGGAAGATTAAAAAGCTTGAAAGGTGGGTACCTCACGAATTGACTGAAGCAAACCGGCAAACGCGCGTCGACTGTTGCGTTACATTACTAAACCGGCACAATAATGAAGGTATTTTAAACCGAATCATTACCTGTGATGAAAAATGGGTTCTTTACGATAATCGGAAGCGCTCAGCGCAATGGTTGGATCCTGGCCAGCCAGCCAAATCCTGCCCCAAGCGAAAATTAACCCCAAAAAAGTTACTTGTAAGCGTTTGGTGGACTAGTGCCGGTATTGTTCATTACAGTTTTCTCAAATCTGGCCAGACTATTACGGCTGATGTCTATTGTCAGCAATTGCAAACCATGATGGAAAAGCTAGCGGCTAAACAACCTAGGCTGGTCAATCGCTCCACGCCACTGCTGCTTCACGACAACGCTAGACCACACACTGCGCAACAGACGGCTACTAAATTAGAAGAGCTTCAATTGGAAAGTCTAAGACATCCTCCGTACTCCCCGGACCTTGCTCCAACAGATTACCATTTTTTTCGAAATTTGGATAACTTCTTGCAAGGGAAAAAATTCAACTCCGATGGGGCAGTCCAAATCGCCTTCAAAGATTTTATTGATTCCCGTCCGACTGGTTTTTTTAGTAAAGGGATCAATGAACTACCTATGAGATGGCAAAAGTGCATAGAAAATAATGGTTCATACTTTGATTAATTAAATATATTATATTAAAAAATATTCGACTTTTTGTTCCTCCCATACAAAACGCCAATTTCATGTGTAAGGACCTAATATAAAGTGGAATTTCACCACACCTCTCGCTAGTCATATGGGAGGAATCTATGAGTCTTGCATTAAACAAACTAAATATTTACTCAAAAGAAAATTAGGTAATTGTAGAATGACCTATGAACAATTGTCTACCATACTTTGTCAAATTGAAGCAATATTAAATTCAAGACCATTATTTGCAACTACTGATAGTATAGATTCAATTAATTATATAAGTCCAAGTCATTTTCTTATTGGCACAACAATGTTAGATATACCAGAGCCCAGTCTAGCTAAAATTTCAGACAATAGACTTAATATGTTACGGATTTATAATAATTAAAAAAAAATTCAATGTCTATGACATGTCTAAAATTGTCTATACTTCTCATTCACTTTTTACATTAGAGGGTAACTTAATAAAAGCAATTAGTAACGATAGTCTTTTCTTAAAACTTTTCTTTAAACTTTATTAATTCCATGCTGAAAGTTATGTAACAAGGAATATTGAAAAAAGTGGGTGGAAAAAATGGTAAAACTTAGATGAAAATCTATATAACAGGTCTTGCATTAATTTTGAGTTTTGTTAAGTGATGCATGCAAAATAATGACTCATTTTGCCACACATGTTTTTTTATATCATTGTATTTTTATAAAATTTTATCAATATGGCATTACATTGCAATTTCTGTTAATATACCAAAGTAGAAAGAATACATAACAGCCTTAGCAAAGCTTTATTTTTGCTTATTGATAGAACTCTTATGGAGTCCTTTGATAATGAAGAGAAACCCACCTGTGTACTTATTTCTAGATGATTTGTAGTCTCGATCTCTCTGATTTTCGGAATCTTTTTGCATGTAGGAATTTCTTGGTATTGTATGTGGCCTTTGGTCGGGCACATGACTGTAATGGTAGTGGGCCGAGTGGGCAGAGTGACCGGTGTGGCCGCCGTGACCGTGTCCATGTGTAAACACATTGCCGTTTGGTGATCTAAGTGATGCATAGCGTGTTTCAGGAATGTAGTCACTATTTGTCCTCTCAATCTTGGAATTGTACTTCTGGATGGAAAACAAACATTATTATTGCTAAAGAAATGCAACCATCACAAACTCAAATGCTGCAGTCAACATAAACATGTTTGTTTATAAAATGCGAAAGTAAAAGTTGCACAGGTTATGTATGTACAAGTTGTCAGTATTGAATCTTTGAAAAAAGCCCATATAAAGAATAGCGCTCACCCAACAAATTGAATACGTTAAGTTTTTATGAGTCTCCTACATACACCTAACAAATATGTAACAAATTACGAAAGTTATAAAAATGCTAATCTAGTCTTCGACTTAATTAGATTATTGCAAGGAATGTCTACAACAAAGACGCCTAAATTGATCACAGAATCAAGCAATGTACTGATAGAAATGAAGTCATCTATCAGGAAAAGTTGCTTCTAATGTAATAACATCGGGAATGACTCGAATCAGAATAATATAAGCATGTTTTTTAACTATTATCTATATGATGTACTTGGAAAATACTTTGAAAGAAATGCTTACCTGATACGGATGGGTTTGGTGCTTCTCAAAGTACCTGAAATCAGAAAAAACATTTAGTGTTCTCGTAGGATCCACATAGCACTTGTCTATCGGCGACCGCCATCTACATATTATATTGCTAATACTTAGCATAAGAAAACGTAACGTACCCATCGCTTATTCGCTGAGGTTTCCTTGCATGCATTATCATCAATGCAAATGTACGATTATTTTACGGCATCAGTGACAAAATGTAAAATAAGACCACCGTTATAGTTTTATAAGAGGCCGCAATACATCTTGATGGACGCCATGTCACATTCGAGACACTCGAGAGAGAGTCGATAGAAACGAGAAAGAGATAAAAAGTAAATCGACAGCGTATACTCGTAGAAGAATGACGGAGGCTAATACATTGTTTTACCTATAGGGCCTATAGTTATCCTTTATAAATTAAAATTTATTTTAGCTAATGGCAAAATCTTTAAATAACTTGATTGTCTAATTAATAAATATGTATTTAATTTTTTTCGTAGAATTCACAACGCCACAAACTTTTATCATAGATAAATTAATAGTGATCTTAACTCTATGGCTAATTATCACAATCGTTATTACGATTGAATTTTAATTATATTACTCACTAAACATAAATTTAATTACAGGAAAAAAATAATTACGATTTTTGTTAATTATTAAAATATTTAAAGGTAGCAATATTTCTTCTATTGACTTCAAACAACAAGCAACGGTGTCAAGTTGACATTCGTTCTACTGCCATTTGCAAATGCCAATCGGGACTTGACTTTTGGCAGCGTTGACGCTTGGTTGAAGTTAGGTTATAAACTTGTTTCGTTTGTTTTATATTGCTGATTATTTCTTATTGAGACTGTAATATTTGTGTTGTCGTGTTTGTGTTGGTTGTGGGTATTTTTTTAAGGTAAGTGTATGTAGTTAGATTTAAGTTTAAGGTAAAGATGAGTGCTATGGATGCCCCCGATAAGCGAGCTGATCAGGTAGTTCAACAAAAGCAGGCATTAAAAAGACCAGCAGTAGATACAAGAGCAGACTCTAAAAAAACAACATCCCCTTCTGGTTCGATCCAGTCTGTTTTTACAAAACCCGGTTTCGAAAATGATGCTGACATACAATATAGTGAGAGTGACAAGGGCCCGTACACAGTGTTTGTCTACCGTAAAGAAACAGACCCTTCATCTGGTTCCTCTTTAAAAACTTTAAGAGTAGCACAGCTCTTACATAAACATAATGTACCTGATATTGTTGAAGGTGGTATAAAGGAAACTGGCAGAAATAAAATATCGGTTACTTTTAATAAACCAGAAAGTGCTAATGCTTTCCTGAAAAATCCCGTTCTCGAGAATAGCAATTTGGTTGGCCATATACCCCGCTTCTACATCTTCCGCTTAGGCGTTGTTCGAAATATACCCACAGAGTGGACACTAGAAGAGCTTTTATCTGGAATATGTACCCCTCCCAATTTTGGTGAAGTAATTAGAGCTAGAAGGCTCAATTTCAAATCAAGGAGAGAGGATTCTGTAACATGGGTCCCCTCCACTACAGTTGTTTTAACATTTACTGGCCAACGCCTCCCTGATAAGATTTTTTGTTTTAATGCTTCCCTTCCAGTTTCATTATATCATCTTCCCACTATTCAATGCCGCAACTGCTGCAGGTTTGGTCATATTGCCAAACAATGTAGGTCAAAGCCTCCATGCTTCCGATGCGCTCAGCCCCATTCAGGGGAAAGCTGTTCAATTTCAGATTCTTCTTCATCCTGTTTTCTTTGCCATGGTGGCAGACATATGGCCACTGATTCTAAATGCCCTGAGCACTCCAGACAGAAGTCTATCAAGATGCTTATGTCAGAAGAAAATATATCCTATTTAGAGGCATCTAAAAGATTTCCCCCTTTATGCAGATATTGCTGCAACTCCCACTTCGGTTTCACACCAAACTTCTGCTTTCTCTCCTCTCAATGCCACATCAAACCCTGCCTCTAGATCCTACAACAAAACTGTGTTTCTCCCCCCAGACCTAAACCTGTGTTGAGCAAATCTTATGATTTTGTCTCACACAACTCTATTATCCAAACACCAAAATCCTGTCAATCCAATGGAGAGCACATCTAGATTCTTGCTCTGTCTCCCCCCTGTCCCTACTCCTAATGATAACCTTTTTTTTTTTTTTTTTTTTTTTTAACGTCAGGAAATGCATTTACGCACCCCTACGCCGGGCTGTGCAATGGCGTAGGGAGTGTGGGACTCGCCGGCCGCAGAAGGCGACCGGAATACCCACTAAAACCTGACTGCCCTCCGACGCATTATGGCGGGGCCACGGGAACGCGTGAGCTTACTTCCGTGACCCGGCCTGCGTTGTCGCCCACGGGGGGGGGCTCCTCTCACATATTTGTGGGGTGAAGGGCGGCGGCGAATTGCCGCCTCCTTCGCCCCACTCTACGGCGTCGGAGCGGGGGCGCCAGAGGGTCTCTCTCGCGCTCCCGCTCCTGTGCCTCCTTCTGCGAAATCACTTCTTCGCAGAAGGAGGCAACGGCGTCCCAGGACCTCTCACTTCCTAACATGGCGCGTATAACGCCAGGAAGTGAGAGGTCCCCACCTATCGTCGCCACCAGGGTGCGGCGCTCTTCTGTCCAGGCGCAGCACACTTCCAGTGTGTGCTGCGCCGTATCCTCGTCGTCGCCGCACCCATGGCACGACGCCGTCTCCTCCCTTCCGATCCGACGCAGATACTGTCCGAAACAACCGTGTCCGGACAGCACCTGCGTGAGTCGGAAGGTGAGGGACCCGTGGCCCCTTCCGCACCACTCCGGGAGCTGTGGGCGGATGGCCTCTACTGTGCGGACGCCATATTCGACGTCCGCTAGGCCTTCCACCCAGAGCTCCATGGTCCTCCGCTTTCTCCTCTCCCGGGCGTGGGCGAGCTCCTCCGGGGCGAGAGATTCTCCCCGGGTTCTTCGCTCAACCCGCGCCCGGTATGCCTCAGCCAGCACTCCCGCTTCTATCTCCCATGGGGGAGTACCGGCCAGGACGCAGGCCGCCGCGTGGCCTACCGTGCGGTAGGCCCTGCAGGCACGTCCTGCAATGACGCGCTGCGGCCTGCGGAGGAGGGCCCTGTTCGACGCGTTTAGAGCCTCTGCCCATATCGGCGCGCCGTACAGGGCCATGCTGCGGACGACCATGGTGTACAGCTGCCTTGCTTGTACACCCGGACCCCTCAGGTTCGGAAGGAGCCTCGAGAGGGCTGCTGCCGCGCCTACGAGCCGGGGGGTTAGCGACCGGAAATGCTCCCCAAAACGCCACCCCCCGTCGAGGACAAGGCCCAGATACTTTATACTGGCCTTGACCCCGACCTCGTCCCCGTTGACCCGGAGTGTTGCCCCCGACGGCACCCTCCACCTCGGCCCTTTAAAACATAGGGCCTCAGTCTTGGAGAGCGCCACCCGGAGGCCCAGCGCTTCGATTCTCCGGGTCACCAGGGAGGCTCCGGCCTCAGCCCTCCGCCTCAATCTCCTCCAGGTGGTGTCCCGGACGGCGATCATCGTATCGTCTGCATAGCAGATAACCGCCATCCGGGGCAGCACCTCTCCGCGGATGGCCCAGTCAAAACCGATGTTCCATAGCAGGGGTCCTAGAACAGACCCCTGGGGAACACCGGAGGCCATCCGCCTTTCCTCCCTTCCTCGCCTTGTTATGTAGGACACTACCCGCCCCTGCAGGTAGTGTCCTACAACCCTCCGGAGATAGAGGGGCACTCCATGGAATCGGAGTGCCTCCTCTATCACTGCGAAGGGGAGGGAGCCGAAGGCGTTGGCAATATCCAGAGATATCGCCATAGCCCCCTGCCCCCTCTGGGCCGCGTCCTCCGTGAACCTCTTCAGGGCGGTCAGGGCGTCTAAGGTCGATCGCCCCGACCGGAACCCGAATTGGTTCTCGGAGATTTGCGGCCCGATCCTCTCCAGATGCTGGATGATGCGGGAAGCCACCACTCTTTCAAGCAGCTTCCCGACCTCATCCAGCATCACGAGTGGCCGGTGCCCGGAAGGAGAGTGTGCGGGTCGACCCTCCTTCCTTATGAGCACCAGCCGTCCCTCCTTCCACACCCCAGGGAAGCGCCCCGCTGCCAGACAATCACTGAACAGGCAGCGGAGGCGGGCCCCGAGGTGTTTGAGGGCGATGGGGAGCACCTTGCCGGGCACCCCATCCGGTCCCGGAGCCTTCCGGCCCCTGAGCCGGCCAACCGCCCTATCCATTTCCTCCTCTGTTACCAGAGGAGCGTCAAGGGCGGTGTAAAAGTTAGTGAGTTTTATACGGAATAAAACAAATTTTTGCCAGAGAGGGAAGAGACGTGTAATGCGAGTTGATCGATAACAGCGAACCGAATGACAGAGTTAAAAATTAATTTATATTAACAAATCTTAATTCTATGACGGTGATCCTAAAATTACGCCGTTGCTCATCGTAAAATGGCAGGCGCATATCCCAACGGCGAATTGGCGCGAACATGCCCCCGGGCGTTGAAGGCTCGTCCTTCAACAGAACTAGATGTCGTCTTGAGGCAGCGGGCAGATCTTGCTAAAAGCGCGGCGTACGACTCCTGTCGCAGTCCGCACGTCAGCCACACGGGATACTCCGTCCGCTCCGGGATGGACTGCCACGACTCGACCCAGCCGCCATTTCAGCGGCGGTAGATTGTCCTCCTTCAGGATGACGAGGACGCCTTCCTGTAAAGGGTTGAGATCAGAGCGCCATTTCGTCCTCAACTGTAGTTCCGATATATACTCCTTGCTCCATCTGCGCCAAAAGTGTTGGCGGAGTTGCTCCAAATGTTGGTATCGGCTCAGTGTTCCTGTGACGTGTTGCTCGTAGCAGTCAGTCGGCAGCGCGGTGAGAGGGCGACCGATGAGGAAGTGTCCCGGCGTCAACGGAAGTAGGTCGCTAGGATCTGCTGAGAGCGGCGTTAGTGGACGTGAGTTGAGAACTGCCTCAATTTGGACCAGCACAGTGTTTAATTCCTCGTATGTGAGGTTACAACTACCAAGAATTCGTTTAAGATGGAATTTTACAGATTTAACACCTGCCTCCCATAGACCACCGAAATGAGGGGCGTGAGGAGGTAGGAAATGGAAATTAATACCTTCAGGAGCTAGGTCACCAGGCAGCGAATCGTTACAACTTTTAATAAAACGACCGATTTCGTTACTCGCACCTACGAATGAGGTCCCGTTATCGGAATAAATGTGTTTAGGTTTGCCGCGACGTGACATAAATCGACGAAGAGCCGACATAAAATTATTACTTGTCAAATCACCTACTAACTCAATGTGCATGGCCTTAGTAGCGAAACACACGAAAACAATAATATAAACTTTGACAAGTTTACAGCCGCGTCCTTGTCTACTGGCTGACATGATAGGTCCGGCGTAGTCGATGCCAACGGTCTCGAAGGGATAGCCACTCGCGGTCACACGTCGCTGCGGCAGGTTACCCATGATAGGATTCACTACCTTTCCTTTAAATCTACAACATAAATGACAATTACGAAAAGTTCGTTTAGCTATATTTAGACCACCGATTGGCCAGTAAGTTTCTCTAATTGAAGTCAATAATAAACGAGGGCCAGCATGTAAAAGTTTTACATGCATATATTTAAAAAGTATTTTTGTTAAATGATGAGTGGACTGTAACAAAATAGGATGTTTCTTCTCGTAAGAAAACAATGAATTATCTAAGCGACCGCCGACACGCATTAATTTGTTGTTGTCTAAAAACGGATTAAATTTTAATAGTTGATTCTTTGCGGGCAAGCGCTTATTCTGCAATAAAATATTGTATTCATTAAATGACTCGATTTGCGATAATTTTATTAAAACAGTCAAAGAATTTTCAAGCTCTTCATTGGTTAGAAATTGTGTTGGTGGACGCTGTTTTTTACAAATATTAATGAATCTTAATACATACGCCATGGTGCGTTGTAATCTTACAAAGTTAGAAAAACGTTCGAAATTGATTAAAGATCTATTAGAGTTATTATTAATTAAAGTAATTTCAGTACGCGTTTCAGGTAAACGCTCATTTGCCGTAACATATTTTGGCCAAGAAGAAATATCATTCTTCAGAAACTGAGGGCCTGACCACCACATGTCGAGATCGCGTATCTTATCAATAGTGACACCGCGTGAGACATAATCTGCCGGGTTCAATTCAGTGGGAACATGACGCCAAACGTGTGAGCTAGTTTTATCTAGTATCTCGGCTACGCGGTTACGCACAAACGGTTGTAATTTATTTGGCAACATTCGTAACCAGCCTAAGACGATAGTGGAGTCTGTCCAAAAAGTTACTGATCTTACTTGCACTCGTAGAGAACGTAACACCTTTTCGTATAGGCGCACTCCAACGAGCGCAGCGCACAGCTCGAGTCTCGGGATCGTGGTGGGCTTTATAGGCGCCACACGACTTTTTGCTGAAAGCAACCGCACCAAAACAACATTATTACTTGAACTACGAACGTATAAACAAGCGCCGTAGGCAGATTGCGATGCGTCACAAAAAATATGTAAATCAATTGAGTCGTAACTATTGCAAAGTACAAGACGAGGAATACGCAAAGAACTTAACAAAGGCAAGCTGTCTGCAATTATTTGCCACGATTTAATAATTTCTATAGGCAGTGGGTCGTCCCACGAAAGTTTAAGAAGCCATAATTTTTGCATTAATATTTTCATGGAAATAATGCAGGGAGCTAAGAGACCTAGCGGGTCGAATATTTGTGAAATGACTGAAAGTAGTCCTCGCTTAGTTAATTTATTTAATTTAATAATATTTGTAGAAAAATGCAAATCATCTGATTCGATAAGCCAACTGAGACCTAATGTTTTACAAGGCTCCGTGGACCCAATGTTTAAATTTAATGAGGGGTCATCGGACTTTAAAATTACTCGAGGTTCATTCGATTGCTCTTTGAATTTTCTCTCTAGAGAAAGCAAACAATGCTTGGCGCGCTGCAGCGAGCCGCCTAATACATCAGGTGACTGCGTCAGTGGCAACCTGACACAGAACCGACCGTCTGCCTGACGAGATGTTTTTTTGATAAAATGTTCTTCGCACATTTTCTCTTCTTCGGAGAAAGATGAAGACTGAGGGCTGACCTCCTCGAGGTGCCAAAACCGCATTAACAGGGTTTGAATGTCATCACTGGAATCATTGCACGAAGAAACATTATTATTTGATTTTACCGACACAAAATTGGACTTAAAGTCAGAAGTCGAGCGCGCTTGGCCACTATTATACAAAGGGCCTGAAACTAGCCACCCTAGACTAGATTCAAATAGCACGGGTTTCCCGGCTCCTAAACTAATTTTACGTAGCCCTAATAAATCCCAGAAAACATCCGCACCAATAATTAAATCCACCGAAGATGGAGTGTGGAAGTTGGGATCCGCTAAACAAAGGTTGCTAGGTAAATTTAAGTCTTTTAAAATTATTTGCTGACTGGGCACATCGTCAGTTATATTCGGCAAAACAAAACAGAAAATCTTTGTCGAAAAGTTTTCATTTAATGACTTAATGGGTAAACAACACATTTCGCCTATATGCGATTTTGAATTATTTATACCCAAAAGTGACTCGTTTACCTTAATTGTAGGTAAATTTAACGATTGTTTCAATCGTTCACTAATAAGGCATGAAGTGCTGCCGCTGTCGAGAACAGCGCGGGCGAGACGCACGCCGCCGCGGTCGTCGATAATTTTTATAAGGGATGTGGCTAAGAGTACCTGCGTTCTGTTGGGCAAGTAGGTTGAAAGTTGAGCAGACAACGTGACATTACCAGTGGGCTCGTCACTGCTTTGTGTCGGGTTTGCGGGAGAAAGTGCGGAGCGGTCCTCAGTGTTAGAACATACATTAGTTGTTGGCTTATACTTCAGATCTGGAATGTGAATTAGAACATTATGTCGCTTTTTACATATTTTGCAACCGTTAGTTCTGCAATTGTTTGCATAGTGACCTGACCGCAAACAATTGAAACAAACCTTTAATTTGGGTAAAAGTTCCAAACGCTGTTCGTAAGTAAGTTCTAAAAACTTAGGACAATTGCTTAATTTATGTTCGCATTTGCAATTAGGACATAACTGTAACGAAGGCTTCTCATTATTTTGAATTTTTGGACATTGTGCAATCGACACCATACTCTTAATACTGCTTGTCCTCTTTTGTGCAGGTTGAGAACAACGAGATAGTTCTAAAGTTTCTAAAAGGTCTGCACGATTTCGAAGAAATGTTAGAAATAATTGAAATGAAATAGCAGTATTACAGTCCAACCTACCTTTATATTCCTCCCACTCACGATACGTTTTTGAATCTAATTTATGGCTAATTATGTATATTAATAACGTATCCCAGTAACTTACAGGTTCTCCTAACGATTCTAAAGCTCTAATATTTTTATTTATCGTATCAATTGTACGCTTTAAAATATAGTTCGACTCTTTTGTAATTGTCTCGATGTTAAATATTGCAGCAACATGATTCTGTATCAATAGCCTTTTGTTATCAAACCGGTCGCATAACAAATTCCAAGCAATTAAGTAATTACCGGCTGAAAATTCAATAGATTGAGTAACTACAGCGGCTGTCCCTTCGAGCGACGCGCGAAGATAATGAAACTTATTTATATTATCTATACTATCGTTCGAGTGTATTAAGCTAGAAAAAGTGTCTCTAAACTCAAGCCAATTGTCATATGAACCACTAAACTTAGGTAGCTGTATAGTAGGCAATTTAACGATATTATCGTTGCGCTGTGAACTACTGTAACTTAGTGCGCTTTTGTTTTGCTCACTATTGTCATGACGCATTATTAAGTCTTGCGCCTTTGCAACAATTTTAAAATAAATTGACTCGAAATCGGTACGTTCGCTATTTTGACTGTCAATATCGTCGGCTAAACACTCTAAACGTAGTTGGACCTCATCGTAGTTTGTATATAAAATATCAATTTTACTTACGCGGGTCTTCAATTCGCTAACCTGGGACGAAGTTAAAGGCTCCTTTAAATCGCTGATGTAATTACTAAATACAGTTAGGCGACCTTTATAACTCGCTCGCTTTTTAATTAATTCCCTCTCCTCGGTCATTGTATATGGAAAAAGGCAAAAATCTGAAAATTTACAAAAATAATCTTAAAGTAAACTAAACAACACTACACAAATAATCAGAATATTAATAAACTTCCATTAAACACTGTGCGGTGCTGAGTATGTTTGTCCGTTTCTTTGTTCTCAAGATGTCCTTCACATGACCTCCGGACGAACTAATGTCTTCTTCAAGATCTTCGTAAAATCCGTAGAAATCGACGAAATTATTAACTCCACTGGTTATTAACAATATATAATTTGGCTCGAAGCTGACCATGTAAAAGTTAGTGAGTTTTATACGGAATAAAACAAATTTTTGCCAGAGAGGGAAGAGACGTGTAATGCGAGTTGATCGATAACAGCGAACCGAATGACAGAGTTAAAAATTAATTTATATTAACAAATCTTAATTCTATGACGGTGATCCTAAAATTACGCCGTTGCTCATCGTAAAATGGCAGGCGCATATCCCAACGGCGAATTGGCGCGAACAGGCGGTGTCCTCCTCCTCCGCATCTGGCGGTGCCATGCGCGGTGGTTCGAATGGGGGGCTGTCAGGGAACAGCCCCTCAACCACCGCGCTGAGGACGGCCGGCTCCATATCCTCCGTGGGGGGCGCCCTCTTCAGTTTAGCTCGTACCATATGGTACGGGCGCCCCCACGGGTCCGCGTCAAGGGTCGCCAAGAACTCCGCATAAGCAGCGTCCTTGGCGGCCCCTATGGCGGCGGTGAGCACCTTCTTCGCTGCCCGCACTTCAGCCTGAAGGTGCTCCAGTTCGCCATCAACCCGATGCCGACGTCTTCGGCACCGGGTGAAAGCGCGCCGTGCGGCGTTACTGGCAGCGCGCAGGACCGCAAGGTCCTGTGTCCACCAGTATACGCCTTCCCTGGGCGCGAAGCGTCGCGCCCGGGGCATCCCAGCGTCGCAGATGGCCGTCAGGTCCCGGCGGAACCCGACGGCCCTTTCTTCGACCCCCAATCCTTGATGGGGGTCCGCCGACCATGCGCGGACCACGGCCTCCTCTTCCGCTAGGTCCGTGTCGAGGCGTGAGAGCTGCCACCTCGGAAAGCCTCCCACGCCTCTTCCGCCCACCGCCCGGGTTTAACGCCCGCAGGGCGCGTTGGAGACCCTGAACCGGATATACAAATGGTCGGACAGGGTCTCCACCTCCTCCAGGACACGCCAACACGTTATGCGTGCACCGATGGCAGGGGTAGCGAACGTTACGTCCACCACTGAGCCACCCCGCCCGCGCACGCACGTGTAGGCGGTGCCCTGGTTCTCCGGGGCTAGGCCGATTACTGTAGCCCAGTCCCGGAGAAGCGCCCCTTTTGCGTCGGTGATGGAGGACCCCCACTCCGCGCACTTAGCGTTGAGGTCCCCCATCACGATGACCTGGGCCGGCGATGCCCTCTGCACCACCGGTTCTAGGCCATCCAGGAACCTCTCGAACTGCGAGAGGTTCCTGTTTGGGGAGAAGTAGACTCCGATGAGAACTACTTCCCCCCAGTTTGCCGCCACGTAGCCGGCACCCCTCTCCCTGAGGGAGAGGCGTTGTCGGCCCGCCGGCGGCGCCACTATGCCGACCAGACCCTCCGTGTCCCCAACCCAGTTGGAGTGGGGGGGATCACGTAGGGTTCGGCCACGACCGCAACGGCAATTCTCCACTCCGCCAAAACCTGCATGAGCAGGTCCTGTGCGCGGGCGCAGTGGTTGGCGTTGGTCTGCAGGAATTCGCTATGCAGGTGTCCGGGCATTAAGACACCTGCATAGCTTCCTCGGCCGGCGGGCTAGGCTGCGGCGGGCTAGGACGCAGCTTGGGCATCTTTCCTTTCACGGTGGGGGGTACACATTTGTCGCCCCCCATCACGTGCGTGTGCGGGCGCCCTGTGGTGGCACACACTGTGCATTTACAGGGCGCCTCACAGGCGGCCGCTTTGTGCCCCGCTTCGCCGCAACGGAAGCAGAGTAGACCGTGCTCCGCTTCCGTTGGGCATAGGGCGCGCGTGTGGCCCAGCATCATGCATTTGAAGCATCTTAATGGCCGGTCCTGCACCGCGTTGATGGTGGCCATGGTCCAACCGATGGCCACCTTCCCTATTTTGACGGCTGCCTTAGCAGCCGTCGCGGGGCACTTTACAATTGTAGAGCCGCCACCCCAGAAGTTGGACCTGATAAGGCCCACTTTGACCGCGTTGGGGGAGCAGCCCCCAACCGTCGCCACCTTGGCCGCCACTTCCTCACGGGTCACCGTCTCATCCAGGCCGGTGACCCTGAGGTCTGCTAGTTTGCACGGGCGGGCGACGTCCGCCCAGTCTCCTATAACTTTAATTAGCTCGGAGGCTAGGCGGTCGGCGGTCTCTTCCGGGGTTTCCCCCCCACTTCCATTAGTTTGGATCCGGTCATACTTGTCCGGATCCTAACCGTCTCCAGGCCAAAGTCACTGAGTTTGATGGAGGCCTTAGCCTTAGCTAAGACCTCCGCGTACTTGGCCTCAGTGACTTGGCCTTCCGCTGTTGTGATCGTAGCCCCCTTTTTAAGGGTGAGGCTGATGGCAGCCGTCTTGGGGGCTACGATCTTGACGGCTTTTGTGGGGGGGGGAGCTGCAGCTCGCCGCTGGGCCGCACTAACCTGTGGGGGAGCCCCGGCTGGGGCCGAGGTATTGCCCTTCCCCTTGGCTTTGCGGCCGACCACCTTCGACCATTGGACTCCACTCCCCGATGCCTGGGGAGCGTTGTCCTCCTGGCCCGCTACAGCTTTCTGTAGCTGGGCTCCCCCTGCCCGTCATCTCGATTCCTGAGAGGGGGGAGGGGGAGGGGGAGGGCCAGTTGGTCGTTCTTTGGGGCCCGTTTTGGGCCCCCGTCTGGCCGGTCTGGCTTTAGCCTTAGGGGCTTGAGCCGGCTCCGGGTCTCCTCTCATGGCCCCAGCCGCCAGGCCAGATTGGGCTTCAGGCCGGGGCGGCGGCGGCTGCCGCTTATCCGCAGCCAGTGGGGGTCTTACCACTGGCTCTGGTGGGAGGCGCGACTCCAAGCCTTGAAGGCGGGCATTGACCATCCCGCCCACAGACTGTAGGAGTTCGCGCCTCATATCCTCGAGGGCATTTTTGAGAACCTCCTCTAGGCCTGGCTGGGCCTGGGGTGCCTCCCCCGGAGTCGCAGTCGCGTTGGTTCGCTTCTGCTTCCTTAAATGCGCTTAGTTCCGCGCGGACCAGCTCCAGCTCCCTCGCTAGTCGAGCGTTGTCCGCGCGAAGCTTGCGCATTTCCTCCCCAGCGCCTTTCGTCTCCCTACTTGGCAGCGTCCTCTTTTTGGTCGGGCTTGCCGGCCGATACGAAGACCGGTATGTGGGGTCGGAGTCGCCCGATTCGCTCTCCAACCCCTCCGCCAGGTGTTCCTTGGCCGCCTTCAGGAAGGAACTCTTTCCTGCGCTGCCTCTGATGCGGCCTCTGGCCGCCGTGGACATTTTAGAGGTCCCGGCGGTTTTACCAGCCTCCTCATCGGACGACTCCCTCATGGCCCTCTTCTTCCGCGCCCCTGCAGTAAGCTTCAGGGTCATTTTTGGCGCCGGCTCTGCCTTCTTGGCGCGGCTTCGCAGCCGCAGCGCAAGCGTCTCCTCCTCTTCACCGTTCTCACTTTTACCACTAGAGCAGGACGCGCTTATGGCGATCGCTCTGTCTTCTCCGTCTCTTTCTCCCTCGTTCTCCACTACTCTCTCTCCTTGTCTCTCCTCCTCTCCTTCTCTTTGTGTTTTGTTTTTAGAAGATTCCATTTTGATTCCCACGAGTATGGGACGAACTAGACTCCACCCCCGGGTGACGCCCATTCCGGATGGTGGGGCTACATACTGTAGAGGTCGCCAGTTGTCTACAGGTTTTAAGCGACTTCGCTGTCGGGTTTTATAGAGTTTTCCTTCTCGCGGGCCGGCCGATTAAGGCAAGCCCTCCGGTCCTAGTGGCCTCGTACCCCATAGCGCCGCTACGATGGGGGTCGTTGAGGTTGCACATAGGTTACGGGTGTGCTAGGGGTGCGGCGCACCACCCCTAGTTTCGGACGGAAACCCCCCCACCCCTCCCCGACGGCAGGTTAGTGCGCGCCAGGGTCCGCCCTCCCATTCCCCCCCCAGTGTTTGGTTCGCGGGGCCGAAGCCCTACCCCGGCAGAAGGCCGGGGCATTCCCCTATCCACCACCCGGGGACGCGCCACGTCGGAGTTCACCTCTCCGCCCACTCGGACAACCGAGCAGGTCCGTGGTCCTAATGATAACCTTGTCGAATTACTACTTTGCTCTTTAATTAACATGTTTTCAAAATTGTCAGACTCTCCACTACCGTCCAATGTGGCTGCCCTTGCAGATAAACTTTTTGCTATCCTTGCTAAAAATAACCAGCAAATTCCCCCCTCAAATTCTCCAATGGAATTGTAGAAGTATCCGCAGTAAAAAACACAAAATTTGTCATCTTATAGACCAATATAAACCCATTACTTTTGCTGTCTCAGAGACGTGGCTTTATCCGAATTCCCACTTTAGGGTTCCGGGCTTCTCATGTCTTCGGGACGACAGAGATGATGGCAGGGCGGGATGCGCCCTTTTGATCAGTAGATCTATTACTTTTTCCCAGATTAACATCTCCCCCCATAACCCAGGCTTACATATTGTAACAGTTAAAGTTTTAAATATTAGGTCCTTACATATGAAATTGGCGTTTTTCGTACTGGCCACTTTAATCACGAATTTCTCCTCTTTGGTAAGGAATTCCAAATTCAAATTTGTACAGCTATAGACTCATGTATTTGTGCTTCGATGACCGTCATACATTTGTTTTTTTTCTTCTGTTTTTTTCTGTTTGTGTCACTCATTTTACAAAATGGAAAACTTAAAATATCGCATTATTTACGCGTACGAGTTCCGCCGTGGCACTAGTGCTGCGGAAACGACTCGAAGGGTGAATGATGTGTATGGCGGTCGTGTTGCAAAAGAAAACACAGTTCGTTTTTGGTTCCAACGTTTTCGTTCTGGAAATTTCGATCTGCAGAACGAGCCCCGTGGACGGCCTGAGACTCAAGTTGATAATGAAGAGTTGAAGGCTATTGTGGAAGCGGATCCATCGCAAACCACGTCCGAGTTAGCTGCAGGCTGCGATGTTACTGATAAAACTGTTTTAATTCACTTGAAGCAAATTGGGAAGATTAAAAAGCTTGAAAGGTGGGTACCTCACGAATTGACTGAAGCAAACCGGCAAACGCGCGTCGACTGTTTCGTTACATTACTAAACCGGCACAATAATGAAGGTATTTTAACCGAATCATTACCTGTGATGAAAAATGGGTTCTTTACGATAATCGGAAGCGCTCAGCGCAATGGTTGGATCCTGGCCAGCCAGCCAAATCCTGCCCCAAACGAAAATTAACCCCAAAAAAGTTACTTGTAAGCGTTTGGTGGACTAGTGCCGGTATTGTTCATTACAGTTTTCTCAAATCTGGGCAGACTATTACGGCTGATGTCTATTGTCAGCAATTGCAAACCATGATGGAAAAGCTAGCGGCTAAACAACCTAGGCTGGTCAATCGCTCCACGCCACTGCTGCTTCACGACAACGCTAGACCACACACTGCGCAACAGACGGCTACTAAATTAGAAGAGCTTCAATTGGAAAGTCTAAGACATCCTCCGTACTCCCCGGACCTTGCTCCAACAGATTACCATTTTTTTCGAAATTTGGATAACTTCTTGCAAGGGAAAAAATTCAACTCCGATGGGGCAGTCCAAATCGCCTTCAAAGATTTTATTGATTCCCGTCCGACTGGTTTTTTTAGTAAAGGGATCAATGAACTACCTATGAGATGGCAAAAGTGCATAGAAAATAATGGTTCATACTTTGATTAATTAAATATATTATATTAAAAAATATTCGACTTTTTGTTCCTCCCATACAAAACGCCAATTTCATATGTAAGGACCTAATATTTCCATTATTTCAATTTATATCCCTCATCCCAGTATAAATCTTATTGCCGAACTACAATCCATCCTGGCATCCATCCCCAGACCATTTTTAATATTAGGAGATTTTAATTGCCATCACTCTATGTGGGGATCCCACTATAATGATCCTTATTCATCATCCATGATAGATCTGATGGATGATATTCGCCTTTGTGTTCTAAATGATGGATCGCCTACACGAAGAGCTTCCCCCCTACAGAATATTAGTATACCATATCTTTCTTTGGCATCCCCGACACTGGTCCCCTATCTAGCATGGTCTGTCCTTCCTAACACGTTCGGAAGCGACCATTTCCCCATTCTGATTTCCATTCTTCAATCTTCCATACCAAATGTAACCTTCACTCCTCTCCGAAAACATCGCACGTCCTTTGCAAATTGGAATATGTTTTCTGATATAATTAATAAAGAAATTTCCTCCCTTCCGGAGGTTACCCCCTCTAATCACCTTTCAGTTTATAACGACTACATTTCCATGCTTATGAAGGCGGCCGACAACTCTATCCCTCTCAAAAATTCTGCTAGAAAGGCTATTGGTTCTCCTCCATGGTGGGATTCAGAATGCACAGAAAGTATTCGTCTTCGCAAAAAAGGTGAATATAGGTATGCATCCAATTTTACAATGGAGAACTTTCTGATTTTAAAAAAGGTCACTGCCCGCACTCGCAGACTACTGGCTACGAAAAAGCGCTTGGGATGGCAAAGATTCTGCGAATCTCTCTCCCCCCGCTCCTCTCCATCTCTGGTATGGAAAAAAATCAGGGTTTATCGTATTTCAGCTTCCGATTCTAATATATCTTCTAATGATTCAAGCACATGGTTAGAAATCTTTTTTAATAATTTGGCCCCTCCCTTTGTTCAGGAATTTGGCAATTTCCCCACTCCTCTTCCTCCTTCTTCTGATAGAATGAATGATACTTTTTCCTTATCGGAGCTCTCGTGTGCTTTGGATCATTTACGTGATTCCTCTCCAGGTATCGATGGCATACCTTATTCCTTTGTGCGTAAATCCCCTGACTCATCCAAAACCGTACTCCTGAACATTATTAATACTATTTTTATCACTGGCATCGTTCCCGACTCTTGGATAACTCAAATTATAATCCCTATTTTAAAACCTGGCAAAGACCCTCAGGACTCATCCTCCTACAGGCCTAAATGCAAAAACTTCAACCGCGAAGATGGGTTTAAATTGTCGAGTGCCTGGAATCCAGTGATCCAGTATTACAACAAGACTGGACAGCAACCGACTTCGAGTACGCGCACAAATGTGGACACAGTGAGTGTAGTTTGTCGACAAACAAAAATAACATCGAGTGCGGACTTAATGTGCAGTGAGAACGCGGACAGTGGTAGTGGTCGCCGAATCAGGAAGAAGGTAGACCGATACGGCTATCTTTAACATTTTTTACACTACCGCACAACACCAGTCAACCCGTGAACATGGCGCATGCAACTGTGCCGAAATATCGGGAGCTCAAACAGCCTAATCGTGGTAAGAATCCCGTTTCTTACGAACATTATATTAATATCTATACTTTCGATTTGGACTCTTCCGTTAATTCATTTTGCAAAATTCTACAATATGCTGACGATATTGCTTTATACTCTGTATCATCATCTATAAACGAAGCCACAACCCGCATAAACACTGCCCTATCTCTATCTCGATCCCTGTAATAAAATCGCTCTGGCCAAATTAGATAAGATTCAATCTAGATGCTTAAGACTGATAACTGGTGCAATGAAATGCTCCCCAGTCAATGCCCTTCAAGTAGAATGTCTAGAAATATAAGGGGGGAAATTTACGTAGACAATTTCTATCTGATAGATTCTTTTGTAGAATAGTCCAAATTAAATCACATCCTCTTCTTCGCGTCTTAAAGGTTTTCTCCCGATCAATTTCATCCTCCAACTATTGCTCCCACAAGGACCCCCACTGCTCATTAACTCCTTTAATAAATATACAGCTCCCTCCTCCCCAATAGAACAAAGTGTTTTAAACCCGGTTTTTGAAACCCAAGTTGACGCCCTTATTCATAATCCCAAAATTATTCTAAATTTTGGAATTGACAAAGACAGTCTTGCGGCTAACCATAAATCCAATTGTATTTTGGATAGGGACTGGCCCCAATGGCATATAATATTTACTGATGCTTCAAAATCATGTCCTGATTGTGCCGTAGGGGCAGCTGTTTGGTTTCCCAAATTCAAAATTGTTTTAAGCTTTAAATGTCCCCCGTCAACCTCCATTTTTACGGCAGAAGCAATAGCATTGTTAGAAGCCATTTCTTTTGTCGAATCGCACAAACTAAACAAAACTATAATTTTTTCGGACTCACTAAGCTGCCTTAGAGACATTTTAAAAAGTCCTTTCCGTGCTCGTGATAATTGTAGCATCACACTTAAAATTAAACAACTTCTATACAAATGCCACTGCTCCGGTATTGAAATTGTCTTGGCTTGGATCCCCAGCCACTCGGGTATCAGTGGTAACGAGACAGTGGACTCATGTGCAAAGGCCGCCGTTCAATCTGGCTGCGACACTTACAGATCTTGCCTCCCCCGAGACTTGCGTATCTCTGCTAAGTCGTCTTTACTAAACACTTGGAATAATATCTGGCAAAGATCTAGCCAATCAAAAGGTAAATTCTTTGGGTCGATTCAACCCTTTATTCCCCTCCAAACCATGGTATCTTAAACATGGGAATATTAACAAATATACAATATCAGTAATAACCCGATTACGACTGGGCTTTGTTGCTACACCAGTCTTCCTGGCCAAAATTCGTATTCGTGACTGTTAGTTTATAATCGATATTTACTCTATGATCAATAATGTAAACGAACTATCGATTCATTGATCTATGATCTATTCAATTATCTATGACCTTTGTAAAAGATGGCGAGTCGCTAATAAAATTTCGAACAAGTAACAGCGTTTCTCTTCTCAAGATCCAACATAACCACATCCAACCAACATAGTGGCCTCATCGAGCCGAATATTCAGCGTTTTATTCAAAATTTGGAAAAATTGGTAAAAAACATGGATAACGTAGAACAATTATTAACAGTGCTCCAAGACATACGCCAACACATTACCCGAATTTACGAGAACTTCAAGAAGACTCCAAAAAGTCGTCTGACCGAAGGATATGTTGAAACCAAGATGTCGATCTTACAAGAATACTGGGTCGCCTTCACAAATAATCATAACAGCTTAATAAGGATAGTAACGAAAGAACAAAGAAAATCATTGGAGTATTTCAAGAACGAAGTATTCGTCGACTGCGAAGAGACCTACATTCAAGGTAAAGCAGCTATGAAAGATTTTCTTCAGCCAGCACATCCCCAAAGCAGCAGCATACCAGCTATCGGCAGCCCACCAAGTATGAAGCAGCAGGTAAAATTACCAAATATAGAAGTACCCACATTCGCCGGTAATTATGAAGATTGGCCAACATTCCAAGACCTTTTTATCTCCCTTATTCACAAGAACGATGGAATTAGTAAAGTACAAAAACTACAATATTTAAAATTGAGTGTCAGCGGGGAAGCAGAAAATTTACTAAAACATATACAAGTAACGGAGGACAACTACGATCAAGCCTGGGAAGTGTTGAGGCAGCGATACAACAATAAACGTCTCATCGTAACATCTATTTTAAGGAAATTATTTAACCAGAAAAGGTTGCAGAGTCCATCGGTGAGTCATATAAAAGCTTTACTTGATACCACTAACCAATGCCTCCATAGCCTTAATAATTTAAACATTAACACAGACCAATGGGACCCTCTAATTGTTTATATAATTACCAATAAATTAGATCTAGAGTCACAAAAGGGATGGGAAGAATATGTTAGCAAGGAAGTTTCCGGAGATCTACCTACATTTTCAATTTTAAAAAAGTTTCTAGAAATTAAATTTAGAACGCTCGAATTATTGCAGTCATCTACAAAAGAGAAAAATACAGTCCACACATGTCACACTACAACAAATTTCAAAGGATGTGTCTTATGTAAAGAACATCATGCACTTTGTCACTGCAAAAGTTTTGGAAAAATGAATCTACAAAAGAGAAGAGAATATATCAATCAGAATAACATCTGTTACAACTGTTTAATTCCAGGACATCCTGTCAAATATTGTCGATCATCTAGCACTTGCAGGATTTGTCACAAACGGCATCACACGCTTCTTCATCATTCACCCACAGCGAGTACCCAAGGTAACATTGCAGATCATTCTCAACCTACGGTTTTAAATGCAAATGTTGAAGAAACACCAATTCAAATTAATACAGTAGCGACTTCACAATCAAATACAACATACAATAAAACAGTTTTATTAGGGACGGCAATAGTAGCTGTACAAAGCGAGGATGGATACACAACTGTTTTAAGAGCATTAATCGATCCAGGTTCACAAGGTTGTTTAATAAGTGAGCGAGCCGCTCAATTGTTAAAGGCAAAGAGATATTCAACAAAAGGAAACATCATCGGGGTGGGATCAGTAAAGTCAAGGATAAATGAATCAATTCAAATTGAAGTAAGCTCCAGATTTATGAAAGATTTTAGCATTAAAATAAAGGCATTTGTGATTTCCAGGCAACTTACTTCAAGAATACCAAACACAACATTGCAATACAGCGACTGGCCCCACATACAAGGACTTGAGTTAGCCGATCCAAGTTTCAACATTTCAAGATCTGTAGACCTACTGTTGGGAGTAGATGTATATTCACAAATAATACTAAGTGAGGTTATAAGAGGCCCACCGGGAACACCATGTGCTCAAAACACCACATTAGGTTATATAATTTTTGGAACAATAGATGATAGTTTACAATCAACCCAAGAAAATATTATAGTTATGCATCAAATTACAAACCTAGATGATATGTTAAAATCACTATGGGAAATAGATACAACTTCTAAAAGAAAATTAACGCAAGATGAACAAATTTGTGAAGAATTATTTCAGAATACAACATCAAGAAGTAGCAATGGCAGATACATTGTACAATTACCTTTCAAAACAGACAATCCTAAATCCATGGAAGGAAATAGTCGAGAGATAGCATTGAGAAGATTCAAACAATTAGAAAGCAAATTGGAAAAGTCACCAGGTCTTAAACAAAAATATAATGAAGTTCTTGAAGAATATTTAACAATGGGACATATGGAAAAGATTCCTCAACAAGATATTGTCAAGAAAGGTGTTTATTTACCACATCATGCTGTGGTGCGTGATGACAAAGAATCGACAAAGGTACGCATCGTGTTCGACGCTTCATGTAAAAATTCTGATGGTGTGTCACTTAACGATGAACTGTTAGTAGGTCCTGTGCTTCAAGAGGATTTAAGAAGTATTATTCTAAGATGGCGTACACACAAGATTTGCTTTGCAAGTGATATTGAAAAAATGTACAGAATGATTTTATTAAGAAAAGAACATACAGACTTTCAAAGAATTTTGTGGCGCCAAGGATCATCAGAGGACAATGAAGTTGAAGATTTCCGACTATTGACAGTTACATTTGGTACCGCTGCAGCACCATATCTTGCCGTTAGAACTCTAATGCAGATTGCTAATGATGAATGTGAAAATTTTCCGAAGGCAGCTAAGGTTATTAGAGAAGATTTCTATGTGGATGATTTGATGTCAGGTTGCGACACCATTCAAGAAGCAATAGATATAAGCAAACAATTAATAGAAATTTTAAAAAGATGTGGATTTAAGCTCAAAAAGGACTTGACTTTTGGCAGCGTTGACGCTTGGTTGAAGTTAGGTTATAATACATTGAAAACTTGTTTCGTTTCTTTTATATTGCTGATTATTTCTTATTGAGACTGTAATATTTGTGTTGTCGTGTTTGTGTTGGTTGTGGGTAATTTTTTAAGGTAAGTGTATGTAGTTAGTTTTAGTTTAAGGTAAAGATGAGTGCTATGGATGCCCCCGATAAGGGGGCTGATCAGGCAGTTCATCAAAAGCAGGCATTAAAAAGACCAGCAGAAGATACAAGAGCAGATTCTAAGAAAACAACATCCCCTTCTGGTTCGATCCAGTCTGTTTTTACAAAACCCGGTTTCGAAAATGATGCCGACATACAATATAGTGACAGTGACATGGGCCCGTATACAGTGTTTGTCTCCCGTAAAGAAACAGACCCTTCATCTGGTTCCTCTTTAAAAACTTTAAGAGTAGCACAGCTCTTACACAAACATAATGTACCCGGTATTGTTGAAGGAGGTATAAAGGAAACTGGCAGAAATAAAATATCGGTTACTTTTAATAAACCAGAAAGTGCTAATGCTTTCCTTAAAAATCCCGTTCTCGAGAATAGCAATTTGGTTGGCCATATACCTCGCTTTCACATCTTCCGCTTAGGCGTTGTTCGAAATATTCCAACAGAGTGGACACTAGAAGAGCTTTTATCTGGAGTATCTACCCCTCCCAATTTTGGTGAAGTAATTAGAGCTAGAAGGCTCAATTTCAAGTCAAGGAGAGAGGATTCTGTTACATGGGTCCCCTCTACTACAGTCGTTTTAACTTTTACTGGCCAACGCCTTCCTGATAAGATTTTTTGTTTTAATGCTTCCCTTCCAGTGTCATTATATCATCTTCCCACTATTCAATGCCGCAACTGCTGCAGGTTTGGTCACATTGCCAAGCAGTGCAGATCAAAGCCTCGTTGCTTCCGATGTGCCCAGCCACACTCTGGAGAAAGCTGTAATGTTCCTGACTCCAATTCATCTTGTTTTCTTTGCCATGGTGGTAGACACTTAGCCACAGACCCGAAATGTCCAGAACAGTCCAGGCAAAAATCTATTAAAATATTAATGTCTGAAGAAAATATATCCTACATAGAGGCAGCAAAAAGATTCCCCCAGGTTAGGCCCCTGTATGCAGATATTGCTGCTTCCTCTACTTCTGTTTCGCATCAGACTCCTACTCTCTCTCTTACTAATGTCCCCAACCGTCCAGTCACTAGATCTTATAACAAAACTGTATTTCTTCCCTCCAGGCCAAAACCTGTGCTAGGCAAATCTTTTGATTTAGCCTCACACAACTCCATCACACAAAACCCTAAATCTTGCCAAGCCAATGGTTGCGCCCTCAATTCCTGCTCTGAGCCCTGCGATACTCTTTCTCCCAATGATAATCTTGTTGAATTATTACTTCGTTCTCTAATTAATATGTTCTCTAAACTGTCTGATACTCCTTTACCGTCCAAAGTCTCGTCCCTTGCCGACGAACTATTTGCTGTCCTAGCTAATAATAACCAGCCAATTCCCGCCTCAGATTCTCCAATGGAACTGTAGAAGTATTCGCCGTAAAAGGCATGAAATTTCCCATCTTGTAAATCAATATAAACCCATTGTTTTTGCTGTCTCGGAGACGTGGCTTTACCCGGACTCCCATTTTAGGGTGCCAGGATTCTCATGTTTTCGAGATGATAGAGATGATGGCAGGGCGGGTTGCGCCCTTCTAGTTAATAAATCTATCTCTTTTTCTCAGATCGTCATCCCCTCCCATAGCCCTGAATTTCATATTGTAGCTGTCAAAGCGTTAAATATATCTATTATATCAGTATATTTTCCCCATCCTAGTATACATCTCATTACTGAGCTCCAATCCATCTTGTCACTCATTCCCAAGCCATTGATAATGTTAGGTGATTTTAATTGCCACCATACTATGTGGGGATCCCACTACAATGATCCTTATTCTCCATTCTTAATAGATCTAATGGATGATATCGGTCTCTGCGTTCTTAACGATGGATCACCCACTCGCAGAGGGTCCCCCTTACAAAATATTAGCATACCTGACCTTTCTTTTGCTTCCCCCACTCTAGTCCCCAATTTAGCCTGGTCTGTTCTTCATAGCACATATGGAAGTGATCACTTTCCCATTTTGATTTCCATACTTCAATCTTCTATTCCAAGCATGCCGTTTACTCCCCTTCAGAAATATCGCATTCCTCAAGCAAATTGGACCATGTTTTCAGATATAGTTACAAAAGAAATTGCCTCTCTTCCAGAGGCTTGCCCCTATAATTTCCTTTCACTCTATAATGACTTTATTACTATCCTTATAAAAGCTGCCGATAAGTCTATTCCCCTAAAAAAATCTACCCAGAAAATAAGTTCCCCCCCATGGTGGGACTCTGAATGTACAAAGAGTGTTCGACTTCGTAAAGAAGCTGAGAAAAAGTATTCATGCAATTATTCAATGGAGAACTATTTGAGTTTAAAAAAAGTTTCTGCGTACACTCGCAGACTTTTAGCTGAAAAGAAACGTCTAGGGTGGCAAAGATTCTGCGAATCTCTCTCCCCTCGCTCTCCTCCTACTCTCATTTGGAATAAGATCAAGGCCTATCGTAGGTCCCTTTTGGAATCAAACGTATCTTCTAATGACCCTATGCCTTGGTTAGAAATCTTCTTTGATAATTTAGCCCCTCCTTTCGTCCCGGAGTCTGATAACTTTCCCACCCATCTCTCCCCTTCTTCTGACAGGATGAATGACCCTTTCTCTCTAACGGAACTCTCCGGTGTTCTAGTCCACCTACGAGATTCCTCTCCAGGTGTTGATGGCATACCTTATTCTTTCATTTGTAAATCTCCAGACTCATCCAAGATCATGCTCCTTAAAATTATTAACTACATATTTATCACTGGCTCTGTGCCCGATTCTTGGTTATCCCAGATTATAATCCCCATACTAAAACCTGGCAAAGATCCCCACGACTCTTCGTCCTACAGACCTATAGCTCTGTCTTCTGTCCTTGCCAAAATTATGGAAAATCTTATCAAAAACAGACTAGAGTGGCTTCTTGAAAACCGTAATTTATTGCCTAACTCTCAATTTGGATTCAGAAGAGGCAAAGGATGCTTGGATAGTTTGAGCATCCTTTCCTCAGAAATTCGTCTGGCCTTCTCCCGAAATGAAAATGTATTAGGTGCATTCTTAGATATTTCCGCTGCCTATGATAGCGTTTCACTTCCCCTACTCAGGCAGAAAATGCTACAGCTGAGTATTCCAGAGAGGATGATCAATTTCATTTGCAGCCTGTTGATGTCCCGTACTATTTCTATTCGTTACTTTAATACTTCCCTCCCTCCTCGCACCGTTTGGAAAGGCCTCCCACAGGGCTCGGTTTTGAGCCCCCTGTTATACAATATCTACACTTTTGATTTGGAATCTTCCGTAAATTCATTCTGTAATATCCTACAATATGCCGACGATATTGCCCTATACTCCGTATCGTCATCTGTAAATGAAGCCACTCGTCGTATAAACTCTGCCCTCTCTTATTTAAACGACTATCTTTTGGCACATAACCTCACTCTCTCCGTTTCAAAATGCAGCGTAGTCCTTTTTTCTCGTAAACGAAATGTTCCCCCTGTAGATGTTTATGTAGATAATACACGTATTCCTAGTCATGAGACTGTCAAATTTCTGGGAGTTACGTTTGATTCTAAACTTTCGGGTCGACAACATCTGGACCATATCATTCAAAAATGTGAAAAGGGCATAAACATCTTAAGAACTCTTACCGGGGTTAGATGGGGTTCTCATCCTGTCACTCTTAAACTCATATATGACGCATTAATCCGTAGTCACTTTGATTATGGTGGTTTTCTTCTGGAACCCTGTAATAAAATTGCGTTATCTAAATTAGATAAGATACAGTCCAGATGCTTACGTTTGATATCTGGTGCTATGAAATGCTCACCAGTCAACGCTCTGCAAGTGGAATGTCTGGATCCCCCGCTATATCTCCGTAGGCAATTCCTGTCTGACAGATTTTTTTGTAATGTTGTCCAAACTAAACATCATCCTCTTCTCCGCGTCTTAAAAGCTCTCTCCCAATCAATTCCAACTTCCAGCTATTGGTCTAACAAAGATCCCCCCTTGCTTATTAATTCGTTTAATAAATATATAGTCCCCGCTTCCCCTATCGAACAAGGTGTTGTAATCCCCATCTATGCAACTCAGTTTGACGCTCTTATTTATTCTCCTAAAATTATCCTAAATTTTGGAATTGAGAAGCATACTCCTGCAGCCAACCAAAAATTTAACTCTATTCTGGAATCGGACTGGCCCCAATGGAACATAATGTTTACTGACGCCTCAAAGTCGTCTCCTGATTGTCCTGTGGGGGCAGCTGTTTGGTTCCCTAAATTTAAAATTGTTTTGAACTTTAAATGTCCTCCGTTAACTTCCATTTTTACTGCAGAAGCGATTGCGTTGCTAGAAGCTATCGCCTTTGCTGAGTCCCATAAACTTAACAAAACATTAATTTTTTCCGATTCATTAAGCTGTCTATTAGATATCTTAAAGTTTCCCTTCCGGTCCCGTCATAATTTCAGCGTTACCCTTCAAATTAAACAGCTCCTATATAATTGTCACTGCTCCGGGATTGAAGTTGTCTTGGCGTGGATCCCTGGCCACTCGGGCATCAATGGTAACGAAACGGTAGGCTCACATGCAAAGGCCGCAGTCTACTTAGGTTCCGATTCGTACAAATCTTGTTTTCCCCGAGATCTACGCATATCCGCCAAATCATCCATGATGGAGAATTGGACCACCTTGTGGCAAAGGTCAAGTCAATCTAAGGGTAAATTTTATGCGTCCATACAACCTAGTATTCCATCCAAACCGTGGTTCAACAAACATGGAAAGATTAAAAAAAGTATAATCTCTGTTATAACCCGGTTACGACTAGGCTTTGTAGCTTCTCCAGTCTTTCTCGCGAAAATACGTGTTCGAGATCATTCCTTGTGTGAGTGCGGTACGGATGAAGGGTCCATAGAACACATATTTTTTAATTGTCCCAATCTCCAACTTCAACTATATGACCTCCTTCCTAACGAAATCCCCAGACCTATTAATATCCCATTCTTACTAACTTTGGCCCATACCCCCCTGGTGAAGGTTTTATTTAAATTTTTAATCTCTAACAAAATTAATCTTTAATTGTCTAAGTTTCTGATATTTTAAACTGTAGGTAGTTTACTAACTCTTGTGTTGTCCTTTTCAGTGTCCCAACTGAAGTCATCAGCTACCGGTCACTTGTCAAAGCATACTGGAATTCGTATTTCTGGACTGCCATTAGCTATTGCAGTTTTTTTTGTTTTTTTCTTATTTATTTTCATCTTTCATTATCAATTACCTTCAACCTTGACGTTGGCAAAATCATCGAAGTTACGATGGAGTCCAGTATTAATTAAAAGAAGAAGAAGAAGCTCAAAAAATGGACATCAAATAGTGCAGAATTCTTAGAAACAATAGAACCTCAAGATAGATCAACACATGCTTGTCTGAATTTAAGAATAGATGGTACAGTAAAGGCACTCGGACTTACTTGGAATTTAGGCGAAGATAATTTTCAATATTCATTAAATTTACCAACTATTTCTACAAAAATTACCAAACGCACTATCTTAGCAGATATCCAGAGAATGTTTGATCCCCTAGGGTGGTTAGCACCAGTCATAATAAGAGCCAAAATTCTAGTGCAAAGGTTATGGCTTGAGGGATTGAATTGGGATGATGAGATTAGTGAGAGTTTAAGAAAGGAATGGCTAAAGATTAGAAGTGATTTATGTAACATTAAAGAAATTAAAATCAAAAGATGGACAAATACAACTACTTCAAATAAAAACAATACATTTATTCATGGATTTAGTGACGCCTCTAATAAAGCAATTTCAGCTGTAGTTTATTGCAGAACTATTGATCAAGATGGAAATATACAAACCAGCATTGTCGCAACGAGAACTAAAGTTGCTCCAGTGAAAACAATATCCCTACCTCGTCTCGAGTTATGTGGTGCAGTCCTACTATCAAAATTATTACACCATGTAACCAATGCAATGAGAATACCATCAAATCAAGTTTATGCATGGACAGACTCTTCAGTTGTGTTAGCATGGCTGCTAGGAGAACCAAACAGATGGAAACCATTTGTCGCTAATCGAGTAGTGGAGATATTGGACAACATCAACAACAGTCAATGGTATCATGTTAAGTCTCAGGAGAACCCGGCAGATGTTGCCTCAAGAGGTTGCAGTGTCGATGAACTTCAAAACAATACTTTATGGTGGAATGGCCCTTCATGGCTTCTACAAAACACAATAACATTTTCAAGACCTAACATTATATCAACTCATTTAGAGAAGAAATCTGTACAAGTTTGTTTAAATACTATGGAAACTGAAGATAACTATTCAAATAAATTTTTAGATTTTGATAATTTTGACACACTAGAAGAACTTCAAAAAATAATCGTTTACAGTAGAAGATTTCTAAATTTAAGAAAAAAGGAATACAAAGAGTCCAGCATTACAACAGAAGAATTAAATCAAGCTTTATTAATCTGTATAAAAAAGGATCAGCGGGGTTAGGCAGTAAAAAACTAAAAACGAAACGATCGATCGTTTCGTCTAAGCGATAGCGTCTCTCGTTTTTCCGTGTAAGGCTAGGCAGTAACAGACGACAGTCGCTTTCGTGCAGACGAAGGTGAATCGTCAAAAAAAACAAATTATTGTCTATACTTGACGATCAACATTGTGTCATTTGAATTTGACGTATAAAGGTCAAATATTCTCGCGGTAAAAATACATAAGTTTAGTGAAGTGTTTGTGTTTCAATTTACGTTTTGTAAAATGAATTCTTAAAACGCAAGCAATGAGCAAATCGCCATAATGGTGGAATTTATGGAAAGGTACGTCAATAACGTATTTAAAATGGTAAACACCCCGCAGGGAAGAGTGAGGCGCCAGGAACTTTGCCAACTATTAAAGATGTTGCTGGGTAAGGCAGGTAGTGATCCTGACAAGTCTATGGAGCAATGGATCAAGGTTGGTTCTAATGTAATAATGATTGTAAACATAAAACAAGACATTCATTCTGAAGCATGTTTGTTATGCTGGCAGACACATCCTTTTTTATTTTACTTATTCTTTGCAAGTGCCCTTGCTATTGAATCATGTATTTAATAACAATAGTTTTGTAGTTGCCATTTTCCTAGCTACGAATATCACATTTCATCACCCAAACTTTATATTTTAGGACTACCAGTAGAGGAACATTCAAATGAGGAGCCTCCAGTTGAGGAACCATCTATCCAAATACAAATTTTGGAGCAGATCACTGACAGTAATTTATTACAATCCTGTTATTTCATTTAGAAAACAGATATGCAAATCTATTCTTCAGTTGGTAACTGTATTAATAGAAAAATATTTAATTAGTACCTACCTCAATTTATTTGCCCATGTTTCCGTTTAATCATTTGGGTAAAATAAATTAACTAAAATCAATTGATACAATTTAATGTTTAGTTTTATCTTATTATATACAGTTTAAACATTAATATTTACTAACTTTATCATGATATTTCAGATGATGAACAAAATGATATATATGTTGCCTCCTCTTCAAGAGTATATGCTGCCCCATCATCAGTTCAAAGGAGGGAAATGGCATCCAGGACCCTCACTCACTGGCTTATTAATGTAATGCTTATGCTTTGAGATGCAGTCTCAAATGCAAAAACATGTAACATTTACATTGGTTTTGGTTGTAACTTGTGTAATTAATGTTTAAGTGAATATTGAAATAAAAAATAATTGTATATAAATAAAGTTTATTTTTAATTTGTAAAACATTCATCTTCATCATATTTCTTCTTAAAAATACACTTTTAGACATTATTGTGTGGGCTTCTTCAACCAAACTAAAAACTGCCAATAATTAGTCTATTCCTAACAGCCCGCCCCACAATCACATCCAGCCCGTTTTCAACAACAGTTGGTTGTGTAAGAGCAGTGGACAAAAGTACTTCTGCATCATCTGTAGGAGTTCCTCTTGAATCTATGAGCATGTTATGCAGTACCACACATGCAATAACAATTTCTGCTGCATAATCAGGGTGATAATAAAGGATACACTGACCTAACAAATATCAAAATCTATATTTAACCAAATGCCCTTTCTATGCAGTTTCGGGCCTTGACATGCACTCTAGTGTAGTTCTCTCCTCTAGATCCTGGTTCTGCATTCAGAATAGGTGTCACAAGGTAGCTCCTTTGAGGGTAACCACTGTCACCTAAAATGTTATAAGTAATATTAAAGTTACAAATAATATTTAACATAGAACATCACCTGTTAAATATTTTTCTACTAAAAATGCAATTACCCAACAACCAAACTGACTTGCCAGATAGTTGCAGAGCCTCCATATGGCTTTGCAGTCTGCTACTTGCCCAGATATGACTGTTGTGACTTGCACCACCAAACTTGGCATTAACATTAGTGATTCCAAGATCACTGTCACATACCTAAAATATTTAATTGAGATTAATCTTTAATTATCTTATAATTATTATAACAAACATAAAAAGGTTCATACCATTTGGACATTAAGAGAATGAAAGCCTTTTCTGTTATAAAAACAAAGTACATCTGCAGCTGGACGAACTATGGCCACATGGGTGCAATCAATGGCACCAATTACACCAGGAAAATTAAACTTAGTATAAAATCTGTAAAATAATATTTGTAAGTAGTTGTATGTGCTCAAGGTAATAAAAATAAAATGACGGAAGTTATATATAGTAACCCCTACCCTTGCTTAATTTTAGTTCTTTGTGTGCTTGTTTGTGGGAATTGTATCCATTTATTTGAAATCTCATTCAGAGCTTTTGTCACCTCTCTGATACACCGACTTACACTTTTTTGATTCATATGTACCTCATTAGCAACACCTTTCTGATATGAACCCATGGCATAAAAGTTCAATGCTGTCAGCACCTAAAATATAATAATTGTGTCAGTATAAGACTCAAAGTGACTAAAGTTAACATTAATCATATTAATAACATAATCACCTTTTAACACACATATATTAAAAAAAAACATATATCATAAGAAATCAATTTACCTTAAGTTCCAGTGAAGTTGTTTTCGAACCTTTTAAACTGGTATTGTGCCTGAGCTCGTCACACAACGAGTGGAACTCTTCCTTATTCAGCCTGTAATGAGCTCTAAACTGCCACTCCGGAATTTTTTGGAGTAACCGTTCGCGATTCTTTAATCTTTGTAGAAGCATACGCTGCCGAGACATCTTTTTAGCTTCGGCATCTGCAGCTTCTAACATCAAGGCGGTCCACATGCGAGACATATCTATAATATGCCAAATCATAAATTGTTTACTTTATTCAACTAACAAATCATTTATAACATAATACCAAATTGATTTCTCACCTTAGAAGTTTTATTTAATATTTAATAATAGTTTAAGATATTTAACTAAAGTTGATTCGGTTGACTTCGCGGCAAAACGAGACACCTTTGTCGATCGTCTCAAAAACGAACGATCGTGTCGCTTTTAAAACGATTGGAAATGTCATTTCGTGTTACTGCCTAAGAATTTTATAGGAATTGGTCGAAAAACGATAGACGATAGACGACGCTTCGTCTTTCGTCTTTCGTGCGTGTTACTGCCTACGGTTTTAACGCGTGACGTCAGACGTCAGTCTCTCAACCAATCACAATCGAACGACAGTCGCTTTCGTTTCGTTTTTGTTTTTTACTGCCTAACCCCGCAGAGCGAACATTTCAGTGATGACATATGAAATATTATGATGTATGAATATGTCAAACCAACCAGTCACCTTAAAACTTTGAACCCTTTTCTTGACAAAGAAAGAGCATCATGCAAACTTAAGTGAAGACAGTAAACATCCAATTATACTCGACTCCAAGTCTAAACTTACTGCACTTATTGTAGCTGATGCACACAGAAAAACTTTACATGGTGGATTGCAACTCATGCTTTCATATTTGAGAACGAAATATTGGATTATAAGAGCAAAAAGCATTGTTAAATCACATATTTTTAAATGCTTAATTTGTGCAAAACTTCGAGCCAAAACAAGAAGTCAACTCATGGGTGATCTACCGAGTCAGCGAGTCACTCCATCACGACCTTTTCTCAACAGCGGCGTAGATTTCGTGGGACCATTCAACATCCTCATGTCCAAGGGCAAGGGCATTCGCACAAGCAAGGCTTACATTGCTATATTTATTTGTTTATCTACAAAGGCTATACACCTAGAATTAGTGAGCGACTTAACCGCAGAGGGCATTGTGCTCAGATGTGGAGCGATCAGGGTAGAACTTTTATTGCTGCAAATAGAGAACTAAAGGAGTCCCTAGATGAAGCTAATTTAGAATCATTACATAAACAAACTGCAAACACCTTGGCTATGGATGGTACTCAGTGGCATTTCATTCCTCCCTACAGTCCAACATTCGGTGGACTCTGGGAAGCTGGAGTCAAATCAATGAAAGGTCATTTGAAGAGGGTTTTGACAACAAATTTAACATTCGAAGAAATGAGCACACTTTTGTGTCAAGTAGAAGCTTGTCTCAATTCTCGGCCGTTGACACCAATAGATGACAGTGATGTAGATAATGTGGACCCGCTGACACCAGGACATTTTTTAGTTGGAGAAGCCCTTAAAATTGTTCCTACACCTAACTTAACTAACATTAATTTTAACTTACATACTAGATGGCTTTATACACAGAAACTTTTAAATGATTTTTGGCATCGATGGCAACAAGAATATCTAACAAGATTACAACAAAGACCTAAATGGTTGAAAATTAAAAAGGAATTTTCAATTAATGACATTGTTTTAATAAAACAAGATAATATGCCTCCGGGGAAGTGGATGCTGGGGCGCATACTCAACAAACATCCTGGACCAGACGGGATAACCAGAGTGTATAGTGTAAAGTGTGGTGATAGTGTTACTAAAAGAAATGTGCTTAAATTGTGTCATTTACCTATTAACATTGATTCATAATTTACTGTAAAACTTGTTAAGTAGATATATGTTATATCATTTTTCTTTATAAATTGTTGTAGTTAATAAGTTTACTTGATTCATACTTTCAATACTTACCTTAGATTCTTAATTAATGTTTTCTTTATATTGTGTACATATTTAATTTGCAATTACTTAAAACTAATTGATTATGTTTGTGTTATTGATTTCAGCAGTTGTGTTTTAAGTTTTTATTTTTGGTTTTAAGATTTGTTTTTGTTTTTCTTTTCATTTTGATTTATGCTAAGTTTGTTTACATTTACTTTGATTTGTACTGATTACAGCGATTTAACTATAAGGATGATTAATTAAAATTAGGATGTTTTGTAAATACTAGGATAATTTCATACATTTGTTTTCATACTTGCATATTTGTTTCACTATTTGTATTACTTAAGATTTTCATTCATGTGTGTTTACAACTTAAAATTTTGACAGTTTGCTATTAATTCATTCTTTGGTTTATATACAGTTTAATTTCAATTTCATTAATTTTCTTAAAAAGGCCTGTGCCCTTTTTGGTGGGGGGCATGTTAGTTTATAATCGATATTTACTCTATGATCAATAATGTAAACGAACTATCGATTCATTGATCTATGATCTATTCAATTATCTATGACCTTTGTAAAAGATGGCGAGTCGCTAATAAAATTTCGAACAAGTAACAGCGTTTCTCTTCTCAAGATCCAACATAACCACATCCAACCAACAGTGACCATTCCTTATGTGAGTGTGGTATGGGCGAGGGATCCTTAGAACATATTTTTTTTAATTGTCCGAAACTTAAAATTCAATTGTATGACATACTCCCTCCTCGAATCCCCAGACCCATTAACATCCCATTCCTGCTAACCCTGGTTCACACACCACTGGTTAAGGTTTTATTTAAATTCTTAAATAATAATAATATTAAACTATAAATAACCGTATACTTGATATCTTAATTTTTATTAACCTACTAACAATTGTGTTGTCCTTTTTCAGTGTCTCAACTGTCATTATCAGCTACCGGTCATTTGTCGGAGCATACCGAACCTCGTTACCTTGATTATATCTTGCTATTTAATATTTTGATCACACGCACTTTACACTTTCATTTATCTTCAACCTTGACGTTGGCGAAATCATCGAAATAAAAACGATGGGGTCCACTATTAATTAAAAGAAGAAGAAGAAATGCCAATCTCTATCTCCATTCTCTTTGAAAAGTTGAAAATAACCTCACGCAGAACCTCTTTGAACATAATAAAATTCACTAAAAAGTAAATATGGCAAAACTTGTGGATTTAGAATTGAAGAAAGCTTTCGCGGAATTACAAGTAAAAATGGTTGAAACCAGAAAAAAAATCAACATTATCGACGCTCAAATCGACGCCTTGGACAAAGTATTGAAATTTATAGAATCTACGCGACAAGAGTTAAATGTTGTGCCGAATGACACCAATACTTACATACCTGTGAGCAGAATGTTTCTTCAGGCGGACTTAGGAGACTTAAAGGAAAATATCGAAGAACGTGTGTCTATACTTAGTAAACGTATCACCGAGTTAGAGAACAAAAAAGAGTACTTGGAAAGAAAACTAAGAGAAAGTGAAGACAACATAAGAGAAATGGTTCAGCAACGGAAGGAGCAGATCGAAGATAAAACTAATTAAAACAATAAAATTTAATAGTTTGAATGCATCACAATTATGTATGTCTACAAATGTGCTTTTTAATTCTAACGAGGTTTTTAATTACTAATTTGCTATGACGGCGATTATTTAATGAACAACAAATATGATGTATTACTAATTATTTTAAAATTGTTGTAATGTCACCTAATTATGATTGCCCACATAATGTTACTGTCTTAAAGAGTTATTAATTTTCAAAACCTAATAAAAACTAATTATTTACTTATGTCTTTTATTGGAAATCTCTTAATATTTATTGAGGTACAAACTATTTACAGACAACAGCATATAAAGAAATAAAATCAAACAGTAAAATCATCACAGACAGTCACTCCACATAAATTTAAATAAGTGAATAAGAAACAGATGAAAAGGTACTAATGCATAATTCCAATCAACCCATGTCCATTGAACTTTGTGAATATATTGCAACTTAAAAAATGGCCTATTGTGATAAGATTGTTTTCAACAATCATTGAAGTATATATATTCCATTATAACCTTTATCATGCTCTTAAAGAATGAGGTATCATGAGATTACAGTCATCATCATCAGCTCACTATATGTCCTAACCGAGGGACTCAAAGCCTTTTTTTTTTTTTATGTTGGGAAATGCGTTTGCGCATCCCTCCCGTTTCCAGGAGGGTATGTGGCACTCGCCAGCCACGAGATGGGATGTTGCCGGAATACCCACTATAACCCAACGATGCTCTTTCACGTCGCCTAGTGACTGGGTCGCGGGAACACTTGCGCAATCGTCCGCAACCCAGCCAGCGCCGTCCGCCAAGGCGGATTCGTCTTATTTTGGGACGAGGAGTCCCTCCACCTTACAGTGAGACGCACCCGGAACATCGAGGTGCGTCTCCCATCTCATTCATAGGTGGCGATGGTAGGTTCTATCGTCCGGAGCCCTACCACTAGGGGGGCAGACGGCGGTCGTGTGCACGCCGCCTGCCCCCTGCTCTTCGGCGACGAACAGGGTCCGCGAATGCGTCCTCCTCCCGCTGCCGCTCTGCCGCCTCCTTCAGCTCCATCACCTCCTCACAGAAGGAGGCGACAGCGTTCCACGACCTTTCGCTGCTCACCATCGCATTAACGACTGCGGGCAACGAGAGGTCCGTCCCTACCACTGCCACGAGTGCAGCCCGCTGGGTCGACCAGTACACGCACGACTCAAAAGTGTGTTGGGCCGTATCTTCCGCATGGCCGCACTCATGGCACATCGCACTAGGCTCTCGTCGCGCAATCCGGCACAGATACCTCCCGAAGCATCCGTGCCCTGAGAGGACCTGCACAAAACGGAGCGAAAGAGCCCCGTGCTTCCGACCCGCCCAGAGCTCAAGAACAGGCCGGACCGCCTCGACGGTGCGATGGCCAGCAGACGGCGTCAGCAGCCGCTCTCGCCACTCAGCGATGAGTTTGGCCTCCGCCGCCCGCCGCCATGCACTCTCCTGAGCTGGCGAAGGGTGTTCCACCCGAAGTCGGGCCTCCGCCCTCCGCCAGTAGGCACCCGAGAGCACCTCAGCGTCCAGGTCCCAGGGTGGAATCCCCGCCAGCACACAGGCTGCTTCGCACGAGATGGTGCGATACCCGCGTATCACTCTGACCGCCATGACCCTCTGCGGTGCACGCAGTAGGGCCCGAGTCCGGGCGGTCAGAGTGTCCGCCCAGATAGGCGCTCCGTAGAGCGCCATGGACCGCACCACTCCTATCTACAAGCGGCGACATCTCAAACCCGGGCCGCCCAGGTTTGGAAGGAGCCGACTCAGGGCTCCAGCCGCACCCAGAAGCTTGGGGGCCAACCGCCGGAAGTGCTCCTCGAAGTTCCATCGGCTGTCGAGGACGAGTCCCAGGTACTTCATCGTGCACCCGACGCCGATGGAAACTCCGCACACAACCACTTCGGACTGAGTAGGAGGTGCTCGTCGAGGCCCATGAAAGTACAGGGCCTCAGACTTACTCAAGGCAACCTCCAGGCCCAGTCCTCGGATCCTGGCCACCACGTGGGCCACACCGGCTGTCGCCCTGCAACGGGCTTCCCTGTCAGTGCTGCCCCGAGCCGTCACGAGGGTATCGTCGGCGTAACACACGACGCTGACACCCCCAGGGACGGTCCCGCACAGCACCCAGTCGTTTCCGATGTTCCACAGGAGCGGCCCAAGGACCGAACCCTGTGGAACACCGCACATCATCACCCTTTGCGACCAGCCACTGCTGGTTGGGTAACCGACCGATCGCGAAAACCGTGGTACCCCAGCGCCTCCCTAATGCAGCTCCAGGGCAGAGTGTTGAAGGCGTTAGAAATGTCAAGAGACACCGCCAGCAACACCTCCCCCCGGGACACCGCACTCTCCGCAAGGGCCCTCACCCGCGCTATTGCGTCAATGGTGGATCTGCCCCTGCGGAAGCCATACTGATTAGCGCTGAGATCCGGCCCCACCGTCTCCAAGTGGCGAATGAGGCGAGCAGCAATTACACGCTCAAAGAGCTTGCTTACCTCATTCAGCAATACGATGGGTCGGTACGCCGATGACTCGTGAGCCGGGCGGCCGTTCTTCCTGAGGAGTATCAATTTTCCCTTTTTCCACTCCCCCGGGAACTGACCCTGCTCTAAACAGAACTGAAACAGAGCCCGGATCCACGGTTCCAGCGGCCCTAATGCTAGGGCCCAGGCACGGCCGGGGATACCGTCGGGGCCGGGGGCGGTGTTTTTTGTGCGCATGCGCCACATCGCCGCTCTTAGCTCCCCCTCCGTAACTGGTGGTACGCCTAGGTTCTCTCCTCCCTCTACGGTGGAAGGAGCCATGCGAGGCGCCTCGTACTCGGCTCTATGCGGGAACAGACTCGCAACAATCGACTCCACAACGAGAGGCTGAAGACTTCGGGTAATGGGAGGGGCTCTGGACCGGAGTTTCCTCCGTACCGTCTTGTAAGGTCTCCCAAACGGATCCCTATCCAGAGTCCCCAGTATATCAACCATAGCAACCACCTCTGCCCCCGGCGATGCCGCCTGCTGGGGTGGGGAAGAGGACTGTCCGGCCACCGGGCACAGGCTATCCCCGCCTCCCTTACTCATGCCCTTGGGTGGGACACAGGACCTGCTGCCCACTCGATGCTCCGCTGGTACGCCCGCCGCCACGCAGACCACGCAGTGCAGCGCAGCAGAACATCCGCGAGCTTTATGCCCCGGTTGACCGCATCGGAAACATAGATCGGTGCGATCAACCCCCTCCTGGCACTGGACAGATATGTGCCCGGTTCTAAAGCACCTGTAGCACATTAGGGGCCGGGCGTCCATCAGCTTCACCTGAGCAGATACCCAGCCCACGAGTATTCGGCCCCCGGTCACGACCTTTTTCGCAGCCGCGACTGGACACTGGATCACCACTGATCCCAGTCCGTCTCGGCCTGTCGACACTTCGCTAGCCCGCAGCTGCTCGCCAGGGCACCCTCCCGCTGCAGCGACCGCGGCGACTACCTCGGCTTTGGTGGTTGAGTCATCCAGGCCTGAGACCCGCAGGGCTACCGACTTTGTCGGTCGGGAGACCCGGACGACCTCCTCACCTAGCTTCCGCGACGACGCCTTCTGCTGAAGGCGTCGTCGCGGAAGCAGGGCCCGCCGCATCTCCAGGTGGCGGGCAATCCGCAGACGGGGCCGTGGTGGTGTGCTATTGCGTTCTCACGGCCCCATCACAAGCGGAGTAGGTGGAACACCATTGGGTTTTGGTGAGTATACCCGGCGCCCCTATTGGCGCCGGGGGAGCCTCCCCCGAAGGGCGGGCGGTATGCTTAACACATTTCCCAATGTAAAAAAAAAAAAAAAAAAAAGGGAGTCCGCCCTATCGCCACTGGAGGCACCGGGGAATTCAAAAACTCGACCCCCATTTACCGCTTTCCGAAGACGGACACCCTGAGCTCCGAAGTCGGCCGGATTGATCTTCTCCTTTGCCAAGGCGATCACGCCCGCGTTGGTCGCGCCCCTCTCTACTGTCCCCGGTTGCAACGTCAGAACCACAGCTGACGACCGGGGCGTGCGGAGCTTGTAGGCACCTCCCTTGTCCTTGGCCCTATTGTTGGGCTCAACCTTCCTCCATTCCTCCACCGCGGGCTGCGATTGCTGCTTCTCCGATGGCGATTTCTTCTTTTTCTTTTTCTTCTTCTTCCTCCCTTTGTTGCCAACGGCAGGCGGGGAGGAAGTAGCTAGCTCTGCGACGGGCCGACTCTGCGCAGAGCCCGATGGCCGCTTCGATGGCGCGGGAGGCACTAATCGCCTTACTCCGCTGGGGCCGGGTTGGACTATCGCTTGCTGCGCCTTCTGCCTGGCCAGCCCTTTGTGTCCTAGGGCTGGCGTAGACGACTGCCTGGAAAGCGTAGCAGCGTAAGTACGCCCGTCCTTTTTCTTATCTGCCGCCAGTGGCGGCCGCAGAGTCCTCTCGGGGAGGAGTCTGTCCTCAAGTGAGGCCAGGCGGGCATTCATCATTCCGCCCACCTGAACCAACACTGTACGACATGGATGCCGCAGCGTCTTTCAGGGCCCGCACAAATGTGCCCTTCAGGTTGGAGGACTTGGTCGCCACCTTGGTGATTATGTCCAAGTCCTCCTGCACCTGCTCCTTAAGCTCGGCCGCGTGCCTTTCGTTAAGCCCCTGGCCAGGCTGGGAGAAAGCCTTATTCCGAGTCTCCCGTCGGAAGCGGGCAATGTCGGCCTCCTTTATGAGGTCTTCCTCCTTAGCCGCAGCCGCAGCTCTTCTCAGTAGTTGGCGCCCCTTTCCTCTAAAGCGAGACGCCGTTCTCCCCTCCTCATCCGTGGAGCCTTCACTGAGTCGGGGCCTTTTGGCCCCAGGTATGGCTGCCGAGGGCTCCGATATCGGCCCGCTCTCAACAGTTATGAGGCTGCAGTCGGACTCCGCCACTGCCCCATGGTTCTCCACTTCCATCCCCTCACCCTCTTCTTGTCTCTCCTCCCAGAATCTTCCTCCCACACTTTCTCCTGTACTTCTTCCAGCTCTTCCTCCTGCACTCCCTCCTGTACATACTCCTACACTACCTTCCTCCTCCACACGTCGAATGGCCCCCCCGTATACGCTGGGGCCGATGAGCCGGCTGTCCGACCCACCAAGGGATTCCCCGCAAGCAGGACCCACCCGGGTAGTTTGTTTGTTCGGCGTGCTTTCCATTTTTTGTCTTCCCCAGAAAATCCCCCCCCCGGTAGTGCCGCCCTCACTACTGGTCTCCCACCAGTCATGCATCCCATCGCCGAGCGACGAAGCTTGGAATTGGGGTGATTTTTTATAGAGGTTTTCTTCCTCGCGGCCCCATGCTACATGCACAGAGCCCCCGGTTCCGCTCAATGTGGACTTACGGGTTGCCCGACGGCAGCCGAAGCCAGCACCCCTGGCCATAAGGACCAGCGGACACGCCGCGCCGTTTTTACCCAGACTCCCGTAGTCCACTCTGATGATCAGAGAAGTACCGGAAGAGTCCGGGCAGCAACCCTCGAGAGAGCACCACAAGGCGCTCCTTCCACATTAGTGTTTGGTTCGCGGGGCTAACGCCCTACCCCGGCACACTGCCGGGGCATTCCCCTATCCACCACCAGGGGACGCGCCACGTCGGAGTTCACCTCTCCGCCCACTCGGACAACCGAGCAGGTCCGTGGGAGGGACTCAAAGCCTACTTTAAGTTAGGGGTGACTGAGATCATAGTAAGTTGGATTTATTCCCTATTTATTTATTTAAAAAAAACTCGTCAGATTCTCTCCCTAGCTAATACCTCATATGGTGACAGGGTCAGTTTTCCTTGTTCATCTTTTCAACATCCTTTATCCTCTTTTGCTCCATCGTTAGAGATTTAGCAATCCATCCAACTTTTTTATTCAGTACAAATAAAAATACTGAAATTTAAAATAGCACATGTCTATGTTAGATATATTTTACTCTTGCACATAAGTATACAGTACTGCTTGTCTGGTAGAAAATTTAAAACATCGATGTGTTGTTTGTTTACAAGGATATAAAAAGGAGCATGCAGATGTGATGACCTCGAGCTCACATTTACCAATTGCATAACGATAACCCTTTTTTTTTTTCAGAGGGAAATGCTTTATGCATACTCCGCGCCCCGGGGGAGGCGCGGTAGTTATGTGGGATTCTCTTCCAGATGGGAAGCATACCCACTAAACCCCTGATGAACCAACCCCCCTCCAACGCATGATGGAGGGGCTGCGGGCACGATTTCGCTTTCGTCCGCAACCCCGCCTGCGCCAGCTGCCGAGGCAGCTCCTACTACAGGGGAGGTCGATCCCTAGCCACAGGTGACAGATCCCCCCGTTTCCGGCACCCTAAGGCTGTTGAGGGGGGAGGCAAGGGCGGCGACATATTGCCGCCCTTGCCTCCCCACTCTTCTACGTCGGAGCGGGGGTACCAGGGGATTTTCCCCGTGCTCCCGCTCCCTTGCCCCCCTCTACGAAATAACAACTTCGCAGAGGGAGGCAACCGCTCGCCGTGACCTCTCACTTCCCAACATGGCGTCTATAACGCTGGGAAGCGAGAGGTCACCGCCAATTTCCGTTACCAGGGTGCGGCGCTCGTTGGACCAGGCTGTGCACACCTCTAGGGTGTGCTGCGCCGTGTCCTCTTCAGCGCCACACCCATGGCACGACGCTGTCTCTTCCCTCCCAATCCGGCACAGGTACCGTCCGAAACATCCATGACCGGACAGCACCTGTGTGATCCGGAAGGTGAGGGATCCGTACTTTCGTACGCTCCATTGATGGAGCCGTGGGCGTATGGCCTGTATTGTGCGGACGCCATGTTCAGCGCCAGCCAGGCCATCCACCCAGAGCTCCATCGTTTTTAGCCTTCTGATCTCTCGAGCACGGGCGAACTCCTCCGTGCTCCTCCGCACAGTTAAGGTAGGCCCGGCAGGCGCGTATGGCGATTATACGCTGCGGCTTGCGGAGGAGGGCTCGGTTAGTTGCGTCCAAGGCCTCTGCCCAAATGGGCGCGCCATATAGGGCCATGCTCCGGAGAACCATAGAGTACACCCTTCTGCAGGGTGTATCCGGTCCTCCCAGATTTGGGAGGATCCTCGACAAGGCCGCCGCTGCGCCAACAAGGCGGGGGGTCAGCGTTCTGAAATGTTCATTGAAACGCCAACCCCCGTCGAGTATGAGGCCCAGATATTTCATCCGGGCTCTCACCCCGACCACGGCTCCATCGAGCTGAAGGGCGGCCCCCGTCGGCACTCTCCACCTCGGCCCTTTAAAACAAAGGGCCTCAGTTTTACTGAGTGCCACTTGGAGGCCCAGCGCCCTGATCCTCCGGATTATTAGTGTGGCCCCAGCCTCCGCCCTCCTATTTAGCCTCGCAAAGGTGGTTTCCCGGATGGCCACTAGTGTGTCATCTGCGTAACAGATGACCGCCATCCGGGGCAGCACCTCACCGCGGATGGCCCAGTCAAAGCCGATGTTCCATTACAGGGGTCCTAGTACAGACCCCTGGGGAACACCGCAGGTCATCCGCCGCTCTTTCTTTATTTTACCCCTCCCCATGTAGGACACTACCCGCTCGTGCAGGTAGTGCCCTATAATCCTTCTGAGGTAGAGGGGCACTCCGTGATAACGGAGTGCCTCCTCGATTACCCCGAAAGGGAGAGAGCCGAAGGCATTGGCGATATCTAACGATACCGCCATGGCCCCCTCCCTCCTCTCGGCTGCACCCTCTGAGAACCTTTTCAGTGCGGTCAAAGTGTCCAGAGTGGATCGCCCCAACCGGAACCCGAACTGGTTCTCAGAGAGTTGCGGCCCCTCTTGCGAGATGCTGGATGATGCGGGAAGCCAACACTCTCTCGAGTAGCTTCCCGACCTCATCCAGCATCACTAGCGGTCGGTGCCCGGAAGGAGAATCTGCTGGGCGATTTTCCTTCCTTAAGAGCACTAACCGCCCTTCCTTCCACACCCCGGGGAAGCGACCGACCGCCAAAAACTCGTTAAATAGGCGGCGAAGTCGCTCCCCAAGGTGCTTCAAGGCAATAGGGAGTATCTTTCCCGGCACCCCATCTGATCCCGGAGCCTTCCAGAACCTCCTGAGCCGGCTGACCGCCCTATCGATCTCCACTTCCGTAATCGGAGGAGCTTCAAGGGCGGCTACCTCGTCCTCCCGATCGTTGGGAGGAGCCATGCGCGGCGGTTCGAAAGGAGGGCTGTCTGGGAACAGTCCCTCGACCACCGCGCTGAGGACAGCCGGCTCCATGTCTTCCGTGGTAGGCGCCACCTTTAATTTTGCTCGTACCATGCGGTACGGGCGCCCCCACGGATCCGCATCGAGGGTCGCCAAGAACTCCGCATAGGCAGCGTCATTGGCGGCCCCGATAGCAGAGACGAACACCTTTTTGGCAGAGCGGAGCTCTGCCTGAAGGCGCTCAAGTTCGCCAGCTACCCGGTGCCGACGTCTACGACACCAGGTGAAGGCACGCCGGGCAGCGTTACTGGCAGCGCGTAGGACTGCAAGGTCCTGCGACCACCAGTATACGCCTGCCCGGGACGCAGGGCGTCGCGCCCTGGGCATCCCGGCGTCACAGATGGCCGTCATGTCCCGGTGGAACCTGACAGCCCTCTCTTCTACCCTCACGGTATGTGGAGGTTCTTCCGCCCATGCATGGACTATAGCGGCCTCTTCCGCGAGATCCGCATCGAGGCGTGAGAGCTGCCACCACGGGAAGCTCTCCACGCCTCGCCCACCCGCCACACGGACTTGTGGCCTGTGGGGCGCGTTGGAGACCCTGAACCGAATGTACATGTGATCGGAAAGGGTCTCCACGTCCTCCAGGACACGCCAACACGTTATGCGTGCGCCAATGGCAGGGGTGGCGAATGTGACATCCACCACGGAGCCCCCCTGCCCGCGCACGCACATATAGGCATTGCCCTGGTTCTCCGGAACCAGGCCGATCACTGCAGCCCAGTCCCGAAGAAGCGCCCCTTTCATATCAGTGATGGAGGACCCCCATGTTGCGCACTTAGCATTGAGGTCCCCCATCACGATGACCTGGGCCGGCGATGCTCTCTGCACCACCGGTTCCAGGTCATCCAGGAACCTCTCGAATTCCGAGAGGCTCCTGTTTGGAGAGAAGTAAACTCCTACGAGTATTATTTCTCCCCAATTTGCCGCCACGAAACTCGCGCCTCTATCCCTAAGGGATAGGCGATGCGGGCCTGTTGGCGACACCACTATACCTACCAAAACCTCTGTGTCCCCAACCCAATTTGGGTGAGGGGGAACCACGTAGGGTTCGGCCACGACCGCAACGGCAATTTTCCACTCTGCCAGAACCTGCATGAGCAGGTCCTGTGCGCGGGCAGAGTGGTTGGCGTTCATCGGTTTTGACTGGGCCATCCGCGGAGAGGTGCTGCCCCGGATGGCGGTTATCTGCTATGCAGACGATACGATGATCGCCGTCCGGGACACCACCTGGAGGAGATTGAGGCGGAGGGCTGAGGCCGGAGCCTCCCTGGTGACCCGGAGAATCGAAGCGCTGGGCCTCCGGGTGGCGCTCTCCAAGACTGAGGCCCTATGTTTTAAAGGGCCGAGGTGGAGGGTGCCGTCGGGGGCAACACTCCGGGTCAACGGGAACGAGGTCGGGGTCAAGGCCAGTATAAAGTATCTGGGCCTTGTCCTCGACGGGGGGTGGCGTTTTGGGGAGCATTTCCGGTCGCTAACCCCCCGGCTCGTAGGCGCGGCAGCAGCCCTCTCGAGGCTCCTTCCGAACCTGAGGGGTCCGGGTGTACAAGCAAGGCAGCTGTACACCATGGTCGTCCGCAGCATGGCCCTGTACGGCGCGCCGATATGGGCAGAGGCCCTAAACGCGTCGAACAGGGCCCTCCTCCGCAGGCCGCAGCGCGTCATTGCAGGACGTGCCTGCAGGGCCTACCGCACGGTAGGCCACGCGGCGGCCTGCGTCCTGGCCGGTACTCCCCCATGGGAGATAGAAGCGGGAGTGCTGGCTGAGGCATACCGGGCGCGGGTTGAGCGAAGAACCCGGGGAGAATCTCTCGCCCCGGAGGAGCTCGCCCACGCCCGGGAGAGGAGAAAGCGGAGGACCATGGAGCTCTGGGTGGAAGGCCTAGCGGACGTCGAATATGGCGTCCGCACAGTAGAGGCCATCCGCCCACAGCTCCCGGAGTGGTGCGGAAGGGGCCACGGGTCCCTCACCTTCCGACTCACGCAGGTGCTGTCCGGACACGGTTGTTTCGGACAGTATCTGCGTCGGATCGGAAGGGAGGAGACGGCGTCGTGCCATGGGTGCGGCGACGACGAGGATACGGCGCAGCACACACTGGAAGTGTGCTGCGCCTGGACAGAAGAGCGCCGCACCCTGGTGGCGACGATAGGTGGGGACCTCTCACTTCCTGGCGTTATACGCGCCATGTTAGGAAGTGAGAGGTCCTGGGACGCCGTTGCCTCCTTCTGCGAAGAAGTGATTTCGCAGAAGGAGGCACAGGAGCGGGAGCGCGAGAGAGACCCTCTGGCGCCCCCGCTCCGACGCCGTAGAGTGGGGCGAAGGAGGCGGCAATTCGCCGCCGCCCTTCACCCCACAAATATGTGAGAGGAGCCCCCCCCCCGTGGGCGACAACGCAGGCGGGGTCACGGAAGTAAGCTCACGCGTTCCCGTGGCCCCGCCATAATGCGTCGGAGGGCAGTTTAAAAAAAAAAAAAAAAAAAAAAAAAAAAAAAAAAAAAAAAAAAAAAAGAGGGGTTGGCGTTGGTCTGCAGAAATTCAATATGCAGGTGTCTAGACATTAAGACACCTGCATATCTTCCTCGGCCGCCTGTCGGTTCTGTGGCGGATTTTGGGGAGGCATAATCTTAGGGACCTTCCCCTTCACCGTAGGTGGTGCGCATTTAGCACCCCCCATAAGGTGACTATGCGGACGACCTGCCTTTGCACAAACTGTGCATTTCGCAGGGGCCTCGCACGTTGCAGCCTTGTGTCCCTCTTTGCCACAACGGAAGCAGAGTTGCCCATTTTCTACCTCCGTTTGACACTCTGAAGGACAGAGAGCCCGTGTATGGCCATACACTTATAACAGCGCAGAGGCTGAGCCTGCACTGCCGTGATAGTGGCCATGCTCCACCCAATAGCCATTTTACCCATAGCGACGACCGCCTTAGCAGCCGTCGCTGGGCATCTAACGATGGCCGAGCCACCGCCCCAGAAGCTGGGACGGATTTGGCCCACTTTGACTTAGGTGGGGGAGCAGCCCCCAGCCGTCGCCACCTTTTCCGCCAGCTCCTCGCGGCTGACCGAGTCGTCCAAACCGGTAAACCGAAGGTCGGCCAGTTTGGTTGGGCGGGTAATATCCGCCAAATCCCCAACGACTCTGGTCAACTCTGCGGCTAGGCGGTCGGCCGACTCATCTGGAGTCTCCCCTCCCACCTCCATCAGTTTGGAGCCGGTCATACTAGTTCGTATCTTGACCGACTCCAGACCAACATCTCTAAGCGAGATAGAGGCCCTAGCCTTAGATAGGACCTCCGCATACTTGGCCGCAACAATTTGGCCATCAGTTGTGGCTATGGTCGCCCCCTCCTTCAAAGTTATCATAATGGCCGCCGTCTTGGGGGCCACTATCTTGATAGGCTTTGGGGCGACCACGGCCCTTTTTTGGATTTCCACAGTTTGGAGAGTGGGCTGGGTCGGAGCCTTTCCCCTTGATTTACGGCCGACAACCTTCGACCATGGCGCTTCTTGAGGAATCTGGTCTTGTTGCACTGGTCCTGTTCCAGTTGAGGAGGCCATTTCTTCATTTCCGTCTCTCTGTTTTCCCTTGGGGGGAGGAGGAGGCGGAGGGACAGTCGGCCTCGCCTTCGTCTTCGGGACCCTCTTGGGCCCTGGCTGAGCAGCCTTGGCTTGGGCTGGCTGATCGGCTGTTCCTTTCATAGCGCTGATCGCCAAACCAGAACGGACTCTGTGGCGGGGCGGTGGTGGCTGTCGCTGATCGGCGTTCAGGTGTGGTCGTATCACAGGCTCTGCAGGGAGACGCATCTCCAGGTCTTCGAGGCGGGCGTTGACCATTCCGCCCACCGACTGCAGAAGCTCGCGTCTCATTCCTTCCATAGCCTCTTTTATTATTTCTTCTACACCTGGTTGGACCCCAGCTGTGTTCCTCGATGCCACAGGGGTTTTGTTCTGTTCAGCATACGCTTCTTTAAAGGCTCGTAGTTTTCTACGCATCAACTCTAGCTCTCTTGCGAGCCGAGCGTCGTCAGCACGGAGTCTGCGCTGCTCCTCTTCTGGTGTAATAGATCGTAGGCCCTCTACTGCGTCTATTACTTCCTGCGTGGCCTTATTAATCTGGCCAAGCACTGTGCCTTTAAGGTGTCCACTCTTTTTAACTTCGCCCTGTATTTTTGCGACGTTCATCAGGGCCTCTGCAGCAAGGGCCTCCACTGTTACGGCAAGTGGGGCACTGTGGTCTTCGTCCTCGTAAAGCCCCCTGGTCGCCTGGACTGGGCTCGCTATCTTTCTGTAAGGTGCACGGTAGGTGGCATCAGAGTCATCATCCCCGCTCTCCTCCCCCTCAGCCAAATACTCCTTTGCTTCCTTTAGGAAGCTGTAGGCTCCTAAAGCTCGCTTACCGCGGCCTCGAGTTGACGTTGAGGCCACCTTGAGGGCTACCGCTGGGTCGGCCTGCTCATCAGGCGATATACTTAAGGGTCTTCTGGGAAGTCCCAGAGGGGAACCTAGGTATAAGTCCCGAGGTGGACGGCTCGCCCTTTTTGGTATTACTCCGCAAAGTGCGAGTCGGCGCCTCCTTACCTCCGTTCTTATCCCGCGGCGAAACTTTCTCAGCAGTCGTGGCACCGAGTTGGCGCCTAGACACGCTCTCATCCTCAGACAGCGGCAGGTTCGCATTCAGACAGACATTATCCTGTCCCTCATCCATCACAGTGTTGTCCATCGCGTGATCTTTTGATCACGGACGGAGAACACAATGAATGTACAATTAAACTAACACAATTATATACAGTCACAACACATATAGTCAAGATAAAGTAAAGCACAAACGAAAACACATTTAAATTTACAAGCTAAACTAAATTAAAACGCATTAACATTATATTTACAAAATATCTACAAAGTTATAAAACCGTCCAATTTCACAATAACACTAATTACGTAACAAAAAAGCCACGTGCGTCAAACAGTTTTTCGCTAATAACTTTTTTGTTTCGTCACCCTTCGAAGCACCGAAAACACCAATAGCTTCGTCTCCTCGAGGCGCATCTCGCGACATGTCACCCGTTAAAATCCGATCACTTTTTACCACTTTTGGGGATTTTAATCGCGGAGCTCCTCTAGAAACGATGCACACGGAACGACATCCGGCAGACGACCATAACGATAACCCTTTTTTTTTTTTCTTTTTTTTTTTTTTTAACGTTGGGAAATGTGTTAAGCATACCGCCCGCCCTTCGGGGGAGGCGGGCGGTTATGTGAGACTCCCCCTGCGCCAATAGGGGCGCCGGGTATACTCACCAAAACCCAACGGTGTTCCGCCTTCTCCGCTTGTGATGGGGCCGTGGGAACGCAAAAGCACACCACCACGGCCCCGTCTGCGGATTGCCCGCCACACGGAGATGCGGCGGGCCCTACTTCCGCGACGACGCCTTCAGCAGAAGGCGCCGTCGGCCTTCGCCGAGGACTCCCCGGAACACGTGGGGAGTCCTACAGCACGGGACCCTTGCAAAGCAGGCGGCGAACCCCGATTCGCCGCCCGCGGGTCCCTCACGACGGCGCCTTGTCTAGCGCCACAAGGTGCGCCCGATGCCGCAGTGGTGGCAGTCCGCGGTGGGCTCCCTTTTCACCACCCCACACAGATACGCCCCGAAGCATCCGTGCCCGGTGAGCATCTCAGTGAGGTGGTAGTTGGGGGCCCTGTGGCGGCACTCCACCCACTCCCGCAGGACGGGTCGGATCGCCGCCACCAACTGCCGGCTCGGCCCCGGGGACTCCAGCTCCTCCGCCCACCTCCGGAAGAGGTCGTCGCGAGCCTCCTCCCTCCACTGCTTGACCTCCAACGGATGCGGGCGGAGGTCACTTTCCTTCAATCGCCGATAGACCGCCGCGAGGACCTCGGCCTCGAGCGCCCACGGCGGGCTACCGGCGATCAGGCACGCCGCCTCGTATGACGCCGTACGGTACGCCCGAGCCACTCTCAGCGCCATCACCCGCTGCGGACGTCGCAGCAGGATGCGGTTACGGGCGCTGAGGGATTCCGACCATATGGGCGCCCCGTACAGCGCCATCGACCTCACCACCCCCATGTAGAGGCGGCCATTTTTGCCCAAAAAAATGGCGATGAGAAACCGAGACGCGGCGATCGTAGAAGGTCTCCTAAAAATGAGAAACACTACATCCGTCGCCACAGTTTAAATATGAAAAAAAAAAAACAAGTTATAATATAAGTAATTTAGCTAGTAAGTTTAGTATAGTAAATGGTTAAAAAAAATATATATATAATTAAGTTAAATTATATATATTTATAAGTAAGCAGGAACAAACAATGTAGCACAGGGATATTAATAAAATAAAAAAAAAAGATAACTAAAACCTGTGCAGAAAAGAGTACGGACCAAGCGTCTGTAGATGTAAAAATATATAAAAAAAAAAATATAGAGGCGGCGGCATGCCCTTCCAGGGCCGCCCAGGTTTGGAAGGACCCTTCCGAGAGCACCAGTTTCGGAGCCAGGCGCCGGAAGTGCTCCCGGAAGGCCCATCGACCATCGAGGATGAGTCCTAAGTACTTCATGTTACCTGCGATGGTGATGGGTGTCCCGGCCACCGTTATTTGGGAGCCTCGAGGCGGCCCACGTCGATGCCCATGGAATGCCAGGGCCTCAGACTTGTTGAGCGCCATCTCGAGCCCCAGCCTCCGAATTCGGTGGACCATCTGGGCGACCCCCGCTGTGGCGAGAACCATCGCCTCGCGGTGTGTGCTGTCGTCGGCGTAGCATATCAGGCCGACCCCCCGCAACATGTCACCGCGCAGCACCCAGTCGTAACCGATGTTCCACAGGAACGGTCCTAAGACCGATCCCTGTGGAACACCGCACGACATGACCCGTCGGGCCCAGCCGTCTCTCGTGGGGTACACCACAGCCCTTCCGATAAAATAGTCCCGGATCAGCCTTTGCAGGTTTCCCGGAACACGGAAGTGCTGCAGTGCCTCCATCACCGCCGTCCAGGGCAGCGTGTTGAAGGCGTTTGAAATATCCAACGACACAGCCACCAACACGCCGCCCTGTGCGACTACCTCCTCGGCTAGGCCCTTGAGTCGGGACACCGCGTCGATGGTCGACCGGCCACAGCGGAATCCGAACTGCGCGTCGCTCAGATTTATGTGCTCGGCGAGACGAGCAACGAGCACGCGCTCGAAGAGTTTACTCGGCTCGCCGAGCAACACAATCGGCCGATACGCCGATCCCTGGTCGGGCGGGCGGTCATCCTTCTTTAGAAGGACGAGCCTACCTTCCTTCCACGAGCTGGGGAACCGGCCCTTCTTAAGGCCGCTGGTAAAAAGGGCCCTTATCCGCCCCCCGAGCTCGGGAAGAGTCAGGTATAGTACCCGACCAGGCACACCGTCCATCCCGGGGGCGGTCTTCTTGAGGCGGAGCTTTACGGCGGCGTCCATCACCTCCTGTTCGGACACCGGCTCCACCTCATCGTTGACCGCCTCCTCCATCGGCAAGGCAGACCCTACCCGGTGCGGAAAGAGAGCCCCGACCACTTCCTCCGCCAACTGTGGCTCCATCGTAGTTGTAATCGGTGGAGCCCAGGGTCGAAGCTTCTTCCGCACCGCTCGGTACGGTCTGCCCCACGTGTCCTCCTCCAGCGTTTGGAGCCACTCCTTCCACGCTCCCTGCTTGGCCTTCGCAATGGCGACCTGGAGAGCGAAGCAGTCGGCTCTGTACGCCTGGTACAGCTCCTCCTCCATCCTCTGATCCCGGACTCGACGACTTCGGCAGCGAGTGTACCGGCGACGCGACGCCACACACGCCCGTCGCAGCTCGCGCAGCTCGGGACGCCACCAGTACACTCGCCGACGCGGACGGAACGGTTGGGCCCTCGGCATAGACGACTCGCAGACGTTGGCCAGCAACTCGCCCAGCCGGTCCGCTTCCGCGTTCACGTCCTCGGCGGAATCGACGGGATCAGAGTTGGCTGCCCAGCTTGCGACTATAGCCGCCTCCTTTGCCATCTCTCTATCCAGGCGCCCCAGCACCCAGCGCGGGCCGTCCCCGGCCGTGGTGCGTGGCGAGTTCGTCGTGGCCGAGGCGGAAGTGGAGAGGTCGAATCTAATATAACGATGATCCGATAACGTCTCCACATCCACCTCGACCTTCCAACCACAGATTTTAGGCACCAAGACCGGGGATGCGAAGGAGAGGTCCACGATGGACCCCCCCTGTTGGCGCACGCAGGTCAGCTCCCTTCCTCTATTGAGGAGCATCAGCCCCGAGGCGGCCGCCCAGTCCTCCAGCTCTTCCCCCCTCGGACTCGTCGCGGGAGATCCCCAAGCCGTTGATTTGGCGTTGAAGTCCCCCGCGACGATCACGGGGAGGTGGGAGACCCGCGCCGTGAGCGCCTGCACCTCTGCGAGGGCGCGCTCGAAGTCGGCGAGGGGCCAGCTGGGTGGGAAGTACACCCCCACTATGGCCACTCCCCCGACAACCACGAGCACGCTTCCCGTGCCTCTCGCTATCTTTCGGAGAGGGGGGGAGCCGCCGCGGGCCGGAGCGGAGATGGCCACCAGGTTGCCGACATCACCCGCCCAGTCGTCCCGAGAGGGGATGACGTACGGGTCGGCAACCACCACTACATTTATCAACCACTGCGCCATGGTTTGGGCCAACAGGTCCTGTGCTCGGGCGCAGTGGTTGATGTTACATTGTAGGAGTCGGATGGTGTCCACTTACGAACTGGTGTCCATCCGCTCCACTCCGGCCTTCTTGGCCTTACGCCGAGGCCATCGCTTAGGCGCACCTCTCTCTCTGCGCGCCGACTTCTGCCCGGCGGTGACGCAGCCGTCGCCGCCGATCGAGTGGCCCGCCAGTTTGCCCGCCGCCTCACAGACGGGGCAGTTCGGGTCTGCCGAACAGTCCTGTGCCCGGTGATCTGGCTTTCCGCAGCGGAAGCACAACTTGCTGCGGTCCACCTCACACTGGCACTTGGCACCCATGTGTCCCGTCTCGAGGCAGCGGAAGCACCGCGTCGGCCGCGGGGCGAACAGCACCACTCTGGCCGAGGTCCAGCCGACCCTCACGCGACCGGCGTCAGTCACCTTTTTGGCGGCCGCCACCGGCACGCTCAGCCAGAGGGAGCCATCCCCCCTCGGGCCGAAGGCGAGCTTGCCCGACCTTATATCGTCGGCCGCGCAGCCTCCCTCTCTGGCCACTGACTCCACGACCTCGGCCGCGGTGACAGAGTCGTCGAGGCCAGTGATGCGCACTTCGGCGCATTTCACCGGCCGGCCGATCCTGACCTTCTCCGGGCCGAGCACCTCCCTGAGTTTAGCGGCCAGAGAGTCGGCCTTTTCCGAGGCTGCATCGCCCCCCACCTCCAACATTTGGGCGCCCGTGGCCGCCCTGCGGAACTTGACGTCGGCGATGCCAAGTTCCGCGAGGTTTATGCGGCTCTTCGCCTCGGCCAAGACCGTGGCATACGTAGCGCCACTCTTCTCTGCTCCCGGAGCGAGAGTGAGGGTGACCGCCGCGGTCTTTGGGGCTCGTAGTTTGACCTTCGGTCTTTCGGGGGGGCGAGTCTTGTCCGGCCCCTTGGACGCCTTCTTGGCCGCTTTCTTGGCCCCGCGGGACACTACCGTAGTCCACGGGGCTTCGGCGGGCGTAGGGGCAGACTTGTCCCTTGCCTGTGCGGCCTCTTTAGCGGCCAGGCTCGGCTGCTTCTTCTTCTTCTTCTTCTTTTTCTTTTTGGGCGGAGCCTCGCCTGGGGCCGCCGCCGAAGTTGCCGCCCGATCCTGGGCCCCGGTGCCCGATGTTGTGGGCAGGGGCTCCTTGGCTGGTCCCTTCTTCGTCGCCCCCTTTTTCGCCTTAGGGAGCGGAGCGGGGGTGGCGTCGTCTTCCTCTCTCCTGTCCGCCGCCAGTGGGGGCCGGCGCCGCGGTTCGGGTAGGAGACGATCCTCTAGTCCTGCCAGCCTGGCGTTGAGTATGGTGCCAAACATTTCCACGTTGGCACGCGATACTTCATCCAGCAGCTGCCGGATATCTGCTTCGCCAGGCTGGGCAGGTCGGCGCTTGTCGATATCTTTGAGTTCGCGCCGTAGCTCCTCCATGTCTCTTTGGAGGCGCGCGTTTGCTGCTTCCAGCCGCGCAATCTCTTCCGACATCGTCCGCTCTCTTAGCTGAGAGACGGCGGCCTTGATGTTTGCCGCCGCCTCCTTCAGCGCTTTCACCAACGTCCCCTTTATATTGGTGGACTTGGTTGCCACGTCTATGATTGTTTTAAGTGACGCCTCCACGCATTTGTTGAGGGCGACACTTGTCTGGTCCTCCTCGGTTTCCACCAGCGAGAGATGAGCCGGGCCGGATGGTATGGAGGCCCTTGCCTCTCTCGCTGTGCGTAGCGACGCGGCCACCTCGGCCTCGGCTAACTCCGTACTGAGGGGCCGGCCCCGTCCTCGTTTTGATTTGTGGGCTGCCCCCTTGGCGGGAGTAGCACCATTTGTCTCCTCCGGGTCAGAAGGGTCCTCTTTTGAGGTAGGCCCTTCTTTTGGACTCTCCAGACACGACCGACATGTAGCTGGCGGCCGATGAGTCCGAGTCGAAATCGGTGTTGGACGCCGTAGCGCCCCTGTCCATTACAAGCGAGTCGCAGCGCGTCAGCATGACCCTCTGCGTGCGCCCGCTGTTTGCGAGAGACATACTGAGAGAGCTAAGCAACGCTAGCAAAAACGTCGGCCTACATCTCAATACATCGAAGACAAAAATAACTACCAATGGCCCGAAAGACACTATTACAGTAAACCAAATGCCTATTGAATACGTTGAAAATTATGTATATCTCGGAAAACAAATATCTATAAAGAATACGAGGCACAAAGAAGAACTTGATAGACGAATAAAAATAGCGTGGAAAAAGTTCTGGTCATTAAAAGAAATACTGAAGTCGAAATTATCTCTCAAATTAAAGAAAAAAGTCTTAGACTCGACCATACTTCCGAGTTTGTTGTACGGCGCCCAAACATGGATCCTTGACCGTAATACTATAACGAAAATACGTTCCTGTCAACGAGCTATGGAAAGAAGCATTCTTAATATCAAAATAAGCCAAAAACTCAATAGTCGTACCATCAGACAAAGAACAAATTTAATAGATGCAGTACAGCAGGCGCGGCGCCTTAAATGGAAATGGGCGGGACACGTGATGCGCTCCGATGATGCCAGGTGGACGAAGCGAGCGACGCTATGGTCTGGTCCAGAAAGAGGCAAGAGGAAAAGAGGAAGACCCAAAGCCCGATGGACAGACGATATAGTAGAAATAGCGGGAAAAGCTTGGATGAGAACAGCTGCAGACAGAGACAAGTGGAGAAACATGGAGGAGGCCTATACCCAGCAGGGAACATGACAACCTATTATTCATTAAAAAAAAAAAAAAAAAAATTGTAATCACTGTAGGATGGCATGTTAAATAAAAGGCTTATTATTATTTCTTTTATATTAATTCTGTCTCCGCCTGGCTGGTTTTTATATGATAGATAAAGTAAATAAATAATGGTAAAATAAAAACTAATAAATATACTACGTATTTACGATAAATACATATATATAAAACCTAAATTACACACTATACATACATACATAAATAATCCTAGCCAGGCGGGATTCCCTCGGCAGGGGAGACCAGACGGCCAAGGGTCAGGGAGATTATTATTATTATTATTATTATTATTATTATTATATTTTTAACATGGACTAATGGCTTCGCATAGAAACAGATTTTCGAAACAGTTTGTAATTCAATATTATTGAAGTAAGTGTTAGGTACTCTTCAGACTGCACTAGCGGGTGCGGCGGCGGGCGCGGGCGTTCGGGTCTTGGCGTCTGCGTATTCAAAGTGGCGATCGAGCTAGGAGTGTCATTGCACATGTGATAGATCGTTCTCAAACTTTGCTACGTATTTAGAAGACATGGATGAAGATTTGTTTTTATTAATGGAAAATTCATACTTGAAATGGAAATTTCAATATATGAAGTTTGGCACACACGATTTAAATAAAGGAAGAGAAAATTTTGGAGAATTTTATGTATTATACGCTGATTTATTACTATTAAATGTTGCAGATGTTTGCTTTGCCAAATAGCCGTGCGATGTTGTACTGCAGATATAAATACTTCAGTATTGATATCCATGACGATTGACGACGCTTCGACAGGTGAATCAAAATGGTTTAGAACCACACGCGTAGTCGCCTAACAGACGATATATCACTGTGAACGATACGGGCGGACTGAGCCATTAGAAACTCCCGCGCCACCCGCGCCCGCGCCCGCCTCATGAAGACGCGTAGCTCGCGGGAGCACTGTGAACGCAAATGGCGTCTGCTTACATTTTGATTTACACGCGCCCGCGCTAGCACCCGCGCCCGCCGGCACTCTGAAAGAGTACTTAATAAGTGTATTTTTGATTGCTTGATTATCCTCACGACAGTGGCCATTCCACACTTTAAATGTATTTAAGAAATAATTGGTTGTGGGGTATTGGATTTTTACGTAACAAAAAGGCATCATATTTTTAAAACATTTATTTCCATTTTTACACATCAAGATTTTTTTATTCCTTATACATTGATTTCATAATTATATCATAATTGCGCATAATAAGAATTAAAATTATTAATTTCATATACTTCGCATAATTATAATTGAAACTTATCCAACAAAAGTATAAATCCTAACAAAAAAAATGTACGTAAACAAAGCAAAATATTTACATAACAATCTAAAATACTATTTCATCATGTGATAAAATTTTAAAACAACAATTTAATATTTTATCAAATAACAATTCTTGTTTCTGTGACTTCAGAATGTGATGTTCTGTAGGAAATTAAAGTTAGCCTTACAAGTGTATATTAGGTCCTTACATATGAAATTGGCGTTTTTCGTACTGGCCACTTTAATCACGAATTTCTCCTCTTTGGTAAGGAATTCCAAATTCAAATTTGTACAGCTATAGACTCATGTATTTGTGGTTCGATGACCGTCATTCATTTGTTTTTTTTCTTCTGTTTTTTCTATTTGCGTCACTCATTTTACAAAATGGAAAACTTAAAATATCGCATTATTTACGAGTACGAGTTCCGCCGTGGCACTAGTGCTGCGGAAACGACTCGAAGGGTGAATGATGTGTATGGCGGTCGTGTTGCAAAAGAAAACACAGTTCGTTTTTGGTTCCAACGTTTTCGTTCTGGAAATTTCGATCTGCAGAACAAGCCCCGTGGACGGCCTGAGACTCAAGTTGATAATGAAGAGTTGAAGGCTATTGTGGAAGCGGATCCATCGCAAACCACGTCCGAGTTAGCTGCAGGCTGCGATGTTAGTGATAAAACTGTTTTAATTCACTTGAAGCAAATTGGGAAGATTAAAAAGCTTGATAGGTGGGTACCTCACGAATTGACTGAAGCAAACCGGCAAACGTGCGTCGACTGTTGCGTTACATTACTAAACCGGCACAATAATGAAGGTATTTTAAACCGAATCATTACCTGTGATGAGAAATGGGTTCTTTACGATAATCGGAAGCGCTCAGCGCAATGGTTGGATCCTGACCAGCCATCCAAATCCTGCCCCAAGCGAAAATTAACCCCAAAAAAGTTACTTGTAAGCGTTTGGTGGACTAGTGCCGGTATTGTTCATTACAGTTTTCTCAAATCTGGCCAGACTATTACGGCTGATGTCTATTGTCAGCAATTGCAAACCATGATGGAAAAGCTAGCGGCTAAACAACCTAGGCTGGTCAATCGCTCCACGCCACTGCTGCTTCACGACAACGCTAGACCACACACTGCGCAACAGACGGCTACTAAATTAGAAGAGCTTCAATTGGAAAGTCTAAGACATCCTCCGTACTCCCCGGACCTTGCTCCAACAGATTACCATTTTTTTCGAAATTTGGATAACTTCTTGCAAGGGAAAAAATTCAACTCCGATGGGGCAGTCCAAATCGCCTTCAAAGATTTTATTGATTCCCGTCCGACTGGTTTTTTTAGTAAAGGGATCAATGAACTACCTATGAGATGGCAAAAGTGCATAGAAAATAATGGTTCAAACTTTGATTAATTAAATATATTATATTAAAAAATATTCGACTTTTTGTTCCTCCCATACAAAACGCCAATTTCATATGTAAGGACCTAATACATACGTTAAGCAAAATAATTAAATACATTATCTGAGTTGTTATTATTTTTTAAGATAAAAATACATTTATATACCAAGTATGAGGCATGTAGAAGCAAAAACAAGTATTTTATACATCAAATTGATATATTGTTAGAAACAGTAGTTTATTATAGTTTCAAATGTTTCTGTATCGTTCGAGTTGTTATCGCTTTTACTGAATCAATGTTGGTTTTGCTAATGCATGCGTCACACTCTGAGGTGCCGAGAGACAGGAACTTCCCAGACAATCTATTCTCGGTCTCTTGATAAACAAAAATGTTGTGACAAAATCAAAGATAGATCTTATACTAGTCGTAGATACTTGACTTACAGTAACATGGCTATATACGTCGTAGTTCCGACATGTCTTATAATGTAAGGGATCCACTACGGGGACGTCGACGAGTGGTAATGAGCCAAGGGGCACAATACGTCGACATAAACATCAATAATATAGTCATTACACGTACATCTATTACTTGGTTAATATAATTGTCATGATCGAAGCGATTATGCCAATAAAAATATCTATGATAAACATAAACACTCGTGCCGTAGCCAACGGGGCAGGCAGACATTCCTGTTATACGTATGCCTCAATACGCCACACTCGCGTCCTCAAAATCCATACATCTACGAAGGTAAAGTCCTTTTAGACGACCATTTCATGCACGGTTAAGATGTCTTCTGCACTTCCTAACATAATTCTTATCATCTTCATACCTCGCTTCCTCGTTAATCTACATTTTTAGACGCATTTCACTGCCTTTACTCTCTCTCTAATTTTCTGCCACACCTAACATTCATTACCAAAATAAAACTTACTATTATTGAAGCTTCTGGCATATATAACTTTTTACCTCGCACAGCCGCGTTGTGGAATACTCTGTCCTCGGCGGTATTTCCAAACAGTTACGACTTAGGGACCTTCAAGAAAAGAGCGTATACCCTCCTTAAAGGCCGGCAACGCATCTGCGATTCTTCTGGCGTTGCAGATGTCCATGGGCGTCGGATCAAATAATTCTCGGTCCGTTGCTCGTTTGCCCCCTTCTCCTATAAAAAAAAAAAAAAAAAATATATCAAAACAATAGTTTATTATGCATCATCACGAAAAACCCTTCATCCTAAAAATCCATCTCGAATTCAACAGAAATATTACACATAGTTTCTAGTCTACCCTATACAAAATAAAAATCTTTGATCATACATTATTATCATAGAATGTAACGTTATAAGCTTCTGATTTTAATTATGCAAATTTAAAATAATCTTTCAATGTCCATCATCATAGAAAAAAACTCGTCCCAAAAATTCTTTCCGAATCCAAACGTGTATATTACAGTGAAGCATCTTGCATTTATCACATCCAAAAAATACAATTGTGCATTATACAAAATTATCCGTTATATAAAGCCTTCCTGAATCCAACTATAACATAATCTCAACCTTCTTGCTTTTATCATCAAAAAAATCTTCTCAGCCTGATCTTTCAAAAATATCTGGAGAGGTGATTGACTCGCAAATTACTTTTCGCAAGCGAAAATACCCAGATCGCAGCGACTGTCAATGCTCAAGTGATATTAACTTAGTTCGGAATGAACTAGCACGTATTTCTTACTTACTAGAAAGCTACGTCGAGACAAACACACAAATAATGAATCAAATGAAAAACAGTATTGTAGAATTCAAAGGTGAAATAAGTGAATTAAAAACTGCCCATGAACAAACCAGAAATTTAATCAATACTAATATAATGGAAATGACTTCGTGTATCCAAGAGATTAAATTATCTACCTCTAAAATAGCATCAGAACAGAGTCAAATGCAGAATAAACTGTCACAACTAGAAACAAAAATAACTCATAGTGAGAATAAGATAATGACACTCGAGTCAGACTTTAAAGAACTCAAATTAATGCCACAGTCATCTCAAAACAAACAACTGTCTCTTAATGAACAGATAATACATGAGATCCAAGAAAGGAAGAAAAGAGAAAACAACATCATTGTTGCAGGTGTACCAGAACAAACATCCTCAAGTGCTGAACAGAAAGCCCTCAAAGATGAGTCCGAAGTGTTCAATATTCTATCTCAAATAAATAAAAATATTTCGAAGCCCACCAAGATTTTTCGGATTGGCAAGTTTGTCCCGGGCAAAATGAGAGGTCTTAAAGTCTGTTTTGATAAACCTGAGGAAGCCTTGCAAGTGCTACGCAGCATAAATAAAATATCTACAAGCATAAAAATATCCTCCGACCAAACACCAGCGCAACGAGATTACTTTCAAAAAACAAAAACTGAATTAAACCATCGTATAAGTAGCGGAGAGAAAGATATAACCATAAAATACATTAATGGAATACCAAATATAGTCAAAACTTCTTCAAAAAACTCCAACAATCAATAGTAAATAAAATTATAGACGACACAATAACTTATCAAATAGTAAATGATCACCAATACTTACAAACAGAAAAATCGTGGCTAACTTTTCTCTATTTAAATGCAAGAAGTATCCGAAAGAAAGGTAAATTCGACGAATTAAAATGCATCATTCAATCAATTCCTACAACTGTCCATATCATCTTATTAACTGAAACGTGGATAGCAACAGAAAATCAAGCTCTTGAATTACAGATCCCATCTTACACTCATTATTACAATTATAGATCGGATATTAGAGGTGGAGGAGTATCTGCATATGTACACAATAACTTAAAACACGACTTAATTGAATCAACCTACAAAGATGGAAATAATTTTCTATGGATACAAATACAAAGATATGCGCTCGATATAGGTGTATACCATCCAGGCGATACAAATTTCAAGGACTTTTTAGAGACATATGAAACCCAATTACAACAGAGAAAGAGAGCGTTAATTTTTGGTGATTTCAATATTGACTTATTAACAAAGGACAAAAAACATAAAATGTATAAAAAAAAGGATTCAAGAAAACGGTTACAGATTACTTAACAAAATTAATAGAACATACTGTACAAGAGACTCGACCACAAAAAGATCAATCTTAGATCACGTCACCACCAACCTCAATAGCAACAACTTTAATCTCGCTATTGTTAATTCACCAATGTCTGATCATAAACAAATATACTTTCAAGTAAATAAATTTAAACCACCCAGAAAAGTACGCACAAGCTACGAAGTAATCAACTACGATAAATTATATGAATCGGTAAAATCGGAGAGATGCATAGATGCTACTAATAATTACACCATTTTAGAAGAAAAAATAAAGCAATATATTAAGGATAACAAAGAAACTAAAACTAAGGTACTTAATCCACCCCAGAAAGATTGGATAAATAAAAACATTTTGGATGGAATAAAAGAAAGGAACAATTTATGGATAATGCATAAGAAAGACCCTAACAATAAATCTCTAGAAGAAAAGTACAAACTTAAAAAATATACTTTATCAAAAGAAATTAGAGATACGAAAAATTCTTACTATCTAAACCTTTTCAAAAATTGCTTAAAGAAGCCAAAGAAAATGTGGACCCTTATAAATAATATAACTAATAATAAAATTAAACAAAGTTGTGCTCCTTCGAAACTTCTTCTCGGTTCTGAATTAATTACCAATACAAATGAAATCTGTGAGATCTTTAACCAATACTTTTCTACAATAGGCTCAAAACTAGCACAACAAATACCGGATCATTACCATAACATATCAACACATCTCATAACTAAAATAGACAAACTTATTCCTGAACTATCAAAACTAGAACCATGCAACTCACACGAGGTAAGTAAAATCATTGAAGATTTAGACATAAACTCAAGCACTGGCTTAGATAAAATTAACACCAAAGCTACAAATACAAATACTTTTTGTATTTGTAGCTTTGGAGTTTGAGGGTAGGTGTGAAATAAGTTAAACAGTTTTTATCAGCTCCCAATTACAAATATAATTTAAAAATATAATTAAGTAGTGTCTATGTTCAGTACTTACATGTGAGTGTTAGTTACCCACTGGCTATCTATTTCCTTTCTAATTTAACACAAACATTGCCACAAAAGTCACACTATCCAATCACAGTTATGGAAGCACTGAAAGAGCAAGTCCAAACGGCTACAGATTCCGTTCTGGCACAGATCCCTTCCGCTGAAATCGTGGTACTAGGCGACTTCAACGCCCACCATGCCGATTGGCTTGGCTCTCGTACCACCGATCATGCGGGGAGATCTGTCCACGACTTTGCCTTGTCTTATGATCTGACGCAGCTGGTCACATCGCCCACGCGAATCCCAGATGTCGAAGATCATACACCTTCCCTGTTGGACCTTCTGCTGACCTCACATCCGGACAGCTATAAGGTTTCCGTTGAAGCCCCTTTAGGCTCGTCGGACCACTGCCTGATCCGGACCACAGTGCCCATCTCGCGTCGCCCACGGTTTAAACCGAATGGCTTTCGCCGAGTATGGCACTATAGGTCAGCAGACTGGGATGAGATGCGGTCCTTTTTTGCATCCTACCCATGGGAGAGAGTTTGCTTCAGGCTGGATGATCCCGACGCTGTTGCTGATTCTGTCGCTGATGTGGTGCTTCAGGGGATGGATCTTTTCATTCCGTCTTCAGTTGTGCCCATCGGGGGCAGTTCTCGGCCCTGGTTTGGTAAATCCTGCAAATTAGCTGCGCGCTACAAGCAGGATTGTTATCGAGCCTGGGCTAAGGCATCAGCAGCTAGGGATGTAAATACCAGCCAGTTAAAAAAGAAGTATAACTCTGCCTCCAGGTCCTTCAAAAGAGTGATTGCCAAGGCAAAGTCCGAACACGTGGCCAGCATTGGTGAGAGGCTAGTGCACCTTCCTTCGGGAACTCGTGCTTTCTGGTCTCTTGCCAAGGCTGTGCAGGGGAACTTCTGTATGCCGTCCTTACCATCCCTGCGCAGGGGGGATGACTCGCTGGCCCACACCGCAAAAGAGAAAGCCGATCTTCTGGGCTCTCTTTTCGCGGCCAACTCGACTCTGGATGACAAAGGTAACTCGCCGCCGAAAATTCCATGCGGCGAGACCTCTATGTCCGAAATCCAGTTTATCCAGAGATCAGTGCGGAAATCGCTGCAATCTCTGGATATCCACAAGTCGAGTGGGCCTGACGGGATACCCCCCATCGTGCTTAAGACTTGCGCTCCTGAGTTGGCACCGGTTTTAACGCGCCTGTTCCGGTTCTCCTACTCCTTAGGCGTTGTCCCGAAATCATGGAAGACTGCCATAATCCACCCGATCCCAAAAAAAGGCGATGGCTCAGATCCGTCCAACTACAGGCCGATCGCCATTACCACCTTGTTCTCGAAGGTCATGGAAATGACCATCAATTGCCAACTTATGAGGTACCTAGAGGAGCATCAGCTGATTAGCGATCGTCAGTACGGTTTCCGACAACGTTGTGGTGTGGGGTGTTGGAAGGTGAGAGATGCGGTGATGTGAGGGTGTGAGGTAGCGAAATGATGCGACCGTTATTCACAACACAATTTATTCTCACTCGTACACACACCAATAAATAAATAGAAGGAGAGTACAACACAGCGAAGAAAAGTAAAAGTAACAGGAGAAAGATAAATATCACTGTTCGAGAAACAAAGCACAGGTTGAGAAATCGTAAGCGGCGTGGTATATCGCGGCACTGTAAAAACTCCACTGAAGTCCGGTGCGTGTGCAAAACCGGTCAGTGACCCCCGCTCAGCTGTGCGTTGCAATTTTGAAATTGCCAATCAGAGGTCAATAAAATTAGTTGTCACGCGCGACGTCGACCACTCGTCAAGCACCTGTATTTATGTGTGTGTGTGTGTGTGTGTGTTATGTAAGAGTGTGTATGTGTGACTGTGGAGTGTTTTTTGGAATATGTAGAAGGTCACCTACATCACCCCCCTCCAGAGACCTGGTTAAGGGCGATAAAAATCGGTAAACTTTACCTTACGTCCCGAACGGGTCGTATACTCCGCAGTCACAGGTTCGTCATTAGTTGCGGTACTGTTGTTACTGTCGCATAAAATGTACGCTGGCTTAAGACGATCAATCGAGACTGTCACTTCCTTCCCGTTAATCAATATAGTAAAAGATTTGTCACTCCGAGAAACGACCTTATGAGGACCGGTATACGCAGGTTGTAATGACGCCCGCACCGCGTCTTCGCGCAGGAAGACGTGACCGGTATTGGCGAGATCCTTAAAAACGAAAACGCTTTTGTTTCCATGTCGCGAGGCCGGGGTTGGGTTTAACTTTTGCGCAAAAGCGCGCAATCTAGCGATGAAGTCACTGACATCAGTTGTACCGCTACTTGAAGGGTCAAAAAATTCCCCGGGTAACCTAAGAGGCTCCCCGTACAGGAGTTCAGCAGTGGACGCATTCAAGTCTTCTTTAAATGAAGATCGTATTCCCAACAATACCCACGGCAAAGACTCGGTCCATTTTTCTCGCGCATGGCACATTATGGACGCTTTCAACTGTCTATGGAAGCGTTCAACGAGACCGTTAGCTGCTGGGTGGTAAGCAGTCGTACGCTTGTGCTGAAATCCGGCTATTTTCGCGAGGTGTTGGAATAACGCCGACTCAAACTGCCTGCCGCGGTCTGTTATAATATCCGTCGGGCAGCCAAAACGAGATATCCAGCACGAAAGCAACGCTTTAGCCACTGTCTCCGCTGTAATATCCGCGATGGGTACGGCTTCGGGCCACCGAGTGAAGCGATCAACGCAAGTTAAACAATATCGATACCCATCCGATAACGGCAACGGCCCTACGAGATCGATATGTACATGTTTAAATCTTGCGCGGGGCAAATTAAATGTGCCTAGCGGTGCGCTAACGTGTCGCGTAACCTTACAGCGCTGACAATCTAAACAGGTTTTTGCCCATTCACGACAGTCTTTTCTAACACTCGGCCATACGTAGCGTTCTGTGACTAACTTCGCTGTTGTATTAGCGCCTGGATGGCTCAACGAATGTAAACAATTGAATACTTGTCTACGGAAAAATTTAGTAACAAATGGCCTAGACGTCGGTGTACTTACATCGCAGTACAATGGGGTTCGACACCCGGGCAATGCTAATTTTTCTAGACGTAACGACGAACCTTCAGTAATTAATTTTTGAAGTTCGGGGTCCGTAGCCTGACTGTTAGCTAGGGCTTCTAAGTCTAGAGGTTGATCCAACGCTTCGACACGCGATAAAGTGTCGGCAACAACATTATCCTTACCGGAAATATGGCGAATATCCGTAGTAAATTGAGCGATATAATCTAAATGCCTATACTGCCTAGGCGAACAGTTTTTCTTCCTTTCGTGGAATGCGAAACTGATCGGCTTGTGGTCAGTATAAATAATAAAATGTCTAGCTTCTAACATGTGCCTAAAATATTTAATGGCTTCATAAATAGCTAATAATTCTCTGTCGTAAGGTGAATACTTAACTTGAGATGGACTTAATTTGCGCGAAAAGAATGCAAGCGGTTGCCATGCGTTATCAGTAAATTGTTGCAATACAGCGCCGATAGCTGTGTCCGATGCGTCGGTAACAAGTGCGAGTTTCGCTTGGCAATCCGGGTGCGCTAATAACGCAGCGTCTGAAAGGGATTGTTTACAGCGCTCGAACGCATCGAGTGACTCATCTTTCAATGTTATCGGCTGGTTGTTTTTTACTATGCCAACTAATAACTTGTTTAGTGGCGCTTGTAATTCTGCCGCGCGCGGTAAGAAACGTCTGTAAAAATTAATCATTCCTAGAAAACGCCTAAGTTGACGAATGTTAGTAGGAATGGGAAAATGTTTAATCGCTTCTATCTTAGTGTCTAGTGGTTTGGTGCCACTCGCGGAGATGTGATATCCTAAAAATGACACGTCTCGGGCCCCGAAAACGCACTTAGACACATTAATCACCATACCGTAGTCCTTTAAACGTTGGAAAATAATACGTAAATGGTCTTTGTGTTCTACTTCGTCCTTTGAAAAAATTAAAAAATCGTCTAAGTAACAATAACAAAAATCAAGTCCCCTTGTCATTTCGTCTACAAACCTCTGGAACGTTTGGCTTGCGTTTGAAAGACCAAAATTCATATACGGGAACTCATACAAACCAAAAGGGGTTGTTATTGCAGTTTTGGGAATGTCCTCTGGACTCACAGGTATTTGGTTGTACGCTTTTACTAAATCCAGTGTACTAAACACTTTACACCCTGCTATACTGTGAGCGAAGTCCTGTATATGCCTAATAGGATACCTATCGGGAATTGTCCTGGCATTTAACATCCGATAGTCCCCGCAAGGACGCCAACCGTTGTCCTTTTTGGGTACCAAATGTAACGGCGACGACCAAGGACTTTCAGACGGCCTAGCGATACCGCATTCAATCATGGTCTGGAATTCTTCTTTAGCGATTTTTAATTTGTCAGGAGCGAGGCGACGAGGTGAACATGAAACTGGTGGTCCTGGTGTTGTGCGAATGTGATGTACCGTGTTGTGTGGTATGATACGGTGCGTGCCGGATGGTCGAGTAATATCGGGAAAGTCCGACAAAATTTTGTGGTAACCCGAGTCACCCGATTGGACTTTGACCGATGAAATGTCGTTGCATTTAACTCGCAACGCACAAGCTGTTACAAATGTTGTATTGTCAATAATACGTTTGTTACGACAGTCAACTATTAAATTGTAATGATTTAAAAAATCTACACCTATAATAGGTTTAGTCACATCGGCAACAACAAAACGCCATTTATAAGTTCTACGTAAACAAAAGTCAAGTTGTAAATGAACATAACCATATGTGTTTATACAAGAACCATTAGCGGCACTTAGCTGATACGTAGTCCGGGCACGACGCTCTCGCAGCAGCGACCGCGGGAAGACACAGAGGTCGCTCCCAGTGTCGACCAGGAACTGTGTCTTGGATTTGCGATCGGTGACGAACAGGCGACCAGTTGAAGAAGGGCAATCGTCGGTCGTCATTACCGATTGCCTCTGGAGTTTTCCGACTTGAAGTCACATGGGGGGCAGCACTTTGTCGCCTTGTCAGCGAATTTAAAGTGGTACCAACAGACTGGGTGTCGCCGGTAGCTGGACTGGGATCTCGACGAAGAGCGCTGACGGTCGCGTAGTCGGGACCTGGTTCTTGATCTGCCGCTTCGTTGCCTGAGGGCCAGCTGTTGGACCTCCTTTCGTAAAGCAGCGATCTCCCTGGCCAAGTCGACATTCTCACTCTGTCGGCTGGTTGATGCCACCTGAGGTGTCGAGGGGACCAGGTCATTGATCCTATCTGCTATGTCCGCCATCTCTTCAATTGTGGTAGAAGTCTGTCCGGCCAAAACCGTCTGAATGCCGGTAGGTAACCGGCTGACCCAAACTGTCTTCAAAAAGTCGGTTGAGATTTGCGATCCGCCTAAGCTCTCAAGATGCCGAAGAAACTGTGACGGCTTCCTGTCACCCATCTCCTCATGCATCAACAGCTGTGTCAACTTCTTTTCTTTTGATGCACTTAGTCTTTTAATCAGCTCCGATTTCAATTTTTCAAATTTGTTGGTGGAGGGTGGATTGACAATTAAATCCTTGACCTCTTTGGAGTATAGGTTTCCCAGCTGACCAATGGCATAATTAAATTTGGTCGAGTCGCTTGTGATGCCGGCAATGCTAAACTGACCTTCCACTTGGGCAAACCATATCTCGGGTTCCTCCGGCCAAAACGGTGGTATGCGAATTCCAACCTTACATACATGGTCAGAAGGTTCATTTTGCAAACTTCGTGCCTCCTGAAATGCATCCTCGGTGTTGCTCATCTTGATGCTCCTCGGGGTCACCAATGTGGTGTGGGGTGTTGGAAGGTGAGAGATGCGGTGATGTGAGGGTGTGAGGTAGCGAAATGATGCGACCGTTATTCACAACACAATTTATTCTCACTCGTACACACACCAATAAATAAATAGAAGGAGAGTACAACACAGCGAAGAAAAGTAAAAGTAACAGGAGAAAGATAAATATCACTGTTCGAGAAACAAAGCACAGGTTGAGAAATCGTAAGCGGCGTGGTATATCGCGGCACTGTAAAAACTCCACTGAAGTCCGGTGCGTGTGCAAAACCGGTCAGTGACCCCCGCTCAGCTGTGCGTTGCAATTTTGAAATTGCCAATCAGAGGTCAATAAAATTAGTTGTCACGCGCGACGTCGACCACTCGTCAAGCACCTGTATTTATGTGTGTGTGTGTGTGTGTGTGTTATGTAAGAGTGTGTATGTGTGACTGTGGAGTGTTTTTTGGAATATGTAGAAGGTCACCTACAACGTCGCTCAGCTGGTGATCTTCTTGCGTACCTCACGCATCGATGGTCGGAGGCAATCGAGGGCAAGGGGGAGGCCCTGGCGGTTAGTTTGGACGTGGCCAAAGCCTTTGATCGGGTGTGGCACAAAGCACTTCTTGCGAAGTTGCCTTCCTACGGGCTGCCCGAGAAACTATGCGCCTGGATTTCTAGCTTCTTGGAGGGTCGGAGCATCAAGGTCGTTGTTGACGGTGCGTGCTCTGACCCGAAACCAATCAACGCTGGTGTCCCACAGGGCTGTGTACTGCGCCCACCTTGTTTCTTCTGCATATCAATGACATGCTGCAACTTAGCAACATTCATTGTTATGCAGACGATAGCACGTGTGACGCACTGTATACGCCCCGTGCCAATGTTTCTCGGGCTACTGCCGATGACAACCGGACCAAACTTGTGTCTGAACTGGAGACCCTACTGGGTGAAGTTTCGGATTGGGGTCGACGAAATCTCGTTGAATTCAATCCTAAAAAGACACAAGTGTGCGCCATTACCGCTAAAAAACAACCCTTTGTCGTAGATCTTCGTTTTGAGGGCACTCCCCTGGTTGCCTCAGCCAGTATCGGTATTCTCGGCGTTGACATATCGAGTGACGTTCAGTTTCGCGGTCACTTGGAAGACAAGGCCAAGCTGGCCTCCAAAAAGCTGGGTGTGCTCAGTAGGGCGAAGCAGTATTTCCAGCCGGGCCACCGCCTACAACTGTACAAGGCGCAAGTTCGGCCCCACATGGAATACTGCTCGCACCTCTGGGCGGGAGCACCCCAATACCAGCTTCTTCCATTTGACCGCATACAACGGAGAGCGACTCGAATCGTCAACGACCGAGCTCTTACCGATCGGCTTGATACTCTGGCCTTGCGGAGGGACGTCAGTTCCCTCTGCATCTTTTATCGTTTGTACCACGGGGAGTGTTCCGAAGAACTGTTTGGATCGATTCCTGCCGCCGAGTTTCGTCATCGGACGACCCGACAGACCGCCAGGTACCATCCATACCATCTGGACGGCTGGCATTCCACAACAGTGCAGTTCTCGCGAAATTTCTTGCCGCGCACGGCCGCGTTGTGGAATGGTCTGTCCTCGGCGGTATTTCCAAACCACGACGACTTAGGGTCCTTCAAGAAGCGAGCGTATCACCATCTCAAAGGTCGGCAACGCATTTGCAATTCCTCTGGTATTGCAGATGTCCATGGGCGTCGATGAACACCTTGGTGTTCCCGCTGCTCGTTTGCCCCCTTCTCTTATAAAAAAAAAAAAAATCTTTTGCTACTATTTCTGAGATGTTTAACACCCGAATGTCAGAATTTCAACGTGAACAGCAGAAGTCTAGTCCTGTCCCAGTTACAGCCTCATCACTTGCTGAAGAATTTTCTTCTTTCAAGAAATTCATTGCATCGGTGCTGGAAACAATGCAAAAACAAATAGAATTTTTGAGCAGAGACATTGACCGAATGGAATTACAGCGAAGGCTTATTTAGGCTTACTTGGAATTACTTCATGGCATCTCTGAAGACAAGACGGAGGATACTGCTGAAGTTGTGTCAAAATTGATATCCAACAAATTGAAAGTTCCTGGTTTCTCAACTTCTTGCATCAGTCGTTGTCATAGGCTAGGACGTACTGCAGGTAAAAGACCAAGGCCAATCATAGTAAAATTCCGTGAGGTCTCCATGCGTGATAAAACTTGGTTTTCCAAAACCAAACTAAAGGGCTCAGGTATAACGCAATCAGAGTTTCTGACTAGAAATCGCCACAATATATTCTTGGAGGCTCGGAAGCGACATGGCATTACGAACTGTTGGACAAAAGACGGCATAATTCATGTGCTGGCATCGGATGGCTCAATCCACCAAGTTGAGAGCTTGGCAGAACTTGATGCTGTCCCGATTGAAGCTAGCCCTGCTTCATCTGCGCAGTCAACAGCCACAGATGGCAAGCCCTCTGTGAAATCGATTGCTAATCAGGTTCGCACAAAGCGAATTACAAGAAAATAGTGCATTTCTTTTTTTTTCTCTTTCTATTTTATTATTTCCTGTATTCTAGTACATAGTTTCTTAAATGTTTAGTCTTCCACACACTTGGATAAGGGATTTTAGAATTGTGTACTGTGGTTTACTTATGTAACTGTAATTTTACACCTTTCTGTCGTCCTAATTTATAGATATTGTTTGTACAAATCCGTGTTGGTAAACAAACACTTCTAGGAATGACAGCTGTCACGCTGCATTTTATGATCGTACTCATTGACGCATACTCGTCAATCATGTCAAACTTCAAATGCACTGTGACGTGCAACGCCATAGATTATAATTAAACTACCATAGATGTCATTTAGAAATAATTTGTTTCTATAGAGGTTCTTGTTTGAACTTTATGGTTTTTAGGTACATTTAGTAATTATAATAGTATACGAATACACTTTATATTTTTCTTTTTTTCTTTTTTCATTTAGTTTTTTTATATGAATAGTTTGTGTGAACCCATTTTTCATCACAGATTCGGTTTAAAATACCTTCATTATTGTGCCGGTTTAGTAATGTAACGCAACAGTCGACGCGCGTTTGCCGGTTTGCTTCAGTCAATTCGTGAGGTACCCACATTTCAAGCTTTTTAATCTTCCCAATTTGCTTCAAGTGAATTAAAACAGTTTTATCACTAACGTCGCAGCCTGCAGCTAACTCGGACGTGGTTTGCGATGGATCCGCTTCCACAATAGCCTTCAACTCTTCATTATCAACTTGAGTCTCAGGCCGTCCACGGGGCTTGTTCTGCAGATCGAAATTTCCAGAACGAAAACGTTGGAACCAAAAACGAACTGTGTTTTCTTTAGAAACACGACCGCCATACACATCATTCACCCTTCGAGTCGTTTCCGCAGCACTAGTGCCACGGCGGAACTCGTACTCGTAAATAATGCGATATTTTAAGTTTTCCATTTTGTAAAATGAGTGACGCAAACAGAAAAAAACAGAAGAAAAAAAAACAAATGAATGACGGTCATCGAACCACAAATACATGAGTCTATAGCTGTACAAATTTGAATTTGGAATTCCTTACCAAAGAGGAGAAATTCGTGATTAAAGTGGCCAGTACGAAAAACGCCAATTTCATATGTAAGGACCTAATATTACAGTACTATACGATTTACTTTACAACAGTTGACACCTGTGCTATGTTATAATAATGTTTTAATTAATGTTTCATTTTTATTATTATCTTTATTTTTAATTTTCTGTTATAAATTGTTCGAACTTGACAGAAGCTGGCGGGTAGCAACAGCACCACATCGAAGCACTTTTGCAATTAGGTTTACATTTTATAATTTTTGTTTATATTATTATTTAATTATCCCTTATTTGTTGTTTTTTATATATATATTATATTATATTTCAAAATTAAATGAACTATAGTGATAGTGACAATGTTACTGATTCTTCATTATATAAATCAGCGTCTAGTGGATTGAATAGTAGTTATGAAAGTATTCCTCCAAATGATGTGGCCCTAAACTCTCATTTTACAGATGTCTCGAAAAACTTTAATATTGTCCATATTGATTATTATGCGCAGAGTATACCGGCACATTACCCCGACTTTTTAGCCACCTTTGATAGCAAAAACATACATGCCATTCTTGTATCAGAATCCTGGCTTAAACCCTGCCTGGCCTCGACTTCTTACTCTCTACCAGGGTTTACTCTCATTCGCAACGACCGCACACAACGGGGAGGTGGCGGCGTTGCTATATATCTTCGTTCTCACATTCCGTTTTCAATTATTAATAATTCAGATCAAAATCAAGACGTGAACGCAGCAGAATACTTATTTATCGAAATACTCTTTTGCCATACAAAACTACTCCTAGGAGTCTTATACAGTCCTTCTTCAACAGTTGACTACTTTTCGGCATTTGAACACCTCCTGGAAGAATTCGTATCCATATACGATCATATCATTATTATGGGAGACTTTAATACGTGTCTTTTAAAACAAGACGTAAGATCTGCAAGATTAAATAATATTATTGAGGCAGCCAATATGCACATTCTTCCTCTTTCAGCCACACATTTCTTTCCGAATTGCGTCCCATCACTTCTAGACCTAATAATTGTCTCTTCTCCTGATCATGTTGCTAAGCATGGTCAATGTGCTGCCGATGCTTTTTCATATCATGACCTTATTTATATGTCATATAAAATCCGACCTCCTAAGGCAAAGTCAAAATTTCTACTTCAGCGCAACTTTGCGAATATGAATCTTGATAAATTGAGAAAGGATGCCCTGAACACCGACTGGAACGTAATTTTCAGTGCCAAGACAGTTGATGAACAGGTGGACACATTTAATTCAATATTAGTCAACTTATTCGATATCCATGCTCCTATTCGTCCAGTGAGAATTCGCCACGCACCTGCACCTTGGCTAACTGAAGATATTAGAAATCTAATAAACAAAAAAAAACAAAGCCAAGGCTAAATACAAGGTCAATCCCAGTGATGTAAATCGTGAAAAGCTTCGACAAGCTCGAAATCGCTGCAATATGGCGTGTAGAGATTCACAACGACGCCATATCCATAAATCTGATCAAGATGAAGATCCTGCCAAGGTCTGGAAATTTCTTAGAAAACTTGGAGTTGGTAAGCAACAGAACTCTCCAACAGATCATACTGACTTAAATGGTCTCAATCTCCATTTTTCCTCTTCATCGTTCATAAGTAACATAGATAAATCGAACACCTTAAAATATCTTTCTAGTATACCCAACTCCAGTAACTGCTCTTTCAATTTTAGTCAATTTACGGATCGTGATGTCGAGAAGAGTATTCTATCCATTTCCTCTGACTCTGTTGGCGGTGACTGCATTAGCCGTAAGATGGTCATTCCTTTACTTGATATTCTTATTCCCATCATTAAACGCATCCTAAATTATTCAATTACCTCCAGGTCATTTCCCAATCTATGGAAAGAGGCACAAATAATTCCTCTACCCAAAAAGTCAAAACCATCCTCTCCGTCGGACTATCGACCAATATCCATACTTCCGTTTTTGTCCAAAGTCCTAGAGCGCCTTGTCCATCAACAACTTAACTCCTTCCTCTCCTGCAACAATCTTTTAAATCCATATCAATCTGGCTTCCGTCCTGGCCATAGTACGGCTACTGCCCTCTTGAAAATCACTGACGACATAAGATTAGGAATGGATGATCAAAAGCTCACGGTGCTGACATTGTTGGATTTCAGAAATGCTTTCTGCACTGTGGATTTTGATATTTTACTTGCAATTATGCGCTCTCTTAATATATCTCCGGCTGTTATTGACTGGTTTCATAGTTACTTGTATGGGCGTCGGCAACGTGTGCGAGTTCAAGATAATTATTCCTCTTGGTGTAGCATAAATGCCGGCGTACCGCAAGGTGGCGTGTTGTCCCCACTTCTATTTGCAATTTTCATTAATTCTATAAGCTCTCAAATATCTTCTCTCTACCACCTATATGCAGACGATCTCCAAATATATAACCAGTTTAAACAATTTAATATATAACCAGTCTACTTTAGCTGATTTACCAAGTGCTATAAATATAGCTAACATGGATTTGGCCAGTATTTCGCGTTGGGCTAAATCTTATGGTCTGCAAGTCAATCCTGCTAAGACGCAAGCTATCATTGTTGGCAGCTCGCGTCTTATTAGTAAAATTGACTGGCATCAACTACCACCTATTATATTTGATGGCATAATAGTCCCGTACAGTGACACTGTGAAAAATCTTGGCGTGATGATTGACCGTAATTTATCTTGGGTACCGCAGATACGGGAATTGAGTCGAAAATTGTTCGGAGCCCTTGGTTCTTTTCGACGCTTGTGTAATTTTCTTCCGATTCCTACCAAAGTTGCGCTTGTTCAGTCCTTACTTCTGCCTATACTTGACTATGCCGACATTTGCTATCCTGATCTCACAGAGGAGCAATTAAATAAACTTGACCGCCTTCAAAATGTTGGTATACGGTTTATATTTGGGGTACGCAAATATGACCACATATCCGAATATCGTGTAAAGCTCAAGTGGCTCCCAATCCGTCTTCGCCGGAATGCTCACATTCTTTCTACTTTATATAATATACTGTTCAATCCACTTGCTCCACATTATTTGAAAGAACGTTTTAAGTTTACATATCTCACTCATGACCACACCTTGCGTTCTAGTACAAACTTTTATCTTCTTTCTCCTTCACACACCTCTTCTTTCTACTCAAAATCGTTCACGGTTTACGCTGTGAAACTATGGAACTCCTTACCTCTCTCTATTAGATGCAGTAAAAGTATTGAATCGTTTAAAAAACATGTCAAAGATCACTATCTGCAGCTCTAATTTGGCTATATATATATATATTGCTGAAATATTGTATTATTTTATTTTCTCTTATTAATATTTCTATTGTTTTTATTTTTATTTCTTATCACTGTTCGTGTGCACCCTACCGATTTGGTTTACTTAGCTTAATTTCTACCCAAAGGTTGTCTGGCAGAGATCGCTGCTTAGCGATAAGACCGCCTTTTGTGAAAATCCTGTTGTACTTTCTTTTTTGTGACTCCATCATAGTGCACAATAAAGTATATTTGTATTTGTATTTGTACATAAAGTATATTTGTATATTTGTATTTGTACCGTAAACAATAAAGTATAGTTGTAGTAGACTACCTGCATAAAGTTGAATTAAGTGAATTCCATCCTTGTACTTCAAAAGAAGTGATTTCCATTATTAATGATTTAGACAATAATACAAGCACTGGGGTAGACGGGATCAGCACTAAATCACTAAAATGTCTGAAAAATGTTATTGCTGAACCGTTGGTAAATTCGATCAATAAATGTTTAGAGATAGGGTCATTCCCAAATTCTCTTAAGATTGCCAAAGTAAGCCCTACTTATAAATCAGGTAACAGAGCTGACCCCAGTAACTATAGACCAGTCTCGGTTCTGCCCATTATTTCGAAAATTTTTGAGAAAGTTATTTACAAACGCCTAAATACTTACCTTATTGATAATAATTTTTTAATTGATGAACAATACGGTTTTCGTCCTCAATCTAGTACAATTACAGCAGCGGTTGATCTAATCACCAAAATCAAAATGCATATTGACAAAAAAGACTATGTATTAGGCATATTTATTGACTTAAAAAAAGCATTTGACACTGTTAGTCACCAAAAGCTATTAATCAAATTAAGTAAACTCGGTGTTACTGGAACAGCCCTCAAAATGTTAACAAGTTATCTAAAGAATAGGAAGCAGGTCGTTAAAATCGGTAATTCTAAAAGTTCAATTCGGGAACTGAATGATTTTGGTATTCCACAAGGATCAATATTAGGTCCACTGTTGTTTTTGATTTACATGAACAATATTAATACAATAGGTCTCACAGGCCATCTTACGCTATATGCGGATGACACATGCCTATTCTACTATGGTAATTCTTTTGATACTCTTTTAACGGATGCTCAAAACGATTTAGACAGACTTAATGAATGGTTCCTAAATAATTTGTTAACAATCAATATAAAGAAAACGTCTTTTATAATATTAACAGCAAAAAATAAGCCCATACCAGATTTTGTTCCCCCCAAAATAAATAATGACACTCTTCAAAGATCATATGAAGAAAAGTATTTAGGGTTAGTAATAGATGACAAACTAACATGGAAGCCGCATATAGAAACGATTAAGTCAAAATTAAAAGCAGTCCTAGGAGCTCTTTACAAAGCAGCTCACTGTATCCCTAAAAGAGTTAAGACAGTTATATATAATTCTCTAGTAAAATCGCATATTGAGTACTTAATAGAAATCTGGGGATCAGCAGCATCGACTAATTTACTTTCATTACAAAGAACACAGAATAAAATTATAAAGGTATTATATCATTTTGATTACCGAACTCCAACTAATGAACTTTATAACAAAACAAAATTACTTAATGTCACTAAAATGTTTAAATTTAAAACCTGTACTCTCATAATGAACATAACAAATAAAAACATTAAGTCTAACATTAAACTCGAAAAAAGAGATAACAAACATAACTTACGTAACAAACACAAATTAAAATCAATTACTCCGCGAACTAACTATGGAAATAAAACTATTTTGTTCGAAGGCGTTCAAATGTTTAACAGTTTTGTAACAGTATTAATGTTTTCAAAAATAAACTTAAATCATATATCATCGCTGAACTTTAATAATATCTCAATATTATCTACATATATAACTTTGTAATTCCTGTCAATTTAGATTCTTTTCTATAGTTGTGTTAAGGTTTATTTTGTTTTATATTAATCCTGTATTCTGTATCGATATTACGTATTAACCCGCAAGCCTGTATGTTATATATACTTCTTTTTTTATTTTTCTCATTGTAAGTGAAACATTGTGTTTTTTATGAGAAATAAAGATCTTTAAACCTAAGTAAAGGAATGACCATCTTACGGCTAATGCAGTCACCGCCAACAGAGTCAGAGGAAATGGATAGAATACTCTTCTCGACATCACGATCCGTAAATTGACTAAAATTGAAAGAGCAGTTACTGGAGTTGGGTATACTAGAAAGATATTTTAAGGTGTTCGATTTATCTATGTTACTTATGAACGATGAAGAGGAAAAATGGAGATTGAGACCATTTAAGTCAGTATGATCTGTTGGAGAGTTCTGTTGCTTACCAACTCCAAGTTTTCTAAGAAATTTCCAGACCTTGGCAGGATCTTCATCTTGATCAGATTTATGGATATGGCGTCGTTGTGAATCTCTACACGCCATATTGCAGCGATTTCGAGCTTGTCGAAGCTTTTCACGATTTACATCACTGGGATTGACCTTGTATTTAGCCTTGGCTTTGTTTTTTTTTGTTTATTAGATTTCTAATATCTTCAGTTAGCCAAGGTGCAGGTGCGTGGCGAATTCTCACTGGACGAATAGGAGCATGGATATCGAATAAGTTGACTAATATTGAATTAAATGTGTCCACCTGTTCATCAACTGTCTTGGCACTGAAAATTACGTTCCAGTCCGTGTTCAGGGCATCCTTTCTCAATTTATCAAGATTCATATTCGCAAAGTTGCGCTGAAGTAGAAATTTTGACTTTGCCTTAGGAGGTCGGATTTTATATGACATATAAATAAGGTCATGATATGAAAAAGCATCGGCAGCACATTGACCATGCTTAGCAACATGATCAGGAGAAGAGACAATTATTAGGTCTAGAAGTGATGGGACGCAATTCGGAAAGAAATGTGTGGCTGAAAGAGGAAGAATGTGCATATTGGCTGCCTCAATAATATTATTTAATCTTGCAGATCTTACGTCTTGTTTTAAAAGACACGTATTAAAGTCTCCCATAATAATGATATGATCGTATATGGATACGAATTCTTCCAGGAGGTGTTCAAATGCCGAAAAGTAGTCAACTGTTGAAGAAGGACTGTATAAGACTCCTAGGAGTAGTTTTGTATGGCAAAAGAGTATTTCGATAAATAAGTATTCTGCTGCGTTCACGTCTTGATTTTGATCTGAATTATTAATAATTGAAAACGGAATGTGAGAACGAAGATATATAGCAACGCCGCCACCTCCCCGTTGTGTGCGGTCGTTGCGAATGAGAGTAAACCCTGGTAGAGAGTAAGAAGTCGAGGCCAGGCAGGGTTTAAGCCAGGATTCTGATACAAGAATGGCATGTATGTTTTTGCTATCAAAGGTGGCTAAAAAGTCGGGGTAATGTGCCGGTATACTCTGCGCATAATAATCAATATGGACAATATTAAAGTTTTTCGAGACATCTGTAAAATGAGAGTTTAGGGCCACATCATTTGGAGGAATACTTTCATAACTACTATTCAATCCACTAGACGCTGATTTATATAATGAAGAATCAGTAACATTGTCACTATCACTATAGTTCATTTAATTTTGAAATATAATATAATATATATATAAAAAACAATAAATAAGGGATAATTAAATAATAATATAAACAAAAATTATAAAATGTAAACCTAATTGCAAAAGTGCTTCGATGTGGTGCTGTTGCTACCCGCCAGCTTCTGTCAAGTTCGAACAATTTATAACAGAAAATTAAAAATAAAGATAATAATAAAAATGAAACATTAATTAAAACATTATTATAACATAGCACAGGTGTCAACTGTTGTAAAGTAAATCGTATAGTACTGTAATATTAGGTCCTTACATATGAAATTGGCGTTTTTCGTACTGGCCACTTTAATCACGAATTTCTCCTCTTTGGTAAGGAATTCCAAATTCAAATTTGTACAGCTATAGACTCATGTATTTGTGGTTCGATGACCGTCATTCATTTGTTTTTTTTCTTCTGTTTTTTTCTGTTTGCGTCACTCATTTTACAAAATGGAAAACTTAAAATATCGCATTATTTACGAGTACGAGTTCCGCCGTGGCACTAGTGCTGCGGAAACGACTCGAAGGGTGAATGATGTGTATGGCGGTCGTGTTTCTAAAGAAAACACAGTTCGTTTTTGGTTCCAACGTTTTCGTTCTGGAAATTTCGATCTGCAGAACAAGCCCCGTGGACGGCCTGAGACTCAAGTTGATAATGAAGAGTTGAAGGCTATTGTGGAAGCGGATCCATCGCAAACCACGTCCGAGTTAGCTGCAGGCTGCGACGTTAGTGATAAAACTGTTTTAATTCACTTGAAGCAAATTGGGAAGATTAAAAAGCTTGAAATGTGGGTACCTCACGAATTGACTGAAGCAAACCGGCAAACGCGCGTCGACTGTTGCGTTACATTACTAAACCGGCACAATAATGAAGGTATTTTAAACCGAATCTGTGATGAAAAATGGGTTCACACAAACTATTCATATAAAAAACTAAATGAAAAAAGAAAAAAAGAAAAATATAAAGTGTATTCGTATACTATTATAATTACTAAATGTACCTAAAAACCATAAAGTTCAAACAAGAACCTCTATAGAAACAAATTATTTCTAAATGACATCTATGGTAGTTTAATTATAATCTATGGCGTTGCACGTCACAGTGCATTTGAAGTTTGACATGATTGACGAGTATGCGTCAATGAGTACGATCATAAAATGCAGCGTGACAGCTGTCATTCCTAGAAGTGTTTGTTTACCAACACGGATTTGTACAAACAATATCTATAAATTAGGACGACAGAAAGGTGTAAAATTACAGTTACATAAGTAAACCACAGTACACAATTCTAAAATCCCTTATCCAAGTGTGTGGAAGACTAAACATTTAAGAAACTATGTACTAGAATACAGGAAATAATAAAATAGAAAGAGAAAAAAAAAGAAATGCACTATTTTCTTGTAATTCGCTTTGTGCGAACCTGATTAGCAATCGATTTCACAGAGGGCTTGCCATCTGTGGCTGTTGACTGCGCAGATGAAGCAGGGCTAGCTTCAATCGGGACAGCATCAAGTTCTGCCAAGCTCTCAACTTGGTGGATTGAGCCATCCGATGCCAGCACATGAATTATGCCGTCTTTTGTCCAACAGTTCGTAATGCCATGTCGCTTCCGAGCCTCCAAGAATATATTGTGGCGATTTCTAGTCAGAAACTCTGATTGCGTTATACCTGAGCCCTTTAGTTTGGTTTTGGAAAACCAAGTTTTATCACGCATGGAGACCTCACGGAATTTTACTATGATTGGCCTTGGTTTTTTACCTGCAGTACGTCCTAGCCTATGACAACGACTGATGCAAGAAGTTGAGAAACCAGGAACTTTCAATTTGTTGGATATCAATTTTGACACAACTTCAGCAGTATCCTCCGTCTTGTCTTCAGAGATGCCATGAAGTAATTCCAAGTAAGCCTAAATAAGCCTTCGCTGTAATTCCATTCGGTCAATGTCTCTGCTGCAAAAATTCTATTTGTTTTTGCATTGTTTCCAGCACCGATGCAATGAATTTCTTGAAAGAAGAAAATTCTTCAGCAAGTGATGAGGCTGTAACTGGGACAGGGCTAGACTTCTGCAGTTCACGTTGAAATTCTGACATTCGGGTGTTAAACATCTCAGAAATAGTAGCAAAAGATTCTTTCAGTACTTCCATAACTGTGATTGGATAGTGTGACTTTTGTGGCAATGTTTGTGAAAAATTAGAAAGGAAATAGATAGCCAGTGGGTAACTAACTCTCACATGTAAGTACTGAACATAGACACTACTTAATTATATTTTTAAATTATATTTGTAATTGGGAGCTGATAAAAACTGTTCAACTTATTTCACACCTACCCTCAAACTCTGCTCAAACAACTGCTGCTGTAATTGATCTTATATCAAAAATAAAAATCAACATTGATAAAAAGCAAATTGCTCTAGGGGTTTTTATCGACCTTAAAAAAGCCTTCGACACAGTAAGTCATAAGGTATTATTGCACAAGTTAGAAAATATCGGTATCAAAGGCAACGTACTTAATTTACTTAAATCATATCTAAATAACAGATCACAAGTAGTCAAAATAGAAAATTATGAAAGCAAGGCAGCATCAGTCTCTTTCGGCGTACCACAAGGGTCTGTGTTGGGTCCGCTACTATTTCTTATTTATATTAACAACATTACAAAGATAGGCCTGCATGGTCATTTAACCTTATATGCAGATGATACATGTTTATTCTACTTTGGGTCCAATATACATGATATTATCATGCAGGCACAGGAAGATCTAGATAAATTATTTGAATGGTTCCAATACAATTTACTTACAATAAATACAACTAAAACATGTTATTTAATGTTTAAACCTAAAAATAAAGCTATACCAACACACAATTTACTAACAATCAATAACATACCTTTAGAACACAAGACCAACGAAAAGTACCTTGGACTGAGAATGAACAATTATTTGACTTGGAGTGAACAAATAGACTATTTAAAAAATAAGCTTACTTCACTAATTTTTTTTATTTTTTTATTTATTTTGGAAAATTTACACTTACACAGTTATACTTTCAAATATTACATGCCCCGCAAAACTGCTTACGCAGTTTGACTGCAGGTCACTCGCTTTACATTACTTAAATGGTTACAATGTATTTAACAAGTGTTTTTTTAATAATTGTTTAAATTTACCAAGTTTAGGCTCACGTCTTATGTCCTCGGGTAAACTGTTGAGTAAATATGGAACTCGTTTTTTTAACATTCTATCTCCATAGTAATTTTGTACCATGGGTATTTCAAATTTACCTTTGGACATAGACCTTGTGCCCGTTTTATGTTGCACCAAATTAGCGAATCGATCCTGTTTACTATGGTTATTTACAAGTAGAAGATATTTATGTTTCAGGCTAGCCGGTAAAATTTTACATATTTTATATAGTTTAGAGTAATCTCCTTTACATTGATTCTTTGTCTTTTTATTTACGAGTAATTTTAAAAATCTTATTTGCAATGATTCTATTTTATCTATGTATGTTTTAAATGTTAATCCATAGCAATCAAGAGCGTAACTTATTTTGGAATCCACTAGTGCAAAATATAAACATTTTAGTATTGGCAATGGGACTTTAAAACTTAAGTGATAAAACTTTTCTAGTAGTATTCTTAATTTTCTACAGACGTATTCTATGTGGGAATCCCAAGAAAAAGAGGTATCTATTTTTACTCCCAGGTAATTTACACAATTAACTTTTTCGATAGGATTACAAGTGCAGTTGATTTTGTTATTATGGAAGCAATCAAAGCTGTGTGCAATCAGAGGAGGTGGATTATCAATAGTACGTAAATACGGGGAGTGAATAATTATCATTTTTGTCTTGTCAGCGTTTAATAAGATGCCGTTATCATGTGACCATTTAACTACCGCATCCACATCCTCTTGAACCCGGCGACACATTTCCGCGAGGTCAGTGCTAGCGCTCAGAGTACAAAGATCATCGGCAAACATGTGGGCGGAGCAGTGCCGTAATACTCCACAGAGGCTATTTAAGTGCATCAGGTAGCACACGGGCTCACACCCAGAACCCTGGGCGACGCCGCAGTTTACCTGTTTTTCCTCGCTGAACGTGTCGCCGACTTTCACACGATAAGAGCGCGCCCTGAGATAGTCGCTGAACCAAGGGTTCAGCGGCTGCCCCAGGCCGCACTCCGCCATTCCATTCAAGAGGGTCTCAGTTTGAAGAGTTTCAAAAGTCTTTCTAAAATCATAAAAAATAGCTACAATAATTTTTTTATTTTCCAAATGTGCATTAATTTCGTCTGTAAAATTTGATAGTAAGGTGTTAGTGCTTTTATTTTTCTGAAAGCCATGTTGACATTCCGTTATTATATTATTCTTTTGTAAAAACGTTCCTATTTGATTGACAACGCATTTTTCCATAATTTTATCAACACTTGATAGTACAGCTATCGGTCTATAATTTGAAATGACTTTACGATCGCCTCTCTTATAGACTGGACGAATGATTGCTTCCTTTAATTTTTGTGGAAATTTATGATGTTTTACAGATAGATTTATCAGCTTAGATAAAACAGGGCTAATCTTATCAATGATTATTTTTAAATCAGACATGCGTATAAGATCACTGCCCGGTGATTTATTTTTATTCATTTTATCAATTATTAGTTTTACATCCTTGCCATTAACCGGTTGCCATCTCATACACACATTAGACAATTTAACATAAGTCTTCCTTTCCAGCCATTTTTCACTACAATAATGCCTTATTTGATCAATTTCCTTTGAGAATGTATCAGCAAATTCATTACAGACTGCCTGCGTGCCGCCTTGTTTAGTTATATTACTTAAGATTAGATTATCCAAAGACTGCTTATTTTTACCCAGTAACTCATTAATTTTATCCCAAACTTTTTTAATATTATTATTGCAATCTAAAATGTTTTTTTTATCATGTTCTACGTTACATTTAAAGATTAACTTTTGACATTTGTTTCTGTACCTAGTATACGTTAGTCTTTTCACCATATTCTTTGGATCGCTACACCATATTCTGAATAATCTATCTTTTTCGATAACCATATTTTTTAAGTTGTTGCTTAACCAATACTTTTCATTTCTGAAGTCCCTGTTTCCATTAATATTTTTTTCTTTATAACATTGGTTGTATATGTCTTTAAATAAGGTTGATAGCTCGTCGTATAATTTAATTGGGCAATCAATATTTAAGAGATGATCGAAGTTGGTTTCTAATAATTTTTCTCTGACTGATCTATTATCAAGCACACTGCGGCGGCGCTGGGCCGCGGTAATGGCGAGCGCAGCGCGTGATTCACACACCTCGCCCGAGTAAGTTACGTTCGGGGTCTGTTTCCATTGTACAGATGCCGGGACCAAATAATGATCTGATATTTTATGTTTTATTACTGCAGAATCAAGAAACAAGATTCGACTACATTACCCATTAAAATTTCCCTCCTCGTCACGTCTTTAATACAATTTGTAAAACCATGTTCGGCTAATAAATCTTCATAACATTTTACATATTTTTCTGTATCATTTAATAAATTTATATTTATATCCCCGCATATAATTACTTTGTCACTAGTAGATAATGACTGTAAAAGTTTTTCAAAGCATGTTAAAAAAAAAATGAATTTCATTCTGATTATTGTATCTTGGTGGACGATATATTGAAATGACGTGTAATTGCTCACCTTGCCAGTCGCAAACAATGGAAACAAACTCGGCTGCGCGCTCGCCATTCACAAGATCGAGTTTATGATTAAGCCGCGCACCCAACTCCGCACGAGAGTAAACCAACACACCTCCACCTCTTCGCCCACAACGAGTGTGTACATTAACATCGAATCCAGGAATGTTATAAAATGTTAACAAAGATTAATTGATGTTAGGTTCGGTTATTACTAATATATCTATATAATTTAGACGGTCGTTAAGTAGTACTAAAAGTTCTGAAAAATGTTTTTTTATAGAACGAATATTTACGTGTATAATACAGAGTTCTTTTTTGTAGATACATTGACTTATCCAATTATCTATGCTATCAGTACATACATAATTAAAGGATTCATCATCAATTATTAAGTCTAATTGAAATGAATCGTTGAATTTTATGAGAATAGTTAAGTACAGACATACCACCAGTTGTTAGGTAGTCAATAAAAATACTTCAGTTGTTGTTAAGCAAAGCCACGATATCACTATCTGGTGGGGATGCAATGTGGTTCTTGAACTTTTTGAATAAAAATGCTTCTATAATGTGTAAGATGTATAATTTTCAATCACGTTTTTACAATGGTTGCAATAAGAAGGGAAAAAAAGTTGCGATTGCGTTACTTCAAAAATGTGCTAATGTCATCTGTCAGTTGTCGTATTATGTCATCTGTCAGTCACAAGTTTCGTTCAACATACCGCCCACCAAAAGGACAGATGGTCCTTTTCTAGCTGTCTAAGTTATACAAACAAAATATGCAATCAACTAATAAAATGAAAGAACGTTAATACAATTAAAAGATGTTAAAGAAAAAATAAACTAATAATTGATAGGCAATGGGCATAAATTGACTGCTGGTCTCTTGACGGTCGAACCATGAGATCCGCTGCTACTCCAAACACTGTAGACTCTGGTTAATCCGTCTTCTCCTGGATGTTCGGCTGTAATTCTACCAAGAGACCACTTTCCTGGCGGTAGAGTGAAATCTTTAATTAGTACAATGTCTCCAATCTTGAATTCTTTCTCTAGCTTCAGCCATTTGGGGCGCTGTTGTAGTCTTGACAGATATTCATTTTGCCAGCGCCGCCAAATATCTTGTACTAACTTCTGTGTGTGTTGCCAACGAGCTAAGGGTGAAATTTTGACGTCCTTGAGGTCTGGTGAAGGCACGACGATTGGAGCTTCACGTATTAAAAAGTGTCCAGGGGTAAGAGGAGTGAGATTATCTGGATCATTGTCATCTATTGGACATAATGGGCGTGAATTTAAGCAAGCTTCTACTTGGCATAAAACTGTTGTCATTTCTTCGTACGTAAGGTGAGTTGAAATTATTCTTTTTAAATGGTATTTTATAGACTTGACGCCAGCCTCCCACAATCCGCCAAAGTGAGGGCTGTGAGCTGGAATAAAATACCATTGAGTGCCCACCCTGAGAATATTTTCTTCGTCTAAGAAAGGGCTAAGTGACTTTAATTTACTTTTCTTGCTTACTTGCTTTTTATTCTTTAGCTTACTAATATCTGCGTGAAATTCTTCTTCTTGTGCTTTTCTAATACAAAATTTTAATGCTTCTTCTATCTCTTTTACTGTGCTTTCTTTTGCGTTTGCTTTTATATGTTTTTTAAAATTTAAAAATCTTTTGCAATATACAATTGTATTGAGTAATTCGCTTAAGTTATCAAAATTTTCTAATTGTGATATTAATGTTGTTTCTTCTTTTACAGGTTCATCAGTAATCAGGTAAGTAATTTCAGGTTTGTTTTTATCCATTAATTTATTTTTCATTTCTAATTGTGTTGGTTCTATATCTTGTTTAATAATTTTAATTTCTTTTTCAGATAACCAATTTGGACCATTCCACCACAAATCGCATGTCTTCAGAGCTGACAGCAGCATTCCTCGAGAAGCTGGATCTGCGGGATTGTCTTGTGATTGTACATGGTTCCAGTGGTTGTGGTTGATATTCTCTATGATTTCGATTACACGATTTGCTACAAAAAGTTTCCAGCGGTTGGGATCTCCAGAAAGCCAAGAAATGACAATTGACGAGTCTGACCATGCATACATCTGTGAGGTAGGTATTCTTAGTGCTTCACCAATTTGCTTCATAAGTTTGGATAGTAGCAAGGCTCCACAAAGTTCTAAGCGAGGTAAGGAAATTGTTTTGAGTGGTGCTACTCGTTGCAGCAATTAAGTTTCTTTCTATTCTGCCATTTGTTTCAGTTCTAATGTAAACTACTGCAGCATATGCATGTGTTGAAGCATCGCTGAATCCGTGTAATTGTAATTTATCTTTGTTAGTAGTGGTTGTTCCAATCCATCTTTTCACTTTAATATTTTGGACTGTGTCAAAATCAAATCTTAATTGTCGCCATTCTTGTTCTAGTTCTTCACTGACTGTTTCATCCCATGTTAGTTTCTGTAGCCATAGTTTTTGCATTAACATTTTTGCCAAAACAATACTTGGTGCAATCCAGCCAAGCGGATCGAAAAGTTTTTGTATGTCTGATAAGATGCTTCGTTTTGTAATAGACTTTCCGATTTGTGATAGGCTTAGTGAATATTCAAAGCTGTCTGTGTTTAGATTCCATGTTATACCTAATGCTTTTTTATTGTGCCATCTAAATTCATATCAATTTTAACATTTGCAGATCGTTTGTTTTCTTCAATGGACTGTAAGAATTGAATGTTGTTGGATGACCATTTTCTTAGTTGGAAGCCTCCCTTTTCTAGAATAGTTGTAATTTCATGAGCTAAAGTTATTGCTTCTTCTGGTGTATCAGCACCTGAGAAAAGATCATCCATGTAGAAATCTTCTATAATTGTTTGTGAAGCAAGTGGATTATGTTTTTCTTCATCATGAGCAACTTGTTGTAAAGTTTTGACAGCCAGATATGGTGCAGAGGCTGTTCCGAACGTTACTCTAAGAAGGCGATATTCTTGCAGGTCTTCGGCTTCATCTGATCTCCAAACAATGCGTTGGTAATCTGTATGCTCTTTGGTGACTAATATTTGTAAGTACATTTTTTGAATATCAGCCATAAAACAAACTTGCTTGGTACGCCATCTTATTAGAAGATATCTTAAGTCTTCTTGTAACTGAGAACCTATAAGCAGATCGTCATTTAATGATATATTGTTTGTGCCCTTACAGGAACCGTCGAATACGACTCGTGTGCGAGTAGTCTCTTTGTCACTACGGACTACTGCATGGTGAGGTAAGTACACTGAATTCTTTATATTCTTTTCTGTTTCAGAAACTTTTTCTAAGTATCCTTTTGTAATATATTCATTTATAACATTTGTGTAATCTGTTTTTAATTCTGGTAATTTATGAAACTTCTTTTCTAATTGCAGGAATCTTCTTATGGCAATATCTTTAGTGTTTCCTTCTGCAGATATAGGTTTGTTATTTTTAAAAGGTAAGTACACTATATATCTTCCTTCTTTATTTCTTTTTGTAGTTTGTTGATATATTTGTTCACAGAGTTCTTCTTCTTTAGTTAATGATCTTTTGATGTCCACTTCTACTTCCCACATTGTTTTCAGAATATCTTCAATGTCAACATGATGATGCATTACGAGGTAAGTATCTTGTGGATTTGTTTGAATCTCTCCAAAAAGTATCCAACCAAGGCTTGTTTTCTGTGCATATGGTGTGCCTGTTGGACCCTTGATGAATTCTTGTTGTAGTATTTGTGCATACTCTTTGACCCCGAGTAACAGGTCAATTGACCCTGGCATGAAATAGTTAGGATCAGCCAGGTTGAGGCCCTTGAGATGTGGCCACGGTTGAGTGTTGATTGTTTTTGCAGGTATCATTGTGGTCAGTTGCTTAGGCATCACATTTGGGGGATGGTGTTGCTCGCGTCCGTAGGAATTACTTGAATGATACCCTACACGTGTCCCCTGGGTTGTGCTAAACGAGCAACAAATCTCGGTGGTAGGTTCGCCGCAGGCTTCAAGGTTACCACCCATCAAGCAAAGCCTCGCCGCCAAGCGACTTCTGTCGCGTTCCGGTGTGATGTTTGGTGAAGCCTTATGGGGGTTGGGCCTGGGCAGTTGCAATGCGAATGATGACCGGGTATGATACGCTATATATTGATGGGTCGGGTGCTTGAGCTCGGAGGGTAGCGGGATCCGAAGCACGGTTCTCCGCTGGCCGACCGCAGGTAGTTGGGGGCCCAAGTAGTGTGTTAGCCACTCACGAAAGGCTGCCCCGCCATCTGTGAAAAATCCCAGAGTGGCTTCATCGTGCCGATTGGCGACCGGGTGAGAGGACCCGATGGCGATCTCTGGGGGGGTTCGGGCGTCCCCGCAGTCTCCGCGTCAAGCTCCCATCGGCACATCATATCTGGCTGTGTTATGGGGTTATTGTAGCATTGCCTCGCTCAACTTCCTTCCTCCATCCATTCACTCCCTCCTCATGGCCAAGCAAAAAAGAAAGAGTAAGAAATTACAGCGGATGCACTTCCTCTCGCTTAAAGTGCACTTCACTAACATCAGAGGAGTGCACTCTAATATCAATGCGGTCCACCACCACCTCGAGACCAGTAAGCCGCACCTACTCTTTCTTACGGAAACGCAGATTCGATGTCCCACAGACGCGGCGTATCTTGACTACCCAGGTTATACTATGGAGCATAATTTTCATCCACGCGCCGGAGTTTGTGTATACGTCCGCAGTGACATCTGCCTCCAGCGTCTGCGTCATTTGGAGGACCCCACATTTTCCACAATCTGGGTTATGGTGGACACAGGCATCGAAAAGATCGTTTATGTCTGCGTCTATCGCGCACACAGTGGTGACCAGGAGACGACTCGGCTATTTCAACAACTCAGTGAGGCCGCTGATAAAGTCCAACACCGGTATCCTACAGCGCAACTTGTCTTTTTGGGGGACTTCAACGCTTGTCACCAAGACTGGCTGTTCCCATACCAGAAAACCGACCACGCTGGGAAAGAAGCGCGAAATTTTGCGTCGTCGTTCAACCTGACCCAGCTCGTAAAAGAAGCGACTAGGGTACCTGACGTAGTTGGTCACACAGCTAATTGCCTTGACCTTCTGCTGACTATCGATCCAGACAGATACGTTGTAGCGGTAACTTCACCCTTAGGAACCTCTGACCACTGTCTGGTGAAATCTGTGTCGTCTTATTCTCCCCCAGACCGTGATATACGCGGAGTTCAGCGAATATGGCAATACAAAGCAGCAGATTGGGACGAGATGCGTCATTTCTTTGCATCTTATCCTTGGCGGCAGGTTTGCTTCTCTTCTGAAGATCCGTCGGAATGCGCGGATGTCATAACCGATGTGGTGCGTCAAGCTATGGAATATTTCATACCCTATAAAGACGTCCCCATTGGTGGCAAAGCTCGGCCATGGTTTAACGCCGAATGCGCGGCAGCTGAAAAGCGCAAACATTCGGCGTATCTTGCATGGTCTGAGGCTCGACAGCGTAAATTACCGGATTTAACTGATAGGAAGAGAGCCTTTAACCAAGCCGCCAAGTCTTACAAAAGGATTTTGCAGAAGGCTCGCCTGAGTCACATCAATCGCATTGGCGCAAAGCTCTCCAGGCAACCCTGCGGTAGTAGAGCTTTTTGGTCCCTAGCTAAAGCGGTAGAGGCGAACTTCTGTAGGCCCTCACTACCACCGCTGGTAAAACCCGATGGTACACTAGCTCACACGGCAAAAGAGAAAGCGGACCTATTTGCAACCCTCTTTGCCAATAATTCGCGGCTTGACATCGGCAATGCTCAAACACCCTCAATCCCCTGCTGCGAGACGATTATGTCGGAAATCCGCATTAGGCAGAAAGAGGTCTTAAAAGTATTGCGTAGTCTAGACGTGAACAAAGCCAGTGGACCGGATGGAATACCAGCTATTGTTCTTAAGTCGTGCGCGGCCGAGTTGTCTCCAATTCTGACACGTTTGTATCGCCTCTCGTTTAAAGCTGGAAAAGTGCCTAAATCCTGGAAGCTGGCTAATGTGCAGCCCGTGCCTAAAAAAGGCAGTGGTGCCGACCCTGCAAATTATCGACCCATCTCAATCACTTCTATACTCTGTAAGATTATAGAACGTGTATTGAACTCCCGCCTCATCGCGTACCTAGAACAGAATGATCTCCTCAGCGACCGACAATACGGATTTCGCCGAAATCGGTCGACAGGAGACCATACACTAGAGTATGCCACTCACCTAATTGGCGAGGCCCTAGAAAAGAACGGGGAGGCCATTGCTGTCTCTCTCGACATCTCAAAGGCTTTTGACAGGGTTTGGCATGCCAGCCTTATAAGCAAGCTTCCAGCCTACGGTATATCCCCTGGTCTGATAGAGTGGATAAAGGACTTCCTGAGTGAGCGATCGCTCCGCGTCGTTGTCGACGGTTCTTCGTCTGACACTATGGCGACTAATGCTGGTGTTCCTCAGGGTTTCGTTCTCTCTGCAACTCTTTTTCTGCTGCATATTAACGACCTGCTCATTCCCGGTGTCTTTGGGTATGCAGATGACAGCACAGTTATAGAGAGATATCTACCGGTAGGTCGGACCAGTCGAGATCAAGTACAGTCTGAATGTGAGGCCATGGTAGAGCGTACTAATCGCACACTCGAGGCAGTCTCATCTTGGGGACAGGCCAATCTTGTGCGATTCAACGCCGCCAAAACACAAGCGTGTGTATTCACCACCAAAAAGAGCGAGTTCACCCTAGCTCCCACTTTCCAGAATGTGTCCCTCGAATTCATTAACTGTCTGCAGTTACTGGGCGTCGAAATTTCGTCGAATCTTAACTTCGGACAGTTCATAGAGTCTAAGGCGAAGGTAGCTGCAAGGAAACTTGGAGTCCTTTCAAAGGTACGGCGGTACTTTACACCGGGACAGCTTTTGACCCTGTACAAAGCACAGATCCGGCCATGTGTGGAGTACTGCTGTCATATCTGGGCAGGCGCAGCAAAGTACCAACTCGCGGCACTAGATTCGGTGGAGAGGCGAGCCAAAAAGTTGTTCGGTGACCAAGACCTAAATTTAATCAGTCTTGAGCACAGGCGTAGAGTGGCTAGTCTCTCGGTATTTTACAGGCTGCATTTTGGGGAGTGTGCGCAGGAATTACACGATATAATTCCACCAGCACCTTTCTACCATCGGACGTTCAGACATACGGCTGGAATCCATCCTTATGCAGTAGACGTGCCGCGCGTTCGAACGAAAAAGTTTGAATCATCGTTCCTTGTGCGTACTGCTAAGGATTGGAATAAGTTGCCGGCGTCAGTTTTTCCGTCCAAGTACGATGTGGGGGCCTTCAAGAGTAGAGTGAATAGGCATCTACAAAGCTAGCGCGTACCATCTTTAGACCACATCTTCACCTCATCGGGTGAGATCGTGGTCAAGCGCTAACTTTTTAAATATAAAAAAAAAAAAAAAAAAACATAGGCTTGTATCGGTAAACTAAAGTTGTTATCCCAGCGTGATTTTATTAATAATGCACCACATGTTTAATTTCTGTTCTTGATGACCCCACACCAATGACGCTTCCCTTCATATGTGTTCTTTGTAGCTTCAATAATTGAGTTGCTTTTTCAGTAATAAATGTTGCTTGAGAGCCTTGATCAATGAGTACTCGCAGCGGTATGATTTGACCAAGCCCTTGTGTTTCTACCAATGCAGTGGCCAGAAGCGCAGTTCCTTGAGTAGTAGTTGTGAAATGGGATTCAATAGTAGTGTCTATTTGTACCGGTTGTTCATCCTCTAGTTTGTGTTGTGAAGCCTGCGGTTGTGGTGAGTAGCTTGTTGAAGCCGCAGTCTCCTGTTCCTTGTTGTTGTGTAGAAGAGAATGATGTCGACGTTTGCAGATTCTACATGAGACGGGTAATGTACATCTTGATGCAGAATGTCCCGGTATAAGACAATTGTAACATAACATCTTTGATAATACATATTGGCTTCTTTCACTTTGACTCATACTTGTAAATTTCTTGCAATGACAATGTGTGATTTTCATAACACATTATGCATGTTTTGTTTGTTGTACTGGGTGCGGAAACATGATATACTCTCTGTTTGATGGGTTTCATGTCTTTTACAGAATTTGTAAGTTCTAATGTTCTGAATCTTGAATTTAAAAACTTTTGTAAATCCATCCATGATGGTAATAATGATGAATCCTCTTTGTATGAATATTCTTCCCAACCTTTGTGTGTGTCCGGGTCTAATTTTTGTATAACTAAATAAATTATAACTGGATCCCAAGAAGATGTTGATATTTGCATATTCTCTAAATTATTCAAACATTCTAGTGTAGTGTCTAATATGGATTTCAATTGACAAGCGGTAGGAGACATTATTCTTTTTTGGTTAAAAAGTAGTGATGCAACGGAAGTGTCTTACCGGAACCAGAAACGGAAACAGATGTCAAAAATAAATTTTAGCAGAAACGGAAACGGAAACGGATGCGGAAACAGAAGTGTAAATAATAATAAAAAACTTATTTACAAAAATATTTTTTTCGGTAAAAAAAAGTTTGTATTCGTTTTTAATTTAATAAGGCATTAGATATCGGTGTCCTTTAGCCTTCAATGTATGTATTTTTACTGCGTTGCAATAAGTTAAAATACGCGTTTTTTTAATTTATTTTCAGGAAACAAAATTACACTATTTACAAATTAAAGTTCGCCAAACCACTCGTGTTGACAAACGACAAATATATTTCTAACTATATAATGATGATGATATACATTACATGGTTATCACTTATTCAAAAGTACATTTAATAACTCGTAAGTATGAAATAGTCACATTTTGCCAGTTGTCAAATTTTATATGGACAACAACTGACAGTTTACTCCAGCAAGAGAAACTGATTGTTTCAAACAGCAGCAGAATATATTACGCGCTTAAATTCACAAAATAGTACGTAAACAAACAAATGCGAGTGGCCGAAGTGCCGAAAGGCCGCGCACGGACTGCCCGTCTCGCGCCGCGCATTTGGATCTCTCAGCCGTTGTAAAGTTCCGTTTTATCTCCGTTATAAAAGTTGCGGAAACAGAAGCAGAAACGGATGTTGAAAAGCACGCGGAACTTCCGCACTTGCGGAAACGGAAACAGACATCCGTTGCATCACTATTAAAAAGTTTCTTCATGATTGAATTTAATATAATTTTTTTATTTCCATATCTATTCTTCAGCATTTTCCATGCATGACCATAGTTATCATTGGTAATTTGTATGTGTGTTAATAGTGATTCAGCTTCAGCGGTGACACTTGACTTCAAGTAATGCAACTTTTCAACATCACTCAATGCTTCATTGTTGTGCACTAATGATACATATATATCATGGAATGAAGGCCAGGACTGATAGTCTCCGTTGAAAGTTGGTAATTTAATTTTTGGTAATTGTGCAAAGTCATTGCGTGCGTGTAACGCCATATTTGTTTTTTCGCTAGCTTCACTTGACAACTTATTTAATAAATCTTTTAATTCGCTGTTTATAGATATAAATAAATCTTCAACAACAAAGTAATCGTCATTAGTAAAATACGGCAATGTTTCCTTTTGTTCTTTTGTCGTAATTTTAACAAGTTCGTAATGTGCGTTCTTGAATGTTTCCCAGTAATCACTTGTTAATTTTAATCGGGAACCAATATATCCAGGCGTTAATCGTGACTTTGGACATTTCTTGATGTTAGATTGTGTTTTTCTTATCAAACACGCCGTGTCTTCCAATATAGCTATGATTTGCGTCGCAGACGACATCTTGATTTTCACAAAAAAAACTTCGTAATCAAAGTACTTGATGATATTATATCTTGCAATTTGCTGATATTCGGCTCGAGTTGGGACCAAATGTTGGGGATTCAATGTGGTTCTTGAACTTTTTGAATAAAAATGCTTCTATAATGTGTAAGATGTATAATTTTCAATCACGTTTTTACAATGGTTGCAATAAGAAGGGAAAAAAAGTTGCGATTGCGTTACTTCAAAAATGTGCTAATGTCATCTGTCAGTTGTCGTATTATGTCATCTGTCAGTCACAAGTTTCGTTCAACACTATCATTACGAATGCATATTGACTTTTCACCTTCACTTTTTTAACTAGGATTTTACCACTAGATACCCATATATACTTGTATACGCCATGAAGCTGTTTCTTTGTGTTCCACAGCAAGGTTCTAGTTACCTTAGTAAGAGCTTCGTTGATGTATATTTTATTGGTCGCCGATCCACCTGTGATTTTGTTACTCGTCACCTCCGTCATTTTACGGCGCTGCGCCAACCAGATGTCACGAGAGTCAGCGCCTGAGACCTTGAATTTCACCACTATAGGTGCCGGTTTTGCGCTTGTTTTCATAAGGCGGGTGGTCGTGGTTCGCCTGGCCCACTCGATTTCTGAAGTACTTACATTGATTGTGTCCCCAACCTTAGAAATAAGGTCCTTGATATTTTCACCTGGTAGTTTTTCTATGCCCACATAGAATAGAATAGAATAAGCGTTTATTGCCACACAAAAGAAACTTATGAACTAAAATTAAACAAAAAGAATAAAAACGTGGCAAAAGGTAGCCAGCTCAGCTGATACAGGGACGACATCGGCCTTCCCTGAGCTGGTTTTCAGCAGGCCCCTTTGCTCTCACAACATATGCACTTAGGTGGTAGGGTAACTAAACTAAATAACAAAAAAAGAGAATTATAGTGCAATTTTTTAAACAATGTTTGTGCGAAGTTAATAATAATTTTGACTTTCAATAACAATAACATTATATGGAGAGTAAAAAATTAATAAAGAAATAAGCAACAAAAAAGGTTAAGGTGTTTAAAGGATATACATATAAATATAAATACATAACAAACTGTTTCTCTATAGGTCTTATCTATTTACGTCATTGATTGGTTTGTGACTCCAGTAGAATTTTTTTGTACTTCTTTGCAAAACCTGAATGCGATATTATTTTATTTAGTGGTGGAGGAAGATCGTTCCAAATCTTCGAGGCTGAAAACTTAAAACCACCTCTAAAACCAGTAGTACTGTGCTTTGGAACTATCATTTTTTTTTGTATAGTGCACCTAGTAAGATGGACAGACGTGTCTTTTCTCCATTCTAGCTTCTCGTAGAGGTATTTCGGGCGATTGCAGATGACCACTTTATGGGTAATATTAGCCAGATGCAACAGTCGGCGTCCGGACATTTTTAATATATTGTACTTGTTATAGTATGGAGTAATGTGTTCCCGCCTTGGTATGTTAAAACAAAAGCGCATACAAGCATTTTGCACACGTTGTATGGCCCGCTGCGTCTTAATCAACAATCTGGGTCCGTAAACTGCGTCACAGTAGTTGAACCGAGACAGTATCAATGAATCCACCAGCCTTAGCCTGACGCTCTCTGTCAGAAAGCACCTCACACGGTACAGGACTTTTAGCCGATAGAACGCATTTCTAATAGCCGTGTTGACGTGATCCACAAAGCGCAGTTCACTATCCATTTGCAGACCCAGATTTTTTGCTGCATGTACCTTTTCTAAAATTTTGTTACGAAGTTTTATTTGCGGTTTATGACTTTCAATTCTTTCTCGTTGCCTTCTAGTACCTATGATCATATACTTGCACTTTGTTGGATTCAAAGTTAAATTGTTCTTCTTCGCCCATTCTTCGATAGTCTGCAAATCTTCGTTAATGTGGGCTAATGCCATGTCTGTGTCTCTGGGATTAAAAGAGTAATATAATTGTGTATCATCAGCGTACAAATGGAGGTTGCAGTATTTAATTTGCTTCTGTAGGTCTGCTGTATAAATTGCGAATAATATAGGGCTCAATATACACCCCTGAGGGGTTCCTCGTGGCACGTTTTGAGTATTTGACGCAATCGTCATTCCTTCTTCATTTACACACTCCACAAATTGTTTTCTATTTGAGAGAAAAGAAGAAAACCATTGGCACGTATTTGCGGTAAATCCATAGTACGACAACTTTGCAATTAACAGTTTTTTATTTATACAGTCGAAAGCCCTCGAGAAGTCAAGCAAAATGAGAATACTTCCCTTCCCCTCATCGCTAGCGGATAGGAGATCGTCAGTTACATGACACAGAGCTGTCGCGGTACTGAACCCTTTTCGAAATCCCGACTGTATATCTGGAAGAATATGCTTTTCTTCTATAAATTCCGTTACTTGGCTGCAAACTAACCTTTCTAGGACTTTCGATAAGGTAGGTAGGATGCTAATGGGACGTAAATCTTTATACTCCAGTACTCCGGGTGATTTTGGTAGCGGCTTTACTTTGGCTAATTTCCATAGCTCAGGGAAGGTGAGTGATTCTATTGATTTATTTATTATAATTTTAATGATTTTAAAAGTTACAGGTAAAGTCATACGGATCATTTCCATCGTCAATTTGTCGTGTCCGGCTGCATTGGTCTTGATCATTGATAAAATCTTAAGTATTTGGTTGTCAGTTGGTGCTTTAAGCGTGAAGTTGTTTTCAGGATTAAATTTGTTTGTTTCGAAGTAAGTTAAGGTGTTGATATCACAATCTGCACTTCCCGGTAAGTCAAGGAAAAAACTGTTTATTTTATTTGGGTCATTTAAATTATGAGGGATGTCTGGAAGCACAGTATTGCCCACAATTGATGAGCGTTTCAGATAGCACCACATTCGTTTTGCATCTCTGATATTATTATTAAAGTAATGAGTAAAAAAAGCCTTTTTCTCTCTGTAAATTGCGCTCGACACCAAATTCCTAAGGTTCTTATAGTATGTGCGATGACATTCTAGGTTGGATTTTTTCGCTCGTCTTAACGCCGAATTTCGAAGTGACATCATCAGTTTAATCGTGTCAGTTAGCCAAGGTCGTTGCTTCTCCTTTATTCGTATTTTACGTAGAGGCGCGTGTTTGTCAAAAACATTGATCATTATCGTATTGAATCTATATAACAGTTCATCGATTTCCATTGTGTGTACTTCACCTATGGAACTGATCTCACGTTGGACGTCGGAGCACAATGTATCACAATCAATAGTATGTAACGATCGTCTAATAACACACTTGGTAATTTCTCTATTACGCTTTATTTTCAGTTCTGAGAATATAACCGCATGGTCACTAAGTGAAGGATTATGTATGACTACTGTGTTATCATGTAATGTTGGTGTATCGGTTATGACTAAGTCGATGAGAGTACTAGTAGTTTCGGTTATACGTGTAGGTTCTTGTACTAATTGATGCAGGTTCCGTTGTTTTAAAAAGGTTGAAAATTTGATTGTATTAGCTTTACTAGGTTGTGATATGTCTACATTAAAATCTGTCAGTATAACAATGTGCTCACAATGTGCAAAACTATTCATTGCTTCGCTTAAAGCATCCAAGGAGTTGTCGACTGTAAGTGCCGTTTCTGCTCTGTACACTGTACCTATCGCTACTTTGATTCCGCCTAGTACTGATACCTCGAGCCACATCTGCTCGAGATCCGAACTCGGGTAAGAACAGGTACGCACATTCAAACCAGATCTAACATAGAAACCTACTCCTCCTCCACGACGGCCAGTGCGCCTCGGGGTATGTCTTAAGTGGTAGTTGGGAATGACTGGAATATGTTTTTCTTCACCGTCTTGGATCCAAGTTTCGTTTAAGGCTAGTATATCTGGTTTATGTTCATGCATAAGTATTAATAGTTCGTCAAATCCAGTATTAAGTGATCTAACGTTTAGGAGTCCGAGTTTTAAATACTTAAATCTATGGTTAGCCATTTTCGTAACATAGCTCATAAAACACGTTATTAATCAAATTGACATATTGGGTATTAATAAAACAGTTTGATATGCATTGGTACTGAAAAATATTTGACCTAAACCTTATTTTAGAACATAGAAGCGTATATGATACTAAGGAAAAAAATATTAAAAATGCCTCACGTGGCGTCAAAAGGTTACCATTTATAATAAGTTTTATTAAGAATTTTGAGGAAAAACAATAGTAAATTAATGATTTATCATGACATATTGTACTAGCTATGTATAAACTGTGCAAAAAATAAGGAATATATTTACATAAACACACGTACTTTAGTTTGATACATTCGCCCCTAAAAAAAGTCTAGAAATGTCGCTTTCCCTTCTTATGCGACGCACTGCACCATTGTCTTTCTTCCGTGCAAGAATATGGCCGTTACTTATCCACACAAACTTCCACTTCAACTTCTTTGCTTCTTCCTTTACCCTATATAGGATTTTTCTATTGGTCTTAGTCAGTCTTTCATTTATGTAAATAGGTTTAGGGGGTCCAGAGATATTCATGTCAGTCGTCTTAATAGATCTGCGCGCTCTGGCCGCTCGCAGTAAACGATCCCGAACTGTACGCCGCGTACATTGCACTACGATTGGCCGAATATGGTGCTGGCGGTCATCTTCAGAAGTACCCGAAGGTGCGGTTTGAGTACGGCCAACACGATATGCCGCAACAATGTCTTGCTCGTCCAGCATCTCACCGACTTTTGCTGCTAACATCTTTATAATATGTACAACGTTCTCACCCTTCTGCTCGGGGATTCCGATAATTTCAATATCACTCAATAACGCCTCTTGTTCTTTTTCATTTAACTCTTCCCTTAACTTTATTATCTCCGTGGACATTGCTTGATCATCTTCATGGGCACACTTGGTGTTTTCCAGTGCCAAAACTCGACCTTCGAGTTCTCCCATGCGGTCAGACATTTTTTCCATATTAGCCTTGCAGTATTTAACTTCTTGAAGCAATTCTTTTATATCATGATGGTACTTTGATATTTCATCTTTTATTTCTTTTCGAAGACTCTTCATCTCTATAAACATTAGTTCAACTTTACTAGTTAACTCTAAAATAGTATCGTTCGTACTGGGGGATCCCTCACACTGTTCCGGCGTGGTGCACGAAGATGTGTCGCCCTCAGGCCCGTGGGCGCCCGCGCTATCATCTTGACGGACCGACGTAGGTTTGCAACAGTTACTGCACAACCAGTTTTTAGGCACCGCGCACTTCCCTAATGATACACATTGTTTGTGGTATGCACATTTGCACTTGGCGCACACCGCTCCGCCTCCGCCGGAATGCGACATGAACTTTCCGCACCCGTTGCACTTACTCATTCTATTCGATCATTTAGAGAAGCCTGTTCAAATTCATGGATCTTCTGTTCAAGCGCAGCGTTGCACTTCTCAAAATACACACACTTATTGTTTATATTTACAACTGTCTTCTCCAATCTACTGATCTTTTCCCGTGATTGCTGGTTTTCTGCAAGTATTGTATCGTACTTATCTGATAGCAAGCTCAGACTTTGCGTTATTTCATCAAGGCGTGCTTTAACTTGTGGTATTGCACCTACTTTTTTCTGTATATCCTTAAGTATTTTTTCTTCAATTAAAGAGACCAACTCAGTCTTTAGTTTCGACAAAAGTGATACTTCCATGTTTCTAAAATATTCATCTAAGTTCCCCGCCGCCGACGGTAAGGGTACGTGGGGCGGTGAACTGTCGAACATTGACTTAACCGGAGTATTATCGTCGTTTTTTGGAGGTAATTTACACTCTGGACACTTCCAGTTTGACTTAGCTTTAGCTGCAAGTCTGCCAAAAGATGTCTTTGTGTATCCAACACAGGCGTAGTGGAAGTTATTTTTACATTCAAAACAAGAGATTTTATCAGTGACATTGATGAGCTGTTGACAGCCAAGGCACGAACTCATTTTGTGGGTATGCACTTGAGATGGACAAAATAATAAGCAAACTAATAACGCTAGTCACTAGAGTCTGCGATTAAAAGGGCATAAGCGCCATGCAGTAGCCGTCACTTACGCGTTTTACCGCGACGTATTTCACTGTTCACTACTAACGAGCTAAATCACAATTATACACAAATTCTAATTAAACTGACTCATATTGTTTAAATACAATTAAACTATAATATTGACTGTAACTTGAAATATCTTCTTAAACAAAATCTGAGAAGAAAGTATAACTTTTAACAAGTAAAACTTGAAAATATCTTGGCATAAAATAACTACGTGTCGTCCGGCGGTAAGCGTGCGAGTGAAGTGGTTCACTGCACAACATAAACAGATGTTTACCTCAACAAATACGGTATACGATTTATAATTCTTTAATCAAATCACACCTACTATATCTGATTGAGGTCTGGGGCAGTGATTCGAAAACTAAACTTAATGAGCTACAGATCAAGCAAAATAAAGTAGTAAAAGCTTTATTCAATTATCCATATTTAACGAGTACTGACAAGATATACAATGAAACGAAAATAATGACTATTAATCAACTATATACCTACAGTACATGCATTATAATTAGAAAAATCATCAACAAACAAATCTACACTAACATATCGTTTCTAAAGTTATCACAGATTAATAAGCGTAACACTCGACGAGCAAGTCTACTTGTTCTGCCGAAAGTGCGAACTAACTACGGTGTAAAAAATATAACATACGAAGGAGTACAACTTTATAACTCTTTACCTTCATCAATTAAAAATTTAAGTTCATGTAATCAATTTAAATCAAAGCTAGCTCAATACATTTTGGATTGTTGTAAAAAGGTAAATTGATAACTAAAACGGCGACCATATTGTAATTATGTAAAGTGTACGATATTGTTCTCATGTAAGTGACTTTTGTTTGTCTTTTTGAGAATAAATTCTTTAAACCTAAACCTATACATAGAATACTTATCGTCAATCCTAAATTTTTTCCATTATCATCACACTCCCATCTTGTTCATCATCATCCTTGTCAATAAAATTTTCATATCACATTCAAATAATCCTTTACAATATTTTCTGTCGTATTTTCAGGTACTGTGACATTTCTATAGGTTTTTAATTTTAGACTCAATTACATTAACGCGCAGATACATTGTAGCTTTAGCAAACCAAATTTGATCAAACATAATATTGCCATGGACAAGTACTTATTATATTTGTTACAAATTTGGTTTGAAAAGGTCCGAATTTGAAACTAAAAACCTACATATCAACATATTAGGTCCTTACATATGAAATTGGCGTTTTTCGTACTGGCCACTTTAATCACGAATTTCTCCTCTTTGGTAAGGAATTCCAAATTCAAATTTGTACAGCTATAGACTCATGTATTTGTGGTTCGATGACCGTCATTCATTTGTTTTTTTTCTTCTGTTTTTTTCTGTTTGCGTCACTCATTTTACAAAATGGAAAACTTAAAATATCGCATTATTTACGAGTATGAGTTCCGCCGTGGCACTAGTGCTGCGGAAACGACTCGAAGGGTGAATGATGTGTATGGCGGTCGTGTTGCAAAAGAAAACACAGTTCGTTTTTGGTTCCAACGTTTTCGTTCTAGAAATTTCGATCTGCAGAACAAGCCCCGTGGACGGCCTGAGACTCAAGTTGATAATGAAGAGTTGAAGGCTATTGTGGAAGCGAATCCATCGCAAACCACGTCCGAGTTAGCTGCAGGCTGCGATGTTAGTGATAAAACTGTTTTAATTCACTTGAAGCAAATTGGGGAGATTAAAAAGCTTGAAAGGTGGGTACCTCACGAATTGACTGAAGCAAACCGGCAAACCCGCGTCGACTGTTGCGTTACATTACTAAACCGGCACAATAATGAAGGTATTTTAAACCGAATCATTACCTGTGATGAAAAATGGGTTCTTTACGATAATCGGAAGCGCTCAGCGCAATGGTTGGATCCTGGCCAGCCAGCCAAATCCTGCCCCAAGCGAAAATTAACCCCAAAAAAGTTACTTGTAAGCGTTTGGTGGACTAGTGCCGGTATTGTTCATTACAGTTTTCTCAAATCTGGCCAGACTATTACGGCTGATGTCTATTGTCAGCAATTGCAAACCATGATGGAAAAGCTAGCGGCTAAACAACCTAGGCTGGTCAATCGCTCCACGCCACTGCTGCTTCACGACAACGCTAGACCACACACTGCGCAACAGACGGCTACTAAATTAGAAGAGCTTCAATTGGAAAGTCTAAGACATCCTCCGTACTCCCCGGACCTTGCTCCAACAGATTACCATTTTTTTCGAAATTTGGATAACTTCTTGCAAGGGAAAAAATTCAACTCCGATGGGGCAGTCCAAATCGCCTTCAAAGATTTTATTGATTCCCGTCCGACTGGTTTTTTTAGTAAAGGGATCAATGAACTACCTATGAGATGGCAAAAGTGCATAGAAAATAATGGTTCATACTTTGATTAATTAAATATATTATATTAAAAAATATTCGACTTTTTGTTCCTCCCATACAAAACGCCAATTTCATATGTAAGGACCTAATATTTGTCCATCATCAGTGTGTATATCTTGGTTGTCATTACTGTGGGTTTCCATCACAACAACACTTGTATTGACTCATATTGTTGTATCTGCTTTGTCAATGTTAATGTTATGAATGGCAACATGTGTCAATACAAGTATTTGTGCAGTCGGAATGCATAGTTATCTTCTACATTTAATATATTTTGTCTTTGTGACAAATCAAACGTCATTTCCTTGTAAATTTCATATCAAATGCATAAACAATTTGATTTATTGGATTTTGCCATATCTTGCACTTCAACTCCGTTTTTTGTCATACAACTAGAAATGTTTTTGTTGTTTTTCTCTTATAATGCAGTAATTGCTTCTTAAAGAAGTTGCATAATAACTTTTCTCTAAGATATAGTCAAAAAGAAGTATGAATTGTCAATGAGCACCGTCAATCGTCTATTAGCCGCCTAGTCTATAAAACACTATTTTGAAACTAAAAACATCAACACGATATTTGGTACACTCGAGTAACGTTTACTTGGGCATCCAGTAGTAGGGCGAGTAGTGGTGCGGCAGCAGCGGCGGCAGGGGTGGCAGCAGGTGCGGCAACGGCGGCAGCAGGTGCGGCAGCGGCGGCAGGATCGAAGACGACTCGGTGGGCGCGGGCGGCGGCGGCGACGCGAGTGGCGCGGGCTGCGGCGGCGGCGCGGAGCGCGCGGCTTGCGCGCAAAGCGGTTCTCAGAGCCACGAGTCTATTGATGCCGTCGTAGGGTGGCGCGCGCACACCTAGCGCGGCGGGATACGCCGGCGAGTAGAGGCTCATGATCTGCGCGCCCGTCTGCCGCAGCAGCTCCTCCTGGTGCCGCTGCAAGTACTGCTGGTACAGCGGCTGGGACGCCTCGGCGCCCTCGAACGGGTAACCTGCTCGGACTTGACCGTGTCCGATGTAGGGGAAGGACCCACTACCATGAGTTGAGTTCTGATGTGCAGGTTTAACATGCTTTTCAGCACTAGTCTCCGCCGTGTTTCTTTGCTGATGGGCCACAGCCGCAGCCATGTAGTTAACCGCCATCAGCTGATTGGTGCTATTACGTAAGTCTTCTATGGAGAACCCGCCGTTTTCGCCATACAATGGTGCTCCGAGGGTGGGGGTGGAGCCGAAGTTGAAAGCGCTCGTCGCTATCATGTTAGTTTTTACGGGCTTCAGCAGTCGGTAGTGCAAGGCGGACTGTGGTACGTTTGTGCAACCACCAGCGAACATTTATTCTCCGTCGTTCTTTTCCGTTTCGTCTTCGGCTTGGGATCTTGGTGAGCGCTGGTGATGGTCGACGATGCCTTGTACATGTCTTCCTTGCTAACTTATGGCGAATGCTGCGAGTAAACGGAGTTCACCGACGTCGTAATGGGATCATGATACAGAGGGGCGCCAGTGCCAGAAAAACTCGATAAGTACCTATCGTCGTTGGAGTACCGCTCTAGCATTTGCGGTATGTCTGATGAGACTTTACGATCTATTCCTAATAGATCGTAAAGTCTCGAGAGGAATCGATGAATGTGTAGTGTAGGAAGTTTTGTAGGGAATCGATGAGGCGAGCGGATGGTTTTGTACCAATTTGTCGGTTTTTTGTGATTTGGCCAAAGTGTCAATGTTTAGCGATTGACTCGGTGTCGCAATGGGCGGGAGGTGCCATCATATGATCAGTCTTGAGCATGGTGCGCGGATTCGGGATTCGTATCTCGCCCTGAAGATTTTGGTGAAGGTCTTGAGTTCGCTGCAGACTCGTCCTCGGCACGCTGTTGTATGCATTATACTGTTCTTGCTGCAAGTTCTTGTTGTAGTTAAGAGCTGCAGTGGTGGTGAGATTAATCTCAGGTTTAAGTTTATCTTCGTTGTTCGCGGCGTATGAGTTAGAATAGTCCGAGGGCATAATGTCTGCCTTTCTAATTTGATTGGTAACTTTCCAATTCCCATAGTCGATGGCTGTGGCGGAAGGCGGCAAAGAAGTGTTGCACCCATATAATTTCTTGTTCGCTAGTTCAATATCATTAAGGGAAAAGTTGTTCGCGTCATATTGCTTGTGATGCATGTGGGCGACGTTGTGATTGATAGGCATGTCATTGATCTGTCGATCGTGACAATGTGCGGGTGTCATATTACTGGCGGGCATAGCCGCTTTTGCTAGTGGTAATTGGGGCAGGTGATTATTTATTCCAAGATTCATAGCAGTGTTGGATTTTGCATAATCGATTTCGCGCATTTCGCTGCTGTTTCGTCTGTCCTTGTCCGTATTCATGTAACCCATGTTAATCATATCTACGCAATCTCTCTTCATCATGCCAATAGACTTGCTCGAATCGGACATGACGTCATCGCTCTTGATTTCTTGAACATCGCTGTCGTAATCAATCTCTGTAGTATCTGGAGAACGTCTTTCGACATATTCCATAGCACTTTTTTCACGCAAGCAAAGGTTTTTGCTCAAGTTTTCTGATTTTTCAGTCAATGCTAAAGCTATGTCATCGACAGAGGCATTCGATATAGGTATTTGGTATGAAGATTGTGTTATTTTTTGGTGATCATGTGCCTTTGTAATAGCTGACATATCTATTGGTTCCACAGATTTTTTGGTTAATTCTTCAGGTTCATTGTAAGTTCATTTTTTGACTGGGAAATGAGTTGTCTTAGGATCAGAATTAATCTGCGCGGATGTACACGAAACTGGGTTATTCATCACTGGGACAGGGTGTGTTGATACACTTGGATGCGAGTAGTCTTTGGTAGGACCTTGTGGGTACGGAGAACAGGTGGAATGGTAGGGCTCCTTGTAGGCATTTTGTTGGTATGATTCTGTTCCCATTGGGGAATAATCATCGTGATTTCGAGTTGGCTTATTGACCAGCGGAGATTTTGCTGCGTCGTAGTACGATGGCGCATTTTGCCCATAAGCGGGCAAAGGACTCTTGTTGTGGTCGACGAAGTAATTAGGAGTGGCCGATCCCGTGGCGGTGCTCGAGATATAGACGTGTTGTGAGTACGGTGAATATGGTGATTGCGGCATTTCACGTGGACTGCAACTCTTTTCTGGGCTACTTTTAAGTGACGTCGTGTCTTGATAGAAGCCAGCTCTCACAGTGCCATTTATAATTGGATACGATACCTTTTGGAAATCGTCGTATCGTGGAGATGCGGGGGAACGCAGGAGCGGCGAGGTCAATGACATGTGGTGCCGGGGAGAGTCTAGGTCCTGGCTGAAGGAGGAGCGTTCCGATACCGAGCTGCCGGTGCTGGTGCGCCTCTGTCTCGGCGTGGTGGACGCGTGCGGCAACGGGCTCTCACCGCCGCCATCTGGCGTCTCCGGCCCGTTAGGGGAATCAAATTTCGTAGCACTCTTCGTGGCAGTGAATTTGTTATCACAGTTAATTTTATCTGTAGTTTTGTCATCAGATTCATGTTCGTTCTTTTTCTTTGACGTTATAGTTGACGATGCAGCTTTTGGAGCGCCGAATGCTTTGAACCAGGCACTCAAGTTCGGCGTTGCTTTTTCTTGGTTAGGCTTGGGCGGAATCGTAGGTTCCGTTTCGACTTCGGCATCTTTTTTGGTTGGCGTCGGTTTGTCTTCGCTGCTAGATACAGCGTTATCTTCCTCATCAAATGGTTGCTCGATGTCGGCTGAAGTGATAGTTTCTATTTTCTTTTCTGTTTTGTCCTCATCATTGGTAAAATTGTGATCGCTTCCAAAAGTGAACTCCACAGAGGGGAGAACAGAGCCGAGACTTAATTTGGGACAGGACTCCTCACCTTTAACCGTTTCCCGTGATTTGTGGAGCGGGCCCGTAGAATCAGTTTCTTCCGATTTTTCGGATGTCTTGTTACTTATATTTGTGAGTAGATTACCCTTACTTTTTCCAGGCTGCAATCTATCAATAGTTCTTTGTATCTCCCTCCTTTTCACTAGTTTTGGTTCTCTTGAGGAAGGTCTCTTGCGCGTAGGTTCTTTTTTGGTTTGCAAGGATTTATCTCCTTGCGATGATTCGTCATCTTGGCGACTGTTCTCTGGATCCTCCGTAGAAATAGTTTGTGTTGGGCTGTCTGATGCACAACTTTGAGCAGACCCCTTTGGTGTATCATCCAGCCATTTACTTATGTCTTTGACTGCTTGCTCCAAAGCTACTGTAGCAGATTCATTTCTGGCGGTAGTCTTTTTCCCCCTTTTCTTATGAGTAATTTTTTGTTTTAGATTTTCATCATCTGAAGAATCTGAGTTGTCATCTTCTTTTGCAGAATCTTTAGAATCTTTGGTATCGGAGTCTGAACTCCTCCTCCTGGTGCTGTGGTATGTGAATAAGCTATTAAATAGAGAAGTTGTCCTATACTTCTCGTTCTTCGCTTTTAATTTTTCGATTGTTTCTCTCAATTTTTGGTTCTTATCTTTTTCTGGAATACGTAAGTTTTGTTTCTGTTTATCGATTGTCTTTTGTTTAAAATCAAAGAGAGTTTCCCAAGCATCCTTGGCGGCGTGGCGTCGTCTTTCTTTAATCCTTACTTCCTTACTAATATTATAAATGCGAAAGTAACTCTGTCTGTCTGTCTGTCTGTCTGTCTGTCTGTCTCGCTTTCACGCCAAAACTACTGAACCGATTTAAATGAAATTTGGTACACAGATATTCTAGAGCCTCAGAAAGAACATAGGCTACTTTTTAACACGAAAACAGGGTTGTAAGGGGTTGAAAGTGGGGGTGGTAATTTGTATGGAAGTATCGTCATTTTTACAGTTAAAGCATGAAACTTCTGTCTAAGGCTGCTAATTTGATATAAATAAATATGAAATTCAATTTCTGTAAAAATTTTTCCCTGAAGGGTGCTAAATAACAATAGGGGATGAAAATTTGTTTGGGAATATGTGAGGCTTAGGTGAATGTTTTATTTAATATGTTTTGCTGTTACCCTTACTGATATTTAGTTTAGGGCCCGAGAAAGAACAAAGACTACTTTTTAACGCGAAAAAAGGGTTGTAAGGGGTTGAATGTGGGGGTGGTAATTTGTATGGAAGTATCGTAATTTTTACAGTAAGAAGCTTGAAAATTTCTTTCTAATGCTGCTAATCCTTACTAATATTATAAATGCGAAAGTAACTCTGTCTGTCTGTCTGTCTGTCTCGCTTTCACGCCAAAACTACTGAACCGATTTAAATGAAATTTGGTATACAGATAGTCTAGAGCCTGAGGATGGACATAGGCTATATTTTAACGCGAAAAAGGGAATGTAAGGGGTTGAAAATGGGGGTGAAAATTTGTATGGAAGTGTCGCCTACTATTGTTTACTGAACCGATTTAAATGAAATTTGGTACACAGATATTCTAGAGCCTCAGAAAGAACATAGGCTACTTTTTAACGCGAAAACAGGGTTGTAAGGGGTTGAAAGTGGGGGTGGTAATTTGTATGGAAGTATTGTCATTTTAACAGTTAGAAGCTTGAAATTTCTTTCTAAGGCTGCTAATTTGATAGAAATAAATATGAAATTAAATTTTTGTATCAATGTTACCCTCAAGGGTGCTAAATAACTATAGGGGATGACATTTTGTTTGGGAATATTTTAGACTTCGGTGAATGTTTTTTTTTTTTTTTTTTTTTTTTTTTTTTTTTTTTCAAGGTGTTCATCGACGCCCATGGACATCTGCAATACCAGAGGAATCGCAGATGCGTTGCCGGCCTTTGAGAAGGTGATACGCTCGCTTCTTGAAGGACCCTAAGTCGTAGCGGTTTGGAAATACCGCCGAGGACAGACCATTCCACAACGCGGCGGTACGCGGTAGAAAGCTACGCGAAAACCGCACGGTTGTGGATTGCCAGCCATCGAGGTGGTGTGGATGGAACTTGGCGGTCTGTCGGGTCGTCCGATGACGGAACTCGGCGGCAGGAATTGTTCCAAACAACTCTTCTGAGCACTCCCCGTGGTAAATACGGTAGAAAATGCAGAGGGAACTAACGTCCCTCCGCAACGCCAGAGTGTCGAGCCGATCAGTAAGAACTCGGTCGTTGACGATTCGAACCGCTCTCCGTTGTATGCGGTCAAATGGAAGAAGCTGGTACTGGGGTGCTCCCGCCCAGAGATGCGAGCAGTATTCCATGTGGGGCCGAACTTGCGCCTTATAGAGCTGAAGGCGATGGCCCGGTAGGAAATACTGCTTCGCTCTACCGAGCACACCCAGTTTTTTGGAGGCCAGCTTGGCCTTGTCTTCCAAATGACCGCGAAACTGAACGTCGTTCGATATGTCAACGCCGAGAATACTGATACTGGCTGAGGCAACCAGGGGAGTGCCCTCGAAATGAAGATCCACGACAAAGGGTTGTTTTTTAGCGGTAATGGCGCATACTTGTGTCTTTTTGGGATTGAAATCAACGAGATTTCGCCGACCCCAATCCGAAACTTCACCCAATAGGGTCTCCAGTTCAGACACAAGTTTGGTCCGGTTCTCATCGGCAGTAGCCCGAGAAACGTTAGCGCGGGCCGTGTACAATGCATCACCCGTGCTATCGTCTGCATAACAATGGATGTTGCTAATTTGCAGCATGTCATTGATATGCAGAAGAAACAGGGTGGGCGACAGTACACAGCCCTGTGGGACACCAGCATTAATTGGTTTGGGGTCCGAGCATGCACCGTCGACAACGACCTTGATGCTTCGACCCTCCAAAAAGCTGGCAATCCAGGCGCGTAGTTTCTCGGGCAGCCCGTAGGAAGGCAGCTTCGAGAGAAGTGCTCTGTGCCATACCCGATCAAAGGCCTTGGCCACGTCCAAACTAACCGCCAGAGCCTCCCCCTTGCCCTCGATCGCCTCCGACCATCGATGCGTGAGGTACGCAAGAAGATCACCAGCTGAGCGACGCTGTCGGAAACCGTACTGACGATCGCTAATCAGCTGATGCTCCTCAAGGTACCTCATGAGTTGGCAATGTATGTTTTGCTGTTACACTTACCAATATTTAGTCTAGGGCCTCAGAAAGAACATAGTCTGTTTTTAAACGCGAAAAAAGGGTTGTAAGGGGTTGAAAGTAGGGGTGGTGATTTGTATGGAAGTTTCGTCATTTTTACAGTTAGAAGCATGAAACTTCTGTCTAAGGCTGCTAATTTGATATAAATAAATATGAAATTCAATTTCTGTAAAAATTTTACTCTGAAGGGTGCTAAATAACAATAGGGGATGAAAATTTGTTTGGGAATATGTGAGGTTTAGGTGAATGTTTTATTTAATATGTTTTGCTGTTACCCTTACTGATATTTAGTCTAGAGCTCGAGAAAGAACAAAGACTACTTTTTAACGCGAAAAAAGGGTTGTAAGGGGTTGAATGTGGGGGTGGTAATTGTAATAAAACTCCATGTTGAGCAAGACTAATATTTTAATGTACCCTCTGAATAAACATAAAAATGCACAGATAACAAATCATTCACTTGTTTATGAATACAGATACTACATCATCCTCCTTCCTTTTTTTTTTTTTTTTTAACCAAAACATTATGCAAAAATCTTACAAACTAATTAGAACAGCAAAACTTAAACTTAACATAAAGTAAATACTTTTTTTTTTTTTTAACCATAATAATAACAGAAAAAAAATTTTTAAACTATTAACATTTAGCTTAATGTAAAACTAAATAAGTATTTTAAACTTCAATTACGGAAACAAATTTTTAAACTTATTTTTCGCTGAAATAGCCGCCTGCCTAACATCAATTTTTTGCGCATTATTATTGGGTAAGAGTGAAGACGTTGCGATTGTGGTGGCCTCGTTACCTAGGTCGCGTTGTAATGCCGAGTCTGCGCTAGACGTTCCCGGGATGCAGCCGCTCTCAGTGGGTTCAGTCGCGCCATAGGCACTGCCCTGCTGACCAATATTAATCAAATGCCGCCTATTACGTCTGTAACATCTGCCCGCGGCATCACTAACAAAATAAGATCGTGGTTGCGCAGCGCGCGCCTGCACACGGCCGCGCCTGCGCCGACTCACTCCGTCCGCGATGATCACCTCCTGCCCGGCCTGCAGCTCCGGGAGCGCCCTCGAGTGCCAGTCGTATCTAGTTTTACACTTAAATTGTTTTTCTCGAATGTTTTTATAATCTTCGCTATTGTCTCGAGAAGGTTTAAGTTTGCTCAGATGAATGGGAAGCCGAGTATTTATCCTACGACCCATCAATAACTCCGAAGGTGAAGCGATGCCGTCACGCGGTGTCGCTCGAAAATTTAATAATCCTAGATAAAAATCAGTGCCCGACAAATACGATTTCTTTAACATTTCTTTTACGGTTCTAACAGTTCTCTCACTCCGTCCATTCGACTGCGGATAATGGGGCGACGTCGTGATATGATCAAAACCCCACGTCCTACAAAACGATGCGAACTCTTTCGACGCGTAAGCGGGCCCGTTGTCTGTCACCAGATGGGCCGGAATGCCGTGTCGAGCAAATTGCTCCTTTAAAGCGCCGATAACTGATCTGCTACAAATATTCGTTAACATAACTACCTCAACAAAATTCGAAAAGTAATCCACTAATATAAGATAATAGTTTTTTCCTATTTGAAAAATATCTGAACCTACCTTGACCCAGGGTATATCAGGTATGTGATGAAACAAGAGGGGTTCACGCGGGGGGCGCGGAGCGCGCTCTGTACACGCTGCGCAGCGCCGCACGCGCTGCTCGACATCGCGCGACATGCCCGGCCAGAACATGACCTCGCGCGCGTGCCGCTTGCAACGGTCTATGCCCATGTGCCCGTCGTGAACGCGTTCTATCATCTCCTTACGCAGACCGCGCGGTATATACACAAGATTGTCCTTAAAAATTATGCCATCGACGTATTCAAATAATTCCCTGTAGGACCACTGCGCGCGAACACGTTCATCGACTTCGTATTTATTGTCTGGCCAACCGTTACCTATATACGATATTAAAAGTTGACACTCTTCATCTTTGGCTGTAAATTCCTTAACAAGTTTTGTTTTTTCACTACTGAATCTGACATTTTCTAACAAAAAACAGGTCTGCTCCTCGACTTCGTTACTTATGTTATCCGACAATATTTCTCCTAGCGGGGCTCTCGACAGTGTATCCGCAATATACATATACTTCCCGGGCTTGTATACAACTTTAAAATCATAAGCTTGTGCCCTTAACATCATGCGTTGGAGGCGAGCCGGCACCGAGTCCAAAGATTTCTTAAACAAGGATTCTAATGGTTTGTGGTCTGTCTCCACCGTAACGTCCGACATACCGAAAACATATTGATGGAACCGCTCCAACGCAAAAACGATAGCTAGTAATTCCTTTTCAATCTGCGCATAGCGACATTGCGTGTCGTTGAGCGTCATGGAGGCAAACTCGACGGGACGACCTCGCTGCAGCAGTACGGCGCCGAGCGCGCGCGCACTCGCGTCCACCGACACCAGCACTGGCGCGCGCGTCTCGTACAACGCCAATACGGGCGCGCCGCTCAGCAGCCGCTTGACGCGCGTCACCGCCGCCTCATGTACCCTGTCCCAGCACCACACGCTATCTTTTTTTAACAAACATCTCAACGGATAAACTTCCTCGGAATAATTCGGTATATATTTCGATAAATAATTAACCATGCCCAAAAAACGTTCCAAAGACGGCCTATCTTTAGGTGGTGGCATATCCGTAATAGCCCTTAATTTACTCTTATCTATTTGCATGCCGCTAGCGCTGAAAGTATGACCTAGATAATTAATTTGTTTTACGGCGAATTCACATTTTTTACGATTAAATTTAATACCTACTTTTCTGGCCCTATCGAGAAGGGCCTTTAAGCGCCTATCGTGTTCTTCGATATTTACGCCCCAAACGACAATATCGTCTACAAACGAGTCAACGCCTTCTAAATCCTCTAGAATCTGTCGAATTTTTGAATGAAAAACTTCCGGTGCACAATTAATTCCGTACGGTAAGCGCAAGAACTGGTAACGCCCGAAAGGCGTCCCGAAGGTACATAAATCGGCGCTCGCATCATCGATCTCACACATCCAAAAACCCGAGCGCGCGTCGAGCTTGCTGAAAACGGTGGCCCCTTGCAGCCTGCAAGCTATCTCCGCGAGCGTGGGCAACGGGTAGTGTGCGCGACGCACGGCTTTGTTGAGCGGACGCGGGTCAAGACACACGCGAATGCCGCCGTCCTTCTTGGCGGCCACCACTATCGCGTTAACCCACTCCGTCGGATGAGAAACTTTTCGTATCACGCCTAACTCCGTCATGCGATTCAATTCGACTAACAACTTTTGTCTAACACCTATAGGTATTTTTCTAACAGGACATATCGACGGTTGTACACTCTCATCGATTACAATTTTATATTTACCCGGTAACTTGCCCAACCCCTTGAACAAATCGTCGTAAGATGTAATATCAATAGTATGGATACGCCTTATCATACCTAATTCTTCACAAGCATTTTTACCGAGTACACTTTGACAATTATGTTTAGTAACAATGAAATGCAAATTATATGTACGACTTTTGTATGTCCATGACAAATCACATGCTCCGACAACAGTTAAGTAATTACCACAAAATGACTGCGCTCTTGTGTTATCTGAATATAAAATAGCAAAGTCGCATCCTAGTCTTTTAAACGTATCTATAGAAATAACATTTAGATCTGAACCCGTATCTAACTTAAATAACTCGCGATTTCCACTACAATTTAAAATTAAATATTCATACCATTTGCCGCCATACTTGTTGTCCTTACATTTTTCACGAAGAGTCGAAACATGATAAAGATCCTTATCACTATCACTTTCGTAACTTTCATTTAATTGCATTACTTTTTTATAAAACTTTTGCCGACAACACTTTTTAAAATGTCCTATTTGATTGCATAAAAAACAAATAGCTTTTTTAGCTGGGCAGGTAATATCGCTATTGCAATTGTAATTAGCGCAACAAAGACATTTAACTCGCGGCGAAACTTCGGAGCGCCGACGCGCCGCCGGCAGGGGGCGCTGTTGGCCGCCGCGACCGCGCCCGCGCCGCCCGTTGCCCCACGCGCCCGCCACGGCGTCCACCGCGAGGCCCGACGCTCCCGGCTCCGGCTCCGCCGATCCGCCTTTTGTTTCTTCTATCTGCTGAGTCTCCTCGTTAGACATTTCATTTGCCTGACATATTTTTACTGCCTTAGCCAGCGTAAGATCCTCGGTCCTGAGTAATCTTTCCCTCACGACGCCATCCGCTACTCCACAAACTATTCTGTCGCGTATCAAGCCGTCTTCTAAATGTTCGAACTCACAGGACTGACTCAACAATTTAAGTGCGGTGACATATTCGTCTATGGACTCCCCTCGGTTTTGAGATCGCGTAAAAAATTTAAATCTGGTGATCGTCGTATTTTGCTTCGATCCAAAGTGTTCATTAAATTTTTTCACCAAAATCTCGATATCCTCGGCGTCCTCATCTTTCGTAAATTTAAACGTAGTATACACATCGTAACCTTCCGGGCCGATTAAATTCACTAATAGACTGCTTTGTACATCTTTTGTACTTTTGTGTACTCCCGACGCTTTCAAAAAGACTTGAAACTGTTTATACCACTTTCGCCAGGCGTCTGCGCGCGCCGCCGGCCCACCGTGTAAAATTAATTCTGCTGGAGGTCTAGCGTGCTCCATTTTAACGCAAAACTACACTTTTCTAATAAAATCGTAATTTAACACCGCTGTCACCATGTAATAAAACTCCATGTTGAGCAAGACTAATATTTTAATGTACCCTCTGAATAAACATAAAAATGCACAGATAACAAATCATTCACTTGTTTATGAATACAGATACTACATCAGTAATTTGTATGGAAGTATCGTCATTTTTACAGTAAGAAGCTTGAAACTTCTTTCTAATGCTGCTAATTTGATATAAATAAGTAAGAATTTCGATTTTTGTAAAAATTTTACCCGTAAGGGTGCTAAATAACAATAGGGGATGAAAATTTGTTTCGCAATATGTGAGGTTTTAATGAATGTTTTGTTTAATATGTTTTACTATTATACTTACTGATATTAAGCTTAGAGCCTGAGAAAGGACAAAGATTAATTTTTATCGTGAAAGAGGGTGTATAAGGGGGTAAAAGTAGGGGTGGAAATTTGTATGGACGTATCGTCATTTTTACAGTTAGAAGCTTATAACTTTTTTTAGGCTACTAATTTGATATTAATAAATAGGTCATTTAAAGTTTGTAAAAGTTTTACCCTTAATGTTGCAATATAATAAGGGAATAGGGGATGAAAATTTGCATAAGAGTAAATGAATATTTTGTAAGTTCCATTTGTTTTGTTGTAATTTTTTATAAGTTTAAATAAAATACCTCAACAACAACAACTAAATTCACGCCCATAACCCAGAGGGATAGGTAGAGACCAAACACCTACATTTGGTGTGGTCGTGGCACACCTATCTCTATGTCTACATCCATACATCAACGCATAGCACGTCGGTCAAGTAAAATAATAATCCTTAAAAAAAATGCTTAACGAAAACAGTATTTCACGCGGACGAAGTCGCGGGCACAGCTAGTTTTGTCATATTTATCTTTGTAGAAATCAGGATCGGCGAGCTGGTCCGACTCTTGAGGCTCGGGCTTCCGGCGAGGGTCGCTCTGCTCGCCTTCATCACGATTGCGCTGGTCACGCAGGCGACGTTTGTGACGGCGGTCCAGTTCGGTGGGGGAAGGTGACGGTGAGGGCGATGGAGAGGGTGATGGCGTGTGGATGGAGGGCAGAGGGCTGGCGCTGCGGCTCCTATTTGAGCTCTCTAGAGATTCCTGTGACTCACTTCGCTTCATCTCTTCTGTTTCTACCTCTTGATGCTTACTCTTCTTCCTCTTCGATTTTTTACCATCTTTGTCCTTATTTTTTCCATGTTTTTTACTGTGTCGACTTCTAGATTCATGCTCAGATTTGTGAGAATATTTCTTATGATTTTTGGAATGTTTTCCGTGTCTGTGATGACCCTTATGTTTCTTTTTAATTTTATGAGATTCTTTTGATTCTTTCTCTTCATTTGGTTCCGGTATTTCCTCTACCTCTTCCTCTTCTTTTTCTTCGAGTTCGACTTGATCCGAGGAACTGGTCTGCGGCTCCGCTGCAACAAACAAATACGAAAATTTTCATGTATGTGAAAGCATATTTTAACACGATAAAGCGAGAAAGGCGAAAAAGACATTAAATTTAATATAGAAAATAATATATAAATTAACTCGTGATTGGAAAATTTACCTGCATCCGAATGAGATTTTCGCTTCTTTCGTTTGTGAGGAGGGGGAGATTCACTTGTTTTAATTTTGTGTTTCCGCGACGGTGTGGGCAGTTGGTACTCCACTGCAATCTCCTCGTCTGATGATGACACTTGGTGAATGTACTTCTCGGTGAGGCGGTCGAAAGCCGCTTGCAGGTTGTCCACCATCGTGGTATACTCTGTCAAAACAAGTTAAATCACAATTATTCACTCAGTGCCTAATTTTTATTTTTTATTTAACTGAAGTGAATTAAATGTGAGCAACGGCTTACCATTATCTTGTCCATTGTAGAGACGACAATTATTCACAATCAATTTGAAGTCTGCTTTGAACATATTAAAGTCCGTGTAGTATCCGGAATCAAGTCTTTCTTCCATTTTACGTAGATCCATGGGGCGCCTGATGACCGCGTAGTAGTTGGGCGCGTAATCCTCCTCCACGGGGTCCATGAACGGCCAGGCGTCATCATGAGCGCTGAGCTGCTCCAACACTTTGTACATATCAATTTGGACATCTTCATCGGATTGTGAATCATCGGAAAACTGAAAATGGACAAACCGTTAATCTTCAACATAGTTCTAAATAAATCTTTAGTGAGTAATAACTTAATTTATGCCCTAGTACTTTACATTAAAAAATAATATTTACATTTGTGATGTTTTCAATTTCTTCCTGGTACTATTAACAGGTTCAACAGTATCGGGTAACAATTTGTCCAGTAGCAGAGGCTAAGGAGTTGTTAGTCTTCCTGCCCGTCTTCACGGGCGGCACCGGAGGGGGCGAGCCCTTTCGCTTAGGGGTTGAATGTTTCGTTTGTTTTTCTGTCTTCTTAGATTTTGAAACCTTCTGGGGCATTTCTTTTTTTCACTGTCTGAACTCTCGTCAGATGAATCCGATGACGCGGATTTAGTCCTAAAACAAAATGATCAGTTACATTTTTGTACATTTCAATTTATTCGAACAAAATTATAAAGCGAAATGGATCTGTATTGGTATGAATAAGCTTATGATTGCCTATCCTTTACAGTAATATATAATAATATTAGCAATGAATGATAATATTGTATTATTTAGTGTTTCTTCCAATTAAAACCAGTCATCTCCTATTATTTCTGCCTACCCATCTAGGTGTAAATATTTTAAATTAATGTGTTACTGCCATTGCCCACCTTAGTCGTTCCCTCCTCCGGGCCCTGGTGTCCCGCGCAAGCTGTGCACTTTGTTTTTTTGTGTCGTTGTCCGTGGCCTCATGGACGCTGCGCTTCCGCTCTTTCTCCTTCTGTTCTATCTTCTGCAGCACGCGGCTGGATGTACGCCTCGGCGCGAGCTCTAACAACCTTAAAAGGGTACAATATTTTTAGATTATACTTTTAATTTGCTTACCACTACCAAAAACTAATATTATATTTAATGTAACACATAAAAAGTAGCACAGCTCATACATTTGTTGAATGGGAGAATAATGGTATATTATAAAGCTTCAATATAGCAGGCAAAAGGTAGAAAATACATCATTTCAGTATATTGGATACAGCTTACTAAAAACAGTCTTAATTATTTCAATATCCAGCAAAGCTCAATATATGCTGAAACATATCATTCAGTCAAACTCTTTCAGTGATTTCTATTGACCATCTATTTTGGTTTTTGTTTGCATTTATTTGACAAAAGTTTGAACAAAACAAAATTCATGATAGCAAGCAAACACTGAAAATTTAGACATAGTCACGCAAGCGTTATACAAAAAAACTGTACTAATAAGTATGAAAATAATCAACATACAGCTAAGTATGATGTTGGACTAAAATGAAATAATTTAAGTTGTGAATATAATTAAATATCAGGTGTAAATCAGGCACAGAAATGAGGGGTTGTCAATATTAGACTAAAGTACAATTAAAGTTTAAAAAAATAAAATTGCAAAATGTCAAAATTCAAGAAATATTAAGCCTATGAATAAGCAAGTGGAAACATTGACCAGAATCAAAATAATTTTAATACATGTTCCATAATCATTTTTAGCCGACTTCAAAAAGAAGGAGGTTATCAATTCGACTGAATTTTTTTTTTTTTTTTTATGTGTGTTACCGCGAATCTCCGTCCCTGGTGGTCCGATTTTGATAAAAATGATTTTAATCGAAAGGAAGTGCTTGCAGGTGGGTCCCATTTTTTTGTTTTTTTTTTTAAATAACTAGAAGACTAGTAGATTTTGAATATAGCTTCAAAATTTGTTTGAAAATTAGGGACATTTTTGCTTTCAGCGCTTACGTAGGCTAAACTATAAGACCTACATCAAAATGATGTATGGCGAATTGTAGCTCTTTAAATGTGCTAAATAAAAGTCCGCGATAGCATATATCTATCTTTTATAGTTTTCTCACAATAACCATTTTTTTCTTTACGAAACATTAATTAAATTCATGCCCTATTTCCGACGCTATTATTCAAGTTCAGTATTAACCCTTATGTAAATAAACATGTTCATTATCAAGAGAATTTAATGTAGATTATATTTGCAATTGAAACTATATCATTCTGTCTAATAGTTTAGGAGATATCGTAAGAATAAAATTACGCGGAAACGAAAAATGATACATCGCGTTACAATGAATAGCACAAATTTGCTTTCTGGGCTTACGTAGGTCAAACTATATGACCTACATTAAAATGATGTATGGAGTAATTATAGATCCTTAAATTTGCTAAATAAAAGTCTCAGGTAGCATATATCTATCATCTATGGATGTCTCACAAAAACCATGTTATTGTGAACAAACTTCGATTAAAATGCACACGAAAAACAGCGTCGTAAGCTTACGGCGCTATTATATTATATTCGATATGAATCCTTATCCAAATAAATATGTTTGATGGCTAGAGTATTAAATGCAGATTACATTAGCCTTTAAACTATGTAATTCTGATCAATAGTTTGGAAGATATTAAATTATTAAAAACTACGCGCATTCGAAAAATTCTACGGCGGTGCGCGGCTGGACTAAATTAAAGGCACGCTACGATGTATTAGTTCGTTAATTTTCAATTTGTATACCGATTTTGATAATTATTTCACTGTTTAAAGGATAAGTGGTTATCTGCTGCATTCTAAATTAGTTTTTGAATTGAAGTACACACATATCAAATAGGAAAGTCCTTTTCTTTATTTCTTTCCTCATACGTATTAAGGAAATTTGTAATTGAACTTCAAATTCACTAAAAATTGTGAAATAAAACAAAAATTTTAAGAAAAAAAAATAGCCGACTTCAAAAAAAACAATCTCAAACAAAATGCACTCAAAAGTAACATAAAAAAACAATTTCAAACAAAATGCATTCAAAAGCACCATAAAAAACAATCTCAAACAAAATGCACTCAAAAGTAACATAAAAAAAAAACAATTTCAGACAAAATGCAATCAAAAGTACCTTAAAAAAACATCTCAAACAAAATGCACTAAAAAGAAACAAAATAATGACATGAAAACTTCTTTCTTTCTTTCTTCTCTCTTTCAAAAACCCTCTAAACTCTAAAGAAAGTTCTCTTCTTTCTTGTAACATGTCTATATTGTATAATTATTGTTATTTTGGAGTCGGTTTCGGCCTAAGTAGGGACATAAACGTAAGTATGTCTCATACATCTCAAATATAAAATGTATAATATAATATTTACTTTGGCCGACACCGACTGCGACATCAGTCAGACATCTTGCAATAAGCTACTATTGATTTATAAAATGTTCTACTTTATAAGAGTCATGTCCACTTTATTTGCTACACAAATAAAATGAACACTAAAAACTGTCTATTAACCAATTGTTGAGAATAGCAAAATAAATATGTCAGTACATAACTGAGACATTCTGTGCTTTTAGCTCAAAGATTTAGCAAAATTGGTAACAATAATTTCATGTCATAATAATAAATTGAAACATATGTATGTTATGAAAAATGTATAATGCATTAGGGTTAGTTATCAGCTTCCATCAGTTTATAAGTATCAAACATATGCTTACCTTTTTCTTTGCAAGCGCTCCTTTTCATGGAAAAGTCTTGGTATCTCTGGTAGGAAATTCTGTGATAGAGAGTGATACAGCTCCTTCTCAACCTTGCTGGTTGCTCTCCTAAACTTGTCTGTCAGGTGGTTCCAGTCATTCTCGGTGAAGCACACCACTTGCCACACTCGCACCGATTCGTCATCATCCAGCCAGTCATCACCGTAAAACCAGCCACGCTTCTTGCCTTCACGTCCTCTTTTCCTCCTACTCCTCGACTTTGGCTTCCTTATTACATCTTCTCGATACAGTCTCGTTCCATAGAAGTACCAGTATGCTGAATCATTATTGTCCCATCTGGGGGGGCATTAGTGTGTTCCACCTCCTCGCGTGAGTAGAAAGCATCCATCCACGCGGACGTAACACCCCAAATGGATTGATGCTCTCTGCTCGGGTGCTTCCCCGGGCAACGTGGTTAGAGACTGGTACCATTACCTACTCTCTAACTACGGCTAAGAGAACCACTCGAAGTGCCGTCGGTGACTGTGGGTTTAACCGGCGGTCTATCCAAACCCACCTGCGCTAGGACCTGCGCAGTCGAGCGCCGTACGCAGGGATGAAGGAGTCCTGGGGGGCTGAGCCGAGCGTCACATGGGTTTATAAGTGGCGTAAGGCAACACTCCCTCTTTGGTCCGGATTTCAGGCAAAACGGTAGCCCTACACGCTAGCCACGGGTAGGGAAATGGCCACGCGTCCCGTCAGAGGGCCGCAGGCGAGGAGGGTGGGGTCCGTTAGGTGTCCCGGGGCACCTAGCGGCGGTAAAGGTCATGCTGACGGGGCAAGTGAAGGTTGCGCAAAGGTCAAGTCGGGCGTTTTTCAACCCGACTGCCAACCGGATCGAGTCCCTGATGTCGCACTGTGAGCCAGCCCTGCCCCCCTATACTTCCCCAGTAGTCCTAACGCCTGAAAATTTTATTATATGAGTAGGGCGTTCCCAAAGGTGCGGGCTCCATGGAGGGTGGGAAGCTGGGGAAATGAAACCTTCTAAGACAGGCTATGGATAAGTCAAGGCCAACTCAAAACAAAGCAAAGGCGACTGGTTCATTCCACGCCTCCACAAGCCAACCTGTAAAAGCAGGACCGAGCAAAAGCTCAGCAACAACACCCAAAGGTTGTAACGTATGGTACAAAAATTCAATAAGCTGACTTTTCTAACGGATTGATTACTCTGTGGCGCGAGCTGTCAGTTGATTTTACGACTTGTCACTGTCACTTTTTACCTTGACCTCGATGCGAAGGGCATCGACCCTGTATAACCTATAATTTTTATATTTTTATTTAATCTTATACCAAATTTTTACTTCTTATCGAAATAAGAATTGCTCCCCGTACTGGGTAAGTTGTGCAAAGTATATTTTATTACTTCACTGTTATTTTTTCACTTCATTTCACCATGCTATGCTTTCCTATTTAAATATGAATTTTGCTCTTTTCTCTATAATTGTAAGACTGCAACGGCCCGGAACAGCTATACTACGTACCGTCCTTGCTTCGCTTTCGGTTAAAACTAGTAACGGCTGCCGGGCACGAATTTATAACCGTGCCTCAATTTGTGCCATGTCCATTACAGGGAGTAAGTTTGGAATTTAACAACATCGACATCCGTCGGCCGACTGGCTTGATAAAGCCTAACGACCACCGATCGCTACTCACTCCTGGCATCGCTTTGCACCCAGGCTCAGCTCACGACTGGCTTGATATAGCCTAACGACCACTGATGGCTACTCACTCCTGGCATCGCTTCGCACCCAGGCTCAGCGCGTTACAACTAGCAAGGAGCGTGCGGTACCTCAGGAACAGGGCCAGACCTTGGCGGAACCCCCTTTTATTAGTTTAATTTCTTTATAAAATTGATCTATATTTTTTTTATTATTTTATTTACTAATATAACTTATATTCTTTTCTAATTTTTGTCACTTTTTTTTTTTTCCTTTTCCCTCATAAAAAAAAGAAATAACGTGACAAGGTGGCGGTGGCAAAGACTCGGCCTAGGATAGTTCGGATAGTTCAACGTCGCCGAGAGGAGACCATAAAAAACAGAAGGTGGATAGACCTTCCAGAACAACAGCTATCAGCTACAGTGACGCAGTATCCTCCGACCTAAAAGTAGCGGTTACCTGCGCACGATCTGGCAACCTAACCAGGGAGATAGCCAATGCCTTTATAAAAAACATGACGCAAGCCATGGTCAAGGTCGCATGGAAGCCAGAAGGCGGAAGTAGTGACCAAATGCCGGTTTCGTCACCAGACCAACATACGTCGAAGGAGCCATCAGGGTCACCTGCGAGGACCAGCTGACATTTAATTGGCTGAAGGGGATTGCAGCGGACCCCCAAATGTGCCAAGGAAACCAGCTGGTCGTCAAACCACAGGCTGACCTCCCACGACGTGTACGATGTGGCATGTTCGTTCCAGATTAGTTTGACATTCTTACTGATACACGAGACATAGGGCGCCTGCTCTACAGACAAAATCGCTGGATAGACATTAAAGAATGGCAATTCCTGGATGGTGAAAAACAAGCGGAGGGTTGGTTCATCAAGGTGACCATCCCCGAAACGCAGATCCCCACCGTCCTGGCTCACAACAGACGACTGGCCTGCACAATAAATCAGTGCTACCTTAAATTCCTGGGCAAAGGAGGGAAGTATTACGAGACTCCGCAGACCTCCACGTCAGCACAACCAACTGACATGCCCACTCCACAAGAACAGGAGCAAAACACCAGTGACAAAGTCGCCGAAGATGCATCGAACAACAGTTCTGCAGCAGAGAAAAACAAAGGGGATCAAACATCACAAGATCCCCAGGTAAGCATACCAGGCACGTCAGGCTTGCAACAAGTGTCCTCCCCTGCGGCTGGGGAGTCTCTCGGTACCCTATCGGGAGCCTCCCTCTCCGACGGGGACGATGCTGAAGCAATGCTAGCGAGCCTCTATCTCGACGAGGAAGGCAAAGACATCAAGGAACGTCAAAATGCCGTCCCCTTCGTCGAGTAACCACACCCAATTCCTACAAATCAACCTCCACCACAGCGAGACTACCACGGCTCAACTACGTAAGTGGCTGGAGGCACACACCAACACCGTCGCCCTAATACAAGAGCCGTGGGTTAGGGCGGACAAAGTTCTAGGACTTTCTAAATTATCAGGTAAGATTAACCTCTTCACAAGTCACGATTGGCCAAGGGCGTGCATACTCACGTCTAAAGGTATACATGCCTTTCCGCTGACGGATTTCTGTTGCAGAGACAACTGTGCCATAAAGGTGACAGACACGCAGGGAAGCGAATTTGTAGTCGCCTCCACCTACATGCCGGAGGCCGATGAACCACCGCCGGCCAACCTCGCCTGACTGGTCAACTACTTACTGCGAATCAGCCGGCCTGGAAATGATCATCGGCACCGATGCAAATGCCCATCATCAGCTGTGGGGCATGGACAAAAACAACGAAAGAGGTAAAAATCTAGTTGATTTCTTATTCACCACCAACCTAAACATTCTTAATATAGGTAATGAACCAACCTTCGTGACGAGGAGGTGCAGGACTATCATTGACCTCACTTTAGCAACAGACCACATTGCGTCTAAAATTGAAGCATGGCATGTCTCAAAAGAGGCGTCATGCTCAGACCACAGGTGGGTACGTTTCACTCTCTGCGTTAACACAACAACCACCATGCAACCTAAAAGGAACCCTAGGAAGACAAACAAAAGTTTGTACACTAAATCCCTAGCGGAAAAATTAAAAAAGTCAGACTCAACCGCACCCCTCAAAGGGTCAGAACAAGAGTACATAGAAACACAGGCTAATAGTATCTTGGAGAGCATCATAACCAGCTACCACGAAGCCTGTCCAGAAAAAATCGATGCTCCAAAACCGGGTCAACAACCATGGTGGTGCAAAGAACTGGACAAAAAGAGGAAGCTGGTTAGGAAAGCTCTAAATAGAGCCATGAACACTTCGTATGACACTGACTGGGACGCTTATAAAAAGGCAAAGTCGGACTACAAAAAGTGCATCAGAAAGCGCCGCACCGCAGGGTGGCGAAACTTCTGTAGCAACATAGACAAGTGCGCTCAAGCAAACCGTGTTAGGAAAGTCCTTTCAAGCCAACAACTTGAAGGACCTCAAACTATACGCACCACGGATAATACTTATACAACCTCATCAGATGAAACACTAATAGCTCTACTTAATGCACACTTCCCTGGCTGCAAACTGAGTAGAACTACAGAGTGGTCTGATGACATCAGTTCACCCACCTCCCAAGATTGGGTACTTGCCGAGCAGGTTATTACGGAATCCAGGATCAAATGGGCCATTAATAGCTTTCACCCCTTCAAAGCTGCTGGACCGGATGGAGTTTTCCCAGCCCTGCTCCAGTGGGGGGAACGCCTTCTAAATCACAGGCTAGTTAAACTCATGCAAACTTGTCTAGCATGCAAATACGTGCCTAAAAGTTGGCGAGAAGTTAAAGTCATCTTCATACCTAAACCAGGTAAAGGCGACTATACCGACGCCAAATCCTTCAGACCGATAAGCCTAACGTCATTCATTTTAAAAACGATGGAAAGACTTATCGAAAGATACATCAGGGAAGTAGCCCTAAGGCAAAACCCCCTACACCCTTTACAACACGCATATAGTGTTGGCAAATCGACCGACTCGGCCCTCCATCTTGTAGTTAGCAAGATAGAGAACGCGTTGAATAATAAATCAATTTGTATGGGCTCCTTTATTGACATAGAAGGAGCCTTTGACAAAACCAACTTCAAATATATAGAAAAGGCCCTACTAAATCACGGAGTTGACTCCGCAATATGCCAATGGGTCACACAGATGCTAAGTAAAAGGATCATAAGGACTAATGACTCTAAAATAGTGACAATTATGAGAGGGTGTCCCCAAGGGGGAGTCCTCTCACCGTTGCTGTGGAATCTAGTCATTAACGATCTAATTAGCATCCTAAACAAGAATAATTACTACACGGTGGGATATGCCGACGATCTAACAATACTGATCACAACTATCTCGGCTAGTGTCGCCTGCGACCTCACCCGAGCGGCGCTACGAATTGTAGAACGCTGGTGTAATAAATTCGAATTAACAGTCAACCCAAAAAAGACCGAGATAGTAATGTTCACCAACAAAAGGGTTCCCGGTGAATATAACCCCCCCTCGCTATTTGGCACAAAAATTCAAATATCAACTGAGGTGAAATACCTAGGCGTGATATTAGACAGTAAATTAAACTGGAACAAACACCTTGAAAGCAAGGTAAACAGGGCAACTATAACTTTCTGGCAATGTAAAAAGATGATTGGTAAAAGATGGAGGCTCTCACCAAAAACGGTGCTATGGCTATACACGTCGGTTATAAGACCAATCATCACTTACGGAGCGGTAGTCTGGTGGACAAAAACCAAACAAACTACCGCTTGCAACAAACTCCAAAGGTGTCAAAGACTAGCTTGCATGGCGATAACAGGCAGTATGAGGACGACTCTCACTACTGCCTTAGAAGCCCCACTAAATTTGACACCTTTAAACATCCATATACAACAAACAGCAGCCTCAACGGCGCTAAGGCTGCGCACACTCAATCTATGGAGACAATACAGGATCCCTCATACGTCTATTTTGGACACGCTCACAGCAGCGCTGCCCATCGTAGATGCCAAACACGACCTGATCCCCAAACAGTACATCTTTGACAAAAAATACAAAATACACCTCACTGAGTCTAAACACAATGACACGGGTAGGCACAACCACACCCACCTGATAATATCGGAACCCTTTTTTTTTTTTTTTTTTTTTTTTTTTTTTTTTTTTTTTTTTTTTTTAAAGTCTGGAAATGCATTTACGCACCCCCTACGCCGGGCTGTGCAATGGCGTAGGGGAGTGTGGGACTCGCCGGCCGCAGAAGGCGACCGGAATACCCACTAAAACCAGACTGCCCTCTCACGCGTTACGGCGGGGCCACGGGAAACGCGTTAGCTTACTTCCGTGACCCCGCCTGCGTTTGGCCTCTACGGGCCCTCAAATCTAAGGCGTGGGGAGAAGGGCAGCAGCGGCAAATTGCCGCCTCCTTCTCCCCACTCTTCTCTGCCGGAGCGGGGGCGCTAGGGGATCCCCTTCGCGTTCCCGCTCCTTCTCCTCCTTCTGCGACATGACTGTTTCGCAGAAGGAGGAGACCGCGTTCCAAGACCTCTCACTTCCCAACATGGCGCGTACAACGCCGGGAAGTGAGAGGTCGCCGCCTATCGCCGCCACCAGGGTGCGGCGCTCTTCTGTCCAGGCGCAGCACACTTCAAGTGTGTGCTGCGCCGTATCCTCATCGGCGCCGCACCCGTGGCAGCGCATCGTCTCTTCCCTTCCGATCCGACACAGGTACCGTCCGAAACAGCCATGTCCGGACAGCACCTGTGTCAGTCGGAAGGTAAGGGAGCCGTGGCTCCTCCCACACCACTCCGGGAGCTGTGGGCGTATGGCCTCTATGGTGCGCACGCCATATTGGGCGTGCGCTAGGCCACTCGCCCAGAGCTCCACGGTCGTCTTTCTCCTCGCCTCCCGGGCGCGGGATAGCTCCTCTGGAGCCGGGGCTTCGCCCCGAGCTCTTTGTGTTGCCCGCGCCCAGTAGGCTTCGGCCAGCACGCCCGCCCCTATTTCCCACGGAGGGGTGCCGGCCAAAACGCAGGCCGCCGCGTGGCCTACCGTGCGGTAGGCCCGACACGCACGCGCCGCAATTATGCGTTGCGGCCTGCGGAGGAGGGCCCTGTTTGGTGCGTTGAGGGCATTTGCCCACATCGGTGCACCGTACAGGGCCATGCTTTTGACGACCGTGGTGTACAGCAGTCTCGTATGTACACCCGGACCTCTAAGGTTAGGGAGGAGCCTCGACAGGGCTGAGGCCGCTCCCACGAGCCGGGGGGCCAGCGCTCGGAAATGATCGCCGAAGCGCCAGCCCCCGTCGAGGACAAGACCCAGATATTTCATCCGGGCCCTGACCCCGACTTCCTCTTCGTTGACCCGGAGGGTGGCCCCCGCAGGAATCCTCCACCTAGGCCCTTTAAAATAAAGGGCCTCGGTCTTGCTGAGGGCCACTCGGAGGCCTAGCGCCTCGATCCTCCGGGTCAACAACATGGCTCCGGCCTCAGCCCTCCTTTTAAGCCGGCTCCAGGTAGTGTCCCGGACGGCTACCAGCGTGTCATCTGCATAGCAGATGACCGCCATCCGGGACAGCACCTCTCCGCGGATGGCCCAATCGAATCCGATGTTCCACAGGAGGGGCCCTAACACGGACCCCTGTGGAACACCGGAGGCCATCCGCCTTTCCTCACGGCCAGTTCTCCCCATGTAGGACACTACCCGCCCTTGCAGGTAGTGTCCTACGACTCTCCGCAGGTAGAGGGGCACTCCGTGATACCGTAGCGCCTCCTCTATTACCGCGAAGGGGAGGGAGCCGAAGGCGTTGGCGATGTCTAATGACACCGCTATGGCTCCCTGCCCCTTTTGGGCCGCTTCGTCAGTGAACCTCTTCAGGGCGGCGAGGGCGTCCATGGTGGATCGTCCTGACCGGAACCCGAATTGGTTCACCGAGAGCTGCGGCCCGTCCCTCGCTAGGTGCTGGATGATCCGGGAAGCTATCACGCGCTCCAGCAACTTCCCGACCTCATCCAGCATCACCAGCGGGCGGTATCCCGACGGAGAGTCCGCGGGGCGGCCATCTTTCCTTATGAGGACTAGCCGCCCCTCCTTCCACACCTCAGGGAAGTGCCCCGCTGCCAAGCAATCGTTGTAGAGGCAGCGTAGGCGGTCCCCGAGGTGCTTCAAGGCGATGGGGAGAACCTTCCCGGGCACCCCATCCGGTCCCGGGGCCTTCCGCGGGCCTTGGAGCCGGCGGGCCGCCCCTAGCATTTCCTCCTCCGTTATCAGAGGAGGATTAGGGGCGGCGTCATCCTCGTTGTCAGCCCTCTGCTGCGCCATGCGCGGTGGCTCAAATGGGGGGCTGTCTGGAAACAGCCCCTCTACCACCGCGCTGAGGACGGCCGGCTCCATGGCCTCCGTGGGGGGCGCCGTTTTGAGTTTGGCCCGTACCATCCGGTACGGGCGCCCCCACGGGTCCGCGTCTAGGGCCGCCAAGAACTCAGAGTAGGCGGCGTCCTTGGCGGCCCCAATGGCGGCTGAGAGCGCCTTCTTTGCTGAACGTGATTCAACAAGAAGGCGCTCCAGCTCGCCCGGTTCCTGGTGCCGACGTCTTCGGCACCGGGAGAGAGCACGGCGGGCGGCGTTGCTGGTGGCATGTAGGGCCGCGAGGTCCCGCGACCACCAGTACACCCCCTCTCGGGGCGCGAGGCGCCTAGCCCTAGGCATTGCCGCATCGCATACAGCCGTCAGGTCCCGACGGAACCTGGCAGCTCTTTCTCCGACCCCCAAGGATTGAGGGGGGTCGGAGGCCCACGCGCAAGCAATTGCGGCCTCCTCTGCCAGGTCTGCGTCGAGACGGGACAGCTGCCACCTAGGGAAGGCGCCTCTGCCGCCCGCCGTGCGGGTTTGACGCCCGCGGGGCGCTGTGGAGACCCTGAACCTGATGTACAGATGATCTGACAGGGTCTCCACATCCTCCAGGACGCGCCAACACGTGATGCGCGCACCAATACCGGGGGTGGCAAACGTAACATCGACAATCGAGCCACCCCGCGCGCGCACACACGTGAAGGCGCTGCCCTGGTTCTCCGGAACCAGGCCAATCATGAGGGCCCAATCCCGGAGATGCGCCCCTTTGACGTCAGTGACGGGGGATCCCCAAGCCGCGCACTTAGCATTGAGGTCCCCCATCACGATGACCTGAGCTGGCAGTGCCCTCCGCACCACCAGCTCCAGGCCATCCAGGAACCCCTCAAATTGGGAGAGGCTCCTGTTCGGGGAGAAGTAGACCCCGATGAGCACTACTTCTCCCCAGTTAGCCGCCACGTAACCCGCGCCCCTCTCCCTGAGAGAGAGGCGTTGCGGGCCCGTTGGCGGCGCCACCATTCCGACCGAGCCCTCCGTGTCCCCGACCCAGTGAGATTGGGAAGGGATGAGGTAGGGCTCGGCCACGACAGCAACGGCAATTCTCCACTCCGCCAGGACCTGCATGAGCAGGTCCTGTGCGCGGGCGCAGTGGTTGGCGTTCGTCTGCAGGAACTCTGTATGCAGGTGTCTGGGCATTAGGACACCTGCATACGTTCCTCTTCAGGCTGCGGCTGCAGCCTGGCCGGCGGTTGCGCTTGTGGCGCAGGGGGAGGGCCGATGGAGCGGGCCTTCCCCCTCACAGTAGGGGGGGTGCATTTAGCTCCCCCCATCACGTGTGCGTGCGGGCAGCCTGTCCTGTGGCAAACAGCGCAGTTGACAGGTGCCTCGCACGCAGCCCTCTTGTGGCCTTCTTGGCCGCATCGGAAGCAGAGGCGGCCATCCTCTGCCTCCGATGGGCATAGGGCCCGGGTGTGGCCCAGCTGCATACACTTGAAGCAGCGTAGCGGCCGGGCCCTTACCGCGGTGACGGTGGCCATGCTCCATCCTATGGCCACCTTCCCTATTTGAGCGACGGCTTTCGCTGCCGCCGCCGGACACCTCACTAGGGCAGAGCCCCCACCCCAGAAGCTGGGCCTGATTAGGCCCACTTTGACAGTATCAGGGTGGCAGCCCCCGGTTGTTGCCAGTTTGGCTGCCACCTCCTCGCGCGTAACCGTCTCGTCCAAACCCGAGACCCGAAGGTCTGCGAGTTTGGACGGACGCGCGATGTCCGCCCAGCCGCCGATGACCCGAGTCAGTTCGGCAGCCAGGCGGTCGGCCGTCTCTTCTGGGGTGTTCCCCCCCACTTCCATCAGCTTGGAGCCGGTCATGCTGGTCCGCACTTTGACCGTCTCCAAGCCGAAGTCTCTGAGGCAGATCGACGCCTTAGCCTTGGCCAAGACGTCAGTATATTTGGCCTCAGAGACCTGTCCCTCTGCTGTCGTGATCGTGGCCCCCGGTTTAAGGGTGACGGTTATGGCCGCCGTCTTGGGGGCCACTATCTTTACTGCTTTAGGGGGAGGGGGAACCCGCTGCGCCCCATTAGGGTGAACTGGCGCAGCAGGCGGGGCCCCGGCCGGAGCCTTTTTCTTCTTTTTTGCCTTGCGGCCGACTACCTTAGACCACTGAACTTCACCCCCGGGAGTTTGGGGGGCGGGTTCAGCGGCTCCGGCTTGAGCCTTCGCGGCTTTCCCTACGCGCCCTCCTCCGCCAGCAGGTGGAGGGGGGAGAGGGGCAGCCGGTACAGCTGTAGGGGCGATCCTCCGTTTGGGGACCGGCCTGGCTTTGGCTACAGGGGCCTGGGCTGGTCGTGTCTCCACGTTTTTAGGGGCACTGGTCGCCAGGTTGGGCCTGACTACAGGGCGCGGCGGCGGCGGATGTTGTTTGTCCGCCTGGAGCGGTGGTCTGACCACCGGCTCAGGGGGGAGGCGCGTCTCCAGGTCTTGTAGGCGGGCGTTCACCATCCCGCCTACTGACTCTAGGAGTTCGCGCCTCATCTCTTCGAGAGCGCCCCTGAGAATCGCCTCCACCCCCTCCTGGGCCTGAGGAGCCTCCCTCGGAGTCGCTTCTGACCGCTTTTGCGACTCCGAGTACGCTTCTTTGAAAGCACGCAGCTCCGCGCGGATCAGCTCCAGCTCTCTAGCTAGTCTGGCATTCTCCGCGCGGAGCCGGCGTTGCTCCTCCTCGGGGGTGATCGCTCGGAGCTCCTCCACCGCTTCTATCACCTGTTGGGTGGCCCTGTTAATCTGGCCCCGCACTGTTCCCTTTAGGTTTCCGCTCTTTTTAACCTCCCCCTGAATTGTGGAAACATTCAGGAGGGCCTTCGCAGCCAATGCCAAATGCCAATGCCAATGCCAACGCCACCATGGCGGCCTCCGGTTGCGCAGCCCTGGGCTCCGACAAGTCCCTGGGCAGGCATGGAGGCTGGTAGGGGAGGGGGTCCGAGCCAGCTGCTCGACTCTCCTCCCCCTCCGCTAAGTAGGCTTTCGCCTCCTGCAGGAAACTGCTTTGGGCCCCCGGTCGTCTGGTACGGCCTCTTGTCGCTGTCGACACTTTTTTGACCGGGCCCGCTGCTTCCGCTTCTTTTAGCGCCCTCTTCTTCCCCTTGCTCTCTGTCCCAATTGGGAACTTGAGGGCGATTTTTGGGGCCGCGGATCCGCTGATCTTTTTCCGCGCCGTGCTCGCGCTCGCCTTCCTCCCGTCCAGAGTACTGTCTGAGTCGGAGGAAGACTCCGACATAGAGACCACCTCCACGTCGCTCTCCCCGCCTTCCTCTACTCTTCCAGGCGTCGTCAGTTCCAAATCGTTTGCTTCGTTGTCAGTTGTTATCGCCGAGGTCGTTGGTTGGCAGTCTTTGGCCCCCCCAGAATACGAGGGCCGGCCAGAGGTCAGAGTGACCTCTGGGAGGGATTCTCCGCTGGCGTTGCCAGCGGTACCCTCCTGGGGTAATGAGTTTTTGAAGCTTGCCATGTCCATTGTTTTTCCAGTGTTGTCGGACACCGGAAACCGCCTTTTTAATGCAGGGTGGGGTCCCCTAGTCCTGAAGCGCGGCCTTGAAGGCCGCCATACACCGACCGAAGTCCACTGCCTTTTAACGTGTTGCCGCACGCCCTCACCGATGTTCCGCAGGCCTGCCCGGTATGGGTGGCCCTATCCGGTATAGCCCCACGGAACATCCCTCTCCTCAAGGTAATTTTTTATAGAGGTTGTCTTCCTCGCGGCCCCGCGCTAGGCGCAGAGCCCCCGTTTCCGCTCAGTGCGGACTTTCGGGTTTGTTGGTGTTTGGTTCGCGGGGCAAAAAAAGCCCTACCCCGGCAATATGCCGGGGCGTTCCCCTATCCACCACCAGGGGACGCGCCACGTCGGAGTTCACCTCTCCGCCCACTCGGACAACCGAGCAGGTCCGTGGATATCGGAACCCTTTTTTTTTTTTTTTTTTTTTTTTTTTTTTTTAAAGTCTGGAAATGCATTTACGCACCCCCTACGCCGGGCTGTGCAATGGCGTAGGGGAGTGTGGGACTCGCCGGCCGCAGAAGGCGACCGGAATACCCACTAAAACCAGACTGCCCTCTCACGCGTTACGGCGGGGCCACGGGAAACGCGTTAGCTTACTTCCGTGACCCCGCCTGCGTTTGGCCTCTACGGGCCCTCAAATCTAAGGCGTGGGGAGAAGGGCAGCAGCGGCAAATTGCCGCCTCCTTCTCCCCATTCTTCTCTGCCGGAGCGGGGGCGCTAGGGGATCCCCTTCGCGTTCCCGCTCCTTCTCCTCCTTCTGCGACATAACTGTTTCGCAGAAGGAGGAGACCGCGTTCCAAGACCTCTCACTTCCCAACATGGCGCGTACAACGCCGGGAAGTAAGAGGTCGCCGCCTATCGCCGCCACCAGGGTGCGGCGCTCTTCTGTCCAGGCGCAGCACACTTCAAGTGTGTGCTGCGCCGTATCCTCATCGGCGCCGCACCCGTGGCAGCGCATCGTCTCTTCCCTTCCGATCCGACACAGGTACCGTCCGAAACAGCCATGTCCGGACAGCACCTGTGTCAGTCGGAAGGTAAGGGAGCCGTGGCTCCTCCCACACCACTCCGGGAGCTGTGGGCGTATGGCCTCTATGGTGCGCACGCCATATTGGGCGTGCGCTAGGCCACTCGCCCAGAGCTCCACGGTCGTCTTTCTCCTCGCCTCCCGGGCGCGGGAGAGCTCCTCTGGAGCCGGGGCTTCGCCCCGAGCTCTTTGTGTTGCCCGCGCCCAGTAGGCTTCGGCCAGCACGCCCGCCTCTATTTCCCACGGAGGGGTGCCGGCCAAAACGCAGGCCGCCGCGTGGCCTACCGTGCGGTAGGCCCGACACGCACGCGCCGCAATTATGCGTTGCGGCCTGCGGAGGAGGGCCCTGTTTGGTGCGTTGAGGGCATTTGCCCACATCGGTGCACCGTACAGGGCCATGCTTTTGACGACCGTGGTGTACAGCAGTCTCGTATGTACACCCGGACCTCTAAGGTTAGGGAGGAGCCTCGACAGGGCTGAGGCCGCTCCCACGAGCCGGGGGGCCAGCGCTCGGAAATGATCGCCGAAGCGCCAGCCCCCGTCGAGGACAAGACCCAGATATTTCATCCGGGCCCTGACCCCGACTTCCTCTTCGTTGACCCGGAGGGTGGCCCCCGCAGGAATCCTCCACCTAGGCCCTTTAAAATAAAGGGCCTCGGTCTTGCTGAGGGCCACTCGGAGGCCTAGCGCCTCGATCCTCCGGGTCAACAACATGGCTCCGGCCTCAGCCCTCCTTTTAAGCCGGCTCCAGGTAGTGTCCCGGACGGCTACCAGCGTGTCATCTGCATAGCAGATGACCGCCATCCGGGACAGCACCTCTCCGCGGATGGCCCAATCGAATCCGATGTTCCACAGGAGGGGCCCTAACACGGACCCCTGTGGAACACCGGAGGCCATCCGCCTTTCCTCACGGCCAGTTCTCCCCATGTAGGACACTACCCGCCCTTGCAGGTAGTGTCCTACGACTCTCCGCAGGTAGAGGGGCACTCCGTGATACCGTAGCGCCTCCTCTATTACCGCGAAGGGGAGGGAGCCGAAGGCGTTGGCGATGTCTAATGACACCGCTATGGCTCCCTGCCCCTTTTGGGCCGCTTCGTCAGTGAACCTCTTCAGGGCGGCCAGGGCGTCCATGGTGGATCGTCCTGACCGGAACCCGAATTGGTTCACCGAGAGCTGCGGCCCGTCCCTCGCTAGATGCTGGATGATCCGGGAAGCTATCACGCGCTCCAGCAACTTCCCGACCTCATCCAGCATCACCAGCGGGCGGTATCCCGACGGAGAGTCCGCGGGGCGGCCATCTTTCCTTATGAGGACTAGCCGCCCCTCCTTCCACACCTCAGGGAAGTGCCCCGCTGCCAAGCAATCGTTGTAGAGGCAGCGTAGGCGGTCCCCGAGGTGCTTCAAGGCGATGGGGAGAACCTTCCCGGGCACCCCATCCGGTCCCGGGGCCTTCCGCGGGCCTTGGAGCCGGCGGGCCGCCCCTAGCATTTCCTCCTCCGTTATCAGAGGAGGATTAGGGGCGGCGTCATCCTCGTTGTCAGCCCTCTGCTGCGCCATGCGCGGTGGCTCAAATGGGGGGCTGTCTGGAAACAGCCCCTCTACCACCGCGCTGAGGACGGCCGGCTCCATGGCCTCCGTGGGGGGCGCCGTTTTGAGTTTGGCCCGTACCATCCGGTACGGGCGCCCCCACGGGTCCGCGTCTAGGACCGCCAAGAACTCAGAGTAGGCGGCGTCCTTGGCGGCCCCAATGGCGGCTGAGAGCGCCTTCTTTGCTGAACGTGATTCAGCAAGAAGGCGCTCCAGCTCCCCCGGTTCCTGGTGCCGACGTCTTCGGCACCGGGAGAGAGCACGGCGGGCGGCGTTGCTGGTGGCATGTAGGGCCGCGAGGTCCCGCGACCACCAGTACACCCCCTCTCGGGAGATATCGGAACCCTACCGCAGCATTGAACAACCCGGTTGGATATCAGACACTGCAAATAAAGCCGCTATTTGGTCCTGCGGCATGTACCCGACGCAAAAAATCCTGAAGGTCCAAGAAGAAGGAGTCATCGGTGCCAAAGTGAATGGCATACACTTCTATAGCTGCTACGCCCCACCAAGCTGGAGCCAGGACAAATTCGAGAACATGCTAGCAAACCTCACTAATGCCTCTAGAAATATGAACCCACGGGTCATTGCAGGGGATTTTAACGCTTGGGCAACCGAGTGGGGGAGTAGCAGAACGGATAAGAGAGGCCAAACGCTCCTAGAGACCGCAGCTGGATGGGACCTGACACTATTGAACGACGGTAAGTCACCCACTTTTATCAAAGGTGAAGCAAGGTCCTTTATTGACCTGACCTTCGCAAGCAGCAGCATAGCAAAGCGGGACACAAAATGGCAGGTAACGGATATCCACACACACAGCGACCATTGTGCAATTACGTGGAGTATCCCCGATCACAACAATGTCCGCCGACGGAAGCTTGCGGCTCCCCTCGTAGGTTGGAAAACGAATACCTTCGACGCGGACACATTTCACGCCGCATTAGAGTGGAACAGTAAGATTGAAGGTAACACCGCAGAGGAGATGGCAGAGAACATCATGACAAAGCTGGCTAGGGCGTGTGATTGTGCAATGGTAAGAACCGGTCACAGAAAAAACAAAAGAGATCCGGTCCACTGGTGGAGCGATAATATCAGAGAAATCAGAGAACAATGCATGAAGGCCCGAAGGTTAGCACAACGGGCAAGAAAGAAAAATTCATTTCCCGCGTTGCAGGCTACCTACAAAGACCTTCGAACTAAATTGAAAAAGGCGATTAAAAAACGAAAAGGAGAAACTTGGGCTGAACTACTGGAAGAAGTCAACAATGACCCCTGGGGTAGACCGTACATGGTTGTCATGAAGAAACTAAGGACTACACAACAACCCCGTGAAACAAAACTACTAAGAAGCATTGTCACCACATTATTCCCACAACAAGAAGAGCTGGACTACGAAATACCCGCAAACGCCGCCGAAGTCCCTGCGATCACGAACGAGGAATTCGTAGGCGCATACAACGCAATAAAGAATAAGAAGGCACCGGGTATGGATCGCATCCCTAACGTAGCTCTGAAGGCGGCAATGAAGGGAGAGCAAAATGGGTTTCAGGAGGTATTTAACAAGTGCCTCCAGGAAGGTACTTTCCCCAAAATCTGGAAGAGACAGCGATTAGTACTTTTACCCAAGGGCAATAAAAACCCGGAAGACCCAAAGTCTTATCGTCCTCTATGCATGCTGGACACAGCGGGGAAAGTTCTGGAGAGAATAATCCACAATAGAATGGAAGCCGCAATCGGAAACGCCATCCACAACAACCAGTACGGTTTTAGAAAAGCCCGCTCTACCCTGGATGCGATAGAACGAGTAGTAAACATCGCCAAAAACGCCACCGGGGGCCATCGCTGGAAAGGTGGGGGCAAAAAGTACTGCCTGTTGGTAGCTCTCGACATCCAAAATGCCTTCAACTCGGCAAGATGGGACATCATCTGCAAGGCTATGGATAGATTGGAAGTACCGATGTACCTCAGGAAGATAATACGTAGCTACCTTAGTAACAGGGTCCTTCACTACGACACGGATGATGGACCGGAAAAGTACAAAATTACGGCTGGTGTACCACAGGGCTCCGTGCTCGGACCGCTTTTGTGGAACATTATGTATGACGGACTGCTGAATCTCACACTACCTGCTGGAGCTGAACTCACTGCCTTCGCAGACGACGCGATGATCTCAATAGTCGCGAAGCACACAGAAGAGATACGCAGAATATTCGAAGAAACGTACCGCCGCATACAAACGTGGATGACATCGACCGGGCTGAAGCTAGCAGAGCACAAGACAGAGGCAATGCTGGTCACGAGTCGGAAGAACGTAGAAAGGATCACGCTAGCCGTGGGATCAAGTTGCATCACATCTAAAACACAAATTAGGTATCTTGGAGTGTACCTAGTTTTCAGGCTAAACTTTAACCACCACGTGGAGCAAGCAGCCGTGAAGACATCGAAGGTTACCATGGCACTCGCCAGGCTCATGCCTAACGTGGGTGGCCCACGGCAAAAGAAGAGGAACCTGTTGATGTCGGTAAGTAATTCCGTTTTGTTGTATGGGGCTCCCATTTGGGCGGACGCTCTAAGTAACAAAATAAATAGGAAAAAGATGGAGTCAGTGTATCGGGTAAGTTTGATCAGAATCATCAGCGCGTTTCGCACTGTATCGTTAGATGCAGCCTGTGTAATCGCCGGCGCTATACCCGTGCATCTACTTGCAGAAGAGAGAAAACTGTTGTTTGACAGAAGAAGTGATCCGAGCGCAACGCGGAAAAAATCGCGATGTCTAGTCAGAAGACAGATCATCACCAAATGGCAGCAGGAGTGGGATCACTCAATAAAGGGCCGCTGGACTCACAAACTAATTGGACAAGTCGAAAAATGGATAAACCGCAGGCATGGGGAAACGAACTTCTACCTCACCCAAATGCTGACGGGCCATGGATGTTACCGTGCGTACCTACACCGTTTTGGGCACGAAATTCCCCCGGATTGTCCACACGGGTGCGGCGAACCAGAGGATGCAGAGCACGTGTTCTTTGTCTGCCCGGCATACTCCAAGGAGCGCGAAGAACTCGAGAACAGTATCGGACCTACTACGGTCGCAAATTTGGTGGATAACATGCTTGCAACAGAAGAAGCATGGAATAAAGTTAGCGAATACGCCGCCTCAGTACTAAAGAAGGTACGGCGGGCTGAGCAAATACGGCGAAAAGCCAACGCAATGGACTCAAGGAGCTAAAAAGCGCAGAGAGCTAGAAGGGAAAGCATGATTGCTGAGACCACCCCTCCGAAGTAATACCGGAAGGTAGTCCCGGAGGGGTACCAAAAAGTCCATAGAGAGGGTTGTTTTAGTCGGTAACGGGACTCATGTTAGGTTAGGTGAACACTAATGAGCCTGAGCCCGACACACCAGGCATGTAGCTCCCATGTCTGACGGTGCCCCAAGGCATTTTTTCCCTCTAAAAAAAAAAAAAAAAAAAAAAAAAAAAAAAAAAAAAAAAAAAAAAAAAAACACCCACCTGATGATCTACACAGATGGGTCCAAGACAGACCAAGGTTCAGGTTCAGGAGTATTCTCGGAAGACCTGAACATTAAAATACACACATCCTTAGGTCAGTACTGTACCATATTCCAAGCAGAATGCATGGGTATAATCTTAGCAGCACACGCCATAGCTGCAAGGAAAGCAAAAGATGAAAACATCTGCATACTTACCGACAGCATGGCTGTGCTCCAGGCACTTAACAGCTACACAGTTAACTAAGGCCTTATACATGAGTGTCACCTAATTCTGAATGATTTAGGAGCAGTCAACAACATCAACCTTCGATGGATTAAAGGTCACAGCGGCTCCAGAGGCAACGACGCAGCGGACGAGCTGGCCCGCAAAGGTTCCGGTAGCCGAGCAATCGGCCCTGAACCCATCGTCCCCCTGCCTTTAGGATATTTAAGGTCGCAGGTAACAAGCAGAAACCACGACCAGCACAGCGCGCTTTGGGAATGCATTAGTGAATGCAGGCAGACCAAAGAAGTTCTGCCGAAAATTAATAAGCGAATCTCAAACACGCTACTTAAATTAAGTAAGCCACAGCTCAGAGTAGCTGTGGCTGCCCTGACAGGTCACGGCCACTTTAACAAACACATTTTTAACTTAGGTATCACAGACAGTCCTTTATGCAGGGCGTGCATGGAGGAAGAAGAAACAGCATTGCACGTTATACAACACTGCCCGGCAGTGTCCGACTACAGGGACAGATACCTCGGTCCGCCGAGGTCGCCGCCAGAGATCACCAGCAACATTAAGGGACTGCTGGGGTTCTTTGGCGAGCTGGGCTGGCTGGAGTAACCCACAGCCTGCCTTCACGCAAAATACGCGCTTGTCGTGGAGTTGCGGAGAACTGAGCCCCTACTACTAACTAACTAACTAACTAACTAACTATTGTCCCATCTGGAATACAATTGCTTCAATAACTAATAACCCTATTTTATGCTGCCAATTCCATTACCATACATATTGTTTTGAACAAAGTTAAAAATTAAAAAATTATCTCACCCGAGAGGTTCAACTCTTAAGCTCTCTGATTCCAGGTTCTTGAATAACTCAAAGACATCTTCGGCATCCAAGCGAAAATCACACAATGCATATAATATTTCCACCTTTGTACGAAGTGGCAAAAATTGGAAATCAATATCTGTGTTAAATGGATTGTACCGTACAGTTTCTCGACATTTTCGCCTAAATAGGCGTCTCAAATACATCTAAAATTAATACTTAAATTAGCATAATCAATCAATAATATTTTGATATAAGATTGGAAGGAAAAAAAAATCAAAAATAGACACCTGATAATTAAATGCAGAGATATCATTGTTGCCGAAACAGCCGTTTAACAAACGCACTATTAACTCTGTCAAAAGCGAACTCGCAGTTTCCTCTGTGCCATCTGTTAACAAGGCCTCTACTAATTCCTGAAAATTTAATTCCATTTAAAACGCCATTACAATGCCAAAAATATTTTTCATTATAAAACCCTTAACATCGGCGCAATAGTCGCGGTCAATACTCAATACTCACTTCAATGTCAAAATCTAGAAGACTGAAAGCAGTCCTGAACAAGGAACAAAAACACGCGATACTTGGTACTTCCCACCATGATTGAATGTCTGAAATCCGTGAGAAACTCATACAGATATCACTTTTCACTGTGTTTTTGGAAACAACACTGTCGGTGCACCGTCTCACTGTAACTCACCCAAAATACTAATAAAAGATGGAAACATAACCTATGACGATACGCAATCATAGATCACTCTTCACATCTATAAAAAAAACTTGTGAGCCGTCATGGGACGCCTGGCAGATGTGAAACATCGTGTGTGTACAAGTAATATGCATAAAATATTAAATATTATAATTAAATAAATAATAATGATAATCACAGGTGGGCACAGTTAATCGAAAAGTTAACTTCGTTAATCGTTAATTCGTTAATTAAAAAATTAACTTCGTTAATCTTTAAAGCGTTAAATTCTCGAAAATTTAACGCAAGTTAAAGTTAATCGTTAACAGTTAACCATACCAAAATTATACATACTAATTTTACACTTATGTGGCGACACTTGTTTAAAATAGTAATTTGACTATACATTCTATAACACATATAAGAGACCAGTATGAATGCATTATAGTATATTTCATTACGAGTGCGGAAAGCCTGTCATTGCAAAAAGTTCCGACAAATGTCTACAAGTTGACAGTTGGAACAAGTTGTAATAACAGTTTCGCACGTGTACTAAACAACTATTTTTGATACAGTTGCGAGAAAATGAAGCAATTTAATAGAATAATAAAAACACAATAAACTCAACTAACTAAAATGTTTGGAAAATGGCGCCAACCGTAAAAGAATACAAACAGAGATTTTTTGTTTTCTTCACCCATTCTGGGTAGGCAAAGGGAACTATGCCCAAACAGCCAAGTCTTCAGTAGATTATTTTTATTGATATGAAATGAAAATTAAATTTAATGAGATGAAATAAAATGAAACCTAACCTAATTCATTGAGTCAAATCATTAAATTTGATATTGTAACAAATTAGGAGCTTCTTTTTAGAAATATTTGCATGAATCATAAAAACTTCAATGATTTTTTTTGTAAAAACTTCGTGGTTGGTTTTTCTTTATAACAGACATTATTTTGACAGTTGGGAAAGAGAACGCACGAGTTTAGAAAAGCTAAAGAAAAAGCACGAGTAAAAAAGTTTTTTGCTCAAAAAGTGGCGTATTGCAGGGACGAAGAGCGTTCGGAATGTGGGCTATTACATACTCGTGCTTTTATATACTCGTAATGAAATATACTATTTCGAACCTTCTTTTGATTTTGTCCTGTTGTTCACGTCTTTCCCGGACGCTCTGATGCATCACAGTTGCACGCGAACTTCACATATATCAATTATCAACTCGTTCGTTCACCATTCGAGTCGCCGACAGTCGCCCAACATAGTTGAACTTACGAGCGTGGCGTGCCGCGTAATTTAAACAAAATGACAGCACGTCTCCAAGTTTCTAATTAAACGATTAACGGACTTTTATTAACGGAAGTTAACAAAAGCGTTAACACTTTTTGAAGTTAACTTAAAAGTTTCCGTTAAGCAAAATGTTAACTTTGTTAATTAACGATTAACGAGTTAATGCCCAGCTCTGATGATAATGATAAGGTTGAAATATACATTATTGACGGTCGAGTTGGCGATTGTAGCTTTTATGGCGAACACAATTATATCTAAGGACTTACTATCCAAAGTTAAAAGTTGCGGAGACTGGTAGTTTTTAATAAATAAAATCGTACTTAGGTTAGTTATTTTCACTACTTTTGACGTAACTTTGACAGTTTTATTTTATAAGTGGTCAAAGGTTTGTATTTTATACAGCCATAAGTCATGTATGCTACTAAAATAAATTAAAAAAAAATAACAAAAAAAAAAACATATGAAATAGGCAGAATTTGATTCCCTAACAAAAGAAATTTGCAACGTCTCCGGCGCTATGGGATGAGCAGCCCCTCCGCCCTAGCGTAACAAGGCGCGGGTGCCTATACTCGCCTGCGCAGCCCCCTCCGCGCCTCCGGCTTTTCATAAACACTCTAGGGGTAGGGCAGAAAGTACCACGTGGTGTCGGGGTTGACTGATTCGGTTCTGTGACTCATATCCAACCTTACAATACAAATTTACAAAGAATTTAATACCACAATGACGCCACGCAACTGAAAAACCGTTAATAGATAATGCCAAAGAGTATGTAAACATTTCGCTAGTATACTATGAAATGGTTACATACTCTTTGCTACTTCGTAGTTTTGCGTTCCGTGTCTTCAAAATTATGAAATAATTAAACAATATAAATGTCAGATTTTTATTATTTTTAATCAATTTAAGATACATTTTGCAATAAAAATTAAAATAAATAATACGTTTGGTTTAAAAAAATTTAATCGAATTAAATAGAGTATTTTTTTTAATTTATTTTGGTAGCATACATGACTTACGGCTGTATAAAATAAAAACCTTTGACCACTTATAAAATAAAACTGTCAAAGTTACATCAAAAGTAGTGAAAATAACTAACCTAAGTACGATTTTATTTAATAAAAACTCCTCTCTCCGCAACTTTAAACTTTGGATAGTAAGTCCTTAGATATAATTGTGTTCGCCATAAAAGCTACAATCGCCAACTCGACCGTCAATAATGTATATTTTAGTCAATGATAATTATGATAATTATGTTAATTATGATAATTATGATAATAATGACAATAATGACAACAATGATAAAATAATGATGAAATAATGATAAAAATAATGATAAAATGATGATAAAATAATGTTTAAATAATGATAAAATAATGTTTAAATAATGATAAAGTAATGATAAAATAAAGATAAAATAATGATAAAATAAGGATAAAATAATGTTTAAATAATTATTAAATAATGATAAAATAATGATAAAATAATGATAAAATAAAGATAAAATAATGATAAAATATTGATAGGATAATGATAAAATGATGATAAAATAATGATAATAATGATAATAAAAAATAATAATAATGTATACCTCAGTATAGCGTGGCGACCCGTCGCCACACCGTACACTCTACTACACATAAAATATATATATATATATATGTACCTACATACCTTAGTATAGCTTGGCGACCCATCGCCACGGCAAGCGTCGCCACGCCAACGATTCGGTTTACAAGTGATCCTATAGATGTTTCACATCAAAAACTTTATGCCATAGTATCGCTATACTTTTGCAGAAAATTTATCATGTTATAGTCAGTTTATTATACGCGATTAAATACAGATACGATATGCGTTGTGTATCAGAACACAAACGCCATAACAGTTTGGCGAGCAAACAATAATGCATACACTTTATAAATTTATCTGAAATAATTGAATGATATATTTTAGTTTTGAGCTACTAATAAAAGTAATTAATTTAATAACATTGCTTTCAAATGTTTTTGTATTAAATGCCTCTTTTTGTAAAATACATTTATTAGACATGAATTGATTAAACTTTTAGCGGAAGTAAATTTAAAAGATAGGCAAGTCGATGGTGTAAAAAATCGATTTTAACGGCGTCATTTAGACATCGATGTTTAGTATTAAATAAAGTCTTCTCCCACACTGCTTTGGTTAATGAAATGAATTTGTTATATGTTCAGGATATTTCAAGATTTCTGGTATAAGTATTTGAAGATGTCATAAAGTAATAAATAATCTATGGTTAACGGTGTAACAGGACACCTAACGAAGTTTTAATTTTTCTCTTATTGATCGACTGTATCTAGGGCATCCAATGAACGCCTAGATACAGTTCGACCTCCTCTGCGCCCCTTTCCTCAAGCCTGAACAAGGGATTTTTTTCTCTAATTATTTATTAGAGAATAAATCTATAGTTTTTAAGAATTGTTAAGTATTTCAATCAATCAATTTATTTGTTAAACTATATTTAATTGTAAATTTTAAAAAAAACTGGCAAACTGGCATTCCTCCGCTCAATCAATAAAGCTTGCTGTGGATATATCATTGGATGTAATATCGTGGCATCTTAAATATAACAATTTTGTACCCTTTGCTGTTTATATCTCTATCCGCTGATTAAAATATATAAGAAATTAAAATTTAGCCCAATGATAGTAATTTTAGAGGGGTATTAATTAAATTTGCCTTTTTCTTAATCTTCCCATTGCCTTCAAAAACTGGTATAGGCTGGAAGCTTTAAATATGTATTAGAAAAAGATGGACAGGTTTAGATAAAGTAAGAATAAAGTTAGAGAGGATCGTCAAATATTATTATAAACAAGGGAAGCAATATGTTGGAATAAAATAGCGCTTGACAACACTCCCACTTGATATATCACAACGATCCACATATCCATAGTTTTAGAAGGAATTAAATAGAATAAGGGGAAGGGGAAAGGGAAAGGAGGATTATAGAAATAATCTAAAATTTGAAATTGTCTAGTATCAGGTAATAAAGAAGCGGTCACGTTAATTCTTAAATCGTGATGATGATATTTAATAATAATAATAATAATAATAATAATAAACTCATTTAATCCATTCAGAAAGCAAACAATAATTGGAAAGAAAACAATAATAATGTAATATAAAAAAATAAAAAAAATAACAAACATGCTGAAGGGAGGGAAAAACACAAAACTATATATATAAAAAAGCAACAGGCATGTACATATTAACAAGTATAAAAAATTAAAGTTCCTACTAGGTTTGCAATGCTGAATGGACAAGGCCTTTACTCAGCATTGTGCTTATTACTTTTCAGAAATAAGCGCTGATATTCTGTAAAAGCCTGTACGTCAGTGCGTCAGTTACAGCAGTAAATAATTGTTAATTTTCATACATGTATAGGTAAAAAGTGATTCTTAAAAAAAAGGTGTATAATTACGAATTTAGGTTAGGTTGAGAGTAAAATAAAGTATAATTTGGAAAGGGGAAAAAATAATAATCGGGGAATCTTCCAATCATTGCTGAAAAACAAATGAGGGGTCTGTAGGTCTGATTACGCATTCACAACTCTTTTTGAATTTTCATCAAAAACGATCTCAATTTACTTTTAAATGTGATTTTGGTGCGTGCGCTCTTAATAGGCGGCGGGATGTTGTTCCAACACTTTGTTGCCGCATACCGAAAGCTACCTCGGAACGCGGCGGACTTGTGACGTTGGGTGCACAATTGCGGAAAACGTCGCCCCTGTTCAGAGCCCCTGCTCCTTGTAAAAATTAATTTATTTCTCAGGTATTTTGGAGCTTCTGTGTTTATAATCTCAAAGAGCAAGCACGCTAAGTGAAGTTTTCTGCGATAAGTGATTTTTAACATGTTATGCTCATTTAGGAATGACGTAACGTGATTTCGCGGTGGTATCGAGAAGCAAAATCTAGCACATGCATTTTGTACCCGTTGGATGAGTTTTTCAGTCCTAGCATATAAACGAGGTCCGTACACTGTGTCTGAATAATTTAATTTCGATAACACCAGCGCCTCCACTAGTTGGATACGAAGCCGTTCACTTAGATACCTCCGAACTTTGTACAACACTTTTAATCTGTAGAAGCAGTTGCGTACGACTCCCGAAATATGCTTTTCGTAGCGTAAGCTTGGTTCGAGTAGCAATCCCAAGTTTTTGGCTTCGTAAACCCGCTCAACGACTTCGGACCCCAACGTAACCTGACAGTCTGGCGGAATATTGTTGATCTGATATTGTGATCCAAAGATCATGTATTTCGTCTTAGAAGGATTGAGAACGAGACAGTTATTCTCGGACCAACGTTGTATTCTGTTGAGATCCTCGTTAAGGGACCGTACGGCGGAGGCCCATTCGTCACTCCTAAATGAAACGTATATTTGTAAGTCATCGGCATAGAGGTGATATTTGCAATTTTCTATACATTTAATGATATCCGCTGTGTATAAAATAAACAGGAGAGGAGAGAGGATGGTTCCTTGTGGGGTGCCTCTTTCAAGAGATCTGTAAGCCGAGCGTTGTGTCTGACCGCTGTCCCGAGTTATTTCTACACACTGACCACGGTTTGTGAGGAAGCTCTGAAACCACTGCACTGTATCCGACTTGAAACCGTAATATGACATTTTAGAAAGAAGTAGGGATATGTCTATGCAGTCAAAAGCCCTTGAAAAATCTAGAAGTACCAGCAATGTGCACAGGCCTTCGTCCTGAGCGGAGATAATGTTGTCTGTTACATCTAACAGTGCTGTGGTGGTACTGTGACTTTTTCTAAAACCAGACTGGAATTCGGGAAGTATGCTGTTATTTTCTAGGTACTCTGTTAGCTGAATCCAAACGACTTTCACAACGATTTTCGATAGAAATGGGAGTACACTGATCGGGCGAAGATCTTTCAATTCCTGAGGATTAGGGTTTTTTGGCAAAGGTCGAATTATAGCGGTCTTCCATATTTTCGGAAATGTGGATGATGTTATTGAACAATTTACAATAGAAGTTATCGCACTGAGAGACTGTGGCAGCGTCATAAGCAGCATTTTCAGAGTAATACCATCAATGCCCTCTGCATTTGATTTAAGATTATTTATAATTTTGGAAATAAACAGCTCGCTAACAGGATGAAGGGAGAAGATGGTATTATTCGGATGAAGATGTGTGTCGAAATAACTCAGAGCAGACGGGTCAGCACGGGGAATTCCCGGTATATTTAGAAAGTGACAATTAATATTGTCAGGGTCAGCCAGATGGGGAGGTAAAGGAGTATATTTGTTCGGCGGCAATATTGTAGACTTTAAATTGTGCCATAAAATTTTAGGTTTATGTAAATTATTATTTATGTTATGATCAAAATATGCCCTCTTTTCATTGTGAATAGAATTAATAACTAAAGTTTTCAGATTTTTGTAATACATTTTATGGGAAACTAGTTTTGTTTTTAAATACCGTTTATGGGCTGCATTCCGAAGCTTCATCATTAATTTAATTACATCTGTTATCCAAGGTTGGTTTTGTGCCTTGATTACACTGGTTTTTATTGGTGCAAATACGTCAAATAAATAACTAACAAAGAAATTGAATGATGATACCTTACGATCTATATCCTGTATACGAGTTACTTCGTTCCAATCGATGGAATTTAATGTTAAATTAAAATCTTCTATTGGAATATCTTTGAGTGGCCTGTATCTAATTTTTTTCGGGTGTATCTTACTTCTTTCACTGAGTAATTCACAAATTAATAAGGAATGATTACTCAGAGGTGCGACAGGTTCAACCTCAATCCTACGCGTTCTCGTATTGGTACAAATAACATCGATCAGGGTTTGGCTGTGGTCGGTAAAGTGAGTAGGAGACGTCACCAGTTGTACTAAGTCCAAGCTATATAAGAATGTGTTAAACTTACCAACTTTCACATCATTAGGGCGGAGCATATCAATGTTAAAATCACCGAGAAGTATAATGTCATCACAGACCGCTAACGAGTTAATCGATACAGTTAGTGCGTCAAAAAATGAGTCGGCGTCGAGCCACGGTGGACGGTACGCGGTGCCTATAGCGAGCATCTTGTTATCAATCTTTAGCGTTAACCACATTTGCTCGACATAAATAAGCGATGGGTCGACGGGATGAGCGTATATGCGCGCATTTATACCGCGTTTTATGTAGAATCCGACCCCGCCACCTCTGCCATTACGCACGGAACGTGGACGCGGCGCGTGCTGTAGCCGGTAGCCGGCGGGACGCGGGGCGCTTTGTTCCTCGCCCGCGCGTAGCCACGTCTCGCCCACCGCCAACACATCTAACGCATGGCGCTCGACAAGTGCCACGAAATCATCACAATATGTGTTTAGTGAGCCGACGTTAAGATAACCTAGCTTTAAATATGACTTAAGGCCGGTTAATGAGCGTACTCAAATTTTGCTTTAAATAAAATAGATTTATCGATGACTTAATTATAATATATAAAAAGGTTCTGACCGGTCTATTTATGAAAACATAATTTATATTTTCCGATAAAAGATTAACTAACACAATAAACTTCCCATATAACACAGAAAAATATAATAACATTATAAGATTCCATATACACCTAAATAAATAAGATTTGAAATAGTTAAAAACAAAATAGCAAAGACCCAACCAAACAGCATTGCAACAGACATATGATATACAAGAAGTAGGGAAAAAGACATACAAAAGTACAATTTTATTCAAAATATAAAAACATGTAAACAACGAGAAATTAATTAACTGTACAAAAGTCGTTGGCGCACCGGTTGTACAAAAGTAATGTGTCAAATATTGTGCAAAATGAATATAAGTTAACAAGCGTTTTTTTTTAATATTACAATAAGTACTTCTTAAATACAATAACACAAAACAACAGTGGCAACAAAAAGGGCAAGTGCAAGCGTACTGGACCCGAAACATAGCAAGACAAGTACACCCTACGATGTAAAAGCGTTTATCACTACATATTACTGACCAACTATTTAAGATCCAAAAATTTTTTTAATGTCTTCTTCACTACTGATTCGTTCAATAGCCTTACCTTCTTCCTTCCTAGCGAATATTCGGCCACCTTTTGTCCACACGTACTTCCATTGCAAGCGGGAAGCCGCTTCGCGCGTCTTACCGAACAGCTGCCGATTATTCCGCGTGAGTCGCTCGTTGACGTAGAATTTCCTCGGCGTCCCAGCAATGTTCATGTCGGCCGTGGTGATGCCGCGACGGACGCGCGCGGCGCGGAGCAAGGCGTCGCGCTGAGCCCTCCGCGCCAGCCGCACGACGAGCGGTCGCGGTTGCTGCGGCGCGCCTTCACCGTCGCCGCGGTTGCGTCTCACGGCGCCCTGCCGCTCCGCGTGCACGATGTCGCGATCCTCTAGGGTCAGGCCCAGTTTTACAGCTACAACGCTGACGAGATGTAGGACGTTCTCGTTTCTCTCTTCAGGTAGTCCAGCTATTTCAACATCATTCAGCAGCAGCTCTTGGTCTCGATCATTCAACTGTATCCTCAGGTCCGCTATCGTATTCTCGAGGTGATCAACATTGTCGATAGTTTTAGTGGCAACTTTTTTTTCTACTTCTAGAACCCTTTCTTCGACCGAAGTTATACGTCTACAGCAAGCTTGCAGATCGGCCTTAAACTGTTTTATCTCATCTCGTGTTTCCTTGAGGTCGCTACGAAGTCCCTGGACCTCCCGGATGAGCTCGCTGAGCATTCGGGTACATTCGGCCTCGCCTTTTCCGGGGGCCATTATGTCATCACCGGGGCTCGAGCTTTCTGACGAGACGTCGTTCTTGGCCTTGCAGCCAGGGCAAGCGAACCTTAGAGGGATAGGACCAGCGGGCAGGCCGCTGCAGCCGCGGTGGTACACATTTGCACACTTGGTACAACGCACACAGTCAGCATTCGCCGTATATTTACCACACGCACGACACTTCGGCATGATGCAGTCAACAGATGGCGCCACTTTATATTTTACAAAAAAGTTTAATTAATAGTTTAACTAAAAGCTTAGGCGATCACTTTTTAACTTTAATTCACTAATAATGGTTTTAGAAAAATAATATATATAGTTGCTAAAGATTAAATTTACTGCTGCCGAGATTAAAATTATACCGATATTGTAAGGTAAGACTAAAAAACTGTTTCACACATATCACAAACTATTTAGTGAAATTGAGCGAATTATGATTGGATAATAATCACGGATGCTGTTAACACACTTTACTTCACTCCGCGAAATAATTTAGAAAGCAGATTACTTGTTTACTATTTTTTTACGCAATATAGTTTGCAGTAAACCGCTGCCACTGACGTACGTGACGTCACTCACGTGGTTCTTTTTCACGTGGTTTTATTTCTTCCCGCCTTGTCCTTTTCTCGCAATAATTAAAGTAAAATGAAATGTATGAAATGTTATACCGCTCTTTATTATGAAAGTAAAGCTAAATCAATCGCAAGGACAGTTAGCCGGCCGCAAAAATAAGCCGAAACAATATGGTTTTCGATTAAGAAGGGAGTGACGACCCTTTAGGGTATATGTGTTCTGTGGTGACGACTGAAATGATGGACTAACGATCGATCTGGAGCACGAAAATCTGGTGCGGCGATTCTAAGTGAGTGGAATAAGGACAGGGAGTTGATGATCATTATAAAAGTTGACAAAAACTACCGCAAATTTTTTATTACTACGAAATACTATCATTTTCAGAAATTTATATTTTGCAGGACGACGACGCGTCGCCGCTTTTGGGGGAAGAGTTTTTGTTTACGTCGTCGATGAACTTAACTTTTAATAAATCTACCGAATTCTACCACCCTATTGCATATATGGTAATTTTTAATTGTAAAGTTTCCGAGAATAAGCTACAGATGTCTCTGCAGCGCTTTTCGAAGTTTTATTTGACTTATCTCTTATCTGTCAAATTAGCACCTAGTAGGCTAGCAGTATTTTTAACGACAAACTAATAGATTTGGACATAAATAAGAAAGTAAATAATGGGATAACATTTTTACCCACAAAGCAAATGTTACAAACAATGAAGTTTGTTAATTTCCTTTGTATCGTTACGAAAGTGTCGATAAATATTTTTAGTTGATATCATCAATCGATAGGGATCGTTCGGTTGCTAATTGAATTTGCTTCTATTAATTCAAATTTAATCAAAACTTTCGTCATCACCGAGTGCACTACTCGGTTCTAATGGTTCCTTCTGTGAACCTTTTTGTGTTAGTTTAAAATATTAGTCGCCTTAACAACTCATTAAACTAATTGTTATCATATTTGTGTACTTAGAGATAACCTCTTCATTTGTCCGAGCACTACCACTTCGTATTTCTTATTTGCAGTTCGTGCAACGCAATGTGAATTATAGTTTTGTAATTTCTATGTGAAATGTGGTGCTTTAATTGTTTGTCATAAAATATATTAGGAACATATGCGATTTTTTTTCGACCGACATGCCACGGGATATTTTGAGTGAAAGTTTGGCTGTCCTCCGGATCATAGAGGTAAGTTGTTATCTTGTATAAAAATACATAATTTTTTTTACAATTAACAATATTTTGATAGCATCTAAATCAATAATATCAATTTAAAACAATCAATATTATACATGTGATTTCCCAGTACTCTAGTAGCTAAACAAATATGCTAGGAATAAACATTATATAGCACAATTAATCTAGTTACAAAATATCTTTTTTTAAAAGCAATGAGCAAAGCCCCCTTTTTATTCTTTTATGTTAGTTTCCTATGATGTAAGTGGGTGAGATGACCTTGCCCCCTCCCTGCTTCATTTCTTATTGTTTGCTATAATTTCTGTTACATCTTACTAATATTATAAATGCGAATGTTTGGACGGATGGATGTTTGTTTGAAGGTATCTCCGGAATCGATCAACAGGTTTTGATGAAATTTGGCACAGATGTAGAACATAGTCTGGAAGAACACATAGGCTACTTAGTTAAAGTTTTTTTTCTTTTAATTCCGCTCGGACGGAGTCGCGGGCGACAGCTAGTTACTTATACATTGGAATAGTATGGTGTTTGTATCATTACTAAACCAAATGAATATTTTCAAGCAATGATGTTTGATTTTTATTCTTTTTTCATTTCTTTGTCAAGGTTACATAACCTGTCATCATCAGCTCATACTCACTCCACTGTTGGGTATAGAACCTACATAACCTAGCATGGCTATATTATGGCTATATTACAGTGGATTTCGAATTTGACAATGAAGGACATATTCCATTATATCAGTTAGAAAAAAGTAAATAGTCTTACTAATATTATAAATGGCAAAGTTTAGATGGATGGATATAGAAGGTATCTCTGAAACGGCTCAACATATATTGATGTAGCACATAGTCTGGAAGAACACATAGGCTACTTATTAAGTTTTCTTTAATTCCACTGGAACTGAGTCGCCAGTGACAGCTAGTTTATTCATAAATCTAACTGTATTTATTCTAATTTATAAATAAAAAACTATTATTACAACTGTCTATTATTACTGCTGACAGTCTCGGGATGTAAACAAAAGATAAAGTCTTATGTATTCTAAGAAGAACCTTTGTGTGGTTATTAGTTGAGTTGATGACAATTTCTAGGAGATTTCTAGGATTATATTGCATTATTTAATAAAAGAATTCAGAAGTGCACTAGACCTAATGAATATGCATACAAAATTTCATAAAAATTACTATTAAAAACTAACAAAAATTTTATATACAAATATAACAACATGTTAGTAAGAACAGAAGTTAAGCTGTATATGAGTTTGTGTTAAAAATATCATAATGTATAAATGAATAAAGTTATACAATTGCTTATATTAACCAAAGGTCAAAATTTCTGAATATGCGAAGGTAGATGGAAAAAGAAATGTATGGGCATTGTGTATGAAAAATTGCTGGAGATATGCTTTGTTTTATGTTATAATAGCTGTCGCCTAGCGATTCCTGCCACACGGAATTAAAACAAACTTGGTTAGTAGCCTATGTGTTCTTCCAGACTATGTTCTTACATCTAAGCCAAATTTCAGCATGATCCGTTGAGCCATTCCGGAGATACCTTCCAACAATCATCCATCTTAACATTCACATTTTAAATATTGGTAATTTTCTTTAATTTATTTCACATTACCATTTTCTATTTGATATAATTTTTGTTCCCAATGTTAATTATTGTTTTAATATGATGTAATAATGATTGTGTGGTTTTTTAACCTTTTTCTGTTAACTTTGGAATTAGAATATAAAATAGAATATTAATTGATATATGTCTGTGCTGGTGTTTGTTCATATGTTTGTTAGTTTTATATCAGTTTCTTGATATGAACTATTGTTGATATAAACATATGTTTTTATAATATAAAAAAAAAAATAAAAAAAAAAATATCTACTGTGGTGTTTACATACTTTTGATATTGTGCCATATCTATTATAGATTTCTTTCTGGCTTTATAATAATAAGATAAATGAGAAGGACATAGATGTGTCACTACACTTATCAGAGTGGTGTTTGCATTGTTAATTATTTGCGCTTAATGTGACTTTCCCAGAGTCACTCATTCATTGTACACATTGTTAAATGTTCAGCTTTAAATATTTATTTGTAACAGTAAGATATGTAAGGAATTTCTACATTTTTTTTCATTAATTTACATTTTTTTTTTTATTTTACTTGTATCATGGGAATGCATTGGTACATTTAGAAGATTATATTAAAATAAATATGGTATAAACAAGAAAGTTTGTAATTCAAATCTTTGTAGCATGATGATGAAGAGAGTTGGCCCCTGGAGGATAAAGCACCAGCTTGTAAGCAAGCAAACAAGAAAATTGTCAACCCCGCCCCAAGCAGTCAGAAAGTTGTCACAAAAGATGACAGTGCCTGTTACTTCAATTTTGCGTAAGTACTTTTAATTCCATGATAAAATTGTCTGATTATTGGATAAATGTCTGAATCTGTTGTTTGTTGTGGTAGTACCTACCTTTAATTGCTATATCCATTTGTATAACAACCTTTGTTTATTTGAAAGATATATTGTTGAGAAGTAGTATTTATCAACTACTACTACTCTACAACATATAAAGGACAACTATCTAATTTCTATATCATTTTAATTTATTATTTTTGATGTGAAACATCTATAGGATCACTTGTAAACCGAACTGTTATGCATATTACTTGTACACACACGATGTTTCACATCTGCCAGGCGTCCCATGACGGCTCACATTTTTTTATTATTTTATATATAATTATATATTGTTAGGACTGTTTGACTTTTTGACTCACAAAAGGTTTTATAAGGAAGCGTGCGCTGCTGCTCGAGGCAGTCTCTTTCCATCCGTCATAGCGGAACGTCTGACATTTTTGTTTATTTACGTTCTGTTTGAGTTTATCCTATTGCGAGGATTATTTAGAAGTACAGTTAAATTCATTATTTAGCTGTTAGTTTATTTCTTTTAAAATACTTTTGCATCAAATATCTAACAATATATTATATTTATTTTTTATAAATTATATGTCACCCCTAACTTGGGGTAGGCTCTGAGCCCCTCAGTGGGGACGTATAGTGAGCTGATGATGATGATGATGATATATATGATATATATATATATATATATATATATATATATATATATATATATATATATATATATATATATATTAATTTACTATATTTTAGGTTATGAACAAAACATTTGGAATATTGCATGCTTAGTGGTTTTTATTGTATATACAACAATGTGATTGTTAAAAATATGGGTGTTTGTTTTAGCCATGGGGATGGAACGAGCAACCGTCAACAAGATCCAGTATACCAGTACAAGACTAACAGTTTGCCAGCGGCATCATCCATCAATCAGTCCTGGGATGAAATAGTTTGTTCTGCACTGCGCATATCCCCCGAGGATATAGCCAATCAGCTTTCACTCCTTGACCTGGCCTGCTTCAAGGCTATCCAGGCCGAGGAACTCACAACATGCGGTTGGAATAAACGCAATAAGCTGACGGTTTTTTTTTTTTTGTTGACGCGGGGAATGCATTTACGCACTTCGCCGTCCGTGCTGCGGGGGCAGCAGGGACGGTTTCGTGTGGGACTCGCCGGCCGCAGAAGGCGACCGGAATACCCACTAAACCCCGCGGTGTTCTCCTTCGCCTGACCGGGCCGTGGCATCTACGTTAGTTTATCCACGACCCGGCTGATAAGCTGACGGTTGCTCCAAACGTCGTTGTCTTCACCAAGCGCTTCAATAGGGTAAGTACTTATTTAATGTTACCAAGTGGACTTAGTGTTGAGTTATGATATAAATTTAGGAGTCTCGGTGACTAGGGGTGACTAGACCATAGTCAACCGCGGTGGCCAAGTGTAGGTTTGGTTGACTTCACACATATCATTGAATTTCTTCTCAGATATGTAAAAACACATTGGTGTATGGTTGTACGCTGAGCCACCAACGCTCTATCTAAGTATATCCCAATTTAATTAAATTTACCTCTGTCCTATGGTTTACGAATGAAGACATTAGGTTTAAAAATATTTTTATTCACACAGATGGCATTATTAATTATTATAAATCACTGTTAAGAGATGTTATTATGTATTCATTACTTGTTATAGGTGAGCTTCTGGACAGTACAAGAAATACTCAACGGACAGTCACCAAAGGCCCGAGCGGAAACTTTGGCTCACTTCATAAAGGTCGCCAAGAAATTGCACGAACTCAACAATCTTCATTCTTTATTTGCTATTATCTCGGCACTAAACAGCGCCAGCATATATAGGTAATATTTATAAATTTATCTAAGTATTAAACTGGTCTATGTTTTTTTATTCATTTGATATAAATATAGTTTTTATTAAGCAAAGACTTATGTCTCTTTCTACTATTTTGATAATTCTTTTCACAAATATATTTGTGTTGAGTTATACCTGAGAATAGATTAGATGAGTGAAAATTCTGATGGATGTTTGAAGGTATCTATAGAATGGCTCGACTTATCTCTATGGAATTAGGCACAGATGTAATATAGGCTGGAATTGGACATGGTTATTTATTAAGTTTTTGGTTGTAATTATGCAGGGGCGGAGTCGCGGGCGATAGTTATTATCAATATATTTAGAATGTATACATTCATAACTAGGTCACTAGCTCTGTGATATATTATTATATAACTATTGATAATTAAATTTATGTCAGGTTGACTAAGACATGGGCGTGTTTGTCGAAGAAAGATAAACAGCAGTTCGACAAGATGGCTGAATTATTTAGCGAGAAGGATAACTGGTCTGCTCTAAGGGAATATCTTCGGTCGATCTCATTGCCTTGCATACCCTACCTCGGTGAGTCGATATATGTATGTATGGACATATTTTTCAAATTTGATTCAATGTATCTGTTGATAAGCGAAATTTTATGGATTTTATGTAAGTTATGACTTTCTGATGTTCATATAATGCAGGTCACACACGTTAGGCGTTGTGCGTTTTACCTTGTATTTGTAGGCAAAGCCTAGTTTGTATATGTCAAAATTGTACAGATATATGTATTGTCTACTCTAATCTAATGTGTATGGCCTAGATTAAACGTCTTTGAGTCTATATGCTATGTTAGGTATATTCCTGACGGACCTGGTGTACATCGATATGGCGCACCCGGCGGAGTCGCCTCACCGCGCCGCCAAGATGGCGGTAGTACTACATGCGTTACGTCGCTACCAGGCGTCCCAGTACGACATCGCCCCCCTCCCCCACGTCGCAGCATACCTCAACAGTGTCCGGTATATCGAGGAGCTGCAGAAGTTCTTAGAGGATGACCAGTACAAGTCAGTACAACCCCTACTACGTCTAGTTTAAGTATGCGTTTCCTAAATCATGCTATCTCGACTAACTTAACATCATGGAATTTAGATTTCTTAAACCCTTTTTCCACTATGCGGCTTGCATCTAAACGCAATTGCGATTGCGTGTAAATAATATGTTTCTCTTAGAAGTATAAACTGCGCGTGTTTAGTTGCTTAGCTTAGCGCAAAATTATTAAAGTTTTGGATATAGCCATACCAAGAAATGATTTTGTGCTTAGTTTTACCTTGTATTCGATATTCCATTGCACCTTATCACTTGAAACTTTTTGTTCACATCAGAATATAAATGCTCTTGTAAATACGCACAATACGCAGTGCACATCCAAGCAGAAATGTTTTGAGACAGAGCTTATCTTTTATTTATATTATGCTAGCGTCTCACATTGTACGTCTTTCAAGTTATCGTCTTGGTTCCAATACAAATATGTATGGATTGGTCTTTGACTATATTGGTCAACTATTGGCGTTGCAGCTAATGTTGGTCGTATAACTTATTTATAATAATTAGCTATTAGATTTATAGCCAATCTGGTTCACAAATTATTTCCAATGTGAAGCGCCGGCATTACAAATAAAGTTTTTATATACTTCATATAAAGTTAACTTATATACTTATATTAATATATAAATTAATGTGAGTTCGTGTTAAGTAAACAATAACTAAGATAAAAGTGCGTAAAATGCTCTGTCGAACAATTAAATTCATTTACCACTTATAGGAATTTTCAAACATAACTGCCGTAAAAGATTTACATTAAAGTATTCTCTTAGTATCCACTTAACGAATATGAGTGAGATAGTAAACTATGTTTAATCATATTTATGTTTCTAAAAGCAAATTTTTAACCTTACTGTTGAGATTTTAGAAGACCAAAGAACATTTGGATGGTTTGTGTGAAAGAGGATGTGTGTAAGAAGACGTTGAATTTAGATATGACGGCCGATAGAGATATATGAAGTAGTACATACTGTGTCGACCCTTCATAAGGATAAGAACAGGTTGATGATACGACAATATTAGGAAACAGATGTCTTCTGGTATTCTGTGGGTGTATTGGATTGTATGACTAATAAAGTGGGAAGTAAAAACTGTAATGACGCTTATTCACTCGTTTGAAGTTTGTTCTTTTCATATCATGTTAGATAACAAAACAATAATTGTACACTCATATAGATGTTTCGAGATGTTTTCTGTATTTATTTAAACATATCCCATCCTTAATGTTCTCGTATAATATATAAATAGCACCTGTTCGATTTTGTTCAATTTAATGTTGTAACTGTGAGGGGTCTTATTGATAAAAACTATATATTTAGACACACGTGCTTTTTCTATCTCTGACTGTCATTTACATTGACATCTATATAATTTTACATATTGCTAGTTTCAGCTAGACTTAAATCTATGAAGTTTTTAATCGACAACATTAACAATGAAACGTTGTATGTACATTACAAAGTTAATTTCGAAGGAAGGAAGTGATAACATTGTTTATTTTAAGAGTTAAAATTTCCATTGAAATTACTCGATACGAAAATAGTTATTCTGATTCATTGTTTTGATAAAATTGATGTTTTATTTAGTATGACAGTCTGTATGTCAATATCTCTCCATTCCTAGATACTATCTCATATGGGGGTCAGCTTTCTTTGTTAACTTCACTTTGCTATGCCCTCGACATCTACACCTGTAACTCACCAACTACTCATATTTTTACATAGTAAATCATTCAACTTTGGTTTAGTTCCGCCTCTGGACCAGGAAATGAAAGTTGTTGTGCCAAATTACCTATATTTCAGTATGGTTAATTATCTAAAGAGTAGTTACGGTGCATTTAACGGGCTGTTTTGTTTTTTCCAGGTTATCAATGAAATTGGAACCGCCGTCACCTACGGGAAGTCGCACGAGCTCCAAAGAGTCTGTGAAGGAGTGCGCGGCGTTGTCCACGGTTGCAGGCTCCGCGGGGTCTGCGGCGTCGGCGGGAAGCTGCGCGGGCGCTCCGCCCTCGCTGCTGTCGCCATCGCACCGTCTCGGCTGCGGCTCGCTGCGACTGCAGGCCCCCTTCCAGCCCAAATTTATACCGACGCATAGGAAGTGCCGCTCACTCGGCTCCAAGTACGTACCAAATACGTACAAATGCGTATTTACCAACGTACGCGCATGTACGCATACGTCCAACGATATATTATTGATATTAAACTAGTTTTTATTGTCCTAGACTAATTATTTGTGTGCTTATAATGTTAATTCTTAAAAATGAGACTAGAAGCTGGTAAAGGGTAAGGGGATGTGATACATTTAATGTTTTTACTAACTATAGAATGTGTTAGCGTAAATAAATGTCTAATTTAAATAAATGAGAATGAACGTTATTCCCGTGCCCCCATGCCTTCTGTGCCCCCTTTGCCTTCTGTGCCCTCTTTGCCTTTCGTGCCCCCTTTGCCTTTCGTGCCCCCTCATATTTCTTGTGCCCCTCATGCCAGCATCGTTGTTATCTGTTACACGTAACCATCATTGTTTTCTGTTTGAGATGAAAGAGATAAGATTGTCTTTTATGTTTGGAAATAATATTTTTAATAGTATTTATAAATATTTTACTTTCTAATAATAATTATTTTTTAAATGAAATTTTGTTTTTTTTAATAAAAGACAATTTTGTCTCTGGCGATCCGTCGTTCACACGTAAAAATATATTTAAAATTCACATGATTGAAACGTTATTTTTGCCCATTACTGGGCACTCAGGTTTCGTAGCGCGAGTTTGCCAAGAAATTTTCACAAGGTCAATTTTGGTGTTGGGTGAGTCGATTTGTATTGGAATTAGTACGACGGCTTGCATTTGTTGTTGCGTAGTGTTGTACTGTAATTTAGCACAAGCATGCGAACACGCAGGGTGACGTGGGCGCGCCTGCTGTCTGGTGTTGGCCCGGCCATAGCTACCGACTACAATTTGCCCTTTATTTAGACAAAATTAGCTTTTTTTTATAATCTTGACGTTTATGTTGATCCTGGGGCTGGTGTCCATTCTTTGCAATTTTCACTACGTCAATCGACTATCCTTGTAAATAAGTACAACATATTAAACTAAAGAAATTACCATAAATATTATCGGATTCCTAGTTTATGAAAATAACAAAATCAACATTATAAACGATGAACTCATTTAGTCCAGTCGTCCATAAATGAAAAGAACATCTTCATCATTAAAACAAGTGTCCGTAATCTATTGCTATAGCATGCTTTTTCGATATCAGTCCTAGCTCATTTTAACTCTGCTTTTATCTATTGGAACGAAGTTCCTTATCGCGTGTTGTGAAAGGGGGCTAGACGGAAAAAATTCTTACGAAAAGTTGTCACGACACTTTTTGCTATAGACGAATGAGCGTTACTTCACCATGGCAAAGACGTGACAATATATAACGAAAATTCATAGAAATAAAATGTATTTCTTGTGAAGACTTAAGTTTTTTATTCATAGAATAAACATTGGTTCCTTCACTAATTAATCGAAAGGAACTTCGTCCCTTGACACCTCTCAAGTTTTTTCTGCATAACGGTGTCACAGGTTAAGTTAAAATGTACTTTCTACAAGATTGTGTATAAATTATACTGTTTTTTTTTTAAATTATGACAGAGATTTGAGTATCGGTTAGTATAAAGGATGAAAGAACTTTGTGCCGTACCCAAAATTTTTAAAAACAAAACTTTGCTTAATTCGCGTCAAATATGACACTTGAGGATTTATTGCATTATAAGGACATTATTAAAAACGATGAAAAATTGCATGTATTCTGAAGTCGACTTCATTTTGTTGTAATCACAGCCATTTTGGACATATTAAATGACAAGAAACTGAGATGCATGGCTACTCCAACTTTTCAGTCCTCGCGAATCCCCTATCCAACAATTAGGAACTTAGTCTTTGATTAGTTGGCTTGTTTGGTTTTATTTGACAAGTTATTGAAGCATTGTATAGAAAATCCTACGATACTTTGTGACCAGCCTTAAGATAGGTTGTGGAAAATGCGAAAGGAATGATACCACACTTGAAAAAATCTCCTGAAAAACGAACTCTTGAAAAAAATTAATGCTGATTAACCTTGTATTTATTACTTTGTGCTTCAATAATATAATTACTTAATGCATGAATATATCATTTATGTTGGCGCTTTTCTCTACCTTATACAGTCCCTTGTCGATCTTCACTCCATGCTTTTAAATGAAATAACAAGAGGAAATGTATGATGTACATTGAGATAAGTAGCACCGCGTTTGTTGAGCTGATTGCTTACCAAGTAAAGGTCATTTAACCGTAGATTTAAACTGCCGTGTTGTAATGTTTTATTATTTTTTGAGTGTGACAACAATACAAGTGTCATGACACTAGAATTCTATCATGCTACGGTTAAATTATATTAAATGCAAAAATATATAGAAGGACTTATGTATATAAGGTCAGGTTGTGTTAAGGGTATTGTTGGCAGCATCTTCGGCAAGGGGACGGGGCAGGGGGAGGAGCGCGAGGGATGCGCGGGGCAGACACCCCCGGGCTCCGTCAACCTGCTGGATGATACGCTGCTGGAGGCGCCAGTGGCCGCAGTGCCTCCGCCCACTGGAGCCCTGCATAGGTACCAACTGATATAAGGACCCCTTCTAAAGATATACATTTTGTTGACATATTCATTATTTTAATAAAATAATTTTGTGTTACAGTGAGCTTTCGAATTCTGTGCCTTTGCAATGCGACTTCCAGAGTTACGTGAGAAGGAAGACGGTGTTGAAGGACGGGAGGAAGATATCTCTGTCGTCATGGCAACGCTTTTGGCTAGAACTTGTTGGATCCGCGCTTGTATTCTACGCTTCTAAGTCATTTAAAGGGTATCATTGAAGTTTTTTGGAACTTTTAAATAGTAGACCATTTTAACTTACATTTTAAAACATTGTCTCAAAATTTTTATCACTGCAACAGCGTTATCTATCCATTTTATTATTAGATTTGTCTAAAATTTGATTTTTTGTATGTCAGGAGCAACCGCAGCGACTTTCGTTCGGAGCGTTGCAAGGTGGTGCCGCTGTCGGGATGGGCGGCTGCCCTGGAGCCCCCCGACTGCTTCCAGCTGCTGCACCACGCTGCTGGCACACTGTACAGGTTCAAGTAAGAGGAATTTACACTATATTACCATCCCTTTTCCCTACAGCTGAACAGACATAGCATAAAAGTTTGCTATTTAATTATGTTTATAACTTCAATACCTCAATAGAGACTTTAATTTCGTTCCCAGAACTGGTTCAGAATCTGTCGCGAAGCATTGGGTGGAAAAAATAGAGGAGGTGAATAATAGAATTGAGAAGCCGCTTCCCGCAAATCTTATGTCGTTCGAGTAACGATCGCCGCCTTTTAATTTATATAATTTATTAATTTAAGTGGCGTGGAAACTTACGCTAGTATCACACGAGGGCAGAGCAATATTGCAGTACTGCCATTGTTTGAAGCAGTACAACAATAGCAGCATTACTCTGTTCCACTACTCTATGTTGTCCTCGTGTGAAACTAGTATTAGTGATTTACGTCTGTACTGAATATCGCTACGTTTGCGTCCTCGAAGCAATCGAATAATTTTATTAAATGGGCTTATGGTGCTCAATAAATTAGCCAAAGAAGTTCTAATTGTTATAATAGTGCACAAAACGCATGGCAAACTGTCATGGCCGTGTGTGGGCGTGGCTTGTACGTAGTCTGTCACAGTGTTGCCATCCTTTACGTTCTTTCTGAGAAAAGAGAGAATATTGCAGATGTCGCTGCAGTCGTTAAACACAAGTTACAATTAAATATCGCCGAACATCGAAAATTTCACTCGCATTGCATTTAAGATGGTTATTGTTTGTTAATTTGATAACGTGGCGACATATTTATATATGTTTTTGTGTCTCTATTGCAGGGAAGTGATAAAAAAAATCTCAGTCTATTTGTGTGTTTGTACGTAGATTGAATTTTGTAGTTGCTACGTTTTTTTTTTCTTTATCATTTCTGTTATTTTTTAAATGATTGAGAGGCGAATGTTATATCTATTACCCACCGTTTTTTAATACTCTTGAATTGAATAACACGGTGTTATTTTTTGTTAAAAATCTCTCATATAAATGGTATTCATCCGCCTAATACTTTAGCTAAATGCTAAGGTAATTTTTCCATATTTTTTTCTATCGAACTTTTTTTTGTTTTTTGTATCTGTGACTTCATAAGAAGGTATGAAATTTGTTAGTCAACATGGCTCATTAGCTTTGTTAACTAAAATATATATATATATATAACTCTGTGCTATGTCCGAGTGGATGACTTTCTAAATGTCCCTCAATCAACCAAAATGTACAAAATATTAAATTTTCGTTTGTAATGTTATAATTTGTACAAATGTCGTATGTTTAAATGCGAACAAATTTTTCTTTGCCAATATAGATTCTCATTACGTTTTTAAGTAAGAATATAATTGTGTCGCTGATCGAATGTGAACTTGGTCAGTTTATGATCGCACTAGATATATTACGAACTGAATTATTTACTAATATCATAAATGTGATGGATGTATGTTTGAAGTTATCTCCAAAACGGTTCAAAGGATCTTGAGAATGTATCTACTAATTAAGTTTGTTTTTTTAATTCCTTACGGACAGAGTCGTGGTCGACAGCTAGTAGTAAATAAATTCAGTTCACGATATATAGTGATATTATTAACTGTCGAATTTGATGATTGGTCAGTGATATAAATAAGTTTGTTTATTTTTTTTGTATTTGGGCCTAAATAAATATGAATGTAAAATATATTTGTATCGCATTATGTCGCAATGTGCCGTATTTAGAGATCTTTATAATATATTTATCATATCGAGGGGTGAAAGGCTATTTGTTTTAAGCGACATTTTTTGCGATATTGACTTATATATTCAGAATCAGAAAAATTCCCTAATTCTGAATATATATATATATATATATATATATACAGGGTGTCCGCCGGCAGATTTTATACTTAAAGAATGAAAATAAAATAAACCATGAGAACTATCAAAGTTATTTATTGATCATATTACAGAAGAATAACGCGGATTTTATTTTTTAAAGATAACTCCACTTAAATGACGTCCTTCTCGCTGCGCACACTCTTGCAATCTTTCCTTCATGTTGGTGAAAACTCGCTTGCAAAGTTCTGGACTGATAGCCGCAATCTCGCGTTCGATATTGGCTTGTAGGGCCTGTATTGTTGATGGCGAATCACTGTATACGCGAGATTTTAAATATCCCCACAAAAAAAAAGTCGCAAGGACTGAGATCGGGAGATCTAGGGGGCCAGGGTATGTCACCAAATCGACTAATTAATTTTCCGGGAAAAAGCTCTTTCACCTTAGTCATTGTGACCCTAGCGGTGTGTGCGGTAGCCCCATCCTGCTGAAAATGAGTCCTATTATTGTAACTGACATGTTGATGCAGCTCCGGTATAAAAAAGTTGTCCAACATCGCGCAGTAACGTTCAGCGTTGACAGTTTCACCTCTACCGAAAAAATAAGGCCCAATAATCCCATTACCAGAAATGGCGCACCAAACTGTAGTCTTTGGGCAGTGAAGGGGCCTTTCATGGATCTCTTTAGGATTGTATGCGCTCCAATATCGCATATTCTGCTTATTTACGTACCCACCAATATGAAAGTGCGCCTCATCGCTAAAAAAGATGTTACATAATCGAGTAGGAGTGGAAAATCGTTCCAGAATGACTTCAGCATAATTCTTCCTTTTAATGAAATCATCTTCTTTCAACTGCTGGGTAACTTGAAGCTTGTATGGATGGAATTTTAATTGTTTACGAATAATTTTATGAACTGAAGTCTTTTTCACACCCGTTGATGCTGCAATCTTCCGAATAGACTTACGCGGGTTCTGCAAAATTTCCCTTCTTACAAGTTCTGCGTTTTCAGGACTAGTAACAGACGTTGAAGGTCCAGCTCGAGGCTTATTTTGCACTGATCCAGTTTTTCGAAACTTCTTTACCCACGCCCAAATCAATTGGTTCGATGGGCCATCGTTTAATCGTCGGATATCGAAGTGAGAACAAAACTTACGTCTAGCCACATTGACGGAATTATTGTTTGCGAAATACGCCTCGACCGCAAAGGCGCGATGCGCTACTGTCCACTGACTCATGGCTACTAAACAACCCGCAACAATGCCGCGTCGAACGATACCCCTCTCCCCGCTCCACCGCCTTCCCACTCGGCGAAACCGAAATCCAAAGTATAAACTCTTCCGGCGGACACGCTGTATATATATATATAAGTCAATTTCGCAAAAAATGTCGCTTAAAACAAATAGCCTTTCACCCCTCGATATATATTTGATGACGTAATATATTTATATGTTACAGGGAAAGTGTATGGAAATTATCATATATTTACTTTGTCAAAACAATACATTATTAACCAAAATATAATAAATACTATGATAATATGTTCTCAAATAAACTATATAGTATATAAAAGAAAATATATAGAAAAGTTTATACAACATACTATGAAAAGAGGTTATATTAAAGTTTTTTTTTAACTTGCTTTGATTTTTTGATAACGAAAATATATGTTTTTGTTACGACAGTAAAATCTCACGGTTATTTTGAGATGTGCAACTTTAATTAGTAACAATAAACAGTTCTTATAATATCTTACTATAACGTTATCTTACATGTTTCATATTTGAAATATTAATTTGTAATTGTATTTAAAATGACTATTAAATTAAAAATTACTTACGAAGACCATATGAATGAAATCAATATGCTAAAGTTTAAAGTCTTTTAGTAACGATGTTTTAAAGTGAAATAATTATATTTTGCTTACATACAAATGTTTTTGTAAAGATCTGGAATAAAATAAAATGGTCCATGAAATTCGCAAAGTATATTATATAATTATATTATAGTTTGATCAAATTAAATTCAATATTATCTTCAATTATAATAATTTATATTAAACTATAGAATTTTTATAACCTATAAATCTGTTGATCCATACAACTTTCCCATATGTCAGATTCCATTTAAATCATACTTATGTATGGAAAATTATAAAGCTTTGAATCTGATTAAGATCGGATGCGTACGTCTACTGTATATGTGCCTTGCGCCCTGTTCAATAAATATTGAATTAATTAAATGTTGTTTCATTTCTAATTCACTAATAATTTATACAACAAAATACATTTAAATTATAATAAATGGAGGAAAAAAAAGCGAAGAATTGTGCGTTAATTCTTCCTTAGTACACCTAAAGGTCAAACATATCAAATGTGTACGAATTTGTCAGAATGTATGGGCTGTTCTTAAAGCATGTTTCAAATGCAATTTGGACTTTAACATGAAAAATCCCATTTAAAATCTATATATATAAAAGAAAGTCGTGTTAGTTACACTATTTATAACTCAAGATCGGTCGAACTGATTTAGCTGAAAATTGATGGGGAGGTAGCTTAGAACTAGGAAACGGACATAGGATCATTTTTACCCCGTTTTCTATTTTTTATTCCGCGCGGACGGAGTCGCGGGTAAAAGCTAGTTTGATTTAAATGAAACCGTTCTGACATTGCACGAACTTCCTACATTTGAAATTCAACTATTGGAAAGATAGTCACAATAGAAAGAAGGTAAATAGCAAAGTTATCTTTAACTTGATATTAGTGTACACGAACAATGTTGGCTTTATTCAGTTACAATAGCTATTGTATCTGAATAAAGCCATATCTACGGTCGGTGTCAAGGGTGACATTGGAAAAAAGGCAGCATATATATTTTTTGTACTAAATGAGATCACTTCCCTACTATAAATACCGTTGCTAAGATGGGATCATTCGATAAAATGGCGCGTGTAAGATATGTTACTGACAAATTCCGTTCGCCGCCCGTTTGAAATTTGCCTAGGTCATGTATAGACTTGACAAATTGCACAGAAAATTACAGACATTAAATTATGTCACGTTTATAAAGTATCGAAGAAACAGTAAATATGATGAATTAATGCAATTTGCAGATTCCATATAGTTTTTCTAGGCAAATTAATAATAGTCGGCATACACGATGTAACGGTGACAGAAAATATACGTTACCATGGTGTTACCTTGACATATTCAATGATAAACATTGGACAAACATCTTATATATTTAGGTTATTGGTTAGGTTGCTTTTATTAATTTGTTGTGAAAAATGTCGACCAATGAAGAGAAGGTGAGAATTTCGAAGCTTCTGCAAGATCTGGAGGTACCTGAAGACAGGCTGCCGGAGCGGTGTCGGCCGCTGGTGAAGGATTTCCAGGAGAAATTTGCTGAGGAAGTAATAGAAGAACAAAGTAGTGCCGAGAATGAAGAGTATGTGAACCCTTACATACCAGATAGAGGTCTATTGGATGAAAACGAACGAAAGCTCCGCGAGTTACTCGGTGAGGAGAAAAGGTGATCCTATGTGCTTTGATTACCTTGATATATTGATTAAAGTATTTTATCTTACTTCTTACTAATATTATAAATGCGAATGTTTGTTTGAAGGTATCTCTGGAACTGCTCAACGAATCTTGATGAAATTTTGCACAGATGTAGATCATAGTCTAGGAGAACAGATAGCCTACTTATTACGTTTTTTATTTCCGTACGGTGACACGGGCGACAAATAACTAGTATTTATACAATGACAATTTCCAGATTGAAACTAGGTTTATCTAACATCCACTACCCGAAGAAGTTGTAAGAGAATAATGTTTCTCCCAGTAGAAAAAAAGAGATAATTTATGTAACTGTAGCTATTTCAGTTGTGAAAACTCATAGTAACTTAACTATTGTTGAAATATGATGTTGGTATATTATTATATTCCTTGATATTTTTTTTTGTTTTATAGAACTGTAAAAGTACCAAGCGAAGATGCCTTGAATACTGTCGATCCAAAAAGACCTTGGCGCACAAACTCTTGCAAGGAGAAGCTACTGAGAATAGAATCGGATTTGAAAAAACTGAAATCAGCAGATAAGATTGCAACAATATGTTCAGTAGATGATGATTCTAAAGTTAATCTTTCGCAGGGTGACGTTAAAGCTTTAGATCCTACTGGAGTTCAGTAACTTAGTGTTGTACCTAATAAAACACAAGAGCATTCAATTTCTTGTTATTTTCAAATCAATGTGTGGGCTTGAACCCTAGAGGAGTGGGCTGACATTGTCTCTCTCACTTCTACGTTTCTATCTTCCTGCTAATATTTATTATAAATGCGAATGTTTGGATGTTTGTTTAAAAGTATCTCCGGAACGACTCAACGGATCTTGATGAAATCTGGCGTAGATGTAGATCATAGCCTTGAAGAACACATAGGCTACTAATTAAGATCAATTCCTCGCTGGGCGACAGCTAGTATCTACATAATTTCTCATTGGCTATGAACAGTATTTAAATTTAGTACGACTCATTGAAAGACACTTAAATGTTATTTAGAGTTAGTGATATTTAGATATGATTGTGAGGATATTGTTTAATGAAATGCCGGTTGTATTTATTATATATTTCGAGAAAATAACACCAAAGTATGAATTAATTATCTTATCTATCGGTTATATAAGTTTTTAATTGTAACACACACGTATCATGTCAACATATAAATATCAAAAAATAACAACTTTGAAAAGTACAAGGGTGTTTTAAAAACGTAAATAATAAATATATGTATATAGATGTGTTCTTAAATCTGCAGAGAGACTCCAGGATGGATCACATATAATTGTAAGTCGTAATTTTTTTTATATCTACAGTAAAATATTGTAAGAATTGTAAATATGTATTTTTTTCTTATATCCAAATATTTTTATGATATTTTGTAATTTGTGCGGATAATTTTTTTTTCGTGAAAAAATAGACGATTTTTCTTCCTAATCATTATAAATATTAATTTGAACAGGTAATTGTATACTATGATATTATATACTCTGATTTTATCATATAATGAATTTAAAGATATTGCATCTAAAAGTAACTCACCCTTTCTTATATATGTTTTTGGTATCAAACTAAGAATGTTCTTCGATGAATATGGTGACTCTCTAAGAGACGTATGAAGTGCACTTTCTGGTTCTATCTCTTCTTTGATTGATGACTGAGTTACAACTAGAGACTTTGTATCGCTGTTATTCTTTATATTCGAAAATTCATTTGTTTTATCTGAATGAATTGTTTTACTTATTATTGGTAGTTCATAAGGTTGACGATCTTGCTTAGTAAAATGTAAATATCTTTGTAAAATTTGTAAGTATAAAATACACTTTTCTCTATCATCCATATTGCTCTTTAAAATATTTTTCATTTCAGTATCTAATCTCGAAGTAGGATTAATATTTTCGTTATGATTTAATCTATCTATTAAGCTTGGTTCAACAAGTAACATCTTTTTAGTATGCTCCATTTTTTTTTAAAAAAGAGAACTAACTAATCCACTTAAAATTGAACCTAATATAATAGGCAGGAATGCTCCACCTTTCTGAATTATTTTTTTTTTCTTATTTCCGGTTTTCCTTTACACAACAGTGTTCGGAGTATGTTTTTATATTTTTTTAATTTATTCTTTTCTTTTGTCTTGAGCGTTACTTTACCTTGAAGCACGTTATGGATACATTCACAAATACAATTAATTTCTTCCTCTTCACACGATTTTAACAGAGCTTTCCGATATTTCGGTTTAAGTGTATGTAAAGCATTTAACAAATCTTTATGCGTCTTTAGTCTTCGATGCATCATTAATAAATGATGGGAATGTTTTGATTCTTAGCGTATTTAAACCCTTTTTTAGGTATATAGACAGTACAGTATCCATCCGTAGGAAATATTTTGGACTTAATACGACACATATCATTAGAATCTTGTTTGAGATCTATCATCAAATATCCATATGCGTCTTTAGTAGCATCTCTGTAGGCCTCTTCTATAAATTTCCTATCTTCAGGGTACACTTGACGTGCTAGATATCGAATTTGCGTTTTATCACGAGGATTTTTAAAACAGATAATATAACTAGAATTTAGTGAAATATCTCTCTGATCCTTTCCTTGGTGAAATAAGTTTTGTGTTATGTAAAATACACTTAAATTTCTATGATGGCTGCCTTTAGTAAATATATCGACAATGCGACCGTCAGATTCTCTCATGAGGTCATCAATAATTATAAGGTTGGCATCCTTTCCATCGAACATGTTTAAATCTGGTATACCTTGGTAATACTCTACATTTGGTAAGTTATATAAAGGCTGCATTTCATCAAAACACCAAGTAATTTGTTTGAAATCCATGTTACATACATTTTTATGATGTTTTAAAAAATTTGTGACGAAATTAGATTTTCCACATCCACTTGGGCCTGCAACTATGGCGGTGAATGGATGAATAAATTGAAACATTGTAGTCTACACGTCTGGCTACCATGGGACAATGGAAATTAATAAAAAGAGTTTTATAAGATCATTGTAATATATGCATTTATTTACAGTTACAATTTAATGAAAAATAATATAAATTCAAATACTATCTAAAACTACTTACATAAATAAACCTTTAGAAAGTTATACAAAACAAACAAAAAAGAATAATTTAAACTTACATGATCTAAAACTAGGTACAAAACAAAAAATGTACATTATTACACAAAAAGTATTTGTTACAAGTTTATCGTAATTTATAATGACCCCAAGCTAATGTGTCCACATCATTTGGTAAAATATATCGTTTGGTGTCATTATACGATAGACAAGTTTTGTTTATTTTCTGAGTAAATATTGTATGTTTGATGGACTTAAATCTATACATACTACACTGTTGAACATTTTTATCAAAAAGACAAGACTTATAGTTTTCCATTTTCATTCGTTTTGTGATACATTTGTTTACTCCTTTTGCCTTAGCTGTAAATTTATTTTCAACGTCAAGAGCGTACATTTTTGAACGTAATCCTACAAATTCTCTAAAATTTTTTCCATTATTTTCGTCTTTAAAATAACCTAACTTCTTTTTATTAAGTTTTGGGAAACCAAATGCGTTATCGGAAGCGTAGTCAGATGTATCAAATCGTTCACTTAAGTCTGGTCTAATGTCTTCGTAAAAATTTTCTGTGAAAATTTGGTAAATTAAGCTGTCAGTATCAGTATATAGTAGTTTTAATCTATTCTCAAACTTAGTTAACATATATTTGTAGTGGAATTCGTACATTAGAGTTTTAGAAACATCTAATATGCAAAATCCTAAGTAAATGGGTTTATTATGAAATATTGTCGTTTTCCTTAATTGCACCGCAACTAAATTTTCTGAAAATATTGATAAGCTGTGAAATTCAGGTTTGGCAACAAAGTCTTGGACTCCTAGACTTTTACCCCAATTTTCCCAATGTGTTAATAACTTCACATTCACTCGCTTTTCAATATTTTCCATTGTTTTACCAAAAACAGAATTATTCATTAGTTTATAAAAATCTTTTTCGAATTCTGATACAGCTTCGGTTCTTAAATTTGTATTTAAGTAAAGACAAAATTCATTGGAATGATGATGGGGCAGTTGTCATAAATAGTTCAAGAATTCCTGGGAGCAATATAATTGATTTGGTTAACGATTCACTTCGACAACTAAAAAAAAGTGATCCAATAGGTTGGAAAGAATTTTGTGAAGTATTGAAAGATATCAAAATACCGCTAACATACATTGGGAACCCGAAAAGAATTGAATATATAAATAATCTTCAACTAAAAGACCTCGAGAAGCACTCAGAGCATGAAGATCTAACTGTTACACCTCCAAAAGATAAGTACATTAAGAAATTGAAAAAGAAAATTGAATGGGAGAAATGGACCCCATATTAGAAATTAAGAAAATTTATTATGATGTATCTCACCCCGCTGGTTACAGTAGTATTGATAAGTTAACAAAAGCTATGAAAGGTAAAATGTCCAAAGAAAATGTAAAAGAATGGTTGCAATCACAAGAAACTTATACACTACATAAGACAGTTCATAGAAAATTTCCTCGAAATAAATATATTTTATCAAATTTGAATGAACTTTGGCAGGCTGATTTATCTGATATGAGAACTCATTCTAAATATAATGATGGTTTCAACTACATACTGTGTGTTATTGATGTGTTTAGTAAATATGCTTATGCTAGGTCTATGAAACAAAAAAATTCTGAAACTATAAAAAAATGTTTTGAGAGTATTTTTAACGAAGCTAAAACATGTCCAACGCATTTACAATCTGATAAAGGGACTGAGTTTATTGCGAAAGATGTGCAATTGTATTTTAAAAGAAAAAACATTAATTACTATACCACTAACAATCCTGATATAAAAGCGAGCATTGTTGAAAGATTTCAAAGAACACTTAAAATGAAAATGTGGCGCTATTTCACTCACAAAAATACGTACAGATATGTAGATATACTGCAAGACTTGTTGTACAGCTACAATCATAGTTTTCATTCAAGCATTAAAATGTGCCCTTGTGATGTTAATTCAAATAATATCATGACTGTTTGGAATAATTTATATGATAGGAAAAAACCTGAACGAAATATAGGAACATCGCAACCAAAGTATCATGTTGGGGACCATGTTAGAATTACTAAGTATAAACACATATTTCGAAAAGGTTATGAATCTAACTGGAGCGATGAAATTTTTATTATAACTTCTATAATAGAAAGATCTCCTTGGATTGTGTATACACTGAAAGATTTACACAATGAAGTAATAGATGGAACTTTTTATGAAAAAGAATTGCAAAAAGTATCTTATGACCCCACGTCATCATTTAAAATAGATAAAATTGTAAGATCTCGCTACACCGGCACCAGAAAGCAAGTGTTAGTGAAGTGGAAAGGTTATCCAAATAAATTTAATAGTTGGATTTTAGAATCCGACTTAAAAGAAATATGACAAAAGAAAACTTTTATTTGACCTTACCAAGCAATAGTTCAATGATGTATTTTCCAGAAAACAAATCGTCTTTATTTTCAACAAAACTACCAAGACCCATTATATTAGAAGGATCATGGACTGTTGGTATAGTTGAATTTCAATATCCTTGTACGATGTTTACTGTACAAGATCATGAAAATATTGTATATATTTCTAAAATGATGCTAATGCCGAACGAAAACCAACCTTCTTTAGTATATTACAAGACTCATATTCCAGCTACAAATTATGATAGTATTAGCCATATTCTAACCGCATTAAATAATATAAAAGAGAAAGTAAAATTCCGCTACGATGACGTATCAAAGTTTGTGACTGTTACTGTAATGGATGAAACAATAAAAACATTAAAATTATCATCCAAATTGTGTATACAGTTAGGATTTGAACCAAATATAAATTTAGCCGAAATAAATATTGGTAAATGCCCTGCAAATCTACATTTAGGGTTACCATCTCAGTTATTCGTTTACTGTGATATAATCGTTCCACAAATTGTTGGAGATGTAATGACTCCCTTGTTAAGGATAATACCATTAGATCCATCTAAGTATATTTACGGTGCTAATAAAATGCACATTTTTTCACCACCTCACTATTTACCCATCATGCGTAGAGAATTTGATACTATTGAGATAGATATAAGATCTAGCACGGGTGAAAAAATACCATTCCAATTCGGAACAGTGTGCGTAAAGCTTCATTTTCAAAAATTATAATGTATTCCCAACAAATAACTTGTCCTTATGAACATTATTATACACACCAAGCGGGATCTGGAATAGGAGTAATATATAAAGGAGCGCCATATCAACGTGGTCATGGGATTGGTAGTTTTCTAGGAGGATTGTTTCGATCTGTTTTACCCTTATTCAGTAGTGGAGCTAAAGTGATTGGTAAGGAGGCTTTGAATACAGGTGTGGGGCTTTTATCTGATATGATTAGCGCACGACCTATGGAAGAGTCAATAAAGGCTAGATTAAAAGAAGCTGGATCAAATTTAAAACGTAAAGCAGACGATAGAATAGATCGCTTGAAAATGTCGGGTTCGGGGTATATAACTAAGAAGAAACGCTTAACATCTTTCATTCCGCCATCAGCTGCTAAGTTGAAAGCTATTAACTCCAAGCTGAAGCAAAATAAAATAAAAGACATTTTTTATTAAAATAATTTAAAATGTCTTTTCCACACAGTCATTCCTGCGAATGTATTAAGAGTGAGTTAGATTTATTTGCTTTACCATCTACACAAACCAGTATAGAAAATGGAATATGGGTTCATTACAAACCTATTTCGTCTCTTGCTGACGATGGTCCCATCGAATTTCAAGTTCCGGGAACTGGTGATGATTACATCGATTTGTCTCACACCTTAATACATATCAAAGCTAAGATTCTTAATCAAGACAACTCAAAATTAGCAGCAGCAACAATAGTGGCTCCGGTAAATAATTGGATACACTCACTCTTCAATCAACTGGATGTCTATCTTAATCAGAAGCTTGTATCGCCTCCAAATAATACCTATGCCTATAGAGCTTACATGGAAACTTTGTTAAATTATGCACCTGCAGCAAAAAAATCACATCTCACTTGTGGTTTTTGGTACAAAGATACAGCTGGTAATATGAATTCAACCGATGAGAAAAATGAAGGTTTTATTAAAAGACAACAGCTGTGTTCGGAAAGCAAGGAAGTTGAAATGATTGGGCACCTACATGGGGATATTTTCAATCAAGAAAAGTTCTTAATAAATGGAGTTGAAATGTCAGTGAAATTAATTCGTTCTAGAGAAGCTTTTAATTTAATGACATCTTCGATTGATACAAAATGTAAAGTTTGTATCTCAGATGCAACACTTATAGTTCGTAGAGCGCGCATCAATCCAACGGTATTACTTGCACATCAAAAAGTTCTAGCTTCTACTACAGCTAAATACCCCATTACCCGAGCTGAAGTCAAAGTTTTAACAATTCCATCGGGGGTTCAAGGCAAAACCCTTGATAATATTTTCTTGGGCCAAGTACCTAAAAGATGTATTGTTGGGTTTGTTAATAACGCAGCTTTCAATGGCAGTCTAACAAAGAACCCGTTTAATTTTGAAAATTATCATATGAACACATTTTGTTTGTATATCGATGGACAACAAATTCCTTCAAAAGCTTTACAACCATCATTTGATGGTAACATTTTCACAGCAGCGTATCATACATTGTTTTCGGGAACGGGTATTCATTTTCTCAACGAGGGTAATGGTATATCTAGGGAAGAATATGCTAAAGGCTATTGTCTATTGGCCTTCGATCTAACTCCCGATTTGTCAGCTAACTCTTCGAGTCATTGGAACCTTGTCAAGCATGGTAGTGTAAGATTAGAAGTTCGTTTTGATTCAACTCTCTCACAAACTATTAATTGTATTGTTTACGCAGAGTTTGATAACGTTATTGAGATAGATAAAAACCGTAATGTATCCGTAGACTATAGCAGCTAGGAATACACATATGTAATGCATTTCATTTAAGTAACTATGTATCAAGTGTGTGGTTTAAATAAATAACATAAAAAATTATCTTTATGCATTTTTTGTCATTTCTACCTATTGGCTTTTAAAGATTTTAAACACTAAATGAAATACTAAGACCTAGCAATTAAAAGTACATTCACATTCGATCTGTTGACTCGGATGGTGCTGGTAGTGAATCTGTATGCAATATGAATACAATAGAAATAGAGAAATGTCTAAATGAAATTCATCCGAGCTTAAAATTTAACGTATACGCAGCTAATAGGTTACCAATAACTGTCGAAGTTCCAGCATACATAATAAGCAATTTGGACCCAGACACAAAGCCCGGTTCACACTGGATAGCTATTCACATAGACAAAAACCACATTGGTCAATATTTTGATTCCTATGGTAGACCACCATCGGGATCCCATCGTGCCTTTTTGAAAAGGAATTCACGTCTATGGAGTTTTAATACGAAAAAAATTCAGGACGACTGGACTTCATTCTGTGGCGAGTACTGTCTAATGTATTTGTGCTACAAGTTTCATGGTGATACAATGAGGGATTTTGTGAACTTATTTGGTGAAAATACAATGAATAATGATATTTTCTTGCATAATATGTTTAAACACACTTTTAATTGTTATAATATATGAATGTAATGTAATAAAATCTAAATAAGTTCATGTATCTATTTTATTGATTTTCCAATTAGAGTAGAAATTACATTGTCTAATTAACGATCATTAGCTAATTACTTTGGAAACAAGTAATTAACAACACTTACATTTAGAAAAACATAAACAAAAATACGGCGGGTCCGATACCGGCAAAACGCCACTAATTTGGTCCAGAACCGGTGTTCCTTATTACGATGAGCATAAGGTTGATATTGAAAAAAATATTCCTACCCTTTTTAAAATAAATTTTGGGTCTGGAACCGGTGAATCCCTACTACTATTGGCTACCACAATCAAGAAGACAACGCGCTTCGAAAGATTCATATTTTAAATTATTTCTTACTGTAATGTCTGGGATGTGTGAGTGAAACGACGGTTGGTTTTGGACTGATTTATTCACACATAATGAGACGGTACATTATATTAGACTACCCACATTATAGCCATACACTACACCATCTCCCCCTTAAAAAAAATTGCAAAAATCCATATTAAACTACATCTACAAAATCTCAAAAACAATAGTATAGAATAAACATTGTCAGCCTCTCACATGGATATTTACAAATTAAATATTAAAAGTCGAGTCAGACATCAAAACGTCCAAAGAATGTATTTGTTGCAGCTAAATTATTAATGAATTTTAATACCAAAAGTATGATTACAATATTCATCCCATTTAGAACTTTGAAACACTGACAAAAATAATTTAGTTACAATTAAAAAAAAACAAGGAATAATACAATCTATTTTCTTCACTTAAAATCAAATATGTCATACAGTTGAATCGAGAAATGACAAACATTTTCCAAAGATTAAATCAATAACACCTTTATACAACTTTAAAAAAAAAAACGAAGACGACCTGGCCTTTGCCAGTTCGTCCATAAACGCCCAAAGTAATGGTGCGCCCGGTGTCCCGGTCCACTCTCACCAAAACCAAGAGGCCACAAGTAACCCAACGCCTCGGTTGTCACCCTTGTGGCAGCGTCACGTTGCCTACAGCTACGAGATGCACTCCACCACCTCTTCCTCGACAGAGCCGCGTCGCCTAAAGTGACCTGACGTACCCTACCATTTTCTCCTCAACAGTGCCACTTTGCCTACAGCTACCCATGTGTAATACCTACTCTGCCTTCCCCGCAAAGTTATGTCGCCTACCGCGACCTGGAGACCTCTGCCACCTCTTGAACAGCAGATCCACGTCGCCTACCGCGACCAGAGTGATCTCTCACTTCTGCCTGTCCAGAAGAGCCATGTCGCCTACCGCGACCAGGAGGCTATCTGCCACCCTTTCCTTGTCAGAGCCACGTTACCTACAGCAACGAGCGAGCCCTGTCAGCTCTGCCTTCTCCGCAGAGTCATGTCACCTACCGCGACCAGGTGACCATCTCTCACCTCTTCCACAACAGAGCCACTTTGCCTACCGCAACCAGTGTGCTCTCTCCTTTCCGCCTTTCCAGAAGAGCCACGTCGCCTAACCGCGACCAGGTGAACATCTGTCACTTCTTCCACAACAGAGCCACGTCGCCTACCGCGACCAGTGTGCTCTCTCCTTTTCGCCTTCCCAGAAGAGCCACGTCGCCTAACTGCGACCAGGTGACCATCTGTCACCTCTTCCACAATAGAGCCACGTCGCCTACCGCGACCAGTGTGCTCTCTCCTTTCCGCCTTCCCAGAAGAGCCACGTCGCCTAACCGCTACCAAGTTGACCATCTGTCACCTCTTCCACAACAGAGCCACGTCGCCTACCGCGACCAGTGTGCTCTCTCACTTCTGCCTTCTCCGCAGAGTCATGTCGCCTACCGCGACCGAGCTACCTATATCACCTCTTCCTTAGCAGAGCCACATCGCCTACAGCGACCAGTGAGCACTGCCTTCTCTGCCTTCTCTCAGAGTTACGTCGCATACCGCGATCAGGTCACCATTGCTACCTCTTCTTCGACAGAGCCATGTTGCCTACAGCAACAGGGTGTGCTCTGTCGCCTGTGCCTCAAGAGGGCCACATCGCCTATCGCGACTGTGTATGACCTGCCTCCGCAGAACCATGTTGTCCAGTGACCTCGTATGTATCACCGCAACCCGTATGTAAAACATATCACCAAGAACGACCTGATCTACACGGCTGACATATACATAGTAAACCACAAATTTTAAATGCACAACCATATTCAAAATTTATAATTACCACTTTACTAAAATAACATAAAACTATCCGTTTCTCAAACCTACGGTGTTTCAACACGAACGGTAACAGACGACATTTGCCGAAACTCGGTGATGTTTTATAACAAAACCTATAGTATCATTTTTAAAAGTTACAACAATTAACAATAACTTTAATTATCCCATAACAACAGTAATTTCTAAAAGTATATTAACACAAAACATTTTATTTTTGTAAGATTCGTTAGTAAACACGTCTAACTATTGACGCGGCTGTCTCGCTCCCACGCAAGTCAAATGCAACGCGACCGTCTCGCTCGCACTCACACTTTGCGCGATTGCATTATGCATCGTCACGAAACGTCATCTTTGAATTCCACCGTTATATTTTTTTTTTACATTGTATGATCCAAAATATCTACTGAACAATGAATATACAAATTACATGAAATAATTAACGCAAATATTTACATAACCTTTACATTACCGAGATTATACACCTTTTTACAATTTTGACAATACGTAAATACTCTTAATATTAAAAAAATCAAAATTCGCTAAAATCTTAACGTAAATACGCAATTTTTACTGTGCTCAGTACACTAACCCGTTGGGCCACATGCCCCACTTTTTGCACCCGTGTGCTAAACGCAAACATTATTGCCAGCGGGTTTCTCCTTCCCGCATCGCCTGCAAGCGCTCCGCGTACTCTTTCAGAGTGCCGGCGGGCGCGGGTGCTAGCGCGGGCGCGTGTAAATCAAAATGTATGCAGACGCCATTTGCGTTCACAGTGCTCCCGCGAGCTGCGCGTCTTCATGAGGCGGGCGCTGGCGCGCATGGCGCGGGAGTTTCTAATGGCTCAGTCCGCCCGTATCGTTCACAGTGATATAGCGTCTGTTAGGCGACTACGCGTGTGGTTCTAAACCATTTTGATTCACCCGCCGAAGCGTCGTCTCGTGTATTCAAAGAATTTATCCGGATACGTCCGTAAATCAGCGTATAATACATAAAATTCTCCAAAATTTTCTCTTCCTTTATTTAAATCGAGTGTGCCAAACTTCATATATTGAAATTTCCATTTCAAGTATGAATTTTCCATTAATAAAAACAAATCTTCATCCATGTCTTCTAAATACGTAGCAAAGTTTGAGAACGACCTATCACATGTGCAATGACACTCGTAGCTCGATCGCCACTGTGAATACGCAGACGCCAAGACCCGAGCGCCCGCGCCCGCCACCGCACCCGCTAGTGCAGTCTGAATGGTACCACAGTGATATAGCGTCTGTTAGGCGACTACGCGTGTGGTTCTAAACCATTTTGATTCACCCGCCGAAGCGTCGTCAATCGTCATGGATATCAATACTGAAGAATTTATATCTGCAGTACAACATCGCACTGCTATTTGGCAAAGCAAACATCTGCAACATTTAATAGTAATAAATCAGCGTATAATACATAAAATTCTCCAAACTTTTCTCTTCCTTTATTTAAATCGTGTGTGCCAAACTTCATATATTGAAATTTCCATTTCAAGTATGAATTTTCCATTAATAAAAACAAATCTTCATCCATATCTTCTAAATACGTAGCAAAGTTTGAGAACGACCTATCACATGTGCAATGACACTCCTAGCTCGATCGCCACTGTGAATACGCAGACGCCAAGACCCAAGCGCCCGCGCCCGCCGCCGCACCCGCTAGTGCAGTCTGAATAGTACCTGAGTCCCTGAGCCGACGCCGCATGCTAGCCGCCTCTCCCGGCTGCCTCCGCCTTGCGCCCGGCCGTCATCGACACAACCACCGTCTCCACCGCCCTCTTTGCGATCAAACAAGGGTTCCACGAACTCTCCACATCCTTTCCTGTAGTTTGGTGTTCCCGACGTCGTGATGCACAAAGATCTCATCACAGCACTCAAATCGTTGTCCGGATATGCGTGGCATTGTTTACGTACTGTTATAACGGAAACTATCTTCGGTTTTTTAAAAAAAAAACTTTATTTGAATTCACTTAACATAACACAACGAAATTACAAACTGAAGAGACTTAAGAAATAGGATTACGAAGAGGTGTTACACCTTTTGATTTTGGAATGAGACTGACTCGCGAGCCGCTTACAATTGTTAATATAAGGTTAAAAATGGCTTGCATAGCAACGCGAGTCAGCACTCCTTCTTACAGATAGGGGTATAACATCTCCCCCCGTTAAAATAAAGTTTATTATTAAAAATATAATAAAGTTTATGTATCTTACTAATTATTGAGTTAAAACATAAAGTTATTGAGCTTAATGCTACAATAGAGACTGTTGAGTAATGTGACTCGTGATTTATAATATGAGGTTCGCGATGTTTAGGAAGAAAGCGGTAAGGGGTAAGTATTACAGATTTCTGCGAATACTAGGAGACGGGAGTTCTTCTGCATCGGGATGGCGTTTTAAGACCCTTAAAGGAACAGCTGGTTCGGGAGTTGGAGCTTGTTCTACAGGTAAATTTACAGGGTCGGCGCGAGAGGATCTTGGCAAAAGGTAAGTCAGTCGGTTGCACGATTTAATGTATAAAAACATCTTAAAAATACAAAAGATTAAAGCTAAACATATGAAAATTATGAATGTAACCGAGTAATGGGTCTCGTATTTAATTAATGGATGTTGATTTAAAATTTCATCAGTTTGATCAGATATAGATCTTAATTTTGATTTGGTTTCTAAGGTAAAAATATCTAAGTCAATATTTTGTAATTTCATGGGAGCCTCATTACTGATTACTTTGCTAAACTTATCTAGAGTACAACAAGATTGATTTATAATATTAAAATCGGGATGGATTACAGTAGCGTTAATTCTTACATTATTAAATTTCGGTATTAATTTTGTACTTTTACAGTGAGCGATACAATTATTTGGTACCGTAAGTATTCCTGTGCCAATAACACTTATTTCTAAGAGTTTTTGATTTGGACATTCAATATACAGTTTCATATTCCGTGATTGTACATAGATCCAATTATTACCATAAAGTGGTGTCCATAAGTCAATATTTCCGTGGACGAAATCGGTTTGACACTGCACTGGTATAGCTTTCATCACATTGGTCATTAACTCACTTCACAACTCAGATTCGCACTAACGGGGAACACGGTCATGACGTCACAGATGTATTCGCGCGGGTTTATCGCTATGCACTCCTTCAGTTGTAACGTATTTAAAACGTCACAAAGTCTGTGCACTGCGGCGCACGCGCCGCGGGGACTGCGCGGGTTAGAGGGGCGACCCGGGCTCGGCGGGGTCGCTGCATACGTGCCGGGCCACTTGCCTGCAATCTCCTGAGAAGAGCGGTCACCGGCGTCTTAGTCTTGGTGTGATCGTTTCCGGCTAACGTTGGCGTTCTAAAGTTATTTTTTTCTACATTAATACTAATACAATTTAAGTACTTGTTCCCGTTTTAGGGTAAGTTTTATGGCACATAAAATAAAACATTATAATGTTGCTAAATTTAATTGTCCTTTATAACCGTATTTTTTTAAACGTTCTTTATTCTTGTTGCTAACGGTCATTTTTAAAACTTTAACTTATTTCTTTTGTACATTTAAATTTGTGTTTTCTTTATTTTACATAAGATCTTATTGCTGATTTTTCATTATTTATCCTTTATCTTTATAATACGTTATTTCGCATTTTATTTAAATTTATTTTAATTTTCGTTTGCTTTGCTTTTGCTTTGTAAACTCCGTTCTGATAGTTCCACCATCGTCAAGCCGCTACGTATTGCTTTTCTTGAGTTGCTGATGGTGGATACCAGGCGGAGGAACAACGCCTTACCGAACTAACGGTCTGGTGTTTTGAATTTCCAGGAGCACTGTACGAATTTTACTGCAAGCTACAATCAAGCTAGCAATCTCCGAGCAAGCTATCGCTTGCCAGCTTCATACATCGGTAGCTGACCTGCCGTTGCGACCTCAGCACCGACGTCTACCGAATTCCTGCGGCCGCCGCTTAGCTGCCTAGGGAGCACCCAGCTACGGTCGACGTGCACCTCCTGTCCTGCCGTTCCTTGGCCCGCCGCCGCTCATCCGTCGCTGGGCGACGCCACCGTAGTTCAGCCAAAGCAGGGCAGTAATAAACGCCGCGGAAGCAGAGACTGATAGCACGTTACCCCACGACCTTATAAATTTTATGTGCCTACCGCTGAGTGCTTGGTAATATTATATATATATCTTTTGTAACCACCTGAGTTTCTTTTCTCACCTCATTAGGGAGTTAGGGACCCAGGGCGCAAGGACACCCTTTTAAGCCTTGCGGGACGGTACACAGTGAGTCAAGGTTACAGTATTCCGATCTGTCTTTGGTCATTGCTATATATCTATTGCTAGGTATAATATAACTAAAAGAATAAGGCTTTAGTTTATCATGAGGTGTAGGTAGCGCTATACTATGATACAAACTGAACTCTCTTGGAGAGACTAAAGGTATTCTTAATACAAAAACAATCTTATTGCTTAAACTATAACATACTATACTAGAGACATTTAACAATACATGAATATTATTTAGTGCTAAATCTACAGGTAATTTAAAATCTACAGGTAAGTATCGGTAGTTAGTGACAATTTCGTCATAAAGCTGTGTGGGAGATAATACGGACGGGTGCAGAATGTTTTGATTACTAATCATGACAGCGTTTGTTATGTCTTCCAACCGGAACGATAATGTTAACAATGAAGCTTCTAAACTGTTCAGGATTGAATTAATATTTGCTTTAACAGTTAATTCATTAGAAATTAATGTAAGATTTTTGAGTTTTAAAGAGAAATTGTCGATAGCTTGGTTAAGGTTGGCCTCGTTAAGTTTTATGGTGTGTAATGTTTTATTAAATTGGGATAAAACTGAAGAGGTGACTAAAACATTTTCTTTAATTAACGATGCTAATCTTTTCTCGTTATTGTGTACATTCTGGATGGCGTTATCATACTTTATACTATCATCTTCGTCTAAGGTCCCGAATATAGTTTTGGCGAGAGAACCAATACCACCTATCCATGCCCCCCTCCTAAACCTTTTATCTACCAAGTGAGAAATAGCGGAGTATTCAGAAACTAAATCGTGATACCTAACTGTTAATGGTTCTAAAATATTATAACATTCCAGATTGTATTTGCTTTCTAATTGAATTTGAGTACATATGAGGCGTAGCGTACCTAAGATAGAATTTATATTTTTAATATGAGGTTCGATATATGATATATCGATAGGTGTTATCACGTCTAAATGGCTTACATGTATTTTGAGTTCACCGATTGGGTCAAAGTATATGCCGGAGCTGGCGTTGATTGTTTCGACATACTGTTGGTTACCCAGTGCCAGTACGCTGTAAGGAAAAGGAGACGACGGTGTTATTTAATATATCTATCTTATTACCTATGTAGGTGACCTTCTACATATTTCCAAAAACACTCCAGTCATACATACACACACTTACATAACACACATACACACACACACACATAAATACAGGTGCTTGACGAGTGGTCGACATCGCGCATGACAACCGAAATTATTGACCTCTGATTGGTAATTTCAAAATTGCAACGCACAGCTGAGCGGGGGTCACTGACCGGTTTTGCACACGCACCGGACTTCAGTGGAGTTTTTACAGTGCCGCGATATACCACGCCGCTTACGATTTCTCAACCTGTAGTTTGCTTCTCGAACAGTGATATTTCTTTCTCCTGTTACTTCTACTTTTCTTCTCTGTGTTGTACTCTCCTTCTATATATTTATTGGTGTGTGTACGAGTGAGAATAAATTGTGTTGTGAATAACGGTCGCATCATTTCGTTACCTCACACCCTCACATCACCACATCTCTCACCCACCACCGCACACTACACCTACTATAGTATTAATATTGATAAAAAGGGAAAATAGAAATACAACTACTAAATGAAAAATAAAAAGAAAATAAAAACAATATTCTAATTAACCTAATTTGTAGATTCTACAAGTTTAACTTCGTCATAATGATGTTTCACATGACGCCTGTTTATGAGTAATGATAGTGTCGTCAAAATACCATGTATTTTGACGACCTTGTATGGTCCTTTCCATGCAGGTGATAGAGCCTTTCGTAGCCTTAGATGGTTTTTCAGTAGGACATAATCACCTACTTTATACTCTACGGAACGAGTACGTGTATCATAATAATTTTTTGAATTTATTTTAGATCTCTGAATGTATTCTAAAGCTTTGTCCCGGGTGTATTTCATACGATGTTGTAATAATCGAATATATTCGGAGTAAGTAGCTCCAGGGATATCATCGTAGATAGAACTGGGAATATGTGGTTTGTGTCCGAATAGGAGTTCATATGGTGAGAAGTGAGTTGTGGAGTGAATTGTAGTGTTATAGGCTAGCTGTTGAATGTTTCCGAACGCTAGCTGTCAAACTGAAAAAAAAGAATGTAAAAAAAAAAAAAAACTACTTCCGATTTTAATGGCGACTCGAGTTGATGCATTTTATTTAATTCTTCATTTATCTGCAACCCTGCTATCCTACAAGGGAAACACCTATTGTATTCCACAACATGGCGACCGTAATGGAAAATATGAAGAAAGAGAGAGCGATCATGCGCAGGCTCCACACAAAAATCGCCAACGAAATCGAGTCGACCTTGGAAAAAGAAATCAGAATTTGCCCTGAACTTACCGCAGCTTGGTTAAATCTAGAAGAGATAAACATCAAACTGTCGGAACTTAATGATAAAATAAAAAGTACGATGTTAGATGCGGATATAAGGGAAGAAGAATTAGAGAAAGAAATTCTGGATGTTCAAAAATACACATCAAAATGGCGTCTGATAAAAGCTAAACTGGAACATGTATCGAAGACAAAGCCATTGCGAGAGAGCGAAACACGAAGCTTTCGTCTCCCAAAACTAGAATTCAAATCGTTTGACGGAGATATAAAATCATGGATGTCGTTTTGGGCTCAGTTCTCAAAAATTGATGAAGACCAAAAGCTCGATGATATGGAAAAATACCAATATTTACTCCAAGCGATGGTGATGGGGAGCGAAGTGAGAACGATGGTGGAAAGTTTTACACCAAATTCATATAAAGAATGTGTTGCACAAATGAAAGCAAGGTTCGCAAGAGATGACCTGCTCATTCAAGTCTACGTAAGAGAGCTTTTGACACTTGTGTTAATGCAAAAAGACAAGATGAATATCACACAGCTGTATGATAAATTGAATGCTCAACTGAGGGCCTTAGAAAGCCTAGGTGTGACAAAGGACAAATATGCAGCCTTTCTGTTACCTATGGTTGAAAGTGCTTTAACACAAGAGTTGATAAAGACTTGGGAACGCAGTAAAATCATAAGCAAAAATACCACCGAAGAGCTAGGACAGCTACTAGAATTTTTAAAGAAAGAAGTGGATAGTGAACAGAGGATAGAAATAACAAGAAAGACTTTTTCAAATGAAGCAACTAAATCTTCAATTCCAACTGCTGAAATTTTACTCACCACTTCAAAGAAAGAATCTGGAAGCATGCCATCCTGTATCTGGTGCGACAAAAACACACATTCTTCTATTGAATGCTATAAAGCACAGAAAGTGAGCATTGAACAAAAAAGAGAACACCTAAAGAAGGTAAGAGCTTGTGCAATTTGCCTGAGAAGAGGACATCACCCAAAACAATGTAAAGCTATGATTAAATGTTTCATATGCCAGAGAAGACATTCCACTTTACTTTGTGAGTCTAAAAAGGAAGAGAAGAAAGATGAAAAAGAAGATAATTCTGCGGTTTTATCATCAATGAACAACAATAACACAACACTTTTACAAACAGTCATTGTGGAAATAAATTCTCAAATAAAAGTGAGAGCACTGTTAGACTCTGGGTCACAAAAAAGTTACATCAAACAATCTGTGGTAGACAAAATAAATGTACCAACATATGAAAAACAAATGATGACCCATTGTTTGTTCGGTGGAATACAGAAAAATCCTAAAGAATACAAGACATACAAAGTAAAGATAAATGGATTAGACAAGAAGTTTTCAATGGAACTAATTGCTTTAAGTCAAGATAATATTTGTAATCAAATACCTAAATATAACACAAAAGATTTAGAATTAGAAAAGGTCCTAATGAAAAATAACATTACTCTAACAGACAAATGCAATAGTATAACTGAGATAGGGCTGTTAATAGGGGCTGATTTTCTAGGTTATTTGTTGACAGGTGAAATGATAGAGCTGCAGAGTGAACTGATAGCAATCAGAACCAAACTGGGTTGGACTCTACAAGGAAAACAGGTGAGTGTACAAACTAGTTCAAACCTTATAAATGTGTTGCATTGTACATGTGATAATGAGATTACAGGTTACTGGTCACTTGAGACACTTGGCATCCGAGATCCAGCTGAGACCAAGTCCAAAGCTGAAGCAGCAGCTGACACCATGATGAACTTCAAAGAAAATATAAGTAAAACTGAAGATAGCAGGTATGAAGTTAAGCTTCCTTTTAAGACAAACTATGAAGTATTACTACCTAACTATGATCAAACTAAAAAGAGACTAGAGTCAATGACAAGAAAATTAATTAATAGTGACAAATTTTATGACTATGACACAGTACTACAGAACTGGTTAGATCTTGGGATCATAGAAATGACTGAGAATGATCACAACTCTGGCCATTACTTACCACATAGACCAGTGATAAAAGAGCAGAGCCTGACAAGTAGTATCCGACCAGTGTTTGATGCTTCTGCTAAAGATAAAAATGGTCCGAGTCTGAATTTGTGCCTAGAAAAGGGTAACAACTTGATTGACTTGATACCAAATTTAATACTGAACTTCCGAACCGGTGCTATTGGTATTACCTCTGACATAGAGAAGGCATTCCTTCAAATCAGTTTAAAACCGGAAGACAGAGAGTACTTAAAATTTTTATGGTACAAAGACAATAACTTAGTAACTTACAGACATTGTCGTGTAGTTTTTGGGCTGACTTCTAGTCCCTTTTTACTAGCCGCGACATTACAGCATCATTTATCTGAAATGGAAGGAGGACCGCTCAATGCTACTGCCAAGTTGCTGAGTCAATCATTGTATGTAGACAACTGCCTAGTTAGTATGGACACTGTTGAAGAGACGAGGAGATTTATAGAAGAGGCAAAGGAGATCATGCAAGAGGCCAAGTTCAACCTCAGGATGTGGGTGACTTCGACAGGCATCAATGAAACAATGTTGTTTCTATTCTTGGTTTGCTCTGGAACCCCACCACCGATGAACTCTCCTGTCAGACTGAAGGACTTCCTCCACCTGATAACATATCTACACTTTCTAAAAGAGGTTTGTTGTCTCTGACTCAAAAAATATTTGATCCCATTGGTTACACATCACCAGTGATGTTGACTCCAAAACTAATATTACAAGAGACATGGCGCAGACAACTCATGTGGGACGAGGAGCTGCCACAAGATTTGCTTTCTAAATTTAAAGACTGGTACAAGCACATCACTTACCTGAAGGACTGTTGGATACCTAGAAGACTCACCACAGAAATCCTGAAAGATTGTAAGGTAAGCCTCCATCTATTTTGTGATGCGAGTAAGGATGGATGTGGCGCTTGTGTATTACTGAGAGCTGAAAGAAAAGGACATGTGACTGTTCAACTGATTTCTGCCAAATCAAGAGTGACTCCACAACAAAAGGTAACAATCCCCAGGCTAGAATTAACAGCTGCTTTGATGGGCTCCAGACTACTTACAGCTGTACGAGAGAATGATTTACTTCAACACTGCACAGAGTACTGCTGGACTGATTCTGCGGTAGCCTTGTGTTGGATAAAAAGAGAGTTACCTTTAAACACATTCGTAGACAACAGAGTAAGAGAGATAAGGCGAAATACTAATAAAGATGACTGGCGTCATATTCCAGGCGATTACAACTGGGCAGACGTGGCTTCCAGAGGCTGCAATGCAAAGTTTCTGCGCGACCTCCGTTGGTGGGAAGGTCCAGCTTGGCTTCACCTGCAGATGGAGTTATGGCCGAAGTCTGATCTCACTGTAAATGAACAAGAGGTACACCTGGAAACCAAAAAGTCTGTATGTAATTTAGTATGTACTCAGAATAACCTGTTAGATTCTTTACAATGCTATTTCTCTAAATATTCCAAAATTATTAGGATGACTGCTTGGATCTTAAGATTCATACATAATTTAAAAAGGAAAGAAAACAAAATAAGAGGAGAAATAACATATAAAGAGTATGAAAAAATGCCACATACAAAAACACAAATAAATTGACTACTTACATTGATAGCGAGGGACTGATTAGAGTGAAAACTAAACTCTTATTGTCAGATTTTCCAGAAAGTTTGAGAACACCTTACCTGCTATCAGCCAAGGAACAAGTGGTGGTGATGATGGTGAGACAGCGCCACATACAACTGCAACATGCGGGACCTAATCAGTTCATTGCTGACATTCGACGTAGATTCTGGGTAGTCGGTATAAGACGCCTCGCGAGGTCTGTAATTAATTCCTGTATGATATGCACGAGATACAGAGCGAAGCCTACGCAAGCTCCTACTGCGCCGCTGCCTCCAGAGCGTATCACATGCACCATGCCATTCCAAACAACCGGAGTAGACCTGACCGGTCACCTATACCTCCGCGAAGGTGAGAAAAGCTGGGTGGTCATATATACATGCGCCGTATATCGAGCTGTACACCTGGAGTTGACGAGATCTCTATCGACCGAAGCCTTCATCATGACATTAAGAAGATTTATAGCGAGACGAGGGCGCGTCGATATGCTTATGTCAGACCAAGGTACAAATTTCCATGGTACTAAGAACCTGTTTTCAGAATTAAATTGGAATGAGCTCCAGAAAGACGCAAACATTAGGCGAATAAAGTGGAAGATGAACGCGCCATCTGCTGCCTGGTGGGGAGGGTACTGGGAGCGTCTAATTGGTTTATTAAAAAATTTATTACGTCGTATATTAGGTCAAGCATCGGTGACTTATGAAGAACTTCAGACTATACTGTGTGACTGCGAAGCGACGATGAACGGACGACCGCTTACTTTCATAAACGATGACACATGTGCCTATTTAGAACCTCTGACTCCAGCTTGTTTCATACAACCTTTACAAGGGAACGACGTTACAGATTTTGACGAAATCGACGCAACTAACTTAAACAGACGACTGAAATATATTCACTCCCTGAGAGACCAATTTCGAAATCGGTTCAAGTCAGAATACTTGACTACATTAGTCCAAAAAGGCATAGAGAAAACAGATCATCTCCAAATAAATGACGTAGTGTTGATTGAGACAGACGAAAAGAGAATAAAATGGCCTTTAGGTATCGTCCAAGAACTATATGTGGGAAAAGATGGTGTTAGTAGGACAGCGAGAGTCAAAACATCTACAGGTGCGAAAATCCGTCCGGTACAGAGGTTATACAAGCTCGAGATCACAGGTAACATTTTTCCAGCACATCTTCCCAGTCCTCGTGACACTGATTTGGATGACTCACCTGCTACACTTTCACTTCCTTTAGGTGATCTTCATGACAGACCTCAGCAATCCACTAGATGTGGACGTAAGGTTAAATTGCCTAGTAAGTTTGATTTATATGTTTAGTTTGGGGGTCACGTTTTTATGTTTACCTTTCTAATTTTTAACCCTTTAGGTATATGAATATAATTTGATTACTTTGCATTTGTCTCAAGGGTGATGAATAAAACTCAATTTTCATTTGTTGACAGATCTTGTATTTTGATATGATAAACTTCATTTTATTGTATAACACATAGTTCAATGATTGTATAATTTGTTAAGATCCTCCATTGATATAAATTTGTATGTAAATTTTCTTGTGTGTTGGGAGGATGTTGAATGTTTCCGAACGCTAGCTGTCAAACTGAAAAAAAAAGAATGTAAAAAAAAAAAAAAAACTACTTCCGATTTTAATGGCGACTCGAGTTGATGCATTTTATTTAATTCTTCATTTATCTGCAACCCTGCTATCCTACAAGGGAAACACCTATTGTATTCCACAACACTAGCATTGCAGTGTAAACATATCGTGGCCAATTATCTTGATTCGTATTTACATACGGTCTTAAGTATTTGTAGGAAGAGGATCGGCCATAGTTAAAAAGAATGAAGCTACTTTAAACTTTATAATAGTTTTTAGCAAAATCACAAGACTAATGACAGTTAATTAACCATTAAACTAAACTATATTCCAAAGTAACAATTCAATAAATTAGCCTTAAATAATAACCGGGTATAATTAGTCTAGGCACCAAATTATAGCACCGGAATAATAATTAATTCGTCTCCACAAATTAACTATCCAAAGCGTCTAGGTTAAGCAAGCGAAGTACAACTAGTGCACCGAGCCATGCCAGAGCCAAGACTGCCTTTCAAATAATGTTGCACGTCTTTTATAGCAGCAGAGCTAGTAGTGGGGAGAGTGGGGGCATCGAATGACGCAATCGGTGCACGTGTTGTTTACAGTTTCGCTCAGGTGGCGCGCGGGCGCCGACATATTCTTTTAGGGTGGAATGTGACCTTTCTAGGTCTCCTTGGGTTTGTGGATGGTATGGACTGGACCATAAATTTTTGATTTTCAAAAATTCGCACGTCCTTTTGAATAATTCGGCTGTGAAATTAGTGCCTTGATCAGTGAGAATGTACTTTGGAATTCCAAATAATGAGATGAAGTGTAATAGACACTCACACGACTCTTCTTCTGTATTGCTTCGGATGGGATATGCTAGGGAGAACTTGGTAAGATCATCCTGCATAGTAAGGATAAATTTGAGTTTACCCGGTCCCGATTCGGGCAGGGGACCTACTATGTCAATGGATAATCTCTCAAATGGGGAAGTTGACGTGGAGGTGATTACCATCGGGGCTTTGTTAATTTTTCTCAACGCTTTATTTTCTTGACAGAGTTTACATGACTTTATGTAGTTTTCTATGTCGCTTTTCATCCCCTTCCAATAAAACTGTTCTTTTATTCTATTATACATCCTAGTGGATCCCAAATGCCCAGCAAGTGGAAGGTTATGATTTTCAAAGAGTATCTTGGGTCTTTCATTTAAAGTTGGAAAAATTATTTTATTTAAATAGACGTGAATGTTTATATTTGTGTTATGAAATAGATATGTAAATATGTTATAGATTTTGGTGAATGAGTGTTCATCAAAAGGATTTCTGAAGTCGGAAGTAGCTATGTCTGTCGTATTTTCCATTATAAGGATTTCGTTTCTTACATTTTTTAAGGATTTAAAAATATCAGGATATGATGTTTCATCAAAGTGATGTACCTTGGTGAAGAGCAAATAGATTATTTTATTCTCATGTTTGATTTTCATAAAGGAATATAATTCTTTCTCTACGTTAATAATTTCTTCCTTATTTTCAACATTCATGAGGATTTCTGATATGTAAGGATTCGATTCGTCGAGATCTATGGAGGTGGGAATTAGTATAATTTGGTATTGAGATTTTAACAAATTTTCATTGTGTTCTTTTAATACCGCATTCGACACTGGGTTATTGTTTTTAATTGATTTTAAGAATTTGGGATAGTCGTCATTATTGGTTTGTGGAATGATAGGTGAAGGAGTGTTCATATTTTCAAGTTCAGGATTTAAATCGTTATCACGTGGACTGAGATCTAAGTCTGGACCTAAATCTATTAGATCAGGTAAATCAGTGACTGGATTTTGGATTGGTTCTAAGGCACTTGGATCCGATAAATTTTCATTAAGAGAACCGCTTTCAGGTATAATGTTGTTGTCATGTGTAAATGGAATAGGAGATGGTAGATTTGGTAAGACTTCCTCTATAGAATCAGGTGGTTCGTCGGACAAATGAGGGAACAATGAGTCACCACTAAGCAACTCGTCATGTTCTACGGGGTGGACGGGATATCGGGATAGAGCGTCTGCATTGGTATTCATCTTTCCCTTTTTATATTTAATGTCATATTCGAATTCTTCTAGTTTTAAACGCCATCTTATTAGGCGTGAACCTGGGTCTTTGCATTTGAAGAGCCACTCCAATAGTTTGTGGTCGGTTATTACAGTGAAACGATGCCCATATAAGTACGGTCTAAATGTCTTAGTACCGAATATAACGGCTAAACATTCTTTTTCAGTTACGCTATAATTGCACTCAGCACTGTTGAGAGTACGTGAGGCAAATGCTATAGGACGATCCTTTCCTATCTGACCTTGTGACAAGATGGCAGATATGGCATAATTTGAAGCGTCACATGTTAGAAGGAAAGGTTGAGTGAAATCTGGGTATGCTAGGATAGGAGCAGAGGTGAGTTTTGATTTTAAATTTTCGAAAGCGAGTTGCTGTTCGTTTTGCCATGTGAATGGAATGTTCTTTTTGAGAAGCGTTGTTAAAGGTTTTGCTAGTTTTGAAAAGTAGGGAATAAACCGTCTGTAGTAGCTAACCAACCCTAGGAATGATTTTATATCTTTAGGTGATTTTGGTACTGGGAATTCTTTTATAGCTTTTATTTTGTCTGGATTTGGTTTAACTCCATCATTACTAATTATATGTCCAAGGTATCCGACTTCCTTGCGTAGGAATTCACACTTTTCTGGTTGTAATTTAAGGTTATAGCTGCGCAGTCTGTTGAAGACAGTTGTTAAATTTTGCATGTGGCTTTTTAGATCATGGGAATAAACTACAATGTCATCAAGGTACACAAAACAACGTGTACCTTGTAGGCCTGATAAACAAGTATTCATTAATTTTTGGAATGTTGACGGAGCATTTTTAGGCCAAAAGGCATTCTATTGAATTGGTAGTGCCCTTGAGGTACGGAAAATGCTGTTTTACTAGCGTCTTCAGGAGAAAGCGGAATTTGGTGAAACCCTGACGCTAAATCTAGTGTGGTGAAATATTGACTTTTGCCTAATTGGTCTAAGATTTCTGTTTTTTGAGGGATAGGATAAACTTCTCCTATTGTAATGTCATTCAATTTACGGTAGTCAATTACAATTCGCCACTTCTTTTGTCCAGATGCATCTGGTTTTTTAGGAACTACCCATATTGGTGATGACCATGGGGAGGATGACGGTGTGATTATCTTTTGGTCTAGCATTTTGTTTGTGGCATTCGGGGAAGCGATATGATTTAGTATGAATTGGAACATTCGTATTTGTTATTATTCTATGTGTCATGGCTGAAGTAGAAGTGAGTTGGTCGTCGGGCAGATGAAAGATATCAGAGTAGTCAGAGCAAACTGAGAAAAGAGCCTCGACTTCCTCTGAATTTAGGTGATCTGTTCTTAATTGATCTAATACTAATTGAGTTCGTTGACAAGTGTTTCTATTGGTTATGTTAGTAAAATGTATTAATTCGTTTTGTGAATTTATAAACTGATCAGCGGATTCAGAAGGGATTAGTGTTAAATTTAAGTCTGACTTGAGGGATACAGGAGATTCCGAAACATTAACTACAGTCAAGTTATTGTCTTTCACCCTGACGAGGCAATTTGCGATTAGTATGTCTTCAAATTTATTTTCATCAACGATTAGGCTTTCCTTGACCTCCGGATTTGTAACTGAACACTCTATAACAGTTTCTGCGCGAGGAGGGATATGGTAAACCGGTGTTGTGAATTTCATAGCGAATTCATTATTATCAATGGTTAGGACGTTTTGTGTATAATCAATTTTAGATTTTGATGTTGATAGTAAATCATTACCAATTATTCCGTCGTAATGGAAATTTATTTCGGGCATGACGTTGAACGGGTGACTGATGGATTTAAAAGCTACCAGAATTTGACCAAGTGAGTGTATGGGTTTGTCTGTAGATCCTATGCCATTAAAGGAAACAATATGATTTGAGAGCTTAAGGGGATATTCTAAAGCATTTATTTTTAAGAGACTAATGGATGCTCCACTATCTACAAGTAATTTTAACGGTTTGTCAGAGACAGATGTTATTACTTCGATAAACGGTAAGTACTTTTTGTTCGGGTCTGTTGTAACATTGTACATGCCTAAGGTCGACTTATCTGTTTCGAATTTGTTAGAATTGGAGTGTTCGTTTTTTAATATGGTGGAATTGGCGGTAATTTTGTTAGGCTTGGTAGTCTCATTCGAAGATTCAATGTCTGGTGCATCGAGTTTAAAATCCGATTTAGTGTTTTTAGTATTTTTTTTAATTGATACAGTGGATTCAGCGACAGATACAGTGGATTTAGTATTCGATTTAGATTTAGTATTTTCTTTTATGGATACAGCGATAGATTTAGTAGGTTTGATATTGTTTTTAATTGATACAGTGGATTCAGCGACAGATACGGTGGGTTTAGTAACCTTAAGGGTCTTTGTACCGGCTTCGTGCAATATTTTCTCTGCGCGGTACTGTACAGGAAAATAATTTAGTTTAAATGATCAGGTTTGTCGATTTCATCGACCCCTTCTGAGTGTTCTGTATATTCCGCATAGTTAACAGGTTTGGAGCTTCTATATTGATTGTGGGAAGAACTTTTGTTTGGATAGGATGTCGGGTTATTGTAGGAATTGATGAATCCTCGGGATCTGTTGTTATTAAATTCCCGTTTCCTACAGTTTTCAATGAGGTGTCCCGGGTTTTTACAATATCTGCATACTATAGGGGTCTTATTAAAATTCGTTTTTTGCTCAAAATGAGGCCGTCTATTATTAAAGGGGTGACGGCTTGGGTTTGATGGGTTAATATTTCTCCGATTGGTTATTGCGATAAATTTTTCTTCACTTATTGCGAAGTTTATAGCCTCGTTTAATGTTCTGGGGGACTTGCATCTAATTATTGTAGATATTTGGGGCAGAAGGCCCATTTGGAAATGGTGCAGGGCTAATTCTTCCATTGCGGCGGTTCTACCTACCATCTCTTTATTTTTGTGTCCGTGAATAATGGCGAGCTCTGTCAAAATCATTGACAGACATGTTTCTACGCGGAGAGCAAAGTGTCCTACAGTCTCGTTAACACCTTGTTTACATTCTTGAAGATCTATTAGTAGATGGGCGTAATGCTTCCTTTCACTGAATTGTGTCTTTAAAAATTCTTTTAATTGCTCCCAATTAGAGAATTCTTTTATGGAGCAGGCAATTTCGGCCTTACCACTTAATTGGCTTAAAATAAATTTGAATATAATAAGTTTTTGTGTTTCATACGCTAAGTCTAAAGCGTTGTCACAGTTAACTATAAAGGAGCTCAACAGTTCTCGACTTCCGTCGAAAGGTTTAATAAATTTGAATAGGGTATTTAAGTCAATTTCGGCCATTGCTAGGTTTGATGCGGCTTTGCGGGTTAAAGGTGGAGATAGGACGGGGAACTTGTCCATAAATTACACGAGGATTTCGGGAGGAATATAACACAGAAAAATACAATTTAAAATACACGAACAGATACACAGAGTGTTGAGCGTGTGGACTGTATGTTGATGAATGAAAGACTGGTTTGCTGATGATGACTTGTAATATGAAAGTTGGTACAAAATATATGTCAAAGATGATAAATATGTCGACGCGCGGAGTGCTGAAGCGCAACTGAAGGGCACGGTGCGAGGGCGCACGGGGCGGCGGGTGAGGTCTGAAAGGGCCCCCCGCGCGGCTCCTCCGCCGGCGGTGAAGTAGTACGGAACACAGAGAAATGTTAACAAATTAAATTAAATGTTCATTGACTCACTATACGAGTGCTAACATTAGCACGACGATTGGTTTCATTTCGTAGAACAGGGCCGACGCGTCGATGACGGTGACGTAGATAAGCGGGATTTGTAGTTAAACTCAAACAGGAACACGGCGAGACAATAACACTGCACTGCACTTTGGACGAAGCACTCACTGTTTACTTTGTGTCACTTATAGAGTGATATATTTTGATAGACTGCCACTTTGTATTCGAGTTTGATATTTACTTATGTTCTTATTTTGCTTAAAACAGACAGTTGATAAATCCTGCAAATTATCCGCCCGCTACAAGCAGGATTGTTATCAGCTGAAGAGAAGAGAGAGATCTAGAGATCTAGAGAGATCTAGAGAGATCTAGAGAGCTGAGAGAGATAGAAGAGCATCAGCTGATTAGCGATCATCAGTACGGTTTCCGACAACGTCGCTCAGCTGGTGATCTTCTTGCGTACCTCATGCGATGGTCGGAGGCAATCGAGGGCAAGTGGGAGGCCCTGGCGGTTAGTTTGGACGTGGCCAAAGCCTTTGATCGGGTGTGGCACAAAGCACTTCTAGCGAAGTTGCCTTCCTACGGGCTGCCCGAGAAACTATGCGCCTGGATTTCTAGCTTCTTGGAGGGTCGGAGCATCAAGGTCGTTGTTGACGGTGCGTGCTCTGACCCGAAACCAATCAACGCTGGTGTCCCACAGGGCTGTGTACTGTCGCCCACCTTGTTTCTTCTACATATCAATGACATGCTGCAATTTAGCAACATTCATTGTTATGCAGACGATAGCACGTCTGACGCACTGTATACGGCCCGTGCCAATGTTTCTCGGGCTACTGCCGATGAGAACCGGACCAAACTTGTGTCTGAACTGGAGACCCTACTGGGTGAAGTTTCGGATTGGGGTCGACGAAATCTCGTTGAATTCAATCCCAAAAAGACACAAGTGTGCGCCATTACCGCGAAAAAACAACCCTTTGTCGTAGATCTTCGTTTTGAGGGCACTCCCCTGGTTGCCTCAGCCAGTATCGGTATTCTCGGCGTTGACATATCGAGTGACGTTCAGTTTCGCGGTCACTTGGAAGACAAGGCCAAGCTGGCCTCCAAAAAGCTGGGTGTGCTCAGTAGGGCGAAGCAGTATTTCCAGCCGGGCCACCGCCTACAACTGTACAAGGCGCAAGTTCGGCCCCACATGGAATACTGCTCGCACCTCTGGGCGGGAGCACCCCAATACCAGCTTCTTCCATTTGACCGCATACAACGGAGAGCGACTCGAATCGTCAACGACCGAGCTCTTACTGATCGGCTTGATACTCTGGCCTTGCGGAGGGACGTCAGTTCCCTCTGCATCTTTTATCGTTTGTACCACGGGGAGTGTTCCGAAGAACTGTTTGGAACGATTCCTGCCGCCGAGTTTCGTCATCGGACGACCCGACAGACCGCCAGGTACCATCCATACCATCTGGACGGCTGGCATTCCACAACAGTGAGGTTCTCGCGAAATTTCTTGCCGCGCACGGCCACGTTGTGGAATGGTCTGTCCTCGGCGGTATTTCCAAACCACTACGACTTAGGGTCCTTCAAGAAGCGAGCCTATCACTATCTCAAAGGCCGGCAACGCATTTGCGATTCCTCTGGTATTGCAGATGTCCATGGGCGTCGATGAACACCTTGGTGTTCCCGCTGCTCGTTTGCCCCCTTCTCTTATAAAAAAAAAAAAAAAAAGGGTGACAACCGTCTTCGCAGTATCAAGGACCGCTCTGGTTTTAAAACAATAGACCATATATTTGGTATCACTTATGTACTAACTAAATCTTATATAACTCATCTTAATACCTATATGTAGCTATATAATATGTACCTATTTTATAAAAGTCAGGTTAAAAAAAAATCAACTTAATAACTAACGTAACTAAAACTAAACTAAAAAAAAGGTTTGCCTTGGCATCGCCAGTGCTCCTGGGAGACACTGACACACGTAAACGTGGCCTACGGCATGGCAGATTTAGTTACTGGCCTTGAGGTCCTTAACATGCCAAACGCCTAGTGGCTTTCCATTATGGGAAACGAGTTCGTACACTAAAGGTGAATGAACCTTTGCCACTATGCACTTCTCATATTTAGGAGCGAGTTTAGAGGCTTTGTAGTTAGCAGCATCGCTTTGAATGTAAGTCTTCCGCCAAACTTCCTGACCTACATTAAAAGTGACTTGCCGCCTGCGCAGGTTGTAATATTAGGTCCTTACATATGAAATTGGCGTTTTGTATGGGAGGAACAAAAAGTCGAATATTTTTTAATATAATATATTTAATTAATCAAAGTATGAACCATTATTTTCTATGCACTTTTGCCATCTCATAGGTAGTTCATTGATCCCTTTACTAAAAAAACCAGTCGGACGGGAATCAATAAAATCTTTGAAGGCGATTTGGACTGCCCCATCGGAGTTGAATTTTTTCCCTTGCAAGAAGTTATCCAATTTTCGAAAAAAATGGTAATCTGTTGGAGCAAGGTCCGGGGAGTACGGACGATGTCTTAGACTTTCCAATTGAAGCTCTTCTAATTTAGTAGCCGTCTGTTGCGCAGTGTGTGGTCTAGCGTTGTCGTGAAGCAGCAGTGGCGTGGAGCGATTGACCAGCCTAGGTTGTTTAGCCGCTAGCTTTTCCATCATGGTTTGCAATTGCTGACAATAGACATCAGCCGTAATAGTCTGGCCAGATTTTAGAAAACTGTAATGAACAATACCGGCACTAGTCCACCAAACGCTTACAAGTAACTTTTTTGGGGTTAATTTTCGCTTGGGGCAGTATTTGGCTGGCCGGCCAGGATCCAACCATTGCGCTGAGCGCTTCCGATTATCGTAAAGAACCCATTTTTCATCACAGGTAATGATTCGGTTTAAAATACCTTCATTATTGTGCCGGTTTAGTAATGTAACGCAACAGTCGACGCGCGTTTGCCGGTTTGCTTCAGTCAATTCGTGAGGTACCCACCTTTCAAGCTTTTTAATCTTCCCAATTTGCTTCAAGTGAATTAAAACAGTTTTATCACTAACATCGCAGCCTGCAGCTAACTCGGACGTGGTTTGCGATGGATCCGCTTCCACAATAGCCTTCAACTCTTCATTATCAACTTGAGTCTCAGGCCGTCCACGGGGCTCGTTCTGCAGATCGAAATTTCCAGAACGAAAACGTTGGAACCAAAAACGAACTGTGTTTTCTTTTGCAACACGACCGCCATACACATCATTCACCCTTCGAGTCGCTTCCGCAGCACTAGTGCCACGGCGGAACTCGTACTCGTAAATAATGCGATATTTTAAGTTTTCCATTTTGAAAAATGAGTGACGCAAACAGAAAAAAACAGAAGAAAAAAAACAAATGAATGACGGTCATCGAACCACAAATACATGAGTCTATAGCTGTACAAATTTGAATTTGGAATTCCTTACCAAAGAGGAGAAATTCGTGATTAAAGTGGCCAGTACGAAAAACTAAGGACCTAATATTTGGTGTTGGTTTGATGCGCTTTAAGTATCTTTTCTCTGACCTTTTCAAAGACCTCTTTCAATATACCAAACTCGCCTGCATATTCTTCTCGCGGAACAGTAACCTCATATTCGCAATCATCCGATTGCTTATAAAAAGAACCATTTACAATAGGCTCCCTGCCATGCACCAAAAAAAATGGCGAAAACCCTGTGCACTCGTTTACAGCGCTATTTATCGCGAACTGTATCTTGGACAGATTCGCGTCCCAAGTACGATGATCGTCTTTAACATAAGACGAGACTGCTGTCATTACAGTTTTATTATAACGCTCGACTAAATTAATCTGTGGCGTGTATCTAGGGCCATAATGCACTCTAGGTATATTGTACCGTTCTAGAAGTCTACGAAACTCCGATCCCGTGAATTGCACCCCATTATCGGTAATTACGGTTTCTGGAATCCCGTGCGTTAGAAGAACAAAATTTTCGAACGCCTTCGATACCAATGCACTAGTCGCGCGTCGTAAAGGAAACAGCATTGTATATTTGGAGAAGCAACAAGTTACCACTAAAAGATAAATATACCCAGATCGCGACTTAGGTAGAGGACCAACCAAATCGACGGACAATGCTTGAAAAGGTCTGTAACACTGTTTCGGTTTTCCCATTAAGCCTGGAGTGAGTTGAGTTGTGTGTTTATATGCAGCGCACGTACTACAGTTCCTAACGAAACCAACCACGTCTCGGTACATTCCGGGCCAGTAAAATTGCAATGAAAGTTTCCTATGGGTCTTAAAGACACCGAAATGACCAAAAGTGGGAGGTTCGTGGTGTTCAGCGATAACGCGAGATCGTTGCGCTTTTGGCACTACAACCTTCCAATCGAACTCCCGAATCAGCGAGTATTTACCTTTACTGAACCGATACAGTGTGTTATTTTCCACACGATAGTTTGGAAAGTTTTGTGGAAAGTTCTTACAACCGTCAACTATCTTATTGTACCACTCATCCGTATTATCAACGTTACTAATCGTTTCTACCCGTAACAAACGAGACAATGCATCTGGTACTACGTTATCCTTTCCCTTTCTGTGTTCAACAGTGAAATTATACTGTGATAACCTACATCCCCAGCGTGCTAATCTACCAGTAGGATTTTCTAAACGCAAAAACCACTGTAGTGACGCATGATCTGTAACTACCGTAAACTTTGGAGTCCCTAAATACGGTTCAAATTTTTCTACTGCGTAGATTACCACCAACGCTTCACGCTCAGTTGCACTATAATTTCGTTCGTTTTTTGTCAAAGACCTACTGATGTACGCAATGGGATGTTCCTCTCCTCCTAGTTCTAGTTCCTAGTTAGAGGCATCACAGTGTACAAAAAAGGTTGCTTAAAATCAGGACAAGCTAATACTGGAGCAGAAACTAAAGCGTTTTTGAGTTCTGTAAAAGCCGAATCTGCCTCCGAGTTCCACTTAAACTTAACCTTAGTACTCGTAAGTGCATTTAAAGGAGCAGTAATACTCGAAAAGTTCCTTATAAATCTACGGTACCATGAACACGTCCCTATGAACATTTTCACTTCTTTCGCATTTGTTGGTACAGGAAAATTTAGAATCTCTCTCTCTGTGTCGGTCCCTCATTTCTGAGGATCGTGGTCAGCATGTGCAGGGTCGCATCTGGAGCGGATGATATGCCTCCACCGGCTCCTGTCCAGCGCGTCTCTCACGACGGTATAAAATTTTGTGGACGACAACTCCTTCATTTGGTCAGTCCATCTTGTTGGTGAGCGGCCGCGTGGTCTTTTTCCTTGAGTGTTGCCAACGACAATAAGTTTTTCTAGACTTTCGTCTCCTCTGCGTATTGTGTGGCCGAAGTACGATAGAATTCGTTGTTGGCATATAGTGGAGAGGCGTGTTTTTATACGGAGCTTGGTCAGGATTGATGCATTGGTGCGTTTCGCAGTCCACGGTACCCTTAACAGGCGTCTCCAGCACCACATCTCAAATGCATCAATCCTTTGTCTCTCACGGGCTGGGATTGTCCACGTCTCCACTCCATACAGAAAGATAGGGAATACCAGAGCTCGTATCAGTCTGATTTTGGTTTTTATGCCGATTCCTCTTTTCTTCCATATGTTGGTTAACCGGGTCATCGCATCTTTAGCCATACCAATCCTCCTTTTTATCTCGGGAGCACACTTGCCTTCATTGTCAATTTGGGATCCTAGGTATATGTAGCGATCAACGACATTTATGCCAGGAATGTTGCAGGTTAAATTTGTTAAGTTTCCGGCTCGATCCACTATCATCACCTTTGTCTTTGCTCTGTTTACGACGAGGCCGACGTTGCCGCTTTCTGACTCAAGTCTTTGAAACAATTCCGTCATTTCTTCCATTGATGTTGCCAGGAGAATGGTGTCATCGGCATATCTGAGGTTCGATAATCTTTTTCCGCCTATGGGGAATCCCTTTTCCCAGTTATCGATTGTCCTCCTCATGATATATTCTCCATATAAGTTAAAGAGTGCAGGCGATAAGATGCAACCCTGTCTTACTCCTCTTTTGGTTTGAAACATATTGGAAAATTCAGACCCTATCTTGACGAAGGAACGGTTTTCATTATACAAATTCTGTATAAGAGCGACGAGGTGCTTCGGAACTCCCATTTCTATTAGCACATTCCACAATTTGTTCCATTGTACGCAGTCAAAAGCCTTTGCGTAGTCAACAAAGCATAGGACTACAGGGCAGTTGAATTCTCTGCTCTTTTCAATAATTTGACGGACGTTCAGTATTTGTTCCCGCGTTCCTCTGCCCTTTACGAAACCTGCCTGCTCTTGGGGTATTTGTCGCATTAAGAAGTAGTTAAGACGTTTATTAATTACATGAAGGAGGATTTTACTCGCATGTGATATTAATGATATAGTTCGGTAATTTCCGCATTCTTTTGCAGAGCCTTTCTTGTGAAGAGGTATAAATATCGATTCTGTCCAATCTTTAGGCCATTTACCAGTACTCCAAATTGTATTACAAATTTCGGTAATAGCTTTTGTGCCTTGCTGACCTAGGTTTTTGAGGATTTCTGCGGTTACAGAATCCTTTCCTGGTGATTTCATGCACCTAAGAGCTTTGATGGCGTGCTCAATTTCTGATGTAAGAATGTCAGGTTCTTCTTTCGTCCATGTAATCTTTTCGTTAATGGAGTCTTCTGTGTCATATAACTCCGAGCAGTACTTTTTCCAGCGCTCTAGCACTTCCTTCACATTCGTGAGCAAACGCCCGTCTTTATCGTTGATGACACAGGTTTTTGGCTTGCGAGTGCCTGACAATTCTTTTACTTTTTGAAAAAGATGCCTACATTCGTTTTTCAGAGAGTGGTGTTCGAGTTCAAGACAGATTTTGTTGATGTGGTCGTCATAGTCTTTTCGACAGCATAGCTGGACTTGGCGGCTTAGTTCTCGGTACCGTTGTTGATCCTCATTCGTACGTATACCGGACTCTTTAAGTTTACGCCTCATTAAGATGATTTGTGCCGTCTCTTTTGTTATGAAATCTTTCATAGCGGGTTTAACTTGCTGATTATCTCTGGCTGTTTCCTCTATCATCCTTTTGACGTATCCCCATTTAGTGTCACTATCTGTCACGTCATTTGGAAAGTCTCCCATCCTCTTTACAAAACCTTCTTTGAACCCGTCGATATTTATGCTTTGCATATTCTGAACTGTTTTTGGTCTCTTAATACTCTTCAGCCGCAGTTTAATTGTTGCCACAAGAAGTTGGTGATCGGAACCGCAGTCAGCACCCGGAAAAGTTATAGCGTTCGTCACTGAACTTCTCCATCTCGTCCCTACTAGAATGTAGTCGATTTGATTTCTATATCTGTCACCAGGGGATATCCAAGTATATAATCTACGGATATGATGTTTGAAACAGGTGTTGGTGATAGTAAAGTTTTCTTCACAACAGAACTGTATCAGGCGTTCGCCCCTGTCATTACGCTCTCCAATTCCGTGTCTTCCTACGGCACGCCGATGGTGATCATCGTGTTTGGTATATCCGACTTTGGCATTAAAGTCCCCTAAGATAATGGTAACTTCCCGTTTAGAGATGCTTTTGAGTGTCGCAGTCAGCGTACCGTAAAATGCCTCCACTTCTTCTTCAGTTGCCTGTGCTGTGGGGGCATATACTTGCACGATGTTAAGTTTGCACGGTATGGTGTTAATCTTAAGTGTTATTATACGATCGCTAACTGAGTTATATCCGACAACGAATTTCTTCAGCGATCGCGGCACAATGAAATTTAGAATAGCGCTCACTTTTTCCGGATCCGTTCTTAACCCACACTCATCAACGATATAGCCTAGATATTTCAAGGAGCTTCTAAAAAATTTACTCTTTTCAAAATTAATTGTTAGACCAGCACTCTCGATTTTTTCGTGTAGTCTTTTTAACAATAAAAGGTGCGTTTTTAAGTCCTCACTAACTATAATGACGTCATCAACGTAGCAAAAGATCATGCCCTTATCAATGTCACTACAAAATGGATGACCAAACAGCATATCTATCAATCTTTGTTGCCTTGCTGGTGCACCACAAAGTCCAAAAGGCATAACTTTGAATTTATGCAGCCCTCTGCCAGGAACTGTGAAACTGGTCTTCTCCTGAGAAGCGTCCTATAAAGGTATTTGCCAGAAAGAGGCTTTAAAATCTACGCTGCTGATATATCTCGCGTTTTTCAAACTGTCGAGAATTTGCGGAATATATGGTATCGCGTATGCATCACCTTTCGTAATTGCGTTTAATTTACGACAGTCTAAACAAAATCGCCAGGTTCCGTCGGGTTTCGGAACCATCAGCACAGGATTGTTCCACGGGCTCTCACTTTTGGTGACCACATCCTGTTCCAGCATTTTATCTAACTCCTTGTGGAGTTGAGATAACTTCTCTGGCGACATAGGATACGGTCGACACTTTATAGGAGGAGAATCACCCGTGTCAATCGTGTGCTGAATTAAATTAGTCCGGCCCAACCCTTTGCGTTCAAACGAGACATCGCGAAAACTCTCGACCATAGATTCCGCCAAATCTCTTTGGCCTTCTGTCAAATCACGAAGAGACTGAACTACTGTCCCCGGCTGTTTAAATTTGAACTGTTTAACAAAAAATCAGGAGGCGTTTCTATGTATGAAATGTTTTTAAATATTTCCGGCATCAAATTAAAGGCTTTCCAAAAATCTACTCCTAATATAATGTTAGAAACTATAGAAGGAATCACATAAAATTTAATAACCTTGGTAATTCCGTTAAATGTAATAGGTAATGTCATACAGCCCGTTGTATTACATTCAGAACCATCAGCTACGGTCACCTTAGAATTTTCAAAAGATTCTATGGAATAACCAGCTTTCAGCAATCGCTGGTGTGCACCGTTACCAATAATTGAAACTGCGGCACCTGAATCTAGAAGTCCACATAAGGTTAAATCCATTAAATTAACATATAAATATGGTCGAATATCACTGGAATGTGGTTCGAACAGAACCGGGGCGACGTTATTAGTTTTAAAATTTTTAACCACAAATTTCTGCCAATGTCTCCAATCCTCAGAATCGACCTTTTCTGGGGTGGTTTCGCCCTGGTTTGAGTAAATTAGTTTTTTGGCTGTGTCGATTTACATTTGGGGCACGACCTAACAGTGTACCCTAGCTCACCGCAGTTAAAGCATTTAATACGCTTGCTTGTGCAGAACACTGATTTCTGTTATGAGTATTTACCTTACACCTATTACAAAAGGTGTCCACCTTTGACCTGAACTGCCTACTGTGGTCATTTGGGTGACTGTTCGCAAATTTCCTACCCTGAGGCCTATATTGTTCCACAGCATCAATTGATGCTTTGCACTTTCCCTTATAAACTAAATCTGGGTTCAAGTCAGAAGTAGGAGGTGGTTCGGTGAACAAACTTTTCTTAAACCGTGCTGATTCTAACTTACGACACACTTCCTTTAATTCGCTAACTGTTTGGAAACTATGTAACGCTAATTTTTGAGCAAAAAATGGTCTGATATTGTGCAATAGAATTTCCAACTTCTCTTCTTCGGACAATTGTTTTTTCAACCGAGAAAAAAGACAACTCATTACCGCAAAGTATATATGAATAGGTTCATCACGACCCTGTGTGCGAGCCCTAATTTCATCAATCAATCGGTAGTCAACTACACTCGGCGTCAAAAAAATCGTACATCCGAAAAAAATAATTTAAATACTATTTTAACACAACAGGCCAATGGCAATGTTGTGGTTTGAGGGTATCATTCGAAAGGTAATTTCATTAGCTTTCAGGAATTTAAATTGAATTTTACTTTTATAACGAGACGAAAGAGAAATTAAAGAAAAAGACAGGGTATGTACAAATTTGCAAATTAATAATTTAAAAAAAAACTTAATAAACACAAAAAAAGTTCTTAAAACCTAGTGTTACCCCCCCTTGCCTTGATAACGGCTTCCATGCGATATTTCATGGACTCTTGGGGTATTTGTTCCACTCTTCAAGTACCGCATCTTGGAGCTCTTCAAGAGTGGTTGGAGCTGGATCTCGAGCTCGCACGCGCCGTTTTAGGTCATCCCAGAGATATTCTATTGGGTTAAGGTCTGGACTTCGTGCTGGCCAATGCATAACAGGGATATCGACCTCCTGTAAATAATCCCGTACAATAGCCGCGGTGTGGCAACGAGCATTATCATGCATTAACATGAATCCATCACTGACATAACCAGCATACGGGACCACATGTTCCTCCAGGATTTCAGTAATGTACCGACCAGCATTTAATGACCCTTGCCCACGGCCACCCCGAGTCCGGGAAACGCACACAAGTTCCGTTTTCCCGTCGACGGAAATGCCGCCCCAAAACATATACGAGCCACCCCCGTATTCGACGGATTCTTTGAAGCAGGGTTGTGTGAACCTCTCCCCCTGTCTTCTGTAGACCCTTCTACGTCTGTCATTGCAGAAGAGACAGACCCTCGTCTCATCAGAGAAGAGTAAGGTCCGCCACTGTTCTAGAGTCCACTCGCAATGATTGCGAGCAAACTCTAGGCGATCTGTGCGATACTGTGCAGTAAGTTTTGGACCTTTAGCAGGTCTATGGGCTGTTAAACTCTTTTCGTGTAACCTTCTTCTTATCGTAGAAACACTCACAGATGTTCTCCGACTTGATCGAAGCTGTTGTTGCAACTCAACAGCATTTGTAAAACGGTTTCGTAAAGATGTCGTAACGATGAAACGGTCATCTCTTTCTGATGTGCACCGTTTTCTTCCAGATTCCGGTTTTCTAACATAACCACCAGTCTGCTGAAAACGTTGGAACACCCGTCGAACTGAAAAACGGGACAGGTTCAACTGTCGAGCAACGTCACACTGCCGCATCCCCGACTGCAATAGGGCAATCACTTGAGCTGCTTCTTCAGAGCTGGTGTCCATCTTTACTTGTTCTTACTTGGGTTACTTGTTCACACGTGTTCACTGCAAAGTTTAAATTACGACTGACCCATATTTCATCCAGGTCGACCCTTTTATACCCTTTTTAGTTGGTGTAACTAGCGTCCTTACTAACGAGCATTTGACAGTGTTTATTTTTGACGCTCTATAATGATAAATGTTTTAATAATGTAAAGCTATTCAAATTGTACCGTCCCGCAAGGCTTAAAAGGGTGTCCTTGCGCCCTGGGTCCCTAACTCCCTAATGAGGTGAGAAAAGAAACTCAGGTGGTAACAAAAGATATATATAATATTACCAAGCACTCAGCGGTAGGCACATAAAATTTATAAGGTCGTGGGGTAACGTGCTATCAGTCTCTGCTTCCGCGGCGTTTATTACTCCCCTGCTTTGGCTGAACTACGGTGGCGTCGCCCAGCGACAGATGAGCGGCGGCAGGCCAAGGAACGGCAGGACAGGAGGTGCACGTCGACCGTAGCTGGGTGCTCCCTAGGCAGCTAAGCGGCGGCCGCAGGAATTCGGTAGACGTCGGTGCTGAGGTCGCAACGGCAGGTCAGCTACCGATGTATGAAGCTGGCAAGCGATAGCTTGCTCGGAGATTGCTAGCTTGATTGTAGCTTGCAGTAAAATTCGTACAGTGCTCCTGGAAATTCAAAACACCAGACCGTTAGTTCGGTAAGGCGTTGTTCCTCCGTCTGGTATCCACCATCAGCAACTCAAGAAAAGCAATACGTAGCGGCTTGACGATGGTGGAACTATCAGAACGGAGTTTACAAAGCAAAAGCGAAGCAAACGAAAATTAAAATAAATTTAAATAAAATGCGAAATAACGTATTATAAAGATAAAGGATAAATAATGAAAAATCAGCAATAAGATCTTATGTAAAATAAAGAAAACACAAATTTAAATGTACAAAAGAAATAAGTTAAAGTTTTAAAAATGACCGTTAGCAACAAGAACAAAGAACGTTTAAAAAAATACGGTTATAAAGGACAATTACATTTAGCAACATTACATATTTTATTTTATGTGCCATAAAACTTACCCTAAAACGGGAACAAGTACTTAAATTGTATTAGTATTAATGTAGAAAAAAATAACTTTAGAACGCCAACGTTAGCCGGAAACGATCACACCAAGACTAAGACGCCGGTGACCGCTCTTCTCAGGAGATTGCAGGCAAGTGACCCGGCACGTATGCAGCGACCCCGCCGAGCCCAGGTCGCCCCTCTAACCCGCGCAGTCCCCGCGGCGCGTGCGCCGCAGTGCACAGACTATGTGACGTTTTAAATACGTTACAGTACCCCCTCTCCGCCCTAAGGATTTTGATTTAATATCAAAATCCTTGAGGTGTGTAGTTTCTCAGAATTAGAAAGCTACACGATCTTTAAATCTTTAATATGCCAGGCACCTAGATTTTTTCCCGACATGTCTTCTAATATGTACACTAAGGGAGAACGCTTCTCCGTTACCCTACACTTAATAAATTTTGGAGCCAGTTTTTTGCTAAAATATTTGTCCTTGTCGCTCAAAATAAAAGTACGTTTATATACGACGTCTCCTACGTTGAACTCGTAATTCTTTCTTCTTAAGTTATATTTTGCCGTATTCTTTAAATGGGCTCGGTATAAATCCCTTTGTACCTGGTCGAAAACCAATTTAAGCGAACCAAGATTCTCTGCGTAAATATCGCGAGGCAAAAATATAATTTCGTCCCCTAAATCGGAGTCTACATAATGAGAACCACAAACGACTATCTCCCGTCCAAATACTAAAAATGATGGCGTATAACCCGTAGCTTCGTTCACAGAGTTGTTAATTGCAAATTGGACATTGGGTATGAACGTATCCCATGAGCGATGGTCGTTATCCACAAAGGTAGATATACACGTAATTATGGTTCTGTTATAGCGCTCAACGGTGTTTACTTGTGGAGTGTATTTTGGCGTAAAGAATACGTTAGGGATGTTATATTTTCTAAACAAATCGTTGGCTTGGCTACTTATAAACTGGGGGCCATTGTCTAGTAAAATGGTTTGAGGGATACCGTGTATTAAGAAGATTTGTTCTTCCAGAATTTGTGCAATAATTCGTGAGGTAGCTTTTCTAAGTGGAAATATGTGACAAAATTTAGAAAAACAACAAGTAATTACCAAGATAAAACTATTCTGTTTACGAGTTATAGGAAGAGGTCCCATGAGATCGATAGATAACATTTGATATGGTCGAGCACACTGTTTAGGGCGACCCATTTCTCCAAGGATGCCATGGTTCTGGGCCTTATATTGGAGGCAAATTGAACATGAGCCCACTAACTTTAATACATCTCGGTACATGTCGGGCCAAAAATATCTAAGAGCGATCCGTCTGTAAGTTTTGAAAATACCCAAATGACCGGCAATTGGCTTGTTGTGATTCTCAGCTATCACAGCCTCCCTAAGTTCGAGAGGAACAACTTCTTTCCAAGAAAATTCTTTTGTAAGATCGCATTTATTCTTTGAAAGGCGGTAAAGGGTTTCATTTTTCACGAAATAGTTAGGGGAACCTGATGGTTTAGTTAGGGAATCATTATACATTTTCCTATACCAATCATCCTTAGTTGCAGAAAATGATTTGGCCGTTGCAATAGAAGCTACCGGTAAAGCTCTAGATAAAGCGTCAGGTATAATGTTGTCGACGCCACGTCGGTGTTTAATTTCGAAATTAAAAGATGATAAACGTACACCCCAACGAGCTAGTCTACCTGTGGGATTGTTCAAGGAAAGGAACCACTTCAAAGCACTGTGGTCTGTATAGACTGTGAACCTTTTTCCGTTTTCAATATAGCACCGCCAGTGTTCTAGAGCAACTAAAACGGCCAATGTCTCACGCTCCGTGATGCTGTAATTCTTTTCGGCAGCTGTTAGCGATCTGCTCATATACGCTACTGGTCTTTCTATTCCGTTGGTAGCCTGAGTTAGCATCGCTCCAATGCCAAAGTTGCTCGCATCGGTGTGAACCTGAAATGGCTGGTCAAAATCGGGACATGAAAGCACTGGGGCGGAAACAAGACATTCCTTGAGCTTTTTAAATGCCGCATCGGCTTCCTCAGTCCACTGGAAAGGAGGAGCATTTTTTTTGTTTGAAGTTAGCTTATTAAGCGGCCCTGCAATTGTGCTAAAATTAGGAACGAAACGTCGATACCAAGTAGCCGTACCCAAGAATCGTTTCAACTCCTTCCTGCTAGTTGGAGTCGCATAAGTAAGAATGGCTTCAACTTTATCGGGGTCGGTTCGTAACCCGTTCTCATCAACGACATAACCTAAGTACTTGAGCTGACTTCGAAAGAACTCACACTTTTCCAAATTGATGGTTAAGTTCGCTTTACGCAATTTGTCCAACACACGAGATAGCAGAGAGACGTGTTCATCAAAAGTGCTACTAACAATAATAATATCATCTAAATAGGCAAAAATACGATGATCTACATCACCTAGAAGGGCATCGACTAATCGTTGTTGTGTGGCCGGTGCATTTGTTAAACCGAAAGGGGTGACTTTAAATCGAAATGTTCCTCGACCGGGAACGTAAAAGGCTGTCTTGTCTCTATCTTCTTCCGCGATAGGTATTTGCCAGAAAGCCTTGGATAAATCAAGACTAGTAAGAAAACGGGCATCGCGTAAATTGTCTAGGATTTCAGATATATAAGGCAAGTTGTAAGCGTCCTTTTTAGTAACCGAGTTGAGCTTCCGACTGTCAAGACAAAAACGAGGCTTGCCATTTTTCTTAGTAACTAGAAGAACGGGAGACTGCCAGGCACTCTCACAAGGTTCTACTACGTCTAACGCCAACATTTCATCAACTTGTTCGAGTAGAATCCTCTGCTTTTCTGGAGAAAGTCGGTAATATCTTTGCCTAATAGGAGGCGACTCTCCTGTGTCAATATGGTGTGTTATTACGTGAGTCCGGCCTAAACCTTTATGCTCAAACGAAATTTCTTTAAATTTTTCAATTACGGTATCTGCGACTATCTTTTCATTTATATTTAAATGATTGTAAGAACAAATTAAATGTTTCGGTCTATTTTCAGTTAAGTCCATTAGCGGTGTCTCTGTTAAAGTAAGAGAGCCTAAGTACTTCGGACATAATTTGAATGCACGCCAGAAATCTATACCTAAGATCAGTGACGGTTTGACTTCGGGAACAACAAAAGCCTTAATTATGTGAAATTGATTCTCGAATGTTACGGGCAAATTAATATAGCCTATACTATTCAACGTTTGTCCGCCTGCCGCAGTAACCAACAACGGCTCGTCAGTTAAAATTTTAAGGCCATGTTGAAGCAAAACCTTGTGAGCGTGATTCCCTATAACAGTAATTACTGATCCCGAATCTAAGAGTCCTGACGCAGTAATGTCATTAATATTTATGTTAATATACGGACGGGTATCACGAAATGGTTTTTTTTGTAGAATTGTAGCAGCCTTGTAAAAACTAAAAAATCTATGTACTGTTTTTAACCATTCCTTCCAATCATTAATATCAGTTTTCGGTTTATTACAAGATCTACTACAATTCTTCCTAATTAGTTTTTTGAATTCGTATTTCGGTTACAATTTGGGCAGTCGGGCTTCTTGACACCTTTGTTGCCACATTTAAAGCATAAAATTTCAGTGTTTTTGCAATTTCTAAAAGTATGTGAATGGTTACGACATCGAGGACAGTAAGGAACACTATTATTTACGCTTTGATCACTATTATTTATAACGTGTAGATATTTCTTAACATCATGAGAATAATTTTTGTTGTAATTATGAGAATTATCCATATCGTGCTTTTGTTTACTAAAGGAGGGGTTGGGATCCTGTTTGTACGAAAACTCGGGGGCTAACGTATCATGGGATGCCGCTGGTGGTTCTCGAAAATGTGCTAAGCGAGACTGGACGTTCTCGTAGTTTCTGCATAACATTCTTAACTGTTCGATAGATGAGATTTGTGGCGATGACGCTAATATGTTAGCATAGCAAGGACGTATGTTATGCAAGATAATCTCTAGCTTATCTTCGGCTGTAAAAGGTTTCGTTAAGCGTGAAAACATACCCGACAGAATTGACAAGTATATCGAAATATTTTCTGTTTTCCCCTGGGTTCTAGAACGAATCTCCGCTAATAAACGATAATCGTAATCAGCCTTATCGAAGTCTTGTTTTAAGAGTACGGTTAATTCATCCCAGGTAGATACTTGTTCCTTTACGCTTCTGAACCAATGCAACGCGTCCCCTACGAAAATTTCAGTTCCGAAAGCTAACAACTTTGACCCTGGGATATCGCGTGCTCCACTAAATTCGTGTGCCTGCTGAATAAATGAACGTACGCAGGATTTACCGTCATATTTCAATTTACTAAGTTCGTTTGAAATTTTGCTGCCGCCTTCACACGTTACCGTAACATTGACTGGTAAAGTCGAAGGTCTGCCTGGTTCCTCAGAAAGATCGACATTCTTGGTTTTAAGAGTTAATAATTTGTCGTACGCTTGTCTAAACAAAACATGACACTTTGCATGCTGGTCGGCGAGCGCGTCGCTAACGTCAATCCGGCCTAGCCTATGGTAGACGTGATGTAGGTTATTCTCAGTTTTGGCCAAAAATAATTATCTTTAGAACCTTCAGAGAGATTTGAAATAATCCTTTCTAAAATTTCCACACAGCAATTCAAATCACGTGGAGGTTCCAAATGCGAAACAAGAATATTCTCGGATGGATATAATTGAGATAATTTACTAATCTGCTTCCGTAAATCCGCAACCGTGTTGGCGGGTATTTCGTTTCTTATAGCCACCTCATATTCAAGTTCGCTCTCATTCAGGGCAGAAAAGTTAATTGGATAAACCATATTAATCGAGATACTAAAATATTAAAAAAAAAAAAAAAATGAACCGGAAGTAGGTAGTTGTAAATGGCACAAAAAATAAAGAAGAAAAGAAAAGAAAAAAAAATCGGAAGATGAAATTAAGTTAAAAAAAAAATAATAATAATAAAAAAAAATACTCCGTTCTCTTACACTAAATTAATGTAACGCTCTGGTTTCTTAATAAAGATAAAGAATACAACAAAATTATAAAAGCAAAAAAAAATATATATTAAATTGCAACTAGTGTGAACGCAGCCTTATATTCAATTTGCGCTTACGCGCGGTAAGATAACGGCGCGCAAAACAAAAACATTTGTCGGTACCTCGAAAATAACAATGTGAACGTAATTCAAAAACAGTAACGGAAAATAAAATAAAACAACGGAAATTAAAAAAAAAAAATCACATATAAAATACCTTAGTCTAAAATTTGTTTATTTGCACAATAAAAAGATGACGAATTACTACTTTCACCCTAGTTGCTGCAAACCAAAAAAAATAAAAAGCGTTTTACAAAATCACACATCGCAAAACTAACTACTAACAGCGAAAGCAGAAACAGATTAACCCACGACGAGGGCGCCAATGTACCGTCCCGCAAGGCTTAAAAGGGTGTCCTTGCGCCCTGGGTCCCTAACTCCCTAATGAGGTGAGAAAAGAAACTCAGGTGGTAACAAAAGATATATATAATATTACCAAGCACTCAGCGGTAGGCACATAAAATTTATAAGGTCGTGGGGTAACGTGCTATCAGTCTCTGCTTCCGCGGCGTTTATTACTCCCCTGCTTTGGCTGAACTACGGTGGCGTCGCCCAGCGACAGATGAGCGGCGGCAGGCCAAGGAACGGCAGGACAGGAGGTGCACGTCGACCGTAGCTGGGTGCTCCCTAGGCAGCTAAGCGGCGGCCGCAGGAATTCGGTAGACGTCGGTGCTGAGGTCGCAACGGCAGGTCAGCTACCGATGTATGAAGCTGGCAAGCGATAGCTTGCTCGGAGATTGCTAGCTTGATTGTAGCTTGCAGTAAAATTCGTACAGTGCTCCTGGAAATTCAAAACACCAGACCGTTAGTTCGGTAAGGCGTTGTTCCTCCGTCTGGTATCCACCATCAGCAACTCAAGAAAAGCAATACGTAGCGGCTTGACGATGGTGGAACTATCAGAACGGAGTTTACAAAGCAAAAGCGAAGCAAACGAAAATTAAAATAAATTTAAATAAAATGCGAAATAACGTATTATAAAGATAAAGGATAAATAATGAAAAATCAGCAATAAGATCTTATGTAAAATAAAGAAAACACAAATTTAAATGTACAAAAGAAATAAGTTAAAGTTTTAAAAATGACCGTTAGCAACAAGAACAAAGAACGTTTAAAAAAATACGGTTATAAAGGACAATTACATTTAGCAACATTACATATTTTATTTTATGTGCCATAAAACTTACCCTAAAACGGGAACAAGTACTTAAATTGTATTAGTATTAATGTAGAAAAAAATAACTTTAGAACGCCAACGTTAGCCGGAAACGATCACACCAAGACTAAGACGCCGGTGACCGCTCTTCTCAGGAGATTGCAGGCAAGTGACCCGGCACGTATGCAGCGACCCCGCCGAGCCCAGGTCGCCCCTCTAACCCGCGCAGTCCCCGCGGCGCGTGCGCCGCAGTGCACAGACTATGTGACGTTTTAAATACGTTACAAAATACCCATTTCAAACATACCAATATTTATATAAATATAATTCGATTCTAGCCATTACAGCCATTTTTCGCGCAAACTCAGAGAGGTGCGATTTTTGTGACGCCGAGTGTATATCGAATTCGTCAAGTAAAAGATCACAAAGCTCTTTCCATGACGATAGTTGACTTTACACGCCACGATACCATGTTAAAGCTTGACCCGTAAAGAGACTGAAAGCAGACGTAAAAAGTCGTGCTTCAGTAACATTATAAGCTAGTGCGTGGTCTTTTGATAGATTCTAGAAAAGACCGAGGACTACCACTACCATCAAATTTAACGTTCCACTTATCCACATTTGTATTTGCTGCACAAGCTATAGTAGGCGACTCCAATAACGTTGGCGACTTCGCCTTGTCAAGATGTTCAACGCAATCTATAGAGCCGCCAACCTGCAGCGGTCGCAGATAGCCACGGCGGAACTCATCCAAGAGGCGACCAAACGTAAGTTTGCGTTCGCCTTAGCCCAGGAGCCATATATAGGCAATCGCGAGGAGACGATGCAGCATCCAGGGACAAGGACAGTGCAATGAATAGATGGGCGGGTAGTGTGCCAGAGTAAACATCAGCTTATAAATTTTATTAAAGTTTAAAACAATTATCGATGTAAAAAAGTGAATTCATGCAAAATTGTAAAGTTAAACACAGAAGACCTAAGAAGAAGTGTTAGTTTCAAAATCTATAACAGTTTAGAAGTGATAAAATTAAAATATCGTACACGGTTGAAATTTTGGTTCAAAGTCTACACTCAAGCTCCATATACAACGCTGTAAATCATTTTTAAGTTTTAAACTTACACGGAATATTACTCGCTCAGTAAGTACACAGTCTAAGAAAGGTATGCGAATTATAACCTTTAAATAAATCATCAACTATAATTTATAGTACGAACATTCAAAGGCAAATACAATATAGCGCCATCTATGAGAAGATACAAAAATTCACTAGATAATAACGAAACTTACCATCGAACCCAATCAAGTAATTCTGTTTTTCCACACCAGGTGTCGCTAGTAACCAAATATCGATAGATACAAAGTAATATTGAAACGAATTATCAAAAGAGCATACATGGCTTATACATGTGCGGGCTGCAGAAAAGATATTAAAAATAGATACTTTCTTACGTGTTCAAAATGTAACGACAAATATGACATCGAATGCGCTAATGTTCCTGAAAAAAGATTTATTAATACCATGACCAAGGAACATAAAGATGCTTGGAAATGCCCTCTTTGTCCCTCGAAAATGAGTAAAAAAGACAATACGGGCACACCTGTACGTCAATACCAGGACGACGAAATATTAACTCCATCGAAAAAGAATATTAACGCCACGAAACGTAAATTACGACACCAAGCAATATCTCCTGTTTTAGACGACTCAGAGTGCTTATACCTTGGAAACACTCTGACATCCGAAAGTCCTTCAACTAGAGAAAACACTCAGTCATCACCAAATATAGTATCAATAAGTTTATGCCAATTAAATACACTGACAAAACAGAATCTTGAAGAAAATAATAAGATCGTGATATCACAAATTGGCCAGACCATAAAAACGGAAATCGAAGATGTTCTGCAAAATTTTATACAAGAATAGAAGCAAACTAAAGAAGAAATGCAAATAAAATTTACGACATTGGAAAATAATATCTCTCTCTTGGATGTTAAAATTCACTCTCTGGAAAATGAATGTGCAAAATTACAAGAAGATAATATAATATTATGCTACATAAAAAACTCGACGAAATTCAAAGTCACCCTCATGCTTCTCAAAACTCGACAATAGACAATGAAAAGATAGTTGTACTCCACGGATTAACCACCACCTACTGGGAAACTGAAAATGAATTGTTGGATCGTGTTGCTTATATCTTTAACGATATTTTGAATATAGATATACCACAGTACATTGAAGAGATTACATTCATAGGAGGAAAGGGTCTAAAAAGGCCCCTTAAGATTGAATTAAACAGCAAAAGACTAAAGAAATATATTTTACAGAATTCTATATACTTCAAAAATTCCGGATTAAGTGTTTCAGAATACCTAAATGAATCTTTACTAAGGGAAAGAAGAGAGTTAAAAAAGGTCATGCTAAATGCTAGAAAAAAGGGACAACGCGCTTATATAAAGAACAATAAATTGATAATAAACGGAAAAGAATATACTGAACACTGTTTAAAAGAAATTTGTGAAGATCTGGGAAATTCCAACCAAAAATTAATTTCTAAATCTGCCAAACATGAATCAGAGAACTTGCTTAATTCTACAATAAACGACCCTTCGACTTCAACTACATACCCGCCCTTTCGGAACTAACTTCTCTATTTTTTACCAAAATATGCAAAGCGTTTGCAATAAAATTCATCTTCTTGAAGCATGGATAGAAGAAAATCCTAATACTGAAGTTATTTGTTTAAGTGAAACATGGTTGAATAAAGAAAAAATGGAGTTATTCAAGATAAACGGCTACAACACATCGTCGTACTTTTGTCGCAAAACACGAAAGGAGACAGAAGGAGGAGGAGTATGCATTTTGACAAAGAACTATCTAGAAACAATAGAGAGTAGTGATATCAAACTTTTGTCGCAGGAAAATAATTTTGAGATTTGTGCCATAGAAATACTTAAAAATAATTTACTTGTAATAAATTTGTACTGGCCGAGTAACAAACTAAATAAAACAAAAAAATACAAAGACATATTCCTAAAAAATATCGATAATCTACTTAATTTATTAGAAAAAAAGTATCAAAATAAATTCATAATAATAGGTGGTGATCTAAACATCGATTTTTTGAAAAATGACCCTTTAAAAAAATCATTAACAAACCTTATGTTGTCTCGAAATTTCTACCAAATTGCTGATAAACCCACTTGAATAAATAAATGCATAGATCTGGTATTTATTAATTTCAAGACTCCAAATAACAAATTACTAATTCATGATTTCGGATTCAGTGACCATAAAGGCTTACTATTCTCGACAACTACAAATACAAAAATTTCACAAAATTTTACAAGGACCAAAAGAATATTTAGCGAACATAATATCATACGATTTAAAAATGAACTCCAATCCATAAACTGGGAGGAAATTATAATACCTACAAAATCAGTAAATGAAAATTATAATAAATTTTCTAACACACTCAACGAAATTTTAGATAAATGCATACCAAAAAAAACTATCACATTAAAAACTACAAGTAAAAAAACTTATCTCACACCAGGATTGAGAACCTCGTGTCGAAACAAAAGGTTGTTAAAATTATTAAATTCTCAAATAAAAAACGATTTATTAGACCAACACTGCAAATGATATACAAAAACGCTTAAAAGAGCAGTCTTAATGTCGAAAAAAACTTTCTATATAAAAAAATTCGAAAATTCTAAAAATAAAAATAAAGCCTTGTGGAATATAGTAAATAGTGAAACACGCCGAAATAAAATAACTATAAATCAAAATATTAACTTAGTTTACAAAAAATCATGTCTCAAGAATCCTAAGGAGGTTGCAAATGCTTTTAACAATTTTTTTACATCGATAAGTAATTCGTGTAATTCTGAATGTGAGAAAAATTCTAAAATTTTGAGATTACAGAGTCAAGTCGAAACTCGGTCGCGCAGACATGCTGGCCGGATTGTTGGCTGGAATAAGCATGTAAAAGATGCTCACGGGAAGGCCAGGCTAAAATATCAGCTGGGGTTATATCACAACAAACCAATGTCAGGCGAAATTTATAAAGACATGTGTTCCACTCGAAAAATTTTTAAAAGCAAATTAAGGTGGTGTCAGAACCATCAGGAACAAATAAAGCTTGATATAATTGCTACCCACCACAAGGCTAACAACTTTCAAAAGTTCTGGAAGTCTACCAAAAAGCTAGACGTTAGACCGGGCCTCCCCGTGAGTGTTGGAGGGGCTGATAATCCGGAGGGCATTGCTAACATGTTTTTAAACCATTTTAAAATTGTCTCTCCACTTGGATCGCCTCTACGGGTGCTTGATGACGGACATTGTCGTGAGGCCGACCATGTGCGCTTTTCCGCAAAGCAGGTGTACAATACAATAAGTAAAATGACTCGAGGAAAGTCCCCTGGTCACGACGTCTGAGTATTGAGCACCTGCAGTATCCGGATCCACACATAGCTCGAGTGTTAGCTATGTTTTACTCGCTGTGTATGTGTCACTCTCATCTTCCTACCGATCTAATGCGAACAATTGTTGTACCTATTATTAAAAACAAAACAGGAGACGTTGCGGATAAGAGCAACTATCGACCCATCTCGTTAGCTACTATCATTGCCAAGGTGCTGGATAGCCAGCTGAACGCGCGTTTAAACCAGTTTTTGCGATTACATGAAGCGCAATTTGGCTTCCGTAGTGACCTGTGCACGGAAACCGCCATTCTCGGACTTAAGCATACAGTACAATATTATACAAGTCGACGTACACCTATCTATGCTTGTTTCTTGGATCTCTCACGTGCTTTTGACCTCGTATCATATGACATCTTGTGGAACAAGCTACGAGAGAGAAATGTACCAGTCGAATTGTTGCGTATACTTCAGTATTGGTACCACAACCAGATAAACTACGTTAGGTGGGCCGATAAGCTCTTGTCGCCATACAGTTTGAACTGTGGAGTTAGACAAGGTGGGATAACCTCGGTGAAACTTTTTAATCTCTATATTAATGACCTGATTGTTGAGCTCAGCAGCAAGAAAATTGGATGTCGCATTGATGACGTAAGTATCAATAACATCAGCTATGCTGATGACATGGTGCTGCTGAGTCCAACAATCAGGGCAATGAGGAACTTACTGGCTTGTTGTGAGTCATACGCTCTGACGCATGGCCTAGTATATAATGTGGCAAAAAGTGAATACTTGGTCTTTGGGGCAGGTGGTGGTAAATATCCAGAGGTCGTACCTGTAATTAAACTGAATGGTACTGAACTAAAACGCGTCTATCAATTTAAATATCTAGGTCATTATGTGACTGCCGACCTTAAGGATCAAGTGGATATAGAGAGGGAGCGTAGGGCGCTGGCAGTCCGATGTAATGTGGTGGCGCGAAGGTTTGCTCGTTGTAGCAAGCAAGTAAAAGTAACGCTTTTCAAAGCTTACTGTCAAGTGTTCTATACGTGCAGCCTTTGGACCAACTATACGCAGCGGGCTGTCAGTGCTTTACGCGTCCAATACAATAATGGATTCAGGATGCTGATGGGGCTGCCTCGTTTCTGCAGTGCATCTGGTATGCTTGCTCAGGCAGGAGTTGATGGATGCCATGCCATCATAAGAAAAAAGTCTGCTTCGCTGCTCTGCAGACTGAGAGCTAGCTCCAACTCCATCCTGGGCACCATAGCATGGAGATTTGACTCTCCGCTGTTACTAGGAATTGTTCGTAGATGCATTTCGAACAATAACCTAGTAACAAAATAATTTAAATATGAACTGTTTTATTTTACTAACATAGTCGTAGGATCTGTTGTTTTTATTTTTATTTTTATTTTCTACTAACACTTTATGGATGTAACTGGTCCGAAATAAAAGTATTTTATTTTATTTTATTTTATTTTATTTATTATTATTTCGTCGAAAAGTACAACATTCTCCACAACCAGCAATATGGTTTCCGAAAAAAAAGATCCACTATCCTTGCAATTTATAAATTCACTCAAAAAATATTAAATATAATAAACGATAAAAAATAAGCAATCGGAGTACTGCTTGATATGAGCAAAGCTTATGATAGGATTAACTATAAAATTTTATTAAACAAAATGTATGGAAATGGTATTAGAGGAATTGCCTTTTCGTGGTTCAGATCGTACCTCGCGAACCGTTCGCAGTATGTGGAAGTAGAACATACCGATTTCTGTACCGGAAAGATAAAGCAAATAAGATCAGACCAAGTATCCGTCACTGTCTCTATACCACAGGGGAGTGTCCTCGGATGTCTCCTGTTCTTACTATACATTAACGATCTTCCCCAGGTGCTGGAGCACTCTGGTGTTTCGTGCACTTGTTTCGCAGATGACGTCTCATTGGCATTCCACTGTTCAAACCGCGAGGAATTAAAGTTAAATTTAGATAGTATACTTGATGTAACCACAGACTGGTTGTTCCGAAATAATTTAGAATTAAATCTACAAAAAACTAAACTCTTACAATTTAGACCACATCAAAAAGCTCAACTTATATTAAACTATTCATATCAATCAACAACGATAGATTTCATTCAATCCGCTACTCTGTTAGGAATCGATATTGACAGTCACATGAACTGGAAGCAACATATTCAAACACTCTCAAATAAATTATCTTCATTTATATACGCCCTCAATCAGCTAAAAAGAGTAACAAACCTGAAAACAGCACTAGCGGCATATTATGCTTATGCTTGTGGCAACTTTAGAAAACTTAATGTCAAGTGAGTGGGGAGCATGTGAAAAAGTTTTGCAATATATTAGTTAAATATTAAATAAGTTTTATTTGTTAAAAGTGTATAATATTAACCCAAATAACAAAAACAGTACATGGCGCAGTCTTTGATACGAACCTTCACGCCCGCAATTGTTGAAAAACATTAAGTGTAAATTTAGTTGGAAGAACGTTACAAGTTTAACAATGTCTGGCGGTGTGGAATATCGAATGCCCGAACCATTAAATCTTGACAACATTGACGGGCTATATGATAGATGGCAAAGATTTTTAGCCAGCTTTAAAATATTTATTGCAGCTGCTGGATTAGGACAGGTTACAGAAAATAGAAAAGCGTCCATTTTGTTAAATTGTGTTGGACAGCCGGCACAGGAATTGTATTTCAATCTCTTAAAAGACCAAAAGGAAGATGGACTAAAATATGAGGATGTCATTAAAAGTTTCGACGAATATTTTAATTTATTTTTTTTATTTATTTATTTATTTCGTGCATCATTAGATAACACATAATGGAGAAAAGAAAAAAAACATTAATTTTAGGAAAAAACATTACACCCACATAAATACTAAAAGAGACTAATAATCAAGGCAGTCTGTCGCCGGTCATGTGGACGTGTGCACGCACCCAGTGTCGCACAATCGGGCAGTCAAACTTGTCGCTAAGACCTCTTAGTATGGTGTTGGGGCTGTCCCGCACTCTGCGTAAAAGCGAAGCTATCCGTTTGCGCAGCACGGCGTTAAAGCCGTCAGTGTGCGCATGCGCAAACATCTCGGATGCGCTACAGTGGCGGGGAAGCCCCAGCAGCATCCTAAGGCTATTGTTGTATTGTACACGAAGGGCGCTGAGAGCCCGCTGCGTGTAGCTAACCCACAGATTACACGTGTACAAAGTTTGGCAATACGTCTTAAAGAGCATGATTTTTACACCTGTACTACATCGCGAGAATCTGCGCGCCAGCATGTTACAGCGGACAGCCATCGCCCTTCGCTCCCTTTCAATGTCATTGTCGTCCTTCATGTCCTCAGTTACAACATGTCCGAGATATTTGAAGGACGACACCCTTAGTAAGGCAACATCATTTAATTTGATAGGAGGAACATGTTCTATCTTGCGACCCCTGGCTTGGAATACCATTAGCTCGCTCTTGCGGACATTGTAGATAAGGCCATGAGCACTGGCATATTCCTCACATATCAAGATCAGTCGTCTCAGAGCGGCGGCCGAAGGACTCAGCAGCACCATATCGTCCGCATAGCTGATGCTGTTCACTGTACGGCCATCGATGGAGCACCCGACACCGGTACTGCTGAGCTCGACGATTAACTGATTTATATACATATATGATTTAAACCCAAAACAAATGAAGTTATTAATACCTTTCAATTTAATAAAAGGATGCAAGAGGATGGTGAAAACTTTGATAATTTTTATACACATTTAAGAAAATTAGCTCAAAATTGTAACTTTGATAATTTTTTGGACCGGATGCTCCGGGACAGAATTGTAATTGGAATAAAAGATAGGAATTTACAACAAAAATTATTATCGATTAAAGACTTATCCTTGGATACTGCAGTGGAAATCTGTCGGTCTTCGGAATTGGCTACGGAGCATGTTAAGACCATAAATGATGACCATAGACAAGAAAATGAATTGAGTGAAGTTCAGGTTAGGAAAATTCAACGACAAATGACATCTCAATGGAACAATAAACCTAAGTATAATAATTTTTATCTTTGTAAGAAGTGTAATACTAAACATGGACCAAGAAATTGTCCTGCATTTGGTAAAACTTGTACTTTCTGTAAAAAATTGAACCACTATGCGGCTGGATGTAAGATAAAGAATAAAGTCAACTGTATTCATGCACACTCTGAAGATGAAAATATACAAGATACTCAGGATTTGTGACTATTAAAAGTGTGTGATTCTATTAACAAAAACAATACGGAATGGACAGAATCACTTTGTATTGAGAATAAAATTATGACATTTAAGTGTGATACAGGAGCACAAATCAATGTTTTGTCTTTAAGTGATTTAAAAAAGCTTGTAAATTATATGGATACAAATTATAAACTCATGGACACAACAGTAATTCTAGAGGTTTTTGGGGGAACTCAGATCAAACCAGCTGGTAAGGTCTTTTTAAAAGTTTTATCCGGTAATGAATCCATTAGGACTGAATTCATAATAGTGGAAAGGAAAGTGAAGCCAATTTCGGGTTTACCTTTATTAATTGAACTAAAACTGTTCGATATTGGTACTAATAGTAATAAAATAAATTTAATAAAAGTAAGTGAAGAAAAAAATTTGTTAATAAAAAAGTGAACAAAAGTGAAAGTGCATTGTGAACTTTTTCAGGGTATTGGAGAGTTTGACAAACCGCTGAAACTACACATCCAGTTAGGTGCTGAGCCCGTGGTGAGACCACCACGAAGAGTTCCATTTGCTCTTAAAACACGATTGAAAGAGAAATTAAATTCTCTGGTAGACAGACAGATCATTTCAAAGGTCGAACACCCAAAAAATTTTGTGAGTAATCTAGTAGTTTTGGAAAAGAAAGATGGTTCCTTGCGAGTTTGTCTGGATCCTAAAGATCTTAATAATGTCTTAGTAAGAGAACATTACTTAATACCAAAGCTTGAGGAAATAATACCTAAAATAACAAATAAAAAATACTTCTCAGTTTTAGATTTGTCAGAGGGTTTCTATAACATAAAATTAGATAAAGAATCAAGTCATTTATGTACATTCAATAGTCCATTTGGTTGTTATAAATTTAATAGGTTACCTTTCGGTTTATCCGTTGCACCGGAAATTTTTCAAAAATATAATGAAAATGCCTTCGGTGACATTCCTGGAGTAATAATATATTGTGATGACATGTTGATATGTGCAGAGAGTGAAGTAGAGCATGATGCAATATTAGAACAAGTCTTTAAAAGAGCAAAAAATTGTAATGTTCGGTTTAATAAAAATAAATTTCAATTTAAATTAACAGAAGTACTTTGGACATATATTTTCTGAAAAAGGTATGCAAATTGATCCTAATAGAGTTTTAGCGATTAAAAATATTAAAAGTCCTAATAACAAAAAAGAACTTCAAACATTTCTAGGAATGGTTAATTATTTAAGACAATTTGTTCAACACCTTGCTAATATTGCATCACCTTTGCAACTTTTACTTAAGAAAAATGTTGATTGGATCTGGACAGATGTACATGAAAAAGCATTTAATCTAATAAAAGAGAAAATAAGTCAGGCACCAATTTTGCAAAATTTCAATCCAAGTCTGGGTATTGAAATTCAATGTGATGCGTCAAAAGGGGGTTTAGGTTGTTGTCTACTACAGAATGGTAAACCAGTTTGTTTTGCTTCAAGAAGTTTAACTTACAGTGAACAAAATTTTTCTCAAATTGAAAAGGAATTACTAAGTGTTGTGTGGGCCACAAAAAAAATTCATTATTATATGTATGGTCGAAAAGTCGTAATTTTAAATGATCATAAACCTTTAGAAAGTATACTTAAAAGACATATTCATGAAGTACCATCACCTAGATTGCAAAGGTTAAAACTAAAATTGTTAAAATATGATTTAGATTTTAAATATCTCAAAGGGAAATTAATGTTCATTGCAGATCTTTTGTCTCGTTCTTATTTAGAATGTAATAGCACGGACGAGTCATACATGTATGAAGTTATTCATTGCATTGGTCTTGCTAAATATTTACAATGTACTAAGGAACAAAAAGAGAACTTTGTTATGCATACTAAAAACGATGCAGATTTGTCTTTATTATTAGATTATACATTAAATGGATGGCCAGACAGTTTAAAATCTGTACCAGATAGCTTGCACTTTTATTTTAAGCTAAGATCAGACATAACAATTGATGAGGGCTTGTTATTTTTCAAAGATAGATTAATAATACTAAAAGATTTGAGGTCAGAAATTATGCAGAAATTACATGAAGGACATTTAGGCATGTCAAAAATGAAAGGTTTGGCAAGAAAAATTTATTATTGGCCTAAAATTGATGATCATTTGGAACAGTTTGTTATGAGATGTCTAATTTGTCAAACTTTTAGTAATAAAAATATAAAAGAGCCATTGTTGGCACATGAGATTCCAAACATACCATTTTCAAAGTTAGGGATTGATATACTTGATTTTAAAAATAAAAACTATTTAGTAATTTATGACTATTATTCTAAATGGTTAGATATTAAATTACTAACTAATAAAAGTGCAAGATGTATTAATAATGTTTTAGTTGATGTTTTTTCTAATTTTGGCTGTCCAAGTGAGATTGTATCGGATCATGTTCCATTTGACTCAAAAGAATGTAAAGAATTTGACAAACAGTGGGGATTTAAATACACATTTTGGCTGAGCGTGCTGTACAAACAGCTAAGAAGATGTTTAAAAAATGTTTTGAAGACAAAACTGATTTAAGAGTAGCTTTGCTACAATACAGGAGTGCGCCTGTGTGTGGCACTTGTTTTTCTCCTGCTGCGTTACTCATGAATAGAAATTTAAAAACAAAGTTACCAGTTCCCTTCAACTATTTAAAACCAAAGATGAATGAAAAAGTTCAGTTTGAGTTTGATAAGTCACGTAAAAGGAATAGTAAAAGATATAATAGCAGAACTAAAACAAAGGATGACTTTTATGTTGGACAAAATATAATTTTCTTAAAAGATCCCACTATTAACAGATGGACTCAAGGAACTGTAAATAAGTCGAATGGTTTAAGATCTTATGATTTAATTGATAACAATGGTTTTATATATACCAGAACCTCATATCATATTCGACCTTGTTGATCTGCCTGTTCCCCAGTTATTGTTAGTGATTTGGATGTGTGGTTTGAGCAGGTTAATTTAAAATGTTCTATCAATGGCGCGCGAGACTTCGCTTTGTTAACACGTCCAACGAATCGATTTCTACAAGTACCCTTTTTTTTTATTATTTAAATGAGTGAGTGTGGTGATGATGATGATGAAATCAATGAAATTATCAATCGGTATAATTCTAGTGAAAGTCCGATGGAAGTAGCCCAAGCTGAAAACATGTCAACAGAGAAGAGAAAACACAGTGATTCCAGTACAGATAATTGTGCCGACGGTTTTGTGACTGTATCTAAGAGAAAAAGTAAAAACCAAAAGAAAGAGACTGCTGACAATGTTAACATAGAAATTATTCCGAATATACCAAGTTCCGTACAAGCTGAGGAGTATTACGAGGTTTGCATTTCGTCCTTACAATGTCTACCTAAACAAATAGCAATGGCTAAACTACTTAAATCTAATAATATCCAGAATATTTTACAAATACGATACAAAAACCCATATAAAGTTTTGATTAAATTCACAAATAAGAAAGACGCTGAATCATTGATTACGTGTAAACAAATATCTGAACTAGGCGGTAACTGCCGTCTGACAAGTGAATGCAATCTATGTTATGGTGTGATTAAAGGCATTGATTTAGAGATTGAAGAGAAAGAAATTTTAGAAAATCTAAAATCGTCTTGTGAAATTATTTCTATGAAAAGACTTAAGAGATTAGATTCAAATGGAAAATGGATAGATAGCGAGACTTTTAAGGTGGTCTTCAAAAGTGATAAACTACCTCCATACGTTTATGGATATGGATGTAGGTTCAAGGTTGACTCCTTCCACTTTACTGTAACACAATGTTCTGGATGTTGGAAATTTGGACACCAGGTAAAATTCTGCCCAAACAAAAACATTAGATGCCCAAAATGTGGAGACAAACATGAAAATTGTTTAACGGAGGCATATACATGTATTAACTGCAAAGGTTCTGCTCACATGGCTCTCGATAAATCTTGCCCAATATTCCTTAAAGAAAAAAAGATTCGGGACACAATGAGCCGTCGAAATGTTATGTATAGAGAAGCCTTAAATATATACCTTAGGGAGAAGAAAATATGTTATACAGAGGAAATAACTCCAACCATAAATTTAAACAACGGAAGTAATACTCATAAAAAATCATACAGAGATGTACTCCTTTCTGACAGCAGCGAAATAGATGCAGTGGTAGAAAGCGAAGATCAATACAGCATTAACAGGCAATCCAAGGTTGGAAAAAAAAATAAGAATAAACAAAAAAAGACTAAACGTGATGACCAAAATCATGTAGACATGGAGAATATTCCCATGACAAGTGGAGTAACAAAAAATAAAAAGGTGTTAAGAACGGAAACCAATAGGAATGTAGAAGAAGATCAACAAAAAGAGAATGAGTCCAAAGTTGGAAAGATATTTAAAAAGGTAAAGAACATAATTTTATCTACAGAGAATACAGAAGAAAAGATATTAGAAATACTAAAAGTGATATTCCAAGAGATGAAAAAAGTTTTCATAAGTTTTATTACGGAAGAAGGTATGATAAACAAACTTTTAAGCGTTTATAATGGATAGATTTCTCAAAGACTTTAAAATAAACCTATTGCAATGGAATTCACAAAGTTTTAGGCCTAAGTTGGTATCTTTTGAAGCTCTTTTAATACAGGAGAAAATTCACATTGCAATGTTAAGCGAAACTTGGCTATTAGAAGATTCAATAATTGCTCTCAAAGACTATAATATCTTTAGAAAAGATAGACGTGATTCATATGGCGGAGTAGCTGTAATAGTTCATAAATCAGTTAAAACACAACAATGCCCAATCACTTCGACTAACACAGGTATAGAAATCATTCATGTTAAAATTTTGAACTGCAAAATTATCGAAAATGTTATTTCTATTTACTGTCCATCTTCAGTTAGAACCACTCCCCATGATTGGTATAGACTTTTTGCCTCGCTTCCAAATAAATGTGTGATAGGAGGTGATTTTAATGGTCACCACACGAGCTGGTCTTACAAAACGGATGTTAGGGGCACTCAGCTTTTTGATAGCTCTTTGGAAAGGGGATTTGTATCCATTAACAATGGAGAACATACTAGAATTAGACTTGTTAACGGTGTTCTCCAAAAATCCTCACCGGATATTACATTCGTATCTGCAGACATTTCTGTATACTTTGATTGGTCTGTAACAAATGAAAGTTTAGGTAGTGATCATTTAATAATTAAGATAAGTGCAAAAACTGGTAACACTGTAGGCGTCATTCAAAAAAGAAATTTAAAAAAAGCTGATTGGAGTTCATACCGTAAATCTCTAATCAACCAGTTTGAAAATCAAGACAGTTTAAGTAATAGTGATGTCCAAACAGCTTATAACTATTTTGAAAGTGAAATTAATAAGGCTGCCAACAAATTTATACCGCTTTCAAAAATCTGCACTGACCCTGAAAAAAAGTTTAAACCAAAAATATATTGGAACGAATCCCTGTCAAAACTCGTAGCCCAACGCAGGTTAGCTTTAAAAAAATTTAGGAAAAACCCAACCCCTCTAAATTTAACCATCTTCCAAGAAAAAGTGTCTGAAACTGCCAAGGCTATCAAAAACGCTAAGAATAAAAGTTGGAAAAAGTTTTGCGATAGTATTGATGAAAACACTACGAGTTCTATGTTGTGGAATAAGATGCGTTGGATTAAAGGTATAAGTTCACAGAAGCAATACCCGTCAGAAGAAAAATTATCTGAACTTCTGCACAGTCTTGCCCCTGATTCAGTTCTTCCCAATACGCCTACATTTAAATCGACTAATGTAACTTTAGAGTCTAAATTCACTATCTACGAATTAGAAAACAGCCTGAAAAAAAAAGACACCTCACCCGGAAATGACAATGTATCTTATTCTATGATTTATAACCTTCCTGAGCCAGCTAAGCATTTCTTGGTAAATTTGTATAATTCTATTTTCTCGTCCGGATGTATACCTACTCAATGGCGTGCCGTGAAAATTATACCGATACCAAAATCGGGTAACAAGGATAAATTAAGACCTATATCTCTTATTTCGTGTATTTGTAAAATATTTCATGCTATGATTACCAAAAGATTAGAATGGTATATAGAGCACAATAATATTCTATCCAATCACACCCTCGGGTTTCGAAAATCCAAGTCTTGTATAGATTGTTTAGCACGTTTAGTTTCTCATATTCAAATTGGTTTCTCTAAAAATATTCCAACATTAGCGTGCTTCATTGATATTGAAAACGCTTATAATAATGTTCCTGTTGATATATTAGTTAAAATTCTTGATGAACTTAAAGTTGGGGCACAATTTTGTAAATATATTTGGGCATTCTTAACACAAAGAAATTTATTAGTAAACTGTCAAGTAACTAAAGTATCAATAAATAGGTGGACTCATAGAGGGCTTGCCCAAGGCGACCCAATGTCTCCTTTGCTATTCAACATAATTACTTCCGGATTACATATTCCGTCAGAACATTCTACCTTATGTCAGTATGCAGATGATTTTGTAGTTTACTCGTCTTCCAAGAATCTCAATGATTGCAAATTACACATTCAAAATTCCTTGAAAAACCTAGCAATTTCACTTCAAAAATTAGGGTTGGAAATTTCCGTTGAAAAATCAAAATGTATGATATTTAGCAGAGGGATAAGGCGACAAGAAATTAGGTTAGAAGTAAGTGGTAACAGAATATCTCCTGTAGATAATGTAGTATATTGAAGGTACTTATGAAAAAGTAATAAATCAGTTGGCATCCGACCGCAGTGTTTTATTGACGTATCTTACACTGGCGACGAGGCGGGTTATTTTTTTTATATTGTACGCGTGCGAAGTAATTAGTTAAAAGTGTTAACATGCCATTTGGTAAAATCGAACCGTTCGATTTGTTTTGTGGACAATGGACAACATATGTGCGACGTGTAGAACAATTTATTTTCCTAAATGACATAAAGGAGACGCATCGGGTCGCCACGTTGGTGACTTTAGTAGGCGATCGTACATATAATTTGATGTGTGACTTGTGTGCACCTGATAGACCGGAGGATAAAACTTTCGAACAGTTAGTGCAAATTGTAAAAAGTCACGTAGAACCGCAACGTTCGGTGTACGCCGAAAGGGAAATGTTTCGACAACGACGGCAAAAGGCAGAAGAAAGCATCGGCGAATTTTTGCAACAGTTAAAACATTTAGCTTCGTCATGCAATTTTGCCCAGAATTTAGAAGAAAACTTATGTGAGCAATTCGTCACGGGCTTGCGGAGCACGGAGATTAAATCACGATTGCTATTTGATGCGAAATTAACCTATAAACGGGCGGTGGAGCTAGCTCTAAATTTGGAAGCCACGGAGAAGCATGTGGAGCGGGTGAGCGGCCGCGTCAGCGTGAGCGGTGCTGTGCGCTCCAGGGACCTCGGCGACGACGTGGCGGCGGCGGTGACGGCGGTCAGCGCGGGCGCAAGCGGCGGCGTTTCACAGGCGGGCGGCGAGCCGTTGCACGCGCTGCGCAGCGGGCCGGCCGTGGCGGCGCGACCGGCTGCGGCGCAACCGCCGTGTTGGAGATGTGGTAAACCACATCGTGCAGATAAGTGTCGTTTTAAGCAATATACGTGTGGCCAATGTAATGTAAAAGGGCATTTAAAAATAATGTGCAAAGCGTCGAATAGTAGAACAGCCGGCACGCGACACAATTTTGTGGAGGAGGACTCCGACTGTGAAATGTATAATATTTGTGCGGTTTCTTGCGGAGATAAGCCTTACTTTATAGACGTTAAGGTTGGTGATGGTGATGTAAGGGAGACGCATAAAAAAAATCTGAGAGCGGTAATAGAAAGGTTGGCAAACATGGGTCTTACTGTTAAGTTGAATAAATGTAATTTTTTACAAGAGAGTGTATCGTATTTAGGCTTTATTATTGATAGGCACGGTTTACATCCGGACATGGCCAAGGTTGATGCGATCGTGAAGGCTCCGGAACCGATGAACGTGACTCAATTAAAGGCATTTTTAGGATTAGTTAATTATTATGGCAAATTCGTTCCTAATTTAAGTACATTACTCCATCCCTTATATGCCTTGTTAAAAAAAAATCAGTCGTGGTATTGGAATACAAATTGTGAAATCGCATTCAGAAAAATAAAAAACATTTTAGCTAGCGACAAGGTGTTGTGTCACTACGAGGCGGAACTTCCGGTGGTGCTGTCGGTGGACAGCAGCGCGTACGGCGTGGGCGCGGTGCTCGCGCACACCTTCCCCGACGGTTCCGAGCGCCCTATAAGCTGCGCCTCCAGGACGCTTTCCGACGCCGAAAAGAATTACAGTCAATTAGACAAAGAGGCGCTCGCTATTATGTACGGAGTGCAAAAACATCATCAATATTTATTCGGCAGGAAATTCACGTTAAAAACTGATCACAAACCATTGGTATATATTTTTGGACCTAAAGGCTGTATTCCACAGACTGCGGCGAGTCGGCTACAACGTTGGGCCGCCAAACTAGCCGCGTACGATTTTAATATTGATTTTGTAAAATCAAAGTGCAACGGCAACGCGGACGCGTTGTCGCGCTTGCCGCTAGAGGGAGACGGCAGCGGCGGCGCATCGAGTGCGCCGGATAAACATTATTTAATGTACGTTGATGAAACTTTACCAGTTAATTTTAAAGAAATAGCATTAGCAACAACTAAAGATAAATTGTTAAGTAGAATTTTTGGATATATTATGTTTGGCTGGCCGGGAAAGTGTTCAGATGATGAAAAGGCTTTTTATGTCAGACGTGCAGATTTGAATATTGATCACGGCTGTATTTTGTATAAATATCGTCTGGTGATACCGCAAACATTACAAAAACGCGTGCTGTTAGAAATTCACGATGGTCATTTAGGCATTGTAAAAATGAAGTCCATCGCTAGGAATTATGTTTATTGGCCGGCACTCGATAAAGATATCGAGTTGATAGGAAACAAGTGCGAGGCGTGTCGCAGCGTACGCGACGCCCCCCCGCGCGCCGTCCTCCATCCCTGGGAGTTTCCCGCCGCGCCTTGGCAGCGACTGCACGCTGACTTTGCGCAGCTGCACGGCAAGTATTATATTATCCTAGTGGATGCCCATAGTAAGTGGCTCGAGGCGGAGGAAATACGTAGCACATCGGCGTATCACACCATAAAATTTCTTAGAAGTTTATTTGCGAGGTTCGGCCTACCGGAAAAGCTCGTTACGGATAACGGGCCTCCGTTTCAAAGCGCGGAATTTAGGGAATTTTGTGATAGAAATATGATACGTCACATAACTTCTTCGCCCTATAGACCGCAAGGTAACGGTGCAGCCGAGAACTGTGTTAAAATAGTAAAAAAAACTATTAAGAAAGCCGTTATAGAAGGTAGGGACATCCATACTAGTTTATATCGGTTTCTAATGCAGTATAGAAATTGTGAACATGCAACAACAGGGGTTGCGCCCGCGGTGGCGCTCCTCGGACATCGGTTGCGTAACAGGCTAGACGTGATGCGCCCGAGCACCGCAAAAATAGTCGAGGAAGCGCAGGACAAACAAGTACTCAACTCCTCGGGACTCGCTAGAAACTTTAAGGTAGGGGATAAAATATTATCTAGAAATTATTCAACTAATAAGCATAAGTGGGTCGAAGGGAAAATTTTACAACAAACCGGTCCGGTGTCGTATAAAATTATGAATAATGATGGGGATGTATACCGTAGGCACACGGACCAAATTTTACCTCGGAGTAACAATAGGTTCTCATGGGACATAGAAAACGAATCGGATAATTATAGTAACATGGATGAGTACGTCAACACGAGACCGCGGAATAGAAATAACAATTATGAAGGTGATACTTTCGATATTGATTACGATACGTACACGACGGCTCAGCCGCAGCCCGACAGTGACACAGGCACTGCGTCGGCGCCGACCACTGAGGCTGTAGGGCCAGCGGAGGCTGAAGATACCACCTGGGCGGTTCCCGGAAGTTCCAACCAGGTGAGCACGTTATCCGGAGAATTAAATGAGAGGGCAAAAAGAGCGCTTCGTCGCGAATGGCGAAGGAAAGGGATGGAGTAAGGTCAAGTAAAAAAAAAAAAAAATCGTTACAGCACTTGGTCACATTTATCGCATTTCCTTTGGTTTTCTTGTCGTTTGATTAAACAAGCTTTTTGTTAGATATTAGTAAAATGTAATAATTAATATTAAAATTAATATCAACATAAAGTAAGTTATATGATGTAAGATGAATAATTAGTTTCACTTGGTGGAGGAAGAAAATAGTAGATGTAAGTTAAACTTGTTAAAATGCATTTAAAAAAAAAAAAAAAAATCTGTAAGTTTATTTAGTTCATAGATTATCAAAATGTTATTAATTAGGAGAGAGATGTGTAGTATATTGAAGGTACTTATGAAAAAGTAATAAATCAGTTGGCATCCGACCGCAGTGTTTTATTGACGTATCTTACAGATAACTACAAATATTTAGGTATGTGGATGGATAGAACATTGAAATGGTCAACACACATTAATGAAATCTGCCAAAAAGTAATAAAATATATAAATATACTAAAAGTTTTGTCTGGATCGGGTTGGGGTATCCATCCGCAACATTTACGTAAATTGTACTTAGCACTTGTGAGAAGTAGATTAGATTTTGGCTGTTTTCTATATGATTCAAGCGCTAATAGTAATGTTTCTAAATTAGATAAAATTCAAAATCAAGCTATGCGCATTATTGGTGGATTTATCAAAACAACACCTATCCATGTAATGGAAAGTGAGTTATGCATAGTACCATTATTTTTAAGAAGAAAAATGTTAGGATATAAGTATTGCTTAAAATGTAAATCGACATCTAATAACAATACAATTGAACTACTATGTAAATTAAGCAATTTGTGTCAGTTAAGCTATTGGAGAAAAAAAAAGAAACCCCTTTTAGTTGTAATTTACGATGAAATCAAAACAATTAGAACATACTTTTCAGAACAACTTCCTTTGTTTTGTCTAAATACATGGGTATCTAGAATTAACCAAACACATGTAATAAAACCTTTTTTAGATTGTTTGAATAATGCTAAAAGATTCCAGGAGATTAATTCATTAAAATCAAATGTTGAAACAGAGCTAAATAATAAATACGCGGAATGGCAAAAAATGTATACTGATGGTTCTAAAGGTTCAAATAGTGTAGGTGCAGCTTATTCGTATCCATGTTTAGAACAAAAATGTTTATTAAAAATTTTAAATCCCATCACAATAATGTCTGCAGAAATGGTTGCTATACTAGAAGCTTTGAAATATGCGAATGATATTAACTTAGTAAAAGTAGTCATTATAACCGATAGCAGAAGTGCGCTTCAACACATTGCTCGATGCACCTCTGGAGTCAGAGGAGTATCGATAGCATATTCCATTCTAGATGAAATTTTAAAATTTCAAACAAGTAACCGAAGCGTAGTACTTCAATGGGCACCTTCACATATCGGTTTAAAAGGCAATGAAACAGTAGACACTTTAGCCAAACTGGCAGTTTCAGAAGGAACAGAGTATGACATACTCCCAGATCACACTGAAGTATTGTCCCACTATAAAAGATTATGTTTTACACTTTGGCAAGAACATTATGATCGCAGGTCAAAGGAGAAGGGTATCTGGTACAAAACCATCCAGAGTCGACCACCTCGAATCCCTTGGTTTGACAGGTGTCGTTTAGGCAGGTCATTGGTTGTTTTAACTCTTCGCCTTCGTTCTGGACATATACCGTGCGCCAAGTTTGCTTTTCTAATGAAAATAATTCAATCACCTAACTGTGAATCATGTGGCGTGATCCAAGATGTGCAACACGTACTTGCTGAGTGTTTCGTGAACGAGGAGGAGAGAAAAAAATTATTTAGAAAGCACAATTTGTCGAGACTCAATGTTGGCGAACTTCTGTGTGCCTTGGCCCAACCATTGTCGGACCTAGCAGACGGAGTCCGCAGCATGGTGTTGAAGGCCTTATAAAATTGTAAACACTTTTCTCGTTATCATTATTTGCTTTTATTTGTTGTTGTTATTCTTGTAAATGTATGTGTAATGATATTGTAAGTTGTTTCCTATGGGACTGACATGTTCATATGAACCAAAGTCCCTATAAAAATAAAGAGAAAAAAAAAAAAAATGTTCTATAGCTATGAGATTTATTTTTTTTGTTTAAAAAAAAAAAAAAAGAGGCAAAAGTGTGCAAAGTAATAAATGTTATTTAATAGTTTGTTAACCATTTAAATTATTATTTCTCATTCAATGTGTAACAAGTTAAGTTGTTAAGTCAGATTGTTAGTTATAAAAAAAAAAAAAAAAGTTCTTGTTAATCTTAATTTCATATTATTAGTGTGGGGTAATAGTTGTTTTGAATGTTAAGGTGTTCTAAGTACTATAATTAATTTTATTTAAGTTTCAGTTTGGAAAAGGGAGGGATGTGGCAACTTTAGAAAAATGTTTGTACAACAGTACAAAAATTTGTATTATGGCAACTTTAGAAAAATTAATGTCAAGTGAGTGGGGAGCATGTGAAAAAGTTTTGCAATATATTAGTTAAATATTAAATAAGTTTTATTTGTTAAAAGTGTATAATATTAACCCAAATAACAAAAACAGTACAATGCTCACTCCAGACTTGCTTATGGTATCATACTGTGGGGGAATAGTTGTGATAATCAAGAAATATTTATTATACAGAAAAAATGCATAAGAATTTTGGCAAATATAAAACAAAGCGACTCGTGTAAACCATATTTTGTAAAACTTAAGATACTTACATTGACCGGCATATACATCTTTGAGGCCAGTAAATTTGTTAAAAATAATTTTCATTTATATTCACCCATGAAAACAATTAAAAGTAACAATAGATATAGAACATGCCAACATGCCATCATGCGAAAGCGCTGCGCCTCCTTACTGCGCCGAATGCGTGACAGCCATAACGTTATCCTGAATGCTTTGTTGGATAGGTGGGACTCAGTGATGCTGGCTCGCTGGATAAATATACATGTAGACTAGCGTATTCTTGTATCACTGAGTAACAACCATATCCCGGTCACGAATAGTCTATAGTTTATTTTATTTTGTTTTATTTATTTTTTCTCTTTATTTTTGTTACTAACATTACTTATTAAGCCTTTACTAACCCTAGTATAATAATATGGATCTTTGTAGTCTGAATTAAATAAACATTATTATTATTATTATTATAGAACAAACTTAATATTCCTTTTTCAACAATGACTCTAGTGACAACCTCACCACATACAATGTTAACTAAAATCTATAACCATTTACCTAACTACATAAAAGATATACCAGACTATTAAATTTATAAAAGATCTCAAAAAATTTCTCATACAAAAAAGTTATTATAGCCTGAACGAATTCTTTAATGATAAAATGTCAAATTAAAATTTATAAAAAAGAGAATAGGGAAATCGTTAAAATTTAAATGTACTGATTGAAAATGTTTTAAAAGAATGTTAAATTTATATTTTTGTAAAATAATATTAGCAGAAATAAAATGTTATTGAAGTATTGTATAATTAGCTTCGTGTTAACCTTCTCTATAGATTGTGAAATTACTATTTATGTAAACTGGAAAATGTTTAAAAGAATTTAATTATTATTGTAAAACACTCTGGTACCTACATATGTACCTGTATATTGCTATGCCCTTACAGGGTGTTACATGTAAGCTCTAAACAAGAAATACTGTAACATGCAATAAAGGAATAAATAAATAAATAAATGCGCCAGGAGCCTAACCACTGACTCCGTGGTTAAGGCGGCCATTGTGCTGTTCGACGACACGATAGATGTCTGTTCGTATCAACGACCATGGCTAGAGCAGAGCCTGCCCATAGTAACGGAAGATTCCACAGCAACGATAAAAATATGTAGAGCATACGTGATATGTAGCAGGAAGTCTAAAAGATTGGGGCGCACGTAACACACACACACCTATGAGGATCGTGTAAATGCTCATGCTTGGTCATGCATCTAAGAACATATATAAGGCGAAATACACATCAAATAAACCTCTTCCGTTACCAGCATTAGGTGGTTTTATTTCCCCGTGCTCCGCATTGGGGGTGCACCGTTGATTATTGCCGGTGCACCTCCCGTGCGAGTTGTTTTGTATATCCGCAGTCAGTCCCCTATCCGGGGCCGATTTAGGATGTACATGTTGGTCCTTCGAGCCGGATTTGAACCAGCGACCTATGGATCTACAGTCCACTCTTCCGTTACCAGCATTAGGTGGTTTTATTTCCCCGTGCTCCGCATTGGGGGTGCACCGTTGATTATTGCCGGTGCACCTCCCGTGCGAGTTGTTCTGTATATCCGCAGTCAGTCCCCTATCCGGGGCCGATTTAGGATGTACATGTTGGTCCTTCGAGTAAAACGAACGGCGTCCAAGGTACAGTCGCAGATTCCATAAGGCAAGCAAGACGACGTCAACCAGAATTGTCGAGGTAAGTACCTTACCACCACACATTACCTAACACCTCGATCAATTAAAAATAATGCTAGACCAAGTTTAGCGTCGTAATATTAACACTAGATTTACCAGACCAGTCATTTAGACTGGTCGTGCAATTTCAATTCAAAATTCCTACTATATTACACATTTTTTTTCAGAACTGATGTTATGACTTTTGTAGCTATAATAAGAGAGTACGTTTTATAAACTTAATGTTATTTTATATACATTAGTAACAAATATAATTTTTGTTGTTGACATTTATACCAGTACCAGTCAAAATGACAGGTTGTGTTTGTATGAAAAAATGTATGATTTTGGGAATCATGAGACCGATACAGTACATATAGCACTGAAGCGTTTTTTGTTATCGTCTTTGGAGTCAACTTTTGCAGGCAGACAAGTTCGCTTTAGTCTCAGCAGTTTGGGATAAATTTATTGAAAACAGTAAAAATTGCTTCAAACCGGGAGCTTATATTACCGTGGATGAGCAACTTTTTCCAACAAAGGCCAGATGCAGATTTACTCAATATATGCCAAACAAACCCTCAAAAATTTGGCATAAAATTTTGGTTGGCGTCCGACGTAGAGACGAAATATGTGGTAAATGGCTTTCCGCATTTAGGAAAAGACGAAACACGAAATGCATCAACCCCCTAAGCGAATTGATCGTGATGAAACTTCTTGAACCATATACCATGAAGGGTAGAACTGTAACAACTGATAAATTTTTTACAAGTATTCCTTTGGCGTTGAAATTACGATCTAAAAACACTTCATTCAAAATGCATCAATGCTTCAATGCAAATTTGCAAACTGAATAAAGACAGTATGACACGTTTCTCAATGTTGCTGTACCAATCTAATGGATGCACACTTACTGTTTATAAGAGCAAACCTAATAAAAAAGCACTAAGTACAAAACATAAACACTTCAAAATTTATAAAGCTGCAAAGAAATTACCTGAAACCGTATCGTTTTATAATAATACCAAATTTTTATTTTTTATGTAAATTTTTTATGCACCAGTCATTTTGACTGGTCTGGTAGAATTAGGTATATTCAAATCGCTGGTATATCTAGTGTTAATAATACATGTGCACAGCAATAATTGCTTTATAATATTGTAATCGTGTAATAACTGCTCATGAAATATATTCGGGGGTAGTTATTATGGGCGTTTGTTAAAGACCCAACAAATGACTAATTAGTTGAAAGAATTTAGTATCGCAGAAACCTTATAAATTAGTTATTTCATTGTAGCTGTATTGGGAGTATAATGTAGAAATGAAAATAAATAAATAAGTTGCTTTATGGAGTAATTGGGTAAGATTATATAAGTACTTTGCGCGGTAATTTGCTGAGGCGCAAATAATATAGCAAATTGTGTTAAAAATTTGCTTATGTCAGATAAAACGTCGATCGACTGCAACCTCAGTGTTTTTAATCAAATAATTATATTCAAACGTAAAATACCTTTTCTGATAAAAAAAAAGACAACGAGACACTAGTTAAGCAAACATGTGTTTAAACAATTATTCTGGGACTAATTGATATCATAGTCATCAATGTACTTGTTATGGTTCACCAATAAGTATGTATCGCCACATTGCCCTTGGTATAAAGTACTTACACTACTGTATATAGGTCAAGATTGCAGTTTGCAAGCCTACACATAATAAATTTACAATAACCATGTGTTGCCATATTCCGAGCGAAGGGATAGTCACGGTTTGTAAGGTTGACGCAGGGTTATACTAAACTACATTCAAGTACCATCAAAGTGCTTATTAGGAATATAAGGTAAAAAAAAAAAAAAAATTAAGATAGTTTTATGACTCAAAACCAATGAGAAATGTTTATTCAGAATATACTCGGTTAATTGAGGTAAATATGCACCGAGTATGAATTAATAATTGATGCATAAAGAAACTAGTTACCAGTCGTCCTTAAAGTCGGTGATGATCATCATTTTATCATCTTATATATAAAATTCTAGAATCATAATGTTAGTTACAATATCTCAAAAGTGGCTTGTCCGATTTATTTAGTAAATGTTATATGCATATTCAGTAGGTCTTATAATCGGCTGCTATCCATTCTTTCATACTCCTATTAAGGTGTTCGCGCGGACATTGTCGCGGACGATAACTAGTATGGTATAAAGGATTTTATACTCACGCAGCTTACATGTTAATATGAAGTGTTACAGTACATATCAGTCTACCTTTACCAATATAATTTCCAAATTATCTTGAGTTGGCTTGTCTTGTGTCATAGGCCTATTGTATCTACGAGTATTAGATTTAACGATATATGTAGTTCATTAAAGAGGGCTCCTCGTTTGGTATATATTTGGAAATGATAATGCAAAGGAGACCATGAAAAAGGGCTTATTGTGTTAAAAATGTTCAACAGTTGAAGTGTAGTATGAAAATAGTAATAATAATACAGAGTGGTTTTGTTTACTTAAAATGATTACGGCATCAACATTGTCTTAGCTCCTTAGCTCGGTTAACCTGTATTAAAACGTGCTTCGTAAGATGCATGTCACTGTATGTGTTATATTCATAATATTATTAATAAATATTTGTATAACTGCAGGAATGTGAACAAACGTTGGTTGCTAAGTAAGTGTTTCCAGGGGTTAAAATATGCATTGTAAGTATGAGATGTAAGGTTTTTGGCAGTCGTTATTCTCATTGAGGATCGCTCTGCAGGCGTTCTGGTTTATTGAATATATGTAAGCCCATCAGTAACGACGTAGGCAGAGAGAAAGCGAGAGAAGAGAGCCCACCAGAGACATAAGGACATGTTGTAGTGTTAAAATCATTTGTAATAATGATGAGTCTAATTCAATATTGGTGTAGGGTTTGTATCGTTAGTAATTGATGCTGTTTCGTGTGAATAGATTTACAGTTATAAATTGTAGCAGATGTACAACTAAACGTAATTCTTTTCCTTTTTTCTCAAGGTATTTTAGGAAAATCACACTTATAATGTGTATGACGTTACTAGCCTGTATAAGAATTCACCTATCCTCAATTATAGACATCCATCCTCAATTAGGAGACAGCCTGAGCACATGTAAGTATATTTTCTCAATATATAGAGATAAGTGGGCGATTTGTAACTTAAAATCACTTAGCTACTAAGTATTTTTGGTAAGTACGCTCTTAGCACGTAAGGGTATAAACACGTTTATAAAATTATGGATGCGTTGAGGACGCTATAAAATAAAATTTTATTGTAATCCTTACTGAAAAAAGTGACTGACTGACTGACTGACTGATATAACAATGCAAACGATAAAAAGTAAATAAACAATCGGTTTAATGAAGACCGGCAGCCTTTTTAACAAGTGTGTACTCCAAGTAGGAGTCAACGATAAACGTCAACGTACTACGATTGCTTACAGAGCAATACAATCATAGTTTAGGCAACGTAATAAGTTAACAGAGCACATATTACATACTTTATTTTTATTTATTTATTTGGTTTATCAACAAAAGTACATGTGTTCATACATCACTTTTAGACACTATTACAACAGGTTTCAGGTAACATGTAATTTCACTTACAGATAAACACAACTTGTATAATGTATCGGTGCATAAACAATCAAGTAATGAAACAAAAAACTATCTATGTAAGTAAAGCAATTAAACAAACAATATTAGAGAAATGATCAAAGTTAATTTAAATTAAGTAGTTATTTTTAAATGAAACCACAATTAAAAACGCGTATAACATAATTTAGAAAAGGAAAACAAAACAAAATAAAATAAAATGTTAGGTGTCTGCAACTTTATGAGAATTCAATACGCCGACGATTTTTGATTTAAACTTTGGTAGACTATCGTGGAATATATCGATGGAGCTATCTTTGCTAATAAAATATTTCAGTAATCTGCTCAACCTCGGGATTAGAGAATGGTGGCCCAAATTTGATTTATATGTTCTGTGAATGAGGATAGACTTTGCGTGACGTGGTAAGCGAGTTGGGACATCAAAGGAAAAACGACTAAGCAGATCTGAATTATCTAGTAGATTGTTTAATAGCTTGTATAAAAATAGCATGTCCTGTAACGTGCGCCTGTCAGATAACTTCATAAGGTTAAAAACTTCAATTCGGTTGGTATAAGGCATTCGTTTATTTAGTCCATTAAAATAGAAAAAAGTAAATCGTCTTTGTATAGACTCGATACGGTCTTTATGAGCCTGATAATTAGGGTTCCATACTACTGAGCAATATTCAAGCCTGCTTCTTACGAGTGCCGTGAACAAAAGTTTTTTAGTGCCTAGGTTTTTGAACTCCTTGCAGTTTCTAAATACAAAACCCAACATGCACCTTGCAGATTTACATATGTTTTCAATATGCTGATTAAAACTTAATTTGGCATCGAATGTGACACCTAAATCACGGACTACTTCCTGTCTAATTAGAGGTACACCATCGATTTCGTAAACTGTTTGGAACGATTTGCGATTTCGTGTAAATCTTATATAAGAGCATTTCTGAGGATTCAAAGCCATATCATTTTTACGGGACCATTGAGCTAGTCTATCCAAGTCTTCTTGGAGAGCCCTACTATCACTAGGCCATCTTATTTCTTTCGCAATCTTTAGGTCATCAGCAAAGACATAACATTTCGACTCGTGGATGCATTCTAGGACATCATTTATATAAATATTAAATAAAATTGGTCCCAGTATAGATCCCTGAGGGACACCTGATGTAGATCTATAAGGCTGTGATGCATGGCCTTTCACAACAACGAAAGATAACCTGTCTACAACATATGATGAAAGCCACGACAGTACTGACCCTTTTTTTTTTTTTTTTTTTATAGTCAGGAAATGCGTTTACGCACGCCTACGCCGGGCTGTGCAATGGCGTAGGGAGTGTGGGACTCGCCGGCCACAGAAGGTGACCGGAATACCCACTAAAACCTGACTGCCCTCTAACGCATTATGGCGGGCGCCACGGGAACGCTTTTGCTTTCTTCCGTGACCCCGCCTGCGTTATCGCCCTGAAGGGGCCACCCTCTCACGCGTGGTTTGTGGGGGGAAGTACGGCGGCGAAAGCCCGCCTCCTTCTCCCCACTCTCCTGCGTCTGAGCGGGGGCGCGAGGGGATTATCCTCGCGCTCTCGCTCCCTTTCCTCCTTCTGCGAAATTACTATTTCGCAGAAGGAGGAAACCGCCTCCCATGACCCCTCACTGCCCAGCATGGCGCTAATTACACCTGGGAGTGAGAGGTCATCACCAATCGTCGCTGCCAGAGTGCGGCGCTCTTCGGACCACGCTGTGCATACCTGAAGGGTGTGTTGCGCGGTGTCCTCATCAGCGCCGCACTCGTGGCACGACGCCGTCTCTTCTCTTCTGATGTGGTGTAGGTACCGCCCGAAGCAGCCGTGCCCTGTTAAAATCTGGGAAAGTCTATAATTCATTGCGCCGTGGCGCCTCCCGCACCAGTCCGAGAGCCGTGGGCGTATGGCCTCTATGGTGCGGGCGCCGTATTTGGCGTCCGCTAGGCCAGCAGCCCACAGCTCTATGGTCGTTCGCTTTCTCTCCGCCCGGGACCGGGCGAGCTCCTCTGGAGCCGGGGCTTCGCCCCGAGCTCTCTGCTCGACCCGCTCCCGGTACGCTTCGGCCAGCACACCCGCTTCTATCTCCCACGGGGGAGTGCCGGCCAAAGCGCAGGCCGCTGCATGGCCAACCGTGCGGTAGGCCCTGCATGCGCGCACCGCAACGATGCGCTGCGGCCTGCGGAGGAGGGCCCTGTTTGACGCGTCAAGAGCTTCTGCCCATATCGGCGCGCCGTACAGGGCCATACTGCGAACGACCATGGCATACAGTCGTCTGGCCTGCACGCCCGGACCTCTCAGGTTCGGGAGGAGCCTGGCGAGGGCGGAAGCCGCGCCGACGAGTCGGGGGGTTAGCGTCCGGAAGTGATCTCCGAACCGCCAACCCCCATCGAGGATAAGGCCAAGATATTTGATCCGGGCCTTAACCTCGACCTCGTCCCCGTTGATCCGGAGGGTCGCTCCTGCGGGCACTCTCCACCTCGGCCCTTTGAAGCAGAGGGCCTCGGTTTTGTGGAGTGCCACGCGGAGTCCGAGCGCCTCGATCCTCCGGACCAACAGGGTGGCCCCGGCTTCCGCCCTCCTCTTAACTTTCCTCCAGGTGGTGTCCCGGACGGCTATCATCGTGTCATCTGCGTAGCAAATGACAGCCATCCGGGGCAGCACCTCCCCGCGGATGGCCCAGTCGAAACCGATGTTCCACAGCAGGGGTCCTAGGACGGACCCCTGAGGAACGCCGGAGGCCATCCGCCGCTCCTCTCTTCCCCCCCTCCCCATGTAGGACACTACCCGCTCTCGCAGGTAGTGTCCCACAATCCTCCGGAGATAGAGGGGCAGTTCATGGTACCGAAGTGCCTCCTCTATAACTCCGAAGGGGAGGGAGCCAAAGGCGTTGGCGATGTCGAGTGACACCGCCATCGCCCCCTGTCCCCTCTCGGCCGCATCCTCCGAGAACCTTTTCAGGACGGTCAGGGCGTCCAGAGTGGATCGCCCGGACCGGAACCCGAACTGGTTCTCGGAGAGCTGCGGCCCTTCCGTCTCCAGATGCTGGATGATCCGGGAAGCCAATACCCTTTCGAGCAGCTTCCCGGCCTCATCCAGCATCACGAGCGGCCGGTGGCCGGAAGGAGAGTCGACGGGGCGACCCTCCTTCCTCAGCAACACCAGTCGCCCCTCCTTCCACACCCCGGGGAAACGCCCCTCCGCCAGACAGTCGTTAAACAGTGTGCGGAGGCGCTCCCCGAGGTGTTCCAGCGCAATGTGTAACGCCTTACCAGGCACTCCGTCTGGCCCGGGGGCCTTACGGGTCCCCCTGAGCCGGCCCGCCGCCCTGGCCATTTCCTCCTTTGTTATCGGGGGTGGGGCGAGGGCGGCAGACCGGTTCAGCTGTTCGTCGTCGTCCGCCGGCATGTCTCTTGTCATGCGCGGTGGTACAAAAGAAGGGCTATCCGGGAACAGCCCTTCGACCACCGCGCTAAGGACCGCCGGCTCCATCGTTTCCGTGGGGGGCGCCACCTTCAGCTTCGCCCGCACCATGCGGTATGGGCGCCCCCACGGGTCTGCGTCTAGAGTCGCCAAGAACTCCGCATAGGCAGAGTTCTTGGCGGCCTTGATCGCACTGGAGAACGCCTTCTTTGCCGAGCTCAGCTCGGTGTAAAGGCGCTCCAGCTCTTCCTCTGTTCTGTTCCGCCGTCTGCGGCACCGGGTGAATGCCCGTCGGGCGGCGTTACTGGCGGAGCGCAGGGCGGCTAGGTCCTGCGACCACCAGTACACACCTTTCCGGGGCGCGAAACCACGTCGCGCCCTGGGCATTCCGGCGTTGCAGACGGCGGTCAGATCACGGCGAAATCTCACCGCCCTCTCGTCGACCCCCACCGTTTGGGGGGGTTCCTCCGCCCATGCCCGGACGATGGCGGCTTCTTCCGCCAGGTCAGGGTCGAGGCGCGAGAGTTGCCACTTTGGGAAGCCCTGGGCGCCTCGCTGTCCTGCCGCCGCCGTCCGGGCTTGTGACCCCTGGGGCGCGGTGGAGACCCTGAACCGGATGTACAGATGATCGGACAGGGTCTCCACCTCCTCAAGGACACGCCAACACGATATGCGTGCACCGATGCCGGGGGTCGCGAACGTGACGTCCACGACTGATCCCCCTTGTCGGCGCACGCACGTGTTGGCGTTGCCTTGGTTCTCCGGAACTAAGCCGATCATGGCGGCCCAGTCCCGGAGAAGCGCCCCTTTCAGGTCAGTGATGGAGGACCCCCACGCTGCGCACTTAGCGTTGAGGTCCCCCATCACGATGACCTGGGCCGGTGATGCTCTCTGCACAACCGGCTCCAGGCCATCCAGGAACCTCTCGAATTGCCGGAGGTTTCTGTTTGGGGAGAAGTAGACTCCTATGAGTACTACTTCTCCCCAGTTCACCGCCACGTAGCCCGCTCCTCGCTCCCTGAGGGAGAGGGGTTGTGGGCTCGAAGGCGGCACCACTATGGCGACTAATCCCTCTGTGTCCCCGAACCAACTGGGTTGGGGGGGGACAAAGTAGGGTTCAGCCACGACCGCAACAGCAATTCTCCACTCTGCCAGGCACTGCATGAGCAGGTCCTGTGCCCGGGCAGAGTGGTTGGTGTTCGTCTGTAGTAGGTCGAAATGCAGGTGTCTTGGCATTAAAATATCTGCATTTCTTCCTCTTCAGCCATACGGCTGCCGTGCGGTTGGGGCTGAGTGCGAGGCACTCTGCTCGACGACGGGGCTTTGCCCTTCACCGACGGGGGTGTGCACTTGGCACCCCCCATCACATGTGAGTGTGGGCGCCCCGTCGTTGCACACACGGTGCATTTGCAGGGGGCCTCGCACTCTGCCGACTTATGCCCTTCACTGCCGCAGCGGAAGCAGAGACGCCCGTTCTCTGCCTCCGTTGGGCATAGCGCGCGAGTGTGGCCCAGCATCATGCATTTGTAGCATCTCAATGGCTGGGCCTCCACTGCTTTGACGGTGGCCATCGTCCATCCGATGGCCACTCGTCCCGCCTTAACGACTGCCTTAGCGGCAGTCGCTGGGCACTTGACCAGGGCGGAGCCGCCGCCCCAGAAGCTCGGCCTGATGTTGCCTACTTTCATGGAGCTGGGGGGACACCCGCCGACCGATGCCAGTTGGGCCGCCACTTCCTCAGTGGTCACCGTGTCATCCAGACCGGTGATCCTGAGGACGGCCATTTTGGTTGGGCGGGTGATGTCCGCCCAGCTGCCTACCGCCTCCACCAGGGCGGCGGCGAGGCGGTCAGCGGTTTCCTCGGGGGTGGTCCCCCCGACCTCCATCAGTTTGGAGCCGGTCATGCTCGTGCGGATCCTGACCGACTCCAAACCGAATTCCCTCAGGGATATCGAGGACCTGGCCTTCGCCAGGACCTCAGTATATTTTGCGTCAGTCGTGGCCCCTTCCGCGGTGGTCATGGTGGCCCCTTCCTTGAGGGTCACCACTATGGCCGCGGTTTTTGGGGCCACGATTTTAACGGCCTTTGGTGGGGCCGGGGCGATCTGCCGGGTTGTTCCGGCTGAGGGGGGGGAATTAGCAGCGACAGCGGCATTTCCCCTCTTCTTCCTCCGGACAACCTCGGACCAGGAGTTGCCAGCAGTCCCCGTCTGGGTTTCCCCCTCTCCACTTGTTCCAGCGGTTGGGGGGGGAGGAGTCACTTCTGCCTGTCCTGCCCCCTGTTTTCCCTTGGAGGGAGGAGGAGGCGGGGGGGCAGTCGGCCGCTTTGCGGCGCCCTTCTTCGGCGCCTTCTTTACCGCCCTGGGTGTGGGCGCCTGGGGTGGCTGGGCTTCCCCATCCACCTCCATGGCGCCTTCCACGAGCCCCGATCGGGACTTGTGACGGGGCGGCGGCGGCTGCCGTTGGTCGGCACGCAGAGGGGGCCTCATGACGGGCTCAGGAGGAAGGCGCATCTCCAGGTCTTGTAGGCGGGCATTGATCATCCCGCCTACCGACTGCAGGAGTTGCCCCTTCATCTCCTCCATGGCGCATCTGAGCACCTCCTCAAAGTTGGGCTGCTGGGGCCCTGTCGCCTCTCTCGGGGCTGCAACGGACTTCCGCTGCGACTCCACGTACGCCTGTTTGAAGGCACGCAGCTCGTTGCGGACAATATCCAGCTCCCTTGAAAGGCGAGCATTGTCCGCGCGGAGCCTGCGCTGCTCTTCATCTGGCGTTATATCGCGAAGGCCCTCAACTGCCTCGATTACGCTTTTGGTCGCCCGGTTTATTTGCCCCCATATGGTACCTTTTAGGTGGCCGCTCTTCTTAATTTCCTCCTTTATTTTCTCCACGCTTTTGAGAGCCTCCTCGGCGAGGGCCTCGACCGTGCCCCTGGATAGGGCGCCGGGGGTCCCATCGTCGGAGGTTTTTGCAGAGGCCACTACGGGGCTCGTCTTCTTCCCGCTTGGACGGTAAGTTGGGTCGGGGTCCTCCCCCTCACTATCCCCCCCATCAGCCAGGTAGTCCTTTGCCTCCTTGAGGAAGCTGTATACCCCTACCGGGCGCCTAACGCGGCCCCTCGTCGAAGAGGAGGCCACTTTATGCGCCACGGCCGGGGCGTCCTCATCTGCGGATGTAGCGGCCAACGGCCGTTTATGGGTCGTTCCCGTTCGGAACTTTGATATCAAGCCCGCTGACCGCGGCTTACCTCCCTTGTTTTGCCTTGCAGCGTCCTCGGTGCACGCGGCGCCCGCGGCTTCCAGCCGGCGCCCGGAGGCGCCCTCTTCCTCTGAGCATGTGTAGTCCGACATGGAGGTGTCCTCCCCCATGTCGTAAATCACTTTGCTTTTGCTGTTCATAGCGTTTGTAAACTATTCATATGTAAAGTTCTATAACGCTAAAAACGCACTTAAACACTAAAAACTTAACTAATTTGGTCTCTATCCACACTAAAAACTATCCCGGTCGAGTTGTCTCACTGAGACGCATCTCCCGATATGCTACACGACGAAATCGAAGCACTTTTTGAACTTCGTCAAAAAGTGCCACGCCCAAAACGACCGTTATAACACTAAAACACTAAAAACTTAACTAATTTGGTCTCTGCCCACTACGTATTATATACCACTAGATGCGCCTCGCCGAGACGCATCTCCCGATGTATAACACAAGTAAATCTCTTCACTTTTTACCACATTTAAAGATTTTAAATGCGGAGCGACACGGAAACGATGCACACGGTACGGCAACCGGCGCGCGACATCACGACAGTACTGACCCTCCAAAACCAAAGTTAGCCAGTTTTTCCAAAAGTAGCGAGTGATTAACTTTATCGAAGGCTTTGGAGAAGTCTGTATATACTGTGTCTACTTGGACACGAGAGTCAATTGATTCTGAAAGAAAGGTTACAAAGTTGGATAAATTAGTGGCAGTAGATCTACATTTAGTGAAACCATGTTGTGCATCAGAAATTAATCGCTTAACATGACAAACAAAAATTGGACGCAACATGGCTTCCAACATTTTCGGCAAAACTGAAATCAGTGAAATTGGTCGATAATTCGTTATATCGCTACGGTCGCCTTTTTTGTAAATTGGCACAATTCTGGCTTGTTTCCAGATGTTCGGATTGGTTCCCGATTTTAAAGACTCATTATATATGATACTAACAGGTAGCGAAAGGGGTTCTGCACACCTTACCAAAAATATAGGAGGCAAATTATCAGGGCCAGTACCTTTGGTTAAGTCAAGTCTTTTTAGTTTCTTAAACACCTCGAATTGAGTAAATTGGACAGAACAAAGAGAAATGCTAGAAATCTTGCTATTTGCGCCACCACTTGTTGAATAATTAACATCATATACTGAAGAAAAATGTTTCGCAAATAAATTACATATGCCAACTCCATTTGATGCTATTTGGTCACCTAGAACCATTCTAGAAGGGTAGGTGTTCGGAGATTTTTTTAAGTTTTTTAGATGGGTCAAAAAATATTTCGGATTTTTTGAAATATTTGACTCAATCCTTTCAATGTAGCGCTTATATTCTTTCTTAAGTAGTTTATTACAATGCTCACGTAGGTTGATTAATTCTATATTATCAAGAGGATTTTTGTACTTTTTATATTTCATTCTAGTTTTATGTTTAAGTCTTAATAAGTTTATAAGGTTTTTAGTAAACCAAGGTGGATATCTACTATTTCTAGGTTTAGATTTGGGTACGTATTTTTTTATTACATTGTCTAATTCAGAATAAAAGGTCAATAGCATTGTATTTACGTCGTTGCGCTTTGAAAGGACATCTATCCATGCGATTCTGTTTAGGTCGAAAATTATGTTGTCATAGTCAGCTTTATAAAAATTATACCTCTCATTATAAATCTCCTTAACTAATTGCTTTTTGTAGGAAATTACTGTAATATTTAACGGTGGGTGGTGACAACCAACGATACTAATAGGGTTACTGGTTTCTTTAATTAAAAGTTCAGTTGTGTTGCATAAAACGAGATCTAAGATTCGCTGGTTAGAGTTAACAATGCAATTGAACTGGTTGAGGTCATTTTCCGCAATAAAATCAACAAACATTGCATCTAGGCTACTGCTAGGGTTACCAGTGGGTTGCAAATACGATACTCCCGGTTGTTGGGACCACGTAAGGTTAGTAAGATTGAAGTCACCTGCCAGTAGTACATGATCATTTTCTCTCATGACAAAGTTCGCATGGGAGATAAAATCTTCTAATTTATCTTTAGTGACGGGAGGTGGAAGATATACTGCACAGATTGCGATACGAGTAGGTTTACCCGAAATTTTAACATCAATCGTCACCCATAAATCCTCACAACTACTATCCCACACCATCATACGATGCGATGATATGTCATTACTAATTGCTATTAAAACTCCACCCCCGTTCTTACCTTCCCTATCTCTCCTATAAACGGTGTATCTACTATCAAAAATTTCTCCATCGAAAACACTATTATTCAGCCAACTTTCAGTCAGAATATAAATATCATAATTGTTGTTCAATATATTAAGTTTGACTTCCCGACATTTGCTGCGCAGACCTCTAACATTCTGATAATAAATTTTTAAATAGTTCATAATTAACACCTTACAAACAAAAACAATATGTGGTTCCAAATTAACGTAGGAAGCAAATAAAAATAATAATATGGAACTAAATTAATACAGATAATTCTTAATAAATACTGTACGCTAAGTCAGTGACTTTAACTGGTCAGCTTCACGGATAGTTATGTGCTCTGACGTCTCCGTTTTCCTCATGAATATGCGACTATTTTTTACCCAAACGAATTTGTAATTTAGTTTTTTCGCTGCTTCTCTGGTCAGGGCATGTAATTTTTTAAGTTCTGGAGCGAGGTGCTCAAGCACATAAATTGAATTTTTCTCACCTCCGTAACCAATATGGCTGGTGTTCAATTTGTCATTGCGGTTCTTCCTATTGTACTGCATTACACTTGCGAGGAAAGCATCTCGACTCCGAGGACTCGCAAAAGTAACCACTACAGAGCGCGGTCGTTTGCTTTCTGGATTCATTTTGGCAATCCTTGTACACTTGTTTATATCACTTTCGGCGAGCTTATTACCAACCACTTTGGCGATTTGAGTAACGACGTTTATCAAGTTTTCTGCTTTATGTTCCGGCAAGCATTGAATTTCTAAATTGCTTCTTCGGGAGTACTGCTCGAAAATACTTAGTCGATTTCCTAAACCTTTTACTGTACTTCTCAGCTTTTCGTTTTCCTTTTTCAAATCATCATATTCAGTTTTTATATGGGTAATTGATTCCTTCATATCATTGAATTCTTTAAATATTTCTTTGTATTTTTCTTCAATTATTTTGGTCATCCTCATCTCCATATTGCCCAGGAGGTCATCCATCGTTTCTTGCATTATAGCCTTAACATTCTCTAACGTTAGGCTATCAATTGATTTTGCGGCCATATCGTTTTTATTACGTCGCATGGTAACATTAGATGTGGTGCTATCTTGATCAATATCGAAGCCGACAGTCCGTGTCAGGGAGATAGGACCATCAGCTTTCGGCGGCTTAGAACGACATGCTGGGCAAACCCAGGAGTTTTTGTAGTCTAACGAAACACTTTTGTATTTTTTAGCTGTGGTACTTACACACTCAAAATGATACTTTAAGGAACAGGTATTACATTTGAGTTGCTCCGGAGTGGAAATATCGCGCGCACATCCAGCGCATTTCTTAATGTTTTGTACCTTGGTACTCATATTAGGTTAAAGAAATGTTTTAGTAAAAAAGATCGTAAGAGACTGATCTTCAACCATAAGCTCTTAGACAATACCTTATCAATTGTTATTGCTTAGACGAGACGCTGGCACACAACTATCACTTAGTATGCGTCAAGAGAGACTGCACATATTGTAATCGCAGGCACTTCCTTTTAATAACTCCACGCCATCAATAAGCAAATATTGGATAATTCGTATAATTCTTAATAATCACTGTTACATAATGTTTACGTAAAAAAACATATGCTTATTATGTTTTAAATCTTAATAGTTCAAAAAATTCTTGTTTTTTTCGGGTATATCAATAATTGTTCAGCCTAGTTTAATAACTTCACAAAACATTTGTTTATAGTAAACACTTTAAAGTCACACCTTCCTTATAACGCACAGAAAAACTATAACTATTACTTTAACTATAACTATTTTTTAAGATAAAATTACGAGCACGGATTTACAAAAGTTGTTTACGCACGGCGGTACGGTTCCGAACTCCATACTACATACATACTAATTATACTAATAACATACTAATTAGTTATAAAGCGCATTTTCGTATAAATAGTAGATGTAAATTCGATACAGTCAAAACATCGCGTAAAAATGCGTTACATGACATGGTCATATTAAACAGTACGGTCGACTAACAATATACAATATGTGGTTATAATAGTAAAAAAATGTCGTTAAGATATAGGTGTCGCGCTCGATAATAGTCATTCCGGTACGTTAAATAATCTTTTGTGTATAATTACGTAAATATGAAAAAAAAGGCGCAGATAACAGATCGAGGCGCAATAATACAGATGGAAACCTAATAAGACGAAGTAGGCAGGCGTAGCTACGCAGTCGTTTTGATCTTAAAAATACAACTGATAAGTAAAAATGGTCCGGACGCGGACAAAGCCAAATTGGCGTACCTATTCCGAGCTGTAGACGAGTCAAAAAAAAAAAAAAAACGGCCTGGAGCTCAAAGCGGCGAAGTTACGGCTCGAACATTAAACAAACATTGCAAAAAATAAGAGGTCTAATGGTTGACGGCAAATAGCGGGAAATATGAAAGTTTTAAATAAATTGATACTACGAGCTTAGTGCTCATTGCGGCAAAGCTTAGCGCTTGCACGCTCAAATTTATGAAGAAATTGATATTACGAGCTTAGTGCTCATAGCCCATAGAGGCAAAAAATTAGCGCTTGCATGCACAAAGAAAAATATAAATAAAAAAAAACGGCCTGGAGCTCAAAGCGGCGAAGTTACGGCTCGAACATTAAACAAACATTGCAAAAAATAAGAGGTCTAATGGCTGAGGGCAAATAGCGGGAAATCTGAAAGTTTTAAAAAAATTCAGTCGAATTGATAACCTCCTTCTTTTTGAAGTCGGCTAATAAATTGATACTACGAGCTTAGTGCTCATTGCGGCAAAGCTTAGCGCTTGCACGCTCAAATTTATGAAGAAATTGTTATTACGAGCTTAGTGCTCTTAGCCCATAGAGGCAAAAAATTAGCGCTTGCATGCACAAAGAAAAATATAAATAAAAAAAACGGCCTGGAGCTCAAAGCGGCGAAGTTACGGCTCGAACATTAAACAAACATTGCAAAAAATAAGAGGTCTAATGGCTGAGGGCAAATAGCGGGAAATCTGAAAGTTTTAAAAAAATTCAGTCGAATTGATAACCTCCTTCTTTTTGAAGTCGGCTAATAAATTGATACTACGAGCTTAGTGCTCATTGCGGCAAAGCTTAGCGCTTGCACGCTCAAATTTATGAAGAAATTGTTATTACGAGCTTAGTGCTCATAGCCCATAGAGGCAAAAAATTAGCGCTTGCATGCACAAAGAAAAATATAAATAAAAATTTTAACGAGCTTAGTGCTCATAGCGGCAAAGCTGAGCGCTTGCACGCACAAAGAAAGTTATAAATAAATGATTATAATGAGCTTAGTACTCATAGCGACAAAGCTTAACGCTCGTACGCACAAGTAAATAAACAAATTAATGATGATCTGTGAACTCACAGTGGCGGAGCTGAGTGCCCGCACGCAAATAAACATATAATACAAATTGCTATTAAACAGAGCCAGGAGCAAACATTGATTAACGGCGATCACACTAATAGCTTTGATAACTATTAAACTTACGGCGATTCTAGATACTCGCGTAAGATCATAAAGGCTCGCACAGATATGATATTGAAGATAAACTTACGGCGACTCAAGTTACTCGCGTAAGGTCATTTGAAGATTAAACCACAGAAATTATAAAGGCTCGCACAGACATGATATTGAAGATAAACTTACGGCGACTCAAGTTACTCGCGTAAGATCATTTGAAGATTGAACCATAAAAATTATAAAGGCTCGCACAGACATGATATTGAAGATAAACTTACGGCGACTCAAGTTACTCGCGTAAGATCATTTGAAGATTGAACCATAAAAATTATAAAGGCTCGCGCAGATATGATGTTGAAGATAAACTAACGGCGATTCAAGTTACTCGCGTAAGGAGATTATAAAGGCTCGTACAGACATAATGTTGAAGATTAACTTACGGCGATTCAAGATACTCACGTAAGAATTGAATAGAATTTTATATGATAACAGCGGCGATACTACAGACCTCATAAGATTAAAGATTATACAGCGGCGATACTGCAGACTTCAGAAGATTGAAGATAATACAGCGGCGATACTGCAGACTTCAGAAGATTGAAGATAATACAGTGGCGATACTGCAGACTTCAGAAGATTGAAGATAATACAGCGGCGATACTATAGACTTCATAAGATTGAAGATAATACAGCGGCGATACTACGGACTTCATAATATTAAAGATTATACAGCGGCGATACTGCAGACTTCAGAAGATTGAAGATAATACAGCGGCGATACTGCAGACTTCAGAAGATTGAAGATAATACAGCGGCGATACTGCAGACTTCAGAAGATTGAAGATAATACAGCGGCGATACTGCTGACTTCAGAAGATTGAAGATAATACAGCGGCGATACTACAAACTTCATAAGATTAAAGATTATACAGCGGCGATACTGCTGACTTCATAAGATTGAAGACTATACAGCTGCAATACTGCGCAAAAGGATAAAATTATAAAATCAACATTGTGGAAGAGCAAAGAACTAGCAGAGGAGTAAAAGTGAATATGACAGTGGTACGAACTCGTAAAAAAAAAATGTGAAAAATAAAAGCGTCGCACGTCTTGAGCGGACTCGTAAAAGAACAAAAGTAGCAACTGCATTGCTACGGACTTACAGAGGAAAAATATAACAAGAGCCTAGAGTTCAAATCAGTCAAAAATAAAAAAGCTAGACGTTGGATAAAAAGTTAATAAATAAAAAGGGAGGACATTCAAGAAGATATTAAAAAAAAAATGTATATTTATAAATATTAGGTCCTTACATATGAAATTGGCGTTTTGTATGGGAGGAACAATAAGTCGAATATTTTTTAATATAATATATTAAATTAATCAAAGTATGAACCATTATTTTCTATGCACTTTTGCCATCTCATAGGTAGTTCATTGATCCCTTTACTAAAAAAACCAGTCGGACGGGAATCAATAAAATCTTTGAAGGCGATTTGGACTGCCCCATCGGAGTTGAATTTTTTCCCTTGCAAGAAGTTATCCAAATTTCGAAAAAAATGGTAATCTGTTGGAGCAAGGTCCGGGGAGTACGGAGGATGTCTTAGACTTTCCAATTGAAGCTCTTCTAATTTAGTAGCCGTCTGTTGCGCAGTGTGTGGTCTAGCGTTGTCGTGAAGCAGCAGTGGCGTGGAGCGATTGACCAGCCTAGGTTGTTTAGCCGCTAGCTTTTCCATCATGGTTTGCAATTGCTGACAATAGACTTCAGCCGTAATAGTCTGGCCAGATTTGAGAAAACTGTAATGAACAATACCGGCACTAGTCCACCAAACGCTTACAAGTACAACGCTTACAATCAACTGCACTTGTAATCCCATCGAAAAAGTTAATTGTGTAAATTACCTGGGAGTAAAAATAGATACCTCTTTTTCTTGGGATTCCCACATAGAATACGTCTGTAGAAAATTAAGAATACTACTAGAAAAGTTTTATCATTTAAGTTTTAAAGTCCCATTGCCAATACTAAAATGTTTATATTTTGCACTAGTGGATTCTATAATAAGTTACGCTCTTGATTGCTATGGATTAACATTTAAAACATACATAGATAAAATAGAATCATGGCAAATAAGATTTTTAAAATTACTCGTAAATAAAAAGACAAAGAATCAATGTAAAGGAGATTACTCTAAACTATATAAAATATGTAAAATTTTACCGGCTAGCCTGAAACATAAATATCTTCTACTTGTAAATAACCATAGTAAACAGGATCGATTCGCTAATTTGGTGCAACATAAAACGGGCACAAGGTCTATGTCCAAAGGTAAATTTGAAATACCCATGGTACAAAATTACTATGGAGATAGAATGTTAAAAAAACGAGTTCCATATTTACTAAACAGTTTACCCGAGGACATAAGACGTGAGCCTAAACTTGGTAAATTTAAACAATTATTAAAAAAACACTTGTTAAATTCATTGTAACCATTTAAGTAATGTAAAGCGAGTGACCTGCAGTCAAACTGCGTAAGCAGTTTTGCGGGGCATGTAATATTTGAAAGTATAACTATGTAAGTGTAAATTTTCCAAAATAAATAAATAAATAAATAAAGTAACTTTTTTGGGGTTAATTTTCGCTTGGGGCAGGATTTGGCTGGCTGGCCAGGATCCAACCATTGCGCTGAGCGCTTCCGATTATCGTAAAGAACCCATTTTTCATCACAGGTAATGATTCGGTTTAAAATACCTTCATTATTGTGCCGGTTTAGTAATGTAACGCAACAGTCGACGCGAGTTTGCCGGTTTGCTTCAGTCAATTCGTGAGGTACCCACCTTTCAAGCTTTTTAATCTTCCCAATTTGCTTCAAGTGAATTAAAACAGTTTTATCACTAACATCGCAGCCTGCAGCTAACTCGGACGTGGATTGCGATGGATCCGCTTCCACAATAGCCTTCAACTCTTCATTATCAACTAGAGTCTCAGGCCGTCCACGGGGCTTGTTCTGCAGATCGAAATTTCCAGAACGAAAACGTTGGAACCAAAAACGAACTGTGTTTTCTTTTGCAACACGACTTCCATACACATCATTCACCCTTCGAGTCGTTTTCGCAGCACTAGTGCCACGGCGGAACTCGTACTTGTAAATAATGCGATATTTTAAGTTTTCCATTTTGTAAAATGAGTGACGCAAACAGAAAAAAACAGAAGAAAAAAAACAATTGAATGACGGTCATCGAACCACAAATACATGAGTCTATAGCTGTATAAATTTCAATTTGGAATTCCTTACCAAAGAGGAGAAATTCGTTATTAAAGTGGCCAGTACGAAAAACGCCAATTTCATATGTAAGGACCTAATATATGTCAGTCAAGGATGCAGGAACCAGGAATTGAAATAAACGCAAGATTCTAACGCCAAGAAGCGGGTCCCTCAAAGAAAATTACAAAGAATAGCAGTAAATTTAGGCCAGGGAAGAGATCTTCCTTAGTGATGCAACGGAAGTGTCTTACCAGAACCAGAAACGGAAACAGATGTCAAAAATAAACTTTAGCAGAAACGGAAACGGAAACGGATGCGGAAACAGAAGTGTAAGTAATAAAAAAAACATATTTACAAATTTTTTTTTGGTAAAAACAGTTTGTGTTCGTTTTTAATTTATTAAGGCAGTGGATATCGGTGTCCTTTAGCCTTCAATATATGTATTTTTACTGTGCTGCAATAAGTTAAAACACGTTTTTTTTTTTAATTTATTTTCAGGGGACGAAATTACACTATTTACAAATTAATGTTCGCCAAACCACTCGTGTTGACAAACGACAAATATATTTCTTTATTAATACATTCACTGCTGACCACTCGGATCCGAGTGGGCAGAGCTATTAGTAGCGGCGCCTCCCCCTCGGATCCGAGCGAGGGGCCGTTCACTATGTAGTAGCCAATAAACCGCAGGCGTTTGAAGCGAGTCCGTGTTGTATGGGTGTGTATGCGTTTATGTTTATGTGTGTGTGCATACGTGTGTGTATGTGTGGGTGTGTTTGAAATGTTACAAGATCTTGAACCGAGAAGATAAAAGCTGGTTTTGATTAGTATCCTTACATGTTTTACTCAATATTCTGGAATTTGATGAAAAACTTGACTTTGTCAAAATCTTGTAACATATTAGTACACAAAAATGCAATCGTGGAACAAATATCTACATATTGGTGAACTAAACCATTGCCATACCTAGCGCTCAAAATGATGATCCCTAGCGCTCAAATGCAAAAAACATTATTAATTTAACAGTCCCAGATATACTAAATAAAAATTCACCATAAAAAGTTTGGGTTCGAATCCCGCTATGTACCAATGTGTTTTTCGATTTAGATATGTACATTTATCCGACGTTCCTACGGTGTAGAATAACTGCTGCCTGCACATATCTGAGAAAAAATTTAATGATATGTGTGAAGTCAACCCTCTCTAGGCCAGCGTGGTTGACTATGGCCTAGTCACCCCTAACTTGGGGTAGGCTCCGAGCCCCTCAGTGGGGATGTATAGTGAGCTGATGATAATAATGATGATGATTTATTACACGGTTATCACTTATTCAAAAGTACATTTAATAACTCGTAAGTATGAAATAGTCACATTTTGCCAGTGGTCAAATTTTATATGGACAACAACTAGACAGTTTACTCCAGCAAGAGAAACTGATTGTTTCAAACAGCAGCAGAAAATATTACGCGCTTAAATTCACGAAAAAGTACGTAAACAAACAAATGCGACAAGTGCCGAAAGGCCGCGCACGAACTGCGCGTCTCGCGCCGCGCATTGGATTTCTCAGCCGTCGTAAAGTTCCATTTTATCTCCGTTATAAAAGTTGCGGAAACAGAAGCAGAAACGGATGTTGAAAAGCACGCGGAACTTCCGCACTTGCGGAAACGGAAACAGACATCCGTTGCATCACTAATCTTCCTCGCCCTGCAATTTATAGCGGCCTCCACAGTTCTTCGATGATCGCACCAATCAAAACCAAAGACAATGTGAAAACTTAAAAATAAAAAGAAAAGAGAAACAATATAGACTATGGGATGCGTGTTATAATTGTAAAAAAGATTCAAGAAAGGTAGAAATACAAATATGACATTAAATGGATATTAAGAAACACTATAATGTCCTACAGATTAATAAGAAAATAGTCGTACAAACAAGGAACGGTCGCTGACTAAACAATAAGGCAGGGTCAACAAAGTACAGGAAATAACGACGTTACAAGGAAGAACTTAAGGCGAGATTGCAGCAAAGGGTCAGATATGTTAACGGCGAGAAATATTACAAAATTTAAAGGTTGCATAGGTAAATGTACATAGTGTAAAAAAGGTACATAAGGTGCGACCAAGCATAACAACATAATGTTATAGTGAAATTCGCAATCTAAGAAGAGCAAGAGATAAATCGAGTCAATAAAAAACAATTATGCAGAATCAGTTGCGTTATCCTGAACGTGGGAACGCGTGTTGCGTGTTTGTTGTGTTGTGTTGTGTGCGTTTAAACTGCAAGTGCATGAAAGTGTATGCGTGGAACTAGTAGTGTGAGTATTTTGGTCTATTTTGTTTCTGAATGTGTCTGTTATGGTGCGTTAAGTAACATTTCTACTTCATCATATTCTAGTTGATTAAGCCAATTCGTAACAATATTTTTTAAATCATGTAGGTTCAAATGTGACATATTTAGAGTTTTATTGGTTTTATTGTATATGTATTCTGATTGTTTTTTATATTGACGCCAAGCAAAACATGTTTTTACCATACCTTCATTGATTGCTTTTTTGCTTCTTCTAGTATCCAATTTAGAATTATAGAAAACTGATTTGTGTTTTGTTATTAACAAGTGTAGTATGTATAATTTCCTAATGCTCAACAACTTGCTGTCAGCGTAAAGTAATCTCGTAGGATACCTATAGGGCTTATGGTACATGACTTGTATTAGGGATCGTTGGCTGCGTTCTATCTCTAAGAGCTTAACTTTGTTAGTACCACCCCAAACAGGGATGCAGTATGTCAGAATCGACTGCGCAAGAGGCATGTACACTTGATTTAAAAGCTTACTAGAGGCTATGTTTCTGATAGTTTAAAAAATCCAAATCAGTTTTCGTATTCTGTTTGTAGATAATTCAACATGATTGTGCCAAGATAATCTTTGATCGTGTCGCGTTACTTATTATATGATTTGAATAAATAACGACCAAAAAAAAAAAAAAATAAAATAAAATAAAATAAAATAAAATAAAAAAATGGGTTGCCCGTGGGTCCGAACCTGCTTCCTTTTTTTTGGCACGTTGGTAGTGGGTCGTAGGTTGCGCTGCAGATTCTTCCTAAACTCCACGCGGTGACGCGTCATTTGGTTCCACCGCCATTTTATTATTGTTAATTATTAAATTCCCCTTTTTTTATATATACATGTATATTTTTATTTAGGTTGATCTCGGCCGAGATATTGACTCTTCGAGCCATTCAGGCAGTTTAAAACATTCCTATATAAATTATGTAAACTTCCGAACTTGCACTGAAGTTTCAAAATTCTTGAGTCGTCCTTTCTATCCAGTGTATAACGGATTATATCAAATTCTTCAATTACAACATACATATATGTTATGCTAACCACTATTTACTGGTTCAATTAGACAACAATTAATAATTAAACTGCAAATAAGTTGGTAGTTACAAAATTGTTGCCGCACGTGCCGCGTGTTCACGCGAGCGAAAAAAATGACATCTGACGGAAGTCTGTGTCACAGACTAAACCATCCAGAATGCACAGACAAACAATAAAAGTTTCCATAGATTGATTTGTTTACTTAAAATTAATTTTGAAACGATTAAATTAAAAAAAACATTTAAGTTAAAAATAAATAAATAAGTAACACATTACAATACCCCGCTCGCCACTCAAGGATTTTTCCCTTTTCAAGGAGAAAAATCCGAAAAAAACATTGCATATAATGTGTCATTTAGATAATTTGAAATCTTTGATATGCCATGGCCCCAAAGGTTTTCCGTGCATATTCTCCAATTCATAAACTAAAGGCGATCTCTTTTTAGTAATACGGCATTTAAGAAATTTTGGAGCTAACTTTTTATTAAAATATTTATCTTTATCGCTCAAGTAGTAAGTGCGCTTAAACACTATGTCGCCTTCATTAAACTCGGTAAACCTTCTTCTCAAATTATAACGTTTAGAGTTTTGTTGATAATGATGCCATAGGGAAGCTTGAACTTTATCAAATATGTTAGCTAAATAACCAATATTTTCCGCATATATATCGCGAGGTAAGAACACAATTTCATTGCCGAGGTCATTGTCAATGTAGTGAGAACCACATGACACTAGTTCACGTCCATAAACAAGAAAAGAGGGAGTGTAACCAGTGACTTCGTTGACTGAGTTGTTCATTGCGTGCAAAACTTTAGGCAAGTGAACATCCCAAGAGCGCTGGTCTTCTTCTACAAAAGTTGACAAACAAGTAATAATTGTCTTATTGTAACGCTCTACTAAATTTACCTGAGGAGTATATTTAGGCGTTAGAAAAATGTTAGGAACATTGTACTTATTAAGAAAGTCATTCATTTCCCTACTAATAAATTGACTACCGTTATCCATATAAATAGTTTGTGGAACGCCGTGTATTAAAAATACTGAATCTTCTAAATGTTGAATTACTATTGCGGCGGTTGCTCTTTTAACTGGAAATGCTAGGCAATATTTAGAAAAACAACAGGTCACTACTAAAATATAAGAGTTTTGTTTCCTACTAACTGGCAAGGGTCCTATGAAATCAATTGATAAGACTTGAAAGGGTCTACTGCACTGTTTGGGGCGTCCCATTTCACCTAGAACGTTGTGATTTGGTGTTTTATAAGATAAGCATATGTCGCATTTGGAAATAAACCTAACAACGTCGCTATGCATACCAGGCCAAAAATATTGCAACGCTAATCTGTAATATGTTTTATGAATGCCTAAGTGGCCAGCAGTAGGTGCTGCATGATTTTCTTTAATAATGCTCTCTCGAAGTTCTTGTGGAACTACTTCCTTCCACGAAAACTCTGTTGTTAAAGGACATTTATTTTTAGAGCAACGAAATAGCTTATCATTTTTAACAAGAAAATTCTTAAATTTGCTAGGGTTACTAGTACATCCATTGTAAATATCTAGATACCAATTATCTTTAGATGTTAAATAAGATTTTGATGTTGAAATAGCTGATACGGGAAGAGCTCTGGACAATGCATCTGGTATAACATTGTCAGTGCCACGCCTATGTTTAACAATGAAATTAAAAGAAGATAATCTGACACCCCATCTTGCAAGCCTACCGGTAGGGTTAGTCAGGGACAAGAACCATTTCAATGCAGAGTGATCCGTATATACTATAAAAGGTTGGCCGTTTTCGAGATAACTGTAGTATATTGAAGGTACTTATGAAAAAGTAATAAATCAGTTGGCATCCGACCGCAGTGTTTTATTGACGTATCTTACACTGGCGACGAGGCGGGTTATTTTTTTTATATTGTACGCGTGCGAAGTAATTAGTTAAAAGTGTTAACATGCCATTTGGTAAAATCGAACCGTTCGATTTGTTTTGTGGACAATGGACAACATATGTGCGACGTGTAGAACAATTTATTTTCCTAAATGACATAAAGGAGACGCATCGGGTCGCCACGTTGGTGACTTTAGTAGGCGATCGTACATATAATTTGATGTGTGACTTGTGTGCACCTGATAGACCGGAGGATAAAACTTTCGAACAGTTAGTGCAAATTGTAAAAAGTCACGTAGAACCGCAACGTTCGGTGTACGCCGAAAGGGAAATGTTTCGACAACGACGGCAAAAGGCAGAAGAAAGCATCGGCGAATTTTTGCAACAGTTAAAACATTTAGCTTCGTCATGCAATTTTGCCCAGAATTTAGAAGAAAACTTATGTGAGCAATTCGTCACGGGCTTGCGGAGCACGGAGATTAAATCACGATTGCTATTTGATGCGAAATTAACCTATAAACGGGCGGTGGAGCTAGCTCTAAATTTGGAAGCCACGGAGAAGCATGTGGAGCGGGTGAGCGGCCGCGTCAGCGTGAGCGGTGCTGTGCGCTCCAGGGACCTCGGCGACGACGTGGCGGCGGCGGTGACGGCGGTCAGCGCGGGCGCAAGCGGCGGCGTTTCACAGGCGGGCGGCGAGCCGTTGCACGCGCTGCGCAGCGGGCCGGCCGTGGCGGCGCGACCGGCTGCGGCGCAACCGCCGTGTTGGAGATGTGGTAAACCACATCGTGCAGATAAGTGTCGTTTTAAGCAATATACGTGTGGCCAATGTAATGTAAAAGGGCATTTAAAAATAATGTGCAAAGCGTCGAATAGTAGAACAGCCGGCACGCGACACAATTTTGTGGAGGAGGACTCCGACTGTGAAATGTATAATATTTGTGCGGTTTCTTGCGGAGATAAGCCTTACTTTATAGACGTTAAGGTTGGTGATGTAATGTTAAAATGTGAACTAGACACTGGAAGTAAGATTTCGGCAATTAATGAGAATTGTTACAAGCGATTTTTTTCCAACTATAAAATTCTTAAGGATTCGATTAAGTTATGTTCGTATTCCGGGTCGCGTATAGAAACGATTGGATATATTGTAGTAAACGCGTCGATTGATGATAATTTTCAAGATAATTTACAACTGTACGTAATCAAGAATGGTAGTCGTCCTTTGTTAGGTAGAAATTGGATTCAAAGATTTAATATAAATGGATTGTGTATTAATAATATTTCACTTGATGTTAACGAGCAGCGAAATCGGTTCATTGAAGATTTAAAAAATAATTATCCTAACGTCTTTACAGATAAGTTAGGTGAATGTAAAAAACAGTTTCGCTTGCAATTGACTGATAACAAACCGGTTTACTTACGCGCGCGGCCCGTACCGCTCGCATTGCGCACCGCGGTGGAGAGGGAAATAAATCGTCTAGAAAAAGAGGGATCGATTTATCAAGTTGAACATTCCGATTATGGTACACCTATAGTACCTATCATTAAACCATCCGGGGACATCCGCATATGCGGCGATTACAAATCTACAATAAATCCGAAATTAAAAATTGATCAATATCCGCTTCCGCGAATAGAGGAACTGTTTGCGGCCCTAAGCGGTGGGCAGGAGTTTTCAAAAATAGATCTGACAACCGCGTATATGCAAGTACCTCTCCACCCCGATTCGCAGGCGTGCACGGCCATCACCACACACGTTGGTACTTATGTATTTAAGCGTACTCCCTATGGTTTAAATTGCATTCCACAAATGTTTCAAAAAATTATGGAGGAGACCCTTAGGGGCTTACCGAATACTGTAGTGTTCCTAGATGATATTTGTGTTACAGGAAAAGATAGGGAGACGCATAAAAAAAATCTGAGAGCGGTAATAGAAAGGTTGGCAAACATGGGTCTTACTGTTAAGTTGAATAAATGTAATTTTTTACAAGAGAGTGTATCGTATTTAGGCTTTATTATTGATAGGCACGGTTTACATCCGGACATGGCCAAGGTTGATGCGATCGTGAAGGCTCCGGAACCGATGAACGTGACTCAATTAAAGGCATTTTTAGGATTAGTTAATTATTATGGCAAATTCGTTCCTAATTTAAGTACATTACTCCATCCCTTATATGCCTTGTTAAAAAAAAATCAGTCGTGGTATTGGAATACAAATTGTGAAATCGCATTCAGAAAAATAAAAAACATTTTAGCTAGCGACAAGGTGTTGTGTCACTACGAGGCGGAACTTCCGGTGGTGCTGTCGGTGGACAGCAGCGCGTACGGCGTGGGCGCGGTGCTCGCGCACACCTTCCCCGACGGTTCCGAGCGCCCTATAAGCTGCGCCTCCAGGACGCTTTCCGACGCCGAAAAGAATTACAGTCAATTAGACAAAGAGGCGCTCGCTATTATGTACGGAGTGCAAAAACATCATCAATATTTATTCGGCAGGAAATTCACGTTAAAAACTGATCACAAACCATTGGTATATATTTTTGGACCTAAAGGCTGTATTCCACAGACTGCGGCGAGTCGGCTACAACGTTGGGCCGCCAAACTAGCCGCGTACGATTTTAATATTGATTTTGTAAAATCAAAGTGCAACGGCAACGCGGACGCGTTGTCGCGCTTGCCGCTAGAGGGAGACGGCAGCGGCGGCGCATCGAGTGCGCCGGATAAACATTATTTAATGTACGTTGATGAAACTTTACCAGTTAATTTTAAAGAAATAGCATTAGCAACAACTAAAGATAAATTGTTAAGTAGAATTTTTGGATATATTATGTTTGGCTGGCCGGGAAAGTGTTCAGATGATGAAAAGGCTTTTTATGTCAGACGTGCAGATTTGAATATTGATCACGGCTGTATTTTGTATAAATATCGTCTGGTGATACCGCAAACATTACAAAAACGCGTGCTGTTAGAAATTCACGATGGTCATTTAGGCATTGTAAAAATGAAGTCCATCGCTAGGAATTATGTTTATTGGCCGGCACTCGATAAAGATATCGAGTTGATAGGAAACAAGTGCGAGGCGTGTCGCAGCGTACGCGACGCCCCCCCGCGCGCCGTCCTCCATCCCTGGGAGTTTCCCGCCGCGCCTTGGCAGCGACTGCACGCTGACTTTGCGCAGCTGCACGGCAAGTATTATATTATCCTAGTGGATGCCCATAGTAAGTGGCTCGAGGCGGAGGAAATACGTAGCACATCGGCGTATCACACCATAAAATTTCTTAGAAGTTTATTTGCGAGGTTCGGCCTACCGGAAAAGCTCGTTACGGATAACGGGCCTCCGTTTCAAAGCGCGGAATTTAGGGAATTTTGTGATAGAAATATGATACGTCACATAACTTCTTCGCCCTATAGACCGCAAGGTAACGGTGCAGCCGAGAACTGTGTTAAAATAGTAAAAAAAACTATTAAGAAAGCCGTTATAGAAGGTAGGGACATCCATACTAGTTTATATCGGTTTCTAATGCAGTATAGAAATTGTGAACATGCAACAACAGGGGTTGCGCCCGCGGTGGCGCTCCTCGGACATCGGTTGCGTAACAGGCTAGACGTGATGCGCCCGAGCACCGCAAAAATAGTCGAGGAAGCGCAGGACAAACAAGTACTCAACTCCTCGGGACTCGCTAGAAACTTTAAGGTAGGGGATAAAATATTATCTAGAAATTATTCAACTAATAAGCATAAGTGGGTCGAAGGGAAAATTTTACAACAAACCGGTCCGGTGTCGTATAAAATTATGAATAATGATGGGGATGTATACCGTAGGCACACGGACCAAATTTTACCTCGGAGTAACAATAGGTTCTCATGGGACATAGAAAACGAATCGGATAATTATAGTAACATGGATGAGTACGTCAACACGAGACCGCGGAATAGAAATAACAATTATGAAGGTGATACTTTCGATATTGATTACGATACGTACACGACGGCTCAGCCGCAGCCCGACAGTGACACAGGCACTGCGTCGGCGCCGACCACTGAGGCTGTAGGGCCAGCGGAGGCTGAAGATACCACCTGGGCGGTTCCCGGAAGTTCCAACCAGGTGAGCACGTTATCCGGAGAATTAAATGAGAGGGCAAAAAGAGCGCTTCGTCGCGAATGGCGAAGGAAAGGGATGGAGTAAGGTCAAGTAAAAAAAAAAAAAAATCGTTACAGCACTTGGTCACATTTATCGCATTTCCTTTGGTTTTCTTGTCGTTTGATTAAACAAGCTTTTTGTTAGATATTAGTAAAATGTAATAATTAATATTAAAATTAATATCAACATAAAGTAAGTTATATGATGTAAGATGAATAATTAGTTTCACTTGGTGGAGGAAGAAAATAGTAGATGTAAGTTAAACTTGTTAAAATGCATTTAAAAAAAAAAAAAAAAATCTGTAAGTTTATTTAGTTCATAGATTATCAAAATGTTATTAATTAGGAGAGAGATGTGTAGTATATTGAAGGTACTTATGAAAAAGTAATAAATCAGTTGGCATCCGACCGCAGTGTTTTATTGACGTATCTTACAATAACAACGCCAATGTTCCAAGGCCACTATGACAGCTAAGGTCTCGCGTTCTGTAATGCTATAATTCTTTTCCGGGGCATTAAGAGTTTTACTCATATAGGCTACAGGATGCTCTTTTCCGTCTACGGTTTGAGTTAACATTGCACCTATTCCGCAATTACTGGCATCAGTGTGAACTTGAAAGGGAAGATCATAATTAGGGCAACGCAAGACAGGTGCTGATACTAAACACTTCTTTAGTGTATTAAAAGATTTGTCTGCCTCTGAAGACCAATAAAATTTCGGAGCACCTTTGCGGTTGGATGTTAATTTATTGAGAGGCGCAGCAATTGTACTAAAATTTTGTACAAAACGTCTATACCACGTTGCTGTTCCTAAAAAGCGTTTAACATCTTTTTTTGAAGATGGAGTTGGATACTCCAGAATAGCCTTCACTTTTTCAGGATCTGTCCTGAGTCCTTGAGCATCTATTACATATCCTAAATATTTAAGACGACTTCTAAAAAATTGACTTTTCTCAAAGTTTATAGTTAAATTTGCCTCTTTTAATTTTTCTAGTACGCGTGATAGTAAGCAAACATGCTCATTGAACGTATTAGAAATGACAATAATGTCATCGAGGTATGCAGATACCTTAAGTTCAAAGGAGCCAAATAATAAATCCACTAGCCTCTGTTGCGTAGCTGGTGCATTTGTAAGACCAAATGCCATTCTTTTAAAACAGAATGTTCCTCGACCTGGAACATAGAACGCCGTTTTGTCACGATCGCGTTCGGATATCAAAATTTGCCAAAATGCTTTGGAAAGGTCAATACTAGTTATAAATTTAGCATCGCGCAAATTATCGAGAATTTCAGAAACATATGGCAAGGAGTAAGCGTCGCGTTTAGTTACTGAATTTAATTTACGGCTGTCTAAACAAATACGTGGTTGACCATTCTTTTTATTGACGATCAAAACGGGTGAAGACCACGAACTCTCGCAAGGCTGAATCACATCTAACGCGAGCATCTCGTCAACCTGTTCACATAAAATCTTTTGCTTAACGGGAGACATGCGGTAATAACGTTGGCGTATAGGTCGAGTTTCGCCTGTATCTATGTTATGACATACTAAAGATGTGCAACCTAACCCTTTACGTTCTGAAGAAATGTCTTTAAATTGTTCGATTAAATGATCAGTAATTAACCGTTGTGATTCATTCAGGTTCGAATAAGAATGTATGTGAGTTTGTTCAATGGTGGTATCTGTCCTATTTGCATTAATATTATCATGTTTTTTTTTATATTCAATCGCATTTATATATTTCGGACATATGTTAAATCGTTTCCAAAAATCGATGCCTAATATAAGAGAAGTTTCGACTTCAGGGACGACAAATGTTTTTAAATTAAATTCATTGCCTTCAAAATGAAATGGAATATTAATATATCCTAAACAATTAAGTTTTTGTCCACCAGCCGCAGTTATTGTAATTTTTTCATCGGAACACATAGCAAATCCTTGATTAATTAATGTGTGATGTGCATTGTTTCCTAATAAAGTAACAGCTGAACCGGAATCTAGTAATCCCCAGATTTTAAAGTTTCCTATGAAGACAGGCAAATAAGGTCGCAAATCGTTATTTCGCTTATTATGCAGAATTGTAGCAACTGTATAACTATTAAAGAAATTATTAATGAACTGTAACCAGTCCCTCCACTCTGTACTAAGTGAATAATTGATGGGCTTACTACAATTCTGCTTTATTAGTTTTTTGATGTAGACGGGTTTCCATTACAATCGGGACAAGTATAAAATGTATAGTTATCACGACCACATTTAAAACAAAATATTTTTCGTTCCCCAGTGCACTGTCTAATGTTGTGTGAATCAGATCGACAACGAGGGCAAAATTTAGGTTTCGTGTCTTTTTGTTGAATGGCATAAATGTGTTTATTATTTGTGGATGTGTTGTTTGGATTAAAAAAAATTCTTTTACTGTAGTTACTAGTATTATGTTTATAATTACCGTTAGTTTTAGTATAATTTTGAAATTTACCATTTGCAGAATTATGAAATTTGTTATTTTCTGTTAAAATATCATTGGGTTTGAAAGCAAATTCGGGGGCTAATGTCGATGAGGTTAGTTTAGGAGGGACATGATAATTCGCAAGACGTGACTTTATATTCTCATAATTTTTACATGCCGAATGCAAGGTCTCAATCGATTTAAGATTCGGTATTGCAATTAAAGCACTAGCATAACATGGCTTTATATTATGCATAATTATTTCTAACTTTTCTTCTTCTGAAAGCTTTTTGAACAGTCTGGAGAACATAGCGGCCATTATCGACAAATAAATAGTAATATTTTCTGTTTCGCCCTGTGTACGCGCCTTTATCTCATCCAGTAAACGATAATCATAATCCGGTATAACAAATACATCTTTTAATAAGTCGCGCAATACTTCCCAAGATGGCGCATTAGCTTTGACGCTTCGAAACCAGTGTAACGCGTCGCCGGTAAAAATTTCTGTACCGAAATCTAATATTTTAGAAGAAGGTATACCGCGAGCCGTTATAAATTCGTCCATGCGTTGGATAAACGACAGAACACATGATTTGCCATCAAATTTAATATTAGTTAAATCAGATAATTGAGATCGGTCACATGTAACAAGGAGGGGCGGAGCGGGCGACGGGGCGTTTGTAACGCTCTCACTAAACTCTGACGTGCATTCGGTGACAGGCTTAAGTTGCTCTAAAGTTTTAAAACTTGTATTTAGTTTAAGCTTCAAACATTCTAAAATATCTGTAGATTTTTTATCTGTAGGGTCTAAACGTTGAATTCTGTGATATAAGTGACTAAGTAGATTTTTTGTGCGTTTGTATAAGTTTTTATCAAATTTACTTGACAAGGATTTTATATTCAAATCAACTTTTACAAAAGTTTCTTTTACGCCCTCCACATCCACATAAAATTCAAAACCAGATTCAATAATATCCTCCGAAGGCATTACGTTAACTAATTTTACTATTTGTCTGCGCAATTCTTGGACATTATCGCCCGGTGTACCACCTCTAATAGCCACCTCATAGCTTAATTCGCTTTTTTGTAAACACAAAAACTGAATATCATTATTCATGTTGTAAAAAGAAGAAAAAAAAAAAAAAAAATTACCAATAAGTATCAATTAGAGTTAATATCCGGGGTGTATAATTAAAAATCAAACAAAACTAAACAAAATGTTGCAACTAAACATTAATAAAATTACTTATAAACTATAAAATATTTATCTACTATTTAAGCTACAAAATTACAACTAGAAGTGCTATAAATGTATATGTTACCAGGAGTGTATGAAAGCTAGTAGTTATATAAAATGACGGATTGCATACACTACCAACATGTTTTATATGAAATGAAATACAGACAGGAAAGCAATTATTATAAATTACAAAAAGCGGACATAAGAAATAAAATTATTGTATGATACTATGATTGTTATATAGTCTAATAATGATTTATAATGATTAGCAAATATTTTAAAAACAAGCTAGCAGGTACTAAAGCATATTTTATTTTATCTTATGTGATAATGAGATGAAAGGTAACTAAATGAAATACATGAATATAAATGCAGATAGAAAGAGAAAAAAAAAAACTAAAATTATACAATAAGCAAACCAAAAAAAAAAATAAAAATAAAAATTTACAATACCTTATTTAGAAGCCCCACGTTGGGCGCCAATGTCGCGTTACTTATTATATGATTTGAATAAATAACGACCAAAAAAAAAAAAAAAAAAAAAAAAAAAAAAAAAAAAAAAAAAAATAAAATAAAAAAATGGGTTGCCCGTGGGTCCGAACCTGCTTCCTTTTTTTTGGCACGTTGGTAGTGGGTCGTAGGTTGCGCTGCAGATTCTTCCTAAACTCCACGCGGTGACGCGTCATTTGGTTCCACCGCCATTTTATTATTGTTAATTATTAAATTCCCCTTTTTTATATATACATGTATATTTTTATTTAGGTTGATCTCGGCCGAGATATTGACTCTTCGAGCCATTCAGGCAGTTTAAAACATTCCTATATAAATTATGTAAACTTCCGAACTTGCACTGAAGTTTCAAAATTCTTGAGTCGTCCTTTCTATCCAGTGTATAACGGATTATATCAAATTCTTCAATTACAACATACATATATGTTATGCTAACCACTATTTACTGGTTCAATTAGACAACAATTAATAATTAAACTGCAAATAAGTTGGTAGTTACAAAATTGTTGCCGCACGTGCCGCGTGTTCACGCGAGCGAAAAAAATGACATCTGACGGAAGTCTGTGTCACAGACTAAACCATCCAGAATGCACAGACAAACAATAAAAGTTTCCATAGATTGATTTGTTTACTTAAAATTAATTTTGAAACGATTAAATTAAAAAAAACATTTAAGTTAAAAATAAATAAATAAGTAACACATTACAATCGATCATTAGTCCAAGATATTTGGTACAACCAACTTGCTCAATACTAGGGCAGAGACAGTCGTTATTTACGTTACTGCAGTCATGAATCTTTATATTGAAGTTTAACGGTTGTGTACGGTTGTTGATTGAAAAGCATATGTAATTGGTTTTTGATGTGTTTAGAGTTAATAGATTAGATTTAAGCCACTTTGTTACTTTCCGCAAACCAAGTTCAGTTGAACTACGTGTTTCCTCCCAAGTATCCTCAACGAAGACTAATGCCGTATCGTCAGCATACGATATAACGTGTCCTTTATTTAGATTTAGGTTGCACAAATCATTGAGATACGCTAAGAATAAGGTGGGGCCTAAAACACTGCCTTATCACGATATCTTTGACACAGAGATTTTGGTCTTAAAAACCCACGATTAGTGATACATCTGCGCTAGAAGTCACTTAGAAGATTGGCTTCTTCCCGTCGGGACTTTTCCAGAGACGAAATCTTCTGTGTGGTGATGGTTTTTTGTGTGGACACGACAGCTTTCCTTATCTGATGGTTTAGTTTATTTGGTAGCTTATGGTAATTTTGTGTTGTAATTATATTTAGATTATCGAAGAAAATAAGAGCACCTGGCGAGCCCGATTACCCTGCTTACGGTGTTACCGGACCCTCGGACCCCAACGGCGACAGTAGACTGGCGCAGTCTGCGCATCTTTACCACTACCAGCACCAAAAGCAACAGATCATTGCTATGGAAAGGTATGTTTTAATCTAGAACAGTGATTCTAAACAAGTCCTGGTGGAGTCTCTAGGCTCCATGGAGGACTTGGCGGAGACTTAAGATGTAGAGATAAAAATGTATTAACAGGGGTTCACTGAAACCAATAAATTTTTTAAACGGGTCCTCGAGAAAAAATAGTTTGGTAATCTTTGACCCAGATGTCCTCTATAAAACCTCTAGGCTATCGAGATTTAGCAATTTACTTTGCATAAAAGCTAACAAAAACCTTTTTAATTGGACCACGAAATTTGGTTAACAAAAGCGGTTAATTAAATAAAATCTATTAAACTCATTACTTAAGAACAAAAATGAAAAAATGTGTTCCATTCGATTGGCTTCAATTTCCGTGCTCGTTTTCTATAATATTGATTTTAACGTAACCTCACGAATGACTTACCGTTGGTTTCTGAGACCAAAATCTCTATACAAAACATATCGTCATCCTTTTGACCATACAGAGATAACATTTTGTTTTAAACAGAGATTTTGGTCTCAGAAACTTATGGTTAATTATTAAAACTACGACTTTATGGAATAAGTAGATGTCGCCCGCGACTCCATCGTTGCAGAATAAAAAAAACATAATAAGTAGCCTGTGTGTTCTTCCAGACTATGATCTACATCTACATATTATGTCAAATTTCATCAAGATCCGTTAAGCCGTTCTGGAGATACTTTCAAGCAAACATTCATCCATCCATCCATTTAAACATTTATGATATTACTAAAATGGTAAGAAGACTTCTAATACTGTGATTTAAAGTTTTGTCAGATATGTGATTGCAAATGCAGATAAATCTATGTCATGCTTATATCAGAATAGATTCCGGTTAGCTTTCGCAGCAGTGTGGTACAGTCTTAATATTAGATAATAAATGGATGCATGCTAACGTAGTTTATGTTTATCCGAAGATGTCTGACGATACTCAAATATATATCACATTTTTTGTTAAATAAAATGACAAAAATTTTATCAAATTCAAGCTGCATATTTTTAATACGCCTCAACTGCACAAATTAGATTTCGACATTTTTCTGAAATAACATTTCGTAGCGTCGCGCGCGAGCTTATTTTTAAATTTTACAAAAAATATTTATATAGTTGCCGGGAGAAGGTTCGGGATATTCTACCTTTTCTCCGTAGGTCGCCCACGCCGCACGGCCGCGCGCGCCCACACGCCCACATGCCCACCGTCGCCCTCAAACATTTCAATTACAGTTACGTCTGTCAATAGTTATTTGTAATATCAGATAAATACATTTCACCAGATTATATTATTGGAATATATAAATGAACGAATGATTGAAAAGCCACAAAAATACAAAATTATACGTAATTACTTAGATCCTTCAAGCTTTTCACATTAATTTACTTTTGTGATTCGAAAAATACATCGTAAGAATCAAATTAGAATGATTGAAATATTTTTACAGAGCTGGGCATTAACTCGTTAATCCGTTAATCGTTAATTAACGAAGTTAACATTTTGCTTAACGGATTAACTTTTAAGTTAACTTCAAAAAGTGTTAACGCTTTTGTTAACTTCCGTTAAACTCAACTTATGTTAATAAAAGTCCGTTAATCGTTAAATTAGAAACTTGGAGACGTGCTGTCATTTTGTTTAAATTACGCGCCACGCCACGCTCGTAGGTTCAGCTATGTTGGGCGACTGTCGGCGACTCGAATGGTGAACGAACGAGTTGATAATTGATATATGTCAAGTTCGCGTGCAACTGTGATGCATCAGTGCGTCCGGGAAAGACGTGAACAACAGGACAAAATCAAAAGAAGGTTCAAAATAGTATATTTCATTACGAGTATATAAAAGCACGAGTATGTAATAGCCCACATTCCGAACGCTCTTCGTCCCTGCAATACCTTCCAATCACTTTTTGAGCAACTGTATTAAAATATTTTTTTTACTCGTGCTTTTTCTCTAGCTTTTCCAAACTCGTTCGTCCTCTTTCCCAACTGTCAAAATAATGTCTATTAAAAAGAAAAAACCAACCACGAAGTTTTTACAAAAAAAAAAAAAAAATCATTGAAGTTTTTATGTTTCATGCAAATATTGCTAAAAAGAAGCTTCTAATTTGTTACAATATCAGATTTAATGATTTTATTCAATGAATTAGGTAAGGTTTCATTTTATTTCATCTCATTAAATTTAATTTTCATTTCATATCAATAAAAATAATCTACTGAAGACTTGGGGGTTTGGGCATAGTTCCCTTTCCCTACCCAGAATGGGTGAAGAATAGTGATGCAACGGATGTCTGTTTCCGTTTCCGCAAGTGCGGAAGTTCCGCGTGCTTTTCAACATCCGTTTCTGCTTCTGTTTCCGCAACTTTTATAACGGAGATAAAACGGAACTTTACGACGGCTGAGAAATCCAATGCGCGGCGCGAGACGCGCAGTTCGTGCGCGGCCTTTCGGCACTTGTCGCATTTGTTTGTTTACGTACTTTTTCGTGAATTTAAGCGCGTAATATTTTCTGCTGCTGTTTGAAACAATCAGTTTCTCTTGCTGGAGTAAACTGTCTAGTTGTTGTCCATATAAAATTTGACCACTGGCAAAATGTGACTATTTCATACTTACGAGTTATTAAATGTACTTTTGAATAAGTGATAACCATGTAATAAATCATCATCATTATTATCATCAGCTCACTATACATCCCCACTGAGGGGCTCGGAGCCTATCCCAAGTTAGGGGTGACTAGGCCATAGTCAACCACGCTGGCCTAGAGAGGGTTGACTTCACACATATCATTAAATTTTTTCTCAGATATGTGCAGGCAGCAGTTATTCTACACCGTAGGAACGTCGGATAAATGTACATATCTAAATCGAAAAACACATTGGTACATAGCGAGATTCGAACCCAAACTTTTTATGGTGAATTTTTATTTAGTATATCTGGGACTGTTAAATTAATAATGTTTTTTGTATTTGAGCGCTAGGGATCATCATTTTGAGCGCTAGGTATGGCAATGGTTTAGTTCACCAATATGTAGATATTTGTTCCACGATTGCATTTTTGTGTACTAATATGTTACAAGATTTTGACAAAGTCAAGTTTTTCATCAAATTCCAGAATATTGAGTAAAACATGTAAGGATACTAATCAAAACCAGCTTTTATCTTCTCGGTTCAAGATCTTGTAACATTTCAAACACACCCACACATACACACACGTATGCACACACACATAAACATAAACGCATACACACCCATACAACACGGACTCGCTTCAAATGCCTGCGGTTTATTGGCTACTACATAGTGAACGGCCCCTCGCTCGGATCCGAGGGGGAGGCGCCGCTACTAATAGCTCTGCCCACTCGGATCCGAGTGGTCAGCAGTGAATGTATTAATAAAGAAATATATTTGTCGTTTGTCAACACGAGTGGTTTGGCGAACATTAATTTGTAAATAGTGTAATTTCGTCCCCTGAAAATAAATTAAAAAAAAAACGTGTTTTAACTTATTGCAGCACAGTAAAAATACATACATTGAAGGCTAAAGGACACCGATATCCACTGCCTTAATAAATTAAAAACGAACACAAACTGTTTTTACCAAAAAAAAATTTGTAAATATGTTTTTTTTATTATTTACACTTCTGTTTCCGCATCCGTTTCCGTTTCCGTTTCTGCTAAAATTTATTTTTGACATCTGTTTCCGTTTCTGGTTCCGGTAAGACACTTCCGTTGCATCACTAGTGAAGAATACAAAAAAAAAAATCTTTGTTTGTATTCTTTTACGGTTGGCGCCATTTTTCAAACATTTTAGTTAGTTGTTTATTGTGTTTTTATTATTCTATTAAATTCCTAATTTTTTTCGCAACTGTATTAAAAATAGTTGTTTAGTACACGTGCGGAACTGTCATTAGAACTTGTTCCAACTGTCAACCCTCACCTTCGGCTGCGACTCGGCTCGGGTAGACATTTGTCGGCACTCTTTGCAATGACAGGCTTTCCGCATTCGTAATGAAATATACTATAATGCATTCATACCTGTCTCTAATGTGTTATAGAATATATAGTCAAATTACTATTTTAAGCAAGTGTCGCCACAAAAGTGTGAAATTAGTATGTATAATTTTGGTATAGTTAACTGTTAACGATTAACTTTAACTTGCGTTAAATTTTCTAGAATATAACGCTTTAACGATTAACGAAGTTAATTTTTTAATTAACGAATTAACGATTAACGAAGTTAACTTTTCGATTAACTGTGCCCACCTGTGTATTTTTACGTATTTGTAATTCGACACAGACTAAATAAAATTACACAGACGTAATAAAATATTTGTTCAGGGGTGGTGTGCCGGACAATCGTCCTGGATCCGTCTCCGAGCCGGAGTCCGATGAGAACGAAGAAGGAGACTACACCGTGTACGAATGTCCCGGGTTCGCTACCGTGAGTAGTCGTCCGCAAAAACATCTACGTTTGAAATCTGCATCACTCTGTTTTGAAGACAAAACTAAAGTCCATTTTTTATTTTTTTTGTTTTTTTTTATTTTCAAAGTTTGTGTTTATGTTGTTGTTTATGTTTAATTTTCAGTTCCGTTTTGCATTCTACATTCTGCATGTGCCTTCGTCAAACCTCATCAAGCAGTTGGGCGACGTTTTTCTACTTTGGTTTGTCGTGTTTGAATTGCCATCCGTTGAAAGGACATCATTATCATCATCGTTTAAAATTTGCCCTGGGCGGTGCAGCAATTCAAACCATCGTTGTGTTAACTACGCCATACTTTTGACTCTGCGATAAGATACTACTCCACTTTTTCTTTTACTACTTCAATGTATGTTTTATACACAATATATCTCTTCCCTTTTATTGTATATATGACTATTGTCGTGAACTATATTATATATTTTCAAGTTTATCTGGAATTCTTATGAACAATAATCTTCTAATATTTTTATAATTTAATTGTCATGTTTTAACCGTTGTCCACATTTTGCCACTCGTTCCTTAATATTTAATTTTTTTCTGCTGAAGGCGCTGCTGTTTTATGCGCCAATAGCGTTAGCGAAGCGTCAATAGTCAAATGGTTAAGATACCCTTAACGACACCTGACATCCGATCACATGGTTTCAAATCCCGCCATTGAACTACTGTCTAGAACCATATCCTATCACAAGCATAGCGCTTAGTTGGAATGGTAGAGGAATATTAGTAGAAAAATCTGCTATTAATTAATTAATTATTTCAATTAAAAAAAAACTTCTTTATCCTTATCAAATATCTCCGTCCAGTTGTGAGTGAACGAAAGTGTGATATGTGTTAGTTTGTACGGCGAGTGCTTGATCTTCTTAGACAGTCAAATTATTTTAAGATAAATTTTTGAAATACAGTAAAAAAATCAAAGTACATTATTTTTCCACCATAACAACTGTAAAATTATAACACAGTCTGTCAGGTTAACCAACGAAGTTTGCGATTCGACGGTAACACGATATCATTTCAGACTGGTGATATGGAGGTTAAGAATCCGATGTTCTCGGACGATCCGACGCCCGCCACTCCCGGCAAGTGCGAGATCGTGCGACCCCAGCCCAAAGAGTAAACATCTGTGGATCCAGCCTCTCTGCACATTCTACTCTATGAACGAGGACAACGCTATTACTCTATTTCCACAACATATACTTTGTGCTGATCGATCTCATGTAATCGATCCCTTTTTAATTACTTTGTAGTTGTAATTCAATTATATTTAATCGATAATGATATTAAATGATCTATGTGAAAATTATTTCATGTCGAAGATTTAATTATGTTAAATCATGTCTATGTACAATACAAACTTTATGGCGGCACGAAATTTCGAATATGTTAGGTATCGGTGTTTGGTGGGGGATTTCGGGGGTTCGCAGCTAACCAAAGCTGCATGCTTGTATATTGTAATGCTATATTTCAGTGAACAGTATGTTATGTGTTTATTCCTGGGTCAGGAGTGCTTAAAGCGCGGCCCGTTACTTCCTTTTATTATCGTTAATAACTTCTATAGTCTACTGAGTTATGTTTTTATTATGTAAGATTGTTTTAAATCAATATATTTCTTAAGCCAAGGACTTTGTTTAAATTTTAAGATTCTATGAACTTTGATTACTTTCATACCTAATTCGATACATTGCTTAAGATTTCTATAGTGAATTTTATATTTGGTTTTATTATTAAGATTTGGTACTAGTTTAATCTCTTTAGTATTTCCTATGCATATATTTTCAGGACAAAGTGGTAAATCTGAATGCAAGTTATAAATTTCTGTAGGATACTCTAAATCCACTTCCAATATGTAACCATAATCAGAAGTATCAAGTACCTGAAAATTGGTTTCGGGATTAACCCATTCAAAACCTCCTACAGGGAGGTATTGGGACATTGCCCAACCGTAAAGATTATTAGCATCAAAATATGCAAGATATGAATTTTGTTGATTTTTGTCGTAATCCTCCATAAATTTATTGTTAGCTTTAGCATATCTATTGCTACATTGAGAGACTCCCCCTCTTATACCTGACCTAATAAATGCAATTTTGTCAATATCTGTTAATAATTCAAGTTCAACTTTGGTGTATTTTAACATAGCATCCCAACTTAAGCCAGGTGCTGTGTAATAATGTGCGGGATCTAAACAATATGTTTTAATACAAAGATTTCTAAAATTTTCAAAAATATCAGTTAACAGTAAAACGTCAGTTTTTAAATATAAGTCAGAGTAGTCTGCCATATTCTTACACTTAAAGTATCTCCAAATATCTTGAGCGTGTTTGTAGTCATCGTCAGTTATGTTAGAGTTAGTCATAGAATTGTAAAATTGATCTTGCTGAGGTAGGTCAGTTAATTTTAAAGAATCGTAAGATGTCATAAATTCGTATGGATATATACCTTTTCTCCTAAGTCGATTGAAATCTTCATCTTTGGGAAAAACCCTTTTCATTGTTTTAAATTGATCATTTTTGAGATTCTTAGCTAATTGATTAAGACTACAGGATAGAAATTTGAAAGAGTCTATAAATCTTATCTCTAGGTTCCTATTTTTTATCTTTATAATTTTTGAAAGTGATATGTATTTTTCTTTTGTTTGTGGAATAATCATAATTTCACCTTCAACAGTATTTAATGCATGAACAATAAAATGTGCGTCATAATGACTGAGATTATGAAGTATTACAGGTATATAACGCGGATTTTGAAACTTTTTAGCACATAATTCATGTGCCACCCCTCTAAATCGACCAGTATTATAATCGAAATCTAAAAAAAATTCTCCGACTAAGTTATTATCACAGATATAACAATGGGTTGAATTGTTTATTTTATTATTATCTTCAATCGAAAGAGGCATATGACATTTTCCTTTTATGTTACTTAAATTTTCTAAATCATGACATAAACGTTTCATAAACGTTTCAACACAATTTGGTCCACTGTACGTTTCATATTTTGAAAGACTATCATCGTAGGAACATTTAACATAATACCCGAAACTGTAAACTTCATGTTTATTAATGTTGTTTGTATATAACGTAGAGGGATTGTTTGAACATGTGGCTATTGGATTTAAAAATGCCTCGAAATCAGCATATACAACAAAAGGAATTTTTAATTTTTTTTGAAATTTATCAAACTTTAATTTGTCATTGGAAACCGGTTCATCAAACCAATTCTTTGAACTATTGTTACTACTCGGTAAAACTGTAGTTATGTGACAGCAATCATTTTGTTGATGGTTCAACAATCTTTCCTCACTGGGAAAGTGTAATAAACATCCATCACATATGTAAATGGCATGCTCTTGCTTTGAAATTTGTTTGCTAACTAGTCGTGACAAGTTTTTAATGTAACAATAATGATAGTTTGTTCCATTGGATATGTACAATAAATTGACGTGACGGTTTGCACGTTGTTTGGTATAATACAGTGGACCAATGACATCGTGTTTTTTGCTCTCTTTTTTGAATTCTAACCCAAAAACATTGATACTAATGTTATTTAATTTTTCTACTTTATGTATATCTGTTAATTTAACCGGAAATGATACTCCACTAAATTTGAGTTTATTGATATGTGCTGTATAAGATGATACCCTGTCTACATGTCTTGTGGATGGGTATAAGGCAGAAAGTAATGCCCATTTAAAACATAAATTATCAGAATTTTTAACATTAATTACAGCTTTTTTCAATTTTATATCAACAGGTAAATCTATGTACGAACTACCACGCAAAGGGTTAAATTTGTTGAGATTCATGTCCAAGTATTTTATTTGTGTAAAGGAATGACGACGTTTCTGATCGTTCTTTAAATAAAAAGAGGAACTGTCAACTGTCATTTTTGTCAATTGCGAAGAAAATAATATAAAGTATGGTTGGTGAAAAAATGTATTTTCTTTTGTTCTGAAAAAACAACGGGTTTCTTCAATATAATCAATAATTCAATATATGGCGACCGTGAACAGTGATTAGAACAAGAAATAATATGGATGAAGAAAAACAATTCAGGACAAGAGCCGCATGGCGGACGCAATTCACAAAGAACGTAAACAAATATTATGGAGAAGACGTGGATAAAAAGATAATATATTACAACCTCAAAAATATCCACGAAAAACTCGAAAGCGCTAATATGGCATTCCAATCTTTGATATTGGAAAGACACAATTTCGAGCAATCCATGATGGAAAAGGATATAGAGGAAGCTGAGAAATACACGATAAAATGGCTGAAAATTAAAGACGATTTTCACCAATCGTCATCGGACACGAAAACCTCTAATCTGAAACAAATAAATTTACCCAAAATTGATATTCCAAAATTCAATGGGGATTTAAAAGATTGGTTACCCTTTTGGAGCCAATTTAAAAAAATACACGAAAGTGAGATTTACGAAGAAGATAAATTCGTGTACTTAATACAATCTGTTACGGTAGATTCCGAGGCCAAATCGGTAGTAATGAGCTACCCTATTTCGAAAGAAAATTACAATAAATGCATAGAACATTTACAGTCAAGATATGGACGGGAAGATCTACAAATACAATTATATGTTAGAGAATTGTTAGCCTTAGTTTTACAAAAAGCAACTGGTGACGGAGTGGAATTATCTGTGCTATATGACAAATTAAGTGCACATTTAAGAGCCTTGGAAACTTTGGGGGTAACTAAAAAACATGCTGCATTTTTGCTTCCATTGGTAGAATCATCACTTCCTCAAGAGATTTTAAAAACATGGCAGAGAGCCAAGAGTAGTTATAACATTGAGGAAGAATTAAATAATTTATTAACATTTTTACAAAAAGAAGTGGAAAATGAGCAAAGAGTAAGAATGGCGAATACATTTTCAGAAAATAATAAAATAACAAAAGAAATTCCAACTGCGAGCTGCCTCACTACAATGGTAGAAGAGAAGGAAAGGAAGAATGCCTGTCTATTTTGTGAAAAGGAGAACCATAACAGTATTGAATGTTACAAATTACAAAAGTTGTCGGCAGATCAACGCAAGGACATAATATTAAAGAAGAAAGCATGCACCATCTGTCTGAAAAAAGGCCACTTCTGGAAAAACTGCAGAGCCTCGGTCAGATGCCTGATCTGCAACAAGAGACATTCAACAGTTATATGCACAGCTTCACAGACAACTAAGCAGGATCCAGAAAAAGCATACCAGCCATCTCCGCAAAAGAAAACCACTACAGCGGCAACATCTTCAACTCAAGCCACAACAACTCTTCTACAGACACTCATGGTAGAGATAGAATATAAAGGGAAGAAAATAAAAACAAGAGCACTATTTGACAGCGGTTCCCAGAAAACATACTTACAGCAGGACATCATAGAAGAGCTTCAAATACCTTCAATAAAAGAAGAAGTACTCACCCATAATCTCTTCGGAGGACTGCAGACCGCATCACAAGTTCATAAATTATATGATATAACAGTGCAAAGCTTGGATGGAACTTTCAAGATTGACATGGAGGCCCTCGGGAAATCTTGTGTGTGTACTAATGTTCCCAGCTTTAATACAAAAGACATTACTATCTATAACATGCTAAAAACACATAAGATATGTCTAACTGACAAAGGCGATAGTACTGACATAGGTCTTTTGATAGGGGCAGATTTCTCAGGACTTCTAATGACTGGTACAATAATTAATCTAAAAGATGGACTTGTGGCAATTAAAACAAAACTAGGATGGACATTACAAGGAAAACAAGTAGGTATATTTAATAATGTAACCATTTCTATGTTCTGCTCTGAGTTGACAGATTACTGGGGTTTGGAGACATTGGGAATACAGGATCCTGTGGAGACAAAAACAAAGGCGGCTGTTGCAGAGGAGGTGCTAGCATCATTCAATGAGAGTGTGAATATTAATGAAGAAAACAGGTATGAGGTTCAACTTCCTTTTAAAGTAGGCCAAGAGGATTTATTATCTAATTATGAAAGGGCAAAACAGAGGCTTGTCTCGACAACAAAAAGGCTAGTATCAGGTGGTAAATTCAAAGAGTATCATGAAATTTTCAAAGAATGGCATGAAACTGGTATAATAGAAAAGGTGCCATCTACACAAGTGGACCATGATACTGGCCATTATTTACCACATAGAGCCGTTATTAAAGAGTCTAGCTTAACCAGTTCATTGAGACCAGTGTTTGACGCTTCAGCTAAAGATAAATATGGACTGTGTCTTAATGCTTGTTTAGAAAAAGGAACAAATTTAGTTGATTTAATCCCTAATTTGTTAATAGGTTTCAGAACAGGGGCAATTGGTATCACAGCTGATATACAAAAGGCATTTTTGCAAATCAGCATTTCCCCAGCTGACAGAAACTACTTGAAATTTTTATGGTGGGAAAATGAAGATTGTAACAATGTTATTGTTTATAGACATTGCAGAGTGGTATTTGGATTAACATGCAGCCCATTTTTACTGTCTGCCACACTCATACATTACCTGAACAGTATAACAGGAGCATATCAACAGTCGGCACAGCTTCTGAAAAAATCATGGTATGTAGATAATTGTATAACAAGTTTAGATACAGAAGAAGAAGCAAGAAAATTCATAGTGGAGTCTAAGCATATAATGAATGAGGCGAAATTCAACTTACGCATGTGGGTGACAGCTCCACTGGAAATTAATGAAACAGGTAAAGACATAGTACCAATATTAGGTCTCAGCTGGGATACTAAGTCTGATCAGCTGTACTGCAGCAACATAGACAATTTACCGGACTCGGAGGATATAAAACAGCTTACAAAAAGAGATTTATTGTCACTGACACAAAAGGTTATGACCCAATTGGATTTACTTCACCAGTTATGTTGACACCTAAACTTATTTTACAAGAAACATGGAAAAACAATATGTCATGGGAATCTCCTCTCGATGCCGATCTAATGAAAAAATTCCATGAGTGGTATAAAACATTTCATTACTTAAAGAACTGTAAAATTCCAAGGAGATTGACCGAGGACACAATGAAAGAGTGTGAAATTAGCTTACATTTATTTTGTGATGCAAGCAAGGATGGGTATGCTGCAGGTGTGTTACTTCGTGCTGAAAAGAATAAAAAGGTGACTACACAACTAATTTCAGCCAAGTCCCGTGTCACACCTCCCAAGAAGATAAGCATTCCCAGGTTAGAATTACTAGCTGCATTGATAGGCGCAAGGCTGCTCACACAGGTTAGAGAAAACCTCAATTTACAACATTGTTCTGAATACTGCTGGACAGATTCAGCTGTTACTCTGTGTTGGATCAATCGAGAATTACCCTTGAACACATTTGTAGGTAACAGAATAAAAGAAATTAGACAACATACTAATACCAACAATTGGAGACATATTCCAGGTGAACACAACTGGGCGGACCTGGCATCCAGAGGCTGCAACGCGAAGACCCTACTCGAGACCAGATGGTGGGAAGGACCCGCTTGGCTGCGTCTGGAGCCGCAGCAATGGCCGAAGTCCAACTTCACAGTTGATGAGCTGCAGGTACACCTGGAAACTAAAAAGATTGTGAGTAATATACAAGTATGTTGTAATGAGAGTTTTATAAAGAAAATACAATATTTCTCTAAATATTCAAAGATGATAAGAATGGTTGCATGGATGTTAAGGTTCATATATAATACACAGCATTCACAAAATAAGAGAAAAGGAGAAATAACATATAGTGAGTATAATAATGCAGAGAAAACATTAGTTAAATTAATTCAAAATACAAACAGTGAAATAAATAAGGAAAAAAGTGAGCATTTAACACAATATTTAGATAAAGAAGGATTAATAAGAATAAAAACTAAACTTACCATATCAGATTTTCCAGAAACAACTAAAGCACCCTATTTGTTGTGGGCAAACAACCCAATTGTGACAGCCATGGTGAGACAGCGCCATGAACAGCTCCAGCATGTGGGATCAAATGAACTGATTACAGACTTAAGAGCGAGGTTCTGGATCATCGGTATACGTAGATTGGTAAAAACAATAATAGCCACATGTGTCATTTGCAAACGATACAGAGTGAAAGCCAGCCGAGCACCAACAGCACCACTGCCCCCAGAGCGCACCAGCTGTTCTGCTGCCTTCCAGACCACAGGCGTAGACTTAGCGGGTCCTCTGTTTCTGCGTAACGGCGAAAAGTGTTGGATTGTGATATACACATGCGCAGTATATCGCGCTGTTCATCTAGAGTTAACAAGGTCACTCTCCACGGAGGCCTTCATCATGACTTTACGACGATTCGTAGCACGAAGAGGCCGCCCAGATTTAATGATGTCAGATCAAGGAACAAATTTTTGTGGCACAAAAAACTTAATTTTGTCTCTAGATTGGGAGGAGGTGCAGCGTCACTCCACTGTGCGACGCATATCGTGGAAGATGAATGCACCATCTGCTGCCTGGTGGGGTGGCTATTGGGAGCGCCTTATAAGAATTATGAAGGATCTTCTACGACGCATATTAGGTAAATCGACAGTATCATATGAGGAGCTTGTTACTTTATTATGTGAGTGTGAAGCAATAATGAATGGACGACCACTCACATACATCAATGACGATAAAAATAGTAATTTAGAGCCACTCACCCCAGCACACTTTATACAACCATCATGTAATACTGAAATGTCAGATTTTGATCAAATAGACAAAGAAAGTTTAAATAGACGACTTAAGTATTTACAAGAACTCAAAGAACAATTTAAAAGTAGATTCAAGAATGAATATATAACTCTATTAGTTCAGAAAGGCAAAGAAATAAAAGATAGTGTAAACATAGGAGATATAGTACTGATAGAAACCGAAGAGAAACGAATAAAATGGCCTTTAGGTATTGTTATAGATCTGTTCACAGGTAGAGATGGAGTAGACCGCACAGCCAGGGTAAGGACTGCCATCGGCACAAAAATCCGTCCGATACAGAGACTGTACAAGCTGGAAGTCTCCAATTTCACAGGTGACAATGTTTCTTTAAGTCAAAGTCCTATTTCTTCACCTTCAGAGGAGAATTCTCCTGAAATCAGTCATTTGTGTCCTGAGATATCTGTAGCCCCAGTAGATACTAAAAGCCGTAGCGGTAGAACGATCAAGAGGCCGAGTAAATATGATATTTACGTTTAATTTCATTTTGTTAATAATATTTTTACGTGTCAAGTTAATTTTGTTAGAAATAAGTTTCTATTTTTTGTATCTTTATAGTCTATAGAAAAGACAAGATAATTTCATAAAATTTAAATGTATGTCTTAGTTCTGTTAAAATTACTATATTTATACCAGTAATGTAACAGTTAGGATAAGTTGAACTAAGTATATTTTACTATCAGACTAATTGTCACAATTGTTAATCTAATTTTAAGTTAATTTTTTCAAAATTGTTTAAATTTGTAAAACGTGTAATTAAGCATGTCACGTCATCTATTGTCGAATAGAAGGAATTGTCTAATAGTTTTTGTATAACGCCCTCTGTAGGCGATTAGCGTTTTGATTCGTAATTTAGTCATTGTTAGTAATCTTTCTTTGGCGTTGGAGGATGTAAAGGAATGACGACGTTTCTGAACGTTCTTTAAATAAAAAGAGGAACTGTCAACTGTCATTTTTGTCAATTGCGAAGAAAACAATGTAAAGTATGGTTGGTGAAAAAATGTCTTTTCTTTTGTTCTGAAAAAACAACGGGTTTCTTCAATATAATCAATAATTCAATAATTTGTTTTAGACTCCAACCGCTATCTTTTTTTTCAAAACTACTAATTTTATTGGTTAAAGTATCACATAACGATGAAAAGAAAATTTCTAAGTCGTCTGTCAGAGAAATGACGTAATTACTAGTTTGAAAATCGAATGAATTTGATATGTTTTTAGTTTCTTGTACAAAATCGGCTAATAAAATAAAGTTAACTTTAAATATAGTATGTTGCGTGATAGTATTTCTAAGCAAACAAAGTATTTCTTCTTTGATAGAATTTAAAAACAATTCCGGTGTTTCAAAATGTAACTCACATGATTGATTAGATTTAGCAAAAATGCGATAAGTAATTATTCTACAACCAAAAGCAGATTCAATAACAGAAACATTTGTTAAAGAACTGTGAATCTTCAATAAATTATTTTTGTGAAGTTTACTTTTTAAATGATTTGCAAAATATCTTCTACTAACAAAAATGTTACAAGCACTACAATTTACCTTATTACTATCATTGATGGGTGCAGTGGATGAAGTTGGTTCGTCTCTTCTTTCGGAAGCACGCTGGTAAGAAGTTGACGCTCGCTCCTCGATCTTTTGTTTTTTAGATACCATCAACATTATCGTTACTTCTTTTCACAGCACCACTTCCGATTTGTGATGTGTATCTATTAAAAAGAAAAAAATGTTTAAAACACTATAAAGCATTATGTTGTAGTTGTATTTTTTGGTTGTTGTATAATTTAATTGTACTTACTTGATGTTTCTCTCGACTTCGGAGCAAATATCATATAGCTGTTGATCGTAGTAGGAATTGTATAAATCCACCCTTTCTATTTGTTCACAGATATTATACAACTCTTTATCCTCCACGGAATCATTCACCGCAAAGTTTTTAGCACAGTTTTCACTAGCAACATTCATTGATAATATTATTAGCACACCAAAACACAAAATTAGACGAAGTGAGCAGTGAACGATTTGATGTTAACTGATGTAGGCTTAAAGTTTACATATACTATTTATACTATAAAGATTTAAAAAACAACTTAATAACTCCTAATTAACTACACCTTTAAGTTCTATTATGTATATAATTATGTAATTACTCCACCATTGTTGTTACCTATTACTTATTATTATTAAAAACAAATTTTTTATAATTATCTTGTTTTGTAATTCCTTTAGTAATGTTTAAAATAATATTACTAACATTTTCAAAGTTTTTGTCTAATTTTTCCTTTGCGTAATATTTCACACGAATGTTTGCATGTTTCCATTGATCCGTTTTCGGAATTTTGGATATTTTTTTCAAATCATATATTTCTATCTTCATTAAATGTGTTGCATTACCACCATCGTCACTGTTTGTATTCAAAACAGCTGTTCCATCATCCACAGCTCGGGAAACCGATGTACATAATTTCTTTTTCTTGTTATTTGCTGCCTCAAACAGCTTGTCTAAACTATCGCTCGATGCTTTTCTTTTTGGTTTTTGTTCTTCTTGTATCAGTGTTTCACTGTCTTCTTCCGATACCGGGTAGTAATATTGCTTAAACGTATTTTCCTCAAAATTGTATGATTTCTGAAATAAAATATTTTAACTTATATATACATATATACATAGGTGGGCACAGTTAATCAAAAAGTTAACTTCGTTAATCGTTAATTCGTTAAATAAAAATTTAACTTCGTTAATCGTTAAAGCGTTTAATTTAAGAAAATTTAACGCAAGTTAAAGTTAACAGTTAAAGTTAATTTTGGTTTATAATACGAATATAGGGCGCAAGCGGGAAATGGCCATACGAATAATCTCCGAATCATATGGACTGATTTTGTCAAGACTTCAATTTTCAATTTTAGGTCCTTTGCTTTTTGTTATTTTTATTAATGATATTGACCAATGTTTTAAACACACGCATTGTTTATTATATGCTGACGATCTTAAAGTCTATAGTGCTATCACATCTGTCGTTGACTGTTTGAAAATGCAAGAGGACCTAAATCGTTTAACAGCATATTGTAAAAAAAACAAGCTATATTTAAATTTAAATAAATGTAAATTCATATCTTATACAAAAAAATGCAAAAACATTAATTACACTTATTCGTTATGTAATACACTCTTAGAAAAAGTATCAGTAATACGAGATCTCGGTATCTATGTGGACTCCAAGCTCAACTACCATGTACATGTGGATCATATAGTTGGAAAGGCATTTAAGTTATATGGTTTTGTTATGCGCACCTCTATTCCTTTTAAGCGACCTTCGTCCTACCTTCTTCTCTATAAATCCCTTATACGCTCTCAGTTGGAGTATGCCACGCCTATTTGGAACCCTTTTTACTTAAACAGTAAAAATAAACTTGAAGCGGTGCAGCGCAGGTTTCTTCGGTCTAAGCATTATCGTTGTTTTCGTTCGAAGTCCTCATACAGTTCATTATTGCTAAAATACGATCTGCCCACGCTTGACAGGAGACGTAATCTTTTGGATGGTATGTTATAGCATAATATCGTGCATCAAAAATTCAACTGCATGGAGCTTACTAGACAAATACAATTACATGTGCCTGCTCGATCATGTCATATTCGTGGCACTCGTAAAAGTGCTCTGTTCGCACTAAAACGATGTAAGACGCACGCAGGTGAGCGTGCCCCCTTATGGAGGGTGATGAGGTTGTACAATGATCTTTTCATTGATATTGATCTGTTTGCCGCGTCATCTGCATCGTTCAGAAGAAGTGTTGTGCGTGGTATGCAGATGTAAGCTAATATACGTTTATTGACTTATATCTGCATGATATGTATTTGGCCTTTTATCTGCCCGGTGCGGGTGGCGACGTGTCTATGGGGTCTGTGAAATGATCATTGCCTTCGTAAACTTTATTAATTTTTATTGTTTAAAACTGTTAGATTGTATTTAATTATTATGTCTCAACTTAATTGTAGTCTATTATTATTATTATTGTTGTTTTCTTTCCTTTCTTTTTATTTACTGTAGTTGTGAACAACGATGTTGGGTACATAATTACATTGTATGTGTTATATTTATACTATAGATATATACCTATTATGTAGTCGTTAGTTGTTCCAAATAAATTAAAAAAAAAAAAAAAAGACTTTCTATAGAACTTAGGCTATTTTTACTGCGCTTACGAAATCTCGGGCGAGCGCTAATCCTATCTATAGTTTAGTTATATAATATACTCAAATAAAATTTTGACGATTGGGGTGATGTACTACTGCCTGTACGATATTAATGACATAGCATGCACTAGTTACACACACTTATATACTACACTGACAATGATGGACAATTGACCTTTTCAGTCATTTTTTTATCGACCATCCAACTTCACGGAATTAGAGAACTAACTAAATTTAGACAACACAAGTTTTCTATTAAACAGTGAGACATACTCGTATTATGGTAATATTCAAAAGAATATCAATCTCAAATCTCAAACAAAATGCAGTAAGAAGGGACATAAACGAAAGTATGTTTAATACATCTCAAATATAAAATGTCACCTATTTACTTCGGCCGACACCGACTGCGAAATAACAATAATTATACAATATAGATATGTTACAAGAAAGAAGAGAACTTTCTTTAGAGTTTAGAGGGTTTTCATGACATTATTTTGTTACTTTTCAGTGCATTTTGTTTGAGATTGTTTTTTATGTTATTGTAAAGGTCACTTGTGCCGACGACATTTCATATATTAATTTTAGTATAACACAATTTAACATTATTTCACTAACATAATTATTTTATCTTTTTCCTCATTCTTTCTCGTTTTATCGTATACTTTTTTTTTGTAAACAAACAAATTATCTTCGCTATTGTCTTTGCGCAGCGCACGTGCATCCCCGACCATTAGAAGGGTTGGGGCCATAAATCCATCGAGTTCGTTATCGCATTCTGTGTGCGGGCTGTCCATTTGATCCTTTGTTCATATTTTTAAAATGCAAAATTATTTTTCGTTGACCATGAAGAAGCCCCAAAAAAAACAAACGACGGTAATAAACACCTAAATCCCTTTTGTTTTTGTGGAACGTTTATTGCGTGCACATTTCGTCTTTCGTATTTTTAAATTTATTTTTCATTGTTTGTTTCTTATCTACGCAATGACAAAAAAATCCTATTTGTACGCTTTTTCAAATGAACCATAAACTATTTTTTTTTATATTTTTTGCTGTCTTTAAACTTCAATATTAAAATAAACATTTTCGTCGCCAACAAAATTTAGTTGTAATTTAGTTACGACGTTGAAGAGTTATGCACACTTGATTATTTTGATTGCAATTCAACGCAGAGTTTATCTATATATATAAGTGTACAATTATTGTATTTAGAATAAAGTACTTTCGTACCTTATGTTGGTTTTATAACAAAATCATGTTCTAAAAAAAAGTGATGTTAAATAAATGAAAACCAGTTTTAATGTGAATAAAATGTAATATAGACTTTTCGAGATATTTGTGTAAATGTGAAATAATTAAAAAACTTTGAAGGTGTCTAGCGCCTAAACTTCGCAATATTTGATAGAGGTAAGTTTGGTTAAATCGTCACTATTTTCTAACAAGGATTCTGCGGTACTCTTTTGATCACGTCTATCCCGGCCGCTCGGTGTATTGTATAACATGCATCACACTCGCTCGTTCTCGTTCTCTCTCGTTCTCGGTCACCATTCGACTCGCCGACGTTCGCCGAACATAGCCGAACTTACGAATGTAGCCTGATGCATAATTTAAATAAAATGACAACACGTCAATAAGTGTCTCTTGTTACAATTAACGGACTAAATTAACGGAAGTGAAATTTAACGGAAGTTAACAAGAGCGTTAACACTTTTTGAATTTAACTTAAAAGTTAATCCGTTAAGGAAAATGTTAACTTCGTTAATTAACGATTAACGGATTAACGAGTTAATGCCCAGCTCTGCATATATATAAACAAAAGGAAAAAATACATCGTAAAATTATTTTTAATTTAGACTAATTACCTACAAAAACAGTAAAGTATCTCACCTCCATTCTGACGTTGTAAATTTAAACACAACACAAAACAACACCAAACACTGGTAATATTATCACAACTTATTGTCACTGCAACAACTGAGTTCCAACCAACTTTGAGTTTCTTATATACGAAGTATCTATCAATTACAAACATCACATTAACAACTTGTTTAAACATTTGATAATTTCTATAACATTAATATCACATTAGTGGTTATTATCTTGTAGGAGGAACCACAAATCATTATCAACAAATGACCTCGTTATTGTAACTGTTTTCTTTGTTAAATCTATAGATATTTCGAAATATCCCATTTAGCTTTAAACTGTAGTCAAAGTTTTAACAATTCCATCGGGGGTTCAAGGCAAAACCCTTGATAATATTTTCTTGGGCCAAGTACCTAAAAGATGTATTGTTGGGTTTGTTAATAACGCAGCTTTCAATGGCAGTCTAACAAAGAACCCGTTTAATTTTGAAAATTATCATATGAACACATTTTGTTTGTATATCGATGGACAACAAATTCCTTCAAAAGCTTTACAACCATCATTTGATGGTAACATTTTCACAGCAGCGTATCATACATTGTTTTCGGGAACGGGTATTCATTTTCTCAACGAGGGTAATGGTATATCTAGGGAAGAATATGCTAAAGGCTATTGTCTATTGGCCTTCGATCTAACTCCCGATTTGTCAGCTAACTCTTCGAGTCATTGGAACCTTGTCAAGCATGGTAGTGTAAGATTAGAAGTTCGTTTTGATTCAACTCTCTCACAAACTATTAATTGTATTGTTTACGCAGAGTTTGATAACGTTATTGAGATAGATAAAAACCGTAATGTATCCGTAGACTATAGCAGCTAGGAATACACATATGTAATGCATTTCATTTAAGTAACTATGTATCAAGTGTGTGGTTTAAATAAATAACATAAAAAATTATCTTTATGCATTTTTTGTCATTTCTACCTATTGGCTTTTAAAGATTTTAAACACTAAATGAAATACTAAGACCTAGCAATTAAAAGTACATTCACATTCGATCTGTTGACTCGGATGGTGCTGGTAGTGAATCTGTATGCAATATGAATACAATAGAAATAGAGAAATGTCTAAATGAAATTCATCCGAGCTTAAAATTTAACATATACGCAGCTAATAGGTTACCAATAACTGTCGAAGTTCCAGCATACATAATAAGCAATTTGGACCCAGACACAAAGCCCGGTTCACACTGGATAGCTATTCACATAGACAAAAACCACATTGGTCAATATTTTGATTCCTATGGTAGACCACCATCGGGATCCCATCGTGCCTTTTTGAAAAGGAATTCACGTCTATGGAGTTTTAATACGAAAAAAATTCAGGACGACTGGACTTCATTCTGTGGCGAGTACTGTCTAATGTATTTGTGCTACAAGTTTCATGGTGATACAATGAGGGATTTTGTGAACTTATTTGGTGAAAATACAATGAATAATGATATTTTCTTGCATAATATGTTTAAACACACTTTTAATTGTTATAATATATGAATGTAATGTAATAAAATCTAAATAAGTTCATGTATCTATTTTATTGATTTTCCAATTAGAGTAGAAATTACATTGTCTAATTAACGATCATTAGCTAATTACTTTGGAAACAAGTAATTAACAACACTTACATTTAGAAAAACATAAACAAAAATACGGCGGGTCCGATACCGGCAAAACGCCACTAATTTGGTCCAGAACCGGTGTTCCTTATTACGATGAGCATAAGGTCGATATTGAAAAAAATATTCCTACCCTTTTTAAAATAAATTTTGGGTCTGGAACCGGTGAATCCCTACTACTGCCAATCTTCTTTTATTACCGAGGCATTAATGCGAAAATTAGGTTTGCAAGAGGAACTGATCGACACAGTTCGAGTTACGGGGATTAATAACATCTCTTTTAATGCATTAAAGCGTTGCACAGTTTCATTTGGATCGCGTTCAAGTAGCAAGCCCTACTCGTGTAAGAAAGTTGACGCTTATATTATTCCGCAGATAACGAATGCGCTGCCTACTGAGGAAGTAGACATTTCGGAATTTACGATTCCCCAAAATATCGCGTTGGCGGACCCCAACTACTTTAAACCCGCTCAGATTGATTTATTATTGGGAGCGGACATTTTTTGGGAAATTATTTTAAATGAAAAATTAACACTCGGCAAAGATAAACCTATTTTGCAAAATTCGTTATTTGGTTGGTTGATGGTAGGCCCTGTTATGGTTAGTAATACGCCGCCAATAAAAAAAATACATTGCGGTTTTAGTAGGGAAATACGCGATCAGCTAAGTAAGTTTTGGGAGTTGGAAGAGGTTCCTTCTACGCCAGTGTGGTCCCCAGAAGAGGAAGCGTGCGAGGAGCATTTCAAACAGAACACACGACGCTTAGCTGATGGCAGATTTTGTGTCACGTTGCCTCTTAATAATAATGCCGAGTTTTTAGGCGATTCCTATAGATTAGCGAGAAAGCGTTTCGATTCGTTAGAGAAACGTTTTAAAAGGCAGCCGGACGTAAAATCACAGTACGTAGATTTTATAAATGAGTACGCAGTGTCTACGCCAAATTTAAAAAGTGGCAACATTGCCACAGAGCAGCGACAGTGCACTGTCATCGCTGCTCTCGCGCCGACGGCCGATCGGCCGGCGGTCGTCGGCGCCATCTTTTACTCCACTTCAATTTCAACATCCAACCTTACAACAAGCACGCGATCAAGTAAGATCTTTCAATGATTCTTAACGAACCTGCATCGACAAAGTTTCGAGCCGGATTCGAATAATTTCTATTGGAATTCAACAATCAAAAGGGGCCAAGAAGAAAAATTTCGAAGCGGTGCGGTCGAAAAAAGAAGATTGATCGACATGGACGCGTGCTGAATATCAAATCTTCAATTCATCAAGCCAATATATACCTAGAGAGTTTTGCGGAGATGAGTGAGTTCGTTCCAATTATTTTCCAACTATTTACGTAAATCTCACTATTGCAATTTTCAATCTATTTGTTCAATCATACCAACTATCTAAAGGTGTGTTATTTCATTTCTTTGTTATTAATCATTTCAAAAATCATTATTCCAAATTCAAAAAACTATTATTTATTTCGTTTCAACAAATTAAAAATTGTCGCGTCATCCCACTTACCTTCACTAACTTGTTTAAAAAAAAATTAAACTATTGTACATTTCTAAAGGGTCTAAAGGGAACGGTGTATTGCCTCTATTTGTACTAATGCAGCATAACTTTAACCATTTGCTAACTTAAATTTCGAACATTACAGAAATCCATGTGGGGTCATTGTTCCCGCTTAAGCCGTTGGTAGCCGAGTGAACCCTCATGAGCCTTCGGTTGTTCTGCCATCTGCTTGCTTGAATATAACCTAACGTTCTGCCTGCTTTTTTCAAGTTTTTTCACAAAATTTAAGTATTTTTTTATTTTTTTACTTACCCTCAATTTAACTTTTTTTATTTGTGTTGAGAAATGGCAAGCCTGGTGCCGCGACGTCACGACCGACGTCACGACCGGCGGCGCGTACGAGCGGACAGCGGTCGACGTCGACGACACTCGCCATCTTGGACCCCACCGGCAACGGACGACATTTACGAACGATCCTTTATCAAGACGGCAGTAACCAGCCCTTTATACAGTCCACAATCCTAGGTCCTCAAACATTGGTCCTTTATGATTCTCGCCGTCTTAATTTTCGAAATTATCGAAATAACGGTCTCCGCAACATTCACGTCGAGTCTCTGCGCACTTCAAAACGCGGTCTTCAGCTATAGAAGATCTTCGGGAGCCTTCATCGTCGTCAAGATCATCATCCTGCCGAAGAATCTTCGCCCGGCAACCGCGCGCGCTCGAGAACAAAGTAGTCGACGGAACGCCGGACTTCGGACCAACCCGCTGAATCTGCGAGTCATCGTCAAGAAAAGGAGAAGATTGCATCAGCAAGGATTCACTGGTGGATGGTTTGGTCACTCGTGAGTTCGTTCCAATTATTCCTTCTATCTTTTCCTTTCTTTTAATCTTAAATTCCCTAAAACAGTTTTTTTTTTTTGAGTGGGTACACACATTTGTCGCATATTCTTTGTCTTACTGGCAGCGTATTTCTTACTTTTATACAAGCTTAAACAATAATAAACAATATTCTATGCCTTTAAAGCTTAACTTCGCTTGCATTTAGCAAAAAACATTGCTCCCGCATAACGGGATATTGTTTGTCGCACTCCAATCACTGTCGCTAATTAGTCTGGCTCGCTGCGCCGCTGCGCATGCACACCTGTATTTATTATTCGTACGAAAGTAGGTCAAGTTTACGTCATAGTGACCTATTTATTTAGTTTCCCTTTATAATATTTTTCATAGTTAATCGCTAACTATTTATCGTCTTTCGCTATGACGGACGACAAGTTAACCAAGTTAAAACAAAAACGGGGGTGTATAAAAACTAAAGTGACTATTTTTAGTAAATATTTAAAGCAACTTGTGTCCGGCGGTCAGCCTAGCAAATTACAATTGTTAGACTTAGAAGGCCGCTTTAAAAAATTCGATGCCTTATATGCCCACTTCGATAATTTACAGTGCGAGATCGAGATGCTTTCGGACGACCCCTCCGTCTCGGAGTTGGAGCGCGAGGAGTTCGAAGCCGGGTACCACCCGCTGGTAGCCGAGGCGCGGCGCCTGCTGGGTGCGCAGCCCCAGGATACTTCCGTGATACAGCTCGAAGATGCACAGGCAAGCGTTATTAAATCCAATTGTGTTAGGTTGCCAAAAATAGATTTACCCGTCTTTAATGGTCACTATCAACACTGGCTTGAGTATCGTGATACTTTCACCTCTTTAATACATTTCCGAAGGGATATTGATGACATCAATAAGTTGCACTATCTTCGTGCATCTCTTAAAGGCAGTGCTTTGCTAGTTATCGATAATTTAGATTTTAAAGCCGAAAACTATCAATCGGCGTGGAATTTATTATGTAATAGGTACGATAATAAGCGGCTGCTCGTAAATAATCACGTCAGGGAATTATTTAACGTAGAACACATTCGTAACGAGTCCTACTCAGCTATTCGTCGTCTTATAGACGTCACGAATAAAAATCTTCGTGCACTGTCGACCTTAGACCAGAATACTGACCATTGGGATGTGTTAATCATATACATGATGTCTGAAAAGCTCGATAGTGTTACTCATAGGGTCTGGGAGGAACATAGAAATACTCTCACTGATCCACCATCTTTAAATACATTTCTTACCTTTCTTAGCAACAGAGCAGATTTATTGGAGACATTGCAAGAAAATAAAGGTAAAATGCATAAACCAGAATCTCATAAATTAAATACAAACTTGCTTATAGCTTCAAACAATCAAAAATTTTATCAAAATAATAATAAAATAAATAAAAAATTAAATTCATCCAACAAAAAAATATTTACATGCCCCTTATGCAATCAAACTCATTTTCTATTTAACTGTGAAACATTCAGAGCCCTCCCTATTGAAGTTCGAATTCAAAAGGCCAAAGAAGCTAAGGTCTGTCTTAATTGTTTACGACCTGGGCACTTAGAAAATAATTGTAGCCTTGTACCATGTAAATATTGTAAAAAACGTCATAACACACTTTTGCACTTGCACGAGACGCAAATAATTCCTGAGCCCGCTCTGCCTTCAACTAGTAACGTTAATCACTTTGCTAATTCAAGCAATTCAAAGCAGTTTACTACTCCTCCGCACGTTTTGCTTTCCACAGCGCTGGTGAAGGCGGTGGACAGCCAAGGTGCCGTCCACGCCGCCCGGATGCTCCTTGACAACGGGTCAACGGCCAACTTTATAACACAATCGCTCTGCGGTAAGCTGGGATTGTCACGACGAAGTGCGAGTTCCACGGTGACAGGTATAAACAATAATACTTCTCATATTACACAGTCTTGCAGCCTTACCTTTGAGTCCTACCATAGCGACTATAGACTTACTGTTGACTGTCTTATATTACCAAAAATCACCAACGCTTTACCGTCTTCCTTCATACATATTGAAAATATTCCTCTTCCTACGGGAATAAGTCTAGCTGACCCTACATTCAATGAACCGTCAGTCGTAGACATCTTAGTTGGGGCCGAAGTATTTTGGTCTGTCTTATTAAATAATCGTGTTGATTTAGGTAAAAATCAGCCCACATTACATGAAACAAAACTGGGTTGGTTGGTGACAGGGAACGTTTCCCGTCTTAAGTCACCCTCTTCTCCTATCTGCAATCTTGCAAATGAGGAACCCAATCCAGACTTAACTCGTTTCTGGGAACTTGATACTGTTTCAGCCAAGCACTCCTTATCTCCTGAAGAACGAGCCTGCGAACAGAGCTTCGTTGACAACACTACACGCAAAGAGGATGGCACCTTTGTCGTCACAATGCCGCTGAAGGAGGACCCTTCAGTCTTGGGCGATTCTTATCAAATGGCAAAGTGCCGCTTTTTGTCCTTGGAGCGTAAGTTTCATCGAGAACCTGCCTTTAAAGATAGGTACATGGAGTTCATGCAAGAGTATGAGCGCCTTGGTCACATGACTGAAAACAAAGAGTCTGCACCTAGCTGTCTTCAACAGGTCAACTACTTCTTACCTCACCACGGCGTAATCCGTGAGTCGAGTCTTACTACAAAGTTACGTACAGTTTTCGATGCCTCGGCCTCCACCACCTCAGGTGTGTCTCTCAACGACATTCAGATGGTCGGTCCTACTGTACAAGAGGATCTTTATTCCATTTTGCTACGTTTTCGACAGCATACGTACGTCGTGACTGGAGACGTAGAAAAAATGTATAGGGCGATTGAGCTCAATCCTGTTCAACGCCCCCTTCAACAGATCATCTTCAGGTATGATTCATCAGAGCCTTTGAAAACCTACACTCTTAATACGCTTACGTATGGTACTGCAAGCGCGCCATATTTAGCGACAAAGTGCTTGGTTAGTTTAGCATCCAGTGCTATCGATAACGACGTCAAACAATCGATTCAGCGCGATTTCTACGTTGACGATTATTTAGGTGGTTCATCCACTATCGATAATACAATTAACCTCTGTAAAGGAGTTATCACCACCTTAAAATCTGCAAATTTCAATTTGAGAAAATTTCGTTCTAATAACACTACAATACTCGAACAAATTTCCACTTCATCGCTTGAATCTGACAAAATCCTAGACCTATCTAGCAGTGATAATGTTCACACGTCTTCAAAAACTTTGGGTCTCAATTGGATCTCGAATTTAGACATGCTGTCATATTGTATCAACATTGAACTTCGTGAAAAGGTCACAAAACGCAGCATACTTTCCGTGATAAGTCAGATATTTGACCCTTTGGGTCTCGTAGGACCATGCGTCGTTGAATCAAAATTAATCATGCAGGAGCTTTGGATTCAACAATACTCGTGGGATGCAGAGGTTTCAGAAGACATAAAAGAAAAGTGGATCTCGTTCGCCAGCACCTTACCTCTTTTAAACCAATTAATGGTTCCACGTTGGGTTCTTGTCCACGACTCTGTCTGCCATGAAATTCACGTCTTTTCAGATGCTTCAGAACGGGCCTACGGAGCGTGCATATATGTGCGTTCTGTGACCGCTTCAGGTTCTGTAGAGGTACATCTCTTGACGTCTAAAAGTAAGGTGGCACCGATAAAGCCCATGACGATTGCTCGTCTCGAGCTTTCCGGAGCTTTGTTAGCTGCAAGGCTGTGTGATAAAGTATTAAGCTCTCTTACCATACCTATTAGCAAATGTAAATTCTGGTGTGACTCAACCATTGTGTTAGGGTGGCTAAACACTCCACCGACTAATCTGAAAAGCTTCGTTCGTAACCGCGTTCACGAAATTCAGGAAAGCACGAAGGGTCACACGTGGCGCTACGTACCGTCGAAAGACAATCCGGCGGATCTTGTTTCCCGCGGGCTGAAGGCTGACCTCATCAGCTCTTCGTCTTTGTGGTGGTCAGGGCCAACCTTTTTGGCAAAAAATGAATGTGACTGGCCAACAATGCCCAATAGTAACGTGAAACAGGATCTACCCGAGTTGATTACTTGTTCTTTAGCGCTTGATAATAATTCCAATGCTGACTTAATAGCTAACTTAATCAAAAATAAATCAAAACTAACTAGCTTACAAAATACAATAGCATATTTACAGAGATTTATTTACAATTCTCGAAACCAGACCAACAAATTAACAGGTCATCTTTCGGTTCAAGAACTTCAAAATTCATTAAATTTAATCATACAGAAATCTCAAATGGAGATGTTTCCTGATGAATATGCTATTCTTAAAGCCGGTGAGACATTGCCCAATAAAAATCGCTTGATTTCATTAAGTCCATTTCTAGATCATAATAATATTATCCGAGTCGGTGGCAGGCTAGATAATTCCCCTTATAGTTTTGATACCAAGCATCCCATCTTGTTATGCAGCAAGCATCATTTTACAAAAATATTATTTAAACATTATCATATAAAATATTTACATTCCCCACCTCAACTTCTGTTAAGTAATATCAGACAGACTTACTGGCCTCTAGGTGGCACAAACCTTTCCAAAACCATCGTTAATAAATGCGTACGATGCGTACGATTTAAGGCTGAAAACGTTCAGCCAATCATGGGCCAATTACCGGCCACCCGTACGGAACTGGAGTTTCCTTTCTTACACTGTAGTGTTGACTATGCAGGGCCAGTGTTAATAGCAGATCGAAAGGGCAGAGGATGCAAACTCATTAAGTCATTTTTGGCAATTTTCGTTTGCAACGCAGTAAAGGCCTGTCATATCGAGCTCTTTACGGATTTATCCAGCGAGGCTTACAAAGCTGCATTAAATCGTTTTGTTTCTCGCAGGGGGAAGCCCAAAAGCATCACGTCCGACAATGGGACAAACTTCGTCGGCACTTCCAACGAGCTGGCTCAATTTCTCGTTCAGTCCGACCTTGAAGGTCACATGGCTCAGGAAGGCATTGAATTTAAATTTGTGCCTGCCTATACACCTCATTTCAACGGACTCGCCGAAAGAGCCGTGCGCTCTACTAAGCATCATCTTAAGCGCTTACTGCAAACCACTCATCTTACTTATGAGGAAATGGCGACTTTACTCACTCAAATAGAGGCTGTTTTAAATTCTCGCCCTCTCATTCCTTTTTCCACTGATCCTACAGATTTTTCCGCCCTAACTCCTGCTCACTTCTTAATTGGACGCTCGCTTATGACTGTTCCACAACCACAGGTGCCTGATGTCAGCATCACCCGCTTGGAGCGATATAGGAGGATTGAGCTCTTGAAGCAGCACTTTTGGAGGCGCTTCTGTAATGAATATGTAACTCTTTTGCAACAAAAGCTTAAGTGGCATTCTTCAAAAGCCGAGTTGAAACTTGGCTCTCTCGTCCTCGTCAAGGAGAAAGCTCTCCCGCCACTGCTTTGGTGCTTGGGACGCGTCATCCAGCTGTATCCTGGCAGCGACGGCACCGCAAGAGTCGCTGAACTGAAGACGAGGAGAGGCACCATTCGAAGGGCGTTTAATAACATCTGTCCCCTTCCAGATTTTTGAAGTCCTTCTACATCTTCCATACTTCAACCCGGGGAGCATGTTGAGAAATGGCAAGCCTGGTGCCGCGACGTCACGACCGACGTCACGACCGGCGGCGCGTACGAGCGGACAGCGGTCGACGTCGACGACACTCGCCATCTTGGACCCCACCGGCAACGGACGACATTTACGAACGATCCTTTATCAAGACGGCAGTAACCAGCCCTTTATACAGTCCACAATCCTAGGTCCTCAAACAATTTGCATATGTAACTTTGTTTAATTTTCTTTACAACAGCAGGGATTTATAATTTATTTCATTTTCATTAACATTTAATTAACTTTGCATCATTAATTTACTTTCAATTAACAATCAAAATGGACATCCAAACTTTGAAAAAATCTAGAGCAAGCTTCAAATCAAAACTAACAGTGTTTAAAAAATTTCTAGATACATTATTACCTAGCAAAACTATAAATAGTGTACAGGCCCATGAATTAACCATAAGAAATGGGAAAATGCAAGAAATGTACAATGATTTTGACTCGATACAGAATGATATAGAAGGATTAACCGACATTCCAGATGACGAGTATGCAGAACGAGCTGCCTTCGAGAACAGCTACTTCAGCGCCATGGCTGTTGCGCAGGATTTGCTCAGCAGGCATGCCGCTGTTAATGCTGCTACTGCTGCGGGCAATGACAGTGCATCGGTGTCGGGCTCAGGTGTTATTGGATATTCAGGTGGGCCGAGCATCAAATTACCAACAATACATTTACCTACCTTTTCTGGTCGCTATCAAGATTGGTTAGAATATCATGACACCTACAAATCATTAATACACGATAATCACACAATTCCAAAAATACATAAATTTCACTATTTAAGAAATTCATTAAAGGATACAGCGGCTTTAATTATTAAATCTATAGAATTTTCAACGGAGAACTATGATGCTGCCTGGGACTTACTTTGTGACAGATTCAATAACAATCGAATTTTAATTAACAACCATATTCAAGCTCTATTTAATATACAGCCTGTCACGCAAGAGTCTTCCAAGGCTCTGCGGAACTTAATAGATTGGGTAAATAAAAACCTACGGGCTCTAAATACATTAAAACTTCCAACAGAACATTGGGATGTGTTAATTATTCACATGATGTCAAGCAAACTTGATTTAGTTTCAATACGCGATTGGGAAACTGAGCGTAATCGGATTCAGCATGTACCATCTTTGCAAGAGTTCATGCAATTTTTAAAAAACCGTGCAGATCTTTTAGAAACCATCGAAGAAGCTCAGGGACAACCTAAGTCACGACGTTATAGTGATGTAACTCACAACCGTCCTAAGACATTTATTGTTAATGAAACATCTAAACAAAAACAATTTAAGTGCCCCGTTTGCAAACATTTTTATTCCATATATCAATGTCCTAAGTTCAAGGCAATGTCTATAGAATCTCGGCTAACAAAAATAAAAGATCTGAATCTTTGCACAAATTGCTTGCGGTCTGGGCACAATGAACAACATTGTAGACTCAGTTCCTGCCGCTTATGCACAAAGCGACACAATACTATGTTGCATCCATCTAAACAATTTAATGAACCTCCGGTTAATCAATCTTCTAAAAGTGACTGTGTTGTTCTACCAAATATACAGGAACTATCTAAACCTGTTACACTATCATCAATACACAATATTTTATTATCAACAGCACAAGGTTTTATTATCAACAGCAATGATCACCATAGAAGATCATGCTGGGCAATTACACAAAGTACGTGCTCTATTGGATAATGGTAACACTAGTAGTTTCATAACACAATCTTTGCAAAGGCAATTAGGGATACCCAGTTATTCCACATGTGTATCAGTCCAAGGACTAAATCAACAATCGTCCAACATCTCACAAAGATGTGACGTCACAATTTCATCTCTATATCAAAATCATTATAAAACAGAAGTCAACTGTTTTATTGTTCCCAATATCACTCAGCTGATACCCACGGTTCCATTAATACCAATTCATTTGAGATTCCTTCCCAAGTTCAACTTGCTGACCCAACATTTGCTGTGCCGTCAGAGGTACACATGTTGCTTGGTGCTGATCTGTTCTGGAATGTTCTTTCTTCAAATCAAATATCTCTGGGTAAACACAAACCAATCCTCGTTGAAACAAAACTTGGTTGGCTAGTTTCTGGTTCAATTCAATTACCATACAAAAGAAAATCAAAACAATTTTATTCACATACAGTCCATTGCCATTTCACAAACGATATCGAGCTTGATGAAAAATTAAACTATTTTTTTGAATCTGAAGCCGCTCCAGTCACTCAACAATTGCACGATCTTAAAGCTGAGAGTGAGTGCGAACGGATCTTCACTACCACAACAAAACGCCACCCAGATGGCAAGTTTATTGTTACAATTCCATTTAAAGAGTCCCCGGAATGTCTGGGTGACTCGAGTCAACAAGCTTTGGTTAGATTTAACTCTTTAGATCGCAAATTTAAAAGAAATCCTAGTTTCAAAAACGAATAAATCAATTTCATGAATGAATACATAGAGTTAGGACACATGTCTGAAAATACAAATACACAATTTACTACAAATTCATATTTTTTACCACATCACGGTGTCTTGCGCGAGGGCAGCATTGCACGCACGCTTGCGTGCAGTGTTTGATGGATCCGCAGTGACCAGTACAGGTGTCTCACTAAATGATATTCAACACATTGGCCCTGTAGTGCAAGATGACCTATTAAGCATACTAATTAGATTTCGACAGCATAAATACATTGTTACTTCCGATATAGAAAAAATGTACAGACAAATCTATGTAACAGAAGGTCAACGCTCTTTACAACAAATTTATTGGCGTTCAGATCCTTCACAACCTATCAAACAATATACACTCAACACAGTAATATATGGTACAGCTTCAGCACCATTCTTGGCTACCAGATGCTTAAAACAATTAGGTGAAGAGTGTTCCAATCAATTAGTAAGTCAATCTATTTTACACGATTTTTATGTAGATGATTTTATAACTGGAAATGATGACAAAACACACTAGTTGAAACCTGTAAGGGTGTTATTAATGAACTCAAAGGGGCTCATTTCCATTTACGAAAGTGGCGTTCAAATAAAACGTCCATTTTAAATGAAATTGTTGATGAAACCAACAATAATGACATATTGAACTTAAATATGCTACAAGCAAAGCTTATCCTTCAGGCTCTATGGGCTCACAATATACCTTGGGACGGACCAGTACCAACTGATATTGAGTCGCAATGGAAACAATTCATAGAATACTTTCCATACATTTCTCAAATAACAATACCTCGAAAAGTGTTATGTGAAAAGTATATAACAGTCCAAATTCATGCCTTCAGCGATGCTTCAATTAAGGCATTTTCAGGTTGTGTTTACATCCGCACAATATCGAGCAGTGGCCAAGTAACTGTACGCTTACTTGTTGCAAAGAGTAAGGTGGCACCTTTAAAAAATAAACTAACAATGCCAAGGCTCGAACTCTGTGGTGCTTTACTTGTAACACAACTGACAAAAAACAGTTTTTTACAGTGGTAGATCCCGCAACAACAATATTTGTTGGGTGCACGAATTGGCCGGGTCGACCGGTGCAATACCACGACCACACAGAAGACAGACGTGAAGTGGAAGAAATTCCGCGTTTCGTCTGATGAGTGTGGTTCCGGAGGCCTAATCCCCCCCCCCCTTCACTCAGCATGGCAGTCGGATTGGAAGAGTACATACCCCAGGGGGGTACCGATACCACTGGTATTGGAGAATCCCCCTCCGCGCGTTTACGCCTGAACTCCCGCTTGGAGTTTGGGCGTAAGCGCGCGGGCCGCCCTGCGTATTCTGGGGGGGGCACCATTCCGCTCGTTGCTGGAGCTCGGGGCAAAAGCAAGAAACGCGCAGCGGTTTCCCCTAAAACGTTCGCCGTGGACTTCTGTAACATTAGGGGACTCCACTCTAACTTGGAGGCCGTCCATTACCACCTACAGATGGCTAAACCGGCCTTGCTTTTCCTTACTGAGACGCAGATATCTCCTCCGGCGGACACATCGTATCTATCCTGCCCGGGATACAAATTGGAACATTCTTTTTTGCCTCGGGCCGGGGTGTGCGTGTACGTCAGAGATGATGTTTGCTCTCGTCGCCTCAGCCTTCTTGAAGGTAGGGACCTATCCATTTTGTGGCTGCGCGTAGATAGCGACGACCATCCGCGAGTCTACGCGTGCCTCTATAGGTCCCATAGCGGTAATGCCGAAATAGACCGACTCATGGAGCAAGTCCAAACGGCTACAGATTCCGTCCTGGAGCAGATCCCATCCGCCGAGATTGTGGTACTTGGCGATTTTAATGCCCACCATGCCGAATGGCTTGGCTCTCGAACCACCGATCACGCGGGGAGATCTGTCCATGACTTTGCCTTGTCCTATGATCTGACGCAGCTGGTTACATCGCCAACGCGAATACCAGATGTGGAAGATCATACACCTTCCCTGTTGGACCTTCTGCTGACCTCACATCCAGACAGCTACTCGGTTTCCGTCGACGCCCCCTTGGGGTCGTCGGACCACTGCTTGATCCGGACAACAGTGCCTATCTCGCGTCGCCCACGGCTCAAGCCAAATGGCCTCCGCCGAGTGTGGCACTACAGGTCAGCAGACTGGGATGAGATGCGGTCCTTTTTTGCATCCTACCCATGGGAGCGAGTTTGCTTCAAGCTGGACGATCCCGATGCCGTTGCCGACTCTGTCACCGATGTCGTGCTTCAGGGGATGGAACTATTTATTCCGTCATCTGTCGTGCCTATCGGGGGCAGCTCTCGGCCCTGGTATGGTCGATCCTGCAAATTAGCAGCGCGCTACAAGCAGGATTGTTACCGAGCCTGGGCTGAAGCGTCAGCGGCTAGGGATGTAAATACCAGCCTGCTCAAGAAGAAGTACAACTCCGCCTCCAGGTCCTTCAAAAGAGTTATTGCCAAGGCAAAGTCGGAACACGTGGCTAGCATTGGTGGGAGACTGGTGAAACTTCCTTCGGGAACTCGTGCGTTCTGGTCTCTCGCCAAGGCTGTCCAGGGGAATTTCTGTAAGCCATCTTTACCATCTTTGCGCAGGGGGGATGACTCGTTGGCCCACACCGCAAAAGAGAAGGCCGATCTTCTAGGCTCTCTTTTTGCGTCGAACTCGACTCTGGAGGATAAAGGTAGCTCACCGCCGAATATCCCGTGCGGTGACACCTTCATGTCCGAAATCCAGTTTCGCCAGAGATCAGTACGTAAAGTGCTGCATTCTCTGGACGTCCACAAGTCGAGTGGGCCTGACGGAATTCCTCCCATCGTGCTTAAGACTTGCGCTCCTGAGTTGGCACCGATTTTAACACGCCTGTTCCGGTTCTCCTACTCCTTAGGCATCGTCCCGAATTCATGGAAGACTGCCATAATCCACCCGATCCCAAAGAAAGGCGATAGCTCGGATCCGTCCAACTACAGGCCGATTGCCATTACCCCTTTGTTCTCAAAAGTCATGGAAACGACCGTCAATTGCCAGCTTATGAGGTACCTTGAGGAGCACCAGCTGATTAGCGATCGGCAGTATGGGTTCCGTCAGCGTCGCTCAGCTGGTGATCTTCTCGCGTACCTCACGCATCGATGGTCGGAGGCTATCGAGGGCAAGGGGGAGGCCCTGGCGGTTAGTTTGGACGTGGCCAAAGCCTTTGATCGGGTGTGGCACAAAGCACTTCTTGCGAAGTTGCCTTCCTACGGGCTGCCCGTGAAACTATGCGCCTGGATTTCTAGCTTCTTGGAGGGTCGGAGCATCAAGGTCGTTGTTGACGGTGCGTGCTCTGACCCGAAACCAATCAACGCTGGTGTGCCACAGGGCTGTGTACTGTCGCCCACATTGTTTCTTCTGCATATCAATGACATGCTGCAATTCAGCAACATTCATTGTTATGCAGACGATAGCACGTGTGACGCACTGTACACGGCCCGTGCCAATGTTTCTCGGGCTACTGCCGATGAGAACCGGACCAAACTTGTGTCTGAACTGGAGACCCTACTGGGTGAAGTTTCGGATTGGGGTCAACGAAATCTCGTTGAATTCAATCCCAAAAAGACACAAGTGTGTGCCATTACCGCTAAAAAACAACCCTTTGTCGTAGATCTTCGTTTTGAGGGCACTCCCCTGGTCGCCTCAGCCAGTATCGGTATTCTCGGCGTTGACATATCGAGTGACGTTCAGTTTCGCGGTCACTTGGAAGACAAGGCCAAGCTGGTCTCCAAAAAGCTGGGTGTGCTCAGTAGGGCGAAGCAGTATTTCCAGCCGGGCCACCGCCTACAACTATACAAGGCGCAAGTTCGGCCCCACATGGAATACTGCTCGCACCTCTAGGCGGGAGCACCCCAATACCAGCTTCTTCCATTTGACCGCATACAACGGAGAGCGACTCGAATCGTCAACGACCGAGCTCTTACCGATCGGCTTGATACTCTGGCCTTGCGGAGGGACATCAGTTCCCTCTGCATTTTTTATCGTTTATACCACGGGGAGTGTTCCGAAGAACTGTTTGGAACGATTCCTGCCGCCGAGTTTCGTCATCGGACGACCCGACAGACCGCCAGGTACCATCCATACCATCTGGACGGCTGGCATTCCACAACAGTGCGGTTCTCGCGAAATTTCTTGCCGCGCACGGCCGCGTTGTGGAATGGTCTGTCCTCGGCGGTATTTCCAAACCACTACGACTTAGGGTCCTTCAAGAAGCGAGCATATATCTTTCTTAAAGGCCGGCAACGCATCTGCAATTCTCCTAGTGTTGCGGATGTCCATGGGCGTCGATGATCACTTCGGTGTTCGCGCCGCTCGTTTGCCCCCTTCTCATATAAAAAAAAAAAAAAAAAAAAAGGTAGTAAGTGCGTTGCGATTAAACATCGACTCAATACAGTTCTGGTGTGACTCAACTATAGTGCTGGGCTGGATAAAAACTTGCAAAAAACAATTAAAACAATTTGTATATGTTACGTATTTGGAGTAATGAAACGATTGCTTGCTTAGCGCAGACTGTTTATTCAAAGTGTTGTCACATTGACGGCGGGCGTAGCCGCCAGTTCAGAAACATGCGCTGTGCAAACGCATACACAACATCCCTCCCCCTTTAGATGTGACCTTATAAATAATTAAAAATCAAAATAAAGAATAAACAATAAACAAATAAACAACAACAAATTAACAAGAAAATAACAATACAATTACACAATACTGACATGCAGAGCTTATGACACATATAACAAATTTAATTTCTAAGCTAGCCCTAACAATCATCCTCTTCGGACTGCGCAGGGCGCCTAACACCCCTAGCCACTGTGACATTAGGATGGTTGATAAGCGGTGTGTGCGGCGGCGAGCACGCCTCCTCACCTTCCCCCTCAGGCTGTTCTCCATCACTAATGCCCTGTGCGACTCCTGGCTGTCCGGAGGATGTTGGCGATGTTGGGATACTCACTACAATTTCATCATCATCATCGTCAACATCCCGCGAGTTTACATTAGTAGCAGTAACGTCTGCTTTGCATAACCACAATTGATTTTTGTGTTTTTTAGTGGTAACTAAAGTAGCATTATCCTGTATAACATATAACACTTTTCCCAGTCGCCGTAACACCGTACCTTTATGCCAGGTGAATTTATTATTACTACTAAACTTTTTATAAAATACCTGTTCACCTGGGGAAAAGGAAATTTTATTTTTCCCACCATGGGCTACGATCTGTGCCTGCTGCCTATCATGCACAACATCGGCAAGGGCGCTGAACGAGGACGACGGCTCTTTGGGATTAATTAGATCCAACCGCGACCTGAGTTTACATCCGTATACAAGTTCAGCCGGGGAGAAACCTGTGGTGGAATGAATCGAGTTCCGATAATCGAACAAGAACTTTAGGAGACGTAACTTACATTCCTTCGCTGTACGACTAGACATGATGCTGCTTCTAATACCCTTTTTTACAACCTTTACCGAACTTTCTGCCTGGCCGTTGCTAGCCGGATGGTACGCCGGTGTAGTAAGATGACTGATCCCATTGCCTGCGCAAAACCTTGAAAATTCTTGCGAGGCAAAGGAGGGCCCGTTGTCGCTCACTATCGTTTTCGGTAACCCATAACGCGCAATGTACTCGTACAACCGCTCAACTACTGCACACGACGTTGTGTTCGCATTCATGTCGTATACCTCGACCCATTTGGTGTACGAGTCTACGACGACCAAATACGTACGACCGTTCAAGGGTCCTAAAAAGTCGATGTGCACTCTGTAAAATGGCTGAGGAGGGAACCTCCACGGCACCAGCTTCGCCCGCGGCGGTGACGGCCTCAGCCGGGTGCACACCTCGCACGACCCGATAAAGTTTTCAATCGCTTCATCGACGCCCGGGAACCAAAATCTCGACCTCGCATCGGCCTTGGTTTTTACTACACCTAAATGGGACGTATGTAATTCGTCCATTACTCTTTTACGTAGTGAGCTTGGAATAATAACCTTGTGCCCTCTCATTAAGCAGCCGTTTTCTACCGATAATTGATTTCGACACAAAAAATACGGCTTCAACTTTAAATCGACTACTTTGTTCGGCCAGCCGTTTAAAACATGATTCATGACACGGGACAAAATAACATCTTTAGCTGTTTCGTGACGTAATTCGCTGACGGTCATAGGCAACGTTCCGTCCACGACGAAACAGACGTATGCGGCCCTATCGCACAGCGCCGCGGCGGCGTCTGCGCACGACGCGCGCCCCGCCTCTGTGGTTCTCGCGCCGCGCTCCCCCGCCCCCGGCAGACTCGCGCGCGACAGATAATCTGCGGTATTATCGGCGCTGCGAACATATTCTATCACATAGTTATATGCGCTTAAAAACATTGCATAACGTTGCAGCCTATTTGCCGACACTTCCGGGATACCCTTATGCGGACCAAAGATAGTAATTAGCGGTTTGTGGTCGGTTCGTAAGACAAAAGGATCCGCTCGACCATACAAGTATTGGTGAAACCGACGCACTCCGAATATGATCGCCGTCGCCTCTTTTTGTATTTGTGAATACCTATGTTCAGCGGGCGTTAGCGTGCGCGACGCAAAAGAGACAGGTCTCTCGACGCCGTCGTCCCCCACTTGCGACAATATTGCCCCGAGGCCGGTGGGGGACGCGTCGACCGTTAAGATAAGTTTGGCCTTTTGGTTAAAATGAGCCAAAACCGAATCCGACGCTAGACATTTCTTTATAGCTAAGAAGGCATCTGAGTGAATCTTCGTCCACTTCCATTTAGTATTCTTTTTCAGTAGCTCGTACAATGGACTTAACATCATTGATGCACCGGGTACAAAATTCCTATAGTAATTAGCCAGCCCTAAAAATGATTGTAACTGACTAACATTACATGGTCTAGGTGCATCTATTATTGCTTTAATTTTTTCCGGTGATTTTTTAAGACCGTTCTTATTTATCACGTAGCCTAAATAATTAATTTCGTCTTTAAAAAATTCGCACTTTTCTTTTTGTAATGTTAGCCCCGCTTCCTCGAGCCTCTGCAATACGCTACTAAGACGCGTCAAGTGTTCCTCCCTATTACTACCTGTAATTAAGATATCATCGAGGAGACACAACACCCCGTCTAAACCCGCCAACACGGTTTCCATGGCGCGCTGGAATATCGCCGGGGCCGAGGACAAACCGAATACGAGTCGCGTATACTGATACAGCCCCCGGTGCGTGTTTATGCACGTCAACTTCTGCGACTCCTCATCGAGACACAGCTGATTATATGCGCTTGACAAGTCTAGTTTTGTAAACTGTTCGCCGCCGTGTAGCTTCGAAAACAGCTCATGCACCGTCGGTAGGGGAAATTGCTCGACTACTAACTGTTTGTTGATACTAACCGAGTAGTCGGCGCATATTCTCACGGAGCCATTTCTTTTTAAAACTGGTACTATAGGGGACGCATACTCGGAATAGTCGACCGGTTTTAGGACACCTAGATCGACTAACCTATTTAGCTCATCGGTAACTTTTTCCCTTAGAGCGAATGCAATAGGTCGCGCCTTAAAGAAAATTGGCTTCGAATTTTCTTTCAAAAATAATGTTATTTTATATTTCTTGAAAGAACCTAAAGTGTCCGCGAACGTTTTGGAAAAACGAGCCTGAAGCTGTTCTATTGAAAGCGATGAATCACAATATTTCACCGGCGCTAGTTCTAAATTAAATTTTGAGATAAAATCCCTGCCGAGAAGTGCCGGGCCACCACCACGTACTACATATACGTCTATAGCGCGGTTAACCCCACCGAATAACATTTTTGAATCGCGCATAACACCTAAACAATGTATTCTTTCGCCCGTGTACCCCATTAACTTTTTATTTGACGGAGATAAAGACACCTTATGAAAATGCCGTCTCCATGTAATATCGGAGATGACCGTTACAGCGGACCCGCTGTCAATTTCAAATTTTAAAGTTACCCCGTTTAACCTAACGCACTCCACCATAGGTTCGCCCCTAAAAGAACGGATATGATACAACTCACCATCGTCATCGTTCTCGTCCGTTCCCCTCGTCACGGCTGACGTCACCAGGTTCACCTTCTTGCACATACGTCGGAGGTGCCCTGTTTGTTTACACTTTTTGCACGTATAATTAACAAAACGACACTCTGACGTCCTGTGGTTAAAATATCCACACACGGAACATTGTACTTTTTCCGACCTATTCTCACTCACGCTTAGTTCACTTTTGTTCGGCTGTCCTGTTTTACACAATACTTCTGTAGGCGCGGCGACGACGACGCTGGTCGCAGCGGCTGCGCAGGTGGCTCCCGCTCGCGCGCATCGTATGTTCTCGGCCAGCTCCACCACTCTAGCCAGGGTCAGGCCACTCAGATCCTTGCCAAAGATTTCTTCTTTCTCGAGCCCCGGCAGCATCCCCATGATGAAGCGGTCTCAGAGAACTTCTTCTAGGTTGCTGAAGCCACAATTAGCCGTGAGACCCCTTAGACGAGCCGCCCAATGTATAAAGTAAAGTAATCAGTTAATTGCGTCGTGCGCACACGCATGTAAAACACCTCCCGCCAAAAAATTGCGCCAAAAACACATTTCCGGGCGCTCGCGAGTGAGAGTGGTCTTATCAAGTAGAGTGAAGTGTGGTGCACTAACGACGCTCAAATCAAGTGTAAATTCACGTCTGTTCCCGAGGAATGAGGAGGTAACTTTGGAGACGGATAACTACCGGGCAGCCTGACAAAAAGTTTTAATTGTTATACGACCAGTTGGCGGCCGCCGAAGCCTACCCGTCATCGAAAGAATCAAGGAGATCGCAAAAGAATCTGCAGAGATATTCCCAATCAAAGTGTTACGCTATAACCTCTAAAAACATGTGGTCTTTGTTCACGTGTTGTTTGTAACACGTGGTTTTACGTGCGAAACACCACGCAAACCCAACTTGGAGTCTCCGCAGCCGGATCGAGGAATTCGCCGACGCCTACAAAACCAACTCTGAGGCTGCATAACCAAGAGTACCAGAAAACCGCGAGGGCTCTTCCTTGTTCTCCAGGCATAACCCCCCCGAGCTTGGGCTCATTCGAGTCGGGGCTTAAAGACCATTTGACCCCCATTCTTATCTAAGACCCCTAATTGTAGCCCCCCCCCTCAACCCCCCCCCCCCCCCCCCCCCCCCCCCCCCCTCCACTCGCCAATCTCCCGCTGGGACCCCTCCCCCGCCCCCTCGAAATAGTACCCCAACCCCCGCAACTTATCTCAGGAACCACAGAGGCTAGACCCCCCGAGTAACGGCTCATTCTACTCGGGAGAGGAAGGCCAGTGACCTGGCCCCGACAGAATCAACTACCCATCCACCTAGATTTTCGGACGGTATTGAAAGAGCGCGCACTAAGAAGAATAATCTAGAACAAAGTAAAACACTACAAAATACACAGAAAGAAGAACTAACTACTCAAATTTAAAAAAAAAAAAAAAAAAAAAAAAAAAATGTCGGATAAAAAACTGTGTGATAACAAATCGTCAGATAAAAAGTCGACAGACAAAAAACCGACGCCCGGACCATCTTCACACAAAAGCGCGCCAGCAACAAAGTCTCTCAAAGTACACGGTCACGAATCCGTGCGCCCCAAAGCGGCAGCCCTGACAGGCACTCAATCCTCTCTCACATCATCTGAGTGCTCGGTCCCTGCGACCGAAGCTCCGCGCAAGGAACCGTCGCATTGGGGACTCCCCATCCATACGCAAGAGGAGCTCCAAGTCACTGACGAGGAATGGTCTGACGCGGACAGTGCAGCGAGTGCACGAGTCAGTACACTGCCCCTGACAGGGCAAGGGACAGACATAATCATGGACCTGGCGCCTCAAAAGGCATGCGAGTTGCTGCAACAAGGCAAAAATGCACTCGAGAAGGCTGGCAATATGAAAAAGGAATGTAAAACTGAAGTGAACGAGTGTCTCCAAAGCCTTCAGAAAATTGTCCTCTCTCTGTCTGATTCACGACGAAGTTATAAGGCCGCACTCGAGCAAGAAAAAGCAAGAGCCGCAAAAGAGTTAATACGGTGTGAAAGGGCCCACGCTAGAGAACTTGCAACTGTTCAAAAAGAACATACAGAGAAGCTAAAAGTTGTGGAAGAAAATACGGCAGACGCCCTTAAAATTGCCGACGAAATTAAAAACTGGCTTAACTCTGAACTAGACGGCCCGCTACAAATCATAGCTAATACTTACAGCGAACTTCAGCAGCTGTCCTTGAGACCCCAACCTGCAACTATAGTTAAGGAGAGAATATTTCACGCATCAGGTCCATTCAGCATCCAACTCAGTGATCTGGCTGCTAAAATGGAGACAGTTGTGAAGCAGCTAGAAGGTACCCGAGCAGATATTGAACGATGGCAGAGCCCCAATAATTATTCACCTCAACTTCGTACACTGGAATACCCGCCTCTGGCTTCATCAACAGACAACCTTGAAGAATTCACTAGAATATTAAAAAAAGAAGTTTCTGACCTAAAAGCCTTCTTTCAAACAAACCTATCGACGGCTGCAAATGAGCACCCTGGATTAAATAAACAGACTGCACAGCATAACATTCAAGAATCGCTGGTAAGAGTTCTCACTGGTCTTGATGAAGCCAAAGTGGAGAGGGCGGAGATGAAGGACATCCTACAGGCGAGCAAATGCAGCCACGAAGCGCTCCCTAGTTTTGCCTCAGAAACGGTTTTAACAGAGATCAAACAGCAGTTATCTGACCTCTTGTTGCGCCCAACTCAGGATAACATCCCTGTAACGAACACTGTGCACGAAACGGAGCACATTTATAAACGGAAAACTGATCCTCTCCCTGAACCAAGACGTTCCTACGCACAAGCCCTCCGAAGAATACCTCCAGTTCCGAGGTACAATGTCTTAGTCGAGTCTGTGGACCCACGACATACATCGGATGATATTGTCCAGAGATTAAAAACCGGCGTTAACATAGTGGAACGGGGCATTGGAGTATCTGCAATACGGCGATCTAAAAACCAGCGAGTAATTGTTAGCTGTGAATCTGCAGACGAACAGCAAAGCTTTAGCGAAGCTTTAAGACAAGCCGATCAAACTTTATCGGCAAAACAGCTACCAAATAAATTACCACTACTAAAAATTGTTGGACTAGCGAAAGACCTCACCGATGTCCAAGTAACGGAGGCTGTACTTAAGCAGAATAAAGACCTTTTAAAGGACATTTCGTCAGAACGGCAGCACATCAAGATAATAAGGCGTACTAAAGGGAGGAACGATGTACTCACTAACGCAGTTATGGAAGCTGATCCAAAGATGTGGAAAGCTTTAGTGAACCAGAGAGTACGAGTCGGGTTCCAGGTACTAGTAGCCTATGACCAGTCCCCAATCACACAGTGTTATAAGTGCATGGGCTTTGGACATATGGCAAAAGCATGTACTGTTACAGCGGCTTGCGGATATTGTGCAGACCATCACGAAACGCGAGATTGCCCCAGAAGGAATGGGTTGCCACATTGCATCAACTGCAACAAGCATGGCAGGACGTTAACTCCATCTCATCCAGCATACAGTTCAGAATGTCCTCTATGGCAGAAATGGGATAGAATTGCTAGATCAAGAGTCAACTACTGTTAACGATAAGGGCACGGATGTACAATATTCTAGAATCAAATTTGTTCAAGCCAACCTAGGACGTGGATATGCGGCGACTAAGGACATCATCTGCACAGCCATTCAAAGAAAATACTCAATACTTATGCTTCAGGAACCGTATGTAGGAAACAGAGGTCAAATATGTGACATTGAAGGAGTCATCCAAAATACCAACGGTCAAGGCATCGTCAAGTCTGCGCTTGTTATTCTAGATAAAAGAATATCGATATCAATTAACCGTGATTTAATAACCAATAACATAGTCGCCCTCAAAATCCACATTGGTAATATCGACCTCGGAGTCATCGGGGTTTACCTTCAAGGAGACAGACCAATTGTGGAGGATATACATATCGTATCTCAAAATATAGACAAACTAGGGACTAAAAATATAATATTAGCAGGAGACTTCAACGCAAAAAGCCCCTGGTGGGGATCCAAAACCGAAGATCACAGGGGCTCTATCATTTCCGACTTTCTGGCTGAAAAAGGTCTAACTGTACTAAACCGAGATTCAACACCTACCTTCTACACAATTAGAGGCGGGCGGACACTCACCAGCTGTATCGATGTTACTACAGTTTCACAAGACTTCTTGCATGCAGCCCAAGATTGGAAGATTGATCCTGACTTCTCACACCTTTCCGACCATAGGCCCATAACATTTGCGCTGTCGCTTGTCAAATCTCTCTCAGCTGGACCCAAACCAACAACACGTATCTATAATACCAAGAAAGTCGATTGGAGTAAATTCAGAACTAGTTTAGAAGAGAAATTGAAACAGGAAAATCTAGACAGGGATTACATAGAGAAGATATCTACTAAGCCGGCTCTAGACGATGTTTGCGAAAAGATGACAGACATTGTTAGGGAGACTTGTGAAGAACTTATACCAAAGATAAAGGAGGGTCGCACTGATAAACCAGTTTATTGGTGGACGACGAAGTTAGGAGAACTAAAGCAAGAAATGAAAAGGCTTCGGAAGAAAATCGGTAAAGCCAACAGTTTACGGAAACCTTACGTTATAGAAGAATATTTAAAAGCAAAGGAGATATACAAAAATGAGATTCAGGCGGCAATAACAGAGAGTTGGAAAAGGTTATGTGCAAAACAGGAAAGAGAGACAGTTTGGCAAGGAATTTATCGGATATTAAAGGTTTGTGAACCTAAAAAAGATAACGAATTGTTAAAAGATCCAGCTACCGGAGTAACACTTTCTCCCGCGGAATCAGCTGCGTTGTTAGGCCAAAGCTTCTTTCCTTTGGATCAAGCCAATTCTGATACAGAAACACACCACATCATACGTAATAAGGCAAAAAAATTAAACACTAGATCTGAAACCGAGGCCAACCCCCTAATTGTCGACTGCACCTCAGAGGAGATTTTCACAATATTAAAGAACATGAGCCCAAAAAAGGCTCCTGGCCACGACGGACTTACTTCCGATATATGTACTAATGCTGTCTTATCTAACTCCGACACTTTCACTGCTTTGTATAACGCCTGCCTAAGGATCGAACACTTTCCCATAGTTTGGAAAAAAGCCATAATTAAAGTTATTCCAAAACCTGGAAAAGAAGATTACAGTTCTCCCAAGTCCTACCGACCAATTGGTTTATTACCTATTTTAGGAAAAGTCCTTGAAAAACTGTTTACTCGTCGGATCAATTGGACTCTAGGATCTACTGGCTCTCTAAATGCTAGGCAGTATGGCTTTATGCAGCAAAAAAGCACCGAAGACGCCCTGTACGATCTTGTATCGAAGATTAAAGATGGCTTACGACAACGTATGATGATAGTCGTAGCCGCCCTAGATATTGAAGGCGCTTTCGATAATGCTTGGTGGCCAGCTGTAATTACGGAACTTGCCGCTAAAAACATTGATAGTGCTACAATACGTTTGGTAGGAAGCTATTTATCTGACCGCACTGTGGAAGTTAGATATGCAGGGGCCCTAGATGTCAGGGAAACCAACAAAGGCTGTATCCAGGGCTCAACCTGCGGCCCGCTCTTCTGGAATATTCTGATGGACCCTCTGCTTCAGGCGGCTGACGGACTAGAAGCTCATATCCAAGCTTTTGCCGATGACATAGTGATAGTCGCCACAGCTTCTACTACAGATAAGGTCGAGGAAATCATGACAAGGGCTCTAAACGCAGTGTCCAGATGGGGTGAATCGTTCAGAATGCGCTTTGCCCCACACAAAACGCAAGTCATGCTCGTCACCAAAAAGCTAAAATACCGGGCCCCACGCATAAATTTTCAAGGAACCGAATTAGATCTCTCTGATTCCATCAAAGTTTAGGCCTAATAATTGACCGAAATCTGAACTTCGTAAAACACATCTCATCAAGACAAGACAAGGCAATAAAATTATTTAAATCTATATCCAGAGCAGCAAGTGCACATTGGGGCCTTAACAGCAACGTCTTGAGAATTATATATAGTGCTGTAGTCGAACCAATCGTTCTTTATTCCGCAAATGTCTGGGCTCAAGCTTCTCATAACAAGACAAATCGTAAGCGATTGGACAGTATAGCAAGAAGCTTCTCAATTAGAATCTGTAAGGGACATCGCACTATTTCCACCGTAGCCTCAGCGATTCTGGCTGGCATCCTCCCTCTGGATCTTAGAGCTAGAGAACGAGCTACCCTGTACGAGATAAAAAGAGGAAAAGAGCTTCCCGAACTGCCTGGTCGAGCTGTGGAGCGTGATATTGACCCACATCGACTTCCACATCCAGCATATAGGCAAAATAAAACTTTTAAAATTATATCTACTGCAGAAGATCTAGCAAGATTGAGCAATAACAAATGGCACATTTTTACTGATGGAAGTAAACTGGATGGAAAAGTCGGAGCGGCTGCCTCGTTTTGGAAAGGAGGGACAGAGAAGCATTACAGTACAATAAGGCTGTCCAATTACTGTAGTGTCTTTCAGGCGGAGTTGGCAGCTATGAGACTGGCGCTGCAAGTCATCACCCGGAAGCCCAAAAGCTACAGCGAAATAATCGTCTTGAGCGACTCTCGATCAGCTTTACAAATTATATGCGACTCTTCTTCCCTGCATCCACTAGCCGTAGAAATACGCGAACTAATAACACTAGCAGAGCACAATGAGATAATAGTCGAACTCGCATGGATAAAGGCACACTACGGTCTTTGTGGCAACGAGCGCGCAGATGAGCTAGCCAAAAAGGCCGCATTGACCTGTAATAAGCCACCGGCATATGATAAATTTCCGATCACGTTTGCAAAGCGCTCCATAAGGGAAGCCTCCATAACAGAGTGGCAAACAAGGTATGATGACTATAATGCTTCCAGCCCTCTAAAGCTCTTTTTTAACAGTGTACGAGTTGCCTATCGAGTCTTACGAAACTACGAGCATAACAACATACGTAGCCAGCTGCTGACTGGTCATGGGGGCATTAAGTCATACTTATATAAATTTAAGCTCGCTAATAACCCATCCTGTCTATGCGATAATACTACCGACGAAACCATAGCACACATCTTTCTGGATTGCCCAAGATTTGCGAGACAAAGATACGCCTGTGAGAGTACGATTGGTCAGTCTCTAACAAAAAATGCCCTACACTTAATAATGGAGAATGATACATTAAGGATCATATTATTAGATTATGGATCAACCATTATGCGCTTGGCTGCGAAGGCCAATGGCTCCAAAGTTGCCTAAATTAATATTCACGAAAAAAAAAAAAAAAGAGAAAAAAAAAAAAAAAAAAAAAAAAAAAAAAAAAAAACCAAAATAAAAAAAAAAAAAAAAAAAAAGTAAAAAAAAAAAAAAAAAACTAAGGATGAAATCCATATGTAGTAAATATAGTTTAATCAATAATTAAAATAATCCAATTACTTTATTAACAAATGTATATAATATGTGAATTGTAATGACAATATTTATAAACAATCCGAGGCCCATCCCCATCACTGTACCTTTTGTTAAAAGCTCACTATGTGTTGGGGGACCTGAATATCAAACAGCTCATATAAATATGTATGATGTATAATTTCTGTTATATTGTAATGAAAAATATAAATTCATAGATAATTATAGATTCAATTCATAGATAATTGTAGTTATTGTAATTCGATATAATTGTTCGTTAATATTTGGGAAAGCCGTAAATGTACTAAATTTAATTATATTAGTGTTTAGCATAGCTACAGAGTAATATAAGGAATTTTAAGGAAACCAAGGTTGCTGCAGAACTGATAGCAGCAGGGATAAGGGAAATTAATAAAAAAAAAAAAAAAAAAAAAAAAATATGTATAAACGACTCCGCGGGTTGCTGAACTGCAGCGTAAAAATTGTACCGCTCGCCGAAGCCGACGCGTTTCGGAGTGAAATATGCATCTAGGAGTCCTAGAATATCTTCGTAGGGCACCTCGTTGAGTTCTTTGGGTAGTGCTAGGTCTGCTGCTAACTTGTATGTCCCCTCGGAGAGCGCACTAAGCAGTATAGCTCGTCGTTTAACTCCCGTCGCATCGGTTAAATGGTTCACGTCGTTCGCGATAAACCACTGCGTTATGCGATTTTTATACGTCTTCCACATTTGCTCACTATGATCAAAGCACGATAAAACATATACAATAGAGTAGAGTATACAATAGAGTAACAGAAATTACTAATACATTTGATCCAGCAGCATGGAATTATGTCCCAACCAATCTCAATCCGTCTGATATAGGTTCCAGAGGTTTGAATCCTTTACAACTCAAAAATTCAAATTTGTGGTGGGAAGGTCCGCACTTCTTGCGGCATCAAAACATAGATTGGCCATCCCAACCTCAAAACTTAGATATTTCAAATTTACCAGAAATAAAATCTAACTTTCATATTTCTGCGACTGCAGTCTTACAAGATATTGATGAACATTTCACAACCAAATATTCAAATTTTAACAAAATGCAACATATCGTAGCTTATTTATTAAGATTCAAACACAATTGTCAAAATAAAAATAATAAACATATTGGTCCACTTAGACTTTCAGAATTAAAACTAGCATTATTAGTGTTGTGCAAAAGAGTGCAACTAGATATGTTTAATAAACAATATTTTTTACTCATGAAAGGTGAACTTTCACCAAAAGATAAACTGATTAAATTGAACCCTTTTATTGATAATGACCATCTTATTAGAGTTGGAGGTCGATTGTCAAACTCCAACCACGACTATGACACAAAACATCCAATATTGTTACATGTATCATATCACATAACAAAAACATTAGTACAACATTACCACACAATATTATTACATGCAGGACCACAATTACTTTTATCTACACTACGGCACAAATTTTGGACCGTTGGAGGACGCAACCTCTGCCGAAAAATAACACATCAATGTACAACTTGTCTCAGATTTGCAGGCAAAACTTACCAACCAATCATGAGTACACTTCCTGCGGAGAGGTTGCAGTCTGAATTCGCATTCTTAAACACAGCTACAGACTATGCCGGTCCAATTATGATATTGAACAGAAAAGGTCGTGGTGCACAACTTATCAAATCCTATATAGTTGTGTTTGTATGTTTGGCAGTAAAGGCAATACACCTTGAGCTCGTCACCGATCTCACTTCGCAAGGTTTTATTGACGCGTTAAACAGGTTTATTGCCCGCAGAGGTAAGCCAGCAACTCTTTATTCTGACAATGGAACTCAGTATAAAGGGGCGTGTAATGAATTGTCAAAATTTTTAAAGAATAACTGCAACAATATAATTTTATATTCGGCTGAAAATGATATAAATTTTAAATTTTGTCCTGCTTATAGTCCCAATTTTAACGGTTTGGCAGAGTGTAACGTATTTAAAACGTCACATAGTCTGTGCACTGCGGCTGTTATATAATGACCACTATTTTATCATGTAAGATTACTAATACTAGTATATAAGAACCTCTGTTATATAACGACTACTATTTTATCATGTAAGATTACTAATACTAGTATATAAGAACCTCCCTTTGTCTTAAATTATTTTGTTATTCCATTCCCACATAAACTAACTAATTTATATTTGTTTAAGTATTGATAAGTACCATTTCCAACAACTTGTTTAAATCTGTCAATACGACATTTAAGAGTCCTGTTCACACTATACCCTTAATTTATATTTGTTTTAGTATTGATAAGCACAATTTCCTAACAACTTGTTTAAATCTGTCAATACGACATTATAGATTTCTGTTCACACGATACCCTTAATGTATATTTGATAAAGTACCATTTTAAACCTGTGAACGCGTCATTTAAAAGTGTTGTTCACACGCTACCCTTAGTATATATATTCAATGTCTAAATGGGATCGACACACTCACTGTTTCGACGTACTACAGTTAACATGTTTTCAGTAAGGAATTGTATCCTAATAAAATAAATTATTTTATTTAAAAGTTTTGTCACTTTGCCATATAACAAATTTGGCGCAGTCGGTAGGATAAGTGCATAAGAAAGTCGAAGTAATAACGTGTAGGCTCCGGAAAAGGAAACAAATCGCCAAAAGACGAAGCAGACACGGAAACTGAAGGTTTTAAATAAATACTTCGCCGGACCTTATAATGAAGCACGCAGTTTATATTGCATTATTGTGGTAAGTGGCTAAAACTTTGCTCTGTTTCACCATATACTATATCCAAATCCTATATTTCTACCATTCCTCGTGTATTTAACTATTTATAGTATATTTTACTATTACCATTCCTCGTGTATTTAACTATTGCCATTTATAGTATATTTTACTATTGCCATTTCTCGTGTATTTAACTATTGCCATTTATAGTATATTTTACTATTGCCATTTCTCGTGTATTTAACTATTGCCATTTCTCGTATATTTTAGGCTAGTTATTCTTGTACTATTTTTGTATTCAACATGTCAAAAACCAATGACGTTTGTATAGATCATAAAGGGATAGAAATGCCGATAGGGACCCTTCTACAACTTATCCCAGATTTCGATACAAAAAATAACAACGATATATACAGATACATACGGTCGTGTGACGCCGCATTTAACCTAGCGACTATCACCCAACAACCGACAGTACTAGTTTTTGCCCTAAATAAAATAACTGGCCCCTATTCTGCAGACGTACATGCCAAACAATTTCTTAACTGGGCGGAATTAAAAACATTTCTAATCCAAAAATTTTCGCAAACGAAAACTCTCGCGCACTTAAACATGGAATTACAATCAATGTTCCAAAAACATAACGAGTCGATTACAGAATACTATCATAGAGTAGAACTCTGTCGAAGTAAAATAATAGAAAAACTGAACGCGGAAATCTTAGATAATACTTTACTGGGTCGCCTAGCAACCACTGAGGAGACCGCACTAAATGTCTTTATAAACGGTATTAGTTCAGATATCGGAATGATGTTAAGGACTAAAGGGTTTAATAATCTGTCTGAGACAGGGCGTTTCGCCCTACAGGAAGATAAAATCAGAGCCATGAATAACGCCCGTCAAGCGCTATTTAAAACCAACTCCCCACGTCTCTCAATTGTACCACATAAGCCCCCGTTCTGTACAAACCTTCCCACTCAACGTCCCATGACCTCTCCTCCGCATAGACCACTAAGCAATCATTTTAACCCAACACACAAAAACATTAAGATATGCAATTATTGTAAACACCCAGGACACGTCATAAGCGAATGTCGCAAACGAGCTTACAACAATAACCTTAGAAACAAAAACCAACTCGCTCAACCGACACCATCCACTAATGTCAACAATTTAAACTGGTCGGCGACCAACGAGATGGGCAACTCGTCGGGAATCGCTGTCTGCCCAGAGACTTCCGAATTGATCGAAAACTTAAACAACCTCCAACTCTAGAATACCACCGAAACAATATGTTAAAACAAAGTGCATCTCTAGATAATAAAACAGCCAATCGGAGACAATTTAGAGATGTATGCGTTCAAACCGAAGAACATACCCAAACAATTAGCTTTAACGAAACCTACGAACAGGGTAGCCAGCCCCAAACTCTCGGTTTCCCCACAAGATCTACTATATCCACTGAATCCTCTAACTCTACTAATTCTAATAAATCAAGCGAACATTCTAAACAAATTCAATCATCCAAGCCCATTACAAAGTCCTCTACAAACTCTTTAAAGGAAACCTACGAACAGGGTAACCAGCCCCAAACTCTCGGTTTCTCCACAGAATCTACTACTTTCACCGAATCTCCTAACTCCAGTAAATCTACTAAATCAAGCGAAAATTCTGAACCTATTCAATCATCCAAGCTCCTTACAAAATTCTCTACAAACTCTACTACCTCTACAAAGTTCACTAAATCCAACTCGCGTGCCAAAACAAAACTTAAACCAAAACGAAAATTCAAAAATCCTAAACCCGAACTCAAATCTGTTACCAAATCATATAGTATCAAGTCCTTAAACATACCTCCCGAAAACCTACTACATTGCAAGTTCCATGTCGACGGCCAACCACTCATATTATTAATAGACACAGGAGCAGCCATCTCTGTTATACAAAAAAACAAAATAGGTAATAACTTAATCGACTCCTCAAATAAAGTATCCATAATAGGTGTCTCGAATACCGAATCTACAATTCAAACTTGCGGCACATCCGATATATCTCTTGACCGATTCCCTAAACACAAATTCCATATTGCCAACCTAAATATTTCCGCTGACGGAATATTAGGTAACGATTTCATGTCAAAATTTAATGTTAATATATACGTCCAATCAAAAACTATGCGAATTCGGGACATTTCATACAAACTCTTTTTCTTGGGCGAAGAACTCAATAATCAATTTACAGATAAGCAACTTATACCAAAACGGTCTGAAACCGTAATTATCTGCCACAATGACGCGATCGTTAACGGTATGGCCATTCTCGACAAACAAATGATAGGCGAACATCTAACTATTCCTAATGCACTCATTAACGTTAACAATAATAACTTTCTGATAACATGCGTAAACTCCAGTGACGAAGATAAATATATTTCCACTCCAAATATTCCTAATTTAACACCGTACACCGAGTCTATAGATAGTTTCCAAATCAATTCCGTAAATGCAAACAATTCAACCAACCAGAATACAAATAATTATGAAAAGATAGACAAATTAATAAGACGCGATCATCTAAATCCCGAAGAATGCGAATCCCTCGATAAAATAATCTACAACTACGCAGATATCTTTTATACCGAAGGCGATAAACTGACATTCACAAATCACACAAAACACACCATCCCTACCACGTCAGAAATACCTATTAATACAAAAACATATCGATTCCCCTACGTACATCAACAAGAAGTAAAGTCCCAAGTAGACAAAATGTTAAACGAAAATATTATACGTCCTAGTACCTCACCGTGGAGCAGTCCAATCTGGGTAGTTCCCAAGAAGCAAGATGCTTCGGGTAAACAAAAATGGAGAGTCGTGATAGATTATCGTAAACTAAACGATATAACAGTTGGCGACAGCTATCCTTTACCTAATATCACGGACATACTCGATAAACTAGGACACTCTATCTATTTCACCACACTAGACCTTGCCTCCGGATTTCACCAAATTGAACTAAACTCTAAAGATATTCCAAAAACCGCTTTCAATACCCCTTATGGACATTATGAATTTCTGCGAATGCCATTCGGATTAAAAAACGCACCTGCCACCTTCCAACGTGCTATGGATAGTGTACTCTATGGACTACAAGGCGAACGCTGCTTTGTTTACCTAGATGACATCGTTGTATTTGCTTCAAGTCTCCAGGAACACGAACAAAAACTAAAAGAGGTCTTCGATCGACTCAGGGAACACAGATTAAAAGTTCAACCCGACAAATGCGAGTTCCTCAGGAAAGAAGTAGCATACTTAGGACATATAATATCCAGCGAAGGTGTCAAGCCCAATCCGGACAAAGTACAAGCTGTGATAGACTTTCCTATTCCCAAATCGTGTAAAGACATTAAATCTTTTCTAGGTCTCGCAGGTTACTATCGTCGCTTTATAGCAAATTTCAGCCAAATTACCAAGCCTATGACAAGCCTTCTAAAAAAGGATATTCCATTCACATGGGGTGAATCTCAACAAAGAGCGTTCGACACATGTAAAACTATTCTTACTACAACTCCTATCTTGCAATATCCTGACTTTAGTAAAGAATTTGTCCTAACTACAGATGCGTCAATTCATGCCATCGGCGCTATACTATCTCAGGGAGAAGTAGGCAAAGATTTGCCAATAGCGTACGCTTCCCGCACCTTAAACAAAGCCGAATCGAACTATTCCACAATCGAACGAGAACTCCTAGCGATTGTATGGGCCGTAAAACACTTTCGACCCTATCTCTTCGGAAGAAAATTCAAAATCGTCACTGATCATAAACCTTTAACATGGTTATTCTCTATAAAAGACCCAGGTAGTCGACTCGTACGATGGAGATTAAAAATAGAAGAATACGATTACGAAATCGTATATAAAGCAGGAAAAATAAACACAAATGCTGACGCACTATCACGACCACCAATATTTAATTCCAACATCATTGACTCAACTTCAGATGACTCAAATCAAACTAACTCTATTGATTATTTACAAATGAATTACGAACATTATATTTCTAGAGACCAATCCTTCGATACTCCAAGACTAAAAATATCTCCCGACAATATTTTAGATACAAAGCATAAAAATATATTTATTCCAACTTCATGTCTAGATTCCGATCAAAATAATATATTCAACGAAGCTATACGTTCCTGTTCTCAGGTAGAACCTTTCTTACAAAAAAATAAATCACTATACGACGTCGACCTTGTAATCTCAAATGAAAACCAAAACCTTTTCTTTTGCCCCACCAGACCAAACTATTTTGACCCATGGGACTCCGAAAGTTATTTCAAAGCCTTAATGTCATGTCTTCAACAGAATAAAATCCAAAATCTCTATGTCCCCGATCTAAAAAATGACCCTACCTGTAAACTAGTGGGTAATGAACAACTACGTATAACTGCATACCTTGCGGAAACATATAATTGTGAAATTACAATTTGTCAAAACAAAATCATATATCCCAAACCTGAAGAAATTCCTAATATACTGAAAATGTACCATGACGAACCCCTCTCAGGTCATCGTGGTATTGTTGAAACTACCAGAAAAATTCGCGACGAATACTTCTGGAAAGGTATGACCAACGACATAAAAATTTATGTGGAATCATGCGTCATTTGCCAACGAAACAAAATCCAAAGGAAAAACTTCCAAGCACCTATGGTCATTACGACACAATCCACTGAACCTTTCGAACGAGTTTCCATAGACCTTGTCTCTTACTCCGACATCAGTGACAACAACAATAAATATATCTTAACTCTCCAAGATGACTTGACTCGATTTGTGCAAGCATACCCTATTCCCGATAAAGAATCCGTCACAGTAGCCAAAGAACTACTTCACTTTTGCCAACATTTTGGGGTACCTAAAAGATTTCATTCGGATCAAGGTACCGAATTCACGAATAACGTTTTAAAACAATTAACCAAATTTTTAGGTTCCGATCACACGTTTAACACGGCATATCAGCCTCAAACAAATGGTTCCCTTGAACGGTTTCACGCCACTTTACGTGACCACATTCGAATGTATCACAGTCGCCGTCTAAAAAATTGGGATAAAATAATCCCTTTTGCAATTATATGCCACAATACATCAGTAAACAGTTCCACTAATTATACACCTCACGAATTGCTATTCGGGTACAAACCACGTCCATTTTACTCTATGAAAATTATACCTGATTATACGGCCTGTGATTATCTAAAAGATTTAAACGAACGACTTAGGGTTGCCAGAGATTCTGCTTTAAGAAACATTCAATCTATGAAAGAAAAAGCTAAAGATAGATACGACAGCCAAATAAAAAACATAATACAATACAAAGTAGGAGATAAGGTGATGCTACGAGTTCCGAACCCAAATAATCTAGACCAAAAGTGGGATGGACCTTTTCAAATTATAAGAGCTGGTTTTAACCATAATTATATAATACAAAAATCAAATAGAAACCAACTTGTTCATGCAAATCGTCTTCGACCATACCACATGCACGAAACTTTAGTTTAATAAAACATACATCTTACATTCACAGGGTCAGCTGCTCTACAGCAACCGATATACCTGAACCCACCGATACCTTATACACTTTACTAAAATTAGATAACCCTTATATTAGTTTTATAATAATGTCTATTTTCAAAACATTTATATATACAATTATTTACAAATTATATTTATACCTAAGGAATTATTGTAAAGGAATATATAGACAAGGGAATCCTAACATTGGTATTCTCCTTGTTTCAGGACAACGGCGGGAGTCGTTGCCAGTATAGGACAGTTCAATGAGAAACTTCCACCCTTTACTAGCCTCTTCTATAAAGAAGAAGGCACTATTTTTATTTCGGAAGAATCTTGGAAATTAATTATTTACCGAAATTTACAACCTCTATTCCTTGGACAAGAATCTCTAATGCAGTTAACTACAAATTTCCAGCAACTCGCAAGTAAACACATATCGTTTCCAAACGTAATCTCTACACGGTCGTATTTAAACACAAACTTAGAAAAGATTAGTAATAGACTATCCGAGTTAAACATGTATATTGGTAAAAATTCTAGGTCAAAAAGAGAACTATTTGATGGTATAGGTTCAGTACTAAAATACCTCATAGGTACTCCAGACGCAAAAGATGCGAAACACTACGACGAATGTATCGATTTATTAGAAAGACGTGAATTAGATCTTACATCATTAATGCAAAAACAAGTACAAATAACTTCATCAACTATAAAAAATTTTAACGAAACAATCCACAAAATCAGAATCGATAAACAAATTATTAACGAAAACATTAATAGATTAAATACTTACCTAAATGAATCGAGCAAAATTATGTTCGACAACAAAGCGAACAAAGACATTTCTACTATTTCTATCCAAGTTCTCGAGATAATAACAAGTCTAGAATACGAAATCAATGAAATTCTTTCCAGCATTCTATTTGCGAAAGCCAACATTATACACCCCTCTATTATATCTCTTAATAAACTGTATAAAGAACTTCTTTTATCCAACCACGTTAGATCAAATAAACAATTAGTCCTCCCTATTACTATCCATAATATTAATAGTATATTAGACTCAGCCCAACTATCCGCCTATGTGTACTCAGATAGATTAGTTTACATTCTAGATTTCCCACTTATAAAATCCGAACCCTTAAAACTTTACCATATATATTCAACTCCTATCCAACATCCTAATTCCTCCCTTTACACGACCATCCTACCCGAGCATAAGTTTTTAGCTACAAACCCTAGCGGCGAATTATACATTTCAACAAGTTCACTGGACCACTGCAAAACTTTCGCCGAAAAGAAAAGCGTTTGTAACGACCTTGTCACCTATGATGCAGACTCACGTCCAATATGCGAACTGCAAGTCCTCTTTGGCGCCTCCAAGAAAATACCAAGCACCTGCACCTGCACAAGCTCTACATTTGCTGCACAAATTAATACCTTTCAATCACTAGACGACAACAGATGGCTCTATATCCTGACTAACCTAACACCGTGTGTTCTTCATTGTGACAACGAAATATCCCATTATCAAATACAGGGATCAGGAATAATTAACTTAAAAGAAAATTGCAAACTCCACACAGGATACAGTACTTTAACAGCATATAGATCCAAGAAAGAAAATTCAACTTCCCCGATTATCATCCCTCAACTAGATATCCAGGACTGCATCGAAAAGAATAAAAACATTGAAATCCCTTATTTATTTCCTATTTCCATTAATGAAGTCCCTCTAGACTCTTTGAACAATATCAGAAATCAATTAAATAATCAAGACGAAGAAATTCAAAAGTTTAAAAGGAAACTGTTTATCGAAAGAAATCAAAATGGATTTTCCTGGTTCACCATCATAACCGGAAGCCTTGTAATTGTAATAATTTTATACGTACTGCTAAGGAAATATATGAAACTTCATCGTCAACATATTCATGGTAAAAATCACTGTATTCAAATTTTCAACAATTGCCTCGGTTCATCACGACGACGAACTACACGAGTCCATACCATCCCAATGAGAACAATAAGAACTCCAACTCCAGCTACATCATGCATCTCCGAAGACGAAGACGACTCTTTAAGCACCACCCAAAGATCGGACGCCAACACCCAATCTTTATTCTAAGGGGGGAGGTGTTATATAATGACCACTATTTTATCATGTAAGATTACTAATACTAGTATATAAGAACCTCTGTTATATAACGACTACTATTTTATCATGTAAGATTACTAATACTAGTATATAAGAACCTCCCTTTGTCTTAAATTATTTTGTTATTCCATTCCCACATAAACTAACTAATTTATATTTGTTTAAGTATTGATAAGTACCATTTCCAACAACTTGTTTAAATCTGTCAATACGACATTTAAGAGTCCTGTTCACACTATACCCTTAATTTATATTTGTTTTAGTATTGATAAGCACAATTTCCTAACAACTTGTTTAAATCTGTCAATACGACATTATAGATTTCTGTTCACACGATACCCTTAATGTATATTTGATAAAGTACCATTTTAAACCTGTGAACGCGTCATTTAAAAGTGTTGTTCACACGCTACCCTTAGTATATATATTCAATGTCTAAATGGGATCGACACACTCACTGTTTCGACGTACTACAGTTAACATGTTTTCAGTAAGGAATTGTATCCTAATAAAATAAATTATTTTATTTAAAAGTTTTGTCACTTTGCGATATAACACGGCGCACGCGCCGCGAGGACTGCGCGGGTTAGAGAGGCGACCCGGGCTCGGCGGGGTCGCTGCATACGTGCCGGGTTACTTGCCTGCAATCTCCTGAGAAGAGCGGTCACCGGCGTCTTAGTCTTGGTGTGATCGTTTCCGGCTAACGTTGGCGTTCTAAAGTTATTTTTTTTTCTACATTAATACTAATACAATTTAAGTACTTGTTCCCGTTTTAGGGTAAGTTTTATGGCACATAAAATAAAATACGTAATGTTGCTAAATTTAATTGTCCTTTATAACCGTATTTTTTTAAACGTTTTTTGTTCTTGTTGCTAACGGTCATTTTTAAAACTTTAACTTATTTCTTTTGTACATTTAAATTTGTGTTTTCTTTATTTTACATAAGATCTTATTGCTGATTTTTCATTATTTATCCTTTATCTTTATAATACGTTATTTCGCATTTTATTTAAATTTATTTTAATTTTCGTTTGCTCCGCTTTTGCTTTGTAAACTCCGTTCTGATAGTTCCACCATCGTCAAGCCGCTACTACGTATTGCTTTTCTTGAGTTGCTGATGGTGGATACCAGGCGGAGGAACAACGCCTTACCGAACTAACGGTCTGGTGTTTTGAATTTCCAGGAGCATTGTACGAATTTTACTGCAAGCTACAATCAAGCTAGCAATCTCCGAGCAAGCTATCGCTTGCCAGCTTCATACATCGGTAGCTGACCTGCCGTTGCGACCTTAGCACCGACGTCTACCGAATTCCTGCGGCCGCCGCTTAGCTGCCTAGGGAGCACCCAGCTACGGTCGACGTGCACCTCCTGTCCTGCCGTTCCTTGGCCTGCCGCCGCTCATCTGTCGCTGGGCGACGCCACCGTAGTTCAGCCAAAGCAGGGGAGTAATAAACGCCGCGGAAGCAGAGACTGATAGCACGTTACCCCACGACCTTATAAATTTTATGTGCCTACCGCTGAGTGCTTGGTAATATTATATATATCTTTTGTTACCACCTGAGTTTCTTTTCTCACCTGATTAGGGAGTAGGGACCCAGGGCGCAAGGACACCCTTTTAAGCCTTGCGGGACGGTACAAGAGGGTTCAGTCAAATCAGTAAAGCATCATCTAAAACGAGTCCTATCTATGACTCATTTAGACTACGAACATATGAATTCTCTTTTAGTACAAATAGAGGGGAGACTAAATTCTAGACCTCTCACTCCTCTTTCGTCCGATCCTACGGATCTCATTCCCTTAACACCGGCCCATTTTCTAATTGGACGAACAATAACTATGTCGCCTGCACCTCAGGTGGAAAATCACCAATTATCAACTTTAAGCAAATTCAAGAGAATTCAACAATTAAAATGTCATTTTTGGACCAGATATTATAAGGAATATCTTTCAGAACTCCAGTCCCGCAGCAAGTGGCGCACGCGAGGAACGCAACCGCAATTAGGAGAAATGGTCGTTGTGAAGGATGATCGCCTTCCACCAAACCGATGGCTGATTGGAAGGATCACTGGCGTCCACCCTGGCAGCGACGGTGTCAACCGCGTCGCTGACGTCCTCACCACAACCGGGACGCTGCGCAGAGCCTACAACCGCCTCTGCCCACTACCTGCTGCGTTGGACCAGGATGCTCCTGACCCAAGGGGGGCAGCCTGTCTACGCCAAATTTAAAAAGTGGCAACATTGCCACAGAGCAGCGACAGTGCACTGTCATCGCTGCTCTCGCGCCGACGGCCGACCGGCCGGCGGTCGTCGGCGCCATCTTTTACTCCACTTCAATTTCAACATCCAACCTTACAACAAGCACGCGATCAAGTAAGATCTTTCAATGATTCTTAACGAACCTGCATCGACACGCAGAGTTGGGGCACTTATCCGAGAGCGCAAAACCTAAACATGCATTTTTTTTACCGCATCATCCGGTTCTAAAGGAGCAAAGTGAGTCGACGAAATGCCGTGTGGTTTTCGACGGGTCTGCTAAATCGGATTCATGTTTTTCGCTCAACGATATTCTCATGGTAGGGCCCACTGTGCAAGATGACATCTTTTCTATTCTTATTCGATTTCGTCAACATACATTTATTTTTACAGGCGACTTAGAAAAGATGTACAGACAGATTGCTGTGGAGCCCTCACAGAGACATCTCCAAATGATACTCTGGCGTGTTGATGAAAGTGAACGCATGAAGCATTTACAGCTCAATACTGTTACCTACGGGACATCATGCGCTCCCTTTCTAAGTACGAGGTGTCTAGTCCAACTAGGACAGGAATGCAGTGACCATCTGGTGGGAGAAGTGATTATTCACGACTTCTATATAGACGATTTAATTACTGGCCTGGATGATGAAAGCCAGCTGATATCCCTCTATCAGAAGGTCACTGAAACATTAGACACAGCGCACTTTAATTTGCGAAAATTAAAATGTAATTCTCGGGATTTTCTTGACTGTGTTACTCAAAGTGATAATGGTCCGCAAGATAATTTAAAAATATCAAAGCATAGTAACACTTTAGGTGTCGAATGGGACCCTAATGCTGATAATATTTTAATGACGTGTTCAAAATTGCAAGTGATAGGTAACCATGTTAAGTACACGAAAAGGACCGTCCTATCTGTAGCTTCGAGTATATTCGATCCTTTAGGGCTGTTGAGTGTATGTGTTATCCTCTGTAAAATCTTTTTGCAGTCTTTGTGGTCACAGAAAATGGACTGGGATGACGAAATACCCCAGGCACCAAACTGTATCTGGACCAGATTTGTGAACACTATGCACCAACTGGTAAATGTAACTGTGCCTCGTCATGCAATCTGCAGTAATGCAGTGACGACTGAAATTCATGCATTTTCAGATGCATCCATGAAAGCATACGCTGGTTGTATTTATTTGCGCTCATTAGATGCATTAGGCAACTGTACGGTTCGACTTCTTAGTGCTAAAAGCAAAGTAGCGCCCTTGAAGGCTATAAACGTAGCTCGGCTAGAGCTGGTCGGTTCCCTCCTGGTCTCACGCCTCTGTAAAAAGGTCCTGAAAGCTCTACGCTGTAGCATTGTAAAATGTTGGTTTTGGACTGACTCTAAAATAGTTTTAGGTTGGTTGAGCCTATCTCCGCATAAGTTATGCACGTTTGTGTCGCACCGAGTTGCTGAAATTAATGATATTTGTCATAATACGAAGTGGATGTATGTTCCTTCTGCACAGAACCCCGCTGACTTGGCGTCCCGCGGCGTGTTCCCGGACGAGTTGGCGTCGTTGTCACTGTGGTGGGAGGGACCTTCATTCCTGAAGGATAACAATCAGTGGCCTGAGCAATGCGGAGTGACACAAATAGACTTACCTGAGATACGCGCGCATACGATAAGTGTTGACAAACTGAGTACTGCGAGTAAAGTAATTGAAATGTCTAACTATTCTAGTTTTTTGAGACTAAGACGAATTTTTGCATATGTATGTCGGTTTATCAACACTTACATAAATAAACAGAAAGGTTCTGTTTCTGGGTCGCTAACTGTCGATGAGCTTGAACAGGCGGAATTAAAATTGGCCTATATTTCTCAAAGAGAAAGCCTTTCTGATTTTTATAATGATAAAAATAAAGCGTTTCCTGGTTTAAGCAAATTGAATCCTTATGTTGACGACTCAGGTTTAATACGTGTTGGAGGGAGATTAGATAATTCTAATTTTAATTTTGAAAAGAAGCATCCGATTGTTCTGTCAATTAAAAATCATTTCACGATATTGTTGTTCCGGTATTATCACTTGAAGCTGATACACGCGCCGCCGCAGCTTCTCCTTTCAGTCGTTCGCGAGCAATATTGGCCTTTAAACGGCAGAGTACTCGCTCGGAAAACGTTTCGTTCTTGCACGCGCTGCAAACGAATGAAAGGTGAAGCTGCCCAGCAAATCATGGGAAATTTGCCGTCACAACGTATTGTACCTGGGTTTCCATTTGAAGTCGTTCGTACCGATTATGCTGGGCCATTTTTGGTTAGTGATAAGAAAGGACGCGGACCAAAATTATCTAAATGCTATCTCTGCATTTTCGTAGATTTTAAAGTTAAGGCGGTACCGTTAGAGCTTGTTAGTTCTTTCTGCACGGATGGCTTCATATTAGCATTACGTCGCTTTATATCTCGCCGTGGCAAGCCACGAGAGATATTCAGCGACAATGGAAGAAATTTTGTAGGCGCCAATCGCGAGCTTGGTTAATTTCTTAATGTTCAATCTAACTCTGTCTCCGATGCGTTTGTAGATGACGGAATTAAATTCAATTTTTCTCCAGTCAGCGCTCCTAATTTTGGGGGCCTATTCGAGTCCGGTGTAAAATCGGCCAAGTATCACATGAAGCGTGTCCTTGGCAATACTCATTTAACTTTTGAGGAACTCACTACCTTGTTCACACAGATAGAGGCTATAATGAATTCCCGGCCTTTATATCCTTTGTCCTCGTCTCCACAAGATCTTTTTCCTCTCACCCCGGGGCACTTCCTCATTGGAAGGCCACTGACTTCGCTGCCTGCGCCTGACCTGCAAGAAGTTAATCCCAGTCGAATCCACAGATATGCGAGAATCGAACAGACACGTCAGCATTTCTGGGCGAGGTGGAGCCAGGAGTATATCTGCGAGCTTCAGCAACGTAATCGTTGGCAGCAACGACAGCCGGATATCAAAATTGGACAACTGGTGCTGATAAGAGACGAGAAGACGTCCCCACTGCAGTGGCCATTAGGTCGAGTTCGAGTTTTTCCTGGATCCGATGGAGCCTGCAGAGTCGCTGATATCCTGACCTCCAAGGGCACCATACGGCGGGCTATCAACACGGTCTGCCCATTCCTCGATGATGAAGCAGCTTAAAGCCAAGGCTTTAAGAGAGGGGAGTATGTTACCGCGAGTAACAACAGGTGCACTTACACATACGAATTGTACTTACCTGGCGGCTCTTGAGCGACGTCACGGCGACGTCACGACCCCACCCCGGCGCCGGACCCGTGCCAGCAGACTGCATTTTACAGCCGCGACGGCAATACATGTTATCAATATAAAAGTTATACTTACCTGTACCAAACATTTTGTTATAAATAAAAAGTTATACTTACCTGTACCTAACATCCTGGATTATGGAAACATGAGATGGGTGATGATCTGATAACAGAATTTATAGGCTTACGTGCCAAATTATATTTTATAAACAGTTTAACATCCGAAATAAAAAAGTCTAAGGGTATTTCGAAGTCAGTGTCAAAAAATTTAAAATTGAGAGATTACAAGAATGTACTGTCAACAAATGATACTCTTAGACATAAAATGTCCATGATAAAATCCATTAAACATATGTTATATTCTCAACAAATCGATAAAAAAGTGTTAGATAGAAACGATGATAAAGTGCAAGTTTTACCTGATCAGATACATACATTACCATGGGGTCATTGTGATTCAGTATTCATTGATTATTCCAGCGATGTGTAAAAATAGCTGGGAATTATTTATCATTTATAATCATATTAAAAGTAATGTAGTTGACATTGTTTATTTGATATGTTTATTCATTAAACCAATGTAATAATTAATGCATAAGTATTATATGTGAAATTACGTAAGTATTATATGTGAGTAACTAAATTTGGGAGCACGAACGATTTTTGTTTACTTTCGTATCGCTAACGTATCGACAACTCTACGATACTTGAGACTATAAACAAAAGTGGCAGCACGAACATAGTTTTGAAGTATGGTATCGTAAATTTCGAAGGCTGGCTATCGAGTATAGTCGAATCTTTTGTCACTTAGAATTAGTCGGTGAAAAAAGTTTCGAAACATTTTAAACCGCTTTAAAAAATATTTTATTTAAGTATTAAGTATTTTTGTGTGTTTGTTAAAATGCAAAGGCCACCAATTTACCAACATAGTGCTTTATTTTATGTTCTTGCTGCAAGATTACTAGAAAATGAGGGAATTGAACGAGAAACTAGGTTAGCAAATCTTATTTAATGTAATATTTAACTTTATACTATGAATTTGCTAGCCATATATAAATGTTATATAGTTGACTAAGATAATATATATTTATATATAAAATTAATATTGTAGTTGTACGAATCTTCAAGGTCCGCCTGAGAAAGTACCACCACCTTCGCTAGTTATCCATCCGCCCAGCAGCAGGGTGACAATGTTTAGTTATGGGCAAGCGTGACGCTTACCATCGGCCGAGGGACTTGCTCGTCCAAAAATCTATTGTAGCTATCTAATATTATTTGCTACAATATTTTTTTTTTAGAGAAATTAGACGCAGAGCTAAACTTAGAAAGACAGAAAATCCTCTTGATATAAATGACGCTGAATTTAAAAATAGATATCGCTTAAGCAAAGAAGCTTTCATATTTCTCTGTGAGCAACTCCGTCAAAAAACATTTTTAAATTTTCATTGGCATTTCATCAGTAAGATCCACACACTTAGTATTGCAAATTAAAAACTTTTAAACTTACACTTCCATAAACTCCACCATTATCAAGTATTGCAAATGACTCGTTCTCATTATTTAAAAACACTAAAACGCGACACGAATAATTAATAATGTAGAATGTGTCGGCGCCCGCGCGCCACCCGAGCGAAACTGTAAACAACACGTGCACCGATTGCGTCATTCGATGCCCCCACTCTCCCCACTACTAGCTCTGCCGCTATAAAAGACGTGCAACATTATTTGTAAGGCAGTCTTGGCTCTGGCGTGGCTCGGTCTCCTAGTTGTACTTCGCTTGCTTAACCTAGACGTTTTGGATAGTTAATTTGTGGAAACGAATTAATTATTATTCCGGTGCTATAATTTGGTCCCTAGACTAATTATACCCGGTGTAGCTTCATTCTTTTTAACTATGTCCGATCCTCTTCCTACAAATGCTTTCTAAAGTTTGTAAACACAATACTAAAACAAACTTAACCTTGGCGACGTAAGACGCTATGTCAAGTGGTGCCGTGTCGTTCAGAAACCGTAAAAAATATAAGATATCCTATAAATATATATATATAATGAGAGCGTCGGTGGCTTAGGGGTTAAGCGCTTGACTTGCAATCTGCAGGTCCTGGGTTCGAATCCCGCCATGTACCAATGTGTTTTTCGATTATCGAGTTACATATGTACATTTATCCGACGTTCTTACGGTGAAGGAAACATCGTGATGCAACCTGCACATATCTGAGAAGAAATTCAATGATATGTGTGAAGTCAACCAACCCGCACTTGGCCAGCGTGGTTGACTATGGTCTAGTCACCCCTAACTTGGGGTAGGCTCCGAGCCCCTCGGTGGGGACGTATAGTGAGCTGATGATGATATATATATAAAATATCCTATATAATATAAAATATCCTGTACTTTATTCAAAGTTTTTCTATATTTTAAGGACTTGGTTTTAATATAATTTACACTAAATAGGCCGTTAAGCTTAAAGTAATAAAAACTAATTCGTTCAGTTTTTGGATGTATAATTCATTCAATAGAACGTTCATTACGCTCACAAGGGCTCGTCCTTACTTACGTTAGGATGACGTCACTAACGAAATCGTATCGAGCTCTCGATAGTCGACGGAGTGTGCCTCGTGCTGCCGCCTAACGTAATACTCCGTTATCGTATCGAGGACTCGATACCTTAACGATACGAATTCGAAAATTATTCGTGCTCGAGGCTCTGAATAGTTAAAACTTGTCTTTATTTGTAATTTTTATCCTTATTTACATTTTACTTTTACTTTCTCCGAGTCGGGGTAAGTATTTTATATTTCTATGAACGAGCCACCGGACCCTGGGGGTACGGCGCCCCCAGCGGGGGCATATGTTACGATCTCAAATGAATCTGGAATGGATTCTGACTATTCCCTTATCTCAAAAAGAAAACTGAAGCGCAGTCATCTATACAAAATATGTAAAAGCTGCAACAAAAAAAAAACGTAAAAGTAACTCGGAATCAGGAAAAAATTCCGATTGTCACCGTAACGAACAATTTTCTGAAATCCCAATGGATATACCAGCACCTTGTCAAATCCCTAATGTTCCTTCTTTAACTGAAGATCACTCTTTTCCCGGACCTTCTAATATTTCTTCTAAAGACCCCACACAAATTGGTAGGGCTACTTACGATGCTAATGACCACGGCCCGTTTATAGTTCACGTTCAGAAAATACAATCTGCAGATGACGATGGTGTAACTTTACATCCAGTTGTATTTGGCAGATATTTAAAAAAGAATCTTGTACAAAATATAGTAAATGGAAGCTTAAAGCGTATCGGGAGAAATAAAATGACAATTTCTTTCAACCATTATACAGATTCTAACAACTTTCTCTCTTCGAACAGCTTAGCTGTGAACAAAATGAAGGCGTTTATCCCAACATTTAATGTTACTAGGATGGGTTTAGTTCGGGAGTCCCAACCGAGTGGTCTCCTGAAGATATTATAGAAAACACCAATGTACCCATTGGGTGCGGGCAAATTCTAAAAGTCAGAAGACTAAACCATAAAGTCACAATAAACAACACACCCACGTGGAAACCATCGCAAACCGTTGTGTTTACATTTGATGGTCAAGTTTTACCTAAACGTGTATTCATGTGTTACAATTCTATGCCTGTTAAATTATATATATACCCGACTATCCAATGCTTTAACTGTTGCCGCTTTGGGCACACCAAGGTCCAATGCAGGTCAAAGCCCAGATGTTACAAGTGTGGTCAGGCCCACACTGGAGATACTTGTAAAGTGGAGGAAAAAAATAGGCCAGCAACCGTGGTGGTGCAAAGAGCTCAATAAGTACAGGAGGCAGGTAAGAAAAGCCCTAAACAGGGCTATGAACACCTCCGATGTAAATGACTGGGACGCTTACAAAAAAGCGAAAACAGCATACAAAAAGTGCATAAGGAAACGCCGCACAGAAGGCTGGCGCAACTTTTGCAGTAGTGTGGACAAGTGTGACCAAGCCAATCGCGTGCGGAAAGTACTTTCAAGTCAACGACTCGATGGGCCGATTTCACTAAGAAAATCGGACAACACTTACACATCATCACCTAATGAAATAATGCTCGAGTTGCTCAACATACACTTCCCGGGTAGTAAGATAAGCAACCCTGGCGACGTTGATGATAACACCACAACACCAAGCTCCCACGACTGGGAACTAGCCCATAAGATAATCTCAAGTCCCAGACTACAATGGGCGATTAACAGCTTTCACCCATATAAAGCGGCGGGACCTGATGGAGTCTTCCCAGCCCTTCTACAATGGGGTTTAGACGTGCTAAAACATAAACTCATTAATCTGATGAGAGGATGTTTAGCACACCGCTACATTCCCAAGATATGGAGAGAAGTCAAAGTTATCTTTATACCTAAACCAGGTAAAGGTGACTATACGGACGCCAAATCATTCAGACCAATTAGTCTGACTTCGTTTAATCTTAAAACAATGGAAAGACTAATTGAAAGACACGTGAGAGAGGTTGCGTTAAAGACCACCCCTCTACACCCGCTACAACACGCATACACAGCTGGGAAATCAACAGACTCAGCTCTTCATCAAATCGTGAGCAAGATCGAAAATGCAATGGAAAACAAATCCATATGCATGGGATCCTTCATCGATATTGAGGGTGCCTTCGACAAGACCAACTTCAGGAGCATAGAAAGTGCCCTGGAGAAACATGGCGTCGATAAAACCACAACAGAATGGATTACACAAATGCTCAGCAAGAGATTAATTAAAACTAATGACTCACGCATCATATCGATAGCGAAAGGTTGTCCGTAAGGAGGGGTTCTCTCACCCCTACTGTGGAACCTAGTCATCAACGATTTGATAAGCAAACTTAACAACAACTTCTTTTACACACTAGGCTACGCCGACGATCTGGCGATCCTTATTTCAGGGAAAACAGCCGATATAACGATATAGACATCGTATGTAACCTTACACAGACAGCCTTACGTATTGTTGAAAAGTGGTGTAAGGATTTCGAACTGTCTGTAAATCCGAACAAAACAGAGTTAGTTATGTTTACCAAAAAACGGACTCTGAGGGATTACACCCTACCCTCACTGTTTGGCAGTAAACTAAAACTCTCAACTGAAGTCAAATATCTAGGAGTAATCCTGGATGATAAACTTAACTGGAACAAACACCTTGATAATAAAATTAATAGAGCCAACATTACTTTTTGGCAGTGCAAAAAGGTGATTGGCAAAAGGTGGGGATTAACACCTAAAATAATACTATGGATATACACATCAGTTATCCGACCGATGATCACATACGGTGCCGTTGTCTGGTGGACTAAAACCAAACAAATATCGGCATGCAAAAAACTACAAGGTTGTCAAAGATTAGCTTGTATGGCCTCAACAGGCAGCATGAGAACTACTCCCACAGCTGCCCTGGAGGCCCTACTGGATTTAACACCCCTACCCTTTTACATACAGCAAATAGCTACACTAACGACGCTTAGACTGCGTACGTTAAATCTGTGGAGGAAGTGTAATACCCCGCATACGTCAGTGTTGGATACGCTCATAGCAGAAGTACCAATTACCGACGCAAAACAGGACTTAATTCCGAAGCAGTTCATCTTCGACAAGAAATATAAAATACAATTGCAAGAGCACGGTCCCACAAATCAAGGGAACCAGAAAGAGCTTAAGATCTATACAGATGGATCCAAAACTGATCAAGGAACAGGTGTAGGTGTTTTCTCAGAGGACCTTAACATCAAAATATATAAACCGTTAGGCACACATAACTCAATTTTCCAAGCTGAATGCATGGGAATAATTGAGGCAGCACAGGCCATAGCTGTTAGGAAAGCCGCAGGCGAGAGTATACGCATACTAGCCGACAGCATGGCAGTACTACAGGCACTAAACAACATCACAGTTAATTCGGGCCTCATTTATGAATGTCACCTCAAACTTAATGCAGTAGGGACATCTAATAACATTATCCTCCAATGGATTAAAGGACACAGTGGTTCGAGGGGGAATGACGGACTAGCCCGCCGAGGGTCAGATAGCAGAGCTATCGGCCCAGAGCCCATCGTTCCCCTACCAGCAAGCTATCTAAGATCACAGGTCGCAACAAGGAGTCACGCACAACACTGCACCTCCTGGGACAAAATCGATACATGCAGGCAGTCAAAAGAAGCCCTACCAAGGATTAACAGGAGGGTAACTAGGAGGTTGCTTCAATTAAACAAGCCACAGCTACGGACAGTTGTGGCTGCCATCACTGGACATGGCAATTTTAATAAACATTTGTTTAATACAGGTATTACGGACAGCCCCCTATGCAGAGCGTGCATGGGTGATGAAGAAACAGCATCCCACGTGATACTGCACTGCCCAGCAGTGCAAGAGTACAGGGTAAAACATCTCGGATCGCCGAGAACACTCCCAGAGATCACCGACAACATCAAAGGGTTGCTGGGATTCTTTGGAGAGTTGGGTTGGCTGGAGTGAATCCAGATCCTGCTCACACGCAAAATACGCGCTAGCCGTGGAGTTGCGGAAACCGAGCCCTTACAACTAACTAACTAACTAAAGTGGAGGAAGACAGTGGTTCTTGTTGCTTATGCTCTAGACTACACTTTGCTTCAAACAAAAAATGCCCAGAGTATTTGAGACAGACAAATATTAAAGTAACAATGGCAGAAAATAGTATATCTTATGTTGAAGCGTCAAAATTACATCCCCCTATTTCTAAATCATTTGCTGATATTGTATCCTCTCTCCCAATTAAATCTGTTCCTGGTGGAAATACAGTATTACCTGGTTTACCGCCTCCACGTACCATATCTTATAAAAAAACAGTCTTCACTAAACCCAGAACTCCGCCTAAACACAGTAAAGGTTTTGATCATGTAGCTCATGAATATCTTGTAAGGGACTACAATATGCCAGAGCCTTCTAATGGATGTGCATTACCATCATCCCCTAAGGAAAACTCACAACAGACAATAGCAGAGTTACTTACTACATTAATCAATTTACTTTCTCAACCAAATTTATCTATACCGTCCCACGCTGCTAATTTTACTCATAATTACACTGACATTAATAAGGGCCACCATGGAGAGGTTAGTTCAATGGAACTGCCGCAGTATGATAAACAAAAAGCATGTTATTATACATATTATAAATACTTTTCATCCTTTTATTTTTTCTCTATCTGAAACCTGGTTAAAGCCAGATAATGTGTTCAGAATTCCTGGTTATTCATGTTTAAGAGAAGACAGGACTGATGGGTATGGTGGTGTGTGCCTACTCATCAGAAATTCGAGCACCTTTGTAACGTATGCTACAAAAATTCAATAAACTGACATTTCTGAACGGATTGATGACTCTGTGGCGCGAGCTGTCAGTTGATTTTACGACTTGTCACTGTCACTTTTTACCTTGACCTCGATGCGAAGGGCATCGACCCTGTATAACCTATAATTTTTATATCTTTATTTAATCTTATACCAAATTCTTACTTCTTATCGAAATAAGAATTGCTCCCCGTACTGGGTAAGTTGTGCAAAATGTATTTTATTATTTCACTGTTATTTTTTCACTTCATTTCACCATGCTATGCTTTCCTATTTAAATATGAATTTTGCTCTTTTCTATATAATTGTAAGACTGCAACGGCCCGGAACAGCTATACTACGTACCGTCCTTGCTTCGCTTTCGGTTAAAACTAGTAACGGCTGCCGGGCACGAATTTATAACCGTGCCTCAATTTGTGCCATGTCCATTACAGGGAGTAAGTTTGGAATTTTACAACATCGACATCCGACGGCCGACTGGCTTGATAAAGCCTAACGACCACTAATTGCTACTCACTCCTGGCATCGCTTCGCAACCAGGCTCAGCTCACGACTGGCTTGATATAGCCTAACGACCACCGATCACTACTCACTCCTGGCATCGCTTCGCACCCAGGCTCAGCGCGTTACAACTAGCAAGGAGCGTGCGGTACCTCAGGAACAGGGCCAGACCTTGGCGGAACCCTCTTTTATTAGTTTAATTTCTTTATAAAATTGATCAATATTTTCTTTTTATTATTCATTTTATTTACTAATATAACTTATATTCTTTTCTAATTTTTGTCACTTTTTATTTTTTTTCTTTTCCCTCAAAAAAAAAAAAAGAAATAACGTGACAAAATGGCGCCCAACTAACGTGGATTTCCCTTGAGGTCTGGTACTGTTTTTTTTGAGTTTTTTTTTGCTTTCTGGTGCTGGTTGTATGTCATTTTTTTTACTACTTTTGTGTTTTTTTTTCATACTTTAATTTGTTGGTAAGTTGTAAATACATTTTTTTCTCTTCATAGTAACTTACAATTGCTTTGTCATATGCATATCCACATTTAGTTTTTTAATGACAATTTTACATAATCATTCTCATTGTTGTTTTGATTTATGAACTGCTTGATCTTGTTGTGTTGCAATACCCATATACCATCTATATTTTTTGTTTTTATGTATTTGTTGATTTTTTTGTTGCAATGATTTTGTTTTTTTTTTATTTTGCGGCTTGTTTTGATTTTATTATAGATTTTATTTATGTTATAACTCTTTGTAAAAATTTATTTGCATTATTTTTTTTTTTTTTGCTTTGTCATTTTATTTTCTTGCTGTGTTTTTTATCATTGGCCTTAACTTATATTTTGCATAACATACCCAGTTGCACATTTAAAGAAATTTTAAAATGTCCTTCCCGGTTAAATTTTTGTTGCTCCAAAAATCAGAGTTAATTTATGAAGTCTTAATTAGGGGTGAAAATCCAGCTGACAATGTCCAAGAGCTCCGCCGTCAAGTAAATAGGCTTACACAAAAATACCCTTCCGAAGACATATTAGAATCTTGTTTAGACTTTTTAGATGATCATAAGGGGATTACAGAAGTTTTGTTGAAAATTAAAACTAATGTAGATTTATTAAAAACTGACTTGCAAAAATCACTTTTAGACAGAACCTGTAATTTATTTAATCATCTATATCATCGGTTGCAAAGAATTGAAACTCCTAAGAAATCTGAAAATGTTTCTTTGCTTGTAAATTCAAAAGAACAATTTGAATCCTTATATAAACAGTTTAAAAAAATAAGTGCTTCTTGTTTTACTGAAGAGCTACCTAAGGCTGAACCTGGAAAAGACCTTTCGTTAGAAAATTTCCCTAGATTGTCTATTTCATGCGATCGAAGTCTTATTACTGATATGGGAAAAATAAAATTTGACGGAAAGGGCTGCGTTCGTTCGTTTATTGAGCGTATCGAAGAATTTCGCTTATCCAGAGATATCTCTGATTCTAAAATGTTTTCTTATGCTTCTGATATATTTGAAGGTGACGCTCTTCATTGGTTGCACAGTGTTAAAAATTATGTTGATAACTGGAGTGACTTATTGCATTCGCTTAAAGCAGACTTTGATTCGGTGGACTTCGACTATAGAATGCTCGCGGAAATTAGGCTCCGTACACAAGGAGAAAAAGAAAACATTATTATCTATTTAGCTATTATGGATGGCATGTTTTCACGTTTGAGCAAGCCATTAAATGAAGAGGAGAAGTTAGAAATAATTATTCATAATATCCGTCCCTGCTATTCTAACGTATTATTAACTTGTCCTGAGATTAAAAGCATCGATCAATTAAAGTCACTTTGCCGAAAGTACGAACACATTAAAATAAGATGTGAGAATTTTAAAGAACCCTCTAGTTTGAATTTGAATTCATTAGCACCTGAGTTCGCCTATCGGCAAAATACAGATGTTGGTAAATTTCCCTCAAAATCTCATTCCTTTAATTCATCAAGTGTACGTAATAAATCTTTTAATAATAACAGTAATTCACATTTTAAAACTTATACTATAAACAATTCTTCTAACTTAACTACTAACAAATTTTGCCACCGTTGCCGGGTCAATACGCATTCCTTGTCAGAATGCCAAGCACCGCGTGTTATTTTTTGTTTTAAGTGTGGGTTAAAGGGTTATCGTACACCAGAATGTCCCAATTGTAATCCAAAGTCTACCGAAACAAAAAACTAATAATTGAAAACCGTGTCACTACTAATTCTTCTAAATTTAGTAACACAGATTGGAAGAATTGGTTAATAACTATTAGAAATTTCTTCACGACTTACCAACTGGCCACGGTTTTCAATGAAATTCCTAGTGGAGATCCTAGACCTTATGTTAAAATTAATATTAACAATGAAACAAATTTAAATTTCTATGGTTTATTAGATTCTGGTTCCGTTGTAAGTATATTAGGTAATAATTCACATATAAATTTACTTAATTATAATTTTAAAATCTATACAGACTTAAAAATTAATGTTAACACCGCGGGTGGTGAACAGTTAACGTCCCTTGGTTACATGTCATTACCTATAAAATTTAAAGACGAGATAAAAGTCATCAAGACTCATATTATTCCTGAGGTTAGAAGTTGTCTCATTTTAGGCATTGATTTTTGGAAAGAATTTAAAATACTTCCAAATCATTTAAATTCAGTGAATTTCATATCAGTCCTAGAAGTAGATAAAAATAAATGCAACGATAAGCCAAATTTTCTTAATTGCTATGGTAACTTAAACTCCAATGAAAGAGATATCGCTGATGACATCATAGCGAAGTTTAAGCAAATATCCTTCGAAAGTAAAGGACTAGGCAGAACTTCCTTGATGGTTCACAAGATTGACACTGGGGATGCAGATCCAATAAGGCAGCGTTCATATCGTTTATCTCCAGAAAAACAGCGTATAGTAGCTGAGCAAATCGATGAGATGTTAGCCCTTGACGTTATAGAGGTGTGTAAGAGTCCTTGGTCGTCTCCCTTATTAGTTGTTAGTAAGAAGGATGGGACCTCTAGAGTCTGTCTCGATAGTAGGAAACTTAATTCTGTCACCAAGAAGGATGCTTATAGTTTACCATACGTGACTGAAATCTTGGACAATTTACGCGACGCTAAATTCCTCTCTAGTATAGATTTATCTAAAGCTTTCTGGCAAATTCCCTTGAATGAGGCTGACCGTGATAAGACTGCGTTCTACGTGCCGAATAGAGGTATGTTTAGGTTTAAAGTGACCCCTTTTGGTCTCACTAATGCCCCAGCAACCCAACAGAGATTAGTCGATAAATTATTTGGACCAGAATTTGAATTTAAAGTATTTGCATACCTTGATGATATTGTTATTGTAAGTAACTCTTTTGAAGAACATGTACTAAATTTAGAACGTGTACTCGACGCTTTAAGGGATGCTAACCTCACTATTAATTTAGAAAAATGCCAATTTTTTAGGGATCGGTTAAACTACCTTGGATATGTGGTGGATTCTGAAGGTCTTCGTACAGATCCTGCAAAGGTACAGGCCATAGTAGATTATCCCACACCATCCACAAGGAAAGAACTCAAACGATTTTTAGGTACTGCATCGTGGTACAGACGTTTTATTCCTAATTTTAGTACGATCGCTGGACCTCTTAATAAATTGACTTCTACAAAAAAGAATTCACCACCCTTTCAATGGACGAATGAGGCTGACACAGCTTTTCTTAAATTAAAATCCATGCTTGTTGAAGCACCAGTCCTAGCTTGTCCAAACTTTAATTTACCTTTTGATGTTCATACTGATGCTAGTAACTACGGGATCGGCGGTATGCTATCCCAAACTATTGATGGAATAGAACATCCAGTAGCGTACATGAGTAGGAGCCTGACGGGTCCGGAGAGGAATTATAGCGTCACGGAGCGTGAAGCGCTGGCTGTGTTATCGGCGTTAGAACATTGGCGATGTTATGTAGAAAACGGCCAGACTTGTAATGTTTACACTGATCATGCGGCTTTAAAATGGTTTCTTTCACTTTCTAACCCTACTGGACGTTTAGCTCGATGGGGTGTTCGTCTATCCTCCTTTAACTTCACTATAAAACACCGTCGTGGTAAAGATCATGTTATACCAGATGCCTTATCGCGAACGGTACAAATTGCTGATATCAATTTAAGCCATAACTCGTTAAATACTGACGATAAGTGGTTTTTAAATATTTACAATGGTTGTATCGCTACACCAAACAAGTTCCCAAACTATAATATAAAGGATGAAAAGTTGTATAGATACATGAAATCTAGAAACCCTTTACATGGCGAGTTCGAGTGGAAACTTGTCGTACCAAAAGAGTCGCGTTTAGAGATACTGACTAAAAATCATTCTGAACCAATTTCTGGCCATTTTGGTATATTTAAAACTCATAAACGTTTAGCGTTAAGTTACTACTGGCCTAACATGTATAAAGACGTTGTACAGTTCGTTACGGCATGTGAGACATGTTTAGCGTATAAACAACCAACACACACAACTTTGGGTCGGATGGGACGACCAAAAGAGTGCTGCCGCCCCTTCCAAGTAATCTCTATAGACTTGGTGGGACCACTACCTAATTCTAGAAAGCAGAATTCTTACATTTTTGTAGTAACGTGTTGCTTTTCCAAGTATTGTTTGCTTTTTCCTCTACGAAGAGCTACAGCGGATGGGATAGTTAAGTCTTTGGAAGATCATGTGTTTCTCGTCCACGGCATTCCACAAACGGTTATTTTAGATAATGGTTGTCAGTTTATTGGTCGCGAGTGCAGTGCATTGTTTAAGAAATACAAAATACCAAATATACATTTTACGCCCAAATATACACCGCAAATAAATACAGTAGAGAGGTATAATAAAACTATAGTCACTTCCATATCTACCTTCGTAAATGAAGATCATCGGTCTTGGGATGTAAATTTACCCAAAATTCAATTCGCGATAAATAACTCTGTTAATGAAACAACTCGTTTCACCCCGTCCTTCTTAGTGCACGGACGAGAATTGGTAACTTGCGGTTCTCACTACATTAATAATGACGATAGCTCTGACGAATTAGTATTTTTACCGCGTGATATTTACGCGGAAAATCTGGGACACTTGGGCCCAGTGTTCGACGCAGTGCAGGCCGCTCTTTGGCAAAGCCACATTAAAAATTCTAAGCGGTACAATCTTAGGCGAATTGACGCAGACTTTAACGTTGGTGATATTGTTTGGAAGCGTTGTTACTTCCTAAGTGATAAAGATTCCCATTTCAGTAAGAAGCTCGCGCCCAAATTCCAAAAATGCAAAATTGTAAAAAAAAGGTCACCTCTGGTTTATGTGTTAGAAGACATGACCGGTCGCAATTTAGGGGCATGGCATGTTAAAGATTTAAAGTTGTTGCAAGACCGTGTTGGCGCGTCAAGTAAAACTCCTTGAAAGGATTTTCCCGAGGTAAAATCCTCCCTGAGGAGGGGGGTATGTGTAACGTATGCTACAAAAATTCAATAAACTGACATTTCTGAACGGATTGATGACTCTGTGGCGCGAGCTGTCAGTTGATTTTACGACTTGTCACTGTCACTTTTTACCTTGACCTCGATGCGAAGGGCATCGACCCTGTATAACCTATAATTTTTATATCTTTATTTAATCTTATACCAAATTCTTACTTCTTATCGAAATAAGAATTGCTCCCCGTACTGGGTAAGTTGTGCAAAATGTATTTTATTATTTCACTGTTATTTTTTCACTTCATTTCACCATGCTATGCTTTCCTATTTAAATATGAATTTTGCTCTTTTCTATATAATTGTAAGACTGCAACGGCCCGGAACAGCTATACTACGTACCGTCCTTGCTTCGCTTTCGGTTAAAACTAGTAACGGCTGCCGGGCACGAATTTATAACCGTGCCTCAATTTGTGCCATGTCCATTACAGGGAGTAAGTTTGGAATTTTACAACATCGACATCCGACGGCCGACTGGCTTGATAAAGCCTAACGACCACTAATTGCTACTCACTCCTGGCATCGCTTCGCAACCAGGCTCAGCTCACGACTGGCTTGATATAGCCTAACGACCACCGATCACTACTCACTCCTGGCATCGCTTCGCACCCAGGCTCAGCGCGTTACAACTAGCAAGGAGCGTGCGGTACCTCAGGAACAGGGCCAGACCTTGGCGGAACCCTCTTTTATTAGTTTAATTTCTTTATAAAATTGATCAATATTTTCTTTTTATTATTCATTTTATTTACTAATATAACTTATATTCTTTTCTAATTTTTGTCACTTTTTATTTTTTTTCTTTTCCCTCAAAAAAAAAAAGAAATAACGTGACACCTTTTCTTCTTTCCCTCTTCCTTCACACAGTGATAGCTTTTCTATCATTGCAGCTATTTTTGATAATATCTGCTTTGTCTCTATTTATGTTCCTCATCCCTCCTTACAAATCTTCAATGAAATTAAAAACTTAATTTCAGTTCTTCCGCAGCCCTTCATGATTCTGGGTGATTTTAACTCTCATCACACATCTTGGGGAAGTTCAGTTTCTAATAATTATGGACATGTATTATTGGATATCTTAGACATGTATAACCTGTGCATTTTAAACTCGGGTTCTCCGACTCGCCTCACAAAGCCTGGTGAAGCAATTAGTGCCATTGACCTGTCCATCTGTACTCCTAATTTAGCATCTTCTCTATCTTGGTCCACTTTGTGCTCCACTTACAATAGTGATCACTATTCCATACTCATTTCATTTTCCTGTAAAAAAAAGAGTAAAACTCTTATTCAAAAATCTCGCCTTACACAAAATCATAGGCTCTAAATGGAGTCAATATACTTCATTAGTAGAAGAGAAAATTAATAGTTGCTCAGAGGTTAATGTCACTGATAATAATCATTTCAAAGCTATTTTGGTAGAATCGGCTGATAAAGTTTTTCCAAAGAAAAATCCGCGTAGCAATAAATTGTCATCTCCACCATGGTGGGATGAAGAATGTACCACTGCTATAAAGAAACGCAAGGCAGCTGAGCAAAATTGTCGCAATAACATGTCTATGGATAACTACGAGGCGCTAATGACTGTAATGAAAGATGTTAAAAAACTTTTAAAAAAAAAAGAAATTTGAGGGATGGAGGAAATAAGGTAGCACTTTATCACCTGAAACACATGCTACTGTCATTTGGCGAAATATCAAAAGATTTAGATCAGCTGTCAATCCTTTTAACGCGTCGTTACTTCATATAGAATTAGTTGATCAATTCCTTGACCACTTGGTTCCTCCGTCGGCTCCACTTAAAGTTCATATCCATTCTCCTATACAAAATAAGTCCGATGCCCCTTCCTCTCTAAATCTATCTTTCACTTTAGCTGAGTTAAAAGGCGTATTAAATCACGTCAATGACAGTGCTCCTGGAGAAGATGGGATTCCATATTCCTTTTTGTCTCACCTTGGCGAAAATGGACTAAATCACTTTTTAAATCTAATAAATAAAGCTATATTAACAGGTGACATTCCATCATCTTGGCTAAGTCAAATAGTGTTACCATTTTTAAAACCGTCTAAGCTACAATTTGATATCAAATCTTATCGTCCAATAGTTTTGTCATCGACAATCACAAAAGTTCTTGAACATTTAATTAAAAATAGACTTGAATGGTATATAGAAAATAATAAACATCTATCCAAAAGTCAATTTGGATTTCGAAAAGGTAAAAGTGTGAGTGACAATTTAGGCATATTAATAACGGACATTCGTAATGCTTTCTCAGATAAAAAAAAATGTGAGCCGTCATGGGACGCCTGGCAGATGTGAAACATCGTGTGTGTACAAGTAATATGCATAACAGTTCGGTTTACAAGTGAGCCTATAGATGTTTCACATCAATTTGATTTAAGTTGTAAAACACGATATTGAAGTTTTTCTAGTAGCTTAATATATATGCAAAGCAACGATTTAAAAGGTTCGAGGTTCCGATCAGTTCAATTATCGGGATTACATGCTAAACCTTAAAGGTTCCTTCATCCTGTGGAAAGTCCCCGGCGACAGGGCGGAAAGCGTCGTATTGTGGTGGATTCTTCGGTGCCATATAGGGAGGGAATTTACGACCCGTTTGGTTATCGACCCGTAGCGTTGCTCAGAGCAAAGATTATGTTAGAGATTTAAATACCTCTCAGTATAGCTTGGCGACCCGTCGCCACGGCAAGCGTCGCCACGCCAACGATTCGGTTTACAAGTGATCCTATAGATGTTTCACATCAAAAGTCAGTAGTAGCTGCATTCTTGGACATTAATTCGGCTTATGATAATGTTCTATTACATATTTTAAAAAGTAAATTAGACAAATTAAAGGTTCCTTATTTTTTAACTAATTTAATTGTAAATCTTCTTTCGGAGAGGAAAATTATTTTAGATATTGGCGAGTCTTACATGCCCAGTAGGCTGGTTTGGAGGGGCTTACCACAAGGGTCTGTTTTGAGTCCTTTCTTGTACAATATTTATACATACGACCTCGAAGGTTCAATCGGGGACTCAGTTAGTTTATTACAATATGCCGATGACTTGGTTATTTATGCCTCTGATATGTCTGTTGGTACTGCTGAACAACATATTTCCTCCTCATTGTCTTCTCTAAAAATCTGGATGGAAGGTAATGGCCTAGATCTGTCCCCCTCAAAAAGTACCGTAGTACTTTTCACTAAATCTCGAACTCCTACCCTACTTACTATAACATATGATGGCGATATATTACCCGTTAAAAATCAAGTAAAATTCTTGGGAGTTATTCTTGATTCAAAACTAACAGGTCAACCACACTGCGAATTTGTGGTTGGTAAATGTGAGCGAAACTTGAACATGTTGAGATGTCTCAGTGGCGTTTGGTGGGGTGCTCATCCGGCCACACTGAGGTTGGTGTATAATGCTGTCATTAGAAGTGTACTGGACTTTGGAACCTTTTTCTTAGATCCAGGCAATGTAGCTGGGTTTAAAAAATTAGATGTCATTCAGACGAAAGCGTTGAGAATTGTAGCCGGGGCTATGAAATCTAGTCCCGTTAATGCTTGACAAATAGAATGTTGTGACCCACCTTTAAAATTAAGACGACAATATCTATCTGATAGGTTTATTTTTAAAATCGTCCAGTTCCATAATCATCCCCTAATTTCCATACTGGAGTATCTTTCTCAAAAATTAACCTCTTCACATAAACCTTTCTTTACCTTGTCTAGTTAAAAGTTTCTTAAAATTCAAACAACTACAAGCGCCAACGCATTCTTTTCGTGTACTTCCCCTATTTAGTTCTCCTTATGACTCTCTTCTTCTTTATCCGGATATTTGTTTCTCTGTTGGTATTAAAAAATCTGATTTCAATGCTAATATAATTACAATGTCAATAGTAAATGGCCTAACTGGCATCAAATTTATACAGATGCATCTAAACACTCCAATGGGTGTGTTGGTGTTGGATTGTATCATAAACAGTACAATATAGTTCAGAAAATTAAATTACCTCCAGAATCGTCGGTCTTTAACGGTGAATGTTTTGAACTACTAAAAGCTCTTGAATATGTGCTTTGTTTCAAACTCAAAAAAACCGTTATATTCACTGATTCCTTAAGCGCATTACAGAGCTTAGCAAAATTTTCTCTAAAATTTAACCCTTTTTTTCATGTAATATTTGAATGTAAGAGAAAGTTGTTGCATTGTCAATAACACAACTATTTAGTATCACTTTGTTGGATACCTAGTCACTGTGGCATATCTGGAAATGTAAAAGCTGACAGTTTGGCCAACAGTGCTACTGCGACTGGTGACGTATACCCGTATAAGAATTTTGGCCATGATCTTACTGTTTTGCCTGGCATATATCTCCACAATTCGTGGAATATAGGTTGGGAAGAGAGCGGCCGGATCAAGGGTCGTTTCTTGTATAATATACAGTCTTCCGTTCCCAGGAAGCCATGGTTTGCTAAACTGTCATTTGGTAAAACCGTCACTTCTACTTTAATTCGAATGCGTCTGGGACATAACAGTCTTCCGGTTCATTTGCACAAACTTGGCATCGTAAGTAGTACCGCCTGTGAGTGTGGTGAGAGCTATTCTGACCTGAACCATGTTTTCTTTTCTTGTCCTAAATATGACCATTCTTTAGTATAGTTTAGACCATTCTTTAGTATTCTGTAATATAGTTTCGTATATACTTCTTTAGAATCTCTTTCCGTTCCCCTTGCTACCAACATTTCCTTACTTCTTAGAGATTTTAATCCCCGTGTATATAATATTATAAATAGGTTTATTGTGAATAATAACATTAAAATTTAATTTAATTTTCTTTTTCCCCTTATATAATTATTCTGATCTTTTAGTAAACTTAATTCGATTTTAATTATTTATTTTATGTCGCGATAAGTTTCCTTCGTTTTTTGATACTCATAATCTGTAAATAAGTAAAATGGCGAATCAAAAAAATCATTCTACCTGACGTTGGCCAATGCACAAACCGTGCCAAAGCCAAAAATAAAAAGATGAAGAACTACTACGAGATAATGTTAATTTACTTGTTATTTTTAAAAAGATGATACTAATTTAAAGCATATTTACAATGAGCATGTGAATACAGATATGAGTTGGTTAAAATTCAAGACTCTTTGTTCGTATATATGGAAAAGTCATTTTGGCTTTATTAGTATTAATAAAGATTGTGAATTAAATAATGGAAGATATAGACAAGGTTTTGACACATTCATATATTTTTAAACCTTAGTTATAATACCATTATTTCATAAAAACAATTCATTAAAGTTCAAGTCTTTGCACATATCAGTCGTTTGTACATTCCAATTTATGATGGATATGCAAATAAAGAAAGAACTTATAAAATCAGTAAATAATATAAAAAATAAAATAAAAAAGCTCAACAACGAGGAAGATGAAGCTAACCTAAAGTTTAAAAAAGTATATAAACCTATAATACAGCCTTTGGAGACACTTATTCGTATAAAAAAAAAACAAAATTATGATGATAATAATAATTCTAACCTTGAAAACAATGACTTGAATGATACTATCATAGAGATTAAACTTGAAAATTATAACAAAATCTTAAATGAAAAAGATTCTTCCATAGAATATGAAGATTTTAAGGATTTGGTTACAGCGAGCTCTAATGATGCATTAGAATGTTCTGATTCACAAAATGATGAAAACTCTGAGTCGGAGGAAAATGATAATACAAACATTTCCCTCAAAAAAGAAGACATTATGGATTTCTATGGTAATATAAACGTGCCGTTTGGAATACGTAGTGAAAATACCGACGCATGGCGGAGATGCCATGCCGAACGAGAGGCTACAGCAAGCCGTGGGATAATTCAATCTCAAAAAGGTCTGGAATGGAGGAGAAACAGCACGAAAATGGAAGCAAGATTTAAAAACAAACTACCCCAGGAGGGTACCGCAGAACGCGGAGAATCCCTCCACGGGACGGGAGGATGTGGGAACACTTCACTACCTCTCAGCCCGTGCTGCCCCACGTATTCTGGGGGGGGCAAAATTTTGCAACCCGTTTCAAGCGAGAAGAAACAAGAAGGAAGAATAGAAGAAAGAAGACCAGAAGAAAGAGAACAAGAAGAAAAATCTGAGATCACTAACCAGAGCTGGGCATTAACTCGTTAATCCGTTAATCGTTAATTAACGAAGTTAACATTTTGCTTAACGGATTAACTTTTAAGTTAACTTCAAAAAGTGTTAACGCTTTTGTTAACTTCCGTTAAACTCAACTTCCGTTAATAAAAGTCCGTTAATCGTTAAATTAGAAACTTGGAGACGTGCTGTCATTTTGTTTAAATTACGCGCCACGCCACGCTCGTATGTTCAGCTATGTTGGGCGACTGTCGGCGTCTCGAATGGTGAACGAACGAGTTGATAATTGATATATGTGAAGTTCGCGTGCATCAGAGCGTCCGGGAAAGACGTGACCAACAGGACAAAATCAAAAGAAGGTTCGAAATAGTATTGTTTCGGCTGCGTGAAGCTAGGTAGCACCTTGAAAGGCACTACCCGCCGCCGCCTGGGACAAGCTCCCAATTGGGTGACCGGTGCGCTAAAACAAAGTGAGAATCTCGTATTGCGCCTCGCGGCACGCAACTCGATCCTCACCTTGCGCCGGTAACACCGGTCCAGGATCTGCAGAGAAGTAGCAAAAGCGGCTACTACGGACCATCAACGGGAAACGTCGCCAGAGAAAAACACTTTAGTAAAAGCGAAATTCCTCGGGGTTAGTTATAGCGCGTGTGGTCTCGACAGAGGCTGAGTTGCGACTGAAAATTATCGCCGCTAGGCGCCATATTTATATGCCCGCTAAAGCCGAGGAAGGGGCTCTCGGTTAGCGTTCGGACCACAACGTGCTTAGACCAACCCTTTGGTTAATATTTATTCAATTCATATAAATAATATGCATACACAGTTACAGGAAAATACAATAAGTACACATATCAATACATAATAGACACACAGAAGGATAAAATACAATAACAAACTACAAACATATAAAATTATCCTTATTTTAAACACATCTAGATTACATAACTAATATCATTAAATCTAGACGTATGGGAGAGCATGAATAATAGTATTACACTGATACATATAAGGGCAAGTGACAAGCATACATAAAATTAATACGGTACGACAACTTACTTACATTATTTCCTTATCAACATTTTAATCTATCCAAAAACACAAATACACATTATCAATAATATTAGGTCCTTACATATGAAATTGGCGTTTTTCGTACTGGCCACTTTAATCACGAATTGCTCCTCTTTGGTAAGGAATTCCAAATTCAAATTTGTACAGCTATAGACTCATGTATTTGTGGTTCGATGACCGTCATTCATTTGTTTTTTTTCTTCTGTTTTTTTCTGTTTGCGTCACTCATTTTACAAAATGGAAAACTTAAAATATCGCATTATTTACGAGTACGAGTTCCGCCGTGGCACTAGTGCTGCGGAAACGATTCGAGGGGTGAATGATGTGTATGGCGGTCGTGTTGCAAAAGAAAACATAGTTCGTTTTTGGTTCCAACGTTTTCGTTCTGGAAATTTCGATCTGCAGAACGAGCCCCGTGGACGGCCTGAGACTCAAGTTGATAATGAAGAGTTGAAGGCTATTGTGGAAGCGGATCCATCGCAAACCACGTCCGAGTTAGCTGCAGGCTGCGATGTTAGTGATAAAACTGTTTTAATTCACTTGAAGCAAATTGGGAAGATTAAAAAGCTTGACTGAAGCAAACCGGCAAACGCGCGTCGACTGTTGCGTTACATTACTAAACCGGCGCAATAATGAAGGTATTTTAAACCGAATCATTACCTGTGATGAAAAATGGGTTCTTTACGATAATCGGAAGCGCTCAGCGCAATGGTTGGATCCTGGCCAGCCAGCCAAATCCTTTTTTTTTTTTTTTTGTAACGAGGGAAAATACACTTCCGTACCCCTGCGCCGGGCAGTGCAATGGCGCAGGGAGTGTGGGACTCGCCTACAGTCGTTCAGCCATACCCACTAAAAACCCTCATGCCCACCTTGCCGCGATGACCCGAGCTTTGTATCAGCTGAGCCATAACCAAAGCTCGGGCCGTGCGTCCGACGCCGAAGCGCCTCACCCTAAGTGGTGAAAGCCAGAGAGGCAGGATCTTTTTTGTCCTACCACCCCAGCCCCCACCGGCGGAGCCAACCGGCCCGCCCTCTACCCTAACTCGCCGCGGAGGGGGCTGGTAAACCAGCACCCCCCCTTGGCCTCTCCATACCTCTCACATCCATCCATCTCCTCATCTGGCCGCGAGGGCTGCAGGGGTTACCCACCCACAGCCCCCACGACCTCACCCCACATCCGGCCACGAGGGCTGTAAGATGGGCAGGATAAACCAGTACCCACCCACACCCCCCGCGGCCCCACCACGTCGCATCTAACGGTGCGACCCCGTTGGGCATGGTCAGGGCGGAGTCACTGCTGTGACCCACCACTGACGGCCCTCTCCAGGTGGGTCGGTCATGTGCAACACCCAACACGATGACCGACCCTAGAGTTTGGTTCGCGGGGCCGAAGCCCTACCCCAGCCGAAGCCGGGGCGTTCCCCTATCCACCACCCGGGGACGCGCCACGTCGGAGTACTCCTCTCCGCCCACTCGGACAACCGAGCAGGTCCGTGGAGCCAGCCAAATCCTGCCCCAAGCGAAAATTAACCCCAAAGAAGTTACTTGTAAGCGTTTGGTGGACTAGTGCCGGTATTGTTCAATTTTTTTTTTTTTTTTTTATATTGGAAAAGTCAGCGCTTGACCACGATCTCACCCGGTGAGGTGAAGATGTGGTCTAAAGATGGTACGCGCTAGCTTTGTAGATGCCTATTCACTCTACTCTTGAAGGCCCCCACATCGTACTTGGACGGAAAAACTGACGCCGGCAACCCATTCCAATCCTTAGCAGTACGCACAAGTATTGATGATTCAAACTTTTTCGTTCGAACGCGTGGCACGTCTACTACATAAGGATGGATTCCAGCCGTATGTCTGAACGTCCGATGGTAGAATGGTGATGGTGGAATTATATCGTGTAATTCCTGCGCACACTCCTCAAAATGCAGCCTGTAAAATACCGAGAGACTAGCCACTCTACGCCTGTGCTCAAGACTGATTAGATTTAGGTCTTGGTCACCGAACAACTTTTTGGCTCGCCTCTCCACCGAATCTAGTGCCGCGAGTTGGTACTTTGCTGCGCCTGCCCAGATATGACAGCAGTACTCCACACATGGCCGGATCTGTGCTTTATACAGGGTCAAAAGCTGTCCCGGTGTAAAGTACCGCCGTACCTTTGAAAGGACTCCAAGTTTCCTTGCAGCTACCTTCGCCTTAGACTCTATGAACTGTCCGAAGTTAAGATTCGAAGAAATTTCGACGCCCAGTAGCTGCAGACAGTTGGTGAATTCGAGGGACACATTCTGGAAAGTGGGAGCTAGGGTGAACTCGCTCTTTTTGGCGGTGAATACACACGCTTGTGTTTTGGCGGCGTTGAATCGCACAAGATTGGCCTGTCCCCAAGATGAGACTGCCTCGAGTGTGCGATTAGTACGCTCTACCATGGCCTCACGTTCAGACTGTACTTGATCTCGACTGGTCCTACCTACCGGTAGATATCTCTGTATAACTGTGCTGTCATCTGCAAACCCAAAGATACCGGGAATGAGCAGGTCGTTAATATGCAGCAGAAAAAGAGTTGCAGAGAGAACGGAACCCTGAGGAACACCAGCATTAGTGGCCATAGTGTCAGACGAAGAACCGTCGACAACGACGCGGAGCGATCGCTCACTCAGGAAGTCCTTTATCCACTCGATCAGACCAGGTGATATACCGTAGGCTGGAAGCTTGCTAATAAGGCTGGCGTGCCAAACCCTGTCAAAAGCCTTTGAGATGTCGAGAGAGACAGCAATGGCCTCCCCGTTCTTTTCTAGGGCCTCGCCTATTAGGTGATTACAGTTTTCTCAAATCTGGCCAGACTATTACGGCTGATGTCTATTGTCAGCAATTGCAAACCATGATGGAAAAGCTAGCGGCTAAACAACCTAGGCTGGTCAATCGCTCCACGCCACTGCTGCTTCACGAAAACGCTAGACCACACACTGCGCAACAGACGGCTACTAAATTAGAAGAGCTTCAATTGGAAAGTCTAAGACATCCTCCGTACTCCCCGGACCTTGCTCCAACAGATTACCATTTTTTTCGAAATTTGGATAACTTCTTGCAAGGGAAAAAATTCAACTCCGATGGGGCAGTCCAAATCGCCTTCAAAGATTTTATTGATTCCCGTCCGGCTGGTTTTTTTAGTAAAGGGATCAATGAACTACCTATGAGATGGCAAAAGTGCATAGAAAATAATGGTTCATACTTTGATTAATTAAATATATTATATTAAAAAATATTCGACTTTTTGTTCCTCCCATACAAAACGCCAATTTCATATGTAAGGACCTAATATATAGGTTAACCATGCAACATTCAAAACTGACTGGATACATTATTAACATTGAAGTTACCATTACAACATACTCACATATAAGAGCAGACGACTGACGATACATTCGTACACAGATTGTGTTACACATACGATACATTAGCGCGGACACTGTGACGACACATTTTACATAACACTAGCACGAACACTTTGGCGTTATACGACACATATTCACATATTCATTTCACTATATTACGCATTATAATATTTCTCAAAACACATCTGGTCCCGCGGTTCTTGCACATTGCAAGCCATTGTAAAATTAGTGCCATAAACTTTAAATCTTTTATGGCTACCACGGCGCGGCTGTTACTTTGCTCTATTGTTCAATTTCGAGAAACGAAGAATTCGTTTCCATAACATTTTAAAACCAAAAAGTAATTATCGGAAAGCCGGCAATAAAATAGATGATGTTGCCTGCACTTTCGTTTTTCAAATATTAGGTCCTTACATATGAAATTGGCGTTTTGTATGGGAGGAACAAAAAGTCGTATATTTTTTAATATAATATATTTAATTAATCAAAGTATGAACCATTATTTTCTATGCACTTTTGCCATCTCATAGGTAGTTCATTGATCCCTTTACTAAAAAAATCAGTCGGACGGGAATCAATAGAATCTTTGAAGGCGATTTGGACTGCCCCATCGGAGTTGAATTTTTTTCCCTTGCAAGAAGTTATCCAAATTTCGAAAAAAATGGTAATCTGTTGGAGCAAGGTCCGGGGAGTACGGAGGATGTCTTAGACTTTCCAATTGAAGCTCTTCTAATTTAGTAGCCGTCTGTTGCGCAGTGTGTGGTCTAGCGTTGTCGTGAAGCAGCAGTGGCGTGGAGCGATTGACCAGCCTAGGTTGTTTAGCCGCTAGCTTTTCCATCATGGTTTGCAATTGCTGACAATAGACATCAGCCGTAATAGTCTGGCCAGATTTGAGAAAACTGTAATGAACAATACCGGCACTAGTCCACCAAACGCTTACATGTAACTTTTTTGGGGTTAATTTTCGCTTGGGGCAGGATTTGGCTGGCTGGCCAGGATACAACCATTGCGCTGAGCGCTTCCGATTATCGTAAAGAACCCATTTTTCATCACAGGTAATGATTCGGTTTAAAATACCTTCATTATTGTGCCGGTTTAGTAATGTAACGCAACAGTCGACGCGCGTTTGCCGGTTTGCTTCAGTCAATTCGTGAGGTACCCACCTTTCAAGCTTTTTAATCTTCCCAATTTGCTTCAAGTGAATTAAAACAGTTTTATCACTAACATCGCAGCCTGCAGCTAACTCGGACGTGGTTTGCGATGGATCCGCTTCCACAATAGCCTTCAACTCTTCATTATCAACTTGAGTCTCAGGCCGTCCACGGGGCTTGTTCTGCAGATCGAAATTTCCAGAACGAAAACGTTGGAACCAAAAACGAACTGTGTTTTCTTTTGCAACACGACCGCCATACACATCATTCACCCTTCGAGTCGTTTCCGCAGCACTAGTGCCACGGCGGAACTCGTACTCGTAAATAATGCGATATTTTAAGTTTTCCATTTTGTAAAATGAGTGACGCAAACAGAAAAAAACAGAAGAAAAAAAACAACTGAATGACGGTCATCGAACCACAAATACATGAGTCTATAGCTGTACAAATTTGAATTTGGAATTCCTTACCAAAGAGGAGAAATTCGTGATTAAAGTGGCCAGTACGAAAAACGCCAATTTCATATGTAAGGACCTAATATTAGTTTCGATTGTTCATTTCGAACTATCCAATAATAAAAATTCTTTTTTGGTAATCCTTCAATTGAGCCCAATAATATTCTTTCTTGCATCTGCCGCCTTAATTCTTAAAATAGCGAAATTACTTTTTCGTCGCCAACAAGTATATTTCATGACGAGTATATAAAAGCACGAGTATGTAATAGCCCACATTCCGAACGCTCTTCGACCCTGCAATACGCCCCTTTTTGAGCAACTGTATTAAAACACTTTTTTACTCGTGCTTTTTCGTTAGCTTTTCCAAACTCGTGCGTGCAAAAGAAAAATCAACTACGAAGTTTTTACAAAAAAAAAAATCATTGAAGTTTTTGTGATTCATGCAAGGATTTTTAAAAAGAAGCTCCTAATTTGTTACAATATCAGATTTGATGATTTGATTCAATGAATTAGGTTGGTTTCATTTTATTTCATCTCATTAAATTTCATTTTCATTTCATATCAATAAAAATAATCTACTGAAGACTTCACTGTTTGGGCATAGTTCCCTTTGCCTACCCAGAATGGGTGAAGAAAACAAAAAAAAAACTCTGTTTGTATTATTTTACGGTTGGCGCCATTTTCCAAACATTTTAGTTAGTTGAGTTTATTGTTTTTATTATTATACTAGCTTTTACCCGCGACTCCGTCCGCGCGGAATAAAAAATAGAAAACGGGGTAAAAATTATCCTATGTCCTTTTCCTGGTTCTAAGCTACCTGCCCACCAATTTTCAGTCAAATCGATTCAGCCGTTCTTGAGTTATAAATAGTGTAACTAACACGACTTTATATAGACTTATATATAGATTAAATTGCTTCATTTTTTCGCAACTGTATTAAAAATAGTTATTTAATACATAGGCGGAACTGTCATTACCACTTGTGCCAACTGTCAACCCTCACCTTCGGCTGCGCCTCGGGTCGGGTAGACATTTGTCGGAACACTTTGCAATGACAGGCTTTCCGCACTCGTAATGAAATTAATGCATTCATACTTGTCTCTAATACTAATGTTTTATAGAATTACGATTAATTTTTATATTAATGAAAATTAATTTTTTATTAATTTGTATAAGTAAAATAATCAAATTAATAATATTTTAAACAAGTGTCGCCGCAATAAGTGTGAAATTAGTATGTACAATTTTGGTATGGTTAACTGTTAACGATTAACTTTAACGATTAAAGAAGTTAAATTTTTTATTAACGAATTAACGATTAACGAAGTTAACTTTTCGATTAACTGTGCCCACCTGTGTCACTAACCCATTTGTGAAGAAGGGGCTAAAAAGGACCCCGCCCACAAAGAAAAAGGAACACCAAGTAGCTGACCAACTAAAAAGGACTCTAGGTAAGTCACAAACAAAGATAATCAGCCTCGGTGAAGAAGAATACGTCTCCAGGAAGAAACTCTTAGAGAAACTCGACAAACAAATCAAAGACCTGCTCCATTTCGTAACACCGAGACACAATGTCCACGGGGATATAAAAATAAAGGTAAACGACCTTAGTACTACGTACAATAGGTTACACCATCTTAAAGAAAGAGAAGAGCAATCGCGTAATTTGACCTCAACAATGACCCAGACTTCTCCAAAAGCGCAACCACAAGCGTGGAAGGAAAATATTACACGGACAGACGGCACTCCAGTGCACAGAAAGAGAAAGGACTTAATACCGGAGCCTGTAGTAAGTTCACCACGTAGGGTAAAGCGGAAAATCATGAAAGATCCAACAAAGCAAGACTCACTTAAGCCACTGCCAAACAAAAAAGTAAGTAGTAACATGGTAGTGCAGGATAAGCAACGAGACGATTCAAGCGACCCCAATGAGAAATGGGAAAAGGTCACGAGAAGGAAAAAGCAGCACCATAACCCCAAGCTCCCAGAAGCCCTTGTGATACAAAAGAAGGGCACGCTGACGTACGCTGAAATACTGAGTAGAATAAAAAAGGATGAAACCCTTAAAGGCGTGGAGACATGGTCTCTCTTATCGTGGTAGCAGTAAGGTCTAATGACTTGAACCCAAACTACTATCATACAATTTCACTTATTTTATTAAGCTTACTGAATGATAATATTCAACCAAAGTCATCATTTTGTTGATTGTTTGAAATAAGATCGAACCAACATTGTTATCATAGGAATGTTTATCAAATTGTTCTTTTAGATCTATTAATCTTAAATAATACTTTTACAATACTATTCTCATAGTCTGTTGCTTAATAATCTTACAACTAATGTCAAGTTATATGTATGTCTTTATATGATCTATGAAAACTATCATTAAATCATAGGGAAGTGAATGATAAATATTACAATATATCATTATATTTTATTTTTCTATTATAGGTCCAAACTTGCCAAAGATTTGTTTCTTTCAAGCGACTCGGAGTCTGACGCCAAACCTCCACCACCAAGTTCTGAGCAAAAAAAGTTGAAGAGGAAATCGTCTGACAAGATTACGGAGGAGCCGGTCAGGAAGATTGTGGGTGAAGAGAAGCGGGCTAAGAAGGTGGCTATTAGTCCTTTTTTTTTTTTTTTTGTAACGAGGGAAAATACACTTCCGTACCCCTGCGCCGGGCAGTGCAATGGCGCAGGGAGTGTGGGACTCGCCTACAGTCGTTCAGCCATACCCACTAAAAACCCTCATGCCCACCTTAACGCAATGACCCGAGCTTTGTACCAGCTGAGCCATAACCAAAGCTCGGGCCGCGCGTCTGACGCCGAAGCGCCTCTCCCTAAGTGGTGAAAGCCAGAGAGGCAGGATCTTTTGTGTCCTACCACCCCAGCCCCCACCGGAGGGGCCAACCGGTCCCGCCCTCGCCCTACTCTACGTGCCGCAGAGGGGACTGGAAAACCAGTATCCCCCCTCGGCCTCTCCATCTCACATTCATTCCTCTCCTCACATCTGGCCATGAGGGCCGCAGGGGGCAGGATAAACCAGTACCCACCCACAGCCCCCACGACCTCACCCCACATCCGGCCACGAGGGCTGTAAGATGGGCAGGATAAACCAGTACCCACCCACACCCCCCGCGGCCCCACCACGTCGCATCTACCGGTGCGACCCCGGTTGGGCATGGTCAGGGCGGAGTCACTGCTGTGACCCACCACTGACGGCCCTCTCCAGGTGGGTCGGTCATGTGCAACACCCAACACGATGACCGACCCTAGAGTTTGGTTCGCGGGGCCGAAGCCCTACCCCAGCCGAAGCCGGGGCGTTCCCCTATCCACCACCCGGGGACGCGCCACGTCGGAGTACTCCTCTCCGCCCACTCGGACAACCGAGCAGGTCCGTGGGTGGCTATTAGTCCTGTCTTATCACCATTTAATCAGTATTTTATTTGAGTATCTATATTTGTAAACAAAATAGCTTTTACACTTTGTGTTCTTTTATTTACTAAATATTTTTGAACGTCGTCGTAATTTAATATTTTGAATAAACAACAATATTTCAAAAGTGTTTCTTTTTTTTCACAGTTGTGTACCCCGATGACTTAACAAGATCTATACATTGTAATAATTGCAATATGTTTATCCAGAAAAGGCTATTTTTCTCATCATAAGAGAACAAATTTACATAAATCTAACTGTTTATTGAATACGCAGTTCGCAAATATCAATATTGTCGCGTCTGCCTTCAAAAACAGATTAGTAACATACCGATTGAACGTCACTCAGGAAGACGAGTACCTCAGTCCAGAGGCGTTCCTGAGTGATAATCAAACAGATTTATTGAAATTATTCAATATGTCATTGAAAGAGCAACTGGCTTCTGTTTAATTATCAACGATCGTCTTTTTGAATACAAGCCTTTAAGTAACATTGTACGGAAGATATCATGAATGTAATTGTTGATGTCCAAGGTTTCAAGAACGAGCAAAACAAATTTATAGTTAAAGAAATAAGAATTTTAAGCAAAACGTGTAATACTGTTTTGTTAATAAAACCACCTTATCCATTTTATAATCTATCTTCAAAAGAACGTTTACAAGTCTCATGGATAGAAAGAAATCGAGGAATATTACGGAATGAAGGATTTATATCTTATGATATGTATAAGCGTAGTATTACAGATTTTTTTAGGAATAAGCATGTTTATACTAAGGGTGTTGAAAAGGTAATAATAATAATAATAATAATAATAAAATTTTATTGCCATTGAAATTTACAAAGTTTTAAATACAATCATTTACAATATACAGTGATGGCAAAAGGGGGTGGCTCAGCTTCGCCAACACCGGTAAGGATACAGTGTCGAGCTGGTTTTCAGCCATCCCCTCTTCCCAAGATGATAAAGGGAGAATAGATAGTCGATGGTCGCTGTACACTAGTTTTTAAAAAAAATTAAGAAAAAAAAACAAACTTAAGAAAAATAACAAATTACTACTCAATTATGTGTATAAAATCACAATTCAATCAATAACTGAAAGTATGTTTCATATCCTATTACTATTTCCGACCCCAAAGACCCAATTATATTTACTATTTAAAAAAGAATAAATTATATTAAAGATAATGATGATCCTCCACTACTAATACTTATGTGAATGTTTTGTATTATTGTTATTAAGTGCGAGCGTGTTCCGGTGCGTGCGTGTGTGTGCTCTGTGTGGACGTTTGTTTATTTAGATTGAGCGTGTGTGTGTGTGTGAAAGAGAGAAAGAGAGAAAGTGTGTGAGTGTGTGTGTGCATATGAGAACGAATAGAGTTTGGGTGAATTAACTTACGTTGTCTTGTTTATTCTGTATGTACGTTTCTTTTATATATGTATTACCAATACTCTTTTAAACTTAGGTGTTTCCAGTAGGAATGTTTTATGTTTTCTGCAGCAAGTTGGCGCTTCAGTAGTGCCCGCTTATATTTCCGTTTAAAGCTATCGGTATTCATTTTGTTCCTAAGGGGGGGAGGGAGATCATTCCATATTCTTGCTGCAGCAAATTTAAAACATCCCTCAAATCTTACGGATTTATGCTTTGGTATTTTCAGCAAATTCGACATTGTGTGGCGGCTTCTGTGCGGGAAATCTTTTTTCCACACGAGTTTTTCGAATAAATATTCTGGATTCTTGCTCCAGATCACTCTATGGACAGTACAGGCGTAATGGAGCTCTCTTCTTGCTTCCATGTTGAGTATACCTTTCCTGTTCAAATACGGGGTGATATATTCTCTTTTTGGCACGTTAAAGCAGAACCGAGCACACGCATTTTGCACCCTTTGTATAGCCCTTACTGCTGAGTTGTTGAGTCGAGGGCCGTAGATTGTGCTGCCGTAACTGAATTGAGACAGTACCAAGGACTCACAAAGTAGTGACCTTAATTCTTCTTTTATATATGGTCTAATTTTATATAGGGTCTTTAACTTGAAGAAAGCTGTCTTAATTTTGTTGCCAATATGTTCGGTATATTTTTGTTCCTCATCCATCATCAGACCCAAATTACGTGCACATGTCACTCTACCAATTGTTACATTATTAATGTTTATTTGTGTTTCTAATTGTGCCGCATTTTTTATTTGGTTTTTGGTCCCAAAGAATATCATATGAGACTTATTCGGGTTAAGAAGTAAAGAATTTTTTTGAGACCAACTGTAGACGTTCCTCAGGTCCTCGTTAATTTTAACCGCGGCTTCTACTGCGTTTTTGCTGTCGAATGAGTAGTACAGTTGAGTATCATCAGCATAGAGGTGGTACTTGCAGTGTTTTATTTGCGTAGGTAAATCTGCTGTATAAATTGTAAAAAGAGTCGGACTCAACAGGGAACCCTGAGGCACACCACGTTGGACAGATTTAGCAGCGGAACATCTCTTTAAACCTTCTTTGCTTTCGATTATGACGGATTGTTGTCTCTCGTTAAGAAATGAATGAAACCAGTGACACGTGTTTATTGAGAAACGATAATGCCTCAGTTTGGCTAGAAGCAGTTTCGGCTCCAAACAGTCAAATGCCCGCGAATAGTCTAGTAGCACCATAATAGAGCTAAGCCCCATATCCGATGCCTCCGTCAGATCGTCTGTAACTTGTAGGAGTGCGGTTTCAGTGCCATGCGCTTTACGAAAGCCTGATTGCAGCTTTGGAATTATATTCTTATTCTCTAGGTATTTAAGAACTTGAACCAGTACCACTTTCTCTAGGACCTTTGATAATACCGGTAAGATTGAAATCGGGCGAAGATCTTTTAGTTCGAGCACTGTATTTATTTTTTGGATTGGTTTAACTAACGCTTTCTTCCAACTAGAGGGGAATGTGTTTGTTTCAATAGACTTATTCACCATCTTAGTTATTATAGGTAGTGTAACTTCCAAGGTCAGCTTTATCATGTCGATGCTCAAATCATCGTGTCCCGCTGCCTTGGTTTTTATATTGTAGATAATATTTTTTACTTCCTTCTCTGAGACTGGTTTTAAGTTAAGCTCCTCGTGTTCCGATATATCCATCAGTTTCATACTATTCGTATCCAGATTTGTTCCAGGGCAAGGTGGTAAGTTGAGGAAATGATCATTAATTTTATCTGGGTCGTTTAGATGTTCAGGAATTGCGCCTGGCTTAGTGTTATTTACCTGGGTGTTTTTTTTAATATTCCTCCATAGCGCAGCAGGGTCCTTTAAGTTGTCGTTAATAAAGCTATTAAAATAGGCTCTTCGTTCGCGTTCTATCGTGGCCGTCACTAGGTTCCTAAGGTAACGATAATAGTCTTTGGCACTCTCTTTTTTTACTTTTAGTGCTTTCTGTAATGCTTGGTCTCGTAGCCTCATCATGAATCTTACCATATTTGTAATCCACGGTTTCGGCTTATCCCGACAGATTATTTTACGCATTGGAGCGTGAGTATCAAACAGTGAAAGCATATAACTATTAAATGTTTCAACCATTTGATCAACATCTTGAAGGTCACCTATGGATCCCCAGGGTATGTGTTTTAAATCTGTATAGAAATGGTCAAAATTTATGTTTAGTAATGAGCGTTTATATTTAATTTCATTTTTTAATTTGGTCTTTCTTATGTCAAAGTCCACAATAACTAGAGCGTGGTCACTTAGACAGTAGTTATGTATAATCTGCACATTTCGGCACTTCGACGCACTATCGGTTAGAACGAGATCTAGAATGGTCTCGGAGTGCTGCGTGATTCGGGTGGGTTCCTTAACCAGTTGTTCGAGGTTGTGTTGATGGCAGAAGTGTATAAGTTCTTGCGCTTTTGGAGTATACGGACTTGCCATATCTATGTTAATATCACCCAAGACACATGTAACGTCACATCTTGCCATAGTGTTAATGGACTCGCTGAGGGCGTCCAGAGCCTCTTGAATTCCCACAGACTCTGGTCTATAGGCAGTGCCAATGGCCAACTTGGTACCCTGTAATTGGACTTCAAGCCAGAGTTGTTCAAGCGCAGATGTAGGATGTTTTTGTACCTTAGTAGTGATACCTTGTCTAACATAAAAACCCACCCCACCACCTTTTTTACCTTGTCTGGCCCTGTGTAGAAATTTGTAATTCGGGATTGAAGGTACCGCAGCCTCTTCGCCCGATTTGAGCCAGGTTTCATTGAGGGCTACGATATCAGGCGAGTAGTTAAGAAGCGTTGCTGTTAGTTCATCTTGACCAGTGTTTATAGACCTAATGTTTAATAGACCTAATCTCAAACAAGCCTTGTTAGAGGTAGCCATAGCCAAGTAGGATAAGCGATAAGAATAAGAAGTTGTTACTTCTGTGAGTGCGTGTCTGTTTGTGTGATTGATGGTCTGATTGTGTTGGTGTGATCGTTTTTAATGCAAGAGGTTTGTACGCCGTGTTGAAAGTAAATTTCCTATTTAGGTCTTTGAATCGGAACATACACATGGTAACCTTGATACATTGTTTAAAATTTCGTTTTACGTATAAATTTCGGAGTTGAACAGAACAAGACACAAGAGTATAATTGTATTTAATATTTCCTAAATATAATTTTACAGTTAGAGTTTTGTGCTGCAGTATACAAAAGACATTCGTTAAATAACATTTAGGTTTTCTTAGATTGTATTTGTAGTTTACGTTTTTTAACACTGAGTGAGAAAAAAATAAAATAAAATTACCTTTTACCTCTTCTAGATTCAATATCACATTTGAATTTTTAGTCTTGCAAATAGGTGATGCAATCATAACAATTTTTTTTTGATATCGTTCTTTATATGGGTTTTCTGAGTTAATTATGCAGTAAATTAAAATAATCTTGTGCTTTACCGACCTTAGACATTTATAACTAACTTGGCAGTACTTACAGTGTATAACGAAATATAATAGTAACCTAACAAAATAATACCGCGGCAGTGTAGTTAAGACCAATAAGGTACAAAAAAAACTTGAAACCATATTTATAATAGTTATATTAGTTATTAACGACTTTGTGATTGTAATGAACTGTGAATTGAGAGATAATTTGGCATTATAGAAATAACAAAAGCCAAGTAAATATGACAATTCACTAATATGTAACGAAAACTTTAAAGGTATATAATAGTGAATTTTGGATAAGTGATACATAATAACGGGATCTCTTACGCCCTTCGTTTGATATATTACAAACAATAAAAAGTATGGAAAAAATAGCAAATTTAACGGATTATGATGATAAGTAAATATATAAAGTATGCTAATTAGGGCTAACTGAGATATTGCCAAAAACCCTTTCGATGTCTGCATGGTCGTGAATCCTTATTGCCGTCTGGGTGTGATCACGCCTAACAAAAATGTTGCCATTCTTGGTCCAGGCAAATTTCCATTTTAGGCGACGACACTCCTCGCGTGCCTTGTAAAATAACTGTTTATTGAAGCGCGTCAGCCGCTCGTTAACGTATACGCGACGCGTGGAAGCGGCCGACACGACGCCAGCGGAGTCGAATCCGCGCCGCACCCGCGCAGCGCGTAGGAACTCGTCGCGGGTGCTGCGCCGCACCAGCCGGACGACGAGAGCGCGCGGGCGCACTAGTGTTGCGCCTTCTTCCTTACTTAGGTCATACTCAGCTACGGCCATTTTACGACCCACTCGCTCAGCACTGACGATATCACGTTCATCCAGGGTGACACCGAGTTTTTTGGCTAAAAGACAAGTCAGGTGAAGTGGGCTTTCATTTTTCTCTTCCGGTAAACCAGTGATTTCCAAATCATTACGAATGCGCTCCTGTTCATATTGGTTTATTTTTGATTGAAGATTCGCAATAGTACTTGAGTCTTCTCGATTAACAGAAGCATCCAGTCGTTTCTCAACAATCGCCACACGCTCCTCGACATTACTCATTCGTGAGTTAAAATTCTCTAAAGTTGAAGTTAACTTTTCCATTTTTTTACACAAGTCATTTGTAGCAGTTACGAATTGTTCCGTCACATATTGCTGGATAAAAACTTTAAGCATGTCTGTCATTTCATTTCTCATAATATCCCTCAGGGAACGTTCCGTGACATACTCCACCTGCTCACGGTCTTGTGCACACGCTGTCGTATTTTTGCGTAAGGTTACATTATCATTGGACCCCCCTGGCGATAGGATGACGTTATCAGGTGGACTCAGGGCAGAAGGACGCAAGAGAATATTACTATTACCCGACTTCGTTATGTTAGTGCTGGGGCAATCGCATTTAACTTTCACATTCTTACATCCGACGCACACACGTTGAAACTTTGACGACATTGTGATCGACTAAAATACTCCGTGTGAATCGATTCAACTGATTGTATGAAAACACATCACTAGTCATTAAACGCTAAAAAAATATTGCAACAGGTAGGTAGTCATGAAAAATTGTCTCGAGTGCAATCATAAAAAGTTAATCGTTATTAATTTATCTATTTCAGGATTTGTTTACTCGCTTATTGTTTCAAAATATACAAATACATTAATTCTCACTTAATAAGCAAGGCAATTTTGAAATTGTCACAATTCACCACATAACTTATAGAAAAACTTAAGAGCAGTTTATAACGATGTTTACGCGGCCGAGTGTACGACGCGACTCTAAACTCTAAAATGGTTGAAAGAAATACTAGACAATAATGATGTTTATAATTTAGAAGATATAAATTGTCCAAATTTTGAAACATTGTACAATCAATATTCTTCAAATATTCAAACTTGTATTTATCATAAAAATATATGTGCATTAAAAAATGCATTATGTTTGTATAAGTGGTGTCAAGAACAAAATGTAATTTTATGAAATAAATTGTTATAAATTGAGATACGAGTATTTTGTTTCATTCGTTCAGTATATAAGAAAAGCACTTTCAGCACATTACTTTTAAGAATTCCTTTTAAAAATATGGTGTTGAATATTGAAGATCGAGTGCAAGAAATTATAGTGAAAAAAAGGTTAAGTGGTCTTCATGTAGTAAAAATTGTTCATCATGAGCCATATGATGCCATTCTAATACCTTGCTACAATAAATTAAGTAGGCGGTTTGCAGTTTGTTATGAAGGATGTACATTATGGGCCCGTGTACTTAGAATTAATAATTATCTGGTAGACTTAGTAAAAATATGTAACTTTGTTTAATTTTCTTTAAAACAGCAGGGATTTATAATTTATTTCATTTTCATTAACATTTAATTAACTTTGCATCATTAATTTACTTTCAATTAACAATCAAAATGGACATCCAAACTTTGAAAAAATCTAGAGCAAGCTTCAAATCAAAACTAACAGTGTTTAAAAAATTTCTAGATACATTATTGCCTAGCAAAACTATAAATAGTGTACAGGCCCATGAATTAACCTAAAAGACCTGAATCTTTGCACAAATTGCTTGCGGTCTGGGCACATTGTAGACTCAGTTCCTGCCGCTTATGCACAAAGCGACACAATACTATGTTGCATCCATCTAAACAATTTAATGAACCTCCGGTTAATCAATCTTCTAAAAATGACTGTGTTGTTCTACCAAATATACAGGAACTATCTAAACCTGTTACACTATCATCAATACACAATATTTTATTATCAACAGCACAAGGTTTTATTATCAACAGCAATGATCACCATAGAAGATCATGCTGGGCAATTACACAAAGTACGTGCTCTATTGGATAATGGTAGCACTAGCAGTTTCATAACACAATCTTTGCAAAGGCAATTAGGGATACCCAGTTATTCCACATGTGTATCAGTCCAAGGACTAAATCAACAATCGTCCAACATCTCACAGAGATGTGACGTCACAATTTCATCTCTATATAAAAATCATTATACAACAGAAGTCAATTGTTTTATTGTTCCCAATATCACTCAGCTGATACCCACGGTTCCCATTAATACCAATTCATTTGAGATTCCTTCCCAAGTTCAACTTGCTGACCCAACATTTGCTGTGCCGTCAGAGGTACACATGTTACTTGGTGCTGATCTATTCTGGAATGTTCTTTCTTCAAATCAAATATCTCTGGGTAAACACAAACCAATCCTCGTTGAAACAAAACTTGGTTGGCTAGTTTCTGGTTCAATTCAATTACCATACAAAAGAAAATCAAAACAATTTTATTCACATACAGTCCATTGCCATTTCACAAACGATATCGAGCTTGATGAAAAATTAAACTATTTTTTTGAATCTGAAGCCGCTCCAGTCACTCAACAATTGCACGATCTTAAAGCTGAGAGTGAGTGCGAACGGATCTTCACTACCACAACAAAACGCCACCCAGATGGCAAGTTTATTGTTACAATTCCATTTAAAGAGTCCCCGGACTGTCTGGGTGACTCGAGCCAACAAGCTTTGGTTAGATTTAATTCTTTAGAACGCAAATTTAAAAGAAATCCTAGTTTCAAAAACGAATATATCAATTTCATGAATGAATACATAGAGTTAGGACACATGTCTGAAAATACAAATACACAATTTACTACAAATTCATATTTTTTACCACATCACGGTGTCTTGCGCGAGGGCAGCATCAGCACACGCTTGCGTGCGGTGTTTGATGGATCCGCAGTGACCAGTACAGGTGTCTCACTAAATGATATTCAACACATTGGCCCTGTAGTGCAAGACGACCTATTAAGCATACTTATTAGATTTCGACAGCATAAATATATTGTTACTTCCGATATAGAAAAAATGTACAGACAAATCTATGTAACAGAAGGTCAACGCTCTTTACAACAAATTTATTGGCGTTCAAATCCTTCACAACCTATCAAACAATATACACTCGACACAGTAACATATGGTACAGCCTCAGCACCATTCTTGGCTACCAGATGCTTAAAACAATTAGGTGAAGAGTGTTCCAATCAATTAGTGAGTCAATCTATTTTACACGATTTTTATGTAGATATGAGATAACTGGAAATGATGACAAAAATACACTAGTTGAAACCTGTAAGGGTGTTATTAATTAACTCAAAAGTGCTCATTTCCATTTACGAAAGTGGCGTTCAAATAAAACGTCCATTTTAAATGAAATTGTTGATGAAACCAACAATAACGACATATTGAACTTAAACAAAGATGATTGTGCACGGACCTTAGGCGTAGCCTGGGCCAGCAAAACTGACACATTGTTGTTTCCATCAATACCTATAGATGATACCTCAATAACAAAACGCACCATTTTGTCCACAATAGCACACATCTTTGACCCCATGAGTTTAGTAAACCCATGCATGCTACAAGCAAAGCTTATCCTTCAGGCTCTATGGGCTCACAATATACCTTGGGACGGACCAGTACCAACTGATATTGAATCGCAATGGAAACAATTCATAGAATACTTTCCATACATTTCTCAAATAACAATACCTCGAAAAGTGTTATGTGAAAAGTATATAACAGTCCAAATTCATGCCTTCAGCGATGCTTCAATTAAGGCATTTTCAGGTTGTGTTTACATTCGCACAATATCGAGCAGTTGCCAAGTAACTGTACGCTTACTTGTTGCAAAGAGTAAGGTGGCACCTTTAAAAAATAAACTAACAATGCCAAGGCTCGAACTCTGTGGTGCTTTACTTGTAACACAACTGACAAAAAAGGTAGTAAGTGCGTTGCGATTAAACATCGACTCAATACAGTTCTGGTGTGACTCAACTATAGTGCTGGGCTGGATAAAAACTTGCAAAAAACAATTAAAACAATCTGTATACAATAGAGTAACAGAAATTACTAATACATTTGATCCAGCAGCATGGAATTATGTCCCAACCAATCTCAATCCGTCTGATATAGGTTCCAGAGGTTTGAATCCTTTACAACTCAAAAATTCAAATTTGTGGTGGGAAGTTCCGCACTTCTTGCGGCATCAAAACATAGATTGGCCATCCCAGCCTCAAAACTTAGATATTTCAAATTTACCAGAAATAAAATCTAACTTTCATATTTCTGCGACTGCAGTCTTACAAGATATTGATGAACATTTCACAACCAAATATTCAAATTTTAACAAAATGCAACATATCGTAGCTTATTTATTAAGATTCAAACACTATTGTCAAAATAAAAATAATAAACATATTGGTCCACTTAGACTTTCAGAATTAAAACTAGCATTATTAGTGTTGTGCAAAAGAGTGCAACTAGATATGTTTAATAAACAATATTTTTTACTCATGAAAGGTGAACTTTCTCCAAAAGATAAACTGATTAAATTGAACTCTTTTATTGATAATGACCATCTTATTAGAGTTGGAGGTCGATTGTCAAACTCCAACTACGACTATGACACAAAACATCCAATACTGTTACATGCATCACATCACATAACAAAAACATTAGTACAACATTACCACACATTATTATTACATGCAGGACCACAATTACTTTTATCTACACTGCGGCACAAATTTTGGATCGTTGGAGGACGCAACCTCTGCCGAAAAATAACACATCAATGTACAACTTGTCTCAGATTTGCAGGCAAAACTTACCGACCAATCATGAGTACACTTCCTGCGGAGAGGTTGCAGTCTGAATTCGCATTCTTAAACACAGCTACAGACTGTGCCGGTCCAATCATGATATTGAACAGAAAGGGTCGTGGTGCACAACTTATCAAATCCTATATAGTTGTGTTTGTATGTTTGGCAGTGAAGGCAATACACCTTGAGCTCGTCACCGATCTCACTTCGCAAGGTTTTATTGACGCGTTAAACAGGTTTATTGCCCGCAGAGGTAAGCCAGCAACTCTTTATTCTGACAATGGAACTCAGTATAAAGGGGCGTGTAATGAATTGTCAAAATTTTTAAAGAATAACTGCAACAATATAGTTTCATATACGGCTGAAAATGATATAAATTTTAAATTTTGTCCTGCTTATAGTCCCAATTTTAATGGTTTGGCAGAGGGTTCAGTCAAATCAGTAAAGCACCATCTAAAACGAGTCCTATCTATGACTCATTTAGACTACGAACATATGAATTCTCTTTTAGTACAAATAGAGGGGATACTAAATTCTAGACCTCATTCCCTTAACACCGGCCCATTTTCTAATTGGACGAACAATAACTATGTCGCCTGCACCTCAGGTGGAAAATCACCAATTATCAACTTTAAGCAAATTCAAGAGAATTCAACAATTAAAATCTCATTTTTGGACCAGATATTATAAGGAATATCTTTCAGAACTTCAGTCCCGCAGCAAGTGGCGCACGCGAGGAACGCAACCGCAGTCAGAAGAAATGGTCGTCGTGAAGGATGATCGCCTTCCACCAAACCGATGGCTGATTGGAAGGATCACAGGCGTCCACCCTGGCAGCGACGGTGTCAACCGCGTCGCTGACGTCCTCACCACAACCGGGACGCTGCGCAGAGCCTACAACCGCCTCTGCCCACTACCTGCTGCGTTGGACCAGGATGCTCCTGACCCAAGGGGGGCAGCCTGTCTACGCCATATTTAAAAAGTGGCAACATTGCCACAGAGCAGCGACAGCGCACTGTCATCGCTGCTCTCGCGCCGACGGCCGACCGGCCGGCGGTCGTCGGCGCCATCTTTTACTTCACTTCAATTTCAACATCCAACCTTACAACAAGCACGCGATCAGTAAGATCTTTCAATGATTCTTAACGAACCTGCACCGACACGGCCTTTGCATGTGAGTCTACCGTTTCGTTACCATTGATGCCCGAGTGGCCAGGGATCCACGCCAAGACAACTTCAATCCCGGAGCAGTAACAATTATACAGGAGCTGTTTAATTTGAAGGGTAACGCTGAAATTATGACGGGACCGGAAGGGGAACTTTAAGATATCTAATAGACAGCTTAATGAATCGGAAAAAATTAATGTTTTGTTAAGTTTATGGGACTCCGCAAAGGCGATAGCTTCTAGCAACGCAATCGCTTCTGCAGTAAAGATGGAAGTTAAGTTACAAAAAAATCTGTCAGACAGGAATTGCCTACGGAGATATAGGGGGGGATCCAGACATTCCACTTGCAGAGCGTTGACTGGTGAGCATTTCATAGCACCAGATATCAATCGTAAGCATCTGGACTGTATCTTATCTAATTTATATAACGCAATTTTATTACAGGGTTCCAGAAGAAAACCACCATAATCAAAGTGACTACGGATTAATGCGTCATATATGAGTTTAAGAGTGACAGGATGAGAACCCCATCTAACCCCGGTAAGAGTTCTTAAGATGTTTATGCCCTTTTCACATTTTTGAATGATATGGTCCAGATGTTGTCGACCCGAAAGTTTAGAATCAAACGTAACTCCCAGAAATTTGACAGTCTCATGACTAGGAATACGTGTATTATCTACATAAACAGCTACAGGGGGAACATTTCGTTTACGAGAAAAAAGGACTACGCTGCATTTTGAATCGGAGAGAGAGAGGTTATGTCCCAAAAGATAGTCGTTTAAATAAGAGAGGGCAGAGTTTATACGACGAGTGGCTTCATTTACAGATGACGATACGGAGTATAGGACAATATCGTCGGCATATTGTAGGATATTACAAAATGAATTTACGGAAGATTCCAAATCAAAAGTGTAGATATTGTATAACAGGGGGCTCAAAACCGAACCCTGTGGGAGACCTTTCCAAACGGTGCGAGGAGGGAGGGAAGTATTAAAGTAACGAATAGAAATAGTACGGGACATCAACAGGCTGCAAATGAAATTGATCATCCTCTCGGGAATACTCAGCTGTAGCATTTTCTGCCTGAGTAGGGGAAGTGAAACGCTATCATAGGCAGCGGAAATATCTAAGAATGCACCTAATACATTTTCATTTCGGGAGAAGGCCAGACGAATTTCTGAGGAAAGGATGCTCAAACTATCCAAGCATCCTTTGCCTCTTCTGAATCCAAATTGAGAGTTAGGCAATAAATTACGGTTTTCAAGAAGCCACTCTAGTCTGTTTTTGATAAGATTTTCCATAATTTTGGCAAGGACAGAAGACAGAGCTATAGGTCTGTAGGACGAAGAGTCGTGGGGATCTTTGCCAGGTTTTAGTATAGGGATTATAATCTGGGATAACCAAGAATCGGGCACAGAGCCAGTGATAAATATGTAGTTAACAATTTTAAGGAGCATGATCTTGGATGAGTCTGGAGATTTACAAATGAAAGAATAAGGTATGCCATCAACACCTGGAGAGGAATCTCGTAGGTGGACTAGAACACCGGAGAGTTCCGTTAGAGAGAAAGGGTCATTCATCCTGTCAGAAGAAGGGGAGAGTTGGGTGGGAAAGTTACCAGACTCCGGGACGAAAGGAGGGGCTAAATTATCAAAGAAGATTTCTAACCATGGCATAGGGTCATTAGAAGATACGTTTGATTCCAAAAGGGACCTACGATAGGCCTTGATCTTATTCCAAATGAGAGTAGGAGGAGAGCGTGGGGAGAGAGATTCGCAGAATCTTTGCCACCCTAGACGTTTCTTTTCAGCTAAAAGTCTGCGAGTGTACGCAGAAACTTTTTTTAAACTCAAATAGTTCTCCATTGTATAATTGCATGAATACTTTTGCTCAGCTTCTTTACGAAGTCGGACACTCTTTGTACATTCAGAGTCCCACCATGGGGGGGAACTTCTTTTCTGGGTAGATTTTTTTAGGGGAATAGACTTATCGGCAGCTTTTATAAGAATAGAAATATAGTCATTATAGAGTGGAAGGAAATTATAGGGGCTAGCCTCTGGAAGAGAGGCAATTTCTTTTGTAACTACATATATCTGAAAACAAGATCCAATTTGCTTGAGGAATGCGATATTTCTGAAGGGGAGTAAACGGCATGCTTGGAATAGAAGATTGAAGTATGGAAATCAAAATGGGAAAGTGATCACTTCCATATGTGCTATGAAGAACAGACCAGGCTAAATTGGGGACTAGAGTGGGGGAAGCCAAAGAAAGGTCAGGTATGCTAATATTTTGTAAGGGGGACCCTCTGCGAGTGGGTGATCCATCGTTAAGAACGCAGAGACCGATATCATCCATTAGATCTATTAAGAATGGTGAATAAGGATCATTATAGTGGGATCCCCACATAGAGTGATGGCAATTAAAATCTCCTAATATTAAAAATGGTCTGGGGATGGATGACAGGATGGATTGTAGTTCGGCAATAAGATTTATACTGGGATGAGGGATATAAACTGAAAGAATGGAAATATTTAAAACTTTAACTGCTACAATATGTAAGCCTGGGTTATGGGGGGAGATGGTAATCTGGGAAAAAGTAATAGATCTACTGATCAAAAGGGCGCATCCCGCCCTGCCATCATCTCTGTCGTCCCGAAGACATGAGAAGCCCGGAACCCTAAAGTGGGAATTCGGATAAAGCCACGTCTCTGAGACAGCAAAAATAATGGGTTTATATTGGTCTATAAGATGACAAATTTCGTGTTTTTTACTGCGGATACTTCTACAATTCCATTGGAGAATTTGAGGGGGGAATTTGGTGATTATTTTTAGCAAGGATAGCAAAAAGTTTATCTGCGAGGGCAGAGACATTGGACGGTAGTGGAGAGTCTGACAATTTTGAAAACATGTTAATTAAAGAGCAAAGTAGTAATTCGACAAGGTTATTATTAGGAGTAGGGACAGGGGGGGAGTCAGAACAAGAATCTAGAGCACAGCCATTGGATTGACAGGATTTTAGTGTCTGGATAATAGAGTTGTGTGAGACAAAATCATAAGATTTGCTCAACACAGCTTTAGGTCTGGGGGGGAGGAACACAGTTTTGTTGTAGGATCTAGAGGCAGGGTTTGATGTGGCATTGAGAGGAGAGAAAGCAGAAGTTTGGTGTGAATCCGAAGTGGGTGTTGCAGCAATATCTGCATAAAGGGGCCTAACTCGGGGAAATCTTTTAGATGCCTCTAAATAAGATATATTTTCTTCTGACATAAGCATCTTGATAGACTTCTGTCTGGAGTGCTCAGGGCATTCAGAATCAGTGGCCATATGTCTGCCATCATGGCAAAGAAAACAGGATGAAGAAGAATCTGAAATTGAACAGCTTTCCCCTGAATGGGGCTGAGCGCATCGGAAGCATCGAGGCTTTGACCTACATTGTTTGGCAATATGACCGAACCTGCAGCAGTTGCGGCATTGAATAGTGGGAAGATGATATAATGAAACTGGAAGGGAAGCATTAAAACAAAAAATCTTATCAGGGAGGCGTTGGCCAGTAAATGTTAAAACAACTGTAGTGGAGGGGACCCATGTTACAGAATCCTCTCTCCTTGATTTGAAATTGAGCCTTCTAGCTCTAATTACTTCACCAAAATTGGGAGGGGTACATATTCCAGATAAAAGCTCTTCTAGTGTCCACTCTGTGGGTATATTTCGAACAACGCCTAAGCGGAAGATGTAGAAGCGGGGTATATGGCCAACCAAATTGCTATTCTCGAGAACGGGATTTTTCAGGAAAGCATTAGCACTTTCTGGTTTATTAAAAGTAACCGATATTTTATTTCTGCCAGTTTCCTTTATACCACCTTCAACAATATCAGGTACATTATGTTTATGTAAGAGCTGTGCTACTCTTAAAGAGGAACCAGATGAAGGGTCTGTTTCTTTACGGGAGACAAACACTGTGTACGGGCCCTTGTCACTCTCACTATATTGTATGTCAGCATCATTTTTGAAACCGGGTTTTGTAAAAACAGACTGGATCGAACTAGAAGGGGATGTTGTTTTTTAGAGTCTGCTCTTGTATCTACTGCTGGTCTTTTTAATGCCTGCTTTTGTTGAACTGCCTGATCAGCCCCCTTATCGGGGGCATCCATAGCACTCATCTTTACCTTAAACTTAAATCTAACTACATACACTTACCTTAAAAAAAATACCCACAACCAACACAAACACGACAACACAAATATTACAGTCTCAATAAGAAATAATCAGCAATATAAAAGAAACGAAACAAGTTTATAACCTAACTTCAACCAAGCGTCAACGCTGCCAAAAGTCAAGTCCAGGTCACTTATTTAGAGAACAAGAATATATTTTTAGAAAAAAGAAACAAAGCTTTAGAAGAGAGGATCGAAGAGCTGGAGCAGCGAGAAAAAGAAAAAAATATTGAAATAATTGGTTTGGAAAAACAAAATAATGAGGATATAATGGAAGTCATCAAGAAAATCTCAATTAAATTAAACTTAAATCCTAAAGAGATCGAGGATGCCAAGAGGGTAGGCAAAATAAAAAGCAGCGGCAAACCGCAAGCAGTGGTCGTTACACTACACACGAAGACTGCACGAGATCAGTGGGTAGCTGCGCGCAAATCTAAAATCGCTAACTCACTCTTGTATAATAATGGCAACGACAACCCGATTTACATCAATGAGGATATTACCAAATATAAACGACAGTTGCTTTGGGAGACGAAACTTTAACTAAAGTCAAAATTTAAATACACATGGGTTCAAAATGGGAACATATTGGTGAGAAAAAACGAGACAGAAAAATCTATTTACAAAATTCGTAATGAGAACGATATTGAGCAAGTTGCGGGTAAGATAGAATAGGCACCGGAGCCGTGTGACATACACGATTGAGTACCCCTCTATAATATTCGATTGTATAAATGATATTGCGTCTAATATTTACTTCTCCAGCTACTATGATTCGAAACTATGGTATGAAGATATGCAAAAAGCAAGTTTTAATTTTAACATTATGCACCTTAATATACGCTCGTTAAGAAAACACTTTAACGAATTATTAGTCATATTGAATCAATTAAAGTATAATATGCAAATAATAGTTCTTTCCGAAATTAATGTTAAGAAACATGAGCTATGTCTGTACAACATAAAAGGCTACAATATGCACGCGTACACGCGTGAGTCATCGAGGGGCGGAGGACTGATGCTATATGTCAATGAACACATAGACGTATCAGTTGAAACACTGGAAACGACTACGGCAGAAATCATTTACGCAAAAATTAAATACAACACAAAAATGTTTCATATGATAAGCTTATATTAGGTCCTTACATATGAAATTGGCGTTTTGTATGGGAGGAACAAAAAGTCGAATATTTTTTAATATAATATATTTAATTAATCAAAGTATGAACCATTATTTTCTATGCACTTTTGCCATCTCATAGGTAGTTCATTGATCCCTTTACTAAAAAAACCAGTCGGACGGGAATCAATAAAATCTTTGAAGGCGATTTGGACTGCCCCATCGGAGTTGAATTTTTTCCCTTGCAAGAAGTTATCCAAATTTCGAAAAAAATAGTAATCTGTTGGAGCAAGGTCCGGGGAGTACGGAGGATGTCTTAGACTTTCCAATTGAAGCTCTTCTAATTTAGTAGCCGTCTGTTGCGCAGTGTGTGGTCTAGCGTTGTCGTGAAGCAGCAGTGGCGTCGAGCGATTGACCAGCCTAGGTTGTTTAGCCGCTAGCTTTTCCATCATGGTTTGCAATTGCTGACAATAGACATCAGCCGTAATAGTCTGGCCAGATTTGAGAAAACTGTAATGAACAATACCGGCACTAGTCCACCAAACGCTTACAAGTAACTTTTTTGGGGTTAATTTTTGCTCGGGGCAGGATTTGGCTGGCTGGCCAGGATCCAACCATTGCGCTGAGCGCTTCCGATTATCGTAAAGAACCCATTTTTCATCACAGGTAATGATTCGGTTTAAAATACCTTCATTATTGTGCCGGTTTAGTAATGTAACGCAACAGTCGACGCGCGTTTGCCGGTTTGCTTCAGTCAATTCGTGAGGTACCCACCTTTCAAGCTTTTTAATCTTCCCAATTTGCTTCAAGTGAATTAAAACAGTTTTATCACTAACATCGCAGCCTGCAGCTAACTCGGACGTGGTTTGCGATGGATCCGCTTCCACAATAGCCTTCAACTCTTCATTATCAACTTGAGTCTCAGGCCGTCCACGGGGCTTGTTCTGCAGATCGAAATTTCCAGAACGAAAACGTTGGAACCAAAAACGAACTGTGTTTTCTTTTGCAACACGACCGCCATACACATCATTCACCCTTCGAGTCGTTTCCGCAGCACTAGTGCCACGGCGGAACTCGTACTCGTAAATAATGCGATATTTTAAGTTTTCCATTTTGTAAAATGAGTGACGCAAACAGAAAAAAACAGAAGAAAAAAAACAAATGAATGACGGTCATCGAACCACAAATACATGAGTCTATAGCTGTACAAATTTGAATTTGGAATTCCTTACCAAAGAGGAGAAATTCGTGATTAAAGTGGCCAGTACGAAAAACGCCAATTTCATATGTAAGGACCTAATATAAACCTCCAAACAAACCGAAAACTAAATTTATTGAAGAGCTGGTTTTTATTCTTAACGAACGAATCCCAGACGGCGATGATGCAATAATATTGGGAGACACAAACATAGATCTAATGGACACCAAAATAAGTAGCAGTGCTGCGCGGTACAGGGACAGCGTGTGCGAGCGCGGCTTTATAGGCGCGCTACCGACGACGTGGGCAACGCGCGAGGCGGTGGCGGGAGGCCGACGCGAGCGTTCTTGTATCGATCACCTATGGCTGAGGACGCGACGGGACGCCGCTTCGAGTGCACGTGCCTTTCTTATACAATGTTGTTTGTCAGACCATCATATTATTGGGATATCGTTGAATATTAAGCCGCAGGATAATATGGCAAACACTAAGACATATGCACCCATGGAAAAAAAAGTTATCAGGGATAATTTAGTTAAGAAGAAATTAAAAGAATATGACTGGTCCCAGCTACTGCAACTCACTTGCCCTATTATACTATACGAGAAGTTGGTAAGAATATTTAATCATATCTATGACGAATGTACTGTTACAGTTAAGGTAAACAATAAGAAGCGTTATCGTCAACCTTGGGTTGATAACAAGCTATATAACATGATAATTAAAAGAGATTCGCTTTTTCGATCCTGGAAAGCCTCGCCTAATAATATGAATAAGCGACTAGAATTTACAAAATATAGAAACAAACTAAATAAGTTGATTAACATAGCTAGGAATAAGTATAGACAGACTCAAGTAAAAAATTGTAATATACGTAATGTACGTATGTACGTACGTAATATAATGCCCATACTTTCCTAGTATCCCCACTAGGAAAGTATGGGCATACATAAATACATGGTTAGGTAATAAAGAAAAGGGAAACATAGATAATGTAATAAAAAAGTACATGGGACAAAAGGATTCTTTAATCAAGTTAAATATATCAAGCACACATGTAGTGAAAAATTTCTAAACAAAAAAGAGTATGTCGAATGTAGTAATTTATCTTTTAGGTATAAAAAAATTAACGAAATTACAGTAAACAAAATTATTGACAACTTAAGCCAAAATAAAGCACCGGGGATAGATAGAATTAGGGGACATAAAATATATAAAAAGTGATATAAGCCCAGTATTAGCGCACTTTATTAATATGTGTTTAAAAACAGGATATTATCCAGACATATTAAAAAAAATCTATAATTCGCCCTATTTACAAAAATGGCTCCCATTTAGATTACAGCAACTATCGCCCCATCGCCTTGCTTTCAGTCATTAATAAGATCGCTGAAAAAGTGGTGGTGGGGCAGATTAGCTCGTTCCTACAGAATAATAAGATACTGTCTGAGTGTCAACACGGATTTCGGCAGGGTCGGGACACCAGCACTGCGCTGACGAAGTTTATGGATACAATTAACGAATACCTAGACAGCGGAAAGCAAGTAATAGTACTGTTTATCGATTACAAAAAAGCGTTCGAAACTTTAGATTACAAAATATTACTTGAAGCTATGAGTGACTGTGGCATCCGGGGCCCAACAAATACATTTTTTAGTAATTACTTAACAAAGAACACTGCAAGTTATGGTTGACAATGTTACAGGCGAGGAAGCCAGCGTCAGTCTAGGTGTCCCGACTGGGTCAGTGTTCGGCCCGGTTGGTTTTAATTTGTATGTTAATAGTGTTGCCAAAACAATTAAGCACTCCTGTCTGTACATGTACGCTGACGACATGTGTTTAGTATTGTACCGTCCCGCAAGGCTTAAAAGGGTGTCCTTGCGCCCTGGTTCCCTACTCCCTAATGAGGTGAGAAAAGAAACTCAGGTGGTAACAAAAGATATATATAATATTACCAAGCACTCAGCGGTAGGCACATAAAATTTATAAGGTCGTGGGGTAACGTGCTATCAGTCTCTGCTTCCGCGGCGTTTATTACTCCCCTGCTATGGCTGAACTCCGGTGGCGTCTCCAGCGACAGATTAGTGGCGGCAGGCCAAGGAACGGCAGGACAGGAGGTGCACGTCGACCGTAGCTGGATTCTCCCTAGGCAGCTAAGCGGCGGCCGCAGGTGTTCGGTAGACGTTGGTGCTAAGGTCCCAACGGCAGGTCAGCTACCGATGTGTGAAGCTGGCAAGCGATAGCTTGCTCGGAGATTGCTAGCTTGATTGTAGCTTGCAGTAAAATTCGTCCAAAGCTCCTGGAAATTCAAAACACCAGACCGTTAGTTCGGTAAGGCGTTGTTCCTCCGCCTGGTATCCACCATCAGCAACTCAAGAAAAGCAATACGTAGCGGCTTGACGATGGCGGAACTATCAGAACGGAGTTTACAAAGCAAAAGATAAGCAAACGAAAATAAAATAAATTTAAATAAAATGCGAAATAACGTATTATAAAGATAAAGGATAAATAATGAAAAATCAGCAATAAGTTCTTATGTAAAATAAAGAAACACAAATTTAAATGTACAAAGAAATAAGTTAAATTCGTAAGTTTTAAAAATGACCGTTAGAAACAAGAACAAAGAACGTTTAAAAAAATACGATTATAAAGGACAATTAAATTTAGCAACATTACAATGTTTTATTTTATGTGCCATAAAACTTACCCTAAAACGGGAACAAGAACTTAAATTGTATTAGTATTAATGTAGAAAAAAAAATAACTTTAGAACGCCAACGTTAGCCGGAAACGATCACACCAAGACTAAGACGCCGGTGACCGCTCTTCTCAGGAGATTGCAGGCAAGTGACCCGGCACGTATGCAGCGACCCCGCCGAGCCCGGGTCGCCCCTCTAACCCGCGCAGTCCCCGCGGCGCGTGCGCCGCAGTGTACAGATTTTGTGACGTTTTAAATACGTTACAGTATATGGCGATAAAAATGTGACACAAATACAAAAAAACATACAGGCTGATTTTGACAGTATAACAAAATGGGCGCACGATAACAGTATGATTATTAACATAAGTAAAACTAAGTGCATGCGCATATATTCTCCTTATAATAGAGGTGCAAAAAGTATTAGTAACAGTGACATAAGTATTACAGAGCATTCGTATCAGTACCTCCATATGTCTAAACAAGCTTGTACGTGTACGCAATTGGAATATGTTCAAAATTACAGATATCTTGGTCTAATAATAGATCAACACTTCAATTGGAAGTGTCTCATAGTTGAGGTTGGTAGGAAGCTATCGATACTCTTAGGAAAGTTTTTTTACCCGAAGCAAATTGTAGATATAAAAACTTTATATATGATTTATTATGCACTTGTAGATTCTCTCATAAACTATGGTGTTGCTGTTTATGGTAGGACATTTAAGTCATATTTATTAGACATAGAAAACTTGCAAATTAGATTTTTTTAAAAACTAGTGAATAAAAATACGTTAGAATCGTGTAAAAAAGATTACAATCAATTGTTTACAATATGTAAAATTTTGCCTATAGAAAAGAAAGTTAAGTTAAGGATTATATTAGATAACTATTTCAGAGAAGAACATAAAATTAAAACAAACAACATATATGTGCACGACAGCGTAAAACGGACCCCGCGGACCACGGGGGTCTAATCGCATAAGAGGGCTTAAGCATCGTTAGGAAAGCAAACTTGTAAAAAATGTAAATAGTAGAATGTTTATTAATGCTTATTTTCTCGTTTACATTGTTGTTAAGATTCGTATAATTGCATAAATGAATAGTAAAAGATGAATATGTATATATTAAGATACTTGGAAGAATTAATTTAAGTTAAAATTATAATTTGTTTGTTAAGTTACGTAATATCATTTTGAAATTGACTAGGTTAAGGATATACTTTTTTAAATATGTTTTTATGTTATTCCGTAGATTATATAGTAAAAATAACAATAGTAAAGTGTATTTCATGTAAATGTTTAAGGATCGAGCCCCAGAAGGAAAATAAAGGCGAATGCGGGGGGGGCGCTCGATATTTATACTTCCCCCCTCGGTGGAGGCGGGGAAGGTGATTAACGATGGCATTTCGCGTATAAATCGAATATGTCTTGTACGAACAATGTAAAAGTATGTTAAATGGAAAAAGGATGTGTAAATTGATAAGTGTATGATAAAAAATGTTGTAAATAAAGTAAAAAAGTGAAATAAATGGGGAGAATCACGCGCAGGGGGGGGCATCCTTCTCTGTCTAACCTTGGACCTTTCACTCGGCGCCGGAGAGTATATAAGACGGACAAATCACGGCGTCGAGTGGGATCCAACCGGGCCTCCGAGGAAGACAGAAGAAGATCCCCCTTGCGCCGCTGACCTCCGAAGACAAAAACTGCGTGTTTCATTGTAACCTCGATGTAACCTTAATGTAACCGAACAATACAGTCCACTGCAAACGCCAACAATATACAAAACCAAACGGGTGAGAGAGGGCCAATATGTTACAATTAGAGCAAGTAATTACTACGGTGAGAGAACAACCAAATATCTTGTTCCCAAATTGTTCAATGCTATAGAATGGCTTAGAAATGACCCACATCAGGTGATAGCATCAAAAAATGTTGTAAAGAATAAGCTAAAAAAGTATTTTTTAGAAAATTAATTATACTAAATAGTAGGTTAGTTATATTAATTAGTATAAGATAATGTGTGTCTGTCGCCATCAAACTGCTGTGCAGTTTGGCGACTTTTTATAATTCTTGTATAGCGTAATTTTTTTTTTGTGAACAAATAAATAAATAAATAAATGAAAATACGGTACGGGCGCCCCCATGGGTCCGCGTCAAGGGTCGCCAAGAACTCCGCATAAGCGGCGTCCTTGGCGGCCCCGATGGCGGCGGTGAGCGCCTTCTTGGCTGCCCGCATTTCAGCCTGAAGGCGCTCCAGTTCGCCATCCACTCGATGCCGACGTCTTCTTACTGGCAGCGTTACTGGCAGCGCGCAGTACCGCAAGGTCCTGCGTCCACCAGTATACGCCTTCCCTGGGCGCGAAGCGTCGTGCCCGGGGCAGCCCGGTGATCCTAGGAGCCCTGACCTCGTCATACTATTTACGTGTAACGTCCGTGTGACGTGAGTTGCGTGCCAGGCGCCGACCCGTACGCACGCGTTTCGGGGACGCTCAGCGCTAAAAAATCAGAAAAGTGGTAAATAGTGATCGAAACCTACTGTGTGATACATCAAATTGTGCGTATTTTGACACTCTATACGTACCTAGAAACAGAAAATTAATTGGTGAAAGTGTGTGATAGTTATTCGCAAAAATGCGTTAAAAACGTTAAATTTGTACCTTAAAAGTGAAACGCTGCGATAAAACAATCAATAAAGTGTACTTTTATATAGCTCATTCGACGCGCCTAATTGACCTCTAGTGGACAGTGGTTATTCTGGATTTTTCTAACGTCAATTCGCGAAGTTATAGTAACTTTTTGCAAAACCGCGTGGCCACGTGGTCTCTGTTCCCGAAGCGCTAGGACTAAGATTACATATCACATGAAAGACCTAATTGAAATAAGAACACTGATATATTGATCCTATAAATCGGTTAAGCATAACACTAAATAGAAACGAAATATAAAGATGTCGGACAAAAACACAATAGATAAAAAATTGTCAGGAAAAAAATCTTCAGACAAAAAACCTTCACCGAAATCGACTTCGCTGCAAAATGCACCATCCTTCAAGCCAAAAAAACCAACCTCACCAGTACACGGCGGCCCTAGTGTGCGCAGGGAGAATATCTCAATAGGTACACAATCTTGCACCGTACCTAAGCGACTGGCCTGTACAACCGACGCCCCTAGAGAAGATAACTCGAGTGGGGGATCCCCCACTTCAACGCAAGAGCTTCAGGGCACTGATGAAGAGTGGTCAGACGCCGATAGCGCATTAAGCGCACGAGCGAGCATTTTAACTTTTACGGAAAAAGGTCCAGGCATAAACATAGACTCGGCCACTCAACGGGCAAACGAATACTTGCAGCTAGGCAAAAATACCCTAGAAAAGGCGGGCAATATGAAAAAAGAGTGCAAGACTGAAGCAAACGACTGTCTCCAAGGATTGTATGAGATTGTCCTCTGCCTGACCGAATCGCGAGCAAGGTTTATGGTTGCTCTCGAACAAGAAAAAGGGAAAGCCGCAAGAGAGCTTGTACAGTGTGAGAGGGCCCATTCTAGAGAACTCACAGCTATACAAAATAATCTTGCTGACAAGCTCAAAGCCCTCGATTCGACCAATATTCAGCTCGGAGAACTGGCCGCGAAAATGGAGACTGTCCTGGAGCAGCTATGTAGCATTAGAGTGGATATTGAGCGATAGCATGGCCCCAAAGAAGTTAGGCCACAGCTTCCTGCACTAGAATATCAGCCGACAGCACCTCCAACACCTAACCTAGAAGACGCCATCAACAAATTGCAAAAGGAAGTATCCGACATAAATCACTACTTCATAACACACCAATCCATGATTTCCTCAACCAAGTCCCGAGACTCCATTAAGCTGCTTACTCAACAAACAATTGAGGAATCACTCGCCCTTGTTCTTACTCATTTCGAGGAAGCCAAAAAAGAGAGAATGGAACTTAGAGACATATTACAAGCTCGCTTACATAGTAACGAAAGGTCTAATGTTCTTGACTCGGAGATTATGCTCACTGAAATAAGGCAACAGCTATCAGACCTCTCGTCGCGTCCTGTTCAGGTGGTATCCCCTGCAACGAATTCAGGACCGGATAAGGATGATAGTAGTAAGCCAAATGCAGGGATTCGACCTGAGTACGAACGCACTTACGCTCAAGTGACTCGCAGAGCATCGCCGGTCCCGAGATACAACGTCTTGGTCGAATCGCTGGACCCACGTCATACGTCCGATGACATCGTTAAGAAATTAAAAGCCAGCGTTAATGTTGTGGACCGAGGCATTGGAGTATCAGCAATAAGAAGATCAAAAAACCAACGCGTAATCGTCAGCTGCGAATCCGAAGTGGAACAGAGAAGCTTTAGTGAAGCCCTCAGGCAAGCTGATGAAACCTTGTCGGCTAAACAACTGCCCAACAAGCCACCGTTGTTGAAGTTAACCAGGCTTGCAAAAGATCTTAATGATGCGCAAGTCGTCGAAGCATTACTCAAACATAATAGATCTCTCATCGATAACATACCAGTCGAACAACGATATATAAAGATTTTAAAGCGCACTAAAGGAAGGAACGATGTACTCACCAACGCAATCATGGAAGTCGATCCTAAAATGTGGAGGACCTTGTTGGATCAGAGGGTGAGAGTTGGGTCCCAGGTGCTTGTAGCACGCGACCAATCGCCGATCATACAATGCTACAAATGTTTAGGCTACGGGCATATGGCCAGAGTTTGCACAGGTTTACTTACCTGCGGGTATTGTTCAGACCACCATGATACGCGGGACTGCCCCAGAAGGGATGGACCGCCACAATGCAATAATTGCTCCAGGGATGGAAATACCTCAGCGCCACATCATCCGGCATATAGTGCGGAATGTCCCTTATGGCAGAAATGGGATAGGATTGCTAGATCTAGAGTAAATTATTGTTAACGAATAGGGCATGGACAATACCTACTCAAGAATTAAAATTGTTCAGGCAAATTTGGGACGCGGATACGCAGCCACTAAAGACACAATTTGTACAGCAATTCAGAGAAAATACTCAATCCTACTGCTCCAGGAACCTTATGTTGGGAACAAAGGTCAAATGTCGGGCATTGCGGGTGTTTTCCAGAATACCAATGGTCAGGGCGTTGTGAAATCTGCCGTAGTCATACTAGATAAAACAATATCAGTTACGCTCAATCCCGACCTAATAACCAACAATATCGTAGCACTGAAAATCCATATAGGCAATATTGACATCGGAGTCATATGTGTCTATTTAGAAGGTGACAGATTAATCGAAGAGGATATCGATGTTATATCCCAAAGCTTAATTGGGCTTGGCACCAATAACATACTGTTAGCTGGAGACTTTAATGCTAAAATCCTATGGTGGGGAAGTATCAACGAAGATCATAGGGGCACAACCATGTCTGATTTTTTAGCTGAAAAGGGGTTAACGGTGCTTAACTGTGGTTCTGAGCCAACGTTTCAAACGGTAAGAGGCGGACGAATCTTCGCTAGCTGCATCGATGTCACAGCTGTATCTGAAAATTTGCTGTATGCAGCCAACGAATGGATGGTTGACCCTGATTTTTCACAACTTTCGGATCATAGGCCAATTACCTTTGCGCTGTCATTTACCAAACAATTTTCTGTCAGACCCAAACCTACCACACGTATTTATAACACCAGCAAAGCCGACTGGGGCAGATTTAACAACACACTAGAGAACTTACTGAAGCAAGAAAACATAGACAGTGATCATATTGAGAAGACATCTACCGAGCAGGCTTTGGATGACATCTGTGAAAAGATAACGAGTTGCATCAAGACATCGTGTGAAACAGCGATACCAAGAATCAAGGAAGACCGCATGGCAAAGCCTGTTTATTGGTGGACGCCGAAATTGGGAAGACTCAAGCAAGAAACTAAAAGATTACGTAAAAAAATCAGTAAAGCTAATGATCAAAGAAGGCCTTTCATAATAGAAGAATACCTAAAAGCTAAAGAGATCTATGAGAAAGAAGTGCAGATGGCTATAACGGAGAGCTGGAGAAGTTTTTGTGCTAGGCAGGATGGGGAGATAGTATGGCAAGGAATTTATCGCGTGTTGAAAGTTTGTAAATCCAGAAAAGAAGATGAATTGTTAAAGGATCCTGTTACTGAAGTAAGACACGGTCCAGAAGAATCTGCGGCACTGCTGGGCGAAACCTTTTTCCCTACGGATCTGGTCACTACAGATGCTATCGAACATGGTCACACTCGGGCAATGGCGCAAACCTTAACTTCCAAACACGACACTGTGATCGGATCTCCAACTATAAAGTACACCACAGAGGAGATAATATCAATATTATCTGATAAGAACCCAAAAAAGGCGCCCGGCTATGATGGATTTACGGCAGATATATGTAAAAATGCTTTTCTATCTAACGTAGAAACCTTTACTGCACTGTATAATGCCTGTCTCAGGATCGAGCATTTTCCCACTATCTGGAGAAGAGCTATAATTAAAGTTATTCCGAAACCTGGCAAAGAAGACTATAGTGTTCCCAAGTCATATAGACCTATCGGTTTGCTTCCCATCTTAGGAAAAGTTCTCGAGAAACTTTTTTCCCAACGGATAACTTGGACCCTGGGTTCTACCGGTGCTCTAAGTACAAGACAATATGGGTTTACAAAACAAAGGAGCACCGAAGACGCCTTGTACGACCTAGTATCCAAAATTAAAGACGGTATCCAAGAGCGTAAGATGATGGTTGTGGCCGCTATGGACATTGAAGGTGCATTTGACAACGCTTGGTGGCCGGCGGTGATAACTGAACTTGCAGCTAAAAAGATAGATAATGCTACAATACGCTTAGTAGGAAGTTACTTGTCAGATCGCACGGTAGAGGTAAGGTATGCAGGGGCCCATGATTTTAGATCCACAAGTAAAGGATGTATCCAGGGGTCGACTTGCGGGCCTCTCTTTTGGAATATCCAGCTTGACCCTTTATTGCAGGCGGCTGACAAACTCGAGGCACACATCCAGGCTTTTGCCGATGATATTGTTATTGTCGCCACTGCATCTACAACACATCAAATTGAAAAAATTGTAACCGACGCCTTTAACGAAATATCCAAGTGGGGTATGTCAAGAAAAACTCCAATTCATTGCACAGTGAATACTTTTATTCCATTTTTAGCCGACTTCAAAAAGAAGGAGGTTATCAATTCGACTGTATTTTTTTTTTTTTTTTTATGTGTGTTACCGCGAAACTCCGCCCCTGGTGGTCCGATTTTGATGAAAAATATTTTAATCGAAAGGAAGTGCTTGCAGGTGGGTCCCATTTTTTTGTTTTTTTTTTTTAAATAACTAGAAGACTAGTAGATTTTGAATATAGCTTCAAAATTTGTTGCGAAAATTAGGGACATTTTTGCTTTCAGCGCTTACGTAGGCTAAACTATAAGACCTACATAAAAATGATGTATGGCGAATTGTAGCTCTTTAAATGTGCTAAATAAAAGTCCGCGATAGCATATATCTATCTTTTATAGTTTTCTCACAATAACCATTTTTTTCTTCAGAAACATCAATTAAATTCATGCCCTATTTCCGACGCTATTATTCGAGTTTAGTATTAACCCTTATGTAAATAAACATGTTCATTATCAAGAGAATTTAATGTAGATTATATTTGCAATTGAAACTATATCATTCTGTCTAATAGTTTAGGAGATATCGTAAGAATAAAATTACGCGGAAACGAAAAATGCTACACGAAAAGCACAATTTCGCTTTCTGGGTTTACGTAGGTCAAACTATATGACTTACATAAAAATGATGTATCGAGTAATTATAGATCCTTAAATTTGCTAAATAAAAGTCTTCGGTGGCATATATCTATCATCTATGGATGTCCCACAAAAACCATGTTATTGTGAACAAACTTCGATTAAAATACACACGAAAAACAGCGTCGTAAGCTTACGGCGCTATTATATTATATTCGATATGAATCCTTATCCAAATAAATATGTTTGATGGCTAGAGTATTAAATGCAGATTACATAAGCCTTTAAACTATGTAATTCTGATCAATAGTTTGGGAGATATTAAATAATTAAAAACTACGCGCATTCGAAAAATGCTAGTGCGGCGCGCGGCTGGACAAAATTAAAGGCACGCTACGATGTATTAGTTCGGTAATTTTCAATTTGTATACCGATTTTGATAATTATTTCATTGTTTAAAGGATAAGTGGTTATCTGCTGCATTCTAAATTAGTTTTTGAATTGAAGTACACACATATCAAATAGGAAAGTCCTTTTCTTTATTTGTCTTATTTATGTCCTTATATGTACTAACGAAATTTGTAATTGAACTTCAAATTCACTAAAAGTTGTGAAATAAAACAAAAATTTTAAGAAAAAAAAATAGCCGACTTCAAAAAAAAACAATCTCAAACAAAATGCACTCAAAAGTAACCTAAAAAAAAACAATTTCAAACAAAATTCACAAAAGTAACATAAAAAAACAATTTCAAACAAAATGCACTAAAAAGAAACAAAATAATGTCATGAAAACTCTCTAAACTCTAGTAGTTAGTAGTAGGGGTTCAGTTTTCCGAAACTCCACGACAAGCGCGTATTTTGCGTGTCTCTAAACTCTAAAGAAAGTTCTCTTCTTTCTTGTAACATGTCTATATTGTATAATTATTGTTATTTTGGAGTCGGTTTCGGCCCAAGTAGGGACATAAACGTAAGTATGTCTAATACATCTCAAATATAAAATGTCATCTATTTACTTCGGCCGACACCGACTGCAAAATAACAATAATTATACAATATAGACATGTTACAAGAAAGAAGAGAACTTTCTTTAGAGTTTAGAGACACGCAAAATACGCGCTTGTCGTGGAGTTTCGGAAAACTGAGCCCCTACTACTAACTACTAGAGTTTAGAGAGTTTTCATGACATTATTTTGTTTCTTTTTAGTGCATTTTGTTTGAAATTGTTTTTTTTGTTCATCTACAAAGTTATAAATTCGTTTAAGACGTCCTTTATAATTGGTTCTACGCAGAGCTGGGCATTAACTCGTTAATCCGATAATCGTTAATTAACGAAGTTAACATTTTGATTAACGGATTAACTTTTAAGTTAACTTCAAAAAGTGTAAACGCTTTTGTTAACTTCCGTTAAACTCAACTTCCGTTAATAAAAGTCCGTTAATCGTTAAATTAGAAACTTGGAGACGTGCTGTCATTTTGTTTAAATTACGCGCCACGCCACGCTCGTATGTTCAGCTATGTTGGGCGACTGTCGGCGACTCAAATGGTGAACGAACGAGTTGATAATTGATATATGTGAAGTTCGCGTGCAAGTGTGATGTATCAGAGCGTCCAGGAAAAACGTGACCAACAGGACAAAATCAAAAAAAGGGTTCGAAATAGTATATTTCATTATGAGTATATAAAAGCACGAGTATGTATTAGCCCACATTCCAAACGTTCTTCGTCCCTGCAATACGCCACTTTTTGAGCAACTGTATTAAAAAACTTTTGTAATTGTGCTTTTTCTTTAGCTTTTCCAAACTCGTGCGTTCTCTTTCCCAACTGTGAAAATAATGTCTGTTATAAAAAAAAACCAACCACGAAGATTTTACAAAAAAAAATCATTGAAGTTTTTATAATTCATGCAACTATTTCTAAAAAGAAGCTCCTTATTTGTTAGAATATCAAATTTAATGATTTGATTCAATGAATTAGGTTAGGTTTCATTTTATTTCATCTCATTAAATTTCTTTTTAATTTCATATCAATAAAAATAATCTACTGAAGACTTGGCTGTTTGGGCATAGTTCCCTTTGCCTACCCAGAATGGGTGAAGAAAACAAAAAAAATCTCTGTTTGTATTCTTTTACGGTTGGCGCCATTTTCCACACATTTTAGTTAGTTGAGTTTATTGTGTTTTTATTATTCTATTAAATTGCTTAATTTTTTCGCAACTGTATCAAAAATAGTTGTTTAGTACACGTGTGAAAATGTCATTACAACTTGTTCCAACTGTCAACCCAACATTTGTCGGAACTCTTTGCAATGGACAGGCTTTCCGAACTCGTAATGAAATATACTATAATGCATTCATACTTGTCTCTAATACTAATGTGTTATAGAATGTATAGTCAAATTACTATTTTAAACAAGTGTCGCCACATAAATTTTTATTTTTTTTATTTTTATTTTATTTTATTAAGGTACTGAACAGCCATAATACAGAGAAGAAATAAAATAACATAATACACAAAAAGGCTTAAGAAGTACCATTAATTAATTACAAACTAATATAACTAACATAAGACAAATCTTAAAGTATTAAGTATTCTAAAACATGCGACGCGACGCAGCGCAACGCAATAAAAGAAACACAACATAGATGCAATGAACAACGCAATAAAAAATACACAATATTGACGTAGACTTTAACATAACAAGTTATCAAAATTATGCTTACATCTTAACACTTTTCAGAATATTACGTACTTTAAATTTGTAGACCGCAAGTTTAAGTAAAAATATGTCAACCTCGGAGAGAAATTTATTATAGAAATTACAGGTGCGGAGAAAAAAGGTGGACCTGAAGTGGTTTGTTCGAGAGAATGTGATGTGAAATGTGTCTCTGGATCTTGTATTGAAATTTGGAACTTTAAAGGAAATTTGTTCAAGAAGAGGGGGACAGTCGATATATTTGTTAATAATTTTGTAAAGAAACATTGAATCGAGATAATTTCTTCCAGTTTTTAGTGATTCGAGATTTATATTTGAGTTGCTATCGAGTTCCAATCCGGTTATTATTCGAGATCTATAGTTTAAATGTCTTAGGAATATGTTTTGTATTTTTTCTATCCTAGCTGAGTGTACTTCATACTGTGGATTCCAGACCACACTAGCGAACTCCAAAATGCTACGGACATATGAGCAATATAGAATTTTAAGTGTTTCCAATTTTTTAAAAGGTTTTCCTAAACGCAAGATTAAGCCTAGTTTTTTATAAGCAATAGGAACTACAAAGTCTATGTGACTATTATATGTTAATTTAGAATCTAACGTGACTCCTAAGTCCCGGATACAATTGACACGAGATATGATGTTGTTACCAATACAGTAGTCATAGGTTAAAGGATTGCGTTTGCGTGTGAAAGAGATTATATTACATTTTTCACTGTTAAGGAATAATTGATTTGAATTACAGTATTGGCTGAAAGTTACTAAATCGTTTTGTAATATGTAGCAATCTTCTACTGATTTGATAATTTTGAAAATTTTAGTGTCATCAGCATAAAGTAAATGAGATGAATCGCTAAAACATGAACCAATATCATTTATGTAAAGGGTAAAAAGGAAAGGGCCAAGGTGAGAGCCTTGAGGAATGCCAGAAGGAACAGGTAGAAATTTCGAACGGTAACCTTTTATAACTACTGCTTGACTTCGGTTTCTTATATATGACTCAATCCATCTTAGCAGGCCTCCGTGTATACCGAAAATCTTTAGTTTTTGTAATAGTATTGAGTGATTTATTTTATCAAATGCTTTAGAGAAGTCAGTATACACAGCATCCACCTGGTGGCCATCATCGAGGGCTTTGGCAATAAAGCTGGTGTAAAACACGAGATTAGTGTCAACGCTACGGCCACGGTAGAATCCATGCTGCTGCGTTGAAATATGATTGCAGAATTGAGTAGTTAATTCAGTAGTGATAATTTTTTCAAAGAGCTTTGCGAAGATACAAAGTTTAGAAATAGGTCTATAATGCTTGACAATTTGTTTGTTCCCACCTTTATGTATTGGAGTGATTAAGGCCATTTTCCAGGTGTTGGGAAAACATCCCTCTGAGAGGGATTTCCTGAAAATAATAGCGAGAGGAGTAGCTAATTCCTTTGCTAGTTTAGAAACTAAAATAGGATGGATATTATCGTAACCGGAACTGTTGTGTATGCGCTTGCCCTGCGTGTGTTTCCGAACGGACGGCTGCGCCCGCCGCTAATGTGACAGCGACTTGAATAAACAGTCTGCGCTAAGCAAGCAATCGTTTCATTACTCCCAATACGTAACAGTGGCGACGAGTGCGTGAAATACCCACTTTTGAATAAATAAAACCCAAAATGTCTGCAATGCATTTTGGTGTTTTATCGTGTTTTAATCACAGTGAACAAACGTGGAAAACGTATAAAAGTCGCATAACGCAGTGGTTTATCGCGAACGACGTAAACCATATAACCGATGCGACGGGAGTTAAACGACGAGCTATACTGCTTAGTGCGCTCACTGAGGGCACATACAAGTTGGCAGCAGATCTAGCGCTGCCCAAGGAACTCCATGAGGTGCCCTACGAAGATATTCTAGATCTCCTGGATGCTCATTTCACGCCGAAACGCGTCGGTTTCGGCGAACGGCACAAATTTTACGCAGCAGTGCAGCAACCCGCGGAGTCATTTACGCAATGGGCGGCTCGACTACGGGGACTCACGGCTAATTGCAACTTTAGCAGCCTAGAAGAAGTACTCCGCGACCGGTTCATAGTGGGGATGCTACCGGGACTCGAAAAAGAAGCGATCTTCGCCGAGGATCTGAGTAGCCTGACCCTGGCAAGGGCGGTGGAGCAGGCCGAGAACATCAGGTGCGCGCGGACGGGAGCAGTCTCGAGCGGTGTCGTTACCGCGCATACAGAAGTGCTATGTAAAATCGGACAGTCGAACAAATGTGAACAAGAAGTGAGTGAGAGAAAGTCGGGAAAAGTGCAGTGTTCCGTGTGTGGTTATTTTAACCACAGGTCGCCAGAGTGTCGTTTCATTAATAATACGTGCAAAAAATGTAATCAAACGGGTCACCTCCGACGCATGTGCAAGAAGGTGAATCTGACGTCAGCTGTGACGAGCGGGAAGGGCGAGAACGACGACGGCGGTGAGTTGTATAATATCCGATCTTTCAGGGGTGAACCTATGGTGGAGTCTGTTAATTTAAATGGGGTCACTTTAAAATTTGAAATTGACAGCGGGTCCGCTGTAACGGTTATTTCCGAGATTACTTTTAAACGGCATTTTAATGTGTCATTGTCGCCTTCGAATAAAAAGTTAATGAGTTACACGGGCCAAAGAATACACTGTTTAGGTGTTATGCGTGAGTCACAAATGTCGTTCGATGGGGTCACTCGCGCTATAGACGTATACGTGGTACGTGGCGGGGGCCCGGCACTTCTCGGCAGGGATTTTATCTCGAAGTTCCACTTAGAACTAGCTCCAGTAAAATATTGTGGGTCATCGCTCTCGATAGAACAGCTTCAGACTCGTTTTTATAAAACATTTTCCGACAATTTGGGTTGTTTTAAAAAATATAAAATAAAATTATTTTTGAAAGAAAATTCGAAGCCGAAGTTCTTTAAAGCGCGACCCATTGCTTTCGCCCTCAGGGAAAAGGTTACCGACGAGTTAAATAGGCTAGTCGACCTAGGTGTCCTGAAACCTGTTGACCATTCCGAATATGCGTCCCCCATCGTGCCAGTCCTAAAAAGGAACGGTTCCGTAAGAATATGCGCCGACTACTCGGTTAGTATTAACAAGCAGCTAGTCGTCGAACAGTTTCCCTTGCCGACTGTCAATGAGTTGTTCTCGAAGCTGCACGGCGGCGAACAGTTTACGAAGCTAGACTTGTCCAGCGCGTACAATCAGCTGTGTCTCGACGAGGACTCACAGAAGCTGACGTGCATCAACACGCACCGTGGACTTTATCAGTACACACGGCTCGTATTCGGTCTGTCCTCAGCTCCGGCGATTTTTCAGCGCGCCATGGAGACCGTGTTGTCGGGCTTAGACGGGGTATTGTGTCTCCTCGACGATATTTTGATTACAGGTCGTAATAGGGAGGAACACTTGACGCGACTAAGTTCCGTATTGCAGAGGCTCGAAGACGCGGGGTTAACACTTCAAAAGGAAAAGTGCGAATTTTTTAAAGACGAGATCAGTTATTTAGGTTATGTAATTAACAAAAATGGTCTTAAAAAATCGCCGGAAAAAGTTAAAGCCATACTAAACGCACCTAGGCCAAGTAATGTGAGTCAGTTGCAATCGTTTTTAGGGCTAGCAAACTATTATAGAAATTTTGTACCCGGTGCATCAATGATGTTAAGTCCATTGTACGAATTGTTAAAAAAGAATAGTAACTGGAAGTGGACAAAAATTCACTCGGACGCTTTCTCATCTATAAAAAAGTGTCTAGCGTCGGATTCGGTTTTGGCACATTTTGATCAAAGCGCCAAACTTATTCTAACGGTCGACGCATCCCCCACCGGTCTCGGGGCGATTTTGTCACAAGTGGGGAAAGACGGCACGGAGCGGCCGGTTGCGTTCGCGTCGCGCACACTCACGCCCGCCGAGCATAGATACTCGCAAATACAAAAGGAAGCGACTGCGATTATATTCGGGGTGCGTCGGTTTCACCAGTACTTATACGGTCGATCGGACCCTTTCGTCTTACGAACCGATCACAAGCCTTTGATCTCCATCTTCGGTCCACATAAGGGTATTCCAGAAGTGTCAGCAAATAGGCTGCAACGTTACGCGATGTTTTTAAGCGCGTATAATTACGTTATAGAATATGTTCGCAGCTCCGATAACAGCGCGGACTATCTTTCCCGCGCGAGCTTGGCGGGGGCGGGGGAGCGCGGCGCGGTGACCACGAAGGCGGGGCGCGCGTCGTGCGCAGACGCCGCCGCGGCGCTGTGCGATAGGGCCGCATATGTTTGCTTCGTGGTGGACGGAACGTTGCCTATTACCGTAAGCGAATTACGTCATGAAACATCCAAAGACGTAATATTATCCCGCGTTGTGAATTATGTTCTAAACGGCTGGCCACATAAAGTAGCAGATTTAAAGTTGAAGCCGTACTTTTTATGTCGAAATCAGCTATCGGTAGAAAATGGATGCTTAATGAGGGGCCATAAAGTAATAATTCCAAGTTCATTACGTAAAAAGGTAATGAACGAATTGCATACGTCCCATTTAGGGATAGTTAAAACCAAGGCTGAAGCGAGGTCCAGATTTTGGTTTCCGGGCGTGGACGACGCTATTGAAAATTTAATCGGGTCCTGTGAGGTGTGCACCCGGCTGAGGCCGTCACCGCCGCGTGCTAAGCTGGCGCCGTGGAAGTTTCCTCCTCAGCCGTTTCACAGGGTGCACATCGACTTCTTAGGGCCGTTAAACGGCCGGTCGTATTTGGTCGTCGTAGACTCGTATACCAAATGGGTTGAGGTATACGACATGAATGCAAACACAACGTCGAATGCAGTAATCGAACGGTTTTACGAATACATTGCGCGTTATGGGATACCGAACACAATTGTGAGCGACAACGGACCCTCCTTTGCTTCGCAAGAGTTCTCAAAGTTCTGCTTAGGAAATGGAATCAAGCACTTGACTACACCGGCATACCATCCAGCCAGCAATGGTCAAGCGGAAAGTATGGTAAAAGTTGTGAAAAAAGGCATCAAAAGTAGCGTTATGTCTAGTCGTACAGTGAAGGAATGTAAGTTACGTCTCCTCAAGTTTCTGTTTGACTATCGAAATTCAATTCACTCCACCACAGGTCTATCCCCAGCAGAACTGGTGTACGGGCGTAAACTTAAATCGCGGTTGGATTTAATTAATCCCAGAGAGCCGTCGCCCTCGTTCGGCGCCCTTGCCGATTTTGTTGAGGTTAGGCAGCAGTCGCAAATCACAGGCCATGGTGGGAAAAATAAATCTTCCTTTTCCCCTGGTGAACATGTGCTATACAAAAAATTTAGTGGTAAAAATAAGTTCACCTGGCATAAGGGTATTGTGTTACGGCGACTGGGCAAAGTATTGTACGTAATACAAGATAATGAAACTTTAGCTACACTAAAAAAACACAAAAATCAATTATGGTTATATAAAGGTTATACTAATAAGAACTTAAGCACGTGGGATGTTGATGATTTTGATGAGGTTGTTGATAGTATGCCAATATCGTTAACATCCTCAGGAATGCCAGGAGTCGCACAGGATAGTGATAGGGGCCTATCTGAGGGGGAAGGTGAGGAAGCATGCTCGCTTCCGGTCACACCTCCTATCAACCATCCCAATGTGACTGTAACTCGAGGGGTAAGGCGCCCTGCGCCGTCCGATTGTTTAGAGTTGGATAGTCAATGAATATAATTGTGTTAGTAATAAGCTACTGTATATAAAAGTTGTATAATTGTATTGTCTTTCTCAGAGTTTAGGGTTAAATGTTATGTCACATCTAAAGGAGGAGGGATGTTGTGTATGCGCTTGCCCTGCGTGTGTTTCCGAACGGACGGCTGCGCCCGCCGCTAATGTGACAGCGACTTGAATAAACAGTCTGCGCTAAGCAAGCAATCGTTTCATTACTCCCAATACGTAACAGGAACCTTTATTGATATCTACTGTCTTCAACAGCTTATGAACCGTGTTATCAGATATGCTAATGGAGTTGATATTCAAAGGAGAGGAAACGCCGGCGTCAGTCAGGTTTGGGATGTTGTCGTCTCGGCTAGCTACAAAAACCGAATTAAAATATTCATTAAATAAATTGGATATTTCTTCGGGGTCAGATGAACTACGGTCGTCATATGTCATATGTACAGGAATGTTGTTAGGGGAGAATTTAGATTTTATAAAAGACCAAAAATATTTAGGAGAATTGGTTATTTTATCTTCTACAAATGAGATGTAATTGCGATAACATTCTGATTCTAGTGACTTTACCCTTTTGCGTAAGAACTTAAATTCTTCTAAATCTAAATAATTCTTGTAAAGCTTCCACTTCCTATGGATCCTTGACTTTTCGCGCATAAGTTTTAAAAGAGGTCGAGAATACCATTGTGGATATTTATTATTATTTTTATACGGTTTTTTAGGTACAAATGATTCTATTAACTCATACAATAGACAATAAAAATAGGAAACTGCATCCTCCGTATTTAAATTCTGAAGATCATGAGCCCAATCAATGTCTGTTAAGCCCTTTCTTAATCCTTCAAAATCAGCAGAGTGATATAAGTGTTTAAAACGATCAATGTCCTTTATATGAATAGGGTTGAAAAGGTTTAGTTCTATTTCTAAAGACTTATGATGGGGGTCCTCCGGGGTGAGGGGCGAGGTGCACGCAGAGACACTAACATCGTGGTCGCTCAAGACGAGGTCGAGGATGCGCCCGTTAGAGTTATGACAACCGTTATATTGTGACATATGGCAAAGATTCATAAAATCACTCAGAAGTGCAACTTTATTACAATTGTTAACATTGATTAAACTAATTTGTGAATACTCGTTTATAGACCAAGACGCCTGGGATATATTATAGTCACCCAAAATTAGGAAAATGTTGTTTGCATCGGTTTCATGTGTTATATCGTAAACGTTATCAAAAAATGTTTGTAAGGATTGTAAATGGGCATTATTATGCGGGAAATAACTGCAAGCAATGTGAAGCGATCGTAATAAATTACTACGACTACACGGCCGACAGTTGCGGCGTCGCGGCGGCGCGCGCGCTGAGTGTTTATCGTGGCCGGGCCTAGCTCAATAGCCGCGTACCCACCTAGCGCACAGGCTCACGCGGCAGCCTCGTGAGCCAATGCCTCGGCTGGTGTGGACGTGCCTCGGCCTGCCTCGGGCGCGCGTTTCCTCGACCGAGCACGGCTCGGCCCCGATCCATCTGTTGTCGGTAAACTTGACGCGCTCAAAGGTGCCTCAGTGAGCGCTGTGCGTTAGGTGGGGACGGTTATGTTTTGGCTCGCGCGCGAAGCTACTTCAAGTTTTGTCTCTTGCCGTGTTTGTCTTCTGTAATTTTGATATCATGGGCAGTCAGGAGGAGTCCAGTAGGTTTTTTTGATACGTGACTGTTTTCGTTTCTTTAAACAATAAGCAGCTAGGAAAATAGCTGTAGCTGAAAATACACGACTGTCCATTACGAATACTCGCGGACTTATGATGGCTCAGCCTGCCTCGCGAAGCGGCCACGGCCACGCGGAACAAAACTACTGAGGCTGCCGCAGGAGCCATCGCTCGCGATCCGGACACCGAGGCTGCCACGTGAGCCTGTGCGCTAGGTGGGTACGCGGCTAATAGTAAGCCACAGCTCCTCGGCGTTGGGTGCTCCACTCATCCCGCCTGTAGTGTTTGTGTCTATGGAATAGATACAATTCACTGTCTCATGTACCACACTGGAGGGGACAGCTGTCCCTGGGTAGTTGAGTGACGAACGCGGTACGAAGCGGACGTGCGCCTGCGCTCCAGTGTGGTAGTGGTGAGCCAGTGTCTGTCCTTTATCATCTTTAGGGACCCTATGGTCCTACAAATGGCGACGAGGTGAAAAAAAAAAAAAAACACAAAATAGAAAATTGGTAACTATGTCCGTATTTTGCGCCCTAAGTAATAAAATACTTGTGTGTAAATTAAAACATTGCAATCAAGATATTTAATTTTATGCTTAAAAGTAGAGTACAATTATTATAGATTTCATAATAGAAGAAAGATGACAATATGATATGGGGAACATTAGTTTACAGTATTATCCGATTTTATAAGTTGTATACGTGTAAAATAGTAATGATGATTTATTGCAAGCATGCAATATCACTTCCGCCGTCGTTATATTTGTCTATTAAAGTTTAGTCCACAAAAATATTAATTGTCAATAATATTTACAAATTATTACAGCTAACTGTAAAAAATTAATTGTAAAAAAAAGCGATTGAAATTATTGTAAATTATTATACCTTCGAGTACTTACAATATCAATCTTCATAAGTGTAAGGAACGTCAATAAAAGGCGGGGTCAACGGGTGGCCTGATTTATTTGTAAAGATGTTTTAAATCTGTTATATTAATCTACTCACTATTTGGTCATCAAATATTCTCTGTAACGAGACACATCAAATGCTACAATAAGTATCAACTGACATGTTTATTTTGTTCAGAAATAATTATATTTCTGGCAAAGGTATTTGTGAATCTTCTTCAACGAACCGTTCTAGGATCTAAGACAGTGTCATACGAAATATGGGTCTATTATCTATTAACTGCAACTAAGTATTTCACGTAAAATGACAGGTACAGGCCGTATTTTGAAAATCGGCTATCATTTTTACTAAAACTAGCTTTTACCCGCGTCCGCGCGGAATAAAAAGGGTAGAGAGCGGGGTGAAAATTATCCTATGTCCGTTTCCTGGTTCTGGGCTGCCTGCCCACCGATTTTCGGTCAGATCGATTCGGCCGTTCTTGAGTTGTGAGTGATGTGACTGATACGGCTTTCTTTTATATACAGATAATACAGATATGTAGTGCTCTGGATTTCCATTAAATTGGAGATATATCTTCGTCTATTTTGGATATCCATTAAATTGGATATATGAATGCGTAAATAGGTAAACCTAATAAGGTACCTTCGGAGTATTGAAAAGTATACATTTATAATTTGGGTTTCTATTAAATTAGAGATATTGTAAACTATTTTATTACATTGTACAAAATGAAATTCATTAGATTGAATTTAATGTGTCTCGGACTTCTTTTAAATAAGAAGCATTAGTAAAAACAAAAGAACTTTCATTAAATTGAAGGTATTTTAGATTTAAATCGAACATTTTCAGTAGGAAGCAGCTGAACGACTGCTAAAAAGAGAGGTACATTATTACAATAGCGAAGATAATTTGTTTGTTTACAACAAAAAAGTATATGCTAAAACGAGAAAAAATGAAGAAAGAGAGAGAATAATTGTGTTAGTGTAATTATGATTTTTGCGTATATCGAAAGATTGTTTTAAAATTCATCGAATGCTGTTGAAAATAAGTCAAAACATATTCTTACTAATTGACTATAACGATTTTATAGGTGATAAGAAAGATAGAAGACATCACCCGCAATCGGTTGTTTTCGTTATGTCGTGGTCATGTGACGTACACTCTGTACACTGAGAGCAATTTAACTTATTTAACATATAACATTAGATCCGACGATATATCATCAGATGCTAGAAGTTATCGATGGCATCTCAGTTGTATAGTTTGATGTGTTGAGATGTATCACTGGATTGGTTATATAGTTTATTTATCAATGTTACAATAAGTTCCCTCTGATGTTAAGAAGTTTAATTGATAAACCTATGTTAATAAATAAAAAAGTAGTTAATACTAAAGTCTGTTCGTGGGTCCTTAGCAAAAAAAAATATATATTACCAAATTATGCTTAAAATTAAATGTTCAATTGTGGGAGCATGAGCAAATGAATATACGGGTGCAAATAGTAACAGATACATGTAAATACTGCACAAAAGTTTTGATTGTTTTCTTTTGAATATTACCAGGTCTCACAGTTTAATAGAAAATTTGTGTTGTCTAAATTTAGTTAACTCTCTAATTCCGTGACGTCGGAATGTCGAAAAAAAAATGACTGGAAAGGTAATTTGTCCATCATTGTCAGTGTAGTATACAAGTGTGTGTAACTAGTGCACGCTGTCATGTGTATTGTACAGACAGTAGTACATCGGCCCAATCGTCTAAGTTTTATTTGAATTTAAAATATAACTAAACTATAGATAGGTTTAGCGTTCGTCCGTAATTTAGAAAAAATATAGCCTAGGTTCTATTGATAGTCTCGACAAAATCGGTCCATGCGATTCGGAGATTATTCATATGGCCATTTGCCTGATTGTCCCTTATATAATTAACAAAAATTAACTTTAACTGTCAACTTTAACTTGCGTTGAATTTTCATTAATTAAAGGCTTCAACGAATAACGAAGTTACATTTTTATTTAACGAATTAAAGATTAATGAAGTTAACTTTTGATTAACTGTGCCCATCTGTGACCAGGACCATAACAGGTTCACAAATTATTAACATCCTGAAGGAACTCTTTAGTCGACTGGGCTATCCACATTCAATCACTGCAGATAATGGCCAGCAGTTTGTAAATGAAGAGTTTAAAACTTTTTTGTGAAGATTGCAACATTAAACTTTTAGTACTGTTCCATATTGGCCGCAAATGAATGGGGAAGTTGAGCTTCAAAATAAAGATATCTTAAAGTGCCTTAGAATAAGTGCAAGCGAAAAAAAAAACACGAATATAAGAGAAACATTATATTAGTATTTTATGATGTATAACTGTACTCCTCACTCAGTAACAGGAAAGACCCCTTCAGAACTTTTCTTTAAACGAAAGAATAGGGATAAGATTCGATGCTACATGATATAATTATTATTCGGTTTAGTTTCGACATACAACATTTTTCAATTATTTAATTCAATACTTAATTTTGACATTAAGCTTGAGTGTTGTTGATACGCCGGCTTGATAATACATCATGGCGTCGGTCGGAACGCTGAGTGATTAGTGAATTGATACATACTTAAACCAATGATCTTATGACTTATGATAATATTGATACTTAGTAACAACAACTGCAATTTAAAAAAAAAAAGGGAAATGGATTAGCTCAGTGTGCATTTGAATAACACATAATTATCGTGATTAAATAGTAAATACTTTATTGGCATAGCCGTTTGGTTTATATGAAATTTATGCATAATAATGCATATTATTATGCAAAATAATGAAAAAAAAATTAGATTTCAATTTAATTTAAGGTTAATCTATATACTTTTCTTCGTACTATTCATGGCGATCATAGTATATCTTCGAGGGGGAGTTCATTGCAGCCACTGATAGTGACAATGACTCACTCTTTTGTTGTTTTGTTTTGTTTTTTCTGTACTACAAAATATATCTAAATTATACGTAAAATGTTTGTTAGCAACAAGACCTACCGTTCTCCTATATCAGTTGTTAATTATTGTAGATATCCATTAAGTTGGTTGTACAGTCACATGCACGGAAATGTAAACATTGTTCTTGTTATGACGACATGACTTCTGATGACGTTGTTCGATGAGTACATCATTTAATCAGATGATGTAAATTTCTTTTAATTTAATTAATTTTTATGACTACCATTAGGTTTAGGTTTAAAGATCTTTATTTCTCAAAAAAAAAAAAAAAAAAAAAAGGAGTAGATATGTTCGGAACCGTACCGCCGTGCGTAAACAACTTCTGTAAATCCGTACTCGTAATTTTATTTAAAAAAATAGTTATGAGTAATTGCACTTATTTAAAGTAATAGTTATAGTTTTTCTGTGGGTTGTAAGGAAGGTGTAAGTTTAAAGCGTTTGCTATAAACAAATGTTTTGTGAAGTTTTTAAATGTTATTAAACTATGCTGAACAATTATTGATATACCCGAAAAATAAATATGTATATCATACAGGCTTGCGGGTTAATACGTAATATAGATACAGAATATAGGATGAATATAAAGCAAAATAAACCTTAACACAATTATAGAAGAGAATCTAACTTGACAGAAATGACAAAGTTATATATGTAGAAAATATTGAGAGATTATTACAGTTCAGCGATGATATATGATTTAAGTTTATTTTTGAAAGCATTAATACTGTTACAATTCTTTATCTCGTCTGACAGTTGTTAAACATTTGAACGCCTTCGAACGAAATAGTTTTATTCCATAGTTAGTTCGCGGAGTAATAGATTTTAATTTGTGTTTGTTACGTAAGTTATGTTTGTTATCTCTTTTTCGAGTTTAATGTTAGATTTAATGTTTTTATTTGTTATGTTCATTATGAGAGCACAAGTCTTAAATTTAAACATTTGAGTGACATTAAGTAATTTTGTTTGTTATAAAGTTCATTAGTTGGAGTTCGGTAATCAAAAAATTAAATTGGTGGTAATGATTTTCAGTAGATGTGAATACATTAAATTGGATTAATACAGTGTCAATGAACACAGAGAATTCCATTCAATTGGAATTGAGGTTACCATTAAATTGGAAACACTTAGGTTACCATTAAATTGGAAACACTTCGGTTACCATTAAATTGGAAACACTTAGGTTACCATTAAATTGGAAACACTTCGGTTACCATTAAATTGGAAACACTTCGGTTACCATTAAATTGGAAACAGTTCTATTGCTGACTACAGAGAATTCCATTCAATTGGAATTGAGGTTACCATTAAATTGGAAACACTTAGGTTACCATTAAATTGGAAACACTTCGGTTACCATTAAATTGGAAACACTTCGGTTACCATTAAATTGGAAACACTTAGGTTACCATTAAATTGGAAACACTTCGGTTACCATTAAATTGGAAACAGTTCTATTGCTGACTACAGAGAATTCCATTCAATTGGAATTGAGGTTGCCCCAAAGGACTCGAAATTTATGTTAAAGAATTAGATAGGACAAACAAACTTGCAAGTACATTTATCTCTACGCCTCATGTAGTCGGAAAAACTACATGTCACGGTAAGGAATGAAGAAACTGGACAAATACTAAGAATGAACGTTACACATCTAAAAAGAGTGGAAGGGGAATGGAAATCTAATGGAAATTTAAATGAAGATACATCAAACATTAATGAATGAAACAATCTGGTTAGAAATTATTAATTTATAATTACAGTAAAAAATATATATAAGATGTTGATTGAGTTGAAAATAATAATAAAATAAAACTTGTTAACAAGGAAGGGATGTAGTGTTTGTGTCTATGGAATAGATACAATTCACTGTCTCATGTACCACACTGGAGGGGACAGCTGTCCCTGGGTAGTTGAGTGACGAACGCGGTACGAAGCGGACGTGCGCCTGCGCTCCAGTGTGGTAGTGGTGAGCCAGTGTCTGTCCTTTATCATCTTTAGGGACCCTATGGTCCTACACCGCCGCCGCGCGGACAGGCCGTTACGCACCGCTATCAATACACCCCCGCCCCTCACTCCCTCCCCGGCGTTACAGCGATCCCTTCTGTAAACATTATAGTTGCTGAAAAAATACTCCGCGCTATCAAAATCTGCCGTTAACCAAGTTTCTGTTAGACAAATAATATCATAATTAGATTGGAGAACCCTAGAAAGAAATGAATGAGATTTTGTACGCAATCCCCTCACATTCTGGTAATAAATATTTAAGCTGTTTAAGTTAACCATTTTTGATATATGTTAAAGTAAATATTAATAACGAAAAGTAACATATGTGTGACACACAGCTACTATAATAGTTAAAGGAAAGTAATGAGAATATTTGTAAGAAGTAATAAACGTTGTGTGTATAAACTATAATTAAGAGACGAGTTATATTGTGTAAATATAGAATAAACCAATGTAAATATACGAATAAATGACAGTTTGATATTGTTGCGAGATATAACGTAAACATAAAGTACTGATAGGTCGACACATTTTTAATGCGTAACTTGCATGTTTTTATTACGATCAATGGTGTATTGTAGTCCACTAACCGTATTAAGTTGTTATTATAATAGGAAGATATATGATCAATAGGGGATAACATGTGTTTTGTAACAAATAGATCTGTACCGAACTGACAAATACAATATAGTCACTTTACCTTTTGGAAATCAGTTTCTTTAGAGATACGAATAATGTTTGATTTATCATTTTTTCTCATAAATATCTTACAGTCCCTCACCCAGAGGTAAGAGTAATTATGCTGCACTTTAAGCTGTCGTGCGCGTTTCAAGAGGAGCTTGTTATGCGGGGTGAGGTGATCGCTGAGGTAGACGGGCAGCGCTGGGCCGTGCATCCCGATGTCCGCCGTGGTGAGACCACGACGCGCTCGCATAGCAGCCAGCAGCTCGTCCTTGCGCCGGCGCTGGCAGAAGCGGATCACGATGGCAGGATGTCGCAGCGGCAGATTAGTTGCGTCAGAGGCAGGATTGTTGTACGGCCGGACACGATGTATAGTGTCAACATCAGTGTTGAGCAAAGTGAAGCCCACAACATTACACAGATCACCTAGAATTTTGTTGAGGTTTTCTCCTCTGTGTGAGGGAACCCCAAACAGCTCAAGATTGTTTAGGCGGGAGAATTGGTCTTGATATTGGTTAGTGTTTTCCAAATCTTTCATTGAATCCATAATAACAGGTTTTTCCTTCCGCGATCTCAAGTCGATCGCGATCTGCATGTTGTTGAGGCGCAACTCCAAGTCACTCCACTTATTAGTGAGATCCTGCACACTTTGAGCAATACAATGTATCTCTGACTTAAAAGAGTTGAAGTCGCTTTTCATTGTGCAAAAATCTTCACGGAAGCATTTAATTTCATTAAGGAGATCAGCCAAAACGGGATTTTCAGGTGAGGGGTTCCGACAGGAGGTGCATTTCCAGTGGCAGTTGGCATAAATGTAAAATTAGTATGTATAATTTTGGTATGGTTAACTGTTAACGATTAACTTTAACTTGCGTTAAAGTTTCGAGAATTTAACGTTTTAACGATTAACGAAGTTAATTATTTAATTAACGAATTAATGATTGACGAAGTTAACTTTTCGATTAACTGTGCCCACCTGTGGTTCTACGGTTAATTAACCTTTCTAGGGTGTCTGTCGACATGTTGAAGTTTTGTTGAAATGCTGGAAGTGCGCTATTGCGCGGCAGGCGTTGCGGGCGTGATGCCGCTGTACTTCGATGCCGTTTGTTTTAAAATAATAAATAATCACTGAATAATCCGTATCGATGGACCAAAAAGAGATATGAAAATGAAAAAAAAAATGAAAAAGATTTATTGACAAAAATTATTTACAGCTTAGATTTGGCGATAAGATTAACAAAGTTTACTTATTTCTAATATTTCTATTTCCTATAACCCTCACACTAGGCTAAGCCTGTGTCGTGAGGATTATATAAGGTACAGATGAGTTATCACATTATTAGTTTAGCCTATTCAAATCCAGATAATTCTCGAGTTCGCCGTAGGACAACGAAGCAAGCCAGTTTGACACGGTATTCCTCACCTCGCAGATTTTCCTATTTTTAATGCTACAGTGCATCGCCACTCTGTTATATGCAAACGCCTTGGCAAAGAGACCGTGGCGTTGCGCGAAGGCAGTATTCACCACTGGCATATTTACTCTGTAGACCCTTTTATCTCGTAGATACTTGAAGTCATCAGGGGCAGATAATATTTTGCGGTGCGTCAACAGCGTGCTTTTTAAAACATAAAGCTTTCTTACGCTAAGAACGTCAGCCTCTTTGTACAATTTGTCTGTAGAATATTTATATGGCTTCCTAAGCATGGTTTTGAGGACTGATCTTTGTGCTCTCTCGACTTGGATCATGAAGGTTTTGGCAGCACTCCCCCAGCATGTTATACAATATGTTATTATTGACTGGCACAATGCGTAGTAAATTGATTTGATGGTTTCCCGATTTGCTACATCTCTAACACTTCTCATTACTGATATAATCTTTCTGACTCTTGACGAGAGAGCCTCTATGTGGAATTTAAATGAAAGGTTTTCATCAATATGAACTCCTAAATATCTGAGGCACTTCGTACGCTTAAGCGACTCACATGAGCAAACTCCTCCAGGACATGAATAATGGATTTTGATAGAGGTTTCATCTGGTGCTGAGGCCGCTGACTTATGGAAACATACATATTCAGTCTTCTGCTTGTTCAGAGTCAGAAGATTCTGCTCAAGCCATTGCGAAATAAGTATCATGCCTCGTTCAGCAACATTACAGGCAGAGGTCCAGGAGGGTCCGTGGAAAACCACTGCCGTATCATCGGCGTAGCAAATAATCTTGGCATTTGTTAAGGGGAGCTCGTGAATATTGTTGATGTAGAGGAGAAACAGAGTCGGACCCAAGATACTGCCTTGAGGAACGCCGAAATTTATAGAATGTTCCGAGCTAGTAATGCTGTCTATCTTTACACGCTGTCTCCGTTGTGTTAGGTAGCTTTTAAACCAATTTAAAGCAGTTCCACGAATTCCAGCGTTCTCCAATTTTTGTAAAAGTATGGGGACAGAGACAGTGTCGAAGGCTTTTGCCAAGTCTAGAAATACGCTGACACAACATTGCTTTTTATCAAGGTGTGATGAGACTGTATTGGTAAGTAAGGTGACTGCATCTTCAGTACTTTTGCCTTTACGGAAACCGAATTGGTGGTCAGAAATTAAATTTTGGGACTCAAGATAGCCAACAAGACGTTTATTCATAAGTTTTTCAAGAATTTTAGAGAAGGTTCCTAACAGTGAGATCGGCCTGTAGTTTTCCACGGTATCCCTTGGTCCACTTTTATAAATTGGGCATACCGAAGCAATTTTCCAGTCATGTGGAAAGATGCCACTTGAGAGGCTTAAATTTAGAATATGAGTTAGTGGTATCATAATCTCATTTCTGATACACTTTATTAATGAGTTTCCAAAACCATCCATGCCGGGTGCTTTACCATTTTCTAAATTTATAATCAGCTTTTCAACTTCCTCGTGATCTGTTGGAACAATGAAAAATGAATTTGCTGGTGCGTTTCGCAGTTATGTTACATAACTTTCAGCATGGAATTAATAGTTTAAAGAAAAGTTTTAAGAAAAAAGGCTATCGTACTAAATGCTATTAAGTTACCCGCTAATATAAAAAGGGAAACCATAATGAGAAGTATAGACAATTTTAGACATGTCATAGACATTGAATTTTTTTTTTTTTTTTAATTATTATAATCCGTATTTAATAGTCCGGTCCACAGGTGGGCACAGTTAATCGAAAAGTTAACTTCGTTAATCGTTAAAGCGTTAAATTCTCGAAAATTTAACGCAAGTTAAAGTTAATCGTTAACAGTTAACCATACCAAAATTATACACACTAATTTCAATTATGTAGCGACAATATTTTAAAATAGTAATTGTACTATACATTTATAGAATGTACACATTAGTAGTTTTAGAGACAAGTATGAATGCATTATAGTATATTTCATTACGAGTGCGGAAAGCCTGTCATTGTAAAGAGTCCACCCGAGCCGAGGCGCAGCCGAAGGAGAGGGTTGACAGTCGGAACAAGTTGTAATGACGGTTCCGCACGTGTACCAAACAACTATTTTGAATACAGTTGCGAAAAAATGAAGCAATTTAATAGAATAATAAAAACAATAAACTCAACTAACTAAAATGTTTGGAAAATGGCGCCAACTGTAAAAGATTAAAAACAGAGATTTTTTTTGTTGTCTTCACCCATTCTGGGTAGGCAAAGGGAACTATGCCCAAATGGCCAAGTTTTCAAAAGATTATTTTTATTGATATGAAATTTAATGAGAGAAATAAAATGAAACCTAACCTAATTCATCGAATCAAATCATTAAATCTGATATTGTAACAAATTAGGAGCTTCTTTTTAGAAATATTTGCATGAATCATAAATGATTCATAACTTCAATGATTTTTTTTTTTTTGTAAAAACACCGTGGTTGGTTTTTCTTTTTAACAGACATTATTTTGAGAGTTGGAAAAGAGAACGCACGAGTTTGGAAAAGCTAAAGATAAAGCACGAGTAAGCGCGTTTGGAATGTGGGCTATTACATACTCGTGCTTTTATATACTCGTAATGAAATATACTATTTCGAACCTTCTTTTGATTTTGCCCTGTAGGTCACGTCTTTCCCGGACTCTCTGATGCATCACATTTGCTCGCGAACTTCTAGAGCAGGAGCCCGTGAGTGCCAGACCTTCGTAATTTTATAAAAGCTGAAAATTTTTCTATGTGTGTCCCTAGTACAGGTAAGAATGATCCCCACCCATGAAGCTGAGGCAGCGGTGGCTTTGGCAGGTAACAGGTAATAAAGGTTCCATCTCAAAAATTAAACTCAATTTTTTTATATTTGATTCATAATAATATTGTAACATTTTCTATGTATTGTTTTTTCCGTTTCCGGCTGTCATACAAGTTAAACGCGTATAAACTGCTCTCCCGCTTTTAAAACGATTTTGTTAACATTTCTAATTATATCCAGCAAAAAAAACAGTGCATTGTGTACTTGTGCATGAAAGTGAAAACAAAAAAAGAAAAGTAGTGCGAAAGGTCCGACAAATAGTGATTAATAAGAATATAAACAACACAAGATGAGCGAAGAATGACGGTTAATCAGTGATAGTCACATAATATTTACAAATCGCTACTCAAATCAGTTCTGCCAATAGCTACAATGTCTATTAATTGACAGTGACAAGTAGCGCTACTCAAATCAGGACTACCAATATCACTAAGCTGACGTTCCTGCGACAGTGACAAGCACTTCCGCTACTTCGCTACTCAATTCAGTGCTGCCAACTCAAAAATATAACACGTTCCGTTTCAAGTATCCGCACTAAAATGGATGACTTTGAAAGTTTTTTCGAAAAGTTCAAAATTGAAATGTCAAAACAAATGTCCAATCAAACCAAAGATATAATTACACAGATGAACGAAAAAATTAATCCCCTGATACACGAATTAAAAGAATTAAAATCAGAAAATGTAAAGTTAAAAGAAAAAATTTCAAATTTAGAAAAAGAAAAAAGAAAAAATAATATCATTGTATACGGAATAAAAGAAGTGGAAAAATCTCAAACTGACCTTATGAGAGCAATCATAGACAAAATTAAAAATGATACCGAAATATCAATCGATCTTAAGGACATAGACAACATCTATCGAATAGGAAAAAAAGACGAGAGCAACGAGAAAATAAGGCCAATACTCATCTCGTTAGTCAACGGTTGGTTAAAAAATCAAATTATGAAAAACAAAAAGAAACTCAAAGACGCCTACATTTCTCATGACTACCCAAAGGAAGTGGTGGCCAAGAGAAAGGAACTCCAAATAAAATTAAAAGAAGAAAGAAACAAAGGCAACTTCGCAATTATAAAATATGACGAGATCATTGTTAAAGAAGGAAACTACAATAAAGAAAAACGAAAAAGAGAGACATCTACCTCCCCTAAAACCCAAAACCAGCCCCGAAAACAATATGTCACCTCTAGAACGAATAGAATCAACGCCTTTGATATCCTGAGAACCAGAAGCAATTCAGTTTCATCCTTATCTCACGAGCCACAGCAAAGTATCTAGGATAAAGTCATCAGCCACCGGAAAGAAAGCAATAATGAAAAAATAGAAATTAGTGCAAACATTAAAGCATTCCCCAAGCCGACTGGTCCTCGTGGGGAATTAGACCAATACCCTCCTTCTAATATTAACACATACGAAAGCAGAAAAAGAAACTTATTTAAAATTGGTACATATAACGTTAGATCTTTGTCAACGATAGAACGATATTTAGAACTTACTCACGCACTTGAAAAAATTGACATTGATGTCTTAGGAATATCAGAAGTAAGAAAAATGGGTTGCAACATCGAGGAGTATGAAGACTATATTCTAAGCTACGTCGGACAAAAGAAAGGATTATATGGAGTTGGGTTTCTTATAAAAAAGAGTTTTAAAGACAAAATATTAAACTTCACTGGAATTTCTGATAGGGTTGCTATGCTGCAAATAAAATTAGAAAATCAGACCCTCTCTGTAATTCAGGTATATGCTCCTACGGAAAGATCTCCTGACACGGAGGTAGAAGAATTTTACAACAACCTTAGACAAGCTCATAACTTAACTGAAGGCAACGTACTAATTATTGGTGATTTCAACGCTAAAATAGGACAATGTAAGAGCGAAGAGAACATCGTACTTGGAAAATACGGGTTTGGACAAAGAAATAAACGAGGCGAGCAACTTATAGAATATGCATTGGAATATAGACTATCAATAATGAACACATTTTTTAAAAAAAGGCCTAATCAGAGGTGGACTTGGAAGTCACCGGACCAAAGAGTAAAAAATGAAATTGACTTCATATTGACAAACAACCGTAAATTAGTAATAAATTGCGAAGTTTTGAATAACATCAGATTTCCATCGGACCACAGACTTGTAAGAGCGACACTAACCTTAGAAGCAACGAAAAAGAGCAGGAAAAACTTCAAAAACACACAGAAAATTCCAGAAACTGAATATGAAATTAAAACATACGTCAACACTTTAAAATCTTACCTTGAAAACAATACAAAAGAAGTCACAAATGTCCAAACATACTACAATAAACTAGAAGAGGCTATCACACGCTCATTAAGACAAAACATAAAAAGTAAAGAAAAAAGAACAAAAATATTAAAACAGGAAACATTAAACCTTATAAAAAGACGAACCGAACTAACACATAAGAAAAACAAAAACAAAGAAACAAAAAAGGAATTAAGTAAACTATATAAAGATAGTTATAGGGCAATTAGAAACGACTACAATCTACACAGAAAAAACATAGTATCAAAAAATCTATCCCAATTTAGAAGCGCTAAGAGAGGATTCAACGAATTGAAACTGTACAAATCTTGGATACAAAACCTTGAAACAAATCACAACACGACAAAAACAAGACAGGACATCCTGGAGCATGCTACTTCATATTATAGACAGTTATATGCAAAACGAGATGAGGACAGTGAAGAGAAAGATAATGAAACCGAGGTGCTCCAACATACAACAGTAAAGTTAATAGACGAAAAAGAACTGTACCAGGTCATCAAGAAGCTAAAAACTCAAAAAAGTCCTGGCTCAGATGGAATCAGTAATGAGGCACTCAAGCTGGGTACACCCGTCTTACTCTCTCATCTGACACAACTATTTAACATGGTGCTGGCAGAAGAAATAGTTCCAAAACAATGGTGCACATCAGAAATTGTACTACTGTACAAAAAAGGAAACCCAAAGGATATTGGAAATTATAGACCAATCAGTCTACTGAATAGTATATATAAACTCTTTGCTGCAGTGCTATTACAAAGAATAGAAAGGGACATAGAAAAGGGGCAGACTATAGAGCAGGCTGGCTTTCGCTCTGGATTTAACACCCTCGACCATATACAAACGGTAGAACAGATAATAGAAAAGTATAAAGAATTAAACAGACCATTGTATATAGCTTTTGTCGATTACAGCAAAGCGTTTGACACTATAAGCCATAATTCTATCTGGAAAACACTACAGAACTTGAATATAAACATCAAATATATAAACATCATAAAATTTATATATACACATTCAAAGAGCAAAATTAAACTAGAAACATGTGGGAGCGAGATAACACTTGGTCGCGGTGTTAGACAGGGAGACCCTCTATCGCCCAAACTATTTATTGCAGTACTAGAAAATATATTTCGAAAATTAAATTGGAAGCAAAAAGGTTTAAACATAAATGGCAAATATCTAACACATCTCCGCTTCGCAGACGATATAGTTATCTTTGCAGAAACGGCAAAATCACTTACAGAAATGCTACAAACGCTCAATGAAGAAAGTCTTAAGGTAGGTTTAGAGATGAACTCCAATAAAACTAAAGTAATGACGAACAGTAACAAATCACAAATCGAAGTAAGAAATAAAGCTATAGACTATGTAGACGACTATATATATCTTGGAAAACAAATTTCATTCAGAAACTCAAACAATGATGAAGAAATTGAAAGAAGAGCAAATATAACATGGAAAAGATTTTGGTCACTCAAAGAAGTTCTAAAAGGAGACTATTCGATTACAATGAAAAGAACCGTGTTTGAGACATGCTTATTGCCCTGCTTACTATATGGGTGTCAAACTTGGGTATACACACAAAAATCCAAACAGAAAATAAAAACAACTCAGCGCGCAATGGAAAGAAGTATTCTCAGCATAAGAAAAATACAAAAAATATCCAGCGAAAATATTAGGCAAAGAACAAAAATAACCGATGCTCTAAGACAAGCACTCAAGTTAAAATGGCAATGGGCAGGACACATATCACGCTTCACCGACTCACGATGGACCATACAAGCAACAAGATGGAAAGGACCACTTGGAAAAAGAAATGTAGGTAGGCCAAATAAACGGTGGTCTGATGATATAACAGATAAAGTAGGAAGAAACTGGATAACCTTAGGTAGAAACAGAACTGATTGGAAAAAGATGGAGGAGGCCTTCACCCAAAGTGGGGTCCATATCTAAATGTATGAATCTAACTATACTAATATAAATATAAGCAAAACACTAACAATACTAACAAAATACTACTCTTGTAAAATAGCTTATTTTAGATGTGGAAATAAAAAGGCTTTATTATTATTATTATTATTATTATAATATTGTAACAACACGCCAATAGATGTCGCCAGTTGCAAGCCTACGTCATCCTGCTAAGCCGCTACGCCATCCTCCCACCGCCAATGACACCTGCCATGCCTGGAGGGAGAAGCGTAGCCAGCCTATATAAGCCAATGCGCAGCTCATTTAGACAGATTATGTTTACTGTAAAATTAATTAAGGCGAATTACTGCCCGATTACACGCATAAAGTTACCTTTAGCGTTTTATTTCTCAATTACTGTTTTATAAGTCAGAAGTGGTACGAAAAAAAAAAATGAAAAGATTCGTGACAAGACCTGCATCTGAGGATGAAGCATCTGATTCAGAAGACGCCATTACACCGCCAGCACGAAAAATCCTGAAACAGCTGTTGGTACAAGAAGTCGAAAAGGCAATTTTAAGTGGTCTACAAAGTGGAGAACCTAACCTCAGTCGCCTGAAAGAACATCGTGCTGCATCTCTGATCCCGGAATTTGATCCGGACAACGAGGATTGCACTGTTACTGCTTGGTTGAAGAAAATTGAGCAATTGGGTGATATTTATGGATGGGACGACAAAACTAAGTCGTTTTATCTTCAAGACAAACTAAGAGGTCAAGCGAGGAAGTGGTACAATCGTCTGGAAGAATACGATTTCACATGGGAACAGTGGAAGCAAATGCTACTTCGTGCATTCCCAAAACATCGAGATTACGCCAATGCAATTGAAGAAATGATCACGAGGAAGAAACTACCCTCAGAAAGCATGACCAAATATTACCAAGAAAAAATAGCAATGTGCTTCCGCTGTAAATTATCCGATGCCGCTACAGTGTCCTGTATTATTCGAGGCTTGCCTCATGCGCTGCAGTCCAACGCCAGGGCCTTTCAATGCGAGAGACCCGATGACTTATATGAAGGGTTCCTTTCTGCGTTTGACGATTATCGTGTACCCGTAAATGAAGTTAAAATTACGAACAAAGATGGCAGCTACCGACAAGTAGGAAAAAAACCAGTAGACCTCGATACTGACCCCTGTCCACGCTGCAAAAAAACCGGACACCTGGTACGTAACTGTCCGCTACCTGATCAACGAAGTTGTTTTAAATGCGGAGCCCAAGGCCATATTGCACCGCGATGTCCGACAATCCTGAAGAGTGTTCCTGAATTCACAAACGCCAAGGAAGTAAAATTGCTACGAGAGTTTGACAACATCTACAAAAAACCTGCGAAGATCAACGGTGCATTTGTGAAGACTTACATTGATACAGGAAGCCAGGTCAATGTTATTTCATCAAAAGTTTCAGAACTGCTGCAGCTAAACGTTATTCCCGTGAAAACGGAACTAAAAGGATTTGCAGGAGGACTTATTACTAGCCATGGTAAAGCAAAATTCGACCTAGAAATTGACCAAATAAGCATACCGTGCGACGCATACTTGGTTGATATAGATATGAATGGTATTTGCCTATTGATTGGACAGCCGATAATCAACAGTGAAGGGACGTCTTTAATAGTAAAGAATGGAAGAGCAACTCTGGAGAGGAACGATGATTTTTTATCAAACATGCAAGCCATAGAAGAGGTGCATCGCTTTAAAGTCGTCACGGCCACGTCAGAGTGCTTACCTCCGGGAACGTCAATAATAAAAGTTAAGATCATCGGAAATTCCGCGAGCAATGACGTGGTCACTTCACCTCGCCACTACGACCTTCAAGGGATCTCCTACAGCTTGCCAGCTACGCTTATGAAGGGTGTCGACGGATACCTGAAAGTCGTCAACACGGGCTCCAAGGATGTGGAATGGGAAGAGGGAACAATCTTATCGCGAGCCGAAAGCTGCCAGGTGTTGCCCACCGATGACCAGGTCAGTAATCAAGACAAAAGCTATCAGTTTCTCTATGCTAATGCTAGCCAATATTCTTGTTTTACCATTGCCAATAATCTTTCTATAGGTGGGGTAGATGTAGATAAAATTAACATCGGTAATTTAAGTAATTCTGAACGAGATAGCCTCATTAATTTATTATTACAACATAGTAATTGTTTTGCATCTAGTACACGCGAATTAGGGTGCACAGATTTAATTGAAATGCGTATAAATTTGTCTAATAGTGAGCCTGTTCATCGTCGGCCATATAGGTTAGCATATAGTGAACAAGAAATAGTAAGATCAAAAATAAATGATTTATTAGAAGCCGGTATAATTAAAGAGTCTGATTCTGAATATGCGTCGCCTATATTATTGGTAAAAAAGAATGCTATAACTATTCGCGACAGATACCCTTTGCCGAACATAGACGATCAAATTTCCAAGCTAGCCGGCAAAAAGTACTTTACATCTCTCGATATGGCGCAAGGCTATCATCAGCTACGCATACATCCAAATGATACGTATAAAACTGCATTTGTTACACCACAAGGGCATTATGAATATACTCGGGTTCCCTTTGGTTTAGCAAATGGGCCATCAGTCTTCATGCGTCTTATTAACAAAATAATTAATGATATAGGTAACTCTAACGCCCATCAGGCGAGCGAAGTTTTGGCATTTCTTGATGATTTGTTGTTACCATCGTACGATGTACAATCAGGTTTAATTCTCTTAGAAAAGGTCCTTAAAAAATTACAGTCGGAAAATTTAAAATTAAATATGAAGAAATGTTCGTTCCTGCAAAATAAGATAACCTATTTAGGGTACGAAATAACTCCCGATACCATACAACCAGGCGAGTTGAAACTAACTGCCGTATCCCGTTTTCCCGTTCCGCGTAACTTACACGAAGTGCGTCAGTTCATAGGTTTGTGTAGTTATTTTAGAAAATTTATACATAAATTCGCATTAATATCCCGTCCACTCACAGAACTGACCAAGAAAAAAACACCATGGCATTGGGGTATCGCACAAATTAATAGTTTTAATGAATTAAAAGAAATGCTATGTCGTAAGCCTGTTCTAGCTATATATAACCCTAGTTTGCAAACAGAAATTCACACGGACGCGTGTAAATTAGGCATAGCGGGCATTTTGTTACAAAAGCAAAACGACGGTAGCTTACGTCCTGTTATGTATTTTAGTCGTGTTACAACTCGGGAGGAAAGTGTTTATCATAGTTACGAGCTCGAAACACTAGCGGTAGTGGAATCGTTACGGAGATTTCGAATTTACATTTTGTGTAAGAATGTTCGAGTAGTTACAGATTGTACCGCAGTCCGGGATACTATGACAAAGCGCGACTTGATACCGCGGATAGCCAGATGGTGGCTCCAAATTCAAGATTATGACATAACTATAGACTATAGACCGGGGGACCGAATGAAACACATCGACGCGTTAAGTAGGAATCCGATAGATACCGCAAACATCTACCGATTGGATGTGGCTGATTGGTTCTTTACAGTACAGCGCCAAGATGAAAAGCTAAAACGTATTATTGACTTACTACAAGGGGGTTGCACGGATCCGGATATAGTAAATAATTATGTTATTATGAATGATCGGTTATATCGTAAAACTTTGAATGGAGACAGGTTAGTAGTTCCCGAATTTGCCAAATGGAAAATATTACAAATGCACCACGACAATATCGGTCATGTAGGGTTAAATCGATGTTCTGAGCTCATTAAAAGGGACTATTGGTTTCCGAAAATGTCGCGATTTATAAGAAAATATGTAACATCATGTTTAAACTGCGCCTACGGAAAGGGAGATTATGGTCGGAAAGAAGGTATGTTACATCCTATACCTAAGCCTACCGAGCCGATGAAGATGGTACACATAGACCATCTTGGACCCTTCTGCAAAACCAAAAGGGGTTATCAATATATGTTGGTACTCACTGACGCCTTCTCTAAGTTTGTTATAGTAGAGCCGACACGAACCGTTAATTCAATCGAAACAATTAGAGCGTTGAAGAAAATATTCAGTTTATTTGGGTTTCCGCGACATGTTATTACTGACCACGGAAAGGCGTTCACAAGCCGGTATTTTAAAACATTTGCTAACGAAAAGCAGTTTAAGCATACTTTGACTACTATAGCATGTCCCCGATCTAACGGTCAGGTTGAACGTACGAATAGGACGATATTAGATGCATTGCGCGCTACGGAACCGAGCGAGGCATCCAACAATTGGACTAATAATTTGCCAGACGTAATATGGGGTATAAATAATACCGTTAATCAAACAACGAGTTCTAAGCCTTACGATTTGATGTTTGCCTGCCCGGGGAGGTCAGTGTGTGATGTATCCGTTCCGGGACAGGTGATTGAACCGGTGCAAAGTAGGCGTGATAGAGCTGTGAAACGTAATCAGTTAGCCGCTAACCGTATGAAACGTAATTTTGATAAGCGTCGTAAAAACAGCACTATTTACAAAAGGGGCGAATTTGTATTATGGCGGCAGGCTCCTACTACTGGCTCCAAAGTTAACTCTAAACTTGACGATATTTATTCGGGACCGTACGTAATTATTAAAGTTCTTGGAAATGATCGCTACAAAATAAGAAGCGTACAAGGTTTAAGGGGATATAAGAAGTTTACTGGTTTAGTATCTGCTGATGCTATTCGACCATACAAGAGTCTAGCCATTGTATCAGAAAGTTCAAGTAGCGATGAACAACTAGAGACCGAAGACCTCATAGATCTCCTTGAGAGTTAATAACTTGATATCATGCTTAGACTACCAGTTTGTAATTCATTTTCTTGTTCCCATTGCGGGAGCAATTGTTACAGGATGGCCGAGTGTAACAACACGCCAATAGATGTCGCCAGTTGCAAGCCTACGTCATCCTGCTAAGCCGCTACGCCATCCTCCCACCGCCAATGACACCTGCCATGCCAGGAGGGAGAAGCGTAGCCAGCCTATATAAGCCAATGCGCAGCTCATTTAGACAGATTATGTTTACTGTAAAATTAATTAAGGCGAATTACTGCCCGATTACACGCATAAAGTTACCTTTAGCGTTTTATTTCTCAATTACTGTTTTATAATATCAAAAGTCGCGTTTCTCATTGCCAGGCAGTTAGTATGGTGGCAACCCTCTGCCGGACACCCTTAAACTAGTATTATTTATAATTATACTTACGTTATTTTGAAAACCTAAATTTTATATATGTAGGAAGAGGATCGGCCATAGTTAATAAGAGTGAAGCTACTTTAAACTTTATAATAGTTTTTAGCGAAATCGCAGGACTAATGACAGTTAATTAACCATTAAACTAAACTATGTTCCAAAGTAACAATTCAATAAATTAGCCTTAAATAATAACCGGGTATAATTAGTCTAGGGACCAAATTATAGCACCGGAATAATAATTAATTCGTTTCCACAAATTAACTATCCAAAGCGTCTAGGTTAAGCAAGCGAAGTACAACTAGTGCACCGAGCCACGCCAGAGCCAAGACTGCCTTTCAACTTGCTTGCTTGTTTTCGGAGATGTCGTTGCTGTTAACCCTATTGACGGTTTTTACAGCTTCATCGAATACAGGGCTCTCGATCTCGGATGACCGAGAGCTAAAATAAAATACTAAGTCCCTAGTGTAACTAAGTCCCTAGATGCCAGAAGAGGCTATAGTGTCAGTTTGTAAATTTACAACGTAATTGTGGATGTTGTCTACTTGATCGTCGAAGGAGAGAGCGGTCTCGTCTTCCGACGGTCGTCAACTGTATGAGTGGTTTACTGGGGGCGGTGAGAACTGCCCTTGTACGCGGGTGAGCCGGGTGTGCGCGGTGCGGGGTTGACGTCGTACTCGGAGGCGAGGACGGTGTGAAGTATTTCCTTGTATTGGTGACGAAGTGTGTAGTGTGGTTTGCAAAAGAACGTGTTTGGGTCTGCGATTTCTAACTAGGCTGTCTGGATTTGGAACGTAGTCGGTGGCTTGGACTATGAGAGGGTTTGGGTGGGTCTGCGCTTGTTCAAAGTAGCGTTGGGAGATGGCTGCAAAGTAATCCTTGATAGTTTCCATTTCAAGGTCGTTATGAATGTCGGCGTTGCGCTGGAACCAACGGGCACCAGCGGCTTTGCGTAGGAAGCGAGTTTGGAGGACTTGGAGTTTGTTTAACTTAGTTGGACATGAATGGGCAAATACTACACTGGCGTAAGATATAATTGGGCGGATACACGCTTTGTACAGGTGTAGTTTATGTCTTAAGGATAATTTGCTGGAAGAGCAGGTTAATGGGTGGAGTTTTGCATTCACAAAGTTAGCTTTGCGAAGCACGTCTTTGATATGGGCACTGAAGTTAAGCTTCGAGTCCAGAGTGACTCCTAAGTATTTTACTGATTTTTTCCATGGGACAGGTTGTCCGAATAGAAAAATTTGATCTAGAACGCGTTTGCGCTTAGGCTTATTGCGCTTATTGGGAGTTCCCTTTTGAAAGTGTATTGCTACACTTTTTTCGGGATTAAGTTCGATTCTCCACCTTGCAAACCATTCCGCTAGACGAGTGGCTGCGGTTAGGAGACGTATGACGATCCTACCTAAGTGGACGTTCGAGTAGTACAGAGCTGTGTCGTCCGCGAAAAGAGCTAAGTTAACCTGTGGGTCTTTGGGGATGTCGTTTGTAAAAAGAGAGAAAAGTAATGGGGAAAGCACGGAGCCTTGCGGGACTCCTGCCTTTAGTGGATGAGGTGTTGACAAGGTGCCCTCTATCCGATATCGGAAGGAGCGATTTGACAAGAAAGCTTGTATGATGTGAACAAGCCTATCTGGCACTTTGAGTTGGTATAGCTTGTAAATAAGGCCATTGTGCCAGACTTTGTCAAAAGCCTTTGCGATATCGAAAAAGAGGGCGCAAGAATTAATGGACTTTCTTGCAGTGAGACCGGTAAGAATAGACTCCGTGAGTCTATGTACTTGCTGTACACACGAGTGACGGGGGCGAAAACCGAATTGTTCGTCGGGGATAAGATTATTAGAGAACGTGTAAGCTTTGAGCCGCCTTAGGATAACATGTTCGTAAAGTTTACCCATTGTGTTAAGAAGGCTAATCGGGCGGTAGCTAGAGGGGTTGTCCGGCGGTTTGCCGAGTTTGGGGATTCCTATGACTATAGCTTCCTTCCACGCGTCCGGAAAGGAGCTGTTCGCGAGCAGGATGTTAAAAACGCTAGTTAGGAGCATGATGAAATGAGCGGGAAGTAACTTAAGAAGGCGGTTGTTTATACCGTCTGGACCCGGCGAGGATTTTGGCTTGATACTTTTAATTATACTAATTAATTCATCAGGCGTAACGGGATCTAAGGGGTCTCCCACCGGTGGGAGGGTCGCCCTACGTTCCACTTCCGTGTCGATGGTGTTTATGTGTTCTGTATTAGAGAGTGTTGTGGATGGAGTGCACTGAGCTTCAAGACAGTTTGCCAGACATTCGGCTTTATCAAAGTCATCAAATGCTATTGTGTAATCGTGTACATTAATAAGGGGAGGCATTGTTGAGTTGGGTACTGTTTTCAAAGATCGAGCCAGCTTCCAAAAAGCGGAGCTTGAGGGTTCGAGGTCTGAGAGCAGATGATCCCAACTGTCCGATTTAAATTGTTTTACTTGCATTTTCACCTCTCTTTGGAGTGTTCGCAAGGTGGTTCTATTATGTTCAGTTCTACATCTACTGTATTGTCTTAGTGCGGCATTTTTTGTCCTAATCAGTCGTCGAATGCCCGCCGGGAGATCTCCGAAGTGGTTTCCCGTTTCAGTGACCATCCTTGTGGATTCTTCGACGACTGCTTGGAGGTGAGAAGTGAGAGATTTAATTGCCCCGACGGCTGCTGCGTGGGTTTCAATTTGATCTGGGATGTCTTTAAGATGATTGGAGTCCGTGGATTCGAGTTTTACTTCGATTGAGCGCCAATCTACTATGGGTTTTTTAGCGGGAATTCTATGCAAGGGATTTCCTAATTTAAGAATTACCGGTCTGTGGTCTGAGCTTAGTTCATTAAAAGGTTCAATGGAAACTATATCTAGTGTTATGTTTTTTAATATGGCTACATCTAGAATGTCTGGCCTACATCTTGGGCTTTTGTGATAATGTGTGGGCGTATCTGGTGCAATGATATCCACGCTTAATTGATTTAAAAGGTTGTACAAGATTTTGCCGTTTGTATTTGTAACGCGTGAGTTCCATGTGTCGTGCTTGCTGTTAAGGTCGCCTGCGAGTATAACTGAGGTGTCTAGGTCGAGTAGGGCCTTAAGGTCGGAGTCTAAAATCTGTTTGTTCGGTGGCAAGTACACCGATGCTAGTGTAAGAGGTGAGTGGCCGGTGAGCGCGATTTTGCAGACTGTCGCTTCAATATTCGTGAGAGGCGGTGTTACAAGTGGAATGCAGTGCAAGTTTCTTTTGTAATAGATAAGCGTACCTCCTAAGCGGGATGTAAGCCTATCGTTTCTGATGATGTTATAATTGGCAATTTTGGGATTGCCATGTCCAGGTTTGAGAAAAGTTTCTTGCACTAGCATTATATCGATGTTGTGGTTTTTAAGGTGGAGTGCAATTTCCTCCTTTTGCTTCCTAATACCATCCGCATTGAAATAGGTTACGGTGAGCGATCTTGGTTTAATACGTTCTTTATACGTGCTACCCATATTGTGTTTGTGTTAGTTGACCAAGTTATTGGTCCAGAGGGCATTGATGGTATCGATGTGCTGTAGAATAACGTTTAAACGTTCTTCCCCAGACTTCGCGGCACGGATTTCGCGGGAGAGTATGAGTATGTCTGGGATGTTTATATTTTTGAGATAACTTAAGAGTTGAGAGATCTCGGTGGCTGCGGATAGCTGTGGTTGTTCGTTGCCCTTAGGGGGCCTGGTGGGCATTGCTTTATTTTCGACCTCGTGTCCTGAAGGGACTTGGTCATTCGGAGCTGACGCGGGTCTGTTCCATGCCGACTTTGTCGGTAGTGGAGCGGGGACGACTGCCTTTCAAATAATGTTGCACGTCTTTTATACCGGCAGAGCTAGTAGTGGGGAGAGTGGGGGCATCGAATGACGCGCTCGGTGACGTAATCAGTGCACGTGTTGTTTACAGTTTCGCTCAGGTGGCGCGCGGGCGCCGACATATATAATTTTTTGGGGGCCTATTAATCTATGTTTACATAAAAGCCGGACAGTTTCGACGGTTCTATCATCTTGCCAGACGCATTCAAAGTGAGCAGTAGTTCGGAGAGCAAGGAACGTATACATTATTTTACATTATTATTTTACATTAGACATTATTTTACCCAGTGAATATACCGAGAGTGGTTATCACAGAGTATGTTACAAGGTATTTTCAGGTCTTATGAAAAACATTTCACCTCTCAACCATTGAGTGCTAAAAAAAAAGGAAAAAAACAAGGGAGTTGTGTAATTACAAGCAACTCATCTTCAACCTTGTCGTCGATACGAGATTTGAGTTCCGAACTACCTGATCCACAGTCTCCGTCAACAGAATCTTCATCTCAATTAATTTTACTATCCCAGTACACAGAACAACAACCTTCGATATCTGAAAATGAATCTCATTTACAGTCTGTATCCACAGAATCTCCCACGACATCTCAGCCAGCTCCAATTTGTGAATCAATAGATTTACAATCTGCAACTCTTCAAGATATCTGACGTTTTTGAACCAGAAGTTAGTGTTAGTAATTTTGTAACTCAATATGTTAATATTTCGACCGATAATATTGCTGGTAAAAATTATAACGAAGTTGTTTGTATATTTTGTAATAAAATTAAGAAAAAAGTGCGATCGAGAATACTTCCGCTTCATGCAGCTGATGTTCAGCAATTTAAAGATAGTGTCAAACCTAATATTGAAAGTCATAAAGCGTTTACATATTTTTCTAATAAATTGGATAATTTTTCTGGCTCAAAAATCTATTATCATACCGAATGCCGAGTTGATTTTAATAATAAGTCATCTTCATAAAAAAGCAACGCCTAGCAAAAAGGAGTGGCATTATCAATGATGAACATGTTTAAAGATTTAATGAAAATAAATGTATTTCTCTGTAATTTTTTTATTAAAAAAAATTGCCCTTTGATATAATAAACAATAAAATTTGATTTACTTTAATTCATTGGCTTTATAAGTTTGATAGAATTGAAAATATGTAATATAAATAAAATTATTAGAGTTTCGATATGATTGAAGTTGTATTAGAACAATTTTACTGAGTAATGTTTTGAATATTTGTTATTCAAACTGTAAAAATTTATTTAATGAGATTTCTTGATTAAAAAAAATAAACTGCACAATTTGAACTTAATACAGTGGATGCACAGTGAAGGGCCGAAATAGACCAAGCACTCTGTCTCACTCGCACTAGTTACTGTATACGTTCCTTGCTCACTTGCTCTCCGAACTACTGCTCACTTTGAATGCGTCTGGCAAGATGATAGAACCGTCGAAACTGTCCGGCTTTTATGTAAACATAGATTAATAGGCCCCCAAAAAATTATATAAAAAATTTAGGTTTTATAAAATAACGTAAGTAATAATTATTATTAATAATTATTAATTATAAATTATAATAGTTTAAGGGTGTCCAGCAGAGGGTTGCCACCATACTAACTGCCTGGCAATGAGAAACGCGACTTTTGATATTATTATGAATCAAATATAAAAAATTGAGTTTTATATTATGATAAATTTGAGATGGAATTTTATACACCTTTATTACCTGTTACCTGCCAAAGCCACCGCTGCCTCAGCTTCATGGGTGGGGATCATTCTTACCTGTACTAGGGACACACATAGAAAAATTTTCAGCTTTTATAAAATTACGAAGGTCTGGCACTCACGGGCTCCTGCTCTAGAAGTTCGCGAGCAAATGTGATGCATCAGAGAGTCCGGGAAAGACGTGACCTACAGGGCAAAATCAAAAGAAGGTTCGAAATAGTATATTTCATTACGAGTATATAAAAGCACGAGTATGTAATAGCCCACATTCCAAACGCGCTTACTCGTGCTTTATCTTTAGCTTTTCCAAACTCGTGCGTTCTCTTTTCCAACTCTCAAAATAATGTCTGTTAAAAAGAAAAACCAACCACGGTGTTTTTACAAAAAAAAAAAAATCATTGAAGTTATGAATCATTTATGATTCATGCAAATATTTCTAAAAAGAAGCTCCTAATTTGTTACAATATCAGATTTAATGATTTGATTCGATGAATTAGGTTAGGTTTCATTTTATTTCTCTCATTAAATTTCATATCAATAAAAATAATCTTTTGAAAACTTGGCCATTTGGGCATAGTTCCCTTTGCCTACCCAGAATGGGTGAAGACAACAAAAAAAATCTCTGTTTTTAATCTTTTACAGTTGGCGCCATTTTCCAAACATTTTAGTTAGTTGAGTTTATTGTTTTTATTATTCTATTAAATTGCTTCATTTTTTCGCAACTGTATTCAAAATAGTTGTTTGGTACACGTGCGGAACCGTCATTACAACTTGTTCCGACTGTCAACCCTCTCCTTCGGCTGCGCCTCGGCTCGGGTGGACTCTTTACAATGACAGGCTTTCCGCACTCGTAATGAAATATACTATAATGCATTCATACTTGTCTCTAAAACTACTAATGTGTACATTCTATAAATGTATAGTACAATTACTATTTTAAAATATTGTCGCTACATAATTGAAATTAGTGTGTATAATTTTGGTATGGTTAACTGTTAACGATTAACTTTAACTTGCGTTAAATTTTCGAGAATTTAACGCTTTAACGATTAACGAAGTTAACTTTTCGATTAACTGTGCCCACCTGTGGACCGGACTATTAAATACGGATTATAATAATTAAAAAAAAAAAAAAAATTCAATGTCTATGACATGTCTAAAATTGTCTATACTTCTCATTATGGTTTCCCTTTTTATATTAGCGGGTAACTTAATAGCATTTAGTACGATAGCCTTTTTTCTTAAAACTTTTCTTTAAACTATTAATTCCATGCTGAAAGTTATGTAACATAACTGCGAAACGCACCAGCAAATTCATTTTTCATTGTTCCAACAGATCACGAGGAAGTTGAAAAGCTGATTATAAATTTAGAAAATGGTAAAGCACCCGGCATGGATGGTTTTGGAAACTCATTAATAAAGTGTATCAGAAATGAGATTATGATACCACTAACTCATATTCTAAATTTAAGCCTCTCAAGTGGCATCTTTCCACATGACTGGAAAATTGCTTCGGTATGCCCAATTTATAAAAGTGGACCAAGGGATACCGTGGAAAACTACAGGCCGATCTCACTGTTAGGAACCTTCTCTAAAATTCTTGAAAAACTTATGAATAAACGTCTTGTTGGCTATCTTGAGTCCCAAAATTTAATTTCTGACCACCAATTCGGTTTCCGTAAAGGCAAAAGTACTGAAGATGCAGTCACCTTACTTACCAATACAGTCTCATCACACCTTGATAAAAAGCAATGTTGTGTCAGCGTATTTCTAGACTTGGCAAAAGCCTTCGACACTGTCTCTGTCCCCATACTTTTACAAAAATTGGAGAACGCTGGAATTCGTGGAACTGCTTTAAATTGGTTTAAAAGCTACCTAACACAACGGAGACAGCGTGTAAAGATAGACAGCATTACTAGCTCGGAACATTCTATAAATTTCGGCGTTCCTCAAGGCAGTATCTTGGGTCCGACTCTGTTTCTCCTCTACATCAACAATATTCACGAGCTCCCCTTAACAAATGCCAAGATTATTTGCTACGCCGATGATACGGCAGTGGTTTTCCACGGACCCTCCTGGACCTCTGCCTGTAATGTTGCTGAACGAGGCATGATACTTATTTCGCAATGGCTTGAGCAGAATCTTCTGACTCTGAACAAGCAGAAGACTGAATATGTATGTTTCCATAAGTCAGCGGCCTCAGCACCAGATGAAACCTCTATCAAAATCCATTATTCATGTCCTGGAGGAGTTTGCTCATGTGAGTCGCTTAAGCGTACGAAGTGCCTCAGATATTTAGGAGTTCATATTGATGAAAACCTTTCATTTAAATTCCACATAGAGGCTCTCTCGTCAAGAGTCAGAAAGATTATATCAGTAATGAGAAGTGTTAGAGATGTAGCAAATCGGGAAACCATCAAATCAATTTACTACGCATTGTGCCAGTCAATAATAACATATTGTATAACATGCTGGGGGAGTGCTGCCAAAACCTTCATGATCCAAGTCGAGAGAGCACAAAGATCAGTCCTCAAAACCATGCTTAGGAAGCCATATAAATATTCTACAGACAAATTGTACAAAGAGGCTGACGTTCTTAGCGTAAGAAAGCTTTATGTTTTAAAAAGCACGCTGTTGACGCACCGCAAAATATTATCTGCCCCTGATGACTTCAAGTATCTACGAGATAAAAGGGTCTACAGAGTAAATATGCCAGTGGTGAATACTGCCTTCGCGCAACGCCACGGTCTCTTTGCCAAGGCGTTTGCATATAACAGAGTGGCGATGCACTGTAGCATTAAAAATAGGAAAATCTGCGAGGTGAGGAATACCGTGTCAAACTGGCTTGCTTCGTTGTCCTACGGCGAACTCGAGAATTATCTGGATTTGAATAGGCTAAACTAATAATGTGATAACTCATCTGTACCTTATATAATCCTCACGACACAGGCTTAGCCTAGTGTGAGGGTTATAGGAAATAGAAATATTAGAAATAAGTAAACTTTGTTAATCTTATCGCCAAATCTAAGCTGTAAATAATTTTTGTCAATAAATCTTTTTCATTTTTTTTTTCATTTTCATATCTCTTTTTGGTCCATCGATACGGATTATTCAGTGATTATTTATTATTTTAAAACAAACGGCATCGGAGTACAGCGGCATCACGCCCGCAACGCCTGCCGCGCAATAGCGCACTTCCAGCATTTCAACAAAACTTCAACATGTCGACAGACACCCTAGAAAGGTTAATTAACCGTAGAACCACAGGTGGGCACAGTTAATCGAAAAGTTAACTTCGTCAATCATTAATTCGTTAATTAAATAATTAACTTCGTTAATCGTTAAAACGTTAAATTCTCGAAACTTTAACGCAAGTTAAAGTTAATCGTTAACAGTTAACCATACCAAAATTATACATACTAATTTTACATTTATGCCAACTGCCACTGGAAATGCACCTCCTGTCGGAACCCCTCACCTGAAAATCCCGTTTTGGCTGATCTCCTTAATGAAATTAAATGCTTCCGTGAAGATTTTTGCACAATGAAAAGCGACTTCAACTCTTTTAAGTCAGAGATACATTGTATTGCTCAAAGTGTGCAGGATCTCACTAATAAGTGGAGTGACTTGGAGTTGCGCCTCAACAACATGCAGATCGCGATCGACTTGAGATCGCGGAAGGAAAAACCTGTTATTATGGATTCAATGAAAGATTTGGAAAACACTAACCAATATCAAGACCAATTCTCCCGCCTAAACAATCTTGAGCTGTTTGGGGTTCCCTCACACAGAGGAGAAAACCTCAACAAAATTCTAGGTGATCTGTGTAATGTTGTGGGCTTCACTTTGCTCAACACTGATGTTGACACTATACATCGTGTCCGGCCGTACAACAATCCTGCCTCTGACGCAACTAATCTGCCGCTGCGACATCCTGCCATCGTGATCCGCTTCTGCCAGCGCCGGCGCAAGGACGAGCTGCTGGCTGCTATGCGAGCGCGTCGTGGTCTCACCACGGCGGACCTCGGGATGCACGGCCCAGCGCTGCCCGTCTACCTCAGCGATCACCTCACCCCGCATAACAAGCTCCTCTTGAAACGCGCACGACAGCTTAAAGTGCAGCATAATTACTCTTACCTCTGGGTGAGGGACTGTAAGATATTTATGAGAAAAAATGATAAATCAAACATTATTCGTATCTCTAAAGAAACTGATTTCCAAAAGGTAAAGTGACTATATTGTATTTGTCAGTTCGGTACAGATCTATTTGTTACAAAACACATGTTATCCCCTATTGATCATATATCTTCCTATTATAATAACAACTTAATACGGTTAGTGGACTACAATACACCATTGATCGTAATAAAAACATGCAAGTTACGCATTAAAAATGTGTCGACCTATCAGTACTTTATGTTTACGTTATATCTCGCAACAATATCAAACTGTCATTTATTCGTATATTTACATTGGTTTATTCTATATTTACACAATATAACTCGTCTCTTAATTATAGTTTATACACACAACGTTTATTACTTCTTACAAATATTCTCATTACTTTCCTTTAACTATTATAGTAGCTGTGTGTCACACATATGTTACTTTTCGTTATTAATATTTACTTTAACATATATCAAAAATGGTTAACTTAAACAGCTTAAATATTTATTACCAGAATGTGAGGGGATTGCGTACAAAATCTCATTCATTTCTTTCTAGGGTTCTCCAATCTAATTATGATATTATTTGTCTAACAGAAACTTGGTTAACGGCAGATTTTGATAGCGCGGAGTATTATTTCAGCAACTATAATGTTTACAGAAGGGATCGCTGTAACGCCGGGGAGGGAGTGAGGGGCGGGGGTGTATTGATAGCGGTGCGTAACGGCCTGTCCGCGCGGCGGCGGGATGAGTGGATCTCAGCACCCAACGCCGAGGAGCTGTGGCTTACTATTAGCCGCGTACCCACCTAGCGCACAGGCTCACGTGGCAGCCTCGGTGTCCGGATCGCGAGCGATGGCTCCTGCGGCAGCCTCAGTAGTTTTGTTCCTCGTGGCCGTGGCCGCTTCGCGAGGCAGGCTGAGCCATCATAAGTCCGCGAGTATTCGTAATGGACAGTCGTGTATTTTCAGCTACAGCTATTTTCCTAGCTGCTTATTGTTTAAAGAAACGAAAACAGTCACGTATCAAAAAAACCTACTGGACTCCTCCTGACTGCCCATGATATCAAAATTACAGAAGACAAACACGGCAAGAGACAAAACTTGAAGTAGCTTCGCGCGCGAGCCAAAACATAACCGTCCCCACCTAACGCACAGCGCTCACTGAGGCACCTTTGAGCGCGTCAAGTTTACCGACAACAGATGGATCGGGGCCGAGCCGTGCTCGGTCGAGGAAACGCGCGCCCGAGGCAGGCCGAGGCACGTCCACACCAGCCGAGGCATTGGCTCACGAGGCTGCCGCGTGAGCCTGTGCGCTAGGTGGGTACGCGGCTATTGAGCTAGGCCCGGCCACGATAAACACTCAGCGCGCGCGCCGCCGCGACGCCGCAACTGTCGGCCGTGTAGTCGTAGTAATTTATTACGATCGCTTCACATTGCTTGCAGTTATTTCCCGCATAATAATGCCCATTTACAATCCTTACAAACATTTTTTGATAACGTTTACGATATAACACATGAAACCGATGCAAACAACATTTTCCTAATTTTGGGTGACTATAATATATCCCAGGCGTCTTGGTCTATAAACGAGTATTCACAAATTAGTTTAATCAATGTTAACAATTGTAATAAAGTTGCACTTCTGAGTGATTTTATGAATCTTTGCCATATGTCACAATATAACGGTTGTCATAACTCTAACGGGCGCATCCTCGACCTCGTCTTGAGCGACCACGATGTTAGTGTCTCTGCGTGCACCTCGCCCCTCACCCCGGAGGACCCCCATCATAAGTCTTTAGAAATAGAACTAAACCTTTTCAACCCTATTCATATAAAGGACATTGATCGTTTTAAACACTTATATCACTCTGCTGATTTTGAAGGATTAAGAAAGGGCTTAACAGACATTGATTGGGCTCATGATCTTCAGAATTTAAATACGGAGGATGCAGTTTCCTATTTTTATTGTCTATTGTATGAGTTAATAGAATCATTTGTACCTAAAAAACCGTATAAAAATAATAATAAATATCCACAATGGTATTCTCGACCTCTTTTAAAACTTATGCGCGAAAAGTCAAGGATCCATAGGAAGTGGAAGCTTTACAAGAATTATTTAGATTTAGAAGAATTTAAGTTCTTACGCAAAAGGGTAAAGTCACTAGAATCAGAATGTTATCGCAATTACATCTCATTTGTAGAAGATAAAATAACCAATTCTCCTAAATATTTTTGGTCTTTTATAAAATCTAAATTCTCCCCTAACAACATTCCTGTACATATGACATATGACGACCGTAGTTCATCTGACCCCGAAGAAATATCCAATTTATTTAATGAATATTTTAATTCGGTTTTTGTAGCTAGCCGAGACGACAACATCCCAAACCTGACTGACGCCGGCGTTTCCTCTCCTTTGAATATCAACTCCATTAGCATATCTGATAACACGGTTCATAAGCTGTTGAAGACAGTAGATATCAATAAAGGTTCCGGTTACGATAATATCCATCCTATTTTAGTTTCTAAACTAGCAAAGGAATTAGCTACTCCTCTCGCTATTATTTTCAGGAAATCCCTCTCAGAGGGATGTTTTCCCAACACCTGGAAAATGGCCTTAATCACTCCAATACATAAAGGTTCTAAACTTTGTATCTTCGCAAAGCTCTTTGAAAAAATTATCACTACTGAATTAACTACTCAATTCTGCAATCATATTTCAACGCAGCAGCATGGATTCTACCGTGGCCGTAGCGTTGACACTAATCTCGTGTTTTACACCAGCTTTATTGCCAAAGCCCTCGATGATGGCCACCAGGTGGATGCTGTGTATACTGACTTCTCTAAAGCATTTGATAAAATAAATCACTCAATACTATTACAAAAACTAAAGATTTTCGGTATACACGGAGGCCTGCTAAGATGGATTGAGTCATATATAAGAAACCGAAGTCAAGCAGTAGTTATAAAAGGTTACCGTTCGAAATTTCTACCTGTTCCTTCTGGCATTCCTCAAGGCTCTCACCTTGGCCCTTTCCTTTTTACCCTTTACATAAATGATATTGGTTCATGTTTTAGCGATTCATCTCATTTACTTTATGCTGATGACACTAAAATTTTCAAAATTATCAAATCAGTAGAAGATTGCTACATATTACAAAACGATTTAGTAACTTTCAGCCAATACTGTAATTCAAATCAATTATTCCTTAACAGTGAAAAATGTAATATAATCTCTTTCACACGCAAACGCAATCCTTTAACCTATGACTACTGTATTGGTAACAACATCATATCTCGTGTCAATTGTATCCGGGACTTAGGAGTCACGTTAGATTCTAAATTAACATATAATAGTCACATAGACTTTGTAGTTCCTATTGCTTATAAAAAACTAGGCTTAATCTTGCGTTTAGGAAAACCTTTTAAAAAATTGGAAACACTTAAAATTCTATATTGCTCATATGTCCGTAGCATTTTAATATGTTATGGTTTAAGTTCATACGGGTTAACATTTAAAACTTATATAGATCAAATTAAAAATATACAGTTACGTTTATTGAAATTAATTGTAGATAAAAAATTTAAAGATAAATATAAACACGATTATTATAAACTCTTTAAAGAATGTCAGATATTACCTATTGATAAAAAACACACTACCTAATAATGTTACAGTTATACTATAAAAATGAAAAGGTTACGGATTTAGAAGTAATTACTAATAATTATAACACGAGGGCTGTCGCTGCGGGTAACGTACGCGAAGCCAGAGCTTATAATTATTACGGCGAACGAACCAGAAAATACTTGGCACCAAAGCTTTTTAATAAATTCTTAAGACCTTTACTAGTTCGTAGTTCAATTGTGAATAGTTCTGTAAATAGTAGGGGCTCACTGAAGCAAACATTGAAAAATATGCTGCTGTAGCTTTCAATCAACAATGAATTATTCTTGATCGAAAGCTCAGCAATAAATATATAAATAAGAAATAACTTGATAGCGTTAATTTAAAATTGTATTTAATTAAGTTTATATTTATGTGTTTGGAAAGTTTCTTTGAAAAGGTGCGACGCCTACAAACCACGTGAGTGGTTTGGCGAATATTAATTTGTAAATAGTGTTATTTTTTTTTCCTGAAAAAAAATAAAAAAAAAACACATGGAGGCGGTTGGGCCCAATTTAAGCGGCGGCCAGTTCGGCTTCCGTCGCGGGCGGTCCACCATCGACGCCATCACCCGACTCAGGGACAGGGTCGAGGAGGTTGTCGGCCAGGGGGGAGTGTTGTTGGCGGTGTCGCTGGACATTGCGAACGCCTTCAATACGATCCCCTGGCCGGCAATCGCGGAGGCGCTGAGGTACCACCGCGTTCCGGGGTACCTCAGGCGAGTCCTTGCGGACTACTTCGTCGACCGGGCCATATTTTATCCGGCCCGAGACCAGGTAGTCCGCAGGGACATGACGTCGGGCCGCTCCTGTGGAACATCGGATACGATTGGGTTCTTCGCGGTGCCAATCTCCGGGGTGTCGAAGTTCTTTTTATGCGGACGACACCCTGGTCACTGCGCGGGGCCCAACGTTCCGGGACGCGGGCGTGCTCGCAACTGCGGGCACGGCTCACGTGGTGCGCCGCATCAGGGCCCTGGGCCTCAACGTGGCCCTCGAGAAGTCCGAGGCCATGTTCTTCCATGGGCCTCGGACTAAGCCCCCTCGCGGTTATTCCATCGTGGTGAGCGGCACCCCCATTGCTGTCGGCGGGACTATGAAATATCTTGGTCTCGTCCTCAACAGCCGATGGGGGTTCGGTGAGCATTTCCGGATACTTGCACCAAAGTTGGTGAAGTATGCGGGAATGCTCGCCAGGCTGCTCCCCAACTGCGGGGGGGCGGGCGGTATATGCCGTCGCCTGTACGACGGTGTGGTGCGCTCTAAGGCGCTCTACGGAGCGCCCATTTGGGCGTCGAGGCCCCTGAGCAAAGATAACATGGTCCTGCTGCGACGTGCGCAGCGGATCATGGCTCAGCGGGCCTCCAGAGCGTATCGCACCGTCTCGTACGAGGCGGCGTGCCTCATCTCCGGGAGCCTCCCTTGGGACCTCGAAGCCGGGGTCCTGGCGGAGGTTTACCGGAGAAGGGCCCTGATGCGGCATAGAGGTGAAGAACCCCTCCCGGAAGAGATCGTACGCTGGAGGAAGGAAGGACGAGACGATCTCTTCCGGCGATGGGAGGAGAGGTTGGCGGACACCTCGGTGAGCAGGCCCAGCGTCCGCGGGGGTGGAGACCATGTCGAACCGGATATACCGGTGATCCGACAGGGTCTCCACCCCCTCCTCCACTCTCCACCTCCTCCACTCTCCACCTCCTCCACTCTCCACCTCCTCCACTCTCCACCTCCTCGTGCGGCGAGCCAGGGTGGGGCTAGCGAACGACAGGTCCACTATAGACCCGCCCTGACTCCGCACGCACGTCTGGGTCGTCCCCCTGTTTAGGAGGATGAGCCCCGTGGACACCGCCCCGTCCTGCGCCAGTGGGTGGAGGCGAGGCACCGGGAGCCGACCTACTTCCTGACGCAGCTTCTCACAGGGCACGGCTGTTTTGGCCGTTACCTGTATGAAGTTGTGGGAATTGAGTCGGATCCCGGTTGCCACCATTGCGCGACCGGCGCCGTGGACACGCACGTGCACGGCCTGGGACGCTCAACGCGCCACACTCACTGGCGCAATAGGACGCGATCTGTCGCTGCCAGCCGTCGTTAGATCGATGGCCGACAGCGAGCAGAGCTGGGCCGCCGTCGCCTCGTTTGCACGCGAGGTGATGGCGGCCAAGAGAGAAGCCCTGCGGGAACGCGAACGCGCCAGCGAAACGCTGCCGCCCCGCAGGGCCCCAGCGAGGGGCCGCCGGCGTACGAGGTACGCCGCGGCCCTTCAACCAATTTGAGGTGGCCACGCGCGGCAGGTCGGGGGATCTGCTGCGCCGAATGTGGCGGATGCCCTCTCTCGTGTGTTCCGAGGGAGGGCATCATAGGGTGATGGGAGGGGGTATTACATCCAGCCCCTCCCTACACGTGTCGAGCCCCTACCAAGGGGCTCCCCTAGCCGGGTCGTGGATAAACTAACGTAGATGCCACGGCCCGGTCAGGCGAAGGAGAACACCGCGGGGTTTAGTGGGTATTCCGGTCGCCTTCTGCGGCCGGCGAGTCCCACACGAAACCGTCCCTGCTGCCCCCGCAGCACGGACGGCGAAGTGCGTAAATGCATTCCCCGCGTCAACAAAAAAAAAAAAAAAATGTACATTATTATTCAAAAGTTAGACCAGAGTCTCAGATCTGCCTGGGAACTCGATTATAAAAGTGAAGATTTACCAAAGCTTTCACAATTATTAGACTTTCTAAATCATCGTGCAAGATCATTTGAACTTATGTATGATCAGAATCAAAATGTTACAAAATCTAATACACAGATACATAATAAGCCTAAACTGACTCGAGTATCCACCCATGTAGGAACTGTTACTTCTAGCTGCAGTCTATGTAATATGTCTCATGAACTATACAAGTGTCCATCTTTCCTTGAAATGAGTGCAGTCAAACGCAATGATTATGTAAAATCTAATAAATTATGCTTTAATTGTTTAAAACCTTACAGGTTTCAACATACATGTTCAAAGAACAGCTGCTCTATCTGTTCTAAAAAGCATCACACAGCTATTCGTATTGACAATTACTCTTTGGCTAAAATGTCTGGTAATACTGCTGCAATTGTAGGCAATACACAAAACAAATTAATTACAGAAAAGGTACCTGAGTCCCAATCAAAGGTAAGTACCAATAATTTAAGTGATAACAAACAAGCTTCAGTTATGCATTTACACTCAAACCAAGTTCAAGTTTACCTATCTACAGCTGTTATTAAAGTTCAGCAAGATAATGGTGAATGGACTACATGTCATGCCTTACTGGATAGCGGAAGCCAAGTATCTCTAATAACAAAACAGCTAGCTAACAAGCTCAGCCTGCCACTTTCTAACAAGAAAGGTTATATTATATATGGTGTAGGTAGCGATCCCACACACTCATCTCAATCAACAATAGTTAATATTGCATCTCGTAACAGCAATTATGCCACAGCATTAACTTGTGTAGTTACTGAACAAATTTCAACAAAGCTACCACAGAATTACATACCACTTGCTAACTTCAAGTTACCTAAAAATATGAATTAGCAGATCCCACAATTAATGTTCCAATGGCCATTGACCTGCTCATTGGTGGACATTTATTCTACTCGCTTCTTCTACAGGGCAGTATACAATTAGGTAAAAATCGTCCCACACTCATTAATACAGTCTTTGGATGGGTAGTGACAGGAGAAATTGAATTAACAATGCAATCTTTATATCATAATACAGTCCACACATCGAACAATCTCCACACTTCAACTCATGCAGACGCACACTTTTACAAACACTCAGTTATATCAGCACATTTAACCTGTGAACAATTGTAACGTTGCGATTTTTTTCGCATCATTTCTTTTACTTGATTCGGTTTTTTTCTTCTCTTCGGTTTCCGAACGCACACATCTGTCAATTATGTCAATGTCGTATAAAAGAGAGATTGTCAAAATCAATTGCCGGTCGTAGTCTACCGTCCTCGGATTTATTATTTGTGCTGTTGTAATTCTACTTTTAGAGAATTTAAATCATTCGTGATCGCAGTTGATATTGAAACTATTATGGCAGGTTAGCCAAAATAAATAAAAGTGGTAAGTTTTTTATGATATTAAAATTATATTTCTTCAAACCTGAAGCCTTAGGGCTGAGCACGTTGATTGACCCCTTCGCTGTTTCACAGGGAGAGGTGGGAAATCGCGAGCGGATTGGTTTATAAGTCCTTTAGAACAAAATTAAATTTGTAGCAGCCGCCGTGGTATGTATAGGAAAATAATTTCAATTTATTCGGTGTTATAGTTGTTAGATTTGTCCTAATGGCTGTCTTGTCTTTTTCAGATGGGTTTTCTTTATATTTCTTTCATATTCGACTCCGTTTTCGATTTAATTGTTACTTCATAATAGAAATTATGGATTAAAGCATGTACATTACTAGACATGCTTCTTTGAAGTCTGTTCCGCAGTCCATGCAAAGAGCTTAGGATGAACAACCAACAAAACAACCTTCCTTACCATCACTACAAATCAACATCCAGGTCAGTGTCACCAAATTCCTGAGTAGGATCTGTCCAGTGGATGCTCGGACTGTTATCCGGAAGTTTCCCTCCGAGCCGCCACTGCACAGGTATATGGCTGATCGAGCATAGGGACTTGTTGTGTTGTTTATAACTAATTTGTTTAAAATGGTATAATTTAAAGGCTCAATATTGTTTAAAAATAATAAGTGGGTAAAAGCAAAGTTGATCAAGACAGGCGAACTAGTAACGCGCCCCTGAGTATAAGTTTTATCCTTTACTATCTCCGATAAACATTTTTAATTAAAAAGCCTTAAGCTAGATAACCTCTTATTACATTTCTATAAAATTTAAATAAAACAACTATCATTTGGATTTCTTATTGTATATATATGTTTTTATTCTTACTGTAATATAATAATTTGTGAAATTAAATGTGTTGGTAATATGAGACAAAAAGAATAAATAAATAATATTAATGTTGTGAGATCATATTGGCTTTTTATTCCCCTTTATACCTAAAGAAAGGAGAAGTAACTAAAATAACAGTTTTCACAATCTTGTGATCAATTATTAAAACGGTTTTGGAAGCAAGAGGAATTAAAACCTTCCCCAATACTTACACCGGAACACATCTTTTGCGAAGAACTTTACAAAAGCACAACTACTAGAGACCCAACAGCTCGCTTTACAGTAAAACTTCCAATTATACAAGACAAGCTAGATCAGCTAAGTGATTCCTACAGCATCGCTGAAAAGTGCTTTATGTCCTTAGAGAAAAGATTCACTAACAATCCAGAACTTCATAAACAATATTCTGAATTCATTGATGAATACATAAACTTAGGCCATACATCTTACATACCTGCCTCTTCATCTCCATCAGACACACAAGAGGAAATCAAAAGATTCTTTCTACCTCATCATGCAGTTTTAAAACCAAGTAGTGTTTCAACCAAGTTACGTGTAGTTTTTAATGAAAGCAGTCAGTCATCCACATCTATCTCTCTTAATGACGTCTTACATGAGGGTCCTAACATTTACACCGATTTAATAGACATTATATTAAGATATAGAACCTATAAATATGTAATATCATGTGATTTAATTAAAATGTTCAGAAATATAAACATAGATCCCTTACATCGTAACCTACAATGTATACTATGGAGAGCATCGCCTAACGATGATATTAAAGTTATGAGACTGAATACAGTCACATATGGGACTAGATGTGCTCCTTATCTAGCATTTAGGACATAACTAGAGCTTGCCCATCAGGATGGTCACATTTATCCATTAGCAGCACAATGCATTTCATATCAAACATGATATCCATTGTGGAACAAACTCACTCTCTGAAGCTAGAGAACTTTGCAATCAATTAATTTCCCTATTTAAAAGAGGTGGTTTTCAACTACATAAATGGTCATCTAACAATCCTCAGATATTACAAGATGTTGAAAGCAACAAAGGTCAGCATTCACCAACCAGTCTTATTATTGGTGATGAAACTAGTAAATTAGGTCTCAAGTATGAACCCGCAACAGATACATTTAAAGTTAACATTCCCTCTCAGCAATGTAACTTAAATTTTACTGAAAGAATTGTACTCTCAATTATTGCCAAGATATATGACCCACTCGGTTACCTATCACCCGTTACTATCACTGCAAAACTTTTCGTGCAACAGCTATGGAAAGAATCCAATATCATACAGTGGGATACACCCTTACCCAAACATTTACTTCAACAATGGCTGTCCTTCTATGATAATATTCAGATATTAAAAGATATTACTATTCCTACATATTGTTTCTCAGATATACCAAATGAAATTTACTTAGTAGGATATTGTGATGCCTCACTAGTTGCTTATGGCTCATGTATCTACATTGTAGCACATTATCCTAATCAAAAGACAACTTCTAATTTAGTTATTAGCAAAAGCAAAGTTGCCCCTGTACGCACAGTCAGCTTACCAAAATTAGAACTTTCTAGCGCTACACTACTATCAAAATTAATGAAAAAGGTCAAACTTGCCTTAGAAGTAGCTATTAAAATACATTCTGTATACTATTTCACAGATTCAAGTATAGTTTTAAATTGGTTAAATTAAACCAACAAATAAGTATTGTATTGCGTTTTGAAGATAATCTTTATTTTACTATCTATCGCACAATTGACAAAAAAACATTACAACGTATAAATAATAATAATATTAAGTTATCCGTTCAGACATTACACTTATAATACAATTAAAAAAAATAATAAACAAATTATAACTAAGCGTTGCAATGCAGAACAGATAGGGCCTTTGCTCAGCTGTATATAAAGTGTTTTGGTTCGAATATTATCGCCCGATTTTCAACAAAAGTTTGTTGATCACAGATTTTTCTATCGAAGAATATTCTAGAAATCCTTTTTTCTCAATCATAAAGAGGTACAAATGAACAAAAGAAACTATCATAAAAACACAACATAAATCAGATCAGATAGCTGAGCGTTTATCAGTTCCGCTTCGTCATGACAAAAAGTTACTGTATTAATGTTTAAAACTAGATGTTGACCGCGACTTCGTCTGCACGGAATTTAAGAAATAACCCTAAGAAGTAGCCTATGTATTCTTCCTGACTTTGTTCTACATCTGTACCAAACATCCGTTGAGCCATTTACTTCCATGAAGTTGGACCCCACAGTTAATTTTTTTCATATAAATCGTTTGAGACTTTTTCTTGTAATAAAATATTTATTTCTATTTTGGAATCGAAAGTTACAAATTCATTTTCCTTTTTTTCCGTATAAAATATTTATTACAGAAAAAGTAAAAACTCTCAAACGTTATTTCTTTTTAGCCGACTTCAAAAAGATGGAGGTTATCAATACGACTGTATTTTTTCACTCAAACCCCCGCAAACGATTTACATAAAAATAAGAGTTAAAAAAATTAAGTGGGAAGCACAAAGGTGAGCCGTTTCGAAGATACGTTCTAACAAACATCGATCCATCTTAACTTCTAAACATTCGCATTTATTACATTAGGAAAGTAAGATGTCGGACATGTTTGACTTTTGTTTCTAGAACTGTCAACTAAAGGTAACTTGTCTAGATTGATGATGCCATAAATGAATCGATTTAAGTAATTAAAAATTAAACATTATTTTTTCCGCACCATATATGAATTGAAAACAAAATTCTACTTTTACCTAGAATATTTTTCGACAAATTAGAAAAATAAAATTATTTCAGACGTATTTTAATTACAGAGTCATCTATCGGTGGAAGGGAAACTACTTTTTGGCTCTAAAACCAAAGAGTATATACACTATTGTAAGATATTTGAACCTCCGTGAAGTTGGCCCCCTCACTTTAATTTTTTTAACTTTTTTTTACGCAAATCGTTTGAGAATCGTTTGAGAGGGTTTGAGAGAAAAGAAATATCGTTTGAGAGTTCCTACTTTCTCCGTAAAAACAATTTCAAATTCTAGTGTGAAGTTGGCCCCCTCACTTTACTTTTTTTTATTTTTTTCAATGCGAATCGTTAGAGAGTCGTTTGAGAGACATTAAGAGAAAAGAAATATCGTTTGAGAGTTTTTACTTTTTCTGTAATAAATATTTTAATTCTGGGCATCGAAAGTTACAAATCGATTTTCCTTTTTTTCCGAATTAAATATGGCAATCATGTACTTGGACGTTTCAAATTTATTGTGTAGGTAGAGAATGATTAGAGAGTGATTGAGAGAAAAGAGAAATCGTTTAAGAGTTAATACTTTTCCTGAAAAATATATTTCAATGTCGGAATCGAAAGTAACAAATCGATTTTCCTTTTTTCCGAATTAAATGTAGCAATCATGCACTTAGACGATTCAAATTTATGGTGTAGGAAGGGTATGGTAATAGAGTGATTGAGAGAAAAGAGAAATCGTTTGAGAGTTAATACTTTTTCTGAAATATATATTTCAATGTCGGAATCGAAAGCTACAAATCGATTTTTCTTTTATTACGAATTAAATATGGCAATCATGCACTAAGACGTTTCAAATTTATTGTGTAGGTAGAGAATGATTAGAGATTGATTGAGAGAAAAGAGAAATCGTTTGAGAGTTAATACTTTTTCTGAAAAATATATTTCAATGTCGGAATCGAAAGTTACCAATCGATTTACCTTTTTTTCCGAAATTATAATGGCAATCATGCACTTAGACGTTTCAAATTTATTGTGTAGGTAGAGAATGATTAGAGAGTGATTGAGAGAAAAGAGAAATCGTTTGAGAGTTAATACTTTTTCTGAAATATATATTTCAATGTCGGAATCGAAAGTAACAAATCGATTTTCCTTTTTTCCGAATTAAATATGGCAATCATGCACTTAGACGATTCAAATTTATGGTGTAGGTAGAGAATGGTAATAGAGTGATTGAGAGAAAACAGAAATCGTTTGAGAGTTAATACTTTTTTTGAAATAAATATTTCAATGTCGGAATCGAAAGTTACAAATCGATTTTCCTTTTATTTCGAATTAAATATGGCAATCATGCACTAAGAGGTTTCAAATTTATTGTGTAGGTAGAGAATGCTTAGAGAGTGATTGAGAGAAAAGAGAAATCGTTTGAGAGTTAATACTTTTTCTTAAATATATATTTCAATTTCGGAATCGAAAGTAACAAATCGATTTTCAAAAACTTACAAATCTCAAAAATTTAAATATTTATTTCAGAAAAAGTATTAACTCTCAAACGATTTCTCTTTTCTTTAAATCAATCCATAACCATTCTCTACCTACACAATAAATTTGAATCGTTTATCCTCATGATTCCCATATTTAATTCGAAAAAAAGGAAAATCGATTTGTAGCTTTCGATTCCGACAGTGAAATATTTTTTTCAGAAAAAGTATTAACTCTCAAACGATTTCTCTTTTCTCTCAATCACTCTCTAAGCATTCTCTACCTACACAATAAATTTGAAACCTCTTAGTGCATGATTGCCATATTTAATTCGAAATAAAAGGAAAATCGATTTGTAACTTTCGATTCCGACATTGAAATATTTATTTCAAAAAAAGTATTAACTCTCAAACGATTTCTGTTTTCTCTCAATCACTCTATTACCATTCTCTACCTACACCATAAATTTGAATCGTCTAAGTGCATGATTGCCATATTTAATTCGGAAAAAAGGAAAATCGATTTGTTACTTTCGATTCCGACATTGAAATATATATTTCAGAAAAAGTATTAACTCTCAAACGATTTCTCTTTTCTCTCAATCATTCTCTACCTACACAATAAATTTGAAACGTCTAAGTGCATGATTGCCATTATTATTTCGGAAAAAAAGGAAAATCGATTGGTAACTTTCGATTCCGACATTGAAATATATTTTTCAGAAAAAGTATTAACTCTCAAACGATTTCTCTTTTCTCTCAATCAATCTCTAATCATTCTCTACCTACACAATAAATTTGAAACGTCTTAGTGCATGATTGCCATATTTAATTCGTAATAAAAGAAAAATCGATTTGTAGCTTTCGATTCCGACATTGAAATATATATTTCAGAAAAAGTATTAACTCTCAAACGATTTCTCTTTTCTCTCAATCACTCTATTACCATTCCCTTCCTACACCATAAATTTGAAACGTCTCAGTGCATGATTGCCATATTTATTTCGGAGTAAAGGAAAACCGATCTGTAACTTTCGATTCCGAAATTGAAATATTTATTTAAGAAAAAGTATTAACTCTCAAACGATTTCTCTTTTCTCTCAATCACTCTATTACCATTCCCTTCCTACACCATAAATTTGAAACGTCTCAGTGCATGATTGCCATATTTAATTCGGAAAAAAAGGAAAATCGATTTGTAACTTTCGATGCCCAGAATTAAAATATTTATTACAGAAAAAGTAAAAACTCTCAAACGATATTTCTTTTCTCTTAATGTCTCTCAAACGACTCTCTAACGATTCGCATTGAAAAAAATAAAAAAAAGTAAAGTGAGGGGGCCAACTTCACACTAGAATTTGAAATTGTTTTTACGGAGAAAGTAGGAACTCTCAAACGATATTTCTTTTCTCTCAAACCCTCTCAAACGATTCTCAAACGATTTGCGTAGAAAAAAGTTAAAAAAATTAAAGTGAGGGGGCCAAGTTCACGGAGGTGATATTTGATGCAAAAGTATTTTAAAAGAATTAAACTAACAGCGAAACAGTGAATTTAACTCTACTCCATCCTCGCTGTAGTATAAACTTTAACCGAACGTAAGTAAACAAAAATGTCAGACGTTCCGCAATGACGGATGGAAAGAGACTGCCTCGAGCAGCAGCGCACGCTTCCTTATAAAACCTTTTGTGAGACTACCCTCAACAGTCCTAACATATAACACTATTGAATGGTTCGTTTGGTACCTATAACACCAACAGAGTTGAACTTAAAATTTAAAAAAGTTAACAGTAATGAATCATTTGGTAATAAAAAATATTTAACTGAAAACTTCAGACCACTGACCGAAAATTTAATAACTCTTTGACAATGCACACCTGTCTTTGATTTCTTGTCTTTGAATTTAAATTTTCACTATTGGACTTTGTAAAATCCTGGAATCCTGGCAGGATCGCCAGATGTTGCCTAACTAAAATAAAAAACTTATTTCGTCCTTGCGATCCATTCAGACTGTATATATATTTTCGCGTATTAATTTTTTTGTATTTTTTACATCAAAAAGAATTGTCAATAAAAGAAATAAATATAGAAACTTATAAAGAGTCTTAATTATAATATTTATGGCCAATCTCTAACAACAGTGTTGCCAACCTAGCGACTTAGCCCCTATATATTGCAGCTTTTTGATGATTGTGTGAAATGATTTTTTAGCAAATGTAGGCGCATATGTTAGTGGCTAAGAATTAGAATTCAAAGTCGTAATTTTATTACGGTTTTTATTTGCATTTAAGATGTAGATTATCAGTCTGCCCTTTTCCTTACTGTGGATCACAGTGTATAATACTCTTCCAAACATCTGAATTCACTCTCTTCTAACGTATATCCTATTTCACACAATCTAGCTCTTCATATACATTTATGTCATTATCATCTCTCCGACAAATATATCCATATCTAGATTTTTGAAAAATATCGTATTATTGTTTGAATAGTACTTCATGATTAAGAATGTTATCGCTCAAGAAAGCTACTGTTTTAAGTCTATGAAAAAAAAAAGTTTTGCAAAAAAAAAGTTACTCACGACCTCACGAGTTCTAGCGTAATGTGTATTTTGTATTTGGTCTATACAGGTTAAAACTGTTAAAATTTATAGTGATATAAATAAAAACTACAGCCCAATGAATTAGGATATATTCAGACATGTTCAAGTATGATTAAACATTAACATTTTTTACGACAGACAGTGACTGTGATTTGCTTTAGACTTTAGGATTGTGGTTCGCTTTAATTCGTTTCGCGCTCTAGGTAATTTAACCTTAAGATCTTATTGAACGGCAACACTGGCCTTTACACTTTTTCTTTTTTTTGCACCATTCCATTATACATACTCTTTGCCGTTTTGCATTTTGAATATCTGTAATCTGTGGATTATAAATAGTGGTCCGGTTAATATTATGCCAGTACAGTGCGGCAGCGGCCCTTGAAATCTGCGCTGGCATCCAACTGGCATACTGCAAAAACTTACTGGCGCCAGCACCAGTAAGCCAAAACAGTCCATGCCAGGCCAGCGCTACAGTCCTACTATACTGGTATAATGTAAACCAGCCATTAGGTTAGAATTCAAATTCAAATTCGTTATTTCGTTTCAGTTTCATTTGTGTGGTTTGATTTCGAAGAAAACGGACATTTTTGGTCACAAATTAATGTTAAATTAATGTTTAATTTTTATTACTCCGATAAGTTTAATTGGTCGTATTAGTCTTTCTTTCAAGTTTTGGTTTGTTATTTGGTAAGAATGTAGATGTCTTCTCGAATTTTCGTTCTTTTTCTCGTGAATTGTTAACAATGTCTGTGCGTTACATAAAATGTTACAAGTCGTTTGGTTATTTTGTCGTAAAATTGTTTTTTGATTGTCTACGTCGTATTTTAATTAACAATTTGGAAAGTCACAAGAATTTCTTGTTACAGAAATATTTTTATAGTTATTTTTTTCACATGGTGGTGACATGTTTGTGCGACTACCTTTTATTAGAAAACAAAAGAGAGTCGATTCAATTGTTTTTTTTGGTTATAAGGATTTTTTTTGTACATAAATCGTATAATATCGTATAATAATATCGTTGTTTTTGGCGATAAATTAAACGCCTACAACAATATTTGATGTAAGTTTCATGAGTATGTTATATTAACTACTTATGTTTGTTGTAAGTGAAGGTTAAGAATTTGTGTAATGTTTGTTTTTATTTCATAGTTTACACATCGACTTGACAATGGTTGATGTAACAAACTGGGGATTTTTAGTGTCTTGTATAAATTTAGTTAAACTGGTGAAATAAATAAAAAGAATGTTCTAGATTTGCTAAGATATGTTGAAGGTTAGTAATGTCACAAATATTTTGCTTTATAAGGTTTTGTTTAGTTTCACATGTCCCAATATTTGTTATCAAATCTTGCAAATTAAATTTGATCAACTTCCTGGTTATCGATTGAGATGAATTCATCCATACATGTGTAAGTTGCAAGTCATTGCAATATTTTTACATGTTGTTGATCTGATGATGGAACTCTTTAAGATGGTCATAGGATCTTCACAGTGAAACAACACAACTTTATTGAGATTGGGTTTCTTTGAATCATTTTGATTTTCAATGGTGTTTGTTGTTGTTGTATTTTTTTTTAATTTTGGTCATGTACAAAGTAAAGAAATAATAACAATTGTTGTAAATTCAAAAAATTCATTGCGGTTACAAATTAACCGATAGAAAGGAAAGTATTTGGTTCCATTATTTTTGTTGGTCGCAACATGTCTTCTGCAAGAAAATAGTCATTAAATGATTTCAATGTATTTTGTTTGATATCTGTTCTCTAAACTAAAGTGGTCAAAAGGTAGATGCGCTGAGCGAAAGCAGCGGTTCCTGCAGCTCAGCACGCAGCGACACAAATCTACGGCGTTCCGAGGTAGTTTCCGCTACGCTGCTACCCGGTGCTGGAATAACATTCCGCCGCCAGTCAAGAGCTCGCAAACAAAATTAACTTTTAAAAATAAATTTAAATGCTTTCTCATGGAGATACAAAAAAGTAAATAACAATAACTTATTAATTAAAATGCGGATAACTAAATTACGAGTACTTATTGTAGAACCTCCATCGAATCTGTTTTTTTATTTTTTTTGCTTCCAATTTTTATTATGATAAATGGAAATACATTTTTTTTTATCTACGTTACTATATTATTATTTTTTTTATTATTATTATTATTTTATTTAGCAGTATTAGCAGATGTACATACTATCATGATTATAGGTTGGTCTCGGAATTTATCCTAAAAACATTAGCCTGCTCTTTAAATTGTAAAGGAATATTTATACTTCACTTATTTTATCACCTGCTGTAACTGACGTGCTGCGGAGTTCAAGGCTTTTGCAGAATATCAGTGTTTCTGCCCCCATGGCAAAGAAACATACAGCTGAGCAAAGGCCCTATCTGTTCTGCATTGCAACGCTTAGTTATAATTTTTTTATTATTATTTTTATTTTTTTTTATGTACATTACTTTTCGTGTCCTTAGTTTTAATTATATTAGTGATCTTTAGGTTTTATTTTCTTTTAATGTTTTAATTGTATTATAAGTGTTGTAATGTCTTTGAACGGATTAAATGTCTTATTATTATTATTATTATATATAAAAAATCTGTTTGCAATGTGTTTTAAACATTTCTTGTTTTTATTTAAAGTAAGATTCTTTATAAATCAACTCATACAGCTGCAGTTATTTTGTTAAATCACTTAGAAGATGATGTTTAGTATGAATTATGAATTATGAATTGTGAAAACTGATAAATGAAGACCAGTTCGGGGGAATCTTTGGCTATTAGTTTTTAGTCTTAACAAAGATTTTGTTTCCTCCGAGTCAAAGAATTGTCGTTCTAAGATTTATTTTATGTGTATATAATGTAATAATTAAAAGTTAGTTGTTAATAAAATTAATTAAATATTAAGATTAGAAAGTTTAGTTTGTTAAAAAAGTTTTTGTTGGCTTAAATTGATATTTTTACATTTTATTCATTGTTAAGAGTCTCGGAGCTTAGGATTGTCATTTATTGATGTTGTTTAATGAATTTCATATCCAACATTCTCATGGTGAAGTAAAAAGAAAGGATTTCCATTACTGTGATGGGTATTTATACAAGTTGATACCTTGTAAAATATTTTTTTTTTCAAAGGAAATTTTTATATTAATAAGAATATGTACTCTGTTACTGTCTAGGATGAAATCTAGACGTTTTCACACAATGTAAATACAGTTTCACAAATCTAACAACATTGTTGTTTTCAATTTCTTAACGTTCCTCCGACAAACTGAATTGTTTTCAAATTGTGTTTGATAATATAATTGTAATGAAATTAACATTTATAATTAAATAAATAATGTTTATTAACCTCAAATAAAAGTATATTTTATATTCCAGAGAGGGCTTTTTTTAAGGACAATGGAACTATTCTCTTGAGATATGTTTTGGTCAAATCTGACTTGAATCCTTTTGTTATTGTTTTTATTCCTCCTAGTAACTCTGTCTGTCTCAATTTTACGTCAAAACTACTGAACTGATTTAAGTGAAATTTTGGTACACAGACAGAAATTTTTATGGAAGTATCGTCATTCTTGCATTTAGAAGCCTGAAACTTTTTATGAATATGTAGATATTAACATTCAAAATTTGTAAAATTTTTTACCCTCAAGGGTGCAAAATAACAAGGGAATTGGGGATAAAAGTTTGTATGGGAATATACGATGTCTATGTGAATGTTTTGTTGTTACCCTTACTAAGTAAGGTTAGTAAGTTAGTCTAGAGCCCGAGAAAGGACAAAGCTACTACTTAACGCGAAAAAATGGTTGTAAGGGGTTGAAAGTGGGGGTGGAACTTTGTTTGGAAGTATCGAAGTATATTTTTGAAGCTTGAAACTTATTTTTTTAGGCTGCTGATTTGATATAAGTAAATATCACATTTGAAGCTTGTAACAAAGTAAGTAAGTGTGTAAGTGTGTAAGTAGTGTAAGTTTGTAAATAAAAGAAAATAGGGGATGAAAGTTTGTATGGGAATATATGATGTTTATATTTTGTAACTTTAATATGTTTTGTTGCAATTTTTTAAAAGTTGTAAGTAAAATACGACAACAATATTTACGCTCGTAACCCTCGATGATATCGTCATTTGGAAACTGGATTCCTTGTAATCTTGACTGGGCACCTGCAGTTTGAATATCGATTGGCTCAAAGCCAAGAAGGTTGCTGTTTGGTACTAGATTTCCAGCAATCTGATCGCGGGGAATTGGAATATATTCATTATCATTACGCATTGAAGCTAGAACTCTATTAGATGTTACTAATGGTGAAATATAACACTCGTATACATTGTGTGTTTGTACGTTCAATACTCCAAACGAACCACTAGGCATTATCTCAACCTGGTTTTCCATAATTGGTTCCATTGGTGGTATTGCGATTTCTGGAAGATTCAGTTTTATCTCCTTACCTACCGTCTTGAGTCATCATTTCGGTAACATGTGATATGTAATCCGCTATTGGTTGAGAGATAACTTGATAGTCAGGTAACAGTTCCCTGACATCAGTACGTTGATTTAATACGTATTGGCCGGGACTTCCTTGCCACCTCAAGAATATCTAAATTTAAATGCGTTGTCATTGCCTGTGTGAACATAGATAGCGGTAGACATTCATGCAGCCTTGGGTCTACTCCCCTCATCTTCTCGTATGTTTGGTTAATTAGAGGTAGAAACCTCGAGAACTCGAAGTTCTGGCTGTACATATCAATATCTGGAATTAGAGAGGAATGCGGTCCTATATCATATAGGGGCTCATCTCGCGCACCTTCATCAGATGTCTTAGGCTCAACCTCTCCCCCGGATGATGGCTGGGATCTTTGAGTAGGGCCCCTCGGTCTAACGACTTCCCTTGATGGATCGTATGGCTCGGGTTCATACGCCCAATTTTGGGCGGACTGTCGGTCATTAAACCGTTCATAAGCGCGTTGTGCGTCTCGGGCTGCTCGGCGGTTACCGCCGGGATGGCCTCTGCCACGTGGTGCACCACGATTGTTGCTTTGTTTATTGTTGTTCATCTCAGATTGAGGAATTGAAAACTGTCATAAAAAACGACAACGCTCGTAACCAAGAGGTGTAGGCAGACACCAAGGACCTGCATTTGGCGCGATCCCAACATACCTCTCTCGGTTCTTCTACATCAACGCATAGTACGTCGGTTAAGTAAAATAATTAAACGGCTATCCGAAGACAGTATTTCACGCAGACGATGTCGCTGGCATAGCTAGTTTACCATATTTAATAGTGGAACGTCTTCTAAGTGAATTTGTAGATGTTTAAAGATGTTTTCAATTATTTCTCTCTTTTTATATTTTTATTTATTTATTTATTTGAACATTTTGCCTTTTTCAGGCGTCGTTACATATAATTTTTTCCCTTCGATAATCAAAGTTACGGCTGTACACCGCTGGTCAGAAGGTAATATGCGATTAATAACTTGTATTATATGATCTATGTTCTCGAACGAGACAGGAGGTACAGCCTCCGACATCCTCGCTGACCCAGATTACCTTTACGTGCTTCCTAAGGTGACGTCAAACGGCATTGAATAGTGAAAATTTTACCTTATTCGTTTTGAGTTAACATCTTTCTTTGCACTAAATAAAATAGGGCCCCGACATGTTGTTTTTGAATCACTTTACTTCACAATGCCCATTTTGTAAAGGTAACCTTTTATCAGAAGTCGTAAATCAAGTGGGTAACCCCACACCACACAATAATTTGGTTTCGTTATTTAAACATTTTGGTCTACCATGAGATCTCTATATGTATAATATAGTTTTATTTATTTTATATTTCTTTGCTGTTGCCTTTAGCGATATGTTTGAACAACTTTCGTATTCCGCATTCGCAGAACGTTTTAACTCTGAATCATTTATCAAAATATCTAAAGCGATCTTTTTGTACCATGCCAGAGACTTTCTTTTTGGGTCATAAGAACTTGAAAGCTGGTCACATACATCTATGCCTTTTTTCGCTCATTGTAATAGAGCACGGCTTCCGGCTTCAAAATTGGCCGATATCCCAAATACATTCGCATAGTAGCCTCATAGCATGTAGAAATCATTGCAACGTCGCGTTTGTCTGTCCATTTCATCACCTTTTTTAGATCCTATTTTTTTTCGATCTTATTGCCCATGAAAGTTCTTTTCGATTTACTAACCACTAAGGTAGTAGTTGCCGTTTCGTACAGTCGGCAGATGTAATCACAGAATGGCACGGGCTGCCCCCGAGCGCGAAGTAACCCGACCAGCGCCTTGTGGCACTGTATCGAACGCCTTCGAGAAATCGAGGACCGCCACGTGACACTCTCTTAGCTTTTTCCTGCAATCCCTAGTACTGCGTCCAGCACGGCGGAATTCTCCAATGTGCCGTCGGCGCTGACAAATCCACGCTGTCGTACATCTGGGGGGGGGGGGGGGGGGTTTAGCAGTTCAGCAGTCTTTTCGCCAGGACAGAGTGCATATGCCTGAGCGGTATCGACGCGATCGAAATCGGCCGATATTCGCCCGGGCCAGCAGGAGCGTCCGTTTTCGGCACAAAGACCGTCCGGCACAGCCGCAGGGGCTCCGGGATTTCGCCAGCGAGTTGAAGATTTCCGCCTTTAGGTCCCAGGGAATTTGGCGCCACTCTTCCGGGCGGTTACAGTCCGGACCAAGCGCCGTCTGCCAATTGAAGCAGGAGGCCTTCAGCTCATCAGAGGTGAAGGGCCTCCACAGCGCGGAGTAATCTCTCTGCGGCGTGCAGAGCTCCCGGTGTGGGTCCAGTCGCATCGAACACACGCTCTAGAACTGGTCTCCAGTAGGATTCGAGTTGTTCGAGCGTGTGCCCCACACGCCTGTGCGCTCGCTCCATCGATCACTTCGGCTGCTGCCCGACTTTTGGACTTACGATAAAGTTCCTGTACTCTCGCGTACTCAATTCTCCTCCGTTTCCGGCTGGACAATCTGGCAGAGGCATTGTTGGTGTCGTCAAAGTTAGGGTTAATATTAATGCGGAAGCGCTTCGCGCTTTCCTCGCCGCGGCCACCGAAAGGAGGTCCTCGATGATCGAGACGCGCATGGTGTACCTGGGATGCCAGGATTCACGGCAGGCGGCGTTCTAGTTGGCGATGCTTGCGGCTGGACGGATGACTCGGCACTCTCAGTTTCCTGAACCGGCTGTAACGAATCCCTGCTCTGACTATCGCCCCAGGAAGGTGGTTTGAACTCATCCCGGCACCTTTGTATCAGGCTCCGATAGTCCCCACCCCGACGTTTACCTTTGATTGCTTCGAGGGTCCTGTCGAACCCCGTCAAGCAATTGAGCAGGTCTGCATTCGTACAGCGGCCGGTCTCCTCGAGCAACCTAGGTCGAGGCCCCGGTTCGCGTGGCCGGAGAATGGGCCAAGCTAAGCTCCCCGACTCCTGTGGGAGGTCGGGGTGACCAGATAAATTTTTCCTTAGTCTGTTCATTGCTTGTGTTAAAACCCATTGACGGTCGGGGTGCAAGCCCTTCCGCCGGGAGCGCCCGTCGCTTTCGTTCGTCCCAACCGAAGCAAGCGACTAGACTTATGTCGGCCACCACACGACAAAAGCCGATTCGGTGAGACCCTTTGGGACTATTCGAGGTTTGACCCTCGAACCAGTAATAATTGTGATTGGGTCACTCGCCCAATCCCAAATTCCCATTTATTTATTCAAAAATATTTACAAAATATTGTATATGCAAAATAAAATAAACATTCTTATATCAACTTATATCAACACTCCTAATAAAATTAAAATAAAACAAAACGTTTCATTTATAATATCTCAATAAGTGAACAGCATTAAAATTTCCTCTTAAATGACCTGTTTGTGGATTAGATAATGTATATACATTATCAAAAGGAATTGAAGCAATTACATAAGGCCCCTCATAAGCCAAATCAAATTTACTTGTCTGTTTATTGCCAGCAGTAGATCTAGTGGAAGTTCTGATCTTTACTAAATCTGCAATATTATATTTTATCAATCTATTTGTTTGACAAATTTCACTAAAATGTTTTAAATTTTTACGAACTTTTTCTCTGACTTGTCTTACTACAAGTTTACTTCTTTTAACTTCAATAATTCTATCAAATATCTCATTTCTTTCTCCATACAATATTTCACATGGTGTATAGTCTGTACTATCATAATAATAATTGTTGGTTGGATGTGGTTACGTTGGATCTTGAGAAGAGAAACGCTGTTACTTGTTCGAAATTTTAATAGCGACTCGCCATCTTTTACAAAAGTAATAGATAATTGAATAGATCATAGATCAATGAATCGATAGTTCGTTTAGATTATTGATCATAGAGTAAATATCGATTATAAACTAACATGCCCCCCACCAAAAAGGGCACAGGCCTTTTTAAGAAAATTAATGAAATTGAAATTAAACTGTATATAAACCAAAGAATGAATTAATAGCAAACTGTCAAAATTTTAAGTTGTAAACACACATGAATGAAAATCTTAAGTAATACAAATAGTGAAACAAATATGCAAATATGAAAACAAATGTATGAAATTATCCTAGTATTTACAAAACATCCTAATTTTAAGTAATCATCCTTATAGTTAAATCGCTGTAATCAGTACAAATCAAAGTAAATGTAAACAAACTTAGCATAAATCAAAATGAAAAGAAAAACAAAATAAATAAATCTCAAAACCAAAATAAAAACTTAAAACATAACTGCTGAAATCAATAACACAAACATAATCAATTAGTTTTAAGTAATTGCAAATTAAATATGTACACAATGCATAGAAAACATTAATTAAGAATCTAAGGTAAGTATTGAAAGTATGAATCAAGTAAACTTATTAACTACAACAATTTGTAAAGAAAAATGATATAACATATATCTACTTAACAAGTTTTACAGTAAATTATGAATCAATGTTAATAGGTAAATGACACAATTTAAGCACATTTCTTTTAGTAACACTATCACCACACTTTACACTATACACTCTGGTTATCCCGTCTGGTCCAGGATGTTTGTTGAGTATGCGCCCCAGCATCCACTTCCCCGGAGGCATATTATCTTGTTTTATTAATACAATATCATTAATTGAAAATTCCTTTTTAATTTTCAACCATTTAGGTCTTTGTTGTAATCTTGTTAGATATTCTTGTTGCCATCGATGCCAAAAATCATTTAAAAGTTTCTGTGTATAAAGCCATCTAGTATGTAAGTTAAAATTAATGTTAGTTAAATTAGGTGTAGGAACAATTTTAAGGGCTTCTCCAACTAAAAAATGTCCTGGTGTCAGCGGGTCAACATTATCTACATCACTGTCATCTATTGGTGTCAACGGCCGAGAATTGAGACAAGCTTCTACTTGACACAAAAGTGTGCTCATTTCTTCGAATGTTAAATTTGTTGTCAAAACCCTCTTCAAATGACCTTTCATTGATTTGACTCCAGCTTCCCAGAGTCCACCGAATGTTGGACTGTAGGGAGGAATGAAATGCCACTGAGTACCATCCATAGCCAAGGTGTTTGCAGTTTGTTTATGTAATGATTCTAAATTAGCTTCATCTAGGGACTCCTTTAGTTCTCTATTTGCAGCAATAAAAGTTCTACCCTGATCGCTCCACATCTGAGCACAATGCCCTCTGCGCGACACAAAACGTTTGAATGCTGCAATAAAAGCTTCTGAGGTTAAGTCGCTCACCAATTCTAGGTGTATAGCCTTTGTAGATAAACAAATAAATATAGCAATGTAAGCCTTGCTTGTGCGAATGCCCTTGCCCTTGGACATGAGGATGTTGAATGGTCCCGCGAAATCTACGCCGCTGTTGAGAAAAGGTCGTGATGGAGTGACTCGCTGACTCGGTAGATCACCCATGAGTTGACTTCTTGTTTTGGCTCGAAGTTTTGCACAAATTATGCATTTAAAAATATGTGATTTAGCAATGCTTTTTGCTCTTATAATCCAATATTTCGTTATCAAATATGAAAGCATGAGTTGCAATCCACCATGTAAAGTTTTTCTGTGTGCATCATCTACAATAAGTGCGGTAAGTTTAGACTTGGAGTCGAGTATAATTGGATGTTTACTGTCTTCACTTAAGTTTGCATGACGCAATCTTCCTCCAACTCTGATAACTCTTTCTTTGTCAAGAAAAGGGTTCAAAGTTTTAAGGTGACTGGTTGGTTTGACATATTCATACATCATAATATTTCTTATGTCATCACTGAAATGTTCGCTCTGATACTTTTTTATACAGATTAATAAAGCTTGATTTAATTCTTCTGTTGTAATGCTGGACTCTTTGTATTCCTTTTTTCTGAAATTTAGAAATCTTCTACTGTAAACAATTATTTTTTGAAGTTCTTCTAGTGTATCAAAATTATCAAAATCTAAAAATTTATTTGAATAGTTATCTTCAGTTTCCATGGTATTTAAACAAACTTGTACAGATCTTCTCGAGATGAGTTGATACAATGTTAGGTCTTGAAAATGTTATTGTCTTTTGTAGAAGCCATGAAGGGCCATTCCACCATAAAGTATCGTTTTGAAGTTCATCGACACTGCAACCTCTTGAGGCAACATCTGCCGGGTTCTCCTGAGACTTAACATGATACCATTGACTGTTGTTGATGTTGTCCAATGCTATCTCTCGACTATTTCCTTCCATAGATTTAGGATTGTCTGTTTTGAAAGGTAATTCTACAATGTATCTGCCATTGCTACTTCTTGATGTTGTATTCTGAAATAATTCTTCACAAATTTGTTCATTTTGCGTTAATTTTCTTTTAGAAGTTGTATCTATTTCCCATAGTGATTTTAACATATCATCTAGGTTTGTAATTTGATGCATAACTATAATATTTTCTTGGGTTGATTGTAAACTATCATCTATTGTTCCAAAAATTATATAACCTAATGTGGTGTTTTGAGCACATGGTGTTCCTGGTGGGCCTCTTATAACCTCACTCAGTGTTATTTGTGAATATACATCTACTCCCAACAGTAGGTCTACAGATCTTGAAATGTTGAAACTTGGATCGGCTAACTCAAGTCCTTGTATGTGGGGCCAGTCGCTGTATTGCAATGTTGTGTTTGGTATTCTTGAAGTAAGTTGTCTGGAAATCACAAATGCCTTTATTTTGATGCTAAAATCTTTCAAAAATCTGGAGCTTACTTCAATTTGAATTGATTCATTTATCCTTGACTTTACTGATCCCACCCCGATGATGTTTCCTTTTGTTGAATATCTCTTTGCCTTTAACAATTGAGCGGCTCGCTCGCTTATTAAACAACCTTGTGAACCTGGATCGATTAATGCTCTTAAAACAGTTGTGTATCCATCCTCGCTTTTAACAGCTACTATTGCCGTCCCTAATAAAACTGTTTTATTGTATGTTGTATTTGATTGTGAAGTCGCTACTGTATTAATTTGAATTGGTGTTTCTTCAACATTTGCATTTAAAACCGTAGGTTGAGAATGATTTGCAATGTTACCTTGGGTACTCGCTGTGGGTGAATGATGAAGAAGCGTGTGATGCCGTTTGTGACAAATCCTGCAAGTGCTAGATGATCGACAATATTTAACAGGATGTCCTGGAATTAAACAGTTGTAACAGATGTTATTCTGATTGATATATTCTCTTCTCTTTTGTATATCCATTTTTCCAAAACTTTTGCAGTGACAAAGTGCATGATGTTCTTTACATAAGACACATCCTTTAAAATTTGTTGTAGTGTGATATGTGTGGACTGTATTTTTCTCCTTTGTAGATGATTGCAATAATTCGAGCGTTCTGAATTTAATTTCTAGAAACTTTTTTAAAATTGAAAATGTAGGTAGATCTCCGGAAACTTCCTTGCTTACATATTCTTCCCATCCCTTTTGTGACTCTAGATCTAATTTATTGGTAATTATATAAACAATTAGAGGGTCCCATTGGTCTGTATTAATGTTTAAATTATTAAGGCTATGGAGGCATTGGTTAGTGGTATCAAGTAAAGCTTTTATATGACTCACCGATGGACTCTGCAACTTTTTCTGGTTAAATAATTTCCTTAAAATAGATGTTACAATGAGACGTTTATTGTTATAACGCTGCCTCAACACTTCCCAGGCTTGATCGTAGTTGTCCTCCGTTACTTGTATATGTTTAAGTAAATTTTCTGCTTCCCCGCTGACACTCAATTTTAAATATTGTAGTTTTTGTACTTTACTAATTCCATCGTTCTTGTGAATGAGGGAGATAAAAAGGTCTTGGAATGTTGGCCAATCTTCATAATTACCGGCGAATGTGGGTACTTCTATATTTGGTAATTTTACCTGCTGCTTCATACTTGGTGGGCTGCCGATAGCTGGTATGCTGCTGCTTTGGGGATGTGCTGGCTGAAGAAAATCTTTCATAGCTGCTTTACCTTGAATGTAGGTCTCTTCGCAGTCGACGAATACTTCGTTCTTGAAATACTCCAATGATTTTCTTTGTTCTTTCGTTACTATCCTTATTAAGCTGTTATGATTATTTGTGAAGGCGACCCAGTATTCTTGTAAGATCGACATTTTGGTTTCAACATATCCTTCGGTCAGACGACTTTTTGAAGTCTTCTTGAAATTCTCATAAATTCGGGTAATGTGTTGGCGTATGTCTTGGAGCACTGTTAATAATTGTTCTACGTTATCCATATTTTCTACCAATTTTTCTAATTTTGAATAAAACGCTGACTATCCGGCTCGAAGGACCACTATGTTGGTTGGATGTGGTTACGTTGGATCTTGAGAAGAGAAACGCTGTTACTTGTTCGAAATTTTAATAGCGACTCGCCATCTTTTACAAAAGTAATAGATAATTGAATAGATCATAGATCAATGAATCGATAGTTCGTTTAGATTATTGATCATAGAGTAAATATCGATTATAAACTAACAATAATAATAACTGCTTTATTGTAACACTCATATACACAATTATGTGGAAGCCTTGGTTCCTGAACTAGGGCAAAGCCCTGTGTTTCAGGAGCCAATCCCTTCCCCCATTATCATCATCATTAAATTAATTTTACATTTAGTGATAAAAGAAAAGAAAACAATCATTTATGAAATTTTCAAAAAAGAAACAAACATTAAAAAAAAAAAGATATAACTAACTTATTTTCGATTTTTTTTTTGCATACGTGTGTTTTAGATTGGTGCGTGTGTATGTGTGTGTGTGCGTGTGTGTTGTGTATGTTTGAGTGTGCGTGTGTGTGGGAATGTTGGTGTGTGAATGTATCCCTATGAATATGTCAGATGTGCGTATAACTATAGATAGATAACAATAGATGAATTAGCAACTAGTTTTTTTTTTTTTTTTTTATGAGACATTTGTAATATGTTTTTTTTTTTTCTATTTCATTTTAAGTTCTCACTCTTCAATACTTATAAGATTTTCACAATCTCTGTAGTCTAGGTTGTTTAGCCAATTTTTTGCATGTTGTTTCATTTTATAGTAGTTTAAATTATACACATTGTGTTTTTGGTTAAGTAGGTTGTATAATCTAGGTGCTTGAAAATTGTATTGTTTTCTTGCCATTGAAGTTCTAACTACGGGCAACGGAGATATGTGTCTTCTTTTATTTCCTGTTAACGTTCTATTTCCATTACGATGATAGTTCTTAATACACTCAAATATGTAACATTTTCTAACACTCATAATTTTAGACTTTTTATAAAGCTCAGAGGAGGGATATCGGAATGAAAGTTTAAGTATTACTTTGAGTAAGGCCCGTTGCGCTCTTTCAGCTTCAAGTAAATAAGTTTTAGAGGCTCCACCCCAAGAGCAAATGCAATAGTTAATAATACAATGGCAAAGAGCTTTATATGTTGTAATCAAGAGCTCAGGGCTGGCTACCTCTCTCAATTTTTTAAAAACATATATTAGCCTCCTGATTCGTCCCGCTAATTTGTTTATGTGGAGACCCCAGTTTAATTTATCATCTAGAATGACTCCCAGGTATTTAATACTATTTGTTCTTTCTATGGCTGGGCAGGTGCAATATATTGTTTTGTTTGAATTTCTATTACATGGAGCTTGATGCATAGTAATGGTAAAATCTTGGGGAGGTTTTGTGTGAACCATTTTATGGAAAGCTAGATATTTTGTCTTTGTCGTGTTTATCGTAAGTAAGCTATTTTCCAACCATTGCGAGATGCGTGTAAGGCCACTATTAGCAAAACTTTCGACTGTATCCCAGGATTTTCCATGAAATAGTATCACAGTGTCGTCGGCAAACATGAGAATTTCAGCGTTAGGGAGCTCCATATTACATAGCTCGTTGATATAAGCTAGAAATAGTGTCGGTCCGATCGTACTTCCCTGTGGAATTCCGTAGGAGCAGGAAGCTGCATCACTTATGAAAGATCCAACACGAACTCGTTGTATTCTGTTGCTCATGAAGTCTTTAAACCAAGAGAGAGGTGTGCCTCTTATTCCAACATTCTGAAGCCGCGTTACGAGGACTGGCACTGACACAGTATCAAATGCTTTTTGAAGGTCTAAGAATACACCTATGCATTTTTCTCCTTTATCTAAATAATCAGCTATTTTGCTTGTTACCCTTAGTACTGCATTTGCTGTGGAACGATTTGCTCTAAAGCCATATTGATTTGGAGAAAGTATTTTTTTTTTCTCAAGATAGTTAATGAGCCGGTTATTTACAACTTTCTCAGTTATTTTGGAAAGGGTACTTAGTAGGGAGATAGGTCGATAGTTGGATGGAGAGTGGGTATCCCCAGACTTATAGATGGGTACGATAATTGATTCCTTGAATGGGGAAGGAAACTGTCCCATTTCCATGCTGAGGTTGATGAGGTGAGAAATAGGTGCACTCATTATATTAGAAAATCTTTTTAGAAACGAAGAAGTTATTTTATCCCATCCCGGTGAGCTATTCGTTTTGAGGTTTCGGATAATAATTCGTACTTCGTCTGGGTCGGTTAAAAAGAAAAACATTGAATTTAGAGGGATTTCATTCTCTGATTCTTTGGCTAATTGTAAGTCTGTTTTATTTAGTTTATTAAGTGTTATATCTGCCAATGACTTCCCGACATTTGTAAAGAAATTATTAACACGATCTAGAGATTTTATTGGCGAATGTTCTATTGTGATTAGATCTTGCATTGAAATTTTGCTTTTGGTCATGTTACATAAGTCTTTAATGATTTCCCACGTCTTTTTGCTATTTTGGAGATTTTCCTTAAGCTGTTGGTAATATTCGTGTTTCAATTTTTTTATAATATTGTTGCATACATTCCTATAATTCTTATATAAGTTACGCTGTTCTTCATTATCAGGAAACTTTTTTAATTTTTGGTGCAATTTGTCTCTTTTTCTAATAGATTTTACTACTCCCGGGGTAATCCAGGGTTTAAGAGGCTTCTTTTTGTTTGCTAATTCGATAACTGTAGAATTATCGTTAATCAATTTATGTATTATTGTGATTAAGTAAGTTGCAGCACTATTAACATCCTTCATTGTGTAGAATTGTTTCCACGAATGTTTTTTAAATCGTCACGAATACCGTCGTAATTTGTTTTTGTTTTCTCAAACGTATTTTTCTGTTTAATGTGTTTAACCTTCTCTATATATAACAATATAGGACAATGATCCGTAAACTCCTCAAAAACAGCTGATTTTATTATGTGATTGCTACCTTTGACCATAAAATGATCCAAGCAAGCATTTTTACGAGTAGGTTTGTCTATGCATTGCTTGTAGCCAAGTGTCGCCAGCATATTTAGATACTCAGAAGTGTATCCCCTTACGCTACTCGCCATTACATCTATATTCATATCTCCAGTAAGTATAACAGTTTCAGTTCTAGTCGCACATAGTATATTATACAAAGAATCAATATAGTTGGACGGATTCTGGAAGCTGGGTGGGCGATATGAGCATACGATGGTGGTTTCGTTGGCTAAGTTGAGGACTAAAAAGTTGCCCTCAGCTGCTATTGGTTCAATTGATGTTACGTTGATATCAGTTTTAACGTAAGCTAACACGCCGTCATTTTTTTTTTTTTTTTTTTTTTTATTTATTTTCAGGAAAAAAATAACACTATTTACAAATTAATGTTCGCCAAACCACTCACGTGGTTTGTAGGCGTCGCACCTTTTCAACTTTCCAAACACATAAATATAATCTTAATTAAATACAATTTTAAACTAACGCTATCAAGTTATTTCTTATTTATATATTTATTGCTGAGCTTTCAATCAAGAACAATTCATTGTTGATTGAAAGCTACAGCAGCATATTTTTCAATGTTTGCTTCAGTGAGCCCCTACTATTTACAGATCTATTCACAATTGAACTACGAACTAGTAAAGGTCTTAAGAATTTATTAAAAAGCTTTGGAGCCAAATATTCTCTGGTTCGTTCGCCGTAATAATTATAAGCTCTGGCTTCGCGTACGTTACCCGCAGCGACAGCCCTCGTGTTATAATTATTAGTAATTACTTCTACATCCGTAACCTTTTCATTTTTATAGTATAACTGTAACATTATTAGGTAGTGTGTTTTTTTATCAATAGGTAATATCTGACATTCTTTAAAGAGTTTATAATAATCGTGTTTATATTTATCTTTAAATTTTTTATCTACAATTAATTTCAATAAACGTAACTGTATATTTTTAATTTGATCTGTATAAGTTTTAAATGTTAACCCGTATGAACTTAAACCATAACTTATCACTGAATCTGCTAACGCATAGTATACCATGAACATAATATCTTTACTAACCACTCTTTTGAGCTGATATAATTTAGCCAAAACAGCTCTTAATCTGTTACAAACAGTATTTATATGCGGTCGCCAGTTAAAACAGCTATCTAACGTCAGACCTAAATACCGAAAAGTAGTAACACAGTCTACACTTGGACAGTTACACCAATTCTGGTCGCTGCGGTGGAAGCAGTCAAATGAGTGGCCAATGACATGAACCCCATGTATTGCAGCCTTCTTTGCATTCCTATTGTAGGGTGAATATATATGCATAGACTTTGTTTTCGCTATATTTAATAGTATGCCGTTATCGTGCGCCCATTGAACCACTCGAACAAAATCATTCTGCATCAATCTTTCCATCCTCTTCAAATCTCTGCCAGCCACCAACAAGCACATGTCGTCTGCATACATGTACACCCTACAATTCTCGACCACGTTGACCACACTATTTACGTGCATGATGTACCCAACCGGCCCGAACACTGAGCCGGTTGGCACACCGAGCACTACATATACTTATCCCATTAACAACCGTATACATTGACCTTTCTTTGAGGTAATTGTGGAAAAATCTATTGATGGGACCACTGATACCACATTCTTCCATGGCCAGTAGTAATTGGTTATGCTGTAAGGTGTCAAATGCCTTTTTGAAGTCCACAAAAAGTGCTATGAGCTGATTGCCCTCACTTAATTCTTTATTGACATAATCGGTGAACTGCCCAAGAGCAGTGTCAGTGCTTCTTCCCTTTCTAAATCCGTGCTGACTGTCACTTATAATTTGATGCTTTTCTAAAAATGTACTAATCTGTGGTACAATAACTTTTTCAGCAATTTTATTGATTACTGGCAAAATAGCAATCGGTCTATAATTGGTATAATCTAAGTGATTACCTTGTTTAAATATAGGCCTTATGACTGCCTTTTTTAAACCGTTAGGATAGATCCCCTTCAAAACACACATATTTATAAGTTTACATAATACAATACTAATGTCATTCTTTACTGTTTTTAAGTCCTCAACTCTAATTTGATCCCACCCCGGTGATTTATGACAATCTAAACTATCAATAATTTTTATCACTTGATCAGCTCTGACATTGTTAAATCTAAATGATACATCACTTTTCTTTACATAACTATTTCTATTGATTGAGTAACCGCTTCGTGTTGAATACCGTGTAATTATCAATACTAGGGAATATACCATGTTCATCGAGCCAACATTCAGTAAGTACTATAACGTCTATGTCAACGTTAAGACGCGTTATAAAAACTAGGAATTCGTCGAGATTGCGGTTAACACTTCTGATATTAACCGTGAGAACGATTAAAGATGTTTGGCAGTTTGGCTTGTAACGCAGTACAGACGAACATGTGTGGGGCAGTAAAATTTTATGACACTCAATTTCAGCGGTTTTATCAAGATCACTAAGTATGGTTTTATCAATACAATTGAATTTTATAGATGAATGTTATAGGACATTTCTCAATAATCGTTAATGTTAAAATATGTGGTTCGTGGTAGTTGTAAATGTCTAGGTTGATAAGATGGTGATAAATAACGTTTGGAGTGGTTTTTACGTTCATTATTACGTTAATTGTGAAAAAGTTTTTGCAGGGATTTTTGTTGTTATGTGTGAAAGTGTGTAACCAGGTGTTATGTTTTTTATTTGATGTAAAAGTTATGTGTAATGTGTTAAAAGGACAAACAATGCAATTCAAACTAACTTCACTAAAACATAAACAGTATTGATAATATAGTTTCTTTACGAACAAGATACAATACTGGGAGATATATTCCATTACTAGTCATATTTGGGGTTTCATCTTCATAATATCGTCTTCGGAATCAATTCTTACTAGTGGTGAACCTTCTTCCTTACGAAGGTATCCGTAGGTAGAGGTCCAACAAAACTTGTACTTCTCCTGGGTCGCATACTCTCGTGCCAAGTAGAAAAGGCGCCTATTTTTAGATGTCAGGTTTTCGGAAAAATATATTGGTAGCTTGGGGCCAGCAATCCTCAAGTGTTCCGTATTTAATTTGTTATTTTTGTTCTGTTTATTATATTTCTTTATGGAATTTAGTATATTTTCTTTCATTAAAACGCTATTGAACTCGGCAATAATTGCTGGTTTCGTTGTGTTATTTTTATTAATGCGAAAAATATCCTTTAAGTCCGAACATTTAAAAGACGTGTTGACTGTTTTGCAAACATCTTCCAAATAGTTCTTTAAATCTTGTTTATTTTCGCCATTTTTTGTTGGTATATTTCGTATTTCAATGGAGGCGGCGCGTTGTTGTTGCTCAATCTTATCTAATTTTTCCTCTAACGAACGTATATATTTTTTCTCCTCTTTCCGTGAATTTTCAATATGTGTTATTTTAGATATTATTTCGTCACATTTTTGCGCAGTGAAATCAACTGATTCTTGCAGCTTAATATTTTGTTCTTTAATTTCACTTACTGTAGATTTCAATTCAATTAACATTTTTGTGATATATTTTTTAAATTCATCAAAATCGGATTGGTCGGTTTGACATTCCCTCTTTCTTTTATTACGCTGCGTAACACAAGACACTGTTGTCTCGGAGTTTGAGGGTACATACAGATTCGGGTCCGATTGACTGTACGATTGCTGTGCGGGAACATCCAAGTTTGTTGTTGTTGACGTTTTCGGTGGAGTCCTCTTAAGCGGCATTTTAGTGGTAGTAATTGTTTATTAAGTAGTTTGTGCTTTATTTAGAGCGTGTACTCACAGTTATCCAAAGTGTAAATGTGGACAGTGTATATAGTTGACTTAATCTTCGCCACTTGTGACACGGTCGGTTGACGTTTACCAGTAGTTCAGCACGTAAGTAAACTTATTGAAAATTGCACTATTCGCACTTTTATAATCTATTCTCCATATCTAGACACATTTAGTTTATTTTTCTTAATTCAAATAGTTTACTGGAATTAAAATTAAACTTTTTAACTATTTATTTTAAAAGATATTATTTGAACACGTCTACTCTGTTTGACGGCTGCGCGGGGGGGGGGGATCATATCATACAAACACACTTATAATAAAATTAAAATAAAACAAAACGTTTCATTTATAATATTTCAATAAGTGAATAGCATTAAAATTTCCTCTTAAATGACCTGTTTGTGGATTAGAAGATAATTATAAAACTTCTATTTTTGGCAACTCATAAACCCAATCTTTATGTTTATTATGACAGTGTTCTAAACAATCTACCTAACTCCTTATTTACTCGCTCGGTTGTATTAGGCCTTGGATTTCTTACAGTTGTATTATATCGGTTTAATGTTTAAACTTTCCAATGGTCACTTATGAACTGTTTTCCATTATCAGTTAATACTCCTTTGGGTTGTAATAATTCTAAATAATGTTTTAATTTGGTCACAATAGTTTTTGCTGTTGTGTGTTTTAACGAATATAACTTTACAAATTCACTAAATGAATCTTGTATAACAAATATAAAAATATATCCGAAATTACCACATGGTAATGGTCCATATAAATCAGCCATTATCATATCACCAATGTTTTCTGTGACAATTGATTTACAAGGTCCTACATAAGTTATGTTATCTTTCCTTGCCAATTAACATATATGATGTGTTTTTATCTGCCTTTTTATACTTTTAGTTAAACCTTTCCAAAAGAATCTATCTCTTACATACTTTATAATTTTATAAGCTCCTTGATGACCCATTTCGTTATGTACTTGACTAATAACTTCGCTATGAAAATTTTAGGTCAACATAAAACTTCTTTAATGTATAACGATTCAATCTAGGGTCATTTATTTCTGCCATGTTTCCTAATGAATTTAATTTATTTATTATATTTTAAAGATCAGAGTCTCGTTTCTGATAAATAGATAAACATTTTAATTTATCTATTAAAGCATTGTTGCAGTCAACTTCTGTATAAGCTATATCTAAACTTGCATTCTTATTTTCTTGAATTAAATTGCCATTAGGATCCTCCTAAAATATCTAGAAAGGATATCTAGATAGTACATCTGCTACAATATTATTTTTGCATGATATATGTTGTACTTCATAATGAAACTGTTCAAGATATAATATCCATCTTGTAATTCTGCCATTAAATAATTTCATATTGTTAATAAATAAAAGTGCCTTGTGATCAGTTAAAATAAAGACGTAAGGTCTTTCTGACCTTAAATAAGTTTCAAACTTTTTTAGACAACTTATAATAGCGTAAAACTCCTGCTCTGTAACTGACCAATTTAACTCTGAACCCTTTAGAGTTTTAGTATGATAACCTAATATCTGCATTTCTCCTTTATCATTTAATTGATACAAAACTCCAGCCAGACCAACGCCAGAACAATCTGTTTGTAAATAATATGGCTTATTAAAATCAGGATGATGAAGCTTTATAGTATTAAGGAACTGTTCTTTCTTTAATAAATCACATAACGGTACGAGTATAATATTTTCACTATAATTTGGAATAAATCTCCTATAGAAATTACAAAGACCTAAAAAAGCCCCTTAATTGCTATATTTTTTGGGGTATTGGAAATTCTTGTATCGCTTTAACTTTATCAGGAGGATAAACCCCAACATTTTAATTTGTTTACAAATAAATTCACATTCCTTTAAACTACATGTTAGTCCAGCCTTATTTAATTTACTTAATACTATATCTACATGTTCCAAATGCTTTTCTAAATTTCTAGTTAACACAAAAGTTTTGTACCTCTGGTCCTAATATTAAATTCATTGCTCTACTAAAACTTCCAACAGAAGTCTTTAATCCTTGAGGTAACACATTATACACATAAGATTTGCCATTAAAATTGAACCCTGTATAATTTTTTCCCTCATCATTTATAGGTATTTGAAAATATGCATTATTTCAATCGATGGTATTTATAAACTTTACACCATGAAATGAATTTAATACATCTAATTGTATAGGCGGTCGCTCAGTCTCTGCAACCATTTTCTATATTTATATTTCTAGCATTTAACAGTACTCTTATTGATCCATCTTTTTTCATTGTAAAAGTTAATAAGGCGTTGAAGCCCTTGTTAAAGCAATTATACCTAATTGCTCCATTTCATTTAATTTATCTTCCATGTTTGTTCTATATACATAAGGTATTGGGTATGACCGTGTAACAATAGGTATGTCATCTACCATTTCTATTTTATGTTCATAAACTTTTGTCCTACCTAATTTATTAGTAAACATATCTTTGTATTTATTTAATATGCCTTTAATTTTACATTTTTCTATTTCAGTTAATACGATTCCAAATTAATATTACATAGATATGTTTTAATGCAACTTTTAAATGGTATAAAATAATTTTTATCAACTGCCTTCAATTCTATTCCAGCAATTTTATCTTTTAAATTTATCGCAATCTTATTAATTTTCATCCAATAAAACCCTATTATTAACGGTCTTATTAACTATTAATAATTAAAGCCTGTGTCTCGAAAATAACTTCACCAATCTTTATAGGTAAAATGATCATCTGTTGTATCTTTGTACTTCGCTGTCCTACAGCACCTTAGATGATGAAAGCCAGAGGCGGAATCTTTTTTGTCCCACCTCCCCAGCCCCCATCGTCGGATCCAATGTTTGGGCCCGCCGTCGACCCTACCGCGCCGCAGAGGGGGCTGGAAATCCAGACCCCCCCCCCCCCCCCCCGGCGTCTCCACACCACACATCCGGCCACGAGGGCTGCAGGGGGCAGGATAAACCAGTACCCACCCACAGCCCCGGGAGGAGCGGATTCCCTAAATTTGGATTTTCAATTTTATCTTATATTACTTGAGTTCTCCTTACTTTATTTTGTTCCTCTTTGCCCCAAAAGACTCTAAGGAAATCTATTTTAAAATCTTCAAAAGTTGTCCATTTGATACAATTTATTCGGGCCTAATGCTTTGCTTCATCTCAGACATTCTCGAGCTATATCAATTTCTATTCCCTTTGAAGGAACTCTTTTAAAATAGTTAATTAAATCTTCTATAAAAGTAACTGATGTACTTGTTCATTTCCTCCATATTTAGGTTTATCAATAGCAATATTGCTTATATTGTAAACAATATGCTGCTTTGGATCGGAATTATTATTTTTGGTTGCAACTTCTTCCACACTGCCATTTCTACTGGAATTATCTTCCTTAAATATACTTTCCAATTTATTAAATCTTTGTTCAAAAGATTTAACTGTCTCTTTCAATAGTTTTTGCAAAACTTTTATGTCCTTTTTTTTCTTAACTCCCTTCTTCTTGCCTTTATTGATTCCACTCATGTTTACAAAATTTTGAATTGTTTCCTAACACTTTTTATTCAAATTCAAAATTCTTTATTTCGGACAACAGAGACACAAGAGACACGAGAAACAAGGCATATGGTTCGTGGTCATCGCTTCTACTACTAACCTCGCAACACGATTATGGCGCTCGATCCGACCACCGTCAGTTCGCCAACACTGTTGGATAGTGTGAGCCGTAGTTTCGTTAGCCGCGCACCCGGCGCGGCACTTGGATGCCGACTCACGAACTACTCCACGCCCTCTTGATGTGCGTACACGAGAAGGAAGGGCGTTTATATGAGTGTGTACGACCTGCACGAAGTGGCAACCGGTGAACCGCGTACACCCCTCCCGAATCCAACGCAACAATTCGACGCAGGAGTGTGGGCGGATTTGCGTAGTTCGAATCCGTCCATGGAGCTCCACAACTTATCTCGCCAATATCGTGCGACAGACCTAAGGCCAGTAACCTGGTCTTGTATGGTGAACTTTCGGAATTATCTATTGCCCCAGCTTAAATTTTTCGAGATCCTATCGGATCTGACGGTAGCTCTAGGCACTGACCAAATAATCTACGAATCGAGCCGACCGAACTTCTTTATAATGAGGTCCGGAAACGACTGCTAGAAGTGAAGGGATCGCTAGACCCGGCAGATGTAATCACAGAATGACACGGGCAGCCCCCGAGCCCGAAGTAACGCGACCAGCGCCTTGTGGGACACACTGTATCGAACGCCTTCGAGAAATCGAGGACCGCCACGTGACACTCTCTTAACTTTTTCCTGTAATCCCCTAGTACTGCGTCCAGCGCGGAGGAATTCTCCAACGTGCCGTCGGCGCGGACGAATCCACGCTGTCTTATATCGAGGGCCGATATTCGGCCGGGCCACAAGAACGTCCGTTTTCGGCACAAAGACCGTCCGGCACAGCCGCAGGGGCTCCGGGATTGCACGCCGCAGGGCGCGCAGAGCTCCCGGTGTGGGCCCAGTCGCATCGGACACACGCTCTAGAACTGGTCTCCAGTAGGATTCCAGTTGTTCGAGCGTGTGCCCCACACGCCTGTGCGTTCGCTCCATCGATCACTTCGGCTGCTGCCCGACTTTTGGACTTACGATAGAGTTCCTATACTCTCGCGTACTCAATTCTCCTCCGTTTCCGGCTTGACAGTCTGGCAGAGGCATTGTCGGTGTCGTCTAAGTCGAGTGTTACTACTAATGCGGAAGCGCTTCGCGCTTTTGGCGCCCAGCCCATAGCGCGCTTTCCTCGCCACGGCCACCGAAAGGAGGTCCTCGATGAGTCGAGACGCGCATGGTGTACCTGGGATGCCAGGATCCACGGCAGGCGGCGTTCTAGTTGGCGATGCTTGTGGCTGGACGGATAACTCGGCACTCTCAGTTTCCTGAACCGGCTGTAACGAATTCCTGCTCTGACTATCGCCCCAGGAAGGTGGTTTGAACTCATCCCGGCACCTTTGTACCAGGCTCCGATAGTCCCCACCACGACGTTTACCTTTGATTGCTTCGAGGGTCCTGTCGAACCCCGTCAAGCAATTGAATAGGTCTACATTCGTACAGCGGCCGGTCTCCTCGAGCAACCTAGCCTCCGTAGGCGCCATCAACAGCACCTCGTCTTCGCGCCACCTGCGCTTCACCGACGCGGGAGCAGCTTCCGCATTCATCTCTTAACGGGTGGGCACGACGATTGTGAACTCCCAAACCCGTTTTGGTGCTGAACTTGCGTTCACACACCGGACATGTCCAATCGACCACCGGTCCCGAGGCCGAGGCCCCGGTTCGCGTGGCCGGAGAATGGGCCAAGCTCCCCGACTCCTGTGGGAGGTCGGGGTGACCAGATAAAATTTCCTTTTCTCTTGTCTTTGTTGCTTGTTTAAACCCATTGATGGTCGGGGTAACCCTGTATACTTTTTTCTTTCATCATTTATAGGTATTTGAAAATATGCATTATTTAAATCAATGGTATTTATAAACTTTGCACCATGAAATGAATTTTATACATCTAATTGTATAGGCGGTTACTCAGTCTCTGCAACCATTTTCTATATTTCTAGCATCTAACAGTACTCTTATTGATACATCTTTTTTCAATGTAAAAGATAATGGGCTACTATAAGGCGTTGAAGCCCTTGTTTAAGCAATTATACCTAATTGTTCCATTTCTCTTCCATGTTTGTTCTATATGCATAAGGTATTGGGTATGACCGTGTAACAATAGGTATGTCATCTACCATATCTATTTTATGTTTTTTTATTTTTTTATTTTTTATATATTGGAAAAGTTAGCGCTTGACCACGATCTCACCCGGTGAGGTGAAGATGTGGTCTAAAGATGGTACGCGCTAGCTTTGTAGATGCCTATTCACTCTACTCTTGAAGGTCCCCACATCGTACTTGGACGGAAAAAACAGACGCCGGCAACTTATTCCAATCCTTAGCAGTACGCACAAGAAACGATGATTCAAACTTTTTCGTTCGAACGCGTGGCACGTCTACTACATAAGGATGGATTCCAGCCGTATGTCTGAACGTCCGATGGTAGAATGGTGATGGTGGAATTATATCATGTAATTCCTGCGCACACTCCCCAAAATGCAGCCTGTAAAATACCGAGAGACTAGCCACTCTACGCCTGTGCTCAAGACTGATTAGATTTAGGTCTTGGTCACCGAACAACTTTTTGGCTCGCCTCTCCACCGAATCTAGTGCTGCGAGTTGGTACTTTGCTGCGCCTGCCCAGATATGACAGCAGTACTCCACACATGGCCGGATCTGTGCTTTATACAGGGTCAAAAGCTGTCCCGGTGTAAAGTACCGCCGTAACTTTGAAAGGACTCCAAGTTTCCTTGCAGCTACCTTCGCCTTAGACTCTATGAACTGTCCGAAGTTAAGATTCGACGAAATTTCGACGCCCAGTAACTGCAGACAGTTGGTGAATTCGAGGGACACATTCTGGAAAGTGGGAGCTAGGGTGAACTCGCTCTTTTTGGCGGTGAATACACACGCTTGTGTTTTGGCGGCGTTGAATCGCACAAGATTGGCCTGTCCCCAAGATGAGACTGCCTCGAGTGTGCGATTAGTACGCTCTACCATGGCCTCACGTTCAGACTGTACTTGATCTCGACTGGTCCTACCTACCGGTAGATATCTCTGTATAACTGTGCTGTCATCTGCATACCCAAAGATACCGGGAATGAGCAGGTCGTTAATATGCAGCAGAAAAAGAGTTGCGGAGAGAACGGAACCCTGAGGAACGCCAGCATTAGTGGCCATAGTGTCAGACGAAGAACCGTCGACAACGACGCGGAGCGATCGCTCACTCAGGAAGTCCTTTATCCACTCGATCAGACCAGGGGATATACCGTAGGCTGGAATCTTGCTAATAAGGCTGACGTGCCAAACCCTGTCAAAAGCCTTTGAGATGTCGAGAGAGACAGCAATGGCCTCCCCGTTCTTTTCTAGGGCCTCGCCTATTAGGTGAGTGGCATACGCTAGAAGGTCTCCTGTCGACCGATTTCGGCGAAATCCGTATTGTCGGTCGCTGAGGAGATCATTCTGTTCTAGGTACGCGATGAGACGGGAGTTCAATACACGTTCTATAATCTTACAGAGTATAGAAGTGATTGAGATGGGACGATAATTGGCAGGGTCGGCACGACTGCCTTTTTCATTATTAATTTATCATTAATTTTGTTCATAAACTTTTGTTCTACCTAATTTATCAGTAAACATATCTTTGTATTTGTCGGCGCCCGCGCGCCACCTGAGCGAAACTGTAAACAACACGTGCACTGATCATGTCACCGAGCGCGTCATTCGATGCCCCCACTCTCCCCACTACTAGCTCTGCCGCTATAAAAGACGTGCAACATTATTTGAAAGGCAGTCTTGGCTCTGGCGTGGCTCGGTGCACTAGTTGTACTTCGCTTGCTTAACCTAGACGCTTTGGATAATTGATTTGTGGAAGCGGATTAATTATTATTCCGGTGCTATAATTTGGTCACTTGACTAATTATACCCGGTTATTATTTAAGGCTAATTTATTGAAATGTTACTTTGGAACATAGTTTAGTTTAATGGTTAATTAACTGTCATTAGTCCTGTGATTTTGCTGAAAACTATTATAAAGTTTAAAGTAGCTTCATTCTTTTTAACTATGAACGATCCTCTTCCTACATCAGAAGTGGAATCGGATCCATTTCCATCTCACGATCAAACCAACTCAACCAACTGCATGGAAAAGCAAATGTCTCTTTTTTTCTTCCGGAATGGAAGCAATTTTATGAAAATTATCAAATAGTTTAAACCAGCATCCCGTCAATCCACCTACCCCCTTTAAATTGGTGTAATTCGATTCCTTAAGCGAAATGATCATCGAAAAAGATCTTGGAGGGTGTTGACCTCATTATTGCACTCACTCACGCCCTTAAAGGTCGCCGCGACCTGCCTTACAAAATACGGCCAGATAACATGTCCTGATATGCTATTAAGGAAATATTAATCTTAAAATTTTTAAAGCCAATAATGATGCAAGACTATTTGATCAGTTCATAAAGTTTCGCCTTGGACAAGGAAATTTCCTAGGGATATCTAAAGTAGCTTCTAGTTCACCTAACGACGATACATCCAGACTAAACTTGGATGATATTAGATCTAGTGCCTTCAGCAATATCATTAAGTCCTTAGAAGCAGATTATCACCGATTTAATAGAGGCAAAGCTAAAGTACGACCTTTTTCACTAGGTGATTTCGTGTTTGTCAAATCTGAAAAAGAGTTTAATGGTCCATTTAAAATAACGGTTATATTAGATAACGATCGCTATGAATTGAGACATTTTGATGGTTCAAATCGAGTTATAAATATTCCCACGAAAACTTACGTGAGGTGCCCCGGGGTCCAACTGAATTTCATGTAATGGCTGACTATTGTTCTGATAATGTTAAATATTATTTTAAGTACGGGATGTCTCAATCAAACAACTGTTACGTATCGACTCAATTTAATAATCTACCCACTATATACAATATTTTTTATCAACCGAATACTTATTTCTGGATACCTGACATCCCCCTTCTTTTAAACATGTGTATGCGTAACATAAAAAAAACTTATACAAAAAAATAAAAATAAAAGAAACACTTACAATTAACCAACCATCCCCCTTCTTAAAATATTGTAACATTCTACCTAACTTGATATATAAGCTATATAATATTAATGAAAGAGAAAGAAAACTGTAACAATATAGTATAATAATGAGAACGTAAAACAAAATTTTCACACCATTAAAAATTTAATACAATGCAAAGAACAAAAAAAAACATACAGTCTTAAAAATACTAATCACATAGAAAATAAAATAGTAATCACAAGAAATACTAAGCATACATAATTCACCTTCGGAACAGTTTTTTTTTTTTTTTTTTTTTATCTCACCAGTTCCTCAAGGGTACCCGAACCGATCAGGAGGCCTCACTGTCCTGCCAAATTTCGTAACATATAAGTTGTTGCTTTCACGATTTGTACCCATCAATGATTGGGTGGAGGGATCCTGAACACGGGCGCGCGCCGCTTGTGTTTCGCAACGAACATTGAATTCATCGTCATCGTACGGCGACGCGTATGACTCACTGCGATATTCGCTATCTTTTACAATATGCCTACGGTTTCTTCTAATTACACGACCTGTACACATTTTAATTTGATAAGATCGTGGGTTAATATTTTTTATTATTACGCCATTTGACCACATCCCATTTGTAAATACTTTAACTTTGTCTCCTTGCTTTAATTCCTTCAATTTTTTACTTCTTTTATCGTAATAGTGTTTTTGATAAATTTGCCGGCTATGTAAATGTTCTTTTACTAAGTTTTTATTAACAAGTTTTGGTTCCAAAAATACCGGGGCTCGCGGTAAAATGCCTCTTAAACTACGATTGTTTAGAAGTTGAGCTGGAGAAGCTAATTTAGCACTAATTGGACTGTTCAAATATTCTAAAAGAGCTAAACGGAAATCTGTTTGGTCGTAATGTGTCTTTTTGAGTATGTTTTTTATTGTCTGTACAGCTCGTTCTACCTGGCCGTTAGACTGTGGATAGCGGGGCGAGGACGTGACATGCCTGAACTTCCAATCTGTCTCAAAACATTTAAATTGGTGTGAATTAAATTCAGGGCCATTGTCCGACATTAATATTAGGTCCTTACATATGGAATTGGCGTTTTTCGTACTGGCCACTTTAATCAAGAATTTCTCCTCTTTGGTAAGGAATTCCAAATTCAAATTTGTACAGCTATAGACTCATGTATTTGTGGTTCGATGACCGTCATTCATTTGTTTTTTTTCTTCTGTTTTTTCTGTTTGCGTCACTCATTTTACAAAATGGAAAACTTAAAATATCGCATTATTTACGAGTACGAGTTCCGCCGTGGCACTAGTGCTGCGGAAACGACTCGAAGGGTGAATGATGTGTATGGCGGTCGTGTTGCAAAAGAAAACACAGTTCGTTTTTGGTTCCAACGTTTTCGTTCTGGAAATTTCGATCTGTAGAACAGGCCCCGTGGACGGCCTGAGACTCAAGTTGATAATGAAGAGTTGAAGGCTATTGTGGAAGCGGATCCATCGCAAACCACGTCCGAGTTAGCTGCAGGCTGCGATGTTAGTGATAAAACTGTTTTAATTCACTTGAAGCAAATTGGGAAGATTAAAAAGCTTGAAAGGTGGGTACCTCACGAATTGACTGAAGCAAACCGGCAAACGCGCGTCGACTGTTGCGTTACATTACTAAACCGGCACAATAATGAAGGTATTTTAAACCGAATCATTACCTGTGATGAAAAATGGGTTCTTTACGATAATCGGAAGCGCTCAGCGCAATGGTTGGATCCTGGCCAGCCAGCCAAATCCTGCCCCAAGCGAAAATTAACCCCAAAAAAGTTACTTGTAAGCGTTTGGTGGACTAGTGCCGGTATTGTTCATTACAATTTTCTCAAATCTGGCCAGACTATTACGGCTGATGTATATTGTCAGCAATTGCAAACCATGATGGAAAAGCTAGCGGCTAAACAACCTAGGCTGGTCAATCGCTCCACGCCACTGCTGCTTCACGACAACGCTAGACCACACACTGCGCAACAGACGGCTACTAAATTAGAAGAGCTTCAATTGGAAAGTCTAAGACATCCTCCGTACTCCCCGGACCTTGCTCCCACAGATTACCATTTTTTTCGAAATTTGGATAACTTCTTGCAAGGGAAAAAATTCAACTCCGATGGGGCAGTCCAAATCGCCTTCAAAGATTTTATTGATTCCCGTCGGACTGTTTTTTTTAGTAAAGGAATCAATGAACCACTTATGAGATGGCAAAAGTGCATAGAAAATAATGGTTCATACTTTGATTAATTAAATATATTGTATTAAAAAATATTCGACTTTTTGTTCCTCCCATACAAAACGCCAATTTCATATGTAAGGACCTAATATTTCCGGAATGCCCTGCCTACTAAAAATATTTTTTAAATTATCGATGACCTCCAAGGAGGTCGTGGTATTCAACTTATTTACTTCTATATATTTACTGTAATAATCCACAACAATTAAGAATGGCCTATTCGCAAAATGAAAAATATCCACTCCTAATTTAGACCATGCTCTGCTGGGTATTTCGTGAGGAATTAGACTTTCTTTGACATTTTGTTTCCTGTAGGTGAGACACGCCTGACAGTGCGAAATCATATCTGAAATTTGAGAATTCATGCTGGGCCAATACATAATCTCACGAGCCCTATTTTTACATTTTTCAGCACCTAGGTGCCCCGCATGGATTTTAAGCAGCATTTCTTTACGCATACATTTTGGTATTACTATTTTTGCGCCTTTCCAAACCATGTCAAACGCAACGGTAAGCTCGTCCCTACAATCCCAGTACGGTCTCAGCAAACATTCTACTTTGCTCTTATGATCCGGCCATCCTTTTCTAATCATCTTAATTAATGACTGCATTTCTTTATCTAACTTTGTATTACGCTGAAGTTCTAAAAAATGCGAGTCCGTAAGGGGATTGCTGACGGCGACGGCACACACCTGCGCGCGCATCGCCCAGTGTTCGCGCGCGCCCTCGCCCGCTACCGCTGGCGTCGACGCCACCGCGCGGGAAAGCGTGTCTGCTACATACAAGTACTTACCTGGCTTATATATTAATTTAAAAATTTAAGAACCAATTGGGAAAAAAATAAATGTGGGCAGTAACACAGGCTACGGCGCGTCACTTGGTCAAATTTCGAACTACGTACGGACCGTGCGTAGTAAGACGAAAACTTCATAAGACGCAGCATTTTCTCGATGTTATAAATTATGGGAAAGTGAATTTAATTATTTGTCTTATTGTTTTAGTGAGAATATTAATGTGTATGAATTAAAAAAGATTTTTTATAATAGTTGTGAATTGTGTTTGATTTGGAATAAATCGAAATGGCGGTAAGTTTTATTTATTCAGTTTGTTATTCGACATTAATATTAATTCATGTGTGGCTTTACTACAGTGACCTTTGTCCTTTTTAATATTTTAATACAATTTTTTCCCGCCCTTTTAAATGTTAATCTTTTTTTACAATTTGAAAATAAAATAAAATTGAAATGTTCATTTGAATTAAATAACAGACTAAGACTAATAATTTTTATTTATTATTTGATTGATAAATTCATATTTCAAGTCGACATCCTGTGGACAATGCGTCGCTTTGGGAACAAGTTGGTCGAATCGAGGTCATCCTGTTTTTTTTATTAGATATCGCCCAAACAATATCGTCCATTTTGTTTTTTATTATATTTTACGATTTCCGTTACTTTATGGAATTATTTAAACTTTCTCATACAGATACTTCGCTTTTATATTCTCTAGAATATCACGGAAACTGTATTTGTAGAGTCGGTTGGTATAAAAAACTAGTTTCTGGAATGTAACAGCTATTTCTCAACAATGCAACGATTAAAGCGATGTATATAACGGTTTCTTCTTACGTTTATAATGGGGGAATAAAAAATATAACTATACCATACTTAAGATCATGTTTTTCGATCGCTATTACGATCTTTAGATCGATATTGGAATGGATTAAAAATGAGGATCGTCGAAATAAAAACCGATAAATCACATTTTATTGTTATTTTTTATACTTTTCCATAGAATAATTAGATTTATCGCTTTTTGTTCCTACGTTTTAGTTAAAGGTATCTCGGATAAGCAAGGATAGAGATAGATTATTGAGTTCGGATATTCGCTCTATTTAAAAAAAAACTTTAAAATTAATTCGCTTATTTTAGTATTTAAATTGTATCATTTTTTGGCGTTATTGTCGATATCTTTTGAAAAAATGAATTTTTTACTACGCAATATAGTCTTATGCGTAGTATTCTGCGATAGGATTCTTTAAGATTTAGTTAAAAAAACATCTCAGGAGTACAATATAATACTTTGTAAGAGTTCAATTGTACCAGATGTTCTTTAAATAAAATTAACATATAGTAACAATATGAGATTTTAATGTATGTACATATTTAATACAGTTCGCACGACTTTGTTATCATAATTCGCAGTCAAGCTGTTCGATGTGGTCAGACTATATCCGACTGGCTTGAAGTGGACACGGGCGTCCCCCAGGGCGGATTACTGTCCCCTCTCCTTTTTTCTCTCTTTATAAATCTGCTTTCCCCTCATCTCAAAAGTAATTACCACATGTATGCTGATGACCTGCAATTATATAGTGCTGCATCAGTCAATGACCTAAATTCTGCTATATTATCACTGAATAATGACCTGTCTCGTCTCCAAAAGTGGTCTGAAGCATACGGCATCGTAATTAACCCACACAAATGCCAAGCAATCATTATAGGTAGTTCCCGCCAGTTAACTAAAATCATTACTGATGACATCCCGTCCCTTTCACTCAACGGTTGTGTCATCCCGTTCACGAGCACAGTCAAGGATCTGGGTGTCATTATTGACTCCGAGCTGCGATGGTCAGCCCATGTCAAAGAAATTTGTCGCAAATTCTATGCATCTCTCCATTCTATCATCCGATTTAAACACTTCCTCCCCGTCAAAACAAAGCTTACTTTAGTAAATTCCCTTCTTCTTCCCATTATTGATTATGCCGACGTTTGTTTTATTGATCTAAATACCGACTTACTGAATAAGCTGGATAGACTACTTAATAACTGCATACGATATATTTATGGTCTTCGCAAGTTCGATCATGTGTCGGATTTCCGATCAAAACTAAAATGGCTGCCCATCAGGGAACGTAGGAACGTTCGTATTCTCTGCACTCTTTACTCAGTATTAAATGATACAAATTACCCCACTTATTTAAAAGACTTCTTCAAATTTCTGTGTGAAAATCACGAGCTTTCTCTTCGGTCCTCTGACAATCTCTCACTATCCGCGCCTATTCATCACTCGTCCTTCTTGGATAAATCCTTCTCTGTGACAGCTGTTAGACTGTGGAACGATCTTTCACCTAACATTAAAAAAGCCTCCTCCAAAATTATTTTCAAGCGCCTGATTCGGCATCATTATGTTATGAGACTCCATTCATAAGTAGCCTTCTCGCTGTTATCGCTTATTATTGTACTTATTAATCTAGAGCTTTTATTTATCTTATTCTTTTTCTTCTACATGTACAATGTTTTATTAATATTATATACAATATTTTATTAATACCTATTTATTTCTAATATATTACTGTATTACATAATATTGTATTAGTAAAATAGTATCTTCAATTCATATCTGCCCTGCACATAATTATACTTTCCTCTCATATACCGGATGACTGGTAGAGAATGCCTTTAGGCATTAAGTCCTCCTTGTACTTATAAAAGTGCTAAAGAATAAATAAATAAATAAAATAAATAAATAATTTACGCAGCTCAAAATTGTATCCCACATCCGCTCCCATTCTGTCTACCCCAATATGTTTTATATCAATCTAATGACTAAATTAAATAAACCACAGATTCAGTAATATTCGCTAGACAGAGAGTTGCTTGGAAATCAAAGATTATGCTTTGTTCCCGTTCCAAATTAAAAGCGTTACAGGTTGCAAATACTTCCTACTAATTCTATATTTATCCTCATTGGCGTTTCCAACATGGCTACCATCAGCGCTTGAATGGCGGAAATCAAATAGGCACAAAATACAACAGCTTACAGCCTATTCAGTGGAATATCTACACAGTTCAGTGAAGTAAACAAAGGAACATCAAGTTCCTGACATTCTTAAAATTCACTTTAAAGTTAAGCCGTTTAAGATGCAGGAGACGACACGACGGGTTTGTATGAATCGACATACATACAAACCCACATCTATCTAATCTATATATATAAAAGAAAGTTGTGTTAGTTACACCATTTATAACTCAAGAACGGCTGAATCGATTTAGCTGAAAATTGGTGGGTAGGTAGCTTAGAACCAGGAAAAGGACATAGGATAATTTTTACCCCGTTTTCTTTTCTTTTTTTTATTTTTATTCTACGCGGACGGAGTCGCGGGCAAAAGCTAGTTGTTTATATTATTGTGTGTCAAATGAGCAAGCGGTCATCTGAAACCTAAATAGGACAGCTGCCCATACACATCCACAATTGCAGATGCGTTGTCTGTTGCCTTTAAACTACGGAAGAGGGAATACACAGAACAAAATATTTCCCTTTCCTATGCGACCCCTTCTTCGTCAAATCCATTTCACTTTCCCCTCTTTTTCCTTATACGAGTGGGAAGGGAAACAGGACTAATATTAGTCCTCCGTCACGCACACTGATCAGACTATAGGCGGAATGAACTCCAGTTGACGCCTGTCTTCTATTTGGTCCATTTGTGCAACAGATGTTGCTGGCGTTACATAAAACTGCTGCAGTGTAACGTAATTAAAAATATAAAAAAATATATGTTTAGGTACGCTGCTGTGTAATATTGCAATCCTATCTTACTAATATTATAAACTAGCTTTTACCCGCGACTCCGTCCGCACGGAATAAAAAATAGAAAACCGGGTAAAAATTATCCTATGTCCTTTTCCTGGTTCAAAGCTACCTGCCCACCAATTTTCAGTCAAATCGATTCAGCCGTTCTTGAGTTATAAATGGTGTAACTGACACAACTTTCTTTTATATATATAGATAAATAAATAAAATAAAAAAAAAATAAAAATAAAAAAGCCTTTTATTCCATGCATTACAAAAAACTAATAAAATTACAAAAAAACAAATATTATTGTATGTATATTTAACAGTTATTTTTAAGATTTTTCAATTTAATTTATAATATTTATATGCATGGACCCCTCTCAGGTGAAGGCCTCCTCCAAAGATTCCCATTTGTGTCTGTCTCTGGCGTTATTTATCCAGTGCGATCCAGCGACTTTTTTAATGTCGTCCTCCCAGCGTGTGTATGGTCTACCGACGCGCCGCTTACCTTGAGGACCCTCCCATGTAGTTACTTTATATGTCCATCTCTTATCTTTAAGTCGTGCTACGTGGCCTGCCCACTTGAATTTTAGTCTTTGAGCATATTTGAGCGCATCCACTGTTTTGGTTATGCTTCTTATCTTTGTATGACGTATTCTGTGCGTTTTTCTTACATTAATCATGCTGCGCTCCATTCCCCTCTGGCATGTTGTTATTTTATTCTTGACATTATTCGTGAATTTCCACGTCTGGCAAGCATATGTAAGACATGGCAAAATGCAACTATCCATAATTTTCTTTTTCACTTCTATTGGCATGTTACTCTTCATTACTTCTCTGTAGCTCCAAAACTTATTCCACGTGATTCTTGTTCTCCGCTCCACCTCTAGCTCGTTACTATTGCTATTGAATGTTATCTGCTTTCCTAAGTAGACATATTGCTCCACGTATTGTAGTGGTTCTTGTTCCAGTGAGATGGTTCTTTTATAACTATTAGTCATTATGTTTGTTTTTGTCAAGTTTATTTCTAATCCGACTTGTCTGCTACTTTCATTTAATAACTGTATCATGAGCTCTAAGTTGCCACCGGTTTCAGATAGTAGTACCAGGTCATCTGCAAACCTTAAATGACTCAGGTATTTTTTTATTTTATTTATTTACTAGCTTTTACCCGCGACTCCGTCCGCGCGGAATAAAAAATAGATAACGGGGTAAAAATTATCCTATGTCCGTTTCCTGGTTCTAAGCTACCTGCCTACCAATTTTCAGCTAAATCAGTTCAACCGATCTTGAGTTATAAATAGTGTAACAAACACGACTTTCTTTTATATTAGGTCCTTACATATGAAATTGGCGTTTTGTATGGGAGGAACAAAAAGTCGAATATTTTTTAATATAATATATTTAATTAATCAAAGTATGAACCATTATTTTCTATGAACTTTTGCCATCTCATAGGTCGTTCATTGATCCCTTTACTAAAAAAACCAGTCGGACGGGAATCAATAAAATCTTTGAAGGCGATTTGGACTGCCCCATCGGAGTTGAATTTTTTCCCTTGCAAGAAGTTATCCAAATTTCGAAAAAAATGGTAATCTGTTGGATCAAGGTCCGGGGAGTACGGAGGATGTCTTAGACTTTCCAATTGAAGCTCTTCTAATTTAGTAGCCGTCTGTTGCGCAGTGTGTGGTCTAGCGTTGTCGTGAAGCAGCAGTGGCGTGGAGCGATTGACCAGCCTAGGTTGTTTAGCCGCTAGCTTTTCCATCATGGTTTGCAATTGCTGACAATAGACATCAGCCGTAATAGTCTGGCCAGATTTGAGAAAACTGTAATGTACAATATCGGCACTAGTCTACCAAACGCTTACAAGTAACTTTTTTGGGGTAATTTTCGCTTGGGGCAGGATTTGGCTGGCTGGCCAGGATCCAACCATTGCGCTGAGCGCTTCCGATTATCGTAAAGAACCCATTTTTCATCACAGGTAATGATTCGGTTTAAAATACCTTCGTTATTGTGCCGGTTTAGTAATGTAACGCAACAGTCGACGCGCGTTTGCCGGTTTGCTTCAGTCAATTCGTGAGGTACCCACCTTTCAAGCTTTTTAATCTTCCCAATTTGCTTCAAGTGAATTAAAACAGTTTTATCACTAACATCGCAGCCTGCAGCTAACTCAGACGTGGTTTGCGATGGATCCGCTTCCACAATAGCCTTCAACTCTTCATTATCAACTTGAGTCTCAGGCCGTCCACGGGGCTTGTTCTGCAGATCGAAATTTCCAGAACGAAAACGTTGGAACCAAAAACGTACTATGTTTTCTTTTGCAACACGACCGCCATACACATCAATCACCCTTCGAGTCGTTTCCGCAGCACTAGTGCCACGGCGGAACTCGTACTCGTAAATAATGCGATACTTTAAGTTTTCCATTTTGTAAAACGAGTGACGCAAACAGAAAAAAACAGAAGAAAAAAAACAAATGAATGACGGTCATCGAACCACAAATACATGAGTCTATAGCTGTACAAATTTGAATTTGGAATTCCTTACCAAAGAGGAGAAATTCGTGATTAAAGTGGCCAGTACGAAAAACGCCAATTTCATATGTAAGGACCTAATATATATAGACATACAGAAACTCCAATTTTGTTAATATGTAGATACGATGTTATGAGATATGATTAGATATATGTAAATTGATGTACAAATTGTCTGTATGTTTGTATTTGTTGTTAGTATATACAAGATTCAATATTTAGTATATAAATCTTAAACTGTCACGTATTTTAAATCTTAATATTATAAATGCGAATGTTTAGATGTATGTATGAAGATATCTCCGGAACAACTCAACAGATCTTGATGAAATTTGTCACAGATGTAGAACATAGTCTGGAAGAAAACATAGTCTACTAATTGAGTTTATTTGTTTTACGCTTCACGGATGGAGTCGCGAATAAAAGCTGTGTTAATAAAAACATTGAACTTTATTCTCTTTGAGGTTAGAAAATCTTTTCGACAAGAGAGAGACAACAATATTTATGATAAGTGTCGTTGCAGTTGAATAATACGATTTTAGAAAGTTAACTAATATTAGGTCCTTACATATGAAATTGGCGTTTTGTATGGGAGGAACAAAAAGTCGAATATTTTTTTAATATAATATATTTAATTAATCAAAGTATGAACCATTATTTTCTATGCACTTTTGCCATCTCATAGGTAGTTCATTGATCCCTTTACTAAAAAAACCAGTCGGACGGGAATCAATAAAATCTTTGAAGGCGATTTGGACTGCCCCATCGGAGTTGAATTTTTTCCCTTGCAAGAAGTTATCCAAATTTCGAAAAAAATGGTAATCTGTTGGAGCAAGGTCCGGGGAGTACGGAGGATGTCTTAGACTTTCCAATTGAAGCTCTTCTAATTTAGTAGCCGTCTGTTGCGCAGTGTGTGGTCTAGCGTTGTCGTGAAGCAGCAGTGGCGTGGAGCGATTGACCAGCCTAGGTTGTTTAGCCGCTAGCTTTTCCATCATGGTTTGCAATTGCTGACAATAGACATCAGCCGTAATAGTCTGGCCAGATTTGAGAAAACTGTAATGAACAATACCGGCACTAATCCACCAAACGCTTACAAGTAACTTTTTTGGGGTTAATTTTCGCTTGGGGCAGGATTTGGCTGGCTGGCCAGGATCCAACCATTGTGCTGAGCGCTTCCGATTATCGTAAAGAACCCATTTTTCACCACAGGTAATGATTCGGTTTAAAATACCTTCATTATTGTGCCGGTTCAGTAATGTAACGCAACAGTCGACGCGCGTTTGCCGGTTTGCTTCAGTCAATTCGTGAGGTACCCACCTTTCAAGCTTTTTAATCTTCCCAATTTGCTTCAAGTGAATTAAAACAGTTTTATCACTAACATCGCAGCCTGCAGCTAACTCGGACGTGGTTTGCGATGGATCCGCTTCCACAATAGCCTTCAACTCTTCATTATCAACTTGAGTCTTAGGCCGTCCACGGGGCTTGTTCTGCAGATCGAAATTTCCAGAACGAAAACGTTGGAACCAAAAACGAACTGTGTTTTCTTTTGCAACACGACCGCCATACACATCATTCACCCTTCGAGTCGTTTCCGCAGCACTAGTGCCACGGCGGAACTCGTACTCGTAAATAATGCGATATTTTAAGTTTTCCATTTTGTAAAATGAGTGACGCAAACAGAAAAAAACAGAAGAAAAAAAAACAAATGAATGACGCTCATCGAACCACAAATACATGAGTCTATAGCTGTACAAATTTGAATTTGGAATTCCTTACCAAAGAGGAGAAATTCGTGATTAAAGTGGCCAGTACGAAAAACGCCAATTTCATATGTAAGGACCTAATATAAAGGAGTCTTAAATGAAGTAAGTAGACAATCCTTACTAATATTATAAATGCGAAAGTAACTCTGTCTGTTTGTATCGCTTTCACGCCTAAACTACTGAACTGAAATGAAATTTGATACACAGACAGCCTAGAACAGTGTATCCCAAGGTGGGGCGTACGCCCCCACCTTGGGGACATTTGGATTTAGAGGGGGCAATTCTGAGATTTAAAAACTTAAGGCTACATCCTTACAATGATAGCCAGTGCTAAAAAGTACATAAAAACGTTTTAGAGACAAAAATCCGTTAAACTATTTATATGTGTTTTCGTGTTTAAAATTTTTATATGAAATTGATCTAGTCAGCCAAAAGTAGTATTTAATTATTTCTCTAACATTGTAAATTTAGGCCTCGAGAGAAATTTATTTCTAAACAAAATTTATAAGGCGGCAATTATCATGTTCATCCTGAAAAATGGGACATGGATCCAAAAAGGTTGAGAAACACTGGTCTAGAACCTGAGAAAGGACATAGGCTTTGTCAATTAAAGGTAGGCGACTCATCTGTAATTGCTGTTACGGCGATTCCAACTGGCTTCTTGCTTTTTAGCCATCTTAAAATAAAGGGTTCGTTTATAAACATAAAGGTGCACATTTAGGGTAATAGGGGTGTGTTGACTAAGACCAAGTAGACTTAGGGCAGGGTCTAAGCCACACACAGTGCGTGTTTAACGACAAATCTGTGGTGACAACCCTATAGTAGAACTGTTCTTGGTAAGAGATACGAGACATCGAACTGTATTCGACACCTGTGTGTCGAATGATACGTTTCTGAGAATCATATCAACCTAATAGCCCCGTCTTCGCACGGTTGGCACGATTATTTTTAAAAGAAACACTATCTGCTGCCAGAGACTTGACAAAAAGATATACTTAAAGTATTTGTTAAAAAAAAAGAAAAAAAAACTTGAGAGGTGTGTTGGGACACCCGGATGGAACGAAGTTTCTTTCGATTAATTAGTGAAGGAACCAATGTTTATTCTATGAATAAAAAACTTAAGTCTTCACAAGAAGTACATTTTATTTCTATGAATTTTCGTTATATATTGTCACGTCGTTGCCATGGTTACTATAGCAAAAAGTGTCGTAACAACTTTTCGTAAGAATTTTTTCCGTCTAGCCCCCTTTCACAACGCGCGATAAGGAACTTCGTTCCAAAAAAGAAATAATTTTTTCTGTCAAAAGCGTAATTTATGTCTGTTTTAAATTTAATTCAGATCCGTTCAACCGTTTTGAAGTTTCTTGGTAATGTACATTTTCGCGTAGACAACTAGGAGCTCGTTTTTTTTCTTACTTCAATGTACAAATATTTATGTTAGAAGATTGTTGGCTTCGATAATATGTAAAATAATTATCAAAATCGGTATACAAATTGAAAATTAACGAACTAATACATCGTAGCGTGCCTTTAATTTAGTCCAGCCGCGCGCCGCCGTAGAATTTTTCGAATGCGCGTAGTTTTTAATAATTTAATATCTTCCAAACTATTGATCAGAATTACATAGTTTAAAGGCTAATGTAATCTGCATTTAATACTCTAGCCATGAAACATATTTATTTGGATAAGGATTCATATCGAATATAATATAATAGCGCCGTAAGCTTACGACGCTGTTTTTCGTGTGCATTTTAATCGAAGTTTGTTCACAATAACATGGTTTTTGTGAGACATCCATAGATGATAGATATATGCCACCTGAGACTTTTATTTAGCAAATTTAAGGATCTATAATTACTCCATACATCATTTTAATGTAGGTCATATAGTTTGACCTACGTAAGCCCAGAAAGCAAATTTGTGCTATTCATTGTAACGCGATGTAGCATTTTTTATTTCCGCGTAATTTTATTCTTACGATATCTCCTAAACTATTAGACAGAATGATATAGTTTCAATTGCAAATATAATCTACATTAAATTCTCTTGATAATGAACATGTTTATTTACATAAGGGTTAATACTGAACTTGAATAATAGCGTCGGAAATAGGGCATGAATTTAATTAATGTTTCGTAAAGAAAAAAATGGTTATTGTGAGAAAACTATAAAAGATAGATATATGCTATCGCGGACTTCATCATTACATCATTTTGATGTAGGTCCTATAGCTTAGCCTACGTAAGCGCTGAAAGCAAAAATGTCCCTAATTTTCGCAACAAATTTTGAAGCTATATTCAAAATCTACTAGTCTTCTAGTTATTTAAAAAAAAAAACAAAAAAATGGGACCCACCTGCAAGCACTTCCTTTCGATTAAAATATTTTTTATCAAAATCGGACCACCAGGGACGGAGATTCGCGGTAACACACATAAAAAAAAAAAAAAAAAAAAAATTCAGTCGAATTGATAACCTCCTTCTTTTTGAAGTCGGCTAAAAAGAAAACGGTTGCAACCTTAACAACATTCGCTGTAAGCGAGCTGGTGCCTCCGCTATCGGTTTTTGTATTATGCTTACAAGAGGCTTATGGTCCGTTTCTATAACGACATCGTCACGACCGTAGATATACGCGTAAAACTTTTCGCAAGCGAATACGCAAGCGTACAATTCCTTTTCGATTTGTGCGTATCGCTGTTCGGTTTCCGTCAATGACTTGGACGCATAGCAGACGGGAGCGCCGTCCTGCATGAGGCAAGCGCCTAAGCCGTGTTTACTGGCGTCCACCGACACAGTCACCGGATGTTCTAAGCTGTAATATCTTAACACCGGCGGACTGACTAAACATGTTTTTAGATTGTTAAAACATTTCTCATGTCGCTCGTCCCAATGCCATTCTATATTTTTCTTTAAAAGCTCCCTAAGCAAATGCGTTTTTTCCGACAAATTCGATATGAAATTTCCTACATAATTTATGAGACCCAAGAATCTTTCTAAATGTAATATTTACAATGAAACACGAGTGCGCAGTCCAAGATGTTTATTGCCAACTGGCGTACAAAATTATCGCATCCAATAAGGTACTTTACATACAGTTGTTCTCAAGCTACCTACATTACACTCCTCTACACTAATTAAGAACTATCTTATAACTATCTTACAACAATATGACAACATACTTAAACCCTAAGAAACTATTAACTAAGAATTACAAAACATAACATAATAAGAGTCTTAACTTAAATAAAATAAAATACAACAGTCTTAATTACTTAGGCTTAACTAATCGACACTGCCTAATAGGGCGAACTCTAAGTGCGGCAGCCGCGGACACATGTCCTGACCCGCCCGGTGAAGCCGGAGCGGGCTGCGGCTGCGACGCCGGCGGCTCGGCCACGCGCGGCGCCCTCTCTCCCGTCGGCCCCTCCGATTCGTCTTCCTCCGACCCCGCGCCCTCGGGGTCTGATCCTTGAGCGTTCGCACTGTCTAGCTGTTCACCCAACACAGACGGGGCAGACGCGAGCGATTGCCTGCTCTCGCTCGGTCTCCTACGCAACTGATCGATATGTCTGTGTACCACCCCACCGTCGGATCCTCTTACCCTAAAGTTACTGCTTCCAAGAACCTCTACTACCTGCCCCGGAATCCATTTCTCCCCTTTCAGGTACTGCCTGTACCAAACCGTATCAGACTTGTCGAATGTCCGGTTGGCCCCGCCGGCCGCCTCCTGCTGACGTTGTTGTGCGCAACGCACTTTGCCCTCCCGATCCGGTCTAATTACATCGAGGCGGGTACGTATCGGTCTGCCGAGTAAAAGCATCGCCGGGCTCTCGCCAGTCGTACAATGTTCCACGTTACGGTAGTAAAGTAAAAATGACCACAGAGCCCTGTTTATGTCCCGCTTCTCTTGCAGCGCCTTTTTAATTATCCTCTTAAGCGTTTTAACCGCGTTTTCGGCTAACCCGTTCGACGATGGGTGATAAGGTGGAGTGAAAATGTGTTGTATGCCGTAATACTGGTTAAAATATTCGAACTCCTTCGAAGCGAACTGCGTACCGTTATCAGTGACGATCTGCTTCGGTATACCGAACCGGCTGAATAATTCATTTAAACGATCAATTAAATAGCTCGCCGAAACCCCCGTCATGTGGAAAACTTCGATCCACTTCGACATCGCGTCCACTACCACCAAAAATGTTTTCCCCCCGATTGGGCCCAAGAAATCTAAATGGAGGCGGGTCCAGGGGCGCGATGGCCAGGGCCACATGCGCGGTGTCTGCCGTGGCGGCGCGTCCGCCTGCGCCGCGCACGCCTCGCACTCCCGGCACGCGCGCTCCACCGCTTCGTCGATGCCCGCCCACCATACATAGCTGCGGGCGAGCGCCTTGGATTTTACTATGCCCATGTGGGGTTCGTGAATAATTTTTAAAATTTTACTTTTACATTTTTCGGGCACCACTAACCGGTGCCCCCACATAACACATCCTAACTCCTCGTACAACTCATTTCGCCTATTCCAGTACGGTTTCATATTTGTTAACTCGCAATGTGCAGGCCAACCGTCCCGTATGTATAGCAATACTTTAGCCAGTATTGGATCCCGTATCGTCTCGTTTTTTATTTCATTATAGTCTAAACATAAAGAATCTTGAATACAATGTAAGTACGTTTGCTCAGGCGGTGTCGGCTCGCTTTGTTTACAGTCGATCGGCAACCGCGACAGACCGTCCGCGCTATTTTCATCAGTTCGCACATATTCAATGTCGAACGAGTAAGCCGACAGAATAATCGCCCAGCGCTGCATACGACTAGCTACCATAGCAGGGATACCCGTGTTCGGACCGAAAATAGATACCAAGGGCTTGTGGTCTGTCCGCAACGTGAAATGTCGGCCGTATAAATATTGATGAAATTTATTTACGCAAAAAATTATAGCCAACGCTTCGCGATGTATCTGTGAATAGTTCTTTTCGGCATCGGTCAGCGTCCGCGACGCATACGCTACCGGGCGCTCGCCGCCGCTGCCGGCGTCGATCTGCGTCAGCACGCCGCCGATGCCACGCCCACTCGCGTCGCACGTTACTACTAATGGCTTCTTAGAATCATAATGGGCTAGGGTGTCCACACTACTAAGTATTTTTTTAATTTTAATAAACGCATTTTCACATTCCGCAGACCAATACCACTCTTTATCTTTCTTTAACAACTCATATAACGGAACCAACCTGCTACTCATATTCTTTATAAATTTCCCATAAAAGTTCAAAATTCCTAAAAATGACCTAAGTTCCGAAACATTACTTGGCCTAGGTAGTTTTGCAATAGCTTCGATTTTAGATGGGTCCGTTTTGATCCCGTCTTTACTGATTACGTAACCTAAGTATCGAATTTCGTTAACTAGGAAAACACATTTGCTCGATTTTAACTTGAGACCCGAATTATGTAGTCTGCTAAAGACTTCTTGTAATGCCTCCAAATGCTCGCTAATTGTTTTACCGCCTATGATCACGTCGTCTAAAAATATCTCCACATTTGGAATTCCCCTTAACAGATTGCACATTATACGCTGAAAAATTCCCGGACTGGACGCCAAGCCGTAAACGAGCCTATTATACCTATATAGCCCCCTGTGCGTATTGATAACGGTGTATTTTTTTGTGTCGTCTAGTTCAATCTGATTGTAAGCCTGCGACAAATCGATCTTGGAAAAGAAGCAAGCCCCGCTTAACCTAACCATTAAATCCTCGATCCGCGGCAAGGGGTAGCGATCGATCTGCAAAACCGGATTTAACGTTGCCTTGTAGTCAGCGCAAACCCTCAAGGATCCGTCCGCTTTATTTACCGGTACTAGAGGAGAGGCCCAGTCGGAGCAGTCGACGGGCTCGATGACGCCGTCGCGCAGCATGCGATCCAGCTCGGCGTCGACGCGCTCGCGCAGCGCGTACGGCAGTGGCCGCGCACGGTGGAATACCGGCGTTGCCCCCTCCCGCACGCGCAGCGTCGCCTGGCCACCCGTAAAGCGACCGAGTCCGCCACTGAATAATTCCTTATACCTAGAACATAATTTATTTAACTCAGTAGACCATGTTATTTTCCCATTATTAACGTCTATCTTATGACAAACACTCAACATTGGAACTCTTATATTTAACTCAGTGAGCCACTGTCGACCGAGTAATGATGTATTACCACCAGTGATAATAAATAATTCCAACCTTTTTTTGTGGTCACCATATCGGACCATTGGTTTGATTAAACCTAACGGCTTTATTTTTGAGCCGTCATAAAAATTTAAAATTAATGCACTGCTTTGTATACGATGATGCTTGAAGTATAGGTTGTATGTGTCAGCACTTATACACGATACGGCCGAGCCAGTATCCACTTCCATATTAATAGTGACCGCGTCAACTACGACGGGAAGACTCACCGGTCTGTAATCGTTGAGGCAGAGGTGGTGGAAGTTCTCCTCCAGGCTCTCCTCGCCGAGGTCTTCTGCTCCCGCGTAATTCAGCTCGGCACGGTCGCCGGCCCGCCGTCCGCCGGAGCCACGTCCGCCGCGCTCGGGACACGCGCGCCGTAAATGACCCTTCCGCCTGCACCAGCTGCACATATAATTACGGAACCGACATACTGCATACCGGTGATCCGACGACCCGCAGCCTGTACAAACTGCATACCGGCCTCCGTCCCTCTCGCCTGCGGCCGCACCGCCACGCCACCTCTCCGCACCTACTGACCCGCTCTGTCCGCTCTGTCCGCCACGCAAACCAGGTGCGCCGTCCCGCGCTCCCTTGCCTCTTATTACCCTAGGAAGAACACCACGCTCACCGCCATGACTTATCGCATTCACTGCTTGTATTGCTTGACTGCCACCGTCCAGAGGCTTCTCAACTGCCGCCGAATCCCGCTCTGCCGCTTCCAACGTGCTTGCTATTTTAACTGCTTTCGTATAGGTCAAAGAGTCGTCTTCGGCGAATAGGCGCTGCCGTATGACATCACTGCGGAGGCCACACACAAATTGATCGCGCAGATTCTCGTTGAGGTTGCTTCCAAACACACAGTACCGCGATAATTTCTTGAGTTCCGCCACGTATTCCGATACATTTTCCTCGGTGGTCTGTCTGCGCTGCCTGAACTTATATCGTTCGGCCAGCACGGAAGGCGTCGGTTCCAAGTGTTGTTGCATTAAATCCACCGCCTCCTTGAACTTGAGCTCAGAAGGTTTCCTGGGGCTGGCCAAATTTACTAAGAGCTCATAGGCTTCCTCTCCCATAACTGCGATCAATGTCGGCAGCTGAACCTCCGGCTTGATTCCGTTGGCAACGAAGTACATCTCGAGCCGGTCCACGTAAGACGCCCACGCAGCACTCCGCATTTCAAAAGCGCCGATTAGTCCCACCGACATCTCGAACGTAAACAAGTGTAAACACCGTGCAACACCCTAACGACTGCACAACGCACAAATATCACACCCGCACGTCTTTCGTTTTATCCTCGTCGCCACTGTAATATTTACAATGAAACACGAGTGCGCAGTCCAAGATGTTTATTGCCAACTGGCGTACAAAATTATCGCATCCAATAAGGTACTTTACATACAGTTGTTCTCAAGCTACCTACATTACACTAAATCTTTAACATTCTTTGGTGTGGGCATATTTTGTACAGCCGTAGTGTGGTGGGAGTCGTCGGGTGAAATACCGTTTCGCGAAATTTTGTGTCCTAAATATTTTAGTTCTGTCAGCCCTATCTTGCACTTTTTTTTATTCAATTTTATGTTAATTTCCCTACACCTCTGAAGTACGCGCCGTAGTCGGTCGTCGTGCACTTGCCGCGTCGGACCAAACACTAATAGATCGTCGACAAACAAAATAACGCCATCTATGTCGTCGAAGAATTCGTACAGTTTCTTATGAAAAATTTCGGAAGCGGAAGAAATTCCAAACGGCATTCTCAAAAATTTATATCTTCCAAACGCAGTATTAAAAGTGCATAAACTTGTTGAACTATCGTGTAACTTGACTTGAAAAAATGATTGCTTAGCGTCGAGAGTACTAAAAAAATTTGCACCAGATAGCCTCGATGTAATTTCATCTAGCGTTGGTAATTTAAAATGTTCACGTTTTATGGCTTTATTTAAATCTTTTGGATCCAAACAAATACGTATGTCTCCGTCCGGCTTTTTGACAACGGTCATACTGTTAACCCAATCCGTCGGACCCTCAACTTTAGCAATAACACCTTGATCAACTAATTCGTCCAACTTTTGTTTTACGCTATCCCTTAAAGCAATTGGTAATTTACGAGGTGCGTGTATAACAGGAGTAATATTATCTTTTAAATGTATTCTATATTCTCCTGGTAGACAGCCCATTCCTTGAAAAACATCCTCAAACTCGTCTAGAATGCTATCATTAAACTGTGTATTAACTGCTAAAACACGGTGAACTACATTTAACTCTTCACACGACTGACGTCCTAAAATAGGCACGGAGTTTACATTTGCGACAATAAACTTCAATATGTATTCATTATTTTTATATTTCACTTTTAAGCTGCATTTCCCTAGAACTTCTATCGATGTGCCCGAGTAACCTAATAACTTAGTACAAGTTGGAATAATATTTTGTTTATTTATACCTATTTTTCGTAAAAACTTGCTAGGCAAAACATTCACGTCCGCTCCCGTGTCCAGTTTTATTTTTAAAGTGTAATTATTTATCGATACTTCCACCACCCAATCACTATTTTTTAAAAATAAGGAATTTTGACATACCCGGTCCGAAGAGTCCTCCTGCACGGCATGAACGCGACCCGCCCGGCACATTTTTTCAAAATGATTGATGATGAATGACACCACCCGGGGACGCGCCACGTCGGAGTTCACCTCTCCGCCCACTCGGACAACCGAGCAGGTCCGTGGAACCTAACCTAACCTAACCTTTTTTTTTTTTTTTTTTTTTAAAGAGGGGAATGCTTTATGCATACGACATGCCCCGGGGGGGACACGAAGTTATGCGAGATTCTCTCCCCTAGTGGGAGCATACCCGCTAAACCACCTCTGTTCCTCCTGCGCATTGGTGACGGGGCTACGGGCACGCTTTCGCACTCCTCCGCGGCCCCGTCTGCGCTAGCCGCCGCAGCAGCTCCACTACTGAGGTGGGTGAACCCACCATCCATCCTTTAGGGGAGGCGCGCCGGAACGATACGCGCCATCCTCCTTGCCCTTCGAAGCGGGTGACAGGTCCCCCCGAACCTGCCACCACGGGGCTATGGAAGCCGGAGAGACGAGGTTTTACCCCCGCCTCCCCAGCCACCATCGGCGGGTCCGATGTCGGGCCCCGCCGTTGACCCTACGGGCCGCGGAGGGGCTGGGTATGCCAGTACCCCTCCGCGGCCCCACCATACACATCCGGCCACGAGGGCTGCAGGGGGCAGGATAAACCAGTACCCACCCGCACCCCCCGCGGCCCCACCTCCAGGCATGCTCCGAAGCGGACCCCACAGTCCGCCTCTGGCAGCCTCCTCCGGGTGGGTCGGCCCTGCACGCTGGACTAGTCAAGTCCGGCCCAAGACGACCGGTCCTGCACGCTAGGCCGACCCTGGTTCCTCTTAGCTTCACCGTGGGAGGCAGCCACGGTTACTAGAGCCCCACCGCCACGACAAGGCGGGAACCGTTGGTGGGGAACCTAACCTAACCTTTTTTTTTTTTAAAGAGGGGAATGCTTTATGCATACGACATGCCCCGGGGGGGACACGAAGTTATGCGAGATTCTCTCCCCTAGTGGGAGCATACCCGCTAAACCACCTCTGTTCCTCCTGCGCATTGGTGACGGGGCTACGGGCACGCTTTCGCACTCCTCCGCGGCCCCGTCTGCGCTAGCCGCCGAAGCAGCTCCACCACTGGGGTGGGTAAACCCACCAACCATCCTTTAGGGGAGGCGCGCCGGAACGATACGCGCCATCCTCCTTGCCCTTCGAAGCGGGTGACAGGTCCCCCCGAACCTGCCACCACGGGGCTATGGAAGCCGGAGAGACGAGGTTTTACCCCCGCCTCCCCAGCCACCATCGGCGGGTCCGATGTCGGGCCCCGCCGTTGACCCTACGGGCCGCGGAGGGGCTGGGTATGCCAGTACCCCTCGGCGGCCCCACCATACGCATCCGGCCACGAGGGCTGCAGGGGGCAGGATAAACCAGTACCCACCCGCACCCCCCGCGGCCCCACCTCCAGGCATGCTCCGAAGCGGACCCCACAGTCCGCCTCTGGCAGCCTCCTCCGGGTGGGTCGGCCCTGCACGCTAGACCAGCCCAGTCCGGCCCAAGACAGCCGGTCCTGCACGCTAGGCCGACCCTGGTTCCTCTTAGCTTCACCGTGGGAGGCAGCCACGGTTACTAGAGCCCCACCGCCACGACAAGGCGGGAACCGTTGGTGGGGAACCTAACCTAACCTAACCTAACCCAGTAGCGCTCGAGCTCTCGGCGCGGTCGGATCGTTTTTAGGAGGCTCCGCGCTCGAAAAATCTGGAAAATAGGATTTTTGTTGCAAAAAGTGTCGTGCGATATATCAAAAGTTGCGCGCTAACGAGGCGCAGGTGCCGGTGAAATCGGATTTTTGATATCACTTCCCTGTGAAAAGTTATTAAGGAAAAAGTGAAGTGAAAAGTGGAAAAAGTGAAATTGCTCGAAATTCAAAGCGAGCACCTACCATTTTTATTGGTGGGCTAGATACTCCTCCCCGCCCTCTACAAGGTGGGTGAGTTTGCCTTCCTTCCCCTGGGAAACGGGGGAGATACAAGGTAAAAAAAAAAAAAAAAAAAAAAAAAAAAAAAAAATTTCTTTTTCTTGCAACTTCTAAACGCATCGACCGATTTTTGATTTCTTGGTGTCATCTGAAAGAGGACGTCGAGTAGGACAACCCCCAACTTTCATAGTCCGGGGCACTCAAAAATTGACGGAGATATCGAATTTCAAAAATTTTTCCAAATTTCAAAATTGAATATCTCCGGAACAAGATCTGTGACCCATGTAAATAAAAATATCCTTAGACGCGTCTTTGAGAGCCCTACAAAACGGCACCTTCAGAAAAATTTTCCCGCCAAAGCGCGCGGAAATATTAAGGTTTTTCCGGAAACACGTGGCCACGAGGTCAGTGTTCTACGGGGAAATCCAGGAAACCGAGTTTGTAGGACGAAAGAGGACCCCGAATAGTGCTATTTAAGAAAAGAAAATTTTTCGATTTTTCAAAATTTACACTAGGAAAATTGAGTTTTCCGAAAATTTGGTTTTTTGTTAATAAAAATTTCATTTTGGATTCTAAAAATATTTTAAGCCCCAGGATACATTAAGACAAAATTATAGAACACTTTTGAGTTGGAAAAACCAGGGGTCTTCATATAAAATTTTGGAAATTTTCAATTTTCAAAATTTTTCCATAAAAAATTCGGTGGTCAAAAATTTTACAAGAAAAATTTTTTCGCTGAGCAAGTTTTCCGGTAGATTCCGCTGCTCCGCATCTACTGACAACGCATTTGGAAAATTCTGACTTTTCTTTCCCGAGATATACGGGAAAAACGGAGAAAAATTTTTCCGGACGGTCCCATTCCGGAAGTATTCGTCCGGGCGGTATCGAGAGTGGTACCAAGGCGTTCCCCTCGCCGAGACGAACACATTGACACCAAACTCGATAGGTTTTGGGCAAACAGGACCGGAGAAATCGGTCCGTGAAAATTACAAGTACCTACGGCAAAATAAAAATTGACCTAATTTTGAGTTTTCTCAAAATTAACTGGAGAATTTGGGACTTTGCGGAATCTACAGCTGCACAATCGAGCGCTACTTAGTTTTAAGGTTAATTTTAAGTATATTAGGACAGTGTCCCCTATTAGGACACCTAGATATTTTAAGTTTTTAAATTTAATTTCAAGACTATTCCCCTATTGGGACTCTAGAGTTAGAAAATTTTAAGTAGTCATACTAAGTTTTAAGTTTTAAAAATAGACCGGTCCAAGACCTATAGAAATAATTATTATTCGTTTGTGTTGTCCGACTGTCCTCTATTGGGACGTTACGATTTTTAGTCTTAAGCATTTATTTAATTTCTAATTCAGTCTTTTGACCGCCACCCCTTTTGGTGGCGAATAGGTTAGGTTAGAACAAAGTTATAGTGCGATAGGGTTTATTGACCCAATAAAAACAGACTAAGAGTTCAAATTTAATAACTGACACTCACCCCTGACAAGGCAACATGTTCGGCTATAGAACACCCGAAAAAAGAACCGACCGAGTCCCAGCATCAGATGCTGAAGGAGCAATGTCTCTGCAAAGCGACCCATCTCTGACAAACACGTCAAACGTAAGAAGGAGTATTGGAGAGTGGGAAGCAGGGAGAGCGGAGACGAAAGAGACTTCTAACCGTACCCCGGAAAAAACCAAAGCACCGGTAAAAAGGACATTGCCCCTTAAGGATAAAAAAGAGGCTATAACCCGAAAGGCATCCACAGAATCGGCGAGCCCAACAAAATACGACACCAAATCGGCGGAGGCTAAGGCATGCCTGTTAAAGGCCAAACTTAACCTTAATCAATCAAGGAACACCAAAACGGAGATAAAAGAAGCAGTAATGCAAGCAATAGATAGACTGTACCACATAGTAAAAGAATTGGAAGGCAAAGAGAAGAAAGAAACAGAGAAGAAAGTGGTAGAAAGAACGGGAAAGGAAAAGGAACAGACTAAGGAGTGTGCCGAGTTAGCAGAGAAAATCGAAGAACACGCAAAACTATTGAAGGAAAATAACTTAAGAATACAAGAACTACAGATAACGCTGGAAAAACAACAAGGAAGGCAAGAAAAACAGCAACAACAGCAATGCTCTTACTCCTATGCCAAGGCAGTGATGCAGGGAAGGAAAGGTCCGATAGAGCAAAAGTCTCTGCTCTCAGTAGCTATAACATCGAAAAATGAAATGGAGACAGGAGAGGAAGTGCTGGATAGGATACGGAAAGCAGTAAAGGCAAAAGAAGGAGGAATAACAGTAGAAAGCATCAGAAAGGCAAAAGATAGAAAGATCATTGTAGGATGCAGGACAGAGGAAGAAAGAAATCAATTAAAGGAAAGATTGAAGAGTGCGGAGGAACATCTGGAGGTACAAGAGATAAAGAACAAAGATCCGCTCATCATCTTACGAGATGTTTTTAAATATAATTCGGATGAAGAAATTATTGTCGCGATAATAAATCAAAATAAAGATGTGTTAAGAGACGGAAACGAGAAGGAAAAATTTGAAATAATATACAAAAAGAAAGCAAGAAACCCGTTGACGCACCATATAGTGATGAGAGTGAACCCACAGATATGGAAGAAACTGACTGAGGCAGGTAGAGTACAAATTGATCTTCAACGAGTTAGGGTCGAAGACCAATCGCCGTTGGTTCAATGTTCGCTTTGCCTGGGATATGGCCATCCCAAACGTTTATGTAAAGAAACTGTGGAGAAATGTAGCCACTGTGGGGGGCCGCATAAGAAGACCGAATGCGTAGACTGGCAGGCTGGTCTGGATCCCATATGCTGCAACTGCAAAACGGCCAAACTGGATAGAGCAGATCACAATGCGTTCAGCCGAGAGTGCCCGGTGCGAGAGCGATGGGACGCTATAGCCAGATCGTCATTCTCATACTGCTAAAGGCGCACCGGGCACTCTTCTTAAACCCACGCTCGATCATATTCGGGGAGACAAGATGGAGATTGTTTGCGACGAAGTCGATAATTGTTCGGTTGCTCTTCTCGAGATTATATATAATACGGGAACGGCAAACAGGAGGAAATCTCGTGACAAAATAGATAAAAATCTACAAGAAAATAAAATTAATAATAAGATAAAATTTGGAAAAATTAATGATAGTCCGAATAAAATGGTATACAATTTTATAAAGGCTATTATAGAAATTTGGGACAAAAAATTCAAATTTAAATTACTAATGAAACAAAAAGAACTGAATTGTTATTGTGGATCAAAATCAAAATTAAAATACTTACCAATAAAAAACGAGAAGACCGGGGAAAAAAGAACCGTACATCTAGCGTTGCCCCGAGCTGCCGTGAGTGGGCTGTGGGAAAAAACACCAAAAGCTGTAAAGGATATAGAGTTGAACGACGCCGAGGTCCGCAAAACCAACGGAGACAATACTCGGAAACAAATGCCGAGTCGCATGATGAGGTATGTCACCCGGCACTTATCATAGGAAAAGCCGTGGGGCCGCGAAGTCGTTGAGCCCGAAAAACGCTCCGAGAATCAACGGATCGACCGCCGAGTTTTGCTATACGGCAACAGCGCAGAATCTAGAGGTGCCCCTAATAAGAGAAAAAATACGTCTGTCCTTCCTCACCGCGCAGAAGAAGCCGTCGCGGTCGTCCCATGCATCTAAAATACTTCTGCCCTTATGGATCACTGCCGATTTTCGGTTACCTGAAACATAAAACACAACAAAGTAAAATTAAAATTATAAAAGAAATCATGACATAGAAATAGAACAAAATTTAAAGAATCATAAAAACTTAAAAAAGCAAATAGTAAAAAATCAAAATTGGAGTTACTGAAAAGGCACTTATCGGAATTTGTGAAGCAAAGCCGCAACTGTCGACGCTTCCTTGTATGTATGCCAGCATACATAGAGAGAAGAGTCACCCCGCCTATAACAATAGCACCAATTAGATGAGCAAACAAAAAACAAACTAACACAAACTAAACAAAGGGCAACATAATTTTAAAACGAAAACAAAGTCTCTGACCCTTATGTCAGGGGTAGCAGCGGGGAGGCACAAAGCAGCCTCCCATTAAAAAAAAAAAAAAAAAAAAAAAAAAAAAAAACCTAACCTTTTTTTTTTTTTTGTACGAGGGGAAATGCAGTTACGCACCCCTGCGCCGGGCCTGTATGTGCAGTGGCGCAGGGAGTGTGGGACTCGCCTAAAGTCGTTCGGCCATACCCACTAAAACCCCTCGGGCCCTCCATTCCGCCTTGTGGCTGGGTCACGGGAACACTTACGCAATCTTCCGCGGCCCAGCCGGCGTTGTCCACTCGGACTCTCCTCTTGTGGGGACAAAGATGTAGGGAGTCCCCACAACACACGTCTTAAAGGCGCACCCAATGCTAGGGAGCGCCTTACACTCGAAAGTTTGGCGGGCGATAGGGCAATAGGCCGTCCATCGCCCGGAGCTCTTCTGTTACGGAGGCAGACGGCGGGTGTGCGCCTGCCGCCTGCGCCCGTCGCGACGACGACGAAGAGGGTCCGCGGCTGCGTCCTCGTTCCGCCGCCTCCTTCAGCGCCATCACCTCTTCGCAGAAGGAGGCGACAGCGTTCCAGGAGCTCTCGCTACCCACCATCGCGTTGACGACAGCGGGCAGCGAGAGGTCCATCCCAATTTCTGCCACGAGTGCGGCGCGCTGGGCCGACCAGTGCACACACGACTCCAGGGTGTGCTGCGCCGAGTCCTCAGCGTGGCCGCACTCATGGCACCTCGCACTGGGCTCTCGCCGCGCAATCCGGCACAGATACGCCCCGAAACAACCATGTCCCGAGAGTACCTGCACCAGACGGAACGAGAGAGCCCCGTGCTTCCGACCCGTCCAGAGCTCGAGGACGGGCCGGATCGCCTCAATGGTGCGTTGGCCGGCGGACGCCGTAAGCAGCCGCTCCCGCCATTCGGTGACGAGCTGCGCCTCCGCCGCCCGCCGCCACGCACTCTCCTGATCCGGGGGAGGGATCTCCCCCCGGGATCGGGCATCCACTCTCCGCCAGTAGGCGCCGGAGAGCACCTCCGCGTCTAAGTCCCATGGCGGCGTCCCCGCCAGCACACAGGCCGCGTCGCACGACACGGTGCGATAGCCACGACTTACTCTGACCGCCATGACCCTCTGCGGCTTTCGCAGCAGGGCTCGAGTCCGGGCGGTCAGAGTATCTGCCCAGATAGGTGCGCCGTAAAGCGCCATCGACCGCACCACGCCTGTGTACAGGCGGCGACACCGCGAGCCCGGGCCGCCCAAGTTTGGCAGGAGCCGGCTAAGGGCCCCAGCCGCCCCCATGAGCTTCGGGACGAGACGCCGGAAGTGCTCTTCGAATTTCCATCGGCTATCGAGGACGAGTCCGAGGTATTTCATAGTACCCCCGACGCCGATGGAAATTCCGCCCACCATGACCGCGGACTGGGTTGGAGGTGCTCGTCGAGGCCCGTGAAAATACATGGCCTCAGACTTGTGCAATGCAACCTCCAAACCCAGGCGACGAATTCTGGCCACCGTTATGGCCAAGCCAGCTGTGGCCCTGCATCGGGCCTCCCTGTGGGTGCTGCCCCGCGCCGTCACCAAGGTGTCGTCAGTATAGCAGACGACTTCGACACCGCTCGGGAGGGGCAGGCGCAGCACCCAGTCGTACCCGATATTCCACAGGAGCGGCCCGAGAACCGACCCCTGCGGAACACCGCACGAGGTTGCCTTCTGCAACCAGCCGACGCTGGTTGGATACGCGACCGATCGCTCGGAGAGGTAGGCCGCGACGATCCTCCTGAGGTACGGCGGGAAGCCGTGGTATCCCAGCGCCTCCCTGATGGTTTCCCAGGGCAGGGTGTTGAAGGCGTTGGAAATGTCTAAAGACACGGCCAACAACACCTCGCCCCGGGACTCGGCATCCTCCGCAAGGGTCCTCACCCGCGCAATGGCGTCAAGGGTGGACCTGCCAGTGCGGAAGCCGAATTGGTTGGCGCTGAGATTCGGCCCCACCCTCTCCAGATGCTGGACGAGACGAGCGGCAACGACACGCTCAAAGAGCTTGCTGATCTCGTCCAGCAGAACGATCGGCCGGTACGCCGACGGCTCGTGGGCCGGACGTCCATCCTTTTTGAGCAGGACCAGTTTCCCCTTCTTCCACTCACTCGGGAACTGGCCCCGCTCCAAGCAGGCCTGGAAAAGTGCCCGAATCCACGGTTCGAGCGGCTCCAGCGCTAGAACCCAGGCGCAACCGGGCACACCGTCGGGGCCGGGGGCAGTGTTTTTAGCGCGCATGCGCAACACCGCCGCCCTCAGCTCTTCCTCCGTTACCGGCGGTGCACCTGAATCCGCTCCTCCCTCTACAGTGGGGTCAGCCATTTCCGGCGCCACGAAACCGGCAGCTGCCGGCGGGAACAGGCCAGCGACCACCGTGTTGACTTCATGAGGCTGAAGACTCTGGGTGATGGGGGGACCCCTAGACCGGAGCTTTCGCCGCACGGCCTTGTAGGGCCTCCCAAATGGATCGATATCCAGAGTCTTCAGCATCTCGTCATTCGCCTTGTCCTTCGCAGCGCCGATCGCCACCCGCAGGGCTTGGATCTCACTTCTGTAGAGGGAGTAGAGCCGCTCTTCTTCCGTCGGGTCCCGACGCCTCCGCCGACGGTAGCGGGTGTACCGGCGTCTCGCCGCCACGCAAGAACCGCGCAGCAGCGTGAGCTCGGCGGTCCACCAGTACACCGGCTTCTTGGAGGGGACGGAACGGACCCTAGGCATGGCCCCGTCGCAGATACGCGACATAGCCGCACCCAACCGCGCCGCCTCCTGACCGACCTCGACCACAGACTCTCGGGGCGCGGAGAACCACGCCTCCACGAGAGCGACCTCGACCAGGAAATCCCGGTCCATCTGCGACAGCGACCAGCGTGGGCCCTCCCCGCTCGGGGGCCGGCCTGGGACTGGGCTCGGGTTGGACGGGGACGCGGAGATGTCGAACCTCACGTACCGGTGGTCCGATAGCGTCTCCACGTCCTCGACCACCCGCCAGCCACGAACACGGCGTGCCAGGACGGCATCGGCGAAGGTGACGTCAACAATGGAGCCGCCCTGACGCCGCACGCACGTGTTGACCGACCCCTGGTTAAGGACCACGAGTCCGGTCTCCACCGCCCAATCCTCCAACTCCAGGCCGCGCGGATCAGTCGCCGGGCACCCCCAAGCCGAGGATTTGGCGTTGAGGTCCCCCGCGACGAGCACCCGGGCGGAGCGACTTCCGCCTACCAGGACGCCGACCTCAGAAAGAAAAGACTCGAAGTCGGCGAGACTCCGATTCGGCGAGAAGTACACTCCGACCACCATGATGTCGCCGACGAGGGCCGAAACGTATCCCCGGCCTCGGACCACGTCCGCGAAGGCCGGAGAGCCTGCGATGGACCGGGATGTTAGGGCCACCAGCCCGTCTGCGTCTCCCACCCAATCGTCCCCAGCCGGGACCCGGTATGGCTCGGCCACCACCGCCACGTGGATGTTCCACTCCGCCATGCTCTGGAACAGAAGGTCCTGAGCTCTGGCGGAGTGATTGATGTTGGCTTGGAGGAGGTTGAGGGCCATTATTCAACGACCATAGCAACCTCCTCGGCCTGCGGCGGCGCCGCCTGTAGGGGTGAGGCAGTGGGCTGTCCGACCGTCGAGTTCTGACCGTCCCCACCTCCCTTCTTACTTCTCTTCCCCTTGGGTGGGGAGACGCAGGCTTTGTTGCCGACTCGGTGCTCCGCCGGCACGCCGGCCGCAGCGCAGACCACGCAGTGAGGCGCAGCGGTGCATCCGCGGGCCTTGTGCCCTGGTTGACCGCACCGGAAACAGAGTCCGGAGCGGTCCACCCCCTGGCACTGGCCGGATAGGTGCCCGGGAGCCAGGCACCTGAAACATCTCATTGGCCGGGCATCCAGCACTCTAGCCTGGGCGGACACCCAGCCCACCAGAAGACGACCAGCGGTCACGATCTTTTTCGCAGCCGCGACGGGACACTGGACAACCACTGATCCCAGTCCGTCGCGGCCGGTGGACATCACGCCGGCCCGCAGTTGCTCGGCGGGGCACTCTCCCGCTGCAGCTATCGCGGCGACCACCTCGGCACTGGTGGTAGAGTCGTCCAGGCCTGACACCCGTAGGGCCACCGACTTAGTAGGCCTGGAGACGCGGACGACTTCACTATCCAGGACCTCCCGCAGCCTTTGGGCCAGGGAGTCCGCCTTCTCGCCACTGGAGGCGCCTGGGAACTCAAAAATACGACCCCCGTTGGCAGCCTTCCGAAGGCGAACGCCCAGGGCTCCAAGCTCGGCCGGGTTAATTCTCTCCTTTGCCGAGGCAATGACACTAGCGTAGGTGGCTCCCCGCTCTGACGCGCCCGGCTGCAGCGTGATGACCACCGCAGACGACCGGGGCGCGTGGAGTTTGGCGGCACCAGCCTTCTCCTTTTGACGCCTTTTGGGCCCCACCTTTATCCACTCACCAACCGCGGGCTGCGACTGCTGCTGCCCGGGTGGTGAGCTCTTTTTCTTGTTTTTCCTCCTCTTTCTCCTTCTCTTACTCTTCCCCTTTTCCGCAGTAGCGGGTGAGGGGGCGCTCGCGCCCTGTGTCTCGGGCCGGCTCTGGGCGGGGCCCGGCGGGCGCTGCGATGGCGCAGCGGGAGCCTTCCGTTGGGTGCCGCTGGTGCCTGGCTGGGCTGGCACTTTCTGCGCCGCCTGCCTGGCCGCTCCCTGGTCTTTTCCTTTAGCGGGCACCGTCGGCTGCCCCGCCAGCTTGGCAGCGTACGAGCTCCCGTCCCTCTTCTTATCGGCCGCGAGAGGCGGCCGCAGGTTCCTCTCCGGGAGGAGTCTGTCCTCAAGCGAGGCCAGGCGGGCGTTCATCATGCCTCCGACCTGGACCATTACTGCGCGACAGATCTCCTCCACGGAGGACGTCTCGTTAGGTGTTTGTGGGGGCCGTGATGCGGGGACGGCCTTCACTGTCGTATCCGGGTGGGAGGAGACTGCGGAACCCCGTTTCCGCAGATCCTCCTTTATGGCTGCTAACTCTTTATGGAGTGCATCCATCTCGGCCCGCAGGCGAGCGTTGTCCGCCTGGAGCTGGCATGTCTCCTCCGATAGTGTGCGGGCCCCGAGGACTTCCACGGCTTCCTTGATTGATACCGCAGCGTCCTTCAGGGCTCGCACAAAGTTTCCCTTCAAATTGGAGGACTTGGACGCCACCCTCTCAATAATGGCCAAGTCCTTCTGCACCTGCTCTTGGAGCTGAGCGGCACACCTCTCTCCCGTCCTCTCGTCAGGTCGGGGAAACAACGCAGACCGCGTCTCGCGCCGGAAGCGAGCGAGCTCAGCTTCTTTTTCCAAGTCTTCTTCCTTTTGTTTGGCGCGAGCCTTGGCCGCGGCCCTCTTCTCTTGTTGGCGCCACCTTGCCATCCCTGGGGACGCCGTCCGTTCATCGTCCGTGGACCCCTCACTGAGGCGGGGTCGTTTCGCGCCGAGCATCGCAGCCATGGCGTCCGAAATCGGCCCCCTTTCGGCAGCGACGGTGATGCTGCAGTCCGAATCGGACGCTGCTCCACCATCGCACTCCATCCTGTCACTTCTCGTCTTTCCATCCGATGTATCGCTGGGTGCCGCGATCGGCAAGCGCTCCAGCCGCACTCTCGCCTCTTTCATTTTGACGCCGTCCAGCGACGGGCGCCTCGTCACCTCCGAATCCAGATCACGTGCAATCGTTGCCATTATTCTTGCCTGAGTCGTCGTATAGGAAAAGCAGTCCTTGCCCCCCCCCAGAATACGCGGGGCAGCCCGCGGCCGTGGCCACGGGGAGGGATTCTCCTCCGGCAGTGCCGGAGGTACCCTCCTGGGGTAGTTCGTTTTGTAGGCTTGCCATCTCATACTTTGTCCAGTGTTATCGGACACCGGAAACCGCCTTTAGGTAGCAGGGTGAGGTCCCCCTTCCATCAACGCACGACCTATAAGGCCGCCATCCACCGACCAAAGTCCTCTGCAGTTTAGAGTGCTGCCGCACAACGTCGTTTTGCCCAATAGGGAGGCCGGGTTGACCAACAATTTATATGACCAAGTCTTTGATGCCAAATATATTTATCTTCGATTACTGCCGACATAACCTTTTCATTATAACAGTTTAATTTATATGTATTATTTATTAATTCTGCAGTAGCCACTATACAACCTTGTTTGCCTTTTATACTACAACCATTTTTGTTAAATTCAACTTTATTTCCATTAGAAATTATCTTACTCACCGATAGCAAATTTGTAGATAAATCTGGTACATATAACACATCTTTTACCTGTATTCTTTCAGGCGTTCCATTTAATTTATTTGACACTTCAATGTAGACAGTGCCACAGCTGTGTACTCGGAGTACCTTGTCATTTGCTATTTTTATGAAGTTGACAGGCGGTGATCTTTGGTCTTCCAGCCAATGATCAGACATTGTCATGTGAGAGGACGCTCCGGAGTCCACATACCAACAATTAGTAGTGTCCTTAAGCGTTGATGCAGATAATGTTACAAAACTATTTTCCTTTTTACTTTTAATTTTCTTATATACTTTAACTTCCTTTTTATACCAACAATTTTTACTTAGGTGACCATATTTATTGCAATTATAACATCGGGGTCCATTATTCTTTGAGTGACATACATTAGTCGAGTTATATTGAAAGTTCTTCTTATTATTATTTACTTTATTACTGTAAAATGCGGTAGTAGTATCCGATTTCACTTCTTGAAGCAATTTAGTTTTAATCAGATCGGCACTAATTTTGATTTCTGAACTTTCAATTCCCATTATCATAGGCCTATAGTCCTCAGTTAGTCCTGCTAACATTAATGTTCCGAGCCACTCATCATCAATGTTGAAGTTAATTGCTCTTAGTTTATGGGCGGCCGTCATAATACTACTGATATATTCTTCTATATCTTTACTTGCATTTAAATTAGTGTTAATTAGTTCCTTCAATAATCCTACCTTTCTTAGTAGGCCGGAGTCTTCAAATGCCCGGGATAAGCTGTCCCACACATGTTTAGCAGTTGTGGCGTCTTGCACGTGGACGTACAATTGAGGATCGATAGAAAGAATTATCTTGGACTTAGCTTTGACATCTTTGTCTCTGCTGACGGAGCCCTCGGAGATAATACATGTCCCAGAGATCTTCAAGTTGCAACAATGCCTGCATAGCAAACTTCAAAGTCGCAAAATTTTCTCGTCCAGTTAATTTTTCAATTGAAAATGTATTTCCAGCCATTGTAATAAGTTTAAACTTAATTTCACACAATAAGATGAATATATAAAATTACCGACGCCACCGGCGCCACGCGGTTGTCGACTTTGAAGAACTTTATTTTTATTTAACCAACTTTTCCTTAAGTGATTTACAGGTATGTTGGGCCCATAACCTGATGTTGGTTAAATAAAATACTTTTAGTTATGAATTAAAGTATTGTGCGGTACACGACGGGTTCGGGTCCCGCGGCACAGCCTGCCTTAGACTACGTATCGCAATGGTTGGCGTAATATTGTAAATACATGAAGTGGCACTCACCTACTCGATGCCCCGTTCACCGCCTGCAGGTGCCTGGTCACTCTGTCGGTGTCAGTCCAGTAAGTCACTGTCATACAGTCTAAAGGCGCCAGCAATGCTGCACTCCTAATGCACCCGATGCACCGCTTCCCGTAAGCGGCCTATAGACGCGTCCTTTACCGAACCGAACGCGGAACCGTAAACTTAGCGACCCTGTACGCTAAATATAAGACACGTCCGATGAGCTATCCAAATGCCGACCACTTTTTATGCTGCCACGATGAGCTCTGTCGACTCACTCCTTCCCCGCACAAGCCCCCCGCAGGCCAAGCGCCCGTCCGTAGCGGAGAGGGATTTCCAACTACCCGCTTGTGCGGGAGAATAAAAATGAGTCGACCTACCTTCTCTAACAATTAAAACCGCCAAATTCAAAAGTAGCGAACTACAGTGCAACTGTACCGAACAAGTATATTTAAAGTAATTACAGAATTAACACAAGGAGATGCGCGTGATACGTTAGACGGCCATTACGGAAGAGGAAAGTGACATTCCGTTAGTGTTGCCACTATATGGTTACGCTTATATTCCAACAGTCCACCATACTTTCTACGCAATTTAAAACATCCTCGTCGCCACACTGTGGTCTCAAATCGGATTTGAGGGACTTAGGGTCAAAGTGTTCGTTACCAGTTTTTTCTTTATGCCAATGAGTAGAGGACATCAACCCAAATAATAGTTGTCATGTACGTTTTTTGCCTAAAGGTTATACAGTTTAGACAGTTTGGACAGAAAAAAATAATCATCGTTTTTTTTTGTATGAAACGCATCAAAAAATGTTAAATTGTAGCTAAGCCCTGTTTGATCCCGCCTTCAAACTTTTTTTTTCTTTATCCCTCGACTTAGCAATCGACCTCGAGCGGTTGTTGTCAAGCTAAGCAGCATTAAAGCCAGAGACGACTTGTTGGCATCAGTAAGTAAATTTAATAAAGCTAACAAAGACGGTAAACTAAGTTCTCAGCATCTCGGTTACGGAGGTACGGTTAGTCCTGTCTTCGTATCAGAGCATTTGTCACCGGTCAACAAAAGTCTTCACGCTGAAACGCGGAAAGTCACTCGAGAGAAGGGATATAAATTCGTTTGGGTGCGTGACGGAAAAATCCTCGTGCGCAAACACGAAGGGGCTCCTGCAAAACAAATTAGGAACTTGGATTCGTTGAAACTGCTTTAACCTTAATTTAATAGAAGTTTTGATGACATTAAAATACGATAAGCATCCACAAAATCAATGTGTCGATAATAATTCTTCGCACGATGTTCTTACAGTATACTATCAGAACTTTAGAGGTATGCGAACTAAGTTACGAGATATAAATTTGTCAGCATCAACGAAATCCTATAATGTAATAGCAGCCACGGAGACATGGCTCAATTCGGGAGTGGATGACAGTGAAATTTTTGATTCTCAATATTGCATATACCGGAGAGACAGAAGTACGTCTACGCTAGTAGGTAAAGAGGGCGGTGGTGTACTTCTTGCGGTATCTTCAAACATAAACTCAGTGAGAATGACTAAATGGGAAAGCGAGGTGGAAGATTTGTGGATCCGTCTAAGCTTCTGTCATAATAAGGAATTCAGAAATATTAATATTGGAGTTGTCTACTTTTTTTTTTTTTTTTTTTTTTTTTTTTTTTTTTTATTACATCTACAGACGCTTGGTCCGTACTCTTTTCTGCACAGGTTTTAGTTATGTTATTATTATTATTTTTTTTTTATTAATATGCCCTGTGCTACATTGTTTGTTCCTGCTTACTTATAAATACATATCATTTAACTTAATTATAATTAACCATTTACTATACTAAACTTACTAGCTAAATTATTTATACTATAACTTATATTATATTTTTTTTATATATATTTAAAGTGTGGCGACGGATATAGTGTTTCTCATTTTTAGGAGACCTTCTACGATCGCCGCGTCTCGATTTCTCATCGCCATTTTTGTGTTATAGGCGATGATTTTGTCGGTTGGCGCGTTCGTTGCCCTCAGGATAAGTCTTGCTGTTGCGTCTTGGCGGTCGTCCGTGTAATACGCACATTCGGCCGTGTGCCTGGATACCGCTACCACAGCGTGCTGTACGCTGTCGTGCAGCTGCAGCTTCCGTGCTGTGGAACGCAGGATGATAACCGTCCCGTACGTTAACCCTTGTGCTTCGTGTACCGTCAGCAGACGCGATCCCTCACCAGTTCCGTAACCAAGATGGTGTAGATTCTCCTTTTCTTCTTGGGTAAACACTAGGAAAAGGGTGTTGGGTACTGATGTAGGTATTTTCGCTCCTGTGTATCTTTCGATCTTGTACGAACGCACTTGGGTTTTAGACGAATATATGCCGCTGTAGATCTCGTTTAGCGCATATGCTACGTCTAACGGGTTTCGGTGCGTGCATAGCAATTCCTGACTTACTCCGGTTATGAGGTTGGGGCGAGTGTACTCCATTATGAAGAGGTTTTCTCTGTCTATGTAGGGGAGTTGATTGTTGTCACCACACAGAAGCACTTCCTTGGCGCCACTGATCCGCTGGGCCATCACGATTGCTCCAAAGTGATTCATGAGTGCCTCGTCTACGATGAGTCGGGAACAGGTCTTGTGATCTCTAAGCCCGTTCACCAGTAGCGAGGCCATTGTGCGCACTTTGGATTTCGCTTTGGGACCGATGCGGTTCATGAGCTTCTCGCGTAGGTCTTTAGCCGCCTCTGTTGTTGTGGTGATGACAATGTCTCCCTGTTGGCTGAAGTTATTGACCACCCAGGTTGTCTTGCCGCACCCAGGGACACCATTGACCCACCTTATTGTCGGCACAGTCCAATTGTCTAGGTCCTCGGCGCTCAAGATGGTTTCCGCCATCTCGAGAACTTTATGCTCTAAAACGACCTTTGTGCTTTTGGCTACGACAACAATGGGGTCATCGGGGGGAGATTTATAGGTTGTCTTCCCTTTTCTTTTCGTCTCTGCTTCGTCCAGCTCGACGAAGCCCGCTGACCTACTATATGCCGCCATATGTGTCTTCATTGTGCCGTGGATTGTCTCGGACGTGATGTTGTTGTATATGGCAGCTTCTGACTCCTCGAGCTTGGTTTTTAAGATTGTCTCGTTGTTGCCTGCAAATGCGTCTAATATCTCCCTGCAGGTGGCGAGGTTTACTTCCCTCGTTGCTCTTGTGAGGGCTTGAAACTCGAGGAAGGCATTTACATAGTGGTCCCGGGTTTCGCTCACTGGCCGAAGCAGAGGCGGAATGACTTCTCCCTTGTCGGCTCTGGTTAGGGTGGTGGGTGTTTTCGGTGGAGAGTAAGTGGTTGTTGTTTTGTTTGTTATCTGGCTGTGGCTCCTTTCTTGATTTCTGGCTCCGGGTATTGATTGGGCTGCAGCATTAATGATTTTAAGGAGCTCGTTAACCATTCCTCCTGTCACTGATCTTTCCTGGCTTCTCCTCTGTCTGGTTTCGTCTATAGCTGTCGTGCGTTCGCTCACTGTTCTTAGCTGTAGGCGTTCCGAGCCGCTCAGGGTTGATAGGTTCGCTATGGGGTGGCCCCAAGCATCCACTGGGTTAGTCGCTGTTGCTGAGTCGTATTTAAGTAGGTAACTGAGGTTTTCACCCCTGTCCTCATATACGATGATCTCGTGATGTTCCGAGGCCATCAAGCAACCCGTGCGATCTGCAACTTCCCCTTTTTCGTGCTGCACCACCATAGCGTCCACACTCACCCTGCGAGATACAGCTGCTGAGTGGGAGGGGCCGAGCTTTCTTAGTAACGAGCATGCTTGTGAGAACGGTGTTTCATCTGCATTCCATGAGAACAGTAGTATAGTCTTGTTACGGACTCTCACTACTTTTCCTCGTTGGTTTGCGACTTCAGCTACCGTTAACGCATCGTAAGTTTTGCGTCTCATGCTCACTTTGTTTGTGCTGCCGTTCAGCAGGACACCCAAGCCAGGTGAGATCTTGATACATTTGCTGGCCGTTGCTATGCAGAAACTTATACCCAGCTTTTCTGAGGGGTTGTCCATAAAAAGTGCAACTCCTCGAATTTTGATTCCAGCCACACCTTTTTCTCCCCAGGTTAGGAGTTGTGATATTGTGAGTGACTGTGTTTGGTTCTTTTGTGGATTCGGGTTGGTTGGTTGTGCTTGTGTGTGTGGGGTTATTGTTGTATTGGTGTTTATTGTGGTGTGTCTCTTTGCTGCTTTACGGAAAACCATTTCGGTAAATGCAAATAATTGTTGTCTATGGTCTTCGTTTTTTATTATTTCGTGGAGATTGTTCAGACTTAGTGTTTTGTTTAATGCGAATTCTAAGTTTAAGCGGGCTGTTGCGAAGCGGGGGCAATCTATGACCAGATGCCATACGGACTCGCTGATATTTGGGTCGCATTCACAGCCAGGACTGTCTTTTATCTTAAACCTGTGTAAGTACTCCCCTATTCCACCATGTCCTGTCAAAACCTGCACTAAGGTCGGGGATGGTCTTGTTTTTCTGATTATTCCGAATGCCTCATGGACATCCGGAAGGAATTTCCTTGTAACCGACGCTGTGGTAGAGGTTGTGTATCTGTCCTGCCATTTTCGAACAGTTTCCTCTCTGATCTTCCTTTTGACGTAGGAAATCGGGATGCTATCGTAGTCCGTAGAGCTTGCATTCTTTAGTGCCCCCGACTTCGCGAGCTCGTCGGCCCTTTCATTGCCCGGTGTTCCGACATGGGCCCTGAGCCAGAACAGACGGAGTTTTCTTCCCTCTTTGTTTATTTCTGCTATTGTTTGTTTTATGGTATGTGCCAAAGGATGACTTGTTTTCGGGTTGCTCAGGAGATCTAGCGAAGATCTTGAGTCGCTGAAGATATTTGCCGCCGGAACGTCCTTTGATTTTATCGCCTTAGCAGCGCTGTGTAGCGCATAAAGCTCCGCCTGGAAGACTGTGCATCGGGGGTCCAAACTGAAGACTGCGTTACTGGACTCTTTTCCCTCCTCCCACCATGATAGAGCAGCTCCGACTCCTCCTTCTATTTTGCTGCCGTCCGTATAGATGTGAGGGCCGGTTATTTGGTGTTTTCGGAGTGTTTCCATGAGTCGTGGAATACCATGACTCAAGCAACCTGTTGAGTGAAGAATTATATATCCCATCTCTGTGGCAGACAAGCAGTTTGCGTTGCGTTCTGCCAAAAAAGTGGCACACTGGCCACCAAGACCTTTGCCTTTTGCATTAGAAAAAGATAGGTAAAAAAAATAGTAGAAGAATGGCGCGGAAAGTGTGTTAACAACGGAATGTAGTAATTATTTAGTAATAATAATAATAATTATGTAGTTTAATAGAATTTTATAGTAAATATGTATATAATGTTAGTATTAGTGAATTTAACAATGAATAAAAGCATTTTTGTATGCCGTGTTGGTGTCTTCAATTTATACACAACCAGTGATCAGGATTGCAGAGACAGGAATCTCCTCACTATGCGGTTTCTAAAATAACTGCCTTTT